>NC_136477.1:31049496-35849496 GCF_902686455.1 Sciurus vulgaris | reverse complement strand
GCACTCTGCACTGGGTTTTGTACTCTTAGTATTACTTGGATTTGTGAGCACAAGTGTTACAAATCATTCTAGAAGGAATGAAGACATGACCCAGGTTGTTTAGGATAATTCCTTATCTCAGGATGTTGTATTCTCAGTACATTCTGCACAAGAATTGCAAGCAAAGGGAAAGAGATGAGTTAGCCAAGGCCATCCAGGAACCTGTTCTCTTGCACCATGGTCTTCAGTACCACATACACTTCTTCACTGGATAATCTAGTGTTTGTGGTGTGATATTAGTCTATGTGTCAAATTGTGCTAATGATGTGCCCAGACTAAATATTATTTCTGGGTGTGACCGTGAAGGTGTTTCCAGATTAGTTTAGCATTTGAAATGGTACACTCAGTAAAGTAGATTGCCTTTCCCAACATGGGTGGTCATCAAGGAATCCACTGAGGGCCTGAATAGAACATAAATGTACAGGAAAGAGAGATTCATTCCACTTTGCTTCCTGCCTTCCTATTCAAGCCTTGATATCTTCTCCTGTCCTTGGACTAAGTTACCATGGGTTCCTTTTTTTTTTTTTTTTTTCTCAGACCTTTTGACTTGGACTAGAATTACACCACTGATTTTCCTGGGTCTGCAGTTTACAAACAACAAAACTGGGGGCTTCTCAGCCTCCATGATTGCATCATTTCAAGGATTAGTGGTACTGACAGGACTTGAAAAATATGGAGGTAGTGATTCCACCACATCCCCTTTCAATTCTCTTAAATAGTCTGTGCAGGAAAAAAAAAAAATGAATTTTGGAGAATGATGGTAGATTATCCTAAGATTAGCTAGGTGTTAGCTACAACTGCCACTTTCCTTTGTGTGTGTGTGTGTGTGTGTGTGTGTGTGTGTGTGTGTGTTATGATACCATAGACTGGGTAATTTATAAAGAAAAGAAATGTATTTCTCACAGTTGAGGAAGCTGAGAAATCCAAGATCAAGGTAATGGCAATTTCAATTATCTGATGAGGGCTTCTCTTTGCTTCCAAGATGGTGCCTCATATCTGCATCCCCTGGAAGGGAGGAATGCTATGTCCTCACATGGTTGATAAAGTCAAGTGAACACTGCATGATGCCTCCTCTGTAAGGGCCTTATTCCTACTCATGAGGGAGGAGATCTCATGGCCTAATTACCTCTTTTGAGCCCCAATCCTTACTGTAATCACATTGCAACACCTGAATTTTGGAGGGGATACACATCTGCTATACCAGATGTGGTTTCACTGTTTGTGCAAGTTAGCACGTTTTTTAGCACATGGTATGCAGTTATGGATCTGGTAGGTGCTATTTTTTTTATCCTTGTCAATAAGGCTCACAAAAGTTTTTTTTTTTTTTTTTTTTTTTTTTTTATTCTGAAAAGGTCAGTAAAATACCTTAACTCTTCTACCACGGAGCATTTTTTTTCAATTTGTTATTTTTAGTTATACATGTTAGTAGAATGTATTTTGACATATCATACATACATGGAGTATAATTTCCCATTCCTGTGGTTGTACATGATATGGCATTACATTTGTCATGCATTCATATATGACCATAGGAAAGTTATGTCGGATTCATTCTACTGTCTTTCCCTTTCCCATCTCTGCTTTCTTTCCCCCATTCCTCCCTGTCCAATCCAGTGAACCTCCACTCTTCCCCCAAACCCCTATTGTGAGTCAGCATTTGCATATCAGAGAGAACATTTGGCCTTTGGTTTTTTGGGATTGACTTATTTCACGTAGCATAAGAGTCTCTGGTTCCATGCATTTACTGGAAAATGCCATAATTTCATCCCCTTTTATGGCTGAGTAATATTCCATTGTGTATAGGTACCACATTTTCTTTATCCGTCCATCTGTTGAAGGGTACCTAGGTTGGTTCTATAGCTTAGCTATTGTGAATTGGGTTGCTATAAACGTGTGGCCACATCACTATAAAATGCTGATTTTTAAATCCTTTGGGTATATGCTGAGGAGTAGGAAAACTGAGTCAAATGGTGGCTCTATTCCAAGTTTTCTGAGGACTCTCCATAGTGCTTCCCAGAGTGGTTGCATCAATTTGCAGTCCCACCGGCAATGTATGAGAGTACTCTTTTCCCTACATCCTCACCAACATTTATTGCTACTTGTATTTTTGATAATTGCTATTCTGACTGGAGTGAGATGAAATCTCAGTGTAGTTTTAATTTGCATTTCTCTAATTGCTAGTGATATTGAACATTTTTTTCATATCCCATAGGGGTATTTTTATTCTCAATTCCTGTGTCATACTTTTAGTTTGCAAAGCCTTTATTGCCTTTCCTTTCCATAAAACATCACATTGGTTCATTAAATTGATGATGTTACGCAGATTGAACCTAATGAGCAAGATATAGCAGCAACTGGACATCTGGGTTCCAGAGGGTGGAAAATAAATGCCACAAAAACTCAAGGACCTCCTACCTCTGTGATATTTCTAGGAATTGAGTGGTGTGGAGCATATCAAGATATCCCTTCTAAGATGAAAGATAAATTGTTACATTTGGCCCCAGCTACAAGCAAAAAGAAAGAAAAAAGAAAAGAAAGAGAGCACCATGCTTATTGGGTCTTTTTGGATTTTGGAAGCAATAAATTCCTGATTTAGGTCTGTTACACTTATTTGCCAAGTGATTAAAAAATGGTTCATAGTTTACACCTATGAACTCACAGAGAGTTCTCTATGCTCAGTTGATAGAAGAAGAATCAGGCCTTTTTTACTGTGTTATAATACCACAGACTGGGTAATTTATAAAGAAAAGAAATGTATTTCTCACAGTTGAGGAAGCTGGGAAATCCAAGATCAAGGTAATGGCAATTTCAGTTATCTGATGAGGGCTTCTCTTTGCTCACCAAAATGTGAACCTCTGCAATATCAAGGAACTCACCTGGGTGGGTTCCTCATGCAATTCACAGCCCCCTCCTGGTACATTTGTGTGGACAGTGGTTAAAAACAAAACAAAACAAAACAAAACAAAACAAAACAGAACAACAAAAAGACTTTAGGCCTTCTTAGTGAACATAACTTCAAGTAGTCTGTCTGGTTGCTCACTTTGTTTGCAAAAAGAAATGGTTATATGTGAAACTATACACTGATTCATGTGCTATGGCTAAGTGTTTAGTTGGATAGACAGGGACTTGGAGGGAACATAATTGGAAAACTGGTGACAAGAAAATTTGGAGAAGTATGTGGATAGAGTTCTATAAATGGGCAAGAAACAGGAAAATATGTCTATGATGTTCACTCTGTGAACATCAGCAGAGGAGGTCTTTAATATTCCAGTGGTTACATGGACAACTTCTATAGCTACCAGTCAGTCTCTTTTGCCAGCCACCCTTCTCATTGCCTATTGGGCAATTAAACAAAGTGCCCATGGAGGCAGAAATAGAAGCTATGCTTCAGCACATCAATATGAACTTCCATTCACCAAGACCAAGCTGGCTGCTGTCATTACTGGTTGTGCAATCTTGCCAGCAACAGAGAATAACACTGAGTCCTCAGTATGGTGCCATTCCCTGGGGTGACCAGCCAGCTTCTTGGTTGATAACATTGGATTGCTGCCATTATGGAAGCATTTTGTTCATACTGGAAGATAAATTTTGAGTATAGATTTTCCTTCCATGGATACAATGCTTCTGCCATCCATGAGCTTTTAGAATGCCTATCCACTGTAATGATAGTCCAACAACCTTTTTTATAATCAAGGAACTCACCTGAGTGGGTCCTCATGCAATTCACTGGTCTTTCCAAGTTCCCCACCATCTTGAAGAAACTGGTTTGAAAGAATGGTGATATGACTTTTGAAGACTCAGTTACAGAACCAAATGGATGACATTATCTTTCTGGGCTATGACAAAGTCCTGTAGAAGGCTGTTTATGTTGCGAATCACTGTCCAATAAGAGATGATAGTTCATTTATGGCCTGGATTCAAGGTCCAGGAATCAAGCAGTGAGAACAGGAGTGGTGCCACTCACCATTAACTCTAGTAACCCACTAGCAAAATTTTTGCTTTCTGTTTCTTCAACCTATACGCTGCTGACCTGGAGCACTTAATTCCAAAGGGAGTGATGCTTCCACACAGACAAAACGGCAATTCCACAGAACTGAAGTTCAGATGGCCACCCAGCCATCTTTGGGCTTCTTATACTTCTGAGTTAATAGACAAAGAAGATAGTGACTGTGCTGATTGAAGTGATGAACTCTGATACCATGGGGGAATTGGACTGCCAATCTACAATGAAGGTAAGGAAGAGTGTGTTTGAATCCCCTAAGGAATCCCTTGTATTGCCATGCCCTATGGTTGAATTCAATGGAAAACTGCAGCAGTTCCATACAGGCAGGATTACTAATGGGAAAGATTCTTCAGGAATGAGAGTTTAGGTCTCTCCATCAGGTAAAGAACCATGACTTCTACAATATATTTTCTTAGCCCTCTTGGTGGAGGACTGATAGGAAAAAGTTGCTTTTTAGGACATTTTCTTTATTCTTTTCACCTATATTTTGACCAAGTTTCAACCCTGTGGGAACTTGTAGTCATCTTAAAATCAAACTAAACTTAAAGTTGTGGAACAGAAAAACAACTTTGAGGCCAAATAAAGTCTAAGTATGTGAATGTTTGGAAATGTGCAGAAATTGCTCTCATTTACAATAGCTTGAAGAGCTGCAGAAGAGGAGAATACCTTGTTCTATCCCTAAGTACATAAATCAAAGCAAAATATTTTGGGTTTTTCTACACATAGTGTACAATTTAAATTTATTCTGTATGGTATCTTATGAACTGAAATTATTTGATTAGTAAATTGGTCAACATGTTTTAGTCTAAAATGGTAAGTTTGAAATATTCTAGCATATTTATTTATGTGTTTTTAGATGAATGTTGTAATATGATTCCAAAATAGGGAGTTGGCTGGGGAGAAGCCATTGTAAGAAAAGTAGTATAACTTTTAAAAGCTATTAATTGAACTACTTAAGTGGTAAGTTTTTGTTTTTTTTTTTTTAATTTAAGATAATTAAAAATAAGACATAAGGAAAACTTCATTTACAATTTTTTACACTTTTAAGTTTTTTCCAGAAACTTTGTCTTTATATTTTTAAAAACTTAAATGCCAAAGCCTCTTTTGATCTTAAATGTAGTGTTGGAAACAAACTAAGTTAAACTCTAAAGACAGAGTTGGAAATATTCATTTGCTTTTATTAAAAAAGAAAAAGATAGTGTTGTTACTTAAAATGGCCAAGAGGCCAAGTTAGTTCTATCTTCAAAAAAGAAGAAAGTGTTCCCCCAAATGATACAGTGTTGTGTTTTACTCAAGCTCCCAGGAAAGCTGTTTTCAGATCATTTCAAAACCTCATATACTACAACGTAAGGAAAGAATAGAAGTAAGCACAAACAGATCCTTTTCTGGAAGGGGAAATCATTCCAGCTATTAAATTCTTGGAAAGAGTAAACAGGACTTGGTGAAAGTAATTTATCTGGATCTTTTAAAGGTCAGGACTGGGCTTCCAAATAAACCTTGTGAAAGAGCCCACTGAGTCCACAGGACAAGGCTCACGTCCTCACTAGTCAAGTGTAGGATCCTGAGATCACACAGCAGCTCTCTTCTGAGTAGAAAGGATCAAACCTAAGTTTGTCCAAGGAAACAACCTTTTATAAAAGTACATAAGTACCCTGTGGTCACCTTTTGCCATTGAGGGTTAAGCATCTATGCTGAGAGGAAAATGCATCATGAAAAGTTTTCAGGACTGGGTAAAGAGGAAGCAGAGATGATGACAGCATGCTGCTGTTATTATCATTTACTTTTCTCAATCGCCGATGTCGTATGGGAATGGAATGAGATGTTTAATAATCAGTAGTACAAGGAGATGCATGTTGGAGGAGGAATCATGCTCTCTGTATTGTCTGGGCAGATGGCCCAGCTGTGGCAGCCATCTTTGGGGAGACTTTCTAGCCCCTACACACAAAGGATTTATGTTCTTTGAAATTCTATTGTATCCTCCCCAGTTATTTTTCTCCCTCTGGGATTTGGAACTGTGCACAGAGAAGCAGAAATTGGAAGTTTTTGCAGGTCAAAGAAAGCTGTTTGTGGAAATATCCATACACTTGAATGCTGAGGATATGCCCTATTTCCTGTTGTATCTATTAGCTGTCAGTCTGTAATGAATCACCCCCAAATTCAGTGCCTTAAGAAAACAATCATTTATTACTGTAACACACGTATTTGTGTGTTGTCTGACCTTTATTGGATTCACTCTTGCATCTTTGGGTTGTCTGGGGGCTCTGATCTAGTTTCAGCTTCCCTAAGGCAACTTTATTCTATGGGTCTATCCTATTCTATGGGTCTCCTACCAGGCAAGTCTTTCTCATGGTGATGCAAGAAGTGCAAGAGAGCAAGTAGAAACATGCAAGGTTTCTTGAAGTCTAGGCTTGAATTTGGCACACTGTTGTTTCCAACTTACTCTATTTGACAAAAGCAAGTTACATTGCTGAATACAAATGCAAAAGTGCATGCACAGGTTGGAATGTATGTGTATCTATCAGAATGAATGTTGAAACTTGCTTCCCATTGTGATGGTTTTAAGAAGTGGGGTCTTGGATTGGTACCTTACAAAAGGGCTGGAGGAAACTACCTTAGACCCTTTTTGCCTTTCAATCCCTTCCACCCATGTAAGGATACAACATTTGTCCCCTGTGCAAAATGCAGCAACAAGACACATTTTAGAAGGAGAGACCGAGTCTCTCAGTGACACCAAATACACCAGGATCTTGATCTTGGACTTTCCAGTCTCCAGAACTATGGGAAAATTAGATTGCTGTGCTTTATTAATTACCTGGCCTTTGGTAACTGGTTGTAGCAGCATGAACAGACTGAGAAATTGGTATAAGAAAAGTAAGTTTTTGCTGTAATATATATCTAAAAATGTAGAAGTGTTTGGGGAACTGAGTAATGGGTAGAGGCTGAAACAGTTACATTGTTCTCAGGAATATAACCTGTATTGGCCAAATAGAATGAGATAGAAATGATAGCATGCCAGTCCAAGTCAAGGCTTCAAGAAACCTTGCATCATGTTTCTGCTTTCTCTCTTGCACTTCATTCTAGAAAAAGCCTAGATTGTCATGAACTGAGTGTAAAGGTGGAAGCTCAGAATAGGAGAGCAGTAGAGAGCTTCAATCTTCTTAGATATTATCTAAGTAGTCACAGTCAAAATGCAGGTAGAAATTTGAACGGCCAAGACCATTCTAATGAGATCTTAGAAAGCAGTGAGGAATATCTTATGGAAACAGGAAAGAAGGCCAACCTTTTTGCAAAGGAGTAAAGAACTTGACTGAACTATGTCCATGTCCTAGTACTTTGTGGAAGGCAGAATTTAAAACCAATGAACTAGGATATATGGCAGAAGACATCTTCTATCCAAAGTGTTCAGGATGCTGCCTTATTTCTCTTAACTGCTTATATAAAATGTAAGAAGAAAGAAACAAATTTTAGGTATAACTTATAATTAAAAGGGAAGCAGAACTTAAAAGATTTGGATAATTTTTCAGCTCAGTCAGACTATAAAGAATAAAAAGCATGTTTGGGAGAGAATACTAAAGGTGTGGTCCAAGTGCCACTTGATAAGATTAGTTTGGATAGATGGAAACCAAATGCTCATCATGCATTTCATCAAGACAGTGTAAGAATGATATCAAAGGCATTTTGGAAATTATTGCTGCTTTCCCTCCCATTACCCAGAGTATCAAGGCCTGGGGGACAAATATATGTCAAAAGAGAGACTGTGGGTGGCTGTAGGATCTCAGCATTCACGGCCCTGTACTTTCCCAACTCTCCTTGGCCAAACCAACTGTGACTTAAGTGAACCCAGGTATGGTTTGGGCTACCTCTCCAGAAGGCCATAGTCCTATTTAGCATTCACATAGTGCTAACTCTGCAGGTGTGCAAAGTGCAAGAGTTGCAGAGGCATGGCTACCTCCCGCTAGATTGCACAGGATGACTCAGAGAGCCTCAAGGCCCAGAAAGAGAACTGTCACAAAAGTAGTGCCACTACAGAGAGTCCCCAGTAGAGCCATGATTAATGGAGCCTGGGGAGAGAAGAGCCACATACAGCCCCAACTAGGAAATCCCATGTTTAGAGCCATGAGGGCAGAGTGCCCCCAGGTCCCCAGTAGGGCCACCAGCATGTATTGTCAGCCTAGAAAGCTGAAGGCACCCATCTGCAGCTCCTAAGATCAATGGTGTGATTTGCTGGGGCAGTAGGAAGAACAATAGCTCTCCTATAATACAGGATACCTCAAATTGTATTTTGAGTTCAGTTTTTATTCAAATTGTAAAGCTCTTTCTTTAACGTTACCCAGATTCCCAAATTCCAGGGGTCTGGACATTCTGGAAATGCTGCCTTTTGTTTTTTTCCAAATTAGAAATTTTCATCCACTTCTTTGTAGCACTACAAAATTCAAATAAGGGAGAGTTGCTGCCTTGGGATATTTTATTTGGTGGTAGTTTCTACAAGCTAAAGATGACAGTGGAACATGCCTGGTCCAGGGCCAGCTTTATCTGTGCAGAGGAATGGGCATCTTTTGTAACTTGCATATAGATAAAATAATGTTGGCCAATTTCTGCCCCAACTTTCCTAGTTTTTCCTTGGTGATAATTCTAATGCTGGTGATTTTTTTCCAAATTAGTATAATCATAGATACCTCTGTGGATCAACTATTCAAAGGACAGCTTTTACTTTCTAGTATATCTTACAGTTACCAATTGTCTCAAAATGACCTATTTTTCCTAACTCTCCTTATATTTTAGTGCAAGCCTATTTTCCCTCAGAATGTTAACTCTACTTATTTTTCAAGTACTAGCTGAACTTTAGCATACTAATATATTTTACTTTCAATTTTTTTGTCCATCTCTACCTGAGACCTACTCTAGTTACTTAAAAGGGCCTTAACGAATAGCCCTAACTAATACATTAGCCAAAGAAATAGTGCAAAGAAACACAGCATTGCTTAATCAACATGGCAGTTCGAGCTGCAAAAGTAAAAAAAAAAAAAAAAAAAGCCAAAGAAGTCTTGGCTGTATTAGCAGCATCAGGCAATTACGGGATCTGCTGCAATAAATGGCCAAGGTTATGGCACCCATAAAGTTTAATTTGCATTCTGAATATTACGATGTGTTCACTGAGAATGCAAAGCAGGCTCTGCAGGATTGAGCAGCTGAATTACAGTGCATTTCAGAATTTCTTTGGTTCACGCAAAAGCAGGAGGAGAATGGCTTGCTGGTGCATGGTCGGCCTCAACCTTTGCCTCTGTCGGCAGGACATATGGAGCATTAAAGCAAATGGTCTTTCTGGGCTACCCTTGGAGGACATAGAGCCACCAGATGGTCTGATGTGAATTGTGACTGGGCTGCACTGCAGCCAATCGGATTATCTGGGTCATTTTGGGGATTAATGTAGATGGCCAGAAGATTGATTAGGATGCCATGATTGGAATCTGCTGGTACGAGGATGAAAATGATTCAGCCAATTGAGCCAAATGCATATTCTTCCCAGTTACTCAGTGCGAAACTGAGCTGGCATTGCATAGTCTCTGAAATAGGATGAGAATCTCATTGTGAGAGAACTAAAACATATAGGAAATTTTATTTGCATCTCAACCAAATGTATAGAATCACACGACTACAGAAGGATGCAGTTCTAAGCCTGTAAAACTACCCAGAGATGCTTTACACTCACTACCATGCATGCATCAGTGGACAAGGGAGTCAGGACTCTGGGCACGCTGATAAATTTCTCCACTTGACGCATGACTCTCTTGCCCTCCTTTTCCCCATTCCTGAGCATTCCTCACCCATCAGGGTTTCCCATGAACCCATGGGACAGGCACTTGTTGACAAGAACTTCATATAACTAGGGGTGTCCTTCCATCACCTCTGACTATTCCACAGTTAATACCCTATCATGGCCACACATGACAAGCACCAACTTAAAAATCATAGGGAATTCTTTTTTTTTTTTTAGTGAAATAGATGGAGTTTTAGGATGCCAGAAGAGACCAAGAGAGAAAGGGAGAGAGGAAGGGAGTGGGAGAGAGAGATGAGAACCTAGCCAGAGCATTTCTTTATCCTTTGTTTCCTGAAAATACAGTGACAAACTATATTCAGATGTGATTCCCCTGGAAAGGTGAGGTCTTCAGTTGTCTACTGTTCCAGAACCTCAAGCTTAGCTCATTCCACTCAATCTTGCATGTGGTTTGTGGGTGGAGACGGCTATAGGGCAGCACCTCAAGTGAAATGAAATAGTTCTGCTTGGATGTCACAGCTGGTCCTCAGTTCCTGCCCTCAGTAATGCAATAAATGTATGCCCCTTTCACATAACCAGTCTCGGTTGGTGATTCATTCTCTCTCTCTCTCTCTCTCTGTCTCACACACACACACACACACACACACACACACACACACACAACACACTTTTCCATTAAATCTATTCATTTTCTAGGGCTGCCACAAAAAAATATCAGAAATAGAATGACTTCAACAACGGAACTTTAGCTTTTTCACAGTCTGGAGGCTGGACGTTCAAGACAAGGTGTCAGCAGGTTTACTTTCTCCTGAGGCTTCTGTCCTTGGATCGCTGAGGGCTGTCTTCTCTGTGCATCCTCATCTGGCCTTTTCTCTACGTGCACAGTGCTGGGGTCTCTTCCTCTTCTTGAAAGGACATCAGTCATATTGAATTAGGGCTTTACCTTTATGACCTCATTTGATCTTAACTACCTTCTATTCAAATATAGTCATATTAGAGGTTAGGACTTCCACATGAATTGGGAGGAACACAATTCAATCCATAGCAGTTAAACATGTTGTATAATGATACAGTCTCAATATCAGTAAGTAGTCTTAAAATATATTTTGATGGCTATACTATAATCTATATAGCCTTTTCCTATTGTTTTAGTTCTTTATAATGAGCAACAAATTTTCATGCTCTTACATAATATTTCATGAACATCATCTTAGATAATTGTGTAAATATCTTTTAGTTACATTTCTAGCTGTTTGTTAAAAGATTATAAATAAATTTATATTGCAGAGATACAAGTCATCAGAGAGAGAGAGAGAGAGAGAGAGAGAGAGAGAGAGAGAGAGAGAAGTAGCAAGAGACAGATCCAGAGGTACCCATGGATTCATTTGTCCCATTTTTCCTCTCTTCATATGATGTTCATGAACTACAAGCCACCAACCAGAAGTTTACTCCGGGACCACAATCAAATACTTGACTCCTGATTGTGATCCTATCCCACGTGAGAAGTGCTCACAGCGCCTACTGGTCTACCTGTACCATCATTCCTGTTACTGACTTTCCTCTGATCCCCCACTCCCCTTTCCAGGACCTTTACTTCTCTAAATAATTATATAATATCTCTTTCTTAGTTCATTTTCTGTTGCTGTAACAAAATGTCTGAGATGGGGTAATTTATTTTAAAAAGAAGTTTATGTTATTTCATGACTCTGGAGATTGGCATGTCCAAGCTTATGGTGCTGGCATCTGCTTGGCCTCTGGTGAAGGCCTCATGATGTTTCAACTTATAGTGGAAAGCCTAAGGGCAAACAGCTTCCCAGAAAAGAAAGAAAAGGGGTCAAACTCTCACAACACCTAACCCAATCTTATGAGAAATGGATTAACCCATTCTTGAGTTCTCCATCCTCAGGATCTAATGACCTCCCACTAGGTTCCACCTTCCAGTTACCCAACATTGAGGAATTAACTTTCCAAGACATTAGCCTTCAAGGAACACAGCAGAACCATGGTAATCTTTGTACTTGAACACACTTCTTATTCCATACTACTTGTAGTGGCTCTACTTCCTTGATTGAATCCTTGCCTATGCTGGCAATTTACCCCTCTGTATTCATTATCTTCATAGGTACAGCAGCAGTAAAAGTAGTGTCTATGTCATAGAAAGGTATCTACGTGTCCTAAGGTGTGCTTAGAATAACACCTAGCACATAAAAGGACCCCACATATTCGGGTTCTCTTTATTACCAAAACCTACATGCCTTCCTTTTGGTTTGTAATTTAGTCCGAGTATGAATCTTAGCTTTCTTCTTGATTTCAATAGTTTGCTCACAGGAACATTTGCAAAGTCATAGTTAGCTTTACTGAGCAGGAGAATAGGAAAGAGGATTTTCAAATTATGGCATTGAAAAGAAACTACAAGGTGAAGAGCCAGTTTTTCTTGTTCTTAAATTTTCTTTTGCTGTTTAACCCTGGGGATTCCCACTTGTTCCTTACCCAATGGACCCAAACAGCCTACCCCATGCCTCTACTGGGCTCTCCTTTCTCCTCTGCCTTTTGCAACCTTGTAAATCTCTCTTCTCCCCTTTCTTCCCAACAGCAAACCTTACTTGCTGGTTTTGTCCTACAGCATAGCTTGGCTATAGCATTATTACTTGAATTGCTGCAGTGGTTCTCAAATGAGGGGCAATTTGGGTCCCAAAGGAAACTTTATCTGTATCTGAAGACATTTCTGGTTGCCAGGACTGAGAGTGATATTGTTATCCAATGAGTAGAATGTAAGGCCAATGTTAAACATCCTACAGTGCAGGAATTATCCAGCCTGAGATGCCAGCAGTGCTGAGATTCAGAAACCCTGCACTCATATGATGCTCATGTTCCTGAAGCCTTCCACTGCCCTGACTTGCTGACCAAGATGGTGTTCCAAGGAGACAAAGGTCTCCCCAGGAGGCGTCTTGGTACTGGCTATTCAGGAAATGCACCCTCACCTCCTTACAATTGGAAGTTGTCCCTCATTTTGCCTTGTGATACAGAACATCCTCTAGCTGCTACAGAATTAGTTTCTAAAGCTGCTGTGTCAAATACAATAACCATTTAATAAATGTGGTTTCTAAGTTATTAAAATTGAATGAAATGAAAGATTCAGTTCCTTAGTCATACTAGCCACATTTGAATTTGCTACTTATGTGACTACTAAATGGAACAGTGAGGATATAGAACTATTTCACTTTCTAGAAAGTTCTATCAGACAGTGATAATGAAGAGCTTCTGATATGGTCCCTAGACTTTTCTCACTGTCCTCTTTTGACTACTTCTATAAATCACTTTATTCTTTTTTTAAAGTTTTTTATTTGTCCTTTTTAGTTATACATGACAGTAGAATGTATTTTGACAGATTATACATACACGGAGCATTACTTCCCATTCTTGTAGTTGTACATGATGTGGAGTTACACTAGTCATATATTCACATATGAACATAGGAATAAATCACTTTATTCTTGCTGATCCAAGCTGTGGTGCTGGGAGTGAGTTGGCAATCATAGCAGATCTCATCCCCAGCACCACAGCTAGATGCAAAGGTGACTCCTGGAACGGAGTTCTGTCTCAAGGATGAGGGGAATGATTAAAAGTGTCAGGCCCTTTGAAAGGAAAAGGCCTTTCCTTTCCTAAGGATCCACACAGCATGTAGCATACAGCCTGGTGCATGGCCAGGAGCAAATAAATAATTGTTCACTGAGCAGGTGAATTATATTGATTCCAGCAAGTACATTACTATGTGTTCTTCCATGTCTTGGGCACTCCACAGCTAAGCAGTTTGTCATCAAGTTGGTTTCTTGTACCTGAAAGCTACATGGCAGAGTGGAGTAACAGAGAATGGATGTTTGCCTTGGATTCTAGTCCCTTACTAGCTGGGTGACCATGGTCAGTTATTTGGTTGATTGCTTATTCATCGTGAGCCTCAAATTCCTCCTTTGGAAATTGAGGACTTAATTCTAGATGTATCTACCTACTGGGATTTTAGTGAGGGTTACAGCACTTTTTAAAATAAAGATACCAGTAGTTTTAATAATTATAACTACACAGTCAACAATCTTGGTTAGAATCAGCAGGGACCCGACCCCTGTATTTTTTCCTACTGTATATCTCTAGCATTCAGATTCATGACATTTATATATCTCATTACTAAAAAGAGTTTTTTGTTAACTTGAATGTATCCTCTATTTCTTTATTTAAAAAAATTAATCTAGTTCATAGGGTTTTGCTAAGGAACAGCTAATGAATTACAGATGCTGTAAATGCCAGGCAATGACAAGAGGCTGCTCTCAGGGGTCCAGTACCCACCACATCAGTCTCTTCCACTTTCTGTTCAGTTTGGCATCTAACACCACACCTGGTGACATCCTGGTCTCATCTGCAGAGAGTGGTGTCACAGAAGTTAACACTTTTGTCATTATCCATTGAGCTGATTTTGAGATTCCTAAAAGAGTGTAAAAGCAAGATCAGCTGGATCCAGTCACAGCAGATATTCCAGTGGAAACAGGCTCTTCTGAAATGGCTTTTATGTCTGCATCTACATCTACTTTGAAATTATCCTCAGCAGCTGCATTCCCCCTTCATTTAAGGAGGGGGTAAGGAGAGTTGAAGTTTAGAGCATTCAACTATGAGACTTCACATTGTAGGCAGTATTTCTGCAGCATGTATTTCCAACACCCTATTCTGATTATAATGCTTTTAAATTTCACTTTGTTCATATCTGCAACCCTCCAAGACCTATTTCTTTCTATTCATCTTCTCTGAACCTGTTGGGACTTCTGCTGGAACTACTACTTTTACTTTTTCTTTCTGTGTAGTGAAAGAGTGATAGAAACTTCAGGTTTAAAGGGATCTAATGGGTCCTCTAATCTCAAATACCCCACAGTACTTGAATACAGACCAGTTGTTCAACCTGTGCTTGAACAAATTATTACATCATGCCCATTGCTTTAGAATTTTAAAAAATGGTCCTAATTATCTTAGAACTTAGTTTTCACTCTCCAGTAAAACATTTGTATGTTGTTCCATTTTTATTTCTTTTAATCCATAACACAGTGCTAGGTATTTCCCCCAGAGTTGCTTTTAAACTGCACACAACAGAAATTAGAATTAAGTTGACTTAAACAAACAGGGTTTTATCTTCTCCCATAACAAGAAATCTCAGAGCTGGACCACTGTTCTTGCTGGCTCAGTGAGTCAATGATGTTGGCTCCAGTGAAGTATCTGCTATGGATATCTTCACTGAGGCTCCAGGCATCATGATCATCTTCAAGGCAGAAAGAGGACAGTTACACCTATCACTTTTTATCAGGAGAAGAACAGCTTCCTCAGGACATTTTCATCAGCTGTGTGCTAACCCTACGTTGGCTCAGCGTTCATCACTCCCTTGTACCTGAAAGATTTGAGTGAAGCCACTGAAAATGAGATTGTCATATTTGGCATCCCCAGTAATCATCCATATCCTGGGTCTAGGCTTGCTGGTGCTCTCCACAGTATTTGAGGCCAGGAAGAGAGGATGAATACTACCAGGAGGTCTACTGTCCTTTGGAAGCTGGTCATGAGACAATTTTACAAGCAAAAGGAGTCTCCTTAGGAGGCAATCCCAGGATGCATTGGCAGGAGAGTGGGAAAGTGGGGGAAAGGAAAGGTAGCAAGTCAGTCACTGCTGTGGATATTAACAAGAAGGTCAGTGCTGTGGACAACTGGGGTTCTGTCCTACTCAGGACTTCAGTGACACCATAGGACATGATCAGAACTGCACTGCCTGAGGGGCAAAGAAGTTGGAGTACTTGTTGATTTATTTATTTTGGTGCTAGGGATTGAACCCAGGGTCTTGCACATGCCAGTCAAGCACTTTACCACTGAGCTATATCCCCACCCCAGATGCCGGGGTATTTAACCATCCATTCCATCCATCATTGGTTGAGAGCTGTACCAGAGATATTAACTCCCCAGCACCTGCAGACTGCCCTATATATGCTCAGATGCTTGCTATAAGAGCCATTCATGTTCTTGGGCATGATAAATGCTGAGGAATAAGTAGAGTATCTGCTAAATTACCATCAGTGCCTGTCAGAGTACTTACAAGGTGCTCAATAAATACTTTAATTCAATGAACATTTATTGAGTACCTACTACTTGCCAAGTACTGTACAAGGTATTTACTAATTGATTTATTCTCAGAGAGACTTTCTTAATATAAATAACAGCATAATATGTTGTATTTGTAGTCAATCTTGATAAATTAAAAAAATGCACTTTCCCAATGGCTGTGATCCTTCCTCCTCCCTATTCAATACTGGTGTGTAACTTCTTGTTCCTATCAAAGGAATCAGTCAGTACTGGAACATCCTGTCACTGCATGTAGTACAGTCCTTAGGAAACAAGCTGTTTTATTTAATGAAATGTTTAGTGTTTCAGAGTTCTACTTTGTCCTTAAGAACACACATTTACTAAATAGTCCATTAGTTGCTTGAAAAATGAATGTCTCTTTTTCTTATTCCAGTGTGGTGATTTACTGCCATGAACTATCTTACATTATAACCATATTGTTCTTTTAATAATTAAAACCAGGAAGTGGCTCTCATGAATGTAGGCGTTGGCTTCAAACTTCCCTAAGGAGTTACATTCCTAAGTCCCTGCAACAGCAGAAAAAACAAAACAGTCATCCTACCATCCTGCTCTTCTGCTGGTGCCATGACTGCTTTCACAGTTTTTGACTCCTTCTTTTCTGGCTCCACTTTCCACTGACCACTAATTGAGTGGGTGCTGCAGTGGGCATTGGTGTCTTTATATTATCTATTTTGTGCCCATTTTCTGTTTTGGCAGGCATGTAGCTTAGTAGGTTCAACCACCACCCTTTATCCAGGGACAGAACAAGATTGGTTTGTGTCAATCAGATTATGGCATTTTCCTGTCCTTGGTGATCAGTTCCTCGGAGGATACGTGATTAATATAATCCAAAGAATTGTGGAGCCAGCCTTGGGGAAAATATGACCCAACAGAGAAGGATGGATCCAAGAGAACAGTAGTGAAGTAAAGTCACAACCCACTTCAAACTATTACAGAAACTATGTCATTTTTACACATTTTAGATCTATATGGACCAACACATTCCCTTTGTTGTTGAGACAGTTTGAGTTTGTTTCATCATTTGTAGCCCCCATATTAAAAATATGAAACATGAAATATGAAAAATATGAAATATGAAAAATGGAAAAAATGGCTTATATTGTTTTTCTTCTTCCATCCTTGAACTGATCCTACATTCCACTCTCAATTCCCCTATTATTTCCCTGGCTTCCAACTCTGGGTGCAGTCATTCAATACCCATGGCTCAGCCTGCCATTATCTTCCCAAAATATCATCCATACTTGACCATGGAAAAATCCAGTCATCCAGCTTACTAAGCCCTTCCTAGACACAGGGAATTATTACTATAAGACATATTATAACCATGTTCCCAAATAGTGCCTTTCAAATGTAAACTCCAAAAAAATTGCCATGTACTAAATTACATAAAACTGTGAGGCAAGAAAATATAAGAATAAGTTCAGTTCTGGAATTGGTGTTCAGTGTGGATAGTTATCCCACTGCAACCCCAAATTCTTTTATTTATAAATGACTAGCTGTGGAACCTGGGAAGTGTAACTTACAGCAAATTACACTTAGTGTCATTCACCTTGCATCGATCTCTAAGGAAGCAGTCATTTTCATACATAAGATCCAGTCAAGTGCAAATCTATGCCTTTCATATAATGGCTATTCTTTATCATCCTCCAAATAGCATAAGAAGAAAGACTGACCTGGCCAAGTGAAAGACTTAAGAGTAGGTGTGAGGAGGCATTTTTTTTTTAATGTGGGGGTGATTATGAACTGGAGTGGGTGACTCAGGGAGGTTTGGAAATACATTTATTTTTAGATCCTTAAAAATAAGGTGGAGTCTCATGGGCCAGACATTGTTTAGATGAAGATTTGCTTAAAGGCAATGGAAAATAGAGTCTTTGGAATCCTGAGGTTGAAAACAGGAAAACATACACTCAGTTTCTTGATAAAAGACTCACTAGAGCTTACAGAGGGAGTTGTACTATGAAGCATAGAAGCAAACATTTGGGTTCTTCTTTTTCCTCCTTAACAATAATTCCATAGAATTTGTTAACCTCTGACATTCCAAGGCATAACTGATAGCAAAGTAGGTCAGCCTTGGTGAGAGTCTAACTACATGGCACACACATGTTGCCCGCCCCTTGGCCATCTTTGAAGTCTCATTTGGTGTGCTCACATGTGTCATAGGATATTTATAATCTGCTAAGTGATATTGGAACTGTTTAATTTAGAATTAATAGACATATCAAATGACTTACTCAGTCCCATTGATTTTGCCTTTGAATCGCCTCTAGAATCCAGCACCTTCTCTTCCTTTTTGTGCCTTGTTCAAAACCTTATTTCCTGCTTTTGTTACTGCTATGGTGCTCTAGTTGGTTTTCTTGCTTTCTAGTCCCACTTTTCTCCACAGAGTTGTCATGCATTCTCCCACCTCTTCTTATTCCAAGCTTAAAACACCACCATCATTCTTCCACAGCATGCATGGCCTGATGTCTGGACTCTTTACCGTGATATAGAAGTGCCTTCACAATCTGGATCCAGGCAACTTTTCCATCCACCTCTCATTTCTCACATACTTGGGATTTTGCAGTGCATCATGCTACTTCCATTTTTTGTGCCTCTGCACTGCTCCTCTGTCTGCCTTGAACAATATGTTCCCTCCCTTTTATTCCTCTTTATTAACACCTCTTCATCTTTTCAGCTTCACCCCAGACATGGCCTCCTCTCTGACCCCTCAGGCTGAGTTCCCACAGCCCTTTGTGCTGACTGTCAATTCTCTGAGCTCCTAGGGGGTTGGAGCTATACCTTACATTTCTGCATTACTGGCATATTTCTTAGTGTCTGGGACAGGTGCTCAAGGAAGTTTTGTGAAATTAATGAATGAGGTAAATGTTATGTGTTATTTTCTCTTTTAGGGAAAGAGATGAATGAGTTAGACTCATACCTTCATGAGGGATTTGGACTTTGGTTGAGCAAAAGTTCTGCCTCAAAATTATGGGTATCTGTATTTTGTGTTGTTAATCAAAATCTAGACTTGTGACTTTTTCTACTACACAAAAAAGCCCCAGGTCATGGGGTTCCATCATTCAAGCATATCAAAAAATGACCAGGCCCTTGGGGCTTGTCCATTCCACATCTGCAGCTTACCTAACTGAGTACAGAGTAGTCATATACCCTGGAGTTTGGGACAGCCTGGTGAAGGTTGCAAATTGGGTGGAAGTATTCTTTTATCAGTGTGTTCTTAAATAGACTCAAATCAGAATCCCTTATAGTGTATGAAAGGTTTTACCATTTAAAATTTAACATTTAATATTTGCAATTCAAATTAAGTCTAATAATACCTAAACATATATTTACAAACATGACAAGTAAATCTTTTTGTAATTTTATCATCTAATCCCCATAATAGCCCCAAAATATAGAAAATATCATTATCCCCATTTTATAGACAGGGAAATTGAGGTTCATAGGAATTAAATAAAGTCAGTAACTTTTCAAAGTCATACATTTGCTGGTAGTGAGTGGAGTTAGGATTTAGAATTATATTTGTCAGACATCAGGGACTTGCCCTCTTAATTAACCACCTCTGAAGCTCAGCCACCAGGGAAAGCAACATGTGCACATTTTTAGTTCTTTTTATTGATACTGTGTCAACAAAAGCATATGAAGTTTAACTATATGAACAAGCTAGCAAGATGTGAAGCATCAAATATTTAAAACTAAGAATCTGGAATATAAACAAATATGTAGGGAAAATATTATTCTCCTAGCTGTGCCAGGCAGGGGTTATTACCGACTATGTAGAAGATGAAAAAACCGAGAACAGAGAGGGATGGGTAAAGAGACCAAGGTCACAGAGTGAGGGCTGAGGTGGAATTTGAAGAAGTTTCCTCTTCTCTGAAAGCCTCACTGGGCCTCAGTTACTGCATCTGGTAAGGCTCCTATTTAAACTTGTCATGGAAATACAGGGCAGCAATATGACTAGAAAGCATGTTTGAGGGAACAGTTTTTGTCACACAAAAACAACCATTCTAGCATTAAGGTAAAAACTGCAGTGTGATACCACCTTGCATTCATTACAGTGACTATCATTAAGAAGGCAGAAAATAAGTATTGATCAAAATGTGGAGAAACTGGTATCCCTATACATCATTGACAGGAATATCAAGTAGTGTAGTCACCTGGAAAACAGTATGACAGGTCCTCAAAAAAATTAAAAATAGAAATTATCATGCCATTCTGCAATTTCACTTCTGGGTGTATACCCCAAAGATTTGAAAGTAGGGACTCAAAAAGACATTTATACACCCATGTTCATAACAGCATTGTTCATAATAGCCAAAATGTGGAAGAAATCCAAATGTTCATTGATGGATGAATGGATGAACTGTGGTGTATATGCAAAATGGAATATTATTCATTCTTAAAAAGGAATAAAATTCTGATATGTGCCAAAACATAGATGGCCCTTGAAGGTATTGTGTTAAGTGAAATAAGCCAGCTACAAATAGACAAATAGTGTATGATTCCACTCATATGAGGCAGCTAGAAAAGTCAAATGCATTGAGAAGAAAGCAGAATGGTAGTTGCCAGGGGTAAGGTTGTTGTTAATGGGTTCAGAATGTCAGCTTCTGCAAATGAGAAGCATTTTAGAGGTGAATGATGGTCATGTTTGAACAACAATGTGAATTCACTTAATGACACTAAACTGTACACCTAAAATGATTGAGATATTACATTTTATATTAATTTTAAAAATTAAAAAATCATTCAAAAAATGAGGTAGCTAGGTGTATTGACCAGGGACCAGGCAGTGAACATAAACCATATGGTCTTTCAAAAAGAAGGGATTGTGATAGAATTGGTTACACTTACACATGGGGTGGCTTCTAGGGATGGCGAAGCCACCCAGAGGTTAACAGAATCAGGAGGCTCTTCTCACCTGCAGGACTGAACGTCCACAGAGAGGAGATATGTTATTTGATCCCAAAATCTATAGCCATGGTGAGGGCCGCTGTCCAGCAAGACCTGGGGCCACTGAGACAGTGCCTGTCTGGCAAGCCACAGAAGAGATGCTGCTGCTGCAAATACAGCTGAGGCAGAGAGGGCTTTTGTGAGGAGAAACAAACCAGCTTCTCTCCTCCTGCACCCTGCAATGTTCTACTACTGCTTCCCATGGTTGGAATTCCCCAGAGACAAGTTAGCAAGGGAGCCTGGAAATATATTCTCCTGTGACACCAAGCGGAGCAAGGGATACAACAAATGACAAGAAATGGATCCGAGAGCGCAAGCTGGCAACATGCCAGAAAAACAAAACTGTGAAAGATTTCTTTCCCTTTCATTTAAAAAGCCTTCTAAATTCACTTTCATAACATCAAGTGGCTATCTTAAATATTCACAATAAACTTTATTTAGAAAGGCAAATTTAAAACAATCCCTCTACATTGAGTTTCAATCCCTACAATGCTCAATGATACTGATTATTCTCAATTACATTAATTTACTTTCTATGGGCATGACCAATAAAGTCTATAGAGAAATATATTTGAACAGAGGTTTAGCTTTGGGGATCATTTGATGCTTCAGACACTATCTCTTGGCAGACCAACCAAAAGTCATCCTGAACAAAATGGTATACTGTTTGAGTTGGTTTGATTTCTATTTGTAAAAGGTGAGTTCAGATGGAATAAAACTCCTAACGTTCTTTGCTGGGAGAGATGGCACTCACCTGTAATCTAGTGGCAAGAGGATTGCAAGTTCAAAGGCAGCCTCAGCAACTTAGCTAGGCCCTAAGCAACTTAGTAAGACCCTGTCTCAAAATAAAAAAAAAAATAGAAAGGGCTGGGGAAATAGCTCAGTGGCTAGGTGCCAGTACCAACCAACCAACAAACAAAAAATCTCCAACTATTCCTTTAAACTTGGATCAGAGTTCACTTCTTTCTTTTCTGGTTCTTTCTCCCTACTCTTCATTCACCCAAAATCTAGGTTAATGTCCCTTGTCTTTACATTAGTATCTTTAGTATATTTGGAGTATAATACTTTTAACAATTTTTAACATTTTTAAAAATTTACCTATTCTTCTAATAAACTACTTAAAAGCAAAGATAGTATGCATGTGTGTGTGTATATACACATATACACAGGTGTATTCATATGTGTGTGTATACCCTACTGTACTTCTATCACTGACAACTAGCAATAACCCATTCAGGATCAGATACATAGTAGGTTGTCAATAATTTTAGAAGAATGAATAAATGAACACATACATTATTTAATGAAATAGAATTAATAGGTTTCAGGACATGGGAACAAGAGAAGTCCAGGCTGCATTTAAGCTATTCACACTTGTTGATTAGAAAAAATGGTGCTGATAATGTAAAGAATGGGGTAAAAGAGCTTTGTGAATTTGGTTTTTGTAAAATTCTAACAATCAGAAGCAGGAAATCATCTTCAGAAGAGGTGTCAGGGCTTGTAGATAAAGAGTAGAAGTCACCTGTATGTGGGTGATTTATAGAGGAGTCATGATGTGCCAGCTTACATTTTCTGCAGAAGGCTATAACAGCATTTCCTCCTATCCTTCATGTTCTTTTGCTACATTACTTCTAGTACTCTTTCCAGAGGTGGAATCTATGTCCCCTGTCCTTGAACTTGGATGGGCCTTTGTGTTTGCCTTGGCCATTAGTGCATAGTAAAGATGACATGTGTGACTAAGTCATAAAAAGACCTTGCACTTATGCCTTGCTCTCTTAGGTTCTTTGCTCTTGGACCCAGCCGCCATGCTGTGAGGAATCCTAAGGAGCTCACAGGGAGCTCATGTGAGCTCATGGTGAGCCACTGAGACCCCTGGACCCTAGCTCCTGAGTGCCCAGCTGATAGCCAGTACCTACCTGTCAATCACATGACTGAACCATCTTTAGTGTGGAGCCTCCAACCCCTACTTAAGCTGATACTGCAGGGAGTGGAGGTTTGTCATATCCACCAAGCTCTGACTGAATTGCAGATGTGTAACCAACAGAAATGATTATTACTGTTTTGAGGAATTATGCCCAGGGATAATTTGTTGCACTGCAGTAGATCATTAATATACAAACAGGTGGATGAAGCCATCATGAAATTTGTATCAGACAAACCTGAAGTCAAATTTCTGGCTCTGAGAACATCTGGATTGTGGTTTTGGGAACACAATCTTAATTGTTAGAACCTCAGTTTTCTTGTATGTAAAATGGGGCTATTAGTGTTCACTGCAAGTGCTGTTACAATAATTAAAAGGGATGTTGTATATAAAATGCCTAATGTTGTGTTTAGTCTCTGGTGATTAATAGTAATTGGTATTTCCCTAAGATGAGGAAGTTGTAGCTTTGTGAATTCTCTGGAGAAAGAACAAGTATGGAGAAGAACAGATGATTAGCCACTTAGAGGTGAATAGGAAAAGATGAGTTGAAAAAAGAGTTGGTGAGGGAAGAGTCAGGAATGGAGGAGGAATCAAAACTGAGTGGCTTACTGAGAAGATTTGAGTGAGATAAGGGACAGAGTCTGATGAAGATCAAGGAGACAGACAGTGGAGAGGTGACTAATTACATGTAATAATATAGTGGCAACAGAGCAGGTGGCTGGAAGCCTGAATGCTGGGGAAGAGGTGAGAAGCAGCAGAGTCCGTACTTACTCATTACTCCATTCCTGAGCACGTATGGTATTCTTAAGGGATATGAGAGTGCTGTCACGTTAAAAAGGCACATTATCACCAATTGCAGTTTCAGTTTCCCCCCTGTAGCAGTCTCTCTCTTTTCTCTGGAAATACATCCAGGTAGACCTTGTAAACTCATCACTCATACTCTACTGGTTTTCCCCACAAGTTCATTTATAATGTTTCTGTTTCAATGGTTATTTTTTCTTTTGTGTTCCACATTTACATTTCAATTCCCCATTTCCCAAAAAAAATTCATATAATCATTTATTGTGGTTGCACATATTTCTTATATGCTGGTTCCAAAATGAATAGCAAAATGTACAGATAAAGGACATCATGACTAGAAGACTAGTGGCCATATCCAGAAATAGCAGATCTACCATTTAATAGATGGAATTGAAAGCATACCTTATAAAAATATAGAGGGTTTCCCGCCTTCACCTGGTTATCTGATACTTTTAGCATACATTCAACTAGTCAGAAGATGTCCACTGTTACCTGAGAACCTTTGACCTAAAAGCAATTTTAAGTTCCTCATTTATAAAATGAGACTCAGAAAAGGTCATTGTGCAAAGTTAAAGTTATTCACCTTTCTGTAATAGTTCAGTGAAATCTACACGCACATTTCATGATAGTCTAAGTCCTTGCTGAAAATCTAGTTCCCAAATAAACTATTCTTATTTTACTTATTTGAAGACTAAATTTTCCAAGATGAGATGCAAAGTCATTTCTAAGCCTTCACATAAAAGGTTTTTAATATTCATTCTCAAACATTTATTTAGTTCCCACCATGTACAAGACACTGCATTAGGTGGGTCTTCTAAAATATGCTATATGAGGGAATGAAAAATAATTTCTGGTTTAAAAAGCCAAATTATGAAAATGTAATATTTATTCAGCACTTGTAAGATAAAAGGTACTCACCAATGCACCTCCTCTGCAAGCTCCACACCTCCCTGAAATCTCTGGTTTGCTCAGCAGAAACAAGCCTAATGCTAATGAGAACTGAGTCAGGAGTTTACCCCTTGACAGCTTTGTACTGGGAATGTTAATTCTGACCAGCCATGTCTAGGACCTGAGAGAGAGTTCTGAAGTTTAGCTGAGCATGGCTGGTGAACTGAGGGTGACTAGTGGCCACAAGGACCAGTGAGCTCACAGAGACAGGGAAAGGAGCTGTCCATGGTACCTCCGCCCCCCACCCCAATTCTCCCTGCCACAGGAGGCACCAGGAAGCCACAGGAACTGGGACTTGGGATACGGCGTAAAGAGCTGAGATGAATGCAGAGTTCACCTGGGGGAAGTAACAACAACTCCTTCTCCTCCTCTTCCTCCTCCTCCTCTTGATTTAAATTTGTGTGTGTGTTTTGTTATTTAAAGATGCTCATGAGGAGTTTCGGGATGGTCAGAGGCAGTTAGAGGAAGGAAGAGCTAAAAGTGAAATATTTCTTTCTTTTACCTCCTGGGGTCTGGCTGCCTGCTGGGCAGGCACATGCCCACACTGCTCTGATGGAGTGGATTGATCTGCTTGATGCCAATATTCAGAAATAGGAAGACCATTGGCTTCCAGACACAAACTACACACACTATATCCTCTAACCCAGACTTTGTCAGTAATATAAGGGATATTTTGACCCTGTATATTCTTTGACCTTATTTCTCAGTTTAAGAACTTGGATGAGTTATTTATTAGCTGCCCTTTTGGAGATTCCTATAAGATACACAGGGAAAGTCTTCTGACTGCTGGAACCCTGGTGTGAGTACTTTGTACTGCCTTTGCTATTTCCAGGGCTCTCTCCATATTTTGTAACATGCTTATGTACTTTTATTGCTGCAGTTTGCAAGGCGGGGGTCACCATATGCTTTATCCTTGGGGCTCCAGTGTCCAGCAAGGATTCTAGTAAATAAAGTAAACATGGAGCAAAAATGACTAGGAAGGCAGCTAGAAACCCAAGGTGGGAGGCCCAAATCAAAGTAGAGGTCACAGGGATGATCAAAAGAGAGTACAGAAAGTGCCTCCCTCCACCTGAGCTTTCAGAAGCACAAATCAAGTCTTAGAACCAGCTCAGCAAAGCTCACAATCTGTACAAGATTCAGGAAGTCAAATGAGTCATCATCTCACTAAGGCAGAATTGCTCCAATATTGCCTGGGCAGAATGTGATTGCTCTTTAAAACTAAAATATACTGGAAAATGTTCAGGAGAATCAGAGATTATAGTTCAGAATCCTTAGAAATTTTTATGTGTATAAAGTACACTTATAATTTTGGTAATCTCTTCAAAAACATGTGTGTTCAAAAAAATGATACCCCAAACATTGCCTAAAACAACTATTAGGGTTTGTGGTTTAATTTGAATGACTTATATTCTTAGGTGTGTGGTATCAGCAAAGCTGCAGAGACATAGAACCAAGTTTGGGCTTTTTTTTAGCCCATCACTGAAAGGAAGTAGTCCTGTTTTCTCTCATTTTCAGTTTGCTCCCTCTCCTTTGAGGTTGACTAATGTGGAATATCAAGAAAGAAGTCCTCAGTGTCTGAGAAGAAAGAGGGCCTGAATTTTAAGATGCTGCACTAAAGTCAGGATGTTTGGAATGATGTCTGAACTCCCTGCCAGTCTCCTGAAGTCATACTATCTGAAGTCTCTTGGAGTCTCTTTCCCGAGGACAACACAGTGGTCTATTTATTGGTTTCAGTTGCTATGAAATGACCATACCGCAGACATGAGGCTGTTGCCCTTAGCTACACGTTTCTTTGTGGGAATAATTGTGAATCACACAGTACCAAATCAGCAGCTGGGCAAGGCACAGACCCTGATTACATATTTTCCTAGTACTAACCTCCTTTTAAGATAGGTTGTGGCTATTGCTGCTTAGAAGTAATCAGAGGAGAAGGTCTAACTTTAGCACTGTCCTCTTCCCTTTCAGGTAGGAATTTGCTTATGTATATTAAGCTTTACTAAGGAGTGTCAGTTAAAATAATAGAATGGTTTGAATAATCTCTTTCCTGATTGTATTATCCACCTCACAGGGATGTTGAGGGGACTCCAGGGGCACACTTAATAGATTGGAGTCAGTGTTATTAGAATTGTTTGCTGTTGTTATTACCCTGTAGAAAAAAAGACTCAAGGGGACTGGTATTTGTCTCAAATTATGAGTATTTTTGTTTCTCTCCCCTTTCCTTATCTCCCATCCCATACCACCTTCTCCTATTCCATTGGCTCCACAGACTAGATACATTCAGACTAACTGTTGAGCACATTTCTATATTAAATTTTATTTGCTATCTTCTGGCATTGTTAACTTCATGATCTCTTCTTTGTTTTTATGTTTCATCTTCCATTTTGAGAATAATCTTCAAGTTTTGATGTTTACTTTCAATATAGATGAATTCTTAATGTGTGCAACTTTCTATTATGCACCAACAAGATGCTGGGTATGGGGATGTCTCTATGTGTCTTCCATCCTGAATCCATTTGCAGTCTTTTGTCTCTTTTTCTTAAGGCAGTTTCCAAATGTACCCATGTCTGCTGATGTTTGAAAAGGCTGTAAAATTAAAGCTACGTAATTATGAATACTATGAAAGAGGTTTTGACAACTTTTGGTGGCACTTAATTCAAGTTAAACTCCTCTCATTCAAAATAATAAGCATAATGTTACTTATTATGTAAATGAGGTGGCAAGGCAGATGTTTTTCATCCTGGTGTAGTCACTAGGGATTAATACATACAAAAGCTGAGTAGGAGGGGCTAGTGTTCAACCTGGGAATGTGAAAAAGTGCTAAGCAAGAAGAAGAATGATTACTTTGGAGCTGTATTGTCTAAAACTGGAGCCACTAGCCACATGGAGCTATTTAAATGTAAATTGATCAAAGTGAAATAAAAGTAAATATAGTTTCTCAGTTATATTAGCCAAAATTCATGTGTTTGAAGCTACAAGTGGCTGGTGGCTCCTTACTGAAGAGCACACTGTAGGAAGTTGGACAGTGGTGCTAGGGATAGAAAGGTTAAAATAGAATGAGGAATGTTTGTAGATTCTTCTCATCAACTGGAACTTTAGCTATAAAGGTTCTACAAGGTTCTCAGAATGGGAGTAGATCCATAAAAACAAAAAGATGTTGGAGTTAGGATCAGGTTGCTAGTTGAGTGTCAACTGTGAGACACAGGAATACACTTGAGCTATGCTTCTCAAACTTTAAAGGTGAACACATATCACCTGGGATTTAAAATGCTGATACTGTTAAGTAGGACTGAGGTGGAACCTGAGAGTCCAGCTGAAGCAGATGCTACTGGACTGCACACCACACTTCCGGCAGTAAGGTGCTAAAACCCTTAACAGCAGTTCCCTGATTTATAGGGACGTCCCCTGAGTTGCCTAACTCACAGAGGAAACTTTCGTCATTGCAGGCTGGTGCCAGGGTATGTTCCATAGCCACCCCAAACTGAGTCATTTCACATCAGAGTCCTGCTGCAGAGAGCAGAAGCTGCTGTCATGTTACCAAGAAGGAAAAAAAAAAAAAAAAAAAAAAAAAAGGCGGCTCATCAGAAAATATTGAGTACACTAATTTGAATCTGTGATAATTGGGCTGGTACTCTAATTTACCTTTCCAGGCACTCCATTTTTGCAGATTAAGGAAGGATTTTTTAACTAGCATAGAAGAAACGGCTGCTCCATGGAAACACAATTTGCATACATAAAAATTCAGTCTATAGAAAAATTTTCCAACTCTGGCTGTACAACTGGAATCACCTAGGGGAACTTTGCCACCAAATTAACTTTCACCCTCTAAGATTTTTATATAATTGATTAAGGTCTTAATCAATTATATAAAAATCAGTATTTTTCGACCACTCCCCAGTGATTTTTAACATGCATAGAGAAACTTTGATCACAGCCATGGTTCTCAAAACTAAGCACACATCACAATAACACTGGGGTATAGTACTGATTGCTAGACTCCACCCCTAGAGTTTCTGATTGGCAGGTAGGTCTTGGGTGGAGTACTACAGTTTGCATCTTTATCAAGTTCCCAGGTGCTGCTGCTGAACACAGCTGGAGAATCAGCCTGATTCTCAGTCTTGGCTACACATTGTAATTACCTGCAGAGGTTTTAAAACTTCTGATACTTACATTCCACCTTCAGAGATTCTCATATAATTTATTTAGGGTTTAGTCGGTACTGCAGGTTGTTAAAAGTTCACCGAGTGATTGAAAATTGAGAACCAAGGATGGAAATAAAGCAAATATTTTAGTTCCAAAGACCCAAAAGCATGGGATTCATATGGATATTTGTTACAAATGTAGTCTCAGGCCCAACCCAAGACCTGCTGAATCCTAATCATTTTGATGACTTTCTCCAGGTGATTTCAGGTACATGCCAGGTAAGAATACTGTTATCAGGTAGACTTTTACAGTAACAATTCATTCATTTTTTTTTTTTTTAATGTATGTGTTTCAGAGAAATTCTTTAAAGAAACATTTTCTGATATTTCCTAAAGTTATTTGGGACAAATAATTTAGTTCAAACTTACCCCAAATGATTGAAGCTTTATATATGTCATTGCACAAACACAAACTTGTTGGTTTCTACTTACATTGTAAGAGAAGACATTGCTTATCACAGCACAGGAAACTGCAGGCTTTCAAGTCTCAAGTAGAAGGCTAAGAGCGAGTTTCCCACATGTTTGCATTAAATGTATTATTCAAGACAAAATGCTTTTTAGGTTAATGCATTTTGATTGTAGACAATTGTACACTTCTTATTCAGTGCTAGAGATACAACATAGATATGTTGCTTATTTGTGAAACTTCATTATGCATCAGTAAGACCCTGGAGAATGGGAGTTGGGTGGGAATATAATGTCTTGAGGGGAAAGAAGTTGCTACCTTGTGTTTTCCTAATACATCTTTCTGGGTAGTACTTTAGGGGAATAGTGAGAGTCAAAGATAATTACAATTACAAAGACCAACCTGTGATATGAGAGAGCAGTGTTTCTTAAACTGAAGGAAAAAGGAATCACTTGGAGACCTGGTGAGACACAGGTTCTGATTCAATAGGCCCAAGGTGGCGAGTAAAGCTGCATTTCTCCTAGGTTTGGGGACACTTGGGGTCCAGGGACCACACTTTGAATAACAATGAATTAGACTGACTACACTTCCAGGACACTTCTTTGTAGAATCTCTTCTTAGTAACTCAAAACATCAAGTGACCTGGTATAAATAAAAGGAAGGGTGATTTTGTTAAAAACTGCTTATTTATCAGTTTGAATCATTTGAAAAAGAGAAAGTGAAAAGTCAAAATTATTCTAGACCCATTATTAATGGAAAGTTAATGGGGATAGGAAGTCATTTAAGGCAACTACAAAATAGTAACACAAATACCTCAGATGACTAGTAGGGCAAAATTTTCAAAATGTTGCAAGCTGTCTGTATGCCTGAAGTAGCAATTTACATGCATAATTAGGTGCAATCAACAGTTTTGAAATGTAATATATTTTCTGAGCCCATATTTACTTATGACAGATGCTAAAAAAAACTGTGTCCCCAAAAAAATAGAGGGGCAGAAGAAAGAAAAATATTTGCATTTAACAATAGGGATCTTTAAAAGCATATGCCTAAATTTAGAACAAAGTTAGTTGAAATTATTTTATCTTTCTTTCGATTTAATCTTCATTTAAGCCTTGAAAGAAGTTCACAAACACATTTTGGAAGTAACAAGCATGGAAGAATAATAACTTTACCAGTCAGCTATTCCAGCTCCTGTCTGAACTGACATGTGATTTTTATTTCTACATTGTAGAAGGAAAATCTGTCAAATTCAAAACTTCATTGCACAAAACACCACTGACTTTCATCCTGTCTTCAGAAGGGGCTTCATCCTCTGAAGATGGCAGATATCTTTTAGAAAATTTAAGTAAAGATTAATTAAAATGGTAGCTTCTTCCTTCTAAATCAAGATCTCCAGACAAATGCTCAAGGTGAATGCATCCTATCTTAGTCTTTCAATATAACAGACAATGTTTGTTGGGTGCTCAGTATATTCTATGCAATTTGCTAAGCACATTACACAGATAATCTAATTTACCATAATAAAAATCCTGTAAGAATTGATGGTTTATTACCACGTACTGGAGAGGAAATGGAGAGTAAATAACATCTTTAAAAAGGCATACAGCTATTTTCTTGGCTGGTACATTACTATATACAGGGGCATAATGTCATTTACAAGTATAGTGAGTCTCCGATTAAAGCAAACTCAAATTTAAGACATTACCAACCCAGAAAATAAATTCGAATCTAATTTTTAGAAATATTGAAAAAAAGATTGGGGGTAATTCAGTCACTTTTTCCTTTTCAAAATCATGTTCACTGTTGCATTATTGTAATTGGCTGATTAAATTGGCAATTTCTGTCATTCTTGCATGCAGAATCACATTGAGATTGTAGTGGCCGGATAGAATTCAATGTGCTCTTGTGTAACTGCATCTACTGGGACAGTGGGTCTTGTTATGTAAAAGTTGTGTTTAAGTTAATAAAAAGCAGACAGTGAGCTGAACAATGCAATTTTCCAGTTTCATTAGACAAGTGCTGTTTCACATTATATGCTGAGAGAAAAAGCTACCCTCTGCTAAGAAGTGAATGAAGAGTTCATTTATCTGCTGATCCATTTGGGGGCATTATGGAACTCAAAGCCCAGAACAATGGGTTCTATTTAATATTAAGCAGGTTCTTAATAACCCGCTATTTCTCTCCACAGTTGCTCCAAGGTCCCCCTCCCCCCCCCCCGACGTCTAGTAGAGTTGCTGTAGCAATTTCTATGAAGTTGTAAGCTATTCCCTAGGATCAAGTGCTGTTAAATTTAGAAGTCATCCCTATCACTTGACGATGAGCCCTGATTTAAGAATTTCCAAGTCTACCCTTGCCATCTCTCTATATATTTATAGACGCAACTCACTGCCTGCTCCTGGGGTCATCACCCAAGCCTCCTGGAGATGCCCCACTAGCCCAGGTGGACTATACTTAGGAGAAACAGCGCCCAGCTGCCGCCCACCCCGGGACACATTGCAGTAAAAGCCGGGCAGCTATATCTCATTTCTTCCTTCTCCTTTCCCCGACCCTCAGCTGTCGACCTTTATGCCAAACTCCAGCGCGCCACGAGACTCGCGTCCTCTCCATCCCCGTGGGGCCCCACCCCTCCCAATTTTAAGCCGGATCTCGGCCAACGCAAGATTAGGTCGATTTCCTGCCCGGAATTTGCCACTGTTTCCCCCTTTTCTACTCCAGTTCTATAGTGCAGGGCTGTACGGTGCGAAGCCGCCGCGGCGGAGCAGATCTAGGAACGGAGCTTCAGCTACACACACACACATACACACATGCCCGGAAGGGACTGACCCCCGAGGCGCGCTCCGCCACAGAAGAGAGGGGTACTAGGGTCAGCGTGGAGGTGGGGGTCGCTGGGGTTCCGGATGGGCTCACTAGCCACGAGCCCTCCGCATGCTCCTGTCCTAGTCCTCGCCGCTACCACCTCGCACAGGTCGGAAAACCCTCCTTTTCTTGGCCCCTCGGCGTTGGGGAGGGGGCAAGAGTGAGGGTCGGCGCTTGGTCAGCGGGTGGGCATGGTAGATTTCACTTACACCTGACATTCCCTATTCCTGCCAGTTTCCCCGGGCAAATCCCGGCGATCTGGTTTGTTCTTCCAGCAACTTTGTTCCGAAGGTTGGAAGGGAGGGGAAACGCCGCGGGGCCCCAAGAGGCGCTGGAAAGCAGCGAGGATCTGGAGGCCGGGCTGGAGAGCAAGTCCCCGGGCGGCCCCGGGGCTGGGCGCGCGGCTGGGAGGCGCCGCCGCCGCCGGGATGCGCTCTGCTTAGCGGGACTGCCGGGGGCGCCTGAAGGCCACCGCTCCAAGGACACGCGGCCACTCGCTCCTCGCGCTCTCGGGTCCAGACGCCGCCAGAACCCGAGCCGAGCGGGCGAACGGAGCTGCGGGGAGCGCGGGCGAAGGGTGGCAGGAGGGAGGGCGCGCGGGAGGCGGCCCCTCCTCGGCGAGCCATGCGTGCCACCGGCAGCTGAGAAGCCGCCGAGCGCCGCTGCCAAGTCTCCGCTCCGCTTTTGTCTTGCCCTCCAGTGAATGGGAAGATGGAGATGGATGTTGAGGGAGTTTCTCCGCGCCCGGAGCCCATCCCCCGCTCCCAGGGGGCTGGCGGAGCCTGCCAGGCGCCGCCACAGCCGCCCCAGCCCCAGCCGCAGCAGCAGCAGCAGCTGGCTCAGGATGAACTGCCCGGCGAGAGTGCAGGCGCTGAGGACAGCGACGATCCCGAGACGAGACCCAACGGCGAGAAAGGAGAGAGCAAGGTAGGTCCACAGTGTTGCCGCTGTGACATCTTTTGAACAAAACCAAGGAGCTCTTGTAGTGGCTGTTACTTTAACCCCTCCGCTCCCCCACCCCCTTACCTCGTTTGTGTGGGGGTGGGGGTGGCAGATGTGGAGAAGGCGTGGGATTCTGGGGAATCCACTGGCGATAGTGACTTTCCGAACTGGAAAGCGTGTGCTGAAGTCTGTCCTGGTTTCGGTGTTCAGTGATGTGTGCAGAGAAAAGTCTTCTGTACATGCGATGTGATGCTTAGGGCAGAGCACGGCACCTCGGGGGAGCAGTGTTGAGACCTTTGCTTGCCCTCAGTCTAACAGAGGCTCATTCGGATGATATTGATCTAGGGGAAATATGCCTTTTGGAGCTGCCAAGTGTCTTCTGAGACTCCTTGGAGGGAGGTGACATCAACCTAAAGATGGTAACAATGGGAGCAAAGTTTGGCTCCTTCGCAGAATGGAGAGCGTTGCTCAACCCAGCTCCAAGCTGTGTGTGTTTCTCCACACCTGACATTCTCTTGCCTAGGAGGGCAGGGACGAAGTGCCTGGCAGCAGATGAACCCTGCAAATCTTTTGCAGCCCTGCTGTGTCATTGTAGACTAGGGGATAGCTGCTACTTACTGTGCAGTAAGGAGTTTTTCAGGTAATTGAATTCCAGTAAGAAATGTTCACATGCCATTCTCTAATGCTGATGTTTCCTTTACTGACAGAAAATTATAAAGTAGAGGAAATAGCATAGAAAATAATGCCTCAGTAATAGTAGTAGAGCATATTTATTACAGCTTTGTCTCTAGACAATCCTGTCTCCGTACACACTTGGACTTTAGTTGTGTGTAAGCTAGCGTTTTCCATTTGTGTAAAGTGCACTTGTATTTGTTAGTACATTTTGAAAGTAGCTACTAATATTGGGGAAAAGTTGTTTCAACAGATGAGAATATTGGAACCAAACCCGAGTCAATCTACTTTTCCTCCTTTGCTCAGTAAGGAAATGTATAGGAAAATAGGTGCTTCTGCTGCTTAGAAGCGCAAATTGTGTCTGGTGAAGTGTTCCTCCTTGGAGATTCTCTTGGTTTCCGTGGGACCTTTCCTAAGATACTAGTAGATTAAACAAATACCTGAAACATGTTGGTAACGCATTGAATGTTGCTGTTCTATGTTTGGAGACAACTCACTTAACAAGTTTGGATTTGCAAATGTTCAAAATTGTTTTGCATTTTGAAACTGAGCTAAGAATCGAGATTGTTGTTTATCTACCAAAATCAATATTGTTATTTAAATGGCAGTCTACCAAGGAACTGGAATTTGAGCACACTGTAGACTGGACGGGGTGCCTTACAAATGCATACAAGATTTACATTGTGAGAACTATGATGAATTTTAATATTCTGATATCCTCAGCTTCCCAGTCGCTCTTGATTTCATGAATATTTAATTCTGTCATGACTGCATATTTACTACTTTAAATGACTGCTCAGTTTTTATGAAATAACCATAACAGAGCATCATCTTACCTAATTGAACTTTAAGTCTCTTTTGCAAAATAGGTGTGGAGAATAATTAAAACACAAAGGCGGTGCTGTCTTTCCCATATTGTTGGTTCATATGCCCTGAGCATGAGAAATTCCTGCCATCAGCAAAAATCTGCTTATTTGTTTCTCTTTGCTGCACTATGCAGACTGTCTAATGTTGTATCGGTTGTAAGGAATGAGAACGGCAATGCACTAGAAATATTACAGCAGGTGAAGAGAGGACTGAAAGCGGGTTGATTACATTTAGATAATTAGCATGTTCAGATAATTGACTATTCCCGTGATGTGATTTGCTTCATGTTTGTCTGCAATTTCTTCAGATGGAAACAAAATACTACTTTTTTCTCTCCAGGTGTTTGCCTTAAAAAATTGTTGCCTCCTTCTCTTAAGCTAGAAATCATCTGTGTTAACCCTTGCTGGTCTCTGGTATACTCCTATAGGTTCCTAGAGTTTGAGGAAGGTTGCTGTGTTTCAGTTTTCAATAATTGTTTTTGGTGGACACTTTGGCATGTTAATTTTTTTTCCTTAGCAAATCCTGATTTCTCTAGGAGTGTTTGACCAAATTATTCTACCAAAATATAAATGGAACACAAACTAGAATAAAGTGTACTGTAGTTCAGGCTGTTTGGGGTGAGGTTGGGATGGTTATCAGTTTAAAAACAGTAATGTGCAAACATGTATCAGACAACTGTTTTCTTTTTCATGAGACTAATAAGAATTTTGAAAACTAGATTTTTTAAATCTTTTCCCACACAAGGGTCCTATAAATAGAATGGGAAATAAAGTGATGTGGGAGCAATGGTATTTTTTTTTTTTTTTCCCAGATTTTTGGCTTGGTGCCATGGTTTATTCTCATGAGGGTACCACAGTTGTCTTATTGGTAAAGAAATCAGAGCTTAGTGCCACATCAGCTTGTCTCCCAAATTGCAGGTTCATGGTCATATGACCTCAACATTTCTGAAATAGGAAGAGGTTAGAAAACTGGATCAGTCAAGGGATTTTTTTTTTACACCAGAGTTTCATGGTGTGACTGGTACTTTCTGTCCTACAATAGATATGCCTGATTCCTCTCCGGCAACTGCTCTTCAAAGAAATGTTATAGCAGCTACATATCGTATATGCTTTGAATCTGAGTTGGAAAGATCCTAAATCAACTATATTTTCCTCTGTACTTTTACATTAAACTTTTATAAAAAAGCAGCCCCCTCTTGTTGCAATGACCTAAAAACATGATAATCACCTTTGGTGACCTAGTGAGATTTTTTTCCTCAGCTATTATTTTAAGACCTTCTTCCTCATATCTGAAAAGAGGTTCTAAACTGGACAAATCTCTTCTAACCGTAGGCATGATGGTTAAAATAGTTCCAAGCAAGAGACTTTCAAATCCTTAGAAGTGTTCTTGATTTTGGACTTGATCACCTTCACTTAATTGTCTGCAGGTCCCAAATATTCTTTTGTGACTTTTAAAACTTCTGCTTTGTACCAAATAACTCTTAGATGGTTGTTCCTGAAACTCATTGAAGGAATTAAAATAATTTCCTATTTTGAGTACAACTACAGTGTTTGATGCCCTGTTTTCAAGTTAGTTGCACAAATGTGTAAATTCTTCCCCTGATCCCAGATGTGTAATAGAAATGATTCTTTCTTGTCTGCTCAGCTTCATCTCATTCATGTTCATTTCTTCTGCACTCCCTATGTTCTCCACCTCTTATCCTCACCTCCACACCTCATTTACCATGTTTTGTATAGAATATATTTATAACCCAGATGTGAATTATCATATTTATGCTCTTTTGTTCAGCTCTTTTTAAAAACCTTGGCTTGCAAGACACATTCTTCTGGCTTTTGACTAAAGGGACTCTGTTACCAATGATACTACATTGATGAAAATGACTCAAGATTCCAACGTTAATCCCAGCTCATGGGTAAAGCTATCTTATCCCATCCATCTTGAGGATGTTGCTGAATATCTTACCTAGCCTGTCTGTTACATTTTTTTAAAGCCTTTGATTTTGAAATAACTTTAGACTTGGGGAATAAAATAAGACAGTTCTGCAAATCCTTTACTCAGCGTCCCCTGTTTCTAGGGGAAATCCTATGTAATCATGGCATGTATTTCACACTGAAGAAATTAACCTTTGTAGGATCTATTAGCTAAATTGTACATTTTCGTTGAGTGAATGTGCAGTATATCAATGTTTTCCATTCTGTTTTTGCATTGTTAAAGACCACCTTTACAACTGGAAAAACTCCAGGAATGGGTATTGAAGAGTCAAACTTAACTTCATGGTACCTGCCCAAATTCCATCCCCGCTGTGGGTAGCTTGCAGAGTCCAAGTGTCAAGGTTCTTGAAGCTGTTCCTCCACTGCAGTGAGCGCTGTGGGAGTTAACAGCTTTGGCAAAACTCTTGAGTGCTGTTCACTTGGGGAATGATGGTCTTTTATTTTAACTTGCAAAATATTCCCGCTTTGGGTGAGATGAGATTTGTCAGTATGCAGAGGACAGCAAAATCTCAAGTGGCAAGTGAAGGAGAAAAGACAACTGATAAAATCAAGGCAGTTCACTTAGCTGCCTAACCCCTTGGGTGATTGTTCCTGGCGTGAAGAATAGTGGGAGCCCTTTGTTTTTGCATTGTTAGCCAGTTGGACTGATTTCTGACCCAAAAGCAGAAACTTGCCTACATTAGGCAGGATATTACAGTGATGAACAAGTATTGAGCATAAAATCAGAAAGATCTGAATTTGATCTGAGCTCTTGACTTTAGACAAGGTCTAACCTTTGCTTTTCCAAACATCAGTCTTTTCATATGTAAAGTAGAAGTACTTGTAGCATAACCATCTGTGATTATTGTGTTGCATGAATGAGATAAACCATAAAAAGTTTGAATCAATGCTTCACAGGTAATGACTACCTAATATTAATAACTTGATTATTACTTTTGGGGTCCAAGTTTCTACAGAGGTAAATAAGTTGGGACTCATAAGTTCCCCTAAAATTTTAAGTTTTATAGAGGAAAAACAAGAATATGGAACATTTAGCAGCATTTCATTTCTACCATTTTAAGAGAAAGAATATAGAGAATTATGAAATCTATTGCTTATGTACAGAAAGGACAGAGAACTTGATTCTTCATTCTTACCTGTGGCATGAGACTTGCAGAATTAGGAACCTGGATTTTGGAAGGCATGGCTTACTAAGCCTGGTCAACTCACTTTCATCCACACCATTTCCTCAGACTTGAGAAAATTAGGGCCCCAGATGAGATTTGCCCACAGGCAGACCTGGCCCTTGAAGACCTGTTAGCCATCCAGGTGGCAGGAGTGCCTAAGTCAAAATTTCCTTCTCTTAAGGAATTCTGATGTGATTATATGAAATATTTGGAATCTGCTTCAGAATTTCAGAATCCTTAGTTTCTTATAAAATGAGATTAGAAGTACATATTTTTCTTTTGATTTTTGCAATTACCAACAAAGTACTTTTTCTTCCCCCCCTCAGTTCACTTCTCTTGTCTGCAACCAAAGAGCCCTAACGGGTACAAATTTGCCACCGATTCCACCCAAGAAACCATAGGAGTGTCTAAAAGCAAGGCAGTATTCTCTGTTTGTGTCCTCTGCCTATCCTTAGGGTGGAATGTAGGGACTTGCCACCAGGGCCTCCTGGTTTTCCTGATGAGAGAAGAGCAGTCTGACAAGTCGGGGTAACTCTTGGCTAAGCTGTTACCAGAAGAAAACCTGGGAACATCTTAAGACCCACATGGAAAAGCCAGGTTGGTGAGTACCAAACTTGACTTGACTGTAGAAAGGTGTGCTCTGTCATTTCCAGCCCCACACATCTCCCTGCCCCATGCATCCCATCTCATCCCACTGTACCCATTTGACTACAGTGTCCTCACTTCTTTGTGGACTGACTGAGTCCCTTTTGTGGGCACTGTGTCATACTTGAGGTTGGGCTGAAGCATTTGACAACATTTATCTTCTCTCTTGGACTCAGTCTTGCCAGAGTTGAAATCAGCAGCAAGAGAGATCTGTGTTCTTAGAGTAGTAACCTGTCGTCTTCATTTGTAAACAATAATTTTTAAAAATCACTGGAAATGTAGCAGAGGGCAGCAGGAGTAATGACTGCTAGCATGTCCTTAAAAATGTAGGTCATGTAACATATTTTCTGAGAAAGTATTGACTCCACATTAGAAGCAGCCAAGTGAAATGAGACTGGGACACCCAGACACTGGTCAGTAAGTGACTTTTTTTTCTTGGCTTGCTCCCCAAATAAAGACCTAGGTCACAGTTCGTTCACTGAGTCTGGTTGCTGGCCATGTCTTACATGTGTTCCCATGTCTCTACATCCAATCTCCTCCCAGGAGGATCCCTTACCCCGGTTACACACATTCTTCATAATCTGTTTTTTCTGTTCAAAATCGGTTGTCACATGTAATTAAAACTTGCCCTTTTTATGTATATAGTTTAATGCATTTTGACAAATGTATATGTGCAACCACCATGAACAGGACATAGTGTTTACTGCATCCCCAGAGAGTTCCTTTGTGTTCTTCTGCATGTCTCCTTGTTCTTTCCTAGCCTTTTCCAAACTTTCATGTCAATGGAGTCAAATAACATGTAGCCTTTGTGTTTGACATCTTTTGTTTAACAAAAGGTATTTATCATGTATATATTTTGTCAGGTATATCAGTAGTTGATTCCTTTTTCTTACTGAGCAGTATTTTACTGTGTAGACGTAGCACACATTTTTCTCTTCACCTGGTGATGGTTTGGGTTGTTTACAGAATTTTTGCTTTTATAAAGTTGCTATATGCTGTTTTTGTGGACTTATATTTTGCTAGGTCATAAAATGTGTGCTCAGCTTTATAAGAAACTGCCAGTCTGTTTTCAAAAGTGCTATACTGTTTTGCAGTCCCACAATTGATGAAAATTCCAGTTCTACATCATTGCTTAGATTTGGTAATTGTTGGTATTTTTAGTCATTCTAATAGATGTGGTAATATCTTATTGTGGCTTAAATTTGTATGCCCTTACTAATGTCAAGCATTGTTTCATGTGCCTGTGTGTTATCTGTATGTTTTTGGTGCAAAAAGTGTTCAAATCTTGGGCCTAATTTAGAATGAAATGGTTGCTTGTATTCTTATTGATACAATCTATTTTCATGTAGGTTTTTAGTCTTCAGAACTTTGAAGTTTGAGGACATTATAAAGTGAAGGGACATTGAGTTTCTTTTTGGGGGGTGGTTTGTGAACTAACATTTATTGAGTATTTATCATGTGCCAGTCACAAAGCAAGGTAGATTCACATCAGTTGATCTTACTTTATGTTCCACAGTAATCCCAAAAAATACTATTATTAACCCTGAGGTCACACAGCTGGTACATGGCAGTGGAAGGATTTAAATTTAAGTCCACCTGACTCTTATTCCACTTCCTCAGGTGAGACTCCAAGGTCTGTTTTCCACAATTTACTGGTTGGTTTTCCAACTCAGACTGCTTGCACTGCTCTGGGTGCTTTAAAAGCAGCCCTCAGGTGAAATAACACTGCTGGCGTTGACATGCAAATCAGAACATTGAGCTTAAGGCGAAAGAGAATGCTCCCAGTTTTATTTCAGTCCTGAAAAAGTCCTATCCACTTTAGAAGGCAGAATACTGAGAATTCTCCAGAGAAGTGGAAGGCTTGAGGTGTTCATTTACATGGTGGTACTCTTCTCTCTCAGCTAAATGATGCTGCTATGGTTACCCAGGGGCTAAGATAGGCTTAACTCCTGGATATTAGACCTCCATTCAAACCTCACTTGTATTCCCACATGCTCTGAAGATCGTGGGCAAACAATGTGAATTTTCTAGTCTGGATTCTTTGATCAGTAATGATGAAGGGTAAAAATGAGGTTATAAAGATTAAATTACTGATAGGGCAACCAACTTAACTCAGTTAAAGTATTACAAGTCCTTGTTCCCAAGAAATGCTGGATCTTGGATAAATGGGGCAGTTGGTCACCCTACTTATAGGATATAAGTAAAACAACTAGACCCTTAGAGACACTCCAGATATGAGAGCTGTCATATTGAAAGTGCTTTGGGACATGTGATCTGTGAGTTGGAAAATGACTCATTGTATTTCAGAACTAATGGTCCTGTGAATGATTCCAGGGTCTCCAGATCAATTTAAAAAACAGTTTAAAGTAAGGCTCTGGATTTGAATTGGATGAACAACATTACCTTCTTGAAGTTGTCATAGAACATTACAGGCCAGCTTCCTAAAGCTTCAACTATGAAGTAGGTGTGCTTAAAGAGCTAAAGTCTCCCTGACTGGGAGGAAGGCTCTTTGGGCAAAAACATTCACCACAGTAATCACCTGGATAAATAATCACTGTGTAATGGGCACAGTTGGTGATATTGGAAGCAAATGCAGTACTTCCCCATGAGCACTGAGTTGGGAAGATCTTTTCTTGGAAAGAGTGTGGAACCTGGATAGTGTGACTTTGAATCCTGGCTCTGCCCCTTCTCAGCATGAAAACTTGTTGGACAGATCATATTTTCTTTGAGTTCCTGAATCCATAAGTGTAAAATGGGAATAATGTGCTTTTCTAAGAACTATTAAAACTAGGAACTCAAAGAGTACTTTCATGAGCAAAGCATTTTGTAAACTTCTGCAAGTCTGTGTGTGTGTACATGTGTATAAATCTCCCCTGGTTCTATAAATGTCTTCTGTTTTTAAAAATAACCCTACTTAAAAAACTGAGTCCCCCCACCAAAAAAAAAAAAAAAAAAAAAAAATCATCAGATTAGCATTACTATTGCAGGATTTTGCACACGGAGAGCCAGGGCACTAGGGCATTCGACAGGAAGCACTGTTTATTTCATGCCAGCATAGACCTGGGAGAGTTACATCCAAAGACTGAGCCCTGAATGTGGAGAGGCAGTGCATTATATACCTTTTGCAAGCTTTGTCTCCCATATAAGGTAATAGATATTTTGATCGGGTATGCTTATGTAATAGAATTGCAACAAAGTTGTTACTGCATCGCACATAACTGAGTTATTACAGAGTCAGGACAGATTTACGGCAGAGTTGGCATGCACGCTAAATGTGATGCGTTGCCTTTTTCTGGAAGAGCCCCTACCACATTACAGGACTGAGGGATAGATACTTAAGGTACTCAGTAGCTTGTGGTCCTTCTAGGCAGGATGCCCTCAGATGATACAGGCTGGGTCAGGGATTTGGGGGTGCAGCACTCCTCTGGGGTCATCATTAGCTTGTTCTCCTATCTTGTTTGCTCTTTGGATTAACAACAAGAGTGAATTTTTTTTTTTTTTCTTTCTATTCTTAGAGCTTACCATGTCTACCCAGGCCATTCTCTTTGCCAGGAATGCTCTTTCTTCCTTTTCTCCCCTTCACTTTCACCCACGTAATTCCTAATCAGCCTTCAAAATTTAGTTTAACCCGTCAAAGGTTTTTCCTGCCTATACCATAAGCCTATGCTGATACAGTATTGTACATTGATCATCTTATGTGTTTTAATGTAAGCCATAAAGGTAGGGACCAGTTCTGTTGTTTTTATAGCTATTTCTCTGACACTAACATAATTCATTACATGTAGTAAGCCTTCAAATATGTTTTTGATGACTAAAACTCTAAAACTGGGTTCTAATACTCATTTGGTGATCTTCTACCTAGTACTTAACTTTCTTGTGCAGGATGGTCATGTCCTTATGCATACTATGTTCTAGAGAGAGATGGATGCTAAACTAACAATGAAATATGGCAGACAATAAGGAAACAACTACTTGAACGCTGCTTACCTTTTGACTGATGGTAGGCACATATCTAAAACCTCTGCCTAACCCTATTTATATATAAGTATTGATTCAGAGCAGTAAAGAAATAACCATAATCTATTGTTTTCCAGAGTAGCCATCCATCTAATGGCCTTAGAACCTGGCCTCTTCCTCTACTACTTTCTACTTTTTCTAAAGATTTTAAGTTCTCTTTGCCACTGGCATTGGGAAATAGACCACACTGTGTCCCGTATGTTAGATGTTGCTCACTAGTCACAGTATCCTTTTCTAGTGAGTTCAGCTCTGCCTTGGGAGCAGGCATTCACTGACTGTCATTTGCAAGAAGAAACTGCAGTGCCACACTTGTCCTAGGTTTATAGATTTTCTGGTGAGGCCTCTCATGTGCCAAGACTGGACACTCGGTTCTCAACCTCCCCTCCTCAGTTTCTATCTTTATCCATTATGGTAGTCAACAGACCTGTGCAGGTATTTAAATTTAAATGTAAGTAAAATTAAAGTTAAAAATTTAGTTCCTCATTTGCACTCACCACACTGCAAATGCTCAGAAGTTCCAAGTTTTTGGCTCTCGTTTTGGACAGTATAGAGAAATTTTCTATCATGTAAGAAGTTCACCTGGACAGTAGGGTTATAGACTGACTTTACCTCTTCTGACTTTCCTCAGCCACTTTTCACTGAAATCCCTCTGAGATGTTCTGAAACCAGTCCTTTGACAAGGAGAGAGATTTTGACAACTTCCCTGGGTTTTAAGTTCTTGGTGAATTACTTACAAATCGTTTTTGAGCTACCAATACTGTTGTGTATAGAGGCTGCTTAGAGCAAGGTCTCATTCAAAAACTTTGGCTAGCAGTGTTGCTATTTTTATGTAGGTGTTCCACTGAATCTTGGTATTTGTCCTTGACCATTACAGAAAACAGTCTCTGGTAAAGTGGTTCTGAGAGATAGGTTTTCTATTATCCAAGTTCAAAGCTTTTATTAGTGGATAGTTGAACCACTGCCTGAAGCACCATTGACATCTCCTCTTAGCCATTTACTAATGATTGTCTTCACACTGTGGGGATTACTATGATGGTACTTATTGTCAGAATAGACAGGCAGAGAAATCTTGCCAAGTGCCCAAATAAAGCATCACAAGGCCTCCATGCTTGTAACAACAATGCTGGGAAAAATTTCCAAATGAAATAATACATAAAAAGTACTCAATTATAAAGTTACATCCTTAAGGTGCCCTTTTCTTATCTCATTCAGTAAAGTCCTAAGTGCAGTATGATTGCTAGTGGTTTCAGGTATGCATGGATATGAAGAAAAAAAAGTCTGATAACAGAAACTACCTTTTCAGCCCTTTTTGTACTTTTTTATCCAGGAAGGAGAAGAGGGATCTTTTCAAGATTAGAAGAACAACTGGGGAATTAGTTCTGCAAGATCCAAATATGGGACTTGCTGTGTCTTTGTCTAGCACATTACATGACTGTCAGCAGGAAGAAGAGATGGGAAAATGGCCCCAGGGTGGATTTGGTGAATTTCCTCCCTGTTAGCTAGGATGAAAATTTGAATGACACCTTGAAGTGCTCTAAAACTCTTTTATTTACACATCCAGTTAGCTGGGAAGCCCCTAGGCATCACATTGAAAATGTAGCAATGCATGGAAAACTGAGGGTGAGATGTGAGCTCTCTTCCTTCCTGCAGTGGCAGATGATCCAGACCAGGGAGTCAGAATGCAGCTAGTAGGGCAGTGGCCAAAGAAGAAAAAGGGATAGAGTTAAGTCAACCTCACAGTGATGTTCTTCTGGTATTTTTATGCACCATTAAAGGAAGTTTTAAAAACATAGCGGTGCAGAAAAAGTTAATATATTTGTGAAATGCTAAAGTTGTAGTCAAGGGAACTGCAATTTCCCATTAGTCATTACTTTCTCATTTCTTTATATTTGAACAAAAGACAGGAAGCTGGAGCTTGTTCCTGTCTTGTCAGGAAGTTTACTTTGCACCCCTGGGTTTTGTGGGTGAAGATGAACTGCCGGTTTCTGTGGTGTTAATAGCTTCAAGCAGCTTGCAATTTAGAAAGGAGCATGTATAAAGAAGCACAAATTGGTGCGCGCCTGTAATCCCAGTGGCTCAGGAAGCTGAGGCAGGAGAATGGCGGGTTCAAAGCCAGCCTCAGCAACTTAGCAACTCGGGGAAACCCTATCTATAAATAAAATATGAAAAAAGGGCTGGAGATGTTGCTCAGATGTTGCCCTGGGTTCAATTCCCAGTTAAAAAAAAAAAAAAAAAAAAAAAAAAAAAAAAAAAAAAAAGAAAGAAAGAAAAAGCACAAGTGAGGGAAAACAAAAATGAAAGGTTTTTTTCATCTTTGGGGTCCTTCTTGCCTGAACCATGTGTCTTCACTGCTCAAACGTGTACTTTCCCTGTATGTTAAGAGAGTGGCACTCAGCTCAGGTTCATGCCAGCTCAGTCACAGCCCAAATGCTGGGTATTTGCTTGACCCCTTTTCCCCTAATGTGACTTCTAGGCAATTTTGAAATTCAAAGAAACCTTGTTATGGCACCGTCCCTCAGTCCTTTGGGGATTTGGTATCTGCAGCAGTGTCAACATGTCAGATGTGGCTTTGCCCATTGTGTATCCCTCTGGTGAAGGAAGGGGAAGTGGACAAAAAAGGAAATCCTTGAGGGAAAAGCAATATTGAAGACCTAGCATTTCAAAGCTGCTGGGATGTTGGAAAATATATATGAAGTCTTTATTTGGATGTATCAATTTAATTGTGGTCTAGAGTTGAGATTTGCATCTCTCAGGTTATCCAATCAGACAGCAACAAAGAAACACCATGTTCTTTGCTCCATTGTTTACTGCTGTTTTTCTTTCAGTGTCGGGTATGTGACAACTATTTCTGAAAAACTAGAAGTCCTGTACAGGGTTAATTTTATACTAGGTTCACTATGAAGGCCTGAAGTTCTCCAGGCCTAAATGGAGAGCTAGACTTGTCTGCTTAGTGACAGATTTGTAAAACAGTCAGGCAGAAGGGGTGCTCGACCTTAGGCTCATACCACTCCCTAAATAACAGCCTGGCTTTCTACGCTTGGACCTTATGTGCTTGGTTGAACATTTCTAGATCAAAACATCACATCGTACTCTATAAGTATACACAATGGTTGATTAAAAATTGTTAATGTGCAATATGTAAGCAATAATCTGTCACGTGAATACCTCAGCAGATGTGGGCCACTGTTTTCTGATGAGCTACAAGAGTCTGCCCATCATCACTATTGCAAGAGGGTGGGACTTGGAAACTTGAGGTAAAGAGTGACTGAATGTCTAAGGCCTTTGACATGTTAATCAGATTCTGGGAACAAATTCTGGGTTCTATAGCAAAAGATAACAACCTGAAGACTTGCCCAATGGGATTTTCTGATGAAAATATTGGTCTTTGTGAGCATGGCAATGATTAAGCCCTGTGATAGGACATGTAGCCACTTAATTTTGAAAGGGAACAGATCTGGCGTCCAACTGCATGGATAGTTGGTTTGCACAGGTTTGATGAAATAACTTTCGGCAAGCTAAAGGTCTAACTCTCTTCTAGAACTATGTTCTCAACTGGAGGTCATCCAGAAATACCTGCAGACAGTTTTGATTGTTATGACTATTGGCAGGGGGTTCCTGGTCCCTACTGAGTAGAGGCAAGGATGCTGTTATGTTCTGTGATACACAGGACAGCCTCCCACAACAATGAATCTTCAGTCCTAAAATGTCAATAGTGTGAAGGTTCAGAAATATTGATCTTGAGAATGTTCTAGATCTTTGGGGTCTTGCCTTTTGTTTATATTTCATGGGGATAATATTTTGAGGGGAAATTTTAAAACAGCATATTTATAGTCTTTCCTTGTTATAGGAAGTTAGAACTTCCCAGTTTGTGGATCCATCCCCTTTCCAGATCTCATTCTAAGAGACTAATGTGAGGAGAAAGTCCTTTATGCCAAGAAATCCAAGTATTGTCCTTTCTCTAATAAAACTGATACTCACTGGGACCCTTTCTATTGGCTTAAAGGTGAAAGATTGGAATCGCCTTCCGGAAAAATCAGTCTCAGACTCAGAGTATAACAGACTTTGTTTCAATGCCAAAATGTACGTGATTTGTGTTTCTGAATTAGTTCAAATCCTATAACTGTTAAGAAATTTCGCTATATGCATTTTCTTATTTTGTACAATATGCATTAAGCCATGCTTATGAATTTTCAAGTCAGGGAAAACATTGTATCCCAAATAGTTGACATTAAAACAAAAACATCGTAAGGCTAAAACCACTTAGCTTTGTGAAGTATTGGTGAACAATCAGACATGTGGGTTTAAAAAACTGTTGAAAAAGTATATGCACAGTTCCGGTTGCATTTTTAAATTTTGGTAAGCATAGTTAGGAAATACTTAATGAAGATCTTGACAGTCAGTCTATAAAATGTATTGTTATAATTTTACTGAGCATAGTGTCGAACTACGAATCAGTGTGACGAGGCCAGGAAGGGTCTTACATCAGCTCATGCGCTTGAAGTCTAAATCGAGAAGTGGGATGATCTATCACGGGTTGGCAAATTTTTCTGCACAGGGTCAGATAGTAAATATCTTAGACTTTGTGGGCCCTATAGCTTTTGTCTCAACTACTCAACTTGGCTGTTGTGCAAAAACAGCCATAGACGACCTTAAACAAGTGGATGTGGTACATTACAACACTACTGTTTATAAAAACAGGTGTGGGTCCAATTTCACTCTCACTTCATAGTGCCCACCCCTGCTATATTTACCCTATAAGCAGTATCATGGGCAAATGCACATTTCCTGTTAGATTTTTTTTTTTTTTTTGCAGTGACTATTTGTGGAACCCTAATACTAATATTCCAGTTTGGGAATCATTGCAAGTTGTACTGAAGTGTGAATTTATACACCATCAACAATCTTAGAGAAGATGCCATATCGACAAATTGATTCTATTAAAAAGGGATGCAGTGTACTGGAAGTGATGTAACAGGGTCTGCTGGTTATTAAGATGCCATGTCATTCTTTAATATTTGCAAGATTTCAGACATACTGAAGAGTCAAGTTGGCCGAAAAATAAAACCATAATCTTCAAAAGAAGATTCCCATGGACTTGAACTGTGCTGCGGTCTACTGGTCAGAACAGAGCGTGTGTCTGATTTGGCAGTCAGCAGACACTGACTCTGCCCTTGGTAGTATATGATAAGGTATGGCGCTGTCTTGCTCAGCTCTATTCCGGGTCTTCCTGATGGTTTTCAGACATGGGCTTGTGTTATTAGGCCTTGTCAGCGTGTCAGCTAATGTGATGTAAGAGCCAAGCGATGGTTGCTGCAAACTGTAAAGGGAGAAATGAGCCCCTGCAAGTTCTCTGCTTTCTGTTCCTCAGTAATCACGCCAGTGTGATCAAACACTGTGGCACTTCCAACAAGGCAGCCAGTCGCAATGTGGAGGCAATGAGAGATTTTTTTTTTTTTTTTGTCCCATCCCTTAAGTGCCTTCAGTCAAGAAAGATAAAACTGAAGTAGTCTTGTGTGAGGGTTCTCAATCATGGACTGGGAGAGTGCAGAGTGCTGTATAGCAACGCAAGCATAAAATTGCCCTGAAGTCTTCATTTAATGTGAATTGTGAGGCTCTTAAGAAATAGTCTGATTCCCTGAATGAAATATATGCTACATTCAATTAACCATATTTTCTTCAGTTCTAGCAAATACACATGCATGCACACAATGAGACTTAACTAAATTTGCTTTTAACATGAGCCAGTAACAAGTTCAAAAGTAAAACCTTTGCTGCCTTGTTAAAGTGTCACATGTAGAACTGATGTACAGTTCTACAGTTTTAGTTGGAAAAAACTGAAGGTAATGCTAACTGGATATCTAGCATGATTGATTCCCCTATTTCTAGGAAGCACTAAAAAGGTATTGAAGATAGCCACACATTTTTAGCTTAAAACAAAACTCATGCACACATGTCTTTTTCAGGTGCTCTGCCTGTATACTGAAGAAACCAGTGAATTAGTTATCTGTTGCTGCTTAACAAATTACTCCCCAAACTTCAGAGTTGAGAATCTAATAAATACTAGATATTTATTATTTCACACTGTTTCTGTGGGTCAGGAAATGAAACAGCTTGGCTGGTTGTTCTAGATCAGGGTCTTTCATGAAGTTGCTGCCAGATATCCCTTCCAACTACAGTTATCTGAAGAGCTGATTGGACTGGAGGATAGACATCCATTATGGCCTGGTGTTGTGTTGGACAAGTCTGTGCTGGTAGTTGGTAGAAGACCTGAGCTCCCAGTACCTCATTTTCTCCACAGGGCTTCTTGATATATCCTTTAACATGGTGGCTATTTTCTCCCAGATGGAGCGATTCAAGTGAGAGGGAGATGAATGGTTTTAGATGGTGATGAGTGATGTGGGGAGATGAGTGGTTTTATGACCTTGTCTTGGAAGTCAGTCTGTCATGTTTGCAATACCCTGTGGGTTACACAGGTCAGTCCAATTCATTGTGGAAGAGGATAGCTCAGGGGTCTAAATACCAAGAAGTCAGACTTACTTGGAACCATCTTGGAAAGGGGTTCCTAGAACCTAGTTAGTTGGAAAGATACCTTGAATAACTATGTGGTCTTAGGATTCTTTGAATAAGTTTGTCTTCCTAATTTTTACTTGTACAGGGGTAGAAAATTCAGCAAAGTTCCTTTCTAATTCTATTATTAACTTGAACTTTTCATACAGGTAGGGTTTGAAACCAATTGCATATCTGACCAGTTTATTCTCATTCATATATATGTGTATATATGTGCATACATACATAACTTTTGCTTTTCATAACACCTGTCAGATACAATGGCTGGGTATGGAGTATGGCTTTGTATGTAATGGAGGTTGTTTGTTAAGTTTTTAAAAATCCTCTTGAAGCATGTCATGTTTATTTAGATTTCCTTTTGTTCTCTTGCTTAGTATCCCAACTGGCCTTGTTGACTCAAGTATTTTTTGACCTAACTTTATAGAATCTGTATTGGAGGTAACTTGCTTTGTAGAATAAGAAAAAACAAAAACCCTAAGATGTATGTCTCACATACGATAGGATTTCATTTCTCACTCATTTCTTAGTGAATGGCTTTTCTTTGTGCAGCGATTAGGGTCCCAGACTCCTTCCATCTTTCCATTCTGCCATTCCTGATGGCCAAAGTCTTGCTTGTCTCTGGTCTGCAGAAGGGTGGAGGGTGGTGATGGCAACACCACTCTCATGCAGCTGGAGGACGCTGGTCATGCAGCTGTGGCTGGGAAGTGTGGTTACTTGTTGTTTCAGTCAGCTTTGTCGCTGCTGTGAATAAAAGGGTCTGACCAGCACAGTTATAGAGGAGGAAAGGTTTCATTGAGGGCTCAGGGTTTCAGAGGTCCTCCTCGGTAGAAGGCCGGCTCCATTCTTCGGGGCTCTAGGTGAGGCAGAACACATGGTGGAAGAGCATGGCAGAGGGAAGTAGCGTGTCTCATCGGGAAGCAGAGAGTCTCCGCTCTCCAGATACCAAATATATACCCCATAGCCACGCCCCAATTTCCACCTCTAGCCACACCCTACCACTTCAATTAACCCCATCAGGGATCAATTCACTGGTTGGATTTTGAGAGTCTCAACACATTTTTCTCTGAACCTTCCTGCATTGTCTCATGTGAGCTTTGGGGGGATACCTCGTATCCAAACCCCACTTGTGGACCAACTGCTTCCCTAACACACGTGTGTTCACTAGAGCCTGGACTAGGAAAGATTTTGAGAGAAGAGCAAACAGTTCTCCTGAGATGGCAGATATCAGAACTGGGCCTGCCTAGGAGCAGTCACATTTTGAGAGGACTGGAACTATGTACATTCGAAATTTTGTAGTACTGCTTCACATTACAAGTAAAATTTCAAATAATGTGATAGCCCATAATAAAAATTGCAGCAACCATCACATAATTTCAAAGTTGGTGGCTAAAGGCAAACTGCAAACTTTTTATACTCTTGGTGGACAAGGGCACCGCTTTGAACTGATGAGCATAAATGCCCACCACCCTTTTCAGAAAGGTTCTGGATTAAGGTGTGGTTTTCAGAATTTCAACCCCTTCATAGGAAGCCATCCTTTGTTGATAGTGTCCTTGGATTTATATTTATGTCCCTGCTCCTAGTCACATTCTACTTTGCATCCCTCAGCCACCTCTTTTGTCTCTAGTGGTAACCTGGTTGTCACCCAGGTTGAAGTACTTAAGGGGCCTTGTCATTACTTGGTAATTTTTGTTATCGGCAACACCACTTTCCCTGCATTTACTAGGGCCAGGCATTGACCTAAGTGTTTGGCTTATCTGTTATCTCATTTATTCCTCACAAAACCTTGGAAGGTAAGCACATCACCCTCACATAGCCATCACACTTACTGGGTCTCTGAGGCTAAGGCACAGTTAGGTGGTGTTGGGATTTAAATATATTCCATCTGGTACAAAGCCTTTACACCTTATTGTGTACATCAACTAAGTGTAACATGGCGGGTGTATTTGACTTTTTGGTCTCGCATCTCCAGGATAAATTAAATCACGTTTCTTGATCCTTAAATCCCTTGGTGGAAGTGTCTTCCTGCTCCTTTTAAAATCCCTCCTGGTCCCAAGCCTGGCCTTTGCAATTCTGAACACAGGCCTTTTCTTTCATGTCATGCCTTTGAAAGCTCATGAGAGCTTTAAACAACCTCCCCCCACCCCATTTCTTAGAACATGGATCTCCTCTGTGAATAAATTTGCAAGCCTCTAGGAGAAAATGGAACACTGGGCAGTAACCACTTTGGCTTTATAGCAGAGAATCCAATCTCCTGTGACAAAGAGTGGCAGGATTGATAATTCTCCTGAAAACAGTTTCGAAAGAATTCATCTATTACTAACTTTAGCAAGACTTCTCGTTCTGTCCCACACGACCGACTCATCGGTACACTAGTAAATGGATTCAGCTGATACAGATTTTCTTATTTGCTGGACTTGGAACTCATGTTGTCTTTGACAGCTCTCTTCTTGGTCTAGCCTTATTGAATCATTCTTCAAATGTGGTAAAAAGAATAAGATTTCAACCAGAGTTCAGAGTTGGACTCCTGGTTTGGAAACTTCATAGCTGTGTGTGGAGTTTGAGAAATAACTTAATCTTTCAGTGTCTGTCTTTAATTCTGTAAAAAGTAACGATGGTGCCTAAAGACTAAAAGAAAAAAATTACCTTTTAAAGTGTAAGGAAACTAATAGTTTTCTTATAGTTACTGCTTTATTAATTCCAAAGTATTAGGAATGTGGCAAACAACAAAGCAGTTAACCAACTTGGAATGGAACCACCATTTGACCCAGTTATCCCACTCCTTAGTATATACCCAAAGGACTTAAAAACATATTATAGTGATGTGGCCACATCAATGTTCATAGCAGCTCACTTGAAAATAGCTAAGCTATGGAACCAACCTAAGTGCCCTCCAACAGAGGACTGGATAAAGAAAATGTAGTACATATACACAATGGAATATTACTCGACCACAAAGAAGAATGGAATTATGGCTGGAGGCTATCAGGCCAAGTGAAATAGGCCAATCCCCCAAAGCCAAAGGCTGAATGTTCTCTCTGATATGTGGATGCTGACTCCCAATAGGTGGGGGAGAGGAAGGAGGGGAAGGTCTACCAGATTTGATTGGGAGGAATGGAAAAGACAGTAGAATGAATCGGATATAACTTTCCTATGATTTATGAAAACATGACCAGTGTAACTCCACATTATGTACCACCACAAGAATGGGAAGTTATACTCCATGTATATATGTCAAGATATTCTACTATCATGTATAGCTAAAAGGAACGAACTTAAAAAAAAACCTGCTGACCCAGGGTTGGTTTTTCTTTTTTAATCACACAGTAATCCTGAAGATGGGTGGCCACTAATGTTGGTTTGGGAGCTCCATGGCATTGGAGAGATGATGTGATTCTCTTGGGTTTGTCCTCATGGTGGCAAGATGGTTTCTGCAGCTACAAGTGTTATATCCATGTGCAAGGTGATAGAAAAGGGGCAACATCAGCTGTGTCTTTTTGTTATCAGGAAAACAAAGATTAAGTAGAAACTCCCAAACGATATTGCATTGGTGTTTCGTTGACCAGCTTGTGTCACGAGATCATCCCTTGTTGCAGGAGAGACTAAAAAAGTGACTCTTCGGATTTTCCAGCTTTATCAAAGAAGGTGGGTGAGGACCTTGTTCCCATCCCATGTGGTGGTAGGGCTGGTGTGGGAATAGGGGTTTAAGAAGTGGAAGAGGGGAATGAGCACGACTTTGTTAAGGCATGGTAGAAAAGTGACGGCACAGGAGTAGGATTGAGGCTCAACTAGAAAGGGGTGTTAAAGATCCCAAAGAATAGGTGCCAGGTAGAGAAAAGGAAGTTTCCAGGCAGTAGAAATGGGATGTAATGGCATGACCATTATGTATGTATTTGAGATTTGGCAGAAACTTGGTGGCACTAGAGTGTGAGAGGGGTCTGTGTGTGTACATGGTATGGTTGGTGGGGAGCATTTAGATGGGAAAGAAATGAGACTTTGAAGAACCTGACTTTATTAGAGTATTATGGCTTAGATCTTGAATGTACCCCCAAAAGCTCAAGTGTTGAAAGTATGGTCCTCAAACACCAAGATTCAGAGGTGGGGCTTTTATGCAGTAATCGGATTGTGATGGCTGTAGCTTCCTTAATGCATTAAACCATTTGGTGGATTAATAATTTGAATGGACTGGGTCATAAATATAGGCAGATGGGGTGTGGCTGGAGGAATTGTCACTTGGGGCATGGCCTGGATTATGTCTGTCCATGGCCCAGCCCCTTCTTCTCTGCTTCCTGGCTACCATGAACCGAGCAGCTTTCCTCCACCATGCCTTTCTGCCATGCTGTTTGTTTTGGAACCATCCAGTCATGGACTGAACTACTGAAGTGAAGAGCCAAAATAAATCTTTCTGCCATTTGGTGGTTCTTGTCAAGTATTTTGGTAACAGTGATGGAAAACTAACACACAGGGAGTGAACTAGAGCAAAGAAGTATCTGATACAAGTTAGGAATATGGGGGATTGGGCTAAGGCCCTGAGGAAAAAAGACAGCGAGTACTAGAGAACTTCAGAGGACAGGACATCCTGAATTGCTAGAAGAATTACAGGGAGGAATTCAGACGAACTCTAAGGTGTTCTACTTGGGTGCACCATGTTGCTGTTGAAAGAGAGGGAATGTGTTTTAGTTGGCTGTTTCGCTGCTGTGACTAAATGATCTGACCAGTACAATTATAGAGGTGGGGAGATTTATTTGAGGGCTCGTGGTTTCAGAGTCTTGGTCCAGAGAAGGCCTGTTCGTTTCGTTGGGGCTTGAGGTGAGGCAGAACATCATGGCGGAAGAGTGTGGCAGAGGGAAGCAGCTTGCACCATTAGGAAGCAGAGATGGAGAATGAACCATAACAGAAGGCATAAAACCAAAGTCATTATTCCCTCCTTGGAGCAGGCTGGTGGGGAGGAGAATAATGACTTTGGTTTTAGATCCATAGAGTTGAGTGGGCCCACTGGACTTCTGGAGTTGGGAAACTGTTACAAAGGCAGGAGGATGTTGGAAGGTACAAAGTGGTAGCTGACATCATCCTGGGGCAACTTTGGATTTAAACATTATGAAATATGCACATGTATCACATGTGTATACACATCCGGGGGTGTAGTGACAGAAATTTAAAAGGGGTGGGCAGTGGCATCCTGAAGTGAGAGAGTGCTCATTGCTTTAGAGAGATCATGTAGGATGGAGAAGCCACTGATTGCTACTTCTGACTTGGCTTGTCATTTGCCATGTCTTTGATATGTTCTCTAATTTCCTTGCTATCTGAATTGTGACATCTAACTTCCTAGTTTTATACAAAGTAGCAAGTTATCATCCCTAAAAAGAGGTTTTCAAAAATAAAACCTAGATCACTTCAAAAGCAATATAAGCTCATTGTAAGGAAAATTAGAAGATATTGATAGGTAAAAATAAGAGAAACTCATAATCCCACTTTTCAGTAATAACTTTTGCCAAGATCTTGGCATATTTTTGTTAATTTTTTAACCAGTACACAAAAACACAAGTTGTACGTATTGATGGGATATTATGTGATAATAGATACATGTATATATTTTGTAATGTTTAAATCAGAATAAACCTATTTCCTCACTTATTTCTTCATGGCTAAAACTTTCTCATAGTTTTTAAGTTTTTTTTAGTTGTTGATGGACCTTTTATTTTTATGTGGTGCTAAGAATCAAACCCACTGCCTCACACATGATAGGCAAGCACTCTACCACTGAACTACAACCCCAGCCCTCTCCTAGCTTCTTTATTTTTATTTTTATTTAAGTTTTTTTTATTATAAACAAATGGGATACATGTTGTTTGTTTGTACATGGCATAAAGGCATACCATTTGTGTAATCATAAATGTACACAAGGTAATGTTGATTCATTGTTATTTTTTCCCTTCCTCCCACCCCTCTTTTCCTTCTAGACAGTCCTTCCTTCCTCCCCATTCTTGCCCCCCTCCCTAACCCTAACACTAACCCCTCCCTCCCCCCATTATGTGTCATCATCCACTTATTAGTGATATCATTCGTCCTTTGGTTTTTTGAGATTGGCTTATCTCACTTTGCATGATATTCTCCAATTTCCATCCATTTACCTGCAAATGCCATAATTTTATCATTCTTTGTGGCTGAGTAATATCCATTGTATATATACCACAGTTTCTTTATCCATTCATCAATTGAAGGACCCTAACACTACAGCTCAAAGCCCTAGAAAAAGAACAGACCAGCACCAAAAGTAGTAGAAGACAGGAAATAGTTAAACTGAGAGCTGAAATCAACAAAATTGAAACAAAAGAAACAATACAAAAAATTGACAAAATGGTTGGTTCTTCGAAAAAATAAACAAAATTGATAAACTTTTAGCCACACTAACAAAGAGAAGATGAGAGAAAACCCAAATCACTAAAATTCGGAATGAACAAGGAAATACCACAACAGACAGGATTGAAATACAAAACATAATTAGAAGCTATTTTGAAAATCTATACTCCAACAAAATGGAAAATTTCGAAGACATCAACAGGTTTCTAGAGACATATGAATTGCCTAAACTGAACGAGGAGGACATACACAATTTAAATAGACCAATTTCTCCTAGCTTCTTAAATGCACTTTACATGGTTACGGAGAGTCATCCTACCATGCGGGGCAGACCAGCACGTCTTGTTCCTATCTAACTGTAACTTAGTACTCACTGACCAAACTCCCCCAACCCTCCCTCCTTCCTACACTTGCCATCCTCTGGTCGTCACCATTCTATTAATGCCCTGAGCTTATCTTTTGGAAACTTCACCTCTGAGCGTGATTGTGTGGTACTTGTCTTTCTGTGCCTGGCTTCTTTTACTTAATCTGATGATCTCCAATTCCATCCTTGTTGGCTCCAACGATGAGATTTCATTTTATGGTCGGAGAGTAGTGCATTCTGTATATACACCACACTTTCATCCTCCTCATTCATCCATCAGTCGATGGACAGGTTATTTGCATTTCTTGGCTACTGTGAATAGTGCTAGAGGGAACCTAAGAGTACCATCTCTCTTCAACATGCTGGTTTCATTTCTTCTGCGTACGTATCCCGTAGTGGGATTACTGGATCACGTAGTAGTTGTTTTTAATTATTTGAGGAACCTCCATACTGTTTTCCACAATGACTGAACTAATATACATTCCCACCAACAATGTGCAAAGCTGCTTTTCTCTACATTCTCACCAGTACTTGTTACATTTAGTCTTTTTTTAAACATATTTTTAGTTGATGAACCTTTATTTTGTTTATATATGGTGCTGAGAATTGAACCCTGTGCCTCTACATGTGGTAGGCAAGCACTTTACCACTGAGCCACAACCCCAGCCCCAACAATTAGGCTTTTTGATAATAGCCATTTTTATTTGGGTGAGGTGATCTCTCATGGTTTTGATTTGCGTTTCCCTGATTAGTGAATTTGGACATTTTTTCATGTACCTCTTTGCCATTAGTATATCTTTTGAGAAATGTCTATGTAGATCTACTTTTAAAATCAAAATCTTTTTTTTTTTTTTTTGGCTGTTTTTGGAGTTTATTAAATATCTGGATATCAATTCCTTTCAGACATACACATTGCAAATATTTTCTTTCAGTCTGCAGTTTGTCTCTTGCACTCTGGATTATTTGCTATGTAGAAACTTCCTGGTATAATATTGCATTTGTCTGTTTTTGCTTTTGTTTCCTGTGTTTTTTGGGTTCTTGATAAATTTCTTGCTCATTCCAATGTCCTGAAGCATTTTTCCTATGTTTTCTTCTAGTATTGTCAGTTATAGGTCTTGTTTGTCTTTAATCCATTTTGAGTTGATTCTCATAACTGGTGAGAGACTGATGTCTAGATTAATTATTCTGAATGTGGATATCAATTTTCCAAGCACCATTTACTAAAAATATTCTCCAATTTGTGTTCTTAACATCCTGGTGAAACCAAGTTGGCTGTAGATGTCTGAGTTTAATTCTAGATTCTTTATTATGCCCTACATGTCTCTTTTTAATGCTAATATTACGTTTTGATGACTACAGTTTTGTAGCATGTTTTGAAGTCAATACTTACTGCTTTGTTGTTTTAGCTTGAAATGACTTCAGCCTCTTTGGGTCTTTTGTTATTTTGGTAGGGATTGCATTGCAGTTGTAAGTCTGATTTGTGTAGTAGGGATATTTTAGCAGTGTCAAAATGTTAAAAGTATAATTAAAATTCTTCTAATTCATGAGTTTTTGTGATTTTTTTCAATTTCTTTCATCAATGTTTTATGATTGTAGAGATTTTTCACTTTGGGTAAATTTATTTCTAGGTATTTTTTGTAGCTATTGTAAATGGAATTTTCTATTGTAGATATTTCAATATTGGCATATAATAGCACTACTGATTTTTGTATGTTGGTTTTTTTTCTTTTCGGTTTTTTTTGTAACTTTACTGAATTTAATGACTTACTGGTGGAGTTTTATTGATTTTTCTATATATAAGGCCATGTCATCTGCAAATGGAAATAATTTCCAGTTTGGATACCCTTTATTTCTTAATCTTACCTAATGTCTCTGTCATTACATTGAATGGAAATGGTGAAAGTGGGCATCCTTGTCTTATTCCAGATTTTAGAAAGCTTTCAACTTTTTTTCTATTTAGTATAATGTTAGCCCTTGGATTATGATAATGGCCTTTATTATTGGGCTCTGTCTTTCCATGCCTAATTTGTATAGTGTTTTTATTGTAAATGTGATGTTGAATTTTAAAGATTTTTCTGCTGTGAGATGACCATATTGATTTTTTGTCTTTCATTTTGTTAATATGAATCACACTTATTGATGTGCATATATTGAACCATCCTTGAATTCCTGGGATGAATCCCACTTGCTCATGTTGAAAAATCTTTTAACAGGGTTTTGGACTTACTCTGGTAGTATTTGATTAAGGATTTTTGTGCCTGTGTTCATCAATGATGTTGACTTGTAATTTTCTTTTGTTCTTATCTAGTTTTGGTATCTGGGTAATGCTGGCCTCACTGTTTGGAAGAATTCTTTCCTATTCTATTTTTGGAATAATTTAAGGAGGATTAGTATTAGTTCTTTACATGTTTGGTAGCATTAGCAGTGAAGCTATCTGGTCATGGCTTTTTATTGTACATTTAATCTTGTTATTGCTCTGGTCAGGTTTTCTATTTTTTTGTGAATAAATATTGGTAAAGTGTATGTATCTAGGAATTTGTACATTTCTTCTAAATTACCAAGTTTATTGGCATACAGTTCATCATAATTTCTAGTTTTTTTTTTTTCCCCCCTGTGGTGTCATTTGTAAGGTTTTCCTTTTCATCTGATTTTATTTGCATTATCTCTTTGCTTTTATTTGAAGAGCTAGCTGTTTCATTGATATTTGTATTTTTTTTAGTCTCTATTTCATTTATTTCTGCTCTGATCTTTATTTCTTCTAATTTGGGGTATAGTTTTTCTACTTCCTTGAGATGCAATGATAGGTTGTTTATCTAAGATTTTTATGTATTTTGATATGGGCATTGATTTCCATAAAATTTCCTCTTAATACTGCTTAGTACTCCTATATTCTAGAGGTTTTGTTTGGTATGTTATGTCCCAGTTGCCATTTGTTTTGAGAAATTTTAAAATTTCCTTCTTGATTTCTTCCTTGATCCATTAGTTGTTCAAAACTAAGTGAACTTCCATGTATTTCTATAGTTTCCAAAGTTTTTCTTAGTGATTTCTAGCTTTCTTGAATTTATTCAGCTAAACTACTTGATAGGATTCCTCTGATTTGTTGACCTATTTTGTGGTCTTATCCTACGATCTGTCTTGGAGAATGTTCTGTGTACTGATGAGAAAAGGTGTATTTGGCAGCATTGGATGGAATGTTTTGTAGATGTCTCTAAGGTCCATTTGGTCTAGTGTACAATTTCTATCAGAATGAACTCTCCATTGTTGAAAATGGGGTGTTAAAGTCTCCAAATATGATTGTATTCCTGGAATCTCTCTCTCCCTTGAGGTCCTGTAATACTTCACATGTTTGTGCTCCAATATTTGTGTGGGTGCATCCAAAATATAAAAATTTCCTCTTGCTGAATTCATCCCTTTTATCATTATATTATGACCTTCCTGGTCTCTTTGTACAGCTTTTGATTTAAAGTGCATTTTACCTCATATTAGCATAGCCACTTCTGCTTGCTTTTGGCCTCCCATTTTCATGGGGTATCTTATTCCTTCACTCTTAATCTGTGTGTATCATTAGAGGTGAAGTGAGTTTCTTTTAAGCAACACTGTTTTGTTATTCACTTTGTATTTTAATTGGAGAACTTAATACATTTACCATCAAGGTAATTATTGATGGTTAAGAACTTATTACAGACATTATGTAACTTGTTTTCTAGTTTGGGTGTAGTTTCTCCCTTTCTCCCTCTCTTGTAGTCTTCCTTGGTGGTTAAGTGAATTACTCTTGGAGTGTGTTTTGATTACTTTTTTTGTTTGTCTATTATAGATTTTTGCTTAGTCGTTACCATGAGACTTAAAGCACTTTTTGATTATAACAGGATATTTTGACATGATAGCAACCTAACATAAGGATAAGAACAGAAATAAATGAACAAAAGAACAAGAGAAAATAGACTCATGAGAAAATTCTCCAGTTGGATTTCTTTCTTCCCCACATTTTGAATTTTTTGATATCCCATTTGACATCTTTCTCTTTTAATCTCATTCCTTTTCTTCTGTGCTTTGAACTAAACCCAGGACCTTGTGCATGCTAGATAAGTGCTAAACCTCATACATCTTTGCCTATTGCTTAACATATTAATATAGTTTATTTTTAGTTTTGTCTTTCAGTGTTCATTCTAAATATAAGAAGGGTTTACACAAAATACAATATTAGAGCATTGTGCATTTTTTTTGTCATTTTACCAATAGGTTTTACACCTTCCTATGTTAATTTTTTTTTTTTTTCAAGTTTGAAGAAATTCCTTTAAAAATTCTTGTAGACTAGGTCTGATGGAGATGTATTTTCTCCGGTTTTGTTTGGGAAAGTCTTTATCCCTCCATTTCTAAAGGATAACTTTATTGTGTACAATATTCTTGGGTGACTCCCTACCTCTCTTCAGCACTGAAAATCTCATCTTACTCTCTATTGGTCTGTAAAATTTTTGCTGCAAAGTCTGATGTCTGGTGAATTGGGTACCCCAATGTGGTGTGTCTTTTCTCTTGCAGTTTGAGAATCTTCTCTTTATCTTTCACGTGTAAGGGCTTGATTATAAGATGTCTTATCCACAGTTAATGACTTGTGGTCAGAGACTACAGGATTCTGCTTTGCCATGGTCAGAGTTACTGTGGATGGAACAGCCCGCGGTTCCTAGGTCATATCTGACCAAAGCTGCCATACTGAGCCACACCCTAAACCCACTCACAGCCGACCAAGAAGAGCACATCACTGGGGTAGGAACAAGGCCCACACTGCTATGGGCTGCCAATTGCTGAGGTGGACCATGGTTCAAGACTACTACAACCAGCCACAGGTGATGCTAGCTAAAAGTCTGATAGACTGGGGTGGCATGTCTTCCTCTGGTACTAGAGCTGTTATAGAGGCTCTGACTATGGCAGACCTGGGGATAAGGGGCTGTTAGGATCTTCCCAATATTAGGTTTCACCAGCTCGGCACTATTCTCCAGGGTAAAGTCTTGAGCTTAATACATTGTCCTCCAGTGAATGTGGTCTTGTATCATGTGGTGCTGCCTGAGGTCAGAGTAGTGCTGGAGCCGCCTGGTTGATGTTAACCTGGGTTGTGTCTGAGTCCCATAGTCACAGGGTTCTGTACAGTCTCGGGGGGTTGCACAAAGTCCCACAGAGCTGATAGTGATAGTCTGAAAAGTGAGTCTGTCCCACTTGGTTGCAAGTCTCTACTTGGTGCTGAGACAGTTCTAGAGCCCCATCTGTGAGCACTAGCCTGGTGATAGATACAGTGCCTGATGCTGGTAGATAGGTAATGGGCAGATAGACCCTTGGTCACCCAAGCTGGTGCTAAGTTGGGTTGCAACAGGGTCTCACAGCTGCGGGGGACTGTACATTTGCAGCAAGAGGGCAGGTGTTCCCCAGGTCCACACCAAGGCTGTAATTGATGTTCCTGAAACTCGGGTCTGCCCTCTGACACACAGGTCACCTCATGATGCTGAAGTCTGTCTAGAGGCTTGGTCTCTGAACTATGGCTGTGTACAAAACCTTCAATTTGTACTTGGTGCTGGTGCTCACCAAAGTGAGCCTGCCACTGGGCTGAGACAGCCTTGTGCTAGCTTCTGTGCCCCATTCCCCAGCAGGTGGAATCTTGCTCCTTGCACTGGTGCTTGAGGTTGGAAGAGGACTATGCCTTCTGATGTAAAGCAGTCGCCGCAGCTTGACTGTAGGTATTGGACTGGTGGTAGATAGACTAATATTTTTAGATACACACAAACATAAATTAGAATATTCTGTAGATAGTCTTGCAACCTTCCTTCTTAAATATCATCATATACTGTATCATAAAAATATTTGTTAATACTCAACAGCACTGCTTTTCATGGACAAAATAGTCCACTGAGTGTTCACACAGTTCTACATAATTATTCTTTTCACGCTGGGCTTCTGTGTTTCTCTTAATTTTTCTCCATTGTATACAGGGCTGCAGAGAACATCTTTGTAAATAAATGTTAGTACACATGAGTTGATACATCTTAATGTTAGGAAATATCTTTAAGATGTGTAGAAAGGGATCACCAGGTCTTGTTTGTTTTGTTGTTTAGAGTTTCTCTGTTTCCTCTCACACGCCCAGATTGTGGGCTTCTCCTGCTCTCCTTACAATTAATATGAATGTGCCTCTTGGCTCTTTTCTGTCCATGACCTGTTCTCATGATGTAGTTTTTCTGAGGAGCTATCGAAGTGCCTGGAGGGCTGCGAAGGAAGACTCAGAAGCAGAGGTCAAGTAGAGCAGCTGCTCTTACTGAACAGCTGGGCAACACATTTCCCATGGGGGAAGAACTTGTCACTGAATCAGGATCAGCTACTATCCTTGGAAGTTAAACAAAACAAACAAAAAACAAAACAACAACAAAAAACAGGTTGAGTCTGTAGGATGGGTTATTTAAGTTCCCTACACAAAATCATTTCCTGGTAGTAGAGGCTATTCAGCTTTGAATTGTGTTCCTGGGTGTGACTTTGGAGTCTTATCTAGAAACGTTGAAATTTTTTAGACTCTGCTCTAGCAGGTGTGGTTAAGTGGACTTTTAGAAGGAAATGCTCCTCTTGGTGACCTCTTGGGGCTATTGCTAAGTCTGTGAAGTCGCTCCCCAATGGTGGGAGATGTGCCATTACCCAAGGTTTATGGTGCTTTGTTCAGGTGATTATCATTTAAGCCCGATTTCTGTTTGAGCTGCTCTGTAGAGTAGATTGAAATCTGGAGTTATTTTTCCACTCTAGTTCCTTTGTCCATGAATAGTGCTTCTGTGAGGAAAGAGATTAGTGTTGTTTATTGTTGCTACTTTTGTTTTCTTACAGCTGGAAGCTTTTTCTATCAATACAAATTCCAATTCTTTATGAAAGATCAGAGGTAGTCGCCTGTAAGCTGTACTTCCAGGGTTATTCTAAATGATACCATTTTCAACGTCCTGCAAAAATCACTTCGATTCTGTTTCTTCATTTCTTAAAATTTGGGCTTTCTTTAGAATTATTTTTCTCTTTTTTCTTTCTTTTGGGCTAAATGCCTGAAGGAGAAAGTACAGGCGGGCAGCTGAATAATTTTTCCTCCTAAATAAAAGATCATAGAAGGTGCCTGAGGAGATTTAAACGTTGGGAAAACTAAAATGAGCATTTTAATTCATTCTTCTGGGACTACTTTACATTTTGGGGAAGGCCTTTGTGATTCTCTGCTTTTTTTCCTTTAAGTATTTTGTCAGTGAGAACGAATTTAATTTTCTAGTGCTACAAAGTTGTTAAATGTGATTAATAAGTGAGGAAGATAGGGGTTTTGATTTGGGGAACAATGACCATATTATGTTAGATTTTGAGCACTGCGGCCCTTATTCAGTAGTGGAAAATGTTTAAAAACTCAGTTCCTTTGCCTTTTTTTGGGATTTCATGCGAGAAGCAAGAAAGCATGGAACTGTCAACTGCCCTCCACCAAAGGTCCCTGAGTTTCTGGATCCTTGACTGTACCTTTTCCCAACATTATTATGTGTTTGTGATTTTTTTTTCTCCCATTGAAAACTAATAGTGAGCCCCAAAAGGCTTTGTTCCTTGCTTAAAATAACATTATTGGTTTCACTAGGGAAGGACCATTGTGGGGAAAATAGCTGATTAGTTATCAGAGCAAAGAAGTCCAGTGCAGGAAGCAAGAAGCTCATGGTCCCTGGTCTCTGGAGACCTGTAGTCTGTCCCGACTGTCTGAAACTAGCTCTTAGGCAACGCCTCATCTTCTGGGCTTGATCATACTAGTAGAGATGCTAATTTGGAACTCGGGGTCTCTAACTTGTCATTTATGGCTTGATGCTAATTTATTAGATACATGTGCTTAAGACTTTCCCCTGTCACTTTTTCATCTGTTTAATAACTAATAAGAATACATACTTTCAAATTACAGTCACATTTATGTGAGCATTTAAGATCAAGGATAAAATTTTCTTAAGTGTCCCTAAAGATTCTGAGTTGATTTTAAAACTGTCACATCCAAAAATCACAAAACAAGTTGGAACTTGTAAGATGAAGTAGGCACTGATGATTACTAAGATACTTGTTTTTAAAAACAAGTGTCACTCATTTGCAAACAAACTCATAGGAAATAAATATTGAGAATTTAGTAGATATGAGGCACGTGGGGAAAACAAATATGTAAAAGAAGAATTAGGGGTATTCTTAAGTGTTCGGAAAGGAAAGGTATAGGGGAAACTGAAAACTTCAGTGAAATAGAGAGGTTTCCAGAGAGGCCTTGTGTGTGTTTTCTGTTTCTTGCTTTATTTTCATTTTCCATCTTTAATCCTCAATACCTCTTACTCCATTTAATTTCTCTTTCGCATAGGTACCTACTGTTTCCATCATTAAAGATAGGTGTACCTGTATACAAGGTGCCATCTTGTTCAGTATATTATACTATGATACTCTCCTGGGTTCTTAGTTTATCCAAAAACAGTGCATTTGATATCTGCCCATGTTTTGTGTATGACTAGTTTCAGCAATGCATATTATTCCAAGTGCACATCCACTGTATTTACTGATTCCTCTCCCCAGTGATAGCCATCAAGAGGGCCTCCAGCTCCCAGACATGTATGACAACTTCCACTGTATTTTTAAAATGTCTCTGGGGTGTACATTGAGGGTTGGATTGCTTGGGTATGGCATATATAGTAAATACTGCTGTATTGTTTCCAAGATGGTTGTACTTGTTGCTTGTTGCAAGATTTCAACTCTTCTAGCAGGTTTATAAAAATCGAGATCATTCTGACCATCATTTGAAACTGTCCCCCTTTCTAAATTGGTCACCCTGATGAGAGTTGGTTGTGTTCACTTATTAAAAGTACATTTGAGATTTTTTTTGTATTTGTTAGCCATTTGTTTTTTCCTTATCGTGTGTGTGTGCAATTCTGGATAATGAAATGATAGAAGTATGGAAGTTCACCTGATCTTGATAGCTATCTAAAGCAGTCAGCTGTCAATCCCATCAGTTAACTTTTGTAAAGACAAAGGATTAGTAGTAGAATTTCACCCTTCCACCACCAGATAGAAACCATTGGTAATAAAGCTTTTAACTAACAGGAAAATTTGGGAGTTTCATTGCAATAATGTTAATAGAGGTACCAGCCTGATAGTTGGAGATGGGCCTCTTTGTGTCCTATTACTAATTTCCTGAATAAATTTGTTCAAGTAGATGTTGTCAGTTTTATCATATTTAAAATGATAGGGATAGATACTTCAGACACATTCATCAAGTATCTAAGATCATAAAATTCCATTTTCTAGGTCTGGCATGTAAGAAGTTTGGATGTCATTTCCTCTAGATGATAACAACAACAACAACAACAAAAGCCAAACTGAAAAATCAATTCTTAGCTCTATTAGAGAACTGAGGGTCGTAGGGCCCACTGCTGTACCCATAATTAGAGATGGGCAGATACAGAGAATTAGAACTCGGCAGAAACTAGTTTAGGACTAGGGAAACCTAACTTAAGTAACGAATGACTGGAGTCTCAGTGTGAACAAGATTGGGAGTTGGAACTCTAGGAGACTCTGGTCTTAGTGGGGAATAGTCATGCTTTAGAATTTTTTGCCACTAGGAACATGACTAGGTTCTCAGAATATCGGAGAATAATCTACTTGAGCTTTTGATAAGGTGAGAGGGGAAATAACCATTCTGAAATATGCCCAGACTTCAGAAGAAACTATTTTGCAAGAGCCTGGTAGATGGGTATCTTGGGCATTTTACCAAAGCACAAATAATGTGGGGCATTTTACAAAGCCCCCTGCAGACTCTGACTTGGGACCTGGGTAGGGTAGAAGCAGGAGTAGACGAAGTCCTTGAGAAGTTCACCTGACCCAGGGGCACAAGCTCACTAAAACTGAGGCCTAATCACAAGCTCTTCCCCTACATCTTTTCAACTCGCCAATAGAGTCATCTTAGCTGCAGTTCCTGGTCCTCACTACGTTATGTGTGAGTTTCAACAAACTCACAAGACATACTCAAAGACAAATATAATTGAAGACAGCTAGCATCAATCAGACTCAGATACAGTAGGATGTAAGAATTACCAGAACAGGGACCATAGCAACTCTTAATATGCGAGGAACTCGAATGGAAAAAGTAGATAAAGTGCGAGATGAGATGGATAATGTACATTGAGACATGGAAATTCTAAGAATAAAAAAAAAGCTACAAATAAAAAGTAACAAATGAATATCTTTGAAGGATTCATTAATAAACTGAAGTGCCTCTGGATGGTATAAGTGTATTTGAATGCCACTTTTGAAATTAAAAAAAACTAAAATTTACTGTCTGTGTGAAACATTTTCCTTTTCACCTAATTCATTCTGGTCCTGGTATGCTGTTCTTTAAAATGAGGAAGGGAGAAAAGAATCAAAGTCAGAGTCACACAGTGCCTTAGAAGATAATGCACAGCTAGACATTGGTTCTGGGTGAAATCAAAATTGTCATTTAGAAATTATTTGTTGAAAAACACTTTTCTTAATGATGATGAATTCAGATCATGGGGAGGATTCTGAAATTGGCTCTAGAATTTGGAAACTTAATATTTGAGAGATGCAAAGCTGGAAACTGGGATATCAAGTGTTGTAAATTTAAAAAAAATACTTTAATATTTTAGAACAATTTTCTGATCATTATATTAATATTTTCTTTTCCCAAAGAAATCTTGTATTTCATGCACTCTGACACAAACCCCCCATTTCCTTTAAGAGGAAAGTACATTTTTGCAGTTTTGTCATCACCCTTCATTATTAGTCTTTCTAATTTCTTCAATCTGGTGGGCTGAAGTTGTATCTGGAGGTTTCTGGCTCAACATGGTAGACTGATCACATGCATCTAACTTCCACCCTTTAATTAAAATTACAGAATTATTTTCAAACAGAATGAAACTATTAGCCCTGGAAAATGAGCCAAAGGTACTGTCAGTGGTTAGTAATTTTGAAGAATATGTGCAACCCAGAAAACATATGGTTGTACTGGTGGAGAAAGCTCCATAGATAACTGCAGTCCAAAGCAGCTTCAAATCTGGAGTCTGTTGAGAGCTAAAATAAGCCACAGAGTAATCATTAAAGCTATTCATTTTATAGAAGTACGTTTCTAGCAGTCTGGCATTTGGTTGGTTCTCCTAGCCCATATTAGAACAGCTTGGAGGAATAAGTTTTTGCCCTAGAGCTAAGGTTGAAGCATTCTTAAGTGATTTGTCTGGGGACAGATCCCAGTAAGAATAGGAAGTCAATGACTGAAAATGAAGTGAGGCAGGAAATTCAGATTCCCAGACATGGGTATGATAAAGAGAACAGAAGAAAAGGCAGGGACCTGGGAAAGAAATGTGCTTATGGCCTTTGTGGCTGCTTTTTTTGCGTGCTTCATATCCAAGCCAACTCTAGGATGTGTACTTATTGACATGTTCCTGTATCCACCCTCCTGCCTAGAACCTGCAGCTGGTCCTTCCATTCAAGGGACAGACGCTGATGGAAGCAAATTTATGTTACCTACTGCTGTGTGCTATTTATTCAGAAATCTGAATGAACAAAAATGGGTTAGCAAATTTTTTATGAAAACCATAAGGAAGATCATGAAAGAAGACAACAAAATGAGCAGAATAACTCATCAAGTATAAATAGAAATCATTCAAATAATGGAAAAAAATTCAGATTGGTATTCTCAGAGTAAGTGAAGAACTTTGATTCATGAAACAGGCAAGAGTTTTGAAAAGTTTAAAATTGATTTTGTGATATTAAAAAAAAAAATCAGTGGATGGACTAAAAGAATGACCTGGAGACCAAGTTGATATTCTTGAAGGTGGGATCAAGGAAACTTTCCATAATGTACAATATGAGTCTTATGGAAATTGTGCTAAGAAACAGGGGTCTATGGATCTAATGTGATGCTGATGGGAGTCTCAAAAAGAGAATAGGAAGAAATGTAAGATAGGACATAGCCAAAACAGAGGAAAATTTTATTTGGTAGCAGGAATATAGCTCTTCAGGTTGGAAGTTTCCAGTCAGGAGCTGAAAGAAGAAGGAAAAAAAACAAAACCTACTGACGTATCTTCTGTTGTCAGATCAGTGTTTGGTAACCAACAACTCCTTCACTGTGTGTTCAGCTGGCTGATAATGCTTTTTAAATGATTGATATGGAAGCTGGGAGAGAATGGCTAACACTTAAAAACATAGGAACCATAAAACACAAAAAAGGGCCATTTTTGTCCCTTAAGGAGATATTCAGCATGAAAAAGAATCCAACATGTAGAGGTGTGAAGAAAGAAACCCATATCTAATAACACGGTTTGAAACCATCAGTCTGACCTCATCTGGTTTTGGAACTACCCCTTGGGCTTTGCAGTAAGAATAGATTGTTTGAGATGGTTTCTGTCACAGAAGTAGAGATAATATACTTAATATATCCTAAGGGAATTCTAGTATTCAGAGCATAGAGGAACTATCCTAAAAGCTTCCATAAGAAGAAACACTTACAAAGACTGTGACACCCTACTCTTTCAGCAGTGCTGGCTGGTAGGGGATAAGGAAGCAGTGTTTTTAAAATACTGGGCGGGCAGGAGAAGATTTGAAACTAGAGTTCTATACTTAGCCACATAACCAATCAAGCATGAAGGCAAAATATATTTTTTGAAGTGCAAGAATTCAGGAAGTTTATGAAAAGATGGTGATAGGAGGTATTTCTGCAAAATGGAAAAGAAATAAAGCTTGTGAGACCTTAAGGAAAATAGCAGGAGGAGTGAGAACCTGGCAGTGTTGCCTCTGACAGGAAGTGACTTGAGAACAACACATTCCTTACATCTACTCCCTTTGGTTCTTTTTTTCTTTTTTAATATACTTTTTTAGTTGTAGGTGGACACAATACCTCTATTTTTAATGTGGTGCTTGTAAGGAATCCCATGAAAACACGCCAGACAGAGGAAATCACATAAGGGAGTTTATTAAGCAAACAGTGTCTCCCTACAGGGTAAGAGAAAATGAGAGGAAAAGAGAGAGAATGAGAAAGGGTGCACGCTAGAGAGAGTGGAAAGCGAGGAGGAGAAAGAAAGCAAGTCAGGGGGAGAGAGATACAAGAGAGAGAAGATGGTGGTGAAGCTGTCTTTAAGAATCCTGCTGGGCTAACAGGGGACCAATAATGGAGAAGGATACTTGCAAGCTGACTGATGAACCAATAGTGAGCTAGGATGTTCACAGACTGACAGTAGTTGGGAGGCGGGGAAATGGCTGCAACAGAAAGGGCGGGGGAGCAGCTTTGTATTACAGTGCTGGGGATGGAACCCAGGGCTTGACCCATACGAGGCAAGAGCACTACCACTGAGCCACAACCTCAACCCCTCCCTTTGGTTCTAAACTATCTATATGTTTATAAAAGTTAGAAGTACTCTTGATGAACTTTCCATTTTTACAATCAACTTGTATGGACAAACGGAGCAGGCTGCCTTAACAGTCCACAGGCAAAGTGTGCATTCTTCAGATCGCCACTTTGGTAAAGCAAACTAAGAGGTTTGCTTTCGAGGATTATGAAATACCATTCCTCTCAGTGGACTCTTGTAGAGTTGGCATCTGACTGGGGAAATGAAGATAAGCACACCTTGGAAATAGGGCAAAGGGAAGACGGGGACACGTCAGCTGGGAACACTGCTGCATCCGACCTGAGACAGTCTTCTCAGAAAAGCAGAGGAGATGTGGTGAGGTTTAAGAGGTTCAGACCAGCGGCTGTGCTCCTGGCTTGGCCCAGCGTTTGCTCTCCAGGAAAACATGGAGATCATTAGATCATCATTTTCTGTCTCCCAGGATCCTTTTCTACCAAAATGGAATATGAAGTTTTGTTGTTGAGGCAGTTTGGGTTAGAAGGCACATCATGTACTCATTTTTTTGTGTGATAAAATGATGCCTTTTTAATGGTCTGATGCTTAAATCTTAAATACTTAAAAAGTGGGAGAGAGGGAGAAAGAGGAAATGAATTCCACTTCATCCCCCCCCCCCATTTGAAATCCACGTGAAAGGGCTTAACCTCTGTTCAAAGAAAGGAGAGTCTAACTCTCAAAGTGCATGAACAGAGCAAAGACCAGAAAAATGCTAATTGGTGATTAAAGGAATAAAGTTCAATATTTTTTGACTGCATGGCAAAAGCTTATGTTCTCAAGAATAAACATTTCTAATGAGATCCTCAGACCACAGGGCAAAAATAAAATGGGATGGTAAAGACTTTTTAATAATCTAAAGTAGCTAGGGAGAAATGAAGACAGTTTTAAGGCTTTAGAAAAAATTATTTGCTATGATGTTGGGGAAAAAACAACCCGATGTTTAGATTGAATTTTTCATTTTTCAACCAGTTGAGTTGGTAAGATTTCTCTAAATCATTTTTTTTTCCTTCTCAACAGCTAACCCATAGCTATAGTTTGGTTTTTTCTCTCTTCAGATATTATAAGGCAAAGGAAATATGAAATCTTGAGGACATGTAACACTTTATCACAGGCTAGGGTTGGGCAAAGAAGATATGAAGTCATTCTTAAGGGAGCAGCTAGAGAACAGCTCAGTTGTGCTATTGGGAGGAGACCAGCACTTGCTGAAGGTCATCCAGGGACAATGTGAAGCCACCCACGTGCTAGAAGAGTTGTAAAGTAGTTCAGGGGGAAGTATAGAGAATTTCTAGAAAATGACATGTACGGGTCGAATCTTCCTTATTTGAAATGCTTGGGACCAGAGGTATTTTAGATTTCAGTCTTTGAGATTTTGGAATATTTGCATAGATTTTGTCATTAGAGCATTCTTAACCCAGAGATCTGAAAGGTTTCAAACCCCAAATCTCTTTGAATGTCAAGGTGCTCAAAAAGTTTGATTCTGGAGCATTTCAGATTTTTGGATTAGGGAAGCTTGACCTTTATTTAAAAAAAAAAATCCAAAAAATCAAGCTTCTGGAAGGATTTCATTGAAAGAAAAAATACTCCAATAAATGGAAAGAAAAACGGGAAAACAGAAAACCTTGAATAGCTCTGGGTGTTACCATTGCTGGAAAAATGATGGCGAGCGTGCTTACGAGAGGTGCATTGTGGACTTGATGGTAATAGTAACTACTTTGTTTTCTGGAAATTGTTTAGTTTGCAACCCCCTCAAATGAACACACATATCAATAGACATAATTTACACAAGAGGACTTGGAGTCTAATGAGAGGAGGAGGCCAGGTCCAAAATAATAGCTGACATTATTAAAGGTAAGAGAATTCTTACCTTTGCAAAATGCTTTTGATGTGTCATTCCATGAATTCTCACTGACCTCTTATGAGGTGTGGGGGCCCTGTAGAGATGAAGCCTCAAGAAGTTGAACAACTTGCCCAAGATCTTGCTAGGAAGTTGCAGATTTGGGTTCTGAACCTTGATCTTCTGAGCTTGCCCTTATGGTCTGAACGACTGTAACGACACTATTATGGTGTCATTGCTCAAACCAAGTGATATTTCACTGAACAAACAGGAATTGTACCAATATAAGGAGTATCTTCGAACATTTTAAACTGAAGGACCTATATTTCTTTTGCCTCATTCAATGAAGTAAGAATTAACAAACCAAAATAACTGCAGTCTGAATACATAATATATGCTGGGTGGTGTATTTTACATATCTCTTGTCCTTTATTATACTATCAACCCTAGGAGGCATTAAGGAAAAGGACTAAGGAGACAGGTCACAGTCACAACCTGAGTTCAGTCCAGCTCTTGGGATGGCTAACCAGTTAACCCTGGCAAGACTTTGAATTTCACAGAATTTGAGTCATCCTTTATAAATAGCAATGGGAACTCCACCTTCATCATGAAGTGATCAGGTTTGAATCGCTAATCAGAATACCTGGATCATAGTTTTGTTCAACTGATGTTAGCCTTTTAAAGAATTCTAGTCATCGTGAGAACTGACTCAGAAGTTAAATGACTTACCCAAGGTCAGTAATTCTCATGCAGTGAAGCGGGGGTGTTCATCTCTCGGCTTCAAGCCCAGGGTTTGCTCTTAAACCCTCTGCTGCAATACCCACCTGGGGTTGGCCTGATGACCGTTTTCCAAGCATTATTGAAGGTCCTTTTCTCCCCCATTTAAACTCTTGCAGGGATTGTCTTATGAACTATGCCCGTTGTGCCTGGACATGTCAAGGCGAAGGCACTGAATAAATCAGGAAATGACACAGTTGTAGGTTACCCATTTTATCAAATTTAAAAGCACTTTCTCTTCAAAGGAAAATGGATTTAGTGGAACTGCCTGGATTTGCTAAAACATGGACCATCTATTTGAAACATTTAGAATATTTTATTTCCAATAGTGACTTGTTCATCAATGTGTAATGTTAAAGGGAGCAGAGCTTTTAGTTTCAGTGACTTTGAAGTAGAAAAATAAAGGCAGCACAATAGACTCTGTAATTCATATCCAAAGTGCACAGTAGTATGAAGAAGTACAAATAAGGCATGTCCTGCATTGCTGTGTTCAGGGGAATCCCTTTGCAAAGGTAGTGTTAAAGCATAGTGTAATGAGCTCTTCGTAGGTTAACTACATGACCTTAGGCTTTTATTTTTTGTAGTTTTCTTTTAAGAGTTTGGGGAAATTCTGATACATCAGAGATGATGAGTTGTGTAATTGTGTGGATTTAACTGAAATGGGTCCAGCATGGCCACTAGAAACATCCGAAATATTTTGCCCCAAGCCTGCAGGGAATCACATTATAGGATGGCATTTACTTTGTGTATTGTCACGTTTTGGGCTCAGTTCCACTGAGCTAGTGCGCTGCTAGGTGTTGCTCCTATGAGTTGTGGTCTCGTCAACTCTTGATCCTAATGTGCAAAACTAGAAAGCCAACTGATAAAAGCTGTGAACCCTGCTGGCCCAGTGGGTAGATGTATGTCACCAACCAACCCTTATGCCTGGTAGGCACAGGCAGTAATTATAGTCTGCTCATTTTTTAGTTGAGGCTCTAAGCAGCTGATATGAGTGAGTTACATAATTTAAATATTCAGTGGCATGAGGCTGGGATAGTCGATTTACATCAATTCCACAAAGGAACAAGGCCTGCTGCTGGGACCGGATTGCCTAAGCTGTGGTTGGGCGGTACTAAAGACTGTGACTGCCTGATGTGACCTGGGACAAGTTACTTGCCTCACTGTGGCTCATGTTCCTTGATATAAACAGAAGGATGAGTGAACAGTTTGATGAAGTGTTTGGCCCCTGAGAACCTGTCCTCATCATTGAAGCCTCAACCCCAATGGTTCTTTTCTTCACATAGAAGCCATTATGTCTCTTTAAAGTGACTTTTCACACCTGATTTTAAAAGTTCAGTTAATTGAGGAAAATGTTTTTGCCAATTTCCAAGTTCTCATAATTTCCAAATAAAAAAAGAATGACAGAGTCCTCATTACTTATTTTTCCTTAAAGAACGTCCATGTCATTCAGCTAGAAAACATTTAGGCTCTTTTGGTGTTGATAAACCATGACATCCTGCCAAAAGTCTGTAGAAATGAGACCTGTCTATGTAAACCATCTATTTTTAACTTCTGAAAGACTAAAGTGTCCTCTATTGCTGTGACTTTTCTTCCTTTTCCCTCAGTGTTTTTATTGAGATTAAAAAGCCTTGCCTTTTCTTCAATTTTTCACAAATATGTTTCACTTTCCTGTAGAGCAGTGAACGGTAGCTTGCTGCTTTCCCGACATGAGAGGCTGTGCTTGCAGAGAACAAAGAAGAGAGAACAAGAGGGCCTTTATGCTGAAAGACAATTGGTAATAACTGGCACCTGCATTGAGGCCATACTGAATGTGCAGTATTTAATTCAGCTGCCTTTTGACTTTTTATTAGAGAACTACCTTTGCATAACTTCGCAAATCTTCTATGTCTTTTCCTTCTCGGTCTCAGATTATGTGCTTAGAAGCCATTATAACCTGTTTGCAGGGGGTTGGGGGTGGTGGACAGCACTTGAAGTGTGTGATCCAGTCTGCTTCAGGAGAAAGAAAGCCATTACCTATGGTAATGTGGAGTTGAACTCCTAATTTAGTATTTTATTTTGAATGTTGGACAGCCGTTTGTTTTTGTACAAATTGAGGAGTTAAGAGTTCCAGAGTAAATCATTTTCATGTTAGGAGTCTTGACTTCCCAGTGTTGGCCCTTGACGTTTCTGTGAAATGTGTTATCCTGGATTAGTACAAAATCAGGCCCCAATGCCTCAGTATTAAATATCACACAGCTGTATTAACTTTTTATGAGATGAAGCTGAGCTGCAAAATATTATGTGTGGATTTTGGAGAGGATTGTTTCTGACTGGTGAGTTACGATGACTGGGTTCTTATCTATCGTACTAGATTTGGCTGATCGGATTAATGCATTTTAGGCATATAAGCCTGAATTATAAAGAAGAGAAATACGTTCTCATTGCAAGCAATTCTTTGTAGGTAATGATGTAACTGTACGCATTTTTTAAGCTATTGAAATATACTGTGGATGATTGAGAAAGGCTTATATTTCTCGATTCCCCAAGATCCTAATATGCATATCTCTAAAAGGAAACAGAATATAATGGCCTTGCCAGGCCTGTCTGTAGTTGATGGGACACCCAGTGCCATCAAATCATGGGCTGCACTAAATGTGATTAGGAGCTGTCACAATACATTTAGCCCTCATCGGTTAGAGAGAGAATCCGGGCCAAAGGTCATTCTCTACAGCAAAGTGGGCATTTAGTGCTTTTATTTGCCCTAATGGTAAATGATAGTTAATGAAAATCATTTATAAACCTTGTCCAAACCGGTGTTTCTCTACTGAAAACGGTGGCTGGCTGCTGCTCGGAAGGACCGTAATTGCAATACGGTTGATGCCATGTGATAGTAATTGGGCTTACAGCTTAATGAACTCTGTGTCCAGTAGCTCATTTCCACATGGTGGGAAAACAGGCTGATGGGTGCTCCTACTCCTGCCTCATCTAGCTGACCTTCTCCACTTCATGCTTGGACGTGACATATCCCCACCTTTTTAATGCTGTGCCCAGGCTGAGGCCTCATACCATTGGATTGAGCTTGACACATACTCTAATGATGATTAATAGCCTTTCCAAGTATACTAGTTGTTTTAAAGGTCACTTAATCTTTATGTAGCAGCTTAATTGAAAGTTTTATCCTTCTTATATACCTGGCATTCATTCTGGGAGAAAGAGAGGTAGTCAACACTGAGTTGATGAGGAATAATTTGGCATTCCCTCTCTTCTGTTAGATTTCCTTTTTACTCATTAAAAATTTTTATTTCTAACACTTCCCCCCTAATAGAGGTGGCAAAGTTTCTTCTGGTGAAATCCGATGCTTGTAGCTTCTTGGGTCAATTCCATTTCATTAGTCAATTGTGGGAAAGTATGCCTAACGATCCAGTCTTCTTTTTTTAACAGAGATGGTAGAGCTGGGGAACCATTTATCAGTGCTTAAGGGACCAGTGTTATGGTTTAGATATGAGGTGGGGTCCCCCAAAAGCTCATGTGTGGGACTCTGCAAGAATGTTCAGAAGTGATGTGATTAGATTATGAATGTTTTATTGGGCAGTAAACTGGACAGTAACCATGGGCAGGTAGGGTATGGCTGGGGGAATTCCGTGGGGGGTATGCCTTTGGGGTTTATATTTTGTGCCTGGTAAGCTAAGCTCTGTTTCCTGTTACTACATCTTGAGCTGCTTTACTCTGCCTCTTCCTTCTGCCATGATGTTCTGCCTGTCCTTGAGCCCTGACTATAGAGTCGGGCCAACCATGGACTGAACCATGAGCCAAAATGAACTTTTCCTATTCTCAGTTGTTGTTCTCAGGTCTTTTGGTCACAGCAACCAAAAAGTTGACCAAAATAACCAGTATTATAAATTGTTTCTGAAGACTTTCTGTAGAAAATCCAAAATTGGGGATGATTTTTATGTTAATAATAACAGGCGTTTATTGGGTTTTACTGTTAGATGCTGAACCAGGCCTTTGTAAAGTATTTCACTTGATCTTGCAGGCCCTATGGAGGTCTCTCCATTTTTATAGATGAGTAAAATAAAAAGAGGTAATGTCTTCCCAAAGTCAGGCTCCTCTAAGCAACACTGCATGCTATGTCTGTGTGCCACTGTACGCAACATGGGAAATGACTTGCACTCTGGTGATGGCTTCGCTGTCAGAACACAAATAATTTTGGCCCCTGTTTACACCACTGCCAGGTGCCCTTGTTCACTACACACCCACACAACCTATGTGAACTGGCTGGTGAGTGATAGATCCTAAATTCAAATTGCAGCAGTAAAGGAGTGCTGTTCAATGGAAATAGAATGCATTAAACTTTTTTGAATAGTCACACTAAAGTTGAAAAAACAAAATATTTTAGAAATGCATCTTATACAACCTAATATATTCCTCAAAATTGCCATTTCTTCATGTAATCAATACCTTTTATATTTTTTATTACCCTTGATATCCAATGGACATTTTATCCTAAGAGCATCTCTCAATTTGAAGTAGGCACATTTCAGTGCTGGGTAAGCTGCATGTAGTTAGTGCTTGGATAGTGCAGTTTTAGAGCCCCAGATCTCAACATCTCTCCCACTCACATTAGTTCTGAAAGAATTAAATGAATTCACCCAAATCATCTTTAAGAAAACCTTTAAAAAATAAGATCAGAAATCCAGACATGGCTACCTCTGGCTGCTTATCAGTGAAGTTGTGAAAGGTTTACTTTTGCATACAAAAGTCCTATCAGCACATTGTTAATACCATATCTTCATCATACATTGGTGATGCAAAGTCTGTTAATGGGTTGTCATATTCTGTGAATTATTTGCCCTTCTTGGCATTCCTTCTGTCCTTTGCATTTTAACCACAGGATGGGCCAAGAACTCAAGTGGGAATAAGATCCAAATCAAAGAACTTTACAACTTCTCAGCATCTCCTGGGTAGAATAATGTGGTCCAGAAGCCTACATTTCTAGTTGATTGGTTCAAGGATTTTGGATGATGCTTATGTTCTGTAGAGTTAGAATTACCAGAGGCACAAAATTCAGGCCAACTCCAGTTTGACTTCTTACCAGAGCTGCTAGCATAATATAATGAATTCAATTTATAGAACTTTTACATAAATAATCTTTTTGGTTTAGGGTATGAATCAGACTGAATGTCATCAGTCTGAGACTGGTCATATCTTTTCGGAAAATGTTAGAGATCTTTTCGAAACTCTCTGGGAAGTGATGACATCACTTGAAAGGGTTTATAGAGCTTTAATTGCTAGTTGATGATGCTGAATGCAGTCTGGGAATCTTGCCACATGATGGAGAATGGTATTTGGGTGGCATGGCCTGGTTTCCTTGAAGTAAGGATGGCTGTGTATATTATAGCATTTTGGGAAAATAGGTTTTAAAATCTTAGGTTTCCAATGACCTCTTTAAATTTCTTATCAGTAACATGGAAGAATGAGCCCTACTAAGGTTGTCATTGAGGAATTAATGAGAATAAATTTAAAGCATCCAGCTCTGTGCCCAGGAGAGAGTAGACAAACCATAAATTCCAGCTCTCATCATTGGTAATAGAACTGATTGACATGTCTTTCTGTGTTGTATTTTTTCCCATCAAAGCATAATTATTAATTATGGTTTATTGTTAATAACTATCTTCTAGCACTCAGGGTCATGGTCTCACTATAGAGTTATATTGTTAGAAACAAGTTTCATTCCCAGAAAAGGAATAGACTGGGAAGTTACCAAAATAAAGATACTGGTGACACCAATTATATAGAATTGTATTGGACAAAAATAGAACTTTTCGATATCAGAGTAGAATGCTAAAAACTAAGGACTCATATATATTTTTTTCTGCCAAAAAATGTGCAAAGTAATTGACAATTTTTTCTCATTTTTCTTTTTTCCGTTTTGCCCATTTATCTTTCCTCCTTTCATAGGACATGGCATTGAAGTGATAAAAGGTTCAAGCTTGGGGTTTCATGTGACTATAAAATTTTAATTCACAGGTCAAGGTGATGTGTATGGATATGGCTGTGGGAATATTTTTATTAAAGAACTATTCTGAGCTAGCAAGCTCTGGATAATGGGTATATAAACTGCAAATGATCTTAATCTTGATTTGGTATTTGTTACTGATATGTAAGTTGTCCAACTTTTTGAAGTGGCTTCCAGATAGCTTTAAAAGAACAACATGCCTTTTGGAGAAGGGACTAACACTGAGGTGTAATTGGACACTCATCTGTTAAGAGCCTTTGGTGTAAGCCACAGATGGCTCTCTCCTGTTCAAGTTGGGGAATGAAAAGGGAGTTCAGAGAAGGGATACTGAGCACATGCTAGAATGTATAGACCGAAGGATGATGCTTGACAACAGAAAGGAACTAGTAACTCTTGGCATCCAGCAATAGGATCTATGCGAATGTTTCATTTATGGTCTTGTGTCACCTTGCTCAAGAATAGACATTAAAGTGTCTGCTGACTGAAGTTTGGATTCCATGACTGCCTCTTGGATGGGTTGGGGTGCACCTGGCGCATAATTCCGCCAAGACAGGAGATCGCATTTGGATGCTAAGCAGCCAAACTAGTCAGTCAATCAATGTCCACTGCAGGTTCAATTTTCATCTGGGAGCAACTGCTTAATGACTGCTTCCATTTACACTATCTTTAATTCTGATGATCCTGATGCTTTAATTCACCTTCATAGGATCATCAGTTCTGTGAAATAGCCTCTGCTTTTTCTCTGGCACTTTTGTGCTCCAGAACTTGGCCCTTCTTGTGGCAGGCCACAGTCTCAGCAGCTGTTGAAAATTTCTCAGTGGAATAGTGCTATTTTTCCTTTGTTTCTGTTCTCTATCTCTTGTATGCCAAAAAAGCAAGACAGACAAGAACAAATTATATTGAAGTTTAATTTTACATCTGCAAAAACAAAAAACGGCTCATCATGGTCTTTGTACGCTAAGCTTTTCTTGGCAATTAGCATCTTAGTCTTCTGCAGTTGAAAACTAACACACATACACTGACCCAATAATAAAACCAACAGTTACAAAACTGTGTCATTGAGGTAATATTCACGCCCCCTGATCAGGTAGTCTGATTGGTACCTTTGTAAATTAATGCCTATGAATGGTGTCAAACATGATCTTGTGGTTGATGGATACCGTAGAGAGGCCTGTGTGGTATTTCCTACAAATTTGAGATGTTACAAAAATAACTTGGACATTTTAATAAGGTGCTAATGTGCATCATAATTCAGAGCATTTCATAATGCTAGGCACATAATAGGAAGTCAATGCATTCAAGTTACTGATTGATTGATTGATACACCTGTAGTGTGTAATTGCTCATCCTTCAAGACAATGATTAGGACATAGCTGGTAATAGAAGTGGTACAATACCATAGTTTTGCTAGGGCTGGTTTCTTTGATTCCTTTTGCTGAAAGATGGTTGCCATTTTGAACTTTTCCAGTCACTGCTGTGGGTCTAGGAGTTTCCAGAGTGGGAATATGAAGTGAACTCTGGAAGACGCCAGGTTGGGTTGAGATGGCATGTCTAAACACTTGTATATTCAGAGGAAAATAGGCTAAATCCTAAACTACAATAGGAATTACATTATCTTTCCCAAACTTGGTCAAAATTTTGTATGTCTGTGGTGTTAGTCTAACATCCATTTCTTTCCTCATGATTTTTCTTGAGGTATCTCCTATTCCAATGGACATATGGATAACTGCACAGCTCCAGAAAGGGACTCTGATAGGTTTAATCTAAGAAAATGTAAAACTACTGATAAACAAGAGATGTAGATTATTAGCAACTTCATGAAATTTTTTTTTTCAATCCCCTTACCACACTAGTTATATTCTTTCAATTGCAAATACAATACCCAGCAATACCACTAGGGCTAACTTTATGCTCAGTTGACTTCAGGGCTCAAATTAGGATTTGGTTTCTCTTTCTTTCTTGGCTCTGTTCTCTGTGTATTTGTTCCATTCTTACACAGTGTCTTCCTTCATAGTCTCACATGGCTGCCAGACATGGCAACAAACCTATTAGAGTTTCCTTTGTGGCTCTGACTGGGTTGTTGTGTATCTAGTCTTATGTGATTCACTAAATCCAAGGTAAATAACAAGACTTGATTGTCATAAAAACATTAAATTGCATAGCATATCATATGTGGTATTCTATGCATTATAATGTAAAATATTACAATGTAAAACATGTATGACATCCTATATAAGATAAAATAGGATAATAAAACAATTGGTTAATTTTTGGCATTGTTGGTATTAAACATGTTTCAAGTTTTGCTTCTTTGTGAATTTTCAGATCTAAATATAAAATTGGTATAGTGTTAATTTTAGTTACACTTTAGTAGTAGAGAACTCTTTTTGCATTCTTAGATTCTTCCTATTCCTTTTCCATTTTTTCCTTAGAATTTATTTTTCTCAAATAAGCTAAGTATTGTGGTACATTAAGTTTTGTGTACATTAATTCTTCAATCTATGTGGGACTTATTTGGGTGTAAGGTAAGACTTTAATTTCATATTTTCCCCCCAGATTGGCAAAATTGGTTGAAAAAAATCTTTGATTTCAAAGGTTTATTTTCTTGTGCACTCCCCTCTGCCAAAGAGAATCGTGCTAGAGTTCTTCTAGGAAAACTGTTCCTGACTTTTGATAAGCCACCCCAAGTTGACTAAAAAGGGGAGAAAGGCAAACATGAAGATTTGGAAAATGGGGAAGAGCTAATGGTTCTTGCTTAGAGAGCTGCATGGTTCTTTAGAGGTGGCACCAAAAAAACCAAGCTCTACGATCCTGTGCAGCCCCCTTTCCAACTCCAGTGCAGGAAAATGCTGCTGATCTAGCAGAGGGAAGCAATAGTAGGCCCTCCAGATAACTCCATGAACAGCCATGCCAAACTCATCTCGTCCCACATGGTCAGCTTCACAGACATAGAACTCGGAAACATTCATTACTGTAAAAAAGTAGTCCATATTAGCACATAAACAAGGCATTTAAGAGAAATGTATTTTAATTGTTTCCATACTTATAGAACCCCTATCTGAATTTTGCCAATAAAGTTTTATACTTCAAAGCATAACTTTTACCATTTTGGAACAGCGTTTGGTATGGATTTAAGATGAAAGATTGTAGTGTAATAGGAAATGTTAATAATTAGAAGCCTTATTGTCCTCCATGACTGACCTCTGACAAAGAAAACGGCACTGAACATTGTATTGGTGATTGAATCTGGGAGAATTTTTAAATCTTTGTGATCTTTCTGTTAGTGTGTTAAAATCCTGCATGGAAATATCTCTAGAGATGTTTCAATTTTAGAAACTTCTTTTAGAAGTTTCATTGAGGTCAATGGAAGTCTTGATTGGGAATAACTGCATTTTACAAAGTATTTTTTAATGACAATTCAAGAATACTATGAATTTTTGCCAATAAAATCTTCAGGATTTGTGTGTGTATTTCAAAAGCCCAGTTGGAGTATCCCTCTTATAGTTCACCACCATCCTAACTCAATATTCTTAAATTATTTCTCATATAAATCAGTGTTACTCTTTTTAAAAGATCAATTACATTCAATGTCATGTCTCTGTCAGTTGGTAGGAGATGAAATTTCCCTGAATGGGCTAGTTTTTTTTTCTCTTGAGACTTGGGGACTGAATGAGACCATCTGCATAGATATGTTTAGTGTCTTATTTAGATGTTTTTAGTCTGTTTAATTGATAATCAAGACTCAGGCCTATTAACAAATTGGTTTCTCTTCTTAGTTGAACTGTGTTTCCCATAGTAAAAAGCAAACTTCCCTGTGCCAGACCTCAGAACTGATAGGAAATTGTATAGGTGAAGTCACTTGTCAGGTTCAGTTTGAGTCTCTGTGATAAAATATCTAATATATGTCGGATACTGGCTCCCCCCTGGGAATTGGAAATAGGCCATTTTTACATCTCAGATCGCATACTGGAGTGAATTCATGGTCATATTAAATTTTGGATTTATGGTTATGAATCTATTGGTAAGCCCTTGTGTGGGGCCGGCGAAGTTATTTCTTAAGTATTTCACTCTGCACTTGGGTCTAGCTGTGTCACTATGATTATGGTCTCCATGTTGAATATTCTCGTACTCTAGCTATGTCAGTGGGAACACTTGAAACTTGGTGAATTCTGCTAATTTTTGTTTGCATGAGGTGCCAAGTGCTCCTGAAAACAAGGTCACTGTATTATAATTAATTGAAGATTATTCATCTGTTGCAAATACTTAACCAATACAAAGCTCAACAAACTAACACCAGAAGTACAATATTATTTGGGTCAAAAATCCTGTGTTTATGACTGTTTCTTCATAAAAATATTTGTTCCTTGTGAGTTAGAATTGTCAGGATTTCTGTAACCCCGGTGCAGAACTCGGACCTTATAAATACATGTTGCTGTCTTTAGCCAGATGAACAGAAACCCACAAAGCCCTATGAAGAGGAGAATGTGTTTCCTTGGATGGGAAGACATCTTCCACTCTAAGGATGTATTGTGGTGTCTTCAAAGGTGCATTGTACATTTAAAAAGTCATTTGAAGAGTCATTCTTCTGACTGAAGGGTTGGTGGAGAGGAGTTAAACAGACTCAGGGTTTTAAAGAGGCCATTGTCATCAGAGGCCCAGGAGAGTCAGGGCAGAGAGGCTATTTCAGGAAATCCCCAGAGAATGCTCCCACAGAAGGAAGCTTGTAGAATTTAGGCCTGAGCTTAGCAGCAGCAAGCTTCTCTCCAAAACAAGAAATAATTTTACAAGTGAATTTTGCAAAACTGGTATGAGTAATTCCTGTTAACATGGGATATGAGCTATTTTCTTACAAGCTGAGCCTGTCATGTTAAAAAGAAATATGTATTTTAAGTACAAAAAAGACTTCATGGCATGTTTATATTAAACCAAATGTAAACTTGTTTCATTATTAAAATCAGTATCCTTTAGAATACTGAAAATGTATATGTATGTGAGTACAATATTTATTTTGGGGGATGAATAAAATCATTTTAGTAGCTGTAGCAAAATTGTTATTAGTGAGGTAACTGTTCAGGAAAGTGTCTAGGGAAAGGTGAGGCCTTGAAAGCAAGGTCTGTAAGAACAATGTTAAACAACTAGCTAAATCCTGTTGTATACTCAATGAACAAGAATGATTATGGGTAAGGTAGATGAGATAGGACACAAAGAAGAATGGGCAGAAGAGAGGTGGCCCTGGAGGAGTCCCTAGTAAAAATTTGAATGAGGGACATTTTGATTCATATACAGCAACAGATAGTTGAGTGGCAAGGCCTTGAAGGACTTTTGCAGGAGACTGTGCTCTGAATCAGTGTCTAGTATGTAGTATTGCTTCTCCCATAGGCAGGATTTGAAGTCCAGGAATCCATGGTGGACATGAGTGAACCACTTACTATTATCCTTACATGTTTGTTTCCTGTTCCTGAGCCTTTGTGCTCTGCTGGCCTGGAGGTATTAGTTCTATAGGGAGAAAATTCTCTGCCAGGAGATAAAACAGTGGCTCCATTGAAGTGGCAGTTAAGCCACTGGGCCATTTGGGGCTCTTTGGTCATCTAAATCAGGCGAAAGGGAGAGCTGACCTTTGGTTGATCTGGACCACCAAGAGGAAGCTTCAGTGGTCGTGAAGAAATGTTTGTCTGGAATTCAGGAGAGTCTGCAGGCATCTCTTGGTATCGCCATGTCTTGTGATTAAAGTCAATAGAAACCACCACTACCAAATCTAGGCATGGTGACCTGTGCCTTGGACCCTGCAGAAATCTGGGTCACTCCACCAGGCAATGAACCTTGACCAACTGACACTCTTGTTGAAGAGACAGGGAATACAGAATGAGTAGTAATAGAGAATGGTTATAGATACCTGCCGCTACAACCACACGACCAGTTATAGGAGTGAGGACCGTAATTTTCATGAGTATTTTCTCCTTATTTTGTTATGAATACTTTTATGTTGATATATACATATATTAGGCAAATTTTTTTTTTATCTTGTTCCCATATGTAACATACGATTTATTTAGTTCCGAAGGTTCAACGTTCAAGATCAGGTGGCCCCGTTGATTCAGGATGATGGCAGGAGCGTCACATCCACAAACAGGAAGCCAAAGAACAACAACCACGTTTCCGTAATCCCTTCTGGAAGACATGTTCCCAAATGACCTAATCGGCTCCTGCCAAGCCTTACCTCTTATAGGTTCCATACAACCATCCTGGACCAAGCCTCCAAAGCATGAAACTTTGGGTGGCACAGTTAAACTATATTTGAGCCATAGCACCCACTAATGATAGTTAGATTTAGGAATCTTTTTTTTTTTTTTTTTCCTTTACAATAGTGTGAAATGGATATCCATTCAGTAGAAAATGTACTTTGAATTTTGATCTTTTCCCAGGCTAGTGATGTGCAATATTGAAACTTTCTCGATATTGGGCAATTTCAGATACCTGCAGCTCCCAGTCAGACACATGAGAGTAACCAACAACACTCTGTAGTTCAGTGGATTGCTCTGCTGTATTTGGTAGGTTAGGTGTATCATACTCATTTTTTAACTTCAATGTTTTCAACATAAAACGGGCTCATTCGTACATAGCCCATCATAATTTGAGGAGCACATGTATTTTACATTATAAGTTATGAACCATCAGGACGTGAGTAAACGTTACTCAGGGGCTCATTCTTAGGAATTGATTAGTTGAATTTTGGTTGTATAAAATGATTGTATCAGTAAGAATTACCTTGTCTTGATTAGGAGTTAGCTATGGCTTAAGAAGACACAGATACCCAATTAAGGGGTGAACTTAAAATGCCTAATTTTGTGTCAACTTGAGTGGGCTGAAAGATATCTATATAGTTGGTGAAACATTAGTGATGTGTCTACTTCCAGTATAGATTGGCGTATAAACTGGGGAATTAAGTAAAATAGATGGCCTTCTCCAATTTGGTTGGGCACCATCTAGTCCACAGAGGGTCTAAGAAGAACAAAAAGGCAGAGGAAGGCTAGATTTTTGCTCACTGCTTGAATTGGGGTATCCAGCTTCTCCCTTCCAATGTGAGCTCCTGGTTTTCACTCAGTTTCAAACTTAGAACAGGACTTACACCATTGCTTACCACCCCTCCCCACCATCCCCCAGTTCCCTTGGGCCTTTGGACTTGGACTGAATTACACCACCAGCTTCTCTGGTTCTTAGAGACAACAGATTGTGGAACTTCTTGGCCATCACAATTCCTTGTGCCAATTTCTATAATAAATCCACTTATGTATATATTTATAAACAAACTTGAAGGCTGTTTGGAGGAGTTTCTTAGAGACTTACTGGTATGGAAGAGTCTGCATGGAGCTACTAAAATAGCCAGAGCCTACCGTGTGTAAACATGAAGCCCTCTTGGGTTCTAAGCAATAGATGAACACAAGATGAACCTGTTGCTCTCTCCATTCTAAGAAAATAACTTGTGTTAGCAGTCTTATGTATCATCCCCACCTGCCAGTCCTGAGAGAGCGAGTTCCCTCACTTATAACTCTGTCCTTCAGTTTTCCCGAACACTTCTGACTCTATAGAAGAATTAAGATATAGCGGAATGCCTGAGTTGAATTAACTTCTGCATTACTACAGAATAGTAGTTCATTCATTTTGGTTCAAGTGATGTATATATAACTCCAAAATATTGGTTGCAGTTTTTTTTTTTTTCTTTCTATTTGCAAGCAGCCTATCCCCAAGTCAGAGTTTAATTAAGATGCACACTTGAGGAACATTTTATATGTAACTGTGTTGATTGTGTATAACTTGGTTATCCTATCTTGGAAACATTTTATTCAAACCTGTGGGTTTTTACATTTAAAATTTTTTTAATTAAAATTGTACATACATATGGAGTACAGTGTGACGTTTAAAACTTTTTACTAATGAAAAGTTCTTTGACACTAATCTTGCATAAAAGATTAATTCTCACAAAAGAAATAAGTATAGTACTTGGCATTTGTTGATTTTCTTGGGTCTTAAATTTTCCATTTGTTTCTTGTGTTGCTCTTATAATTGGGCCCTTGTCACTTTCTGCTTGCATTCCCAGAGGTTTCTCACATCCTTTAGGATGCAAAGTAGACCCTTAATAAACACTTGCTGATTGGCATTCAGCCATGAAAGTACTTCCGGGAAGGTGATGCATGACGTGTGATCTCCCAGCCTAGTTTGCCTGTTGTGTTGGATCTTGACATAAATGCTTCGAGTCCATGAATGGTGATATCGTCTTGTACTACAAGCATCTCAAACAGAAATTTTAGTGGATTGATAATTGAGTGGAGAAAGGGGTAGAAGAGTGAAGTTGTTTTGAGTCAGACTCCCTGGGCTCAGATGCCTGCTTGTTTGTTATTTATTAGCTGAATAATATTGGAAGGTTGCTGAATAGCCTGTGCCTTGGTTTTCTAATCTGCCAAATGGGCATAATAGTTCCTGCCTCATAATTTTGATAGATGAAATGGGTTTGCATATATGCATATATCTTTGAGAACACTGCATTGCACTCAAGTGTTGTGAAACTGTTCACTATTGTATTAAGTATTACTACTTAAAACCTGAGTGTTCAATAATGGTGTGAGTTAGACATGTTTTCCCCCCTCCTTTTCATTCAGGAGGTGTATTCCTATTTAACAGGGAGTTCCTGCAAAAACTATACATTTTTCTACAAATTTAGGGTTTTCCCTGGGTGGCTGAAGGGTACTACTATTAAGTAGCAGTATCTTTCACCCAGCACCAGGAAGCATCCACATGCCCAGGACCCAGTGCTACTCCTGTGGTAAAAGCAGAAAGATCTGAACTTAGCCAGAACTCCCCGCCTGTGTCCATCACTCTTTGTCTAGCTGCAGCCTGAGTGGGTGCATTTATCCATTTTGATTAGAAAGTGAATCGATAGTCCAGCATACAGAGTCCCTCAGGCTTAGTCCCAGAGCTGCCTTCAGCTTAAAGGCAAAGGAAAATATTCTTTTTCTCCCTTTATATCATTTCCTACTGAAATCAGACTTTGGAGGATGTGCCTTGGGGCTCTGATGGGCAATATATTAAGGAACCTCTTCCCCCCAACCCCGCTTATATCTTTTGAGCACACCACATCCACTGCATGATCTATTTGATTATACAATAAAAGCTGAAATGCTAAATGATACTGCCCCAGGAGTATTTTCAGGGAATGGAATTTAGTGAGGCTTCAAGACTCTTGATAGTTAACCATTATTTTGATCATACTATGAAATAATGAACAGAAACCTCATGCAATGAGTCATTCAGCAAATTTTTATTGAGTATTTAGTATGTTCTAGGCCCTATACAATGTGCTGGGAATATAGCAAGCTTACTGCTTTCCTGGTATTTATGATTCAGTGTGGGAAGATAGAGGTGCTGAACATTTTCTGTTGCTACTTCAGAATCAACTTTTCAGCCTTCATCTCTGCCTTGGGAGGCTGACCTGAATGGTCTAGATCAGGAGCTTGGAAGGCTCTGATCTGACTCAGTGCCTGATTTAATATGATCACAAACTAAGAATAATTTTTGTGGTTTTAAATGGTTTAAAAAAATCAAAAGGATATTTCATTACATCTGAAAATTAAAACTCAAATTTGGATTTATAAACTTTATAAATAGTCTTACTGGCATCGAGCTACACACATTTGATAACTCTTTTTTATGGTTGCTTTCTGCCCCAAAACAACTAAGTCACTGACAAGACGACCCCTGCTCATGAGGCCTGAAACACTGTCTGACACTTACACAGAAAAACTTCCTGAGCCCAGGCCTCGCTCAACAGATGCCTTGCCCTTTGCTTCTTGAGTTTGGCAAATCTAGACCTATTGCTGGAGTTGAGAGGGCAAGGGAAAATGAAGTTCGGCTCATTTGTTCTATAACTTTTCTTTGGGGTCTCTTGTGATTGAGTCGATCTGAATTTGAAGACCACAGCTCCTGCCAGATGACCCTTGCATTACAAAACATGTTGCTGCTTTGTGTGCCAGCATCTGCTCCTTCCCCTGCCCCTCCAGGCCAGGGATGCCAGTGGCTTCACCGCTCCTGGGCCCTGGGCACTGCCCTATCCCTGTGGGCTCTCTACACTCTGCCTTTGTTTTTGTAAATAGATTCTTCATTAAGTGATTTTCAAACCTTCTAATTTTTTTATTTTTTGTAATCTACTTCTTGCTTGGAACCTAACAGATAAAATAATAAGGAAGAAATAAAAAATCATGATAATTTTAGTTGGTGATAAATGTTAGATTTTTCACAGGTAATGTGGCAGCCTGGGATGTAGCTCGTGGTATATAGCACATGCTTAGCATACACAAGTCCCCGAGTTCTATCCCCAGCACCACCCAAAACAAAAACAAACCCCAAACAAACAAAGCAGCAAAGAAAATGGGCAAAGATAACTGAATAGTTGGAAAAAGATTGCTCTGGGGGTGAGGTTTGAAGGGTGAGAAAGAGGGTGTAGTTAAGTGAGAGTGCATGCTGAGCGTGCATGAGGCCCTGACTTCAATCCCTGGTACAGCCCCTACAATTCCCCCTTGCCCCCCAAAATATTTAGGAGTGAGGAAAAGATCCTGGGCAACGGCATTTCAGAGTGAAGAAGCAACTGGCATTCTTCAGTGTGGTTGAATTACAGGAAGGGGCCAGTAGGCTAGGGAAGAGTGAGCCATATAGGATGAGAGAGAGATGCAGAACCAATTGATACTTCACCTTTTGGATTTTCAAAGACTCTTGCCCATATTCCCTGGTCACCACCTTTGTGGTGACCAAAACCTTTGTGATTTTGACTCCCCTATGAGTCTCTCTCATGGGAAAAAGAATGTGATGGTCTTGGTGATACAAGTAGTTCTATATAACCAGCCATAGTCATTTGTAGGCCATACCTTGTAAAGGCTGCCATTTCTGCTCTTGGCCTCTACCTCTTCTCTCCTGCCCCTCTAAGCTATTGGAGAATTGGATCCTTGATGATGTCTTGCAGTGATTCCCAACAACCTGGAAAAAGGAGATGATCTTTAGCCTGGATTGCATCTCGAGGTGGTCAGAATATTTTGTCACATCCCTTCCTGTTTCTCTTCAGTGCAATGTTGGGCCTCCCCACATGAGAGATTTTCCTTTTTTCTCAGTGGTTGGCCTCTTGCTGGGTGAATGAACAATATAATCCCAGGAGGGATCTTCCTAACATCTTGGGTAAATTCACAAGATTGGTCTACTGAGGATTCTTTTCTTTCAACTTCTGTTTCACTCAGTTTTGCCCATTTCCTGAGGTATTTGTGGTATGTTCTTTTACTAGGGGGCAACACATAATCTAAGGCAGAATAGTAAACATAAGTAAGATTTATTCATTTTAGCAAATACTGGATGCCTCGTAGGTAGCTGCCCCAGTGGTAGTGGGTGGAAAGTCTTTGCCCTCAAGGAGCATGTGATGCCATGGGGTAGTTGGGTTCCTCAGCTGGTAATTGTAATTCGCATAGTAAGGATAACAAAGATGGTCATTATAGAGGTGGTCAAGGGTTTTGTTTGATAGCCCAGATCAAAAGGTACTGTGGAGTAATGGTACTGCTCATTGTCCAATCCTTGTGTCCCTGGGACTTTTCTTACCTGTGGACAGGTACCTTGTACCAACTGTAGAGAACATACCTTTATCTAATTTGCATAAGGCACTGAATAGTCTTATAACGACCATGATAGTAAATTCAAGATTTCATTGCCATGTACAATGAATGCCAAAGTGGAAAGGGAATGTGTAAATAATGCCCTGTTAAAGCCTGTTGCCCAAAATGTAGCTCTGTCATAGTATGAAAACCTGTTTTCTTTCTGATCAGTACACTTGATCCCAGTTTCTATTATTTTCAGGTGGTTTCATAATCATACAAATAATTCATTATGGTCTTTCCTCTGTACCAGAACATTGATGTTAAAAACATCCATTAATGATAGATTTTTAGCACCATTTACATGTTGATTAACTGGAAGGAATTTAAAACTGAAAACCTCACATAATCCCTAACTGTCCTCTTAGTCAAGACTTGTTAATCCAAGCTCCCATTGAATTTGTTGGAGAAACTGATAGTGATTAGAAAAATGGATACACACACACACACACACACACACACAATTTTTTTTTTTTTTTTTTCCTGAGCCTATTCTGTTCGACTCTGCTAATGACTAATGAAGGGGCTGGAGATCAGGGAGCAGCAAGTCAGCCAAGTCCTCATTGAGCTCCTGCTGGGATCTGAAGAGAACAAAGAGGTGAGGGAACTGGGCTCGTCTTTCCTGAAGTCTTGAGTCCAGGCCACAGGCCAAAAACTCCATGGCACTAACCTTGCTTGTCTCTTGGCTGGTAAAAGGAATTCAAATGCATCCTTTGATTTCACCAAAAAACTAAAGGATGATAGTGCTCAAGCAAGTAACCTTAATGAAAGAAGACTACTGGGATAAGAGGATGTGGTGGGGGTGAGGATGGACAGGTGAACACCAACTCCCTCTGAAAGGAGCAGTATCCAAACCCACCTTCAATGTGTTTCCAGATGCCCCCGTATCTTCAAAGGAAACTGGAAAATCTAGTTTTTGATGTGAAATCTAATGAGTTTTTATTTTTTATGCTTTTTTTTTTTAGTTGTAGGTGGACACAATACCTTCATTTTATTGTTTGTTTATATGGTGCTGAGGATGGAACCCGGGGTCTCATGCGTGCTAGGTGAGCATACTACCACTGAGCCACAACCCCAGTCCATGAGTTTTTAAATGTTGGCTTGAATTATTTTTAAAACAACATGGGACCATAAAGCACATACAAGAGCAGACCACTTCTATTCCCCAGAGAAGGAGCAGGATCCCTGTGTCAGAATTCTCCAGAAAGTAGAATCAGAGAGGTACACCCTGATGCCCCCTTATGTATTCCAAGACATCAATAGATGCCTGAAACTGCAAATAGTACCAAAACCTAAATATGCTGTTTTTTCTTATGTATACTTACCTATGATAAAGTTTAATTTAAAAATTAGGCAAAGCAAGAGATTAACAACAAATAATAATTATAGCAATACACACTAATAAAAGTTACATGAATATGGTTTGTATTTCTCTAAGGATCTTATACAGTACTTGCCCTTCTTGTGATGGTGAGCTGGTAGCCAAAGGAACCACTTCTCAGCTTCTCTTTGGAACAAACTGTTGATTATTATTACTGTTGCACTTGAGGATGATTAAGTAAAATAAGGGTTACTTGAACACAACAAGCATGGTGATCCCTATGCCAGTTGCTTGGATAACTGGGATGGCTAACTAGTGGGTATGGTATACTGCTTGGACATGCTGGGCAGAGGGGTGATTCATGTCCTGGGTGGGATAGAGTAGGATACTGCACAAGATGGTGTGAGAGTTCATCACACTCACTACTCAGGATTGCACCAGTGTAAAAAGTATAAATTGGTTTTGGAATCTGTCAAGTTTTTGGATCCCAGTTAACTCTGAGTAACTGAAATTGTGGAAAGAGAAACTGTAAATAAGGGGGAACTCTGTTCCTATATGTATGTACATGTACACATTTATATAAAATTTATGTGCAACTTACATATTTATAAAGATGAAAAGATTTCTACTTTATAGATTTTAAGGAATTGATAAGTGATTGTAGGAATGGCAGATATGGAACTTGTATACAGGAGAACAGCAGACTGGAAACTTAGACAGGAGTTGATCTTGGAGTGTGGAAGCAGAATTTCTTTTTTGGGAAGGCTGAGTTTTTTCTTACAAGGCCTTCAATGGATTAGATGAGGCCTGCCTGCATTGTTGAGTGTGATCTGCCTTATACTCAATTAATTATAGATGTTAACTATGTTGAAAAATACCTTCACAGCAATACTTAGACTTAGTATTTGATTAAATTCCTGGGCACTATAATCCAGCCAGGTTGACACAGTAGCCATCATACCTACTATTGGGGAGGATATCTGGAACTATGTCCTAAGGGGTGCTTAGCACAGGCCATCACACACTCCATAAATATTGCATTGAATGTAATAAATTCTAACCTCAGCCAGAGGAGGAAATATCTTGCAGTGAATACAATTTAAAGTAGCTTCAAGGCTGTGTTGGGTATGGATCTCCAGAGAAATAGAACCAATAGGAGCTATATGGAGAGACCATAAGGAATTGGCCCTCATATTTGCGGAGGTTACGCCTACAATCTGCCATCTGAAAGCTGGAGACCCAGGAAAGTCCTCCATGTAGTTTGAAAGCCAGAGAGCCCTTGGTCTAGATTGCAGTCTGATCCTGAAGACCTGGGGGTGACAAGGAGTTCCAAGGGTAGAAGATGATCCATGTCTCATCTCTTGGAGGCAGGCAGGAGAGTGACCCAGCCTTCCTCCACCTGTCCCCACTTGGGTGCTCAGTGGAGCGGATGGTGCCAGTTTGGGGTGGGGAGGGTAGTCTTACTTGACTGATAGCATCAATTCAGATGCTAATCTCCTCTGGAAACATTCTTATGGTCACACCCAGAAATAATTAGCTATCTGGGCATCTCATGGCCCAGTCAAGTTGACACATATTATAATCAGAAAGGGCTGCCACTTGTACAGGATCCTTCCAAAGCACTTGCCTTGTTCTGTGTAACATTGAGGTTTTTTCCCTTCATTTCTATAGGCTTCAGACCCTTGAAAACTTGTATCTCCCTCAGTCAACTCTGCTACTGTTCCTTTATACCCTCCAGCCAGTTCTTCCCTGTTTCTGAGCCTCTTTCTCCATTTGTTAATTAGAGAAGATAATTTCAACCATCTTCTAGGGTTCCTCAAAAGTTAAGAGTCTATGCCATTATGAATATATAAAAATCTAAATGCTTTCTCTTAATTTGTTTCTCAAAAATACTATATTAGGATTTTATTAGCTGAAAAGGTAGGATCAGGTTCTTGTACTACCTAAAATAGAGAATATATTTAATTTGTATCCTCAAGGATACAAAGTGCTTCATATGGGAAGTATAGGTGTCACCAAGCAGGGTAAATGGCAACTGGGGCCTCTCACTGGATATTGCCTGAGGCCTGGAACTGTGCTGAGAGCCTCACACACGATTATTAAACATTCTCACAGTGATCATGAGGCGGATGTCCTCACCTCTTCCCAAATGGGGAAGGTCAAGTGCACAGAGGCTCAACTTGCTCAAGGTCAAGTTAAGCAGCAGAGGTGAAGTTCAAACCCTGTGATATATTGTTCCATTTGGGGTCTGGAAGGAAGGAGGTAAAGGGGAGTAACTGCTTGGAGTGGTGAGGAGGGCATTCGTTGTTGGTGGCCACTTAACCAGGTAAACTGGGGTCCTGAGAACGTGACTGAAAAAAGAAATCCTCCGTCACCTCTGAGGAAGCCACTTCAGGTCTACTTCAGATGGTTACATAGGCTGTGCACTGCCCAAGGCTTCTGATCCTTGGCAAGTGGAGGCTAACTGTAATCTGTTTCCTGTCATTAGCAGAGGCTCCTGAAGAATTGCTCTGGCCCAGTGGGATGTCTTTTCTCTTAAGCACACACGTCATTTTTGTAGAGCCAGATGTCCCCATCAACCCTGTGTCTCTTTCCTTTCTTTCTGTAAGTCCCTCAGAGTTTAAAAACTCTCCCTATTCCTTTCTGAACACTTGATACTTACCATATTGGGGTCCATTCGTCTTTGTAAAAGAAAAAAAATCTCCTGACCTCCTGGTTCACTGGGCTGTGATCTCCAGTCCCTCTTCAGTTCTATTTCATGGATTCATTTATTGCTCCATCAGAAGACATTGAGCATCTACTATGTGCCCTGAACCATTTTAGGTGTTGGAATTAGAATGGGGTAAAGTCTTAAGTGAATGAGAAGGAATTTTTGTAATCAGATTCAAATTTGAGGGAAAAGGATTATGTAAAATAGTCACAGTAACAAACTTGTGTGTTCACTGTGTCCTTGGTATGTTCTAAGAATTTGCTTGTGTTAATTTGATGGTTGTGGTAATCCCATGAGAGTTATGACTAGTATCCTCATTTTATATTAGTCATTGCCATTGACACAGGACAAAGCAGTTGTTAGGATAACAGTTTAAGGGGACTGATTCTAAGAGATGTGGAACCCTTCTTACAGTTTTATAACCTGAAAGCCACTCACAAATTTAATGGTGGAGCAAACAGGTAGTCAAACTCCAGAGTCCACATACCTTACCCCAAATATGGTAAGTTGCCTGATAATTTGAATGTTAGCTCTCAGAAGAAGGAGTAGTGCTTACGTTGCCTGGAAGAATCAGGGAAGGCTTCTCCTAAGGTGGTTTCTGGAATCTTACTTAACATTTCTTGACTTTGTGTTGTGTGTCCATCATTATATTGCAGGCTTATGGAGGGTGAACCTCATTGGGGATTATCACCTTCATCATAGCATCTGATCCAGAGCTTGCAACTTGGGAAGAACTTTGCAAGAAATGTTGAAGTCATTCATACTTTTATTGTCAGTGTGTCTCAATTGTCTGAGAAAGAAAATGTAGAAAAAGAGTGCAGGCTTTAGGAAGAAGGAAGGAAGACATTCAAATAGTTAAGATGAAAACACCTAAAAGTTTCTCTAAATAAATACGATAAGTGAGGACTGGCTCTTTAGAATATGAAAAGCAAGTGAATTTGATTCATAATTGAGTAAAACGTTGGACGGAGCTTCTTCCTTTCTAATACTTCTGTATTCTGGTCCAGCCTTGTCACATTGGTATTTCCTGGAGGCTTGATTCCTTCATGATGCGGGAGTCCTTATAGAAGGAAATCTCTGAAGGGCTTGTTATCTGAAGTGTATTACTCCACTTTAGGATTGAGGGAACACAGTGGTTTTTATAGAGATATGGATAACGATTAGAGAATCCAGATAGCAACACGTTGTTATAGAATGACTTTAATCCGAGCAGACGTCCCTTTTTTCAGTTAATGATGTTTTTTCCAAGGAAGACACTCTTGATGCATGCAATGTTGACTCCATTAATCTTTGTGTGTGGTGTGTGTTTGTGTGTGTGTAAGTACTCATTATAACATACTCTAAATATGCTAATTTTAGAGTGGTTTTTGTTGGTGACAGCATTTTATGCTTTTGCCTTCTGGCATGTGTTCACTCCCCCCACAACCATGGGAGCACAAAGGAATGAGTGAAACTTTCTGTAAAATTTATGAGATGGTTTTATTTTTGTGATAAAAGATTCACTCTTCACTATACCCTCTGGTAAATTTTAAATTTTACTCAAATTAGGTTAAATCACAGCAGACAACTAAAAAGCATATTGTTATTCTCTTTAAATTCAGTGTCTGAGGTTTATCAAGTTCCCAATAACTGTAATATCCAGATCCTGAAATACCTTATTTAACTGGTCAAAATGTCATTAGATAAGTGCTTCTTAAATGGCGGGGTGCATCCCCCCAGGATTTGATTGTCACAGCTGCAGAAGGGGACACTTGTAAAGCTACCTGATGGGAGGAGCCAGGGATGCTGTTCAGTGTCATAATGCACAGAATGGCCCAACAACAAAGAATTACCAACTCAAATGTCAGTGCCAAGGTTGAGAAGTCCTGCATTGCTAGTTACATGGAAGAAAACTCTGACTAAAGATAAATGTATCAGGGCTTTAACATTTATGGATGGAAGAATATGTGGAAAAATATCTAGCTTACTTAGGCATATTGTAGATTACTTTTGAGAATTGTATGCAAAAATGGCACATAATTTTAAATCAGATATAACATTTGTTTGAAAGCGTGTTAGTTGTTTTTGTCTCAGCATTTTTTAAAGAGTTTAAACTTAATTTTTAGAATTGTGAGCTGTGAACCAGTGATAATGTAGGACCAAGAAATTTTCAACTTCTTATATTTTTTCCCCTTAGTTAATAAATCTCAATTTCTAAGATATTCATGAAATTCTGAAGAAACTGAATCTACTTTCTGAACTGAAGGCATTTGGGGACAATTTCTACCTCTTCTGAAATGTCTTTGATTTCATCTCAGACCACATTGTCTTGTCCAGAAGCATGAGCTTTCTTACACATCTTCCCAGCTGGAGGTACATTGTTTACATACTGAGAGATGTTTACTGGAAGTGTCTTCATCATCTTCCATTACATAATGTGTGTAATCGCGGACTTCTGATGCATAATGTGGCATGTAGTAGGGCCTGGGCTTCCTTATTGGGAAATTGTGCCCTGGGAATCATTTAGATTCACTGCATTTGGGATTCTTCAGAGCCATTCCCACATTGTTTCTGGTGGTCGTTCTCTTAGACCATATCTAGATGAATGAGTGCACCAGGCCACCATCTTGTGTCTGTACTTTTTAAACCTCTGGGGAGCTTTGTCCCTTACAGACCTTGTCCATGCCAAGTGTAATTCACAGCTGTGGGGTGGGAGCCAATCAGCATCATGTGCACTAAATGGTCCGACGGGTCATCCTTCAGTGCATTTTGGGAGTTCAGTTAAAGTGGAAGAAAGAAAACATCCTCTTTGCAGGCTTCTTACAGGATTCACTTGCTGTAACATGGGCTAGCCACCATCTTGTGACTTTGTTACACCGTCTTAGGTTTTGTTATGGTTTGGATGTGAGGTGTCCCCCAAAAGCTTATGTGTAAGACAATGCAAGAAGGTTCAGAGAAGAAATGACTGGATTGTGAGAGTCTTCACCTAATCAGTGAATTCATCCCTGATGGGACTGAGTGGTAACTGAAGGCAGGTAGGGTGTGACTGGAGGGAGTGGTTCACTGGGGGCATGGTTATGGGGTATGTTTTGTATCTGAGAATGGAGTCTTTCTGTCTGCTTCCTAATGATATGAAGTGCTTCCCTCTGCCACACTCTCCCGCCATGATGTTCTGCCTCACTTCGAGCCCTGAGGAATGGAGCCAGCCTTCTATGAACTAAGACCTCTGAAACCATGAACCCTCAAGTCAACTTTTTCTCCTCTATAATTGTGCTGGTTAGATCACTTAGTCACAGCAGCGAAAAAGCTGACTAAAATAGGTTGTTCCAATTATTCCCATCCTGAGGTACCCAGGATTTCCAAGCATAGAGTCATCAATAAAACTTTTTTGTCCTCACCTATATTTCTTTGGTATCACTTTTAGGAATCCTTATTGTCAATTTCACCAAACCCTGTCCTGCTGAAAAGAAAGCCTGACTGGACATGAACCCTTGTTCAGAATTCACAAGGGATACATGTTTATTTTAGATAAATGTGAAAATATAGAAAACTATAACCTGTTACTACTAAAATTTTAAAGACATTGTTTTATGTGAATCTTTGCATGGATATTTTAACAATATGGAGAATACTGCTATTTTGCTTATTTCATTTGAAGCATTGCAATAGTTAACCTGTATCCTTATGTAGCTCAGCTAACATTTTAAATGAAGTTTGGACCATAACATGCATGTATGCATAAATTCATACACAAATAATTTTACGAGTTGGTTTGGCTCAGTTTACATTTTTATTCTTTCCACTCTGACGGATATTGATCATATGTGTGAACAACTCTGATGACTTATCTCTGAGGATAAAATCCTGACATGGAGTTGCTTAGTAAGTAGCTCTGAACATTTTTAAGACTTTTGATGTTTCCAAAAAACCTCCAAAAGATGTTATCCACCTCTTTAATTTTCCAATTTTGAATGTGCTCAAACTTTAAACCTTCACCCTTTTTAAAAAAAAGTTTTAAAAATCTTTCAATGTGAAATTTTCAACTTCTTACCATTGAGGATATTATAGAGATCTCCACTATTCTAAGTTTTAAATGACAGTTGAATTAGGAATCAGTGTTGAATTTCATCAAATGCCTTTGACCATCTGTCATTGTTATGAAGTGGTTCCTATCATTTACTCTATCAATATGAGAAATTATATGAACAGGTTTCCCAATACAGTCACCCTTCCTTCCTTGTCCTTTGTGTTTTTCTGGGTTCCTGTGCTTCTAAGTGAGGGTGCCTCCTGTATGAGATGGAGATGTTCTCTTGCTCATGGGTCACTTGAAGAGGTCATGGACATTGTCTTTGGCCAATGTTTCCTGCAGTGCAGTGTTAGTAATAGAGCCTGGAGTTTGTAACTCACTGAAGGCTGTTGATCTAAGGAGGGATGACTTCGTTCCAAGTGGGGTCCTCTCATTCTTCATACTCCTGTGCCACTTTCTCACTGACCTCAAACTTGGGGATGCTGCTGAGACATTTCAGCATTTCCTTTTATTAGTGGTTACACTGCACTGCCTCCTCATGAATAGAAGTCAAGTCAATGTTTGATATCTTCTTTCAGGTCAAATTAGATCATTTATGGCAAATATACTTTGAGGTGTATGGTGGAACTTTAGCACCATGGCCTGATCAGTGTTGATGATGTATTTTTCATCTTTGTTGTATTCATTCATTTTCATCCCTGCTTAGGAGACAGTTTATATTAGCATAAACTTACAGCAGGGTACACACCACAGTATACAACAGTATACTTGGGTAATCTATCATAGGGGGAAAAGACAAATTCAATGTACATGTGTTGGTTAATACAAAGTGCTTTATTAAAAATATTCCTGCTTTTGGTTGAGATTTCAGAGATGTGGAGATAATTGGAAATTGTAACACAGGTGAATAGAACCATGGGTATAAATTCTACCATGGCAACATTCTAAGAATACTAACATTATCTGGTAAAGTTTAATTGTAGTCACTTCAATTATTTTAATATTTATTGGAGGCTGGAAACAATTTTCTGAAAACTAAATTAACTATTATACCATTCATTGTCTTAAAAGTAGAGTTTTTTTAAGATTCCACCTTTGAGAGTTTTCTTTGTATTATATACATCATGCAATAATGTGGTTTAGACCAAGTTCTGTAGAAATTTGGTTCCACAATTGAAATATGCCCAAAGCTTTTCAGTAGTCTTATACGTCTCCATGTATCTGTGAGAAGAGATTTGTGAAATCTTGAGAATGTATGTAACCAACTGCTAGGCATATACTCCATTGCAGTGGAAAAAAGCAATTTACATTGATGTGTTAAACCAAGAAGCCAAAGTTACCAGGATTTAATGAAAACCAAATTTGAGTGTTTTCAAGCAATTCCAGAATATAAAGGCCTGGGGAATATTATCAAATACAGCATTATCTGCTAAAAGTCTTTGTAGATAGGAGGGAAAACAGATAGCTAGATGTTGACAGTGAATGCCAGGTTTTAACTGTTAGCTTTACTAAAGCCATTTATTTGCAGCAGTTCTCAGTGGGGTTGATCACACATCTAATAATGCTTGTGAATCTGTATGTGGGAGCTACTCTAAACATGAGAAAATCATCCACAAAACACTCATTTTAACTTATAAGCTTACAGCTCTGTAGTAATGGATTGATGACTTCATTAAGAGATTTTTCAAAAAGAGGATATTTTGATTCAAATACAATCAGTGACTATTTCAAGTTTTTTTTTTTTTAAAGTAGTAATCTCATGTAATTTTATCATCCTCCGTGTGATAGTGTGGAAATTGAAGATTGTATTCAATGAATATATTGGTGTAAAGTTCTATGTAAATCACATTTAAAAATCAATTGAATCATTTCAGATATATTAGAGGATCTCTCTGTGAAAGAAACCATTTGGAAAAGTCTTCATAGACTGATGTGTCATCGCCGAGTTTATAACATTTAAATATGGATTTTCTTAGACTTGTTTAAAGAGTGTGTTGTAGTTAATCATTCTGACATCCTAACTTGACTTAGCCTTGTAGTCGCTGAACAGATTTGGAGAGGATAGGATGTAAATGTAATTGTGGAGTTAAAAACTAAGCAAGGAAATAGAATTCCTGCAAGTATACATTTTTTTTTCAAGGTTACACCTAATTTTATAAAAAGAGTACAGTTGTATAAGATTCACAATGAACAGCAGTAGATCTTGTATTCTACTCAGCTCAATTCCCACTCCCTAGTGTCAATGAATTTCTCAGATAATGTTTCTCCTGAGTTTTCTTATTGTTTCTAAGAAAAATTTGTGTATACTGCTCTTTCTGGATTTTTCAGTTTTAGATATTCTCTATTGACTTCTTTAAAAGCTAGCCTTTTCAACTCAGATTCCACCTTCCCCATACTGGAGGTGTGTCATAGGGTATAAAAATCAGTATTTGGTTTCATTACATTTATGTTAAGTGTGAAGGGATAGTCAATTGTTTCATCCTAATTTTTGTTTTGTAACAAAAGATCAAATCCCAAAAGGAAGTTCAAAGTCAGTGTTTTAATCAACTTTTTCACTGCTGTGACTAAAAGACCCGACCAGGATAATTGGAGAGAAGGAAAAGTTTGAGGATTCATGATTTCAGAGGTCTCAGTCCATAGACAGCTGGCTCCATCCCATGGGGGTCAAGGTGAGGCAGAATATCATGGTGGATGAGTGTGGTGGAGGGAAGCAGCTCACCTAATGAGGAAGTGGAGATTAACCTCAGTTCACCAAATACATACCCCAAAGGCATTGCTCCCAATGACCCACCTCTTCAGCCACACCTTATCAGCCTTCAGTTACTACTCAATTAATCCCATCAGGGGATTGATACACTGATTGGGTTAAGGCTCTCATAATTCAATCATTCTCTAAACCTTCTTGCATTATCTCCCACATGAGCTTTTGGTAGACGCCTCACATCCAAACTATAACAATCAGGATGCATAGCCCAGAACCAACCACTTGTTCAGTGGTGGTGAAGGAGATTATTGTGCTGTAAGCATTGCTGAGGTAAATTAAAGAGCCAGTTAAATAGAAAGCTATACCTAGAGTTTGAAGGTGCAAGGATTGCCTGGGCATTTCCCATGAATGTACATATGTGGGCCCGATAGCATACGCTGACCTGGAACCATTGTTACTCTGACCCATGAAGATGACTTTAGGTGTGTGTTGGGGTTGTGGTCAGGGAGAGTGACAGCACAGGAGTCTGGAGAAGGAGAGGTGGTGTGGGGGATCTATGCCTCTGCTGCCACTCTTGGTTCTGGGGATTGAACCCAGGGGTGTTTCACCACTGAGCTACATCCCCTACCTTTAAAAAAATTTTTTTTTCGTTTTTTGAGACAAGTTCTCAATAAGTTGCTGGCTTCAAACTTGGAATTGTCCTGCCTCAGCCTCCCAAGTCACTGGGATTATGGGTGAGTGCTGGCCACATCTGGCCCTAATTTTTTTTTTTTTTCATTTTTTTCTTTTTAGATACATGTGGGAGTAGAGTATATGTTGACATACACATCTGTGGAATATAACTTAGTCTAAACAGGATCCCGTTCTTGTTTTTACAAAAACTTTTGGCCATTCTTCCTACACTGTACTCTGCCCTTGTCTTTCATAGGTCTGTATTGTTCTTGAATCCTGAGTCCTTCAGGAATTTGTTGTATAAATTATCCCCTTAAAAAGGAGGTTACCCAATGCTGACATACTTTTGGTTTGAAAATGGCATGTGCTTTGAGTCCCACATTTTTTTTTTTTCTGTCATTTTTGTGCCTTAAAATCTCCATTGATACAACTTGTGGCGTGTTGAGTCAGGGCGGTGGTAAACATGTGTTCCATCTTTAGTATTTCTCTAACATTAAGACATACAAAGGCAGCCGAAGGAGAAGGCAAATAATGAACTCTGCTGAAGACTTGGAAGCATATGAATATTTGTACCTTTCTTCTTTCTACCTTGTCTTGATTGAGCTGTTTTGCCTTCTTGAAGTGGGAAGGGAAGGAAAACCATTCTATTCAGAGAGGGTAACCATGTTCTCCAGGACAGCAGCTACCATGGGGTCACACCACAATTTGCACTTTCTCACATTCACCTGTGGCAATTGGGATAAGGGCTTACAAAGTATGTTCCTTTGCCCCATGGGGCTCCATGTACTCCCTTCAGTGATTTTTAGATAAAATACAAAGAATCTAGAAGAATTATCTTTAAAAATTGATCAGTGCATTATGCATTACAGTGGGATTCATTAAGTCATATTTATACATGTATACATGTATTCTATAAGTAAATTGAGGTGCAGAGAGGTTAAATAACTTACCCAAACTGACATAACCTTTCACTGATAAGGTCATTTGGATCAGTCTTTTTCCCCACGACTTTCCCTTCCCTCCCCATGATCTGTTTGCTTTACTGATTTTCCATTACTAGTGCATTATAGCTACACATTAAGCAGGATTCATTGTAGTATATTTGTACATGGACATAGCATGATCTGGTGGCTTTCGTTTTCCCAGTACTTCCCCATTTACTTCCCTTCTCCCTCACACTTGATCCTCTTTCTCTACTCCATTGTCTGCTATTTTCATGAGACCCCCCTTTTAAAATTCATTTCTCTTTCTGCATGTGAGAAAGAACATTCGACCCTTGACTTTGATACTGTCTTATTTCACTTAGCATAATGCTCTCTGGTTCCATCCATTCACCACCAAAAGCCATAATTTCATATCTGAATAATTGATTGTTGACTTTTGTGCTTTTAAGGACTGGTGAATCAAAATGCAATCTGTAAAAAATAAAAAAAAAATTAAAAAATTTTAAAAATAAAAAAAAAATTCACTACAATAAGAAACTAAAAAAAAAGCTAAAGATCCATTAAAAGATGATTCAATGGTCACTTTTGTCTATACTTAATTCTACTTTAAAATCTGCTTTCAGATCCCAACTTTTGTCAGATGAGTCACTATGATCATTCTATTCTACACTGTGTAGAACCAAAATATCATATGCATTCTTGTGACTATATGGCATAATGGGAAAAATTGAATCTTACAATTCATACAACCTTGGGTTCAAATTCTAGTTATGCCACAGTAGACACATTATTTAACTTTTCTTAACCTTGCCTCTAGAGTAGTTACAGTTACAGCTACTTAATAGGTTTATTTTAAAAGTTAATATTAAGCAATATTTTAAGCAGTATGAAAAATGCTATGTACACAGTACATGTTTAAAAGATTAATTTCCTTCTTGGACCCACAGCAAGAATTCACTTACTATTTTCCATGAATCAGATACCTTATTACTTACAGGATCTTGGTGTAAGCCCAAGAATATTCACTCACATTTATTGAATACCTACTACTTTATATTGTCCTGTGTTTTCTGTTGACTTATTTATTCTCAATAAAGTAAGTTAGTTACAATTTTCATTTCTATTCTATATATAAGTAAATTGAGGTGCAGAGAGGTTAAATAACTTACTCAAACTCACATAACCTTTCACTGATAATGACGAGATTTGAACCCAAAATAATGATAGCATTTGCTGACTTTGTTCAGGAGAAAGGATGAACTCTACCTTTTCTTGCACTTCGACCTTCTGGCAAGTTCATATTAGCTCTTAATGTCTAATGGAAAATCATAGAGAAGTTTTTCTGTAAGGAAATAATATGAAATATATGTAGACCTCATTTTGAGGAGTGTCATAAATTGAGATCTCATTAAAAACTAGACACAACACACCACACACACATACACACACACAAACACCTTATTTAGAGAATTCAAAGAATGTTTAACTCACCACAGTAGAGAAGGCACAAGTACTGGTGGGCCCAGGAACAGGGGAATTGAAACCCATTAGGACTCACTGTCCCTGATTGACCTGTGTCTTTCTGTGCCCGTCCACTCTTTCCTTCCTCAGTGGGAGTGGTTTTCTATCCAGTGCAAAGGGCACAGGTGCTAATAACCTAAGTTTAATATCTTACATGACTTAAGCCACCCAAGAGGTTTACTTTCCTTCAGAGGTTCAGTTTGTAAAATTCCAGATAAGGACTTCAGTCAGGGCCTCAGCCTTAGAATAATTCCCTATACCTGAGAGAGTGGTTGAAAAGGATGTGACGACTTTGGAGATGGTTTTGGAGCTGGGATTATGGAAAGTGGAGGCAGGTAAATCAGGGATACTACTGGCTAAAAGTATCCTTAAGTATTGGCTAAATTTAAAAGCACATATGTTTACTGTTACAACAAAATATCCAGAACTAGAGTTGAAGCATTAAAATATGTCACTAAAATAGTGATGTTATTCAGCACCCTTACAGCATTCTACTTTTTATTCCCCCTACTCCTTTGTCTCTGTATAAACTTTTCATATTTCTGCTGGTCATCTCTTCTTCAAGGTGGCTGCCAGAATTCCAATGTCACGTATACACCAAAAGCAAAAAGAAGAAAGGAGTGTAGTTACCAGGGTTTCTTCTTTCCTCAGTCTTATTTTTTCAGAAGCCCATAGGAGAGACATTGACCTGGCTCGTTAGCCAGAATGGAGCCATGTACATGTCTCTGCCTATGAAGGAGTTGGGAAAACAAGCAACTAGCTTACTGGCCTTTCTTGGGAGAAGCAGTAGCTGGACAGGTTAGGAATGGCTGTTGCTTTAGCCAGTCAACTGTGTCAGCCATGATGGGTGAGACCTGGGCAAAGTCGTCAGTTGCTATGGGAATGGAAAGCCCTGGATGAGGCAGACAAGGCTTGTAGATGTATACTTCATGGTGTATAAATCGTTGTGAACTCGGACCTTGATGACTTTGAACCATTGCATTCTACTTTTTTCACTCACACTACATGGACCTTTCTGCCTCCAGCATCTACTCATGTGAGATTGCCATCAACCGTTCTGCCATTTCTTCTCTTCTAGAGCTGCCAGAACTTGATCTTGCTTCAAGGCTCACCTCAGCCTGCCAAGCTCATGGTGGTGTCTTGTTCCTTTTGTGGCTAAGAGTTCAGAACAGTTCTTGATCTCTCAAGTCGTGATTTAGTTTACGAACTGCCTGATGAACAACTTACATTTTGCCGTTTTGTCATGTAATTTCTTTTTGACATCAAGATGTCCTATTCCTCCAGTAAGATTGCAGATTGCCTTTTATGTATTCATTTTTCAACAGAAAAAATTGTGTATGTTACATACAGCATGTTTTAAAATATATATGGAATGGCTTAATTGAGCTAATTAACGTATGTGCTACTTCATGTACTTCAGTTTTTGTGATGGGATCACTTCAAAGCTTGGTAATTTTCAGGAATGTTATTTTTAACCATAGTCACCATGTTGTATGACAGGTCTCTTCCTTCAGTTTCAGAGCGAGGCCATGTGATATTTGTCTCTGTGTCTGACTTATTTCACTCAGCATAATGTCCTCCAGGTTCACGTTGTCACAAAAGACAGGATTTTCTCAGGCAGAAGAGTATTCCTTTGGGTATATATACCACATTTTCCTTATCCATTTCTCTGTTGGTGGATGCACCTTGATTCCACATCTTGATTATTGTAAGCGGAGCTGCAGTGAACTTGGGGGTATAGATATCTCTTTGTATTCATTTCATTTGATTTTTATATAAGCCCAGTAGTAAATGAGTGGCCTCATGTGCTAGTTTATAATTTTTTTAAGCCCTTCTGTACTGTTTGACATAATGGCTGCCCTACATTATAGTCCCACCAAGGTTCCCTTTTCTCTACATCTTGACCAGTACTTGTTACCTTTAGTCATTTTCATAATGGTCAAACAGAAGTGGACTGCGTCTCACTGCTTTAAATTTTAATTTGCATCTCCCTGACATTTAGTGATCTTGAGCTTTTTTTTATGTACCTGAGGCAATTTGTGTGTCTTCTTTTGAGAAGTGCCTACTGAGGTCCTTTGTCCATTTTTAAGGTTGGGTCATTCATTTGCTTGCCATCCAGTTGTTTGAGTTCCTTTATGTATTTTTGGATATTTAGTCTTGATCAAAGATGATTTGAGAACATTTTCTCCTGTTTTGTGGGCTGTCTCTTCACTCAGTTGATGTATTTCTTTTGCAGTGCAGAAGCTTTTTAGTTTGTCATCTTATGTGCCTGTTGACACTTTGGTTGTCCATGAAGATGGTGGTCTTCTTCGAATGACTCTTCCCCTCTTTCTTTGTTAAGACCATGGCAAAAAGCAGAGCACCTGGTTGGCGTGTGATTCAGATATATTGGTTAACTACCTTCGTATGAGAAAGTTCAATTTTAAACCCTAATTTATTCATAAAAATAATTTAAATCTTTGAAACAGGCATATTACCTTATGTACATGTATAACTGCATGACAGTTGTGATTCTACAACATATACAGTCAGAAAACTGAGGAACTATACTCCATGTATGATATATCAAAGTGCGTAAATGCATTCTATTGTCATACATAACTAATTAGTACAATTAAAAAATAATTTTAAAAAATCTGTGACATGCTTCCAAAAGTTTTAGAAAACAAACTGGGGGAAACACTCTTCTGAGTTTACTGAACACTCTTCTGACCCAGCTTGAACTTTGTTTTAAGGCATATACTGAAATATGTCATCTTCCTTAAACCCCTATGGTTCACTGTCTTGCAGGTAATGATGATTGGGGTTGAGGGGGGGGACTCAAACTTGGTTCTCTGAGCTGTTTTGAGGTTTGTATTACAGACAAAACAGTCACTATGCCTATCCACTGTGCTATCTTGGTTCTCCTGTTTTTGAAGTGTTTTCAGTAATACCATGGGTTTTTGAAATGTTACTTTCTCTACAGTCAAGTGACTATTAGGCATGGGCAGGAAAGGAAAGAACTTAATGTGAGCACAACAGTTTTTAAAGACAATTCAAATTCTTTAGAGAATGGAGATAGCAGTGGACCTGTGAAAGGTGAGGTGCTGGAAAGCAGGAGAAACAGCAATAGGCTGTGTTTGCTCAGCATTTGATGAAAGAAAATTCTATTTGTACTTGAGGATGATAGAATTCGAAATGGTTGTATTTCAGCTTTATAATGTTCTTGAGAGTGTGACTGCATTTTTCGTGCCTTTATTTTTTTTTCTTTCCATCTTTGATGTCCAGCTGGTATTTTGAGACAAGAGTATGATTATGGAATTGGATTTGAAGAGCAGCACTAAATCATTCTCACTTGGTACTTGACCTTCATCCTAAACAGAATAGATTTCATGGGAAGAATCAGGTTGGAGGAGATATAATTTAATTCTGCTATGGGTCAAGCAAAAAGGTTAAGTTCTTAAAGTTCCTCATCCTATGATACCACTTGGTGATTTTTTTTTTTTTTTTTTGGAAGAAAAGCAATTTTTAATATTGGAATCATTTTTTCCTGTCCCACATTTTTACTTAACTACTTTAATACACAAGTATATTTAAAATTTTTTTTCTTACCACTACTTCTTGGTGTATCTTTTAGGTAGGAAATGGTCAATTTTTTTGAATTAAATGTAAACATTATGTTGCTTCTATTTTGGTGTGGCAGGTGGCAAATAATACTTCAAAACCATAAGGTTTTACTATTCATTTAGAAATGTTTCTGGAACAGTAATATGTGTATCTGTTTCCTCTTTACCTTAAAATGAGTCAGAGATGAGGATCACTCTGAAGATTTCCTCTATGAATTCTTTAGTTCTTATGTGGCCAAGTTTTGGATACGTCTCGAAGGAAAACCTCCAGCGTCTCTTTGTCCCATTTGTGCCCAGCATGGCGCCCTGCTTCAGGAAGGTGTTCTCTCCTCTGCACTTGGATTTGTCATGTCCGTGGTATGGTGCTCCCTGCCCCCCACTTGAAGGAGATGTCATCTCTCTGGTGGGTCAGTTGTTAAATGAGTATACTAATCTCCCAAACACTCTTGGGTGTTTTCTTTGCAGGCCTGGTCCTGTGTACACATTCTTCTCAATTTGAAAATAAATATGTATTGAGCTATTCTCTAGGCATTGTAGCCATCCTTTATCACTCTGCCGCCTTACCTCCCATCTCCCGGCAGGTTCAAAATGAAGTGCTTTAAATTGTGCGTGGCATTCCAAATGAGATTGGCCTGTAAAGATCTTCTGCCCCATAAATGGTGCATTCCATGTGAATGTCAACAGGGTGCTAATGCATTTTGGCTCCTGGTTGCTCTGTTTCTGGGACTCTGGCCTCAGACTTTGCCCTCAGGCTGCAAGTTCAGATTTAACCTGTTAAGCAGTGTTTTCAACTCACCCAAAATTTTAAGAATGGTTCTTAGTGTGTGAAGAGAGAGCCTGCAGAATGTGAGAAACTCCCCACCACATGTACCTCAGAGAGAGCATTTATCTCCAGGATATATGAAGAACTTAAAAAACTCAACACCAGGGCTGGGGAGATAGCTCAGTTGGTAGAGTGCTCGCCTTGCAAGCACAAGGCGCCCTGGGTTCAATCCCCAGCACCGCCAAAAAAAAAAAGAAACTCAACACCAGAAAACAAATAATCAATAAATAGTCTAAGGAACTGACTATGTCACAGAAAAAGAAATACAATTGATCAACAAATACTTAAAAAGTTTTCAACATCTCTAGTAATTAGAGAAATGCAAATCAAAACTCTGAGATTTCACCTCACTCTAGTCAGAACAGCAATTATCAGGAATACAAGCAATAATCAATGTTGGCAAGGATGTGGGGAAAAAGGTACACTTGTACATTGCTGGTGGGAATGCAAATTAGAGAAATCACATTGGAAAGTGGTATGGAGAGTTCTAAGAAAACTTGAAATGACCACAATTTGACCTAGTTATCCCACTCCTCAGCATATACCCAAAGGACTTAAAATCAACATACTACAGTGGTGCAGCCGTATCAGCATTTATAGCAGCTCAACTCACAATAACTAAACTGTGTAACCAACTAGATGCCTTCAACAGATGAATGTATAAAGAAATTATGGTGTATATATACACAGTGGAATAGTACTTGGCCTTAAAGAATGAAATTGTTATTTGCTGGTAAATGGATGGAGCTGGAGAATATCATGCTAAGAGAAACAAGCCAATCCCAAAGAACCTAAGGTTGAATGTTTTCTCTGATATGTGGATGCTAATTCACAATAAGCAGGGTAGTGGGGGTTAGGGATGAATAGAAGTACTTTGGATTAGACAGGGGAATGAAGGGAGGGGAAGGGGATATGGGGTAGGAATGATAGAATGAATAGGACATTAATACCCTATGTATACGTATGATAACATGACTGGCATGATTCTACACCACACAACCAGAAGAATAAGAAGTTACACTCCATTTATGTGTGATGGGTCAAAATGCATTCTGTCATGTATAACTAATTAGAACAAATTAAAAAATAAAAAGAATGGTTCTTAGTGAACGTTCTCCAACTTTTAATCAAATCATTTTGGGATGCTCTAATAAGTGTTTTCCTTTAAATATGATCCGATTGACTTAACGGGCAGCCTCATTTTGACGGGAATGGTAACTGAGTGTACTTTACTGTGAAACTGTAGGTTATTCTTTGGGTCACTTTTGGGCATAATAAAAATAAGGTTGTAGACAAATTTGCAAATTTGGGAGTATATAATACTAAACAAATTTATTTGATTACTTGAGATCCCAAAATTTCAGTAAGACCTAAATTGATTCCAGCTTGTGTTTCTCATTGAAAAACAGTATCTTTAATATCCTTGTGGCATATAACATGCACCAATAATGAAATGGCTGAGAAAGAAATCAGAAAATTAGCCCCATTCACAATACCTTCCCCCAAATACCTAGGAATAAATCTAATTAAGGACATGGAAGTCCTCTATAGTGAAAATCACTAAAGAAAGAAATCGAAGATACTGGAAGGTGCCAAGACCTTTTGTGTTCATGGATTAGGAGAATTGATGTTGGTAAAATGGTCATACTACCCCAAACAATCCACAGATTGAGTGTAGTTGCCAAGAAAATACCTATGACATTTTTTCATAGATGTTGAAAACTCAACCCTAGAATTCATATTGAAGCACAGAAGAGCCTCAAGAGCAGGCATTCCTGAGCATGCAGAGTAATGCTGGCGGTATCACCATGCCGGATTTGAAAATACACTGCAGAGTCACAGTGACAAAAACTGTATGGTATTGGCATAAAAATAGACCCATGGACCAATGGAACAGAATAGATGACCCAGAAAGAAATTCACACATCTTCAGCCAACTGATTCACATACATCAGAGAAAGAAGAATCTCTCAGCAGACGGTGACAAGAAGGCTGAGGACTCACATGTAGAAGATTGAAACTGGACCCATATCTCTCACCCTGTACAAAAATTAACTGAAAATGGGCCATAGACCTGGAAGTTGGAAACTACTGAAAAACACCAGAGGGGAAACTTCAAGGTAATGGCTCGGGGAATAATTTTATGGAAAGAATTTAATAGCTCAGAAAATAAAAGCAACATTATATCAAATTAAAAAGCTCCTGCAACAGCAAAGTAAACAGAGTAAAGAGACTACCTACATAATGGAACAAAAGATTAGCCAGTGATTTATCTGACAAAGGATTACTATCCAGAATAAATAAAAGAACAATTTAACAAAAACCTCAACCCAATCAATAAATGGAGAAGTATTCTGAATAGATCCTTCTCAAAGGAAATACAAGTGGCTGATAAATACATGAAAAAGTGCTTAGTATGTCTAGCCACAGGGAAATGCAAATCAAAACTACACTATTTCCATTTCATCCCAGTTAGAGTGGCTATTATCAAAAACAACAAAAATAACAAATGCTGGTGAAGTTGTAGAAAAAAATGAATGCTCATATACCATTGATGGGAATGTGAGTTAGCATAGTCACTATGCAAAATATGGAGTTTCCCCAAAAAACTAAATATAAAATCATCAAACAATTCAACTCTATCACTGCTAGTTTTTTTTTTTAAAGAATATGAAGTTGGCATACAAGAGACCTGCATACCTATGTTTATTGTAGCACTAATCATAGTAACTAAGATACAGAATAAGTGTAGTTGTCTTTCAGCAGATGAATGGATAAAGAAAATATTCTGTATTTATACAATGGAGTAGTATTAAATCATAGATGTGAATAAAGTCCTCTCATTTGCAGGAACAAGGATAGAACTAGAAGATATCATGTTAAGCAAAATAATCCTGATACAGAAAGATAAGCATCACATATTTTCCCTTATTGAAACTTGAAAGAGTAAAAGAGGGACTATTAAGGATCAGAATGAGGAGGTGGTTAGGAGGAGAGAGAGCAAGAGAACAGAGGGTGGGAGAAAGGAAAGTGAATTTGGTCAAAGAATAATCTATGCATGTATGGAAATGACACAGTGGAAACATGAATTTGTACAATACGGGTTAATAATCATAGTAAAAAAGACATGCATGCACAGACACAGTATTTAAAGGGCCAATGAAAGCCAACTTAAAAGTCAGTTTCCATGTCCAGGATTATGTCATAGATTCCCTGACCCTACTAAAACTCAGAATCTCCCAGGAGGCCAGAAATCTCAGCTTATCACCCACTAGCTCAGTTTCTGAGGGCAGGGCCTTGATTCTGTTTTGTCTCCTAAAAAATTGGTCATAATGCTTCATACCTCATAGGTATCCTTGACAAAATGGTGAGATCAGTGTCAGAGTGAGCAACGCAGGCATCGTGGGGTGGACCTTCTAGAGCACATGACCACTTGGTTTGTGACTAGAAACTAGACCTCTGCTCCATTTCTGACACTAATTTCACTGTCTTTCACTACCACTTCTGGATCCATTACCAACTGTAGACCCTGGGTGGTTCTTAAGGTTTCCCCAGAGAAGATAGTCTGGTCTGCAAAATTTTTACCATCATATACTGACATCCTGTGGTAGCAGGTTAAGTTTCTGAAATGCATCATGAAGATGCAAACCATTCCAAAAATGTACTTTATTGGATTTTTTTTTTTACTGAGTCATCATAATACACATACCTTAAGAATCAGTTAGTACCATACAAGGAGAAGTATATTGGGGAACTTTGATTAATCCATTGGGAATGTCTTTTATTTTTAATCTTGCAGTCTTTGGTTTCATGCATTCTATATTATTCCTAAACACCTAAAAGACTGAGATGGGACCAGTCATTCCTGACATCTCGTTATCAAGGATTCATTCTTTGATTATTTTATAGTCCCTATTTGGGGCCAGGCATAATGCTATATACTAAAGAATAGCTACCCCCATCCAAGGGATAAAATTCTCTACCCTTGCAGAGAATGTTCTGGAAGAGAGAGGCAGACAAATATCTAACACAGACTAGTTCGAACTTCTGTCCTTTCTGCTTTTTCTTCCCATAACCCATCTGACCTCCCAGTAGAATTGGTGGGGCTGCCTATGTCATGGTGGATGATAATTAAGGTCTTAAGAATGAATACACAGGGTGAGATGGGAGGGGTTGATGCATCTTTCCTGTGGGCAATCATACATAAGGGCAGAGGACCAGGATCCCCAAAGACACCGAGAAGTGTATATGGAATGGAATTGAAGATACTTTTAAGAGTTAACTTTATCAAATGATGACAACGGCACAAGAAAGCTACACATCAGTGAATCCATTGCATTCAGAAGTAATTACAAGTGAGGGGGCCGAGGATGTCTGAAATAAGCACAGCAAATGCAAGGAATGGAACTAGAAGAACTGGCCAAGAAAGCACAGGAAGGAGGGGTTATGGCCCTGTGTAATACTGGTGTAACATTTCCAATATTTGTGAATAGGTTGTTTTTGTTCTTATGCATGGTGTTAAATGAAATCAGAGATACTCTCACATTAGTGAGCTCTCCTTTGATGTCGCCCATTTCTGTGGGAAATCCATTTCCAAGAGGAGATTGTTGTACTCTGTTGAAAATCAGCCTCCAAGAAACTCATGGGGGAATTCTAAGGAGAAAGGAAAAGCTTCTAGGGAGATGTTTTGAAATCCTTTGAGCTGCATGTAATCAGTGCAAACTTTACATGTATATTGACTGTACATTAAGAGCACTTTAAGCAGTAAAGACCTCAAAGGCACTGGTCCATTATGAGAACAAACGGCAATTTAAGCAATATTTTCCCAGAGAAAAGAATCCGGAGGAACAAAGATGCCAGGGTTGAGGTTTTTTTTCCCCTGTTCATTTGTGAGAAAATGTGCTTTTGATTGATATCTACCAAAGACTGTGTTCAGCATAGCGTATTTTTTGATGGTTAATGAAGGTTCAGAATAGTAATTCAAAACATTTTGGGGTGGTGCCTCCGGGCACTTTTTCCAATACCTCTTTTATTCTTTCCAATATCTGGAACATGAAGACTGAGAAGGAAAATAATTGCACTCGCTGCCTTTCCTCCCTCTCCCATGAGTCCGATCCTCTCTGTACCAGCACACCTATCCTCTTGAATTCTTCACTTTTTAGTGATAGGGCTGGAATCTTTTTTGGAAAGGCAAGAGTATGTCATGCTATAAAAGATAGGACCTGAGATGACTTTAGTGTACCTCTCTGTACCTTTTTCTTTGGAATTCTTCTACTGGAGTGATTCATATATAGAACTGTGGAATGGGGCTAGGGATGTGTCTCAGTGGAAGAGCACTTACCTGGAATGTTCCAGGCCATAAGTTTCACTGAAAAAAAATTTTTTTAAAGTAGAGATGGGGAATTTTTAGAGGAAAATCTGTGTTTCTAATTCAGGTCAATGTACTGAAATGAAAAGGTTATTGTTCCCCATTTGCACATGTTTTTCTTCTTCATGATTGTATTTGAGTTTTATAGTCACACATTGTGTCTTGGTGGCATTCGGTATCGAGACTCTACACAGATAAGATGCTACTGAGAACCATCAGACCATGAGAACTTAATAGCATATTGGTAATGTGTCCAGCTTATATCTACTCAGATTCATATACAGTGTAATTTCATATGCTGTTTAGAAAAATGAAGACAAGAAACACCACCATTTTATAATAGACCACTAATTTCAGGCTTCATTTACAAACAAGTAATGCTCTATGTTAAATATTAAAGATCTTCCTGTTCTCCCCTTTTGTGGTTGAAAAATATTTGTCATGTAATAACTGAGTTAATATATTTGTGTTAAACAATAAAGGCATTTAATAAGAAAAACGTGGGCCAGAATACATAATTCTTAGCTCTAAAGTATGTTAACTCTTCAGTATTTCAGATACTCTACAACTGTTTTTGTGGCCATAGTTACTAAACAGCATGACATTTCAAATGCATTAGAATCCTTGAGGGCTGCAGGGCCTTCTCTTATTTCTCTGGTTCCTGATTAATTCTTATGAAACCTGAAGAATAGTGAGTATTAATAATGAGCTAGTATTTTTGGAGGTGCATTGTGTGCTGGGGAGTATGCTGGATTTTGCATGTATTATCTCTGATCCTCCTCATAATACTGTTCCCTTGGTATAGATTAGAAGACTGAGTTTCTGTTTTGGTCAGCTTTTTTGCTGCTGTGACCAGAACAATTGTGAGGAGGAAGCATTTATTTGGGGCTCACAGTTTCAAAGGTCTCAATCCATGGATAGCAGAATTTATTCCTTGGTGTTTGAGGTGAGGCTGAACATCATGGTGGAGGAGTGTGTCAGAGGGATGTAGCTCACAAGAGGCTCAGGAAGTAGATTCCACTCACCAGATACAAAATATATACCCCAAAGCCATACCCCCAATACCCCACCTTCTTTAGACACACCCCACCTTCCTTCAGTTACACTCAATCTTATCAGGTCATTAATTCACAGATTGGGTTAAGGCTTTCATAACCCAATCATTTCTCTTCTAAAACCTTGATGGTCTTGCATTTGAGATTTTGGGAGACACCTCACATCCAAACCATAAGTCTCACAGAATTTAATTTTCCAAGAGGAAATAACTCATAACAATGAAGAAGAGACTAAAATGCAAGCCCATTGGTCTCAAAATTTCAGCCCTGTCCACTGGACCAGTTATATCAGAATCTCTGAGGAGGGGTCCCCAAGTGTTCTTGAGAAGGGCCCCTTAAAGTGTTGGAAAAGGCTATGCTTGTCTACTCTTGACTTCACTTTCTTTCCCATGTGCACAAGTAAAGAAATTAGTTTTACTACATGGTTTATTTGTGGGGACAAAGATAGACTGGCAAAAAAATTTTTCATTTTGCATTGTCTTAAGTTTCTGTGTGAAGTTTCTTTACTCTCTATAAGGAGAAGAAGGGCTATAGTATGTGTGCTAAATGAGCCCATGTGCGGTTGTTGCCATGTTCTTAGGAATGGAAAACTACTTAATGGCAGATATGTAGATGGAATGTTAATTCAGAATAAATATGTGGAAAATGTTGAGCAAAGTTGTGTGCTTATTGAAAAAAAGTGTTGAGGAAAAGGAATTGAAGTATTGTGAATATTGAATATAATGTTGAATAGGTGTGTGTGTATGAGAGAGAGAGAGAGAGAAGGTGAAGGAGCTCATTACTTCATAAAACTGAAAAATGAAGAGAAGTCACTGGATATGAAAACTGAATGCTTAATCTCCCAGCTCTAACTAAAAATGACCATTTTTTTTTTCTGGGTGTGGGGATGGGACAGATGAATGGGCAGTGGGGATAAAGATGATTTACTTGTACTTCTTCACTGCACATCCTTGATATTTGAAGTTCAGGTCAAATCATAATGACCAAGAAGCTGGCCTGACTTAAATATGTCAGATTGTCAGCAAAGGTGATTCACCATCTAGAGTGTTGACTTTTTAAAAATTGTTCATTTCCTTGATGTGGTTTGCATAGTGGGGGAAAATTCTTTTGCATTTATCTCTGCTGCCCACTTAGGCCAGTGAACCCCTAAAATAATCCTATTGACATCCTTGTTTAAAATTCACCTTGGCTCCATTTCATATCCTGCCTGCAAATCAAACCTTGCCTCACCCTTCAATTTATGACTTTGGTATCAGTGGGTCCTTGGGAAATTAACTATCAAAATGACAACAGAAGGCTGTAGAAACTGATCAACAATATCACTAGCACAGTTTGCTCGGAGTTGCTTAACTGTGTTACAACATTAATTTATTTGGACTTTCAAGGTTGAGTGATGCTTCACCAGGTAGTGCTAATAGAATCTAACATCATTATTCCCATTTTGACCATTTTCATTAACTATTGGTTGCAAGGAGTTTCTGCAATTTCTGTTGTCTCAGTGCATATTCTTTTTGTTATACAGTAGAGGAACATTACTATTAATAGTTATTTGACCTTATGAAGAATTTCCCCAAACATAGACATAACACAGATTTTATTGGATAAATGGGATTTGTTCTCTGTGCTTGATTGGCATAGAATTTAGGAAAGTACATGGTCATTATCAGGACTGGAGTGAGAGACATATGTAATCAGAGAGGTGTTAGGCTGAGAAAGGTCCCTCTGCTTTCTGAACCAGATCGTTATTTTGTTGCTACCGGGTATGCTGTGAATGGAAAGTTTAGGATATTAACTGGTTCCATGTGGTCTTGTATTCAAAGACAATGCTCACAAAGTGAGTAATCCTCCAACTTCTTCCACACTTTTCCCTGAAGGGGGAACTCCTCAATAAGTCCAAGGATCCACGGGTGTGAAATCTGTTATCTCCCTTAGAGATGGGACAGATGAGGATAGACAGGGGTCTCACAGAAAGATCACTAGGTAGTTAGTGACCCTTTTCTTCAGCAAAAGAGAAGGGATGTCCTGGACCATTTTATAATCTCTTACTGATGTCAGAGGAGTGGGCTGCTGGGAATAATTTAAACCCATATCTATTTCAGTTGTAACTTCAACACATGAGATCCTTTTATGATTTGGGGAAGGGGGATATGAAGGTGAATGTCCTACTCTAATATATTTAGGAAGAAATAAAGATCAAGTATGTAAAATTCCTATACAAAGGAATTTCCAGCAGTGTTTTTTTTCTTCCAAAGGCAAGCATGCGAATTGCTGACCTTCCTTGCTTAGGGTAATGGTGATAACATTACTCTCCTGTGTTCCCATGGGAAGAAAAAACAATTCAAGGATAATGCTAATGGGATTTCAAGTGTCATGGGCACAGAGGATAGTTCTGTTTGTGGAAGAGCTTAGTCCTGAAAGAGATGGGAGCTGGGGGAAGCTAGTATGGTGGGAAGAGGGAAGAAGAGATCAGGATAGAGAGAAGCAGAAACTGCTGCCAGTCTGAGACCTAGTAGGACTGTTCCTGAGACTATGTTGCATGCTTTGAGACAGTCTTCTATTTCCAATGTTTTGGAGTTCCCTCACAGGCATGGAACCCCAAGAAAGCTCATCAGAAACACGAGCAAGATTCCTACTGTGCCTTTAAGGCCCCTGTGTCTGCTTTTCATTGGCCTTTATGTTTGCTTTCCATTTGGCCTACTTGGTTATCTTCAGATTCTAGGCACGTCGAGAAATGCATATTTTTGCAGTTGCCCTGTTCTATCTATATTTGAGTTTGCAGGAGGGCATGCCATTAGAAAAGTTTTACTTAGTAATAGGGAAGGGAAAGAAGACTTTGTGTTTGAAGTGCTAGCCTTGTTTCAATGACATTTAAAAGATGGATGTTCACCACCATGCATCTTTCCAGGCTAAGAATCTACTCTATCTTGAGAAGATGAATGGATCCGAGAGGCTGGTTAATACATTATCTTTGTTTTGCTCCTGGCTAGCAAGAGAGAATGTTACAATGGCCAATAGATTGTCCTGTTCTTGTTTTATGTTCATGTAAAGTATTCAATATGCTGAACACTAAAAATTGCCTTTGCTATTTAATTTCTGAAGATAACCAAAAATAGGGTGGAGAGAATGAGTGAAATGTGAGTTAACATTTTTTTTTAGTCTTTTCCCCTCTTTTCTGAATCAATCAGAAACCTCTTTTCTGGCGTCCTAATACATAAAGATTTCTAGGCCTTGTTCCTTGCCCTTGGATGGGATTTTCTGGGGAATGGAAATAGTATGTTCATGGCTTCATTTCTGCAACTGTCTCCGAAGTCATCTGAGGTAGGAGTTTAGAGACCTGAAGGCAGAACTGATTTGCAAGAGGGAAATTTCTCATGAGGGCAGTACTTTGAATTATGATCATTTATACCTGGTCAGATTTAAGAGGGCAGAGGACTTTAAGCTAATCTTTATTTGCCTTTGGAAGCTGTGGAAGAAATGAATTATGACAGGTTGGAACCATGGAGATGGTAAAGTAAGCCATTTGACTATTGTGCTTTCAAAGTAACTTAAGAGTAAAGTTTCAGGAAATATCTTAGAAGTATAACAATATGAGGACTATTTTAAATAAGAGTTTAATCTCCTTGCCCAAGGCTTGCTATACTTACAAATTGGAGGAATATACATCCATTAGGATGTAATCTTTGAAAAGAACAACAAAATCAACTCAAACAGGGAAAAGCCAACAAAGGAGTTGTATTGGCCCACACAACTTTAGAAGACCAAAGGTAGAGACAGCTTCAGGCAGTATCTGATCCAGAGTCACTAGTTGTCTGACTTTAGTGCTCATGGTTCTCTTGTCTGTGCTTTCCCTGGTGTTCCAGTATCCTTCCAGTAGCCAAGGTCTACAGAAGTTCCAGGCCTCCTGTCCAGGTGGGATGATTGCACCCTGTTTCTTCAGTCCTTGAGAGGTCCTGAGATTTATTCTGGCTGGTCCACTTGGTTGGCTTATGTTAGGTCACATGCTCACCCCTGGAGGTGAGGATGGAGTGAGTGTTCTCAGAATCACATAGCATCTCAAATGTAAATGGCAAATGTCAGTGAGGGTCCAGTAGGAACTTGAGATGTGACCAGTGTGTCCAGGATGGTGTGGTGGGACAATTTCCATCAGTTTCTGTTAAGTCATGTTTGTGGTGGTTATTAACATGTAGTAATCTGTTCCATTCAAGATACCCATAAGGCTCAACCCCTTACTTTATGTGAGAGGGCAATATGGTCTTTCACAGGCAGCCTGTGCACTCCCCCCTTTAATTCCTGGTGCAATTGAATCTCATTTTTTCTTATTTAATAGTCACTGGAAAGAAAGAACAGCTGTTCTAGCTCTTCTGTATCATCCTTAAACCTATTTTCCATGTTTTACTATCACTTTTATTGGCTCTGCCTCCTGGTATCACAGCCACGTAAATGCCCTTGTGTTTTTGGTCTCCAGCTCACTGCTTTGAGATAGTTGAACTGAATGATTGAAGATCATACTCTGAGTTATAAGAAGTGGTACTAACAGCCATAGCTTCTAAGTTGTAGAATTTAGCAAATTGCAGCCCATGGACCAAATCTGTCCTGTGGTCTGTTTTTATAAATAAAGTTTCATTGAAACACAACCATGTTTTTATGTATGTATGTCTATGATTGACTTCACTACCCTAGCAAAATTGAGTAGTTGTGGAGGACACTGGATGGCCTCAAAGGTCTCCAATATTTACAGTGTTGCTCTTTACTGACCCATGGATCGAATGAGCCACATTCTTCACTTTAAAAGCTGGGGAATGATTTTATGGCTGGATATTACTCTCTTCCCAGTCCTTTCTGGTTAAAGGTTGTCTTTCAAAGTGATCAAAGATAGGTGAAGGTCAAAATCGTCTAAGATTCATCCAATCCGAGTCTTTCATACCACAAATAAGAGAAGAGGATCAGAGATGACAAGTGATTTACACAAGCTTCCATGGTACTTCAGCAATTGACCAGAGTGTTCTTCATTTCCTGCACCCAGGTTTGTGTATTGGATGGTTACCTAAGCAAACTGCTACCCAGCAGGACATGAAGTCTGAAGTATTTGGGGGAGAGTTTTGGGGAAGATCAGTGAAATTCTGACATTTATATATTTGGGCAAGTCATTTAACAAAGCTTTCCACATTTTCTCCCTCTGAAGAATGAAAACCAGCAATGGCATATGCTACCTGTATCTCTACTATGATTGAGACATTCAGTGTAAAGGACATAGGATTATGAGCATTAGCTATTACTGTCATCATCGTTGTTGTCATCATAAAGTCAGCAGTGGCAGTAGATGACATTAGTACCCAGCCTCATTTTTCTTTCCAGTCTTAGAGGAAGAGGTTCACCCTCCCTCTCCAAGGCTGACTGCTTCAAGTGGGAACCAGATCATTGTTCTCATGCCTTCTCAAGGACCTTGTTCTCTTAGTTGCCTCGTCTTTCCTGGATCCTCTTTTGCTTCTTGTTCACGTATCTTTCAGATTATCAACAAAATATTCATGTCTTAAATGCTGTTCCAAAGACCTTTCTGTAATCGTTTCATCTTAAAATAACATCATGCGTCTCTCCATCTTTTCATTACCCTAGTGGGTCACACCTCACTGTCTTCATTCTCTTAAGTTCCATTTTAAAGTCTTCTAAAACTCCCTGGTCGGGTGTCACAGATAAATCTGTGAGACCGTGGTCTTCATCTGTCCCAATCTTCTGTAGCGTTAAAATTCCTGACACCCTGCTTGGTGGGAAACTTTCCCTTGAGTTTGAACTGTTATCCTCTTTCATTTCCCACCTCCTGACACACCTTCCTCAAATGACCCCTTCTCTGCCATCCTGTGTACAGTATGTTCTCAGGCTCTATACTCAGGTGCTCTGCTCAGCAATCTCCTCTTATGCCTGACTTGAATGACTAAATGTAACAGCAGAATTTACACCCCCCAGCTCTCCTTCCAGGTGGCTCCTCTATTTCACTCTTTGTTCTCTTCATTTGCATGATGCTTTCATACCTAGTGTATACCAAACATTCCTTATCGGCCACATTTTCTGCTGAGAGCTTTAAAAACAAGATAACAGAATTTTTTAAAGTTTAAAAAAAAATTAACAAAAATTTACAAAGTAAGTACATTCAGATAAATGGAACTCAGATCACAAAAGAACATCACCAACATTTTAGGAAACTTCCCTTGCGGTTACTAATCCTCATAATGGTGATCAGTGTTCTGGCTTGTCACAATGTGTATGGGTTTTTGCCTGTTTCTGTGCATTATTTAAATGGATTCAAACAGTTTGTACTATTGGTGTCTGGCTTCTTTCCTCAATATTATATTTAGGCACACCCATCTTTTTGTGCATAGCTGTTGATTGCACATTCTTATCACTATAGCATTCCATTGTGTGAACACAATTTATCCCTTTTTCTGTTGTGGAAAGTTGGGTTTTCAGTTTTTTAAATTACTAATGAGACTATGATGAAATTTTCAAATAAATCATTTAGTACCCCTACATAGACATTTTTGAATGTATTCCTAAAAGTGAGATTACTAGGTGGCTAATACCCACTACACTTGATAATTTCTCAATTGTTATCAGTTTATATTCCCAGCACCAGCATGAGATTTCATGAAGCATATAGGATAAGCACATGTTTGAGAAGTTGTTACATAATGACTATTTTCATTTCACATTGGAATAAAATCTGAGCCTTGGACGAGAGAAATGCCCAGGTCAGGTACTGTTGATTCATGCTCCCAGGGATGCTGACCCCAGAGTCTACGTACTCTTAATCCCCATCCTTGAACAGGTTAAGGATGTCGTTATATACAGATGATCCTCTACTTCATAATTTTCAAATTTCATTCAACTAAAGCTTACAGCTAACCCAGTGCCAGCCCAATATGTCACTTCCTACCGTGGCCAATAGATGGTGCCAACAGTAGTTTGAGACTTGAACGAATGAACTCAGATATAGCCTCTTAGAACCACTATTTATATGGTGTGAGCTGGCCTGAGAGCCGGAAATCTTGGGATCATTCCTCTCTCCCTTACTGAAATGCCATTTGAATGTGCATCCCTCTCTGTTCTGTCTCCTCTGTATTCCCATTACCTTCTCTTTCCATAACTTAACACTTACATAGGTGGCTGCTTAAGTACCTGCATTGCTTTGCTGTGCTTTGAACTCTGTAGGGCAGAGACTGGGTCGTACTCATTTTTGGTCCTGAGAGTCTGACATAGTGCCTGACACAAAGAAGGTGATCATGTTTGGACCTGCAAAATTCTTCTTGCAGGAGCCAGAAGGTCAAAATGACTATTCTTTCCTGTGGCCACAAAAGCTCAACAGGTATTTGGCCTGCCCTGTCTGCTCTGAATGACCTAGTATCATGCTCTGATCTATTAGAGAAGAGCTCATGGGTTCACAGGCCCCAGTCTAATTACCTGGCTCTTTTGTTCCTTCCATCTCCCTTCTTCAGAAAGGTGAAAGACAAGAGATGGTCCAAGTATAATTTCTTTTAAGAAAAAAGTAGTTGCTATAGCAATTGAGATAGGAGACAAAACTGCTCATTTACCCTCCTCAAATTGAATGGCTAGTAATAAGTGACAGGGAATGGGGGTAGGTGGGTCTGCAGTCAGGTAGAACCACCAAGGACAAATTTGTCCCTTTTCCGAGAAATAGATTTCTGGTTCTTGGACCATTGGTAGGCTAGGAATTTGTTCTTCTACACTTGGAAGAAGGTAGAAAAAAAATTAAGCACAATAACACTTAAAAATTATTTCCTCTGCCTGACCTTCTTTTCCCTACTCACTTCCTGCAGGTTATAACTTTTCAAGGTTAGTGTTTCTGTTCTCCCTTGTTCTAGTCTATCACGTGCTGGCTTAGGAGCGGGACTGCTTGGGTACAATTCTTGGCACTGCCACTTTTACATATGTGATCTTGGGCAAATTGCTCAACCTCTCTGACCCTCAGATTTCTCATCTGTAAAGGGAATTTACCCCATTGGGTTATAATGTGGATTAAATGAGTTAATATACAGAAAACCCTTAGACTAGTACCAGTCCACATTAAGTACAGTTGGTAAATATTGACTCTTTTATCATACCAGATATAGCTATTTTATGATGCTATCTGGAGAATAAAAAGCACTTCTACAGTAACCATGAACAAATTCATTTATTATGTTTCATGTTGTAGTAGTTTTTATTGCAAGGGTGAAAAATGGCCAAATGTAAATGAACTTATATCTAAGCTATTTTTCTCACCAGCTTTAGTGTGTATTTTCTATGTTCTTCTCATAATAGAATCCTATACTATCTGCACATTATAATAATTCCTTGTGTTTGTATGGCATCTTCCAGTTTATAATCTCCTTTTATTTACAGAATCTCATTTGAATCTCTTAAATCCTTGCCAGATGTACAAGACTTTGAAACTACTTGATCCTGTGTTATTTAAAGGGTACAAAAACTTGTCCTCTTGTGGTGAGGGGAAGTTGGGAGGTCTCAAGGAAAGCAAATGCAGAGCTGGATCACTGTCTTTCCTGTCTCATTAGTTTACACACATGGTCAAGTTCCCCAAGTTGATGCATAACTATGCACAGGAGGGAGATTGGTAAGCTGCAGGTGAATAGCATACATGTCCATTACTAAAACCTGTGCATACAATAGCTTCTACCCAGCCACAGAAATTCGGTATTAAACTCCCTCAAAGTGAAAGGATTCACAGCCAGACACACCATTTTGAAAATAAGGGTGGACTTGACATATCCTAAATGAGTCTAGTAAAGCTTTTATAATTTTAGGTTCACTAAAATAACTGAAAAGAGCACCATTGATGAGGACTCTCTCAGTGAGAGTTTGTAAATTTTTAGGGAGTAGCAAGAAAAATCCCAGGATCTCTCTTCCCATTGGTTACAGCAAGTATTTTTATGTATGTGTTTTTATTTTATTATTATTATTATTATTATTATTATTACTACTACTATTATTATTTTGCAGAGATTGTTCTTTCTTTCTGGGTTTGCTTTGCCATCCAAATGTCCAGTGCCTTTTCTGATTTTATGACTCAGAATTATTGATTTCTGCTTTCCTGGGACCGGCTTCTGACAGACCCTCTTAGACGCCTCTGCGCTTTCTTCCTTGGCTCAGACACAGACAGAATGCAATACTCAGGATCCAGTTTAGCTTCCCTCATCTCACCCAAGGTTTCCTCTAAGACCCTTCTTTTCTGCCATTTTCTGTATATCCTTAATTCCCAAACCCTAGGACATCTTAATTAATTTCCCTTTAAAAGACTGACCTGGCATATTCTAGAACCAAAACCTTCACTGTTTCAGAATAAAAGTTTTGAGTGGCCCAATTTTGCATAAGATTTTATTGACTTCAGTTAAGCAAATCTGCCTGGAGTTTCTCTATATTCCATCACAGGTCCTCAGGAAAATTCCCTTCAAAGGCCCAGAATTGAGTGATTCATCCAGACTCATTCAGATTCAGTGCCCTTCTCTTGGGAAGCCTGTGGAAACTGTGGAATGAATAACATAAAACTATTCTTTATTCTTCATTAAGTTGCCTTAAGTCTCCTGTCTTGTTGCAATCCCTCTCCTCACCTGGCCAAAGCTGCACACCTGTTGCCACAGTCAGTCTCTTGAGAGACCTGGGGGGCTTTGTCATTTGAAAATGTTTTCTAGTTTAGATTTTCCCCCATACAAATGTAAGGGAGGAAATCTGTCCCATTGTATTAATGATTGTTTGAAGCAAAGTTGTAACTGGTAAGTACCATGGACTTGTGGAAGAGCTGAGCGCCCCTCCTTCCCTCTGTTTCACAGCTTGTGTGGTGGGTGCTGGGTGTACAGTCCAGAAGCTTGATTCAGGGCCCAGGTATTCATTTTCTCAGCTACAGCCACAGCAGGCCACTTCGATTTCCCCCCTCACTATCTTGTCCCTAATTGTGCACTGCCTTTAGGAATCCCTTTGCCCAAGGTCATGATGCCTCTCCATACTGAAATGGTAGACAGTGCTCAATGACTTCTCTAGAGCACAAATGCCAAGCTCTTTGCTATAACTCGGGACATCTCTGAAGGACTTCCACATTCCAGAACGCTCCAGAGGCCTTTGTTGAGACTTCAATACATTTCAGCTTCTCCCTGTCTAATCCTGCTTCCTCCAGGGTTGATCTCAAGAGCACACCCATAAACCTTTGGCACATGAATCTCAGAGCCTGTTTCCCATGTAACTCAATCTCTGACCCAGTCTTATTTTCTGTGCAGTGGGTTAGTTGAAAACTGAGGTAGAATCCCTGTGTCCATCACCCATGGCTAGGCAAACCACACTGAAATGTATTTTTTTAAAAATCCCACATTTAGCCATGAAGCCAAGCCATTTTTTTGACATCTGGATTTTTTCCCCCCAATGGAACTTCATAAGAAACATTGGAAGTACACAGTTCTTTAAATCTTAGTATCTCTTGGTGAAAATTTCTTACTGTAGAAAAGATAAAAAATGGGTTAGCCTGAATGACCTTAAATTTGCAGTCTTTAATCATTGTCCTCAGTGTTGAGATTGGACATATCATAGTGAACATGATTGACATTTCTGGACCCTCCTAGAGCAGGAGAGACAGGAGGTAATGATGACATGGCTACAGTCACAGGGACTGGGTTGGCTGTACTGTCCGACAAGCAGCTAAGCTGGAGAAAGGGGGTTTTAGAGGAGTCTTTTCTATAAATGCTCAGCACCAGGGTTTGGGTTGACGACTTCGGGCAAAGGTAGGGCAGGGAGTAGAGGTGTTCATGGAGAGCCTTGGGAGGGAGATGGGACCCTTGTGAGCTTGACTAGCAGATGTTGATGGTTCTTACTGAGCATGGCTTTGAGGTAGATGAGGTGAGAACAGAGGCTGGAAAGGTCATCAGAGTTCAGGTTTTTGAGGGCTTAGCCAACTACTTTAGAGAACTTGACCTGTATCCTTAGTGATTGAGCAGGGTTAGTAGATTTCAGCAGGAGAGCATTCTGATGGTATTTGCTCGCTTTGTGAGTTTAATATTATGGTTGAATCATGACCATTTGATTTGTAGTATAGATTAGTATGATCATGTTAGTTGGTGGTTTAAAAAAAAAAAAAAAAAGAGTCCCAAATTATCAGGAGAAGGGCTCATTCTCTCCAGTTGTGCTTTTGGCTGTGAGGGACTTTGTTTTGAGGACACAGATGGATTTCTCATTTTCCAAAGACAGAAAAGAAAGAAGATGATGGCAGAAAGGAGGCAGCCACTCTGTGTGACTGTGTTTTATACTCTCTGGGTATTTATCTTCGCCTTTATTCTTCGCAGTATCTTTTTTTTTCCTCTCTAGCTCTGCGTCTCTGTCTTTAATTTCTGTCTCATTGGGTTTCTGCCTCTTGAGGCAAAACAAGCACTAAAAACAGATCTGCTGAAGAGATTCCCCTGTAGAGAATTTCCCCCAGCCCAGACAAGGGCCCAGCCTGTCCCACCTGGATCCCCAGCAGTACCTGGCTCTACATTGATAAGTGCTAGGGAGTGCCAGGTCTTCATGGAAGGCAGCTTCAGTCCTAAACTGTTTCAGGATTGAATAGAAAGCATAAATGTTTATTTTTGTGATTTTATTCACGTCTTAGCTTTCTCCATTAAAAACTGATGGCATTTCCTCCCTCCCCACCGAGTACATATTTGATCTTCAACTCAGCAGATGCCCTGGCACATAAGTGCTTCTCAGGAGAAAAGTTTTTCCAAATCCTGGTCTGCTGTGGGTGCCCAAACCCAAACCCCACCCATGCATCACACTCCTGCAGAAACTCATTTCTTGCAGATTGCTAAAATGTGGGGGAGGAACTGACGGCAAATATTGATCTGGTAAGAACAAATAAAAAAAAAAATGACCAGAACAAATAAACTTTGAGAAACCAAATCATAGAAATCATTTGTCTCCATCAAAGTCCCTGGTGTGTTCTATGCTTACATACTTTGAGGTGGAGAAATAAAGGCGAAGAAAGGAAGAACATAGACTGATAAAGTTGTTAAGGTTTGGGGTTTGTTTTTATATAAAGATGTTATTGGAGCTGCTGCTTTCTGATGTTTGTCATATTTTTTGTTTTTAGTATTTCTTCCTAACTCTTTCATTAGAAGTAAGATGTGTGCTTCACTCAGGCAATTTGGATTCCCTAATTGATGTTGCCAAGGAAGAGGCCTCTTCTGGTCCCTTTGTCACTCTGCTGCTCTTGGAATTAGAGTCTAATCCCTCTAATGACTATCTTCACGGCATGCAAGCACATCTTACGCTGAGAGGAGTGTGGCAGCTGAGGACAGAGTTGAGTCTTAGCCAGAATGTTCAGGGAATGGAGTTACATGAACAGACTGCCTCTTGATTAAGCTGGAATCCTTGATGCTCTGCTGCTTCAGTCATTCAGTTACGTTCATTTCAACTTTTTTTTTTTTTTTTTTTTTTTTTATGGTAGTTGCCCAGCATAGTGACACTTTAGAATGGGTGTGGGAAAGAGAAGTGGGAAGAGATAGGCAGGCTCTGGGGTTGGGCCTGCTGTGAGTGATGAGGCCTAGGCAAGTCCCCTGACCTCATTGTAACTCTCCCGTTAACAGAGGTCAGACTGAAAGTCACTAAGGACCTTTATACAAATCTCATAATTAATGTTTTGGGACAGAGTAAAAAAAATCTTAAGCAGTAGTTGTTCAAAGTACAGATAACAGGAGAAACTATCTCTGTGGGATTGGTGGTCCTTACTTCTTGAGTGATGATTAATTGATGGACCTCCTATTTCAGCTTCATGTTATTCCTTTATCATCTTGTCCATCAAATGAGATAATTATGTGTGGGGATGGAGGTGGCCATCGGTGTGTGCATGCATATATACCGACGTGTATGCTTGGGAGGGTGAAGTGAGGGACCTAAAGAGGACCGTTATTCCCAAAGAATATAGAGGACCAAGTTGCAATTTTCCTCACTCTTTGCTTAAATTCCTTTTTATATCAAGTTCTATGCTGTACCTTCTAGAATTTCCTTACCTGCTCATGATTATTTTCTAGGCCTGCCTGGTGGGAGTAACTTACAAAGCCTTCTTGAAGTTCTAATAGGCCTCTTACTCTGCACCCAGCAGGTCGTTAGTATAAGACTTCTTGAATGGATTGGAATATAATTGTTTCAAATATTAACTCTTAGATGCAGCACTTCTCTAAGGAGCCTGCAGTGCTGAAGTCTTTAGGGTTTGGAAAGCCTCAAGCAAGCTGAGTTCCTGGAGGACAATCATATTGTTCTTTGTATTGCAAGACCTGAGTTGGCTACATTTCTCATGGCTATAGGAAGTGCTGTTCATTCACCTCTGCCAGATTTGTAGGAAGCATTTACTAATACTTATGAATTGTTCATAGATGAATGGTTCTCACCTCTGTATACATCCTGTTGTAAGCCACTATAGCATCTTTTCTGGAGTGGTGGTTTTCCAAATTTCTATGTGCGTCAGAGTCACCAGAAGATTTTGTTAAAACACAGATTATCTGGTCCTCCCCCAGAGTTTCTGATTCAGTAGTTCTGGACTGGAGTCCCCCCAAACTGCTTTGCTGACAAATTATCAGGTGATATTGAGGTCATTGATTATTAGGCCTTACACTGAGGATCCGTGCCCCAAATAGTCTTCTTACCTCCTTTCTTAGACCCCCAAGCTCATGATGCAGAAGTTAGAATGATCTGCTAGAAGCATGTCAGATGACATCTCTGCCCTCATATTCTTCAATGTCCTCACCATAGCCCATGAAGACCTGTGTGTTATGGCTCAGGAGGCTATAAAGTCTGACCCTGCCTGCTTCTCAACCTCACCTGACCTCTCACACCTTCTCCACCATTCTTTGTCTCACCTGCCCCCAGCCAGGACCTGGCCATACCCTCTGTTCTTTCTTGCCTCCACAAAGCCTTGAGCCCCTTTGGAAGCCTTATTCCTCTTTCACCTAGCAGGACCTGCCTATTCTTTCTTCTTTAGCAATACTGTCACTTCTTCAGAGAATCTACACCTAACCACCCAAGCAAAGCTTACATTTCTATTTATTCCTTTAGCACAAGATTGTTTTGATACTCATTTATGATTTGGTTTTATGAACAACTATTTCCTCTTGGATTGTAAATTTCATGAAGTGACGACATGTGTTTTGGTCAGTGCTGACTCTTTTGTGCCTAGTGGTGCCTGGCACATTAGTTCAGTGAGTGAGTGATGGTTGGTAAAGGAAAACTTTTATTTCCAACACTTCTGACACCAATGTGTGGTTTTCTATACATTGCAATTCTCCAGTTTTCTGTGGACCCAACTGGGTGTCCTACAATGTAAATTCTCAAAGTAACCACCCAGAGTTAACGCAGACATCACAGGTTAAGGACTTAGTTCCACAAGACTGCCCCTCACTTCAGAATCCATTCACAAGCAATTGGTCCCCAGATCCTTAGGTTTACTGGTTTATGGTGAAGGGTATAGATGTATAACCAAACTAAGAGGCTCATAGGATGAACTCTGAAAGGGTCCAATGGTAGGAGCTTTTGTTATCACCTAGTTTGGGGATTTGCAACCCTTTCTGGTGCACAGATATATTCATTAACCTCACAGCTCTCCAATATCCTTTATTGAGAATTTTTAGGGAGGCCCATTATGTAAGTAAGATTGATTAAATCATAGGCCGTCAGCAATGGGATCTCTAGCCCCTCTCTGCTTCCTGGAGGTTGAGTTGGGGCTGAAAGTTCTCTCTAATCTTGCCTTGGCTTTTCCAGGGACCAGCGCCCATCCTGAAACTGTCAGTCATGCTAGCCACCAGTTATCTCATTAGCATTCAAAAAGACAGTCATCACTCCAGAGTCCAAAGGTCAGGGAAGCTCTTGTGTTAAGAAACCTAGTGTGATAATAAAACATGCTCCTGTCACCCTGATCACTCAGAAAATTTTAGGAGTTTTAGAGGTGACTGTGTCAGGAATGGAGGAGAGGAGGCAGAGGCTAAATATACATGATTATGTTCCTGGTAAGATTCTAGTTTGCTTGGGGATTGTAGCAAAAGCTTTGCCACCTAGCTTTTGCCTAGGACCATGTGTACTGCTTTATCTGCCAATGAACACATCCAAAGTCTGTTTTGAAATTTTTGCCAACAAGCTCAGAATTGCTAGGTGTGATCAATACCTCCCACACCCAAGACACACACCACTTTGCTTGGTCAGATGAGTTTAAAACATTGTGTCTCTCTTTAAACTCTTTTCCCCTGCTGTCTGACTATGAAGTTAATAAAAGCATGTCTGTGACTCAGAGCTGAACTATTTATCTTTGAAATGCATAGTGTTCTTTATGCACAATAAGGTCAACATGCTGAGAAACATACTTTTGACGCAGAATAACAGCATTCTTTCAGTTAGTTTGGAATTCCAAAGGCCTGCCTTTTTGGGGTTGTCCTTTGGCATGGCCTATTTCCCTGGGAACATTTTACCCCTTCTTAGATTCTGTACCTTTCTGACTAGTCTTCTCTCTCTAGATTTCATTCTTTGAATCTAAGTCCAAGGACAACCAAAGCATCCCTCAGAGTTCATGGACAGGTAGGGTCATAGGAGTTCCAACAAAGCAGATTCTGAATCCCAGGCTGCTATTTACTCATCTATTCTAGCATAGCACTAACCTCCCTGCCTACACAGTAAATCCCAGTTTTCCTTTAACGTGTGTGGCGTGCAGAGGTAGAGAAGAGCAATACAGGTGCGAAATTGTCAAGTTCTTGTTCCTACAGGGTCAATCTATAAGTGGCTGGGAAGTTGAGACAGGAATTCAGTCTTCACCACTCCTGGCCAATGCAAAGATAGTGGTCCCAAAATAACTAGTCCCACTCTGGGACTTTCAAAGAAGTGTTTCAGGGAAATACACTGCCAGGTGGAAAAAACTGTTCAAACTGAGCTTTGACACAATTCATTGAGGTATTAGTACAGTGGCAGGGACAGCAGGTAAAAGTGAGTTGGAGAGTCAGAATCCACACACCTGGAGTTAGGAAGGAAGCCTGAATTACAGCAGGTACTACTACTACTATTGGGCTACTCAAGGTTTCCTTTCTGGTATCAGAACATGTTTACCCCTTGGGGAGAACCCCCACACCGTCATTCCTCATGGTTTAGGGTCTTACTGTTGGAAGAACATGCCTGTGGGTCTCAGGTTTCTGCCCATCATATACCCACTTTCGTTCTGGACTATCTTGAAGAATATTTGCAGAGCAAACAGCCTGAGATTGTAGCTCGAGAATCTCCCTCACAGCAGTGGGTAGGTTTGCTAAAGATAATAGCCTTATCCAGGGTGAAGGGTGGGCAGGTTGGTTAGCAACCCTTCTTCTAAGATTAATATTTTCTAAACTCGGGGCCCTCTGATGAGTGCATCAACTGTGTGTGTGTAATGGGAGATGTGGGTGAGGACACTCAGATCTGGAAGTGGTACTTCATTAGAGGCACTACCCAGTTCAGAGGGATAATTCCTAAAGTCAGAGCCCTGAGTGCAACAGGGCTTTTACTTTTTTACATAAGTGAAATTTGGGTATATTAAGGAAAGGGAGTTGGAGCAATTCTGTTGGAGGGTGCATTCTATATTTCTTATATGGGTACAAGCTTGTCAACAACCTAGGGACTCATAGCTTATATGCTTTAGGGAATTCTGCATTAAGCCTAAAGGGGGAGTGTTCTGTCCCTGTTGCTTTGTTTCCTACTTCTGTGGTCAGCTTTCAGGTACCTCTCGGCTGCTGCAAGCCTCTATGGTTACATGCCAGTGAGCAGAGCTGCTGTGTGTCAGCATGCAAAACCACCCCCTGTCAGCTCTTCAACTGCTAGTTTCCATTCTGTCCTACCACATGTGCAGTATCTACCTGGGCTTTCAATCAACACTACTGTATGAAATCAATCTCATTTGATTTGAAGAAAATACCTGCATTTTCTTTAAGAAACTTAGATAACAAGGGGACCCTATGTGCATATTGAAGCCCCTGCCGCCTGCTCTGCCATGAGTAATATAGCACTGTGTCTCTAACCAGAAGTCTAGCAGCATGTGTGAAGCTGTGGCTGCCTCACCTGTTAACGTGTGATAGAGTAAAATCCCAGATCCCTACAGCTCTTGACAGCTGATCCTCACCTTGGTTTCATAAAAGGACATGTGAACCAGACCCAGCCAGCATGAGTGGGCCTGGCTGAGGGATGGTGTTGGTCTAGTCACATGATAAAGGTCAGGCCTGTAGGAAGAATCTTCAGGAGTTCTGTTGGACTTACTGGGCAAAAAGTATAGAATATAAATGCAGTCATCTTTGCCATCACATGGAGAGAGCTCCCTGAGAAGGAATCCCACAGTAAAGCAGAATCAAGGAAAGGAGAAAGGCAGAAAGTATGGGGGATTGATTGAGGTTGAAATTGAGATTGATTTCATACAGCAGTGTTGACTGAAGGTCTGGATATTGCCCTACCCATTCAGTTAGGTGGTTACGTAAGCCAGTGTATTTACTTTGTTAGTTTAAACCAGTTTGTATGGAATTTTTAGTATTAGCAAGTGAAAAGCCATGTTGAATACAGATGTAAGAGGGAAGATTGGACTGAGTCTCCCAAAGGACCACTTCTCTAGGTTTATTATAGTGTGCATGTGATAACGTGTTTGCTATACTTATGTGCATTCCCCTCACCCCAGGTGGGAGTAAACCTACTTTATTTCTCAAAATCCAGCAAGGCAATAGTTCTCTACCTAAACTTTGCCTGTATGGGCAGCCACCCACCCTTCTCTGAAATACGTCCAAGCAATGATTATTCATTAGGATATGTTGTTTGGTACCTCTGCCCAGATAGCTCCCCATTAGTTGTCTGGGTCTCTGCACTCCACTGATACATCCGTAAGTCTCTTTCCAAATATAATGTGAGAATGTGCATCAAAGCAAATGCATGGTGCCTGGAGAGGCCCGATGAGGGCAGGAAGAAAGATGGGAAGCTTGGAATGTGGTAGTGCTTTACCACTCCCTGAGTCAAACACATTAGGAAGTTAGGAATTTGGGATTAGAGATTTTTGCATCTATATCCATATCTTATAGTTGATCTGTGGTTCTTTAAAGAAATAATAAAGTAGAGGTAGATTATCAATACAGTATTGTCACTATTATAACAAAGCATGATTGGAGATTGCTATGGCATTAACAACCATGCAGTGACAAAAGATGGGTTGTCGCTTTTAGAATCAGCTTTGTTTTCAAAGGAGAGAATACTTTTTTCACTTTGAGGTATGTTTGTACATATGTGTATGTTCACATGTATGCCTATGTACAATGTATGCATGTGTATATATGGACACATCTGTATGCATGCACAAATATGCTTTGTGTCTACAGAAGCCTGTATATTGACATGTATTCAAGCATTTAAATTTCTCTTATGGGTGCAGAATTATAATCATCTTCCCAATATTTCACTACAAATTGCACAAAATCAGTAACTGTCCTACCTTTCTAGTAATAGTTTCAAGTGACTTTTTGGAGAAGGGACAGAAAAAAGAAGTAGAGAAAACTTTACCAGGCACAATTGAAGCAGGGAATGCTAATAAATGGAAAAAGAATAAGAGGGGAAAATAGAGCAAAGATACAAGGACTTCTTTGAAATGGATCCAGGTGAGGCTGGCCCCAGTGCATTCTCTAAACTTAGTTTTGATTTGTCATACAAACCGTGTGTCAATCCCTGAAACTGTGCATCAGTGTTCCAAGAGGATTTGCTCATTGCCTGTCCAGGCATTGCCCTTGCCCTCTGGTTTCCTGCAACTGTGCTTGCATTTATGCTTTGCCTGGAATAAAGTGCCCTTCTGTTCTGAGCCCTGTCTGTCTCACTATGGCCAGATACACTCAGGGTCTGGGTCCAAATTGTGGCTGAATACATAGCATCCTATAGGCTAGATACCATGTCCCAGAGGAAGAAAACATGTGGAGTGATGGATGCTCCTAACAATTATACTCTGTCTCACTCCCACCCACTCTCTGCCTGTGTCTACCTACCACCCACCCAAGTTACATTTAAGATCAGTTTGAGACTGGTTCTGAGATGAAGATAGGCCTGCATGGAAGTTGAAGTCTTTTTTTTTTTTTTTTTTTTTTTTTTTTTTTTTAAAGGAATTTTCACTTGAGAGCAAAATTTTAATTGGACATCTAAACTTTCAGATAAGCTTTTGTTCCCATTTGTCATGAATTTACAGGGGGAAGGAAAAAAAATCAATATGCTACTGTACTTCTTTCATCCCAAGGAGGTTGAAAGACTCCAGCTGCAAAGTGAGAAGATCAGAAGAGAAACAGATTTATTTAAAAAAAAAAAAAAAAAAAAAAAAAAGGAAAACCCATCTTACCCATGTCATTTGGAAGAACAGACCTTTTCTGAAGCCATTTCTGATCTCCTTTCCAAAGGCGATCATTATAAATGGGGCACCACAAAGATGAGAAGCAAGAAGGTGGTACAAAGAAAGAAATGCAAGGTGCAATTTTCTACTTCCCAGAGTTTTTGGGAAAGAGATGCCAGCTGTAAATGTGGACACTTTACAAACATGTCAGCCAGATTTTGTGCCAAATGTGTCTTTGCCTATCAGGACAAGAAGCATCTTTCTGATAGAACTCGACACAACAGGGAAATCACAGCTAGTGCACAGCACTCCTATTCTAGCTTTCACAGGACCCTTCCTAGGCACGCTGCAGATTTCTTTGTAGTACAGTGATGTTTTATCACTTTGGTTCTTTTAACCAACTGCAGCTTTTTGAATACGTTTGAGAAATTCCTGGTATCCTGTTGTCTAAGTACTTCGGTATCACAAGTGAGGGGGAGGGGAAACAGTATCACTGCAAGGCCCATAGCTGATACCCCTGTAACCAAAGACAGAGTCACAGAGAGAAGCTTAACTATTAAACAAACGTTTTACATGACACGGGAATGTTCAGAAATTAAGACTTATAGGGAAAACTATTTTAATGCTTTGGTGTAGAATGAATAGTTGGCTACAAGTAGGATTGGACAGAAGAGGGGTATGAACTCATGGCATTGTAGTGCAAGGTTTGCTTGATCAGATTCTTTGTGGCCTCTTTGTGTGATGGTTCTTTCCTGTGGGGACAGGGCAGGACACCTACAATGCGAGGCTCTTTAAGAGAGAAGGTCAGAGAGGCCTTCCTGCTTCTGCAGTTTTCTTAGTCCTTCAGCTTAAATGTTCAGCAAGCCAAGGTGCCATATTCTGGAATAATATTTCATGAACCCTATCCGTATTGTATGTGAAATACGTTTTTTTTTTTTTTTTTAATTAAGTGCAGTCAATTAGCTCTAGTGCACTATCTTACTGAATCCCATTTAGTTTTAAAGTTATTAACTTTAAAAGTTCAACCTGTTTAATTGCTATTTTTTTTCAGCTTATCCATCTTCTCAGCTTCTTTCCCTTCCTCCTACCCCCAGCCAAGGATGAACTTGAGGCCCTGGTGGCTAGTGGAGGGGCCCAGGTCACATACTTTCCTTTGCATCGCCTTGGGAATGTCTACCCTTGTGTTGGGGTAGCGAGGAAAGGGATGGGATGAGAATGTTGCCTTATCTGGCCCACAGTGGGATTGTGTGACCCTTCCTTTAAAAAAAAAAATTTTTTTTTAGTTGTAGATGGACACAATACCGTTAATTTTATTTATTTTTTTATGTGGCACTGAGGATCGAACCCAGTGCCTCACACGTGCAAGGCAAGAGCTCTACCACTGAGCCACAGCCCCAGTCCCTCATGTGGTCCTCCTTGATTGATGGTAGTTTCTGACTTGGTCTGTGCACTCCTTGAAGATGGCTGGCTGCACTCCAAAGGCATCTAGCTTCTAGTTGATCCTCCCAGCTTCTAGTTGATCCTTAGCTGGAGGTGTCCTATTGCTTTTCCTTACCCCGTGACTGTGCCTGAAAGACAGATACAGTGTCTTCTAATGTCTGTTGTTCTCATCTTTGTGGTCTACTGGCATGTTCAGCTCTAATTTGCAGACATCATGGGAACTGGAAACTTCCCAGCCTTTACCTTTATACATAGATCATCTCTACCCTGTGCTATTTGCCTAAATCCAGGGACCTAGGGACTTGGCTAGCAAGGTCAATGACTAAACTCATGTCCAGAAGAAGCACACAATGTCATCTCCCCCTTTTTTGGGAGCCCCTCTCCCTTCACAGTGTTGGAAGAAGGGAGAATAGCTAATCTTGAGAAATTCTTGGGTATTCAGCTTCCTCTTGTCCCTCTTGAGTCTATTTTTGTTAACAAGGTGGCTATGGAGGGGTGTGGTGGATGCTGATTCTATTGATATGTTACCCTTCAACAAGTCCTGGGCTATGATGGCTGGTTCTTTGACCTTAGTATGTGCAGTGCATAATAATACATATGTTCTCAATTACAGAGACATCAGGACTCTGTACCTAGCATCATCCTTTTATTCTGTAGCCAAGTGCCTTTTACTGGAAAATGGCGAAGGTAAAAAAGAAAGTGTTGGAAAGAAATATAGGACCATTTCCTCTCATGAGGGCCCAAGAAATGCTGATGGGAAGTCCATGACTGTGTAATACTGAGATCTTTAATGGGGAGGTCTAGGCTCTGCATCCCCAAAGTCCAGCACAGTGTCTGCCTTGGTGTGTTAATGTTCAAAAAAGTTCCAAAATACCAATGAAAGTGGTGTGATTTTGCTATAGAAAAGACTAAATTGAGAGATGTGCTTACCTAGACTTGGACATTGCATAGTATATGTAGATAAGGAAACATTACACAACACCCCATAAATATATATGATGTTGATGTGTCAATTACATTAAAAATTTAAAAAAAAATGAGAAAAAGTAACCCTGGAAGAAATAAGATTCCAGTGGTTCTCTCATCCAGTTTTTCCAAAGCTCTAATGTTTTCTTGCCCGGGTCACATAAAACTGTCCAATGAGGAGACTGAAATTGTCTTTGAGCCGGGTGTTTTGGTTCACACCTATAATCCCAGTGTTTCAGGGACTGAGTCAGGAGAACTGCAAGTTTGAAGCCAGCCTCAGCAACTTAGCGAGGTCCTAAGTACTCCGTGAAACCCTGTCTCTAAATAAAATACCCAAAAGGGCTGGGGAGGTGGCTCAGTGAGTAAGCCCCCTGGGTTCAATCCCTGGTACCAAAAAAAAAAAAAGTCTGAAGTGACCATGAATAGCGGTGGTTATCAATACTAAATCCAATACTAAATTACTACTTTGAAATCTTGGATTTGGCTTGGTAGGGCAGAGTGAGTGACATTAAAGCTCTCACTTCTGGAGCATTGTGGAATGACTGGTGGGCACCTAGAGATAGTGGTTCATCACTACATTAAGAAAATTAATGCTGAGCAGTACCATGTCTGAAACTGAGAGTGGGACCTCACTCTGGGGAGGACCTTTGGTACGTACACACACGTGCGCTCTCGCTCTCTCTCTCTCTCTCTCTCTCTCTCTCTCTCTCTCTCTCTCTCTAAATGGATAAAGGAAACATGATGCCCCTTACTCAGGATTCAGTCCTCAGCATTGGCAGCTAAACATCTACTCTCATGACTACTAATACTGTTTGGGCCCCAGGGAAATGCTTTCCCACATCTTGCTCAGTGTTCTCAAACAAAAGATGACTGCATCTGAATGCCATGAAGACTTGTGGGTTGTGCTTTCTGAAACGGGCATTGCTCTGGAGTGTGGGGAGGATCTGAGCAGCAGAAGCACTTAGGTAAGACAAAAGACTAATTAAATGGTGAAGCCTTTCTCTCAGCACGAGGGTGGCAGTGTGCTCCATAGCAAGGTATTATTTTTCAGGAGAGCTAAGCCTCCATTCTCTTCATGTTCCAGATTACTCACATATTAGTATGCTCTTTGCAGTGGTTGCACATGATGAGAGAATATTTTGAAATATTAATAGCTACTCATTCACAAGTCGCTGGCCTGTCAACAGAACAACCCAGATGTGTGTAGTAACAATTAAATTCGATTGCCTTTGATATTTTGCTGACTTTCAGTTACATAAGCCATGACTTTACATGCATTTAACACATTGTATCGTTATGAAATATTTTCCAAGATAGGAGATTAGAACATATTTAGCTGTTTTTAGTTAGCTTTATATATGACTTTAAAATGTTAAACTTGTGATAGATAGGCTTTGTTTGTATTTTTGTCCCAGAGCCCTACAAGTAATAGGGTTGAGCTTAATGTAAAATATCAGATTATGGTAGTTGCCACATAAAATTTAGCTTTTTCCCCTTGTTTCAACTGTCTTTTCCAGCGAATATGTGGCTGTGTCTCTGAACTTTGTCATCATTTTATGGAGGTGAACTATAGGAGGATGGCTAAGGTTTTTTCCAATTTTACACAACCTGCTCTTTTTCTGTAGAATTCAAAACAAATACTGCAGAACAACAATGGAAAGTGATCCCTTAAATGTTCAGTTTTCACTAAAGCTGCATCTTCATGAGAATCAATAACAGAGTTTTGGAGCGTGTTTGTGATTTAAATATGTTATGTTACTTAAATATATTCTTTTCCCAGAATGGAGGCAAGTTTACTTGGCAAAATATGCATTTTTTCTCATCATTTCAGGATCATCTCTGTCTTTAACCATGACAGCAGTAGCAACAATAATATTAACTGACTACCGAGAAGCACTTTGCAATATTCAATATGCTTACATGTATTTTACCACCTGTTAATAAGTTAGGAGAGAAGACTGTAGCTTCTGACAGTTTGATGGCATTGCAAAGGTAATGGCAATGTGGAAGGGTTTGCACGTCTATTTATTCTTATATTCTATTAACAAATGCAGGCCAGGCATTAATTTCCATCTGGGTTATGTATTTCATAACATTTTAAATTGTTTTCTTTGCATGGCGATGAAAACATAACTGTAACTGGTCTTCAGAGAATGTTTATGCTGTGGTGGTTTATTTCTCATTCTGGCAAATCAATAGCTACATCTCTGGGGAAAGGATAATTTGTTGATTAAAGTGTTTAACCTTTTGCTTTTCAGAAGTCTTTGGGGACATTGCATTTGTCATTCATGATGGTAGGTTTGGGATCTGTATCTACACAAAGCTTAGGCATCAAGTATCAGGCCAGAAATCAAGAACTCTAGGTCCTAGGCTCCACTGTGCCTAGTAATTCAAAGCCTTGTCTTGCCTGTTCAGTGGCATTAATATGTATACCCCATATGGCTGTGAAGAACAGACTGAATGATAGATATCAAACCAATTACAAGGACAAATAAGAATTATCAGACTAATAGCCCAGAGTGAGCAAATTATGACCTAAGGACCAAATCCATCTTGCCACTTGTTTATGTAAATAAAGTTTTATTGGAATATAGTGGTCATATCCATTTGTTTTTATCTGTTGTATTGCTGCTGTCATGCTGTAGTGGCAAAGTGGAGTAGTTGTGATAGAAGTCACATGGCCTGCAAAGCCTAGAATATAGGCTTTGGGGTTTTTTGAAAGAAAACATTCTGCCAACACCTATGCAAGACTAGAAGCTTTGTTGTTGGAATTCCCCAATATAGGGAAGAAATAAGTATCTACTATACAAGTATCTACTAAACAGTTGTAGGAGGAGTCCTCAGTTGATGAGAGGGAGCTCTTCCTTAATGAAGAATGGCAGCTACAGAAATAATAGTACAGAAGCAACCATACAGAAGTAATGATAATATAAAATCTCCATTTTTATAGTCCCTATGACAATTTGCAGACAGGGATTGTCAATGGACATTAAAACTTTTGCCTTAAGTGTCACTGGGCAAGGGTATACTCCCATCGTGTGAAAATATGGTACTGCTAACTGCCTGCTAACTTCATAAGGGAGACCAGCCTTATGTGAGGAAAAGTTCTGGTAGTCACTATCTGATCCATGTTATCAAACTCATCTTCCCTAAGTGTGGGACAGTGGACATATCATGACCATGCTAATGCAAAGAAAGGTTTTGAGCTGCAATCATATATGAAGTGTTCTTGACAAAAATTTGTAAGGTGAATTTAATCAACATATAGCTATAATTTCCAAGTAATAGGACATACTGAGAACAGAGAAATTAGTTCAATGTCCCCTAAAGGAAACAAACAAAAAGAAAACTCAAAATAGAGGGCTTTCCTGTTACATCAGAACTATAACAACAAAATGTAATGTGGGAACTTTGGGTTCAGTGTGAAAAAAGGAAAGCTATAAAGGATATTAAGAGTCAGATAAGGAATTGGAATATGGACTGAATCACTGGATATTTTTAGTGAGATGTTAATTGCTGATCTTATTAATGTGATAATGTCACTGCAGTTATACAGTGTATGCCGATGTTTGAGTCATTTTCAAATGCATGGAATAAGACAGACACAAACATAGATATAAAACATTGCAAAATGTTAGCAATTAAAACCTACATAAAAATTACAGGGTAGTCCAGTTGTATTAGTCTTTAACTTGCCTGTGTTGGACGTTTCCAGAAAAAAAATTGGGAGGCAAAACCAACATACCATATTATTGATGGAATTAAGAACCCAGGGAATTGATGTCTAGCAGAAGGAAGACACCACCTTCTTTGATATTTGGTTAATAATGCTGTATGGCGTATTTCTCTCTGGTGTGCCCTGTCCAGCTTCTAGTGGAAGAATTAGATACAACATCCACTTTTCATCATTTTTTCCTGAGACTGTTCATTCCTAATGGTGATTCATCTTCTAGCCAGGGAACCCACCCATGCAATATTTTTTCCCTTGTAAAATTTTATCTTATTAGTTGGCACCCATCACTCAAGCTTGTCAAAATCTTTAGAATTTTGATTGGCTCATTCAATCTGCTAGTTATCTCTCCCAGTCTTGTGACAGCTGGATGGTTGATGAGCTCACTTTCTATGTCTTCATCCAAGTAAGTAATGAAGACATTGACTAGTAATCCCTCGCTGTTCCCAACCAGCTGAAGACAAAGCCTTGAGTGCTCCTACTGCCTCTTCCCTTCCAGAATATGGTGCACTTAGCTCATTGGCTGTGTTTGGGTCCCATGCTTACGTAAGGAGAATGCAGCCTGTCAACCCTGCCCAGTCACATCAGGCAAAGCCTGTCTGCCTCTGCACATCTTTCACCTACTTCTGTCTTGACCTACTCTGTTGGGTTCTTATGGGGTCCACCAGGTGCATCCTGATAAGTGCCTGCCTATCAATGTCTGTGAAGGGGTCTCTCACCTTCTGTCCCAAGATATTTGTGCTGACATCCAGGCACAGGATACCCTGATGACTGCAAACCTGCCTGTGTGTGTTCAGCCTGGATATGTCAGGGTTTTCTGCCCTGTGGAGCAAATCTTTGAGCAAAGGGAGTCTGATACTTAAAGACACATTCTCTCTGCTTTCTTCTCCTGGGCAGACCATCTGAGTTGCATCTGATAAACAGTAGGTAGCACTTAGTGGCTCAGTGTGGGCTCTTTCTCTACTCCCCATTTTGCTCACTCCATTCTCACTCTGACCCAGGCTCTGTTTTCCAAAAACTGAAGCAAAGACAGACTCCTTCTGTCATATGTCTGCGTGTCTCTGGAGTGTCCCCAAGAATGTGGTGAAGGACTGCCAAACGCTTTTCTCAAATCAAGAGCTCTCCTGGGAGTGTTCTCCTGAGTTATTGTTCCAGGAAACCTTCAGTACATATCCCTGAATATCAGGAACACATGTGACATAATGGGATCCATGGTTCAGATTTTAAATTAGTCTTGCCATATGCAAATTGCACAAAGTAAAAATGCTCTTAGAAATAATATCACGGTGGTTTCCCCCTTTTCCATTCTGAAGAGCAACAGATGAGTATTTCTTTTGAGCCAGTGGCTCATGATTAACAGTACATGTACAAAAGCACCATTTCAAGTTTTTGTTGTTCCTACCATTAAGTTTTACTGTTTCATATTTCCTTTTATGTCTTTTTCCTGTCATGTTAATTTTTAGATCTCAACTGTGATTAATGGACTTACATGTTGATTGCCATAAATTATTTTAAAACAGCATTTTGAATATATATGTATTTATATATATCTCAACCATTCGTATTTAAAGTATAGAATTGCAACCCAGTAATGTCTCTTTGGGATGTAGCATGGGGTAATTGTTATCAGCACACATTTTAAAATATCTTGGGCAGATCAGGTCTATCCTTTGCCATTAACCACCTAATTTTGGTAATTTACTGTATTTAAACTCACTTCTCAATTTCTTTATCTGTATGAACATAATACTAGGATTTATTTTATAGAGTTACTGTAATGATTGAGTTAAACATATAAAGCAATAATGAAAGCACCTGGCGATAAGTATTCTGTAAGTGTGAGCTGATATTATTATTAGGATTATTAATTCTTATTTAAATAATCATTACTACCAACACAATGACTTCTTTTCCAGAGGTCATTTTCTCTTTAGCCTACTCTACAAGGTATGCCTATACCTAAGATGTAAGCAAAAATAGACTCCTGGGCAACTAAAATCATCAAATAATAGCACTAAATACCAGGTCTTCATCTAGATCAGAGCTTTTTTGTTTTGTATTGTTCTAACTCTGATGCTGTGTTCAGTTCTAACAAGTTTGGGGTCTGTTTTTATGAATTATAGGTAATTGAACACATCCTATTGGAAAGCAGAAGAGTGAAGTTGTTGCTGGGGTACACTGAAAGTCACATGGTAGCAGGTGGGCATCTCACCGTTAAATAGGAGCCAGCGCATGAGACAAGATCCCAAATATGATTATGAATATTAATGTATTCAAATATTTATTAAGCACTCACATTGTGCCAGACACTCTTCTGGACCAAGAATATGCAAAAAGGGAATGTGATTGACGAGACCTGGCTCTCAGGAGATTATATTCCATGATACAGAACCAAATGCTGATGGTCTTACGGTAGAGAGCAGCTAAGGCATCAGGGTAATTAGAGACTGGGATGAGAACCAAAAGATGAAATGAAAACTGGCTGATCAAGGGCTAGGGGAGAATTATTCCATGTAGGAGAATATGCGAGTGTGAAGGCCAGGAAGTATGAGGGAGCTCAATAGATCGAGGCTAATGAGGGAGGCCTAGAGACCTTGAAATGTGATCAGCCCAGGGAGCAGGTAGTGCTGGGCAATCTGAGCTAGTACTGGAGAGTTAAGTGGCAAGCTGACATAGGGTCTTATACTTGGAAGTAAAAACATGAAATTTACTTAAAAGAGCAGTAGAATCCACTGAAAGGTTATAAGCACAGTGAAATGATCTATATGTACATAATATATGTCACTGCTAAACACAGAATGGATTGAAAGAGGCAAGATTGAAAACAGGGAGATGTATTATAAGACTTTTGCATCATCTCTTAAACTTTGAGAGATGATGGTAGTTTGAATCAAGATACTGGCAGTAGAAAGAAAGAAGTGCTTATGTTTGTGACACATTTTAAAGATTGACTCTACTGGATTTCTGAAGAATGGGGAGGGTTTGGGATGGGAGAGGCATATAAACAAGAGGCAGGAATCAGAAACAGCTGACTGCTGTTGCTTTGCTTGAAACAAGTGGTCGACAGAGGTCATACTTTCGGCAGTGAGGATGGACAGGGATTGAGTCAAGGGTGCCCTTTGGGCCACACTTGGTTTGGGGAGTTCATTTATTAGACAGCCACATACACGAGCTAGGCAGCCAATTGATAATGCAGTTTCATGCAAGAGAATGTAGGACAGAGGTCTCGAGGTGCTTAGGAACCTGTGAGGGTTGATCCATGCAACAGCATAGAAATTTAACCAGCGGTAAACCTTATGTGATAAATTTTGGCAGAGGTTGGTATTGGTGTGTACTTTTTGAAAATATCAGCTACCTAATTAGGCAACAGTTTATTTTGTCCTTATGAAAGTATTTTAAAGCTCTCCTATGTGAGATAACATTTCTTTGATTAAGAAGACAAAAAAAAAAATCCAAAATTTTTTACACAAACTCTGGCTCACTCTAGCCTCCCTGATATTTTCTAAAATTGCCTTTTCAGAGCCCCTAGCAAACTCTTTATGCCTCCCTGTTTTCCCATCTGAAGAACAGAGGCAAATGATCTCCATGATCTTTGAGGATATTCTAGATGGTAAATATTCCCCCTAGGATGTTGGGTCATCTGACCCCATTTATTTAAAGCTGCCCTTTTCAGAGAAGCTCATAGGCACTAAAATATTCAAGGAATGACCAATCTCAGTTTTATTACGTACCCTTACCATCCTGGGTAAAGGTTGGAGTGTCGAAGTCATTTGGCACTGGTCCAGGGAGACTGAGTTCCAAGTTGGGTCAGTGAGTGTGGAGATACTTGTGCAGGCACATAAATTAGCAAGACTGCTCTAGAACCTTCTCTGAGTATGTGATATCTTTGATTCTGAAAGAAGTTTCATCTTTTTTTTTTGGCTTGTTTAGTTTGTAAAACTGAAGTATTATACAATATTAGTCTCTTAATAAGCAAACTCTGTCCTCTCCCTGCCTGAACCAGCCTTGGACTACCCATCAATTTATTTTGCTGGTGAGAGCAGTGATTTTTATTTCCTTCCACTATGTGTGGGATGGTTCCGTGGCAGTTTGATTCAAGCCCCTTGGTGGGGAAGCCTGCTGAACTTGTAAAGTTATCATCATTTACTCTTAGAATATTTTTAAACAGTGGCAGTTACGTTGTTTGCTTGAAATAAAGGCACTGAATTTCAGAAAAGAGGGCTTTCTGTAGGAGAGCCTCAGCAGGCAGATTTGCTGTTTTTAGCCTCAATTTCTTCTTGATCACTTCAGTTATGTGTTAACCTTTTGCCACGTGTTGGCTATTTCTGTCATGGGGGCAGGTGGCTTAGTGGAAAAACTCCTTGAACTAATGATGACAGAATTGATGGGAAGAACAGAGTTTGCATGACTTAAATTGCAAGCTCTTGAGTCAAGTTCCTGAAGGCTGGGGAAGGGGGGATGAGATGGCAAATACCTTTCTGAAAATAGAATGTTGAGTTGGGAATTTTGGCCCCATTGGGAAGAAAGAAAGAAAAAAAAAAAAAACAACACAAAGAGTAAGGGCTTAAATGATTTGAAGAAAATCTTTCATTTTCTCTCAAGAAGATTAGAACGGTGTGCCTTTTGTGGAACACTTGGTCCACGTTTTCTGAACCCTGTTCACTCACTTGTGTTTTTCCACTTTTTATGTACCCCAACCAAGGCTGCCTCAATGACTTTTTGTATAAAGTAAATTCCTAAACTTTGACTTGTAGTGTCCATACCTTCGTATGTACTTTTGATAGAAACTCTTTGGATTTGATAGTGTCTCCACTACTTACAAGCACAGAAGTTCTCATTCACAAAAGTGGGATGACTTCTGCCTCAATGTGAGAAATTTATACAAATAGCAGGCATCAAGTCCTGTGCATGGCTTTTGAGGTGGTATTTTGGATTTGTGTCTTCTTGACTGTACGATTCTAGGCAAGATTTTTCACTTCTTTGCACCTCATTTTCCCCATGTATTTGAGATAATGTCTGTGTTGTAAGGCAGTTGTAAATAATCTAGAAAATCTTGTTACATGCATGGTCCCTAAAAGAGGCATAGTAGGCAGTAGCTGCTGTCACCATGGTCTTGGGCATGTGCATGCATACATATGTGTGTGTACATGCATGTATGCACATTGAGACTCTGAAACAGCTTATGGTACCTTGAACTTGTCTAGACAAGATATGTGATCAGCACCTGATCATGTCTTGATCTTGGAATGAAGTTTCACAGCATTGATCCTATAGACAATTGCACCATGTTGAAGAACATGAAGCCAAGATACTGTCCTCTCCTGCAAACATATCATGCACCAGGAACCTCTGCTGCAGGGCGTTTTGTCAGATTCTGTTGTTTTTTTGATTGCCAGTTCAATGAAGTCCCAGTGTCAGGCTCTCCAAGGTCAGTGTCAACTGGGTATCTTCCATGGTTGCATGTGTTTCCAAAGTACATGGTGTTAGAAACTTAATCCCCAACATTAGAGTGTTGAGAGATGGAACCTTGTAGAGATGGTTAGGTCATTAAGGCAGAGTGGGTAAGATTCAAATTAATATGATCATGGTAGTAGGTTTATTGTTTTTAGTGTTTTTTTTTTTTTTTAATAAGAGGGTTCATCCCAGTTGTGCATGTGCACCTTTCCCCCTGCTGCCTCCTCTCACATGCATAGGTGCTTTTGTTCTACTATCTGCCATGGGATGACAGCAAGAAAGTCCTTGCTAGATGCCAGCCCTTTGATCTTAGACTTCTCAACTTGAAGAACTGTGAGAAATAAAATTCTATTCATGAATTACACAGTCTCTGGCATCCCTTTATAGCAGCACAAAATAGACCAGGGAGTATCAGCCTCGAGTATTATTTTAGTGACATCTTTCATATGTGAAGGAGTAGTTATAGATGGTTCAGAATTTGAGGTCCTGGAGTTATCCTATTTTGGAGACAAGAGACAGGGATGCACTAGTTGGCCCCTGGATTGTGCTTGGTTCTTGGGGAGAAGCATTTTCTCAAGTGGCTCTGAGAGCAAGATGTTAATTGATGTTGCATCAAATAAGGGTTCAGGTGACAATGAAATCTGGAAGGTGAAAGGAAGGTATTTTGGAGTACAGAGGTGGATATGATTGTGAGCTCAAGATAAACTACCTATTGCCCTTTCTAGTGTGACAATAATAGTAGAACATTTTATCAGACTCTGAGCAGATGTCAGTCTGTAGGCTTGGCACTGGGAATATATTATCTTTAATCATCCCCAAATCCTGCAGAGTCCTTGGCTGTATCTCAGTGCTGCAGGTGAAAAGACTGAAGTTCAGGTTGCAGGACAGCATTGTGGCCACAAAACTAATGGAAAATCTTGGGACGATCCCAAGTCATTCTGATGCCAAAGTGCAGGCTTGGAGCATTGTGTGTGTGTTCTAAGGGGGCTGGGGGAGAAACAGTAAATAAGTGAATGAGTGAATAAATGGTACTGCCTAAAATGATACTTTGAAAACCATGCCTTCACCAGTTTGTTTTGGGAATGGTGAAGATGGTATTACCCAGGGAAGGAGTCACTCTCTATATGATCCATTTTCTTATGAAACAGAAGAACAAATGATAGAGGTGATGTTTAATATTTAATAAATGATAAAGCATGGCGATCAATCATTCTGAAGATCCTGAGCTTAAACCTTAATCAGGGTCCTGGAGGTTGCCTGCTGTGGTAGCTGTTAACAAGTCAGGTGTGGAATATTCAGGAGGTCCAGAAAATTCCAAAAGACAGGCCAAGGCTAATCAGAGTGGGGGAACACCTGATGGGATTCAGGACAGAAAACATTCTGTCCTATTCAAAGGCTTGCTTTCTCTTGCTGTTGAATATTTAGATGCCTGAGCATGCCATTGGGTCACCTCCCAACTGAACTGCAGCTTTGTGGGAGTGTGTAGAGCTGATTTGAGGCCTGGCCATTCTTCCTGCTTTGCTGGGTGATAAGTTGCACACATACCCCTATTACTACAAACTCTTATTCATTTTAGTGAAAGAGGCAAGAAAACAAGTAGCTGTGCTTAGAGAATCTTTGGTCTGCCTTAGATGTTGTCTTGCTTTAAAGCCAATATCAGTAGGAATAGTTCTCGAATTTTAGGGCTTTGTTTACTTTCTAATATTGATATGGAGTTATCTATCTTGCCCTACCTCGGAGCGCTATTTTATGAAGGATAAGTTTAGTACCTTCAGCCTTTCCTAAATTTTAAATATGAGAAGAATTCTCTGTGTGTTTTTCTTTTTCTTTTTCTTTTCTTTTTTTTTTTTTTCATGGTGGCTGAGATTAAAGCCAAAAAACTTCTCAACTCCTCTAATTGTGTTTCCCATGAGTGAGTGATCTACAGGATTCATAGCTTTATGGAAAACATTCTGCAAAACACATCGATTTTTATTTAAATTCAACAGTGCCCCAGTGTCCCATGTGCTTTGTTGATATCAACGTAAATCTTGGTTAATTTAAAATGCAGGAGGCACTGGGCTTGTTTGATTGGATTCCCAGAGGCCCCTTCCATCCCTTGTGTAACTGAAGAGAGGTTCTGGAGGCTTCGTGACCTGCCATGCTTCCTCCCCCATGCATCCAGGGGTGTTCTGTTAGGAGGGATTAGAGGAGATGTAGGAACTCTTCTGGGGGTGGAGCTGTGAGAAGCGGCCATCATCTATTTTCCATCTGTTCTCTATGTAGATTTTACTGGTAATGTCAATAATATTTATAAACAGAATGGTACAACATTTTCCCCCCAGAAGTCTCTACTTTTCCCATTTGGCAGAAAGTACATTTTATGGCTGTTGTAACCACAATTTCAGAGTAAGTCAGTGACTAAACCAGGACCTGGGCATTTGAAGCCAGCATCAGCTGGTAGGTAGTTGTAATGGCATATAGATAAGAATTTTGACTTTTTGTAATTATTTTCCCATTGAGACTTTTCCCTGATCTCCAACTTGTAGATTTTTTGATCTGCCATCCCTTCTTCCAATCCAATGGCAGTTTCCTCTAGAACAGTGTGGTTCTAAAAGGTGACCTTGGACTGATCCTCATTGATCCCATCAGCAGTGACTGGGACCAGCCTGTCGCTTATTAAGCCCTATCCTTCAGCTGGACCAGATTCTCTGAGGAGACTGGATTGAGATAATCACACATGGAACCTGTAGAGTGATGTCATACAGACATCTGGTAGCCCAGTCAATGCCTGGATTTCTGTTGGCATTAAACCAGAGGTGGCTAGACTCAGAGTTGTCTCCAAACATTTCATGACTTCATTTTAAAACCTAAACCTGAGAAACTGACTTGTCCTATCATGTCTAGACTCAGAAGTAATGGGACTAATATTTTGTGCTTAGAAGGAACTCTTGCTTATTTGTCAACATTATTTGAAAATAATTTCTTGACATGAATATTTAAGTAGAAAGATTAATGAATGCCATTTGTGAGCCAGATAAAGCTATTGCTATTTAGAAAATACATAGTCATAATAAGGACATGCATATATTTGGTGTCAGCCTTCTCTAAATATGGATGAAGTATTGGGTATGGAAGATAAAGAACAGGAGCTAAGAGACATGGGCCTGTACGTGGGCCAAGTGAGTTGCTCGATGACTTTGTGCTAAGGTTTCATGGAAACTACCATGGGGGTCATTCTTTGAACAGGGTCAATTGAGAATTCGTAAATGTGGAGATGTGTGTGGCCTTAAGGTGGTGAATTTAAAGTCCAGCAGAAGTAATAATACTGAAAAGGAATAAAGTGATGGTGGGAAGGTGGACATCAAAATAGGCAAAGCAGGATCCTGCTGTTCCTCGAAGTTTATTCCAGATGATAGGGGTTCAGTGATTCAGGAACCCCTGAATCAGTAGGGCAGGAAGAAGAGGAGATAATATTTAAAAATCAAGGAGAAATGAACATCTGAAAGGAAGAATAATGAACTTATAATACCAAATTGAGAAAAAGAAAATGGCAAGTCCTTCTAAAAGGGTGTTGCCTCCATTCTTGCTGTTCAAGTACCAGAAAGAGAAAGCAAAGGCCAGAAAGAGAGAGTTCCCCATGCAGACTCTGTGGTGAAGAGACCCATTCCAAGCACAACTCAAAGGGCTATTTTGGGCAAGGCTCAAGGATCAATGCAGAACTAGGTTCAAAAAGGGTTGAGTATTGTCCACAAGAGTCATGAGTTGTGGAAGCCTTGCTGTCAGTCCTTGCAGCTGATTGTGAAGAAACTTTTTTTTTTTTTTTTGCAATGATTTGGGTTTCAGAGGTGATGTCAGTCTTGGGATGGAAAGAACCACAGACTTGTTTTGGAAGGAAGCATTTGAAGGAAAAAAATGAGAGCTATTGCTTAATATTCATGGAAATGTCTTGAAGTGGAAGTCTCAGGCTTGCTTTTCTTTCTTGTCTCTCAGATACAGTAAGGCCTTGGGTTTCCAGGGCACAGAAATCTTTTATGTAACTTTCTTATCCTGGTCAGAGGTGTTTTCTTTTTTTTTTATTCCCTTTCATGTGGATTTCTCTTTTCCAGAATCTAGACCAGTTGCCTTCTCCTATGTTGGACTGCTATCTATTTTAGATACTATGTCAATCTCCTTGCCGTCCCTTAATGGTTAGCTTGAACCCTGCATAAGTCATAATTCTGTCATGATGCTATTATCCTTGGTGTCCATGGAGGATTGCTCCCACTCCAGTACAAAAATCCATGGATGCTTAAGTCCCCCATAAAAAAACGGAATAGGACTTGAATAAAACCTAGGCACATCTTCCTCAATACTTTAAATGATTTCTAGATTATGTAATACCAAATACAGTGTAAATGCTATACAAGTACTTGCAAGGTGTTATTTAAGGAATGACAAAAAAAAGTGTACATGTTTAGGTGAAATTAAAAAATACTTTTGTATAACACATTGCACAGTAGTAGGCTTCAGGTTGCTTTCCCATAAATGGTAGCTACTATGATTGTTGTTTGTTTCTTCTATACAAACATAACCTTGAGGTTATCCACAGGTAATAAATATAACAGAGATTCAAGGGCTCACACCTCCTGTCTCAGCACTTAGTCTGAGTTTGTACTCATTTGCACTTGGCTCAAACTTTTTTGTCCTTTCTTGACTTTGGCCTAGTGTCTCTAATTTTTAAAATCTTGATCTTTGGAGGCTCGTCTGAATATTTGAACTTCTTTTTGTGGCCGTGCCAATTAATCCTTGATCTGGACACCGTAGCACCTGCCAGAGTTCAGCTTCTAGCTCTGGCACTTGCTTAACTCTGCAAGTTAATATTCTGAGCCCCAACCATGTTTCAAATAGTCATTGTACTAATGATGACATTACGAGATAAAGTATGAAAAAGTACCTAACTCTACCCACCATTCAGATGGTGCTCTGTTTTAAATTGGTTTCCCGGGAAACAGACTATGAGGCAGAGAAGTACAAGTAGGAGAAGGGTCTCTAGAACAACATCTGCAAGAAAGTGAGGGCGGAGGCTTGGGTAGAAGGAGGAGTTGAACTGCAGTGCAGTTGAGGCTGAAGCTTCGTCTAAATCCCAGGGAAGAGTTGAGTCAGGCTGATCCCCAAGAATCATCCCAGGGGGGGCCCTGCCTTTGTTACTGCATCAGCAAGTCATTGGATAGGGCCTCTAGGGAAGACTGTGTAACCTCGCATGTAAAGCTGCATTCGACCAAGGGCAATTATGGAGAAGGATGCAGCTGTGAGCTGTCAGTAGCCAGCACTTCTGATAGATGGGGAATTGAGTGCCTACATCCTGAAGGAGATCTGGGTGCATACCTCACCATCAGCTCTATGCTCAATAATTTTGAATTGCCTCTGTTCCACTCTTTGGCATCCATCTCTTTTCTCTAGTTACAGCTTTGTTTCACTCTGATGAGCAACCATTTTTTTCCCCCAAAGAGTCCAGTGTTGTTCTTTTTGAGTTGATATAGATTCTAGGATATTTTATGTTTAGGCAACATTTTTGAGGGACGGTGGATTAAAGATCGGGGAAACCAGCTATTCATCTTTCATCATCCATTGAAGAGACCTAACGTATAGTACATTTCCATCCTAAATAGAAGGGCCGCTTCTGGTGATCTGTTGGTGTTGAATCTACTACTTAGTGTACTGTGACGGACAGAATTACAAGGCTATCAATTTTCTGTTAATTTTTTTTAACAAAAAAATTCTATATAGGTGATATTTAGTGCAATAAGTCTCCTATACACTCACAACACAGAACACTTCTGTGATCCCATGGGAGTGAAGAGATTGTCTTCACACACCAAACAGTTTTGCATTAGGTTTTCCAGTGGACAACTGCTGAGTTTCCTCTGACTCAATTCTGGAAGGATTTAATTGAAGATAGTGTTCGATCTCAAAAGTTGAGGGATCAGTTCCACAAGGTAATCTGCCCCACCCTCCACACCTATTCAGATGCCAATTGCAGATAGCAGATTGTTACTTTGTATTTCTGATCCACTTACTATAAATCAGGATTCTGATAACCCTGTCCTTGGGTGTGATTAATTTGCTACAGTGGTTCACAGGCCTCAAGGGGATACTTTACTTATGTTTATTGGTTTGCTGTAATGGGTATTAAAAAGAATACAAATGAACAGCAACTGGAATGGAAGCACAGAGTAAGGGATGGGAGAAGGGACGGGCACAGAGGTTCTGTGCCCTCTCTGAGCATGTTGTCCTTTAGCCACCTCCATGTTTTAGCTATCCAGAAGTTCTCATTCAGGAACTTTAGGGACTCAAGGGGGCTTCATTAGGTAGGCATCATTTGCTGTCGATGGCAAACTGGAGGTTGGGGAATTGTACTGAAACCTTAAGCTTCAAGTCATGCTTTGTTTTTCCATTGACCATCCCCCATGCTGGAGATACTAGTGACTTCCAGCCATCAGCCATCTTATTAGCATGCAGAGACACTCATTACTTTGGAGATTCCAAGTACTTTAGGATCTGTATGAAGACCACAAGTTAAACTCTCACATCATGTCTTCCATGCGAGTGGGTTAGGAGACTGAGGACTCAAGTTCTGTTTTCTCCATCCTAAATGTAAGGCTTTCACTTCCCTTTGAATATTGGATGCTAGAATACTTTTGACTTTTCCTAGTCTTACTGGTTAAATTTCTCTAATAATCCTTACATCTAATTTGCTTCTTCAAGTGCAGGTAAGCTGTAAGTCTAGAATTGTTACTTGGGTCACCTTAATCACTTCATCTCCCCCTTCATCTCCAGAAACCCTTTAATTGGATAATTAAAATACTTGATTAAAAGAGTTGGTTCCTTTTATGAATGCTTAGTTGCCTTTCCATTAAGTCTGGATGTACCTTTTGTGAATACGTCACATCAGTGTTTGTTTTATGGATTTATTCAGGGTATCCCCTGGGGAGCGTTGTTTCTCTGCCGTCCTTGCCTGTCTTAGATTGAGTAAGCTCCCAGAAGGCGAATCCTGTCTTTAATTGGCATGGTATAGTGCTATGCCCAAATGACTGATTCTCACATCTCTTGATGGTGGGACAAGCGCCAAGAAACTGGTGATAGCTTAAATAATTTCAGTGATGGCTTTACTGGTTATCCCCAATGTTTTAAGAATAATAGGAAAAGAATGAGATAATAGTCACAGTTTGAGTTTCTCTGAACTAAAGTCCTGGTTAAATTGAAATGATGATTAAAAGATCAGTCTTGGGTACTTCTGTCTCTGTCTCCAGGCTATTATTGTTGGATGCTTCTTCCAGGCTCTTCCAGTGGTCCTCCTGAGGCTAGAAGCTGAGGGATATCAATGGTGGCAGTAGAGGAGGTGAGGGTCATCCCATGTTTGATCTGTGTCAGGTGGTTGGCCATCTTTCTGTGTAAAAAGCCACAGAGTAAAAATATTGTCATCTCCGTAGGACATATGGTCTCTGTTAGGACTATTCAGCACTTCTTTTATAAACACTGTGGAAGCAGCTGTAACATTAGACAAATAATGTGTGTGGTGTTCTAATAAAACTTTATTTACAAAAACAACGAATTTGTCCTGTGGGCTGCAGTTGGACAATACCTAACGTAAGTGATTAAACTAAATTTGGTGGATTTCTTAGGCCCTGATTCTTAAATACATGACTACATTGAACCAATGGCAAGACAAAATTTCAAAGGGAAAAGTGTGACAATAATTTCAATGAATTAACATTCATATCATTTGGTTCCAAGTTTGGTTATTCCTGGGCATGGCACACTGAAATGCTCAGAGGAAATCTCTACCTCCAAGTGTCCTGGGTACTTCCCTGAAGAGTCTGGCCAGCAGGTGGTCTGAGTATGGGCTACTTCACTTACTAATGGCCATATTTGTGGAATCCCAGAATCTTCCTCCATGTAATTTCAAATTTCATTCTGGTATGAAATAGATTGTGATTATCTTCCCTACTGATTTAATAGGGTTGTTGTAATGGCCGCATGAAATACTGCTCATGAGCACACTTTGCTACACACTTATATTAAAAAGTGAAGGGATATTGTATTTGCTTGATCCACTCTTTATATCGAACTGAGCATGGTATACTTGGTTTATTTTTCTGTGTGTGTGTGTGTGAGAGAGAGAGAAAGAGAGAGATTGGATAATTGAATGATTCTGAAGCTTTGCTTCATGGTTGACTTAACTCTACAGCACTTTTGAAAATCCTTTTAACACCTTGTTTGGAAACACCCCAGAGTAACTAAATCTCTAGGAGTGGGACCAAGACATTAATATTTTTTAAAAAACTGTTTCATTGCTTTTTATTATATCTGTAACAAATTGCCCGCAAATTTTGTAGTTTGAAACTGCACAAATCAATTATGGTGTTGTAGGTTAGAGATCTGATGCAGGTATCATAGAGATGCAGTCCAAATACCAGCAGGGAAGGACAAGCCCTTGCCTTTCCCAGGCCTTAGGGACCACCCATATTCCTTGCTTCATGGCCTCTCCCTTCTTTTTCAAAGGCAGCAACAACAGATCAAATTCTCTTCTAACACATTACACTGCTTACCTTCTGAAGTCTCTTCTCCCTCTACCTCACCTCTTTTGTGGCCTTCTTCCCATTTTGAGGACTTTTACATTGGGCCCATCCATATAATTGAAGATAATCTCCTTAAGATCAGATGATTTAAAAACCTTAATTTCATCTGCCATGTAACCTAACATGTTCAGAGTTACTGCACATGGAAGCTTTGGAAGCTCACTCTGCCTAACCACACCAAGTAGTTCCAATTCTGAACAGATCAGATTATGAACCCTAACTAGAAGAAATAAATTATTCTATGTCCTATTGAGCGAAAGTTTACAAGTATTTATTACTTCAAAAACTCATTCTTTAAATCGGTAGTAGTTGTGTTCTAGGTATTGGTTCTTGGTACAAATAATACGCATGGTGGCAAGGTATAAGGAGAGGAGAATAGAGAAAAGGCAGGTGCCTTGAGACCTGAAAGTAAGGGTTCTTTACTGAATTTTGAGACCACATTCTAATTTAGGGTTCCAGAGGAATGTGATTTAAGAATTTGGGAGGTGGTTTTAGTCAGTTCCTTAGTTGATATGACCAAAAGACCTGAAGAAACAATTAGAGAAGGAAAAGTTTATTTGCTCATGGTTTCAGAGATCTCAGTCCATAGATGGCTACCTTATTGTTCTAGGCCTGAGGGAGGCAAAACATCATGGCAGAAGGGTATGGAGGAGGAAGGTGGCTTAGGACATGGCAACAGGAAGCAGAGAGAGAGAGAGAGAGAGACTGCTCTACTCCCCAGGGACAAAATATAAGCCCCAAAGGCAAGCCCCTAATGAGTGACCTACCTCCATCTACATCCTACCTGCCCATAATTACCACCCAGTTAACTCATTCAAGTGGATGAATGCACTAATGAGATTGACTATCAATACCCAATCATTTAATCTCTGAACTCTCTTGCATTATCTCAAACATGAACTTTTGAGGGATACATCATATCTAAACCATAACAGAAGTATAGAATGCTGACTAATAATAACAACCTGGGTACATCACGCAGGCATGTAATATACTATATTTGGTGCTTATTGTAAATTTACATGTTAGCTACTATTGCTACTTTGCAGATGGTGGAAACTGAGTCCCATAAAGATAAAGTAACAGTAACCTTTCTATGAAATAGTATGCATGATTTTATACTAAGGTATTAGAATGACCATCCTTCCTTTAAATACAGGCCAAATTTATTACTCTTTGAAGTTCAAATGACTTTAAAAAAAAATCTTACTCAGCCTCTATATTATAACCTGCACATAGCCCTGTGTTTAGCCTTGTGGTCTGTGTTCTGTCTGAGCCACCATGCTTTCTGTGGAGGTGTAGTCAGTATTAATTTTATTGGGCATAACGGGACTTAGAGCATGCAGTCACTCTGTTGCCATTGGCAACACCATAGTTCATCCGGGTATCGAAGTAGATTGGATATGAGGGTCTGGTGCCTTCTGGATCTCAGCAGTGAAGGACAATTGGGAGATTTCAGAGCCTGCTGCTCTTCTGAAGGGTAAGAGAACCCAGAACAGTGCTCTTAGGCTCACTTACTTCTTTCTTTCTACCTTAAGCCCGGCAGACCCACTGGTGGTGCTTTCACCATAAATCCATTTTTAGTGAGTCACTTGACTCCCACAGATCACCAGATCTCGTTTCTCTGTATCAAACGCTTCCTAGACTGGTCATTTCTTACCTGTTATTTGGGCAACCAGCACTGACAAGCATTGGAGGAACAATTTACAATGTGTAGAACATTCAAATACACTGAAAATGTCTATAAGGGCCTTTCAAGAGTTTCTTTGGGTTCCTGCATTCTAGGCATTGGTGCTTGGAATATAATGGCAAATATCAGGGCCAAGCTATGAGTGAGAAAATCCAGACAGGTAAATAAAGGAAACACAGGTGTCTTAGGGTCTCTTATGAAGAAGACTTAGACCAAATTTTAAGACCAGGTGAGAATTGTTGAAGGGAGTTATGCTCAAAGGTGGTAAGAATTGGGAAGGTAGAGAAGGATGGGTAATAAAGAGCCTGACTGCCTCTTCAAGACTGTCATATTTTAATCTTAGTTTCCAAATGTGTGATCAGCTCCAGATTGCAATACCTTGGACAGTAAACTCCTGGTACCCTGATGCCCTATAGGATGGATTGTGTTACCACCATTTTGCAAGTGAGTCTCCTCCAGACTAAGTCCCACAGGAGAATGGTAAAACTGGAACTGGTCTGGGGAAAGACTCTAAGGCTCCCTTGGTTAATATGGTAGCCATTAGTCACATGTGGCTATTTCAAACTAAATTGAGTTTAAAAAAATTATCTCCCCAGTCTTACCACATATCAAGTGATCCACATCCACATGTGCTTGGTGGGTGCTGAATAGGACGGTGCAGATTTAATGGCAGTTGCTTCATTGGAGGCAGAAAGTGGTACTGGAAAGTGCTGCTCTAGACTATAGAACCAGATACAGACTCTATTTCAGTGCCAATAGTTTTTCTGTACTCTTAGGGAAGGAGTGGACAGTGGAAGATTCAAGGAAAGGATTTAACTCAATCTGTTCTGATATGTGGAGAGAGAAGAATTCTAGGGATCATATGATTGCTTTCAAGGACCATATACCCCTGTAAGATTTATCAAGAGGAGAATGCAGGTGGTAACCTTAGCATGGGGAGCACAGTCGATTATGTTGGCAAAGTGAAGTACAGTTACTCTACGTCTAGATTTAGGGATTAATACTTACAAAGAAAGTGTGCATAATAAACCAGTCAAGTGTGTCAATTTAGAAATGATTACTCTGCTTTAAGGGAATTTTCTACTGGTATCTAAGGTTACTGTGCTTTAAGATAATTTTCTAGTGGTATCTAAGTATGCATTTATGGAAAAAAACAGTAATATGCTACTAAGGAGTCATTTATACTTACCTGTTTATTAATACACATCCTTAAAGGATTTTATTTCAGTAGAAGCTTACATTTTTTTGCATGGTGCACATGACTTTGCTAAGGTACTTTTTGAGTTTTACATCTTCAGAGTCATCCTATAAGGAAGGCTGTGCAAGTATTGTGACCTTTAGTGAACAGATGAGGGAAATAGTGCACCAGGATTTTCTCACACAAGCTAATGTGATATGGGGTTGATTACACATCCATTGGCTCTGGATGTTGAGATATTTCTAATGAACCACAGAAGGAAGATGACCTCATTTACTTAAGGAAAACTAATCTGTTGTTACTTTTTCCTCATTGTTTAGAAAATTTACCCCCAGAGCAGTTCATGCTAATGACATTTTACCACTGTTTAAAAAGATGTTGATTTATGAAGGATTCAATAGAATCCAGTAGACAGTTTGTGAACTCATTTAATATATATACGTCACTTTTGGCCTCAATATTGAAACAATAGGAGACAATTTATAGTTGCTGTTTAATCACCTAATTGGGACTAAGCACTTGCCAAATGTTGGCACCTAAAATGGATCTTAGTTTGCTTATTACTGGGAAACACTTGAAGTTTTTAATCATTGTTTCAGGGCACGAAAGTGAAATAGTTCTACTATTGATGGTCTCTGTAGCAATTCCAGTGTGATAGATGCCAACAAACACACATGGACTTAACTGTCTTGCTCTAGTCTTCAAATAGAGATCAATGACTATTTTATTCTCTCAACCCTGCCTCAAGTCCATGGCTGTGGCCTCCATCATGAGGTAGCTGGAATGATTAATGATCTGTTGGGGGTATTAATGCCTCTTGTTTTGGTACTCTAATTATAGAAGCAGATTGGAGCCAAGCTTTCGGAGTGGGTTTGAGATTGAAAGATATTTAAAAAGCAGGTGATTGGTCCTACACTTCTACTTCTTTCAATTTAACCATAAATCAATTGTGAATGATTTTTCCACTGTAATTTTTCATAGGTTTTGAACTTGGGTAATGAGCATTCCTGTCTTAGAGTGAAACAGTGATTTTCCTAGATCTTGTTGGAAAGAAGATGAAGATTTATGAAGGAGCTTAGGGGCGAATATATTGCATTGCTTCTTCTCTGCTTATTCCGCCCCCCCCTTTTCTGAACTTCAACCCCGATAAGTCTCAACTTTCAGGCATGGCAGATAGTATTTGGGGAATGGGAAAGCACTAGTGTGTCTTGACCTACTTTTCAGTGACTGTACAATTAACCATAAAAAGTTGCTACTGTATAAAGTGGAACTACATCCCACACCGAAGAGAACATATGGAGAAGCAAAGAATGCATTTGCCTGAGCAGCACTGGTCCTGCCACTTACTTGTGGAGCTTGTTGACTTAAGAGTTTTTAAAAATATGGGGCAGCTCTAGGTGTTATTCCACCACCCAAGAAGCTACCATGAGGATTGTGAGAAAAATTCTGAGGAACTGTGGGTGAAAGGATAGCCTCAAATTGGAATCACTTCGACAAATTTTCTTTCCCTGACTAGGACTGCAGCTTACTCCACCGAGGGTAATGTGATAGTCCGTGCCTGATGGAAACCTGGTTTGTAAGTTATGAAAAAGTACAGGTTTTTTATATTTGTGTAGTTTTTAACTTTTAAGCATTTTATTGTCTGGGAAATCGACTGGCAGCAAACGGCTTGTTAAAAATAGATTTTTTACAGACACTCGTGCAACAAAATGTGCATTTACCTTCATACCATAACACATGGGGACACCCAAGGGGTCTTTTAAGACGCTCAATTTTTTGGTAGCTGTAAAACTGTTTGGAAGCCTTGTATATTTGAGCAATTTCTTAGACTTATCTAACTAAAACAAGAGTGATGTATGAACAGTTTTGTATCCCAATTCTATGAATGTTTGGAAAGAATGATTCCATTCTTTATTAGGTTTCTTCAGAAATATAGAAGCAAAAGGATATATATATATAAATAAAAATCCAATAGGTTGTGTATGTGTATATACACACATATAAACATTTATACATTATATATACATATATGTATATAGAGAGAAAGAGGGAGGGAGAGACTTCTTGTGAGTGATTGCAGTTATATAGTTCAAGGAATCCCTTAGTCTTTCATCTATAAGTTGGAGACCCAGGAAAGCTGGTGCTATAGTTCCATTTCAAACCCAAAGGCTCGAGAACCAGGAGAGCCAATGATATTAGTCCCATTCCACATCTGAAGGCCTGAGAATGAAGAGTGCTAATGTCTGAGACAAGGAGAAGATGACTGTCCCAGCTCACCAGAGAAAGCAAAATCACTCCTCCTCGGCCTCAAGTGGATTGCATGATGATCACCCACATTAGTGGGGGTGGTTTGTCTTGGTCAAAAGATGCTGATCTCTTGTAAAAACAGCCCCAAAGATATGCCTGGCAATGTTTTACTAGCTTTGTGGGCTTCCCTTAACCCAAATTAACACATAAGTTTAACCATAAACTTTCCTACTATCCTTCCTGCCTACCTGCCTTCCTAAAATATCTTTTGAGCTATTATTATGTATCAAAGCCCTAAGCTAGTCTTACGTAGCCAGGTAGTGGGAGGGAAAGGTAATTTTAAACTTAAAATTCATTCCTTGCACTCAAAGACCTTAGACTTCAGAGGGTGTAGAACATAGGTTTTATTATTTTCATTGTAAAGAGTCCATTCTGATCTTACTCATGGGTGTGCGTGTGTGCACACGCACATGTATTTGAGAAACTGAAGTAGCTGAAAAAGGCCCAGGGTCCCACGTTTAAATGTTAAACATCTAACTATAAAAGGAGCTGGGACAAATAAACACAGGGTTACTCTCAGAAAAGTCCCACCACTACTGGCTTAAGACAGGGCAGGACCATCTGCTAGAGCTGCTGCGAAAGAAGAAATCTCTTAAAAACTTGCAGGAAGAGCCAATCTAAGAACATCTGTGACCTCATGTTGCCTTCTTTTTCATTCCAAATGTCTCACAGGTAGGCATACTTAGCAAAATGTAGACCATATCCTCTAAACTGCAAAGAAGTCTGGGATAAATACTGTTTTAGCTTTCTAATCTCTACGGCACAGGAAATATCAGAAAGTTGGAATCTGTATGGCAGGAACGTATCCATAGTACCTACCACAGGATGTCAGTTCAGCAAATAACCACAGTAAGTTGTGTGTTATGCCACAGCAGGTAATAGTGCTATGGAAAACACTCAGTGAATGTACCTGAGTGGGAAGGAAGGATGTTCAGAGAAGCATTTCATAGTAGGGTTATACATACTGAGTCTTGAGAGGTTTCATGGTTATATTAGTCAGGATAGGATAACTATACAATGCAGAGATAAACAGCCCGAAAATCCCAGTGGCTTAACAAACTCAAAATTCCTTCAAAGCTTGTTCTCTGTTTGGGACTGGTTTACATTTTTGAAGCCTGGTACAAAATGAAACTATTGAGTCCCTTTTCATTACAAAAACTTTCAGGTTTGTGACAGCAGAGCATTAAACCAAGCACAGAGCCTTTTTGAGTGCCAGGTCTTGGGTGATCACATGACATCTGCCCACAAAGCTGGCCCTGGGTGGGAGTCCAAGAGATGCCTCAGGAAGATTGCTTCTCTTTGGTAACTCAGTAATTCAAGCAGCTTCAGTCTTCATTGCTACTATCTCAACATGATCTCATTCACTTTTGGCAAAACTGGGCAGAAGAGAGACAGAAGGGCCATGCAGGGTCTTTTCAGTGCCTCAGCTCAGAATTCTGCAGCTCAGAATGCAGCTTCTGCTCACAGTTCATAGGCTAGAACTGGTCACATGGTCCTAATTGACAAAGTAGGTAGGAAGCAGAGGTTCCTGTATACCCAGGAAGAAGGGGAAAACAGATAAGGGTGCACCAGCAATATCTACCAAGTACCTCAAAGAAAAGGAAATGAGGGAAACAATATCTGTGCTGTTTGAAAATATTACTTATATTTGAACATTAGTAAATTTAGTGTGGCTTATGAATTCAGGAAGTATGTGTACTTCTTGCCCGTCCACTCATTTTGAATAGAACAGAATCAAAATTTAAGCATTTTGCTAAGTCCAGGTACTGCTAGAATAACTAGTAGTAACTAATGAAACATTTTTGAAAGAATTTGAGTAAAGTACTTGGAGCAAGGAAAAACATTTCTGTTTTAATACATATGTCTCATGCACAAATTATATTTTATGGAAAACTTATATTTGAAAATCAAGTGAGTAAAAATATACTCTTGGATGTTTTAACTCTTACTCTAATGAATATACTCAAACATGTAATGCTTAGATAACAAAATAATAGCATCTCAATGATTCTGAAGATTTTTTTTCCTGCTTCTGCCAGATGTTCTGAATTATCTTTACCTGTTGTGGGCCCAGGTATACTCATGTATGAAGCCCTATTCTAACTTGGGAAGTAGGTGTTCAAAAAGCTTACTCATTTCATTGCTAATATTCTGTGTCTCTCTCTCATAGTTTTATTTATGAATTAAAACAGTCAATTTCAATGAGGTAGTTCAGAGTCAAAGGAGCTAAGATAAAAAATGCAGTTCACAGAAGACAGGAATATCTATTGGCAGTCGTTTTTTCTCATGAACTAGTACTGTTATGCACATCTAATTTGTACTTCTTTCTTTCTAATCCTCTAAATTTAATTTTGTTCCTTTTCCCATTTCTTGTGCTCTGGTATTGAAATGCTATCAGAATATTTTATTTTGATGTACCTAAATACTGTGCTTTGTTGGAAAGACAATAGGACTTGAGAACAAATCATGAGTCCTAGTCCAAATACTAAACCAACTAGGCTCATATATAAATTGGAAATGATAATTATAATGATGAACATGGTGTTGGGATAAGTGGTGAATTGACTGTTTTTCTAGCTTTGTGGATGGCAGGAATTTATACCCCACAGTCTGAACCTGAAATTAGCAAACTATGATCCATAGGTCAAAGCTGATCCTTTATCCTAACTTTATTTTATAGATCAAGTTTTATTAGAATATAGCCATGTCCATTCACTTTTCATCCATGATTACTCTTCCTCTTAGAACAGCAGAGTGGAGTGGATGTGACAGGTATTCAGTGTCCCACAAAATTTAAGATATTTACAATTTGGCCCTTCACAGGAAAAAGTTTGAATCCCTGGTCCACTTAGTGGCCAAAAAATATTTGTTTTGATTTGAGAAAATTTATGCATATTGCCTTGAATGGATATGAATTCACCTTTAAATAAAATTTTTGCTGTATACTACATCTGGAAAATCCCCCAGGACAGCCTAACCCAGCCTTCAGCTGCTATAAGACAGGGGTGGCATTTATCTTTCCCCTCGAAGTGCTATCCTACAGGGTGACTGTTGGTGGAGGTCATTAGGCAAATGAACACTGCTCTCTTCATGATGCCACATATGAGGCATTTGCACCAAAATAAATTGTATTAAGGCCTGAATGTAATGTATATACTCTAGTCACTTTATGAAGTCATCTGGGTATTTTTCACTTTGTTTACCAGGAAATGTGAAATAGAGAATTCAGCAATTTTCTTGTCAATTTGATCATTGTAGATGCAACCTGGATGCTTTTGGTCTTAAAAAAAATTTTTTTTTCCCTCAATTGCTGGAACTTATTTATTTATTTTACTAAACTGCCCAGTTAATTACTCCAATTTTCTAATCTTACCAGTGAAGGCCCAGCCTCTGAATTTGCCATGTGGTTGGTACAGTTGAGATCTGTTTCTAAAGCATGAACTTCTTCAGTATAGCATTCATGGTGGTTTATCCATCTACTTTCTTCATCCTTTACATCTGTAACCCTAAACTATTCAAATTTCATCTTTGGATCAATTAAACATCATTATAGAAATATAAAAAGAAAGCAAAAGGAAAATTAGAACAAGAAATCAGAAATGGGTCATTTGGAGAAATAGTGTCCTATTGGTTAAAAAAGGAAGATATGAGGAAAAGGCCCAGGGGGACAAGCAGGTGATGGAAGACCAAAGATTGATGCTCTGAGAATAGTTATGTATGGTATGAGGGGAAGCAAAGGCAGCCAGGAACCCTCAGTTGGAGAGGAGTCATCCTTGGTTTTACAAAGGGAGAAGGAATGCTTTACAGAGAGTCAGTTGCTAATAAAGTTTTGTTAAATCTGAGAAAATAAAACTGGATGTGAATTCCAACACTGTCCTGAGTTAAGGGGGCATCTTGAGCTGGTTCCATGTAGTTCTGCCTTGGTCAAGTGGGGGATTTTTCACATCAGACACACTTCTATCTTCAGGTGTTCAGTAACTGTTCTCTCCAGGTATTGCTGGGAATCCTCATCATTAAACAAAGAACTGTCTACGTAGTGGGACAGATGAGGTCAGGAACAAAGTCTCAGTTCACAAACATGTATCCTCTTTGAGTGGATATCAATAGGCACCAACCATATTGGCCCCTATGAGGTGGTGATCCTCAGTGGAATCAAAGAAATAATCTGGATGCTGGAATGATTTCATATCCCACGTGACTGTCATAAATGCAACTCGCTTTAAAGGATCTGATTTCTGAGTCTTACATCTTTCAGTTTACGTAGCCTTTCTCCTTCCTCTCTCCTAGATTATTTGTTCAAATGATTTGTACATTTTAAAGATTGGTTTTTGCATTTAATAGGGAAGTATTTTTGCAGTCTTTTTGTTTCTCCAAGGGTGACTGATGCATTCTAGAAAAAAAGCCCTCGTGGTTATGAGGAAGGAATTTTGTGGGAATAATAATACTTAAAAATACCATAAGCTGCCCAAAGTGGTCATTAGATGTGGTAATTCAGTTTATTGTTGACTTCTGACATTGAAGAGGGAGGAAAGCATGTCTTAGGACCAAGATTCAGATAGCATTCAGGAAAAATTTCTTCTTGGTTGGCTGGTTGATTGGTTGGTTGTAGACATGAAGTTAGATGTGAATACAGAAAGGTACTAGAACAATTACATGCAAGATACAAGTCTTGGGTACTGAGAGTTCAGAAGGTATCTGCAAAAATTAAAGTCAAGACTTGGACTAAGAGAGGAAGCAGTGCAGTAGCCTGTATCCAGAAGTTCAGATCTTGAGGAAGGAGGTGGAAAGAGGTTATTCAAAATCATAGACCAGGGGTCAGAAATAAAATCCTTCAGAGAGAATTTTTCAAGTGGCTGACATCTTTGAAGAGCTCAGTCTTCCTATGAGTGACCTTCTTTCAATTGTAAGAGCCTTTCAAGATTTTCTGAGAGTGAATTTCTGACAAGTAGTTGTTAACTTATGTGTTGAAGAACATATAGTTTAACATGGCAGCTTAGAGGAAACATGAGGTCATTCTAATTAAGAGGATTCACCTGAACAAGGAAAGAAGTGGTATAAGTCTGGCACGTCCTGAAGACTCTTAGCAAATTGTTATATTCCATCAATGCATTCCTGGAGTTAGTATGAGTTCTGAGAGTCTCGAGGCAGCTTTGATTGTGTTTCTAATGCCCCCTTTTTTGAGTGTAAGGGTACAAACTGTTTACTGAGTTAGGTTATAGACTTGAAAGCTCAGGCTGCATTTTATCTCAAAATTAGACCATACTGGTGGAATTACAATCCTTTTGGTGTTTGAACAACACATTTTAAGTGTTTTCCTCTCCCTTACCTGACCAAACAGCTTCTTGGCCTACACCTGTATGCATTTTAATGTATACACAAATCACTTTAGGGTTCTTAAAAATGCAATTCTGATTAAACAGGTCTGGAAAGGATGTACTGCATTTCTCACAGGCTCTAAATGATGATAGTGGTTTAGGGACTATACTTGGAATACAAATGGTTAGGCAAAGGGGAAGGAGCTTGGTAGCAGAAAAGGACCCAGTTTTACAATGGGCAAGAGCTGGGTGGTCTGAATATTTGTTCTGAAGCTTCTGAACTATATGACTTGGCCAAGTTATTTAAGCTCTTTGGGCCTCTTTCCTTATCTGAAAAATAGGGATAATGATATCACCTTTGCAGGTATCATCCCAATAGATGGACATGTCCCTCGATCTGTTCACTGTTTAATCTGCAGTGCTGAGCCCAACACTTGGCACATTACAGTTGCTCCAAAAATACTTAATGACTGAATTAGCTAACGAGTTTCCTCTTGTAATAGTAGTGGAATATGGAGAAAAGTATTTGACCCTAGGAGACATTTTAATACAAGTTGGTTGCTTCTTCATGTCTATTCTACATCTTTACCCTCTGAAATAAAAGCCAAATTCAGAGACATGTCTGAAACTGTTGAAGCAACAACACATACGACGAGTAGTCTCTTTGTGATCCATCAGTGAAATAACAGTTACATTCTAGGTAATAGCAGTTTTGATGGATAGAGGATGGGGCGATCTCCTAGCTTGTTGTTACAGGTAAATGGACAACTGTAAAGTAGGCATTCACTTCTCTGGAATTGATCTTCTGAATATATGTATATTATGTGCTGCTACAGTGCTGTCAAGGGAACAATTGCAAGAAGCAGGAAGCGTTTTGGAATTCTTGGGATTCAGAAGGGGCCAGAACCAGGTATCCAGCTGCCCTTGACAACAGGAGTGATGAGCCCTACTCACCTACACATAGACTCAACTTGCACACTGTCAGGATTCTGAGTTCAACAAGCTTGGTCCTTGCAAAGTGCAATAGCTCTGGAACATACAGAGTTAACTTTAGTATGCTTTAGTAAATATTGTAAACTACCTGAAAGTGAGGAAAGCAATCTGATTAAGTGCCCACTATGTACCAGGAACTGAAGCAGATGCTGGACTTGGGGCGAGGTGGGCAGAATTGGTCTCTGCCTTCATGAGCCTGAGCCTTGTTTTAAGGAGTTGGACAAGGAGATGGAAAAAGAGAAAAAGAGACCAAGAACTGAAATGTTCAATTGACTTTTTAGAAGTACATTCATTGAGGTGAGTTGTCACATACTGTCTAAATTAAGACTAGCTCTAGAGGTAACTAATAACTATGACTACAGGGCAATAAGTCTTTCCTTAAGAGAGTGGTAACTTTTTAAAAATCCTTATTTTTAAGCATGTGATAGTAGGTGTTTTTACTGTTCACTGCTCTATCTTCAGCATTGTTTAAGTCAACTTTTTTGCTGCTGTGACTGAAAGACCTGCCCAGGACAATTGTAGAGGAGTAAAATTTATTTGGGGGCTCATGATTTCAGAGGTCTTGGTCCACAGAGCCTGTTCCATTCCTCGGGGCTTGAGGTGAGGCTGAACATCATGATGGAAGAGTGTAGCAAAGGAAGCCGCTCACATGATGATCAGGAAGCAGAGAGAGGGACTCCATTCACCAGATACACAAAATATACCAAAAGGAAGCTCCCAGGGACCCATCTCCTCCAGCCACACCCTACTGATCTTCATTTATCATTCATTTAATCCATCAGGAGATTAATTTACCGATTGGGTTGAGACTCTCATAATCCAATCATTTCTCCTCTAAACCTTCCTGCATTTTCTCACACAAGATCTTCTGGGGGACACCTCACATCCAAACCATAACAAGCCATGTACAGCAATGACACTATAGCAGTTTAATGATGGAAAACTTAGCAGGGATGTGCTCTTAATGAATCTATGTTAATGATGAGTGAGGACTGTGTATACTCAGAACAAATATATTATCATTTCTCTTATGCGTTACCAATAGTAGCTTCAACCATAATTAAGGTTAATAAAAGAAACACCCCCCCAAACACAGAATTATTTTTATTCTAATGCATTTGAATTGGTGCAACAGAGAATTAACAGAAAACAGCTCTGACAGTTCTCTTTATTAACAATTCTCTTCTTAACTTAGTGTTTTTAATTTTTGTGGTATTTTCCACATAATAATCATTAGCAAGATTGTTGTATTTTAAGTATTTATTGTAGTTGACAGTGAGATTCACAAGACTTTGGGAACAAATATTAATTGCAAATCATCAAATCGCACTACATTACCAATTATGAAACAAGTAAAGTTAGTTTTCCAGTTAATTGGAAGCATAAAGCAGAATTGTTTCCTTTTCATCATAAATACTTCCTTACTAGAGAAGGGATAAGAGTGAGAAAATCCTGACTTGTTAGATCCAGGGATCATCCTAGGATTACTGTATCTTGGCACTTTTGAATCAAACCTAACCCCATTTCTATCACTTCTAAAATTCAGTTGTTTGCATTTTCATTTTGTTCCCCAAACTGATAATTAAGTGTATCACTCTTCAGCTTGCTTTGCTATTTTACAGATCTCATTGGGGTCAACCACTTTGATTTCTTAAATATAGGATTGTCAGCAATATTGCCACCTACTAATTTTGCCTAGTTCGTGTGCCCCAGGACACTCATTGTGCAACACAGGAAGTAATTGAATGTCATTATCAAATACATCTGGTCTAGAAAGAAGAAGAGCATCCTGGCTAATATGACTTCTGGTAGATATGCAGCAAAGAGAGCCATTTGACCAGAGACTGTCTATGATTATGATTATTCTAATGGGAAGGTAAATAAGGATTTAGCACAAGGTGTGGTAAGAAGGTTCATCCTTTGGGCTTGCAGATCTGACTGATACCGTGGCATCAGCATCCACAGCAGCACACCAGTCTAATTAAATCTTAAGCACAAAAACTGGGGCGGTTTCTGAATTGATGACGAGTGAATCCGTGAAGTGGCTGAGTGCTCAGTGGGATGGCCCATTGCTTTCCAACGCAGTCAATCATACTGAGATTGGGAATACTTAAAAACATGCATTTCAGACATCACTTGAAGTATGTAAGTGTGTGTGTGTGTGTGTGTATGTAGCTGTGAGATGAGTATTTTTAAAGGGTAAAGGAGAGGAATAGAGAAGAGGATTTAACAAAAAAACCAAAAAACGATGAAAATAAGTTTTCTTTTGACCTGGAATGATTGTCATCTAGTGATATTGTCCCAAGGGACCAGTGGAGTTTTATCTAGCCATAGAGGAGGAGGAAACTATGGCATTTGCAGGAAAATGGATAGAACTAGAGAACATTATGCCAAGTGGGATAAACCAGACTCGGAAGTCAAGGGTCCTGTGGTTTTGTTTTTTTTTTTTTTTTTTTTTTTTTTTAATATGTGGAAGCTAGAGCAAAAGGGAAAGAAAAGGGACCACATGAAAATATAAGTGAGAACACTAGAGAAAGGAATTGAGGGAGGGAAGAGTAGAGTAAAGGAAGGTATAGGGGAATGTAATTTACCAATTTATGCTACGTGCATGAACGGATCCCACTCCTAGGTGTAATTAGAATGCCCCAGTACATTTTTTTTTTTTTTTTTAAGAAAGGAAAGGACAATGATCAGAAGTAATTATTCTTACCATTTAATACATACTGTGAGAGCAGAAAGACCTCAGTTGTGTACAGTCAACATGTGATCATGAGAGATGGGCTCTGCATCTGGCAGGCAGAGGGTGGAGATGGAAGAACTCCAAAACTCAAATGAAGACCATGATCTGGAGCACATGTATTAAAACAAGAAAAGAACCATGAACGGGAAACCAGTACGGAAGAGGAAAGGAGACACGGCCCTGGGCAAATGGAGTCCCTCACCCATAATACAGAGTTCAAATGTTTGAAGCATAAAGAGGGACGGGGAGGAGGTAGATCCAGAAAGAAAGAATGCTATCTCTGTGCTGGTCACATGTCCATCATTGGTCAAGGCTCTTCCTGAGTTCAGAGTCTTATTCTATTAAGTGAGGCAGATGGACTATATTGAGTGGTTTTTATACTGTTCTTTGTGGGTTTCATCCATTCTTCTGGTACTGGGGATTGAATCCAGAGATGCTTTACCATTGAACTACATCCCCATTCTTTTTTGTCTTTTTGAAACAAGATCTCCCTAAGGTGCTGAGGCTGTCTTAAAACTTGTGATCCTCCTGTCCCAGTCTCCTGTATCACTGGGATTACAGGTCTGGGCCACCACACCTGGTTTATTTGAGTTTTAGAGATACTGGAAATGGGTCTTCTTAGGGAGTAGGTTTGAAGCAAAAGTAGCTGAAAACCAGTAATCCTGGGATGATCTCTGAATCTAACAAATTAGGATTTTTTTTTTTTTTTGCCTTTTATTCTCTAGTAGGAAAATATTTATGATGAAAAGGAAAATAATACTTCTATTTATGCTTCCAGTTAACTAAAAATCTTTACTTAGTAATCTACATGTAGTATGATTTGATGATTTGTAATATTTTCCCAAAGTCTTATTAATGTCATATGTGTGTCGTTTAGAATAGGAGTTCCTGAATTCATTTTGACTCATTGAACCACCAAGTTCCTACAAATGTGTCCAACATAGAATAGAAATTGGACTAAGGTTCTGGAAGGAATTGCTATGCAAGTGGTGTCCCCAATAAGTGACCTGTTATTTTAATAGTCTTAACTAGGACAGGTTATGAGCTCAGTGCTGGCATTAGATTTTATTTGATTGGATAACATGGTGACTTGCTCTCTTTAGCAATGTAAAGACAGTTTAATGGATTAGCACCCATAAAGAGGTGCCAGTGTTTTATAGGTTTATGGGTGAAATGAAATAAATCCTCATAGTAGCATATTACGGAAGCGGGGGGAAGGTAGTGAAGAAGGTAGGCAGGACTTCAAGAGAAGAAGAAAAAGGGCAGGGTAATAGTAGCAGAGACAGTTTCTTCTGGGCCAGTTTAGGCTGAGTTGATTACTGCATAAATGCGAAAGGATACAAAGAGTCGATAAGGCAAGCAAAAATAAGGAACGGGGCAGAAACCCTTTTCCACATATTCGTGGTACTGATTCTACAGTCAGGATCACAGTTGGTGGATGGTGGATTGGCCTTCTAGGTAAGAGGAAAGGTACATTAGGAAAAAAGTGCCTTTCAGAAAAAGTTCAAGACAGTGAAGCCAAAATAATGACAGGAATAATTGAATCTAATTCCTATTTTATTTTTACCAGTTACTTTTAATAGAAAATTGATTTAAAATAAAAAGTCTAGTGGGGAACAATTTTCTCTTTTGGCTGATTATTTTGGTGAATGGTACACAGACACTACGGACCTTTTCCCCTTCCTATAACTGATGGCATGGGGAAACAAAAAAATCAATGGGCATGTGTGGTGTCTTTACAAAGTATGTTCCAATAAGCAGCTGCCACCTTTCAGAGAGACCCCGTATCAAGGCTTCCTCACTCACCTGGCCCTCCACACCTTGAGTTTGCAATAGCTGCATCTCATTTATCTCATTATCATCTTATCTCTGTTGTGTTCACGGTGGGCCTGTGAATAGATTCTGACAAAGGTCAGTAATTATCTCAAATAATGTTGTGTTACATCCTCCACATTTAAAAAAAAAAAAAAGATGCTGAAAGCTGCTATCAAATTGTTTTCCTCTGGCAGGTAATGGAGATTGGTTTTTGACCTGTTATTATGCCCATAAATAGTTAATTCCATTATCATGAAGAAAATGATGCTATTAGCTTTATATATAGAAGGGTATTTTAAAAGAGGGAACTGTTGGGGCTAGAGAACACTATCTCGAGGTTTTAAATGCAATTAGCAGATTCCCAGCTAAGGACTCTAGAATGGAGATTTTCTCTTCTAAATGTAAGTTGAGCACATTATTTTGTGCATCATTATCTATATAGGAAAAATTAGAAAAGCAGTATATTTTGATGCCAAAGGGGTTTTCCTCAACATGTGCATTTCCTAAGCCATTCAGCTAAGCATTCTGAGATCCCTGAATCTTATTCTAGAACAATTTTTCAGCCTTATATCAAAAACTTAGTGTGCATGCTGTCATAATTACCACCAGGTGTGATACCTGTAGGACATAAAGGAAATGAACAGGTACAATTGTGATTTGCATGCTCTCTTCTTTATTCTGTTGTTTCTCCCTTGCTGTTTTTTCCTGTTATCAATAAAAGTTACACTTCTGTGACTTCCCAGTCTTCTAACAGCGTGAGAGTCTTAGTATCATTTTTTGGCATTTTAGGTCTTGATACACATGACTAACGACCTCTTTCATAACACAGGAATTGTTTTGCTGCTTGAGAGCTCTAATGTACTTAAAATTGATGGCAAGAACTAATCTACTTGGGGTGACAAGTCAGAGCATATAGTGAATTAATTGCATGCTCAAAATTTCAAAGCAAGCAAGGATTTTCTTTTTCAATGGAATTGAGAAATTCTGATCAGGTCCCCTAGGTAATTGGAGACCCACCCCCTGGCATGTTTGGGTGCATTTCACAGAGTAATAGTCTTCTGTTTAGTATCAATGCTCAATGAGAAGGAGGAGGTCAACCTTTATAACTAAATGGCCTGATTGTGAAATGGGAATTTCCATTGAAAAATTGAAAACAATACTGATTCTAGCCTTTTTTCTTCCACCTCTAGCTATTTTGTTTACCTAGCTATTTTGTTTGTTTATATGGTCACTGTACATGTCTCTAGCCTTTTCATTCAAGATCTTTTTTTTTTTCTGTTAACTATAGCATTTTTTTTCATTAGCTTGATTTATTTTAATCTGTAGAAAATTATATAAATTTCTTTGCTATGTTTTTCCCACTAACCCTGACCATGTAGAATAATGCCCTCTGGTCTTCTGAATCCAAAATACTCTTCCATCCCACCCTTTCTCCGAAGCCTTCTTTGACCATCCTAGAGATCACTGTCTCATTAACTAAACTGAAAAATGTGTTCTCCTTATCCCTGGAATATTGTCTTACTGTTACTCTATGTCCCTCTTTCCCTACAGCTCCTTAAGGATTCTGAGCTCCTTAAGGATACATTGATTACCATAATTTTTATCTAGTTCATTTTGTGAATTTAAAATGAGTCGTTCGAATTCATTTCTCATCTTTATATTGGACTGATACCTGAACTAGAAGACTGTAAGCATACTGAGGACAGGGCTATCGTTTACACAGCTTTTGGTGTCCAGCACCTAGAGCTTCACATGTTGAACTGGACTGAATCACCTAGTAATTGATTATAACCTGCCTGTTTTAAAGATGTTTGGTCAGAAGAGAGATGACATAGCCATTCTTGATCACTTGACTTCTTAACATTCTTTGTGTTTGTTATCCTACCTGAGACTGGCACTGATATGGCTTCCTGATTCCATTTTGGCAAAACCTTTTGAATTATTGATAACATGACAAATTACCATCTCCAGTGAACATGGTGTCACTCAGGTAAGCAGCACCCTGGTTTAAATATTTAAAAAAAAATTCCAAAAAGCTTTAGCCTGGGGTATTTTAAATTATGTGAATTAAAAGTACTGAGAGCTTTAAGCACAGTTCCTAATACTAAAACTTTAAATGGAGATGTGTTCTACAGCAGAATCTCAGGATTTTCATCGCAAATCTCAGGCTTATGAAAGAATGGTAGAAATTCTGACTGAGAAGTGAAGTCATTGCTCTATGACCAAGTAGCTTGACAATATTTCCTCTGCAATGAGCAGTTGATGAACAGCCTCAGTTAGACCCTGTGGTGGGAATTCCCATGTCTACCACCTAAAACCATTTTGGCCTATGATACAGTTAGTGGCTTGTGAACAAGCTGTCTAGACATGGCATTAAAACTCCTAAAATACCATCTTCATTTGCCCCGCTCTTGTCAGGAGCATTTCAACCATCTCTGTGAATCAATCCACCAAGGGAAGACCAACCTTGGAATTTCCAGGTATTTAGATGCCAATTCCCATGGAGACATGTCTTTGTATAGACAGATAAAATGTACTGCTATGAAAATGTGCTCAAGAGACTTAGGGGCTAGAAAGATGAGAAAATACGCAACTCCACCCCCAGCAATAGTCGATGCACTTTCCATAGCCTAAATCACTGAATGCCCTGCCCCCATACCTGAGACCTGAGCAGTGTGTCGGACATGGTATATAGCCCAGATTTTACACTCAAGTAAATATGCTCTGTGTGTTCCCAAAAAGACCAATATTTATATATCAAGCTCACCAAGTTAAATTTACTTTCCCACATTAAGCCCGCATGATGAATGGCTTTATCTTGCCTATTACAGCCGGTTAAACCATAAATCCCCAGGCAGGAGAAAGAGGAAAGAAATATCCTGAACGAAGAAAGCCACTGAGGGACAGACCATTGCTATTTAAGATGGCTGTACTGCATCACATTTGTGAACAATAATATGTAAAATATGCTGGAAGAAACTATTTACTCTTATTTTCCTTCCATTTCGATTTTCTGTTAACAACAAAAAGGGAACGTTGACATGAGTATCTGACTAACCTAATATTTCCATTTCCCTAGTTTATTACTTACATAATGTAGTATTTCTCGAATCATTTTTACTTATATTCTCCTGGTTAGGTGAATTAATGAATTAATGAATAAACATGAGCATGAAAGTACTTCCATACTCTGGTTGGAATGCCTTTTCCCTTACTGAAATTTTAACCCATTTCTTAGTGTTTTAAAAAAAATTCTCATTTCTCCAAGAGACTCACTTGTTACTGTTCAGAATTTTTCTTCCTTTCCACCACACTTCCTTATAATTTGGTATTTTGTTTGGGTAACTATTTTGATCCACTTTGTTTTAAAGGTGTTTAAGTAATATTCATGATCACCAATAAAGTGTCTCGTCCGATTCAAAACTACCCAGTTAATTTCTTTCTTTATATTACACAAAACAGAGGAGGGGCATTTAGAAGTTACTAAAATTTAATTGAGGCTTTATCAGCTCACCACTTCTGGAAGTCTACTTTCTTCCCTTACTGCTTTGAAAAACCAGGACATTGTTTTTTTCCTGGGTACCTGCTTTCACTCCTCTATCTGTGAAGATGGCTAACCAACCACTCATCTCATCTACCCATCTTTCTTAACTCATTTCTGGAACATAACAGAAGACAAGTGAGAAAATGTGTGTCTGTAATTCTACAATCCTAGAGATTTCTAGAAAGAAAGCAGGTCCAGAGTTTCCTTTTCAGAGGCACAGACAGGGTAAAGGGACAAGCAACACAGAGGACTTGTTTCACATTAAATATTCCATCAGCTACAGATCATGATTTTGGAGATTTTTGTGAGGAGCCCTCTTGCTGCTTTTGCTCTTATTTTTCACTAGTCCTGCTGACTCAACTTTACACATGTTTCACCATACAGTGGATTGGATGCCTTCTAGTCTTGACATATGAAAAAAGAAATTCACTTGTCTTCTAAAAAACTAGTTATTAGAAAAGACCCATTCTCACATCCCAGGAGAAGAATCTGGTAAATGCGCAGCTGACCGAACAGTATTAAAAAAATACTCATTCTATTTGCTCATGGCTTCAAACTACTTGAGAAAGTCCAATAGCCTAATCCATACAAGTTATGGAAGGAGCAGTCAACAGACTAGAAAAGCAAATTTTCATCAGAGAGGGATATGAAGCAGACTGTATCAGGATATCCTGAATGTTGCTGTAATAACAAATGCCCTCTAAAATGAAGTAGTTAAAAATAGATTAATTCTCATCTAGCCTCCAGGTTGACTGAGGTTTGACTGGACAGCTCTTCTCCACAGTCTCATTCTTACTACAAGGCTTAGGGTGATAGAAAAGCCACTAACTGGAACAATGGTGGCAGTTGTGACATAGAGGAATCTTGTGTGTGCACCAGCTGTAAAAGCTTGTACCCTGAAGTTACATGCAACACTTTTCTCACATTTTATTGGCAAAAGCAAGTCACACTTAACTTCACATGAGCAGGAAATATAATGCCACTCTGTGAATGAAGAGAGAACTGAAATATATGTAAACAGCCAAGTGAACCAGTTGAAAATGGTTTGCTGTTAAGATAGTTTTCATGCATCCATTACATTATTTCTAAGGGGATTTTTTTTTTAAAGATGCCATTAGACTACTGTATAGAGGGTAAAAAGGGGTGGGAGGGGTGGGGGGAAGGGAAAAAATAACAGAATGAATCAAACAACATTGCTCTATGTAAATTTATGACTACACAAATGGTATGCCTTTACGCCATGTACAAACAGAGAAACAACATGTATCCCATTTGTTTACAATAAAAAAAAAAGATGCCATTAGAATCCCCACGTTCTATAATTAATTTCTAAAAATGCTCTACAAATTGAAAAATTCAGATAATGTGATAAGAGAATTATCTTTTCTACAAACCAGAGTAGATTCCCAGAAGATCAAGTGTAACTCTTTCCTCACAGTGTGAAGCGAAGATGCAAAGAAATGAAAATACTGCATGCAAAAATATAGTGCTAGCAAATAAAAATTCCAGGAGGAAAGAAACAGATGAAGGAGCAACAATAAATAAAATACAGCAGCAACAAAAACCTGAAGAAGAGTTCTTAAAGATTTGAAATTCCCTTTTGAAATGTATAATTCAGGTCCAGGTGGGTTTCCTGAAAAACACATAGAACTATACACCTATGTATGTAATACATATGTATTTATCCATATTTGAACACATACATGCATAAACATGGAGTTCACATGCACATACACATGGATAAATCTTCCTATAGCTATTTTGGTCCTATAGCTATGTATATGTACACTGGGGTTAAATATATGTGATGTGGGGAGGTGTGGATATATGTATTTATATGTATACAGATGAAGTATATATGCACAGTTATGTATATGTATAATCTACATTTCTTGGTGAAATTTTGGAAGAATAGATTTAAAAATTTTCTCAGCTTCTAGAGCACAAATGTATTTCTTAATAGGAAGAGAGACTCAGACCAGTACTGTCCTGTAACCAGTGAAGCCAGAACTATAGCATGTGTGGGAACTGTCAAGAGGAGGAGTAGTAACCAGGCGTGCAGTCTGATGTTTTAGCCACCAACCAGAAATCAAAATAGAATAACTCAGACATGCAAAACTATGGAGTGTGAACCATTCTTACACCATATCTGTGAAAATATTTGGTAAAGTAATATAAGCAAATGAAAACTGACCCAGAAGAGACATTTCAAGATAGTGGAGACAGTACAATGGACAGAGATGAACAGCAAAATTCACAATACAGTTAAATATTTACTCAACTTAGCAGTGTTCTAAATGTGGTACTTTATTTGCCCTGATTTATAGACGGGGAAAACTGAGACTGAAAGCAGACTGGCATTTGGAGGGGCAGAGCAAAGCTTCAAATTGAAGCTGTTTGTGGTTTCCTGGATACCGTGCATTGAGACAACTGTTTAGTAAAACAAGAAAACTAGGAATCACAAGGGAAAAGATAGACACATTGTCTGCAAAACTGTTTGACCCAGGATGCTAAATGCAAAGTCTAAAGATGAAAAATAAAGAACAGTATTTGTAACATGACAAAAGTTAATGCACTGTATAACCACTATGGACAGAATAAATGATACCAAAAATCACTAAATTAAGAAAATTAGTTGGTGCAGTAGCACACGCCTGTGATCCCAGCAGCTCCAGAGGCTGAGATAGGAGGATCGAGAGTTTAAAGCCAGCCTTGGCAAAATTGAGGCACTAAGCAACTTGGTGAGAACATCTTTCTAAATAAAATACAAAAGAGGACTGGGGATGTAGCTCAATGGTTGAGTGCCCGTGAGTTCTATCCCAAGTACCCCCCATAAATTATATGTAAATGTTTCATAGCAGTTTCATGAATATTAGACAAAAACTAGAAACAGCACACATGCCAACCAGTTAGTAATAATCAACAAATTATGGTATAGTCTTATAATGGCATACTGCTTAATAATAAAACTTTTATAAAGGAACAAACTGCGTGAAGAGGCAACTGACAAAAATACAACTCGCAGATATCTGTATAAAAACTCCTGCCTTATTCATAATCTGCAGCACAAATTAATAAAAGGATCTAATTTTCTACCCTATATATTGACTAAAATTAAAAGCATGCGTGATATTCATCATAGGCATGATGAGGATTCAGTTATGTGTGTGCTTTCACATGTGTACAGTCACAGTATAAATTGGTACATTAAGGAAAACATTATCTGCTGGCATCAATGCAAACATGCATACCCAGAAGCTCCTTTGGCTATAGAAGTTGTAACATATTATGTTAAAAATTGTTACAATGGTCAATATTTAACCACTGGCTCTCCAGAAAAGGCAGGGGAAAGAGGAAGAAAGGTGGGCAGGGTGATTTGGGGGTGGAGGAGACTGGAAAGAAAGGAAGGAGGGAAATATTTGTAGCATTTGTGATTTTCCATCTGTAAATAACATTTACCAGGGTCAAGTTTCAACCATCACTAAATGCAGAGTTGGGGAAAAAATACACAGTGCTGAATTTACCTACTCAACACCTCTGCATTAAGACATGTATGTGCCCAAGGACCTTGATGGCAACATTTTTGTGACCCTGTAACTGTCTCCTGCATTCTCTTTGTTAGAGTAGTTAACATGTAATACTTCAGTGGCTTTTGAAATTTTTATATAAAATTTTAAAGAGTAAGATTCTCCATGTGCTCGACAGTTACCCATAAAATCTTTTCAGTGTCTCAGCATCTGGTTTCTTTGGTTCTGGAGTCTCAAATTCAATCAGTCAAGTGCTCTATTACTATTTCCTCATCATCTCTTAGACATTGTAAAGAAATCTGACAGCTCCATTAATAAAATGAATCTTCAGCGCTTCAAGGTTGGCAGAGGAGTGATAGATAACTTCTTTGCTAACCTTGGGAGATCTGTGTGTGACTGTACTTAGGCAGCTGTCAGGTTTCCTTTTAGTTTCAATTTCACTAAAATTCAAGTTGTGTGAGGGTCAAGGTCATGTTTGCGTATGAGCTGAACTTCATCCAGAGGTTAACCCAATTCTTGGCACCTAGGAGTTATTTAACAAATCATTAATCAACTTATAAATAAGCAAATGAGTATCCTCTTTGATGAATTTGACCCTGTTATAAAAGCCCTGTTCATAAAGAAAATGATACCAAAAATAATTGCTGATTTTTTTTTCCCTGCTATGAACAGCCACCTTACTATATGTAACTGAGCTATCTCTATTTGATTTTTCTTTTTGGAGTGTGCTTTTTAAAAGACCCCTAGAAGAAAAAAGGCCCTTAATTTCTTTAAAGTTTTTTCAGAAATCTTTGGTTCGTTCTCTGCTTTAGCTTTCCTGAAATTGTATATGCATCCTTCACACTAGACAGTGTTTCTGTCTTTGAATACACCCTTTAAACATACAAACCTATCAGAGAACTTGGTTAGTATTTTTAAAATCTTCCTGCTATGTTAATTTGTATCTTTATAATACTAGAATTTCTCACTTCCACAACCTCCTGCCTTGCTTGAGCTACCTTCTTAATTTTTAGGCCATGATGTCATGTCTCTATTTGTTTTGGTCTGATAAGCAAGGACTTTATGGTTTTCCAGCATCTGGAGCTTACTGGACATAGGCACTATGAGATACTGGATTATTTCCTAAGTTTTATACTTATCTTTGTTTCTCACCTCAAAAGCCCTTGGGCTGTGGTATAGGACAGGCATTTCACTGGGCCTTCACAGTTTAATGATTTAAGTAGTGTTTGCCAAGCATTCACTGCGTGTCTAAGTCGGTATTGCCTATTATGAACTCCTTGGACAAAGTGTCAAATATCTAATAAAGTGTAGCTCCTTGGGCACTTGGATATTGTGTGTTTATCTGTAGTATATGTGTATAAGGAAAATTCTTTCCAAAGGAAGAAGGTCTGAAAGTTATGAAATTGGTTGGTATTTAAGTAGTTTCATGTTCTTTTAAAATAATGGGGTATCTGTATGTCATATGTTGGGTGAGCTGCTTAGAGGGTTACAGAATAAACCTGAAGGGAACACACGAAGCATTTGTTGAATGATTGTAGAACTACATACTTTCCAAGTTAGAGTTAATCATGAGAGGTGTCATGAAATATGTCATTTCTCTGTCCTGCTTGGGTCCCCGCCCCACCATACCACCACTACTACGCACCCATACTCTTTTAATAAAGACAATGAAGAGAAGAGGAATCAGGAAATTGAAAGGGGAAAGAGGAAATATTTTGTGCTTACTGGTTAGGCAGAAAGGAGAGGTGCATTTTTCTGTCAGTGTGAATGTTGGAGAAAATGAAAAATGGGGAAAAAAAGGTCACATGGAGTTTATTAGATACTCATAATAATGAATAGATGGTTTGGAGTAAAGACTCCCCCCTAAAACACGTACATGCATGCACACACACTCCTACACACACAGACAAGAAACTTGGAATGGCATGAGACCTGATCAAGTCTGTGTTTGTGACCATGTTTAGTGACTGCTGGTGATTGGAACACCTAATTATACCTAGGTATTTTGAATTTTTCTCTTGCTCTCTGTATTATTTGACCAAATATAAAGGAAGTGTTTTAATAAACAGTTCTATTTTATGGGGAAAAGAAAGCCTTCCTAAGTGGTATTATTCTGCTACTCATAATAATTTTAAAACCATTGTTAAGTGTCTGCTGCTCAGTATGCAAGTGAATATCTGAATCGTAAATAAAGTATTATGAAGAAATGAAGAGTCTCATTCTACGAAGCCAGACCTATAAAATGACAGTCAACTTCATTCTAATTAGATTTTACACTCTGATTAGGAACACATAAACCTGCCAAGTAATCTTCATCCTGATGTCTCTGGTCTAAACACCAAGCTCCATAGTCTGAGATCAAGGAACAGAAATTCCAGATTCTGAGGGACACAGGGCTGTTCTTTGAGTTCCTCTGTGCTTACCCTGCAAAAATGGACATTCTCTTTACCAGTTGCCACACTCCCCAGGAAATAAGAGGAATGAAGTTTGGAGGCTCCACAAAACATAATCATTTTAATTGAACACTCTCCTTGGGCAGATGAATAGGCCTCCCGCTTGACAGGCTCCTTTTCATCTCCATTACCTGTGATGAAAACCAATCAATCCCACTCCAACCAGCTCATATGTTAATATCTTCAATAGGCTCCTGATAGATCTGCCAACTGAGATGGATGTGATTTCTGACCAACTTCATGTTCTGGTTGTGTAACCAACTAGAAGGGCGAAGAAGTTCCACTTTGGGCTTTTCATTTTTCCAAGCATAATAATGAATTCCTTTCTACTTTCTCCCATGAGAGCACTAAGAAGATCTTTTTAAGAGGTCAGAGTGTTTTAAAGTGATGACCAGACAGATATTTAGGCCACAATTCAATTTGAAAAGTTATTACTAAGGTGCCTACTAAGTGCAGGGGATTCTGGTAGGTATTTGGTAGAGAAAATGTTTTCAAATGCCAGCAATATTTGTCTTCTTTAAGAGTGTGTACACACACACCCACCCAACCACACACACACGCGCGCGTACAAACACATAAATATATACTTTTTAAGGCACTTAGACTGTAAGCAAAGAGGTTAAAAATATATAAATTATATAAATTTATATATTAATATATATTTAGCATACATTTTAATATATATTCAATACCAGTGAAAACCAATTGTGATGAGGCAGAGCAGATTGTTAAACAGAGATTACTGTGTAGAATTGAGATTAGGTAGCAAAGATCACTTGAAGCAAGCGTTGAAGAATTTACATTTATTACTATTAGCACTACAGTTTTAAATTGTAAGGACCTATCTAGATGGAGGTAGAAATGTATTGGTCTGAATAGGTTAGGGTCCATGATTGACCCATAGGTGATATTAATTAACTCAGGTAACAGAAAAAGCAGAATGAGGAGACACTCTGATAAAAGGAACAAGACTCTCTCTGGGTCTCCAAGAGCCTGCTCTGGGGCTGGTGACATGGTGGTGCTGTACATGTGCAAAATATAAGACTTTCTGGAGAGACCATCTCAACGTGGTGGTCCTAGAGTTTGGATGGGAACTTGAGAGGAAAGAAGAGGAATTTTGAGAGCATTAGACTCTACAGGGAAAGAAAAGATAGAGATTTGAAGATAAAAAAGGATATGGGGTGCCGATGAATGAGAGTAGGTGATGAACAAATTTTAATGAATAGAGCCCTACTTTCAAGTCTGTATTTAGAAAGAACTGCATGTTTTAGGAACTTTGAATTTAAAAAAATTGATTTTAAAAAATAATATTGGACCTTATCTTGAATTCTAAATGTTTTATGCTTCTTTGATTTCATACAAGATAGTGTTGGGTTCCTGAGTGTTTTACCTTGACAGTATTGATATACATAAGCCCTGTTTACCTAAACAGGGGCTTGGGATAACTTTGCCTAAATAGAGTTACATTCTTTTTCTGCAGACTTCAAGCATATTACCTGTGATTATGAGGAATGTTGGTTTCAGAACTGCAAGAGGAAAGAGAACAAAATTCTAATTTTATACAGTGAATTGGAATGCAGTTAATACATTGAATTTTACTAAAAAAGCATACACCATTCTTTGAATTTTATGTCATAGAAAAATCTGATTTTTTTTCCCTGTCTCTTCCCTTTATTAATAAATTAAAACAGTCATTTCAACTTCATTAGTTACTAACAATGTCAAAAACATCACTGGCCTATGGGTTCATTTTGTGTATGTCGATGGGACCATTACAGAATATGAGCCCTCTGTGAGCCAAGAATTTAGTAGAAACTAGAACTTCCTGGAAAAGTTTTCTAGTTGGGAGTGAGAAAACCTATTTCTTGTTTCTGTCTTTGTTACCCACTAGCAGAGTCCCAAATAAACTCCTTTTCTTTGCCTCTGTGTGAATGTCTGTATAATCTATGGTTTAAAAGTTTTTCTTGGTCACAGATAATAACAACAGAGACCTCTTGGGCACTTACCTCTGTCAGACACTATGCTAAGCACTTCATCATATTATCTCACTTAATTCAAACAACAGCTCCTTCGAGAATTTTTGTCCTAAATGTTCAGCTGGGGGAACAGAGATAGACAGTGAACCCTGGTATAACATCATGGTAGTGCATGGAATGCTTTTCACGGATCTTAACCTACCGCACAGCAACCTTGAGGTCTACCTGTTTTAGGAGGAAGGGGAGACATCCAAGAAGTCGGGCAATTTGCCTATTTTCTCCTTGTGAAAACATGGGAGATTCAGAACAAATACAGATCTGGACTTCAAGGCTGTTGTTCTTCCTCTGTATCCTGCTTATAGAAAAACCATTGAAACCTGACATTTTCTGCAGCTTTTTATTTTATCTATAGAAGAAACCTAGGGATTTGGCAAATCGCAAGCTGAATCTGGCCCGTAGATGTGTCTTATTTGCTTGCACGGTAATTAAAAAACCTTGTGGTTGCCAACATTTTAATGTCAGCAAGCACCCCATAAATAACCTAGAGTTTTGGCTTCCCTTGAAACATAGGAAGATCTGGCATCTCTGGGCCTAAGAGCCTCATGGCAAGTGATCACTGGAACTGAGTCACAGGCTTTCAGAGTTTTACACGGTGTTCACCCAGCTGTCTTCATTGGTCTGGGTTACCTCCAGGACTTTTGTGTGACTTCTGGATTAAAGATGTGTGCTCCTGCAAAATCAAGGACTTTGAAGGTTTTCAGTGCCACATGGCAAGTAGGTCATCCTGCTTGGCTTCTTCCCCATGACATCTACGGCAATGAGAGTCCCAATGACGTGGCTTCTCTCTCACAGGGCTGTTACAGAGCATTTCTCCAACACAAGTGACATTTCAGATTCAGGAAGGCGAGCCGAGTCATAATTGGCCCTGTCACCATTCGGGTTTGATGCTGGCACCTCATATGTTTGCCCTGGTTGAGTAATCTGTTTGTGTCTGGGTAGGCCACACACAGGCAGATGTGAACTGTTTATATTCACTTTTTGCCTGGGAACTTGTTTCCTCTGGGTCATAGCTTTGGAACCAATGATAGATTGGAAAGTTACTGGTATAGACTTGGAAGCAAACACTTCACTTGAGCCCATTTTGGTCTCTGACCTTCATAACCTTGGTTGGGCAACAGCAAAAGGGATTTTCTAATAGACAGCATCAGTGGATGAGAGTGATTGAAAATATGTCATTTCTCAATGCAGTTGAAACATTTAGTAATCCCATTTTATACACGAAGCAATTGAAATGCAGCATTGTGGAAAATGCCCATGTAAGTACCCGTACTGTCACAGATACATCTTAGTAATCAGTGAAATTCTCTTATTTCCTGGGTGCCTTTCCCAGTCGGGTCACAACCAGCTTTACCTCCAGCATTCACCAGCTAAGACAATTTCCCTGCCTCCTTTTCCTGTGAACAGCAGAATGCAAAGGGCCAAGAGGAAGGACGTGAAGCTTAGGAGACCTGAAACTCCTGCATCTGTTTTGTGCCTTGTCCTGTGGGTTGGCCAGAGAGGCCTCCTTCCTAGAGCTTCATTTCTCATTGTGACCATCTGGGAAAACCTTGTAGCACTGGCATCAATAAGCTGCATATTAAATCATTTTGTATGAAATGATGATGATTTTTTTCATTTAAGAAAGACCTTGTTTAGAGCTCTTTCTTAGAAAAGGGTGCTAAGAGGCGATGAGAATGCTAGAAGTCATTTGGGTGAGATTGTCTTACAGTTTCTTCCTTGCCTCACTCCCACCTTCAACAGGCTGCGGGTAAAATCGGGAGAGGAATAAATAGGGGAAAAAATGGAAGCCCTCTAGGTAACTTCCTGGTGTCACCTTGATCAGGAACACTTATCTGGAATCTTCCCCAGAAGCCTAGGGATGAACAGTTCTGGTTTGGCAATCCTACAGGATACTTTCTATTACAATAAGCATCAGATTTTTTTTTATTCAGAAAATAGTCACTTTAACTTAGTGTCTAGCCCTCTACCAGGCAGTATGAAACTTGTAAAAGGAGCATGCATAATGAACAGACTCTGCCTTCAGGGGTTCATGCTCTGGTTACCAAAGTCATGTGTGGGTACAAAAATGTTGATGTAGGACTTTCAGTTTTCTTCATAGTACTATCAGCGTCAGAAAAACACTCAACATTATAAACATTCTCATTTTCTTTCCTTATTAATGACACCCAGAGATTATCACAGACAATGCATTTTGGGGAGGCAAATAAAAATAATTGGTATAAAACTAAGGAGGAGAGACATTAAGTTGCCTTAGGAGTGGATACTGAACAACTTTAGCATTGACTTCAAATATGGGACTCTTTAATATTAGGCATTAATAAACCTATCAAGGGGCATTCTTTAATTTTATAACTTGTTAAAAGTCAAAAGGCTGAAAAATTCAAAACTTAAGCACAATTTGGAATAATATGAAATATTTGTAGCCTGACTCTTAAGCACTGAAGTCGTCTTCATGTGTGGGTAAGTAATTGGCAACATGAGACATCATTTTCATGCTGTATCAACATGCATGTATGCAGATAACCCAGAGAACGAATGAGTTTAATGGGATGTTTCCTTTTTCACTTTTGCCATTGTTCTCTTTGAGTGGACATGACTTTGAAAGTACATAAGTAAATGTTCCATTGGTAGTATATTTCTTTCAGGTGTGTGAAAAATCTTAGCCGTAAATATTTCCCTAAATAAATGAGCTACACTGTTGGGGAAATGCATATCGCAACTATGTTGAGATTTCATCTCATATCAGAGTGGCAGTCATCAAGAATACTAACAATAATAAATTCTAGAGCATATGTGGAGGAAAAGGAACACTTTTACACTGTTGGATTGTAAATTAGTACAACCACTCTGGAAACAAGCATGGAGGCGCCTCAAGAGACTAGGCAGGGACACATCAGATGGCCCAGATACCACTCCTAAGTATTTATCCTAAAGATTTAAAATCATCATACTATAGTGATACATTTATACCCATGTTTATAGCAACCAAACTGTGGAATAATAGCCAAACTATGGAAAAACCCAGGTGTCTGTGAATTGATGAGTGGGTAAACAAAATGTGGTGTATATATGCAGTAGAGTTTCACCCATGACAAAGAATGAAATTGTCATTTTTCAGAAAGGTGGATGGACCTGAGAACACTATGTTGAGAAAAACAAACGGAACCGAGAGTCGAGGGTTGTATATTTTCCCCCATGTGGAAGCCAGAGAAGAAAAAGGAAAAGGAAGGTGGGAAGAATCTCATGAAAATTGAAGGGAGTTCTGTAAAATACAAGAAAGGAACCAGGGGGAGGGAGGAGAGGGAAAGGGGGATTACCAGGGAATGATATTAGGCAAATCACGTAGTTTCATGATGTATGAATATGTAACAATCACACTATCATGTACAAAGAGAAGATAAGTATGCTAAACCTTTTTTTAAAAATTCTTTTTAGATATACATGATAGTACTGTACATAGTGGAATAAGTAATTTTAATTACTATCATGTTCTTGTGGTTGTACATGATGTGGAGGTACCCTGGCCATGTATGCATATACAAGGGTATGCTCCATTAATTCTGGCCTTTTCCTCTCCCCACTCTCTTCCCTTTACTCTTCTTTGTCTTATCCAATGAACTTCTGTATTATCCCTCCACACCCTCCCTTGCTGTGGGTTAGCATCCACATATCAGTGAGAACATTCAGCCTTTGGTTTTGGGAGACTGTCTCATTTCATTTACCATGATATCCTCTAGTTCCATCCATTTACTGGTAAATGACATAATTTCATTATGTATGGCTGAGTAGTATTCCATTGTGTGCGTATACCACATTTTCTTTATCCTTTCATCTGTTGGAGGATACATAGCTTGGCATTGTGAATGGAGCTATAAACACTGCTGTGGTTGTCACTGTAGTATGCAGATTTTAAGTCCTTTGGGTATAAACCAAGGAGTGGGATAACTGGATCAAATGGTGGTTCCATTCCAAGTTCTCTGAGGAGTCTTGATACTACTTTCCATAGTGGTTGTACAAGTTTGCATTCCTCACCAACATTTATTGTTACTTATATTCTTGATAATTGCCATTCTGACTGGAGTAAATTGGAATCTGTGTGGTTTTAATTTGCATTTCTCTAATTGCTAGAGGTGTTGAAGGTTTTTTCATATATTTGTTGACCATTTGTATTTCTTCTTTGAAGTGCCCATTCAGTTCCTTTGCCCATTTATTGATTGGATTATTTGGGTTTTTTCTAAATAGGTTTTTGAGTTCTTTGTATATCCTGGAGATGAATGCTGTATCTGAGGTACAAGAGGTAAAGATTTTTTCCCATTCTGTAGGTTGTTCACATTCTTGTTTTCTTTGCTGTGAAGAAACTTTGATACCATCCCATTTATTGATTCTCGATTTTGTTTCTTGCGCTGAGGCTTCTTATTGAGGAAGTTGGTTCCTAGGCTGACACGATGAAGATTTGGGCCTACATTTTTTTTCTAGGAGGCGTAGGGTCTCTGGTCTAATGTCTAGGTCCTTGATGGACTTGAATTTTGTTGAGTTTTGTGCAGGGTGAGAGATAGGGGCTCAAATTCATTCTAATACTGGATTTTCAGTTTTCCCAGCACCATTTGTTAAAGTAAACCCTTTTGAATTAACCAGCTCATGTAGTACTTCACTGAAACTTAGTTGCTCTTCCCGTCTTGTCTGTTTTCAATATACCGTCTCTAAGTGATCATTTCCTGAGGAGGTTAAAGTGATGGTCAAAGGAAGCGATTTCTACATAGAGGAGTTAGAGGAAAATCATGAGTGTGTTATGGGAGCCTTTGTATTTGGAACCTAAAGTTCTCTGGGTGCCATCCTGTCTCTCTTCCATGCTTTTCTTAATTCTGGCCTTTTTCCTGGACAGTGCGACAGCTGTTTGTAATTCTGTTTGCAATTCATTGCTGGATGAATTACGGATTGCTCTGTCTGCTTGTCATTGTTGTGGCCTCTTCAAGTTCCCATATGACAAGGGGGGAAAAAAAAAAGTCTGGGTTCTATAAAGGACTGGACTTCCTATTCCAATCAATTATTTTTAGAAAGCTTCCATAGAATGGAAAGTTTCCTCAATCAGCAGGATTTATATAAAGCTGTATGTTGGTATGCTTTTCTCAAACAAAACCTTAGAAAAGTTCTTTGAGGATCCCATGGCTTGTGGGGCCTGCCTTCTGCTTCTGGAACCATGGCAGGGTCCTGCTTAGTGCTGAGTGTGTGGTGTCCCCAGGGACCATTTGCTCTTGAGAGACTCCATCAGGAAGGACTGAAACTATATTACAGTGAACTCTGTGAGCAGCCAAGTTGAGGATGCACAGCAATCTGTTTAATCAATATCTTATCTCAATTGTCAGTTGTAAAAGGCTTAGAAATAATGCACCAAAATACTCAGCCCTGACTGTCATTTCACCTTTGTTTGATTCAGAAGGTCCTTTAGAATCTGTGTGTCCTGGGGGAGTTAGTTAAAAAAGATTCTTGGTCTAGAATGTCTGATAAGCTAGCTTTTTTCTTCTCCCTTTCCAGTTACGAAAAGAAAGAGGCAAGTGAGAAGGTTATATTGTCCTCTTGTTCCAGGAGGTAAACGAGAGTCCAAGCAAGTGAAGTGTGTTTGTAATCACTGAAACTAGTGTTCATCATTTTCTGCTGCTGTTAAATAGCCCACCAAACTCTCTTTGAAGTATAGTCAATAAAGAATCTCCTCTTCACTTACTTTGGGTCTCTCCTATTTGGGTACCAAGTTCTGTGGTGCACTTTGAGGTGATTAATGAGGCAGATGGCTACCAATTTGCAACCAAGGCCCATGGTTCTCAAAAAAGGTCTCCCAGGGATGCCCTTGCACTGGCCTGTGTAGCTCATCTATCTGTTTGCCTCTGACGGGACTCACTCATAAACAAGCTAAAAGAACATATCTGATTACCCAGCACCTCATATCAAAAGGATGTGGCCTGAAGGGCATAGCGTATGCCATTTGACTCTGAATTGGTGCCCTCTCTCAGATCCATCTTCCATTCTGGGTTTCCAGGTTCATCCTTCAAAGCATTGAAAACAACATGATTTCTTTCTCTGAAGAGCTTTCTCACCCTTGACAAGCCCATGGGACAAACAGAGCTAACCTCTATGACCTTCTGTCTGTCAGCCTTTATTGAATTGAATATTCACTCTGCAGAGCGTCACAACACGCATCTTGGAAAATTATAGAAGGAGGTGATGCACTCCTGGCCTCCAAACATCTTACCAACTTATGGGAGACACAGAACTGGCACACAGCAAAATACATGAAAACTTAAATGTCAGCAGGACAATATGTAGTTATTATAAATCCAATTAACACAACAAATATTTATGTATACACACACGTACGTAAAGCATTTTTGAAAGTCATTGGCGTTAGAAAATGGTAGTTTTTTTTTTTTACCGTCTTAGTTTTCATTTCCCAGAAGTGACACCAAGGTAAGGATTTGAGTGTAAGTTTATTTGGGGAGTTCAGGAAGGAGCAATAAGGGGAGATGGGAAAGGAAGAGAAGAAAAGGAAAGTAGCCAGAAACATGTGATATTGAGCCAGCTACTATGGACAGCTGGAGCTCAAGCCTCTTTAAAAATTCTGGGAAACAATTTATAGCATATGCCTCAAAATTATGCCCTGAAATGTCAGTCACTGGTTGAGGACTCCTCTTAGGACAAGTTAATTTCAGATACTCCTGGACTGCCATACTCGGAATGGTTTCCGGAGAAATATCTCTCCTGCAAAGAGATGCAGTTATTGGCAGTTAAAAGTTGGCCTTGGTAGGCCCTGAGGGATTTGAGGGTTAAACAGCCTCTGCGACATGTGTTGATATTAATGAAAACACTGGTTGGGAAAGGGAAGGAGAGGGAATTTGCACTTAGAGGAAACCATCAAGACAGAATTAGGGTTCTTTACATAATTGCTCAAAGGAGTATGACTCAAGTGATGTTAGAGAAGAAGGTCAAGGCTACCAGCTGCAGCAGTCCAAAGAAGGACAGTAATTCAGGATGCAAGGATCCAGGTTGGTTTTTCTTGAGTTGGGATGCCTAGTCATCTACTAGTCAGGTCTCAGCTACAAATCAGGTTGGGGGCGGTGGGTGGGTGCAGGAGTCATCTCAGACCTGAGTGTGATCAGAGATGCAATGGCTCAACCTGTCTTACCTTCAAATCGAGCAGATGGAAGAGGTAGGCAGGGACCAGTAAGCCATGGAGGTTTTGTCCTGTGTCTTCTGTTATTTGTACAAGATAACACAGCATTGGGAAGGTGGGGGTGGGAGTAGTCATCTAAAGTGAATCTGATACAGTACCCTCGTGCATTGTATTATAAATATGCATCTTCTCTAGAAACTGGCAGATGAGACAGTTAAAACTGTCAAAGGCTAAAATATTGCAAAAGGCTCTTGTTTGTCTGTTACCAGTTGTCGAGGTATTGTTTCAGAAGGCCTGTATCCTGGGCTTTGGCAAGTACCCGCTACAGGGACTTTTTTAATAGAAATATCCGTGTGTTCTGAATTTTAGCTGTCCTGGCAGATGTGCCCAGGAATGAGCTCCGTGAGAAGGCATGTCTGTGGTTGATTACTGGTTGATATATCCAGTTGTGTTATCGGATGAGTTCAATTCCCTTTTTGCTATCCTGTATTTAGATGCAAGATAGAAGAAGATCTAGAACAGAAACATCAGGATATGCTGATGTTCAGATAGATTTCATCTGGTTAAAAATAAAAAAAGTAGAGCAGAACCATGGTAGTTGCTTGTTTTCTTACATGGTCAGTAACACAGTTACATCTGTGGGCTAGGGAGGAGAAAGGTGGATCAGGATGGGTTACTTCAACAGCAGAAATTAATATAAAGAATTGCTAGCTGGGTACAGTGGTGCATACCTGTAATCCCAGCTGCTCAGGAGTCTGAGGCAGGAGGATCACAAGATTGAGGCCAACCTGGGCAACTTAGACCCTGTCTTAAAATATTAAAAAAAAAAAAAAAAAAAGTTGGGGTGGGGGCTTGCTAAGGAGGTAGATCAATGGTACAGCACTTGCCTAGCATGTAAGGCCCTGAGTTCGGTTTCCAGTATTGCCCGCCCCCCTGCAATAAAAAAAGTCAACATGCATGAGAAGGGAGGGAGGTAGGAGGATGTGGGGTGTGTGCATGTGAGAGTACTAGCAAGAACAAAAATATATAGAACTGGCTGACATAAGGAGGATTGCTACTCAGTTATAAAAATAATCATAGCAGTAGTCTGTGTAGCACTCGGTTCTGAAGGGAATGACATTAAGGACCCTTATTTGGCTGTGGGGCGAGGGGTGGTTAAGTCAGGGCGTTAGGGGAAAATCACATGTAAACACTAGAATTGTACACTGACTGCCAGAGCATGCTGTGATGGGAAACAGATTTTTGTCGTTCACGTCATGCTCACTCTGTGATATACGTAGGCACGGAGTCGAATGCAAAAGAAAAAACTTCTCCCCCAGTGACTTGTATTACTTTTTCCCCATCTCTTCGGCATGCTCACAAGCATAGAGAGGGGAATTCACAGAAGTTTTGTGTATATACAATACAGCTTCACCTTAAACTGTACTAAGCTTGTGCTGAGCGATCTATTGCAGGCACTGTATTACTTGATGGTCTCATTGATCCTAGAAATATTCTCATACCTCCTTAACAGAAAAGAGATTGATATATGGGAAGGTTGACTAATCTCCTGTAGACACAGCCAGTGCACAATCAGATTTGAATTTCAAACTCGGTGTATCCTACTCCGAAGCCTGTGCTTTGTTATTAGCAACATTGTGCTCCCCGCCCTAAATATTCTGTGACCTTATGTCTACTATGGATCCTGTCACTTTCAACAGTGAAGCTAGGGGCCTGAAGGAGGTGATCTCTAAGATGGAATAAATGTGTCCAATACAGTAGCCACTAGATGTGTGGTTATTTAAATTTGGTAAAATTTCAGTTTTGGTTCCCTAGTCAGAAATAACTTCCTTTGGAGAGCTTCATAGCTACAGGTGACTAGTGACTACCATATTAGATAGCACAGGACATTTCCACCATCGCAGAAGGTTCTGCAGTAGCTCCACAGGGAGTTACAGTGTGACTCAAAATCCCAGTTTCCAAACTTAGTGCTGCAGCTTGCTAGTTGTACACCCAGGGGCAGGTTATTTCATGTCTCCATGCCTCAGTTGCTGCATCTGTAAAATAGGACTAGTTAATGCAGTTCCTCATTGGGTTCATGTGAGTGGTAAAGTTATGAGCTTTACCACTGAATTTTTGAGACATGTTCCTTAAAGGGAGAAAGGTTCTCTTAACTCTAACAAAACATTGCCCACCTCTGGGGAAGGCAGGAAGGAGTCTTAAGCAGGGGGAGGAGGAGCTTCATAATTTAAATTAGGACTGCTCTGTGAATATAAGAAATTGTACATTAACTCACAAGATTATTTAGCCCATAGTTTTTACAGTGTACACTATGAACTAGGTTCTGATTTAAGGGCTTAGCACATATTCTATTATTTCATCCTGAAGGAGACCCAGGTCCTAGGTATTCTATAATTTTATTTTTCAATTTCTTTCACATTTTATTGACTTCTCTTGATAAGTCCTCCAAGAGTGGGAAGGAGAGGACAATGGTAAAAGCTTAAGATTCTCCACTTAAAGGACGAAGTGCAGAAACCCATCAACTGTAGAGGGCATGTTCTCTCAGGCCAGATATTTGGTGCCCGTCATCTAGTTTAATGCAGCAGCACCCTGAGAGAGGTGGTATTCTCCCATTTATAGATGTGGGAGCAAGCTAATGAGTCTCAATAATTAGCCCAGCATTGCAAAAATTAGTTCAGGGGGAGAACTGAGAGTCTAATCCAGGCCTAATTCCCAATCACATACCCTTTTCACTGTCTTGATGTCTGTTAAGAGGGATATAACACATTTGAATATTTAAATATAGAGTATAAATCAATGTAGATAAATTGCCCTAGGGGTTATATGGAAGAAAGGCTCCTCCTAGCCCAGTAGGTCTTCAGAGGCTTCGGGAAAAAAGGAGCATTAGAACTGGTGCTTGAAAGTGAGTAGGATGTTGGCCAATGAGATTGAAGAATCCAGGCAGAGTAGGCAGCACAAGCAGACTCTGGCAAGATGAGGAATCCATTAATATTAGCAGAGATGGACCAAGGAGGGGGATCTGCCTGGATGGGTGCAGTGTTTTGTCACGAACATGGTTTAAAACTGTCAGTGCATGGTCATCATAAGATGCAGATTGACTGTTTTATTACTGCTTTTTAAAATGCATTTATTTTTATGTGGTGCTGAGGATGGAACCCAGTGCCTCACATGTGCTCCGCAAGCACTCTACCACTGAGCAACAACCCCAGCCCCAAACTCCTTTTAATTCTCTACATATAAGGCATTTGTTTTGTTACATGTACCCAGGCAGAACTCTTCTACTAGGCTGCACCTTATGCATGACCACTGGTCACTGGGTTTGAGTGATAAGTATCTCTGAATGCCCTTCTTTCTGTGCCCTTCTGGGTAGCACGTCAACTCTGATGCTGCCAGTCTGGGTTCTTCACTATGCGTTATCCACCCTGGGTTCCAGAGAGATGGGTTCTGTGAAGAGCAAAGAGGAAATGCTGGGCTTTGCAAGAATTGTGGGGGGTGGGGGGGTGAAAGGGTCACAGGTGGAGCCAGAAATTTCTCATGTTCCAGGCCTGGAGTTCTTCTTGCCTGGGATAGAAACACTCTCCAGGGTCTGATTGATGACTTGGAGTCAGCAAGCAATGCTAGGCTGTATCAAAGGGGATGGGCCATAGGACTGACGGAATGTGCTAGAACTTTTGTTGCTTGTTTGGAAGCCAATAGTGGGATTATTTGAACCTGAAAACCGCTAAAAGAGAAGATCATGTGATTGATACCCATCCTTCCCCATGTCCGTGGCCTTTCCCTGACTCTCACCCCAGGGCAAAGGAATAAGGAGGACTTCCTGCTAATTTTCAACTGCATTTTGCTCTCTGTTGTGTAGTATTTCAGTGACAGGATCCACTCAGGAGAGTTGGGGAGAGGCTGGCTGAGGTTCTCAAGGAGCTGAGTTTTGAGTTCAGGTGCCCGCATGGGAATGGACTGATGCCTCCTGACCTTTCAGACCTTTGAGACCTCTGGGAGGTCTTAGAAATCACCTCAAGCCTCAAGTCCAGGATACGGCTGCCTAGGGGAATCCCAGGGAAAGGTGGCAGGTAGAGTATCCATTCTGAGTTTTATTCTCTTGTCCTCCCTCCCTCCCTTTCTGTGTGTTTGTGTTACTCTGTTGTCTCCTCCTCAAGATTCCAGAGACCATTGATGCAGGGTATTTATTTTATGTTCTTGTCAACAGAAATAACATGGACTGCAAGATGGTGGATACTACAGTGAGCTCACAACAAGATCTCCAAGATCCCAAACCACTGGCTATTCCAAGGCATCACACTACCCTTCTGGACAGGCAGCAAGAAGCAAGTTGGGAGGAGGTAAGGACCCATCCCCTCTGTCCCTTGACTCCATCCACCTTTAGTTATCAGATGCCTAATGGGCTTTTCCATTGTGTCCTTCCACAGGCCCACTTCTTGACCCAAGAAAGGCTGGACCACCTTCTCAGGTGTCCTGGGGAGCTACTGAAAGACAGTGAGGAAGGTGCTGCTGGGCCCCAGGACAGAAGTACAGTGGTGGGGGCCCAGAAGCACCTTGAGTGGCATCACACCCAGCGTGCCTCCAGACTGAAGTCATCTGAGTGACGGTTCTGAATTGGACTGTTCATCCATTGTCATTGCTTGCGTAACACAGTTCTGGATGACTTTGACTGGTTGGCTTTTTATTGCTGCGTTGTTTTTTTTTTTTTTTTTTTTTTTTTTTTTTTTCATTTTCTTTTTTCTTGACCCTGGGAGTTGTAAAAAGTAACGGCTTTAAAAGGTATAATTCTGTGCTGAAATTAGCCTTGTTTATGAACCAATTCTGTTCCTAGGGAGTTTCTGAATTGCAGTTCCAGGTTAACTAGTAAACGGGGCTGTGTAGTTGGATTTGTATAGCACTGATCCTTAGATTAAAAATATATTTTCTTTCTGTTTTTTTAAAGTTTGTATTCGGGTAATGACCCGAGTCACAATTGCTTAGCTATTGAAGAGATTTCAACGTGGTATCACTTGGAGTTGAAATATAATCAAACATACATTATACCTGGGGCTCTTGCACACCATTTGATAGAAATGTTACACTACAAAGGAAACTACAACTCACAGGTTGAAATTTAATTCCTCTCTGATCCTGCAGCTAAAATGGCAAAGAAATTATAAATATCAAAAGTAAACTTCAAATATCCTGAATATAAGCTAGTCAGTTTTGGGTGGTTTTGAAATGCCATTTCCTAACACAACACAGGAATTGGAGATTGACCTCTTCACCAGTGTTGCTGGGGTATTTGTGGATCTATCCATTTTGGAGGCATTAGAGAACAATGCATGCTTCTGTGGATGGGTTGATGGAAATTGTGGTATTTCTAACTTTGTCCTGTAACTGTGCCTGCCTTTCAATAAAGAAACTTCAGTTGATTCAGCAACAAGGTCTCTGTCACTTTCCTGCAACGCTGTGTCCTTAGTAGTTTCAAAAGAATGTCCTGTGTAGATCAAGTGGTTGACCTGCCAGAGGTATCCGCTGGGGTCAGCATTATTGCTCTTTTGCAAATAGCACTAGAGCTATCTGTTGTCAACCTCTGGGATCTGAATTGTGTGGTCACCTGCTCTTCATATCGTGGTTAGCTCTAAAAATTGCTAGTCCTGGTATTATCTCTAGCAATGGCTGCCATGTGCCATCCTTCTATAATTCTGGAGTCCCCATTTTTTCCAGGCAGGACAAGCCATCAACTCTGAGTCTTAGTTTCCTCATTTGCAAAATGAGAAGAATGACATTTACTACAGTAATGGTGACTCGAACCTTAGCCCTTGACTTCCCCATCAAGGACATTAGTCAGTTTTCACTGAAAGAAACTTTTCCCACTTCCCTCTAACAGCTTGTCCACAGGGTGGAGGCATGGTGCATTTGCTTAAGGGACCATTGGAGTTTAAAGCAGTTTACATATGTTGGCAGGTTGTAGCAGTGCAGTTGGCACCCTGTCTGTGCTTCTGAGGATTTTCTCTGATGGGTCTTTCTACACTGCAGGCCCTAAGTGCTAGAGCCCTTACCTCATAACAGCTCTTCAACCAGTGACTGAAGAGAGTATAACTACCCCATTGGGGAGACCAACAAGCTGGTTTGGAGTTCCCCAGTGAGGTGTCCTCCTGCTGGTAATTAGTTTGAGAATCCACTTCCTTTGTCTGCCTTTGTCTCCTTGTCTCATATTCTCACTTCTCAGCCAGTGTTTCCTAGGTTCACCTCACTAACAGGCAGCTAATTTGCAAATAAATTTCCATCTTAGGGTTTGCTTCTCGGGGGAGCCTAATCTAATTCTAAATTCTGGTACTGTTTCCTTAGAGAAATAATGCACCAGAGAAAATACCGCAGTTATCATTCAAGACTGAAGAGTTTCTCCCTTTGACCTTTTCCGGATAGTCTGCTATGTTAGGAATAGGAAGGGGATCTTATAAACCTGAGATCCAGTTGCCAGAGAAGGATTTCCTTCCTGTGAAACAGGCATCTTCCCAAGTGATGAGATATTTTTCCTCTCAAGGAAAGACTCCGCTAACATATGAGATCAGACAAAAGTCACCTGATGGCAAATCAAATTACAATGCACCGGCTAGAACAAGTAATTAAATATAAGGGGGTAATGGGAAAAGGAGAAAGTCACAATCCCAAGCCCCCCTCTCACCTCTCAAAGATCTCAAGGACTCCTGTTTGTCTTTGAATCACTTCTGCTTCAATTAACATTGATTGAGCCTGCCTAAAGTGCCTGGCTCTTGTCAAATCCCATTACAGGAGACTCCAAGATGCTATCTGTCTGCAAGCCTTTGTTGTGCACGACATTTTTGTGGGAATATCGAATATTATGTGGAGTAGCTAACACATTGATCAGGGCTGTTATATAAGAGGTTTGCTTTTTCTAGCACAGCGGTTTTGTAAACGGGCTTTCATTTTTACCGTTGTCATTATCAACTCAAACCAATTCTCCAGGTTAAAGTTACGATGCTCTAAAACGCATGTCAGACTGACCCACTGTTGCTTTTTGAGATAAACATTGAAAATGTCAACCCTGTAAGAAAATGTGACTGAATCCTTGTTGCAGCCATCTTACACACCAAATTTATTTTTTCATTGTTGAGAAGGGGTGCATGGTTTCTCTGTGGAGTTCCTAGTAAAGGACTTGGATGTTTATTTTACTGGAGAGGTGGTGGAATCACACTGTGTCTGTTTGGTACCTCACCCTTTGCTCAGGTGTTGGGAGTGGGGTCGTATTGATGCATCTTTCTTTTCAATATGTGACTAATGACAAAGCTTCTCTCATGCTGGGTATCCATTGCACCTTTACTCAAAATATTTTATAGACTTTCTACTGAATTTAAGTCAACAGAAGTATGCATCCAGCCCTATTATCATCTGGGTTGTGAAGGAGAAATCAAAGTTTCCTGCCTTGGATACCTGTTGAGGGGCAAGATTTCTATTAAGAAAAACATTAGGGAATGACATTATTCTTTGGCTGTTTAATGACCAAAAACCTCTTATGTAGGGAAAGCACTACTATTGGTACCTTTTTAAAGCTTGCATTGGAATTTTGTTAATTTTTATAATCTTTCCTAAACATTCAAATGCTAGTTTTGCTACTGATAAAACATTTTATGATTCAAATCATCCTAAATATTTAAATGCAGAATACAAACTAGTTAGGCAAAGTCTCCTAAATATTCGGTAAATATTTTAGGAGTGCCACAATCTTTAAAAACAAGAGATGTTTGTATATGTGTATATGCACATATACATAGAAATCATCACAATGAGATTTTCATACCTACACCGATACTATGAAAGAACTTTTTTCCTACGGGTTCGATTTATGTCTTCTTTATTTTTGAACTTTTTCCCTTGTTTTATACACTTCATTGTTTACTTTTTTCCTAGGGTTGCAGTAATCTTGCCAGAGTCAGAGAATGGTCTCAGACTTGCTAATTTTACAGGATCTGAGTTATTATCCATTTAAATTTTGGTTAACACATGGGTCTTATTGTACTTTTTCAGAGTCTCTTTGATCCTGAGCCATTTTTTAAATTTATGGCTGGAGTGTTTTTGTGGGGGAGTCAAGGTCCAGTTGCTATTTCAATGGCCCTCGGTAGCCTTGGTCTTAACTGACAATGTGGAACCTCCCCCAAGAGTTCCCATGTACATCAAATCTTAATTCTAAACAGTGAGATGTGACTTCATGATGCCATATTTTTTCAGTATTTTTGATAGAAACATCCAGAACTTTCACTATCCAGGAATAACTGAATGAACTGAATGAGCCTTGGTAGATTCTCTTTCTGGGATCAACTCCTTCATGCATCAGCTTCAAACAAACCACTAGACTCTACTGACTGACATCAGTGACCATGGAAACTGATAACTCACGTGGTCTACCAAGAAAAATCCCCAACTTCTCTTGAGTTGTTTGACTTAAAATGGTAACTCTATTTGTTTAGAAAAATTACATTTATTAAAATGTATGTGCAATGAAAACAACTGAAATCTGTATATCACAACTCTCTAAGGTTAGAGAGTTTAATAAGTAGGTCTCATTAATAAACACACTCTTTTTTTCAGTGGCTTTTCTGTATGATTTCTAATTTTTCAGTGTTCTGTACCATTATAGACTCAAGGCTTCTCATAGATATCAGTTATTCAAGTGAACAACAGTTACTCTTGTTGCCCAAATTATTGCAGCATGGGCACCCCATTAAGCTGGCTCCACTGTCTTTTCAGCATTTCTCTGGGATTATTTTTTGAAAGTCATTTTATTAGAAAGTAACATGTTCTGTATCCATTTAGAGTTTCTTTTACTGCTAAGATTTTCATCCCTGAAAAGCTTTACTTCCTATCAGTGGAGACTGTCTGTAGGATTGCATATCAGTTTTTTCCATATGAATTGATGGTGGACAAAATACTTAAGTATAATTGAAGTGCTGGAAAAAACATATTAAGATTTCATTGGTATTTTCTAATATGAATACTAATATTATTACCTGTTCTGAATTTATTTTTAACATTTCCTGTGTTCTCCTCCCTTGGATTATTAACTTAAACCGTAGTCATACTCCCTTTCTGGATGACCTTCAGGCATTCGATCATTTTGTAGTGCTCTTATTGACAAAGACAGGATCCACATAGACATAGCCACAGGATAAACAGAAAGATTTGAACCGATGAGGCCAAGGATTGTAAACCATGGAATATTCCTTAGAATTTTTCCATGGGTTTGAGGAATGGTTCTCAAAGCAGAAACACTAAGAAGCCATATTAAACACAGGTTGCTGGGCCTCATTTCTTATTATCACAGTCTGGGGTGAGACTGGAGAATTAATTAGCCTGTCTAATAAGTTCTAGGTGAGTCTGATGCTACTGGCCATGAGACCTAACTCATCAGACCACTGGTCTGATGAACATAGGAATAACTTTTGATATCTTTAACTTTGAAGACATAAACTAAGGTGAAGTTTGAGTATGGAAAAGTGGAAGTAACAACTTCTAAAAAGATGTCTTTAAGCTAAAAAGTTGGAATTATTTTGAATCTTGCTTATTCAGTCATGTCCACCATTACCTCTTAGGTCCCAATCTCCTCTTGCAAATCTGACTGCTTATACAGTGACTAAAGGGCAGAGAAGTATATAAACCTCAGTACAAAAAAAAAAAAAAATACAACAAAATTCCATAATTCATGTGAGACAGTTATCTTCACTATAAATAAATACAAATGAAATTTCTTCCAAAGATTATTTGGAGGGGAAAACAACTCACGCAAAACTATTTTTAAGTCTTTAAACTCAAAGATCTAAACTCTTGATTTTAGGGTTGAAGTGCATATCTTGTCTCTCCCCTTACCTGACATTTGTTACAGCAGGAAGTCTGTCTTCCAAAGTGTTTAAGCAAGTGCCAGGTATGCTGTCACTTCAAGATGAATAATAAACAGCCATAATAAATGGATGTTGAGGGTGACATTAAATAAGATGTTTGTGATCCTGCAGGAAGAATCATGCTGGAAGATAAACAGATGCCTTCATTTACACTATTGTTAGGAACCTGAACTTGACACATCAAACAGGTGTTCAGTCTATTTTGAAACCATCTGACAAAACTCCATTGTTTTGTTTTTCTTCTGTATGACCCTGAAGGGTAGATGTTCCTTAAAGTTCTTCTTTCTCTGTCATTGATTTATTTTTCTATTAGTGAATTCTTTACATAGTTTAAACTCTCTAGGATGGGTAGTCCACAGTCCAGGTGGACTGAATTTTCAGTTCTAGCTGCCTGTAGGCCATCTCTACCTGGATGAGCTTCAGGCTTTGGATTACCTGCCAGTAGCAGGACTCAGAGCTTCCTCTTCTTGACCAACTTCACCTTAATTTCCCTTCTTCCAGAATATTAGTCACATAATTTTCTCTGCTAAAATTTTTATCACTGCACATATTCACATGGGTCAGCCTTAGTATGTTTCTCTGACTTTGATATCTTCATTTTATCTTCTATGGAAAAACACTGTCTTAGGCACCCAATGCTGCCATTCAAATTATTATAGCCTTTTAACAGGTTTTCTCATATTCTGCCTTGGTTCACTGCAACCCATCTTAAATATCACTGCAACACAAATTTTCCCAAAGATCATGTCACTGATCATTGGCCCAGTCTAGAAGCTTTACAATTTTCAGTACTTCCTGAGGTATGTTCAGATTCTCAATCCTGCCATTCTTCCAGATTTTCCAAGAAAAAGCACCAAGTTACTTTCTCATTTTTCTTGCCATGCTTTTGAACATTGTTCATGCTTATGAACGTTCTCTCACTATTGGTTCAATATCAATCTTTAAATATTTATAGAGGTTGTATTGTCAATCTTTAAAAAACTTAAAAATGTTTTTAAAGTTAATATTTTGAGTTACTCTTTTTTTAGGGTTAATCTGTTTAGGTGATTTCCTCCTTTACCAGCTGAAATCCAACAGTCTTTAAAGATGCCTAAGAACCACTTCCCTCTAAAGTGTTGTTTGATTCACATCAATCAATAGTACCTTTCTACCTCTTTTCACCTACATTCCTTGATGGAATTTCCCATTTGGTTTTGGGCCTTATTTCTGGTGGTTTTGATGGTTATGGAACATTATTTCTTGGACTATGAACTTATACATCCTTATACCTCTATATAGGAAATACTAAGATGGACACGCCTGTCAAATGAATGCTGTTTATAATCTATAATTTAGAGGGACCTTTCTTGGCCAGACATTGGAGCCATATTGAACCTAGACTCTTGAGTTTATGCTGTAGAAGAGGAATAAAGAAATATGCTAACATATAGGTTGTGATATGTGTTCATAAGAAGACAATGGTAGAGCACTTTCCTAGCATGTGTGAGGCACTGAGTTCAATCCTCAGCACCACATGTAAAAAAGTAAAGTAAATAAAGATCATCCACAGCTAATAAAAGGATTTTTTTAAAAAAAAGTGATGTTAGTGTTACAGGTATAAAATGTATGCAGTTGGGGAAGTTCACCTGAAAAGGTGAAACAGACCTAAAGAATGAGAAATAGCCAAGCAGAGGTCTGGGAGAAATGTTCTGAACTTGAAAATAATCTGTGAAAATCCATGACAGGAATGAGCAAGGTTTGTTTAAGGAAGAGAGAAAAGATTAGTGGCATGGAGTGTAGCCATAAATGAAATTTGTATGAGATGGGAGTGATGGAATTAGATCATTAGAATTTGTAGGCTGTAAAGAGAGTTTGGATTTTATTCTAAGCATTTTCTTAGTTTGTGCTGCTTTGACAAAATATCCTTGATTGGGTAACTTATAAACAACAGAAATTTACAGCTCTGAAGATTGGGAAGTTCAAGATCAAGGTATTAGCAGGTTTGGTGTCTGATGAGGGCCTGATTTCCATTTCCAAGATGGCGCTGTTGCATCCTCCAGAGGGGAGAAGTGCTGTGCCCTAACATAGGAGAAGGTACAGAAGGGAAAGAGTGCTCCCTTCATCCTCAGACCCTTTAATAATGGGGTGAATCCCCTTCACCTTCCAAGGCCGCACTTTTCAACACTGCTACACTGGGGATTAAATTTGAACGTGAATTTTGGAAGATACGCTATCATTCCAACCACAGCGGCATGATTAAAGGAGTTAAAAGCAGGATAATTCTTTGGGAATGGAGTTACAGTGTCCTTAGCGAGGAGGCAAGCAGTCTGTTATCCCAAGGTGTTAACTCCGAAGTGTTATTTGTGAACTTTAGGTTGAGTGGGCTGACTGGTCTTTATCTTGCTTTTGAAAATATCTTCTTCTCTGTGGTAGATTAAAAACAAGTAGGTCACCTTTATGACTTCCTTCCCCTTTGATCGTAAATGATTCCCAACCCTTGACCTTATGAATCCTATAGTTGGGGGGGGGGGGGGGGGAAAGTAACCTTAAAGAGCTCAGGGACAATTTTACTTTACCAGTGAAATTTTCAAGAAAAGAAATCCAAAGAGTCTGGGCTACTTAACGTTTTCAAATTTCTTTCCTCATGACACTAACTTCTAAGAGGACAGAAGCAGCTCACCAAGCAGTGGTGTTGGCCTGTCCCATGTCTGCATTCCCTCTTGGATTCATAAAGGCAGGCCTTGAGCTTTTTGTACAACTGGTTTCTTATTCCCGTTTATAAATGGCAGGTGTATAGTAGGCACCCAATATAAATTTTCTAAAGTCTGCATGCCTTTTTAGATATATTCTGAGTCCCATGACTGTTAGCTAAGTAACCAGATAAAATAACTGCTTGGATGATGAATGGCATTAACTTAACATATAATCTTTCTTAGATTAAGAAAATAATTCTAGCCATCATGGCAATAAAATATGGAATAGTTAATGAGTCATAGTCTAGTTTCCCTACTCTTTGTATTTGCTTCAATCCTATTCTAGTACTTAGGCTAGAACAACAACAAAAAAAAAAATGTGGAAGAGTATGTGACTTTAAGAGAACCCAGTCTAAGCTTCCTGTAGTCTCAGGGAAGGAATTTGAAGGATTAGAGTCCAATACTTAAATTCCCTCTGCAGAGTCACTGCCAAGTGGAGATCCAGCTTCCCTTGGTAATTGTGTCCATGAACTCATTAGTACTTATACCAAAATCAGTGCCATTTCTGGGAAGCTCATCAGGATCAGGTGAAAATGCATGTCTCGGGGTTTACCCTTGGGTCCTATTCTACTTCAGGAAATTCAAAGACCTATAGACGTTTGGCAGATAATGCATGTGTTAAAGAAGCCAGGTATTTGAATTAAAAAATCAAGTATTAAAACAAATGACACCAAGTAGTTACCCCAAATGTGGGTGGGTAGTGGAAGGGACTGTGGTAAACTACAGAGTATGCTGCTTTTCAGCTCCCATTTATTGTTTCTTTGGAAAAACATGGGTCAAATATTGAGTCTTTACAAGGAAACAAGACTTTAGAAGTTTCAAGTGATTTTTATTTAGACAACTGGTTCAAATCTTCGAACTCTTAGATAATACATCTAAAGTCAGAATTGGGCCATGGACAATTAACTTTCAACCTGCTCTCTAAATTCCACATTTGTAAGGAAGAAATCCATATTCTTTTTTACTTGATGGAGCATCAAGTATTTGAAGACGACAATCACTATCACCTGTCACCACAATCTTCTTCATAACCTCTTCCTCAATTTTGAGCAACATGTCAGCCACACTCACAGGATGTTCTTGACCTACCCAACAAATACCTGCCATCAAACAACTGATTGGGTGACAGCTGTACAGGAATTAGGAAAAACAACTTGTGAGTGATATTCAGAGGACACTTACCAAATTGTGGTTGCTGTACAGAGCTATTCATTTAAAAATCTATCAGAACACCAATGCAAACCCAAACCTTACTGAATGGTACAAATTTCAGGTTAACAGATTATTGAGAAACAGTTTCCTTAGTTCATTTCTGAATTGTATCTACTTATATCTTTAATTAGATAAAGTGCCAAGTCCATTGTCTGTTTCTTATAGTACACATTCAATAAATATTCCTGTTCTGATTATTCCCCATTTACCTCCCCACATGGATCTACTCTCTGCCCTTTTGTTTGATGATTTGGGATATGGAAGGCTGACTACTCTGGGGGACAACACCCAGGCTTCCTTGATGTGTAGCTTGCAATAGGGTTTAACCAATAGAAGGCACCAGAAAGATAACAGCAAAAGGAGAGAGGCCAAGGTATTTCTTCCATGTTCCTTCCCTTTGAATCCCCATTTCCAAGAGTCGGTGTGTTTCTCTATGATCTCAGTTTCTTCAAAGCACCACTCTGCCATGGCTTTGATGGAATCTGAGATCATGCAGCATACAGAGACACAACTCTTACCAAACTCCCATGATGTTCATTGTGATCTCTGGTCTTTTTAACCCTAGGGTGGTAATGACTTCGCAATGTTCCTCTTATCTGAGTATATTAGTCTTCTCAACAGGTACTTCTGGCTCTGATTTAAATTTTGGGGGTGAATACTGTTTTGCTGCAATGTCTCCTGAAGGATATGTTCTCTTTTGCATTTTCTTTAAGCCTTGTATCAATTCCTCTCTCCATTTCTGTTTGCGTCAATGGTAGGAACTTGTTTCTAAAGCAAAGCCTTTAGATATTTGTTTGGAGATAGTAAATTTTTGTTTGTTTCACCATCTTGTTGGATTGTGGGATCTTCTTGGGTAAATGGCAAGACCTGTCATCCATATCTTAGTCCTCCTGGCCAAGGTCATGCCTAACCTTTCTTCACTATTTTTTTTTTAATTTAATTTAATTTTTTGTATCCTCCAATTAAGGTCTCAGCATGGCTGGGGAAAGAATTAGAACTAGTTGTGACTATGACAGTGTAATATAACAGGTCACCTTATGAAAGCAAAAATTTTATGAGTATTAAATGTCAAGAACCAATAAACATTACACTATAGCCAGTCCTGTATCTGTAAAATTCATTAAGAAGTAATTAGGGAGAAATGAATAGAGGTTTTATGTTTAGAAATTCACAGCATCTCTTAGCAAAATCCATCTTCCAAACAGTATGGGTTGTAAAATCTTCACTAATAATTTTAATATGGTCTTATCTTGAAAGCACTTTCTAAGTACTAATTCTCCCAGCATGCTTCTGGAGTATGTATCATTACCAAAGGTGTAGGCGAGGCTGCATTATTTTACAAACAAATTAGTATACTTAATAGGCGTTCTCCTTTCAACTTAATATTTAAATTGGATTTTTGGTGATTTAAAACTACAGAATCAAGGCAATTACTGTTTTGTTTATTGAGTTGGGACTAGATTATAGGTGGACATTTTATGCTGGAATGTCAGACCTTTTATGTTGTGTATTCTCACAGAGTGATCACCTAGAGCGGGGATTTTCAACCAGCAGCATTTTTGTCCCTTATGGGATATTTGGCAATATCTGGAGACATCTTCATTGTCATACCTGGGGAAGGGTGTTTGTGCGGGTTACTCCTATCTAATGAGCAGAGTTCAGAGATCCTGCTAACTATCTTCCAATGCAAAGGATAACCTCTGTATTTCCCAAGAATGATCTAGTTCAAAATGTCAGTAGTGCTGAGATTGAGAAACCCTTTCCTAATGGTTCTTTTTTTTAAACACCAATTCTGTAGCCTGTCTGCTCTTGCCCTTCTCTTTCCCTGAGACAAGGGCTAACATTTTGCTAACTACATCTTAGTCATTTCAACCAAAGGAGATTTTTGCTCAGAATTTCTTCAGTCTCACTAAGTGGTCACTATGCATATCGTGCTATCTCCACAGTAGAATGGAGTACTGAGATGTTTTTTAAGGATCTCTCAATCAAAGTTTATGTGTGCTTAGGAGAAGAAATTCAGGGGGAGGGGTTGGTAGAAGAGAGTGGCAGCCTAATTGTTAACATTGGGAAGGTAAATCCCTATACTGCTTTCATCCATTTATAATGGCATATAGGGAGAGATAGGCAAGTCTGAAATTTAAAAATAAAAAACGCTGCCAGTTCTTCTGTGTTACTAAAGGTAAAGATCTGAGCAGATGGCCCTTTGTTTAACTGACAAGGATGAGGGGAATTTGCATAGGGAAGCAATGAGTGAAGTTAACTTGCTCAGTATAATAGAAAGAGGGTTGGACTTTACAGTGGGGAACCCTAAGCTAAGAGATCAGAAAATAAGAAAGCTAGAAAAGGTGCAGTAAGCCTAGAGGAAGAGGGGAGTAGTAGAACATTCTTGCTAGACCTGGGGTCTCCAAGTGCCTTCAAGCCAAAGGCATGTCTACCAGTAAGGTCAGCCTATTTGTTTTCCTGTAATATAAAGCCCTCACTTAACCTCAAAACTTGAGTAAAGTCATCTTTATGCACAAACACACATTTATGTGGTGAGTAGTTTCTGATAATGTAAAAAAAAAAAAAAAAAAAAACCAGCTGAATTCTATGGCTGCCTCAGTGTAGTATAAAGAAAGATGAGTCTTCCTGGGACCATCAAGTTTCAGCAGACATAAAGTAAGGACCTAGAGATAAATGCAATAAGGAAGCTGTAAATCCCTGCCAACTTGCAGAAAATCTTGGGGAAAGGCAAGTGAGTTACTACAGAATAGAGGGTAGGGGATGCAAATAAATTTTAGTGAGTTCTCAAAGGATGAGGTGACTTCAGTTGAATCGGGCTAACACATAATATATCAGAAAATGCTTGATTTCAAATAACAGATATAATTTGAGTTGGATTAAGAAATAAATGGGAAATTATTGGTCTAGATAACTGGGAAGCTCAAAAGGTTACATCTAGGTAAACCAACACAGTCAATAGGGTTCTGATGGTCTCCATCTTTATCCTGTGACAACGTCATTTTCAGGATAATTCTTTTCATGTGGCAGCAGAATGGTTCCTGCTTACTCCAGATTTCTAAGCTCTTTGGTGAATACTATCTTAAAGTGGGGAAGGGACCCTCCCCCAGCCCAATGTTTATATAAATCCCTTCAAGAGGACACTGATTAATCCTTTGGGGCCTTGTTTTCAACCATAGATCAGTTCCTGTGTCTGGAGGGGAGCAGACCCCAATTGGCCATCTGGGGCCATGAATTGACCGTTGTGGCTGGGGAATCAGGCTCATATGATAGGCACACCCACCAGATGCAGAAGGGCCTGTTCCTAAAAGACAAAGTAATGAAAGAGGCAGAATCATAGTAGATGTCTGCTGAACACTGCTTGATGATTTTGAACCTATAATCTCATTGGATAAAGTAATTTTTTTTTTCAATATTCTTAGCTGCAGATGGACACAATATCTTTAATTTTTTTTATGTGGTACTGAGAATCAAGCTCAGTGCCTCACACATGCTAGGTGAGTGCTTTACCACCCCAGCCCCAGTAATTCTGTTTTTAATACGTCCTGTGTTGTAGAGCCAAATATATTTTCACTAAAACACAACTTCTTCTTCTGGGAAAAACCCAGAATTCAAACAGCTTTTCTACTTCCAGGTGTTTCCATTAGTGATTTTTAAAAAATCTTTATTTGCATCAGAATCATCTGATGTTGATGCTAAGTAAGTAAAGTTAAAAAAAAAAAAAAAAATCAACAGATACGGGACCTTACTCCAAAATACTCTGATTCAGTTAATCTAAACTGGAGCCTAAGCATTGGAATTATTTAAGATATTATTATATTGGGGTTAAGTGGTAGCATCCCAGGACTTTAATGTTAATGTGCAAACAGTGCTAAAATAGGCAAAAAAAAAAATGTATATATATATATATATATATATATATTCCATCACTAAAGCTCTGTGTGTGTTTGATGGTTTTCCATGGGAGCAAGTATTGAAGGGAGTGATGGCCAAATGAGATTAGACAGGTCAGTGTTGAAGGGGGAGAGTTTGAGGGGAAAGATTTAACTTGGAACCTAGGTACTGCTGAGGATGATGGACCTGGGTGTGGTGGCATGTAAGCAAAAGGACCCTGAGGATAACCAGGCCAACTTTGGAGGTCATTTGTGCCCACTTTTCTTCTGATCAGCTTCTCACCTCTTGTCATAGTCAGATTCTCAGAATGTCCAGTGCTGGACTAAAATAGCTGGGTGTTTATACCCCAGCCTTTCTCATTCACCAAATATAACTACTCCAGAAGGAGTTTTACCTTTTACAAGGCAGCTCTTTGCTGCTAAGGCAGATATTCAAGGAACTGACAGTTCCCTGCAGCTTGGCAGCAATTCTTTACTTAATGGAGGTTATAGGAAAATGTTCATTGTTGACTCTGCTTTGCTAATATTCTACTGAAGATTTTTGCATATTCGTTCATGAGAGAGATTAATGACCCCCCACTCCTCCTCCAGAATAAGAGGAGCTCTTTGGTTTTAAAATCAGGGTAACATTGGCTTCTTAAATGAGTTGAGAAGTACTTCTTCCTCTTTTATTTTCTGGAAGTGATGATGAAAAATTGCTGAAAATTCTTCGTTAAATATTTGGTAGAATTCTCAGGTGAATTTTTTCAACCATAGAGATTTCTTATTCAAGATCTTTTTAATTTGAAAGACGTTCGTGGTTATGGACCTATTCACATTGGTTTTCTAACATTAGTTGGATTTTGGTAGTTTTTGAGCAATTGGCTTTTTTTCTTCAAATTGCTGAATTTATGCACATGAAGTTGTTCATATATTTCCTTGTTACCATTTTACTACTGCAGGATCTGAAGTGATAGGCCCTGCTCCATTCCTAATATTATTGATTTATGCCTTTTTTTTCCCCCTTTGGTACTGGGAATTGAACTCAGGGGCACTTAACATCCTCAGCACTTCTTATTTTTTGAGATAGGGACTTGCTAAATTATTTAGGGCCTTGCTAAGCTGCTGGCTGGTCTTGAATTTGCAATCTTCCTGCCTCAGCCTCCCAAACTAGTAGAATTACAGGTGGGTGCAGCACCTCAAGCCTTTCTGTGTTTTATTGGGCAGTATTTTAAAGGTTTATCTGTTTTATTTTCCCCCAAAGCACCAGCTTTTTGATTCATTGATTCTTTTTTCTATTGTTTTTTCCTGTTTTTCAATTCCATCATTTCTGTTCTTCATAATACTTTCCTTCTCTGCTTTTGGGCATATTTTGCTTATTCCTTTTTAAATTTTCTCCTTCTTTGTGCCGTTCCCTTTTCCCAAAGGTTCTTCAAGTGCCTGTCAATATTTTCATATTAAAAATGGTTTGAGAAATAATATCAGTTTTATATAGGAACTGAGAATGATAAAGATTAAGCAATATATAAATGAAATTTGGAAAATTGATTTTTCTTCCCGAAACTCCAAAGTCATCATTACAATCACCAAGTATTGTACTTTTTCCCTAATCTTTGAAGTAGAAGCTTAGATTAGACTTTCTAATTAGAAATTAGGTTATATTTGAGGTTTTCCTCATCTCTAATGTAAGCATTTAGTGTTATAAATTTTCCTGTCAGCACTTTTAGCTAGGTCACAAAAATTTTAATATGTTTCATTTTTGTTTAGCTCTGTGCATTTTAATTTTTTTCATGACTTGACTCATGTATTCTTTTTTTTTATTAAAGTCTTTTTTATTTTTTCAGACTTCATTTTGATTCATTGTACCCAAATGGGGTACAACTTTTCATTTCTATGGTTGTACACAATGTATATTCTTAAGAAGCAGGTTAGCTTTCATGTTCTTAGAGATTTTTCCTGTAGTCTTTCCATCATTGATTTCTAATTTGATGATGATATAGTCAAAGAACACCCTGTGATTTGAATTTTTAATTTGATCAAGTTTTTTTTTTTTTTTTTTCATGATGTGGATATGTTTTATCTTGGTGAATGTTCCCTGTGAAATTGAAAAAAAAATGCATATTCTATTGTTGAATGGAGTGTTCTCTGTCAAGTACCTGCTGTTAGTTGATTTTGTTATTCAGAAATTCTGTGTCCTTTGTGGACTTGCTATACAGCACTTCTAATTAGTTGCCAACAGGAGATACTGGAAAATGTTTTCAGTGAAAAAGAATGCATCTGTGAACATGCATACAACGTGAGCACACAATTCTAGGGAATTTCTGAATTTCTTATTTCTGTTGTGGGAACAGACGACTGTAGGTAAATCTCTGGTCTTAATAGAGCTTTACTCTATCTTACCATGAGTAAGAGTTTGTCTGATCAAGTCTACTATTTGTATTAATGCATTTTAATTGTATATTAATGGGGTTAATTGTGATATTTCTGTACATACATAAAGCATGCTCTGATCATAGTCAACCACCCTTTTCCCACTACCCATCCTCTCATCCTCCCAAATCCCTAATCATCACTATCTTACTTTCAGATCAACATTTTTTAGTTTCCATATGTCACATAGACCCTACCGTGCTTGTCTTTCTGTGTCTGGCTCATTTCACTTAAAATAATATTCTCCAGTTCCATCCATTTTGCTAGGTAACAATATATCATTATTATTTATGGCTGAATAATATGTCATTGTGTATGTAGAACACATTTTCTTTATCCGTTAATCCATTGATGGGCACCTAGGGTCCACACCTTAGCCCTTGTGAATAGTGCTGCAATAAACATGGGAATGGAAATATCTCTGATATGCTGTTTACAGTTCATTTGGATGGACACACACGCACACAGGAGAGAGAGAGACTGTTCTAGTTTAGTTTTTTGAGAAACTTCCATACTGTTCTCCATAGTGGCTGTACTAGTTCACATTCCCACCAACAATGTATAAGGTTCCTTTTTCTCTACAACCTCACCAGCATTTGTGATTTTGTTACCATTGTTGTTCTTTTTGATAATAGTCATTCTAAATGGGGTGAGATTATATCTCAGTGTATTTTGATTTGCACTTCCTTGTACTTTGCTTATTCATTTGCATATGTTGAACCATTTCCTGATGGCAAATGATAGCATTTTTTCATTTTTTACACCCATTTGTTTTTATTTTCTTGAGAACTTTCTATTCAGAACATTTGTCCATTTTTAAATTAGTTTACTCATTAATCATTTTTAAGTTTTTTGAGTTCTTCATGTATTCTGAATATTAAATCAGTCGGATGAATAAGTTGGCAAATATTTATTTTCTCCCTTTCTGCAAGTTGTCTGTTCACTCTGTTGATTTTTTTCCTTTGCTGGGCAGAAGCTATTTTATTTTGATATAATCCTATTGGTCAATTTTTGCTTTTGTTTCCTGTGATCTTTGGTATCCTATCCAGAAAAATTATTGCTAGTACTAATGTCTTGAAGCGTTTCCTCTTTTATTCTAGCAGTTTCAGAGTTCCTGGTCTTACATGTAAGTCTTTGATCCATTTTAATTTGATTTTTGAACAGGGGCAAAATAGAGGTCAAATTTCAGTTTTCTGCCTGTGGATCTCCATTTTTCGAGCACCAATTGTTCAGGAAGTTGTTCTTTCTTCACTGTAAATTTTTGGCACCTCTGTTGGGCATCAATTGGTTGTAGATGTTGGGCTTATTTTGGGGATCTCTACTCCTCTGCTGATCTATGTGTCTGTTTTTATGTCAGTGCTGTGTCATTTGGTCACTGTGACTCTGTAGTCTGGAGCTTTTTCTTTTTGCTCAAGATTGCATTGACTTTTCAGAACCTTTTGTGTTTACACACAAATTTTAAGATTATTTTTTCTAATTCTGTGAAGAATATCATTGGTATTTTGATGGTCATTGCACTGAATGTAGATTTTGTGGATAGTATGGCTATTTTAACAATGTTTACTTTTCCAATCTAAGAACATGGGAGGTCTGTCTTTTTTGTCTTCCTAAATTTTTTTTCTTCACTGTTTCACAAATGTTATTGTGAAGTTCTCTCCCTTCCTTAATTTTGTTTATTCTTAAGTGTTTACATTTTTTTTGTATCCACTGCAAATGGGCTTGCTTTCATGATTTCTTTCTCAGCAAATTTTTTATTGGTATGTAGAAAAGTTACTGATGTTTGCCTGTCAATTATTTATCCTGCTATTTTACTGAATTTATTTATCAAATTTAATCATCTTCTAGAGGAGTCTTTAGGTTTTTCTATGTATAGAACTATATCATCTGCAAATAAGGATAATATGACTTCTATTTATAAGTCATTTATTTCTTATGTTTGCCTAATTCCTCTGGATAAAACTTCTAGTACTATACATTGAATAAGAGTGGTGAGAGTGGAAACTCTTGTATTATTCCTAATATTAGAGGAAATCTTTCAGGTTTTCTCCACTAGGTATGGTGTTGACTATTTTTGTCCCACACACAGCCATTATAGTGTTGAGATATAATTCTTACATAATAATTTATTCAGGACATTTATGGAGGGATATTGAATTTTATCAAATGCTTTTTCTGTATTGAGATGATCATATGATTTTTGTATTTTATTGATATGATATGATATGCTTATTCATTTGCTTATGTTGAACCATCCTTGCATTCCTGGAATGAAACCAATTTTGATAGTTTTTAAATAGAGCACTATGAAGGAAAAGATGATTTTATCAAAGATTATAAGGTGATGTTGACAATTTACATGTGATACGTCACAGTTTTGTTCATGCTTGGGTATGACTCCTTTAATATTTATAATAGTACAAGTATTTCCATGAATTGTAGCTCAGTATTGTGATAATCATACAGGGTATAAACACCCTCTGAATAAGGGGGTGCCATTTAGTCACCTTAGGCTATAGGCAAGTCTCAATCATCCATTACAATGTGACATGTAGTATTAGTCTGTATCAACTCCATGGAAACGGAAAAATGTCAGGTAGACCAGCTGATCAAATGGTAAGCAGATAAAGTAAAGATGAGGTCTCTATCAGTTAGATATTGTTACATAACAAACAACTACCATACTTAGGGCCTTAATATTTATTACTGCTTACAAGTTCAGCTGGTTTGTTTTTCTTATCTCACTTTAACTGAGTCTCATATCTGAGGCAAGCTGTGTTAAGTAGGAAGCCCACTTACAATGATTTGACTTCCTCACATATTTAAAGAGTTGACTGGATATTCAGTTATCAATGATTTTTATCCTCAAATAGGACAATGTGAGTCTCCTCTACTTGGTTTCCAATTTTCCAGTGAGCTAACCCAGGCCTGTTATGTGACAGTGGTTGCAATTGTGAGATTGAGAGTGCAGACATGAAAAACGCTTGAGGCTTAAAACTGACACTCTGTCACTTCTTTTGGCAAAGGCTTGTCCAGATTAAAGGAATGAGGAAATAGACTCCTTTCATGATGGAAGAAGCTGCCAAGTCACATTGAAATGTGAGAGGATACAGTATGGCCATTAATTGGGCCATTAATGCAATCAATCTTCCACAAGGTCCTTTTGTAATCACTCTTGCCCAGATTCCTTAAGCTAGTATATTTGGAAGTAATTTGGTTTTCAATTACTTAAGCCTGCTTTAAAAAGCTTTCTGCTACTTAAAATGATAAAGAACACTGTGAGGTTTTGCTCTGTGTCTTAAGTAAATTGGATGCTATTTTCTTTACGTAAGTTTTTGTCATCATGCATTAATAGGATTAAGACTATAAGACAAAGAAGGAGGAAGGAAAAATGAAGTCATAAATACAGAGAGGGAAAGAAGAAGCCAGAAAGAGAAAGATGCTTCATGTAGATTTCTAGTACATGCAGTAGTTATTTATTTTGTCTGGCAGAATAGGTCCTCACTTATTATTTCAAGATAATACTGTCAAGTGCAGTGACTGTTGGAAGGCATTAAAAGTATTATTCAATATTACTAGAATACTTTGTTTGCAAAGTGCTTTATAATCAATTTTTATTTTTCTATGGGTTGGCATTTTTACTATTGTTTTATAGTAAAGTAATAGTGGTTAGATTTTTTTCTCTATTGCCATCCTTTATATATTATCATATAGTCCTAACAGTCTGAGAAATTATGAGGTAAAGAAATGTTTGGAGCTCTTCATTTGATCTCCCCAGATGAGAAGATTTTGGAGATTCTGGAATGTTCTTTGGGATTCCTGCTTCAATATTTTGTCACTATGATATGTGAATCCTTCTTTATTCACAGCCCTAATTTCCTGTCTTCTTCTTGTTCAGTTTTCATGAGGACATGTGTCCACAACCTCCTGAGAATACCATTAACAAAATAGATATTGTCATAGCACTCCGGAGATTTCTAGTGAAAGTTTCTTAATGCAAAATCAATGTAAGTGGCAGACCAAAACAGTATGTTTAGGACAGGTGAATCAGGTTGAAAAACTATGTTTATCCATGTAGTTATTCAATCGATCACATACCTTCCATGTGCCATGTTCTATTCAAGGTCTTGAGATGATAAAACACACCCCTCCCTTCAAGAGCTCACATTCCAATCCAGTAAGAACAGACTTGTAAGTAGATCAAGTACTGTATTCTGTCACAGGTAAGAGGTGACTATGCATTCTGTCACCTATGTGGTTTCTCACTGAACCCTCTGAGGATGGAAGGTATTTTAGATATTCTGACTTACTCAGATTTCTCATCTGCTCTAGTTAGGTGACTTGAGTCTTCTTTGTAGGGAGTGACTGTTTGTTCATTCAGCTAAAATTATCTGTTGAATTCTAATTGCTCTAGTTCAGGACCTAATACTAGATGTGGAAAGTTTTGCAATAATAGGAAATAAAAGTATTCGCAGTGTCCAAAAAATACTTCATAGTATTGTAGGAGGATTGGAAGAGTATACCTTTGAGGAATGACCTGCCAAATGTTTAGGAATGCATAGAGCAGGTGTCTACTGACAGAAAATTGACAACTTGGTAATAACTGGCATCAGATGGGCAGTTGACAGTGGGTGAGGTGGGGTGGGATGAGACAGGGGTATTCCTGACTTATTTGGATAATTGAACCTGGAGTAAATTTTCAGATAAATTGTGGAGAGAAATGGAAAGATGTTTAAGTAAATGACTCAGCACTTCCTTGAAGTTTTTATGATGGCTTTCATGACCACAGAGAGCCTGCATATTAAGAATGCACTTAAACAGTAAAATGAGTACATGAGTAGAGATTAGGTGAAATCATTCATCAAGTTCCCTAACTGTGCCTAAGAGAACACTGTACGTGAAGTGTCACAGAAATACAAAGCAGAGGTGGCCATTATCAAGGAAGGGTACTTGACCCTAATGCCCCTGTTAAACAAAGGGAAAACTGCAGGGGAAAGGTTGTTGAATGGATTTGGGTTGAGAGAAGGAACCACTCAAATGATAAACAAAAAATCTTTGTCACTTATCAAAGAAATGTAATTTCTAGAATGCTTTATGAAAACATAATCTCTGATCACTTTCTCTCTACCATCTAGAAGGATGTTGCCCATTACCTGGGACTGAAGATTGCTCTTGTGTAGTCACTGATTTAGGGGTTTCTCAGAATCTATTTACAGTACATTGAAGAGGCATAGTACGGTATATATAAAAAGGAACATCTGGGATTTATGTGTTGGTGATGAGTTAGATCACTGAAGATATTAGATAGTACCATAGCCTAGAGGCAATGTGGGACTCTGATTTGTTGGCTTATTCTAGAGAGATGGGCTCAGTTTCTGAGTGTTTTAGGATTGGTCAGGATGTGCCAATGAAATAGCAATCTTCTAATCTCGGGGGTTTAACACATAAAACATATTATTCCTTTGTGTTAGGGAAGCAGGTATAGTCTTTTTTATGGGATTCCCCCCCCCCCCATTCTCTAATGATAGTTAACATGCAAAAATAAAATTTAGCAGAATTATAAAAATATGTTTGTTTTTCTACCTTCTGCTTTGGCAATCTCAGTAGAAGCTATAGTAAGATACTTTTGGTTGTCCTCCAAACTAGAAAGCATATTTTTGGGGCAAATTTTTCCATTCCCATGTTTTAGCTGAATAAGATTGGCAAATAAAAAAAGAAAACTTTTATTTATTGTGTCTGATGATAATTAAGGAGGATCTGGAACTTTTCTTTAAAACAATAAAATGTAAAATTATGGGAAACAAATTCATATAAGCATAGCATGTGACAGTAATAATAATGAAAATAAATCTCCAAGTAGTACTCGTTAGCTCTGAAACTGGAAAGTGTGACTTGTGGAGTTTCTCATTACTTAGTAATCTTTAGAAACCCCAAGTATGTTAGCTGTATTTGACTCATTGTAATTGTTATGTCATGCAGTCAGCTTGGTTTGCAATGAAACAACTAAAATTTATTTGTATACCAAATTGAAGACATCCTTCTCTACCCTAAAAATCACTGTGAACTCGGCTACTATAAGGAGTCAATGCAGTTTCCCAGTCTCCACACTGACGTCATTTTGGGTGACATAATTCTTTGTTATGGGGCTGTTTTGCACATTATGGGATGTTTAGCAGCATGCCTGACTTTACCAACTACACACCAGTAGTATTCCCCTTCTTGGTCTTAGTTGTTACAATCAAAAATGTTCCTAGATATTGCCAAATTTCCCCTGAGTGGAAACTCACCTTGTTCCCCATCTTCTCAAGTTGGAGAACCAGCGATGGGTATCCAATTGAGTTAAAGGTATCCAACATCTAACTACTTGAATTTTTAGGTTTTAATGGACTCTCATTGATAAAGAATAATCCGAATTTTTAATGATAGCTGTAACAGGCAAGTTCCTTTAAAAATACAGTTTCCCAATGCTGTGTAGCAGTCATTTGTAGTGAAGGTCATATAATTCATAAAATGTCACTGCTGGAAAGTGCTTGAGAAGTCATCTATTATAACATCTTTTTGACAGATGAGGAAACTGAGGCTCAGGGAGGGGATTTATCCGGTGTCAGGCGGCCAGTGGATACCAATAGCACAAGATAAATAGTTTCATCTTTCTCATGCAAGTTTCAAAGTAGGGTTTAGACCTAATGATTTTCTCTGCTGTGTAATTTTATGTTGATATAGTTTCTACAGAAATAGCTGTAATACATTGGAATAATTTCACACCATTCTTAAAGAGGCTCAGGAAAAAAAAAAAAAAGAAAGAAAGAAACAGAGGAACCAATGTGATTTTAATCAAAGGTCTATTGCAGCCACTTTACCTGGACTTATGACTGTGGTCCAAGGCAGTAGCTCCCTCCCACTGGGGTTTTGAATTCATCTTCCCCATGCAGGTTTTCTAAGCAAACAGGGGTGTATCGTGGATTATTAATGCTGCTTTTTCTGAAGTGTTTGGCAGACACTGTTATTATGCATTTGCTATGCAGTTTAATGCTGTGAACGAGAGTATTGTAATATTCACCTAAGGGAAAAAATGGAGCCCAAAACCCAATAGGAGAAAACAAACAAACAAACAAACAAAAAAACCAGAAAGATGGCCCCATAGGAAAAATAAATCTAGCATTTTAGAGGTAAATATACACTTGGTATGTTTACATTAAAGATAATAACCTAGAATCATAGAATTAAGAAATGGAAGGGACCCAGGATTACATATGGATAACCACATCCCCTTCCCATGCCATAGTAGGCATTATTAATCAATCATGACATCCTCAACTGTCACAGCGTCATGATCTTCTCCAGGCAGCACTCTAGGAAGTCACTAACAATTTATTGGCATTGACAAGAAAAACTATCCATGATTTAGACACACTTTTTTCCTTATAGACAAGCCTGGACTAAATCTTCCTTAAAAGGTATTTACCTCAAACCATGCAACTAATCATTTAAAGTATTTAGGGACTGTATTGTATATGGTTTGACTCCTTGACTGTTATTTTTCTTTTCTACAAAAGGGCTAGGGAATGCCCTTGTCCTTAGAAATCGTTGGCCCTGCAAGACTCCAGTCACCTGACTTTGCTGAACAAGGCTACTTTCCAAATCGTTGACTGAATGGGTACTTAGCAAATGTAGTAGATCATTAAAAAGTGTTCTAGCTTCTTCTCCTGATCATATGCGATCCTTTCTTTGAATGGGCCAGGGATTTTCTCTTAGGGTTCTCCAAAGAAACTGAGCCAATAGATATACATATACATACATAAATACACACATATATATGCATTATGCACACATGTATATATAAAGTAGTAAATATATGTGAAGAATTTTATTATAAGGAATTAAGTCTCTCATGTATGGAGGTTAGGATGTTCTATGGTCTGCTGGCTTCAAGATGGAGCCCCTGAAAGCCAGTAGTGTAGTCCAAGATCTAAGAGCTGGAGAGTCAGTAGTGTAGTCTCCAGTCAGTGTCTGAAGACTTGAGAACCAGGAGAATCAAGGGCAGAAGACTGAGATCCCGATTCCACTAGATAGGAAAGGAATGGGGTGAAGTCTCCCTCTACATTTTTCTTCTAATTAGGCCCTCAGTGAATTAGATAATGCCCAACCCACATTGAAGAGGATAACTTGCTTTACTGAGTCCACCAATTTAAATGTGAGCCACATTCAGAATCACCCACACATACATACCCAGGAGTAATACTTAATCCAAGCACCCCATTGCGCAGTCGATTTGGTACCTAAAATTAAATATCTTATGTACCATGTCTAATAGGGAAGACAGCATTCCAAGGGCATCCAGAAGCCAAATAGCCAAGATTCAGAAGTGAAAGCAGAAAGTTTTGGTTCCTTGTGGATACCAGAGATGTGCTTGGGACGGTTGGGGTCTCTTAGCCTGAAACATGTTGCTTCTGCCTCTTCTGTCTTCAACTGCCCTGATCTTTCCCTTCTAAAAAATATTTTTTGCTACATTTCTTTTACTTAGTTTCTGTTCCTTTATATATCTAGTTTTCCACAATCCCTCACAGCTCTTACTTTTTGTTCCTCTCTCCATGTTTCCTTTTTCATCCTTAAATATCTTATATTTGCAGGATTTCCTGGTTCAAATGTATTTTTTTGACACTGGAAATTGAACCCAGGGGTGCTTTACCACTGAGCTACATCCCCAGTCCATTTTATTTTTTTGAGGCAGGCTCTCACTAGGTTGCTTAGGACCTTGCCAAGTTGCTGCAGCTGTCCTGGAACTTGTGATCCTCCTGCCTCAGCCTCCTGAGTCTGGGATTACAGGCATGCTCTGGGTCAGATTTTGAAGAAATAAAAACTGATTGTCCTATCTGTCCTGTAATTTAAGCATTCTAAACGTTTTGTTCCTTGTCCAGCAGCATGAGCATCATCTCAGGAACCCCTTAGAAATGCAAGTTATCAGGCCCCACCTATTCAATTAGGAATCCTGGGGTGGAGTCCAGCAATCTGATTTTATAAGCTTCCATGTGATTCTAAGTGCATCTTTAAGTTTGAGGGCCATAGTTGAATCCCAGGTCTATGCATTGATGACTCTTCTGGTCAGATTTCTCCCTGCATTCCAGAGAACTATAGTGGTACCATGGAGGGTTAGGTAGAAGGAGAGTGAGTAGAGAATGACATAATGTAAAAATGACCACCCAAAGCCATTCCTTCTTTGGTGACTATGGATGAAGCAGTTGGAAATTTAGAATAAAAATTCTGTTTTAATTTTAAAGTTTTTAACCATAGTCAAGTCACTTTTAAAAAAAAAATTAGCCACACTATATTCATAGGGAATATGTAAGGATCAAATTATAGTAACTAATGTTTAAATACACTTTACAGTTTGCAGCACACTTACTCATATATTTCTCAATTATTCCCTTAGGTGAACATATGTAAAAGTACTTGTAAACTCTGGTGTGCTACAGAACTGTTGCTAGTATGGTTATTATTTTCCCCAGGAAAGCTGAAGGAAGAAAGACATGTTCTGTTGTCCAGATTGGCCCACACAGGCAGTGACCATCAACTTGTATTTTACTGGGAATCTCACACTACAGCATCTGACCTTGTTAAGAGAATTTCCTGCAGTCTTGTTTCTAATGCTTGAGTTGGCCTGAATAAAGGCAGTTTATAATTCTCCTCAATTTGCATTGACTTGGGACCAGACTTTTCATTTTTCCAAAAAGTACATTAAGCATGTGAATGTTTTCGGAGAACATCATGGACCTAAAAGTTATACCTTGGGAACTTATCATGGATCTAAAAGTTATACCTTGGGAACTTATCAAAATGTTATTCATAGTCCGATTTTAATCTTCATAAATGAGTACCTTTGTACTCTGAGTTCCCACAGCACTCATAGTTATCTATTTCCCATAGGTCTGTAGTTTTCAAGATGTGGTCCTTGGATTAGCAGCATGAGCATCAACTGGTGACTTGTTAGTAATGTGAACTTCCAGGGTTCATTCCAAACTTATGAACCAGACACTTTGGCAGGGAGCCCAGGATTTAACAAATTTCCCAGGTGATTCTGATAATGCCTAGGTTTAAGATTCGTTGACAGAGGTCTTGTTTGTGCTGAGTTTTTTTGTGAACCGAGGTCATGCCTTAATTCTTTTCATTATTTTCTACATAGTGCCTTGTACATAGTCCTTAATATCCAATGACAGATTCCTACACAAAATGTGAAATGGTCCAAATTGGGTGTCACTGGATCTCAAGCCAAGACTTGTATTTGCTATGTAACATTCAGCACAAGATCTAGAACCCTTGGACAGGTGTGGTATCAATGTGTCATAGTTGGGATATATACCACTATCTTTTTCTAGTGAGACTTCTTGTTCTGGGGATTCTTGGTTAGTAAAGGAAAAGTTACCCCTCCTTTAGTGCTAAAATCTGGTGTTCCATTGGGAACAAACAGCCCTGTATTTCCACACTTGCCACTGAGCCATCTCTCTACCTCATTCTGTCTAATGGAACCCTGGATTTCCCTGAGGTTGCTTCTTGCCTCGCGGTATCCTTCTGAAGAAGCTGCCCCATCATTCCTGGCTCCTCACTGTTGCCTGTATATCTTTGCAAGCTTAGGTAAGCACTAAAGACTGCTTTGAAGTGCATTCTACCCTCTACCAGCCATTCCCTGTCCCATGCAGCATTGCTGGCTATGAGCACTCCCCAGTGTGGGAAGTGGGTATAGTGCACTATCTCTCCTTGAATCCCGGCTGCTACCTGGAGCTTTCAGCACCCATAACACCTTTATTATCTTTTTCTGCTTTGAGAACATCAGGCCTTGATCACAGAGTATATGCCCTATAATTTCTTTTCTTTTCTTTTTTTTTGGGGGGGGTGCTGGGGATCGAACCCAGGGCCTTGTGCTTGCAAGGCAAGCACTCTACTGACTGAGCTATCTCCCCAGCCCCGCCCTATAATTTCCTATTGAATGATATTGAAGGAAAACATATAAAGAGAGTTTAGAGTCGTACATGTAGAGTTTATTCTCAGACATGGGGGATCTCTGAGTTCTGCAACAATGCCTTAAACTATGGATTTGGGGCAAAGTCTGGTTCTTTTTCTGTATTGAGGATGCTTTCTGAGATTCACATACGTACTCTTTTCACTCTTCCGAGGGGTAGATTTAAGACAGACTTTGAAATATATTATTTTATGTAAAGCAGACATGAGCATCATAAAAAGATCAAAAATATAGTATGTTCCAGATAATTGCAATGTCTCTACAGTTTCAATTATGATGTTGGCTATTGTTTTTAGATACTTACTGTGTATCCATTATGGAAGTTTATTATTTATAAAGAATCTTTGTTTCTAATCAGATTTTTTTTTTTAACTAAATGTCCTTTGGCATCCAGTAAGATGATTATGTAATTCATCTAACTTAGCCTAATGATGTAGTGCATTTTGTTAATAGATTCTCAAATATTGGACCTCTATTACAACCCTGGAATAAACTCTAGTTGGTCATAAAGGATAAAGAATTTATTAAAGCATTGATTCCATTTTACTATAGTTTCTGCTCAGGGATTTGTATGTTAATGTTAAAGAGATTCCATTTTTAACTGTATTCGCTCATAGAGAATCATCTTTTCAACTTTTTTTTTTACCTATTGTTTTTTTTTTTTAAAATCATGCTCACAATTAAAAAATGCCAACAGAAGAGTAGTAATGAAAACTAATACTTTTACCACTTCAAATTTGTACTGACTTTACCCCCACCATTATGAAAACAACTCTTTTAATCAATCTTTCTAGAAATTTTTATATATGTGAAAGTATAGTACATTATGTGTAATCCATTTAACACAATTAGGTAATTCATTATACATATTTTTATGAATACACTTTAGAGATCTCTCTACATTTCAAAAATGTACTGAGGTGCATAGTATTTCACTGTATGATGAGGCATCATTTATTTAAGTTATTCTCTCATTGATGACTACGTTTTCATTTTGGTTATCCAAATTTTCAGTATTATAAATAAAGCTGTAACATATTTTCATACTTCTCTTATAACTGTGTGTCTCATGGACAAAATTATTTGAATGGGAAATGTCAGTTCTGAATGTTATGATAGATATACCCAAGTTTCTCTTTGAAGAAATGGTATCCATTTGCCCTAAGCAATGATATGAAAAGCAAATCCATGTTTTGCATTTTTCAGTAAAGTAATGGTCACTTTTAAGATCGAAACAACAGGTCCAGCCTCCATTAGTCGCCCTGACTGGCACCTGGGAGGGCTGTCACTAAAATCTCCTTGGCTCCTTTTCCTACAAGCTCTCTACCCTTTCCCTCCAGGGCCAAAATGGAAAAATTAGGGAGCCTTTATTTCTATTCACCTTCTGAAAGAACTCTCCCTTTGAGAGCTTTTAATTTTTCAAAAATTTTCTCCATAGTATCAAATTTTAAGCTCGTTAGCTTTCAGAAGGAAAAGCATTTCCAGAAAACATTACGGAAGAACTGTGAGCAAAAATTCTCGCTTGGTATCCCTGCAGTTGTGCTTTTAATAAAATCTAAGGAAGTGCCCCCGAGTTGCCCTGAATTGCAGCAGCTTTTCCTGCTCCCCAGAGGACAGTGTCACCAGGCAGCCTTCCCCTGCTAACTTCTGCCTGTTTTCCCATCTCTGTTAACAATTAGGATGTTTCTGTTCTCTCTCATTCACCCCACCGTGCCCTCACTGCTCTGTTGACATGCTTTTTGTCTCCTCTTTTATCCTCGCCTTTCCCTGTGGCTTTCTTTTATGAGTGAGGCACAACCAGCCTCTTCTCCTCCTGTTGGAATTCGTCCAGGTCATGTGTCCGGTCATTCTACCAGGAATGCAAGACTTATGGCAAGGGCATTTGTAAAGCGAGTGAAGCTTCTCTCTGTTTTTAACCTTATGCTTCTGATTTTTCTCATTTCAGTCCTGTGGTTCTGCTTTTTAGCTGTTATATTTTGTGTGTGCGTTTATGTCAGGTTGGCCAGGCTTCTGAGGCTCCCCAAGAAACCTGGTTGTAACAATCCAATAACTGCATCCATAGGCTGCTGTGGCTGGGGGTGGTAGAAAGAACCAGTTTCCCAGTCACGGTCCTGCTTTGAATCTCAGCTCATTTTCCAGCTTGTCATAGGACTCATCCCATCTGAGGCTCAGTTTCCTCATCACTGAAACCAGAATTGGGAATAGGTAGTGTAGAAATAGGAGATCGGGTCAAATCAAGGAAATGGAGGCCATAAAATCATCTGCCTCTGGAAGTTGGAGACTGCCCCTGGAAGGATGGAATGTCAAGGATCTCCGGAGCCCATTGATTACCAAATTTACCTGCCCTTATCAAGGACTGTGGGGAAGGAGCTGCTAATTAATGCCCCCTGGGCCCTTGCCTGCCTGAATCACCCTGGCCCTCCCCCTGCCCATGGCTTCTCACTTAATGCAAAACCAGGCCTAGTCACGTAGGCAGGAAGGAGAGATAAGGGGGGAGAGAACTGGAGAACAAAAGAGAATTTAACCTATAAAAGATGTAGGGAGCGCTCACTTCTTGGGACTTTAGAACATCAGCCATGGCCCCCTTCTTCCTGCCGGGAGAAGTCTGCATTATTACCTTTAAATAAAACCTGCTTAACATGCTTGCCTTGGCGTGCTTCTCTAGTGTTCAGTCTTCAACATTAGAAGGAGCAGAACTCGTCACCGGTAAACGGCGGTATCATCACTACCACAGAAATAGAGTGTATGGATCTCACAGCCTCATTAGAAATATTCCATGAGAAAAAAAATATATGAAATGCTGAATGGTACCCGGTAAATAGAGTCCAGAAAGTTCCAGCAATGGCTGATAATAATATAGCTGTTGATGTTATTTACAAGTGGATTTTTGCTGTCTGTTTTAGGCTTTCATAAAGTGTGCAGAGTTGAGGAAACTGAGACTGAGAGGTTAAATGACTGCTCAAGTCCTTACATGGATTTCTTTTTTTAACTTTTATTTCTCCTCTCAACTTCATGGATTGTGTTGAGATTAACATTTATAAATGAACTTTGGTCTAATTGCAATGACATATTTGTGTAGGTGTGTATATATATATTTCATTGTGCAAACTGATTCCACAAAGGGCATTAAATCACCTTCAAAAGCCTATTCCACGCTGATATTCCCGGAAAGTGATTATGAATTACCTAGATAAATACCCTATGCATATTAGCACACAGATACTATTCCATTTCCTTCTAGCTTATCCTTACCATCAACCCCATTTCCTGTGGATGAGATTCCTGTAACTTCTTCATTAGGTATTTCTTCCATCATTGTCTTCACTGATTTCTCCTTAGTGAATGATTTCAAAATCATATTCCTGTATCTTGCCCATTTTGATTATGTCCATTCTATGCTTGACTTCTCTTAGACACTCCTAGAAGAAATGAATTTAAAGATTTGCCTTGAACCATACAAAGTATATTCTTAAGATCTAGGTGCTATATGTTGAGTCTTACCCTATGCTGAACAGTGTGCCAGATGTCCTTTATTCCCTACATTAACACCATGAAATGGAGATTTTCACATTTATTTCCAGAGGAGAGGAAATTATGACAGCATAATCTTTAGGATAATGAGAGAGGGGTAGGTTTATCAACTTTATCCCAAACACAAACCTCACCATGGTTGCACAGATGTGAATTTTGGACTAACTTCAAAGTTATGAAGGATGCCTTTAGTTTCAAAGCAGGCTTAGGGGCATTTAGCTGTCCTTTCTCTTTACTCGCACCCTTAAGAAGCATCCTTTCTTATTTCCTCTTAGTCGGACTCTTGCTTTCCAGGGCTTTTATGACCAGGGTGTTTTTATCCTTATTATGGAAATGCCTCAGAACAGTTTGAAAACATGGAACTATATAAATAAAATGGACAGGGCCAACTAATTGTAGGGCTGGACCAAGGTTCCAGAATAAAGAATATGACCAGAGTACCAAATCTAGCCCCCAAGGTACAGCACTAATGGGAACAGTCTACTAGCAAATTGATGTGGTAAGAATCTTCAAGAGGGTTGGGTATGAGATTCAAAATCACTGGTCAAAGTTCAGTCTAGGTGAAGATGAGAAACAGGAATAGGACTATTTCATTGGCCATGAGGAATTAGTTCAGAACATCTGGAAAGCTGTAGACCCCCTATAAGTCACGGAATCTTACTATTGCATGCTGCCTCCATTGGCCTTTGATTCCACTGGTTGTGAAAGTTTTGCTGTATCCAGTAGTGAGAGCCACAGGCTTCTCCTTTGCCAACTTCATCATGAAGTTCTTACGGGGACGAGGATAACCACAGGGCACCAACCTATCCTTGCATGATATACCATGAAGAACACGGGCATTAGCCTCTTGCAGAATTAGATTTCAGTTACATCACTTGCTTACAATGTGATCCCGAAACACTTATGTGCTTTTATCTTATTTTCTTTTTGGTCAAATAAAGATGATATCTAGTATAATTCTTATAAGGATTAAAAGTAACATACTAATGCCTGTCATATTGATGAGTGTCCAGCGTAGGCTTACATGGACAGAAAGATCAGATATGATATAAACTGCAATAAACAAAAAGGGGTTACTTGCCTAAAGGATGCTAGGGAGTCAACACATTTAGGAAACAGAAGAGAGATTGGCATTTCCAAATTCTAGACAATGACGGGTTTCTGACTTATGGAAGTAGGCACTCCTAGCATGCCCTCAGCCTTGGGCATAATGTTGAAGGGAACAGTAAGTGAAAAAGGGCCTTATCCTGCTGCCTGCCTCCTCACTCAACCTACATCCTTTAGTCTGTAACAGTTCTATACTTATGTTAATCAGAACCCATGCCAGGCACCACTTCCCTGACTCAGAGTCTTGCACTATTTATAATGGCCACAGGAATGGGGATCAGAACAATGCCTTCAGGTATGAACACATCACTCATTCAGCCTGTCCAGATTTATTTCAGACACTTTCCTTAACTAGAGCTGCCAAACTGGAATAAGAATCATTAACTCTTGTGCCTCTGTTGCCATGTCTCTAGGCCTCTAGGCTACTCCTAGGACCAGTTATGAGTGTGAATCATCTGTCACTGAGTATAATTGTAGTGGATAATATGATTATTGTCAGTATCATCACCATCATCTCATTATTGTTTTTTATGTCTCTCTTTCCTTACATGACATTTAGCCTCTTAATTCACTTATTTATCAAATGTGTTTGAACATTTACTATGTGCTAGGAACCAGGCTAGGTGAGTGAGTCAACTGTATGTCACTGTGACCAAAATATCTGACAAGGACAGTTTAGAGGAGGAAAGATTTATTTTGGCTCACAGTTGCAGAGGTATCGGTCCATGATTGGCCAGTTCCGTTCCTTTGGGTCTGAGGTGAAGCAGAGCATAATGGTAGAAAGACATGACAGAAGAAAGCTGATCAGCTCATGGCAGCCAGGGAGCAGAAAAGGGAAAGAAGGGACTGAGGAGAAGATAAACTCTTAACAGGACATACCCCCAGTGACCTCCTTCCTCTAACTAGGTCTGGCCTCCCAGTAGCAGAACCAGCTATCAATGGATTAATCTGTTTGATGGATTCATCTACTGACAAGGTCAGAGCCCTCATGACTCACTCCTTGCCTAAATGCCCTATCTCTGAATCTTGCTGTCTTAGGGACGGTGCTTTCAACAAATAAGCTTTTGGGGAACATCCCAGATCCAAATATAACACGAGGCTCTGAAGAACAAAATTGAACAAGGTAGATAAAGTACCTGGCTATATAGATGTCAAAATTGTATTTGGTGCAATGTGATAATTGTCATAATGAAGAAATTACAGGATACTTCAAGAAGATGTAAAAGGAACAATTAAACCAAGATTGGAGAAAGTTCTCAAAGGAAGAAGAGCCAAATTTGGAAACTAGAGAGTTTTCTTATAATTTATTCAATTGTTCACCTTTATTCATTCAGTAAATATTTATCACTTTCTAAGAGAAGTAAAATGTAACCCATATATGTAACTTAAAATTTCTTAGTAAGTTCTAATGTGAATCTGACCAACATTTAACAAAATAAGAAGCATGTAAATTTAATTTTAATAACATTCTCATTAATATGTATGCCCAAATTATTATCATTTCAACATGTGATTGATATGAAAATATTGAGGTATTTTACATTCTATTACACTCAGTATTCAAAATCAAGTATTTCATATTTTGAGCACAGCTCAGTTCAGACCCTGGCACATTTGTAGTGTTCACTGACCAGTTCTGGCCAGTGCTTTCTGTATCAGCAGGTTTCAGGTTCTATACTAGGTGGTAGGAATACAATGGGGTACACAATAGACATAGTCCTCATTGTGATTGAGCCTGCAGTCTACTCAGTAGTGACTGTGAGTAGTCAATGTGAGTAGTTGTGATCTAGGTAAAAAAAAGGATTGTCAGGGGCTGGGGTTGTGGTTCAGTGGGAGAAGGCTTGCCTGGCATGTGTGAGGCACTGTGTTCAATCCTCAGCACAACATATAAATAAATAAAATAAAGGTCCATCTACAACTAAAAAAAAAAATTAAAAAAATAAAGAATTGTCAGGGAAGGAAATAATGTTCTGTTAGAGAATCAGCATGTGCCAAAGTTTACAGATGAAAAACCATGGTAAACTTTGGAATGAAATAGTTTTAGAGATAAAAAGAGGGCAAAGTAAACTGTGAAGAAAGAGATTATAGAAATAACTGGATGTCAGAAGAAAATAATGTTCCTTTAAAAATTCAGATTTGATATCAAAGCCAATGGGAAGCATTGGAGGGTTTCAAGCAGGTGAAATATAAATCATATTTATATTTATGAAAGATGATCCTGACTGTATTGTGTAGGGTGGTTAAAGTGAATCAAGATCACATGCACTGAAATCGTTCACATTTGCTATAGTAAACATAGTCAACTTGATGTTGGCTTGGTCTAGGGTTAAAAGGAAGCGAGGGTGTAAGAGAGTCTTAGAACGCATATGATTTGATGATTTATCAAATTCTCTACTCACTGTAATGAGTGGGAGGAGGAGGAGCCATCTGTGACTCCCAGGCGCCTGGAGAGTCCTGGAGGATAAATAGTAGAACCATGCACCGTGGCAGGTAGAGCAAGAAAAGTCTCGAGGCTCGGGACGAGGATGATGGAATGGAGACATGAGAGATGTTGAATCCAGTTATGGACAAAGTGAATTTGGGTACTACTGTGAATTCAGAAAGGGAAATTAAAGACAGTTGAAGTCTTAGGGGTCTTTTAGCAAAGCTGTAGGCAAGGTCAAATGAAATCAACAATGGATAGTGACCACCATCTATGTGTGTCAAATCAAAGAGAAGCTATGTTTTTCCGAGTTGATTATAGCAGTGGGAAAGGGCCACCCCCATGTGGAATACTGTGGACTTGTCTAAACATACCCTGGCAGGAAGGAAATTCGCAGAATAAAGATCTCAACCTCTCCTCTCTCCTCTGTGCTCCTGCCACCGACACTAACTAAACTCACCTAGACTTCAGAAGGTTGGGGAAGTCGATTGAAGAAGTCCCAAAGAGGCAGTCTCCTAGAGTCAAGAGCAGAGTCAAGGGTGAGGAGGGTTTCTGTGGGGACAAGTGAAAACTAAAGAGCACCTCCAAAAGAGCTCATTGGAAATATACAATATCCTGGTGCCTGCATGGTTTGGGAATTAGAGGGACAGTTTGGATTAAAGGAGTCCATATCTTAATGTAGAAGCATAATTCATGAAAGTGAATGACATATCCTAGCAAGAAGATGTAAAATTAGGACAGAACTCTGAGGACCACCCCTATCTATGATAGAAACCCTTTCCCTGAATGGAAAGGAATTTTCCCCCGTTACCCCTTGGAGGAATGACTAAGGAGATGCATAGCACTTTGGTCTGTTAATTTTTTTAAAAGGCTCTTTTATGTTATGAATCAAACTGCTTGCAAACCATTGGCTTCACAAAATTGGCAAGTCAGTGATTATATTTAATGCGTTTGCTGTATGGTTTTCAAGTTTTCCGTCCTTATTATTTCTTTAAATGACTAATCACCACTCCTGGGACCAACTTGCTTCCTGCTAATGATGTGTACTTGCTGAATCTGTGTTTCTTTCTTTTTTTTTCTTTCTCTCTCTCTCTCCTTTTTAAATTCCCATCATCCCATTTCCCACTTTGGACTGTCAGGTAAACAAGCAGAACATGGGTCTTCTGCTGTTGAATCTCCCTAAGAGAAAATAGAGATGGAAAACACCAATTTTGGAAAACTAGACTGTGATGGTAAATGTATATTTAATAAAAGAGAGGGTAAAAAAGAAATAATGAGGACAAATGAGAACTAAGAGCAAACCGTAAAAGCTTATTGCCAACTGAACAGGATGGATGAAGCTCAGTGACAGAAATACAGGTAAGAAATTTGGATAAGAGAAAAGGTCTTTGGAGGTGAGGTTAAGGGAAGATGTCATACAAATAACTCAGCCCAGAGTCCTTGGGTGAATTTTACTGGTGGTGAGTGGTCCTGGTATGGATGCAGTGTTTGAAAGGAGCGAATCATCCAGGTACAAAAAGATGATAAGACCTGAGGGAAGGGTCTGGGGCCCAAAGTAGTGGAGCTCTTCATGACCTAAAGTTCCTAAACTGGGAATCAGGACCTAGGTAGTGGGGAGTTTATCTAAGTTTATTGGAATCAACTGGTGGAAGATGAGAGCACAACGCTTCTTATGATGCTCACACAGGTTCATGGGCACCAGTCAATAATGGGCACACTGGGCGTGGCAGTTTACAGGGAGTTCTTATTAGTAAATGGAAATAATCTATTGTCCTCATATAATCAATTCTAAAGCAGAGTTATTAGTGCTCTAATAAAGATAAGTGGATGCTATGGGACTATTAGGGATAGCTACTAATTCTGATGGAAGCTGCAAAGATGAGGTTTTAGCTTAGCACAGAGGGGAAAGACTACAGGCAGAAGGGACAGTATGTAGAAAACAGTGGTATGTGTGGTATTGAGGAAAATCAGTCTTCATAATAAACCGAACTTTGTATCACCTATTTGAGATGTTACAAAATCTCAAAAAGACGGCAGTAAATCCTTAGAGTAGCTCTTCAGTGAACTAGCAATCAGAAACCATAATCTTGTTCAAATGTATGTTGTGAGCATCTCTCTCAGCTTTCTTGGATTTGCTAACTCATGACTCTTATCAAAAGTCCTACAGTAATGGAATATAGAAGGAAATGCAGGAGGAAGGAGGGACAGTATAGAGGGAAAAGAGAGGTGGGAGGGGTGGGGGGGGAGGAAAAAAATAATGGAATGAATCAAACATCATTACTCCATGTAAATTTATGAATATGCAAATGGTATGCTGTTACTCCATGTACAAACAGAAACAATATGTATCCCATTTGTTTACAATAAAAATAAATTAAAAAAAAAGAAGGAAATGCAGAAGCTCATGGTGGGAGTTGGGGGGAGTGGGCATGGAATCCAGCCTCAGTCAAAGGAAGTTTCCCAGGAAAGTGACATCTAAGATAAATTTAAAAGGTGAGAGTAAGAATAGGCAGGTGAAGGTGGTGGAGGGGAGATAGGGTAGGGTTTTCCATTCAGAGAGTAAGTTCACTTCTGAATATGGCTTCTGTTCTTAACATTTCTCTGGATGAATCTGGTCTATTTCCATGAGATCACAGATCCTCCCCACCCCAACTCTAGGCTCAGCCATTTGGTTTGCTTTGGCTTATGAGATCTTAGTGGACATCACGAAAGCAGAGCCTTGAATAAGCAATTTTCCATATCTGCTCGCCCTTCTTGCACCGTGCCTTCATCACAAGAATATGCCTGGGTGAGAATGCTAGAGTGCGGCTCTTTGATCATTTAGTAATAAACACCATAACCTTGTTCAAATACATGCTATGAGCATCTTTCTCAGCTTTCTTGGATTTGCTAATTTATTACCTTATCATTAGACCTACTGTGATGGGAATTATGTATAAGGAACTATAAATGTTCATAGGGAGGGGCATGGAATCCAGTCTTGAGCAATCAAAGGAGTACAACCTGGTAATTAGTCATCCAGCTGAGGTCATCCCAGATCAGCCAATAGACAGTCAACCCTTAGACAAGTGGACAAGTCTAGCAGCAGGCTATCTACCCACCTCTGATGCATGAACAATGAACATTTATTGTTGGGAGCTATTAAATCTTGCTAGTTGTTTTCTTATTCAGCATTATTGTTACCATAGATAATTGATACATAGGGTTTTGGGGTCAATGAATGAAGGGAGTACTTAAGTCACTGAGAGGAGTTTGAACAATAACCTTTCCCATTGGTTACTTTAATATACATTCTCCAGACTGCTGTGAAGCAGTTTAGAAACAGTTTCCATTGTATGATCGATACTTTCAAAAGGACTATTGAAAAGTCTTGAGGCAAATTCTGATGTGGGTCCTATTGACCTCATTCAAGGAAACTGAAGCCAGCTTAAGAGTCTCACAGTTAAAGAGCTAGAGTTAGTGATGTAGGAAAAGTTCAATGGATTTGTTATTTGGTATCCTTGAGTAAAGATTTATAAACAATCAATAGTACTCTCATTTGTTGTTTCTCTAAAATTAGAGTACAACGTGATATTGCTGGGACTATCAGATGTGCCATTTAAACATGAAAATCTATCAAGTGACTGAAGCCCTTGAAATATCAGGCAATTAATAACCTGCTTCTCTATTAACACTTTTTCTGCAAACTAAAAGGTGAATCTAATACTCTGGTCCAGTGGTCCTCTCACTCTGGTGTGCATCAAAAATAGTTGAAGGGCTTGTTAAAACAGTACTACTAGACCCTACCCCCCAGAGTTTCAGATTGGGGGTTGTCTAGGGAAGTTTCAAAAATTTGCATTTCTAATAAGGTTCCTGGCGATGCTGACTTTGCTGGTTGGTGATTACTGTTTGGGAACCACTTCCTCAGTGACTCTGTTGGCTAACTCTGGGTCAACATGGCTAGGCTATGGTGCCCAGTTGCTTGGTCAAATACTGGGTTTGGAATAAAGCAGATTACCCTCCAGAGTGTGGGTGTCCCTCATCTAATTCTTTGAAGGTCTTAAGAGCAGGGACCCATGTTTCCAGAAGTAGAAGAAATTCCGCTGCCACATTGTAACTCCACCATCTTGCTTGTGTTTCCTACCTTTCAGTCTGCAATTCAGACAGGAATGCAACATCAGCTTCAACTTAAATTTCCAAACTGCCAGACGACCCTACCAATTTTGATGTGCTCCAAGTCAATTGTTTAATTTCCTTCCAATTTCTCTCTCTCCTTCTCTCTCATATGAGAGTTTAGATTTTAGTATCCGTAAGTAAAAATTTACAATTAATAGTACTTTGTTATTTTCTTCAAAATTAGAGCACAACTTAATATTGGTAGGACTATCAGATATGCTATTTAAACATGAAAATCTATCAAATCTAGTAGAGAGAGATTGATTAATGACCTAATGGTTCTTCTGCTCAGAAGAAGCCTAATACAGTGATACTGTTATAAAATTTCCTGGAAAGAAAAGTTAAAAAAAAAAAAAAAAGAAAAAGAAAAGAGAGAAAGGCAGAACTTTATAGATGCTATTCGTTTCATCTAGCACCTTTCCCTATATTTTACCATTCAGAAGATGTATTTAAAATACCCATGTGAGATGAAATCTGCCTGATTCCCTCTGGAGTGCTGTTTTCTGTTGGGAGCTCCATTATGGTAGCAATATAAGTTGTTCATCACAGAATAGGTTGCTGTGCAGAGTTGGGCATTTAATAAAATCTTATCTTGTAATATTGTTCATGAGTCCTGACCCATAGCCATCATTTAATAAATATTTTGAATGAACAAACATGTGAATTAAAGTTTCTATTTTTATTGAAATTTATTAATGCATCAATGGACTATAAAAATAACTACCCATTAACCTTAAGAAGTAGTGTAAAAGCAAGCATTCATTTTTCAACTTTCCAGGCTCAGCCAAAACAAGGGAACAATAGCTACCAGATAAATAAACAAGCTGTTATTATGTTATTATGTCTTGATTTGTGCCTGAGCATCTGTCATAAAAATATAGTCTCATTCAGCCATTCAACAAGCATTCATTGAATGACTACTGTATGCCTGGCACTGTCAGGTGATGTATATATAACTTATCACTCATTATGGCAATTTCATTCAGTGTTCTTAAGAAATTTTAGCAAGCAATACTAAGACAATATATTTTCACACATCCAGAAAATTAGACATGTTTTCTTGCATATTAGAAATTAAAGGAAAATTAAGCAAATGGCACTAGAATTAGAAAGAATGAGCAATTCATTAGGCAATAAGAATATTAACTAGAAACTGGAAATCTCTTTCCTATTTTAGTATGCACTTGAGCTTAATTGGCTAAGTTTTGAATATGGGGTGATGAGTTGAGTTGTTAGTACAAATCATACACCTTTTATATACTTAATAAAATCCAAGAGTCTGGGATGCATTTGCATTGCAGACAATTTATCTGGAGGAGTCAGTGAGTTGAGTAATAGAAAAGGATAATAGGAAATCAGTGGCTGAGAAACCTATAAAGTAAATTAACGTGTGCCTTACTTTATTAATTTATAACAATAATGTAATGGATAAATCAATGAGGAGTACTTTGAGAAATAGATGCAGGAAAGAGTTCCTCCTTTTTGCAATTTGATGGAATCCTTTCCTTTGCAGAGGAAATGTTGGCCAGAGGTAAAGAAATGTCTTGACATAAAGGGGAGGGGTGTGATTTGCAAAATCCGTGGGTGCTCTGCTCATATCCCTGGAGCCTTAGCATTTCAGACAACTCCTGTTGACTTCCAAATGCTTATGTTCACATCTCTTTGTCTGAGGACTTTTCCCTAAAGTCGCTGCTCTAGGAAACTGTCAGTGACTCATTCACTCAGCAGCCCTCAACTGATGACCGGCACAGTTGGTATATGAACACCCCCACTCCCTGGTGGAGTATAGCTCTTAGGCATCATTTGACAGTTTTCCAGTCTCCGCTAGGGATTAATCTCCACTTATTCACAAGGGACCCAGAATGCTAGGCTGCTTTCTCTTCCCTGTGTTGCTTCCACACTTTCTGTGTAATACTTCTTGTATCTCCCACAAAAATTCTTGCCCTTGGCCCCTTGCTAAGAGTTGGCTTCTGGGAAAACCCAAAGTAAGGCATGCACACCGATGTTGAAATGCTGATGTTCTTGTTTTGGGTTGTTCCTGGGAAGGGGCTTGATACCTCCAGGCTCGGTCCTGGCTCAGAAGTACATGCTATAGAATCTCCTTTGTTGCTATCCTGGGCTTCCATGTTTTGAGGAGCTGGTGTTTGTAGGAAGAGGTGTTTGCAGAGGAGCTTCGGGAAAGATGACAATCTTACAAGGGAGTTTAGAGGAATGCTTCCTTGTCCTTGTCTCTCCTCATGAGTTGTATCCTTTTCCACAACACATAACATGTGGGACACAGATTGATCCTAGTTAGACTGACCTTTGTTCATTTTCTATTGCAAGTCATCATTTGTCTCTCCAGTAACACTAGAGGTAAGCTTTTTTCTTTGTGTAATTCCTCCTGTCCTGGTACTTAATTAGCAATTCACACACACACTCTTCACAAAGCCTGGAAATGCCCTCTCTGTGTTCCATTTAGGGAGAGAAGCTCCCCTTTCATGACTTTCTGTGTGGAGGGAAGTTGTGCAATGAGTTTTTCTTTCAACCATCATCTCCCATGGTAACTACTATAAATAGTCTCCTTACCCATCTCTTACTCCCTCCCCTAAACCTCAGGGGTCTGCCCTCCAACTTACAGCTAGAATGGTCAGTTGAAATATAAATCCTCACATGACCTTCCTCTGTAAAATCCAGTGGCTTTCATATGCACTTCCCATAAAATTCAAACTCTTCCCTCATATTATAAATTCTTATGCTCCCCTGCCTGTCTCCTTTTGGACTTTGCCTAAATGTCATCCTTTCAGAATGGCCTGTCTGGATCACCCTATTTGAATTTGCCAATCTATCATTGACCCTCCCTATTTTCCTCCCCTTCTTGATTTTTTTTATAGTACTTATCACTATGTGATTCACTGCATACCTTCAGCATAGAGACAAAGAGAAGATTGAAAAAAATTATACACACAATTCTTGTTTATTGCCTACCTCTTGAAATATTGACCCTGAATGAAGACTCAGAAGCCCCATGTTCTTTCTGTTGCTTGTGTTCAGCAATAGAATTGATTTTTTTTTTTTTTTTTTTAAACCTGGGATTGAACTCAGGGATGCTTAACTACTGAGCTACATCTCCAAACCTTTTTGTTTTTTATTTTGAGACAGGGTCGCTGAGTTACTTAGGGACTCTCTAAGATGCTGATGCTGGCCTTGAACTTGTGATCCTCCTGCCTCAGCTTCCCAAGTTGCTGGGATTATAGGCATGCACCACCACACCTGACTCTAGAATTGATTTTTATATTTTAACTTAATTTCTCTGAGCTCATTGAATTCGTTAATTCTAACTTTATCATATAAATTTAGAAAATATAAATGCAATCCTAACGTTAATTTCTCTTTTTAATTCTTATATCTCTTAATATTCCTATATTACATCACTACAATGTTTCAATCCAATACAAATGCTGACATAGGACGTTTTTGCCTCCTAATCTCTGGGGGTTAAGGCTTCATGAATTCATCATTAAGTATGATGTTTGCAGTATGATAATTATTATTATTATCCTATTCATATTATCCAGAACTGTTTACATATTGAGTTTCTACTTCTACTTTGCTTTATTTTCTAGAAAATCATTAATAAATGTTGGACGTTATCAAGTATGTTTTTCACATCTATTGAGAAAACCATATAGATTTTTTATATTGTTAAAGTAATAAACTATACCAAATATTAGTATGAACAAAATATTAAACCACCTTGCATTCCTGGAATAAACCCAACATAGTCAGGATGTATCTAGCCTTTTTTAGATGCTGCTGGATTGTACACAGAATATTTTCATGACTTTTCATTCATGTTGATAAGAGATTATCTTATGATATATCATTCCCTTAAAGTCCTAATTAGGTTTTGCTACCAATATTTTTCAGGCCTCATAAGAGAACTTGGAGAGAGATCTCTTATTTTCTGTTGTACAAAAGGTTTTTATTCATGTGTTAGTATGACAATTACTTAAATATTTGGACTGGGTCATTAGAACTTAGCTAAGTCAGTAGTGTTCTTTGTCAGACTATTTTTACTTAGTGATTGAATTACTTTTGTCAATATAAGACTTTCCAAATATTCCATTTTTTCCACAGTTGAATCCAATTTCTTGTTAGTTTGGGAAGTTATGTTTTCTACAAGATAATACTTTTATCTACAATTTCACATTTATTGGCATAAATTGGTTCAGAGTATCACCAGTTTTCTTTAAGTATCCATAAGATCTTTACTGATGCTCTTTATTTCTTTTTAAAATTATTCATCTCTTCAAAGAATATACTTTTGGTTTTGTTGCATTTTTAATATTGTAGCCTTGTTTTACTAATTGATGTCCTTCAATAGGTTTTCTTTTTACTTCTCTTTACTTTTTGTTGTTATATATATGCTAAAATGCATTAATTCTAAATACACATTTTGATTAAGTTTTACATGTTTATGTACCTGTGAAATTACCACCCAGAAAGACACACGTACAGAAGGTTCTCTCATGGCTCTTTCTGGTTATAATCAGTCCTCTCCTGGCTATCTCTATTCTTTCTTCTGTGATAATCAATTAGTTGATGATCATGAAATGATGCCTGTTCTAGAATTCCATGTAAATAGAATCATAACCTTCTGTAACTGTCTCCCTGTGCTCATTGTGTGTGTGAGATTTCCTGATTTTGACAGACATATCAATTGTTTGTTCTTGTTTATCTGTAGTATTCTATAGATATGATTATGTCATAATTCATTTATCTATTCTTTTGTTAATGGACTCTTTTTCCATTTTGGGGGTGTTATGAGTAAGACTATGAATACTCTTTATGTGTCTTATGGAGGTTATATGCACTCATTTCTTTTAGCTATGTGCCTAGAAAGAATACTACTGGGATAATATGCTGTAGAATGGTGCTTAACTTTGTTTGATACTGCTAAATGATTTTTTAAAGTGAGTCAGTTTATGCTTCTAGCAGTGTCTGAAAGTAAAGTCACTTCACAACCTAAAAACTGAGACCACAAAAATAATCTTCTATATTTTTTATTCTAGGATTTTCATTATTATTTTACTTTCAGTTAGATATATGATCTATCTTGAATAATTTATGGTATGATTTAGGTATCAAGGTTTATTTTCCTCCCAAGTGAAAATCCTGTTCCTCCAGTACAATTTATTGACAGGACTGGGCTTCCTGTACAGCATTCCTGTGATGCCTTTGTGGAAATCACGTATGAATAAACCATTTATAGACTTGCTTGTCTACAATGTTGATTTTTTTTTTATGACTATCCTTACAATCAGACCACATGGTTTTACTGAATATGGCCTTGTTTTTCTTATAATAGATCTTATAATTCGTTAAATTTAAATTCCCCAACTTGACTTTGATCTTCAAGATTCTGTTGACTATTTTTGGATCCCTCTGCCTTTTAGTATTTATTTTAATGAAAGTCTATTAATGACAAACCCTTTTTTAATTTCTATTATTAAACATTATCTTCCCTTTATTTTTGAAATAGTTTCACTTAGTATAGAATTCCAAGTTGATGTTTGTTTTCATTGTTGCTATTCAGTTGAGAATTTAGGGATCAGGCTTATTGTTGCTCCTTTGACTGTAATGTATCTTGCAGTCTCTGCTTTTAAGTTTGTACTTTGTTTTATTTCATAAGTTTTACCATGATGTGTCTAATTGTGATTTGCATTGTATTAATCTATCTTAAGCTAATAGAGCTTCTTTCATCTGTGGCTAATGTCTTTCATTGGTCTTGGAAAATCATCTCTTCAAAAACTGTGTCTGCCTCATTTTTCTCTTATCCACTCCAATTTCATATATGTTATATATTTCCACTGTCTCATTTTTGCTTTATATGCTTTTCTATACCTCATCTTTTTATCTTCCCAATCTCTCAGTCTGGATATTATCTACTGGCTTGACTTGAAGATTACTAATCTTTTATTCCAAAGATGCCTATTCTGTTGCAAAATCCCTTAATATTCTTAATTTCAGTAATTGTTTATTTTTAAATTCTAGAATTCCTACTTAAGTTTTCATAGACTTGTTTTCTGGTGAAATTCTCTCATCTCTATTTTCTTGAGAATATTATCAGAGTTATTTTTAGTTTATATCTGATAGCTCTGGGTCACCCTTAGGTCTATTTCTGTTAACTTCCTTTTCTCTTTGGTCTCTTGAGATGCCTAGTAATTCTAAACTGAATGCCAGATACCATGTTTAATAAATGTTACATACTATAAATGATGTTATCTGTCTCCAGAGAAGGTTTTGTTTAGCTTCTGGCTAAAGAATTAGAGTTGATCTGAAGCTATATTTCAAACCTTGTGAGATCTGGCCCATTTGTATGTTGTTCCGAGTCTGGTGTGTAATCCTTTGGAAATTTTGTATCTAGTTTGGACCTGAACTTCCGATTTTCTCCCCCTAACATAATATAGTAGGTTAAATTAACCCCTCAGTTTCCTAACATCTGCTTTTTTCCCTGTTATCCAAATTTGGTCTTTTGTACACATTAATAAGTGGTTAAATTAATAAAAATAGGCTCCACATGCATTTCAGTGATTCTCTTCTTATCAGTAGCATCATGGCTCTTTAGTTCCATCTACCTTGTTAACTCTTCAGTGCCCCAAAATATCTGTAATATTTTCAAATTATTCTGAGTTTTGTTTTAGCATTTCAATGAAGTTTCTAGTTGCTCAATTAGGGGGTTATTCTGATAGAACCTGGTGCATTAGATACAGAGGTAGAATCTGTAGATGCCAGATTTAGACACAGTGTGTTATATTCCTCCAGATTCTATTGGCTGGAAAAGATCTCATGACTCCTCCTATGTAAAAGCTGGGCTGTGCCCAGGCATGGTGGCACACACGTGCTATCCCAAGCAGCTCAGGAGGATGAGGCAGCAGGATCACAACTTTGAAGCCAGTCTCAGCAATTTAGCAAGACTGTAAGCAACCTAGTGAGACCCTGTCTCAAAATTAAAAAAAAAAAAAAAAAAAAAAAAATGGATGTGCCCTTGGTTCAATCCCAGGTACCAAAAAAAAAAAAAAAAAAAAAAAAAAAAAAAAAAAAAAAAAAGAATCTTGGCCATAAAATAAGTGTGCCCAGGAGGAAATTGAAACCATTTAGGGAAAATACAGCATTTTTCCCCCTTTATAGGCAATCACTACTTGTGAACTTAACTTTCAGTGGGATCTTTATGGATTTTAAGGCAAAGCTTAAGCTAATGTTTAAGAGATAGCAGAAGACACATAGAACAGTCTGTGTATATATATTCTAAAAACTCAATTTTTATTAAATTCCTTTGTTTTGGGTACTATGCTAAGCACATTTACACCTGTTCTATTTTTGAATTCTCACATGTATCCTGCAAAATAAGTATTTTATTTTTTGACGCAGTTTTTCAAATGGTCAGTATTAGATGAAGGTGGTTGCTTAGTTTGAACTTTTTGATATGGACTAAAACCTATTCATTTGTTCCACAAAATGGTATTTTTATTATTTTAAATTACTCTCATATAGATGGAATACATATAATAATTCAGACCAAGACCTTTAGAACTGGGCTGCTCAGTTTTCAGTCCTACTTCCACCACTTCCTGATTACTCAGCCACTAGGCAATTCACTTCATGTCTGTGCCTCAGTTTCCTCCTCTGCAAGATAAAGATAATAATAAATTGTAATAAATGAATTAATCTTTGAAAAGAGACCTTAAATGCCCCTCGCACATAATAAACATTTAATACTATTAACATTATCTGATTCTACAACAGATTTGCACAATGCTTTTATAGTTTTGTAACTAATTCAATAGAACATAAGTTTGTAGACTTTATCCCTCAGGAGCATGTATCATGCTTAATACCCACTAGTAGTACAGGCTATTCAATTTCAGATCATCAAAGGAGAAAGTTTGAGTTTCCTTTTTAGAGTTGTTTTTGTCAGTTCCAGTCAATAATGCTTATCATATGTTTTCCCCACTTATACTTACTCAATTATTTTTGCAAACAATGTGTTTTTTCAGTGCTAAAGTCCTAAGTCGCTCTAAATATCTCAGTTATGAACTTATCCCTCTTCAACTGGAGATTTTTGTAAAACATGATTAAAATGTTAGGAGAGGCCTGTGTAATTTGGATGAGGTGGTAGATATTTATTTTCTAACTTGAAGAAAATTTTATGCTTTTACACTGTCACAAAACAACTTGTACTGTGACTTGTGTTTCACAGTTTTTGTACTTGATATCACATACTTTTGACAGTTCTTTCCTTTTTCTGACAGATCTTTTTTCCATTTGCAGAAGTAAGGAAGGCACACATTTCTATACTTGTATTCACTTTGTTTTGCTTGTGGTAGTATCTTACGCTTTATCACACAAAATACAGTTTTCTGTCAATCAATATTTTCTAATCTCTAGCTGTATCTCTGTGTGCACATCAGTACATTAGGGTCTGATGATTGGAAAAAGAGCATGCAAAGAATAAAAGGGGGATCATACCTTATATTGTTGAAAGTTAATTGACATATGCAAAAATGCTTTGAAAATAAGTGAGGTCTTATTTTCTTGTAGATCATCATATCATCTCATAGATATCATATCATATCATGTCATATCTAGTATAATTCCTTTCCTAGGGCTGCTATAACAAATTTCCATAAACTGGGTGGCTTCAAACTATAGAAATTGATTCTTTCTCAGTTCTGGAAACTGGAAGTTCCAAATCTAGGCATTAGTGCGATGGATTTCTCTGGGGTTTCTGAGGAGGAGTCTATTTCACTTTCTCTGTCCTAGCTTCTGCTGGCTGCAACATCCTTTGTGTTGCTTGACTTCTAGATGCATCTGTCCACCTCTGGTCTTCACATCACCTTTTCCTCAGTTTACTCTCTTCTGTCCACATCTTCTCTAATAAGAATAGCTGTCATTGGATCTGGGGCCCATTTGGATGGATGATTTCATCTCAGGATCCTTAACATAATTGCATTTGCAAAGACACTTTCCAAATAAGGTCACATGAATAGCCTCTGGATGGACACATCTTTCAATGAGGACTGCCATTCAACCTACTCTATCTAGCATGTGTTTTCTTATTTTCCTTGACTATTATCCATTTTCAGGTTCATAGAAATTCCCTTCAAACACATAAAGACCATGTCTTAGATTCATGTGCTCCCCAGATCACACATAAGTGCTCTGACTAAAAAATATCCTTTTAATGAAGTCGTATTAAGGAATGAATGGCACATATGCAAATGCAGGCAAGCAAAATATGAATGCTCATGACGTGAGGTGCCACAGTTGGAATCCAGTGATAAGACTGATGACTGGTATGAGATGGAAGGTGCTCTGATATGGGGAAGGGCACTCAGAAAGTCATCCAAGCTGAGGGAGCTGGAAAGGCTTTTGATGAAGGGAAAAGAGAAAGTGAGTTTCAAAAGACTGAATAGAAAGTTACCTGTGAGGACACTGAAGTAGAAGATTCTAGGTTTAAGGGGAACATAGGCAGAGATTTCCAGGGTGAGACCTCCTGGAAGCAGCAAGAAGGACTTGATATTGTTGGCAGATATGGTGTGTGTGGGATGGAGATATGACTGGGGATTGGTGTGTGGAGGGTGAACTATAAGAGAGAACACCAGGGTTGCATGAGTGCTAGATCATTAAGAACCTTGGATGTTCATTTGAGATAATATAATAAAACACCACAGATTAGGTGACCTGTAAATAATAGAAATTTATTTCTTAAAGTTCTGGAGACTAGGAATTCAAAGATCTAAGTGTCTGTACGTTCCATGTCTGGTGAGGGCCCATTTCCTGGTTCATAGATGGTATTTTCTGTATCATCACACAGTGAAGAGTGAATGCGCTCTGTGGGGTCCCTTTCATAAGGGCCTTGTCTTTATCTGTTCTTTATATGGCTATAACATAATGCCATATACTGAATGGCTTATAAGTAAAAATAATTTCTCTCTTATAGTACTAGAGGCTGAAATATCTAAGATCAAAGCTCTGATAAATTTTGTGTCTGGTAGGGGCTTCTTCCTCTAGGATAGTGCATCTTACTCATGTCTTCACATGGTGGAAGGAGCTAACTCCTTGAGATCTGTTTTATAAGGGCACTGATTTCATTAATGAAGGATCTGCCATCAACCACCCAATCTTTTAATACTATCACCTTAGGAGTTAGGATTTCAACATAAGAATGGGAGGGGGTATATACATTCAACTACCAAGGAGTTTGTACTTATTCTTAAAGAATAATGAGAATCATGGAAGTGGTACCTAAGACAGCTTCACATTAGTATCTTACAAAAACCCACCAAAAATAGAGAAAGGGATTGGATATTAGTGATATAAGAATTAGGTTGGTCAATTTCAAGTTGTTGGAGGAATCCAGGTAAGGAATGAGGGTGTGGTAATTAAGACAATTAAGACAGCCTAACAAAGGGTGGAGAAGTTGCATTTGAGAGTCTTGAAAATTATGAAGGACTATGGGGATATGGTAGCTGAGTGGAGTTAGGATATATGGGAAAGAGAGTCAAGGATGATTTAAAATAGCTGGTTTGTTCAACTATAGTAGGTGCTGGTACCGTTCATGGGAACTGAGGACAGAGGAAGAAAAGCACGTTAACTTTCAGTGCTTCATTTCCCTGATCCATGAAATGAGAAATAATACCTGCCATTCTCATCTTGCAGCTTTATTATTAAGACCAAATGAGGTAAAGCCTTTCCACATGTTTTTAAAATCATAAAACAATTTTGCAAATTACTTTTATGATTAGTTTACATTTTTATGATTTTAAAATTAAAACGAAATGGAAATTAAGAAGTATGTAACTGTGGGCAAAAAAAAAAACCCTGTTTTTCCAAAACTCACACTGATCTTTTCAGATGGCAAGAAACATGTACATAAAATCCAGGTTCTCCTTTTCTCTCTGCTTTTCCATACTGCACCCTGATTTCATAATGCATTTTGCCCAAGGAAAAATCCACAATCATTTTCTAAGCCTGACAGTTCAAATTGAGACCTTTACGCCTCCGGTCAAGGTTTGTCAGTGCCTTGCCACTTCATCAAGTGACCTTGCCACCTTTACTCCCGGCACCAGATTGCTCACCACCCCTCCAGGTGTGTACCCGTACAGGGCATGAACTCAGAAATCCCTATTTAAGATCTCGGGTACCACATCATTCATCTCCATATATAAAATGGGGAATAATTATATCTATTTCACAGGAATGATGGCTAGATGAAAATAATCACACAGGTGACATGTGCCAACGATTATGTACTATATACCTGGTAAAGAGTAGGGACTCAATAGTACTTTTATTATTATCATTTTCCAGTCTAAATTCTTTGAAGACAGATACATCTTATCTTGTTCTTAGAAATCTTTTCTTCTGCTCCAGCTTTATAGATTTCTCAAGATGCCAGTGGAATTTGATCTCTGCATTAGAACTTCCTTGTGTCTCTGGACCTCCTGGTTTCCCATACTTCACCCCACCCCATCTTTATAAATTTCTGTAACACTAGTGATCTGCCTCACAACACCTACTACTAGATTATTGAATTATCTGCTCTCTGTCCCTTTGTCTCTCTAAAGTAGACCTAACATCCCTCAAGTGACTATATCTAACATAGTGTAACACATTAGAAGACAAACATGAATGAGATGACCTGAAAATCAACACATCTTTTTTGCCTTCAAAATATTCAACATTTTTCTTCAGGAGTCTTATTAAAGATCTTCCTTCCTAGTCCTCTCTTTGTATATCAAAATCAATATTCATGTTTCAAAGGAAGAAAGAGCAGTGAAAAACTGAGGTGAAAGATAAAACATTTTATTGTTTAACCTCAGAACTGAGGAGAATGTTGGTTTTAGAACATTTTGATCTCCTTGAGTTTATTTTCTTTCTCTGTCAGCTCAAAAATTGCAATAATAATTGTATTGTTCCCTAAATGTCCTAGTTACAAGAAAAGCCAAGATGATGTCATCTGACTATTAGGAAAAAGTTGTAGGAAAAAAGTCCATAAAGCATTCTTGCTTTCTTGATAAGAATGCAGATCACTTCACTACTGAAGGAAAATCAGCCTCAGGCACAGAGGTCTTGGCCAGACTACAGCCGAATGTCTTCCGCCAAGTGCCTGGAGCAGCTTGTGGCCTTAGCATGGAGAGGTTGCTTAAGATGGAAGTGATTTATGTGGCAATTTTAAAATTTCATTTTAAAATTCTATTCATGGAAGTTAAAGATTGTATAATTTGGGGGGGAAAAAAACTCCAGCAGGCATCCACTAGATTATGAAGTCTTGAACTTTTAATTAGGACAAATTTACTTAACTTCTTCACATTCAGTTTCTTATATGTTAAATGGGAGTGAAAAATATTTCTTACCAAACAAATCTAGGTAGGTATTTGGAGAGCAATGATAATAAAACAACATTCTATCTCCTAACTCTTGGTGCAATTGGAAAGTACCTATAAGTGATTGGGAGAATCTTCTAACTTTATTCCAAAGTATAATTTAAAAGAATTTTAAGCACTACTAACATGTCAAAGATTTATTTAACTCATTAGTGAGGGAACCAGGAGGATGTTAGAACTGGTTCAAAGAGAATTGGAAAAACTGAATATATATACATAAGGGTTCTGAAAGAAAGACTGCTGGACTAAAGTTGCTGAATTTAGATAAAAAAATTTTGTTCACCTTGTAAGGAAAATAAAATCAATCTCTGGGATTGCCATTTCTACTGTTTATACATCATTTGCATGTTTATCAGATAAAATCTAAAGTTAACATATTTCTTCACAGTTTATAAATCCTAAATATGGTAAGTAGCTACACAAAGGTACATTCTCTTGCAAAAACTGAAGAATCCCAAGAGAGATCTGTTAGACACTACACCTATGATACTAAAAGGAAGTGCAGGCAAATGGATGAAATTGGAGAATATCATGCTAAGTGAGATAAGCCAATCTCAAAAAGCCAAAGGACGAATGATATCGCTAATAAGTGGAGGATGACACATAATGGGGGGGAGGGAAGGGTTAGAGTTAGGGTTAGGGAGGGGGGCAAGTATGGAGGAAGGAACTACTGTATAGAGGGTAAAGAGGGGTGGGAGGGGTGGGGGGAAGGGAAAAAAATAAATAAAAGGAAGTGTAACCATTATTTTTATCTTTTTTTCAAGTTTTGGATATATATTTTAATATTGCCTTCTGTTTTCAGAATTTCCTATCCTGTTTGATGCCTTCAGTTCTCTTCTGTCTTGGCAGGTCTACCCGTCCCTAGCTCTTTTCCATCAGCCATTTATTGCCCAATTATATCCTCTGGTCTTTCTCTTTTCTGCTCCCTCTTCAGATAATTTTTTGAGTCTCCTTTAGTTCTTATGCTAAAAAGCTGACTTAAACTAAATTGGCTGTGCACTCTATTAGTTTCCCATTAGTATTAAAGACAGATAAGATTTCTATTCCCTTCCCAGTATCTCTATGTGGAATAAGGAAAGCAAGTCTCAAGCAGAGTTCTATGCATCTTAAATCTAAAGCAAACAGGCACAAAGTGCTACAAACTCAATGAAGTCCTGGGTCTGTCCTTTTGTCTGCTCTAAAATCACCTTGTGAGGGGTTCATTTAAAACAAATGTGCACTTTTGTCTGTGCCATACATTTTCAAACCATTTCTCTCTAACATAGAGTAGTCAAAAATCTTCTAAACATGCATCTTAGGACTAATTAGGTAGCAAATTGTGGAGCCATTACTAAGGGTAGCAGATGTGTTGAACTTTTGTTTATGCTGTTTTCCATCCTGTCCTAGTATCTTTTTTCTTTTTTTTTTTTTTTTTTGGTACCAGAATTGAACCCAGTGGGAAGTGGAGGTGCTTAACCATTGATCCATATCCCCAGCTCTTTTTTTTTTTTTTTTTTTTTTAGTTTAATAAACAGGAACTTTTTATTGTCAAAGTCTTAGGTGCTTGTTGCCAGCTCTTTTTAATTTTTTATTTTGACACAGGGTCTCACTAAGTAAGGGCCCTGCTCAGTTGCTGAGCCTGGCTTTGAACTTGTGATCCTTCTGCCTCAGCCTCCTGAATCACTGGGTTTACAGGTATGCGCCACTGCACCCAGCCTGTGCTTATACTGTGAACACCAGGGAAGGCCCATATCTAACATCCATTATACTTATTAACAAGCTACTCATTTCATCAATAAAAATCAATTTATATCCATTATGTTGGTTGACAACATCTGGTATTAATCCAAGAGAGCCAGTTGAAGCCTTGCAAATGCCATCTATGATATGCGGTCTTCTGAATAAATGTCAACTAACCACCCCCAATTAGAGAAGCTGTCCTACCCTAGAGGTACCGCGAGCATTCACACGTAGTACACAACATAGGCTGGAAATAAGTTTAAAAATAAAATACAATCTACATGGCAAGCTGGGATTCATCTCTACCATTCATCATGAAGATGTCCCAGCCTGCTGCTCTCTCTGGGAGGCAGAGGTGATGTGGTACCTACTGGGGTGGACGTATCCTTTCTCCAAACTCTGGAAGCTGGAGCAGTGGCAAAACTTCTTTAGGAACGTAGACTCTAGTCACTCTGGCCATGGGGAATTAAGCAAGGAAAATGCTGGCGACTCTGAATTTTGCCCTGGAGAGTTGGGGTGTTGCAAAAAAAAAAAATGAGACCCCACAGTCTAATAATTGCCATAGCTGTAGTAACTGAGAAAATATGGGACAGCAAAGTGAAAGATCCTGACTTATAAAGAAAAAAAAAATATATTTTTACATTTCTTTTGGGCGCTTGTGCCTGTCAGAGCTTCCAGGAAAAACAAAAAACAAAAGCAACTCTGGTTTAAATTCAGTTGTATTTGTGTCAGGTTTTATATTATGATAAAATTTTAGCCTCTTTACAAGGAGGTGAAATCCCTTGTCGATTCGAAGTGAATTTAGCTTCTCCAAAGATGAGCAAGATGAGACAAAAACATGACCCGTTTTTTTTTTCTCCTCAGAGTTCAAGTTCTTGCTATATATATATATATTTTTTTTTTTTTTTTTCCTTTTCTCTCTACCATGGGAAGTTTTCTCTCAGACAGAAGTGCAGAGAGATGCTCTTGCTGCTTGGGGAGTAGAAAGATCCATGGCTTCCTCCAACACAGAAGACCCTGGGTTATTTTCTGTAAAGAAAGCATCCTGGAGTGATCAGTAGGTAGTATGCTTGTCATGCCCTGGCTGGAGCCGCTACCTATTTGTAACAATATAATTTCATTTGCTCTTAGAGATACCATTTTATGTTCCCTGTGTCAGACTAACTCAGATATATGTCCACCAGGCAAGACACCGTCTACACCGCATGTAGCGCAGTGGCAGAAGATAAAATTGAAGAGTTGAAATGAAGGGGATGCAGCAGTTGCTGAAACTCCCAACATTTATGGCTATGAAATTTCTAAATCCATGCATTGCTCTGACCCCTGTGTGAAGATTAACCTCTTAGAATTGAGAACACAGTTTAAGTGATTCAACAAGTGTTCCAGTTTCTGGATTTTTTTTTTTTTTTGCTGTGTGGATGGTAGGGTAGGTATAGTGTCTATTTTTTAGTATGTTTAATTTTCCCTGCATTTCATATTACTTTATCTTACTTTTAAAATCTTCATTCATTTCCTAAGTTGTTTTTAATTTAGTTTTTTGTAGACTTTACATATATAAATGATGTGACTGTCAACATCATGAGTCCCCATGGATATCCCTTCCAGTCTTATGAAGTGATATTTTTGCCAGGTTTATTGATTCCATTTCTTTTCAGAGTGAACTATTATCATGAATATTATGTTCTTTATTCTCCTTCATATGCTTATACTTTAATACATACTTTCACATCCATAAATGCTGAATATTTTTGTGTGCAGGTTTTTAAATTTCGTAACTACTGTGTAGTTTTAGTTTGTATAATTTTGCCATAATTTATTTATCCATTAAACATCCACTTAAGATGTTTCTAGTTCTCCACACACAACAAACACTGTTACAAAGAACATTCCTATCCATGTTTCTATGTGTAAGGGTTCTCTAGAGGATTGGACTAAAATGGAATTGATAAGTTTATCATATGAAAATCTTCAACTTTACTAGATATAGCCAAATTGCCCTCCGAAGAGAAATTTTGAAATTCTTTATACATTCTGGTACTAAAATATTGTCAGTTATGTGCACAACAAATACATTTTCCAGTCTGTGACTTGTCTTTTTCTTTTATTCATAGTGGGTTTTTATTTTTCCATGTAATTTTAATTTTAATATATTCAAAGGTATCAAAATTTCCATTATGTTTTATGTATTTTGAATCTTGTTGAAAATCCTTTATCTTCTGGTTCTTTTGTGTGAGCACACTTTATGGATGGCAGTATGTTACATGGATACTACCTGGTTTGTTTATTTACTTAAAAGAATATTCTCAAATTTGCATGTTACCCTTGCACAGGGCCACACTTTCCAAATTCAGCATATCATTTTCTCTGTATTATTCCAAATTTAGTGTATGTGCTTCAGGGAGGCACCTATGTGGTTTAATCATGCTGACCCAGGTATAAGACTTAGCCCCTTTAGTGACTCTTCCTGCGTGAATGTGTTAGTGACCAAAGGAGGTTTGACTGAAGCTTTGCTGTATGGCAGAGGAGTTCACATCTTCTGCTCTATGTGGGACAAATCAACCCCTCCAGTTAGCTATTTCTGATTTATCTTTCTGTTAAATCTTGACCTGACCAGCACATTCTCTACCAGAATTAGCCCTGCTTTTTCTCCTTTTGGAGAGCAAAAATAACTCCTGTCTTTATTTCATGAAGAACTCCCCCACCTCTTTTGCTACAAAGCATAAGAGAACAATTGACTTATAAATTAACAGGTGGCAAGCATATAAAAGTGTCATTTCCATCACAGTAGGTATTTCACTGAACAAAATTCTCTTAATCATTCATTCAAATAACCTTATTGAGTCCCAGCTGAGTGCTGCATGTTACACAAGTCACTGAGTGAACAAGACATATCCCAGGTGGAAAAGAGAGAGGATGAGGATCTAGAAAGGCTTCTTCAAGGAGGTGACATTTAAGAAGCAAGAAAAAGAAGAGGGGACTAGTCATTTCAAGGTGGGTGGGAATGATGAACAGGAGTTTAATGGACAGATGGAAAACAAAATACAGTGAAAAAGAGCTTAGCATGTGAAAAACTAAAGAATATCACTTATGGTTAAAAGGAAATAGAAAAGAAATGATATGGAATGTAGATGGAGAACAGAAGGGATAAGATTATTTAGTGCCTTTTAAGACTTCCTAAGGAAGGGTCGGTGATTTGATTAGTGGTTTTAAAAAATTGGCTGAATATGGTAGATGAATTGGTGGTACACAAGGGTAGAGGAAAACCAGTTAAGAAGCAGTTGCTGGTCTCCAGGTGAAATGTGATGATGGCCAAGGTTAGTTTTGTGATAATCCATGTGTAAAGAAATACATCTTAGAAAAAGAGATGGCAGAAAAAAGATATGTTTAAAGAGTACAGAAAAAAATATAGAAATAAAGATGGTACTCAACATTGTGCAACTCTGAAGATGGCATAAATTAACATGGTGGAGACTTCATGGGAGTGACTGAGGGTGGGACAAGGCTGGTGGCAGCACAGGTACACCATAGGCATACCATTTCCAGATGCCTGTGGGCACACAAGTGGAGGCACTGAGTAGTCAGTTGTACTCAGAGTTCAGAGGAGAGAAACATTTGGGAATATAAATTCATAGAAAAGGATTATTTGTTTCTACTTCATGATAAAGAGATAAATATACCTGGCATGATGGTGCACACCTGTAATTCAGCAGCTTGGGAAGCTGAGGCAGGAGGGTCACAAGCTCAAAGCCAGCCTCAGCTAAAGCGAGGCACTAAGCAACTCAGTGAGACCCTGTCTCTAAATAAAATACAGAGTAGGGCTGGGGATGTGGCTCAGTAGTTGAGTGCCCCTGAGTTCAATCCCCAGTACGCTACCCCACAAAAAAGAGAACTATATAGCTAAGAAAGGGGATGAAGGAGATCATTGCTTTAGTTATAGCCTAAAATTTAGATTCCAGTGGCTATCAGGCATGGCCTTGAACTTGTGTGCATGAACAGAAGTTCTGTGCATGCCTGTATCTCAGGTATGTCAGGAGATGTCAAAGGTAAGAGTTGTCCATTTGGACCTATTCACACATCTTATTGTTCCTCTGGGGGTATGTAGTTTCTCAGAATTTTCTGAATTAAGAATTAGAAAGCACCTCAAAGGTAATGAGGTAGACTGAACATTTTAAAGGAAGTATTGATCATGTCACAAGAGGTTTGTTCAGAGATTTGTATCACAAAATGTGTTTGTTGACGGGCAGGAAAACCAACATGACCGTGTTTGAACAATGTTAACAATCCCAGCCTTTTGTTTAGATTTCTGTTGATATTCCCAAAGTTGATTTGTTGATTATTTCTGTGTAATTGATAAGGAATTTGGCCTTCCAGCAGATTGTACTTACTTTTTCTTATTGTAGGTAGACTGATGACTGAGTCTCTTTGCTTTTTTAAATTAATTATTTTTTCCAGCTTTATTGAGGTATGTTTGAGACTCTTTTTTCACGTCTGCTGCATGATTTTTAAGGCTATGTCTTCAACTTGTATTTTATGCATCTTCTCAATGTCTAGTCCACTTATATTTACCTTCAGCTATAACTTGTAGATAATTCTGGGCTCAGTCATTCGGTCTTACCAATGACAAGTTATATCTATCAGTCTGATAATATTGGGTTCCTACTTAACCAGCTGCTCTGGTACCCATGAGAATTACCAGAAGTAGGTCATCATTCCTGAGCAAGAAGCTTACAGTCTGGAAAATAAATGGGTTTGTAGTTACCTATGTGCACTGGAAAACAGATTAGAAAAATGGTTATAATAGATTTAAAACCACAACTTGCCATGTCAACTTCAGATGTCATGACATGACATAGGTTCAAAAAATATCCTTAATGAAATGAATAAAACTAGTGAAAACTTGCAAATGAACAAAAAAGTAGATCACCAGTAGTACAAAACAATGAAAGAGAAATAACTGAAGGCCCTGAATTTCTCCAAGTGGTAGCCAAGAGAAGATTAAAACTTGGTAGTTGGCATGGCATGTCTCTAAACAGCTCTGAAATTGAACAGTCAGTATTGGTGATTATATTACTCAGATCAGGCTAACTATTACATGAAACATTAAACCTTGCTGTTTTTAATGCATCACAAAATTCTTCTGTACTCATTTCTGAGTCCAAAATGGTTACCATTGTGAGGTAGCTTTCAGATCTTTACCCTTCTAAGCTCTCAGAGTCCTCTCCATTAAGGGAAAGAAGGGTAAAAAATCATAAATGAAATTTTTTATGGAATTGGCTTGGAAGTGGCAAATGTCCCCTGGCCAGAAGACTTGAGTGACATGGCCACCCTCAGTGGTAAGAGAGACTGGAAAGTATGGTCTACCTGTGTGTCTGGGAGGAAAGGAAAAGGTTTTCATAAATATACACATTGCCTAAAATTCCCATCAGTCATACCCAACATGGCCAGAAGTGAAATAATGGATTTTCTTCCATTTTTTTCCCTCTCTTGAATAGGGTAGTAAATTGGCTAAAAGAAAAATGAACAACTGAAGATAACTCCCTGCAGAAGGCTCCAGAGCTCCATCATAAAGTGGGGAGAACTCAGAAAACCTCCCAGGGGAACAGGGTGCAGCACTCTATAGGGGGCATAGATGCTGGTTTAAAACATACCTTTCAAAATCAGAAAGTGTTAGAGAGCTCATGTCCCAATGATGATGATGACCGCCTCAGCTCAGCACCTTCCTTCCATCTCTTCCAGCCCTTTCATTCCAGCTTACTTGGGTCCCTAAAACAAAAGCAAAAGCAAGAACAATTGGTCAGGGCCCAGAATGCCCAGGCTCTCCTAGCAGTTTGGAGGATATAATAACTGGTCTCAATGGAAAGGAGCTTAGGGGAAATCATTCCCTGTCTCTAGCAGATCAAATGCACATTCTGGGCAAGTGTTTCATCATGACCCTTAGATGAAAAAGGAAGCCACAGAGCAGCTAGAACACATGCCACAGAACATAAAAACACAGGAGGGAAAGACAAAGAACTCAATCTAAAAGACAACTGTAACCCAGGGACTAAGAGAAAATTCCAAGCATAAGCTTTGTTATAGAAGACTCTCACAGAATTGAGAAGTGAGTTACAAGAGAGCTCAAAGATGAAATCACAAGGTAAGAGGGTGTAGGTAAAGCTCAAGGGACAATCCCATTGTCAGTCCCCAAGGCACCAAACACGCAAAGCAGATCCAAGAGGGCCACCAGACAAGAATATTTACGCTAACAAGAACTGATCACAAAGACTCTGTTTCCTAAAACATAAGGACAAGAAATCCTGGCTGCTGGTAGGGAGCAGAACTAAGGGTTGAGAAGTCCAGAGAACTCTCCTCATTGCTTATCTCTGCTGTTGTGTTGTGAAATAATTCCCCCCTCTTTCTCTGCGGATTTATTTACAGGTTCTCCTTTGACATTGAAGAATATGTTTATATGTAATATTTCTAACAATAGATAAGATTCATGAGTGGGTTCTCAATCACAATCCAAAACTCTCCTAAGAACAATCTGGTTGATCCACCTTTGGTTATATCCAGTCACCTCGTCCAAGCAGCCATAGAAAAGCAATTACTGAATACAAACTGACTGTCAGACACTGGGGCACATAATTTACATGGGTGTTCATACAACCTTCATATGGGCTCTCCCAATTCTGATATCATGCTTTTTAAATATTGGGCCAAAGCTCAGAGAATTTAAGTTACTTTCACAGTTTCACATAGGTACTAGTGTTTCAGTGCTGGGTTTCAAATCCACCATCTACCTTTAGGCTGTATTACCAGTATTCACAGAATACCAAGAACCAAGTTACCAAGAATGTGAGGATGAAGATCGATGGCTTGTACAGATCCATTATATTCCTAAGATTTATTCAGGATAGAGTCTTAAAACCATAAATATTGGGTCACTGGGGATACTGCCCAGTTGTTTTCCTGAAAAGTTATTCCGATTGATGTCCCAGGAGTAATGTAGGAATGCTCTTTTCTTGTTATATTTTTGCCAACATTTAGTATTTAAATTTTATTTCATCTTGGCCAGCTGATTAGGGAGGTAGATTAGGAAGAATTCTGAATGGAGGAATTAGGGACATCTCCACAGAGGAGGTGGCATGGATGCTGGTCCATGAGCACACAGTGAAATCAAAGCTGAAAGGCTTGGAACACCACAGGCTGTTCGGAGGAGTCAGGGCCACTGGGCTAGCTTGAAAATAGTATGAGAAATGATTCTAGTGAGCTACGAAAACCAGAATGAAATATAGTGCTCTTGTTATAAACAGCTTAGAGATGAGAGGTGATGGTATTCTAAAAGAAAGTAGTCCCTGAGAAATCTTGGTGTGAGATATTTGCCTATGATAGATACATATCTTATAAGGCTAGATAGATATGTATACATACATGTGTATACACACACACACACCCCCCCACACACACACAAACACGTTCCTTAACCACCACCTCTCTCCTCCATTCAGTCATTTTCAAACAAGTAACCATTTTGTTGAAAATCTGCTGATGGGGCTCACATAGGATTGCTTGTATTAGGGTAAAATGAATTCACTAATGGGGTGACAGGTGTGAGGGTTTTCAGCTTTGAAATGCATCTACCAGCGACATTTGCATTCTATGAGAAATCTATGCTAATATAACATTCACACTCAGAGTTTAAATTGCAAATTTTGAAAAGCTTGAAGTCAGTAAATAATATTTTGAGATAGAGTGTGCCCAGACAGTATCCGTGTAGAAGAGGAGTGGAAGGCATTATTTGCTAGGTGTTCCTGGAGCTGAGCTCAGGCCCAACTACTTTGACTTCTAAAAAAAATTTCCAGGTGCTGTTTGTCCCAGAGACTGCACTCTGAAAACCATTGCTCTAAGAAAACCCTAAGAATGTACTTGCTTGCCAAAGTGGGTGGCAGAGGATGACTGAGTAATAACTAAAGATTCTTCCTGTTGAAGTTATGGTCAACATTTCTCCATGCTTTTAAAGGTGGCTCTATTTCTTGGAAGGACAGGATGGAAAGAAGGGGCAGGGAGTAGGTGCAAATATTTCCCTCACCTTCCAGGGTCCAACCGTGGTTCTCAACTGCTTTCTTTTCTGAGCTGGCAGTTTGGAAGGAGAGAAATCCAAAGTCTCCAGGCTGCTGCAGCCACTGCTGAGAGCAGCATCTTAAGCCAGTTTTCCCTGGCGGCTTCTGAGCCAGCCAGCCGCTCACCCTCAGTGATGATGTCAGCATTCTGCTCCATCACACCTGGCTGGAGGAATCAGATAAGCTCCATGGGAAGAGGCCTGAGGAACGAGGAATGAACACAGCCTTGACAGGTGAACCAAAGACCCTTTTGTTTGCTGGGCTGGGGCTGGCAGCCAGGCTGTGGGTTTCTGTCAGTCAGCTGGCTGCAACACTTTTCTGCTTCTCTGTTTTTCTGAAAAAAAGAAACTGTTAGTGATTTGCTAAAGCTGCTCCAGAGCACATGAGGTTTTAATGTGAGACTAAGAGTTGGGTAGGATGGGGACACCATCTTCTTACTTTGGCCACCTGCATGAGTGGAACTTACTAATTAACAGCAGCCAAAGGGGCTGTGCAGGTAGAATGACACACACTTTGGTAGTGAGCAAGGCTTGCCTGGGATCTTTTGGTAAAAATCCTGAACAGTCCTTTTCCAGGTGAAGTATAGGTCGATATGTCCCTGATAATGCGCTGAGCAATGGCTTTATGCTCAGTCCTTCCAGGCAGGTACTCATCTGGGTGTCTTGTCCTGTTGGAGGCTCTCCTACTTGGGACCCCAGTGAGGAGATTTGTGCCTACCACGATTGCTGCTCTGTACACACGGTGGAACTCAAAGCAATACCTTTGAGATTTAGAACCTTTAATGTTGTTCGTGCCTACAGAAGTTTAAGCCAATCCTATTTGTTTTCCATCAGTCAAGGCACTGTGATCTAATCTTGGCATCTGGATTTTTTTCTTACCCTGTGGTTGTTAGGTGTGAGGGGATGATGGGCAGTGTGTGCAGGTAAGGAAGGAACATCCTCCCTGGATATGATTTATTGGCTGATCAAAACATTTTTAGGGGCTGGAGTTGTGGCTCAATGGTAAAGCACTTGCCTGGCACTTGTGAGACCCTGGGTTTGATCCTTAGCACTGCATATGAATAAATAAAATAAAAGATCCATTAACAACTAAAAAAAATTTAAAAATTTTTAAAAGGTGATATTATATATGTGTATATAAATTGATATATATATAAATATATATATACACACACATATATAAATTGATAAAATATAAATTGTTGGCAGGTCTTGATATGTTTTAAGAATTTTCTCCAAGTGAGAAAGGATAGGAAGGAAAGACATACACTTTCTGTGGTGCAAGACTGACAAATGATCCCAGGGTGTCACTCTTGATGATTCCTGGACAAGCAGCCAGGACTAGGGTCTGCTTTCTTCCCATAGGAGGGGCCCACCCTAAGCTTAGCTTCTCACAGGACTCACAGATTCCTCTCTTCTCAGAGGGACTACAGCTTTCATGGACCTGAAGTCTCCAGGTGGTCCCAGAGGCCTCCTATAAACAGCTGGCACCCAAAGCTACACTGACTTGTACCAAAACAGTCTGATTGCTCCCCCATGGACAGAGTTGCTCCCATGCTTGTCTAGAACAGCCTTCTCACTCTAAGCACTATTGACATTTGGGGCCAGATAATTTTTCTTGGCAGTGGGCTGTCCTCTGCCATGTAGAATCTTTAGCAGTTTCCTGACCTCAACCCACTAGATGTCAATAGCAACCCTCATACCCAGATATGACAAGGAAAAATATCTCCAGATATCACCACATTTCCCTTGGGGTTGAAGATGCCTGGCACTGAAAACCACTGATTTCTAAGGAGATGCAATCGGGGTTAGAATTCTCTTCAGGATCCAAAATCCATTACTGCACGGAATTTCCAGGGCCCAGCTACCTCCCCATAAGGCCAGTGAAAGGGTGGTATTTGTACCTTTTCTTCTCTCACTGACCCATGTATTAATTTGGGTTTTTCCAAAATCAGTATATACAGGTAATTTATTTAGGAGAATAAGGAAGTGCAAAAAAAGTGAGGAAAGTGAGACTGGAAATAGAGGAACGCTAATAGAATGCATGAAATGAGTAGATTCTTGGTATGGATAAATGAGACTGAATGTCTCAGAGAAAAATGTAGAAACTTCAGAAGTATCCCTGCAAAGGATGGAGAGTTGGGCACTTATCTATCTATCCATTGGTAGAGGCTGCCCCTGAGGATGTCAGACCCTTAGGTTGTGCACTGAGAAAACCCTCAAGCACAGAAATGGCAGGTGCTGTACATAGGAAGCTCTCAGCATGCTGGAAAATGTCTACTGCAGCCAAAGAAGCCAGGTGTACTGAAAAGATCAGTAGATTAGGACCTCACTGGCATGTTTCATATCTTTTCTTTGTTTTTTTGTTATTCAATTACAAACCCATTCCTCAACCTGTAGCATGTGATATTGAAGAATTTGTCCCAGACCCTGGCATGACAATGAGGACCCCCAAAAGTATCCAACTTGAAGGACATTCCGTGATTGCTATTGTATGGGCTAAGGAGATAGTTTCCTGTATCTGTAGACTCTCATTAAAGATACTGAAACTACAAATTGAAGAAAAAATAACTCAGTGCTTTCTGAAAATGGCAGAGTTTCTGAAGATTTGCTTTGCAGATGGCCTTGAAAGTGTTAAAATGAACCGTTTATCCCATCCCCTGTTATCTGTCTTTACAAGGGGTTTGTGGTTTATCAGGGACATGCATGTGTTAAAAGAGTTTGTGGAATGTCTCTGGGCTTAGTATGCAGGCAGCATGCTGGTGAGGTACTGTGAATTCCAACAAGCCTGATGAAAGATGGGAATTAGAGTTATTGCTGTCTTCTGTGAATAAGGAAATTGAGACACAGCGTGGAGGGTCTATAGGGATTTCAATGACCTTAGCTGGTTTTGTGAGAGTCCACAATAGCCCAGGATTATTGCTGTTGCTTATGGGCGGACAGGTTTGAATGCCAACCTGAGGGGGTTTGGATTAAATATGACAAGCCACGGGAAGCTCAGAGCCTTGCCTCATAAGGAAGTGACATGATGAAAATGGTGATGGAGGGCTTCATTCTCACAGCTGCTGGATGACAATTATTCTAGGAGCTGCCTGGCCACTGGGAGGGTCGGAATAAGAAGAGACTGGAGTGGTGGAGGCCAGCCACGAAACTGTTATAATAGTACAAGGAGAAGACAGTGAAGATTGTAGAGTCAAACCCGTACTCAGATAAGAATTTCAGTCTTCTAGCAAGTTGTTCTAGATCTAAAAATAGCGAGGCAGTACCAGACTATCCTGATCTTAATGTAGAAAGTATTCTCTGGGAAGTCTCCCTGTAAGTCATGGATTTATCTAATGTGGTAGCTGGAAGGATCTAGGGCCATCTACTGCAGTGGTGGTGAATTTGGATGTCTACAGAGATCAGACAGGAAGTAAGGGTGTGAAGCAGGTGTGATTTTAATGTGCATCCCTGCACTCTATGGATGTGGAATATTGGACACTGACCAGTGGTATGGTGGAAACAGCTCATGAGGGCCAAATGTTAAATTTTCTGGAAAATATTAAGTTGTCTGACATCATGGTGGCAACTAGAAACTATGGCAGGAGTATTTATACCATTGAAATTAGCCAGTGCTACAGGTCAGGACTCCCTATCTCCCAAGAACTGGTTGTTAAACATTTGCTCAAGGGGCATTGCTGGCACTGTGATAGATGAGGGCATACATACCCTGGTTGCAGTGACCAGCGGCTCCTTAGCTTCTTCTTCATGGTCTGATGGGAATGCGGGCTCAAGGCTTCCAGATCTTTGAATGTTTCAAAAGTCAGATACCATCACTTTACATGTGATGTCTCACAGGCCTATTTTTGACTGAAACATACCTGTATTTTGTGGAGGTCTAAGGGCAGAGAGACCAAGGAAACAACTACTTCCATCAAACAGTGTAATATTAAAACATGTGTCTGTTCTCTACCTGTTGCTCTAAGATAATTGAACAAATAGTGCTCTGTGAATATGTTAAAAATCAAAAGAGGCCCAGGCATCCTTCAGCCTGAGCAAGAAAGTCACTTCATTGGGTTAGACGTGAATAACCAAAGAACTGATGAGATCAGTGGCTGCCATGTAACTGTGGAAAATACTTCCTACTCCTAATATTCAGTTACTTTGATGCGTAAGTGTAAGTGTAAATCTTAGAGCAAATCTAAGCAAAATTAGACACTCTAAGATTCTTCTCTTGGGAGGGTCATCATACTTCTTGAGTTCCCCCTATATCTGTGGAAACAAACAAGTACTTTCAGGGATCCTTTTAATTTAAACCTCGGGAGATGATTTTGCACAGATGACATACACAGCTCAAGCTCACAATGCCTCAATACCATGTCAGTAGGTTATGGTCCCTTCCATCCTGTTTTCTCATTTAATATTCAGAATGTGTTGCCATTCTAGGCAATTCACCAACACGTGGGAAAGGATCCTAAATTTAGCTAATTTCTTAAGAAAGAATCTAAAGTATACTTTATGAGGTACCTCCATGCTGAACATAAAAAAATTTTAAAAAGTTTCTCCTAATTGACTGTCATGTGTGTGCAAGGGCCTGGGGAGAAATAACAATTCAATCAAAAACTACCTCTGCATCTTAAATCTAAGTTCCTTGAAAAAAGATGACTTATTTTAAATTAATTGCAAGACTTCGTATGATTTAGAATTTTGACTTCCTTTACACAGAGAATAGTATGACTAAGTAGTTAAATTCTTTCTCTTCACCTGAAAACTTTAATTAAGTTTTGTGTTCTATAACTTTGTCAGATCGTTGTTCTGTCTTAGTCTTAAAATAAGTTTTATGGCCTTCTTGACCTTCATTTACCTTAGAAATAGAAATAGGCCCAAGTGAAAGTAGAAAAGCTCTGTACTGTTTAAAAATACTGCAGACTTACTGGTGACTTGGGACTGCATGGTTCTTTAGTGTTCTCTTGGAAGTGTTTGCTAGCTCATTAACCACTGCTCATGCCCTCTTTAATTGCTCTTTATCTGTATACCATTACAAGTTCTGTTCCTTCCAAAATCGGTTTAACCCAAAAGGCCATCGTAAAGAAAGTTATTTTATTGACAAGAAACAAGGACCACATAATGCCTATGGAATTGAGTATATACATAAAGTATCTATGGGTTTTTATGTGACTTTATGAACTTATATCCCCAAATACATAGGTATGTTCATGTAAAATGTTATGGTTTATATGTATAGAGGTTTCTCTGAAGTGTATTTGTAGGTGTAGGACTAATGGAGAAAACTAGTTAGGGTTAGTTTAGGGATTGAACATTTTCATCTGTATATAGGAATACAAATATGAATATGTAAAAATATACATGAACATATTTAAATGGATATAAATTTGTTTCTTTTGAGATGGATGTTTACAATTTGTTTTAGTTATAGTTTATAATTATGTAACTGAATATATATGAAAATGTATGAGCAAGAACTTGGTTGCTGTTAGGGCATATTCATATATATATATATATATAAATGTATGTAAACATATATAGGAATATATATGTGAAGAAATATGAATATTCAAACTAAAAAAAATAAACTAAATTAAAAAAAAAGAAACAGTGACCACAGTTATCCTCTTATAGATCAGATGAAGTCAAGCCTTAAACTAAAGCTATAAACTTCTCTCCACTGGTCTCCCCATTTCCTCCTATCACACAGAAGGAAGGTACTTCTCAGCCCCATGTGGCAAGTTGAGGCCGTAGAAGCAGTTCTAAATCAAGGCATTGAATCAGAAGTGGCGCGTGCTGACTAGTATAGACATTCTGATTTATAGCTAATCGATCAGGTGGAACTCTGAGTGAATGACTTTGAAACCAGTGGCCCCACCTGCTCCTTCTCTAGTGACTCATGTGAAAGTATAGCTTAAGTATGAAATAAACTTTTATTTCAAACCATTTGAGATTTGAGGACTATCTGTTATAGCAGCATAACCTATCCTGTCCTGAGTGACACAGGTCCCTAGTGATACCCAGGAATCCTCTGATCCTGAGAGAAATGACTGCAAGTGCAAGGAAGTGCCTTTGACCCTAACTGCTGTACTGTTTTCCACATCATCTGAGGTTTGGAGTAGAAGAGATCAGAAAGATTCTGAATCGAGCAAAATAGAGTGGTCAGTTTTGGTGGTTAGCTCTCAGTTACTACCAACACAACCACCACAACCGCCCTTGTCTCTTTCAGTTTTCTCAGATCAACATTTGGAGGGTTGGAGCATATCAGGCTGTGTTTGGAGTAGAGTAAGAAATTCATGTTAGAACAACCAGTGCAAAGGCCCAGAGTTGAGAAGGAGCTGGATATGTTACCCAGTAAGCTGATTACCTGCTGATCTTGGGCAACAGGAGAATTCTGTTTTGTGTTGTATATTCCAGAGCTTCTCCCCATCTCTGATCAGCCCCTTTTCTTTTCTACCCTGCTTTCCTTGCTCCATTACACATTTGTATCCTCAACAAGCCAAGCACAACCAGGTCCCTCTCTCAGGCTCTGCTTCTATGGAACCCAATGGAAGACTATACTGAATAAGAAAGAATTCTAAGGGCAGAATATGTGGTGAATTACTGGATGCTGTTGATTCTTCTTGAAAGTTCCTTATAACGTGGCATTAGCTTCTCGTAAGTCCTGCAACAGAGCAATTTGTCTAACTTCAACTTATTTAATTTTGAGAAGCTAAGGAGCTCAGGGGACCGGGTTCCGGAGCGAAGAGCCCTTCGTCCTCGGAAATGGGGAGCAACCGGAAAGGGGGCTGCCCTCTTGCCCCTCACGCAACGCACGTGCGTGGGGAACCTGGCGCTAAACCATTAGTAGGCGACTGCTTCTGGGTTGGGGTTTCCTACCAGCGGAGCCAGCTCCCTTGCTGCGATCCCTTGACACAAGGATTTGTTTTAAATATTAAAAAAAAAAAAAAAAAAATGAGTTGTGGAGTCGGAGATCTCAGTATCAGACCCTTCAATAACAAGTTTAGTCACCTTATGCAAGGTCCCAAATTGTCTTGAGCTTCCCTTTCCTCTCAACAAAATGAGACTATATATATTGATGGGGGAAAGATAAATACAGAATTGCTGATTTCTCCTCAGGACAATTGGTAACATAGATTCACAACAAGATGTCCACAAGTGTTCATAGTGGCATTATTCATAACAAATATGGTGACAATCCACCTATCCACCAACCATTCAGCAATAAAAGGTAAGAACTAACTGATACATAATACAATATTAACCTCAAAACATCGTGCTATGTGAAAGAAGAGAAGAATAGAAAATTGCATAGTGCATGATTCCATTTATAGGAAATTTCCAGATTAGTGGTTGCCTAGGTCTTGGAGAGGTTGTGGAGTTGACTGTAAATGGGCATGAGGGATCTTTGGTGGGGTGCTACAAATGTTCTAAAACAGTTGTAAAGATGGTTGTATAACCCACAAATTTAGTAAACATCCTTTGAATTGTGTATTCACAATAAGTGAATTTTATGGTATGTATGTGATATTCAAATTATGATAATTCTTGTTGTTGCTATTTCTGATGTAGTTGATCCAGCATTTCCCCCACTTAGTTTTAAAAGCAAAACTTTTTTTTCTTGAAAATGCTGATAGCCAGGATGCTTTAGGATCTGCTGTGTGAGACATTTTGTCCATTGGTTGTTTTTCTTAACAATAGTCATTTCTTGTAACTTAATTAGCCTATATTTGATTAGATAAAAACTTTTTTATTCCTCATGTAAACAGAGACTGCAAAGCATAGTGACTTCTCAGCATCCCAGATGCAGTAAAATGTTAACCTGTGGGTTCTAGCAAGGACACAGTTCTACAACAGGCATTACATTCTGAGCAAATTCATATTATTTTTGAGAAATTGAATATAGTATGTTGGGCCAAGTGTCTCTGAAAAACCAATACATATTTCCTCTCTTTATCTTGGTGACATTAGACACACTGAAAATCCCACCTAGATGACCTTGTATTTTTGAAAGGCAAATACACCTGCTGATGTGCTATTTTGGGCTTAGCTGGAAATTATGGTTAATTTTGTCCCTTCCCCCCAAAAGCAGATTACCAAAATACATTAGTGTTGGGGGTATGTGCAGTATAGACCAATTTGGACCAATTTTAGCCTTTGGAGCAAGACTACACCCAAACACAAGTGCTTGTAGAAATGAATTGACGACTCCAGTAGTTTTAAATCAATGCATGCTGGGCAATCAGACTCCCTTATCGCTCCCCAAAATGACCTGCTTACAGGAAATTGAAGCACTGTTATAGTTGAGATAGCTGTGCAATCCCCATGCTCAAAGTGGTGATCACCTTCAAATTTAAGCACTTAATTTAAGAGCTCCAATAATTTTAAATTGCTATGTGCCGCAAAGAGTGACAGACGGTTACCAGAGTGCGCCAGTATTTTTAAAACACTTCGCTGTTCAGTTTAATATATTTCTGTGGAAAGGTTCACAGCAAGTTGAAGCAAATTTCCAAATTAACATTGAAAAATGAAAAGCGACATAGCAACAAACTTCAGATTGGTTTTCTTTTTCCTTTTCCTTTTTTTTCCCCCTAGCCAAAAGAACGGAGTAAGCCTACTCACTCATCTTTCCTTTGTATTGAAAAGCCTTGGGGATTTGTCAGGAGCTAAAAATAAGTCTGCCTTTTTAAGTATGGAACCCCCTGGCGAAGCCACACTTGGCAGGAGAATAGCTTCTGCAGAGGGAACCAGCAAGAATGGCCCAGGGAGCCAAAGGGAGAGAGGCAGCTTGCATTAATAGTGGCTCTGAAAATCCCTGCTAGAGTTTTGAAGCACTAGGGAGGCAACTGGAATCTGGCCTGTGCAGTGAAATTTAGAGGGTGCGATTTGGAAGCCTCACACAACCAGAGGCTGTGTCTGGAAGTGCCTCTGCGTCCTGATAACCTTTCTTTGCTCTTCTGCCTTGCATTTCTGTGCAAACCCAGCTCTTTGCTCAAACACCTGCCAAGTCCCTGGCCTTGTCCTGTTGCCTTACTGAGACTAGGCCAAACCCCTGGGGCTCTGCTCACTTGGCCTTGCTCTTCTCTCTTCCTGCTCTGGCCTCTTACTCTCATTTTCTTCCCTTGATGTGAAGTTTCTCTGTTTTCCCTTTAGGGGCAAACTGCCAATCAGGACTCAACATTGGTCCCTAATCCTTGCCTCCCCTCTCCATTTTTTTTTTTTTTTTTTTTTTTTTTTTAAATCTCTATTGATTCTATCTACACTATGTTCCTTTACTTCCTAATAGGGTCTATACTTTTTTCTGCCTGCAATTGGATCCATAGTCAACAGCCTGTTTTTAACCTCTTCATTGAAAATAAGTTTTTTAAAAATTTTATTTTAGTATACTTTAAACCATAAACTAGATCTGCTTTTGAGATACAGGATTTTTGTTTTAATGCACGTATCCAAGGAATTATCACTACGATCAAGATAAAGAATATTTGTCACCCCCCTACCCCCAATTTCCTTCATGCCTGTTTGTAGTCAGTGTTGCTGACCCTGGCTCTAGGAAGCCATTGCTCTGTTTTCTGCCAAAACAGATTTTTGTGACTGATTCTTGACTCATGAAATGACCATGACAATAACCTATAGCTTACAGGCTATTCCAAGATTTGAGTGGGGACTTAGTGTTTCCCAGCAACACTAAGGGCAAAGGAAAGAGCCCCTGGGATCGGGGAGACCTTTTTACAGGCCTGAGTTTCTTTGAAAATTTTGTGTTATATTTTTTTCTTTTACCTCTTTTATATTCATGTTTATTATTACCTCATAGTTACATTTTAAATTCCTCTCATCCGAGAAAAATAATGCTCACTGAGATGTGCTGCACTTACTCTGTGGTTTCTCGTGTGTCCTGACAGACCAAGGCTTTCCCCAGAGTGAGGAACGCTCTAAGAGTCCTCGGTTTAGGAGAGCCGTCTAAAATGTTTCTCGCAGCCTATGCTGCCACAGAACTGTCACTCAGGATCCTCAAGGTCTTCTAAAGTTCAATCATGAACAAAAGTTGGTCTATCAATGTGGGTCTTCCCAGAATAATACTTAGGGAGGAATTTAGGCTTGAGAAGACTTTGATGTGGCAATATGGAGCCAAAGGCAGGACTATTCATCTGCAAGGCTTATATGCATAAGGGCTAGCTTTACATGTGGAATTTTTGCCTTTGCATTTATGAGGTTTATTCAATAATTATTATAATTTGGCCACATTCATTGAACTTGTATGTGTCAGAAACTGTTCTGTGTGCACACTGACTTTGTACATTTAGCTTACAACAGGATTTTGCAAAATAGAAATGAGTATCTTCACTTTATTGATGAAGAAACTGGCCCCCCAGAGTATTTAGCCAAGCTACTTAAACTTGTATAGAGCCCCATAGCAAGAAGGTGGTGAACTCTGGAATCATAGTCACATCAAACCCAAAATGCATCTGTCTACATCTGTGTATTAAAAAAAAAAAAAAAAAAGTTGGGTACCCAAAGAAAAGGTGAAAGTTCAATCAGCTATTATTATCTCAGGCTGAGTATGTTTTCACATTGTGAAATGAGGTCCTTTAGCCAGAAATTTCCAGTGATGGTGCATGTGTGTTTAATCCCTCCTCTTATTCATGACCCTACTCCAGCTCTCTCCACCTCTGGTTCAGAACTGGGAAGGATGGTTCTTTCTGAAAAATCAGATCTCTGGAAAGGACAAATAGGTTTAGCTTTGATCTTCTATGAGAGAAGGGTCCCAGAAAGGAAATCGGTGAATGATGAACCACGTGGCTGTGATGAGGGCATCAGTCGCAGAGGGTTGCCTGGACCTTGTGATGTTGGCTGGAAGGGGTCATGGATTTCAGTTAAAACAGAGAGGGAGAAGTAGCATTCTTCATGTGAGAGGCTCTTATTCTGTTGCAGGCAAGTGGTACCAAAATAGATAGGGCCTGGCTGCTGTGGGATGTGGGGATGAGGACATAGCATGTCCTTGGCGCTGGGAAGGATCCAGTTCCAAATGGAAGCTGAACATCTCAGCACCTCCTGTCTCCCAGCAGCCCCTCCAATCCCATAGAGGGAGGGTGACTTTTCATTTGGAACAATGCTAATGGAGTCATTCGGGTCAGTGTCTCTGAGATAAAATCTGTCACTCCCTTCTGCAGGCTCATTATTTCTACCTTCAGGCTGCAAGGAGGTTGCAGAACACTAGTGGATAGGGTTGTTTCTCTCAGGGCTGACTCTGTGTGTGTGTGTGGTCTTAAAGGGGTGATGAATTAGGAGAAATTCTTTTGTCTTAAAGAGGGTGTCAAAGTTTCAATTCCATACATAAATTTTATTGCCCCCCCCCCAAATTCTGCCCTCGATTCACTTCTGTACATGCTTTAATATAGACATTTAACAACAACAACAACAATCAGAAATGAGCTGTATACAAGGCTGGACTCAGCCTGGAATTACACCCCACACAGCTCTAATTGTTTAGTAATTTAAACAGAAGAGTGGCATTATGTTGAGTCGGCGGTTTAAAATTATGCTAAAGCAGGATTTTGCCAGCTGGATCCTTGGCCTCGTTCAGGAACATACTTGGCGGTATGCTACAGGGACCACTAATCCATGAGGGTAGAGAAAAATGAAACATTTTTAAAGACAGAGTTCTCCAGAAACCAGCAAACAATCACCAATCAAGATGCTACTACTTCACGATGAGTGGGGACTCTGCGATTATGTGAACAGCGTAACACCTTGTCCTTATGTGAGCTCAGCTGTCAATCAAAGATGAAATGCCACCTTTATTTAACAGCAAGGACAGAGGCATGCATGTTTCATATTTCTCTCCAGTTTTTGAAAAGATACAGCCTTTCCTAATGACTCAATTCCACTTTGCACCCTCCTGTCCAGCATCCTAGAGAAATATTGACAATAAATGCCCTGATTTCACATATCTCTAAAGTTTTTGTGGCCACCTGCAATTCAAATGCCTATAGAGTTTGCCACCTGTGAGCTGACCAGGGGCCACTGTTAGTCTTTGTTTTTACGAGACAGGCAACTGCTTTATTCTCCAGTCTGTAAGTCTACATGACTGACCACATGGCTGCTTTAATGACTACCATATAAGCCTTTGTGGCTGCTCTAATGACCAATGTCCCTTGACCGTCCTCCCCTTCCAGTCACAGCTGACTTTTGTAAAGCATGGATCTAGGCTTTGTGTTGCCAGATCTTCATCTTTCTTTATTCTGGATTATAATGTAAAATTTCCCAGTATTTAAATATTCCCAGTATTTAAATATAAAGCAACTACCTGACTTAATGAAGCAAACACATACCCACAGAGAAATCCAGAGAAAATTCCTGTATGGGCCAGATAGGTCTGTCCGTCAGACTGCTAGTTTTGATGCCTGATCTCTAGAGTCTTGGATTCCTGTGATTTGCTGATGTCTGACATCTTCTCATCTTTTATTTTTCAGACCAAGGAGGTGTCTTTCTCCTGCTGGGAGGTGACTGTTGTAGGTGGCAGGAGCATTGCACTGAGCTTTAGGATTACTTTAGGTCAGACTGAGCTTTGACCTGAATGATCCTAAGTAAGTTGTTTCTCTGCTCTGCACCTCATTTAGTGGCTCTATCATTGAGATGTGAATGAGGGCTGTCCTTGTCTGTTTCTTGTTTTTTAAATTTTATTTGACTAGGATTTATGAAGAATGGAAATGAAAGTTCAGTGTTTGGTGAACCCTTGAGCTCTACAGAGGAACAAAGTTTAGGACAGTTGTCAGACGTCAGATTTGTGTCCTGCTGAATATATAGCATACCAGATGTGAGATCTGGTTAGGTCTGTGGTCCCCCTGGGGGCTTCAAGTTTCTCATTCATAAGAAACTATTTTTTTCAGGAGGGGAGCGGTATAGTGAAGGAGAGGAGGCAAACCTGAAGACAAGAGGAGGCTTGGCAGTTACTGTGTAGCTGGGACAGTCTGTGATCTCTTGCTGCTCAGGGTGGTGGGGCAGCATCAGCATTTCCTGGAACTTTTTTGAAATGTAGAGTTTCAGGTCCTGCTCTAAATTTGCTGGTCCCAATGTATTCACCCAGGCAGGGTGTAAGCATGTTAACGTTTGGGAAACATTGACTTAATCTATTGGTGTTCAGATGTGGTCCAGGGCCAGCAACATCATCATCTGGAAACCTGTTAGAAAAGTAAGTTCTTGGGGGTCCTTCTCAGATCTACTGAATCAGCAAGGTGGGGATGGGTATCAGGGATTTGTAGTTCAACAAAGCTGGTAGGTGATCCTGATGCATTACTAATTAACCTATTTGAGATTTGGTTACATCCTCATCTTTAAAGTAACTGCAACCATTTGGCAATCATTGAGATATTTGAAAGATGACAAAAATACATGGTATAGTATATATAATTCAACAGAATATAATATAGTAGAATATAATATACTATATGTTACAATGTGTATGCATGAATAATAATATATATATAATGAAAAGAACTTAGTGGGCAGTAAATAGTGAAAAACAAATTGGAAACAGGTACTTGGTAGGGATCTGTACCAGTTATGGCATGTTGGTTTTGAGCCAATAGAAGCTAGCCCTGGATAACTTAAGGAAAATGGAATTTATTGGAAGGATATGGTGTAGGTCATATAATTAAATTTAAGAGCAAAAAATAAAAATGGGCCTCCAGCACTTGGAAAAGGCAGTGACAAGGGAAGCTAGGACAGCTGTAGAAGCTGATAAATGGTCTCTCCAGGGCACCTCTGTCAGGATGACTCTCCTCCAGTTGCCCTTGGGCCATTCCATTCAAGATCCAAATTCTTGATGAAGTGACTGCCTAACAGGCTCGAGTCTTTGACCAGAAGAGGCACTGAATTGCCTTGTGTAGTGGAGGTGTGAGAGTTTCTCAAAGGAATGTGCTGTTCCCCAAAAACACAGGAATGGGAACTGGATGAACTCGTTGACAGAAGCCCATTGTGGATAATTCTAGCTCTAGTATTCTGAATCTAATATTATGCTTGGACCTTGGACCTGTGCAATGTTGGGAAATGCTGAAGCAGCAAGGTGAAAGACAGCTCTCTTGGGAATCTGTCTGCCCCCTTCCATGCACAGCTGTAGGACTTTTCTTTGTATCCAGACTTGAGTAGTTTTGCTTTGCATGATGAAAGGAGTTGTATGTGCCACTGGAATGAAGTGCTCCTTCACCTAAGCCATGTGGCTCACAAGCCTTCTTGCTCACAGCAAAGCTGTGAGGTTTCCCTTGGGAAAGGGCAGCTCCTGTCCACTCACTAATGAAGCCAGGAAGCAAACAGCGAAGCATGGGAGAACGATTGGTTGGACATCTCTCTTTTCCTCCCACAGTTTTATAAGTGATTATGAAGACCAGCCCAGGCCTGGAATTTGCCATATTGGTTGCATGCACTGTTTGTTTTCATGGATATTTTGTTCCTGTGGGGCAAATGGCTATGCATTGCTTGAGCTCTGGTTCTATTATTTTTTCTCATCTTGATTGTGCCAAATAATCACAAAAATGACTCTTCTGTGTGGGGTTTCCCCTGGCATGTGTCTGTGCCATGATAACAGTAGCTGATAATGGCTGTTCTGTGAGGGAAAATTGGCATGAATGCTGGCTTATTTAATGTGCATGTGAGGGAACAAGGGGTTTGAGAGCCTTTTAAAATGTTTGTGCCGATACCTTGACCACTGTCTTGTGCCTCTTAAAGTTCGCTAATCAAAGCACAGAACACCTGAAGAGGCTGGGAAGGGCAGGATTGCAGTACCCACCTATCTTCCAAGAGGTTTGCCCAGCACTAGCCATTAAATCACTTTTTCATTATATCCTGGGTGACCTGGTATTTTTTTCATTAGAACTTACAAGAAAGGTATCAATGACTATCTCACAACATTGTATTTAAAATAGCCAGTAGACTCTCACTGAAGTAGCAAGTACCAATGAAAAAAAATGGTTGGTTTTAGATGTGAAGGATTAAGGCCTTAGCTCAATATCAGGCATGTTTCTGACTGAAGAAGGAAGGCTGGTGAAGTACTGTGAGAAGAACAGATGTAGTTCATCACCCCTTATGAAAAGGCTCTAATTCTCACGTACTTATTGAAGGTGGAAATTATATAAATTAAGATCATGGGCTGGACATGTGATGTAGCTTAGTGGTAGAGCATTTGCCTAGCATGCATAGACCCTGGGTACCATCTATAGAATCATAAAAAAAGAAAAAAAAAAAGATGAGAAAATCTCTTGAATTTCAAATTAAGTTAGAATCTATAGGTTTTATAGTTTTATATATAAGATTAGGCAGTACTATAACAGTATATATGGTATATAATATGTATATATTATGTACTGCATATTATATTTTATATGTAGCACATTGTGTAATATATATCAGCTATATACTATATTACATACTAATAAATATCATATATTTACAATGCTTACATAAATGATAAATATATAATTACCTGTATATATTTATACTTATATGACATATATTACCTATATTATGTATGTATGAACTATGCAAGCCTATATACCCATGTATCTAACATTATGTTTGAATGCATAATGCATGTTCATAATATAATTTCAGATAATTTTAATTAGGTAAGTGAATGTACTTATATTAGAAATCCCAGAGGTTATGGCACATGTGATTAACCTCTCTCCACCTCAAGGCCTTCTTATAGAATAGGAAGCCACTCCTTTCAGCTCCATCAGGAATTTCCTCATTTTTTCCCCAGTAAACAGACATAGTCTGAGCTAGCATTTGATATTAGTCTGAATTTTCTGCCCAAATGCTGTGAATTTAAGATATGTATGAATATAAAGCATAGGTCATCTTTAAAGGGTACTTTTTTTTTTTTTAACCAATTTTAGTTTTGGACCCAGATAATTTGGGAGCACATGAATTCAAGGAAATTGCTAGTCTGCTAGAAATATCTTCAAGAATAGCAATTGTTTAGTATCCATTCAAAGAGAAGCTGAGTATTCTGGCAAATGGATGATATTTTAAATCCTCATAATTTATTTACTCTTATTTTAACCATCATAAAATTATAATCAATTATACATGAAACCGAATATTAGAAACCGGCAGAGAAACATGCTGGCACACATTTCCTTTGTGCACGGTCACCTCAAATGATAAACAACTTAGTTCTATACTTATGTCTGTCTGCTGAGATGCATACATATATTATGCATGTCAAGTACTATGTAAATCAACAGTTATCATTGCTGCACACACTATTTTCCTATAAACTTCAATTTGATTTTCATAAACAACTGTTTCTCAAAAACGGTGTTTAGCATTTCCCTCTCCAAGGACCTCTGTTTAAGTGAGTATATTATATGCTTTTTCCTTGCATTGTCATTATGAAGCAAAATAGGCTACCTTGCAAACTAAACTTGTTCCTGTTCTTTCTACAGAAGAATAGAATGGGGATCATTTTCTCATTTGTTGGGTTTCTTTTTCTTTTGCTCTAATTCATTCAGGACTGACTATAAAGAATTAAAATTGCTTTTTGAGTGTGGTTCTTAGAATCCATCTCATTATATTAGACTTCTACCTTAAATTCGGTCATTGAAAAAATTAACACTTGTCGGGGTGGGGAGACCAGATCAGGACATACAGAAAACACAAGTTGTGTTTCAAATGAAGTTTTCCACTCAGTTTCCCTACAACCTGTCAATAGAGTATTCTAAGGAACTCTGCTGACAACACAATTAGTGCCCTCCAAAGGTCCCAACTATGCATAATGTATCGTGTTATGACAGGATTCTCTTAATTGTCATTTCAGGTTGTGTAGAATTGACAGGAATAAAACAGAAAACAAGAGTTTTGTGTGGAATAAGAGTAGAGTTCATCACGGCTATTAAAAATTCTAATGACATGAAAGCCAATTATTGTGAATTCAGGTGGTTATTCTGAATGTACTTCGGTACGTGACAGCTGAGGTAAACATTTCAGTCCCAGACAGCTCCATTAATTAATTACCACTCAGGATTCCAAAGCTTGCTTAGGTGCTTCAGCAGCCACACAGAATACTTATAAGATGCACACTCCAGGCAAGTCCAGACAGGCAAACTAGTACCTAATAACAGTTTCTCCATGTACGTGTTTGACATTTATTTATTAGAGCAAAAGCTCTGATTTAAAAAAAAAAAAAATTTTACCCCAAACTCTATTTTCCCCTGTTATAGAAAATTGGTAGAAAATCTATAGTAACTTTAAAAGAAAAAAAAAATACTGTGTCTGAAGAGGGCAGCCTTTCCACAATTTCTTAGAATTCTCTCCACTTAAATGCACATTGCATTGGTCAGTTAATTTTGTGTGTGTGATTTAATGCTTGTCGAATGCTTTTACCCATGCCTGTTCTCTTAAAATTACCCTCAATTCTTCACCTCATTTTCCTTTTTCATATTTTTTTTTCAAAATTTCAAATCGTGTAGATGGCAACAAAATTCTACTCCATAGAAATTTGTATTTGGAGGAAATAATTTCACCCCCAATTTACTCAGGAATATTTTTAATAGTGTATAGTTGCTTATTTCTGTATAAAATGTTAAACTTTACAGGGTCAGGTTGTCCCTATGTTAAGGATTGTACAATCTTGATTTCTCTGCACCTTTTATGGCCTACAAGAAGGATCAACATGCATATTCTGAAGGAATGTCATAATAGCACTTTTTTTGATATTCCATTCAGTCAAGGAGTGAAAACTTCAGAGTTTTTGTACTTGTTGACACACTTGTCCTGGGAAGTGTGCATGACAAAGGCATTTTATATGTGGCAGTTAGTATGAAGGATGGTTAGTCCTGGTCCAGTTTAGATGGTGGGGGCATGTTGTCCATGCTGTCTGGGCTACCCACATCCAAATGGTTAAATCAGGGCCTTGCTCCAACTGCCCATGGTTAGGAGCTTACTGCAGTAGAGGTGGTATCTGGGGCTGTTTTTGCAGAGGAGAACTTGATCTTCAGTTTCCTTTCATAATGAAGATGAAGAGGTGGGAGGAAATCCCAGGGTAACCATGGAGAGCTACATTGCACCAGACCATGTCACTGGATGCATTTTTATAGAAGAAAACTTCCTGAGAGTTTCATATCTCTGTGTGATGAGGCAAAGTATATGGGATAGGAAAGCGAATCTCTAATTCAATAGGAGGTTGATTACTTCTTAAGATTCAGTGAATGACACCATCCTCCTCAAACTTTGAAAGTTGAAGCTTTGAAGAGCTTTGTGAAGTCCAGAGCCATGGTGACTCCTAAGTGAAGGGAGGTCAGACTATCCTGAGGATTCCTATGGCTTTGAAGGAAAAAGGGGGTTGAATCCTGGGTTAGAGGCAGCCCTGTTCTGGGAAACTGGGTTCTAGCCAGCCTGTGGCATCATTTATAGGAAAATACTTTGAAGATATATAATGTAATATATGAATATAGAAAGACTCATATTTTCACAGAGGATTTGACTTTAGTTCAACCTTCCCAATTTATAGATGAGCAGAAACGACTTGATTAATGCCACATAATTAGTCTCCGATCCAGGAGGAAAAAAAAAAAAACTATTCTTCCTAGGTGTATTTCCTCAAAACTTATGAGGCAGACGGTCCTCAGAATGGCCTCTGATCCCTGCCTCTTGGAATTCACATCCTGTTTAGACCCCTCCCACATTGTGCCAGGATTGATCTGTTCGGCCAATAATCACCTGTAATCATAGGTGATGAATGAGGAAATTTAAGATTTCTCTGTTTAAAAGAACTCTGCCAATTCCTGACCATGCTATCTGTGTCTTGCAAATTTGGAAAACACTGTACCAACAACAACAACAACAACAAACCAAACAAACAAAAACAAACAAATAAACAAAACCCTTCAATCTATTAATTAGACCAATTAACTAAAGCCTACTCTTAGTTTTTGGTTCTAGATATGCTAGTACGCTAATACTTTGGGATTTTCTGGAGGTAATAACCCTATCTGTAACTTCCTAATGTGGTGGTTTTCATAGTGTAAATCCTAAAAGTAGTAATCACTCTGGGATGGGAGTGTGCTGAGTTTGAGGACCCAGGAAAACGTGTCAAGGAATTAATAAGTCTTCTGTAAAAAAAATTAAAAACCCCCAACCAAAAACTTTTTAGACTTCAAAGCTTTGGAGCGATCCTGTATGATAAAATTAAGAAGTCAGGTATGTCTTAAAGTATTCACGGACCCTCCAAGTTCCAAACTGGTTCCTTGAGGAGTTAGGATCAAATTGTTCAGTAAGGCTGATGTAGACTGCAAGTTAGCGTACTCATTATTTCCTCAGGACTGTTCTAAGACTAGATTTCTGAGATGTTAATAGATACTCAAAAGTGGAGTTGAGAGAGGAGGAGAGAAAAATTAAAGAAGTACATAGATGCTTTAGACAAATAATACTGGGACAGTGAGTTGAACAAATTGCTCTTGGCTATTTTAGTAGTTCCATGCAGACCACTCTGTATGAGTAAGCCCCCAGGAGTTTGAAGACCATCTGTGGAACAGTAATTCTCAGGTCTTTTATACACTAAAATACCCAGTGATTCTTCAAAGACGGATCAGAGCAGTGTCCTGCTTTCCTGGTACCTTAACATTCCAGGGAGGGAAAAGAACAGCAAAGCTAGTGATCCAAACCTCACCCAAGACTGTCTTCCAAGGATGTTTTAATGGCGCAGAGCCACACTGCTGCCACCAGCATGGCCAAACTCGTGGTTCCAGGGAGGAGCGAAAGGGGATTAGAAAATTAAAGATTCACATACACAGACTTTGAAGATAAAGCTGGGATCAGGTGGAGTGCTGCTCTCTGATGAAGATGCAGATCTAAAGAGTTCCACCAGCAATCTTTATTTATATACATCTCATTATAATTAAAGACTATGCAAGCATTATTCTTAGTAGTCAGAAAAGTTACAGAAACCAGGACATCTATGTAGCTGTTCTGTAGTTGCAATTCACAGTTGCAAAGTGTAATGTCAGGAGTTTTGTATAGCTTTCAAGAAAGTTCATTGTTAAAAGTTACTGTGAAGTGGGCAGGCTCCGGAGAAGTGGAGCTGGTGAAACATTGTGGTTGTCTAGCATAGGAATTTCTCTATTCCCAGGAGCTATGAGTTCAAGGTCAGAGCTGATAGGACCCTTGCACAGAGCCTCCTCATGCAGGGCATTACCACAACAACTAAACACCCTGTGCCCTTGCACAGGAACATTCCCAGGCACAAGGCATGCCACAGCCATGAGATCATCAGAGACCCCCCATCTCAGTCACTGCTTTCCCATCCTCTGTTGCCACTGCCCACACCACACTGTTTATTGTAGTCTGTGGCTACTTTTCATGGCTCACTTGAGTAGTTGTGAAAGAGACTACATGGTTTACAAAGTCTTAAATATTTACTGTGTCCCTTATAGAAAAAGACTGAGTGAACCCTGGGTTGGATCAGGGTTGTGAATGTACCAGTGCCCCCAATGGACCAAAGAGTCATTTTCCAGTAGCTCATTCTGTGGGCACAGTTTCTGTATAACAGTTTGGGGAACACCACGTCAGTTCAAGCTCTCCAAATAGATCTGTGTGTGCTTCACCTCCACATACTCCCTTAGAAGCAGAACCCCCTGTACTGCCCTGTTTTGTAGCTGGTAGAGGAGAATTTCTATTTCTCTGAGACAAAGTGGCAGATTGAGCCCAGTAGCTAAAGTGAATCAGTCCATTTCTGTACATTGCAGCAAGATCAAGTTGAGTTACAGAGAAAGATGCATGATAAGAGGAAGCTTATCATTTATTTACTGAGCATCCTGTTTGCTGTTTTTAGTCTTGTGCTGGAAGAGAGCTGGAGGTTACCTCGTGCCCATGTCTTCAGGGACTTAGGTTCTGTCTCCTTGAAGAAAGTGACTGCAAGACATGTTAAATAATGATGTGAAAATCCAGGGACTTAATTTTTAAAAAGGACCTAAAGGTGGAAAAAAAAGTCCTGAAAGTCCTGTTTTCCATGATTCAGAATAATGTTTTCCTCTCCCTTCAGTATGATTCAGAAGCTACTGTTTGCATTCTTTAGACTTTCTCTTGTATTATGGTAAGAGGCGAATAACTTTTCTGCTAATAAGGTTCTTTAGTTATCTATTTCTGTGTAAAATAAATTACCTCCATATTTAGCAACTAAACATGTATTGGTTTACTCCATTTCTAAGGATAGGGATTATGTAAGCAGATTGTTCTGGGTCAGGGCCTATCTTTAAGTTCTAGTCATGTCATTCACCAGGATGACAATCTTTGAAGACTTGCCTGGGGTTGAAGTATCAGTTTTCAAGCTTGGCCTTGAACAGGAGGCTGAAGTTCTTCAGCATGTAGGACTTGCCTAGAGTGACTTGTAACTTCTCTCAGAGTGATTCAAGAGTGAGAGAGCACACCAAAGATCTTGTATAACCTCATTCTTTTATAACCTAACCTAGGAAGTGACATGTCATCCTTTCCACTTCATTCTATTGGTCAAACAGACTAATCCTGGGACAGTATGGGAGGGAATTATACAATGATGTGAATGTCAGAAAGCTGAGGTTGTTCGTGGCCATCTTGAAGCCTGGCTTCTACATTGTAGATAGCAGTATGTGTTGGTGGAGAGACAACCATGCCGTCATTTCTTCTCCCTGCTCAGGACACTCAAAACTATTATTCTCAAAACACAAGGCCAGGGAATTGCCCCAACGTCAACTCTCATATGCAGGAGCATCGCTATTCCCGTGGGACATTTTTCTGTAAATGAGAAAATCCTACCCTCCTTAAGATAGTTTATTTCCACCAATAGGAAATTTGTCATAGTATAAATTGTTTTACAGCAACACACACTGCCATTTCTGCGGGAAAGTGTTGTAATATACCAATGTTTGTTTTAATATTGTACATGACTTCCTCATTCATTGACAATCCATGTCGTTTGCATATGCATGTGGTCTGTGTCATTTGAATTCTAGCCAGTTAATTGTACATTTAAAATGGCTAAGTGCATTGGCCACCACATCTTGGCTATAGTCTTTCTAGAATCTCTCAAACAGGTTTCATCTCTCCTTTCACAGCATTCCCCTAATACTTCTGTAATAGCAATTATATACTATCCCTTATAATAGTTTGTTATTTTATAGTACGCTCCTCACTGGGCTGTTAACTCTTGAAGATAGGAACCTTATTCACTCACTAACTCATCTCTCTTCTATATTCTGAGGTACTTCTGTGCTCATGATGGTAAGTAATGGTTAATAAAGAAAAATGGTAAGCAAGACAACCCTGTTCTGGTATTTACGTTCTAGTGTGAGGCATGAACAACATAAAACAAATACATGAACAAGGAAATTTCATATAGCAATGGAAACTTATGAAGAAATTATAACAGAGTAAAGGGATAAAGAATGACCAAGTGGGCTTGGATGTGATTCTTTGGGGAAAGGGGAAGAGGGAGGAGCAGGAAAAACTTCTCAGAGGAGAATTTCCTCCCTTTTTTATAACCCTTGTTACTAATAGAGTGCCTTTCATATACTAGATAGGGAACAAAAATGCTTGTAAAGTTCAGTGAAGGAAAGGTCAAAGAACTAGCAAATACTGGGCATACCATTTTGATTTCAATAATTGTGTACTGCATTTTAACTCCATGAGGAAGACTGAGTATTTATTATTCCACATCTGCTTTTTGTAAGCAAAGCACAAAGGCTTGGTTAGGTCTCCTCAAATGAGACTCATTTATTCCTCTTCCCTCACTGGAAAATAAATAAAATCAAAAGGCAAAGCCTATTGAATATAGTTACTGAATCAATTTTTAGTGCTTAATTGTATTTAGATTTTTTCCCTTTTGTTATTTTGCACTGAGGCCAGCTCAGATTTATTTTATGTTTTGTATTGGAATAAAGACACAGTGAGTAACTCATCCAGGATCAGATTGCACAAGTTCAGTGTGGCGAGTTTAGAAGTGGCCTAGAGGAGGTCCTTGAAATGAAGGAAAACCTGGAAAGTGGGGCCCATGGAGAAATGTTAAAAAACAAAACCCGAGGCGATTTAATCAAGAAAAAAGCAATAACAAAGGACGGTTAGTATTAAAAAGACATGGAGAATATGTGAGCTTCTTGCCATATGCTTTAATAATCTGGGGATTTATTGAGACTGGGAAGATTTGGCTCGGCATTTACATAACATTCCTTTACCAATTGTTAGGAGTCTCTGTGGCATTAGCAATTTGTTAGAACTCCTTTTCTGAGTGAACTGGATCCAGACTTATTGGTTTCCATAATTGAGGTCAGTAACTTTTTATTAAAATGAGGGCAATTAGTCCATGACTGTGTTTATATAGGATAGAGTAGACATTATTTCTTATGTATCTAGTGGAGAACAGTAGCATAGACCCTCAGGAAATTCTGAATCGATGTAGTTTCTCGTGCCACACCTTGCGTATTGAAGATGCCACTACTGTCTAGGTCATTTGCTTTTCTGGTCTTCTTTCTTGCGTAATTCACTTCTTTGGGGTTGGAAACCTGTTTTTTTCCAGCTGAAATTAAAATTCCAAAACTTAGGTCTGCCATCCAGAGTTCAGTCTGTCTGAACAACCCATCTTGGTTCCTGGATCCTATGTGTCAATGACTTTCTTGTGCTAAGATGTGAAATGCAGATGTCCAATTGGCAACTTCTAACACTGTTGTTGATCGATTTTTCATTTTTCTTTCTTCAAATGTGTTCAAGGCTTCATGCAGCCATACCAGGAAAAATTCCAGTTACTGAAAAATGTACATGTTCCTAAAATTTCTTATCTTATGGTGATGGGCAATTAGACTTGAAGGAAGCTAGCCAGGCATAGGACAGTGATGGGATCGAGCACAGTAGTTGCCTGGTTGGCTGGCGTTCACTCTGTACCAGTTGGCGTCATTCCTTGACACTAAACTGCCAGTGCATTTGGTCTGTTTTCCAGGTTCCTACATGGCACTTCTCCCTTTTTCTTTGTTGAACACCACGGTCTATTAAAGAGGAATCCACTGAATTGTATGCTTTTGTCACCAAAATGTTCTATGCTCATTTCCTCCTTGACTCCATTCTCTGTAACATCAGTAACCTGGATTTCCACAAGCACCACCTGCCTGTGGAAAGAGAGAGAGAAAATGCAAAGTAGGGTAAATATTGTAGTCTCAATACCTCTTTGAGTCTTCTAGCTTCTGCCTGCTTCTGGAGATCATCTAGTTCTTTCAAAGTGACCTCACAGTCTTCCTGAGGCTTTTCAGTTGGTACATCATGAACTTCACCTTCAAAGGGGTTTCTGCCATTTTCATTATTTCTTGCCCTGACTGCTTCTGCCATTTATATTTTCTGTGAAACCATATTGAGGAACTCCCCAGGTTAATTTCTTGAAGTCTGGGTCAACGATGCTACACTTTCTAAGAAATTACAGATGACATTGGGGCTCTTGAGTCTTACCAAGTTTTATAGGTACTGGTTCTCAAGAATGTCACTTCCTTCGATCACCCCTGTCCCTTATTTTCAACTGTCTCCTGTTCATACTTGCCAGAGGTGAATAGGATTAATTTATTGAAGTTATTAATTAGTTTGATATTTACTAGGAAATTACTGTACTCCAGAAACAGACTGACCAGCCCCACTTTGCCCCCACTGCCCACCCTAACTATACAGTCTGTGAGAGGTGGCTATATTTAGAAGGCTCTTTGAAGATAATGTGGTAAGAATTCTGGTAAGGGGTAATGGTGGGTGGGTTGGAAGCAGATCAGAAGGGCAATGACCTTTCTTGGTACTGAGTTTTCCAAGGAGAAGGTAGGTGTCTAAACTAAAGGTCTTACCCAGTCATTTAATTGGCCTGTGGTTCAAAGTTCAATCTGTATCAATCAGTTAAAACCCAGACTCTTTCTTCCCTAAGTAACTTCCTACAGTTTCCGGAAGTGTTTTTCTGGAGTTTGAGTGGTCATTTTATCTACTTAGAGAAAACTTAACTTCAGTGACTATCTGTGGCAATAGAAGGGTGTACAGGGATTATTCTGGAAATTTTCTTGGCTTCTAAAATTTCATGTAAATAAATTAAAAAGCCTCTTAAAATGCAAATCTCTGGATCCCACTTGTAGAAATTTGTAAATTCCTGAGGTCAGAGAATTTGCATTTTCAACAAGGATGCCTCATTATTAAATCTGGATTCTGCCCTTTGTTTAACCACTGGTTGCTGGGGACATTGGTAAGAGGAAAATGAGAATGTGAACAATTACTTAGCTGGTTTGTCAGGTACATTTGTTTTCATGCAGGCTGAAATCCAAACCACACATTATGGCTAGTTCTTCCCAAAAACGCATCAAGGAAACTTGACCAGATTTTGTGAGCTCTGAGTTTGATTTTCGACTATAGCCACATCCACTGCACTCTTCTGAACTTTGTCATATCTTGTCTTTCCTTTGTAATTGAGGCTGACCAGTTGTTTTGTTGTTTAATTCTTGCTTTTCACATTTAGCCTCAGCACTAGAAAGGACATGAATGTGTGAATCACAATAGACTGCAATTACCATTATAAAGTTAATTATACTTTTGTCAATGCTGAAATGTGTGTGACCTTTTGTTAAAAGTTAAGCTATGCGTGGGCATGGGAATATTGTGACACTTATCCAGAAGGGATATGTGTGCGCTTCATATTGAGTTATTATTGCATTCAAGTCCATAAGTGCCATCTTCTTCCCTTCCCACTCCAAGGTTCCTTAATGACTGGACTGTGGGTTGCAAGCCTCACATCTTCCTTTTCTTTAAAATGTGCTTTGCTTATCAACTGTCATAGCTTGACTTTACCATACTTTTATTTTGTTTAAAAAACCAAAACTTGGCTTTCCTGATAACAAAGGTAAAATTTATTATTGCAATTTCAGAACCCCCATATTGTGGCATTAAACAAAGATGAGTTATATTCCGAAAACATGATGCCTCAAATATTAGTCCGATGGTGAATTCCAAAATATTGTGATTTAGAGAGATTTGCTGTTGAAGAGAACGTCTGCTAAAGTCCAAATCATCAGGCTAGGAAACCAGTTGACAGCCCGCTCCTAAAAAAGCAGGGAAGTTGGAATCTATTGAAATATTCAGGCAAGGGTCTGAAGGGTTATGGAAAATAATATTCCTACAAGACAGTTCCCAGGAAAAAAAAAAAAAAAACAAAAAAAAAAAAAACAGAAAAACAATGTGACTGGAGAGGAGGGAGAGAAATCAGCCCAACATTAAACCTCTCGCAGTAAATCCTTTTCCCAGTAACAATGGGCCCTGAGGGAAAGGGCAAACCTTCATCCCTTCCTGGGTTCATCCCCAGCATCTCCACCCAGGGCAAACATCGGGAGGAGGCAGATACCGAAATGCTGGGCCCTGGTCTTTTATCCTTTCCCATTGCCAATTAATCCTGAACTGAGGCACAGTAAATAGCAAAACTCTGGGAAACTAAATTCCAGAGGTAGATGAAAAGCAATGGGTGGGATTTGAGTTTTCATCCCTCAGGATCTCAGCTCCTACCCCTCCTGGTAATAAGGAGTTTCAAACTTCTTACAACTGCCTTCCTGAGTTAAAATTTTAACCTGCACAACTAGTTCCCTGACTGTCAGAACGGCATGTCTGCAGTTTCCAATGATTAATTCACCCTCATTGTAAACTACAAAACTCAGACTCCTTCTGTAACCCATGGGTCATTTCCTTACACAGAAAATGAGCCCCACCCTCACTTGGTGTCTGATTGACGACTCTGCAGAATAAAGGAAAGTTTGCGGATCAGTTTGAGGTCTGCTTCTATCCCCGTTATTTGTATTTTCATTATGGTGCTGAAACTGTGTTGGTTATTTTTGCTTACAGGGACTATTTTGAATTATAAACATTTTCAAATTAATTCAGTTTAAGACATTTCTTTGGTGTTTAAAAATCTAATATTGAGAGGAATCCAATCTTTTTGTGGACATTGTGTTGCCATATTATAACCAGTAATCATTTATGCACTCCACAAGTGTAGAATCACTAATTTGTACAGATTTGTGGCTGGATTCATTAATATGGAGGCCATCTAATTTAACCTTATTTCACAATTAGGAAAATGAATATCAGAAAAGGTCATGATTATTCAGTAGTAGAGTCTGATCTGTTTGAAGTTCATTTCTGTTTCTTGTCATTGAGGAAATATGGTTAAGTTTTTGGGTGAACTTCTAGCTGTCTTCTTGCTAGCTCACCCTTCATTCAAGTTGAGAACCAAATGTTCCACTTATACTTTGCTCTAGGGTCCAACTCCATCAACCTCAGGAACTGGGGAGGCTTGGGAGCTGAACCCAGCTCTGCCTCCTCAGATGGTCAGATGCTAGAAAGAAGTTGGATTGAGCACAGCATTTAGCCAGTATGACATCCTCTGTGTGGCAGAGATTCAGGAAAGCTGTCAGAATCAGCAAAGGCCAACATGGAATTACACAGGAACCCCAAAAGGCGGATGCAGTGCGTGGTGGTGAATGCAGGAGTTGGCGGTTATACATTGCTGTGCTGATCACTTTCAAAAGTTCCAATCTCTTGCACATCTTCATGCCCCTGTCATTCCATTCTCTCTGCCTGTAGTACCCATACGTTTCTGATGAATTAAATTCTTATAATTTAACTTTTCATTTGAATGAGATAGCAGAATGTATCATTACACTCTGCAAGTAGCAGGAAAATGTGATTATGGTCAATTGCATAAGAAGGATTCAGAAAAAAAAAATAGCAGCCTGAAGCTTTGCTTCCTTTGCTTAAGAAGATCAAAGTCAGCATCTCTGCTCTCCTCTGGTCTTTTCCTTATGTTCACAAAATTATTGCTCCAGCTCCAGGTAGCATGCCTACATTTAGAGAGGAAGAAAAGTGGCGGAAAGGTACAAGCCTCTTTTGCCCTTGATCAGGAAAACAATTCTCCCTCATAAGAGTCATACTCAGGTCCATTCCTGGAGAGGAGGAATGCTGGGACAGTATGGGGCTTTCTAGTGGTAGATGCAAAGAATATGGGAGTTAAGAATGGTTTTGGATGAGTTGATCTACAATGGGATTGCAGCACTTTTCAAGCCCAGTGAGGTGAGAGCAAAGATGTGGTCAGGTCTTTCCTAAGATGAAGGATCTCTTCATAACAAGACTGACTCTCAAAGGAACTCATTTATTAACTTCAATATTCCTATGCCAGTTTTCTTTCAAGTAGGAACTTCTAATAATGTGGTTTATTTCCTGCTTGTTGAATTAATGCTTTATGTATGCATAGCATTTTACCAAGTGCTTCATAATGTCATTTTGACCCTCACACAAATTCATAATATAGAAATGATTATCCCAGCATTGTGGAAGAGAGAACTGAGACAGGAGGTGGGTTCAAACAGTTCGTACAAATTGGGACTTGAGCCAAGTGGTGCACTCTTGTAATCCCAGTGACTCGGGAGGCTGGCTCTGGAGGCTAATGCAGGAGGCAGGAGGAGAACAAGTTCAAAGACATCCTCAGCAACTTAGCAAGGCCCCAAGCAACATGGTGAAACCCTGTCTGTAAATGAAAAGCATACACCAAAAACAACATCAACAAAAATTGGATTTGAATCTAGATAGATTTGCTCTCCTGTCTGTACCATTCTATGTGCCACGGACAGTAGACTTTAAGACATGTAAAACAGAAAGGTTACGTTCAGAGTCTAAGTTGTGTTAAGTTTTGGAACCATAGACATTGAACAAGTCGTTCGTTTAGAGAAATATAAAGTGTCTTCTGTTTGGGCGACAGCATGAAAATCTCTTTTTTCCCCTTACTCAGAGATCCTCAGCCAGCAAGTCTTCAGGTGCTCCTTCCTACGGCAGATGGTCCAGTTCACAGCCACATCAGGTAATATGCTCTTTTTAAGAACCTCCATGTACTTGTTTTCCTTGAAGTGTGCTTGAACTTGTATTCACTTTTTCACTGGGCTACTGTGGAAGCTACTGGGTTCTTGTCTACTCTTTCTGTAAACGTGGCCCCTTTTGATAAAGGGCTGTGCAATTCATTGTGTGGATTATTTTCTTCCACCTCAATTGGATTCAGGGCTTTTGAGGGGGACCATGAGTGAAAGGCAAGAGGCTTGGAAATGGTGAAGTTCCCCTTCCAAAGCCCTCCTCGGTAAATAAAAAAGGAAAAAAAAAAATCAGTCTTGCAATTATTGGAAATGAAGTTTGTCTTATTTCCCCTCAGTAAACAATGTCCTTTCTGTATCTTTTATTCCAGGAAATTGTGTACATACCCACATATATGTGCATTCACATGTATGGTACACAGTAGCTCTGTGTATACATTAAATATATTTGGAAAAGCTACTAACATTTCAAAGGACTGCTTTTGTACTTAGTTTTTAGGGTGATTAAAAACCTCTGTTCAGGTCAATAAATACAAAGCATTATTCACCTTTTTTTTAAGGGAAGTTAAGCCAGTCTTGGTGTGAAATCTTTGTGTACAAAACAACAGGGTCTTTTCTGTTGGTGAGCAGTTTGCAAAGGTGACAACATTGTGATGCATGGGTCTCTGTGTGGTCATGCCTTTTGATTCTTGAAGCTGTGAGTATGGAATGCTGGCTTTGTACTAACAGCTGGGTAGGACAAACATTCCAATCATCTACTAGTTATGAGATCAAGAAGAAATGAGCTCCCACTATCCTTTGAGTTATTGGTTCAATTTCCTTCTTAGACTTTTCAGGTCACCTCAAGTTCTACAGTGATTTCAAAGACAAGCACATTATCAATACTTCCTATTAACATACCCTCTCCATTTTATAGCCTTTCTATGAAGTAGAATATTGGTGCTAATGTACTCCAACTTCAGGCTAATGGGGAAATTTTTTGTGTGTTCATTTTTACCTTTTTGTTATCAATGATGAATTGATCTTTTCCATAAATACGAGTAATGAGAAAAATGAATTCCTTCATGATGCACTATTGTCTCACAGTGCCTATTTCTTATCTCGAATGGGTTGATGAAAGTCGAAGTAGAGGTGAGGCTCTGCCCTTCTTGGCACGGGTTTTGTGTGGATGCCGTAGCACCTGGTAAATTTGGAAGGCCATACTGCTTCATGAATGTGAGCCGAGCATGGGGCAGATGTAAGGGGAAGATGCCAAGAAACAGAGGTTGCTTTGAATTTCCAGGTTCCATTTCTTATCTACTAGTGATAGCAGGAAGGTGCACAGTGGGTTATGAATCAGTATTTCTCAGCTCGTGCTGAGAGTTTCTAGGGTCAGACTTGAACAAGTCATGCCTCGCCTCTCTGCTCTCACCCTGAGAAAGTCTTTGGGGATGTTCTAATCTAAGCTCTAGTCTAAGGCAAGAGAGACCCAGAGATTGATATGGTTCAGGATTATATGACTTCAGTTGCTCTAAGATTCTATGCTCTATTCCAGAACTCATTCCATTTTACAAGTCAGTAAGATCCTTCTGGACCTTTGCGGGGAACTTCCCAGGGAGTAATTCCAAGTTTCTTTTCTGCAAGTCTGTGCTGATCTTGGAAAGCTGTGCATGCGAGGCCATGAAACGAGGAGTGAAGATGGGGAAAACTGGGGACAGTCCTTTGAATGAAATAGGTCCTTTTAGTTTTCTGTGGTTAAAATGACTGTTATATTATGAAGTTATGGAACATTTAGATGGCATTTGTCTAGTTTTAATATTCTAGGCAAGTTAAAATAGTGACCATCTTATAAATATTTCCAAATTTTTTTCTTTGAATACTTATGATCTCTGAAATCCAAGAATGGACAAGGTATTAAAAAATGGGTTTCAAATGGAATATTACTCAGCCATAAAGAATAATAAAATTATGGCATTTGCAGGCAAATGGATGAAATTGGAGAATATCATGGTACGTGAGATAAGCCAATCTCAAAAACCAAAGGACGAATGATCTCACTGATAAGCAGATGGTGATACATAATGGGGGTTGGGAGGGAGGCAAGAATGGAGGAAGGAGGGACTGCATAGAGGAAAAAGAGGGAGGGGAGGGGTGGGGGGGGGAAATAACAGAATGAATCAAACACCGTTATCCTATGTAAATGTATGATTACACAAATGGTATGCCTCTACTTCATGTACAGAGAAACAAGTTGTACACCATTTATTTACAATAAAAAATAAATTAAAAATGGGTTTCATTTTTATGTGTCACATACTGGAAGAAATGTATTTATAGCCAGGGGAGGGTGGGACTTTCAACCTTAGAGGTGTCTTTTTAATTGAGGGACATAACTGGGTGGCATTTCCAAATGATACCCTGATTAAAACTAATATTGGTTTTTTATTTCTTTTGGATTGAGGGTTGCCTTTAATGGTAAGTGAAATCAGTGGTACGGTTTTCTACATTCCAAAAATTTCCTTCGAAGATGTGTGTCGTGCTGACATTTGTTCCTTTTCTTATAGATGTATTACATGATCCACCCTTTGGTCTCCCTTTTCAGGCTCTCTTGCTAACCACCTTCCAAGTAGGTTGTTTTTGTGGAAAAACTGGTGCTAATTAGAAAGTAGATAGTCAGGGAAAGCCTGGGATATTCCTCATCCTCTCTATCTGCTTGGGGAAGTTTCTCTCTACTGTCTGAGCCCCTGGGTGGATACAGCTCCTAAGAGGCAGCCCTGTGTCCTGGCCTCTGACTGCAATGTCTTTTGTTTTTTGAGCCCCCAGGAGAGGTAATGGCAACTTTCAGCCTTCCCTGCTGACTTGTTAACCCTTTCAAAACCCTTGTAACTAGTTTCCTATATTAAATTCCATGCACTGCATGGTATGGACTGTTTTTTTTTTTTTTTTTTTTTCTGAAAGTTGGTCTAGCTGTTTTTGAACTAATGCATCTATCATGGCATTATATACTTCATTCTTTTGTTCTAAGAGTGAATTTTTATTTTATATATTTTATGTGACTATTTAAAGGCTCACTAGCCTTGCTGTTGCTGAAAACTGAAGATTTATTCTCCTGAGGTGGCCTGGTGGGTGGTAATCCTTTCACAACCCTGTCCCACACAGAATAATTATTTCTCTTCTTTGTTACTCATGCTCTAATTCTTCCCTTTTAAATTTGTGTTTATTGCAAAAACCTTTGTCTTTTGTGTTTGCCATATAATAGGCTTATCGGCTTCAGTCTTTGAAAATACCTACACAGATTCTCGGTCTGAGGTTAAAAGTACAACTGCCGTCTCAATTCCAGCTCCCATGTCTTCCTCTGATTTTTGGCATCAGAATATATATATATATCAGAATATATATATATTCTTTAAGTATATATTTATATATATTTATATATATATTTTTATATATAAAATATATTTATATATATATTTATATATATATGTAAATTGAGTCATGGGTTTATATTCACCAGAGTCCAAGTGGGTCTTGCATTATTTGTTTTCATTACTTGAAAACCTGAGATAGACACAAACAGATACACAATAAGTAAATCAGTATACAGGTGAATACTTACCTTTTATAGAAGTGTGCTCATGTGAGAATTAAAATAATCACTGTTCCTTCATAATCATTATCATCATTGCTAACAGTTACAACATTAATGTGGTCTCTGCTAATTTCTTCATGTGCACCATCTTATTTAATCCTCTCAATATCTCTTTGATAAAGATGTCATACTTTTACAGATGAAAGAACTGACAACCTGAACATTTAATTGACTTGTCGAATGACACAAGGTTAGTTCTGTCAGATTCCAGTGCCCTTATTTCTTACTGTATCTATAAAGGTTTTAGAGTAAAGTCACTGAAAATCATTTTAACCAATATTTTGAACTGACCAGAATGTAACATTTTTGGCCTTTAGATATTTGTTCTATTTGGGAATTATATTTGTATGATTTTCTTTGTTGGAAAAGGGCTCATATCAACTTCAATATAGGTCAGTCTAGTTGCAAAAAGACAAATTGCAAAATGTAGACTTTAACATACTTATTAATATGCTTTCTTTTGAAAAGCATCATTTTGTGCTTAATTTGGAATAATTTGAAAATGTACTTGTAAGGAAATGGTTTTTCTTTGCCTTGCTTTGCACTTTGTAAGTGATGTACTATACAGTTTTATAAGCTTATGAATATCTGTACCAAATAGAACAGTCATTAGAAATAAATCAAACAGCTGAAAGTGGTGACTAGCTGACTGGTATCTTCAAATTCAAAACACACGATGATAAACTAAAATTGTGATAGGTTTTCTGTGCATCTTACATATTTCTTTTTGGAAAGGTTTCTTCTCTCCATATTGACCCTCTCACATTCAGAAGATTTCTTGTGAATATTAATTTATCACTTTATGCTTTATAAATTGAAAATTTTTTCCTTTGAATAATGGACACCAATCTAAGTACTGTGTTTCTATGTAAAGTTTTGTTCAATAGTGATCAATTGATAGATGATTCATTGACACTTTGGTAAACTTAGTGTTCACAGTGATCCTTGACAAGGTTGGAACCTTAATTTTATCTCATTAAAAGTAAACACCATGCCTGTAATCCCAGTGGTTCAGAAAACTGAGGCAGGAGGATTGCAAGTTTAAAGCAGCCTCAGCGACGTGAGGAGGCTGTAAGCAACTTAGTGAGACCATGTCTCTTAAAAAAAAAAAAAAAAAAAAAAAAAAAAGAAAAAAGTTAGGGATGTGGCTCAGTTGTTAAGTGCCCCTGGGTTCATTTCCTGGTATAAAAAAAAATAAATAAAAAATGAAAATCAGTGAATTTTTTAAAAATGAAATAGTGTGTTCAGGTGTAACACTTGACTCAAGGGAGTTCAATTAGATCGTACAGTAGTGTCTCATAGTAGCAGATAGAACTGGCAAGATTCAAGGCCAATGACTTAAGTTTCAGGTATCAGGAAGGATTCATGTTAAACTAGAGAAACAGAGAACATTTATTTGTTTCATAAGAGAAAAAAGGGGAGTGTGTCCCACTGTTAAAAAGCTACAGTGAGTATTTTTCTGAGGTTGTCTTGTGTGTGTGTGTGTGTGTGTGTGTGTGTGTGTGTGTGTATTTTTTTTTTTTTTTAACAGTGCTGGGGATCGAACCCAGGGCCTTGTGCTTGCAAGGCACACACTCTACCAACTGAGCTATCTCACCAGCCCTTCATATGTATTTTTATATTGTCATATCTAGTACTCTTCAAGGAGTAAGGGCTTGTGAAATATCTGATGAATGAATGAATGATTTTATGAAATAATAATAGAAATAGAACAGGAAATGGGGACTTTGAATCCACATCTATCATTTTTTTTTTTTTCTTTCCTTAACTCATTAGTTTCTACCTTCTCTTTACCTGAGGGTAAGTAGCATCAAACCTGAAACTTATGAATCCATTAAGGTAGAATGAGTTCACTCCTTCTTTGATGAGGTGAAATCCCCATCATTACCTTCAGCATTATGGTGGGAGAGGTACAGGTGGCCAGAGACCAGGATAGTCCTAACCTTAACCCTAACTCTGAACCATTGGTCAGTCGTGATGTTGTGCTTTTATGTTATCCATGTTCTACATTGGGGATTAATGTGGTAGCCATGAGATCTCTGTGATGAATCTGAGTGTTGAGACCATATGTATGGTTGCTTGGTTTTATGGTATCCATGGAGACAAACGTGAACTTGTATATTCTGGCTTATCTGCATGGCAGTTTGTCAAACTATATGCTTACAATATAAGGAGATACAAAAACTGTTTACCTATATTTATACCTCTGTAACATCTACCAACCAATATCAATCAGAAATAGACACATGTTCAACTATATCTGGGCATATGGTCTGAATATGTTCCCCAACATTCATATGTTGAAACTTAATTTCCAATAGATTAGTATTAAAGAGGTAGGACTTTTGGGAGGTGATAAATAAATTATGAGGACTTAGTCCTCATGGATGGGATCAGGACCCTTATAGGGTGACTGAGTGAATGGCTTTGATCCCTTCTGTTCATTTTATCATCTGAGGAAACAACATACATCCTGCCCCCACAGAGGGAAAACCAACAAAGCATTATAATTTCTGATAATTTCTTTACATGTATTATCTCATTTAACGCTCTTGATATCTTTTTGATATTGAGAAGCAGAGGTCAGACCATCACCAGACTCTATCAAACCTGCTGACACCTTGCAGTCTTGGACTTTAAGCTTCCATAACTGTGAAAAAATACATTTATGTTCTTTCTAAGTTACCCAGTCTCTGGTATTTTATTATAACAATATAAATGGGCTGAGATTGAAATTAGTACCATGAAGTGGCACATTGTTAGAGCAAATATCTGAAAATGTGGAAGCAAATTTGGAGCAGGGTAATGAGTTAGAGACTAAAATAATTTGGAGGAACAGACTTGAAAAGGCCTCAGGTATTTTGTTATAGCAGCATGAAGACAGCACATCATGGAAAGGAGAGTTTACAAGTAAGAGGAGGTTGTTAGGGACTTGTTATGGGACCTGGGTCTGGTTAGATGATTTTGATCAGAGTTGAGAAAGTGGACTTTGTTCAGGATTGGGTAATTTTAGGAAGTGAGGGCAATTGTATGATTGGGTATTTTAATAATTTTATCTAGAAGGATACAGGAGCAAAGCTAAAGACATAAGTAGTAAAGAAGCAATGGTCACTAATGTTACCTGGGTGAGGGGGATGCTTGGTCACTTTTGTGATTTGGATAGTGATCTCATTCTTCTCTATGCTTGGACATGCTTATTTTTATCCAGTTCAATTACAGTCATGAAGTAAGCTTAGCCGATCTGTTGTTGGTGTTCTGTGAAAAGTTTTTGTTCATGAGGTAATTCCAGGCTCTGTACTTTAGACAGCTGTCTTTTACACACACCTATGTGATTTATGATTGTGTGTGTGTGTGTGTGTATATACATATACATATATATATATATATGTATGTAATGGAAGGCCTGTGCTGTCCTTCCTGATACTTACATTTGTCCTAATATTTGCATTTATATATTTGAGAATCTGACCAAAATAGCAAAGTGACAGTGTCCTTAAATACAGTTCATATCTAGGTAACATCCCAGCAGTATAAATATAGACATCAAGAGAAATCTGAAATCTAATTTCTTATGCATTTGTAAACCATCTTGTCTTATTTATAGTTCATTTAGAAGAGAAGGATAAAACTGGGAAAGCAAATTTTGCTATAATATGAAATCTCATTTATAAATGAGGACTTGAATTTAAAAATAAATTCATAGAATACAGAAAATTAGACCTGATTTTGTCAATTTTTGTCTCCAAAGATTGTACCCTAATGAACCCTGCCTCCTAGTACTCACACTTCTGTGTCCTTGCCTCTGTTTGGAGCTTAGCTAGCCCTGTCATTGACTTTGATCTGTAGAATGGCTTATCCTTGTCTATGTAACACCTTCCTGCCAGTGACCATCAGGAACAGACATGTGTTCAACCATATTTGGGCTTATGGTCTGACCTGAGGACTTCTGAGCCTAGATGCTAGGTGATCTTACAGTTGGGGCCTTGTCTTTGTACAATTTTCATTCTGAAAGAAGTTATGTGCCATGTAGATGCCCAGCTCTCTTGCGAATCCCATGCTGTGTGGAGGTACAAGTGAGTGTTGCAGAGAGGCCAGTGGAAAGAGAGATTCCCAGCCAGATCCACCTGTTTCATCAATCCCATTAGAGATGTTGAACATATGAGAGAAGACATTTTCAGATGGTCTCAGATACCATCTGACTGCAACCCCATAGAGGACCCCAAGTGAAGGAACTCAACCCAGCTGGTAGTTTGTTGTGCAAAAGTAGAGAACTGAAATAGTGACTCATATTCAAGTAGACATTACTGTTATCCATACTAATGAGTAGGAAAATGTTGGCAGTTAAATGTCAGCTATGCCGGGTTGAATGAATTGTTCACATCGATTTGCATTGATCATGCCTCTTATATAAAAATGAATATTACCTGGTGCTTGAAAAAGTTAAAAGTTTCACCCTCTAAATTGTCTCTTTATGATTCATTTGCTGAACAAATATTTTCAGACACATCAATGCCCTTTTAAGTCTCATTTAATGTTCACTCATTTTTAAGGATCAAGAAATCATAGGCTGTACTTTTCTTGCAGTGTTGACTGAAGGAGTGGCTGAGGTATAGTGAAAATCATAATGTGCATCTGTTATTGTATTTGGTCCCCTGCATTGGATGACTTTGTTGTAGGACAGTTTTGGTCAATGGAATGCTACTGGAAGGGACATGTCTCTTTTGATCTGACAGAATAGGAAGCTATCTGTAGTTCCCTAGTTTTTATTGCCTAATCAAACAAGCCAGGTGTTCCAGGTAGTGCAGTTTCAGTATGAAAGAATCTCTATCAGTCTGAATCCCTGGCACGTGAGGGGAGTGCAACCCATTTTGTCCTTGATGGGCAGTTGCATAAGCCAGAAAAACATCTTTGCTGTTCTTAAACCACTGAGATTTGGGGTTAATCTGCATCTTTATTATAGTCTACCCCCTTATGATGAATACAGCAAGCTTTAATATCCTATAAACTCCATCACAACTACCCTAGGCCATTCAATATCAACTTGCCATCTGTATAAAAATACATGATATGACTTCTGTGTAAACGGAGCTTTACGACAGAATTTCTGATTTGCTCTCCAAATAGACTCCTACCTGTAAATCAATGCAGAAATTTTGCCACTATTGTAGTTATTTGGGTAATTTGAGAATGCTCAATATGATATCATTCTCAACTTTGGTTGTTTTCTCTTTTGTTTTTGATAGTAATTCTGTAGCAAGTTAATAAACTAATTTATTAGGAGATTTAAAATATTCAGTCATTATTAATGAAAATATCTGAGTTTTTTTTTTTTTTTTTAAATATGTGTATGATGAAGCCAGGCATGGTGGTGCATGCCTATAATCCCAATGACTTGGGAGGCTGAGGGAGGCAGATCATGAGTTCAAAGCCAGCCTCAATGAAAGTGAAGTGCTAAGCAACTCAGTGAGACACTGTCTCTAAATAAAATACAAAATAGGGCTGGGGATGTGGCTCTGTAGTTGAGGGCTCCTGAGTTCAATCCCCAGTACTTCCCCCCCAAAAATATTTATGATGAAATTTCCAAAACTCATATGAAAATAAAGAGAATAGTATAATGAATCCTGTGAACCCCTTAACCCAATTATAGCAAATATCAGTGTATGGGCAATTTTCCAAGGAAGTTTTGACTAACTAAAATTTTATTCTGTTTTGATTATTCTTTATAAACATAAGTTGATAACTATCCTCCAAAATTGGATACAAACTTTCTCTGAACACATGTAGTCTATGGTCAGGGTTGTGTCTTCCAGATTTAATGCTAATTTCCTTCTGTTTGCTAGAATGGCTTATTTGTAGAGCGATCATTCCACCTGATTTGGTCAGGACAGTCTGAAGTTTATACTTTATTATAGGGTAAGTTTTAATAGCTTATCCTTTCATTTGCAAAAGTATCCTGATTTGGGGGACAAATTATGTGGTCACCCTCATTAATAAAAAGAAATGCCATTACTCTAATTTGTTCTCTTTTTGTTTCTTCCATCCCCTAGAAATGGCTTCAGGCCCCAGAGAAGTCTAAGCCCATCAGAATCAGTGAACTCTTATCCCAACATTTATCTCTGTGTGCTTGCCAAATCCTCAATGTCTAAAGGTCGCTGGCGTCTATAATGCTCTGCTCAGGATCAGTTATAAAGATTTGTGAGATTCCCTTGCAAAATATTTAAAAATATTGAGAATTTTGAAAAACTATTGAGAATTTAAAGATGAAGAGAGCTAAGGCTTTGAAGGAAGTGTGAGGCCTTTCCAAGCAGAGCCCTACATGACAACAGAGAAAGTAGACCTGGGAAGCTGACCTTGGGCCTACCAGGCCTTCTCCCCACTTGCCACAGTCTGCCTACTTCCAAGTATTGACCAATTCGGGGACTGCATTCCTGCACCAGACCCTCTGGTATAATGTGCTTGGTCACTTTACTCCTCAGTTCTTCATGGATATGAGCCCTGGTCTATCTAGCTATCCTCAGCATCTACTCAGTGCTTACTAATATTAATGAGTGGCAGAGCCAGAATTCAGATTCAGACCTGGGTATGCTTGATTTCAAAGTTATATGATTATAACCTTTCTGCTGTTCTGACTCTTAACCTTTATAACCTACCCAGCTCTTTACTAAGTTCTCTCTCTGGTCCAGGTGTCTGAGGAATAGGATTTAGGCATTCAAGAACACGAGTCCAAGGAATGAGCCACAGTTTCACTGTTGGCTGTGTTTCTACTAGTCATCAGGAATTTCCCTCTGGCACATCTACCGATTCAGTGGTTCCTTCTTCCTCATTAGGACTGTGTTTGGGGACTCTGGAAAATGGAATAGATTAGGAAAACCAGGTGTCTTACTTTACTATGAATCCACCTATCAGTATAAAGGCCCTATTAACAAAATAAGTATGAATGCCTAAGGTCCAGAAGCCTACCAGCTAACAGGGCAAGGTAATACAGGCAGTTATTCTTAGCCGTTTGTGGGTTAGTGGAGGTGGTCTGGGGGAATCTCCTTCTCTGGCTGCTGATGGCTGCTGGAAGAAGCAACAATGAATTATTGACTCTGTTGCTGTACTTCAGCGCAGTGTTCCTTATATCACAACTGTGGGCTTCTTAGCAGAGCTAGGTAAACCTATTTGACTTTTACACAATCAAACTATCAATGAATATGTCTCTTGGCATTTGAAAAATAAGATGCAGGATTTGACCTCCATCAGTCTAAAAAGCTGTTAGTTCCATAGTTAAGATAGAGATTTATAAGACTTTTTTTTAAATAAGGGTGTGTGTGTGTGTGTGTGTGTGTGTGTATACAAAATCTTTTACACTGGGAGGGAATAAAATAAAATAATGAGAGTGATGGCTTGTCATATAGCATGGGAAAGCCTGGGAACTCTCACCACAATAACAGTTAAGCACTTGGCCTCTAAAGACACACACAGTTAGATTCATATCCCGGTTCTGTTACTAGTTTGATCTTGGACACACAGCTGAATATCTCTATGCTAGTTTCCTTATCTGTAAAGTGGGAAAACTGATTTGACTTGATTTATATGGTACATGAAAAAAAAAAAGTCAACAACACCTCTAATGTGTTGGTTTTCTGTGTAAAGCATGCCATGATGATAGCTAACTCATTTCTACAACTCGCAGATACATGCTGGCAATGGAATTATATTTCTGTGCTCTACAGTGGTGGTTTGAACCATGGCTCATGCCCAGAAAGCCAAGGCTTCCCTATAGATAGTCTGATTTAGACCGGCATTCATTTGTCACCATTCAAGGTTGGGTTGGAGTCAATTTGTTACTCCAGGTGAAGAGGAATGGAACCAACATGCTCCGACCTTTACCCATGAATGGTCCAAGTTTTTCCAGGCTTCCTTAGTTCTCTAAATCATTGTTTCATTTGCAGTTTGGCTCATGTTATGGTTTGGGCATATTGCCTGGGATTCTTGTGTTAGAAACTTAATTCTGAAAGTTCTATTTTAATGGCATTTGGAGGTAAGGTTTTGGGGAGGTGATTGGGTCATGAGGGCAGAGACCTCATTAATGGATTAACCCATTCATGGATTAGTGGGTTAGTGGATTAATGGATTAACAGGTTATTAAGGGAGTGGCTTTGTTATGAAAGTGAGCTTCTGCCAGTGCGCTGGCTCTGTCTTGCCATGTGAATCATCTGCCATGTTTCAGTGCAGTAAGGAGGCCCTCACTAGATGCTAAGCAGATGTCTGCCCCATGCTCTGGACATCTCAGTCTACAGAACCGTGAACCAAATAGACTTTCCTTTATAAGTTATTCAGTCTCAGGAATTTTCTTACAGTAATAAAGGAACCAAGATAGCCCATGATGGCAGCCATTTCTCTAGGCATTTCAGGACTCCCATATGTCTCAACATACCAGTGCTCTGTACCTTTTCATTAGTTTTTGATACATTGGGAAACTGGTTGTGTAATTATTCCAAAGAAAAGCTGTAGCACTTAGGCTTCAAAATATACATGTGTGACATTTCTGGGGATGTGCTAAATTAGGTCTGTCTGCTCCTTGCAAGGCCCGTTTGGTTAGTGGTTTCCTTTCCTCCCTTTGCTGAAGAGAACTGAAGCTAGTTTCCTGCTGTATCTCCTCCCAGCTCTTAAAATCTCCTGCTCCATTTTGCTGGCACCACACATGCCAGTACCCATGGTGCATTTTATGGCTGCAGCTGTTCCACTCGCCTATTTTCGACAGCACAGAGGTTAGTCTCAGAAGTGACGGCTTAAAATAATTCACCTGGTGTAGTCTTCTTGGACATCTGAAACCTGAATTATTTTCACAACACCTGAGGACACTGAGAAGCCTGTTTCATCACTTACAGTGTCTTTAGCAAAAAGTCAACATTGAAATCCAGATTTTCTCTTTGTATGCAGGCACACAGTCATCCCTGTATTTGTCTGTTCATCCAGCAAGCATTTATCAAAATCCTCGTAGTAGCTCGTTGCTAAGAAGGTCACATGAAGATCACTGGACAGCTGTCTCACTGGAAATACTGTGAAAAATAATGCTTTTCAGCACTGGCATGGCAAAGTCATAAATTAGCCTAAGCATTCACAACTTTGCAATGGAGTAGGCCAAGGCACCTCCCCCCCCCCCCCCCCCCCCCCCCCCCCCCCACGGCTACATGTATGAAACCAGGCAAAGAAGTGAAATGTTATGGTTCGTAGTATTGCACTTTGGGTGACATATGGCCTGGGTTCAAAATTTAATTAGCAAATGACTAGGCTGGCTGATTTGTGTAAGTTGCACATACTTGGGGTACATTTGAGAGCCTCCTGACTTTTGGTTCTGTGAAATGACAGTGACGATGGCTGTTAGTCAGCTTTGCATCACTGTGACAAAACTACCCAACAGGAACACGTTAGAGGAGGGAAAGTTTATTTTGGCTCCTGGATCTAGAGATTTAGTCCATGGTTGGCAGACTCTGTCCATCTAGGTCAGAGGTGAGGCAGCACATGATGGTAGAAGGGAGTGGAGGAGGGAAGCTGCTCCATTCATGTCAAGTAGGAAGCAGAGAGAACGAAAGGAGAAGAGGCCATGGGGATGGCACCCTTCCAGGGCTCCTCCCAGTGTCCCACCTTCTACAACCATGCCCCCGTCCATTCAAACTACTATGGACTGATTAGGTTAATCTCACCACCCAACCATCTCACCTCTGAATGTTCCTGAATTAATGCAAGAACTTTTGGGGGATACTTCACATTCAACCATAATATAGAGTTTACCGCTTGGGGACTTAAAGAGGTCACGTATGTGTGACTAGTTGATTGAACTGTTGAAAATACGGACAATCTATATAGGTTTGTTTTTTCTCCCACTGCTGTCTTTTGACATATTCTCTCATGTCTCCTTCCCTGTCTCTTGATGGCAGATTCTCTAAGTTTATACTGCTTTTAGCAATGGAAACAGTATTATTTTCAGGCATTAAATAAAACCCTCCAATCTAGTTTAAATTAAAAATCTATGTAAACAAACAAAAGAGTGGTAGATGATATTTGAAGTACATGTATATACGGTGAATGACCTATATCCAGACTGTATGAAGAAATACATTTTCTCACAAGTAAGTGAGAAAAAGTGAGAAAAAGATGACAGCCTGGTAGAAAAATGGGCAAAAGACTTGACAGAAACTTAGCAAAGGAAGATATCCCAGTGGGTAATCTGAGCAAAGGTGCTTCAATTCATTAGGTAACAACAAAGTATAAATTAAAACTACAATGATATACTACTCATGACATAGGGGAAGAAGAAGTCATTCATCTGCATGCTTCGGGTCATTGCATGGGGCCTGTGAATTAAATTAAAAAAAAAAAAACCACTAATAGGAGAAAGGGTTTATCTCATAGGCACATAGGAGCATAACAGAAAAGAAATGGAACTCAACAATTAGACAAAAGAAAGAAAGAGATATGAATAGGAAAAGAAGGACTCAAACTATCCCTATTTGCTACTGACATGATTTTATAGTTGGGAGACCCAAAAAAACTCTGCCAGAAAGCTTCTAGAACTCATAAATGAACTCGGCAAAGCAGCAGGTTATAAAATTAACACCCATAAATCAATTACATTCCTGTACACAATGATGAATCAGCTGAAAGAAAAATCAGGAAAACTATCCCAATAACTATAGCCTCAAAAAAAGAAAACAAAAACAAAACTTGGGAATCAATCTAACAAAAGAGGTGAAAGACTCTACAATGAAAACTACAGAACTATAAAGAAATTGAAGAAGACTCTAGAAGATGTTGTTGGAGAGACAGAATTAATATTGTCAAAATGACCATACTACCAAAAGTGCTATATACCGATTTAATGCAATTCCTATTTAAAATTTCAATGACTTTTATAGAAATAGAAAAAGCAATCATGAAGTTCATTTGGAAAAATAAAAGGCCCAGAATAGCCAAAGCTATCCTTAGAAAGAGAAAAAAAAAAAAAAAAAAAAAAAAAAAGCAAAGCAGGAGTCCTCACAATAACAGACCTTAAATTATACTACTGAGCTACAAAAACAAAAACAACATGGCATTGGCACCAATACAGACATGAAGTCCAATGGAACAGAATAGAAGACACAGAATCAAGCCCACATAAATACAATTATCACATATTAGACAATGACACCATAAACATACATTGGAGAAAAGATAGCCTCTTCAACAAATGGTGCTGGGAGAAATGGAAATGTATATGTAGCAGAATAAAATTTAACCCCTATCTCTAACCCTGCACAAAACTCAACTCTGAGTGGAACAGGGACCTAGGCATTAAACCAGAGACCCTGCACCTACTAGAAGAAAATGCAGGCCCAAATCTCCACCCATGTCAGCTTAGGAACCTACTTCAACTTCTAAAGCACATGCAGTAAAATCAAGAATCAATAAATGGGATGGTATCAGACTAAAAAGCTTCTTCACAGCAAAGGAAATGATCAAGAATATGAAGAGAAAGCCTACAGAATTGGAGAAAATCTTTGCCACCTGCACCTCATATAGAGCATTAATCTCCAGGATATACAAAGAACTCAAAAAAAGAAAAATTAACACCAAAAGGAAAAAAAAAACACACACAAATGAATAAACCAATCAATAAGTGAGCAAAAGAACTGAAGAGGCACTTCACAGAAAAATAATTAAAATCTGTCAACAAATATATGAAAAATATTCAGCATCTCTAGCAATTAGAGAAATGCAAATCAAAACCACACTGAGATGAAATCTCACTCTAATCAGAATGGCAATTATCAAGAATACAAGTAACAATGAATGTTAGCAAGGATGTGGGGAAAAGGTACATTCATACATTGCCAGTGGGACTGCAAATTGGTACAACCACTCTGGAAAGCAGTATGGAGATTCCTTAGAAAACTTGGACTGGAACCACCCTTTAACCCAGTTATCCCACTCCTGGGCATATACCAAAAGTACTCAAAATCAGCGTAGTGCAGTGACTCAGCCATATCAATGTTTATAGCAGCTCAATTCACATTAGCTAAGCTAAGCTATAGAACCAGCTTAGGTGCCCTTCAACAGTTGAATGGATAAAGAAAATGTGGTATATATGCACAGTGGAATATTACTCAGTTGTAAAGAAGAAGAAAATTATGGCATTTGCCAGTCAATGGATGGAACTGGAGACTATCATGCTGAGTGAAATAAGCCAATCCCCCAAAACCAAAGGCTGAATGTTCTCTCTGATATGCAGATGCTTACACACAATAAAGGGACTGGGGAGGGAAGAATAGGAGTTCATTGGATTAGACAAAGGTGAGTGAAGGGAAAGGAGAGATGATGAAAATAGAAAAGACAGTAGAATGAATTGGACATAACTTTCCTATGTTCATCTATGAATACATGACTAGTGAAACCATGTTCAACCACAAGAATGGGATCCTAATTAGAATAAGCTATACACCATATATGTATAATACGTCAAAGTACATTCTCCTGTCATGTGTATCTAAAAAGAACCAATAAAAAATAAATGAAACTTAAGGAAGTGGAAAGACTGACAGCTTACCTATTATCTTGAAAGTGGACAATAAATTGTGGAGAAATGAGCAGACAAAGGAAGGGGACTTGAATTATGGGAAAACAAATATGTGAAAGGCAGAGTAATGGACAAAGGGCTCCTTGGCAAGATTTGCTTGTGCAGATTCATTTTGGTGCCAACCTTCCTCCTCTGGTAATAAAGATTTATTCCTTCTCCTGGTACTGGAGCAGGGAGGACGGACACTTTAGTAAAAGGAAATCTGTGTCCTGTTTTAGGCACAAAGAGGAAGAGCAGAGAATCATCCTGTCTCTTCTGTTTCTCAGTTATCTTCAGCTCAAAATAATCCTTATGCTAAAGAAATATAATTTGGGGTGGTGCATTTCGATCCGCTTGAATAGCTGCTAAGAATATCTAAAATAAAAAGGGAAAATATTAGGTATCAGAGTGTGGCCCAACAGGAAACTTTAGTCACTGTTGATGGGAATATAAATTGACATTCCCAACCTCATGAAAAATTCTTTGCAAAATTGATTGAAACTAGATATAAGCATATGCCACAAGCCAGAAAATTCGTTTTAGAGAAATGCATAGATATGTCCACAAAGACATGTTCTGGAATGTTCATAGAGATACTACCCGTAGTAACTTCTTTTGGGGCTCAGAAAATGATATACCCAAGTGTGGTGCTTTGGCATGCTGAGTACTCTGAACTAAAGCAAATGGCTAGGCTTTTGGAAGCAGCCTCAGAACCCAGGTCTTTCCGACTTCTTATTTCTGCCACCAAGAACAAGGTGAAGTAACTCATCTGAAGTTCTTCTAGGAGGAACATGATTGCCTTAGATCCCCTCTCTGAAATTTCTTTTTTTTAAAATATATTTTTATTGTAAACAAATGGGATACATGTTGTTTCTGTTTGTACATGGAGTAACAGCATACCATTTGTGTAATCATACCTTTACATAGGGTAATGATGTTTGAATCATTCTGTTATTTTTTTCTCCCCCCACCCCTCTTTTCTCACTATACAGTCCCTCCTTCCTCCATTCTTGCACCCCTTCCACCCCCCATTATGTGTCATCATCCGCTTATCAGTGAGATCATTTGTCCTTTGGATTTTTGAGAATGGCTTATCTCACTTAGCTCTCTGAAATTTCTTTAACCATAGAAGACTAAGCTTGTATCACAGGAAGGAAGACTGAGAATGTCACTGTTTCTAGACAGACTTTGTCACAAGTTACGGTCTGTTCTATGATCGATTTTCATAAAGAATCATTTATAAACCTTTGTTCTTTGTACCTATTCAACTTCCTTCAATGTCATTTACAATCCCTCAGAATTGCCTACCTTCTCCGATCTCACTGTCCTCTAAGAAGAGAATATATGAGCTTCTGAACCCCATTAAGTTATCAGGTACATACTTTCCTGTCATTTCTACGTACACATTAATATATTGGTATACTTTTCCTGGTGATCCGTACATTGCCAGTTTCTTTCAACAGACTTGAAGACTCCAACCTTTAGAGGAAGAGAGGAAAATTCCCTTCACCTCTACACCCCAAATGGAAAACTTCAAATTATCATACAAATAGTATATGACAATACAAATCATTGATTTACAACACATAAGGACAAATGTCATAAGCAAAATATTGATTAAAAAAACCATCACTCTAAAGACTAAATATTCTTTTATTCTATTGGGAATCAATAGGAAAAAACTAATGGATAATGTTAGAATTCATGTTTTGGGGGATAATTATTGGGAAGGGCTAAGAAAGGGGCTCTTTTTTCTTAATTATGGTGCTACTTCCATGAAGTGCTTAGTTGTGAAAAAAATTCAGACTATATGGTCATAATAAAGTACTTTCCTATTTATTATATTTCGATAAAATTCATTTTCCACTGGAAATATGGTCTGAACTTGCTTTTTCTATCTACCCGTAGCACTGATCCATTCTTTGTATATTTCTGTTATTATGAACGTGTCCCTTAGTTTTGGGATTCTATCATCTAGAAGCCCATGGAGACCTGCCTAGAGTAAGATCTCTGTCCTCCCTTCGTCCCATCCATGCCCTGCACCCTGGTATAATTCCCTCTCTATCTCTAGTCCCTAGTCCCTAAAAGACACATGAAGGATTGCCTGAAAGCAAAAAGTCTTCTTTCAGGAACACCTGCTGAAAATAAAATTATTACTCTCAATGCTTCTGTGCACATGGCTACCTAAAGAGCACATTCAGGGGCCAAAGACTTTCATGGATAAAAGATATAAAATTGCTATCAGTAGGATAGCAATAGAAGCATAGAATATATGAAAAGTTAAGGTAAGCAGGTTCTAAGATCTTTATGATTTTAGAGTCTTTTGGGTCCTTACAAGCTAGATAAGATTGATTCCAGTATCTGAGCCATTCAGTTTTTAGAAACCACCAGAATTCTTAAAAGTTCTGTAACTGTCCTCCTTTTTAGGTGGGAATGGAAATTTGTGTTCTCTACTTCAGGATTAACAGAAATATGGAATTTTCCCTTGATCTTCCCACCACAGTTGCTACCAATAAAGAACTTGCGTTATGTATTTTAAGGGTTATATTTGATACCAAAAAACAATAACTAAGGTACTCTAATAAAATTATATTTATTTTCTTTTTATCTTAACTATGATTATCTAGAACTATAGTTTAGCATGTTGCTGGTTCTCCTGCAGGCCAAGCTAATAGCCTCTGCTTGTCTCATGAGAATTTCAACATTCGTCTCTTGTGCTATTGGTTTCTACAAACCCATGTCTCCACAGGTTTGCATAGTTCTTACCAATAGTGTTATTTTCCAAAGAAAAATATTTTCCCTCCTGAAGTCGAATCCTGGTATTTACTCTTTTAGTAAACTATTGACATTTATTACCTAGGACAGTAGCCAGTAGCCAAATACAGGTTGGAGATTTTTTTTTTTTAAATACCAATTTATCTTTGTTCTCTAAAAGCATCAGCTTCACAAGACATCCACACAGGGAAACAGAGAAGCTGAGTTTGATTAGATAATGCCTGTCTTACCATTTGTCAGTGATTTTTAGACCTATAGGATTGGGGAATAAAGCATCAAAAAGATCGCTGAGACGTGAGAGGCAATCTCTGTGACTTTTCATATCCTCCAAGGAGTGAATTGGCATCTTTGCTTTTCTGGTTGCGTTGTCTTCACATGCCCTCCCAGATATCCTATTTGGCCTAAAAATATTTTTCTTCATTGTTTAGTATATTTTGTTTTCATCTGAGAAAACTTTTAAAGTTAGCTACATAAAATTACTACCTACCATGATGTTTTCTGGCAATTCTTTCTCTCTCTAATAAAGCAATATTTCAAGATAGTACAATTTGAGTTTATATCACTAACCTTTCCTACTAAATTCTGAATTCTTTGAAATTTGGGACCCTGTCTGTTCATAGGATTTGTTCTAAAGCAAAGCATGTTTCTTCATGTAATTGGCAATTAGGGGAATGATGTCAGAGTAACAAGTTGTGTTGATTAACTTGCTTGGTAAACTCATATATGAATGTTTTGAAATGATCAGATGCAAGCTGTCTTACAATTCAAGAAAAAAATTTAGCAATATATAAAATCTTTGAAAACAAAGATAAAATTCTTGCAAATGCCCCTTCCTTTAGTGAAGGAAATGGTGTTTGAATTGGTGGCTTTGAGATAAAACTGATTTTTCACTATGTTATTGAGAGAGACTTCAAGTAAGTATGAAAATGTTGCAAAAGATGTGGTCTGTTTTGGAGAAGGATCCATGAGCTGCTGAGAAGAAAGTATCTTTGCTTGATGATGGATGAAATACTCTATACATGTCCGTTAAGTCTATATCATTGATTGTATTATTTAGTTCTACAGTTTCTTTGTTCAGTTTTTGGAGGATCTATCCTGTGGTGAGAGCGGTGTGTTAAAGTCACCTACTACTATTGTGTTTTGATCTATTTGATTCTTAAAATTGAAAAGGGTTGGTTTGATGTACATAGATGCTCCATTGTTTGGGGCATAAAGGATGGGGGATGAGAGAAGAATGGAGGAACTTTATGTAGAGGGAAATGAGGGGGTGGGGGGAGTGGGAGTATGAAAGATGGTGGAATGAGACTGACATCATTACCCTATGTACATGTATGATTACACGAATGGTATCAATCTACACCATGCACAACCATAGAAATGAAAAGATGTACCCCATTAGTGTATAACAAACCAAAAGGCAGTCTGTAAAAATAAAAAAAAATAAAAAAATTAAAAGTTAAATGTTTACCAATTTAAAAAATTTTTGTAAAGACATTTTTCCTTATGATTTTCAAGAAAAACAATGGCTATAGAAGGATGCTACTGGGTTGTAGTTTTTGTTTTGATAAGCTGATATCTTTTAGAAGCAAACAATTTTAAGGATTTATATCTCTGAGAAGGGTGAAGCCATGAGGTATAGGTCTTGCTAAAACTTGCAAGTTCTAATTATAGTATAGGTTTAACTGTGCTTATTGTTATTGTGTGTATGACGGTTCTACTTTTAAAGTTTCACAGATTTTGATTGGCATGCTCCAATTCTGTTTTAACCATAGAACTGTCACTTTCTACAAGTGGGATGCAAGATTTTTCAGATTTATTTGCTGTTGCCGCAGCAATGCATGTATCTGCAGTTCCTAGCAAGAAGAAGGTTCTTAAAAATATGTGCTTAATGGGAAAGAATTATAACTCTGGAGAATAGTATTCCTTGAACTTTTTGCCTGAGTGTTTCTTGTTTAGAGCTGAGCTCAAATTCTCTAAGATTCTTGAGGAATTCTCTCTCTTGACCATCCCAATGATAAAATAGACCTTTTTGTTTTTCACAATGTCGTATTTTTGTCCTCTGAACACAAGTTCTTAATTATCTGTGTGTGTGTGTGTGTGTGTGTGTGTGTGTGTGTGTGTTTCCCATTATGCCGTGGGCACTGCTGGGCAGGCCATGTACTCGTAGGCACTCCATAGACGCAAGTAGTTGAATGAATGAATCAATGTTGATTGAATATTTGTATTACTTTCCAACCTAGAATCTTTCTCTTGGGAAAGATTGAAAAAAAAAAAAAAAAAAAAAAAAGATACCACTTATCTATCAACAGCTTTCCATGGTCCCACAAGAAAGCCAATTCTAATAATGTTTAGCATTTATTTAGTAATAAATATGCACTAATGTATTAATTACTGTAATTCTTGCAACCACCATGTATCATTTATTCTTGCTGTTTAATAGATGCAAAAAACTAAAACTGAGTGAGATTACACTGTAATGTTAAATAGCTGATGCTTGGTGGAGGTGTGGTTCATGTCCAAGGCAGCCTGGCTTTAGAGACCAAATGTTAATGAACCTGTTTTACTACCTCAGAATTATAACAAAATCATTTCACCATCAAGGCTATGTAAATGCATTTGTGTGAAAACCCTGTGTTTCTTGGTAACTGAAGATGCTATGGCCCATGACTGAGTGACTCTAATTTGTTTCCCTCTCAGGATCTAATTGAAGACTCTTTTTTACTTCAGATCCGGAAGTCTTATTAACTGTGCACAGACTTGCAAACTCATCCTGTCTCTAACTCATTAAGGGTTGTAGTTTGCAATTCTTAATTAGCTAAATCACCTAAACCACCCCCCTTCCTATTTCTTAGAAACCCAGATTCCTCTGTCTTCTTACTCCTCACCATTCTGTGAGAATCTTTTCTTAATTGGTAAGGTAATAAACTCAGCAACAACTCTTCTTTGTCTGTCTCCTCTTCATCCTCTTCTTCCTCTTCCTTCCTTTCTTTTGTGTCTTCCGTGGTCCTTGATTTATTTTTTTATAGAGTATAGTGCTGCAGGAGAATATTCTAGAAGACCACTCACCACCATTAGATCCCAAGTTCTAGGCTTAGTAACTTTACACTCTTGGAATCTTGGTCAAATAATTAGGCAGATTCATCTTATTTCTTAAATATCATAAGCCCATTAAGTTTTAGGGATAATTATGTAAATTAGTGACAAGATGATGTAACACAAGCTTTATATGCAGAACCAAGTTCTATGTAAGAAGCAATTCAGCAAGATTTTGTCTATTGGAGGCTCTTTGGGAATTAGTTCTGAAGAGTAAAGAAGGATTCAAAATCAGTTTACCAATGTTTTATAAATTATTTCTACTTTATGCTATTGCTGTGCTGAATATATTTGAATTTTTTTTAAGTAAGTTAAGATATACCCTCATCCCAAAGTATACCCAAGTAATTACTCCAAATTATCTGGGGTATTTCAACTATTTTTAGAGAAAAGTTAAGCTTCCATTTAATTCTTCCCCAAATATTGCAAGTTCAATGTTTGGGAGTTTGTGTTAAGACCTGCTCTACTTTTGTAGAAAGTAGAGTTTATGCATGTGACTTTGGGGAGAGGGCACGCATATAGGAGCACATGTATATATATGCTTGTGTCTATGTAGGAGAGACTGAGGCATTCTCTACAAAATATTCTTCACTATCAGCATTAAAAAGAAGCAGCATGGGGAAAATGACATACTTACATAAAACCCCTCTGCACATCCTGAAGAGAATCTGTATGTCTATTTGTTTTCTCTGTGGATCTGAATTGATTGTCTTGTGATAAATATGCAAAGATTTTCTGAGAAGTTTGAACAAATAAACGGGTTAATAAAAAAAATGGAAAAAAGTGAACTGGGTATAATCTCTGATTTTTGTGGGAAAACAGAAGGAAAATGTAAAGTGTTTCTTTTCTTAATTTGCAATGTAGAAGGATGTATTACCCTTTATAATTTGCTCTTCTTTGAAGCTGATATTTCTGAGATTTTTGGCCCCTTGGAATTAGATAATTTATAAATGAATGCTCCCAGAGGAACTCGTAAAATCAAAAGAAAAAATATGCTGCTTGAAAATTGATTTGTCACCAGTACTTTTGAGCGTAAATATTTCCAACTCTCATAATTACCTGATTTTAAAATCACATATGCTTGAAGCCAGAAATATGCAAATTATGTCAATGAGAGGAATGGGCACTGCCATGATGTCTTAGAAATATTTCAGCAGCATTTCTCCTGGATATATATAGATGGTTTCATCCAAATGTACTTATGTACCTTTATTTTAGTATTTGAAAGAGCTAGGAAGAGAGAAAATTCAGGCTGAATCTGGATCATCAGATCATTGGGTAATGAGCCTGGCATTGTCTGTCTGTCCCAGTAGGTATGATATCATTGTCAAGGCAGCCCTGGGAGGAAGGAGGATCCCCATGTTACAGATGGGGAGCAGGAGACAGAGAGGTCAGAGAGCCTTCCACAAACACAGCTAATTTTACCAAGTTTTTAGGGCTTCTTCGTACTCCTTCCTCTAAGAGAAATTACCCTAAAATCTGAGCAAGTGTTGGAATCATTGCATGGAGGGTTTTTTAAATACAGATGATGGGTCCCACTTTCAGATATTCTGAGTCAGTAGATGTGATGAGGCTGCAATTTTTGTATTTCTAATAAGATCCTAGGTGATTCTGTTGGAGCTAGTCCTGGGGTCACACTTTGAGAACTAGCACACTCTAACATATCATAGACTTTCTAAACCCATTTCAATTATGTCCCACTAATAAAAAGTGTGTGTTCAGTGCCTGAGTGGAACTGTGAAAAAAATGTAGCCTGCTGAGCTGTATGCTCCTCATGCACAGATGGCTGCATGTACCCACTGGGAATGGCATGGTTTGCTGGGGGTTCTCAAAGCTACAGGATAAACTCCATGCATCTAAAAGGAGTCCCAGTTTTCCTTGATGGTAAATAGTTTAACATGCTATTTTTATATTAAAACAAACACATAGCTGTGTTTTGGAGTAGAATATAAATTCATATGGATTTATAGCATAAAACTAAGTTTCAAAGGAATTCTGTCCTTATGGCAGACTGCTTTAGGCTATGCTTCAAGTCTCGGAGGGAACCTGTTTGCTCTCCTCTGGCAGTAAACAGATTTAGCTGAGGAAAAAAAGAAAAGGTTATTTTACACGGATATTCAATACTTTCTTACGCTAAGAGTTTCTATCTCTGGATTCCGATTCTAGCCTCCTCCTTGAGCTTATGGAGAAGCATTTCTCAGGGTTAACCTTCAGGATAAGGCACATCCACATTTTTCTGAAGGTGTATAGAAACCCTAGCATTAGAGATGATGCCTATGTTTATCACTGGTGCAACCAACCTAGAACTTTTTTAAAATTTAAGGAAATGAAATATTTTTTAAGCTTCTTCATGAAAGAAAAGAGTCCAAGATGGAAGAATCTGCAGACTTCTGCAGAACCTGGGGGTTTCTTCCTTCAGTTTGGGTCCCAGAAACATTGGCGATTGATTCCATAGGAATTTCCACACATGAACACATGCACACATCCCAGCAAATGCAATCCCACTTTCTAAGTTGTTGGTACACACTACTAAATCCGGTGCACATTGTCCTAGGTTGTGTTGTCCACACAAGATGAGTGGCAGTATTCTTTTTATGTCATATATGAACAAAGTACCCTTTTCTCAGGTCTCCAATCTGTCTCTCAATCACCTTTTCCTATAAGTTGTTACTACAGAGGGGAGTGTGACAGACTCTGGCCTGCGGGCCAAATCAGGCTTACCACCTGTTTTTATAGGACCCACAAGCTAAGAATTGTTTTAGTTTTAAATAGTTGTAAAAAAGATTAAAAGAAGGATGATGTTTCACAACACATGAAAATTGTGAGAAATTCACATTTCCATCATAAGAAATCTGTTTTCCACAAATAAAGTTTCACTGGAACACAGCTACACTCATTCAATTTCTTATTGTTTTAATATCTTTGGATTGCTTTCCTGCTACCAATGCAGAGATGAGTTATTGCAACAGAGCCCCGATAGCCCACAAAGACAAAAATATCTATTCTCCAGACTGCTACAGGAGATGTTTATAGATTCCTGCTCTAGACTCTGCACAGTAGCAGGTGTATGTTTGCCTTTAGGGAACCTGTACCATTGCATTTCCAGAATCAAACCAGTTCCATCTATTCTGCAGTTTCTCCCATCAGTTTATCTCTCCTCCGTGGAATGTTGAGAAGTTATCAGTTGACTGAATGTTCAAGAACTTTTTGTAACAGAAACAACACGAATTTGTCCTTAAAAAAAAAAAAAAAGGTGTCTAGGTCCAGAACTCAAGACTATTGGTGGTGAGGAAGGGAAAAGTAACTTCATTTTGATACCAATATTATCAAAATTAAATTAAATGTCAGTGCATCTTCTTGCCCTAAATTCTTCAAGTTTTTGCAAGGAAAGGCTTTGAGAAAATAAGAATGTATGGGGTTTGCCCTTTATCTCATTGCTAGAGGAAAGTTACCAGTTGAAACCTGTGACTCCCCTAGATGATAATGCTTGTAGTGGTGTTGCCTTCTGACGTTTTCCTTCTCCAAGAAGAAATACACCAGTATCACCTTCAGAAATGAGAAACTGCATCAGGGCTCACCTGCTGCTAGTTTATTATGGGGCTGATCCAGACAACAGGAGTAAAGAGCTGGGAAGAGAAAAACAGGAATGGAGAAAGAAGCCATGCAAGCCTGCATTCATTTTTAGTTTCTCAGTTTTCTTCCTTTAAAAAAAAATAACAATTTTGTTGAGATATACTTTGCATGTCATTTAATTCTCACGTTTAAAGTGTAGAGTTCAGTAGTTTTTCATATGGAGTTGTGCAACCACCATCACAATGAAAGTTTAGCATATTTTTTTTCATAACTCCTAAAAGAGTTATTAGTGGTTACTTCCCATCCCCCACTCTCTTTCTCACACTGGAAACCCCAAATCCACTTGCTGTTTCTATGGACTTGCCCATTGTAAATAATTCATATAATTGGAATCACATAAGACTGACTTATTTCATTTAGCACAATGTTTTCAAGTTTCATTCCTTGAATAGGGTTTCATATCTTTTTATTGCTAAACATCCCCTTGTATGAATTAACTAAATTTTTTTCATTCATTTACCAGTTGTTAGACATTTGGATTGTTTCTAGTTTTTGCCCATAAGGAACCATGCTACTAGGAACACTGTGTACAAGTTTTGTGTGGACGTGTGTTTTAGTTTTATTGGGTATATACCTAAGTGTGAAATTGCTGGATCCTATGGTAACTCTGTGTAGCCTTTTGAGGAATGGCCAAACTGTTTTTCAAAGTGGTTGAACTGGTATATTCCAATTAGCAATGTGCACGTTCCAAGTTCTCTACATCTTCAACACTTGTTACTACCTGACATTTTTATTTCAGTCTTTGGGTTGGTGTGAAGTGGTAGCACACTGTTTCACCTTTTCCTGATGGTTTATTATCTTGAGTATCTTGGACATCTTTGGAGAAATGTCTATTAAGATCATTTGGTTATTTTATAATTGGGTTATTTTTTATCATTGACTTATTAGAGTCTTAGTATGTTTATCTGATATGACTTATCAAATATATGATTTGCCAGTACCTCCTCCCATTCTGGTTTGTCTTTTCACTTTTTTGAGGGTATCCTTTGAGGGACAAGAGTTTTAAATTTTGATGAAGGTCAGTTTATCTCTTTTTTTTTGTCCATTGTGCTTTGGTGTTAAATCTAGGGTTTTGCCTAACCCAAGGTTATGGAGATGCATTCCTATATTTTCTTCTAAGACTTCAGTAGTTTTAGGTCTTATATTGAGGTACTTTTTTGTTTCGTTTTGAGTTCATTTTTGTGTATTATGGTGAGAAAAGGATTCAAGTTTATTCATTTGCAGGTGCATCTCCTGTTGTCTCAGAACTAAATTTATTGACACACTATTCTTTCCCTTATTGATTTGTCTCAGCACCCTTTTCAAGAATTAATTGACCATAAGTTTGTGGTTTATTTCTGGAGTCTCAGTTTTATGAGAGAGAGAGAGAGAGAGAGAGATAAAAATAGTATGGAGGGAGGGAGATTTGCCTTTGTGCCGTGCTGTGATCTTGATTTCTGTTGCTATTTAGTCAGTTTTGAAATTGAGAGTGTGAATTCTCCAACTTCAAGAGGAATTCAGTTGAGAGTGAGTACTTAAAATTTTTCAAGGTTTTTTTTTTTTTTTTTGTTATTCTGGGATCCTTGAATTTTAGGATTATCCCGTCAATTTCTTTAGTAATTTTTTTTTCAAAGAATGCAATTGGGATTTTGATAGGAATTGTGTTGATTTTCTAAATCTCTTTGGTGATATTGCCATCTTAATCTTGAGTCCTTTGACTCACGTACATAAATGTTTCCATTGTTTAAGATTTTCTTTTTTTAAATAACTTTCAACATTTTCAAAAGTATAAGTTTTACATTTCTTTTATGAAAATACTTTATTCCTAAGCATTTTATTCTATTTAATGCTATTGTAAGTATAATTTTCTTAATTTCATTTTTAGATTGTTCACTGTTAGTGTATAGAAACACCACTGTACATTTTATGATAATCTTATATTTTGCAACATTGGTGAAAATGTTTATTAATTTGAATTATTTCATTTTCTTGCCTAATTGCCCATCAAGCAATACAATGTTCAGTAGAAATGAAGAGAGTAGACATCTTTGTCTTGGGCCCAATCTTAGGGGAAAAGCTCCCATTTTCTACTACTAACTGTGGATTTTTCATAGATATACTTTCTCATGCTGAGAAAATCCCTCCTTCTACACTGACTTTGTTGAATTTTTGAATCATTTAAAATTTTGTTTTTCGTCAAGTGCTTTTTCTGCATCTATTGGGATGATCATGTGATTTTTGCCTCTTTGTTTTATTGATATGCTGAATTACACTGATTGATTTTTAGATATTAACCCACATTCTGGTATAAATCATTTTCCTAGGATAAATCCTATTCGTTCATGGTTTGTTATCTTTTTTATATGTTGCTAGCTTTGGTTAGATACTGAGTTTTTTGGACTATGTTGGTATCTATATTCAGAAGGGATAGTGTCTGAAGGTTTCTCTTCTGGTGATATTATTTTTCTGGCTTTGGTCTGAGGCTACTAACTAGTCTCATAGATTGCTCTGGGATATACTTTCTCCTCTTTTATTTTTTTTGGAAGAATTTGTGAAGAGTTAATATTGCTTCTTTAAATATTTGGTAGAATTTACCAATGAAGGAACCAGGAAGAATACAATCTTTAGTTGATCACTAATATAGGAAACTGTGGCTGTTACAGATTAAGGGCCTGTCACAGAGCTGAGGCAGCCATGGAGGCCCTCAGTTACCCGTTTTGTGATCATGTTGGAAATATTTCAGACATATCACTGAGAGTAGGTCACATGAGTTTATTGGAAGGGTTAGGAAAAGATAAAAAGGGGACACTCTCAAGGGAATGGACCTTCTCTGAGAGGAAAGGGATGGTGTTCCCCTCCTGATCTGTTTTACTGGGGTCCCCAGGGAAGATTCCAGAGAGTTTTGCAGTACCTCTTGACATTTGGCTGGCATTAGGATTGCACCAGACTTCCAAGTCCCCACTGCACATGGTCTTAGACCATGAAGGGGAGACATGCTAAAGATCCAGGCAACTCTGTGTCACTCTGGCCCATGCTGACTGGTTCTAATTAAAACTTGTTCTTACAGATTTTATGGTTAGGGGGTTTTCTTTTAATTATTGTATCTTCCTGAGTTCTGGAATCTGATCTCTGTAAAGGTCACAAAAGTCTCCCCCTCTAGGGGAACTGTGTTCTTATCAGTATGGAGGAACCTTTTGGCCTTGCATTTCTCTTTCAGGTAATAAGTTGTTTGCTGAGGGATATAGCTTGTCCTTTTGAGTTAGGCCAGGCAGGGCTTCAGGTAAATTGGTTTTAAAAAAAGAAGAATGTGGGGGTCATTACAGTAGATCCACTTTATAGGATTCTCCCTTTAACCTCAAGTTCCTGCTGCTCATTTCTCTCTCTTACCTATCAGCTAGATTATGCTATACCCCTCTGGAAGACCAAATGGGCTGTATTTCAGAAATGTGTACCAAGGAGTCAAAAGAGGGAAGCGTTTATTCACCTATCAGTTCTCATCCCCTATTTTTCTATGGTTTTCCAATAAATTGTTACCTTCTTTATACTTTCATGATTTTTGTGTTTGAGTGACAAGTGAATTCTTTTTTTTTTTTCCCTTCTTTTTCTATGGGTTAATAATAGTTAAACAAAACAAATCATTTTGACATAATTATAAATTTATGGAATAGAGTTTGTTCTAATTAAGTCCCCAGTACTTACCCTTAATCTGCCACCATTTCTTTTCCTCTACTCTACTGATCTATTTACTTTTTTTTTTCTGTAAGATTAGTGTCTTGTGGATATACATAATGATGAAATTCATTGTAGTATATTTATATATGTACATTGGAAAGTAGGTCAGTTTCATTCCATTGTTTTTCCCTTATCCCATGCCTTGTTCCTCCCCTCAGTCGCTTTCTACTCCCTTGATCTTTATTTTACTTTGGTAGAATTTCCCCCTCCCATTTCTTTTCTTCTTCTTCTTTTTTTCCTCTCTCTTTCTCCTAATTTTAGAGTAGCTTCCATATATCACAGAAAACTTCAACCTTAGGTTTTCTGAGTCTGGCTTATTTCACATAGCATTATATTCACCAGTTCCACCCATTGACCAGCAAATGACATAATTTCATTCTGTTTCCTGACTGAGTAATACTCCATTATGGATGTATACCACATTTTTCTTTATTCATTCATGTGTTGAAGGGCATCTAGGTTGGTTCCATAGTCTGGCTATTGTGAATTGTGCTGCTTAAAACACTGATGTGGCTGTGTCACTGTAAGTATACCGATTTTAGATCTTTTGGATATAAACCTAGGAGTGGGATAACTAGGTCATACTGTGATTCCATTCCTAGTATTTTGAGAAATCTTGATACTGCCTTCCAGAGTGGTTACACTAATTTGCAGTTCAACAAAAATGTATGAGTGTACCTTTTCTCCCACATTCTCATCAACACTTATTATTTGTATTCTTGATAATTGCCATTCTGACTGGAGTGAAATAAAATCTCAATGCAGTTTTGATTTGCATTACCCTAATTGCTAGAGATGTTGAACATTTTTTATATATTTGTTGGCCATTTGTATTTCTTCTTTTGAGAAGTGTTTGTTTAGTTCTTTTGCCCTTTTATTAATTGGGTTATTTGTTCCTTTGGTGGTAAGGTTTTTGAGTCCTTTATGTATTCTTGATATTAATGCCCTATCTGAGGAGTAGTTGGCAAAGATTTTCTTCTGTTCTGTAGGCTCCCTCTTAATGCTCTTAATTCTCTCCTTTGCTGTGTGGAAGTTTTTTAGTTTGACGACATCCCTTCTGTTGATTTTTAGTTTTATTTCTTGCACTTGAGGGGTTTTGTGAAGGAAGTTGGTTCCAATGCCAATAAGTTGGAGTGTTAGACCTTTGTTTTCTTCTGGTAGTTACAGAGTTTCTGGTCTAATTCCTAGGCCTTTTGTCTGCTTCAAGTTGACTTTTGTGCAGGGTGAAAGATAGAGATCCAGCTTTATTCTTCTACATATGGATATCAAATTTTCCCAGCACCATTTGTTAAAAAGACCATCTTTTCTCCAATGTATGTTTACAGTGCCTTTGTCTAGTATCAGATGACTGTATTTATGTGTGTTTATCTCCATGTCTTCTGTTCCACTGGTCTTCATGCCTGTTTTGGTACCAGTACCATGCTGTTTTTGTTACTATAGATCTGTAGTACAATTTCAGGTCTTGATTTGTGATGCCTCCAGAATCACTCTTTTGCTCAGAATTGCTTTGGCTATTCTGGGTCTCTTATTTTTCCAAATGAATTTGAGTACTGCTTTTTCTAATTCCACCTAGCATTTTAATGGTTGTGTTAGATCTGTATAGTGCTTTTGATAGTATGGCCATTTTGACAACATCAGTTCTGCCTATCCAAGAACATGGGAGGTCTTTCCATCTTCTCAGGTCTTCTTGAGTTTCTTTCTTCAGTGTTCTGTAGTTTTCATTATAGAGGTTATCCACATCCTTTATTAGATTAAATCCCAGGTATTTTATTTTATTTTAGGTTATTGTGAATGGGATTATTCACCTAATTCTTTTACAGAAGATTTATTCTGGGAGTATAGGAAAGCATTTGATTTATGTATGTTGATCTTTTATCCTACTACTTTAGTAAATTTTCTTATCAAGTGTGGAAGTCTTCTGATGGAGTTTTTGGGTCTTATGAATATAGGATCGTGTCATCAGCAAACAGGGATAACTTGACCTCCTCTTTTCCTATTTGTATTCCTTTAATTTTCTTCTTTTGCCATGATTGCTCTGGTTAATGTTTCGAGGACAGTGTAGAAATGGAGTTTAAGAGTAGGCAACCTTATCTTGTTCCTGCTTTTAGAGGAAATGCTTTGAGTTTTTTTCCATTCACTATTGGCCTAGGGTTTGTCATATATAGCCTTTACAAAATTGGGGTAAGTTCTTTCTATCCTTGTCTTCTCTAGTGTTTTAAGTATAAATGGTGCTATATTTTGTCAAATGCTTTTTCTGCATCTATTGAGATAATCATGTGGGTTCTTGTCCTTAACTTTATATATGTGATGAATCACATGCATATGTTGAACCAACTTTGCATCCCTATAATGAAACCCACTTGATCATGGTACACTCTTTTTTAAATATACTTTTGCATTAGATTTGCCAATTTTTTATTAAGAATTTTTGCATCTATGTTCATCAGGGATATTGACCTAAAATTTTCTTTGTGTCTTTGGTTTTGGTATCAGGGTAATACTAGCTTCATAGAATGAATATTTTAGTGTTCTCTCCTTTTCTATTTCATCAAATAATTTGAGGAAGCTATGTGTTAGTTCTTCTTTTAAGGTCTGGTAGAACTCAGATGAGAATCTGTTCGATCTTGGGATTTTCTTTGGTGGAAAGTGTTTGATAGCTTCTTCAATTTCCTTAGTTGATATTGTTCTATTTAAGTTTTGTATATCCTCATTGTTTAATTTGAGTAGGTCAGGTACGTCATTTATCTCTAGGAACTACAGAGATCCATAAAATCATTAGAAAATATTTTGAAACTTTATACACAAATAAAGAAAATCTTGAAGATATTTTCAAGTGAATTCATACAGATGCAGAGGCAGAGAGATGACATTGCAGGTGAAGTGAGGTTCTATCATGTATAACCATGAAGCTAGTTGATGCATTAACTGCTGGAATAAATGGCTGCAGTAAAGATGTGATTTAGGATATGAGAGCTGTTCAGTATATTGCATCCATTTGAAGCACTTCAGTCTTTCTGTACTCTCCATTATGTTTAATCAGTTGCAGCAACTTTAAAGTTGTGTTCACCATCCTCCTCCCCATCCTATAAGACTTAACAGAGATCATGGGACAAGATTCAGCTGCTACTTCTGCAACTCGTTTGGAGCCATAATTAATATTCACCTCCTTTCTCCACCTCTCATTCTAGATTCCCCTCACTTCAGTGCTGGTGTGGTTGGATAACGCAGAAAATGTACGGGATGTGAGACCTCAGTTGTTTTCCCTTTGTTGAACCGTGGTTTCTGAAATTCTCCATTTACAGTTAATTCTAACTTTAGGGACACAGTACCTTGTATATCAGTCATTCCTTTAATGCCAAATTCCAGCGAGTTTCTCAAGCTCATTGGTTATTGTCCCTGAGGTAGACCTTATCTTGAGACTTCAGTTTCATCGTACCATCAGAGTAATTATTTCTGAGCAATGTAATATATGGTAGGCTTAGTGGATCAAGTGGTCAAATGCCTATCATTGCTCCTCTAATGCCATAAAATGGATCTCTTTTTTTGAGGTGATTAGTGGGATATGATTCTATAAATTACTAGATCCTACTAGTCTTTGGACAGTGTGGCTGATAGTGGGACTGCAGGCTAGGAAAGCAATCCTATATTTAGAGTGGATATTAATTCTACTAAGTAAAAATCCAGGTGGAAGTTGTTTGATAACTCAGTCTGCCAGTAAATGGTTTGTCTCCACAGAACACTCTGGATGTTCAGCACTGGACTCTGCTTCTGGCAGATTGAGCACTCAGTACTGGACTTCAAAGAAGGATTCCCATTCTGTTTGACCTATGCATAACCTTTGTGAGAAGTTCAGGTTTAATAATTTAAGTCTATTAAATAATCTGGCAATAGATAGATTAACAAAGGGAAAATGGTACACATGGGAGTCATGCAAAAAGTACTGGACTGAAAGTTTGGCTAGAAACTTACAAACTGTGCAGAAAGAAATTTGGGGCTCATGGAGGGAGGTGATGACAGGTTAGAAAAGGGTAAAAAGAAGCAGATACACCAGACAAAGTTTGTTTTCACATGTAGATAAGAGGACTCTCAGGTATAGTCACAGAGCCATCTACAGTCATGAACTATGGTTACCAAAGCCACCATTGGTCATCTCTGTTTGGGGCAGGTGTCAGAAGCCCAGGCTCTTCTTCCTGTGAAAAAGAAAACTTTCTTAGACTGATGGGGAATATCAGATAGAAAACACAGTGCCTGAATCTGCTGGTTACTAAACAGCTTTTACAGAAGGACAGCTTTTCAGAGTCATTCTTGTATCTACAGTACCTCTGAATAGGTATCTTAAAATATGCTAAAGAAGTATGCTTTTGGGGTGGCTAGATTTACGATCCCTCATCTTCATCTTTGCTATTCTTATCAGTTGCCCTTTATGGAAGCCCTGGGTGGTGGTGACTTCACAGTTATCCCTCTGATTGGTTGCGTACCTCTCCACAGGTAGCTTCTTCCCCAGATTTGTTTCTGATCTTCATATCTTATTCCCTCAAGGCAGCTTACTAGTCAGATAAGTCATTCAGCACTGTTCAGATAGAATTCAATGTTACTCTACACCTCAGGTCTTTTCTTCTTCCACACAAAGTGAATGACCATATGTACTGTACTCATCTTTGTCTATGAGGAATATTTCCCTTTACCAGTTTCCCTGAAGGTCACCTATGATAGGGGCTACAGCATGGCCACACTTTCAACTAGTACCAACATAGAGAGGCAATCCATCAAAGAATCAGGCTTCTTCTGAAAGTTGATGGCAGCATCTCTGTTCCTCTGAGGCCATAGGTACAACTCAAGAGAGAGTCATCAGTTTACAATTAAGGTAGAGGTATGAGCTTGGAGGTCTGGGTCAGCAAGTTATTGATGACTTTTAGACCTTCTTGGATCTGATCCTGAATGTAGAATTTCCAAAACATGATAGGTTACTCTTGTAGCCACCTGATATTGTGACTTAGGGAATCTGATAATATCAGCTCAAAGTGGGCAATTCCAGGCACATGATTTCTTGGTGTCTTTGGTCAGGCTCTTAAACTCTACTCAGGATCCTTAGCACTTCAAGAGCTGTTTTTAAAATGATGACCAATTTTCTCCTGCAGAAAGCATGGCCTCATTGGAACACAAAGGGTATGAACTTGAGCCTTCCACTGAGGCTTTTGCGGGGACAATATATTGCATTGTTATTCAACATGCCTCCAGCACCATCGCATATATTGGGTCATACTGCCTGAGCAGCTGGACAGCATGCACTGCATCTTAGAACTGCTGCAGAATTTTCTCTTGCTCTGTCACTGAAAATTTGTACCTTTCTGAGTCACCTGATAAATGGCTTAAAGCCAATATTCCTAAGTGTGGTATGTGCCACCTCTAACATTCACAGAGGCTCACTGAATGCTGTACTTCTTTTTTAGAGCTGTGGGATACAAGGTGCAATGACTTATACTTTACTTAGCAGAGGATATCCTTACATGCTACAGACAGGTAGACATCTATCCTGCTCTTAGCAGTACTATGGTCTGTTAGCTATAGTCACAGATCTTTGCAGGTCAAGACACCCTGGTTGCCACTTTGGCTTTGCTTTCCCTCCCAGTGACTTCATCCATCTTGCCTCTGTCTGTTAAGTAATGCCACATGGCCTCTGCTATTGTAGAATTCCATCGTCCTTATTGAAGCTATAAATCCCAGTTCTGTGTCGGCATCTCCAACTGTTAACTCTCTCTTGCAGAGTAGAACATTAGGGAGCTTTTTTAAAAATGCTGCTGTTCCCCTCAGCAATATAACTTGTGTATCACCAACTGACCCTACTCCCTGAGCTTATTTGTATGTCCATCTTGGGGCACATTGTAGTTCCTTTGAAATACCTGAAATACCTTAGACTAAATAATTTGTAAACAACAGAAATTTATTTCTTATAGCTCTAGAGACTGGGAAGTCCAAGATCAAGGCACTGGCAATTAAATGTCTGGTGAAGGCAATCTGCTTCATAGATGGTACCTGATAACTGTATCCTCACATGGCAAAATGGGTGACAGCTTCCCTTATGCCTTTCATATAAGGGCACTAATACCATTTGTGAGAGCTGAGGTACCATGGCCCAATCATTTCCTAAAGCCCCAAATTTTAAATAATACTATATTTAAAATATTAAAATAATCCTATCCTGTATTTTAATAATACCAGCTTTTAACCTGTGAATCCTGGGGGACACAAACATTCAGATTGTTGCAGGTATCATAGACTTTTCAGTCTGCTCTAACAATGGTAAGCCCCTGGGAGTCAGTTGGGGGTGGTAGTTTATAGTTTACTTCCCCAGTATGTCGTTCTATGGAGTCTTTGTGCCTTGCAAATGAATAATTTTTTGAGGGGGGAGGGGATGGTGACTTTGTATGTTAGAAATCTCCAGAAAAGGAACAAGTAAAGGCTTGTGCTCTCAGAATTACCCTTAGTTTTAAGAGGATTCATCTCAGATGACTTTTGTCCTTTGGTTCTTGATCTCTTATTGTTCTAGCTCTGTCTGTCTTCTTCCCCATGTCAGAGCTTCTTCAGCTCTCATTTGGGGTGTATGTGTGCAGGTGTGTAGCCAATTGAGATTAGTGCTCAATAAAACCCATTTTCTGATTAGCACTTCCTCTGTACTTTATGGATGGATGCCTTCCCACCATGTTCTCATACATCTTTTTCTCTGTGCATCAAAAGAGAGCAAGCCCTCTGGTGTCTCTTCCTCTTCTAAGGGCACTGGCCCCATCAGATAAGGGATTCATCTTTGTTACCTCATTTAATTTTAACTAGTTCCTTATGGCCCCATCTCCAAAACTAGTTACATTGGGAGTTAAGAGTTTCAACACATGAATTTTGAGGACATACAACTTAGTCCATAGGAGCAGTGAAAATACCCTGTGCCCTTCGCAGCTTTCTTTTCCTTAGTCTTGGAACTCCTGGATGACATGTGTTCCAGGTAGCATGTTCACAGTAAGTCAAGCTGGACCCTGAGTAAGTACTGGAAGGGACTTAGAGAGTCAATGGGACTACAGAAAAATTTGAGTAAGAAATAATAGGCATTAAGCCATGGAGATTTGGGGATTGGTTCATTACTGTAGCATAGACTATCCTATACTGACTAATACAGGGGGAAACTACCTCCTGCTGTACATATTTTCCTTAATTCTTTTTGTCTCATGACTGGAACAGGGTTGTTAAAATCTAGAAAATTTTATTTCTGTCTTTCTATACCTGAATGGTACAGGGGAACAAGACATATCTTTTGAAGTTCCAGTTAATTGTTTCTTTATAAATTGACCCTTCATTTTCCACCCTGCTTTCCAGTGTATCTTTCTTGTCCACCTTCCATGCAGAGGGTGGTTTAAGTTTTCCTAGATATTTTTAAATAATATGTAATAATTTGCATATTGCTTTTCCCCACTTCATTATTTTCTTTCTATAATTCATCATATTTAAATCCATTGACCGAGACACTATAATTCTGGAGATATTCAAGTTATTATTTTATGTAGAAATTTGTTTGCTAATGAAAAGTCATTTACATTGGACCAAACATTACCTCTCCTGGAGTGAATTATCAGTTTAAAAATACACCCTTATTTTTAATTTAAAATCAATGCAATATTCAGATTCACTAGATAATCACATATGTACTCTCTTAAACTGTAGCATTTTCCCACACTCTCTAGTTGTGGCTCCCAGGTAGCTTCTTTATGTGCTACTTCCCTGTACACACAGCTTTCTCCTAGAATGAGTTCTGTTGGAGAAATAACAGAAAGTTCCTTCCCTAAGGAACTGGAGTCTAGATGCAAGTCACCTAATGTAAGACGAAGAATAAAAAGCAAGCAGTGTGTGTGGGCCGAGGTTGCTGTTTCTGGAAAGATCAGCTGCAGCAAAGGTGTGTTTGTAGCCTAGTGACACACAATTGATGCAATGGTACAATGATTTATCATGTAAAAGGAGACATTTAACAACAAAACAGGCTATTAGGGAGCCACCGGTGAGTCATTACAGTAGGCATTTCTGTTTTAAGAATGGCCTCAACCTTGTAACAGGGAGTGACAAAGAAATGGTTTACCCTTCAGGAGATCTCCGGGAGGCTTAAGGCTTAGCTATTTTTTCATGCTTTTATGTGGCACCTGAAGGGAACACAGGAGGGCAGAGAAACAAATACAGTTAGCTTTCCATCGCCACTAGTGACAATACCATCTTCAATTATAGCCCTCCGAAAGATCTCCGAAATGGTATTTCTGAAATGATCATTTATTAAAAGCTTAAGGTGCTCCTGATAAATAAACTGGGAGGTTCTGTCATGTTCACAGGGCCAGAGGGAGGCTGCGTTTGTTCTGCTGGTGTGAGAGCAGGTGGGTGCAGGAGGGCGGACGGAGGGGAAGAGGCGCAGGAGTTCAAGGATGTGATTCAGCTGTATGAGTCATGGAGTGACAGGCTGCAAGGCAACTTCATTATCTGTGTGCCCTGGATCCATCCATCTGTGGGGACAGAGCCGGAGAGAAGCAGGGGAGAGAAGCCGGAGGTGTGCAGGGGGAAGGGGCCGGGCATGTGGTGGAGTGTGCAGTGGGTGATCATGGGAAGTAGAGAAATTGAAGTTTGAATCCTGGATCCAGCCTGAGAGATTTGGGACTGTTTCCTTAACTCCTGTAAGTCTCAATTTTCTCCTCTGTGCCTTGGGGACAATGGTAATACCTTACAGAAGGATTGTTGGATATATTTTGTAAAATAATTTGGATAATATACTGAGCCTAATGCCTGAGAATAAGCATGATAGTAACAACCATTTACTTCTGGGATCACCCACTGAGTGCTTTATGCATTATCACAGAAAATCTTCTACTTGTAGCCTACTAAATCTCTGTAAGAAATCATACCCATTTTGTAGGAGAGAAAACCCATGCCATCCTTTTGTGTCTTGGCCACTTGAAAAGATGTCAATCTAAGGGACAGTTTGGGGGAAGTACAATCTATCAGCACATAATTGTCACAACTGCATTAACATATATTCATGTATTCCATGAATTCTAATCTTGAACCAAAGGCAGTTTGGTAATAAATGATTTTTTAAGTAATACTGGCACAATTTTTTAAATAAACTTTCATCTTATGGCCATTCCCCAATTATCTGCAAAAATATTGACATAAAATCTGCAATAATTATGTGGTGAAATATGGTAATTAGCAGGAGTGTTTCATTGTATAAGGTGGATTGGCAAACATTTACCATTTTCCTCCAGTATGCTGAGATTACTTGAGCTAATACACTACAAATTATAAAATGCTAGACATCATTATATTACTGCTGATGACTGTAGTGATATAGATTTTGTAATTTCAACCAGGTTTTCTAAAATGACTTATCCCAAGCCACCATACTCCTCTGGGATCTGTTCAGTTATACCAGGCATCTGGGAGAAGTACTTGATATGAGGATTGTTCACCTCTAAATGCCAACAGGTCACCATGATGGTATGAACATCACTGAGAAAATAGACCCATGTGGTACTTGTGATGCTGCCCCAGAGTATGGAAGGTGACTGGATCAGGATCGAGGGGATGGGACTTCCAGGCTTGGTTCTACTGCTCATTAGCTGTGTTCACATTCATCATTAATTTATTCACTGAACACTAGACTCAAGTTTAACTAAGATGCAGTCCTTCTACCAAAGCTAATAGAGAAAGAAGTAAAACTCCTAAGCAGATAATAAAAGCTCTCCTGGAACAGACATGAAAGAGTATATCCATTTCAACTTAAAAGGATAAGGTGAATTACCTATTTGGGAAACAATAAAAGGATTTTTAATGGCACTATTCACTTCCATGCACATTTTGAAGTGTCTATGTATATTAGGAACTATGTTATAGGCTGAGATTGTGGATAGGAAAAAGCAAACCAGAATTGGTATCCTCAAGGACTTCACAGAAAAGAGTCAGGTATGTAGAAAGGTGAATTGCCAGAGTGAGATGGACACAGTAATGGAACCCTGTACATTAGTAATGGGAAGAATCATTGGTGGGAACATTATATGGTAGGGTTCTTAGTTGCAAACAACAAACAATAAAAGCTTTCTTTAGCTAACATAAACAAAAAAGGGACTGATTGAGACTCCATTAGGGAGTCAGTGAGTTGCCTGGAAGGATAGCAACAGGCAGAAGTAAATGGAAGCTAAATGCTTCAAACCAAATCTTGCCAAGGAATCATTCTACCATGGATGCCTTTGACTATCAGTGCACCATCGTGAACCCTCATTACCGCAGGCAGTGAATGCCACCCAAGATCTAAAGAGTACATCTTTTGGATAAAATGTTGGTCACATGCTTTCTCCTTAATTGTGAATGAGCTGGAAAAGTGTCTTCGGCAATATCTATAGTAATAGCAGTTTCTGTTTCCCACTAATTTATAAACTAAGAAATTACTTAAAGGGAGGAAGGGTGTTCAGAAACTGACATATATATATATACACATACAACACATATATATTTAAAATCATATTTATATGTATATATATATATATATATATACGTGTGTGTGTGTGTATGTATAATGAAAGGTCATGTTTTCATCTTTGTTGACTTTCCTCTGCTTATTGGTAAACAGATTTCTCATCATTCCATGCTTTTGGAAAAAACATATATAAAGCTTTCATAACATCCTATGGCAATTAATCAAAAGAAAATCACATGTATCTTGGCCTTCATAAACTGAGTTTTACATATTTTTTTTCTATGCCAGAAATAAGGTAGGCACTTACACAAGCTCCTGACTCAAAACATGGCTGCATACCAAAGAACTAATAAACAAGCCTGGGATTCTTTTGTTCCTCTTTTTTTTTTTTTTTTTCTTTTTTTGAATAATTACTTTCCCTATTTCTTTTTTACCAATGCAGCCAGCATACTTTATCTCGAGGAAATTACATTTGCTCATGTAGGTGTGTGAATAAGCAGAATGACAAGAGTTCATTTGAGCCAGAATTAGATGGATATTGCAATTACTTGGGAGAAAGAACATTCCCTAAATCCGGCTATGAATCCTCTACAGATCAAAACAGGGATCACTTACCATCTTGTCATGTGGTAGAGTACTTCTTGTTGAGGTGCAAGACTCTTTGGCATCAGAGAAATGTATTTGGAAGTTTACCCTTTCTTCACAATGATAGGGAGAACAAAATGGCTATTTTCTGGAAAAGTCAAGAGACTATATCTTTGCTAGTGTGTGTGATAAAGGCTAAAAAGGGAGTGCTGTGGGTTTTTCATAGCTCTGAAGAGTCCACCAAGAGCCCCCCTTCGGGATTATAACCTCAGTTCCCTTACTGGAGGCTCCCTTTGCTTCTCTTTGAGTTCTTTGGATTTTGGTCAGGGTCCCGTCTTTACTCTGCTCTCAGCTTCTCAGTTTTTAGCTCACTTATGTAACTGATGGATAAGGGGTGGTAATTTTTTTTCTCTCAAGAATTCTTTTATCATAGTAGCTCTAGCATCTATGTATGTTAGAAACAAGAACACTGAGATGATGAATGCATCTACAGTACTGTGGATATTTATTTTTAATTCAGCGTTATGTCAGTCAGGTAGGACATTTTGAATACTTCAGTGTTGTGTTAGGTATGGATTCCTAGATTATAGAACAGAGTACTTTCATTTGGAATCCAGCAGGTTGTGCTTCCAGGAAAAGACGTTCTAAAATTCTATATAGTTCTAGGGAAAATTCCAAAGTTTGTTATTTTTTTCTTTGAAAATTAAAGAAAATTATGTAAGTAGTATTTACCTTTTTCCTTTGGTATACAGTCCCATGAGTTTTAATACAGGCATAGATTACTGTAACCAGCAATGTAACAACATAACAGGATGAAGAGTAATTTCAATACCTCAAAGAATTTGTTTTGCTGCCAGTTTACAGTCAGACATACCACTTGCTAGTCCCAGATCCTTGCCCCTTGCTATCACTGATATATTTTTTGTTCCTATGATGTTGCCTTTTTTGAAATGCTGGGTAAATGGTATCCCATTGTGTATAACCGAGACTGGCTTCTTTCACTTAGTATACTTTCTTTCTCTAGTGTGGTACAGCCTGGTTTCCTAAGAACTTATCTGAGGAGCTGACTTCATGAAAAATGAATTTGATGAAAATTTTTATTTGGTTGTTTTGTTTTCTGTATTATTAAGGAGAAGAAAAAACTCAGATTAAATATTAAACAAAAGGAGAGTTTGGTTTACTATGAGAAGGGAATCCCCCCCCCCCAGCATTATCAAGCTATTAAATTAGGATGCACCTTTAAGAGGAAATTTATTTCCTGTCCATGGGTATTGAGATATAAGCTAAAGAGCCACTAGAAAAAAAATCAATATAAATTAACTGAGAGAAAAATATTGATGATGATGGAGGTATCTGGGGGGAGATGGAGTGGGACAAGTTATCAGAAGGTAACAAGTAATTTCAAATGATCCGTAAATTTAACCATGGAAATTGAGTTTCATTTGAAGGCAAGTTAATGTTGTTGGGTATGGTGGGGACTTGAATCCTAGTCATCTCTCTATGAATTACATGAGCAGGGAGTTAGAGAGTAGATTATAAAGGAGGGAGAAATGACCAGGTCTCAACCAGGCTGGGAAGGGTATGGTGGGGTTGGGAATGGCAAGATCAAGTGGGACAGAGCAGAGGGGGAGGTTGAGCAGAGGAAACTATAGTTGGTGGGGGTTGGAGATGGAGGTCAAAACACTGAATATTTGGTCAAATAAGCAGTAATTATGCCTTTTACTGCATGATCTCCTAACGCATGTGTGTGTGTAATGAACCGTGTAGTATTATGAGTGTTCATGTATTTTGTTCCCTAATGTCTGTTTTGATCAGATGATTGTGAATAATTACAATAAACAAAGACATTGATGTGCTGCATAGAAATTCTGCTGACAAACTTAAGTTTTGTGAAATTTCTGTATTTTTTATTTAAAGTCTTATTTGGTTAGCAAACAATGACAACTTCTTCCCATTTCCTTCCAAAAACCTCTATCTGTATGTGAAGAATTCCATATATTAAATGAGGGATATGGAGGAAGATTGTATTCTAGAATATACTAGAATAAAGAGAAATAAAACATTAACATAAAAATGTCACAAATGGAGAACATAAGAATTAATGGAATTTTTGAGGAATAATGGAGTACCACTGGAATAGAATCAATGACCAAAGATGTCATTACAGGAAACATTCTGGATTTGGAAAAGAGAAAGATCTTGGATATTTACAGTGAATAGATTGGATGTATGTGGGTGCAATATAAAGATGCCATTTCTTGATAACGAAATTGAAAACAAAAAAATTCCCTAATAATTAGATGGAGAAAATTCCTAATGTACCAATAAAGGAAAACAAATTTAATATCACTAGACTCTAATAGGATGTTACCAAAACCAATGAAACAATGTTGAACAATATTGAAGGGAAAGAATTATAATGCAAGAATTCAGCTAAGTCAATTTATTTTTTATGGTGAGGTTGAGAGAATCTCTGTATCTTGTCATGAGTAAGAATTCAGAAATTTACTACCCACATACTGTTTTTTGGGATGAACATTTTATTCCCAAATTATTCTTCCTAACTGAAGGTTGAGTCAAAAACAAACCCTTACAATGTGGGAAAAAAATGTTAGATTCTTGCTAGGAAAAACCTATTTTAAGATGGTCATAATGCAAAATAAGAAAAATGATTCATACATAAATATTTTACTGCAGTATTTTTTATAACAGTACAAATTGGCAAAACTTTAAATTTTCACGTAAGGAAAATGTCAGTAGTAGAACATAATGTCACTTAAATTATCAAAGAACCTCCACTGATGTAGGAAATCATGACCTTAAATGAAAAAACAACAGGAATTATATGTATTTATGTATATATATATATGTATGTGTGCGTGTGTGTATGTATAAGTACGCATGTATGTATGTCAGTTATGTAAAGGAAAAAAACTAGAAATAGGTAAAAATATTTGTAATATTTACCAGTGGTTGTAAGGGTATAAATTTACTTCAGGAATTTCAACTCTGTGTGTGTGTGTGTGTGTGTGTGTGTATGATTTCAAAAATTAGAATAAGAGCAAAAATATAAAACAAGATTTTTAATAAAGAAAATTATTTAAGCCTTTTAAACCATAGCAATTTAAAATTCTATAAAGATTTGTTATTGTAGCTAAGCTTAGTGACTCGTACCTATAATCCCAGTGACTCTGGATGGCTCAGTCAGGAGGACGGCAAGTTCGAGGCACCAGCCTCAGCAATTTAGAGTTCCTATCTCAAAATTAAAAAGGGCAGGGGATTTAGCTCAATGATAAAGCACTCCTGGGTTCAATTGCCAATACCCACAAAATAATAACATTTTAGTTATTAGAATAAGACTATTGGTGGCCTCTCTTCTCCTCCTTTAAAATCATAATAAAACTGTATTTACATAAAAGGAAGGCAGAATGAACATTGTGTGAAGTCAGTGAAATGCTAATAAGTGACATGAATAAGACAGTACTTTTTATTTTTTTACCTGAGTTTTTTGACAAATTGTAAAGTAGAGTAAGAATTGATAAGGATATTTCTATGTCAAGGAAAGACTACAAAAGAGGATACCTAGATACTTAGACACATCAAGGAAAGAAAACTTCAGATCACTATCTCTAATGAACATAGATGCAAAAATTCTTCAATAAAATTCTGGCAAATTGCATATAAAATATATATTTAAAAGATAGTGCACTATGATGAAGAGGGGCTCATCCCTGGAATGCAAGGTTGGTTCAACATATGGAAATCAATAAATGTAACTTAGCACATCAATAGACTTAAACACAGGAATCATACAATCATCTCAATAGATGCAGAGAAAGCATTTGACAAAATACAGCATCAATTTATGTTCAAAAAACTGGAAAAACTAGTGATAATAGGAACATATCTCAACATTGTAAAAGCTATCTATGCTAAGCCTATGGCCAGCATCATTCTAAATGGAGAAAAATTGAAAGCATTCCCCCTAAAAACTGGAACAAGACAGGAATGCAGACCCAGAATAGTCAAGGCAATCCTTAGCAAGAAGAGTGAAACAAGGCATCACACTACGATACCTTAAACTATATTACAGAGCAGTGGTAACAAAAACAGCATGGTATTGGCACCAAAACAGACAGGTAGACCAATGGTACAAAGTAGAAGACACAGAGACAAACCCACATAAATATGGTTATCTCATACTAGAAAAAGGTGCCAAAAATATACATTGAAGAAAAGATAGCCTGTTCAACAAGTGGTGCTGGGAAAACTGGAAATCCATATGTAACAAAATGAAAGTAAACCTCTCTCATCCAACACAAAAATAAACTCAAAGTAGATCAAAGACTTAGGCACTCGAACAGAGATCCTGTGCCTAATAGAAGAAAAAGTAGGCCCAAATCTTCATCATGTCTGTTTAGGACCTGACTTCCTTAACAAGACTCCTAAAGAACAAGAAATAAAATTAAGAATCAATAAATGGGATCAATTCAAACTAAAAGTTTCTTCTTGGCAAAGAAAACAATCAATAATTTGAAGAGAGAACCTACAGAATGGGAAGAAAACTTTACCACATGGACCTCAAATACAGCACTAATCTCCAAGATAAAAAAAGAACTCAAAAAATTTAACACCAAAAAAACAAATAACCTAATCAATAATGAGCTAAGGAACTGAAGAAGAAATATTATCGATCAACAAACATATGAAAAAGTGTTCAACATCTTTGCTACTTAGGGAAATGCAAATCAAAATCACCATAAGATTTCATCTCACTTCAATTAAAATGGCTATTATCAAGAACACAAGCAATAGTAGGTGTTGGTGAGGATGTGGGGAAAAAGGTACACTCATACATTGCTGGTGGAGTTGCACATTGGTGTAGACACTCTGTAAAGCAGTATGGAGATTCCTCAGAAAACTTGGAATGGACTCACCATTTGACCCAGTTATGCACTCTTCGGTTTATACCCAAAGGACTTAAAATCAGCATATGACAATGACACAGCCACATCAATGTTTATAGCAGCTCAATTCATGATAGCAAAATTATAGAACCAACTTAGATGCCCCTCAACAGATGAATGGATAAAGAAAATGTGGTACATATACACAATGGAAGTTTACTCAGCCTTAAAGAAGAATGAAATTATGGCATTTGCAGGTAAATGGATGGAACTGGACAACATCATGCTAAGCGAAATAAGCCAATCCCCCAAAACCAAAGGCCAAATGTTTTCTCTGATAAGTGGATGCTGATCCCTAATGGGGTGGGTAGGCAAGAATAAGAAACTTTGGATTGTACATAGGAGAGGTGAGGGGAGTGGTGGAATGGGTAAGGATGGAAAGGATGGTAGATTAAGACAGACATTATTACCTTTATACATGTATGAAAATTTTGTTTAAAAAATTAGCACTGTCAAAAAAAAGATAATAAAAAAAGTTAAAAAATGAAAAAATAAGATACTTCAGATATGCTAGTTATCAGTGACAAGTTCTTCCTCAAATGTTGAAGTTTGAACTTTAGAGAGGCATGCTGAGGTAAGCACATAGAGCAGGTTTTCTTTAAAGGTAGTAACACAGACTTCTCCCAGGAGGAGAAGGAGGCCATGGCTGGTATTCTGGTATCCCAAGAAAGGAGAGTGCCCTGCCCTTTTTATAGACTCAAGTTTCCTTTGTTTTCCTGTTGTCTCCCCACTTATCTTTCTCCTTCCTATATGACTAGGCCCAGGAGACACTAGTGGGATGGCCAAGAGGTGGGAAGCAGATGGGCAGGGGGAAGGGCCAAAAGGAGTAATGCAGGCAAGTAGCAGATCAGGAGGCATTAATTAACAACTCCCTGTCTGCAACCTTTTGGGAGGTGTAGTATAGGCAGGTAATCTTGGTAATCAAAGGGCTCTGGAGACATTGAAATTCCAGTCTCCCAGGGGACGTCTCCAACTTCCTGGATCCAAACTGGCTTCCATTTTCTTCATTGGACCTGATCACCTATCTATCCTGTCTGTCTTTAATTCTGGCTTCAATTTCTCTTATCCAGCCTGGATTAATTGTGCTCTGGAGAAGTGATAAAGAGTAGAGAATAAGAAGCAGACCCCCCCCCCACACACACACACACCACAATTTACAAAAAGAGAGAGAAAAATAGAATATGAATGAGATTTGTAAATTTGACACCAGTTTCTGGGTAAAACTTGAGCAAATTAGTAACATATGGTTTGTGAGTTCATAGAAACGGGGAGATGACTAATTTCTGAATGTGTTCTAGAAGGACAGGTATATGAACTACTCCTCATTCGTTTTTTTGGTAGAACACTAGACTTCTAGATAAGGTGATTTTAACAAATCAAGGTCTTTTTAAACTTGAGCAAGGCACTCAACAGTCTTCCCTGATTTCTTGCTAACAAATTAGAGAACTGCCAATAAAGAATATGGGTCCCAAGATTTTACTCTGAAGGTGGCAGAAGAAGGCCCCGCCTCAGGACTCTGCTCTTGTCCTTACTCCCTTTAGAAACCTGGAAGTGGACTGAAAACGTATCCATTTGCCTGAAGACCCAGGGTCACACAATAAATAAGGAACTGAAGATGCTTTAGGCTGGTTGGAACAACCAAATTTCCTGTCATTCTAGCAGGTGGTAGAAGTTGTTCCAAGGATGGGGAATTCAATTCAACTGCAAGAACTTTTTGGTTGTTAGAACTGTGTGAATTTAAAGATGAAAGTCCCACGAGATAAGGAGCTCCTAGGATTTTTTTTTCCTTTCAGATATGTATCTGAAAATGCTTTGGGTAGCTGTAGATCTAAGCTGTAGGTCCTGTCTGTGTTTGCTTTTCACTGTAAAAGCTAGTGCTTGACATGTTAAGGTCATCGTCCTTACCTTACACGGTGCCTCAGTGAAACTAGTGAACAGAACTCTGAGGAGGATCCTGGCGACTTTTGGATTGCAGTTCTTCACCAGGACTTAACTGAGATTGATGTTAACCTTGATCTATGTATGTATCATGTTCTGTTTTGTCATTCTTCAAAAATTTCTTTTAACTCCCCTCAGAGCGACTAAAAACTTAAAATCATGACAGTTTAGTATGCTTTTAACTAACCAGAATTAGACTTTTATATGTGAATTGAATTCTAAATTTAGGTGGCATTCAGATGCCTAACAGAAACTTCCACTATTTAGGCATGTAGGCAATATTTTTTTAACCTTTATTTATTTATTTATTTATTTATTTATTTATTTATTTATTTATTTATTTATTTTTATTGTAAACAAATGGGATACATGTTGTTTCTGTTTGTACGTGAAGTAAAGGCATACCATTTGTGTAATCATACATCTACATAGGGTAATGGTGTCTGATTCATTCTGTTTTTTTCCTTCCCCCCCACCCCTCCCACCCCTCTTTGTCTCTATACAGTCCCTCCTTCCTCCATTCTTGCCCCCCTCCCACCCCCCATTATGTGTCATCATTCGCTTATCAGTGAGATCATTCCTCCTTTGGTTTTGTGAGATTGGCTTATCTCACTTAGCATGATATTCTCCAATTTCATCCATTTGCATGCAGGCAATATTCTCTGGCAAGTTGACAATCTACAATATTACCACCACAGCCATAGTTATCGAATATTTAGAATATTTACCCTTCATGGGACATAGTTGTGGTCACTTTTTATGCCGTATCTCATTTAATCTCGACAGAAATCCTGTTAGATAGATGATATTCTTATTTTATGAAAGGTTTAGAGAGTTTAGGTTATCTATGGTGATTTAGAGCAAAGATTTTTTTTTACCACTAATCTCATCACCACAGAGTAGAGAGATTTATTTTGACTATATAAAAATCTGCCATTCCATCCCACTCTGCCCTTCTTCCTATCCCACCCAGCAATCGACACTTAAGAAATTGCCTTTTATATGTACCTTATATAGTTTTTTTTTTTTTTTTTCTATCAGCTACACATGAAAACACACATCAGGCTTTGTTTTATTTTTCTCTAATCATTCTTTCTACCCATTCTGTTCAGATGTTTTAGGTCTAAACATTTAGAACTGCTTTCCAAATTTATGTTCTAAAAATTGTCATGTTAAGCAAAATAAGCCAGACTCCAGAGATGTATCACGTTTCTTCTCATATGTGGAATCAAAAAAAAAAAAAAAAAAAAAAGACAAAAGAAAAAAAAAGAAAAAAAGAGATGGCATAAAAGTAGAAGGGGAACTAGGGACTCTCAGGGAAGGTGGAGGGGTGGTAGGCAAGAAAGGACAATAAAGAATGTGGAAAAAATCAAAGTATGTCATATGCTTGTATGAAAATGTCACAAAGAAACTCGTTATTTTGTACAATGAATATGTGCTAATTATAAAATTTGTACTCAAGTATGTCTAAACTATATTGTATCCCAAACAATCATTTTCTTAATGTTCCTAAAATGCCTCCATGTCTCAAGACAGTCCATCTTCTGGGACCACTGAAGTCCACACTGGGGAGAACTCTGACCTAGCGCCCATGGACAGAAGGCCAAGAGAGAAGAGTGCCAACCCACCAACTCACCTTGTGACAAAACAACACGCTGAGAAAGATGCATGGAGCAGGGACAAAGTGATTGCATTCTGAGGGTTTGACCAGATAATCTGTTGTACTTCTGTAGAATGTCGAGTACCACCGCTGAGCATATAATCAAGAGTTTTTCAATTCAGATTTTATAAAAGGAGTCAGAGTACATTCCTGACCTTTTTATTTCTTCCAGCCATGCAGGCTTCCTCATTCATCTGTGCCTCTAGGAGCACGTGCAGTGTCTTCACCTGCCACAGCTCCTGCTCTCTGCACAGGCCACAGCGGGCAGCAGGTGGCCTAGTGGGACATGTTGATCCAACAAGATATCTAAATATGCAACCAACCTTGTGGAGATAAGGCTGAGGACTATTGCAACAAGTTTCTACCCTCTTTGTGTTCGTATGAGTGACTCTGCCTTCCTGCCTTCCTCCTGGATAAACTCTTTGAGAGCTGCTCTCCCTGGATGTCCTAACCAGAAAGAGCCAGAGATTGTATCTGAATCATTAGTTGTTTATCAGTTTGGGGACCAGAGAAAAATTACTTTGGATAGTGAAAACCTCTCTCTTTTTCTTTAAATGTATGTCATCCCTCAATTAAAACAGAATTTGGTGTGAATGAATAGCCCAGGCTAGGAATAGAGGTTCATGTTTTTCCGCCATGCTACTAGGTAGACTGGTCATAAAGAACTGATTACAGTGCCTGAACACTCTGAATTTCAATTGAAAATCTCTAGCTGAAAGTCCAGTGCTTATTCAGAAACACCATTATCTGATTGGATGCTGGGCTTGGCAGAAATCAGTTTTCAGCTCAGACGTGGGATGGCGACAGAGTCTCATTACGTTAATTTTATTTACAGGGCAGCCTGGTTTCCTGTGCTGTGAGCTGGGTGCTTATTCAGCTGGTTTGGCTTTGGTGGGTTTGCTGCACGGTGTATTTTTGTTTCCGAACTATTTTGGCCTTGGAAGGATATCTGGCCTTGTTTCACTTTCATAACTCTGATGAAAGCCACAGAAGTTTCCAGGGAGCCTGAACGGGGAACTTGTGGGGCCCCTCCTTGCACTGTGTGATGGCTACTGGAGGAAGGGTCCTAATCTGCAAAGAGACTCTGTATCCTTAGGCTTTTGCCTTTGGAGAGAAAAGGAATGTTTTTACTTAATGGGCCTTGTCCTCCCTGTGCCATTCCATAAGGTGTTACAAGCCAAGAAGTCTTTAGATTTACTACTTTCTTTCTTAAAATGGGCAAAGGTGGTGTCTTATTCCACCCCTTGCCCTGCCCCAGGATGCTCTGTGTTATTGCTTATTACAAAGATTGCATGAGAAACTGAAAGAGTAAAGACTCAACTTTGAGACTGGTGCTGTTGGTTTTGTTCCATGAGAATATTCAGGTACTTAAACAATAGCAGGGCATCTACACATAAATTCTCTTGTGCAACTTCACAACCTGTGGATGAAGGAGATGGAGACAGTGATGATATGCCCATTTCACACAGGTGACTCAGAGTAACTTATGTAGGTCACAAAGCTCAGAAATGCTAGAGCTATAATTTAAAACTAAGTCTCTGACAAGTAATCATTGATCTTTTTATTTTTATGAAGAAGGATTCTAATCAAAAATTAATATTATGTTAATCTTCAGAAATTATTAAATTAGTCATAATAAACATTGTTTAACATTTGGGGAAAACAATTACATATTAAATTTTACTCAGATCGCAAGAACAGACTGCTGAGAAATCAAATTGGAACTAAAATTAAATTTACATTTTAGCAGTAAGAATTAAACCTTTGAAACATTCGCAGTAGATAAAATATTTTATGTTGATGTGATTGCTCTGAATATATCATAAGTGATATGGTTGAGTCTATACTTTAAGAGTGCTGGTACTACGGAAGTCTTCAAACAGCCCTGTTTTTACCATGCAGAGTTGGATGGTCCTAAAAGCTGATGTATTTGTGCTTTAGGACTGTGAAAATGAACTTATTTATGCATCTATAGATGAAGTGGCCCCAAACTAACTCAGACTCATAGCTCTTGTTACTAAGCCCATGCTATTGATAAGTGCTGTGTTAAGTGTTTTGCTTGTGTTACTTTGTAATTTACTAGTCACTGCCAGATAGCTTGTTAGGTACCTGATGAAGACACCAAGGCCCAGAGAGGGAAGCATTCCATTAGAAATCCAGCAGGTTGGGATGCAGGCCTTACTCAAAAGCCCATGCTAGTCACCTAAATCTCCCACAGCCAGTGTTACAGGAATCTCCAAAGTCTCTTGACCCCAAAGCTGTCACTATTGGTCTCGTCAACCCTGCGTTTCATAAGTACTACAATTGCCAGGTATGAGGAAAATCAAAAGCTCCCACTCTCATCCTCCAAGAGGAGGAAACTCAGATTCCAAAGGAAAATATTTGAGATGTCAGATGTTTAAATTTGTTTTAGCACAAGTTTGGTGAAATAGGAACTTTAAACAAGTCTACCTATGACTAGGGGAAAGGAAATGGGGTGGTGGTGGTGAGGGATGGAGACAGAGAAAGAGAAGCAAGCACTGGCTTGGTGCATAGATGTATAAAGGCTGAGATGTTTCTCTGACGCTGCAGGACGTGGGTAATTGGCTCAATTTTCCACTTCTCTTTTCTCGTGCAGACGTGGCCTCATTTTTTTGAGAGCTTTTCTACCAACGTTGCTCCAATATATTTGAAGTTTTCAATTGTCTCAAGTAGAATGTAATAAAATCTTTTTCTTAGGGGCCTCTTGTATTTTAAAAGAATCATTAAAATATGCATACTTGACTTGGCAGTGTTAGCAAATATTCACATCCCTCCAACGGCAGCCACTTTGTGGGCTGATAGAAATTGTGCAGGAAATTAGGACTATAATAAACCATTAACGTTAAAGTCGGGCGTAAATGTCATTCTGTTGCCTCCCCTTTACCTCTTGAAAAAAATTAAGCTGCATTTTTAACCAAGTACTTCCTGTTATTTAAAAAATTTTAATTATCTCAGTTTATCTTAGACGCTCAAAATTAAGTTTTGCATTTTCTAGCTTTATTTTTCAAGGTTGACAAGTTAACACAGGATATTTTAGAATAGATTTCTTCAGCAGCTGAGATGATTTTCTGTAACAGTTTGCTCAAAAACTATTTCCATAGTAGGATCATCAACCAGAAAATCAGGACTGATACGGAGAATGCTGTAGCCAGATGGGGACCACAGTTGGGTGGCAAAGTGTTTGGAATATAAAGAAGAAATAGTCCGTAAATTTCATAATGGGGAAATTGGATGAGAGGTTCAAATTTATGATCTCAACCCTGTGATTGAGCCAAAGGCAACTTTTGGCTCTTTAGTCCTAGTACATCTTCCTTGTTCAACTAGATTTCCTGACTTCAGGGAACCCAGCTGGTGGATGAAAACAGTGATAGTTATAGTCATGGTTCAAATGTGCTACTAAATTTGCCTAACTTTTCATTACTGTCTTCAATTGTTTCAGCAGGTTGAATACTTAGAAATCCGCTTTTATATGAAGATTATTATAACATCTAGAAAATAGTATAAGACTAAATTACTGAATATTCTAGTAATGTATGTATTATGTGTTCAAATACTTTATTTACATTCAATGTCCATAGATTTTTCTTTATCGAGCTCTAACAAACAGGCAACAAAAAAAGCCTTTTTCTTAGGTCCAGGAATAGTAGATGAATCTTTGAAGAATCTGAAAAACAAATCCTGCTTCCCTTTCTTCTTCTTGCTCAAATGCCCACAAACAAGATTGGAAAATGTAATGCAAAAAGAGGACAGTTTGAGTCCTGTGTTCACAGATAGTAACCAGTTTTCAGGGAGTCCTGAAGCTTAGTGGGAAGATGATAATAAAATAACCCTTCTCCATCTCCCAAATGCAAAATTGTGGTCTGATCCAGGGGAGCAGGTGGAGAAGTGGTGGTTCTGTCTTGTGCTCTCATTTCATTGGCATTTGTTGTTCTTCCATTCATTGGTTCATTCACTGAATCATTTGAAAATTGAATGCCTGTTTTCTGCCAGACCCAGTGCTCATTTCTGAGCATTGGTACGATTATCCTAAAGTCACCAAAAAATCATGGCATCTAAAAGTTTAATGGAATCCCTAGGACAGAATGTCAGAGTTTCCTTGTACCTGTCACTGCTTGACTCTGTAAAGTGTTTGGGCTAGTTGGGTTGACTTTAGATGGAAGCATAAATTCTGAAAATGCCTGCTATCTTCTATCCTTTGAATGTGGTTTTTTAAAATTTTAATTTAATTTGTTCTAATTAGTTGTACATGACAGTAGAATGCATGTATACATTTTGATACATCATACATCAATGGAGTGCAATCTCTCATTTTTCTGATTATACATATTGCAGGATCACATCCATCATGCAGTCATACATGTATATGAGGTAATAATGTCTGTTTCACTCTACTGTCATTTCTTCCCTCATACCCCTTCCCCTCACTTCACTCCCCTCTACCTAAAATAAAGTAACTCTATTCCTCCCTAACCCCCCCCCCCCATACCCCCTTATTAGCTTCTGCATATCAGAGAAAACATTGGGCTTTTGGTTTTTTGCTTTGACTTCTTTCACTTAGCGTGATATTCTCTAACCATCCATTTATGAGCAATGCCAAGATTTAATTTAGGGTTTTCAAGATGGCGGCCTAGAGGGTGGCTGCATTTCATGTTGCTCCAGGACTCAGGATTCAAAAGAGGAGATATTGAGACACTTGGAACCAACTCAAAGCAGCCGTGTGACTCTCACCTGCTGGGAAGGCGTCCCGGATGGGACGGTGGTCCTGGAACGCAGGAAACTTTGTGAAGCAGAGCTGCCGGCGAGACACCCCTCCCCCCGCTGGAGCAGTGAACTCGGACAACTGGGAGCGCCGTAAAGGAGGCCGCTCAGCACAGTGCTGGGACTCGGAGCAACCACTGGGGCTCCGGCGGCTGCCCAGGGGAGGAGTGGCGAGGAGAGCTGTGTGGACTCAGGACACCGGGGCCTGCCCTGAGGAGGAGGAGCGTGGCCGCTTGGATTCGGAGTGACTGCACCAGAGCTACAGGCAGTTGCCAGAGGAGAAGCTGCGCGGCAAGATGTTTGGACTCAGAACGACTGCTTCTGAACACCGGGGCCTGCCCTGAGGACGAGGAGGATAAAGAGGAGCGCGGCCGCTTGGATTCAGAGTGACTATACCAGAGCTACAGGCGGTTGCCAGAGGAGGGGCTGCGTGGCGAGCTGTTTGGACTCAGACCACTTCTGAACCCCGGGGCCTGCCCGGAGGAGTAGGAGGAGGAGGAGGAGGAACGTGGCAGGTTGTATGGACTCGCAGTGACTGCATTAGCGCTCCAGGCGGCTGCTCAGAGGAGAAGGCGAGTGGTGAGTTGTTTGGACTTAAAGTGACAGCTCCTGAACACAGGGGGGCTGCCTGGAGGAGAAGCGTGGTGGGACGCTTGGTCTTGAGTGGCCACACCAGAGCTCCGGGCGGTTGCCCAGAGGACCCGTGCTGCGGGTCACGTGGATTCAGAGCCACTCAGAGCGACCGCTCCTGAACACTCGGGGGGTTATCTGGAGAAGGAGGAGGAACGGGGAGGGTCACTTCGACTCGGAGTGATTGATTGCCCAGGGCTACGGGTGGTTGGTGGGAGGTGGAGGCACGCAGTGAGTTTCTTGGACTCCTAGTGACCGCACTGGAATACTGGGCGGCTGTCGGGAGGAAGAGGCGTGTGGCGGGTCTCTGGGTCTCAGAGCGATTGTACGGGGCCCCAGGTGGCTGCTCAGAGGAGGGGCCGCATAGCCAGGCGATTAGGTGCAGAGCAGGGTCCCAGGATCTAGGAGGCTTCTGGGTGGAAGAGCCGCACAGAGACAGGCTTAGGGCGAAGCGAAGGTTCCAGGCCTGCGGGCAGATTCTCTGAGGAGGGGCAGCCTAAGGAGATTCATCTGTGAAGTGTGAGACTCCCAGGCCCAGGAGGTAGGGCGGGCCCCTGGGAACTTTGCAGAGGAAGGCAGCCCAGCCCAGGCGGTAGGTGTAAATTGAGGGGAACCTCTAGGAGGGTACTGACCAGCAAGACCTCCCCACTGGGTGAGTCTTCCCTGCCGGGTGAGGTTTCCCCACAAGGACGATAAAACTAGAGACTCAGGCCCAAACAGGCCTTGCCTCAGCCTGCAGCCTAGGTCCCCTTTGGATGACCATTGGTCAACAAGTGGAGGCACCTCTGCCCACTAGCAGGGATTATACCCCACCTGAAGGCCACCACTCCTAGAGAGGCAGCTTCCTTGTGGAGCACCGCATTACCAACTTCCTCCAAGACTTCAGCCTACTGAAGGCTAAGGGGGGATATATATAGAAATCTTCAGGGACATTGTAAGTCAATAGAGGAAAACTGCAATATCTCAGCGGTCCACTGATACCTGAACAATATGAGAAAACAAGGAAAGAAAATGCTGCAAACAAATCTAGATGTTACATCAATAAAACCCAATGACAGCATGGCAGAAGAAATGACAGAAAAGGAGTTCAGAATGTACATAATTAAAATGATCAGAGAAGCAAATGATGAGATGAAAGAGCAAAAGCAGGCATTGAATGATCGCACCAATCGACAGTTAAAAGAGCAAATACAGGAAGCAAAAGATCATTTCAATAAAGAATTAGAGATATTGAAAAAAAACCAAAAGAAATCCTTGACATGAAGGAAACAATAAACCAAATTAAGAACTCCATAGAAAGCCTATCCAATAGGATAGAACACCTGGAAGACAAAACCTCAGACATTGAAGACAAAATATTTAACCTTGAAAACAAAGTTGAACAAACAGAGAAGATGGTAAGAAATCATGAACAGAATCTACAAGAACTACGGGATATCATGAAAAGGCCAAATTTAAGAATTATTGGGATTGAGGAAGGCCTAGAGAAACAGACCAAAGGAATGAACAATTTATTCAATGAAATAATATCAGAAAATTTCCCAAATCTCAAGAATGAAATGGAAAATCAAGTTCAAGAGGCTTATAGGACTCCAAATATACAAAATTACAACAGACCAACACCAAGGCAAATTATAATGAAAATACCTAACATCCAAAATAAAGACAGAATTTTAAAGGCTGTGAGAGCAAAGAACCAAATTGCATTCAGGGGGAAACCAATACGAATATCAGCAGACTTTTCAATCCAGACCCTAAAAGCTAGAAGGGCCTGGAACAACATTTTTGAAGCCCTGAAAGAAAATGGATGCCAACCAAGAATCTTATACCCAGCAAAACTTACCTTCAAATTTGACGATGAAATAAAATCCTTCCATGATAAACAAAAGCTAAAAGAATTTACAAAAAGAAAGCCAGCATTACAGAACATTCTCAGCAAAATATTCCATGAGGAAGAGATGAAAAACAAAGAAGCAAATCAGCAAAGGGAGGAATTATCCTAAAGGAATTGTCAAATAAAGGAGGAAACAAGTTGTGTCAAACAAATAAATAAATAAAATTTAAAAAATGAACCAAATGACCGGGAAACCAAATCATATCTCTATAATAACCCTGAATGTTAATGGCCTGAATTCATCAATCAAAAGACATGGACTGGCAGATTGGATTTAAAAGAAAGATCCAACAATATGTTGCCTGCAAGAGACTCACCTCATAGAAAAAGATACCCATAGACTAAAGGTGAAAGGATGGGGAAAACCATACCATGCGCATGGACTCAGCAAAAAAGCTGGAGTATCCATCCTCATTTCCAATAATGTGGACTTCAAGCCAAAGTTAGTCAGAAGGGATAAAGAAGGTCATTTCATACTGATTAAGGGAAGCATAAATCAGCAAGATACAACAATCATTAACATCTATGCCCCAAACAGTGGCTCATCCATGTATGTCAAACAAATCCTTCTCAATTTCAGAAACCAAATAGACCATAACACAATAATACTAGGTGATTTTAACATGCCTCTCTCACCACTGGACAGATCTTCCAGACAAAAATTGAACAAAGAAACCATAGATCTCAATAACACAATCAATAATTTAGACTTAACGGACATTTATAGAATATACCATCCAACCAAGAGCGAATACACTTTCTTCTCAGCAGCACATGGATCCTTCTCTAAAATAGACCATATATTATGCCACAAAGCTAATGTTAGCAAATACAAGAAGATAGAGACACTACCATGTATTCTATCAGATCATAATGGATTGAAGTTAGAAATAAATGAAAGAGTAAAACACAGAAACTATTCCAACATCTGGAGATTAAACAATATGCTATTATATGATGAATGGATAACAGAAGATATTAGGAAGGAAATTAAAAAATTCTTAGAGGTAAATGAGAACAAAGAAACATCATATCAAAATCTCTGGGACACTATGAAAGCAGTACTTAGAGGGAAATTTATTTCATGGAGCGCATTTAATAAAAGAAGTAAAACTCAACAAATAAATGACCTAACACTACAGCTCAAAGCCCTAGAAAAAGAAGAACAGAACAGCACCAAAAGTAGTAGAAGATAGGAAATAGTTAAACTCAGAGCTGAAATCAATGAAATTGAAACAAAAGAAACAATACAAACAATTGACAAAATAAATAGTTGGTTCTTCAAAAAAAAAAAAAAAACAAAATTGATAAACCTTTAGCCACACTAACAAAGAGAAGACGAGAGAAAACCCAAATCACTAAAATTCGGAATGAACAAGGAAATATCACAACAGACAGGATTGAAATACAAAACATAATTAGAAGCTATTTTGAAAATCTATACTCCAACAAAATAGAAAATTTCGAAGACATCAACAGGTTTCTAGAGACATATGAATTGCCTAAACTGAACAAGGAGGACATAAACAATTTAAATAGACCAATTTCAAGTACTGAAATAGAAGAAGTCATCAAAAGCCTACCAACAAAGAAAAGTCCGGGACCAGATGGGTTCTCAGCCGAGTTCTACAAAACCTTTAAGGAAGAGCTCATTCCAATACTTCTCAAAGTATTCCATAAAATAGAAGAGGAGGGAACCCTCCCAAACTCATTTATGAAGCCAATATCACACTGATACCTAAACCAGACAGAGACTCATCAAGGAAAGAAAATTTCAGACCAATATCCTTAATGAACATCGACGCAAAAATTCTCAACAAAATTTTAGCAAATCGCATACAAAAACATATTAAAAAGATAGTGCACCATGATCAAGTGGGCTTCATCCCAGGTATGCAAGGTTGGTTCAACATCAGGAAATCAATAAACGTAATTCACCATATTAATAGACTTAAAGTCAAGAATCACATGATTATTTCAATAGATGCAGAAAAAGCATTTGATAAAATACAGCACCCCTTCATGCTCAAAACACTAGAAAAAATAGGGATAGTGGGAACATTCCTTAACATTGTAAAGGCCATTTATGCTAAGCCCATGGCCAATATCATTCTAAATGGTGAAAAACTGAAGCATTCCCCCTAAAAACGGGAACAAGGCAGGGATGCCCTCTTTCACCACTTCTATTCAACATCGTTCTTGAGACTCTGGACAGAGCAATTAGACAAACCAAAGAAATTAAAGGGATACGAATTGGAAAAGAAGAACTCAAACTATCCCTGTTCGCTGATGACATGATTATATATTTAGAGGAACCTGGAAATTCCACCAGAAAACTCTTAGAACTCATAAGTGAATTCAGTAAAGTAGCAGGTTACAAGATCAGTGCTGATAAATCCAATGCATTTTTATACATAAGTGATGAATCTTCAGAAAGACAAATTAGGAAATCTATCCCATTCACAATAGCCTCGAAAAAAATAAAATACTTGGGAATCAATCTCACAAAAGAGGTGAAAGACCTCTACAATGAGAACTATACAACACTAAAGAAAGAAATTAAAGAACACCTTAGAAGATGGAAAGATCTTCCATGTTCTTGGATAGGAAGAATTAATATTGTCAAAATGGCCATACTACCTAAAGTGCTATAGAAATTCAATGCAATTCCAATTAAAATCCCAATGACATACCTTACAGAAATAGAGCAAGCAATTATGAAATTCATCTGGAAGAATAAGAAACCCAGAATAGCTAAAGCAATCCTTAGCAGGAAGAGTGAAACAGGGGGTATTGCAATACCAGATCTTCAACTCTACTACAAAGCAATAGTAACAAAAACGGCATGGTATTGGTACCAAAATAGAAAGGTAGATCAATGGTACAGAATAGAGGACACGGACACAAACCCAAATAAATACAATTTTCTCATACTAGACAAAGGGGCCCAAAATATGCAATGGAGTAAAGAATGCCTCTTCAACAAATGGTGCTGGGAGAATTGGAAATCCATATGCAACAGAATGAAACTAAACCCATATCTCTCACCATGCACGAAACTAAACTCAACATGGATTAAGGACCTCGGAATCAGACCAGAGACCCTGCAGATTATAGAAGAAAAAGTAGGTCCAAATCTTCACCTTGTTGGTCTAGGATCAGACTTCCTTAACAGTACTCCCATAGCACAAGAAATAAAAGCTAGAATCAACCACTGGGATAGATTCAAACTAAAAAGCTTTCTCTAAGCAAAGGAAACTATCAGCAATGCAAAGAAAGAGCCTACAGAGTGGGAGAATATCTTTGCCAATCATACTTCAGATAGAGCACTAATCTCCAGAATCTATAAAGAACTCAAAAAACTCTACTCCAAGAATTCAAATAATCCAGTGGACAAATGGGCTAAGGAAATGAATAGACACTTCACAGAAGAAGATCTACAAGCAATCAACAAACATATGGAAAAATGTTCAACATCTCTAGTAATAAGAGAAATGCAAATCAAAACCACCCTAAGATTCCATCTCACCCCAATTAGAATGGCGATTATCAAGAATACGAGCAACAACAGGTGTTGGCGAGGATGTGGGGAGAAAGGTACACTCATACATTGCTGGTGGGGCTGCAAATTAGTGCAGCCACTCTGGAAAGCAGTGTGGAGATTCCTTAGAAAACTCGGAATGGACCCTCCATTTGACCCAGCTATCCCACTGCTTGGCCTATACCCAAAGGACTTAAAATCAGCATACTACAGAGACACAGCCACATCAATGTTCATAGCTGCTCAATTCACAATAGCCAGACTGTGGAACCAACCTAGATGCCCTTCAATTGATGAGTGGATAAAGAAACTGTGGTATATATATACAATGGAATATTACTCAGCCATAAAGAATGATAAAATTATGGCATTTGCAGGCAAATGGATGAAATTGGAGAATATCATGCTAAGTGAGATAATCCAATCTCAAAAAGCCAAAGGAGGAATGATATCGCTAATAAGTGGAGGATGACACATAATGGGGGGGAGGGAAGGGTTAGTGTTAGGGTTAGAGTTAGGGTTAGGGAGGGGGGCAAGTATGGAGGAAGGAAGGACTGTATAGAGGGTAAAGAGGGGTGGGAGGGGTGGGGGGAAGGGAAAAAATAACAGAATGAATCAAACAACATTACTCTATGTAAATTTATGATTACACAAATGGTATGCCTTTGCACCATGTACAAACAGAGAAACAACATGTATCCCATTTGTTTACAATAAAAAAAAATGGTTAAAAAAATTTAATTTAATTCTTCTTTAAAGCTGTGTAATATTACACACACACACACACACCATTATATATATATATATATATAATGGTGTGTGTGTGTGTGTGTAATATATATATATATATATAATCCATTCATCTGTTGAAGGGCGTCTAGTTTGGTTTCATAGTTCAGCTATTGTGAATTGAGCTGCTATAAACATTGATGTGGCTCCTTCACTGTACTATGATGAGTTTAAATACTTTGGGTATAAACTGTGAATGTGTTTTTAAAAATGTTCAAAAATATTCCATAGTAGTCAGAAGATTAACATATGCTTTAAAATTTGTAATACTCTATGCCTAAAAAATTCTATGAATTCCTATTTTACATTTGTATTCATTTGCTAGGTTTTCCATGACATCCGGTGAGAGGCTGCATTCAATAAGTTCCAATCTTCTGCTCAAACAAGCTGAACAACTCCCGGCACTTTTTTATTGAATATCACATCTGCTGTTAAGCAACACAAAAGAATAAATAAGTACTTAATGGAATCATTTATTGTGAAAAAATCCTCAGTAGTCCTATAGGAAAATCCTAGAAATATTGTTAAATATTATAAATGGTGGCAAATGTTAAAATTTGGTTAAATTCAACCTACTATTTTAATAATAAGGTCATTAAAATGCTAATAAGTAGTTTCACATAAAGTGTATTTGTTTTGAGCCACTTTAATAAATGTGTTTTAATCTCTCACTGCACAAGGCACTGTGCCTTTCTCTCCCATGTTGAACTGTAAATGTCCAGGCGTGGACATCTCTGTCTTCATTCATTTGTGGCATTGGCAGTCTTCTATCAGAGATCATTTTTTAAACACTACTTCCTCCAGTTTTATAACATCTTATCAAAAGAATACAAGAACATTATGAAAAATTTGGAAAATAAGTAATCCATATATCTGTCCAAGTAGTTATAACCATTGTTACATCTTATCAAAAGAATACAAGACCATCATGAAAAATTTGGAAAATAAGTAATCTATTATCTGTTCAAGTAGATATAACTATTGTTATATTGGCTCTTTTGCTTTCTTTTGACCCATATGTTTTTCTATCTCTAAATTGAAATTCTAACTACTTATTATTTATTAAATCATTTGTTCCAGATTTGTAAATCATCTCCATGTCATAAGCATTTCCTGATTATGTTTTCTTCAGGAATATGGTTTTCACTATTTCAGCTGAATAGTGTTTGCCATATGGATGAAGATTTTTCTGGCAATACCATACCGGAGGGCACTGTATTAATTACATAGAGACTGAGCAGCTGTAAGGAGAGAACCTGAACATTTATTTAGTCATTCAGATACGGTAGTTTATTTCTCTCTTGATGTGACACACAAAGAGGCATGTGGCCTGGCTCTGATGGGCAGCTTTGCTGGGTGAGGTCACTTACAAACCCAGTTTTCTGTGCTGTTTCTCTTCTGTCTTCAAGGGTGTTGCCCTCTTCTGTGTGGTTGAAGTCATGAGCACCATGTCTCTGTCCTTCATATGAAAGGCGAGCTGCTGTCTTACAAAAATGTCATCTGATAAAACCTGTTGAGAGAGAGGAGAGCAGTGGTGTTATTACAGGATGAGGGGGTGAATAGAGAGCGGGGAGCAGTTGGTAATATCTGCAGCAGGCATCTGGAATCCCTCGTGTTCTCTGTTATAAATATTGTACAGAACATGCTTGTGTATCAGTAGTAACGTGTGTGTTTAACAACTGACTTGCGATAAAAGGTAGAAATGTAATATGCTTTTACAGCTTTTGATCTACTCTCTTAATGTCTTTCAGATAATTGTGCTGGTTATTATCTTTTATTTTAGTTTTCCATAATTCTTTAAGAAGGCATTATATCATGGTATTCTTTTATTTCTTTCATTACTATTAAGTATGTTTTTCAGGATCATTTTTCCACTTACATGTTATTTGTGACTTTCTTATTGATATTCTTTTTCTAAGAATATTTTTGTTTTCACTGACTTGACAAATTCTATCCATTGCCACACATACCATATATATTTTCCCAGTTTATCATTTTTCTTTGAATTATTTTTTGTAACATTTTCTTTGTTACATGTAGTTGGAGCATCCATACTTTCCTTGATATTTTGTTGCTTCTCTTTTAGTTTTGCTAGTAAGGTTTACACAAACTAGAATTGAGATATATAATTGCCATTTTACTTCTAATTGTTATTTTGACTTTTTTCCTTAAAGTTATGACTTAAGTTTCTATGTCATTGACAGCTAACAAATATTTTTCTTGATTATTTTTTCACTGAATTATTGAACATTTTTAATTGGTTGTTGAGCATATACCAGTCATTCCCCTAATACCAGAGATCTAAGACCTATGCCTGTGTATTTAGCATTGTTATGAATGAATTTCATCTTTATCTAGTAATTGAAGTGTTGTTTTTCCATATATAAATCCTTATATACTTTGAATCTGTTTTGGACTGTCTTTTCCATTAGATTCTGTTACTGTTTGACTTCAGGATCAGTCTCAAATAAGGTTGGGGCAATATATTCTAATTAATGCAGAAACAAAATGTAAGACTCAATGAAAATATCCAACTGAAATTTCTGGCATGCTAGTGATAATGTTAATCTTACATTTTTTTAAATACTTGAGAGGAAGGTGTTAGAAAGCAAAGTTAAATAAGGAAGTATGTGTTATTATTTTGCATTACCTATATTTCAATACTAAATTATTAGTATTTTTACTTGGGAAGATCAGGTTTGAGAACGCAAACTTTTAATTGTCTTTGAAATATGATAGGACCCAGTTAATTGGGTCTAATAAAAACATTCTTGTTGTGATTTGCAATGTTAGTAAGTTTTATAACAGAGTGAAGCTCTCTCAGACTGGAGCGTTGAAAAGGTTAAGTATTTTACATATGTCTCACAGGGTCAGCCTATGAGAAGGAAAAGCATGGCCCATGCCTCTTCAAGAGATGGGGAGCAAGAGGGAACCGCGAGCTGAAGCCTTCGAGTGTAGACAGATGCCCTGTGACTTTTTTGGCTCCTGTTTTTATCTGTATCTTTCTGGTAGATTTGCTGATGGTTGAGTCTCTAACTTTCAAAATCAGTGATTTAAAGGGAAGCATTGTTTTCAATGATCTAACCTGTATTGAGTAGGTTTAAACTATCTATTTGTCAGTGAAACCATTTCTCTACCTGGTGGTATCCAAGTGATGCAACTAAATCACGCTTGCTTCTCAGTGCATGCGTGCTGTCAGTTACCATGTATTTGTTATTTTTGGTGAAATAAATTTAAAAGTTTTAAAAGCATCCACTGTGAATATGTGTTATTACCATTAGCAATTATAGGTGACTATGACTCAAATCAGAAATGTTAGTGCAATTTTCTTTCCACTGTTTCATACGAGGTTCCAGAATGATCTCAGGAAATCACAATAAACCTATGAAGAAGTGGGAATGTGTCACAAGGCATTGAAGTTTGAAGACACCAGGAGGTTCAGAAATGGCAGGTGACGAAGTTGTGAAGTTGGAATACATCAGAACATTCTTACATTCCAGCCTTTGATTGTAAGTTTAGGGCACTTGCAATATATCCTATACAACAAAAAATAAAAAGCAAACAAAAGAAAACTATATAATAGGATATTGATTTATTTAATGCTATGGAGTATTGTTTATCAAAATACTTGCATCAAAATATTTCATCATTATATGCTTTGAAATTGGTTGCAATGAATTGTAAAAATTTGTTCATTTTGTTCTTGAACACTGGATTGCCTTTAGGTTCTATTTTACTGTTTTGGAATTAATGATTCTAATCTATTATAAGTAAAACACATTTGTCTAATCATTTTTGTTGATTATGTTAAGCTCTTTTATTTAAAATCATTAATTTAGTGATTATCAATTTAGGATGTGTCCATTGTAGGGAAATTGAATATACATTAAAGAAAATGAATTATAGGTAATTCCAATACCTAGAGATGACAGGTCTGTTTATTATACATATATGCACACATATTCATATGCATTCTTAAGTGGAAATGTATGCAAATGTTTTCTTTTAGAAGAATTGAGTGTACCATTTATACAGAATATATTAGGCCTATTATAAGAATTTTCATAGTCTGTGGTAGCATGATGTAAAATTTACACTCTATCCATTTAAGCAAATGTGTTTTCCTCCCTTTACCTCTACTCTCATTGAGTGGCTTGAACTATCTTCTTTCTGTTTCTCTAATAGTGTGGGAGAATTAATTACTCTGTTTTTATTCTTTTTTTTTTTTTTGCGGTGCTGGGGATCAAACCCAGGGTCTTGTGCTTATAAGGCAAGCACTCTACTGACTGAGCTATCTCCCCAACCCCTGTTTTTATTCTTGTGTAGGACCTTATTTAATGTTATATTTGTGATTTTTCCCCTAAGCACACAGTAAGCATATTCTTTTATAATTATTAGTTACGATTACTACTGAGATAGGATAGAAAAAGTAGCAACCATTAATGAAAGAAAATTTTAGTTAAGAATGCTCTACACTTGTTTCACTGAGAAACAGTGGTGATAACAATAATAATAGGGCTTTTAAGCTCCTATAAGTCAGTGGGAAATGAGATGGTGGAACAATTTAAGAAGACAGATTGCAAAGGAACAGGTCCTGCTGGTAAATAAGATTTTTGGACTCTGTAAGACTGAGCCTGGGGCATGTGGCGGATGGAACTTCTGTGATGTTCCAAGGATGTTTTGAAAACTCACTTGATCTTGTTTTTTTTCCAGTAATAAGCATTTTTGGACAGCCAAACATCATGGTAAGGCTACATCTATTGCCACCCTACTCATGATTAAGAATTTAGTTCCACAAGAATTTCTGGGCATGGGACAGAAGGGAGGAGCCTGGCTGGTACCTCTTTCTTCTTCAGTTTCGGACACACATAATATATAAGACTCTGTGCTCTTTCAAGGCCTTGGTCTTAAATGTTCAATTTAATTGCCTTTCACGGCTAGATTAAGAAGTTTGTGAGAATATTTCACTTTTAGCTCTTCCTTCCTCTAACTGCCTTCTGATCATCCAGAAACCCCTCATAAGCATCTTTAAATAATAAAACTCACACATTTGAACATAAATTAAGAGTGGAGGAAGGAGGAGGAAGAGTAGGAGGAGGAGAAGGAAGAAGAAAGGAGGAGGAGGAGGACGTGATGGTGATGATGCTATTAATACCCGAGCTAAATGATGATAAATTGAGAAAGCTTTCCTTTCTTTTCTTCTTGGGAGAGAATATGGGAGAGGATACATTTCGAATTTTGTTCAAAATAACCTGCATTTTCAGTCTAGGTTTTTATTTCTTACTGATTCCAATCTAGGTTATTACTATTACTAGTAATAATATTATTACTATTATTAGTAATAATAATTATTAGTATTAGTATTAATATAGCATTAATTATTACTATTAATAGTATTAGCAATAATTAGTAATAATAGTAATAGATTAATAAATTATTTTGACATTAGCATATGCTTATATTGTGAACAATTATTTTCACATGGAATTGGAGGTCGTTTCATTAATTTCACAGATGTGATTTTATTTTCCTATTTCTTCCCTCTAATCTCATTTTTTGGGGGAGGTACTGGGAATTGAACTCAGAAGCACTTGACCACTGAGCCACATCCCCAGCCCTATTTTGTATTTTATTTAGAAACAGGGTCTCACTGAGTTGCATAGTGCCTCATTTTTGCTGAGGCTGCCTTTGAACTCATGATCCTCCTGCCTCAGCCTCCCAAACCCAGGGGATTATAGGTGTGTGCTACCGCAACCAGCTTAATCTCATTTTTATGCTAGCTCTTAGTGTAAATGCTTGAAAAATTTGGCTTCTTGAGTCAATATAGTATTTTCTCCATTTAAAATTTCTGACATTTATTTCAACAGAAAGTACTGATAGAGGGGACTTGAAAAATATGGATTCAACTTACCATACTGAAGAAAGTTCCTAAAACATAATTGTATTGACTGCAATCTTTTCAGATGGGCAGATTCATTCTAATCTATTTAAATTTAATATTGTTTTGCTATTTTAAAAATTTTTCTAAATTTTGCTTTGATTAGTAACACTGTAACCAGTTTCCTTGTATCCATAACTTTATCCATATATGTCAAGAATTTTCTTGATTTTGCATTTATTGCTTCTTAACTCTAGGACACTCTAACATTTGGAGACAGCTTTTAAAGTGACACAAAAAACAGGAGATAAAGAAAGAAAAATGGTGGCTAGTTTTAGAACAGAAAACCAATCTGTTAGAAGTACACTTGTCTCTCTTTCATCCCCAGCCTCTGCATAATTCAAACTGAGAATTATGGGGGTGGACTTACTGGAAGGTATAAATTGTAAGAAGACATTTGTACTCCTGAGTGTCTGCAGTTTGAATCCTTTCCAAAGTTCAAAAGAATAGAATCTCAGCTTAAAAGGTGGCTTGGAGTGTTTAAATTCAACTAACATTTATTAAATATATATCCTGTGATAAACAACATACCAGATGGTGGGAGGGCAGGAATAAAATATAAGATTCTTGCCTTCAGGTTTTTATGGGTTTTATTGAGAAGCAAGGACTTGCAGTTTTGAAATTCAAACAGTATCAAAGTGATTTGAATGTAAAATATAATTTGTAGAATAAGAATAACAACTATTGGTGGCTGATTTAAATGGACATTGGTCAATTATTTGAAGAATATGTTGTAGTCATTGTGATACCAAGGAAATCGATTCTGGGATGGCTTATAAAGTTTTCTGAGGAATCTCCAGACTACTTTCCAGAGTGGGTGCACCAATTTGCAGTCCCATAAGCAATGTATGAGTGAACCTTGTCCCCCGCATCCTCACCAACATTTATTATTGCTTGTATTCTTCATAACTGCCATTCTGACTGGAATAAGATTAAAAATCAGTGTAGTTCTAATTTGTATTTCTCTAATTGCTAGAGGTGTTGAACATTTTTTTCATACATTTCTTGACCATTTGTATTTCTTTTGTGAAGTGCCTGTTGAGTTGCTTTGCCCATTTATTGATTGGGTTATTTTTTTGTGTTAATTTTTTTTGAGTTCTTTGAATATCCTAGAGATTGATGCTCTGAGGTGCAGATGGCAAAGATTTTCTCCCATTCTGTAGGCTCTCTGTATGCTCTTAATTCTTTCCTTTGCTGTGTAGAAGCTTTTCAGTTTGATGGCATCCCATCTATTGATTTTTAGTTTTATTTTTTGCATTTTAAGGGTTTTATTGAGGAATGTGGTTCCTAAGTCCACATGATGGAGATTTGGGACTACTTTTTCTTCTAGTAGGTGCAGGGTCTCTGGTCTAATGTGTAGGTCCTTGTTCTATTTTGAATTGAGTTTGTGCAGGTTAAGATTGGGGTTTGTTTTACTCAGCTTTTTTGCTGCTATGACTAAAAGATCTGACTAGAACAATTTTAAAAGAGGGAAAGTTTATTTGAGTGCTCAAGGTTTCAGAAATCTTGGTCTATATACAGCCAGCTTCATTCCCAGAGGCTCCAGGTGATGCTGAATATCATGGAGGAAGAGTGTGGCAGAGGGAAGTGGCTCACATCATGATCAGAAAGCAGAGAGAGGGGTCTTCACTTGACAGATACAAATATATACCCCAAATCCATGCCCTGATTTCCACCTTCTCCAGCCACACCCTACCACCTCAGTTACCACTCAGATACTCCCTATGAGGGGAGTTATTCACTGATTGGGCTAAAGCTCTCATAACCCAATCATTTCTTCTCTGAACCTTCTTGCATGAGCTTTTTGAGGACAACTTCCATTCCAACCATAACAGAGTTTAATTTCATTTTGCTACAAGTAGATTTCCAGTTTTCCCAGCACCATTTGTTGAAGAGGTTATCTTTTCTTCAGTATGTGTTAATGGTGCCTTTGTCTAGTATGAGATAACTGTATTTATCTGGGTTTGTCTCTGTGTCTTCTATTTTGTAACATTGGTTTACATGTCTGTTTTGTCACCAATACCATGCTTTTGTTACTATAGCTCTGTAGTGTAATTTAATGTCTGGGGTTGGAATGCCTCTTGTATCACTTTCCTTTGTGAGAATTGCTTTGACTATTCTGGCTCTCTTATTTTTCCCAAATAATTTTCATCACTACTTTTTCTATTTCTATGAAGAAAGTCATTGGGATTTTAATAGGAATTGCATTAAATCTACATAACACTTTAGGTAGTATGGTCATTTTGATAATATTAATTCTGCCTATCCAAGAGCATGGGTGATCATTGCATCTTCTAAGGTCTTCTTCAATTTTTTTTAGTGCTCTTTAGTTTTCATTTTAGAGGGTTTTCACCTCTTTTGTTAGATTGTCTCCCAAGTAGTTTACTTTTTTGACACTATTGTGAATGGGATAGTTTTCCTAATTTCTCTTTCAGTTGATCACAGGTATATAGGAACACAGTTGATTAATGGGTGTTAATTTTATATCCTGCTACTTTGCTGATTTTTTAAATGAGTTCTAATGACTTTTAGTTCTAATGAATTTTAGTTCTAATTTTAATGAAGCTTTCTTATGGAGTATTTGTGATTTTCTAAATATAGAATCATGTTGTTTGCTAATAGTAGTAGTTCACGTTCTTCTTTTCCTATTCATATTCCTTTAATTTCATTCATCTGTTTAATTGCTCTGGCTAGAGTTTCAAGGACTGTGTTGAAAAGAAGTGATGAAAGAGGGCCTCCTTGTTTTGTTCCAGTTTTTAGAGGGAATGCTTTTAATTTTTCTTCATTTAGAATGATATTGACCTTGGGTTTAACATGTGTAGCTTTTACAATGGTGAGGTATGTTCTTACTATTCCTGTTTTTTTTTTTAGCATTTTGAATGTATATATACTTTTGCAATCAACTTTTCTCTAACTTAATCTAGAAAGTCATGTCAGTGATATAGATCTAAATCAATATTTTGATTCAAATTACAGTTTTTATGAGTAAAATAAATGAATATTTTTGGGAAAGTTTGCTACTCAGCAATGTAAACATGATCCATCTGCTGTGAATTGGAATTCTGCAAAACTCTTATGCTCAATTTGTCATCTTCTAAGTTGATATCTTATATGCACACACAAATGCACATGTGCATGCATACACACTTGCAGATGGCACATACATGATTGTATCCTGTTGAATAGCATCTTTGCAATAGCTAAGTGTTAGTTAAACTGGCAAGGACTAGCATTGTAAGAAAGAATAAATCAGTCCTGCTCTATGGGATTCATTTTCCCAGATTCTTTGAAAAAGAATTGGATAAAAGTGAGGTTGGACTCCAAAACCATGATCAGGGTTTTATTTCCTGCCACAAATGGTGTTGCAAAGAGTCATCTCTCAGTATCCATGACTACAAACCCAACCCCTACCCCCTAATAACAAAATCTGAGAATGCTTAAGTCCCTTACATAATAATGGGGTAGTATTTGCATATAACTTATGCACATATACTTTAAGTCATCCCTAGTTTACTTATAGTACCTACTACAAGGCAAATGCTATGTAAAAAGTTATTATACTGTATTTTTAGGTAATAATGATAAGAGAAAAGGTCTGTAACTGTTCATCACAAATGAAATTTTAAATGAGCATTTTTGATCCATGTTTGGTTAAATCTGTGGATGTGGAACCTGCAGATACGAGGGTCAACTGTGTAAGATTCTGTTTGTTCCTGAGAGAGGTACGGCTAGGAACTATGCAGTATAAAAGCTGTGTTAGAAGATTGTGTACCTGCTAGTAATAATCTTGATCTCCTTTCATCTGTCTACTGTATAAAATGAAGTGCTTTTTACAACTTCATCCTTCCTTTTAAAAGGTTTCTCACTTAAAACCCAGAACAACTTACTTTCCAGCAGTCTCTGTCCACTTTGTCTGTCCCAAATGGAACAGATGATCCTAGCTGACAAGGAAGTTTTATTCATGTCTACAGCATCAGCTCATAACCCACAGGGTATGTATGCAATAAAACTTGAGTCACACTTATGATTTGGAACCAGCTACCCTGAAAAGAAAGCCTTAGAGCCAACCATTCTCAGTTACCTGGCAAGTATTCCGGAAGTACTTGAGGTGCAAGATCAGTGCACTGAGTCAAAAAGGAAGAGGCTTTCCCCCAAACTTCTAGGACTTAACAGTTCCTGTTAAAATTGTAGCAGTGCTCTATGAGGAGGAAATAAAATCATCTCTCCAGGACAGGCATTCTTCTGTTCCCAAGCTCCTTTCCTTGGGGGATAAGAACCAAAAGGGGAAATCCTCCCTGCACTTCATGATATTCCTTCCACAGAAACTCTGGACACTTAACCTGAGTTCATGAGAAAACAGTTCCTGAGTCATGACTCAAATAATTCGGCTGGGATTTTTTTTTTAATTAAAAAAATGGACTTATTTGTTCAAAATTTCCAGGAAGAATGGAAGAAAATAAAAATATCTGAGGACCTGTTCATGTCACTATGGAGACTTCCAGCGTCTGAGTGAGGACTTGAGAAATATTAGTGACAACAGTAAATACAGGAAAAAAAATTTGGGTGGGGGGTTAGCTGCACCTTCTTAAACCATCCCCATTGGGGATTGTGGAGCCATCTACTGAAATGGCAAATCTCCCACCACTCAGTTCCTCCTCTTCATGGCTGCCCTCACCTCCATCATAATTGCAGGTCACATTATTTCTCAGAAGGAGTTTTATTTTGCTACCTAGAAGGATCTGGCATGCCTAAGTACTGAAGGGTCAACACATGCCACTTCTGTCACCTGAAACTAACCCTAGTATGGGCAGTGTTGAGATTAGGGGACTGATTTCTACTCCTGTAACCTCCCACTGACACCCACATGGCTCTTGCTTTGTGAAATTCTCTAAGTCTCTAGCACCCCCACAGTAGATCCTAAGGTCACTCAGCTTCTTGGAATAGTTTGCCAGCACAAAATACCACTCAGTGGGCATCTACTGGTGAAGTAGATGATGGTTACTCTCAGTCAATCACCATAGGAACCATTGTACTGAAAAATTCATTTACAGAAATTTAATGTATTCACAAATATACTAGCCAGAAATTGATCCTTCCTTACTACCTGAATAGGAAATGGCTAAAAAATAAGAAAGGTGACCAAAGGTGAACATGGCAAGAAAAGAAAGAATGATTTCAGAGAACACATTTGTCCTTTGGTGTCCATGGTGGATTGCTTCCAGGACCCTCACAGATTAAAAAAGTCTGAGGATGCTCAGATTCCTTGCAGTATGTGTATATAACTTTTCCACATCCTCCTGTATACTTTATTATCTCTAGACTACCTGTAATACCTAATATGTTACAAATGCTGTCATCCTCTATTGTTTAGACAATAATTGTAAGAAAAAAAGTCTATACAGTTCAGTACAGACATTATCTTTTTTCCACAAATATTTTCAACCTATGATTTGTTGAATCTGTGGATTGGAAGCATGTGAAGACAAAGAGCTGACTATAATTTCTTCCTTTAGCTAGCACTTTGAGAAAAATCATAAAAACAGTGATTTCTTCTTTGGAATAGAAACTCTTTGCTAATTGTTCCAGAGCTTCTGCATTCATGATTTTCATTGTGTCTGAGATTCTATTATGCTATTTTAGTTTTAAGGGAAACAGGAGATAACTCTTCAATACTTTAATTCTGAAAAAATTCAAATAGTTCTTGAAACAAATTTGGATTCTTGCATTGGAACAATTAAGTGAAGTAAAATCTCTGTCAGGCTCTGTATCTTCATGGAATTAACTAGCATTTCCAGTTGTAGGCTTCATTCTCATCTCTAATTAGAGTTAGTCTACTTTGAGGGATGACCTCTGTTTTCTGCCAGTTCATGGAAGTAGGAAATGGGCATTAAGCTCCTGTCTAAGTAAACTGGCTTAAGAATATGGAGCACATGCCTCACTATGAGGGATCTGAGGCTTACTAAGATGGGCCCTTTGCATCCTGTGTGTTTCCCACTGACTTACAGTCACCTCTGATGTTGGGATTCCCTATCACAAAGATGCTTTGTTGGCTAGCCCCATGATAACTAGCTTTCTTTCCATACATGTCCTCAGTTCCTCTGCAAAGGTCGTAGTCTTCAGAGTCTCCCTGGTACTTTAGTTTGACTTTCCTCTTAACAGTTCCTCTTTGATGAAAGCTCTCCACATCTAGAGACTTCCCAGGACTCAGCTGTCTATCTGATTTTCTAAAATTTATATAATCCATCAGATCCATGATTATATTATGTTATTGCTGAGACATTTTCCAAAGTCGAGCCTGGTTCTGTTTCTGGGACACCTTGCGACATTATCTTAGATCCGATGTTGCAAACTCAGATAATGACTTCTGAAGTGAATGGGCGGTGCAAAGATTGAGATGGATTGGAGAGAGCCTGCCTCTTTAAAGGAGGCAGCCACAAGTCACATCCAGCTGGTAACTGCAATTTCAAGAGAAGAAATAATCTGAATTTTAGTGTGAATTTTCCAGATTTGAAAACATTGGCAACTAATTCATTTTTTTTTTTTTTAAATGACACTTGCCAAATGAACTCCATCTGCAGTCTGGCCTGTGACATGGCTCTGTGTGTATGACTTCTTTCTCAGATCATTTTCCTGAACTATGCAATGACCCTTGTGTCTGTTCTTTTGTCTAGGTGGATCAGCCTGTGCTATCAGACCCTGAGTCTGGAACACCTCCTCACTATCTATCTTAACCAAGCAGATGGTTGGTTTCTAGGATCATCCTGCATCCCCAGTATTTCCTATCTTGGTGTGTTTTGTGCATTAACATGTTACCAAGGAGAAATTCCTTGGCAAATATGATTGTCCAAACCCAGAAATAATCATTTATCAACTCTAGTTATTTAAATATTATGATGGCATTTAAGACCATAAACACTAAATATTAGTAAGACATAGGCCTTATTTTCTAATTGTATGGAGGATATAACATAATGTGACCTTCTAACCAGTTTAATCCTCTCATCTTGCAGACAGGAAGAACCTATGACTTGCTTCTAACCAATAAAGTGTAGCTACATAATGGAATGTGAATGCTTTGATTAGGTTAAGTTAATGGCAGAGGTAATGGAAGCACAAGATCTATGATTATATTATGTTATTATTCAGACTCTCTCTCAGCCGACTGAAGCACAGACACCTCCTGCTGGGCTTGAAGCAAATGGTAATCCTATGAATGAATAGTCTGTAGAAAGGGCCACATGCCTGGGAACTATGGTCCCAGTCTCTAGGACTTCAGCGCAAATTTCCTTCAACTACTGGTAAGAAGATGGGGCTCCTAGTCACACAACTGCCAAGAAAATAATTCTTCCAAGATCTGAATAAGCTCAGAAAATTTCCCCTAGTTAAACCTTTAGATAAGATGACAGCCCTGGCCCACACTTTGATTATAACCTGTAAGATCCTGAGCAAAGAAATCAGCTAACAAATCCTGTGTCTCGTGAAAACTATGAAATTATAAATGGTGTTGTTTTAAGATGTTAAATATGTGCTAATTTGTCACGCAACAATAGAAAATGAATACAAAATGAATACCAGCCATTTATAGTCTACCATGGACCAGGCAGTAGACTATACAACACATAAAACTGGATAGAGAGACATTTATTTGCTTGAATTCCAATCAGAGAATATGTCACTCCTGTTAAAAAAAGAAAACACTTGATTGACTAAGTTTCAGGTTGCCCCTAAGGCTGCTGCGCAACCACAGAGAAGACAGTGTTGTCTTTGTCAAGAGCAAGGTGTGTGCTCGTGGATATCCCAGAGATCAGCAAGATTTTGAGTTCTTCTTGGCTGGGTACATGCTGCTATATGAAGTTGGTACCTTCCCCTTTCTCTGTATTCTACAGGGAAACTGGTTCTTCGAATCTGCTACTTAGAGATGACACCAAGCAGAGGCACTGATGGGAGATTGGAGAGGACGAGTGATGGGATTAGACAGATCAGGGACTGTCTTCTGGGCCTTCTCTAGGTCTGGTGGCATCTTAGGCAGTAGCTGTATATCCTCCAAGTCTCTAACTCCTGAAGGAATTGCCTAGTGTGGTTTCCAGAGCTTCACTGTGTCATGTGGTAGCCACTACTATACATTGTTATATGTAGCTATATAATTTTAAGTTAAATAAAGAAATGTTATTTCTTCAGTTACATTAACCATATATCAGGTGCTAAGTAGCCACATGCCTTGAATGGTCATCACACTGGATGGTACACATAGAGATTATTTCTAATATTTTAGAAAGTCTTACTGGGCAATGTAATGCTAGAGAATTATCTGGCCTCTGAGATTTGGTAGCACCATCTCCACCCTTTGTCATCTAGCCTAGGAGCAGGAGTGACTGCTTGATGGTGCTCATCTCATGATTTTTCCCTCTGTCCTTTGGGTTCTTAGCATTTCTATATCTCATATAACAAATTCCCTGCTTTAAAAGTCTATTTGACCAAAATAGCTAAGTGACTTCTTTTCTGGTCACCCTTCAGTTGAGATGTCAGGAGGAAAGGGTAAGATAATCAAAAATCCTATGTTAGCTGCCCGTTGTTATATATTTCACCAACCCTAGCATTTATTATTTTATAGTTTCTGTGAGTCAAAAGTCTGGGTAGCTAGGTGGTTCTGGTCAAGGACTTTCGTAAGATTGTTGTCAAGGTGCTGGCAGGGGCTATGGTCTCATTCGAAGGCTCAAGCAGGGCAGGATTTGCTCCTGGGCTCATCCTTGTGGTTGTTGGTAGGCTTCCATTCCTTACTGGTTAGTTCCTGGAACTCCTTGCCACCAAGGCTTTCCCATAGACTGAGCATTTCCACGGCATGGCACTGGTTTCCTCCAGATCAAATGATCAGAGTGAGAGGGAAGGAAAAAGACTGAGATCGATTAAGAGACTGAAGGAGAAAGAGTATCCAAGATGGAAGTTGTCATCTTTTGCAACCTAAATTCAGTAGTGACATAGCATCATTTCTAGTGCATTTTGCTGACAATGCAGCGATCCTGGCACAGTGTAGGAGGAGACATCACTGGATGAGAATGCCAGGAGAAATGAGTCACTAGGAGTCGTCTTAGAATCTGCCTTCCTTAAGTGCCCCAGAGAGGTTGAGTGGATTTGATATGTGAGAGATTGTTCTGCTTCTCCATGACTTGAATTGGAAAGGGCAGAAGCCACATAGCTAAGGGTAAAAGAATGCCCTGTTATAGAGGAATTGGGTAGGAAAAGATCAACAGTTCTGCGATGCTCTGAATTGTAAATGTCAGAAGACGGTACTTGCTCCTTGTTTTCATCCAAATCCAGGAGATGATGGAAAATTAAAAAGAAGTGATAGTACTTGCTCTGAAAAACAACCTGAAATCTTTGGTCCATTTACTAATAAGATTCGGGATGAATGTGTTAACATTCAGAAGGACAAAAACATAAATGCCTGGCTGTAGCAAAATGTATTACAAGCTTTTGGTTAAGCTGGTTCCGGGTTCACTCTTTTGCTTGATGGTTTAGCAGCATAGGCTCTGTGAGCCTCAGGTAGCTCCTGGTCATGGAGGGGTTTTCTACAAAGAAAGATTCAGAAAGCACAGTTCCTCATCTGTCAGTTGGGATTAAGTCAGGGTCCCGTGTAGATGGGCAAGGATGGAAGAGAGAGGACCTTCATTCCAGCTCCAGCCTGTGGTGAGGAGATGTGGACCATCCGGTGCCAACGTGTCCTTCCCTGGTGAACGTGAACATAAAGAAGCATCACTGGTCATGTTCATTTGTAGCATATGCCATTGTTATCCTTTCCTGGGTGAAAAGAGAGTCTGGCTTCTCCACAGTCAGTTATGTTTACGTTTGGTTGAACACAGTCTGCCTGGGAAATGGCCCAGTTCAAGAAGAGTGCCATTTCAGAGAGAGATTTACTATAGTACCCTTTTATCTATTGTTTTGCTTTCTTAGGTTTCAGTTACTCATGGTCCTCCGAGGTCCTAAAACACAGTGAGATACTTAGAGAGCGAGAGAGCACATTCACAACCCTTATTACAGTGTATTGTTAATATTGTTCTCTTTCATTATTAGTTATTCATCTCTTACTGGGCCTAATTTTTAAATTAAGCTTTATCATAGGTATGTATGTATAGGGGAAAAAGCTCAGACACACACACACACACACACACACACACATATAAGGTTGTACTATCCATGAGTTCAGGTATCCACTGGGGTCTTGGAAGATATTCTCCATGGGTAATGGGGGGCTACTATATGTCCTGTTCCTGATAAAGAATTGTGAAGAAGCATTTTTGTCTTCCTGAAAAGAGGAAGAGACAAAAAGTGAGAATGAGCAGGGAAAAAGAGAATTGAGACCGGAAGAAACTCAGGATGTAAAGTAAATTTTTTTCCCTAATGAACTTCAGTGAATAGGTTTTTTTTTTTTTTATTTTAATTTAAATTGAAAGGCATTTTCGTGTTTGAAAGTTCTAAGCTATAAAAATAAACCCTGGAAGTAGATTGCCTGGGGTAAGATTTAATTAAACACTGTACAGTAAATTAGCATAATTTGATGAGGATCAGCTTTAGTTCCTAGAAACTGCAACAGGCAGAAATTTTAATTTTGTAATATCTTTTAAAATTCCACTGTCTCATCTCCAAAGTGTAGTTTTAGAAAATAAAAACTAACTAAGGTATTACCAAGAAGAAGGCAATTTATTAGCGAGATCATGGACTGGCACTGGGATTTGAGAAGAGTCTTAATGCAGATACTAAAAGTCTATAAGAATAATGGTCCCTTGTAAAAAAAAATTATGGAAAAATAAGTTGAATTCCTGAGCTGTAGCAGGATGAATACTTCCCTGCACTGTGACTTCATTAGAGCATCAGGGAGCCCTGCTTGTCTGTCTTTCCCCCTTCTTCCCTCTTTGCCCCTTTCTCCCTTCTTTATTTCCTTTTTCCTTGATCTCTTTCTAAATAGACCTCTTGCCAAATATAGAGATGCCAGATAAGAGGAAATGTTTCAAAAGGAGCGAGAAGCAACCGAGAATTGGAATGCACCTATATTTTGTTGCTTTGCCCTGCCCGAAATTCACAGAGCACATCTCCTCAGCCTTCCACTGTCCAAGAGTCACAACGGGATAGAATATGCATGCTTATTGCAGATAAAAAGGAGAAAAGGGTCCTAGACAACGAAGCCCCCAAAAACTCTTTTCCGTGGGAGTTCGTAAAAGGTGAAATGAGAGAACTTTTTAAAAGTTTAAATAACTCTATAGGGGGAGCAATATAATAGGATTGCTAGAATGAATTGTGGAGAACCATAGGTGGGTCTTTAATGCAGACACATGCTCAGCATGAAGAAGGAAGCTTGGGATGTAGCTGGGTCTTTTTCAATCTATGCCGAATGACACAATGGATGGTGTCTTGCTCTGTACGTGTGCAGTTTACATCAGTAAAGTTTAATAGGTCCTAAGGCATCTTTCCTCACCTACAGTAAGGTTTCAAAGCAGAGTTTTGTCTTTTCAACCCCAAAGATTAAATTCTTGAAATTCCCATAGTGGGAAAAGTAATGGTTGAGAAACTTTAAATTAAAAAGAAGTCAGAATTTCCCTAGAAATATATTTTATTTTATAAATGAGGTATAATTACCTTTATACTCATTTCCATTTTAAAGATCTTATTTGCTTAGATGATTTCATGACCTCCCTACCATGTGGTCCTACACATGTATAGATTCAGAATGGACACTGGCCTAAGCTGGGCCAGGGGTCAGTCCTTAGTATGTGGGTCCTGGGAAGGTCTGTGGCTTCTGGGGTCTCTGGGGAGGAGATGGGTAGCAGAGGGAGCTGAGGGCATTGACTATTTCAAAGTCAACACATGTAATAAATGTGATACCAGGTGACTATCAGCTCTGCTCATAGAGTCACTTTACTTTGTTGCCCAAAATGAGCACATGTCAAGGTGTTTTCTCCTTTCTGTGTCTTGTGTAGCTCCCAAACATCTCCTGCCTTTGGGATTTCACTTTGGAAGTTTTATAGCACAGAAGCTGTTGACTACATCTTCCTGTGTCCCACCACCAGCCCCCTCCTTGGCCTCTAGGATGCAGAATAATCTAGGTACTCAGTTTTGTCAGATATAAATTTATGCCAAATATAGACAACAGCAGCTATTGTTGCAGATGGGACTATTTCCCTCCTGCCAACACACATGAGGATTTGGTTCAAAGTCCTTGCTTTCCTGTCTCCCTGTGCTGCTTTGAGCAAGAGTGAAAAAGCATCTCAAGGGATTGGCCAAGCAGTTTCCAAAGATGAGATGAATCTACCTGCAGTGAATTTCTCCAGAATTATGTGACTAAAAATACTCCAAAACAAGAAAATAGGATGAAACTAGTTTCCGTTTGCTATACATTATACCCAATATCCAGGTTATAAAGTTTTATTTTCAGTTACATTTAACAAGAGGAGAATAAAACATTCTTTTCAGTTAACTCTGGCCAGGTTTTACCTTATCTTTCCTATCTTCTGTCTTTCTAGGTTTTGTTGCCAAAATTTCTACATCGATTTTACCTTGTTAGTTACCTCCTTCCTCTGTAAACTTTGGTTTTTATTTTTCTTTAATTATCTCCAACTGAAGTAATTGGCTAATCATTTGTACTGGAATCTACATTTTTGTGGCTTTGTTGAAGAAAAAAAAAAAAAGGTCACATAGAAATAAAACCACATATACTTAAATTTTGCATAAGGGGACTCTAGACCAGGGATAGGTTGTGGTTTTGTCAGAAGATCACCTTCACCCTCAAAAAGTACTTTTTCTTTAAGGAGTCCCCACTTTGTTTATGTGGGACATTGTCCAGGGCATAGCGAGTGTCTGGCAGGACTTTGCTGGCCTTTTTTGGCTTTCTAACTGCCTGTTGTAAGCAAAAACAGCACTCTGGAGTCTCCCTATTGAAGTAACATGTGCAGCTGCAATTTGGAGGTGGAGGGAGAGGGAGAGCAAAGGCAGGGGAGGAGATCCTAGCTCCTTACCCACCCAGAGTTTTAGAATGTCAAGTTTAGATCCTTACAGCCAGAGCTCATGACCTCAAGTAAAGAGTGGCTCTGGAATACACACACTTCCCTTAATCCAGTCTGTAAAACAAAAGTATTCTGACGTCCGTCCATAGATGTTTGATGTCCTTCAGTCTGAGCTCTAGTGTACATGCTGGGGCTCCTTCCTCTCTCTAGTGTCCCTAGCATCCTAGCAGCTGCCCCACAATGTATTTTCAGACTAACATTCTTCACATTTTCTTTACATCTGGTGACCAAATCAAGACTAACTGCCTTAAGTCACATTTTTGAGTCCTTATATTGAGAAATTTCATGACATATAGATTAATTCTAAAAATCTTGTGAGCATGAAATATATTAGAATTTGAATTAGCTTAGACACTGTAGCCTGGCTTCCTAAGTCTGATTTCATCACATATAAGCTATGTGACCTGGGCTAAGCTTTTTCTTTTTTTCTTTTATGCCTCATCAAGCATCTGTTTTCTCTTCTACAAAATGGGTACAATAATAGAGGCTATCTTATGAGTTTTGTGAAGTTTAAAAGAGATGGTTATCACAAAGCTCTTAGAACAGTGCCTACAAATAATAAATAGTCAATTTCAACTGCTATTGAGTTTGTGGTACTATTGCTATTGTTATTTTCTTCCATGGGGTATAGATCAGATTACCTAGGAGCGGAGTATAAGAGAGGGATACTGGTGCAGACCTTTTTTTTTTTTTTTGAGAAATTAATCTTGGGCAAAACTTGTAAGGAGAAAATTAGGGTAGGATGAGGAAGAAATTAGGCAAAGATGTGGTTTCATCTGATCCCTCAGCTCTGATCCCCCAGGGAGCTCTGGAGTGTGAATTACACCAAAAGTTGTCCCAATGTGGAATGACAAGATTAACTCTTATACCTCTGAAGCAGCTACTCATTGAGTTTAGACTGCCCATATAGAGATAGCGTAACTCCCAGCCCTGAGGATCTGCATGAATTAGCCAGAAAGAATAATTAATTAAGAGGAAGCAGGAAGCTTTTATGGGGTAGATCTCATTTATATAAATATGGTTATTGAAATGGTCATGTGTGTCAGAGACCAGAGCATCATAAGCACCTAGGGAAAGCTACAAGGAGATCCTTTTGCAGGTTTGCTTTGGGCTCGTTGGATGGAAATCAAGTGCATTCAGTTTGAATTTTCATTAGTTTTTAGAGCCTGCAATTTCTTTAGTCTCCTCGGCAGCTTCACCGAGCTGTGTTTGGTGAATGACTTTCTAAACTGGTGGGTCTGGGGAGATTTATTTGCTCTTGCTCTTTGTTTCTGATGCTCAAAAATCATGCCCAGTGGGTTACTATCAGATGTCATCTGCATCATGGTTCTCAGCATTTGAAACCTGCTATTTTGAAGCCCTGGGCTGTTTTGTTTTGTTTGCTCACACTAAGTTGTGAGAAAAACTCTTCACTGAATAGTGAGGAGATCAGACTCAGCCACAGTTCTTGAAGCGATTGGATTGTAAAGTATAATGTTCAATCTCCTTGCTCCTTAGTGCGGGGGCACCTCCTCCTCTAACTTTATACACTATTCACTGAAAGAGTCTCTTAGTATCATACCGCGTTGAGTTTTCTTTCATTATGTTCCTTCCTGAGTTGCTTAGAATTGAGGTAGGAAAAAAAATGCTTCCCATGCCCTCTGAATCGTTGACCAAGTTGAGAAAAGCCCTCTAATTAGTGCTTGACTTTGATATTAATGTGCTTTACTTTAAAGACCAGTTTAATCTTGAATCCTTGAGTCTAGAATTAATGGAAGCTGTGGAGCCAATGGCCGACTCCTCTTAGTCCACCTGTGGCTTGTCTCCTTTGCAGGATTTTCCTCTGTGCATGTTCTCTGAGACTCCCTGCTTCCCGCTGCCAACTGTTCACAGTGTGCCAAGTAATTTAGACATAGACCCAAACGAAGGGTAATAAGGGAGGGAAATCAGATAGGATAGGACAGAAAAAGACTTGATGTCTTCCTAAGCAGATATAAGAGGTATTTTAAAACATCCGTGTGCTGGGACATCTATGCCATTGACTTTTCCCTTCATTGGTACAAGTTTTCAAGAAATGGTTGTAGCAAAAATAGACAAATGGGGTTGCATCAAATGAATAAGGTTCTGCACAGAACAGGAAATGATTGACAAGGAATGAGAGAAAATATTTACAAACTATATACATCTGGGGTTAAGATCCAGAATTTATAAGGAATTCAAACAACTTAAAAATAAGACAACAAATAACCCATTAAAATTGGTAAAGGACCAAAATAGACATTTCTTAAAAGAAGAAGTTCAAAGTGTCCACAGGTATGTGAAAAAATGCATGTCACTAATCATCAGGGACATTCAACTCAAAACCTCAGTGAGTTAGTACCTCATACCTGTTAGAATGGCTGTTATCAGAAAAACCAAAGTGAACAAGTCTGAGTGAGGGTATAAATAGAACTTGGAACACTGTGGCAAGAAAGTAAATTGGAATAACCAATATGGAAAGCAGTGTGCAGTATGGAGATTCCTAAGAAAACATGGAATGGACCCACTCCTAGGTTTATACCCCAAGGACTTAAAATTAGCATACTACAGTGACACAGCCACATTAATGTGGCTCAACTTGGAATGGCTAGATTGTGGAACCAATCTAGATGTCCTTTAATAGATGAATGAATAAAGAAACTGTGGTGTATATACACAATGGAATATTACTCAGCCATAAAGAAGATTAGAATTATGGCATTTACAGGTAAATGAATGGTGTTGGAGAATACCATGCTAAGTGAAATAAGCTAAGCCCTTAAAACCAAAGGCTGAATGTTTTCTCTGATAAGTAAGTGGATGCTGATACATAATGGGGTGGGGTAAGAATGGAGGACCGTTGGATTGTGTAGAGGGTAATGAGGAGAGGGGAGGAGGTGGTGGGAGGAAAGATGATGGAATAAGACAGACATCATTACTCTATGTATATGCATGATTACATGAATGGTGTGACTGACTCTACATTATGTGCAACCAGAGAAATGAAAACTAGTACTCTATTTGTGTACAATGAATCAAAATCCATTCTGTTGTCATGTATAACTAAATAGAACAAACAATTTTTAAAAATCTGGAAAAAAAACTGTGGAGTTTCCTCAAAAAATGAAAGATAAATGCCTTATGATCCACTATGGGTATATATTGAAAGGAAATGAAATCAGATTGTCAAAAAATCTGTTTATTGTGTCCTTATTCATAATAGCATATATAAGTAATGAACCTAAATGTCCATTGACAGCTGAATGGATAAAGAAATGTGTGTGCATGTGTGTCTGCACATACACTCCACTGGCATCTTACTCACCCTTAGAAGGAATTCTTGTCATTTGATACAACATGGATGAACCTGGAGGATATTATGCTAAGTGAAATAAGCCACATACAGAAACATAAATACCATATTTTTATATAGAATCTGAAAAAGTGGAAATCACAGAAGCAAAGAATACAATGGTGGTGGCCAGAGACTAGGAGTGGGGAGAAACTGGGAGATGTTGAAACAATAATATTTTTCAATTGGCTGTAAATACTCTCAACCTTTGTGGAATTATGATTTGCACAATACCACCAGAAAAACTAAGATTTTTTTTTAAAAAAGTCTGCCATTTGGAAATTTTCAGGGGGTGGATATGTGTATGTTTTAAAAATAAACTTTTAATTTTATAATAGCTTTAGATTTTCATGAAAGCTGTAAAGAGATTCATATGCCCTTACTCAGTTTCTCTTTATTAATAATTCACTTTAGTAAGGATTTTACTAAGGATTCTCATTTTTCTGATTATACATATTGCAGGATCACATCAGTCATGTACTCATACGTGTACATGGCAGTAATAATGTCTGCTTCACTCTACTATCCTTCCTATCTGCATATTCCGTTCCCTCCCTTAACTCTCTTCTACCTAATCTAAAGTAATTCTATTCTTGTCTATCCACCTTCTGCTTATTGTGAATTAGCTTCCACATATCAGAGAAAGCATTCGGCCTTTGGATTTTTGGAATTGGCTTATTTCAGGTAGCATGATATTCTCTAACTCCATCCACTTAGCAGCCAGGATTTCATTCTTATTTTACTAAGGATTCTTCTCTATTCAGATCTTTGGAGGTATACACAGAAATGAGATAGCTGGATCATATGGTAGATCTATTTTTAGTTTTTGGGGGGAGATTTCATACCGCTCTCCATAATGAATGCACTAATTTACATTTCTACCAACAGTTTATGAGAGTTCCTTTTTGTCTACATCTTTGCTACCATTTGTTATTATTATTATTATTATTATTATTGACAATAGCCAGTCTTACTGGGGTGAAATGATATCTCATTGTAGTTTTGATTTGCATTTCCCAGATGACTAATGATATCAAGCATTTCCCAGATGACTAATGATATCAAGCGTTAAAAAAATATGGTCATGTGTTTTTCTTCTTTTGAGAAGTGTCTATTTAGATGATTTGTCTCTTCTAAAATTGGATTACTTGGTTTTTAAGTTTCCTGAGATCTTTATATATTCTAGATTGCAATTCTTTTTCAGATGAATAGTTAGCAAACCTAGCATTCTCTAGGTTGTCTCTTCATTCTATTGTTTCCTTCGCTGTGCAGAAGAAGTTCAATGCAATATCATTTGTCTATTGTTGCTTTTGTTTCCTGTGCTTTTGGTATCCAATCCACAAAAAAAAAAAAAAAAAAAAAAAAAAAAAAAAAAAAATCGTTGTCTGTACTAATGGCTTGAATGCTTTTCACATTTTCTACCAGGAGTTTCATAGTTTCAGGAGTTATATTTAGGTCTTTGATCTACTTTGAGTAGATTTTTAGAGTCATGGTAGGTATTTTATAGAAAAATCTTTCACTTGGGTTGAATATGGGTCATGGATTCTTGGGAGAATGATCACAGAGGAAAAAACAAATTTTTATCACTTTTAAGAGAAATAATTTGATGTGTTTTCATTAAAAGCGATACTTGTCGAATCGGGAGTATAGGCTATTGACATGATCTTTCACTGATGAGTTTTGATCACCTAAATATGGTAGTTTTCTCCACATGAGTTATTTGTCCTTCTCCTCTCATATCCCTCTCCATACTATACTCACTGGAATTAAGTCACTGGTGCAGACTACATTTGGAAGTGGGGCAGTAGAAGGTTGCTATGTTCCCTTACCTGGAGAGAGAGTAACTATGTAAGTTATTTGGAATTCTTCTGCATTTGGAGATTTGCCTGTTCTTCATGTACTCTTTCACTACCTCATAGCCTTCACTCATGTCCAAAGTTTGCATCCTTTTTCCTCCACCCCCTTCACTATGGTTGTCCTATATTTAATATGTAGTCAGAATCTTTTTTCGGGTCTGAACTTGAATCTTGGAATCCCATTTTCTTTTACTTTTTTTTTTTGAAGATTTCAAATAATTCTGAGAGTTACCTGATTTCATTACCATAAAATTGAATACAAAAATGGCACAAGGAAATGAGAGAGTCCCCATCTGACAAACACTGAGGGGAGAATACTTGACTAATAGTGAAAAGGATAGCTTTGAAGTTCCCGTCTTGAATGACTCTAACTGACCATGTCCAAAGTCCTGTAGGCCTGTTTCCCTATCCATAGAGATGGGTATGGTTTCTCTGGTTGTCATGAAAACTGAATTGGAAAATGAAGTTGAAAGTATAAATGCTACAATATACTTCAGAGTAGAATTATTAAATGAAAAAAGTGAATTCCAAACTCCTAGTAGTGGGCTGGGGTCGTAGATGGAGCGCTTGCCTATCATGTGTGAGGCATTGGGTTTGATTCTCAGCTCTGCATATAAAAATAAATAAATAAATAAATAAGGGTCCATCAACAACTAAGACGTAAGATGTGTTTTCATTAAATACATCTTACGTAAGATGTGTTTAATGAAAACACATTTCCTTGTTGTAAAGGAAAGTCAAGGATATGGCTTTAATAGAACTGGCTTCTTTAGGGTAGTTCTTCAAAGTTCAAATGAAAGGATGATATCATTTAACTGATTTTCTCTGACACAGTATTTTCTTTTCCTCAGTGGCTGCATACACCAGTACATTTGTACACAGCAACTGTGTGCGTGTGTGGGTCTCTGTGTGTACATGTGTATGTATGTAAATAGATTGCTGTTCATATTTCTAGGGTAACCCCAGGAATCGCTTGGGGGTCTTGGTCCTGTTCCATTCCTTGTTGTCCTCTCTCACGAGCACTTAGAATGCTAAGATTTAAGAGTTTACATATTGTACAAAGTCATTTGGACCTTTTTGGTTACTTCTACTTTGAATCTGCCTTTAATTTTCTTTTTTGCATTTGGTGACAACCTACCAGTTAACCTAGACTGTGTTTGCTGTGTCTGTGGGGTGCAACTGCTCTGCTTTTGAGGGTTTGGCTCTTGATGATTCCATTGACTCGTGATGATTCCATAGTGTGTTTCTTACGCCATCATCTAACATTTTGTCTTAAAAAAAATCATTTTAACAAGGGTCATGGGAACAGTTTTGAAAAGATGCTACTCTTGTAGCCTATGTCGCTGCCCATGCCCTAGGGCACTTTGCACTTGTTATCTAAGACCGAGTCTCCTCATCTGTAAAATGAACAGGAGAGGATAAAACAAATACTGTAGGTAAAGTGCTTTGCGAAAAGCACATCTATCTGCATTGACGACCTGTGCTGAGCCCACTTCTCATTCAATGTTGCCCTTAAGCTCCAGAATGAAAATCGCGAGGACACAAATTCATCTTACCGCGTTGCACTTGGTTCCTTTCATGTCTGACTGCTCTCCGTGCCGTGTTTTATTGTACATACCTGTTGTACTTTGATAACTACATTGAAATGAAGGCACTGTTTGTCGCAACTTATTTATACAGCTTTTTACTTTCTTTCATCTCAGCCGAATCCATAAATAAAATGTCTTCTCCTCCAAGCCTTTGACTCTAAAGATACTCATATTTAAGAAAACCCGCAAAAAAGAGTATGCTATCTTTATGATTTACTTAAAGAAGATAAATGAGGTAAAAAATACCTTTCAGCTTTCTATCATGAACTAAAGAGGGAAAATGTGTCAACGGGTATATAGATGCCAAGAAATGGTAGAGAATTATAGTTTTATTACTCGAGATCCTTTTCAGACAAATGGGTGGAGACAAATATTCCCTGTACTTTAACTGTGATTTATTTTACAGGTAAAGCTCTATCTGTGCAGCACAGCTTAGAGTTAGAATTTGAATTAGACTGTCAGCTGTAGCCAAGCCAAGCAGTTCAAACTGTGAAGTGAAGCTATGAGTTGAATTCTCCAGCTTGTGTTAAGAGAGAGGCTTCTATATTGAGAGCATCCTGTTCAGAATAAAGGTGACTCTTGACTGCAGCTATTTGGCACCCCAGATTTTCTGGAATAGACCATCTTGGTTTCAAATAATCCTTCCTACCTGTTCCCTGATAAATTCTTTCTGGTCAGAATGCATATCCCTATTTATTGTTCAGCAAATGTAATTGCCATCCATGCTGTGAAATGTAGATATTTCTACATCTTAGTTCACGTTTATAGGGTGTCATTTGCCACTCCAGATTTGTCCTTTCAGGCGTGTTGAGGCAACAGCTCCTTGAGGTAGCCGTCTTAGCTGGAAAATAACATGGAAGAGTGTAGTGTTTCCTAAACTGTGTTCTGCAGGACACTTTCACAACACATTAATGAGAGTTTATAGAGCGTGGATTATGGGTCCAAATATGTTTGAAATTCCTGGGCTGAACAAAATTAAACAGGTTTTTACTTTTCCTGCAGGAATTCCCAGAACTGTTGATATACATTTACACACTGTGAATCTTTGGGAGGGATTTGTAATTTCAGTCTTTCAAAAATATTTATGCTTGTGAAACTTTCTGTTTTTAATTTCACAGAATTCTGTTCTTGTGGTTCACTGTGGTGGCCTAACAAGCCACCCTCTAATTTAAGACTATTACTATCTCTTGGGTTTGACTGGTTCAGTTAGGTGGTTCCATGTGGGCTGTCTTGTGATCAGACAGAGGCTAAATTCAAAGTATCTGGAGATTCCACTAGTCTCAGCATTGATGTGAATGGCAGTCGGTGGTGACTGTTGGCTGAGAGGTTAACACTGTCTGTTCATAAGAGCACCTACCTAGGCTCCTTCCTGCATGCTTAGGCTTCTCACAGGGATTCTGTGAGGGATCATTCTCCAAGGGAGCATCCAGAGTGAGCACTGTAAGAGACCCTGGGGAAGTGCCATGGTTTCTAACAATCTACCCTTCATGGTCCCAGAACGTGTGTGTGTGTGTGTACACATATACATACACACACAGATACTGCATATAACTTTATTTGGTACTGGGGATTGAATTCAGGGCACTTTTCCACTGAGCTACATCCCCAGCCTGACAGGGTCTCTGTGTTGCAGAGACTGACTTGAAACTTGTGGCTTTCCTGCTTCCGTCTTCCAAGTCACTGGGATTACAGGCATGTGGCACTGTTCCTGGTTGTCAAAACATTACTATAGTAATGATCCTGCTGTAGTTTTCTTGTCAAACAAGGCTTAAGAGGAGGGGTAGTGTCCACCACTAGATGGAGGCACATGGGCACTCAGGGCGAGAAGGAATCAGTAGTGGCTGTCTATAGACCATCTGCCAGATGCACCAACATCTTGTGGAGCATAGAGATTCTGTGGGACATCTTGAATAGTGGTGACTGAGAATGTTCATGGGAAGGTGGTTTAGAGGAATACCCTGTCATGGACAAGTGTTCTTGTCATTGGCATGTTTAGAAATGTAGGTACATGATGATAATAAAACACCTACTAATTGTTAAGTAGTTTTATTATTGTTTCAAAGTTCTCTACATATAGGGTTGCTAGTTAAAATACAGGATTCCTTTTCCCAGTGAAATGTGAATTTCAGATAAACAACACAGATTTTTTTTTGGGGGGGGATGTAGGTATAGCCCAAACATTGTATAGGACATACTTATATCATGAAAATGACTATTTATCTGAAACTCAAATCTAACTAGGCATTCTGTAGTTTTATTTGCTAAATCTGGCAATACTGTCTACAGATAATAAGCTTCTTTATTGACAGTATCATTGGACTTCTGCTTCTTCTCCTCTCAACATTGCCATACCATGGACTTTAAGAGAAAAACTGATACGATGAAAAAAAGTTTAGATTTTAGAGTCAGAGCCATCTGGTCTCAGACCCCAACTCTGGCACATTTCAGTCTTACAATCATAAATTATTTAAGCTCAGTGAAGCTCAGCTTCGTCATCTGCTGGGACTGAGTCATAACTACCTGGCAGAATTGTAGTGCTTGGTGAGATGACTGTGTAAACACCTAACACTGTAATTGGACTATAGCAGGCATGGAACCAACATTCATCCTAATTCCCATTTACCCTGAGACAACTGAGATGAGAGAAATTCCCATTAGCTTCATGTTTGTTCATTTGATAAAAATGTCAAGGTGGGAATCCAGGTAGTTTGCTTATTTTAATTCTTGTAGCAGAAGTTGGGCTGTGGCTCATGAGAGGTTGAGTGCTAGCATGCACAAAGTCCTGGGTTCCATTCCCAGTACTGCAAATAAGTGAATTATAGAATGTGGTACTAATGAGGTATCATCTTGGAATTTCAAAGTTTGAAGTGGAACCATCATGGTGAATTGTTCAGAATGATCCCTGTGATCATGATTGCTGTGATCATCCATGTGGTCTATCGCATAATCCATGTGAATTATCCACTTAACAATACTTTAACTTTGAGATTTTTGGTTGCATACTCATACTTTTATGTAGCTTGCTATGAAAATCCACTATAATATTATTGACTACAGGGTAAATTCATGAGTATCATTCCGATGAACCTTACCAGGAAAAATTAAGGAACAAATTCAATCTGAATTCATGTTCTGAAAGCACAAGATGAGCCTTGAACATGTAGGAAATATAAAAGGGAATACAGACTTTGGCAAACACTGTGGTATTCTCTCTGCTGTAGGTTGTGGTTAGTGTCATTGTTACAGCTGGAAAAATTGTGGCTAAAGTTGGCCTCAAACCAGTCACAAAAGGCCAACATAATCCTCCCCAGCCATTATAACAGCTACTGCCAAGGTGACCAATGTCATCCTTGTCACTGAGTACCATGGACATTTCTCAATGCTGATACTATCTGCCCTGTCAGTAGCATAACGCAGCGTTAGCCATGAACACCCTATTTGAAAGACCCTGTCCTGGTCTCAACCGTATGCTCTGCCTTGAGTCCCTCCTCCTCCTCTGGCCTTTCCCTCATCTTCCTTGGGAGTCTGTCCTCTTTGATTGAACAAATTCCATGTTTTGAAGTTCCTCAAGAGTGTGCCTGGAACAAAATCTTGCCATCTTTTACCTTTAAGAGAAAAGAAAATATGATTTCTGTCCCATCACTGGGTTCATGGCAGAGACCCTGTTATGGTTTGGATGTAAGATGTCCCCCAAAAGCTCACATGTGAGACAATGCAGGAAGTTTCAAAGGAGAACTGATTTGGTTAGAGTCTTAATGCCATCAGTGAGTTAATTCTTGATGGGATTAATAGAAGTGGTAGGATGTGGCCGGAGATTAGAATTGGGGTATGGCTTTGGGGTATATATTTTGTTTCTGGAGAGTGTAGTCTCTCTTTCTTTGTTTCTGCTTCCTGATGATGCTGCTTCCCTCTGCTATGCTCTTCTGCCATGGTGTTCTGCCTCACCTGGAGCCCCAAGGAATGGAGTCAGCCTTCTATGGACTTAGACCTCTGAAACTGTGAGCCCTCAAATAAACCTCTCTTCCTTTCTGATTGTGCTGGTCAGATCACTTAGCAATAGCAGCAAAAAAGCTGACTAAAACAGCCCCTATAACAAAAGAAGGATGGACAAGAGAAAAGCATACAAATTATTTAATGGAAGTCTAACATGATGTTAGAGTCTTTGGAAATAAAGACCCAAAATAAAAAAGAAACCTATGTGTTTTTGTGTTAGGGTTGGTTAAAATATGGATAGTGATGGAGAAGTATGATTGAACGTAGAGGTATTATGTGAGGGTGACAGACTGGGGGGTCGGGGGTGTTTAGCAGGGCCTGTCTGCTTAGTCTTCTCCATGTCTGTGTCTTCAGAGATAAGGACTTTCTTTTCCTTTGAGTATAGGGAGGGCACCTCTCAAATGAGGGTCTTATGACCTGCATTAAGGGAGAAGAGTGGGAGAAGATGAGAGAATGACTTTGAAAGGTTTTATTACACAATTTAGTGGAGAAGGGAAGGGGAAGGTGAGACTTTCCTGCTTCTACTGTTTTCTCAAATGCCAAGCTGTTGTATTTTGGGGTATTGTGTCCTGAGCCACATTGTATCTCAGTCCCGTGCACAGCTTCAGTCAGAACCTCTTGTAGTTCTTCTGGTGTCACCCATTTCTCACTGTTCACATCAGAGTTACATCCACATTTTTACTGTTGTATTTTTCATGTCTTCATGTCCAAATTTGCTCACTGTGAGATGCTTAGTGCCTTAGTGTTACCTACCTAACATAGACATGAGGATTGAAAAAGATAAATCAATGAACCCCAATTACCATGATACCAAGCCTTTATTTTCACTCCCTACTTTGCCTTCTAAGGAACATTTAGGCATCCAAGAATCCCAGAATTGCATTTAGCAAGAATGTAAGATGAGATTTTGGATTTCTTCAAAGTCACATAGCACTCAGATGCTGGGCCTAGGACTCTGATGCTTTGAAGTTTGGGTGTCCTGTCTCTAGAGATTTGATTCCAGCTCACCTACATGGCTGAATATACTCACAAGAATGATGCTTTTTCTTTTCTGGTAATGGAAAGAAGGACTTGGGGAACTGGATTAGCAAAGTTGGTTCTATAGTACTTCTCTTTCCTTGAGATCTAGCCAGACTCTAAGGTGGTTTTTCTCTGTATCACTTTCCCAACCCTCTTCTGTTTGGTTTCCATCTTCCATAATGACTCAGCACTTTTCCATCATTTTTTTTTTTTTAAATTCACTGTATCTTATAAAATAGCCCTTTAACAATAAAATATGATAGATTATGCAAATTATAGAATTCTTAGAGATTCCATAGGTCTGAGATTTGAAGTTCTGTGTTGAAATGCCAAAAATACTAGTGAAATCCTGATAGCTTTTTCTCAAATTCCACAAAAGGAATCTTCTGTTTCCATGCTACAGTCTGTACACACACATTTGCTGTGGTTGGTGGTGTGGTGAGAGGTACCTTTTTTATTGACTGACAGAATAAACAGTGCATGAAGCCAAAATAACCCATAGGAGATGACTACATGCATGTTAGACTTAGCCAAGAGTAAAAGGCACTTGTCATTTAAAACTTTCCTTTTGCTTCCTCTTTTTCTAGTGGTGGCGACAGGAGGTGGCCTGTGGTAGAAGAGTGTGGATGGCCAAAGCAAGCAAGAGAGAACGGAAAAATGTAGTATAAATGAGAGAAGCTAGGGAAAAATCAAACAATATTTCCATCCTGTTACAGATTTATGAAATTCTTGACTGATGGAACTGAGAAATCCTCAGAAACTCCTTTTCTTCCTACTTCATTTTATAGATTAAAAACTATAAACTCTAGGGAGGCTATCTGATTTATCTAGGATCAGTTATTTAACGGAAGAATTGAGAGTTGAGGTCATTTGATTTGAGTTCTTCCTTTAAGACGGTTCCCTTTTTGCCTTCTCTGCAATGCCTTCTCATAGTTTCCACACATGGGGCTGTTTATCCATCCCCCCCAACCCCAATATTGCCATAGAAGCCTACCTACCTCATACATCTCATGGTGTCCTGTGTGTCTCTTTGTTGGCCTTAGCCAATGAGTACCATGAGCTCTGGGATTATGCTACTCATGCATTGAGGATGATGAAAGCCAAAAGTGAAAAGCAAAAAAAAAAAAAAAAAAAAAAAAGAAAAAAAAAGAAAGAGAAAAAGATAAAAAAAAAAAAAAAAAAACACTGACATGTTTTCCAATGTGGTGGGAATTTACTTACTTCCCTTTTACACAATACAGGCCTCCTTGTCCATTGTTCTCTATGAATTCCACAGACAGCTCTTTTGTTGCCCTTGGAGAGTTTCATCTTTGCTCATTTCTAGGACTCAGTTGACCGTGCTGGCCAATGCTTTGCTGGAAGACCTGGCCTGCTTCCCTGTGCCTGTTACTCATGTGTTAGTTGGTGTAGGGCAGGTTTTTGAGTCCTTCTGATCATTAGTTTTCTCACATCTGTCAAATGAGTATACAATTAAATAACTCAATTTCAAGATATTCAGATTATATGAGAGGTGGAAGAAATCTGCCAACTGTTGTCTGGCCTACCTTTTGTCATTGTTCTGTTGGTTCCTGTGGTACCTGGGCTGAAGTAGTAAGGCAGCAGAGTGGACCAGGAGCTTCCTCACAGACTTGCTGAGTGGGTTCAGGCATTGTTGTGGTGTCAACGATTGTTGCCCCTTTCCTTCTGATTCCTCAGATTTTTAAGAATCTTTTGCTCACTATGTTATCTAGGATTCCATGTTAATTAGATAGATTATAGTGAGTGAATTTTCAGTTTGAGTATTTGGATAATGTTGACTCTAAAAGTTAGGAAGTAGTCCTTCTGCTTCTGTTGTCTTGGAAGAGATGTCTTCCTTAGATGTTTAACCATATTTGTCTGATGCTTTTATTTTCGGAGGGTTATTGATTATTGATTCAATTTCTTAAATAATATATTGGGGTATTAAAGTTGTTTATTTCTCCTGATGTGAGTTTAATAATTTGCATCTTCAGGAATTGGTCTGTTTTATCTAAATGACAAGATCTGTGGACATAAAATTGTCTGTAGTATTCCTTTATTATCATTTTAATGTCCATGGGATCATAGTGATTATAAAACTCTTTTCTGGTATTGGTGTAATTTGTGTTTTCTCTCTTACATTCTTAGTCTGGCTGGAAGATCATCAGTTGTACTGATATTAAAAAAAAAAACTGCTTTTAATTTATTGATCTCTGATTTTTATTACTTATTTTATTCTATTTGCTTAAGGCTTAATTTGCCTTTCTTTCTATTGTTTCCTAAGATGGAAGCTTACATTGTTTATTGTAGACTTTTGACCTCTTCTAACCTCTTTAACATTTTCTGAAATGAATTTCTCTGTAATCATTGTTTTTGCTGCATCCCCCAAAATGTCAGTAAGTTGTTTCCTTTTAATTTAGTTTCAAAATGTTTAAAAATTTCCCTTAAGACTTCTTTCACTGATGGATTATTTAGATGTGTGTTGTTTAATTTCCAAATATTTAGGGACATTTTAAGCTATGGTTTTAGTTTAATTTCATTGTGGTCTGACAACATACCTTATATGATTTCTACTTTTTAAAGTTTGTTTAGGTGCATTTTATGGCCTTGACTATGGTTTGTTTTGAGAAATGTGAGCTTAAGAGAAATGCATATTCTGCTGTTGTTGGGTGGAATAGTCTGTAAATATCAATTTGATTGAAACTGCTTCTCAGTTCATACATATTTTGCTAATTTTCTCCTTATTGATCAATCAGTTACTGGCAGGTGTTAAAGTCTCCAATTATGATAATAGTCTTCTTCTTCCTCTCTCTTTTTTTTTTTTTTTTTTTTTCTGTGCATGCGAGGCAAGCACTCTACCAACAGCCATATCCTCAGCCCAATAATAATAGTTTTAGGTGATAGTTTTCACTTCTATCAGTTTTGCCTTAGGTGTTTTGATACTATGTTTGTAGATATATTTAGGACCCTTATATCTTCTTGGAATAGAGGCTCCTTTTTAATTATGTAATGCCCTGTTTATCCCTGATGATCTTTCTTGTTCTGAAACCTGTTTTTCTTGAAAATAACATAGTATTACAGCTTTCTTTTGGGAAGTGTTAGCTCACTATATGTTTTCCATTCCTTTATTTTTAACCTATTGTGTTTTTACATTTAAATGGGTTCTTATGTATAACATACATTGGGTCTTGTTTTCTTATCCATTCTGACAATCTCTTTCTTTGACATGATGTATTTAGATCATTCAGCTTTAAGATAATCATTGATAAAATAATATTCTTTTATGTGCACTTATTTTCTACTCATTGGATTTGTTCTTTGTTTCTCTACTTTCATATTCTTCAACCTTCTCTGGTTTTAATTGAGCATTTATGATTTAATTTTCTCTTCTCATAGCATATCAGTTACACTTCTAACAACTGTGTTGGTTGTCAGAGTTTACCATGTGTATTTTTAACTAATCCAAATCCGCCTTACATTAAGCCACACTGCTTCATGTATAGAACAAGTAGTTACCTTCTAATTTCTTCTAATTTCTTTCTAGTAATTTCTTTCTAGCAGTAATTCCAAATTCCCACCCTTCATCTTTTATGATATTGCTGTCATTCATTTAACTTAATCATCTGCCACAGTCATCCAATACGTTATTACTATTGCTTTAAATTGACTATTGGGTCAACCAAGAAAAAGAAAATATTTTACATTCATGCATTCCTTTTCCCTCACTCTTCCTTTCTCTATGGTGATCTGAATTTCTAACTTGTTTTTCCTTTCCTTGAAGATGCCTGTTAACATTTCTTTCATGTCAGTTCTGTTGGCAATACATTCCCTCAGTTTTTGTTCATCTGAGGAAGTTTTTATTTCTTTTTAATTTGAAAAGATTTTTTTCACATACCTAGGATTCTACGTTGTTTTTCTTCCAACATGTCAACTATTTTAATCCATTCTCCTTTTACTTACATAGATTATGACAAACCATCTGCTATAATATTTTTCTTGGTCCTCTATAGATAGGGTGCTTTCGTGTTTGACTTATCTCAAGGACTTTTGTTTTTCAAAGAAGTTTGAATATGACATGTCTAAGTTTATTTATTCTCTTGATATTCTGAGTTCCCTGGATTTGTGGAGTAATGTCTGCCTTAATTTTGGAATATTCTGAGTTATTATTATTTCAAAAATCAAATATTTCTTCCTTACTCTGCTTTCCTTATTTTCTTTCTAGCATTTTTTTTTTTTTTTTTTAACCTGCTGGGAATCATAACCAGGGCCCCACACATACTATGCAAGCACTGTACCACTGAGCTACATCTCTGGTCATCTTTCTGGCATTCTAATTGAACTTTCTTAATACTCCTGGATTTATTATTATTATTTCTCTTTTCATTTCAGTTTGGGAAGTTTTTATTGAACCCTTTTCAAGTTCACTTTTTCTGTGGTCACTGATAGTTTCTAACCTATTGATAGGCCCAGGGCGAGGATGATTAATTAAAGGTGTTCTTCATTTCTTTTCTAATGGTTTTAATTTCTAGTCTTTTGTTTTGATTCTTAGAACTTTTATCATTTTGACCACATACATTGTTCTTGCATGTTGTCTGCTTTTTCATTAAAGTTATTAATACATTTATCATTGTTTTTAAAAATTCACTTCCTTTTCAAAAATCTTTTAAGCATAACTTTTTTTTCCATATTTTGATTGGTACATTATAATTATACATAATGGTGAGATTCATTGTTTTGTGTGTGTATGTGTACACAATATAACAAATTAATTTGGCCAATATCATTTCCCCTTTCTCTCCTCTGCTCTCTCCTTATGGTTCTTTTCCTCTATGCTATTGACCTCCCTTTGATTTTCATGAGATCTCTCCTCTTATTTTCCATTATCCCTTCTAGCTTCCGCATGAGAGAAAATATAGGACCCTTGACTTTCTGAGTTTGGGTTTTTCATTTTGGGGAGGGGTACTGGGGATTGAACTGAGGGGTGCTCGACCACGAAGCCACATCCCCAGTCCTATTTTGTATTTTATTTGGAGACAGGGTCTCACTGGGCTGCTTAGTGCCTTGCTTTGCTGAGGCTGACTTTGAACTTCTGATCCTCCTGTCTCAGCTTCCCGAGCCACTGGGATTACAGGTGTGCGCCACTGCGTCTGGCTGGGTTTTTCATTTTATATGTTTTCAAGTTCCTTTCATTTTCCTTCAAATGACATAATTTCATTCTTTATGGCTGAATAATGCACCATTGTGTGTGTGTGTGTATATATACATATATACATATGTATATATACACACACACATACAACATTTTGTTTATACATTCATCCAGTGAAAGACACCTACGCAGGTTCCATATTTTGGCTATTGTGAATTGTGCCACAATAAACATGGATATGCATGTATCTAGTACTATACTAGGCTGACTATAATTCTTTAGGATAAATACTGATGAGAGGTACACAGCTGATGTGGGTCCTTTCCTGGTCTTTTGAAGAACATCCATACTGATTTCCATGGTGATTACAGACCCACTAGCAGGGTGAGAGTGTTCCTCACTCCCCCCATTCTCTCCAGCATTAATTTTTTTTTGTATTCTTTTTTGTTCCTGCACTTAAAATAAAACTTTGACAAATTCTTCAATATTTTAATATTTTAATACTTGTTTCCTTTGGCTCAAAGGAGAAGAATTTCTATCACTGGGATAAGACCCCGGCAATCTTTCTCTCTGGAGAAAGACTTCCTTAAGACATCACATGCCTTCCTTATGATGAAAGCTCTGGTGTGAGTTCATAATTATTTCTCCTCCCTCTATCAGAGCTATCGGAAGACTTTCTTTTCTTCACTTTAATGATTTGCTGGGACTACTGGGGATAATGCAGATAAAAGTGTCAGGACTCTTACAAGACAGTGAGCCCAAGTCTCCACCAATGCTTCAGAATTATGATTTAAGTATTCCTAAAATTTTCTGTTTTTAGAATTTTTAGTTACAAGTAAGGAAATCTTGGATGTGGATCTCAGGATGCACCACTCTCCCCAGATTTCTGGGTTGAAGGTTTGCTTGTAACTTCAATTACCTAATGAGATCAATAAATTTGATTGACTGTCAGTTTGTTTATTTTTTTGTCAATGTAAGGATGGGAATAATGACTTCCAAATTCTTTACATATAAGAGCAAAAACTCAACTCTCATTTATTGTGTTTTTAATATATTTATGCATACTATATATGTACATATGTATATACAAATATGCATACTGACACATATTTTAAATATACTTGCACACATATATATAATTACATGTAACTAAATATTGGTATATGTATGTATATATATATATTTTGTATATATATATATATATATTTCTTTTTTCCTTCCCATTCCTATAGGCAAGTTTGGGTGGTATATCCATACTTCCATTTGAGGTCTTGGTACTATCTTTTTCTTTCCTTTTTTGAGATGGGATCTTGTTTTGCTCTGTTGCCTAGACTGGGCTGAAGTGATTCTCTCACCTCAGCCTCCTAAGACATGAACCACTGCCCCAGTATTTGTGGCCATCTTAAACAGAAGCCTCAGTTGGGCTATTTATATATGTTGTTCATTCTGCTATCACAAGAGCTTTTAGCCTTGACTTTCTATTTCTATAGAGATGAAAAGCAGAGGGCCAAATCTTGTTTTGTAGGAAGGGAAATATTAAACATCCTCTTCTGTTCCTTCCTACTTAATCTTCTCTTCTCATATGTATGAAGACCAATGCTATATTAGTTGTATACTTTGAGAGAAGATCATCTGAGAGATGGTGAGTCCACTGTGCTGTTGTGGCTATTGCCCCCTTGGAACTAATGTCATGGGAGTCTAAGCTGAGGGCTGCAGCCTCAGTTAATGCTACCTCTGCCTCTGCAGGACCTCAGGCCACCCTGTTCCTGCTGGCAAAAGAGTAGAATGATAGCAGTATTATTTAGCATTCAACTTCTTTGGTCCCCAAAGCCAGATGTACTACATTTGCTTTAATATTTTCATAATTCCTATGGTAGCTGCAATAAGTTTCTGAGGCTCCATTTCCTATGCTCAGGATGCCAGGTTTCTCTGCTATGCAGATGCTAGAAGATTCATAGGAAGAATGCCAGGCACCATGAAAGCCAGGAAATGAATATTACTACTAGTTTATATTGGGATTAGAAGAACTACAAATGCTATCAACAAGTTTTCATTTTTCTTAAGGTTGATTAGTATGTGGTTTTAGTCTGAAATTATTGTAGTAAATGGGGTTTAATGTCTTCTATTAAAGTGGTATGAAACTAGGAACAGCAGAGGACACATGTTGAGTGAAAGTATTAATACTGGGATGTTCGCCTAGCCCAGCACTTTTAAAAGAAAAAGTCTCACTAAATAGTCCCTTGCATAAAAGAAGAAGCAATCAGCATCCCAGCAGATGGGTAGACATACAAGCAGTAAGAAAAGGCAAGGAAACAAACCACCCCATATAGCCCACAACACATCCACAAATGATAGCCATGACACCACAGTAGAGGAAATGTCAGAGACAGAATTTACAAAGTTCATAGATAAAACGTTGAGGGAGCTAAAAGAAAATCTAAGATGTGAACTTAGAAAGCACAGGAAGTGACAGATCATTTCAACAAAGAGATATTCTCAAAAGAACCAAATTGAAATCCTGAAAGAACAATTCAATAAATCATGTTTAAAAGCATCAGTAATAGATTAGATTACTTTGAAAATAAATTCTCAGGTCTTGAAGACAAAGGATGTAATCTTGAAAATGAAGTCAACAAAAAAGAAAAGATGTTCAGTGACCAGAAATCTGGAATAACATTAAGAGATCAAATTTAAGAATCATTGGTTAGACAAAGGCTCCAAAATACAAACTAAAAGAATGCATAATTTTTTCAATGAAATAATATCTGAACAATTTCCAAAGCTTAGGAATGATGTGGAAAGCCAAATATAAGAAGCATACAGAATGCCAAGTAGACCAGAAAAAAGAAGGAAAAAAAAAGATCTATTATAATGAAAATGCCTTATATATAGAATCAGGATAGAATTTTAAAAGTCCATAGACAAAACTCACATTTGAAGGTAAGTCAATTGAATTTCTACTGATTTCTCAACCCAGATGCTAAAAGGAAAGAGGGCTTAGAATAATATATCCCACGCCCTGAAAAAAACGGATGCCACCACAATTACTGTATCCAGACAACAGGAAGATGGTGATTTAGAGGAAAGAAGCCCCTCTCAGCAGCTCCTCAGCATGGGACTCAAACTGAGAAGACAGCTTCTCAGCCAGGTAACTAAAGGGAGATCACTGACACTTTATAGTGAACTATTAAAATCTTTTAAATTATAGAGATGCACAAAGTCAGAAACTTTAGTGTAAGAAATAATAAGTTAGAGAAGCACCAGCTTGGGTGCCGCCCAGCCAAGCAGAAGGGCAACAAAGACAACAAGATGGTGCAGCAGGTGGATAAAGAAATAAAAATAAAGAAAATTGACTTGGGGAACCTGTGTATTAGAGAGAAAGACTGATTTTAATGAACACACAGGTAGTAGGGGGAGTGGTTCAGTGTAAACAAATCCAGAATTAGTCCTCTCAGATCAGGAGATGCTCTGGGCATGGGAAATATACCTGGGTAGGGAAAGAGGGTGTAGTGCTCTGGAGCACTGAGCATAAACAGTTGTGGGGATATAACCTGGCTCTGCTGGCCTGTCCAGCTGGGACCCACCACAGTATCCAAGCTCCCACACCCCGTGTGGGCCCCCCACAGGAAAACTGTCATGACATGAGCACCACTTCTCCAGTTTGTGTGTGTGCCTGCTGGGAAAAGGAAAAAGTCACCAAAATGACATTCCCTGCATGTGCCCAGTTGGAAAATGTCCCCTGTCCTCGACCCTCCCCACACACATGCATCTCATGGAAAAGGCCCTTGGAGTAAGTGTGAACACCAGATGGGAAGAACCCCTTCAGTGCCACCACTGCCTTGTAGGCACCTAGAGAGAGGCCTGCTGTGGGCTCACCCAGTGCAATTACTAGCAGTAATAGGAAATGGGATACTGCTGTAGTCGACTAAAAAATTGACTAGCAAATTGCATACAAAAAACATATTAAAAAGATAGTGTGCCACGATCCACTGGGTTTATCCCAGGATGCGAGGTTGGCTCAACATTCAGAAATCAATAGATGTAATTCACCACATCAACAGACTCAAAGTTAAGATTAATATGATTATTTCAATAGATGCAGAAGAAGCATTTGATAAAATACAGCACCCCTTCATGCTCAAAACACTAGAAAACTTAGGGATAGTAGGAACATAGCTCAAGTTTGCAAAGGCTATCTATGCTAAGCCCTCAGACAACATCATTCTAAATGGAGAAAAACTGAAAACATTCCTCTAAAACTGGAACAAGACAGGGAAGCCCTCTTTCACCAGTTCTATTCAACATCATCCTTGAAACTGTAGCTAGAGCAATTAGACAGACCAAAGAAATTAAAGGGATACCAATAGGAAAAGAAGAACTCAAACTATCACTATTTGCCAAAAACATGATTCTATATTTAGAAGATCCAAAAAATTCCACCAGAAAACTTCTAGAACTAATAAATAAATTCAGCAAAGTATCACGATATAAAATCAACACTCATGAATCTAATGCATTTCTATTCATAAGTGATGAATCCTCTGAAAGAAAAATTAGGAAAACTACCCCATTCACAATTGCCTCAAAAATTTTAAATATGTGATAATCAATCTAACAAAAGAGATGAAAGACCTCTACAACAAAAACCACAGAACACTAAAAATAGAAACTAATGAAAACCTTAGAAGATGGAAAGATCTTCCATGTTCTTGGATAGGCAGAATTAATACTGTCAAATGATCATACTACTAAAAGCATTATACAATCAATGCAATTCCAATTAAATCCCAATGATGTACCTCATAGAAGTAGAGAAAGCAATCATGAAATTCATTTGGAAGAATAGAGACCCAGAATAGCCAGAGCCATCCTTAGAAGGAAGAATGAAGCAGGAGGTTTCACAATACCAGACCTTCAACTATAATACAGAGCTATAGTAACAAAAATGGCATGGTATTGGCACCAAAATGGGTAGACCAATGGTACAGAATAGAGGACACAGAGACACACCCACATAGCTCAAAATAAACTAAGGTGCCAAAAACATACAAGGAGAAAAGATAGCCTGTTCAACAAATGGTGCTGGGAAAACTGGAAATCCATATGCATCAAAATGAAATTAAACCCCTATCTCTCATCCTGCACAAAACTCAACTCAAAATCGATCAAGGACTTAAGAATTAGACCAGCGTCCCTCACCTAATAGAAGAAAAAGTAGGTCCAAATTTTCATCATGTTGGCTTAGGATCAGACTTCCTTGACATGTCTACCAAAGCACAAGAAATAAAAGCAGGAATCAATAGATGGGATAGATTCAAACTAAAAAACTTTTTCTCAGCAAAGGAAAAAATCAGCAAATGTGAAGAGAGAGCCTAGAGTGGGAGAAAATCTTTTCCACACACACTTCAGATAGAGTACTATGTCCAGAATTTATAAAGAACTCAAAAAAATTTACGCCAAGAATACAAATAACCTATCAATAAATGAGCTAAGGAATTGAGTAGACACTTCACAGAAGAAGATGTACAAGCAGTCAACAGATATATGAAAAAATGTTCAACATCTCTACTGATAAGACAAATGCAAATCAAAACTACTCTAAGATTTCATTTCACCCCAATTAGAATGTCTATTATCAAGAATACAAGCAACAATAGGTGTTGGCAAGGATGTGGGGAGAAAGGTACACTCATACATTGCTGGTGGGGTTTCAAATTGGCTCAGCCACTCTGGAAAGCAGTATGGAGATTCCTTAGAAAACTTGGAATAGAACCACCATTTGACACAACTATCCCACTCCTTGGCCTATACCCAAAAGACTTAAAATTAGCATACTACAGTAACACAGACACATCAATGTTTATAGCAGCTCAATTCACAATGGTTAGATTGTGGAACCAACCTAGATACCCTTGAATAGATGAATGGATAAAGAAACTGTGTTATGTATACACAATGGGATATTTTTCAGCTATAAAGAAGAATAAAATTATGGCATTCACAGGTAAATGGATGGAGTTGAAAAATATCATGCTAAGTGAAATAAGCCAATCCCAAAAACCAAAGGCCCAAATGATTTCTCTGATAAGCAGATGATGGTACTTAAGGGGGGGGGGGGGGATAAGGCAAGAATGGAGGAAGGATGGATTGTGTAGAGGAAAATGAGGGGTGGGGAAGGGGTGGGGGGAAGGAAAGATAATAGAATGAGACAAACATCATTACCCTGTGTACATGTATGATTACACAAACAGTGCCACTGTACTTCATGTACAACCAGAGAAATGAAAGTTGTACCCCATTTGTGTACAATGAATCAAAAAATAATAATAAGAGCATAGTCATGAGTATACTAAGTTATCACTGAGGATGCCTGCTTTAGTTGATTGGAACATAAGTATCTCCCTACTTATGGGAGCTGTGGACGTGCCAAAAGTAAGGAAAAGGATACTTGTTTATATGGCATTTCCTCTTTTAAAGAAACTCTTCTCCTATATGTCTATATATTTAAATGGATGGCTTATGGACTATATACAGTTGGGTTTGGTTTCCTTTTTATCAGGTTTGGCAATCTATGCCTTTTTATTTGTAGTGCTTATAGATTTATATTTAGTGTAATTATGGTTGTGATTATTGTTAAATCTAGCCCAGGAACTGAGTAATAATTAAATCAATCCCCCCCAAATCCAAAGAAGATATGAATCAGAGAGAAACAAAATACACATACATACACAAAATATTATATTAGACCATTCAGACTCCGGATCCTAGGGAGAAAGCTACCTTTATTGCTGTTGCTATAGCAGACAAATGGGAGCTCTGCACTCCAGGGCAAATGCCTTGTATTTTGTATGCATAGCAGTGAAGCTGAACCTGGGGAGCTTTTATCCTTGTGCCTAAAAGTGGATTTTAACAGAGAACCCAGAAATCCAGACTTCCCTGTAGTGACTGCCATCTCTCCAATTATATGGGAGCCCATGGACCCAATTCTCAAACTCCCACCCACAAAGTTCCAAAGTTCAGTTGAAACTAAACCATTACTAGAATCTCTAATCCTCCGTTGGTCACTTTTTGAAAAATATTTTAAGCTTTCTCCCACTTTCTCATCCTATTATCTCTTTAAGAAACTGCAGTCCCATTCAATAATAGAACTATATACTTAATGAAACTCATACCCATTCTTATTGAGGTGATTACTAGTACAGAGACTGACAGTAGATACTTGATGTTGGATACCAAATCTAGTTGACAGTTTTGTATTGCTGGTACTGATGTTAATGCTGACCCCACCATTCCTATGTGGGTAGTAATTGATGTTATAAAAGTCAGACACTGTACATATAACATTTTATGTCAATTAATGACAATAGTGCTATTTCTAGCACTCTCTCCCTCTAAAAGGGCCTGGAAAGTGATTGGAACACTTCAAGATTACAGAGTAGAAACCCTGCTGCTGAGAAATTCTGATAACCTAGCCATACAGCATTGACTCTCAACCCAAACAAGACCTGACCCCCACCTGAACCTAAACTTATCTTCAATTCATATAACTTGGGAAACAAAACCCCCCAAATTAAAACCAGGCTCAAAAGAGGAACAACCAAAGGGGAACATTGGTTTACTTCCCCTTGACATCCACACATATATCAAAAACAGAGGGAAATCCTTGACTTAAAAAGAAAACTGCACACATAAGGAAACGTATAAAGGAGAAAGAGGAATCTGCCTCAATTGATGTGCAAGTCCAGGACCTCTGAAAACATGAACAGGCAAACAAATCTCCCCCCAAAAACGTACAACCCGCAACAAGGGATCCTACAGATACAGAAGTGGATGAAATTCCAGAGAAAGATCATAAAAAAACTGATAATGAAAAATTTCAATGAATTAAATGAAGATCTAAGGAATTAAATTAATACAGCAGATTCAGGATATGACAGACAATTTCAATAAGGAAATAGACATATTGCAAAGAAACCAATCAGAACTACTGGAAAAGAAAGACACAATTCATCAAAGTAAAAACTCACATGAAAGCATCATCAACAGATTAGATTACATAGAAAGTAGAACTTCAGCCCTTGAAGACAGACCTAAGGTATGAATATAGGATATGTAAATTTAGGTACATGTAATACAATAAAGGAAAAAAAAAATAGAACATGATCAGACTATGTAAGGAATTTTACACAACATTAAGAGACCAAATCTGAGAACCACTGGGATAGGAGAGAAGATGTGGATACAAGATAAAGGCATTAAGAACATTTTAAAAGAGGTAGTCACAGAAAACTTTCTCCAATCAAAAAGGAGATAGACATTCTCATACAATAAGCATGAAGGACCCCAAATAGACCTGATCAGAAGAGAAGTTCTCCAAGACGTATCATAATCAAAATGCCTAACATAGAAAATAAAGAATATTAGAAGTTACAAGAGAGAAACATCAGGTCACATATAGAGGCAAACCAAAAGGTTCATTTCTGACTTCTCAATGCAGGCACTAAAATCAAGGCTGGCCTAGAATGAGATATTCCATGCTCTAAAAGAAAGCAGTTGCCAACCAAGATTGCTATACCAAGCACAACTCTCTTTCCTATTTTATGGGAAAATAAAAATTTTCATGACAAAGATAAACTAAAAGAATACATGAAAACCAAGTCAAAACTACAAAAAAATCCTCAGAGGAAAATCACATACAGAGAAACACCCCCTCCCCAATCCAAAACTCCCAAATAAATGAAGATCAGTTGAAGACTAATAAACTAAATGTGAATCAAGGCAAAATTAAACATAACAAAAATCAAACTGACAGCATACCACAAACATATCCATATTAGTACTGTGTATAAATGGTCTCAACCCCCCTATTAAAAGATGTGGACTAGCTGAGTGGGTCAACAAACAAACTACCAGAACAACAACAAAAATAGAATGTAAAAACCAAGATCTAACTATGTGCTGTTTGCAAGAAACTCATGTGATAGACAAAAGTTTGAAAAAAAGTATTCAATGCAAATGGAGTTAAAAAAAAAAAGCCAGAGCAGTTACTGTCATATCTGACAAAGCTGATTTCAAGCAAAAATTAACTAGAAGAGACCGTTATAATTGATTAAAACAGGCCATTATTTCCTGGTAAAGGGAACAATGCAAGAGGTTATAATGATAGTAAACATCTGTGCCCCACATTTCAATGTATTCAGTTACATTTAAAAAATGCTCCTTGACATTAAATTCCAGATAGATCCCAGTACAAGAATACAGGGCAATTTCAACACACACTTATGCAATTGACAGGTCATTGAAGAATACAATCAACAAAGATATATCCAACCTAAATAATACTGTAAACAAAATGGAACTACGAGACATCTACAGAATATTTCATCCCCAAATAGCTGAATTCACCTTCTTCTGAGCAACTCATGGAAACTTTTCCAAAATAGAAAGTACTCTATATCATAATGTAAGTCTTAGAAAGTACACAAAGATTAATTAATAAAATTCCATGCATTCTATTGGACCATAATGGAATGGAGCTAAATCAACAGCAACAAAACTAACAGAAATCACATAAATACATGGAGATTAAAAAATCCTCTTTTAAATGAACAGTGGATCAAAGAAGACATGATAAGAGAAATTAAGAAAGTCTTAGAATCAAATGAAAACTTACCAGAGATGCAACATCAAATATTTGGAAAAGTATGAAAGCCGTACTAAGAGGAAAATGCATTGCATTGAGAGCCTACAGTAACAAGAGAGAGATTCCAAATAAATAAACTTATGTTCCAACTCAAAACCTTAGAAAAAGAAAAAAAAAATTCAAAACTAGTAGAAGACAAGAAATCATAAGAATCAAAACTAAAATTAATGAAATTGGGACTATAAAAAGACAATATAGAGGATCAATGCAACAAACAGTTGATTCTTTGAAAAGATAAATGAGATTGATAAACCCTTAATCACTAACCAAAAGAAAGAGAAGATCCAAATGAACTAGATTAGAGATTAAAAAGAAGATATTAATACATACATTTTTGAAATTTGCACTGTCCTTACAAACTACTTTGAAAATTTGTCATCCAATAAACCACAAAATCTAGAAGATATTGACAGATTTCTAGATATACGCAACTTGCTCAAACTGAACCAAGAAGTTAGAGAAAACATAAACAGACCAATGTCAAGTAATGAAATTGAAATAGCAATGAAAAGCCTACCAACAATGAAAAACCCAGAAGGAGATGAATTCTCAGCAGATTTACTTCTTGTAGACCTTTAAAACAGAGCTTACCCATCTTTCTCAAATTATTTCATGAAATTGAAAGGGATGGAACTCTCACAAGTACATTCTATAAAGCCACTATAACTCTGATACCAAAACCAGACAAAGACCCATCTAAGAAAGTAAACCATAGACAAGTGTACTGGATAAATGTGGATGTAAAAATCCTTAAGAAAATGCTGGCACACCACATTCAAAAACATATGAAGAAGATAATACACCATGACCAAGTAGGCTTCATCCCAGGGATGCATGCCTATTTCAACATATGTGAATCAATAAATGTAATTCACCACTTAAATAAAATTAAGAACAAGAATCATATATGACTATGTCAATAGATTCAGATAAGGTCTTTGAAAAAATAGAGCAACTATTTATATTAAAAACCCTGGAGAAACTAGGGATAGAAGGAACTCACCTCAACGTTATAAAGCCTGTATATGACAAATCCATAGCCACAATCATACTGAATGGATTAAACTGTAAACTTTTCCTCTGAAATCAGGAACACGGAACAGATATCTACTTTCATGATTTCATTCCATATATGTCTTGGAACTCTAGCCAGGGCAACCAGGCAAGAGAAGAAAATTAAAGGAATACAGATTGGCAAAAAAGAAGTCAAACTATGACTCTTTGCTGATATGATCCTGTAACTAGAAAGTCCAAAAATTTCCAGCAGAAGACTTCTGGAGCTGATAAATGAATTCAGCAAAGTAGCAGAGCATAAGATCTCATTCGTAAGTCAATAACTTTTCTATATTTCAACAGTGATTCAGTTGAGAAAGAAATCAGGAAAACCACTCCCTTCATAATAACCTCAAATAATACCTGATAATTAATTTAACTAAGAAGGTGAAAGGTCTCTACTATGAAAACTATAGAACACTGAAGAAAGAAGTTGAAGAGGACTTCAGAAGATGGAAAGACTCACCATAATCTTTGGTAGACAGAATTAATATTGTCAAAATGGCCATACCAAAAGCAATATAAACATTCAATGCAATCCCCATCAAAATACCAATGATGGCTCCTGGACGCCGCCAGACTGCCCGTGACCGTGACTGCCTGTCACTTCCTGGAATTGGCACCCATGCTGTGGCTCCCCAGGGTGTTTGGAGGCTGATGCAGACAACTTGAATTATCCTTGAGGGTGTGGCCACCATCTTTTGGTGGGGGCTCCCTTCCTGAGACAACTGCTGGAGATTGGAGGCTCTTTGACAGGTACCTTGCTTTCATTGGGATATGAATACTAAGGACTGCGAGGTCTGAGTGGTGGATGACTATTATACTGCAGATTTTTTAAAAAAAAATTAAGTTTTTATTTCTTTTCTCTCTATTTTCCTTTTGTTTACCTGTTTCCTCAGAGTTTATTACTCCCTTTTCTCATGCTGATGAGCAACTTCTTTTGATCTTGCTCTCACTCTTCTCTTGATTGAGTACTTCTATATACTCACTTCTTATCCCATTAACAGTTACATTCTCAACCCCTCCTTATCTTCTTTGTCTACCATTTGAAATTGTAGAGCTCATTGTAAGCCTATTGGCTATACTGTAGATAATAATCAAATTCATCCTGTTTATTATAATACTGTTAACATCGTCATAGAGGCTATCTGGTTTAGGGCAGCATATTGTTTGTATTGGGTGCTGCTTATATTGATTTCCCCCTCAAAGGAGAGGTATTGGAAACCTGCGGGATCACAATAAGCCTACAGGGGGGAAGCTGCAATACTTCAGATCTTCACCACTAAAGGAGAAGACACAGGAACAACATGAAAAAACAGTGGAAGAAAGTGTCCTCACAAACCAAGATGCTATTTTGATAGAGTACAATGACAGCATGGCAGTAGAAATGAAAGAAAAGGAGTTTAGAATGTACATAATTAAATGATTCGTGAGGCAAAGGATGAGATAAGAGAGCAAATGCAGTCAGTGTATGATCACTCCAATAAATACTTAATGGAGCAAATGTGGGAAGCAAAAGAACATTTCAATAAAGAGATAGAGATTCTGGAAAAAAAAAAAGCCAAACAGAAATCCTTGAAATGAAGGAAACAATAAACCAAATTAAAAACTCAGTAGAAAGTATAGCCAGTAGGCTAGATCACTTGGAAGACAGAACCTTGGAAACTGAAGACAAAATAGTTAATCTTTAAAACAAAGTTGACCAAATAGAGAAGATGATAAGAAATCATGAACGGAACCTCCGAGAATTATGGGATATCATGAAAATATCAAATTTAAGAATTATTGGACAGTGAGAGCCTTTCTACACAGAGCCAGCCACAAGTCCCCAAGCCAGCGGAGACCTCCGACCTGCAAGCAGCCTCTGGGACCAGGGCAGGGCAGCAAGAGACCTCTCCAGGTGGCCTTGCTCCGCTCCAGCAGGAGGCTTTTTCCACAGGGCGATCCAAGATGGTGGACTAGAGGGTGACTGCATCTCCAGTCATTCCAGAACCCAGGATTCAAGAAGGCGAGGCATTGAGAGACTCGGACTAAAATAGAACCACGGGGTGAGTCTCCCCCACCCGGTGAAGCTCAGCTGGGCAGCAGGCCCAGATTCAGGTGGCTTATTAGAATAGGGCAGGGCAGATAGAGTCTCCCCCAGGCAGCCCTGAGCACTCTGCGGTGGGCTCCTCCCACAGGGCCAGATTCTCCAGCTTCGCGGAGCAGACCCCCCAGTGATAGCCTTTCTGCACAGAACCAGCGTGTGGCCAGCTCCCCGGCCCTCCTGCAGGTAGCTTCAGATACCAGGACAGGGCAGCCAGGGAATTCCCCAAACAGCCCGGTTCCCTCCGGTGGGAAGCGCCTTTCTAGGCTAGCTTCTAGGAGTAGACCGCCCAGTGAGAGCCTTTCTACTCAAAGCCAGCCACAAGTCCCCAAGCCAGCAGAGACCTCCGACCCGCAAGCAGCCTCTGGGACCAGGGTAGGGCAGCCAGAGACCTCTTCAGGTCTCTCCCTGGAACCAGTAGCGGGCGGGGGCAGCGTTCTTCGGAAGCACTGCATTATCAAGTTACTCCAAGACTTCAGGCTACTGAAGGCTGGGAGGTGATACACTGGAAATCTACAGAGACACTATAAGTCAACAGAGGAAATCTGCAATATCACAGAGTCCCACTGACATCTGACCAATATGAGAAAACAAGGAAAGAAAATGTCCCAAACAAACCTAGATACTATATCAATAAAATGCAATGACAGCACAGCAGAAGAAATATCACAAAGGGAGTTCAGAATGTACATAATTAAAACAATCAGAGAAGCAAACAAGGAGATGAAAGAGCAAATGCAGGCATTAAATGATCGCACCAGTCGACAGTTAAAAGAGCAAATACGGGAAGCAAAAGATCATTTCAATAAAGAGTTAGAGATATTGAGAAAAAACCAAACAGAAATCCTTGAAATGAAGAAAACAATAAACCAAGTTAAAAACTCCATAGAAAGCATAACCAATAGGATAGAACACTTGGAAGACAGAAACTCAGATATTGAAGACAAAATATTTAATCTTGAAAACAAAGTTGACCAAACAGAAAAGATGGTAAAAAATCATGAACAGAATCTACAAGAATTATGGGATATCATGAAAAGGCCAAATTTAAGAATTATTGGGATTGAGGAAGGCTTAGAGAAACAAACCAAAGGAATGAACAATCTATTCAATGAAATAATATCAGAAAATTTCCCAAATCTAAAGAATGAAATGGAAAACCAAGTACAAGAGGCTTATAGGACTCCAAATACACAAAATTACAACAGACCTACACCAAGGCACATTATTATGAAAATACCTAACATACAAAATAAAGACAGAATTTTAAAGGCCGCGAGAGAAAAGAATCAGATTACATTCAGGGGAAAACCAATACGGATATCAGCAGATTTTTTAATCCAGACCCGAAAAGCTACAAGGGCCTGGAACAACATTTACCAAGCCTTGAAGGAAAACGCATGCCAACCAAGAATCTTATACCCAGCAAAACTTACTTTCAGATTCGATGATGAGATAAGATCCTTCCATGATAAACAAAAGCTAAAGGAATTTACTAAAAGAAAGCCGGCATTACAGAACATTCTCAGCAAAATATTCCATGAGGAAGAGATGAAAAAGAATGATACAAATCAGCAACAGGAGGAACTAGCCTAAAGGAATAGCCAAATAAAGGAGAAAAGAATCATGTAAAAAAAAAAAATGATTCAAATGACCGGGAATACAAATCATATCACAATAATAACCCTGAATGTTAATGGCCTGAACTCATCAATCAAAAGACATAGACTGGCAAATTGGATTAGAAAGAAAAATCCAACAACATGCTGCCTGCAAGAGACTCATCTCATAGAAAGAGATACCCATAGACTAAAGGTGAAAGGATGGGAAAAACATACCATGCACATGGACACAGCATAAAGGCTGGAGTATCCATCCTCATTTCAGATAATGTGGACTTCAAGCCGAAACTAGTCAGAAGGAATAAAGATGGACATTACATACTGCTTAAGGGAAGCATAAATCAGCAAGACATAACAATCATAAATATCTATGCCCCGAACATTGGCTCATCCATGTACATCAAACAAATGCTTCTCCATTCCAGAAATCAAATAGACCACAGCACAATAATACTAGGTGATTTTAACACACCTCTCTCACCGCTGGATAGATCGTCCAAACAAAAATTGAATATAGAAACCATAGATCTCAATAACACAATCAACAATTTAGACTTAACCGACTTATATAGAATATACCATCCAACAAAGAACGAATACACTTTCTTCTCAGCAGCACATGGATCCTTCTCAAAAAGACCATGTTTTATGCCACAAAGCTACTGTTAGCAAATACAAGAAGATAGAGATAGTACCTTGTACTCTATCAGATCATAATGGATTGAAATTAGAAATAAATGACAGAATAAAAAACAAAGTTCTCCAATTCTTGGAGATTAAATAATACACTATTATACGATGAATGGATAACAGAAGACATCAGGAGGGAAATTAAAAAATTCTTAGAAGTAAACGAGAACAAAGACACATCATATCAAAATCTCTGAGACACTATGAAAGTAGTACTTAGAGGAAGATTTATTTCCTGGGGTGCATTCAACAAAAGAAGTAGAAATCAACAAATAAATGACTTAACAGTACAACTCAAAGCTCTAGAAAAAGAAGAGCAGACCAATACCAAAAATAGTAGAAGACAGGAAATAGTGAAAATCAGAGCCTAAATCAACGAAATAGAAACAAAAGAAACAATCGGAAAAATTAACAAAATAAATAGTTGGTTCTTTGAAAAAATAAACAAAATTGATAAACCCTTAGCCACACTAACAAAGAGAAAAAGGGAGAAAACTCAAATTACTGAAATTCAGAATGAACAAGGAAATATCACAACAGACACGAGTGAAATACAAAACATAGTTAGAAGCTATTTTGAAAATCTATACTCCAACAAAACAGAAAATTTCGAAGACATCAAAAAGTTTCTAGAGACATATGAATTACCTAAACTGAACGAGGAGGACATACACAACTTAAATAAATCAATTTCAAGCAATGAAATAGAAGAGGTCATCAAAAGCCTACCAACAAAGAACAGTCCGGGACCAGATAGGTTCTCAGCTGAGTTCTACAAAACCTTTAAAGAAGAGCTCATTCCAATACTCCTCAAAGTATTCCATGAAATAGAGGAGGAGGGAACCCTTCCAAACTCAATCTTTGAAAGCCAATATCACCCTGAACCTAAACCAGACAGAGACACTTTGAGGAAAGAAAATTTCAGACCAATATTCTTAATGAACATCGACGCGAAAATTCTCAACAAAATTTTAGCAAATCGCATACAAAAATATATTAAAAAGAGTGCACCACGATCAAAGGGGTTTTATCCCAGGGATGCAAGGTTGGTTCAACATCTGGAAATCAATAAATGTCATGCACCATATCAACAGACTAAAAGTTAAGAATCACATGATTATTTCAATAGATGCAGAAAAAGCATTCGATAAAATACAGCATCCCTTCATGCTCAAAACACTAGAAAAAATTGGGTAGTGGGAACATTCCTTAACATTGTGAAGGCCATCTATGCTAAGCCCATGGCCAATATCATTCTAAATGGTGAAAAACTGAAAGCATTCCCCCTAAAATCTCGAACAAGACAGGGATGCCCTCTTTCACCACTTCTATTTAACATCGTTCTTGAGTCTCTAGCCAGAGCAATTAGACAAACCAAAGAAATTAAAGGGATACGAATTGGAAAAGAAGAACTCAAACTATCCCTGTTCGCTGATGACATGATTATATATTTAGAGGAACCTGGAAATTCCACCAGAAAACTCTTAGAACTCATAAGTGAATTCAGTAAAGTGGCAGGTTACAAGATCAATGCTCATAAATCCAATGCATTTTTATACATAAGTGATGAATCTTCAGAAAGAGAAATTAGGAAAACTACCCCATTCACAATAGCCTCGAAAAAAATAAAATACTTGGGAATCAATCTCACAAAAGAGGTGAAAGACCTCTACAATGAGAACTACAGAACACTAAAGAAATTAAAGAAAACCTTAGAAGATGGAAAGATCTCCCATGTTCTTGGATAGGCAGAATTAATATTGTCAAAATGGCCATACTACCAAAAGTGCTATACAGATTCAATGCAATTCCAATTAAAATCCCAATGATGTACCTTACAGAAATAGAGCAAGCAATTATGAAATTCATCTGGAAGAATAAGAAACCCAGAATAGCTATAGCAATCCTCAGTAGAAAGAGCGAAGCAGGGGGTATCGCAATACCAGATCTTCAGCTCTATTACAAAGCAATAGTAACAAAAACCGCATGGTATTGGTACCAAAAAAGACAGGTAGATCAATGGTACAGAATAGAGGACACGGACACAAACCCAAATAAATACAATTTTCTCATACTAGACAAAGGTGCCAAAAATATGCAATGGAGAAAAGAGAGCCTCTTCAACAAATGGTGCTGGGAAAACTGGAAATCCATATGCAACAGAATGAAACTAAATCCCTATCTCTCACCCTGCACAAAACTCAACTCAAAATGGATCAAGGACCTCGGAATCAGACCAGAGTCCCTGCATGTTATAGAAGAAAAAGTAGGTCCAAACCTTCACCTTGTTATCTTAGGATCAGACTTCCTTAACAGCACTCCCGTAGCCCAAGAAATAAAATCAAGAATCAGCAACTTGGATAGTTTCAAACTAAAAAGCTTTCTCTCAGCAAAGGAAACTATCAGTAATGTGAAGAGAGAGCCTACAGAGTGGGAGAATATCTTTGCCACTCATACTTCAGGTGGAACGCTAATTTCCAGAATCTATAAAGAACTTAAAAAATTCTACACCAAGAATACAAATAATCCAATCAACATATGGGCTAAGGAATTGAGTAGACACTTCACAGAAGAAGATGTACAAGCAGTCAACAGATATATGAAAAAATGTTCAACATCCCTAGTAATAAGAGAAATGCAAATCAAAACTACCGTAAGGTTTCATCTCACCCCAATTAGAATGGGGATTATCAAGAACACAAGCCACAATAGGTGTTGGCATGGATGTGGGGAGAAAGGTACACTCATACATTGCTGGTGGGGTTGCAAATTAGTACAGCCACTCTGGAAAGCAGTATGGAGATTCCTCAGAAAGCTTGGAATGGCACCACCATTTGACCCAGCTATCCCACTCCTTGGCCTACACCCAAAGGACTTAAAATCAGCATACTACAGAGATACAGTCACATCAATGTTCATAGCTGCTCAATTCACCATAGCCAGATTGTGGAACCAACCTAGATGCCCTTCAGTTGATGAATGGATAAAGAAACTGTGGCATATATATACAATGGAATATTACTCCACCATGAAGAATGATAAAATTATGGCATTTGCAGGCAAATGGATGAAATTGGAGAATATCATGCTAAGTGAGATAAGCCAATCTCAAAAAACCAAAGGACGAATGTTCTCTCTGATAAGCGGATGATGACATATAATGGGGGGTAGGAGGGGTCAGCGTTAGGGTTATGGTTAGGTTTAGGGTTAGGGATAAGGAGGGTGGTAAGAATGGAGGAAGGAAGGACTGTGTAGAGGGAAAAGAGGGGTAGGAGGGGTGGGGGAAGGGAGAAAATAACAGAATGAATCAAACAACATTGCCTTATGTAAATTTATGATTTTTAATAAAAAAAATGGAAAAAAAAGAATTATTGGACTTGAGGAAGGCAAAGAAATACAGACCAAAGGAATGAATAATCTATTCAGTGAAATAATGTCAGAAAATTTCCCAAACCTGAAGAATGAAATGGAAAATCAAATACAGGAGGCTTACAGGACACCAAATGTACAAAATTACAACAGATTCACACCAAGGCACATTAGAATGAAAATGCCTAACATACAAAAAAAATACAGAATTTTAAAGGCTGTGAGAGAAAAAAATATCAGATTACATTCAGGGGGAAACCAGCACAGATATCAGCAGATTTCTCAACCCAGATCCTGAAAGCTTGAAGGGCCTGGAACAATATATTTAAATCTCTGAAAGAACATGGATGTCAACCAAGAATCTTATACCTAGCAAACTAACCTTCAGATTTGATGATGAAATAAAATCTCTCCATGACAAACAAAAGTTAAAAGAATTTACAAATATAAAGCCTGTACTACAGAACATTCTCAGCAAAATATTTCATGAGGAGGAAGTGAAAAACAACTATGCAAGTCAATAAAGAGAGGAACTTATCCTAAAGAAAAAGCCAATCAAAGGAGATATCAAGTCAAGTTTAAAAACAAAAATAAGCCAAACTGAATAGAAATACAAATCATATCTCAATAATAACTCTGAATGTTGATGGCCTAAACCCATTAATCAAAAGACATAGACTGGAAGATTGGATTAAAAAGAAAGACCCAACAATATCCTGCCTTCAAGAGACTCATCTTATAGAAAAAGACATCCACAGACTAAAGGTGAAAAGATGGGGAGAAATATACCATGCACATGGACTCTGAAAAAAGTAGAGATCTCCACCCTCATATCAGATAAAGTGAACTTCAAACCTAAGTTAGTCAGAATGGATAAAGAAGGACATTTCATAGTACTTCAGGGAACCATAAACCAGCAAGACATAATGATTCTAAATATTTATGCCCCAAACAATGGAGTATCTGTGTACATCAGATAAACCCTTCTCAATTTCAGGAATCAAATAGAACAACACAATAATACTGGGTGATTTTAATACACCGCTCTTACCACTGGATAGATCCTCCCCACAAAAACTGAAAAAAGAAACTATAAAATTAAATAATCAATGATATAGATGTAACAGACATGTATAATTTCCTCCATCATCTAGTGAATACACTTTGTTCTCAGCAGCTCATGAATCCTTCTCCAAAATAGATCATATGCTATGCCACAAAGAAACCCTGAGTAAATACAAAAAAATAAAGATACTACCTTGTATTCTGTCAGGTCATAATGGAATTCAATTAGAAATAAATGATCAAATAAAAAACAAACTACTCCAACAGCTGGACACCAAATAATATGCTATTGAATGATGCAATCATAACAGAAGACATGAGGGAGGAAATAAAAAAAAAAATCTTAGAGATAAATGAGACCAGTGATACAACATATCAAAAATCTCTAGGACATTCTGAAAGCAGTAGTAAGAGGAAAGTTCGTTGTATTGAGCTCATGTATTAAAAGAAAAGTCAACAACTAAATGACCTAACATTACATCTCAAAGCCCTAGAAAAAGAAGAACAGATCAACTCCAGAAGTAGTAGAAGACAGGAAATAATTAAAATCAGAGCAGAAATCAATGATATTTAAATGAGAAATAATTCAAAAAATTGACAAAACAAAATGTTTGTTCTTTGAAAAAGTAAATAAAATTGATAAACCCTTAGCTACAACTAATGAAGAGAAGGAGAGAGAAAACTCAAATTACTAGAATTCGTGATGAAAAAGGAAAGATCCTGACAGACACCACTGAAATACATGACATAATTAAAAGCTACTTTGAAAATCTATATTCCAACAAAATAGAAAATATCAAAGACATTGACATATTTTTAGAGACATATAGTCCTCCCAAACTGAATCAGGAAGACATACACAATTTAAACATCAATTTCAAGCACCCAAAGAGAAAAAAAAAAAACACCAAAAGTTTACCAACCAAAAAACAGCCCAGGATCAGATGGAATCTCAGCCAAATTCTATAAGACCTTCAAAGAAGAACTAATATCAATACTCCTCAAAGTATTCCAGGAAACAGAAAAAGAGGGAATCCTTCCAAACTCGTTCTATGAAGCTAGTATCACTCTGATACCAACCAGACAAAGATATATCAAGGAAAGAAAACTTTAGACCAATACCCCTGAGGAACATAGATGCAAAAATCCTTAACAAAATTCTGGCAAATCACATACAAAAACATTAAAAAAGATAGTGCACCATGATCAAGTGGGGTTTATCCCAGGGATGCAAAGTTTGTTCAACATCTGGAAATCAATAAATGTAATTCATCATGTCAACAGACTTATAATTATGAATCATATGATTATTTCAAAAATGCAGAAAAAGCATTTGATAAAATACAGCACCCCTTCATGCTCAAAATGCTAGAAAAATTAGGGATAATAGGAACATACCTCAACATTGTAAAGGCTGTCTGTGCTAAGCCCTTGGACAGCATCATTCTAAATGGAGAAAAACTAAAAGCATTTCCTCTAAAAACTGGAAGAAGACAGCGATGCCCTCTTTCATCAGTTCTATTCAAGATCATCATTGAAACTCTAGCCAGAGCAATTAGAGCAAAGAAGTTAAAGGGATACAAACAGGAAAAGAAGAACTCAAACTATCACTGTTTGCTGATGACATGATACTATATTTAGAGCATCCAAATAATTCCACCACAAAACTTCTAGAACACATTAACGAATTCAGTAAAGTAGCAGGATGCAAAATCAATACATATAAGTCTAATGCATTTCTATTCATCAGTGATAAATCCTCTGAAAGAGAAATTAGGAAAACCACTCCTTTCACAGTAGCCTCAAAAAAAAAAAAAAAAGAAAAAAAAAAACAAAAAAAAAAAAACTTGGGAATTAATCTAACAAAAGAGTTAAAAGACCTCTACAATGAAAACTACAGAACACTATAGAAAGAAATTAATGAAAATCTTAGAATATGGAAAGATCTCCCATGTTCTTGGATAGGCAGAATTAATGTTGTTAAAATGAACATTCTACCAAAGTGCTATATAGATTCAGTGCAATTCCAATTAAAATCCCAGTGACGTGCCTTACAGAAATAGAGAAAGCTATCGTGAAATTCATCTGGAAGAATAAGAGACCTCAAGTAGCCAAAGCAATCTTGAGCAGAAAGAGTGAAGCAGGAGGTATTACAATAGCAGACCTTCAACTATACTACAGAGCAATAGTAACAAAAATGGCATGGTATTGGCACCAAAATAGTCAGGTAGACCAATGGTACAGAATAGAAGACACAAAGACAAACCCACATAAATAATTAACTCATACTAGGCGAAGGAGCCAAAAACATACAATGGAGAAAAAATAGCCTGTTCAACAAATGGTGCTGGCACAACTGGGAATCCATATGCAGTAAAACGAAATTAAACCTCTATCTCTCACCCTGCACAAAACTCAACTCAAAATGGATCAAGGACCTAGGAATTAGACCAGAGACCCTGCACCAAATAGAAGAAAAAGTAGACCTGAATCTTCATCATGTTGGCTTAGGACCAGACTTCCTTAACAAGACCCTCAAAGCACAAGAAATCAAAGCAAGAATCAATAAATGGGATGGTTTCAAACTGAAAAGATTTTGTCAGGAAAGGATACAATCAATAATGTGAAAAGAGAGCCTGCAGAGTGGGAGAAAATCTTGTCCACATGCACTCCAGATAGAGCACTAATTTCCAAAATTTATAAAGAACTTAAACTTTACAACAAAAATACAAAGAACCCAATTGATAAATGGGTCAAGGAACTGGACACACTTTAGAGAAAAGGCTATAAAGGCAATTAATAAATACATGAAAAAGTGCTCAGCATCTCTAATAATTAGAGAAATTCAAATTAAAACAACTCTAAGATTTCATCTTACTCTAATTAGAATGGCTATTATCAAGAACACAAGCAATAATAAATATTGGCATTGATGTGGGGGAAAAGGCGCACTTGTATGTTCTGGTGAAGTTGCAAATTGGTACAGCCACTCTGGAAAGCAGTATGGAGATTCCTCAGAGAACTTGAAATGAACCCACCTTTTGACTCAGTTATCCCAATCCTAGGTTTATACCCAAGGGACTTAAAATTAGCATACTACAGTAATGTAACTACATCAGTGTTTATAGCAGCTTAGTTCCCAATGGCTAAATTGTGTAACCAAGCTAGATGCCCTTCAACAGATGAATGGATAAAGAAACTGGGGTATATGTACACAATGAAATATTATTCAGCCATAAAGAAGAATAATATTATGGCATTTGCAAATAAATGAATGGAATTGGAGAATATCATGCTTAGTGAAATAAGCTAATCCCAGAAAACCAAAGGCCTAATGTTTTCCCTGAGAAGTGGATGATGCTACATAATGGGAGTGGGCAGTGAGAGAAGAATGGAGAAACTTTACGTTACATAGAGGGAAATGAGAGGGAGGAGGGTGTGGGTATATGAAAGATGGTGGAATAAGACAGACATCATTACCCTATGTACATGTATGATTACACAAATGGTATGAATCTACATCGTGCACAGCTATAGAAATGAAAATTTGTATCCCATTTGTGTACAATGAATCAAAATGCAGTCTGTAAAAATAAATAAATAAATAAATTTAAAAAAGCAAAATATCATTGACATTCTTTACAGAACTAGAAAAAAAGTCCTAAAATTCACTTGAAAGAATAAGAGAACCAGAATAAACAGAGCAAACAATTCTGAGCAAGTGATACAGGTGGCGTCTCAATACCTGATCTCAAAGTATACTACAGAGATGTAGCAGCAAAAGAAGCATGGTATTGGCATCAAAATAGACATGAAGATCAGTGAAATAGAGTGGAAGACACAGAGACAAACCCAAATACTTACAACCATCTGATACTTGACAAAGGTGCCAAAATATATATGTTGAGAAAAGACAGCCTTTTAAATAAATGGTGCTGCCAAAACTGGATGTGTAGATGTAAAAGAATGAATTTAGATCACTATCTTTCTCCTGAATAAAAGTCCAATAAAAATGGATCAAAGACTTAGAAATTAGAGCAGAAACCTTGTACTTCTAGAAGAATGTGTAGGGTAAACACTCCATCACACATGTGCAGGCACTGACTTCCACAATACCCCTAAAGCTCAAGAAATAAAACCAAGATCAGTAGATGAGATGTCATCCAATTAAAAAGCGTTTGCACAGCAAAGTAAATGTTTAAGAAATTAATATGAAATGGTAGAACGTCTTGGCCAGTTATTCCTCTGATCGGGGATTAATGTCCAGAATATAGAAAGAACTCAATATCTCAATGCCAAAGAAACAATCCATTAAATGGGAGAAAAACTAAACAGAAACTTCTTAAAAGATGAAACCCAAATTTCCAAAAAATGAAAAAATGTTCAGCATCTCTAACAGTTGGGGAAATGCAAATCAAAACTACACTAAAATTTACTCTCACATTAGAATGGTGATTATCAAGAACCTGAACAAAAATAAATGCTGGTGAGGATGTCCAGGAAAAGGTACATTCTTACACTGTTTGTGTGACCTCAAATTAGCGTAATCACTCTGGAAAGCAGTGTGGAGGTTTCTCAAAAAACTAGGTATGGAACCATCATATGACCCAGATATTCCACTCCTTGGTATTCATTCAAATGTTCTAAAATCAGTATATTGTAACAACACAAGTACAATTCACAATAGCAAATGGAATCAACCCAGTTTCTTGTCAGTAGATGAATGGAAAAAGAAAATGAGATATATATGTATATACATATATACACGCACGTGTGTGCACACACAACACACACACACACACACACACACACAGTTTTACTCAGCCATAAAGAGGAATGAAATAGTGGCATTTGCTGGTAAATGGATGGAAATGGAGGAAATCATGTTAAGTTAAATAAGCCAGACTCAGAAAATTAAGGATCTCTCCTATGTGGAAACTCGAGAAAAATAAGGAAAAGAAGGTGGTTGGGCTGGAGATTTGATGTCATAAAGGTACAGAGAAGCTTAGCAGAGAAGAAAGAAGAAGAGACTGAGAGAGAGAGGAAGGAACAAAAAAAAAATGAGAAGAAAAATGGAATAAACTTAACAAAATCTTGTTATATTTGTATATAAAGATACCAAAGGGACTTTCCCCTTTATGTATATGTAGAAGAAAGGAAGTTGAGTAAAGTAGAGGAGGGATAATTGGGGGAGGGAGGAAAAGATGAAAAGGGGCGGGGAAGAATAGGTATTGAAGTCAAATTCCTTGTATGTATGATTTTGTCAAAAGGAACCCAAATACTGTGTATGATTATAATGCTATAATAAAAAGTTTTTAAAGCTTACATAAATTTTAAAGATATTACTATATTTAGCAAAACTATCCTACAGAATTAAAGGTGAAATAAAAACTTTCCATGATATGTAGAACCTAAAAGAATTCATAACCACTAAGCCTGCACTACAAAACATAATGAAATATCTCATGAAGAAGAAATGAGAAATAAAAATGAAAACCAGCATAGGGATGAATTGCACTAGAAGAATAGTCAATTAAGCAAGAATCAGGTCTTCAGTAAGTATTAGATATAAATCAAAATGTCAGGAAATAAAAATCATCTCAGTATAGTAACACTGAATGTAAATGGTTTCAGTGCTTTAATCAAAAGACATAGATTGGCAGATCGGATTTAAAAACAAGACCAAACCATATGTTGATTACAGGAGACTCACAGGCAAAGACATTTGCAGACCGAGGGTGAAAGGATGAAAAAAGATATTCCGTGCAAATAGAACACAAAGCAAGCAAGGGTATTTACTCTCATATTACACAAAGTAGGTACTTGGAGCCAGAATTAATCAGAAGAGAAAAAATGTCACTTTGTACAGGTTAAGGCAATCATCCAACAACAAAATAAAAGGTTTATAAATATTTATGTCCCAAACAACTTCATTTATATACATAAAACAAACCTCAATATAAGAAAATGAATATACTACAATACTGGTTGATTTCAACACACCTGTCTCACTAATAGGTCAATGTGACATAAAGTAAAAGACTAAAGGCTTTTTAGAACTAAAATATACTATTCATCAAATGGACGTAATTGACATCTATAGAATATTTCACCCATGAAAAATGGATGGAATGGAAAAAGAAAGATGAATGGAAAAAGAGAAGTGTACATGAAGCTTTCTTCTCAGTGGTACATGAAACTTTCTCTAAAATAGATCATATTTTAGGACACAAAGCAACCTTAGCAAAACAAAAATATAGGGAAAAGATCTTAGATCCTATCAGATTGTAATAGAATGAAGTTAGAAATCTATGGCAAGGTTTAAAAAGCATAGATCATTCTAACACCTGGAGGTGAAATAATGCACTTTCAAATGAAGAATGGGATTACAATGGAAAACAGGAAGAGATTTTAAAAATCTTAGAGATACAACATATTAAAGCCTCTGGGGAAAATTATGAAGGTAGTTCTGTGAGCAAAGTTTACAGCACTGAGTTTCCTATATTAAAAATATAAACTACAGAAAGGTATCAGATGTATCATCTAACATTACACCTCAAAGTCCTAGAACAAAGATAACAAACTAATACCAAAGTCAAAAGACAGGAAATAATTAAGATCAGAGTTAAAAATGTATGAACTTAAAGTTGAAAAGCAACATAAAGGATCAATGAATTAAAGAGTTGATTCTTTGAAAATATGAAAAACATTAGCCAAACTAATCAAAAGAAAGAAGACCCAAATCAACAAAAGAGTAGATACAAAGGGATATCACCACAGACACGTCTGATATCTAGAGAATCATTAGAAACTATTTTGAAGATTTATGCTCCAATAAGCTAGAAAACATTGAAGATATTGCCAGATTCCTAGAGATGTATGACATCCAAACTGAACCATGAGGGTATAGGAAATGTAAACAGGCCAATATCAAGCAAAGAAATTGAAGCAACTCTTAAAAGTCTTAAAACAAAGAAAAACCCAGGAATAGGTGGATCCTCAGCCAAGTTCTACCAGACCTCTAAAGAACTAATGCCAAAAGGTACAGTCATACATTGCTGATGGGAATGCAAATTGGTGCAACCATTATGGAAAGGAGTATGGAGATTCCTCAGAAAACTTGCAGAGGAACCATCATTTGACCCAGTTATCCCACTCCTTGGTTTATACCCAAAGAACTTAAAATCAACAAACCACAGTGATACAACATATCAGTGTTTGTATCAGCCTCAATTCACAATAGCTGAACTATGGAACCAACCTAGATGCCCTTCAACCCGATGAATGGATAAAAAAAATGTGATACACACACACACACACACAATGGAATATACTCAGCTTTAAAGAAGAATGATATTCTGGCATTTTCTGGTAAATGGATGGAATTAGAGAATATCATGCCAAATGAAATAAACCAAATCAAAAAACCATAGGCCAATGTTTCTCTGATATTCAGAAGCTATTCACAATAAGTAACGGGGTTGGGGACATAGGGAAGAATGGAGTTACTTTATATTTGGTAGATGGGAGTGAAGGGAGGGGAAGGTGGAAGGGGTGTGGGGAAAGAATGATAGTAGAGTGAAAACAGACATTATTACCTCATGTATATGTATGACTGCATGACCAATATGACCTGCAATATGTATAATCAGAAAAAAATGAGAGATTACACTTGGTGTATGATCTATCAAAATGTATAAATTCAGTCTACTGTCAAGTACAACTAATTAGAACTAAAACAAAAAAATTTAAAAAAGAACTAATGACAGTCCTCCTCAAATTATTCCATGGAATAAAAAAGGAAGGAACAAGGCAAAATTTATTCTACAATTCCAGTATCTGGAAAAAAAAAAAGAAAAACTAAGACCAGTATCCCCTGATGAACATAAGATGCAAAAGTTCTTCATAAAATATTGCCAAACCATATTCAAAAACACATTAAGAAGATAGTGCAACATGATCAAGTGGGTTTCATCCCAGTGGTGCAAGTTTGATTCAACATACATGAATCAATAAATGTAATTCAATGCAAAAAGTTGAGATCAAGAATCACATGATTATTTCATTAGATACAGAAAAAGTATTTGATAAAATCAAATACCCATTCATATTTAAAACACTAGAGAAACTAGGCATAGAGGGAACCTACATGAATATTGCAAAGGCTATGTACAACAAACTCAAGGTCAACATCATACCAATGGGGAAAAACTGAAAGCATTTCCTCTAAAAATGGAAACAAGACACAGTTGTCTACTCTTGCCACTCCTACTCAACATTGAAACTCTTTCCACAGCAACCAGGCAAGAGAAGAAAATTAAAGTGATATAAATAGAAAAAGAGGTCAAATTATCTCTGTTTATTGATGATATAATCCTTTATTTAGAAAACCCACCCGAAAGCACTCCACCAGAAGACTTCTAGAGCTAATGAACCAATTGAGCAAGGTAACATGATAGAGGATCAAATGTACACAAATAAATCACTTTCTTATACTTCAGTAATGAATCTGCTGAAAAAGAATTTTAGGAAACTATCCCATTCACAATAACCTCAAAATGCATGTGCACATGCACACAGACACACAGATACAGACACACATACACACACACAACTTGATAAGAAATCTAACCCAGGGCCTGGGGTTGTGGGTCATTGGCAGAGGATTTGCCTAGCATGTGTGAGGTTCTTGGTTTGATTCTCAGCATCAAATATAAATAAATAAAATAAAGTTCCATCTACAACAACAACAACAACAAAAAACTAACCAAGGAGGCGAAAGATCTCTACTATGAAACTATAAAACACTGAAGAAAGAAATTGAAGATTTTAGAATTTCCATGTTCTTGGATAGGTAGAATTAATGTACATTCAATGCAATAACCGTCAAAGCAACAATGTCAGTCTTTACAGAACTAGAAAAAAACTGTTTTAAAATTCATTTGGAAGATTAAGAGACCAAGAAGAGGCAAAGTAATGCAGAGCGGGAAAAGCAACACTAGAGGCATCACAATATTGGACCTCAAATTATACAACAGAACTAGAATAACAGAAACAGCATGGTATTGGCACCAGAATAGACATGAAGACCGATTGAATATAATAGAAGACACAGAGAAAAGTCCAAATAGATTTAGTCACCTGATACTTGACGAAGGTGCCAAAAACATACATTGCTAGTAAGTCACCTTTTTAACAAATGGTTTTGGGAAAACTGGATATCTGTATGTGGAAGTATGAAACTTGATCCCTATCTCTCGTCCTGCACAAAAGTCATCTCAAACTACCAATATTAATAAATGCTGGTGGGGATGCAGTGAAAAAGGTACCCTCAAGCATTGTTGGTAGAACTGCAAATTAGTACAACACTGGAAAGTAGTATGGAGATTTCTCAAAAAACTAGTAATGAAACCACTATAGGACTCAGCATACTGTATAGGGATACAGCCAATGTTTACAGCATCCCAATTCACAATAGCCAAGCTATGGCTCCAGCCCACATGCCTGTCAACAGATGAATGGATAAAGAAAATGTGGTGTATATGCCAATGGAGTGTTACTTAGCCATAAAGAAGGAGAACATTTTGGCATTCACTTGTACATTTGCAGACCTGGAGAATATTATGTTAAGCAAAATAAGCCAGATCCGGGAAGTCAAGGGTCAAATGTTTCCTCTCAAAAAGGGATGCTAGGTAAAAATAAGGAGGGAAAAAAAAAAAAAAAAAGGCTGGGGGCAGGGACATTATGAAAACAGAAGAAAGATCAGTGCAGTAGAGGAGGGGGATTGAGAGGGAATGAGGAGGGACAGGACAAGGGTGGAATGATGGAATAAAACTGAATAAACTATCCTATGGACATATATGAATGTAACAGTGAATTTCACCTTTATGCATATCTATAATGCACTAATTAAAATAAATCAGACCAGTAGAGTAGAGGAAAGGGAACACAAAGAGGTAGGAGGGAAGGGAAAAGGGAAGTACTAACTGACTGAACTGCAACAAATTATGTTGTATGCTTATACAATAATGTTAAAGTGGATCCCAATATTATGTATAACTCCAATGCACTAATAAAAAACGAAAAAGAGAGAAGATCATCTGATAGAAACAATATAAATGACTTAATGTTGGCAGGGTGTTCCCTTTCAATTCCACTGAAATTAAGATGGCAGTGCCACTCCTAGTTTAAGTACTCTGAAGTAATTTTTAATTAAGCGTTGATTCCATGCACAGCTGGTTGTATCACACAGACCTGCTCCATGATCTCTTCTGGTGCTGCTTCCCAGGGAGAGCAAGCAGAGATTTCCTTGTTCGGTAGTACCACAGCAATAGGGTATGAAGCATCTTGGCTAAACTACATTCACTTTGCCGTACTGAGATGATATTTTGCTGTCACTTGCTAAAGAGAAGCACGGATATGTATGTGAACCTTGTTTGACACTGATTAGCAACCTGGGCGATTCTGAGAAATGCACTATCTAGTAAAGACACTTCCATAAAAGGTAGCTGACTGATGGTTTAGGCAAAATATGATACTTGGTATTTTATACCAATTTTCTCTAACAGGAGTGGATATTGAATTTATTTCAAAAGTGACTCAAGAATCCTTCAGCCGAGACATTAGTACTTTACGCAAAGCACGTACAAAAAGAAAAATTACTATAAAATAAGTGTGTATGTGTGCGTATGTAAATGGACATGCATGTGTGTGTGTTTATGTTGAAGGGGGATGGTTTAGTGTGCTGTTGAATTCATGTTGATAGACTGATAGGACTGCAGTTTTTTACCTTGTTGACTTTGCAACATTGTCTCCACTGCAGAATTTGGTAATGAAAAGAGAGAGTGATATAAAGAAATTTATCTGATTCCAATAAGCAACTCATGGATAATTTTCTTGACAATAACTTAAACAAACATGCCATTGAGAGCTGGTGACCCATTCTCTCTGTACAACTTCTTCCATCCTCTTTCCAATTTAGCAAAACCCAGTCACCCACTTTAAAATTCTCTCAGGCATTTTAACTACCAAGTCAGAACAATCTTACTTGCTACTTCAGTGGGTTGCCAGCATCATGTGTAAGGAGACAGTATGTTCTTTCTTATGTGTTTCTTGAAATATGAGAGTGGGTATATGTTTTAATTCTTTTTCTGCCACAAATTGTTTCTGCCTTTACAAATTATGAACCCTCTCTATGTCTCTGTTGGTATTATTTAAGTAGGGATTAAGTAGTGTGTGTTCACACACACAAACACACACACACACGCACACACACACACACACACACACTGTTACACATGCAACCACCATTAAAGCCTAAAGTATTTTTTCTTCAAATTTACACCAAGGGGTTGAAATGGTGATAAAGTAAGATAGTACATATGAAAATGTAGAATCCTTTGAAATGCTGTAGCACTCTGGTCCATTGCATTGATGAAAGTATACTCTACAGATAGGAATTTTGTTTCTAAAATTTATAAAATCCTGTAGGAGTAAATATGGGCAAACGGTTGACATAAACTTCATTCTATGAACACCAACCTTGCTTTTATCTGTTGAGTTTTCTACTTTTTAGTCTGTATAATTGAGAAATAAGAATATGCTAAAGTCTGTGTACATGTCTTGGCAGAGGTAAGGTATGATTCAGTGTTTCCTTCAAAACACTCAAATCACACTCAAAAGCTTAACTTGAAGAGAGGATGTAGAACACAAAATACCTTAGAATCACGAATACCATTCATGCAAGAAGAAACTGCTCTTGAACATATTCATCAAAGATATTAGTCAAAGATATTTTCAATTACTTTTAACTTAGCAAAATGAACAGATTATAGTGAAGAGGGGCAGTGTAATCCCTGATTATAACACAAGGTGGTTTTATTTGTAAGGTAAATGTTTTTTTAATTATGTAAACATATTTAATAAAATGGGCATTTTAGAATTTTGAATAATTCTTTTTCTTCTAAGTATCTTTTAGCCTTCCCAAACTATCAAGAATATGTTAAAATAATGCTTTGTTTTTCTGTTGAGATATAATTCACATGCCATGAATTTCACCCTTTTATATGTATAGTTCAGCAGTCTGTAGTGTATGCACAATGTTGTTCAATCATCAATTCCATCTCATTTATTTTTATTATCTGCAAATAAAACTCTTACCCAGTAGTAGTTACTTCCCATTCTCCCTGCCCCTTGTCCCTGACAAGCACTAATCTACTTGCTGTCTCTATGGATTTGGGTATTCTGAAAATTTCATGTAAATGGAATCATGCAATATGTCTTTTTCTGTCTGACTTCTTGCCCTGAGCATGGTTCAAGATCATCCTTGTGGCATGAATCACTATGTCATTCCTTCTTGTCATTGAATAATGTTCCATTGTTTGAATGTACTACATTTTGTTGATGAACATTTGGATCACTCCCACTTTTTGGCTGTTACAAACAATGCCTCTGTGAATATTTTTAAATTAATAAGTTTGTTTTTTAGATTAGTTGTATGTTTGCATAAAAACTAACCCAGAAGTACAGAGGGTCCTTGTATATTCCCTCCCACTCACCTGCCATGACCCATCATTTTCTCTATTATTCACATCTTGCATTGGTGTAGTACATTGTTTTCAATTCATGAACCAATTTTGGTACAGTGCTATTAACCATAGTTCATAATTTGCATTAACTTTCACTCTGTGTTGTATAGTTCTATAGGATTTATTAAACACTATGTCATGTATCCAACCTTAGAGTATTTTATAGAATAATAGTTTTACTTCCCTAAAAAATTCCCTTTTCTCCTCTTATTCATTCCTCCTTCCCTTCCCTTGAAGTCCTGGCAAACACTGCTCCTTTTCCTGTCTCCATAATTTTATCTTTTCCAAAATGTCATATAATTGGAATTATATATTCTGTAGTATTTTCAGATTGGCCTCTTTTACTTAATAATGTACAATTTAAGTTCCCTGAGGTCTTTTCCTGGTATTATAACTCATTTCTTTTTACTGCTGAACAGCAGCATATAGATTTCTACAGTTTATCTACTCACCTATTGAAGGACATTGTGATTCCTTCCAATATTTTTCAGTGATAAATATAAGAATGAACCTACTGTAAACATTCATATGCAGGTTTTTGGGCAGACCTACGTTTTCAGCTCATTCAGGCAAATGGCTGAATAAAATTTCATTGTGTATATATACACCACATTTTCTTTACCTATTCATCTGTTGATGGACACCTAGGTTGGTTCCACAGTCTGCTATTGTGAATTGTACAATTATAAAAATTAGTATAAATGTATCACTACAGTATGATAACTTTAATTCTTTAGGAAAAATACCAAGTAGTAGTATAGCTGGGTCAAATGGTGGTTCCATTACTGGTTTGTTGAGGAAGATCTATATTCATTTTTATAGTGGTTGTACTAATTTACAATCCCATAAACAGTATAAAAGTGTTTGTTTTTCTCTACACCCTCTCTAGCATTTATTATTGTTTGTATTCTTGATAACTGCCACTCTGACTCATGTACCATGAAATCTCCTTGTATGTAACTAGGTATTTTAAATGGCATTATAGAGTAACCTGAAAGCCAGATTGTTCCTCCACTCTAGAATTTGTTGTTTTCCCTGTTTGTGAATTGTTACCAATGATGCTGTTTCTTTGTTTCTACTTATTATTAATTGTTTTTTCATTTATATTTTTAATACCATCACTAAACTCATTCTATAAAATCTATGTTATTTGCCATGTGTGACCACTGAAGTCTGTATCTGGTTAGTATATTAGTCAACTAACATTTGGATAGAAATTTCCCATACTTGGAACCAATAAGTCTTCCAGCTTTTGCAGGGGGCTCTGTACCTGTGGGCATACCTCAGCACCTGGGGGAACACTTTGCTCTGTCTTCATCTTTACTTCCTTTTATAGAATCCCAAGTTCAGCTAGAGGTTAGGCCTTAGGGCCTTCTTCAGTATTTCTGGGTATGCACATGGCCCTTGTTATGTGCACAGCCCTCTGCATTTTGATGAATTTCTAGATTGCCAGGAACATGTCAGAGCTTTTAAAAGCCCTGTGGACATCTTTTCCTCAGAGTTTTGTTTTTGATCAGCTCATTGTTTGCCCCAACTTTTATTACCAACTCTGGTAGCTGGCTTATTAAATAATATTGTTCCTTTTATTTAACAGATACCACCAGCAAAAAGTTGTATATACTTGTTGAGCTTGGTCAAATTCCATGGGTGTTGTTTATTAGGGAGTGACCAGACAGGTCAATTGGCAGTTCTCTGGGAAATGGATTTTAGAACAGCTCTGTCTTAGCTTTGCTACTTTCAGTGACTGTTAGACTACAGATTTGCTCTGTGATGGAGATGGGGGTACTGGTTTTCAAAGCTACACAGACTTGGGAGAGGGAGATGGAAATAGAACTGGCTAAACCATCATTACAGCTCTGTTCTTTCTGAGATTTAGCTGTTTACTTGAATAGATGTTCCCCAGGTTGTTGCAAGCCTTTAGTGAATTCGCAGAATCCTGAAAAAGATGATTTTACCATTTTTCTTCTAGCATTCTCATTGCTGTTATGGAGAAAAGGGATTTGTGAGGTTCTTAGTCATTTATTTCCACTGATGTCATCTCCTGGTGCTCAGAAAAAAGATATTTTCCATTTCAGCAAAGGAGTATCTGTTCTTAGGATTGTATAATAGGACATTTTCCTCAGAAGAAGAGCTTAGGGTGAAAATTTCTGTGCATGTAGTCTATTAAGGAAGGGCTCCCCGGAGGAACCTCTGAAAAGTTGGGGGAAACAAGCCAGGATAGAAGAGGAAGCTCAAGCAACAATGTGGTATTAGACCAAGTCCTGGACTTAGATTTATCCTGAAGAGGAGCTCTCAGCTATATGTCATGTCTCATTGTTTATATTGACTTAAAACGAGGAAATTCTGTATTAGGGGAAGAATTGTAACTCTTCCACCCCAAATTTTTGAAGTCCTTATCCCTAGTACGTAACTGTATTTGGAGATGGACTCTCTAAAGAAGCAGTTAAAATGAGGTCATGTGGGTGGGCCACAGAGTGGAAGACCATGTGAAGAAATAGGGAGGAGATAATCATCTACAAGTTGGGGAGAGAGCTTCTAGAGAAACCAACCCTGCCAATACCTTGAACTCAGACTTCCAAGCTCCAGACTATGCAAAATAAGTGATTATTTAGGATATTCAGTCTGTAGTGCTTTGCTATGGCAGCCCTGGCAAATGAGTAGAAAAGACTGATTTTCATAATTTTGCACTTGTCAGTGGGGATATTAATTCCTAGATGCTTCCAGCCATTTGTCCTGCATTTAAAACTTTTATAGCTAAAAGACATCCAAAAAAAAAAAAAAATACAAGAGTTGCCTTTAGGAGCAAGAGTGCACAGAAGCTGGGAGGAGGAATCATATCTCTGGTGAAAAAGGATCTCAGGGACTGGGGCAAAGCATGGAACAAACCATGGATAGTGTCTACCAGAGTGCTTTTGTTTGCAAACAAGAGAAATCAATCCTCCGTAGTTTAAGTAGAAAATGAGTATATTAAATTACATTACTCTGTTCACAATTTACAAGAAGCTTGAGAAATAGGTGTCAGGGTTACGTAAGAAGAACCAGTGCCCAGATTGCCAATTGGAACTGTTTCAGTAGGATACCAAGGGAGATACATGAGGCATCAGCATAGATCTTCTGCTACCCTGGCCCTGGAAATTTCTTCTGGTTCCAATTCCTTCTCAGTCTCACCAGTTTCTAGTTCAATGTTTGACTTTGTCATGTTTGGTAGGCATGCCCTTGGTTATGTTTATCTTTGAGGGATGTTGTGAAAGTGAGAGTCAGATCTTTCCATAGCCAGATGCATTCTGTTTTACATCAGGATGACAAGGTAGGGGATTTTGCAAATTTGGTAAGAGCTTCTAGGCATTCAAAAAAATATGCTAAATATCCACTGGAGTTGATTTTTGAAGAAAAAGAATTCTATGTCATCAGAATTCAAGGAAAAATTATAAGAGATAAATACCAGATTGCTGAATTATAGTGCTGGAGTACAGCTGTCGGCCAAGAACCACTGAGCTGTATGTGAAGGAGGTCATCATCTATGTTCCTTGCTGTTGCTCTTCTGAGGTACTGCTGCTTCCTAGAGGGATCATGTCCCCTTATACTTACAGTTTTTGGACACACTGATTAACTTTCTTGAACATTATTTTAGGTTCTCTTTCTCTTCTTCTCAATAAAGGATTCTAGTCCTTTAGGCAATTCTTTGTATATCTTCAAAGATCATTTCTATTTGTTATAGGAAAGCAGATGACTTTTCCACATGTTTCTCCTAGTGTTGGATTGTTTTTTGGTGCTTTGTGCTAGGAACGTTTCCCACTATATATATATATATATTTTTTTTTTTTTTTTTTTTTTCATTATAAGAGAAAAATATGGAGATCCAAGATGGCAGACTAGAGGGAGGCTGCATTCCTTGTTGCTCCATAACTCGGGTTTCAAGCAGAGGATATCTGTTTCTTGGTGAGGCAGTTTTTGCAGCTTATAGATCCCCTGTTGTTTACCCCATTTGTCTACTGTGATCACCTGCAGTCTGCCAGCATATCAACTTCTTTTTGAGTGCAGATTGCTCACTGTCTGGTGCCTACTAGCCGCCATTTGCCTGACACTTGCCTTCCATCGCCTGCATTTCACCTCCACCGCCTGAGGTTCACCTCCCGATCGTCCGACAGCAGTGAGTAGACTGACCACAGACTGCCAGTAGAACACCAGCTGCCTGCTCTTGCCTGTAAATTCAATGTCATAGTACCTGCAGGTTTGGTTACACATGGCTGCCATCATCTTGAGACAACAGCCAGGACTTGTAGGACCCCTGGCCCGACTGACTGAGACCCACCTCCAGGATGCTTCAGCCTGACCGATCACTCCCTGCCTTTGGGGTCCTCCCATTGACTGACTGATCCCTGCCACTAGGACCCCCAGAATGACTGCACCCCACCTCCAGGATCCCACAACCAGACTGACAACACCCCACCTCCAGGATCCCTGCCTGACCAGCAGAACCCTGCCTGACCAACGGCACCTGGCCTCCAGGACCTTCAGCCAACCACACCCATACCCTGAGTTGCAGCTTCCCATTTGCCAACACATTTGGAAGCCAGAGCAGCCATCTTGGATAATCCTGGAAGCTGTATCTTTTATCTTTAGGTGGGGTGAATCCCATCCTGAGACACCTGCTGGAGATAGGAAGCTTATTGCCAGGTACCTCTCAAACATCAGGCTACTGAAGACTGGGAGGTTTGAATACTGTATGACTGTTATAGTGTAGATTTTCTTTTTTCTCCTTATTGAAAAATTTTAAGTTTTTCATTACTTGTCTCACTCTTTTTCCTTTTGTTTACCTGTTCCCTCAGAGTCTCTTTCTCCCTTTTTCCATGCTAATAACCGACTTCTTTGATTATACTCACACTCTTTCTATGTTCTAGAACTTTTATATATTCTTTCCTTATCCCATTAACAGCTACATCCTACACCCCTCCGCATCCTATTTGTCCTCCATTAGAAACTGTTGACCTTATTGCAAATCTATTTGTTATACTGAAGATAATAATTGAACTCATTCTGTTTATCATGACAGTATTGTTAACATCCTCATAGGGGCTATTTGGTCTAGGGTTGCATACTGTCTAAACTTGGCACTGCTGATATTGATCTCCCCCTTAAAGAAAAGGTTTTGGAAACCTATAGAGTCACTATTAGCCTGTAGGGTGGAAACTGCAATACCCCAGATCTGCACTGCTAGAGGGGAGATACATGAACAACATGAGAAAACAAGGGAAGAAAATGATCCAAACAAATCTAGATTCTATATTAATAGAATCCAGTGACAGTATGATAGAAGAAATGTCAGAAAAGGACTTCAGATTATACATGATTAAAATCATGAATAAAGCAAAGGATGAAATAAAACAGCAAATGCAGGCAATGAATGATAATACCAATAAGCAGTTGAAAGAGCAACTGCAGTAAGCAAAAGATCATTTCAATACAGAAATTCTAAAAAAAAACAAAACAAAAACAAAAACAAACAAGCAAACAAATGAAAATCCTTGAAATGAAGGAAACAATAAACCAAATAAAAAACTCAATGGAAAGCATCACCAAAAGACTAGACCACTTGGAAGATAGAACCTCAGACAATGAAGACAAAATATTTAATCTTGAATATAAAGTTGTCCAAACAGAGAAGATGGTAAGAAATCATGAACAGAATCTCCAAGAACTATGGGACATCATGAAAAGACCAAATTTAAGAATTATTGGGATTGAGAAAGGGCAGAGATATAAACCAAAGGAATGAACAACCTATTCAATGAAATAATATCAGAAAATTTCCCAAGCCTGAAGTATGAAATGGAAAATCAAATACAAGAGGCTTACAGAACACCAAATGCACAAAATCACAACAGATCCACAACAAGGCACATTATAATGAAAATGCCTAACATACAAAATAAAGATAGGATTTTGAAGGTTGTGAGAGAAAAGCATCAGATTACATATAGGGGGAAACCAGTATGGATATCAGCAGATTTCTCAACCCAGACTCTAAAAGCTAGAAGGGCCTGGAAGAACATATTTCAAGCTCTGAAAGAACATGGTTGCCAACCAAGAATCCTATATCCAACAAAACTAACCTTCAGATTTGAAGACGAAATAAAATTTTTCCATGATAAACAAAAGTTAAAAGAATTTACAAATAGAAAGCCTGTGCTTCAGAATATTCTAAACAAAATATTCCATGAGGAGGAAATGAAAAACAATGTAGGTCAGTAAAGGGAGGAACTACCTTAAAGGAAAAGCCGTTCAAAGGAGAAGCCAAGTCAAGTTAAAAACCAAAATAAGGTTTTCCACGGGGCGATCCAAGATGGCGGACTAGAGGGTGACTGCATCTCCAGTCGCTCCAGAACCCAGGATTCAAGAAGGTGAGGCATTGAGAGACTCGGACTAAAATAGAGCATCGGGGTGAGTCTCCCCCACCCTGTGAAGTGCTGCCTGGGCAGCAAGCCTGGATTAGGGTGGTTATTAGAGTAGGGCAGGGCAGCTAGAGTCTTCCCCAGGCGGCCCTGCGCACTCCGGCAGTGGGCTCCTCCCATGTGGCCAGATTCTCCAGCATCTCGGAGCAGGCCCTCCGGTGACAGCCTTTCTGCACAGCGCCAAGCTTCACGTCCCTGAACCAGGGTGGTGAGTTCCTGCCCACAGGTTGCTTCAGGGACCAGGACAGGGCAGCCAGGGACTTCCCCAAGCAGCCCACAGCCCAGCCCACTCTGGCAGGAAGCGCCTTTCCAGGCTAGCTTCTCGGAGCAGAACCCCCAGTGAGAGCCTTTCCACACAGAGCCAGCTCCAAGTCCTGGAACCACACCTAGACACATTATTATGAAAATACCTAACATACAAAATAAAGACAGAATTTTAAAGGCCGTGAGAGAAAAGAATCACATTCAGGGGGAAACCAATAAGAATATCAGCAGATTTTTCAATCCAGACCCTAAAAGCTAGAAGGACCTGGAACAACATTTACCAAGCCCTGAAAGAAAATGGATGCCAATCAAGAATCTTATACCCAGCAAAACTTACTTTCAGATTTGACGATGAAATAAGATCCTTCCATGATAAACAAAAGCTAAAGGAATTTACAAAAAGAAAGCCAGCATTGCAGAACATTCTCAGCAAAATATTCCATGAGGAAGAGATGAAAAACAATGATGCCAATCAGCAACGGGAGGAACTAACCTAAAGGAATAGCCAAATAAAGGGGAAACCAAATCATGTCAAAAAACAAAAATGAGTCAAATGACTGGGAATACAAATCATATCACAATAATAACCTTGAATGTTAATGGCCTGAACTCATCAATCAAAAGACATAGAGTGGCAGAATGGATTAAAAAGAAAAATCCAACAATTTGCTGCCTGGAAGAGACTCATCTCATAGAAAGAGATACCCATAGACTAAAGGTGAAAGGATGGGAAAAACATACCATGCACACGGACACAGCATAAAGGCTGGAGTATCCATCCTCATTTCAGATAATGTGGACTTCAAGCCGAAACTAGTCAGAAGGAATAAAGATGGACATTACATACTGCTTAAGGGAAGCATAAATCAGCAAGACATAACAATCATAAATATCTATGCCCCGAACATTGGCTCATCCATGTATGTCAAACAAATCCTTCTCAATTCCAGAAATCAAATAGAACACAACACAATAATACTTGGTGATTTTAACACACCTCTCTCACCGCTGGATGGATCATCCAAACAAAAATTGAATAAAGAAACCATAGATCTCAATAACACAATCAACAATTTAGACTTAACTGACTTATATAGAATATACCATCCAACAAAGAACGAATACACTTTCTTCTCAGGAGCACATGGATCCTTCTCTAAAATAGACCATGTCTTATGCCACAAAGCTACTGTTACCAAATACAAGAAGATAGAGATACTACCTTGTACTCTATCAGATCATAAAGGATTGAAATTAGAAATAAATGACAGAATAAAAAACAAAGTTCTCCAATACCTGGAGATTAAATAATACACTATTATACGATGAATGGATAACAGAAGGCATCAGGAGGGAAATTAAAAGATTCTTAGAAGTAAACGAGAACAAAGACACATTCAAAATCTCTGAGACACTATGAAAGCAGTACTTAGAGGAAGACTTATTTCATGGGGTGCATTCAACAAAAGAAGTAGAAATCAACAAATAAACGACTTAACACTACAGTTCAAAGCCCTAGAAAAAGAAGAGCAGACCAACACCAAAAGTAGTAGAAGAAAGGAAATAGTTAAAATCAGAGCCAAAATCAACGAAATAGAAACAAAAGAAACAATCGGAAAAATTAACAAAATAAATAGTTGGTTCTTTGAAAAAATAAACAAAATTGATAAACCCTTAGACACACTAAAAAAGAGAAAGAGGGAGAAAACTCAAATTACTAAAATTCAGAATAAGGAAATATCACAACAGACGCGAGTGAAATACAAAATATAATTAGAAGCTATTTTGAAAATCTATACTCCAACAAAACAGAAAACCTTGAAGACATCAACAAGTTTCTGGAGACATATGAATTACCGAAACTGAATGAGGAGGACATATACAACTTAAATAAATCCATTTCAAGCAATGAAATAGAAGAGGTCATCAAAAGCCTACCAACAAAGAAAAGTCCAGGACCAGATGGGTTCTCAGCTGTGTTCAACAAAACCTTTAAAGAAGAGCTCATTCCAGTACTTCTCAAAGAGTTCCATGAAATAGAAAGGGGGGAACCCTCCCAAACTCATTCTATGAAGCCAATATCACCCTGATACCTAAACCAGACAGAAACACATCAAGGAAAGAAAATTTTAGACCAATATCCTTAATGAACATCGATGCAAAAATTGTCAACAAAATTTTAGAAAATCGCATACAAAAATATATTTAAAAGATAGTGCACCACGATCAAGTGGGTTTTTCCCAGGGATGCAAGGTTGGTTCAACATCCGGAAATCAATCAATGTCATTCACCATATCAACAGACTAAAAGTTAAGAATCACATGATTATTTCATGAGATGCATTAAAAGCATTTGATAAAATACAGCATCCCTTCATACTCAAAACACTAGAAAAAATTGGGGTAGTGGGAACATTCCTTAACATTGTAAAGGCCATCTATGCTAAGCCCATGGCCAATATCATTCTAAATGGTGAAAAACTGAAAGCATTCCCCCTAAAAACTGGAACAAGACAGGGATGCCCTCTTTCACCACTTCTATTCAACATCGTTCTTGAGTCTTTAGCTAGAGCAATTAGACAAACCAAAGAAATTAAAGGGATACGAATTGGAAAAGAAGAACTCAAACTATCCCTGTTCGCTGATGACATGATTATATATTTAGAGGAACCTGGAAATTCCATCAGAAAACTGTTAGAACTCATAAGTGAATTCCGTAAAGTGGCAGGTTACAAGATCAATGCTCATAAATCCAATGCATTTTTATACATAAGTGATGAATCTTCATAAAGAGAAATCAGGAAAACTACCCCATTCACAATAGCATCAAAAAAAATAAAATACTTGGGAATGAATCTCACAAAACAGGTGAAAGACCTCTACAATGAGAACTACAGAACACTAAAGAAAGAAATTAAAGAAAACCTTAGAAGATGGAAAGATCTCCCATGTTCTTGGATAGGCAGAATTAATATTGTCAAAATGGCCATACTACCAAAAGTGCTATACAGATTCAATGCAATTCCAATTAAAATCCCAATGATGTACCTTACAGAAATAGAGCAAGCAATTATGAAATTCATCTGGAAGAATAAGAAACCCAGAATAGCTAAAACAATCCTCAGTAGAAAGAGCGAAGCAGGGGGTATCACAATTCCAGATCTTCAACTCTATTACAAAGCAATAGTAACAAAAACGGCATGGTACTTGTACCAAAAAAGACAGGTAGATCAATGGTACAGAATAGAGGACATGGACACAAACCCAAATAAATACAATTTTCTCATACTAGACAAAGGTGCCAGAAATATGCAATGGAGAAAAGATAGCCTCTTCAACAAATGGTGCTGGGAAAACTGGAAATCCATATACAACAGAGTGAAACTAAATCCCTATCTCTCACCCTGCACAAAACTCAAAATGGATCAAGGACCTCGGAATCAGACCAGAGACCCTGCATGTAATAGAAGAAAAAGTAGGTCCAAACCTTCAACTTGTTGGCTTAGGATCAGACTTCCTTAACAGGACTCCCATAGCACAAGAAATAAAAGCTAGAATCAACCACTGGGTTAGATTCAAACTAAAAAGCTTTCTCTCAGCAAAGGAAACTATCAGTAATGTGAAGAGAGAGCCTACAGAGTGGGAGAATATCTTTGCCACTCATACTTCAGATGGAGCGCTAATTTCCAGAATCTATAAAGAACTCAAAAAACTCTACACCAAGAATACAAATAATCCAATCAACATATGGGCTAAGGAAATGAACAGAGACTTCACAGAAGAAGATGTACAAGCAATCAACAGATATATGAAAAAATGTTCAACATCTCTAGTTATAAGAGAAATGCAAATCAAAACTACCCTAAGATTTCATCTCACCCCAATTAGAATGGCGATTATGAAGAACACAAGCCACAATAGGTGTTGGCGAGGATGTGGGGAAAAAGGTACACTCATACATTGCTGGTGGGGTTGCAAATTAGTGCAGCCACTCTGGAAAGCAGTATGGAGATTCCTCAGAAAACTTGGAATGGAACCACCATTTGACCCAGCTATCCCACTCCTTGGCCTATACCCAAAGGACTTAAAATCAGCATACTACAGAAATACAGCCACATCAATGTTCATAGCTGCTCAATTCACCATAGCCAGATTGTGGAACCAACCTAGATGCCCTTCAGTTGATGAATGGATAAAGAAACTGTGGCATATATATACAATGGAATATTACTGTGCCATGAAGAATGATAAAATTATGGCATTTGCAGGCAAATGGATGAAATTGGAGAATATCATGCTAAGTGAGATAAGCCAATCTCAAAAAACCAAAGGATGAATGTTCTCTCTGATAAGCGGATGATGACATATAAGGGGGGTAGGAGGGGTTAGCGTTAGTGTTCGGGTTAGGGTTAGGTTTAGGGTTAGGGATAAGGAGGGTGGTAAGAATGGAGGAAGGAAGGACTGTGTAGTGGGAAAAGAGGGGTGGGAAGGGTGGGGAGGAGGGAAAAATAACAGAATGAATCAAACAACATTGCCTTCTGTAAATGTATGATTTAAAAAAAAAAAGAAAAGCAAAAAAACCAAACCAAAATAAGCCCAATTGACTGGGAACACACATCATATCTCAATAATAACCCTGAACGTTGATGGCCTAAACTCATCAATCAAAAGACATAGACTGGCAGAATGTATTAAAAAGAAAGATCCAACAATATGTTACCTTCAAGAGACTCATCTCATAGAAAAAGGCATCCACAGACTAAAGGTGTAAAGATGGGAAAAAACCTACCACGCACATGGACTCAGTAAAACATTGGGGGTTTCCATCCTTATTTCAGATAAAGTGGACTTCAACTCAAAGTTAGAAGGGATAAAGAAGGACATTTCATACTGATTAAGGAAACCATAAATCAGGAAGACATAAGGATCGTAAATTTTTATGCCCCAAACAATGGTGCATCCCTGTACATCAAACAAATTCTTCTCAATTCCAGGAATCAATTAGACCACAACACAGTAATTGTGGGTGACTTTAACACACCGCTGTCATCACTGGATTGATCTTCCAAACAAAAACTGAACAAATCATAGAACTCAATAACCTAGAGTTAACAGACATATACAGAATATCCTATCATCAATGAGCGAATTTCTTCTCAGCAGCACATGGAACCTTCTCGAAAATAGACCATATGTTATGCTACAAAGCAGCCCACAGTAAATGTAAAAAAATAGAGATACTGCCTTGTGTTCTATCAGATCATAATGGAATGAAATTAGAAATCAATGACAAAATAAAAAACAAATTACTCCAACACCTGGAGACTAAATAATATGCTATTGAATAAAACATGGATAACAGAAAACATCAGGAAGGAGATAAAAAAAATTCTTAAAGGTCAATCAATGAGAACGATGATACAACATATAAAAATCTCTGGGACAATATGAAAGCAGTACTAAGAGGAAAATTCATTGCATGGAGCGCATTCAAGAAATGAATATAAAGTCAACAATTAAATGACCTAACATTACAGCTCAAAACCCTAGAAAAAGAAAAACAGAATAACACCAAAAGTAGTAGAGGACAGGAAATAATTGAAATCAGAGCTGAAATCAATGAAATTGAAACAAAAGAAACAATTCAAAAAATTGACAGAACAAAAAGTTGGTTCTTTGAAAAAGTAATCAAAATAGACAAACCCTTAGCCACACTAACAAAGAGGAGAGACAAAACTCAAATTATTAGAACTCGTGACGAAAAAGGAAATATCATGACAGATACCACTGAAATACATAACATAATGAGAAGCTACTTTGAAAATCTGTATTCCAACAAAATATAAAATACCAAAGACATCAACAAATTTCTAGAGACATATGCTCCTCCCAAACTGACCCAGGAGGACATATACAATTTAAATAGAACAATATCAAGCAATGAAATAGAAGAAGCCATCAAAAGCCTACCATCCAAGAAAAGCCCAGGACCAGAGGGATTCTCAGCCAAGTTCTGCAAGACCTTCCAAGAAGAACTCATTCCAATAAGAGGAAAGTATGGATAATATGAATACTTATTTTTCTCACAAAGTTAGAAGAGTTATACTTTGTGATGTCTGCCAGTTTCAGGATAGCAGACTGTTCCCAAATCCATCTATTGTCAATTCATCAAAATCTCCTCCTTGACTAACTTCTCTTTCTCCATCACTGTTACACCTACTAATCTCATAGCATGCAGCGAAGATAGTGTTCGGAGAAAAAGAGAAATGAAATGTTCTAATGTTCAACTGTAATTTAGGGAAATCTCTCCTTGAAAGTCTTGTGTCATCCTAAGATTTCCAAAAACACATGGAAAAGACTTTGATGGATCTACATGTTCTTAATACTTTGGCATTAATGGAATTCTCTATGTCTACAAACAAAGAATAAATGAATATCACATTTATATAAATCCTATCCATCAAGGGAAAAGGTGAAGGTAAAAACAAATATAATTTATTTTCAGATATTCCTGTGTGATCCAAAAGCCTATGAAAGTTTTTTTTTTTTTTTTATAGCTACAATAATACTTACATCCTGGAGAAGAATGGCAAGAATTGTTAACTAAAATGTATTTTATTTTATATCTTCATAATGTATGCAGGGATTTCACTTATAATCTGTGTTTATACCAAACCATGGTAAGAGTTCCTGTTTCCTAAATAGATGTCAAAATGGAACAAGTCAGTGATATAAAAGCATGCCCAGTAAATAAAAGGATTTAGACATTAAAGATACATTAAAACTTGGTCCTCCATTGAAATGGAGAAAAGCCTCATAAAGCACAGTGGAATCTGGTAAATATATTGCTGACATATCAGAGATGTATGTTAATTTCCAGCATAGGTGGACAGAGAGAATGATAGAAGTGAGAAACTCCAGAGAGAGAGAAAACCAATTTCTTAACTTCTTCTTTAGCATTTTGGTTTGATGTCAAAACCCTTGCTCTATGGTATGTAACTGGTGAGTGTGTTGTAGACACTCAGTTGTGAAAAAGCACAACCCCCCGTCATGGTTACATATAGAAAATAATTTTCCATGTTAGTCAGGGTAGGTTAGGCTATGCTGCAGTAACAAATTCTGAAATATCTCTGGTTTAACATAATAAAAGATTATCAGACTTTTATAGTATAGTGTGAGTCAGACAGCTCTCCTTAGTAACTTCCTTTCAAATGATGACTCAGATTCCAAAATATTCCTGTATTAAGACTATGGCATATGGAACAAATGACTCACATTGCAACCGCTGGAAAAGAAGAGCAGCTGGTAGCACATGGAGCATGTTTTAAAATAATTCCCATATCTTCCAGCCAGGTGGTAGACTAGAATTCAGTGAAATCACCCCAATCTCACTTCAGGAGTGGTTGATTGTCTTCCTCTGTGCCTTGAAAGAAGACGTGAAGTTATTATCCTTGCCTTAGGTTTCAAGATTATGAGGAAAAGAAATGCTGCTTTCTCATGTGTGAAATCCCTGGCAAAGGATTTATTGCCAAAGTTAAGAACTGTACTCGTCATGGGAGGCAGAATAAAGTAGTACTGAACTTTAAGGTAGATGTTAGCATTGGATATTCATTACAGGTGAATAAGCTAATATCTCCTTACATAGAGAAGAAGACAGAAAAAAAATGTGAAAATAATTTGAAGATGAACTATGAGAATTCCCATATTAACACGGAAAGCATTTTAATCAGAGGATTTTCACCTGCTATTGTGATCACCTTTCAACTCCCTAGTCTTAGGATGTATCCTGTGTGAGGGCATACGAGGGTTGGACATAGCTTTTCAGGTCAGTCATGCCTCTAACACTCAGTGATGTGATTATACACTCCCCCTTCCATCTTCCTTGAACATTGGATGGTAAATTTGACACAAAGTCTGTAGCTGAGATTTCTTTAAATTGGGAAGAAAGTTGTTGAAGTTAGAAATGTCTGTTTTCCAATCTTATGTGTCTTATTCACCAGGATTGAACTTTTTTAAAGATTCCATTTGTCATCTGCTATTGCTTCCAACTATTAGATATTCATATTTTTTCCTTTTATTGAAATACCAATTTGATTTCTGTAGTAACTTTTTCAGAAGACAAAAATTCACATTCTAGGAAATATACTAAACCTGTTTATTGTGATCTTTGTTGTCCCTGCCCCATTTTCTTAGAATATTGTTATACCTTTGAGCTTAGAGGTTTTTTTAAAAAAAATGATACTTCACAAGTCAGATGATATTATTCTGTAACATGTAAAGTTAAATTTTTACCCAAAGTATAACCTAGTTAGTAAAAATGAGGTTAGAATGTGAATATTCTCTATTTCCCGTCATTGTTTCTGTGAGCAGTTATGCATGGTGGGATCTGGTTTTACATCTTATTGCTCTGAGACCTTTTAAATAAGTGTATGCCTCTCTGAGAATCAGTTTGCTTCTCTATGAAGGGGTAATTAATAGTATCTACAATAGATTAGTTATAAAGATCAAATAAGAAATTGCTTGACAAGTTTATATAGTGAATTTTTAAGTAATGATTAGATATTATGATAGTCAATAATGGTGTCTTCTTCAATTATCAATTGATTGTCCCATGGGAATCTCCTTAATCTTATTTTTTTAAAACCCTCTAAAATTTCATTTCATGGAAAATAGACTAAATATCCATCATAATATGAAACTTAGCATAAGGTTTCTAGGACATGTGTATAGGAACTCTAAATTTCTCTGGCTTTACCCAGAGTAATTACTAAGTGAGTGTGGTCATTCTTTTGCAAGTCTATGCCTAATGATATCACAATTTAATTCTGAGATGATCCACTGTCTAATATAGTATCCAAGTACTTAATAATAAAATGCTAAATAAACCGTACGTTTATGCAGTGAGATTACAAGCCTCTACTTAGAAAGAAGGAACTTGCTTCTGAAATTATTTTCTTGGATATACAATCATGTTACTTGAACATTCCTTATGTAACTTTAGAAATTCAGCACATTTGTAACCACAGATCATCCATCTAAGAATCTGACCAACCAGCATTCATGTTAACACACTCTAAGAGAAACCTCATGAAAAAGATGAAATGATTGGCTTCAGTTAAGACCAAGAAACCTAGAGCTGAAATCAAAATATTTTCTCTAAAACATCAGATTTCTACCTGACATATGAAAGGACAACTGGAAATTCATAGGAAACCACAGGGAGAAATTTCTCTTAGAAATGGCAACAGCTCCAGACACTGAAGAAAAACAAAAGTGCAATTGAAAGGTGAAGCTGGATTTAAATCAAAACATAGTGCATTTTATCCCTAGCGAGGTAAATACAGACTGAATCTAGGAGGAATACATTTTCCTATTTTCCTCCATCAGATCAAAACCAATGAAGGTTAAAAAAAATAAATGAAAAGTAAAGAAAGATCCAGAGGTTCCTAGGAAATCCCAAGTCAGGCAAATGAGATCCATCAGGACCAACTCAAGAAGTGTTACAGATAGAATCTTCCTGACTCTTCCTGACTTCCTTTTCTTCCTATCCTGCACCCTGGGACTGGGACATAAAGGCTTTCAAAGTAACTTCTGAGGCCAGCTATTGTTTCTTTTCTTTGGTTTGAGGCTTCAGATATTTTAAGTTCTTGGCAGTTTCTTTTGAATATACCTCCCTTCCTCAAAATGATGAAACTCCTTCAATTCCTCCTCCTCCTCACCTCCACTCTCATTTTGTGGGACCAAATGTCTTCCATCTCCCTGCCTGAGCTTGGACAGTTTATTCTTTCGTTTGCTCCTCCCATATCCTTTCTTTCTTTTCCTTCCTCTCCTCCCACTTTTTTAGCTCTCTCTACCTACAAGTCTTCATCACTGTCCGCCCACCCTACTCCTGCTTCCTTCATAAGTTTATCCATCATGATTTGACTTCAACTGTGAACGTTTTAGAGCGCTGAGTATTTTTCTGTTGCACAAGCACCTTTGCAGGCCTTTGGGCAAGGTAAGTCCTTGTTGTTCTAGCTTCCAAGGGCTGCTGCAGGAAAAGTACTACAAGCTTTGTGGTTTGGAACAACAAAAATAAATGAAGCTGGAAATCAAGGTGTTGGTAGGGTCATGCACCCATTTAAAGGCACCACGGAAAGATCCAGTCTGTGCTCTGTGAATTTCTGGTAACTTGAAGCATCCCTTGTCTTGAAGGTGGTCATCTTCTCTCCATGTTGCTTCATATCCTCTTCCCTTTGTGCCTGTCTGTGCCCAAATTTCCCCTTTTCTATAAGGATGCAGTTGAATAGTTTAGGATCTATGTGAATGACCTCATTTTAAATTGATTACCTCTGTAAAGACTATTTTCATATGAAGTCCCATTCTTACATACTAGAGGTTGGCACTTGAACATAGTTTTTTTTTGGAGGGGGGGATATTCATCATTAAGTCAAAATGAAGATTTTATGGATGTTTATTAGAATCGTAATGCTCAATCTTTATGTAAAGTGGTTGGAAAATATAAAAAGTTTTAACAAATACAGAGTATCATTATTATTGTTATTAGAAAGAGTAGACATTTATTTAAAATTGAACCTAAGCTTTTGTTTTGTTTTATACTGAGGAATGAAACGACTGACTCTGTTCCACTGAGCGACATTCCTGTCCCTTTGAAAATTTATTTTCAGACAGGGTCTTGCTAAATTCCTGAGCCTGGTCTCCAATTTGCAATCCTCCTGCCTTAGCCTCTGAGTACACCTAAACTTTGAAGAGAATATATGCTATTTTGACTTGAAGAAAATACCCTTGTTAAATGAATCTTTAGTCTTTAAGCTATCTTTTTAATTTTTCTTCAGGTTTTCTGCTGAAAAACTCTTCTGTACTTGTTTCAATTAGGCATCAATAATCCCCCAATCACAATTCACTTAAAGTTAGTGAAATCTAAGTGGAATGGTTCCTTTGCCTACTGTTGAGTCAGGTGTATATCCATGTATGGGCACCTGCTGCCCACTTTGAATGATCATATGACTGCCCATCTTCATGGCATAAGAAAGAGATATAAAGAGACAGCCATTCCCAGATAAGCCTCAGGAATTAGAAAAAAACATGGGAATGGGTAACATACTCATGTTTTGTTATGATGGTTTTACATAGATCCTTGGGAAGCCTGGAAGAGTAGAGTCCTTGGTTATCATACTTTTGACATGCTGAGCAAGTATCAGATCTGCAGCATATGTTGTCTTCTGATCAAATACAGATGGGGAGGATGTGAGGTCTTCGAATGGGAACAACAGATTCAGCAGCTGGTACAGTTCTTGTTGCTGCAGTGGGTGACTTTCAAGTTTAGAAGAATTTAGGCTGTGAAAGCCAAAATTCTTCTAAACTTGAGACAGTAGAGCTCATGTTTGGGCAAACTCAGTGCTGACTGTATTCCAACAATATGGTGGTCACTTGAGATGTGAGATTAATAGGTGGTGATAAGAATTAAGATCTCAGAAACATTCATTAAAAAGTCCCTTAAATGCTGTATTAGGGTTCTTTAGAGGAACAGAATCAACAGGAAGTATGATTATAAAAAGGGGATTTATTAGAATGGCTTACACCACCAGAAGTTGGATAGTCCACAGTTACCGTCTGTAAGAAATAGCAGCTGGAAGAAATAGCAACTGCACAGTCCAAGAAGCAGAAGCTCCAGAACAACAAGGATCAACAGTGCTACTCTAGTCTGAGACCAAGACTTCTGGAAACTACCTGGAGAATCACTGGCAGTGTCTGCCTTAAAAGAGTGAAGAGGCGAGAATCCGATATCATCAGAGGATCGAAGCAGCAATCAAGAACCTGAGAAACCATTCAAGAAGAGCTGAGCTTACATCTGTATCTGCATTTGCTTCCTTGTTTTTCGAACTTTTATTCCAACCTATCTGGTGGTGCTGCCCACACTTAGGGAGGTTCTTCAGTTCACTATCCCACATTCCCATCATTCCTAGACACACCCTCCTTGACACACCCAGAAACCTCTTGATCATGGGCATCTCTTAATCCAATCAAGTTGAAAATCAAATTAACCATTACACATGCTTTGCTTGAACTAACCCACCGTGTGATGTTATCCCAGATAATGGCTTAATGTTCACTTACAGTTGGTTTTTCTCAACTCTCCTCTATCTTTGCTTGTGTGGGTGATGGAGGCAGTAGTCTTAAGCAGGTCCATGCTGGCTCTCCTTGTCAATCTCCCTGAAGTTAAGGCTACTAATAAAATGGCAGCTGTGTAGAAGAAGGTAGTAGGAATGCTGCTGTTGCTTGTATTGGACACCACCCACTTGTACGTGGAAACCATCTTTACATCCTCTGGTAGCTCTTCATCTCCACCCCCAGGGATTTAACTTGACCAACAGATATAAAAATAACCACCCATTTTCTCCTCCCATCCCCTGGTTAGAACCAGAAATGTGATATTACATTAAAAATTTTGTGATGTTCTTTATATAAAGTAAACTTTTTAGGACAGTATTTTGAAAAGGATGACAAAAAAATCAAATGTAGGTAGTTTTTTGTTTTCATTGTATGACTTTGTGTGTGTGTGCACGAGTGTGCGTGTGCACTTGTCTTTTCTCCAGGAGCTGAGATTTTAATAGATAATGGGGAAACAAATAGAAACATCATGTAATAAACATGCTGTGCACTGTCACTGTTAATTCAAACGTAATGAACGATGACTGAATAATAATGGTCGCATACAGAGGTCTGCCACGTGGTCCTTCTGTGGAGGGCTGTTGCAGGTTGCTTCCTGAAATGTGACTGCCAGGAGCCAGCCAGCAGCACGCCACGTGATCAGATTGGCTGCTGCTCTCAGACTCTCACAGGGATTTTTAACTTTTTCTCTTAGTTGAATCATAATAATGAAATCAAATCCTAGGGAGGTTTATAGATGTGTATGCGGTAGCAAAGAAAGGAGGGGGAGTGCGGGGGAACAAAGAAGGAAAGACAAAAGAGGAAAGAAAAATTAAATGAAACCCGAATGTTATTTTTTCCTACACTGTGAGAATCATCTTCTGAATTAGAAACAGGCTATTTTCTTCTCCTCCTCCCACCATCTGAAGATATATTAACTCCTGCTTTATGTAACGCTGGTATATTAATGGCACAGAGTGTATAGAAGTGGACACTTCTCTCTGTACAGTATTCTAATATCTCAAGTCCAAATTATACCATGTATAATTTGTAAGTAAAGCCAAATGATCCCTCTCTTGTAAAGTTATACATTTGGCACATTCATTTACTTGATAATACTTATTCTGAACAAACTGAAGGATAGCAAAATTTGTGCTAGTTTGGTCCAAAGGTCTGGGGTCTAACTGGGGGAGATTAAGGAGAAAGCCCCTTTTGAAAATAGGAAATTACATTTATAGCAGACTGTACCTTTCAAACTGTCCACTCTGGAATTCACAGTCTTGAACAAAACCTAGAAGATCCAAGAAATATGTTGTTTCTTCCCCAGTGATATGGTGGGGATCTGGTGAAAATTATCTGAGATTATGTAAATTAAGGCACTTCATTCACTGCAAGCTACTAGATCTTTGCTACTGAAAGTATGATCTGTGGAGCAGCAGTATTGGCACCACCCAGCAGCTTGTTATAAAATGCAGACTCTACCCTAGATCTTACAAACTAGAGTCTGCATTTTGGCCAGGATCCCCAGACTATTCATGTGCACAGTTGAGCTTGACAATTATTTGCTGTGTATGTAATAATCTTAAGTAATGAAATAATGAAAACTATTTGATGGACATAATCTTGAGGGAGGGGTTGATGAAAAATCATCAAACTTCCTCCAAAAGAAAATTTAAAAACAGTCTGAACCAAGAGAAAAGAAAACATGATCTAAATACAGAAGTGCATTCTCTAAGGCATTTTCTTCTCTATGTCCACAAAATCCTAAACACATCCACCTTTTGTTTTAACCTCCTATAGTAGGAACATAATTGATAGAGTAGTGACCATGAAAGTTTATAATGATCTAAAAGTTTTAGTTACATTAATATTCTAGTAGTTAGTAGTGGAAAGGCATTTATAGATTTATGAAGATTTTCATTCACAAGTTTCAAAATATATTCTTTCATTATACCATGAATATTCTTATATAATCAGAAGATTTACACCATAATCCTTGAAAATTCTGGCAATTCATGCCTTTTATTACACTTCCTTTCTGTTGCAGCTGAGGCAGCAGTGGCTGTGCCTTATACTAGTAGAGTCTGATTGAAGTGTCATGGAAAATTTCGATTCCAATCAGAAATAGATGCTGAAATTTCCATTCCTTTTCCAAAGGATATTTCATTGATTCAGAGAAAAAGAAAGCAAATAGAAGGAAGTACTCTTTATTAAATATTTTTAATAATGAAAAATGTTGGAAAATGTAACCTCTTTACTTCTCATATCCCTTTAATGCCTACTCTGTATGAACTGAAACTATTTTAGTAGTTTGGGGGAAACAGTGAATGTACAGCAGTAACACACAATCTGAAATGAGGTCTGAAAAGGTCTGAAAATAACCTAGTTAACAAACAAGTTGTGAAGCTTATGATTTTTAATCACTGACTTAGATAACTTAGCTCTTAAAATCCAGAACTAAAGCTCAAATGTGACTCACAATCTATCTCTGAAAAACAAAGTGAATTACGGACTTACCAACCACCAAGTTTATTTCATTATGAGAGAAAAGGTACACATCCCTCAGACCCTTTCAGATCTAAAACAACTGGATCAATCAAATCTCCAATATTCTGAAAAATTTCCTTCCTGAGTGTTAAATACCTATTAATGAACTTCTGGTACATGGAATAGCCAGTTTACTCCCTCTTTCTGACTCAAATACTCTGGCTCCATAGTTGCCATTAGGAATGATTTCAGCTGCAAGTAATAAAGAACAGTGACTTAGACAAAAGGACAATCTAATTATCTGACAGAACACAAGTCCAAAGTTGCAGAGTTTGGTTGGTACTGTGTCTCAATGATGTCATGGCAGACACTCTGATTCCCTACTCATCTATTCTTAGAATGTTGATATTTTCTTTTGTTAGTCATAAAACAACTGCCACAGCTCTGAGCATATCTTCACAATAAGACTCCTCACACAAAAGACATGACCAGGCAGCAAAAAGGACTCACCTCACTGACTCTATTTTTATCAGGGAGGAAAATCTTTCTCAGAAGCCCAGGCTGTAGACATTTCATTAGCTCCCCTTTTCCTTAATCTGGCCATTGCTGCTTTTAACTGCAAGAAAGGCAGATAAAGTGAGTTATTTTTTAACCTCATTAGTAGAAGACAGGCAAGAGACAAAGGATTTGGGAATGGCTGATGTGTAAGTCAATGATTGTCCTATGTAACCATTAAATTGACCTCCTTCAGAGGCTCCTGTGTATTGTCTGCTTCAGAGTGTGTTCCCTATCATTATGTCAGACTCCAGTGTGCATATGAATCCCGCGGAAGTCTTACTGAAGCACAGACTATGATGCAGCAAGTCTGGTGGGGTCTGAGAATTTGCATTTTTAACAAGCTCTCAAGATGCCAATGCTGCTGTGTCATGGGCAACACTCTGAGTAGCAATGTTCCACATGATATCTGGCCCAGCATACCTTTAAAAAGTTTAGCCTCAGTATAATTAGGCCTATTCACAGTTTAACCCTTCAATATCTTTCTCCTATCTTTTTCTGTGTACAGCCAGGTTTTCTTATCTTTATTAATTTTATGTTCTCACTTGTCCCAGTCACTTTAAATAAAATAATGCATGTGAACTCTTTAGCACAAACAGATTTTAAGTGCAAGGCCCCTTAATCTTTTCTTCTTGTTTTTTATTCTTATTTAATTTGTGAAAGATTGTGTGCTTTCTCCCTTTGTAAAATTCCATTTCTCATAAAATTTCATTTATGAGAAAAAAATATGGATATCCAAATTGATGAATGTAAGTTCAGTGGCAGTGATAGTCTTATATCAGGGAGAAGAAAAATTCTGCCTTTTGTGATGTGCGAAAAGTAAGAGAATGATTTATTGGCTTCCTCTAATGTTGATAGAAAAGCTGAGACTATGTTTAGCAAATTGTCACAGAATTCCTTATCCAGATGGACACTTCCTTTTCAAATTAAACTAGTTATTCCTTAATTACAGCAGTCACAAGAAATAAAGTTCTCTCTCAGGCAATGTTACTGTTTTTCTCTTTTGTTTAATTACAAACATAAAATTATTTACCACTGTGCCAGTTTGCGGTATTTAAGTTATACTGAGGACTAAACATACTTTTATACTCCTGATTTTACTGGAAAATACATTTTGACCTCTGGTCAACCTGCTTACATCCATGCTTTTAAGTGCTGTGCTATTGATTAAAGACAACTCATACTCTATAAATGGTGCTGCCAGTACAGCTTTGCACAGTGATGGAAGTGTTCTCTATGGGTACTGTGCCACGTGGCAGCCACTAGTCACCAATGGGTACTGAGCACTTGAAACATGACTCATTCAACTGAGGAATGATTTTTTTTTTAAATTGTAAAATTTTATTTGTTCTAATTAGTAGTATATGATAATAGAATACATTTATTCATATTGATAGATCATTCATAAATGGACTGTAATCTCACATTTTCTGAGCATACATATTGTAGGATCACATGGTTCATGCAGTCATAGATGTACATGTCTGTTTCATTCTTTCCCCCACACCCCTTCCCCTTCCTTCACTCCCCTCTAACTAATATACAGTAACTCTATTCTTCCCTAGTGCCCCTCTGTATTGTGAATTAGCTTCTGCATATCAGAGAAAACATTCATTCAGCCTATGGTTTTTGGGGTTTGGCTTATTTCCCTTAGCATGATATTTTCTAACTCCATCCATTTATAAGCAAATGCTAAAATTTCATTCTTCTTTAAAACTGAGTAATATTCCATCATATCTATATGTATATAATACATACAACAAACATTTTCTTTATTCATTCATCTGTTGGAGGGCATCTAGGTTGGTTCTGTAGTTCAGCTATGGTGAACTGAGTTGCTATAAACATTGATGTGGCTGTGTCATGTTGATTTTAAGTCCTTTGGGTAGAAACGAAGGAGTGGGATAACTGGTTCAAATGTTCGTTCCATTGCAAGTTTTCTGAGGAATCTCCATACTGAGGAATGATTTTTAACTTTATTTTAATGAATTTACTTTTAAATGTAACTAGTCATCTGTGACTGAAGACTGCTATATTAGACATCTCTAAAGACTCTGAAAGGTTGTTAACTTTGTTTTGAGCAGTTGCCAATAGGAGCCAAGGTTTCTATCTCCTCTGTGTACAGCATTGTCTAAGAGTCTACTTGGCTTTTTAGAAATGCAATTGTGCAATATAAATGGGACTAAACGAGCTAATGTTAGGTGTATAGATATTAAGAAAATGTATAATGAATATTTTGGCTGTTGGAGGATGCAGGTATTGAGAAAAATTCTTGTGATAAGAAAAAGCAAGGGAATAGGAGATAGTAATAATATTGAAATAATACTCCTTTAAGGGTTGAAGACCTCATCGAACTTCATAGTTTCATGTCCAGTTGAGTGAAAATCCTTCCCATCTTACTAATAAAGTCATCATTTAATGTCCATGTCATGGATTATTGACGTGGATTTTCATTACTGTCATTAATTCACTCAATTTTTAATGCATATTACACCAACTTTCAAAAGGATTCGGAGCTGTTTCATTTCTGACATCGCTTTGTGTATTCACGTATTTGTCAGGATATTTATAAAGCATCTTGAATATGGCTTCTTGTGCAGGAAAAAATGCTCAGCTGTGAAGATCCCCACCGTATTGATATGGTAATGTTATGTCCATTCTCAGGTTGTTTTTCTTATCCTTAGTTTCCATTTCATGGAATATTTTAATTTACCTACACTTTAAAATTGTGTATATTGCTTTAAAAGCTATCTCAAACTCTCTTTTAGGTAGGAGCAAAAATCCACAATTAATAGTAAATGAGTGTATTATAATAAATTCTACTTACAGTTTATTTGAGGGGCTACAAATATATATATATATATATTAACTTTTTGGAATTAGTTTTGAAAAATATACTCAAAATAATTTCAAATGTTTATAATTTGTCCAAGTCATTCCACTTCTAAGGATTTTCCCTTAGGAAATAAATAATATATAAAGATGTAGGAAAAAACACATACATTGTAGTTCTATTAATAATAATTTATATGAAACATTTGAAATAACATGAGTGTGCACCAATGATAGACTGCATATAAAATTCAATATTATGTATCATTAAAATGACCACATAGATGTATATATATTGATTGACACTAAAAGGTGCTGATATTATATTAGTGAAAATCAGGTTGCAAAATAGTAGTAGTATGTGTCAAATAATTGGTATTGGTTTTCAAGAATGTGTAGGTTTACATTTGTAATAAGTATATGACAAAGTTTTAAGGGCAGTTATATCTGTGTTGTGGGATTAAGAATCATTTTAAATTCCTTATATATATATATATATAAAATATATTTAGTTGTTGGACTTCTGTTTTTTTATTTATTTATATGTGGTGCTAAGAATCGAACTCAGTGCCTCACACATGCTAAGCAAGCCACAATGCCTGTTCTCAAATTTCTTTTTTATATATATATATATATTTTTAAGTGTTAATAACATTTCCGTTTGGGTCAGTCTTCAGCTGACATATTTCCTGACAGCCCTACTAGTGGCTGAAATATGGAAATACTTTCACATTGCCACCTGGGGTACATATAGTCCTCCCAGACCTCCTACGCCTTCCCACAGTCTAGTAGATGAAGTAATCCTGTGCCACAGGACCTTCCAGATCCTTCTTTGTTTATAGCCAGTGTCTGCAGACAGCTCAGTGCCCATGACACAGTGGTTGATAAACAATTTGAAAGTCATCCCTTTCCATGTATAACTTTCATAGCGCAGAAATAAACCTATTTTTATTTCGAAACAAAAACAAATATAACTCATCAGTTGCAGAGGGAAGATGCGTTGGAAGCTAAAGTAATTACTTTCCTACCTCTATAAACCTACCTAGCACACTGCCTGGACAACTGAGTAAAAAGGAATTTAAAATGAGATACTAGCATTGCTATAGTTCCCTTTCCACTAAAAGATGAGTCAGTGGAGATACTTCCAGGATTGGGAAGCAATCCAAATAAGACATGCCAGAGTATTCCTACCATCTCTAGAGTTGGCCTTTACGCCATAGTGATTTACTGTTATTTTTGAAATGACTTGAAATTTTATAATATCTCCAACACCTTTATTAAATATAGATACAATGGTGCCTCGCTTCTCTAGATTACACACCATTCAATTTTAATCTCTGGAAAAGAAGCAAAACCGGGATGGAAGCACAGAAAACTTGTGTACAGTAGGAAGTGGTATTTCAAATTCAGGATGTCCCTCAAAGGAGACCATTCCATCCAGCTGCTCTCTGAAGGGGCCTCTTGTCTCAGACAGTTCTAATAAGCCTGACAACCTGGTTTTTGCTACTAGCAGCAGATAGGAGGCAGGCAGGGTTCACAGTTAGCCAGGAAGGACGTGCCTGGCCATGCCAATTCTTTACAGTTGGCACCTATTCCTGGCCTGTGTTCCACTAGGTATTATTTTAGAATTTCACAAGCTCACACTTGGAATTTTCTAAATGGAATTTGGGAAAGGAAAGTATACTATCCATTCACTCTAATAAAAAGGTTTAATCATATGTATTTATTGGGTACTGATAATTCAGTACACATATATAACCTGTAATGATCAAATCCAGGTACTTGCAGCACTTCCAACTCCTTAAACATTTTATCATTTCTTTGTGTTAATACACTTTGAACCCCTCTCTTCTACTTATTTATAAAATATATAATAAGTTAATGTAAACTATAGTCACTTTACTGTGCTTTTTCCCATTATCCAACCTCCATCGCTCCTTTATCTCCCCTTCCCAACATCTAGTGACCACTGCTTACTGTTTGCATTTATGAAATCATCTTTCAGCTTCCACATATGCATGAGAGCATATGGTAGTTGGCTTTCTGTTTCTGGCTTATTTTACTTAACATAATATCCTCCTCTTCCAATCCATGTTGCTGTGAATGATAGGATTTCATTTTTTTTTGTGAACGAATACTATTCTATTGGGTATATATACTGTATTTTTTTTTAACCTTTCATCCATGTATAGATACCTTGGTTAATTCCGTATGAGGGGTATTAATAATGATATTCTAAAATTTCATTTGTGTATGTGTTTGTAAGTATGTGCATCCTCTCAGAGCTTTGAAGAATTGACTTCTAATGGGCAGTCATTAAGTAAATGAAAAAAAAATTATTAAAAATCTCAAAGAGAAACTCATGCACAGTTGCAGTGTGCTTCTAGAGAGTCATTGACTTAGTGACCTTGGATAAACTACTTTATCCTGCCCTCTTTTCCTCACTTATAAAAGAAAAGTGTATGTGTGTGTGTATGACAAAATTTTATGTGTTTGCACAATGTATACACATACATACATCCACACACACATATTATAGGGTCACTTGTCCCCTGTAATGACTGTATCATTACATACTAATACCAATTCTAAATAATTAGTAACTATATATAGTCAAAATGTGTTAAATTTTTTTAAAAGTTTCTTCTGAATTACAGCGTTTTCAAAAGGCGCTTTTCATTTTTTTCAACAAATTTTTAACTGATGCATTAAAAACACAAAATTGCATGTGTCAGTGGGATATTATGTAATATTTAGATATATATGTGTATTGTATTATGTTTTTTAATTAAGCATATTCATCTCCCCAAACACTTGTCATTTCTTTGTGGCTAAAAAAATCTCTAAAATCCTTTCTTCTAGCTTTTGAAATGTACAGTGCAATACTATTATCTGTAGTCACTCTACGATACAACTGAACAGGGAAATTTCTTCTTTTTAATCAATTTGTTAACTTAATATCCATTGATCGACCTTTCCCCATCCCTGCCCTTCTGTCTCCACCATCTGATAACCACCCATGTACTCTCAATTTCTATGTGATCAACTTTTTTAGATTCCACAAGTGAGATTACATGGTATTTGTCATTCCATGACTGGCTTATTTCACTTAACATATGGTCTCCAGTTCCATCTATGTTGCCTCAAATGACAGGATTTCCTTCTTTTCTAAGGTGGGACAGTATTCCATAGGGTACACATAGTACACTTTCTTTATCCATTCATCAATTGATAGACACTTGGATTGTTTCTGTTTCTTGGCTATTTTGAATAGTGCTATAGTGAACATGGTTGTGCAGATATCTGCTCAACATACTGACTTTTTTCCTTTGGATATATGCCCAGTGATGGGATAGCTGGATCAGATGGTCAGTACAATCTTAATTTTTTGAGGAACCTCCACACTGATTTCCATAGTGGGTGTACTAATTTACATTCCCATCCAAAGGGTGCAGGAGGTCCCTTGTCTCCACATCTTGACCAGGACTTTCTGTCTGTATTCTTCTTGATAATAATCATTCTTACTGCAGTAAGTCAATATTTCATTGTGGTTTTTAAGTTGCATTTTCTTAGTGATGTTAAACATATTTTTCATGTACCTGTTGGCCATTTGTATGTCTTTTTTACAGTGTGTATTTAGATCTATGTTCCATTTTTAACAGGGTTATTTACTTTTTACTATTTGGTGTTCCTCACATTTTCTAGACATCAAATCCTTGTCAGACAATATACTTTGCAATTATTTTCTCCCAGTCTGTAGGTTTTCTCTGCACTCTAATGAGTGTTTCCTTTGCTGTGCAGAAGCTCTTTAGTTTGATGTAGTCCCATTTGTCTGTTTTCAGTTTTGTTTTCCTGTGTTTTGGGAGGGGCCTTTGTCCAAAATATCCTTGCCCATTCCAGTATCCTGAAGCATTTTTTCTATATTGTCATCTAGTAAGAATTTTATCATTTTGGGCTTCTATTTATGTTTTTAATCCATTTTAAGTTAATTATTGTAACGAGCAAGGGATCTAGTTTCATCCTTCTGAAAGTGGATATTCAAATATTCCCAGGAAAAGGTGCTTGTTATTTTTGTTGTTTTTAATTAGCGATAATAGGATCTGTCTCAAAGGAGGACATTTATTTAGCTCACCTACTGGAAATCCAGTTGGATGACAGATTCAAAAACAGAGAATATCCCTTTATGCTGTTCCATCATAATACTGGTTTCTTTCATTCTTCCAAGATGGTTTCCAATGCCCTTTTAAGACATTTTTTTTCCCAGAGGAAAAAGGGTGGTAAAAGTCCTTTTTCCCAAAGGTGACATAAAACAACGTCCCTTGGTGTGATTGGGACCTGTATGTCATGTTTCTATGACTAGAACGTTTTCAGCAGAATGTCTGCCAGCAGTGGCTCAGACTAAACAATATCCCCTCTGTCTATGGATGGGTCTTCCTTCTGTGAGTCACCCGGGAACATGGCAGAAACCTAGAAAAAGTGCTTTAACACTGTGATAGAAAAAAGTGTGGAATTGATGCTTGGAAGGCAAACAGCAGTACATTTCAGCTGCTTAGAGGTTTGGTTATCTAAAAAGATTACCAGGGTGGAACTTCTTATTCTTTTATAATGCATACATATACAATCTAAAGAAAAAATACTATTATATAGAAGCAAATGGATGGTATACTTTAGATTAATATTACCACTGTATTTACAAAAAATATTGTGAGTTGAAATGCATTCTTTGACTTATATTGTTACTTTCATTGCAGTGAGTCTAGGATATTGGTGACAGTGGGGTCTCATACACATACCTGCATGCACAGTTGAAGCTGATCTTGAGAAGCACTTGGGTGCAGTCAGTATATCTGTGACCTGTAGGAAACCCTGATAAAGGAATGAGAAATAATTAATGCAAAGAGAGGAAAGCCAGTGTGTGAGTTGTTGAGCAAGTCATTATTATAAACATTGAAGCAAGGAAACTTGGATAAATGATACAAAATATGCAAAATATCCCACGTGAGTGAGGGGGTTGGGGGAATTTATACACTCCCCTCCCATCATTTATTCATTGAGGGCTTCTCCCAGGGATGTTAATCCTCAGAACACTTTTAGTTTGCTGCATACATGGGCAGAGGGACCTTCTGAGATTCTACAGAAAAAAAATCTTGATAAAGAGATGCAAATTCTAGCAGTTGGACATCATAAGATCACAATGACATGAAAGACTCCCAGGAATGTGGTAGAACTATGATCATGTCTGTCACATACATGTGCAAACATGTATTCATGTGATATACTCATGTATTTATAAAATGTGTATGTGTATGAGAGTTACCATTGTAGTCCTATTATACACATAAGGAAACTGAGGCACAAAAAAGTTAAATAACACATCCAAGGCTCACAGGTGGTTATTGGCACAATGGGAATTCAACATTAGGATGCTAATGCCTGGGATGTGCCACTTAACCCCGGTACTATTAGAATAAAGATATATTTCTTTTTCCTAAGTGAAACCATTTTATAGCATTAGGCTATTGTAAAAGGTCTTGTTACCACTATTTTGACTTTCTTGTATGCCACACTCAGTCTTGGGGCAAATGTTATACTGCCCTCTGGAATAGGCCACCCTGTACAGAATCTAGGTCTTTTATGGCCTCATGTTTACATTGAATTAAAATTTTCATTAATTGATAACCTTTAAAGGACAGCATCTCTTTGAGCTAATGCAACCAGGAAATTAATTTCAAATGGTTGCAGTACTATGTCACCAAGGGCATAAGTCCTAACAAAGGTTAAGAAATGCAAAGCGACTCTCAGCATGATGTTTCTTGCACAGAAAACATGTAGAAATTTAGAGACCCAGTCAAGCACATACTGTTTATTTCTGCTTTAATATATATTCTCCTATGAACAAGCCAGGCGCCCGGGAGCATCTGCTTTATTTTACTGTTGTACATTTTTTATTTGACACTTCAATATCGCCTTTGGTATTGTTGTCTAATACACTTCATTATCTTAAAGTGTATTATTTCCTGAGTTTGACAGCACATTTGGCATTGCACAATATGTAAGAAGAGAAAGCCCCATTCTGAGTGCTAGAGGTTGTCATCTTTCAGCTGCACTTGGGTATACTGAGAGGAACTGCTGCTCAACAGAAGAGTGTGTGGGGCTCCTAGGAATGGCGGTGGAGGGGGCCTGCCTATGCCTTGTCTTCATACCTCTTCTACTGATACTCTCTTTGAACACTGCAAAAGCCCCATGAAGAAGATATTCTCTTATTCTTCCTCCTTCTCCTCTTTACAACAATTCCTACAGCATTGAGGCAATGAAGAGCGTGGACTCTGTGTTCATACTCTTTATGTTCACATTCGAACGTTTTCTCATATGTATCTATTTTCCTTTTTGATGAAGGTACATGTGCTGGAATTGGCTCGTAAGAGCTGATTTGGTGTATCTCTTCCAAATCCATGTTCAGTCAAGTCATGTGGTATTTTGAAATGCTATGTATGTTAGTCAGCTTGCTTTTGCTGTGAGTGAAATGCCTGACAATAGCAACTAAGAGGAGGAAGCTTACTTTGGGCTCACGGTTTCACAAGTTCACTCCATGGTTAGCTGGCTCCATTGTTCTGGGCATTGTTTTGATCATTGTGGGCAGAAAGGTGTGGTAGAGGAAAGCTGCTCAGCTCATGACAGATAGAAAGCAGAGTAGTAGAAGCCAGGGTCAAAATATATAATCCCCAAGGCATGCCCCTAGTGATGCATTTCCTCCAGATATACCCCAAGTACCCACATTTACCCCCCAGTAATCAAAGTGTTAATTCATTAAATGGATTAACCTACTAAATGGGTTACAGTTCTCATAATCCAGTCATTTGGGGAGACATCCTATAGCCTAATCATAACACTGGTATAGCCAGAACAATACACAGGGTATTACCTCCTGAATGTTCTTTCATGCTTCTTGCTCATCAAAATCATCCCCACACAAGGTTGCCCCTTTTGTTACTCCTATAATTATTCATTAATTTTGCTTTTTCTTGAACTTTGTGTAAGAAATCATCACCATATCCTGCATATCTTTTGAGTCTGAATTCTTTTTCTTAAGCATAATTTTGTCCGACTCTGTAGTAGAGGACTTGCTAGCATGCACAAGAACCGATGTTCAATATCTAATACTGCAAATAATGATGATGATAATGATGTTGATAATAATGTTTATGAGAACCATGCACATTTCTGTATGTTACTGTGCTGAACTCCTTTTTACTTCTCTCTTTTTTTCTTGTGTAGAGTTGTATATAGAACAATGTTATATGGTAGTTCATAGTCAGATGTACTATTGAGTATTTGAAATATGGCTAGGGCAACTGAGGATCTAAATTTTCAATTGAGATATACAGTAAGTATGAAAATATACATGAGATTTTGAATACTTAGAAATTTACACAGTGTAAAATATCTTAATTTTTATATCGATCCCATGTTAAAAATAGTATTTTGATATATTACATTAAAATATATTATTAAAATGGTTTCACTATGTATTAATTTCCCTGGGCTGTTTAACAAAATACCACAAAATAAATCAGTAGCTTAAAACAACTGGACATCAGTTCTGGAGGCCATCCCTCTTAAAACAAAATGGCAGCAGTATTAGTTCCTTATTGGGGTTTTGTGGGAGAATTCATCCCATGCCTCTTTCAGCTTCTGGTGTTTGTTGGCAATCCTTGGTATTTCTTAATTTGTAGATACATCACTTCAGTTTTTGTGTCCTTCACATGGCTTTTGTCTGTGTGTCTCAGTGGTTTTTTTCTTTCTATCCCTCATAAGATCACATTTTTTGTTTTTTTTTTAGAGCTCTGCTATCTCTTCCTCTTATGAGAACATAGTCCTGTTGGATTAGGGACTCATCCTTATGACCTCATTAACCTTAGTTACTTTCTTTCATTTTTTATTTTTTATTTTTGATACTGGGGATTGAACCAGGGGCACTTAACCTTTGAGCAACATACCCAGACCTTTTTATTATTTTATTTTGAGACACAGTCTTGCTAAGTTGCTCCAAGCCCTGGTAAATTGCTGAGGCTGGCCTCGAACTGTGATTCTCCTGCCTCAGTCTCCCAAGCCTGGGATTACAAGGCATGAGTCATCCTGTCCAGCTTAGTTACCTTCTTAACTGTCTCTACTTCAGTCACATTGAGAGTGAAAGCTTCAAAAGAGGCATTTTACAAGGACATAATTTGACTCATAACAAAATGTATTATATGGTAGGTAAAATGATGGATACTTTAGTCAAACAAAATTGTATTTAAAACTTGGCTACCATCATCTGCAAAGCTCAAGAACAGGTAGGTGTGTGGATAAATGAGTTGTAAGATCACATTTTATTGCATTTAGGGTCAACCCTCATCTGAGATGATCTCATCCTGACAGTGTTACCTTTATCACATCTTCAAAACCGTTGGTGACATTCTGAAGTTCTACATTTATACATCTATTTATTGAAGAGGCACAGTTCAATCCACTACACACCTGCTTCTTTTTATTATATTTAATGTGGCTACTAGGAAGTTTAACATTACACCTGTGGCCTACATGATAATTTTATTAACTGGTGACACTGTGTAGTATTCTATCATTAACATACTTTAGTGGATCTGTTCATTAGTTTTAGATCATTCTCAGCTGTCTTCTCTTCTATTCTCTCCTCTTCCTGTCTGGGGTTTCTATTACATATATAGAAAAACATTCATATGTCCCACATATTTGCTTTCAAATTTCCATGTTTTTTCCCGTCTCTACCTTCCATTACATATATTTTCTGCTGGCTTGTCATTCCATTTAATAAAGCACTCTTCTACTGTCTAATCTGCAACTAAACTCATGTTCTGATTTATTCATTCATGGATTTTATTTTCAATGTTTAAAATGTGTTTGTTTCTTTATCACAGATTCCAGTCCTCTAGTGAAAATTTTGACTTTACCATTGATTTTCTTGACCTATTAATCATTTATTTTGACATTACGTATGGGCCTTCTGGTGTTTGTATCTAAACCTGTTTGTGTTGTCTTCATTTTTCTCCTTGGTGCTATTCTTTTAATAACTGGCAATGGTTTATTGAATATTTAGAATGTATTTGAAACATGGTAGTGACTTCAAATACTATTAACTCCCTCCTGAGAAACAGTCCGACTTTTGGCAGACTGATATCACCTCCATCCAGCCAGGGCTGAGCTAACTCAAGACTGGGCTGTAGTTTCCACGCGACTCAATCTACCTTCACTTTAAACTCTTCTAAGAGCTCTTCGACTTAGAGTCTGACGTGTTTACTAGGCAACAGTTAAATGCAATTTTTATCTTCCTAGAACCATATGAATACTAATAACTCTTCTCTGGTTTTGTGTTGTTTGGGTTGCCTATTTATATATTTAGTTTCTACTCAGGATTGAACCCAGAGGTACTTTACCACTAATACATATCTGTACCCCTATTTATTTATCTACTTTTTGATTTGTTATTTATTGAGAGAGGGTCTCACTAAGTTGCTGAGGCTGTCCTCCAACTTGAGTTCTCCCTGCCTCTTCTGTGTTTTTCAGCGCCTTTCTACTTGAATTCTAAGCCTTTTGTCTAGCATTCCTTAATTGTCAGTAAATACCTCAAAGGGAAAAGGTACACTGTGGGGTTGGCATCCCTTCTCTTTAGACACTTGGCCCCTTAACTTCTTTCTAATTTAGCACCCCACATGCCATTTTTTAAATTGGATATACCAGACTGTCAGAAGCTGTGATGGCTTTTCTGCCTTGTAGTAGCATCATCTGCCAGGTTTGTTAGTTTCTCATTCTGCACCAAGAATTGGCAAATATCCCAATGGGAATAGCAGTATGCAGGAAGTTGGGCTCAGTGCAAGGATTCTTCTGTGCCTTACTTTGTATTATCTTGACCTTTTTTTAAAAAATATATGTATATTTTTAGCTGTAGATGGACACAATACCCTTATTTTGTTTGTTAGTATATGGTACTGAGTATCAAATCCAGTGCATGCTAGTGCATGCTAGGTAAGCGCTCCACCACTGAGCTACAACCCCAGCCCCTGTGTTGACCTTTGCAGTCCTGGTTTCCTTTGCAAGTCCTACTATCTCAAACATGTTTTATTTTATTAGCTGTCCAGATTCTTGTTGGGAGATTTGTTCATCTTCACTCTGCTTCATCACAAGTGGAAATCAACATTTTAAGCAGAATTCAGAGCAACAGAGAATTTTATTAAAATTTAATTTCAATCACAAGTGTTTTACCCATTATTTCCCTTATTGGAACCCATAAAGTATATGCTTTAAAATATAGATAGGAAGTTCCTCTCCTGACCAGTGCTCTCAGCCCAATGACTGTTATGTTGGCTTAGTGTAATACACAATAAAAGCAAATCTCAATACACCCTTTACTAGAAGCTGAGGCTGTGTTCTAGAGTTATGTTCCTTTGCTTGATTCAGTGATGCCTTCTTTCACACACACAGTTCACCTTCTAGCTGGGTCCACTAAGCTAGCCCTCAGTCTGACTCAGGATACTCCCTCTAAATTCAGAATTGGCTCAATTCCTTGCCATCATTTCAGCTTTATTGTCTGATATTACCCTATCTTCCCTTCATCTTCTCCACATGCTGATGGACCAGGTCAGGATATACATTTTAATTTACTATAGAATTTTCCCAGTATTGCTCTACTAAGTGGCCTAATGTAGAGTTAAGTTTTGACTCTGACCAAAACTTTCTTATTCTGCCTCAGCTCAGTCTGGATCATTACAAGGAACGTTTGAGAACTGCATGTCATACTCTACAGCTGGTGACAAGTAAATTTCAACTCACATGCCATTCAGATGCATTGGAGGGAGCCAACTTAGTTACTCAAAGAGTATTAGTGGATAGATCATGTATCTCAAATATGGAAGGAGTATACAAACTACCCTTGTGAAATTTTGGATGAGAACTGTTTCTTTTAGATCCCATCTATACAAAAAAAAAAAAAGGAAGAAACGTGATGTTGAATATCTATTACATGCTGGGCTTTTCTTTATGTTTTACCCTGTTGCTATCAGGCAGCAGAATAGCCAAGGATGTCTGATATCTTAGCAGCAGAAGAATCTAATTAGCAAATATTCTTTTTGGCATGTATCTGAAAGCAGATTCATAGCAAAGAAGTATTTATAATACTATCACCAATTTGCATAAATGCCTGCTGATTTTCATAGTCATGTATAAATGTGTTTTATACCCAAATGCCACATTTATTGAGGTATAATTTACATCAAGTGTATGCACAGATATTAAATATGCAGATTGATCAATTTTGACAAATGAATGCACTCATGTTACCCATTCTCTGTCAAGAAAGAAGACATATCTATCACTTCAAAGTTTTTGTTCCCTTCCCAGTCAAGTTCCTCCATCCACCATAACAAATGCTCATCTTATTTCTATGATAACAGACGAGGGCTTTCTTCTGTTCTAAAATTTTTTATAAGAATTATATAGACTGTACTATTTTGTTTCTGGAATTTTTGTCTCAGAATAATCTTGAAATTCATTCATGCTGTTGTATGTATCAGTAGTGCATTTCTTTTTATTACTAAATTTTATTCTACAATGTGAATATCCTGTTGAATCACCTGTTCTCTGTTAATGGGCACTTGGGTGTTTCCATATCTGGGCTATTATGAATAAATATTCTGAAAAGGTTGTCAAATGAAGACTTTTTTTAAATATGTGTGCATATGTTAGGTTCTCATTTATCTTTAATAAACACCTAGAAGTAGAATTCCTGGGACATAGATATTTAACTTTTAAGATAATGCCTGCACTGATAATATGCTACATCTTGAAGTCTATTTTGTCTGCTGTTCATCAAGCCTGCTATGCATATATTCATCACATAGTGGGTGGGCATGTATGTGTACACAAATTTATATATTTAATTATAAAGATACCAACAAATAGCTATCTTTAATATATATTTCCTTCATTTTATATTGAAACTTGACAGTCTTTATATTTAAATGACCTATCTTAAAAACAAGATATATAGTAGTTCTTGATTTTTTAATCTCGTTTGGTCGTCTCTTCTGTTTAATTGGCATGTTGACTATGCCTTAATGTAATCATTAATATGTTTGGGCTTAAATCTATCACCTTGGTATCTGTGTTATACTTGTCCCATCTGCTTTTTATTACTCTGCTGCTTTGGATGAAACAAATAACTTTTCATATTCCCTATTCTCTCCTTTTTTGATGTTTTAGTTATTGCCTCCCCATTATTTTTTAGTGGACACTCTAGAGAGTGGGTCAACAACTACATCCTACACACCAAAGATCGGACTTATTTTTATAAATAAGTTTTATTGTAACAATGTCATGCCCACAAATTTACATACTTTATGTGGCCAGTTTTGCACTACAAAAGAGCAGATAAATAGTGGCTACACAGACTGTATGGTTTGAAAAACCTCAGATATTTACTACTTGGCCCTTTTCAGAAAAAGTTTACCAATCCCTGCTCTGGAGACTAAAATATATGATCTTTAACTTATCACTGTCTACCTCAGAAAATATTTCACAACTCCACAAACAATGTAAAAACTGTACAATGATGTATTTATTGTTACTGTATTCCTGCATTTCATGGTCTTGTCTCACATCAGACCTCTGCAAATGCTAAAATCTCTACTCTCTACGTTTTTAATAATTCTACTTTAAATAACCCAATTTATCTTAAATGACCTTAATTTTATTTTAAATAGCCGTTTTGAAAGATAAAATCTTGTAGTGCAGATTTGCTTTCAGCTTTTGTCTATCTGAAAATATCTTTATTTTTTATCCATTTTTGAAATGGAATGGTTTCACTGAATGGAGCATTTTATGTTGATGTTTTTTCCTTTCAGTGCTTTAAAGATGTCTTTTCATTAATTTCTTGACTCCATAGTTTCTGATGAGCTATCAGTCATTACTTCTATCATTGCTCCTCATTTGTATTAGATCTTTTCTTCCTCCACATTTTTGTTGATGCATTACAGTTGTACATAATGACGGGATTTGTTTTACCTATTTGTACATGCACAAAACATATATATCTTTGTTTTCTTTGACCACTTCTTAGATTTCCTTAATCTTGGTTTTCATATGAGTATGTTTTGCCTTCATGTGATTTACTTTGAATTTATCCTCCCTGGAATTCCTGACCATGGATCTGTGGATTGATCTCTCTTATTAATTATGACTATTATCTTTTTATATATTTTTTGCACTATTCTCTCCATTTTTTTCTTCTGGGATTGCAATTACACCATTTATATTAGGCTTACTTTCATAGTGTTTATTTCTTTTATTAAGTTTCCTGTCCTCTGACGCATGTTGTCTATCTTTTCCCCTTTGTAACTTAACATATGTATCTTAGTTGTTTTGGAATGCCTCTCTGACAGTTCCGACATATGGGCTATTTGGGATCTGGTTCTAGGAACTCAGTTTTTAATCTCTATGATGATTTTTATTCTCCTGACTTTTCATGTGTCTCAGAATTTGTATGGAATTCTGATCATTGTGCATAAGACAGAAAAATAGAAGAAAATAGTATTTATAAGCCTAAAACAGGACATATCTCTTCTTCTTTCATGTTATAGTGTAGAGTGTGCTTGTAGAGGTTTGGAGTGGTGTGATAAGTCAATTTAATCTCCAGTTGAGCTTAGTTTTGAATTTTGTTCACCGCAGGTGTGTCTCAGTTCTTCTCTTCTACCCTCAAACTTCAACCAGTTCATGTGTATCTACTCTTGGGGGAAAACTCCATCAGCAATTTTGGCCCCCAGCCCCATCAGTACATGACTGAAGCTGGGCATAGTTGTAGGGTTCTGCTCGATTTGCTCCACTACTGTTTTAGTCAGCCTTTTCACTACTGTGAATAAATGCCTGATCATCACAACTGTAGAAGAGGAAAAGTTTATTGGGGGCTCACCATTTCAGAGATCTTAGTCCATAGAATGCTGGCTCCATTCCTCAGGGTTCGAGGTGAAGCAGAACAGCTTGGTGGAAGAGTATGGCAGAGAGAAGCAGCTCACATCATCAGGAAGCAGAGAGAGAGAGTTTCTACTCTCCAGATACAAAATATATAACCCATAGCCTTGCTGAAATTCCCACCTCCTGCAGCTATACCCTACCACTTCAATTAATCCCATCAGTGATTAAATCACTGATTGGGTTAAGACTCTTGCCACCCAATTGTCTCTCCTCTGAATCTTCCTGTGTTGTCTCACAGATGGGGGACACCTCACATTCAAACTAGAACAACTACTCTCATAATTTAATAGGTCCAAATGCACCTTTGCCTCAGGAGATTCTCTTTTAACTGCTCCTTCAGCAGCAGATGGCCATAGCCTAGTATTCATTGTAATTTTCAGCTCCATATGGGGGAATCTTTTAGTCTTCCTTCATATACTCTGAGACTTAAACTTTCCCAGCAGACCTGTGCCTGGGGAGAGGCTTTCTTAGTTCCCTTACCCCTGCTCCAGTGGTAGACAACTCTGAGGCTCAGCGTGAGGCCAAACTGGGCTGGAATTGATGTGTGTGTGTGTGGGGGGGGGGGGGGTTGGTTGAGGGGGAAGGTAATTCAAGAATTTCTTTTCATTTAAGGCTCCCAGGCTACACTCCTATTCCTGTTCATATGTGGCCTTCAAATGTGCTAAAAGATCATCGGGTTTCTTCATGCCTGCATCTAAGGTATTTTCATTCTTCTTTTGCTAATTAACTAAGGAAGAAAGCCATGATTCTTTTCTGTTCTATAAGAGGTTTGTCATATTTTGTATTTTTTTAAATAGTTTTTCTTTCATTTTGGCAATTTCAGCTCTTTCATGGACTTTAGGGAAAGTTTGACTTTTTAAAAATTATTTGCCTCTTGGTTTTGTTAGCATAGAGACAGTATATGTTAGGTCTTTCTTTTCTCAACAGAAGTGGAAACTCATAACGGCTTTTAAATGTCTGTATCTCAAAAAGTCAGAACAGTGCACCTAGGGAGAGAATTGAGACCCACATTACCACCTTCACTTGGTGATGAAGTGAGTTCATTTCTGCAGGGAAGGAGGAGACCAGAACCTGGGTTTTCTTAACTTTGTCCCTTCTCATGTTCCTACTACTTTTGCTCTGTGTATCCAGTGTGCATCATAACTCATTGAACTCTATGACTTTTCAGCCCTGGCAGGGTACCAGATAATGTACAGATTGATCCTAAACTATGTGAGGTAGAAAGGAAGTGGAAACAAAGATCTTTCATAGGAACGACTGCCCCACTTTTGAGCCTATCGGGAATATTCTCATACTCCCATATTTCTGAATAAAATTCAGCTCCTCTTCCTAAAGGCCTCTTCCAGACACTCATTGTCTCACCACTGTAGCATTTAGTTGGAATGACTTTAAGAAGTGGAATGACTGAGTGAGAGCTTCATTAGTATTTGAGCATGTAGTTCTAGGATTGCCAACAATACTGTTAAGATCATTACATTTTATTATTTTTTAAGAGGACATCAGTTCACTGGCCATGAAAGGAACTTTGTATTGTCATTGATAACTGACTCAAATGATTTGTTTACCCAAAACGATATAGTTCCTTGACATCAGAATGTAAATGCTGATATGAATTCCATACAGTTATAATTTTTTGTATCTCTATTTAAAATTGCATTAAAACAATTTAAATGGAGCTTCCTGTTTGTTGGATTAGTGATATATTTGTTTAATCGATGATATACATTGTTTTATAAAATTAGCTTTGGGGGCTGGGGAGATAGCTCAGTTGGTAGAGTGCTTGCCTTGTAAGCACAAGGCCCTGGGTTCGATCCCCAGCACCCAAAAAAAAAAAAAAAAAAAAAAAAAATTAGCTTTGTCTTCAGACTTGACTTCCAAAGGCCTGAACTGAGCTAATTGAAGAGCTTAGGGAGAGTGATAGCTCAGAGTTAGTATAAGCCACAAATGATTAGGATTCAGATGAATGGCAATATAACTCTTAATATACTGAGTAGGATTTCATTCGTCTACCCAGGATTTATCTAGGTGAGTCTGCACAGTCATGTTAAGGCTGATGGACAAAGATCTGCTGGTCTCCATAAGCTGTGACCTAAGGTTCTCTTCAGAGTATCAAGTTAAGAGGAATCTTTAAAGAAGTGAAAACAGGTTTGTGTGGAAGAGACTGACAAGAAGAGCAGCTGTCACAGTTATCTTCCTTACTCATGTCTCAGTTTGTCACTATGGAGAATATGGAAGTGCAATGAATGGTTCTGAGGTTGGAGGGCTCCACTTGGCTTGGCTCCAATGCTGCAGAGTAGACATAGTCCCTTCTCCTAAGTCCTCTGCTCCTCACAGAACTGGTTCTTATCCATCAAGGGAGATGGAGTTTAGAATATTTTAGTCGATGGTTCATGAAATAGAACTGGATTTTAAAGGTGTCTTATGGAAAGGGAAGAAATTCATTCATAAAAATGATCCATAATGTAACCCGCCCCATTTCCCAAATAATTAAATACTAGGTCAATCAGCTGTCACATTGTATTGTTTTGTATGAGTTTGTAACTCACACAAAGAAGGGGAAGAGCCTGGGATTAATTTATTCACAGATTATGCTTTACTGACAGATTTAAAGATTAAATTTTAGTTCTTTCAAGTTGAACAAATAATTTCCAGATTCCCCCAATATTTTTAAGTTAAAAACATATTTTTAGCAGATATACCACATGTGCTATATACATGGATAATCTTTGTATGATAAATATAAAAGAAAAGCCATTTCTAAGTGCGTACTATTGGCTAAGTCATGCTGCTGTTTATAATTTAGTTATATTTGAAAATTACTGCAAGAAGTGGACCTGGTATAGAACTAGATTTTTTTTTTAAAGCAACATTATCTCAATTATTTTTAGTCTTGTCTGAGAATCACCCATGATCCTTAAAAAAAAAACTTCAGGCCAACTTTTACCACAAACTACTTCCATCTGAATCTCAGCTTTCTAATACTATAGGTATTCCAAAATACAGCCAAGGTGGGAACAAATGGTCTCTCATTCCCAAAGCAGTGATGTTTTAAATGTGGTCCAGCGGCATTAGCACCAACTGGAAACAAATACAAATCCACGTGAAATTAGACATATGTATTCAAAGTATAAAATCTGATAAACTTTGGCATGTGAATGCCCGCAAGAAATCATTATCACAATTAAAATATCCATTACTCCCAAAAGTTTCCTTGTACCTCTCGGTAATCCCTACCTCCTTTTCTTGTTATCTCGAGAGAATCACTGATCTGCTTTTGGCAACATAGATTATTCTTAATATTCCAAAATTCCACAAAAATAGAACAGCTATTTTTTTTAAATTAGAAGATTTTTGACAAGTAAGTATTCAGAAAATATCAAACAAAAATATAGTTTCCATTGACTACCTATTTCTGCTACCACTCTGCCCACTTTCCATGATTTTTTCATCTTGCATGTATGTGGTACATTTGTTAGAATTGATGAGTTAACACTGGTGCAGCCACAGTTTACAATTGAGTTCATTCTTTGTGCTATATGTTCTATGAGATTTGAGAAATGCCTGTTGGCGTGCATCCATCATGACCATGTCATACAGAATAATTGTTTTACTGCATAAAAATTCCTTGCATTTCCCCTGTTCATTCCTTCCTTTCCTTGAGCTCCTGGAAACCACTGCTCATTTTACTGTCTACATTGTTTTGCGTTTTCCAAAATGTCATATGGTTGGAACCATATAACATAACCATTTCCGCTTGATTGATTTATTTTCTTAGCAATATGCATTTAAGGTTCCTCTGTGCCTTTTTTTACAGTTAGATAACTCATTTCTTTCTTACTGCTGACAATATTCCACTATATGGATCTACCACAGTTTATCCATTCACCAACTGAAGGACATTTTGGTTGCTTCTGAGTCTGAGCCATGGTGAATAAATCGGAATTAAGCATTTGTGTGCAGGTTTTTGTGTGGATGTAAGTTTTCATTTGGGTAAATATGAAAGAGCAAATTTGTGGATTGTATGGTAAGAGTATGTTTAGTTTTGTAAGAAACCATCAAACTGTCTTCCAAAGTGGCCATACCACTTGCATTCCAATTAGTAATGAATAAGGTTGCTCCACATTATGGCTACCATTTGTTGATGTCAGCATTTTGGATTTTGTACGTGCTAACATATATGTAGTGGCATTATTTTTTGTGTGTGATTCCTTAATGACATGGTGGAGTCTTTCCCTGTGCTTATTTGCATTCTGTTTAACTCTGGTGAGGTGTCTATTTGGATCTTTTATACATTTTTAATTGAATTACTTCTTATTGTTAATTTTTAAGAAGTCTTTAGATATTTTGGATGCTGATCCTTTATCTGACATGTGTTTTATAAACCCTTCTCCCAGTCTGTGGTTTGTCTTTTTGTCTTCCCACCACACTGTTTTTAGACTGACTTCTTTCCGTATTCAAAATTATTTGAGAATCATCAATGCTGTTGCATATGTCACTATGCATATGTTGATAATAGAGTTCCATTGTATTGATGAAGGATATACCATAATTTATTTATCAAGTTACCTATTGGTAGACTTTTAGATATTTCCATTTTTGACAATTATACGTACAGGTACTATAGCACTCACATAGAAGTTTCTACATGGATACATGCTTTCATTTTTCTTGCATAAAGAACTTGGAGTAAAAGAGTTATATGATGTTTGTATTTAATTTTTTTCAAGAAGTAGAAACTCTTTGTCCACTATGGTTATGTCATTTCTTATTCCCAGAAGCAATGTCTACGTGTTTCAGTTCTTCCATGTTCTCACTATCAGTAAGCTCAATCCTTATAATTTTATCTATCCTAATAGGTATATGATACAACATGGTCTTGAATATTAGCTTTATAACAAATCAAGAAGTCAGGTACTATAAATCCAACTTTGTTCTTTTTCCACATTTAGAAAGAGAATAGAAATTATTATGAGAAAGATAAAAAAATTAAATTCATACCTACTAGATTTTTATTTAGAGTGGCAGTTTTCATTGTTCTGTCTTGGGAATCCCTGCAGGTCCCCTTTCAGAGGGTCCCCAAGGTTAACACTCTGTATGGTAAATCCAGGTGGTTTCTTTTTCTTTTATTCTCTTACAGGGTGAAATGGGGTTTTCTAGAGGGTATAGAAGGTGTGGTGATATCCTCACTCTGACACTTGGTAGAATGGATGCTTATGAATTTAAAAATTCTCAGTTTTAATTTTGAATATGATAAATATCGATGCGTGTATCTCACCTAGGCAAAAGTTCTTTGGAATCTTCAATGATTGGTAAAAAGGTAAAGTAGTTCTGAAGCCTGAGATCTAGATCAAAGTTAAAGAGAGGAAAATGATATAATAAATTGTGGGGAAAGTATAGAAATGAGACAAAGAAAGCAAATATTTTAAAGTGTAAGAAAAGGAATACATTTAAACTTCAAAGTTTGCTGTAGCTTCTCCTTCAAACTGAGAAGGGAAGGCTATATAAACACATCTCTACATGCTGTTTTTGGCCCTGGAGACCTGGCCTTTATTCTGATGGTGGCAAAACTCTGGTTTCTATAGCACTAGACTTGCTTTATCCCAGGGTCATATTTAACCCACAGCTTCTTTCCACTGTGCCTGGTCAAATGCAGCCTTTTTCAAAGTTTATGAAAGCTGCCACTGGTTAACTTGCTTCCAGTGTGAAAATATCACTGCAGGAACGGAGAGAGGCTGGGATTTGGTATTGAAGTTTGCTCTGCTCCTCTGAGGGCCGTGGTGGCTGCTGGGATTCTGCCATCCAAGGAGAATTTAGGTGTTGAAAGAAGACAGAAACCAAGCGGAGATAACTGTGAGAGCACAGTCCAGTGGCTTCTGTCCCTCCAGGTCTGTTGGTATATTCATTATTTGTTAGTAGGTTAATGGTTTTGCCTGAGTGAAAAGAGGGTTTCTAGAATAAGTGAACACAATTTTTCATTTCTTTTTTGTATCATAAGAAGTCACCTGGTGAGCGGATGATGCTTTAGCCCTAGTACTTCTCCTTGCTCTTTTCTTCATACAAGACTGAGATTTACAAAGCCATGGAGGACAAATGGTTTCAGAATTCTGTTGACGCAAATCATAATTCTTTGTCAAATAATGCTACTCCTTGCTTTTTATAAATATGGTACAGCTTCTTTTGCTACTTATAAAATTACTTTTAACATTAAATATGTCCCCGGAACACAAATCTAAAATATTTAAGCAAACAAAATGAAGTCACATTCCTTTGAGACTGTAATGAATGTTTTTTCGATACTCTTCACAGATCTTTAACTTCCTTTTACTCCCAACAATTACCATGTTTATTCTTCATATTTGTAAGTAAACTATATTCTTTCTTTCTGAGAATGATTTTGTGCCTCCAAATCAAAACAACCGAATAAGGGTTTAAAAAGCCCATTCAAAATAAATGAGCTGTACATCGCATATAATTTGTTGTTTTATATATTTGTACAGATGTGTGGCTTGACTTTAGTAAGATTATGATATTAAATCTCAATATTTTAGGATTAAAATAAGAGTAATTTTAAGGATTCAAATTTCAAGTGCCTACCTAGATTTCCCTGAGTTCTACAAAATAAATTAACCTAATGCCTAAAAATATACACTTTCCATAGTATCATAACATAATTAAAGATTCAACAGTAAATATATGTGAGGAACAGATTCTGGCAGCATAAGAAAATGCTTAAGATTATAAGGTTCAAATGTGCAAATATTGGTAAGCACATTTCATCTCCTATTTCACTGAGATAAATTAAAATTGCTAATATAGAATAGTGTAGTGGGGCATTGTTTGCTTATTGTTCACTTGCCACCAGCAAATATGTGACTTCTTGTGTTTTGTTTATTCAGCCCGCAGTTCTGAGCTACCCCTATGTACGTTACTGTATTATCAAGATGAAATAGTTGACTATGTTCTGTGCATAGATCACAAGCACAATTGTGTAATTATAGTTTTACAGAAATTTCGAATCTCTGAGAATGTCATGAAATTTACACCCTCTAGCAAATTACATTTTGAATATCAATATGTGTTTGGATAACTTTCTTCTCCCTTCATGAGATTATATGATCCGCGCATGGGAGTTGAAAGCCTATTTTATTCAGGTAAAATACAGTCTGCTAGTTACTCATTCTTACTTGCTTTTACGATATAAAATTTATAGAATTTTAAAGAATCTAGCATCAATCTTGTCCTCTTTTTCATAAATCAACAAAAACTACAGGCAGGAGACAGTATCAATATGTAGTAAAGCGAACAGTGTATTGTGGTTGATGTTGTGATTGTTGAAATTCTGTATAGAATGGTTTTAGAAAAGAAATTGAGTGGCATGCAGCAAAAGAAAAACTCAACCAGTACATGGAACTTTAAAATTGAGGGTGGTAGAATCAGCCTTCAAGAGTTCCCTGTCTTCTATCCAATTTTTCTCCTGTAGCCAGTACTCATTCAATTCTAATGTCTCAGTACATGACAATGAACTCCATAGAAGCTTGAGAGGAGAATCTCCACCTTTTAGAAAGCATTCCTGTATGTGGCATGGGGACTGGGTGAGTGACAGAGTTCAGACAGCTCAAGTGAACGTCAGGCACTTGCCTTGCCGGAAATGTCTACCTGCCATTTGCCACCCAAGTAAAAGGAATCACAAAGCCAAGAATGGGTTTGACTTTGACTCTCATTAAAAAGAAAAAAAATTCTAAAAGGACAAAACAAAAAATCTCAAGATTGGGCATCTGGTTTAGGTACATTATTCCCTGTGTGAGTGACAGTTACAAATTACTGGGCCTAAGTGAGCAGGCTGGGGTGGGGAGCTAGGGCTTCCTTCAGCATCACAGGTACTACTCAGTCTCCTTGATCCTTTTGAAGAAATTGTTATAGTGCCAGCAATAGAGGAGGTTCACTGAGCACTGGTAGAATGGATTTTGAATAGAAATTTGGGTTACTTTATCTACAAAGAAAATATGGTATCCACATACCAGCATATCACCCAGTGATGCTCCAGGTACTTTATCAGTAGAAGATTTAACAACAAAAAGTGGTAAAAGCAACTTGGTACATGATGGAGATTCCTCAAAAACACAGTAATGGAACCACCATTTGACCCAGTTATGCCACTCCTCGGTATATATTCAAAGGAGTTCAAATCATATTATAGTGACACAGTCATGCCAATGTTTATAGCCATTCAATTCACAATAGCTAAGCTATGGAAGCAACATAGGTGCCCTTCAAGAGATGAATGGAGAAAAAGAATGTATACATATATACATAATGGAATATTACTCAGCCATAGAAAAGAATGAATTTATGACATTTGCTGGAAAACGAGTAGGTCTGGGGTCTATCATGCTAGGCGAAACAAACCCAGTCCCTCAAAATAAAGGTCAAATGTTCTCCCTGATATGTGGATTCTAACACACAAATAAAGGAGAGGAAATAGAAGTTCATTGGATTAGACAAAGGAGAATGAAGGGAAGGGATGGGTAACAGGAACAGGAAAGACAATGGAATGAATCTGACATAACTTTCCTGTGTTCGTATATGATCACACCACAGTGAATTTCCACATCACCCACAAGACTGGAATGAATCCTAATTAGAATAAGATATTTGATATTTATATAAATACATCAAAATATAGCCTACTGTCATGTAGAACTAAAAGGAACTAATATATAAAGTCTATAAATTAGGAAAAAAACTTAAAAAAGAAATTTGATGCATGAATCACTGATTTTAAGCTTTATTACTACAGGTTTTTTTGTAAGTATTTAGAGACAGTCACTATGTCTGTAGTCAGTTTGTTCACCTTTAGTTAGGAACACTAAAAATACAGCAAGAGACCTGCCCCTTAAGAGCTTATAAACTCCTTATGATTAATGTTTGTCAAAGAACTGAAGAGTCATGCTACCTACTCAAAAGTAAAACATTTACACGTATTTTTTTAGTTCACTAATTTCAGGTGGGACTTTGCTTAGCTTAGTGTTTCTTAAAGGTTAATATGCACATAGATTATCTAGGGATCTTTTTTAGTAAATGCGGGTGTTGATTCTGTAGGGATGGACTGGACTTGGGATCCTTCACTTCTAACTAGACACCAGGGGCTGCTGCTGCTTCAGGCTCATGAACCATATTTTGACTAACAAAATAAGTGCTTGTGGCAATTAGAGATAAGCAAACAAAAAGTCAAACAAACATTTTTTAAAAATATCTAGTTTCTAAGAAACTAAAGTCTGCATGGAAGGCAAAATTACATGTTTTATCTTTGCATTGAGGACTTTGAATCTAGGCTATTGCACTATACATACATATATATATATATATATATATATGTATATATTTGGCAGATGTTTGTTGAGTTCACACAATACAGTAAAAGACTAAATGAGCTGGAAACATTAGCGATCCCAATTATACAACTCACTGACTACCCATAAGCCTGAACAATGAAAAGCATTTTGCGTGCTTCACTCATTTAACTTCATTTAAACCCTTCTTGGCATCCAAGTTGCATTAATGCGATAACTCTTGTGTAGCAATTAACAAACTGTGGTGATTGTGAACATTTCTAGAATTTGTCACATTGAATGGGAGCAGGCTCTGGGCAACTAATTCTTTGCTCATTTTCTGGGGTTGAGCTGACTTTGTGATCAGATTATTTGTGTGTGTGTGTGTGTGTGTGTGTGTGTATTTTTGTTTGTTTGTTTGTTTTTTACATTTTCCTTTGCCACAGAAATCCAAAGTTCAACAAGTGATCCGTGGCTCTGTCTTTCTACCAGACCTTTAGTTTTGAAAGTCATTTGTAAAAGTTGTTTCTCAAGAAATGTCTTATTTTTCGCTCCTTTAGGAAACATGTTGAATCTTCAAGGAGATAATCACATTGTACCCACACAAATGCATATCCAACACTTGCACAAAGGTTACAAAAGCTGACTGTTCTCCACTACCCTGAGTCCCATAAGCTCAAGCTTATTGAAAGGCAAATGGTGAACTTGCTCTGCATAATACAGGATCCAGTGCTAACAATACTGGATATTGTGTCTATTCCAGTGCCTCAGAAAGTGTGGCTGGTAGAAGGCTGGGTGAAGAGAAAAACCTGCTTTTCCAAACATGCAGCATAGAGGGTGTATTACCCAGAGGAAAAGCAGACAGTTTTTTGGCACTGGAAAGGAGCACTGGTATTGGGAAGTCCAATTTAAAGGAACTGGCTTAACCACCTTCAGGCTGTGCAAACTGCACCTGGACTTGTTTCCCATCCACTGGGAAAGCAGGGACTTCTTTCCTTCACACACACACACACACACACACACACAAACACACACACACACACACACACACACACACACACAGGGTTCTGCACAGATGAAGTTCATGTTATAAAGAACCTTACCCAGCAAATGTGTTGGTGCTGGTGAGTTCTCAAATCAAGTGTCCCTATTTCATACTGAGTAGGAGTTTCTATGCCAAGCTTTGGGAGCGGTTTTGTCACTCATGTCTGAAGGCTTTCTGCTTACCATCTTACCATTTTCTATCATGGTATGTGAAAATCATTTACTACGTTGTTATTTTTAATATCGTTCTTATCAGGATGAAGTATAGGTCTAAACGCATAATCAGAGGAATTCTGAGCACAGTGTATTTTCCAAAGCATATGTAAGGAAGCCACTAAAACATTCCTTATAGAAAACATAGAAGGAAGGATGGAAGGAAGGAAAAGAAGAAAAGAAAGGGAAAGGGGAGGGAGGGTGAAGAAAGAGAGAAAGAAGAGAAAGAAGTAAGGAAAAATGGAAAGAAAGAAAATAAATACTGTATTGCTTAGAGCATAAAATGAATTTAATACTGTCAAGTACCTTCATAATTGTAGATTTTGGGGTATTTCCTTAATTTCTGGCAGGATAAGATACTCCATGCTCAGCTTGTGTGTTCCCTGCCTTAGCCCTGGAATCAACCAAAGGCATATTTTTAAAAGCGTCTAAGGAAAGATAATCGTTCCCATGTTGACAAAACAAAAACAAAACAAACAAAAAGAAAAAGAGAAAAAAAAAAAAAAGAGCTTGGTACAATCATAATTACCTGGTGATATGAGACTCTCAGTAACTTTTTTTTATTATGTTTTAAAATTTGTTCTAATTAGTTATACATGACAGTAGATTGCATTTTGACCCATTGTACACAAATGGAGCATAAATTCTCCTTCCTCTGGCTGAGCATGGTGCAGAGGTCACACTGGTAGTGTAATCATACATGTATATAGGATAATAATATCTGTCTCATTCCACCATCCTTCGCATTCCCATATGCCTCCTCCCCTCTGCACAATCCAAAGTTCCTTCTTCCCTCCCCCACCCCATTCTGGGTCAGCATCCACTTATCAGAGAAAACATTTTGCTTTTGGTTTTTTGGGTTGGTCTTATTTTGCTTAGCATGATGCTCTTTAGCTCCATCCATTTACCTGCAAATGCCATCATTTCATTATTCTTTAAGGCTGAGTAATATTCCATTGTGTATACATACCACATTTTTTTATCTGTTCATCTGTTAAAGGGCATATATGTTGGTTCCATAATCTAGCTGTTGTGAATTGAGCTGCTGTAAACATTGATGTGGCTGCATCACTGTAGTATGCTGATTTTAAGCCCTTTGGGTATAATTTGAGCAGTGGGATGGGGGGTCAATTGGTCGTTCCTCTCCAGTATTTCAGAGAGATCTCCATACTGCTTTCCAGAGTGGTTGCACCAATTTGCAGTCCAGCAATATATGAGTGTGCCTTTATCCTCACATCCTCGCCAATACCTATTGTTTCTCTTATTCTTGATAATAGACATTCTAATTGGGGTGAGATGAAATCTTAGAGTAGTTTTGATTTGCATTTCCCTTAATTGCTAGAGATGTTGAACATTTTTTCATGTTTGTTGATTGTATTCCTCCTTCTGTGAATTGTCTGTTCAGTTCCTTAGTTCATTTATTGATTGGGCTATTTGTTTTTATGGTGTTAAGTTTTTTGAGTTCTTTATATATCCTGCAGACTAGTGCTCTATATGATGTGCATATGATAATGATTTTCTCCTATTCTGTAGGCTCTCTCTTCATCTTATTAATCATTTCCTGTAACATGTTTTTACTAATATTGTGGTAAAGGAGATTTGAATCATTTATATACTTATTTTTCAAATTGATTCTCATCCAGGCTTTGTGACTTGGTACTGTCTCTCTGTGCCCATTGCACGTTTCATACACATCTCTTACAGAACTCACCATGAGGAACTGTAATTATTTATTATGAGGTCCGTCTTCTTCATAAACTTCATAAACATCTTCATAAACTTGACCCAACCACCCTCAGCCTTGTCATTCCTACCACCTGGCAGACTCCACAATAGGTAAAGATAGTTGATAAATACCTCTGAATTACTGATTGAATACACTGTTCAAAGTCACTTTCTGGGATTTGAAATCTGTCCCACTGAATTAAAGCTGCAGTTTTATCATTTTCTATAAACCTGAGATTTAATACATTATCATTTTACAAAGTAATTTTCCTACTAGGAATCTGTTATGCAAATTTAATAGAGATTTTTCTTTTAATTATTTGCTATGATAAATGATTATACATTCAGTGAAAAATACCAAAGTACTGATCTGCTCTCAGCCAAGTAGTCTCCATATGTTACCACATAAATAGCATTGTTAACTGAACAGTGCTATTGAGCCATCAGGCTATTGGTGGCCTTTCTAGACTAGGTCAGCAAAGACTATAACCTTCAGATATAGAAATATTTTTCATAAATTTCATCTAGAAAATTGTGGGAATACCTATTTTAAAATATCGTTTTAGAAAGAGAGGTTTTATAAAATCCAGACTTTATCATATCTTCATAAAATTGTTGCCATTTAAAAAATAGCATTCTCAAAATTTTACTCTTCCTGTATTATGAATTGTGGATTCACTTTTATGTATACAAAGCAAGTCTGACTTCTGTTCTAGATAATATGGCTTCTATTCTACTTTGAGGAGTGTAACTGAACTCGATATAGTTCAAGTAGCAACCATTGGAGAAGTCTAAAATCATGGAAAGAAGGAAAACAAGATTAGGGACCCTAGAATTGGATAAGCAACATAGCAACAGGACCTTTCATTATTATCCACCCCACCTAGCAACTGAAGAGGGTCCAGGTAGTCTCAGTCCTGTCCTGGATTGCAAAGGAGACCCAACACCAGGTGAGCTCAGGCTCCACTTGGAATCTTCCTGAGAATAAGTAGTCAGAGGAAGTACTTTTCCCACTGCACCTGAGAGTCTTCTGTTGGGGCATTTGAATGGTTTCAGCAGGGAAGGTTCCCTCACAGTGGGTACCTAGTCCAGGAAGCCCTTTTCCTCTCCCTCAGCTAGTGAAGGTCTTTCCCTGTCCAGAGACCCTAGTGACCAGGAGGTACCATTGGGAACTCTTACCACAATAAGCTCTTGGCTGGGGACTCACTTCTGTCCAGGATAGAGAATTCTTCCCACCATTTAAGATTTTAGATCACCCTCAACACTGATCCTGCCATAAACCCAGACTGGTAAATAATCTCTACCCCTTATTCCTCTCCTATAGGCACTACAATTCCTGGCTTGGGACTCTACTTCTATCCCTTCAGGAAGCATCACTAAGGGATCATTGGTCTGCTATGGTCTGAATGTTTGTGTGTCCCTGGCCCCCAAAACTTCCATGTTGAAATTCAAGGTTATGATAGGAAGTTGAGCCTTTGGAAGATAATTAGGTCATAGGATTACTGAATGGGATTAGTGTTTCTCTTATAAAAGAGAAACAGAGAGCCAGATAATCTCTTCTACCATGTGAGGACACAGCCAAAAGGTGCCATCGAAGGAACAAAAAGCAGGCTGTTAACAGACACTGAACCTACCTGGCATCCAGAACTGTGAGAAATAAATTTCTGTTGTTAATAAGCTCCTAGCCTATGGTATTTCCTAATAGCAGCCCCAAAAGACTAAGACAATAAGAATCTTCAAAAGGAGTTATGCAGATCAAGAGAACATTTGCAAAATCTCAGAAAATGAAATCATCATTGGGCTCACAGCTGACAAAACTAGGGATATAACGATTTTCTATATTATAATGAGATCAGCTTAGTTGTATGAAAATTAGTTCTAAAGAAATACGAAGCTAAGAAATTTGAATGACCCACTCATTTAGCATATATGTTTAGCTTTCTAGTAGGATTTTTGTGCCAAACCTAACCAGGGTGACTTCTTGCTAAAACAAAAGATTTAGGTAGGACTCAGTCTCACTATAGAGTAGACAAAATGTTCAGAATATAATAGAAAACCACATACTTGGTAATTTCAGTGTGCATTAGAAAAGAGAATTGATGCCAACACCAAGGTGAATCACATGTTGGAATTCTCTAATAAGGATTGTAAAGTAGACATCACAAAATTGCGTCAACTGGTATTAAAAATATTCTTGAAACATTTCATAAAATAAGTGAGGTGGAAAGAGAGGGAGAAATAGAGGACATAGAAACATCTCAGCAAGAAACAAAAGTTCTAAAACAAAACCTAAGTGGAAATTACAGAACTAAAAAATATAGTAACAGATTTAAAACTTTAAAAAGTATGCTCATTAGTAGAGAGATGACAGAAGTAAATTGAAGACAAATCAATATAGACTATTTAATCTGAACAATATAAAGAAATAGACTGAAAAAAAATTGAGATTTAGGACCAATAGGACAACACCAAAAAAATTCAACATTCATATTGATGTTTCATAACAAGAAAAGCAAAATTGGAGTTGAATGAGTATATTAATACATAATGGCTTAAACTTGGGTTGGGATTTTGGCTCAGTAGTAGAGCGTTCACTGAGCATGCTTGAGCCCCTGAGTTTGATCCTCAGTACCACATAAAATAAAATAAAGGTATTGTGTCCACCCACAACTAAAACAAAATATTATTTTAAAAAGGCTTAAACTTCCCAAATTTTGCAAAACGTGCAATTGTATAGGTTTAAGAAGTTGAGTAAATCCCATTAGAATAATAAACCCAGGGAAATTCATTCCAAGACATATGATAAGGAGACTCCTGAAAATTAAACAAAAAAATTCTTGAAAGCAGTAAAAGAGATACAGCATTTTTCATCATTAGATCTACCCTTGAAGAATGTTTCAAGAACATTTTTTTTTTTAAATGCAAGGAGTTGATAAAGAATCCTGGGTCTTAAGAAGAAAGAGAAAAATATGGGGTAAATACAATAGATTATTCTTTTCATTACCAATTTTCTAAATTATATTCAATAATAATAATTATAATATCATCTAATACTCAAGGCAATGAAATTTAAAAGTGGGGTGGATACAAGAACTGAAATGGAAGTATGGTTTCCAGTGATAAAATGTTTATAGTTTATACCAGTAGATTGTGAACTTATATATGTATATATATATATCTCCCAGATAAACTGCTAAAAGCATAGGACAAAGTGATACATTCAAAAACTATATAAATAAATCAATAATGAATGATGAATGTTTCACAATATCCATGGGAAGGAAGGATGAGTGAATGAACCCATCCCAAAAGGTTAGATGCTGAACATTCAATTTATATACTCTTCTTGAAATGATAAAACTATAGAATGGAGAACAGATTGTAGTCCCAGGGTTTAGAGACTGGAGTATCAGTGGGAGGAAGGTGAGTATGAAATGGCAGCCTGAGGAAACTTTATATGACAGAACAATTCTGTACCTTGACTGTGTGATAAAATGTCATAGAATAACACACACACACACACACACACACACGTACACACAAATAACTACAAGTAAAACTGGAGAATAAGCTTAGTGAATTGTATCAATGTCTCTATTTGCTGATTATTTTACTATAATTTGCAAGATGTTACCAATAATAATGTTAAGTGTATAGGGATCTTTCTGTGTTATTTGCTACAACTTTGAGGTGAATTTACATTTACCTTTAAATTAATTTGAATCTTTAAAAAATAAGCAACCCCAAGTCTTCAGAAACTACTTTATGCAAAAAAATCTAATTCTTAAAGTTATCCTATGATGATATAGCAATGTTGTATTACATATTGATGGTTTGTAGGTCTCTTTTTGTTAGGAAAAGCAAGTAATGAGACACAAGGAGATGCCACCTATGTTATATCTAAATAAAACAATTTTGTCTCTTGTGGGTAAAAGTGAAAATGGAAAGGGACAGTATAGGGTCATATATGAGAATGAGACATGCCAGACTGGCACAGTGCCTACCTTTATGAGAAAAGGGAAAGTAATGAGACAGATGAGTGTGATGGAATCTTAATCATGTGTTCTCATTTTGCTTCTTTTCAAAAAATAAAGCCAAAATGAATAGTAATAAATGCTTTAATATTATATTGTTTTTTCCTGTTAGAAATATTTCAAAATTAAAAATGGTTTCAATAGACACAAATGAATAAATTTGATAAATTATAGTGTTATTCTAACCTAGTCTAGCCATTCTACATAATTGAGCCATTTTGGTGTTTTAAAAGTGACTTTAGTTTAAAAACAAATTTCATTTCATTTCTACTACTTGAAATAATTACAGTGGAAATATGTTTTAACTGGAGCTACATGAAATACCTTGGGGGTATAATATTTTTCTATATTATAATGGGATCAGATTAGTTAGTAGAAAATTCATTCCAAAGAAATGTGGAACTAAGGAGTTTGAGTCAATCCCTTATTTTGTGTGCACATTCAGCTTTCTAGCAGGATTTGAGGCAAATTACCAGTTAAACAAAACAATCCACAAAATAGTTCAATTTAAGATAAAATGCAAACAATTGTGAAAAGGGAAACAAAGAGATTAACTATAAGAAGCACCATAAATCTGAAAAACGTAATTACTTTTATTGAGTACTGTTATTTGGTTATAAGTTTCTAGATGGCTCAGCTAAAAATCAATGAGACTGCATAGTTTTTATTAGTTGCTGAATGAGATTAGGTTATTGCATTGTTGGTACGACTTATCCTTGGAATTTAACTCATTTGGGGTTCAAAATGTATGAAGTAGTAGTTTTATTCCAGTACAATCCTTTTCTTCTTCTCTAATTCACTGTGCTCCAAGGCATTCCCTTGCCAGTCTGGCAGGAAATTTGATCTAAGTTATTTTGGGGGTTTGTTCTTAGACCATGCAGAATTTCACAGGTCTTCTGGCCTATTTGCTGATAGAGAAATTAGGAAGGGACTAGGTCTTTATTGGCAAACACCTGCTTAATCACAGAGGTCTTCTCCTTTGCAACTTGAAAGTCCCTGTCATCTGTCTCCTGAATCCTGCTGCTCCAGGAATTCCAGGAGTTGCCTCTTATCATTGTACTCTGCATAGTCTGTAGTTCAAAGTCCAACACCAGGCCTCCCACCCTGTCCTATGTGGAAAGGGACGGACACTTGCCCTGATTTGTGCTCAAATTGTCATGGAACTGAGGTGCTCCTACCTCCACCATCTGTGGTGTCTCCCTCCATGTCTGCCTCCACTGTAAGCACGACCTCAGATAACAACCTGGGTGAGTATATCTTTTCTGGAGTGAGTTTGGAAAGGGGAAATTCTAAAACCACTGTTTAAGAGAATGAAGAAATGATAGCATTATGGAAGTTGTCTGTAATTCTCCCTGGTACTATTACAGCTAGTTACACATCATTAAAGGAGACAGCCAGTTTTGCAGGGAAACAAATCACAAACTTAGATGTATATTCTAAACTGAAGGATTATTGGAGCATAGTTGAGTAGATTGATTTTAACTCTGTGGTTTTAAAAAATGGAAAAATAAAAAAATTATTTTCCCCACTGTGTAGGAAGAAGGACAGACTAGCAGAAAGCATATCATTAATAAGGGAATGAGAGACTAAATTAATTTTAATTCTGAAGTGGATATATGAGAGTACTTTGTAAGACAAATAAGGACATTTGGTATTGACAGCTAGAAAGTGATAAAGAATAAGCTAGAAAAGTATAGGGAAAGGAAAAGAAAGACCTAAGATTACAACTCTGATTTTCTACTTGGGGTGGGGTAAAATAAATCCATTGTAATTAGATTTTCTTTGAATAATGAAACTTCCATTTGCAATGAGCACATAGACATGAATGTCAAAGGCAAACATATATCTAAGAAGGATTCTTTTGAATAGAATTGGAGACTTCTAATAAAGTTATACTTTTGCCTTGGTAGAAACTTATCACTTTTCCCAGAAGGCAGCCAAGATGAGCTGCATTTCCATGGAAGGAAAACTTTACAATCACCAGTTTATTCAAAACTGATATTTTGCATGTCCATATATGGCCACACAAAAGTGAACAGCTAAATGAATTAATTTTGTGATTGAACTTGACTTAGGGTGGGTGATCGGATCCCTTTCAGTGCATCTGTTAGTTTGTAGCAGATCTTTCACAAAACTTTTTAATAAATGGCCTGGTAGTATATATTTTAAGCTTTGCTGGCTGTTTAGTCTCTGTCATAACTTCTAACTCTGCTGTTGTAGCAAAAATGCAGACAGAGACAATACATAAACAGAGAGGTATGGCTGCTTTCTAGTAAAACCTTTACACAAATGAACAGATGTGGAGTTTGGTTCCTGGATCATAGTTTGCTGACATCTGGTCTAAAACTTCTTAGAACCTGGATTACTGACCCATTACTATGGTTCTAGAAACAGTTTTTATCAGGGATGTTATGAGAAAGAGAGTGCTTCAGAAGCTTAGGAAGTATTAGTTGTTGGTTGAATTAATGATTATGAAAAAGAATAGTAAACTGATATACTTACAAGCATGTCTCATAAGTATAAGTTTTCAGGATTGTACTTGTTTTATCCAGTACAGTACTATTTAAAAAAATAATGGTCTGTACTTTTCCTGCTGTGTCTAGAGCATGTATTTTTATGTAATAACACATTAAAGTTAAGAAGGCCTTCATTACCTTTGTCCTCTCCCTCAAATTCAATAATGTGTTTTATTCATTTTTCTTTTTCATAAAGTCTTTCAATTCATTAAAATTCAATGAAAACTAAATTGGAAAAGAGGAGAAATTAAATGGACTTAAAATAGAACTAATTAAGAAATTTAATGCAAAAGAGTTAGAAATGTGGAGGGTCAAAATTTTAAATGATAAAAAGTTTATTCATACACATATACACTTATTTAAATGATTTGTTAAAGTGCTGTTGTGTAATGTATACTCTAAAATGCATATGACGTAAAAATAAGTCAGAATTTTCTCCCTTAACAGAGAACTTAGTCAAAATGCACTCCTTGTAAGTGACACTGATTAATTAAAAAGCAGTATTCCAAAGAGTTAATTTCTCTTAATACAAATTCTGGGCATTCAGCTGTGGGAAATAGGGGAGTTTTGCCAAAACGAAGTTAACCAAAGAGTAATGAGTATCTTTTCTAATTCCAATGAAATCTGTTGGTTAATATCCTTTGTATCAAGACCTCTGAATTCTCCTTCCCCACTATCTTTCCCCCATCTTCTCAAATACCCACTCAATTATGCTCAATTCAATCATTGATTCAATCTTGTTAACTTTATATTTTTTCTTTTCCACTTAAACAGCAGTGTGAATAAAGACCGGAGTTTATAGTTTTTAAAATATTTTTGATGGGGAAATAGTCAATTGATTCTGTTCCACTTAAATTGAATATTTGGCTACCCTTATCAAGAAGATTCAAAATCTGTCTATTTTTCATCTTTAAACTTTTGTCAGGAGGATGAAAATTGTATCATGGACACATCTTGGGTGGGTGCATGACTGAAAAATAAGAACTTCAAATTTATAATTTGTTTTTTTTTTCAATATTAAGGAATATGACAAATTGATGTTCTCACCCATCTCTGAGGAGCTGATAGTAAGTGTTGGGGTGAAAATAAAGAATGATACATTTTATGGGATGATTTGTGACCCTCCAAAAGTTATGTTGAATTCCTCATCTCAAGTATCTTGGAATGTGACTTTATTTGGAAGAAGGGCCTTTACAGAGATTAAGGTGAGGTCATTAGGGTGGATCCCAACACAACATGATGGGTGCCCTCATATAATAGGAGGGGAATTTGGACCCAGAGATAGATATACACAGAGGTAAGACTATGTGAAGAGACACAGAGAGAATGCAATCACGATCTACAAGCCAAGGGATGTCAGAGATTATCAGTGCATCACAAGAAACAAGAAGAGAGGCATGGAATATATTCTTTCTCACCAACTTCAGAAAAATCAAACTTCAACCCCTTGATCTCAGTGTTTTCACCTGAAGAACTGAGAAACAATAAATTTCCATTGTTCAAGCCATCCAGGTTATGATCCTTTGTTAAGTAGTCTCACGAAACAGATACAGCACAGAACTGTGTAATGAAACAGAGGCCAAAGATAATGTCTGAGCTAGGGACATAGGTTGATATGAACAGTTTCTCTGTAATTTTTTAAAATCATAATCTCAGTCCTCAAATTACTCCTTCAAGTCATTTTTAAAATAAAATATCCAGGATACAGCCAAAGATAATGATGCACTCAGGAGAATAAGAAACTATCAATAGTAACTGGAGAAATCACAGAGAATGAAAAAGATTCATAAAGACCTTGGATATTGGAACTGTCAGGCTCAAACTGCTTATTTTGTTCAAAGAAACAAAACAAAAATTATGAATAAATTAGGGAACAGAGACCACAAGAGAATAAATGAGAAGTATTGAATAGGTAGGAAATAAAAATTTGAGATCCAAATAGCACATGAAATAAAATAATTCTGTAGTTAGGTTTTACATCAGAATGAATTTTTTTTAAAAAGAGTTGTGAATGAAGACATGGATGAGAAAAACTAAACAGATTGCAACATAGAAGAGCTATGATGGAAAATACACATGAAAAGAACAAGATTTGTCATACTTTATTTATGGTCCCAGGGGTGAGTGAAGCTCATGTGGTGAAACTATATTATGGACCTCAAGATATGTAAAATATAATTGGCAAAATATAGAAATAAATTTTCAGTTATTGTTGGAGATTTTAACTATTTTTGATAATTCATAAAAATTTAAATAACATGATAATCAATTTTTACTTAATGGGCATAAAATAATATATAAGAAGTACGCAATAAATATTGTTTAAAAGTACACACAAAAACTGACCATAAATGGATCAAAAAAATCTCATCAAGTATCAGATGAATGTAATCATTCATGTTATATTCTATGATGATAATGGCATTTTGCTATATATTGATAATATAATAATTACAAGAAAACCCATGTTCAGACATTTTAAGATTTTTCATATTTGTGTTATGATCATTATATTCATTCCCTTTTTTTCTTTTTATTTCAGAGTTTCTAATTGCCTTTTTTTTTTTTTTTCCTTCTCTCTTTGCAAGAAAACAGTGGTGCTTATTTAGCATACTCTTAAGTTCATCTGGAATCTTAACCATGTTTTATATGTTTTATGTTCAGGAATTTCCCCATTTTCCCTAGAACCATTGCTTCCAAAAAGCTTTGTTCTGCTTCATTCAGGGCTGGATACTCTCAGGTCATGCTGCAAAACTGTCATTGTGTTTCCTATTTTATTAAAATTTATTTCCTGAAACTTTTTTATTTCTTTCTCATATTATTTGTTTTGCTAGAGATTTTCCCAAAAGGATGAGGTAAATTTTCTGAGTTCCTACATGTTTAAAAGAGATTTTCTTCTTGTAACATTTGAGTGATAATTTATCAAGTTATAGAATTTGGGGATTAGAAAAATACTTTTTTGTAATTTTGAAGGCATTGCTCCATTTTCTTCTAGCATCAACAAAGATAAATGAAATATTCTATGTGTCTGATTCTTTTATATGTAACTTTTTAAAGTTGGAATATTTGTTTCTTATAGATATTTATAGTTTTTTTTTTTGTTATCCTCCTAGTTTCAAGTTATGAAAATTTTTCCAAGGATATTTTTGATCATCTTCTTAGCACTTCTAAGGCTTTTTAAACCTGAAAACACATTCTCCTCCACACTTGAGGGAAATTTTCTTTATTTCTTAGATAATTTCAAAATTTTTAAATCTGTTGATTGTAGTCTTTTGTCACTGTGAGCAAAAGATCTGACAAGACAATGTGAAGAAGAAATATTTATTTTGTCTCATGGTTTCAGAGGTTCAGTTCATAGTTGGCCATCTCCAACTGAAGTGAGGCAGAACAATATGGTATAAGGGCATGGTGGAAGAAAGCAGCTCAAGACCTGGCAAATAGGAAGCAGAGAGGTCTGCTCACCAGGGACAAAATGTAAATCCCAGCATCAGGCCCCAGTGACCTACCTCCTCCAGTCACTCCCTACCTGCCCACAGTTACTACCCAATTAAACCATATCAGTGAATTAAGACACTGATCAGGTTACAAGTCTCATAATCTGATCATTTTGCCACTATGCATTCTTGCATTATATCACACATGACCTTTTGTGGGACATCTCATTGCTAAACCATAACACTGTTTTACTTGAACAACTTCCTAGTGGTTTAGCATCACACCTTCTGCTTACTTATACCTATTTCATGTTTTCTCTGTGTGTTTTACTTTCTGTGCATGTTCATTAAGAGAAAAGATTGTGACCTGAGACTCACTGTTTGAATCTGAGATATGCTATTTCTTAAGCCCTCCATCAATAGGTGACTATTTTCTTATCTGTGAAGTGGAAATATATGCCAGGCACAATCATAAGCATCTTGCATGGATCAAGTCACTTAAACCTTTATGTGTTTACAATCAAATCAGGCACATATAATGTTCCCTCTTATTATTTTCTCTTTTCTAACTACATTCTGATGTAGTAATTTGATTTTATCGTTTTGTTACTCCATTGCATTTTTAAAAAAATTGTTTGAAGAACTTTCAAATTCCCTGATTTTAATTTCTTTTTGATTCTTTTTTATGGATAATATCTTCTCAAATCTCTGAGTAAACTGAAGTATTTTTTAAAAAGTAATTTGTTGTGTTATAGTATCAATTTAGGGGTCTGTTTGGTCTTTTTCTTTCATTTTATTGAGTTTCCCCAGGCATCTGATGATCCTTTTGTCTAATTAGACAAAAGGAAATGAAGGGAAAGGAGAGGGAACTGGAACAGGAAAGACAGTAGAATGAGTCAGACATAACTTTCCTATGTTCATATATAAGTACACCACCAGTGAAACTCCACATCATGTACAACCAGAAGAATGTGATCCTAATTAGAATAAGTTATACTCCATGTATGTCCAATATGCCACAATATACTCTACTGTTATGCATATCTAAAAAAGAACAAAGAAAAAGAATGAAGGTGAGGTAAGTCTTGTGTCTTGTGTTGGTTATTGAATAATTTTATATATTACACAATAGGGCATTCTCCTATGTAGGAAACCTGACTATATCAGTCAACAGGGTATAAAAAACTTCAGACTTATATCAAGTTTAACACAGTACAGATTACTGAAGAGTGCTTGATTGAGGATAACAACAGTCGTTCTAGAAATTTCATGATTTCTTCAGGGGAAGAAACATGTTTTCTTTTAACTTCTTAGCTGTATGCTTTCACTTGGATTGAGGAGGCAATAATGGGATATTGGCACTCTTGTTTCATATTTAAGCTTTTGTTTAATCATACGACTTTGATTTCCAAGATTCATTTTACTTTATTAACTTGAAGCCTAGGACGTATGGAGCTTACTTGATCAGAGCAGCTCATATAGTGATTAGAGAACATTTCCTTAGTGGTAGACATTGGAACCTACAGCCATGGGTCTGCTATGTGTTTTGTGAAATGTTATTAGAAAAACAATCACAGTCCTTCTTTCAGGTACTGTCTATGGCTGTCTCGTCCTACAACAGCATAATTGGGTATTTGTGTCCAAGAACATATTGGTCTGCAAGTCTAAATATTTTCTGTCTGTTATGGATTAGATATGTGGTATTCCCCAAAAGCTCATGTGTGAGACAATGCAAGAAAGTTTAGATATGAAATGATTGGGTTATGAGAGTCTTGACCTAATCAGTGCATTAATCTCCTGATAGAGATTAACTGGGTGATAACTGTAGGGAGGTAGGGTGTGGCTGGAGGAGGCGGGTCATTGGGGGTATGCCTTTTGGGTGTATATTTCGTTCGTGGTGAGGGGAGTCTCTCTTACTCTCTCTGATTGTTTCATGCCACAAATTGCTTTCCTTCCCCACCATATCTTTCTGTCATGATGTTCTGCCTCACCTTGGGCCCAGATCCATAAATGGAGTCAGTGATCTAGTCAGTGACTTCTGAAACTGTGAGCCCCCAAATAAGTTTTTTCCTTTTTAATTGTTCTTGTCAGATGTTTTGGTCACAGAAGCAAGAAAGCTGACTAATACACTGACTCTTCACAGACAGGCTTGCCACCCCCTGCCTACTTTCTCACTTCTTTTATAACTTCATGAAATTTGTTAATCTCTCTTCTCCCATGATGACTCCCTATTTCTATTTTCCTTATATTATGACTTTGGTTTTGTTTTGTATATTTGTTGTTTTATCTCAGTGTATTTCATGAGGAATGAACGTACATGTAGGTTTTCAATCTGGCCTATGAAAAACAGTTCCTTTTGTTTTTAGTTCAGTAAGTTTAAGAGGAATCTAGGAAGATGGAAGGACAGAAAACATTGCAAAACTACCTGGAGAGTACTTGCACAGGCAGAATCTATCTTATTAAATTTTGCAAATCCAAGGGAAGTATTAAAAGTGAATTACAGTTAATTTTGGTCAGTTTCATCTCTTAACCCAGCACCTACCCATCTCCCACACTCGTGACACCAGCTCTGCCTGATTCTGGAGCAGCTTGCACACACCTTGAGGGAGTCAGGGTGGGCAAAAAGGACCCTGTTCTTAAAATATCAGAACTGATACTCTGATGGATTTGCTGACAAAGTGCAGAAAAAGAGGTCGGTGGCCATCATTGACACTGTTCCTCCTTTTAGTTGTGGAAAGCCCCCCTCCCTCCAGTTCAAGTGACTTGCAGGGTAGATAAGTGACACGCATCCTTCTCCTTCTCCCGTTCATTATTCTGCACCCACCCCCACCAACTCTGCCACCTCTCTGGGAGGCAAATATTAAAGACTAGGTAGGTTGATTGATGGCTTCACTGGGGAATTCTATCAAACAGTTAACAAACTCATACCAAGTCCTATCATACTTTTTCAAAAAGTCAGAGAGTGAAGAATACTTCCTAGGGTAAATACCAAAGACATCAGAAGAACAGAAGAGACCAATATCCTTTATGAACACTGATGCAAAATTCTTCAACAGAATAATAGCAAGCCAAATTCAGCAGCATATTAAAAGACTTAAACAACATAACCAAGTTAATTTATTCCTAGAACATTTGAACATAGGAAAAATTGATCAATATAACATACAACATTAACAGAATGAAGACAATCATCTCAATTGATCCAGGAACAGCACTTTCATAGTAAAAAACACACAACAAACTATGAATAGAGGAAGCTTTCTTAACATAATAAAAGTTGTATATAAAACCCTACAGCAAACCCTATACTCCATGGTGAAAACTTTTCCTCAACAACTGCTTCAGAAAACAGTATGGCAGTGCCTCAAAAAATTAAAAGTAGAATTACCATATAAGCTAGAAATTCTGCTTTTTATTTATATATAAATATTTTTATTTATATATATATAAATTCTGCTTTTTATATATATACATATATTTATATATATATATATATATATAAGTTGAAAGTAGGATATCAAAGAAATATTGTTGCATTTGTGCTTATATCAGCATTACCCACAGTAGAAGAAAACAGAAACAAGCCAAGCATCCATCCCTGGGTGTATCAATAAGGAAATTGTGGCATATGTATACAACAGAATATTATTTGACCTTAAAGAAGTTAATTCTGACATATGCTACATCATGATGAACTTTGAATTTCTTATGTATTTGTTGGCAATATGAAGAAACTATTTTGCTGGTGGGAATGTGAAACAATACAACCTCTCTGTAAAAATTTTTGTTCCTTTTAAAACTAAAAATGGACTTAATATATATGACCCTGTACTGTCCTCATGAGCACTTTCCCCTCACAGATGAAACCTTACTTTCAAGAAGAAAATTGTGAACAAATGGTTTTACAACTTCATTATTAACAGTCCTAACCTGGAAACTAACCAAATTTTTCCCGTGGACAAACTGTTAAAGTGAGGTACATACATACCATTGACTACTCTTTTAAATGGACTATTTATATATGAAAGAGTTTGGATGAATCCCAAAGGAATTTTGATGCATTAAACAATCTCAAAAGATCATTTGCTTTCTGATTCTATGTGTATATATGTAAGACTTGTGAAACAAAATGATCATGGTTCACATACGGGCAGATGTGACTGTAGTACATGAACCCCACTATTAGGTATAGTTATAATACCTTTAATTTAATAAAAAATGCTCAAAGAAAAGAAAAAGCCCATAGATGAATCCAAAAGATAAAAATAAATGTTCATGAAGATAAAGCACATGTTAGTGATTTCCAGGGGTTAGAAACAGGGAGAAGTGTGTGAGGCTAGGGAAGGGTAAGATGAGGATGTCTCATGGCAATAGCACAGGGGTGATTGTTCCTGGAAGCTACCATGTGATATACATGTAGAAAGACATGCAAATGAATGCTTGTACATCTGGTGAAACTAAATGGCCCCTATGCATTGTACCCTTGTCCATTTCTGGTTCTGATATCATACTATAGCCATGCAAGGTATTAACATTGGAGGCTGGATTAAGGGTATAGTAGACCTCTTTGTAAATTTCTTACTGACTTTCCATGAATGTATGGTTTTTTTTGAAAATTTAAAAATTCAGTAAGTTAATTGTGTATTCTTTTGAAAGATTGTTACCTTTTAATTCTATCAACTTGCCTTAAGTCATAGCTTATATTTTCTTTTTATTTCTCTGTTATTCTCCAAAGTTATTATCCCTGTCCTTTCTACTTTTACTAATAACCCCATTCTCTCCTTTTGAGCCATGACTTTTCTTAATTAAGGATTAATTAATTGAGTTCTCAATTGCTTACAACCACTGTCTTCACATGCCAACCATTTTGAAGCATCTGTCACTTTTGTTATAAAATTCAGAGGAAAAAATTCAGACAATTTATAACTTTATACCTCCATATACCTTCTTGAGGACCTGGAAATTTATCAGGTAACTTATCATTTTAAAATTAACATTTAATCCTACTTAGTAATCAGATAGCTAGTTATTCAGGAAATAACTAGCTTTTGGAATAAAGTTATATTTGTGATTTTTTTCTTTTTCTAACCACCTGGTTTAATATATGTGAAATTCGCACATCAACCAGGTGTATTCTTAGTTAGCTGTTATGGAGAAAACTTCTGGTGGAGTAATCATAAAATGTGTTGGCTAAATAAGGCCTGAGGATTAGGTGTCTACTTCAGTACTCTGTCTCTTGTTACTCTCTGGATAGCTAAGAGCTTGTGTACTCACTACCTTCACATCACAGTGATGGACTAAAGATGAGTACAATCCGTTTGTGACATGTGTCTGGGATGCATGTCCAAAGGATGTCCTTCGTTAATAGATATGTCTTCAGAGGCATTTTAACTTTGTTTCCTTGGAGACTTGATTCTTTAAAATAGGAGTAGGTATTCTTCTCATTGCTGTTCTTTAGCTCTGCTTGGGGCTTAAGCCCACATTTTGCAGAGATTCAGAATTCCTGAGTTCATTCATACCTGTAATAGTGCTCTGATGGGAGATGCTGCAATGCAGGTTACAGAGAGCAAAGCATCCATAGTTGACTGGAGATATTTAAGAACTGCAAATAAACTTGACATCACAGTAGTAACTAGAACTTAATCTAAAATTTATATAAATGAATCATTTTTTGCAACACAAAAGTCACATCAAGGGCCATCAGTTCTTCAGAAAATGAAGGGAAAATGAGAGGCCTGGCTTAGCAGATCTGTCCTAGTTTTAATTTTGGCTTCACACTTTTGCAATGATTAAAGTCTTCACAATTCCACTCCATCTCTTTCAAGACACACTCATCAATATATCTTTCAATCTAAATTTGGATAACTGCAACTTTCCACATGTAAACATTTGTGTGTATGTGTGTGTGTGTCTTCACATAGTGTAGATGTAGGTAGATATAATTGACTCCATTGCTGAGAAATTCTAGAGTTATAAAAATTTTAATTATTTGGCCCCCATGTAGACATAATTTAATCACACACTCTAATCAAATACCAGATCAATTGTAATACAGAAATCAAGCTAAGACTATAGGCCATCAAGTTTAGATCTAGTTATTCATATATAATCATGTTAGAATCACATTAAGAAAAAGTACAATATCAAGTCACAGTACTTCTTTGTTCGAAAATACTTTTTATAGCTTTGAATTTATTTATTGAAACCATTAGAAGTTGTACAAGTATGTACGTGTGTATTTGTGATTTAATTGAGTTTATTAATGTGTCACATTTTTCAAATGGATCTTTGTGGTGATTATGGGAAAGTTAGCAAGAAATTAATGAAAGAATAAACAAATAAAATATGTTAACCCTGTGCTAAGTATATTGTTTTCTGATTCTGCAACAGCTTACTAGAGCCAGGAAATTTGTCAATATGTTGCAAAAATTTAAACTAGAATTAACAAGAATGCCTCTTAGTACACAACAATGCAAAACTTTTTCTTTAATTCATGAGTTTTACTTTTTTAAGGTAACCTTAAATTAAAAAATTTCAATCCCTTCTTGAGATAAGAATAGATACAAATGCAATTAATATTAATAGATAACAAAAAATACTTGTTTTGCAAGACCAGGTAAAAATATCACAATACTTTATTAAAATGAGAGATGCAACTGGTCACAGTTTTGTTATTATTTTGCTTATAAGATATAAAGAGATGTGACACCTTTTATCTTTAAAACATAAAACACTTCTCTTGGACTTACTTCCGGGTTTGATGGCAGCCAGAGAAGTTTAGTGTTGGCTTGCTGCCTAATCATGTGTGTGAATGAGACAGGCAAAGGTAGTTGAACTCTCAGGAAGACGGCTGACTTCAATGAGCAGATCTGACCTATGAGAGTAGGAGGTCACATTGAAGCTGGTTTTGAGGGATGGGGTGATAACCTTCATTTTAAGTTTTCCATAAGAAGTAAGAGAGAAGCTCTCTTGATCAGGGGAGTGAGATTATATAAGCAGGCATTATCTCACCAAACCAGCATTACAGTAAAGTACATCATAAAGATTTTTAAAAGGAATTTAGACATGTTTTTTTTTCAAAATCTGAAAAGAAAGCAAGAGATAGGTAATAGGTACTGAAATCAAGGCTCTGAAATGAATTGATTATTAAAGAAACACAGTACTGTGTAATATATTCTGAAAGTTTATTCTGTAAAAACAAGCAAAAATAACCTGGATTTGAAATAAAACAAAAATACAAGAATAGCCAAGATTCTTTAAAAAATTATGACATAGTGAGTAAATTATGAGTTATGGGTGAATAAACCTAATGGATATTTAAGAATGTTTTAAAACTATATTTTTAATAAACTAGAATATTAGAATAATTTATACCCATGCATGAATAGGTGATGTAATGAATGAAAGTTTCTAAACTTATATCCAAATATTTATCAAAACTAAGATAGACTTTATATAACTGAAATAAGATTTTAAAGAAAAAGTTCACAGAAATTTAGAGAAAGAATAAAGCTATATAACTGCTAAAACACTATGCTAAATAGTTTTGAGATTAGACAGAATGTTTTATATTTAAATTAATAACAGTCTAGTATTTAAAAGGTAAACTTGCCAGGCATGGTGGCACACCCCTGTAATCTCAGTAGCTCAGAAGGCTGAGGCAGGAGGATCAAAAATTCAAAGCCAGCATCAGCAAAAGTGAGGTGCTGAGGAACTCAGTGCGACCCTGTCTCTAAAGAAAATACAAAATAGGGCTGAGATGTGGCTCAGTGGTCTAGTGCCCCTGAGTTCAACCCTAGTACCAGCCCACCTCCCCAAAAAGGCAAACTTATTATAGTATAGGTAAAATATAAGAAAGACACAAAAACAAGAAATCATAAAACAAAAGAATACATTTTCTAGAGTTAATTCAGATAAACACATGTGCATTTATGCTTACATATGAAATTTACATTAATAACTTGTAAGGATCTGTTGGTTCCTTATCCCTATATTCTGTCACCTGAGTTGGAGGTCATGGGATTCCATCTTCCTGGTTAAGCCCTTGCATCAGCACTGGGACTAATCCTAACTCATTTGAGGACACTTGAAAGATTTTTAGAGGTGTGGATTTATTCCTCTTCTGTAAGATTCATTGTCAGTTCCATGTTGAATTGGTTTCCTTGTTCCAGGACAAGTTGGATTCTGGATTTTATGAGTAACACCTATTCTTTTTGAAAAAATACTTTTATCCCTGTGTTTCTTCCCACCCAGGTGAGAAATGCCTGTTGGTGGTAGAGGGCCTCTTCATCTTTACAAATGCATAGCTCCAGGTGTCTCCTGTAAACAGTTGAGGAAATGTGTTTAAACCAAAGTAGTTCTTTAAAGATCCTCAAAATGGGCAACCAGGTGAGAATGAAGGTAGTCACTAGTCCTAGCCAACATAATAGATGCAGAAATACAAAGAAAGTATCTTTTGGGAGGAAGATATTGAGAAAATTGGTGCTCCGTCATTTTGAATTCAGATTTGCTAAGTACTTAAGATTAAGCCATTTGAAGGACATTGTTTTAGAAAAATAATGAAAAGATCATATATCCAAAATGAGTTATAGGAGGGCATGTTCATTTAGAGGGTCATATGCAAGGCAGGGGTCCTGAAGTAGAAGCTTCCTTGGCTTCATGTCAAATCCACCGCTGTTCCTAGGTCATTACAATATGATTCTTTATATACTATGTACAGATACTTAATCATATAGTGTCTAATTTCATTATTTTACTTTCCATGCCTAGATCTTAAATTCCAGAGGTGTATTTTTCCAAAATTTACTCTTTTCTACTCTTCCTTTCCTTGCTCTTGCTTGATGCCCATCTGTGTTCATCCTGTATCATGCCCATCTGGTGTCCAGAGGGAGTACTCAATTGATACTTGTTGAATAATACTCCCAAATAAACAGTGGATGAATAATCACTTCTTCAGAAATGGACACTTAACCTTCAAAATTGGTAGATAATAAATAAGTAGACTAAGTGTTTTTATAGAAGATGTTTTAAACCTAATTAACAAGTTGGATATGATGAATCACTGTGATTGGGTAGTATCGATCCAAGAGTTTATTAATGTAAGAAGCCATTATTCTCTTTCAAAATGGATTAGTTCCTTCTTAGTACATTCAACCACAACAGAAGATCTCCTGGGGGAGAGTTGCATTAATTCCCGAAAATGACCCCTCTTTCTGTAACACTGTTCCTCCTCAGTCTAAGAAAATACCAAACTTATGTCACTATCTCCATCTGCCATCATTGTGATAATCATAGTGTCATTAGTGACAAATATTTATACCATCATTTCATCTCAGATGTAAATGTAGATGTGGGTGCACTTCTCTAGTTTTCTTCATCTGTCCTTGCCTTCTCCCTTATTAAAAAATTACCCATGTGGAAAATTAAAAAGAAAGCAAAACTAACAATAAAATTATAACTCACAAGCACTCCAATGATTTGCAATTTTCATAACTATTAACAATGCACTCCCTGTGGACTGCAGCATAGATGAGATAGGCTGTTGGTTATGCAGGAGCTCCAATTCAGTCCTTCCCTCCCCCTCAAGGAGATCTAATGAAAGCAAATGAGGGAAAATGACATTGGAGCAAACTTGCGCTAATCTCAATTTATTGTTATTTTTTCTGGTAGTAAAACAAACGATTTCCAACACTAAGATGCGTTCTTTAAGAGAATTATGAAAAGACAAGTTCAGAATTGTTACTTCTTAGCCATGAACATGGCGACAGGCATTGTGTTTTTGTTATCATTCTCTGTCCGACTCTATTAGCATTCAAGAATAAGTGTGACAATACTGCCAAGGGGGACAAGGGCCTCATGTTAATATGCATTCATTCATATAATTGAAGCACAAGAAACATTAGGAGCAAGCATCAAGGGATACTACTAAGAGCTCCACCTCCTTGTCCCAACTTACCATAAGTGTCCAGGTTTACTAAAATTATTCAGTCTAAATCAATCCAGCTCCAGTTCAAAGATCTCACTTGCCTTATTCGGACTAAAGACAGAGCAACTAAAAGTTGCTTATTGACCAAAGAAGGAATAAAACTGGGCTGATTTATTATGTATCACCATTCATTTTATGATTTTCATGGTTATACATGACAAGGACAAGTAGAAGTCGATATAAAATATATCATAAAACTATAGTACAGTCCTATAATGACAGTATCAACATTGATACAATCAAGAATCAGAATATTTCTATGAACTCATGAATGCCTCAAGTTCTCCTCACTTCCCCTCACTCTCTTTCCCTCGTATAATTAAGCCTCTGACAACCACTAATGTTTTATTTCAAGAATGTTCTGGAAATAGTCATTGGCTTCTCATCACTCAAAATAATTTTTTAGAGATTCATCAAGGTGCTTTATGCATCAATAATTTGTTTCTTTTATTGTTATTCTGTGATAGGGATCACAGTTCATTTAACTATTCATTCCGTATAGTACAGACATCTATTTTTTTCCCCCAGTTTCTGTCTTTTATAAGAAGGCTGACATGCCTGTCTTCATTTTGCTGGGATAAGTAACCTGGAGTGTAGTTACTGGATCATATGGCCATTTCATGTTTAAAAATTTTTTTATTTTATTCTAATTGTACATGACAGTAGAATTCATTTATACATTTTGATAGACCATACATAGAGTGTAATCTCTCATTTTTTCTGATTATACATATTGCAGTATTACATGCTTGGTTTTTAAAAAGAAACTGACAAGGTGTTTTTCCAAGTGGCTGTACCATTTTACATTCTCACCAGCAATGTATGAGTGATAGTTTCGGGATCACTTGATGTCATCATCACATTTTATTCCAGCTATTTTAATAGGTGAGTAGTAATACCTAACTGTGGTTTTAATTTCATTTCCCTAGTGGCTACTGATGTTGAATATCTTTTCCTTCTGCATTTCCTCTTTATGTCTGCTCATAAATGCCTGTTATTTTCTTCCCCATTTTATACTTGGCTTACATGGTTTTTATACAGTTGGGTTTTGAGAGTTCTTTAAATATTAAAAACTATAGTCTTTTGTAGCATATGTGGCTTACAAGATATTTTTCCCCTGTCAGAGTTACCATTTTATGCTATTTACAGGGACTTTTGCAGAGTAAACTTGAAATTTTGATGAAGTTCAGTATATAATTTTTTCCCATTTATTTGGCATCCTCTAAGATTGCCTAGATTCCAATTGTTTTCTAGTTTTTCTTTTTCTTTCTTTTCTTTCTTTCTTTCTTTCTTTCTTTCTTTCTTTCTTTCTTTCTTCTTTTGTAGAAGTTTTATAATTTCATAACCTATATAGAATTAATTTTTATTTAAGGCATAAGGTTTTGGTTGGTGTTCCTTTAATATTTTTTAATTTATTTTTTGTCATTGATAAGTTAATCTAGCCTTGAAAAGTCTGTCTTTTCTCCACTGGGTCTCTATAATGTGTTTGTCAAAAATCAGTTAGGCTTAATTGTGTTGCACTATTTCTAGGTTCTCTATTCTTTTCCACCAATATCTGGGTGTGTCTCTCTGCCTGTAGAACTGCCAATATTCAATGCATTCAATCTTGAATACTGTGGTGATATGATAATTTTGAAATACAATAGATTTACTACTTCTACTTTCTTCTTTTTCAAAATTTGGGTATTCTAGTTTCTTTGCCTTTCTGTATAAATTTTTCAAAATAATCTTGCCTATATCTGCAAGTCTTACTGAGTTGTTCCTGGGAATTGTACTAAACTTTTACATCAATTTGAGAAGAATTTCTATATTTACTATGTTGAATCTTTCTATCCATGAACATCGTGTGTCTCTCTACTTAGATTTTTTAAAAATTTCTTTTAGCAGCATTGTGTCATTTATAGCCTACAAGACCTATGCATATTATTGGACTTATTATTCTTTGTGTTTATAAATGACTTATAGATGACATTTCATTTTAGGTTACTATTTTTGTGTTCATTGCTAATATACAGAATACAATTGATTTTTGTTAGTTTTTCTTGTATCCTGGGAACTTGCTGTATGTATTTATGAATTCTCAATTTTTAAAGAAGATTCCTTGGAATTTTCTATGTGAATAATCATGTCATATACAAATAAGGGAAATTTCTCTCTTTAGTACTGATCTATATCCTTTTTGTTTCTTTCTCTTGCATTTTGTTAAGGATATTTTCTTCTATATTAACGAATGATATTGTTCTATCACTTTTAAAATTTTTGTTGCAGTTTTCTTTTATGTTTTGATTTTGGCTGTCTAGTTTGGGATATCAGGGTAATACTATCCCCATAAAATCAATCGGCAAATCTTCTCTTTTATCTAGTTTATGGAAGAGATTGTGTATAACTGTTAATTAATTATTCTTTAAAAGTTTGGTAGAGTTCTTCACTGAACCTATTTTGACCTAAAATTGTGAATTCATCTTTCTTAATAGGTATAAAGTTATTCAAGTTATCTGTTTCACATGTTCTGAATTATGGTAATTTTTATTTTTTAAATAATTGTGGTAATTTTTGTTTTTACATGTCTTAAGTATATTGCACGGAGTCTTTACAGTATTTCTATATGATCTTGTAGGTGCTGTAGGGTCTATAGTGATCTCCTCTGTTTTATTCCTGAAGTTAGTGTCTTGTCTTGTCTTTTTTTTTTTTCTTGTCATATTGTTTACATTCTTTCTTCCTTCCTGATAGTTCAAGATACCTTTATTCATTATTCTTTCATTTCCTATCTTTTTAGAGAACTCAATTAGTGATTCTTTTTGAGTAAGTTTGCTGATGACATAGTCTGTCAGTTTTCCATCAACTGAGAATATTTTATTTCCCTCACATTCATGAATAATATAGTTCTGTATATGCAATTCTAGGTGGTCATTTATTTACATACTTGAAAAATATAATGTCACTCCCTTTAGACCTACATGATGATACCAAAGGACTCCCTTTACTTGGGTTCCTTCTTAGTCTCTCTTTACACCCTGAGAGGTGGGACTCCTTATTATTGTTGGATGAGGATGGATATGTCCCTATTTATGAGGCTTACCTTGTAAACCCCTAATGGTGATATAAGGAAATATTTTTTTGCTGCTTCCCACATGGCCTCCACAAATACCACAGAGTGAAGTGGGTAGCCTTGAAAACCCCAGGTGAAAGGTCTGATTCCACTTGGTCTCTTCTGATTCTGCCCTTGCAAGATGCCTTGTTACCAAGGCATTCCCACTTAGTCTCCACTGATACCAGAAAGGTGGCTACATTACAATCTGATTAGAATGGAAGTCTCAGCTCCCAACTCAGTGAAGGTAGCAGGTGCTTCATTTCAGCTGGGTTTGAATGGAAGTCAAAATACCCTTCTCAACCTTTGCTAGTATAGGTGGTGGTGGGTCCACAGGTTTTTTTTTTTTTTTTTTTTTTTTTTTTTCTTTTTTTGTGTTTGTGTGTGTGTGGTGTTTGTTTGGTATAGAACAGTTTTTATGTTTGTATGGTATAGAACTGTTTTCATGTGTTCGACTTGATAGGGAAGCGGAGCTTTTTTTTTTCCTGTGTCCATGGTTACTTCTGAGTTGCTGTCCTTAGTCCTAATGTGCTGAGTATATGAAGCACAAAGTTTACCTAAGGAACATACCACTCTGTCATCCCTTAGTCCTGAGATCCCTAGCTTTTTTCTGTCTTCTCTCCATCTTTCAGAGTTGTTTACCAGCTTATTTCTCTTCTATCATCCCAGAAGTCCACTTTTAGAATTTCCTTCAAGAGGAATAGATTTTTTTTTTTTCCTTACCAGGTTCACTGTGACTTTTTCTTTCTCCTCTCTCTACTGACACAAAAGCTAACTCTGATTTGTGTCAAGTTTATTGTTTACTGTGTTGGATTCTCATAAAGGCAGCAAGGTATAAAAAGAAGCTATTCAAGATGTTTTCAAGTCAATTGTCTCCTGTAATTAAAATTAAGAAGTACATTAGAATATTGATAAGTTTCAGTAGACTAAACCTATATGTTGGTATTCAATACAGAAAAAGCAAGAGAAAGGAAATACTAGAACAGTTTCGAGAAAAATACAAACACAGCTTGAATTCTAAATATTGGCACAGGTTTAATTGGTTCTATCATGTTCAGTGAACAGGCTTATATTAAATAAATGAAAACTGTAATATTCATATCAGTGATTTCAAATATTATCTTGATTTGAAGTTTGCTTTAAGCATGTTGAAAATGAGAGGCTACTTTTTCGTATTCCATTATTTTCCTTGCTCTTACCAAACAATTAAAATGAAATATCATAGAGCAATGCTACTTGAATTGTGGTTCACAGACTAGAGAATCAGCATCACCAGAAACCTGTTAGAAATGCAAATTCTTAGGCTCTACCTTAGACTTACTGCATCAAAATTTTTGTAGGTGAGACTCCAAAATCTATATTTTTTTAACCATTTCCAGGACTGGCTAGTGATTCTTATGTACATCTTATGTACCACCTTTTACTTTTATGTAGATCCTTTGGGCTCTGGAGCTTCACTACATACTCCATCTTTACCACTTCTTGACTCCCTTCCTGTTTGGTTGCCCACATTCCTTACCTATAAGATAGACTGTGCTATACTTTTGAAGATTATTTTTGAAATGTAATTAATACATAGATAAAAGTTATTTGTAGTAGCGCCCAACACCCATTTGTTGATCAATGTCAGCTATTCCTATTTAAAATGTATACTATGATCATAATAGCTAAAATAACAAAAAGACTTTCATCACTTCTTCCTCTTTTTGTATGTTCACTTTCACTGGAATTTATATGTTATGAAAACATCTGGCTTACTTATACATTTTAGGTCATTTGCCAAGACAGCATCTCTTTTCAGCAATGCAAACATGAGGCTGTTTTGTGTATCAATTTTGCTTTCAGATGCGAGATATTTTGCGTGCACAAAATGAGCATGCTTGATGATATAAATGTGTGCATGTATGTCACTTGGGTTAAGCTTATCCTTTATGGGAGGCACTGTGCTGTAAATGATCAGTTTCATTTAATTTTCACAATCCCACAAAGTAGATACTTGTGTTAGTCAACTTTTTCACTGCTGTGACCAAAAGATCTGATAGAAACAACTTTAGAGATGGAAAAATTTATTTTGGGGACTCATGGTTTCAGAGGTCTTAGTCCATAGGTGGCCAACTCCATTCCTTGGGACCTGAAGTGAGGCATAACTTCATGGCAGAAGTGTATGGCAGAGGAAAGTAGCTGGGACCATCACTCTAGGGTGCAGAGAGAGAAAGATCTGCTTATCAAGGACTAAATATCTACCCAAAAGGCATGCCTCCAATGACCCACCTCCTCGAGTCAAAACCTACCTATTTTCAGTTACCAATTCTTTAATCCCCATCAAGGGATTAATTCACTGACTGGAGTAAGGCTCTTATAACTCAATTATTTCACCTCTAAACCTTCTCACATTTTCTCACACATAAGCTTTTGGGGGATACCACATACCTAAACCATCACAGTACTGTTATATCCCCATTTTTTTCAGAAGATGATATTCTATCAGTAGCTTTCCAAGGTTGTTCCTGATAGTGGTGAGGGGTTTGGAACTGAGTCTGATGCTATTGATTCTTTTGTTTAGTCACCTTGTTCCACAATTTGAGGAAATTCAACAAACCTTTCCTGGGGTTGCTATTTAGGTACTCTAGCTTTATTTCCTGTATTTTTTCCATTTTATCACAGAAGCACTATGAAATAAAATGCTAATTCACAGATTTAGAGAGAATTTTTCCTGTGGATCATATTTTTTTTTCAATATCTGACTTCTGATATGATAACACAGTGATGAGATTTGCTTGTCAAATGTATTAGAAAAATAAAAGACTGAGAGAGGGAGGAAGAAAGTACGGAGAGAGAGGGATGAATGAAGTTTGAAGGAAGACTCAACTCATTAAGGAACTGGGTATTTGTGACTTGCTATGTGCCATCCATGTTTAATATCACTTTTACTAATTGAAACATAAAAGTTCTCATTTGATCATTTCAGTATTGATAAAGATCTATCTATAAAATTTTATAACAAATTTTCCCTGTTTGTTACACAGACAAATGAGAGAAAAATAAACTTTAAAAACACACACACACACACACACACACACACACACAATCACACATGGAGCCATACTTGGGGTCTTGGCAGTTACCAACCACTAAATCTAGCTTCCCATTGTATTAAAGTATTAGGACCAAATTAGGAGGAAAAAATCTGCACATATCTAAGGAGTAACAGAACATTGGCAATAAACAACTTGGTTTATAAAGACCAAATTAAACAAGACAGGTTTGGTCACAGTTTTCCGATTGGATCACCAAGTTAGTGAATGAAGATAAAGAAGTAAGCATAATATATTTAGCCCATGAGTTAGACTACACAGCTTTTGTATCTCTGTACATGAAGTCCATTCCAAGGAAGAGGGTGTTAAGGAATCAAAACGACAATATCAGCCAAGGAAATTATTGATTTTTTTGTTTGAACAATGAGAAGGAATCAGAAAGCACTGAATCATAACCTTGTGTATTTGGAATGATGCTGGGCAATAAAGTTAGTCTATAGCTGAATCCTGTCAATGCATTTGCTAAAATATAGCTCTGTTCCAATTATACTGAAAATTCAAGGGCATAATGTACTTTTTCCTTCTATATTGTAAGTGGTTTTAGGGTCTGGCTCCTCTCATCAAATCTACTCACCTCGTACCTGTACTAGACTGTTGAGTTGTGGCTGCAATCATTGTACTCACTTAAATTTGTACTCTTCAAGACTTGGCAAGGTTGTTTGATGGGTATTAGATTCTGAACTATTTTTCAGGAGCTAAGAACCTTTTGCTTTTATCTTTCCTTATTCCACAGAATTATTGTCTCTCAGAGTATTGAACTGTGGGGCTATACACAAGCTTGTTGACTGTTTCATGGTTTTGTTTTATTCTTTCACAGTTTTTCTGGACAGAGGAAGCATGAAGTTCTCAGCTCCCAATGACTAGTAGGAAGTCAGCTCATTTTCTTTCAAAGGAAATGAACTCCCCCTCCACTAGCCCTGGGAGAATGGCCAGTTAGAATAGTTTCAATGCTCTTTTTCAGCATTTTCTCTCTCTCAAAGACTTTTGTTATGTGTGAAAAAAAAAAAAAAAAAAAGTTGTTAATAGAAACTAGGATACTACACCATGTTCCAGATCAGGCTGTTTCAAAACAAGGTCTATCTTGGAAGCATAAATTCCATTGTTTCATTACAACTATATGCTTTTCCAAAATGAGTTTAGCCCTATAAAGTTTTCTTTGTAATTACTTTTTCTCTTAAAAATGAACAATTGATCTTTTTCCGTATGTGCAAAGAGAAGATTTTTTTCTCTGGAGATGGTTAAGAAGATCGTGGTGGAAATATAATTTAGATTATTGCCTATTTTTCATTTCTATAACCTATTATTCTCATTCTGAATCTGATCCTGAGACACACTTGTTTTTCCATTCTTTGGTGTTTGGAGTGTTGGCCATTGTTCTCTGCAGTCAAGTCAGTTTATGAAACTGATGGCAAGCCTGGGTCACCTTCCTCCACTGTTGGAGGGATTGGGGCTTCCTTTTACACCCACAAAAGTGTATTTCCTATGGTATTAGTAAACAGAGAAAATGAGATGTTCAGTCTGTATCTTCTCAGATTCTCATGTCACTAAGAAATGTATTTGTTGATTATTGGCTCTGTACCAAGATATTTGGTCGTAGGTATTTACTTGACATTTTTGCTCTTTAATTTAATCTCTCCAGTACATCTACAAGATATTACCATTTTACTAAATTGAGAAAATCAAGTATTAGAAAGTTCAGGTTAGTGACCCCATACTGCAGAAATGGTGAGAGGCAGGGCCAAGAGGAACATGAGGGATGGTGTATTTTCCTATTGGAAAGTGTGCTCCGGACCAGCATTTCCAGAACTGGTCCACACAACACCTCTGCTGACTTGCTCAGGTCCCTTTTGGTTATAGGCATTCCCCTGCTACTCTCTCCCATTCTTTATTGTCCACTTTCTTCCATCTGTCTATTATATTTGTTAACATTTTAAAAATAAATTTACTCAGCGAAGGCTAGCCTAAATACAGAAAAGTATACAATGATAAAAATTTGCATCTTGATCTGTTTTCACAAAGTGGGCACATCCAGATCAAGAACATGCATGTCATTACCACCAGAAGCCCCCTACATCATATTGTATGCTTATATTTTTTACTTTTGATTAACAAATTATTATTTTCCAGTTTGGTGCTATTACAAATAATGCTGTTCTGACTGTTTTTAATCAAATTTCTTAGTGCCCATTGGGACACAATTCTGTTGGATCTACAAGAGGAGTTGCTGGACTATATGGATGCATACTCAGATATGATGAGTTTTTATCAAGAATATGCCAATTAATTTTAAACCAGGAGTGTATGAGAGTTGTATTTCTTTCAACTGCCTTGACAGCATTGATATTGTTGGTCCTTTTAAATTTAGTAACTTAGTTGATGTGTTCTGGTACGTCATTGTGGTTTTAATTTGCTTTTTCCTGATGACTTGTGAAGTTAAGCACCTTTTCACACCTTCATTACACACATGATCTCACTTCTGTAGCAAGAGCTCTGAAATCTCCCGCAGAATGTGAGTTTCACTTCGCACTTTATGGTCCAGAGCACTCAAAGGTGTGAGGGAACTTCTGGCATTCAGGCCTATAGTTTGGTCCTGTACAGTCTCTCACTCCAACAGAGTCAATGTCCTCTGGCATGTTGTCAATTGCTGACCACTAACCCAGTCTCCATTTTACTATCCAGCCATACCCAGCAATCTACTATCTAGCAGGACCTAAATTTTTTCTGCTCTGTTTACTCTCTATTTTGTAAATAAACAGTGGACACACACAGTTTTCCTTCAGCTGAAAGTAAGTCAAGCTAATCCTGTTCTGCAGGGAGGTGCAGCTCCAAGCAAATGCCTCGAGTCCCTATTCTCCTTCTCTCTTACTGAGACTTTGATTTGTGGCTCTCGTGACTATGATTTTAATTTTTTTCCCCAGGATTGTTCTGCCTTTAGGGTACCTCTGAAAGCACATTCCATTCTGGAGCTGTCCTCATCAAAGTAGGGGACAGCTGGCATCAAGGGTCTGCTCCAATCACAAGCATGCTCTGAGAAGAATGCACAGAAGCTTTAAAATGTTATCTTTTATGTAGAAAAGGAGCTACAATCCCCACTTTACAGTAATTAACTTTTAACTTAGCTTATCTTGGTCAAAGAAAAAGCAAAAAGATAGCTTTTCTGCCCAAATATATCAATTCAGGAAAAAATTAGTATTGGTTTATGCTCAGTAATTTAATATCAAGCAAAATCATTACTTGTATAATCTAAATTATAGCTTTGCTATCATGGGAAACTGATACAAAAAATAAATTTCTACTCTTCTGCATAAAAATACTTCAATACGATGAGGGATCAGATGTGGAAGCCATTGTGTTTCACTCTGAAAAATTAAATGCAGTTATAATGTAGTATTAAGAGTGTTAAATTTAAAATCAGGTTTTTTTGTCAACATTTTGCTAGAATAGCCTTTATTAGTCTAATTCTTTGTGTCTTTGGATTAGCTAGTGAGAAATAATTTTTCCACCAAGCTATCTTGAATTAGAATGTTTTTAGTTTACTATTAAAAAACAACCAACCAATCAGCCAAATGAGGGCCCTCAGAAGTATATATATAGTAGCTAAGGTGTGATAATTTTGCTTCATCCACAAAATAAGGATTTCTGTTTGTTTCCAGTGCCTGATGCAATTTAATATGGGTATCTTGGACTATAAATGGAGACTGACAAGAAGCTTGTACTAGGTTATGGTAACAGGATGTAAGAGTTGTATTTTAAAACACTTAAATTCTTAATTGGCAACTTTTTAAAATGACTGGTAGCTTACATTTTAAAAATAAATGTGACTTTTAAAAATTCTTTATTTTAAACTGAAACCTGTTCACTTGATTGACATGTTTTTATTGCTACATAAAATAGAAAGAAAAAATAGTTAATAGTAGATGCTATTTGAGCCTCAGATGGTTGTATTTGTGTGGATACTGATTAATTAATTTTAAAATATTTTGTATTCTCATCAAATGTAGTGCTAGATGTAGGAGCTCAGGAAAGAACCATTTCTGGGAAGCCAGTGTGCCCAGATCATGACTTTGAGGATAAATACTATACCTCTTTGTACTTTAATTTCCTATTCATGTAAATATGAATTTACATTTATTATGAAAATACCTAGTATTATATATATGACTTTTCAACATAATGTAAATATGAATGGGATATAAAGTACAAAGATGCATGGTTTTTATATGAATTCATATTTGTGTAAACTTGGTTTTTCAATAGCTTCCCACTCTGAGGGTATTCAGTTCCAATGCCCCATTCTCTGATGACAAGTCAATCAATGTTGGAAAATACTAAGAGTTGGCCACATAGACATTGCACCAAAAAACGCTTTTTTTTTTTTTTTTTAAATTATAAACAAATGGGATACATGTTGTTTCTCTGTACATGGAGTAAAGGCATACCATTTGTGTAATTATAAATTTACATAGGGTAATGTTGTTTGATTCATTCTGTTATTTTTGTCCTTCCCCTCCACCCCTCCCACCCCTCTTTTTCCTCTATACAGTCCTTCCTTCCTCCATTCTTAACCCCCTCCTACCCCCCATTATGTGTCATCATCCACTTATCAGTGAGATCATTCATCCTTTGATTTTTTGAGATTGGCCAAAAAGCTTTATTGCAAAGTGGAAGCATAAACCTTTGTCTGAATTTCATGACTCCTTCCACATTGTTGGCTATTTTCTCTAAAGATTTTAGTTTACACTCAGAAAGTCAGTGGGCTATGCATTTTAAGCAATGTCCAATTCGTCATATGAGTCCCTGAATCCAGTCAACATTTCCACTGTGACAAAAACATAGCAGGATGATTAAAAGCAGTACTTTAAAATCCCACTTCTACATGTACTTTGTGAATTTAGGCTCTTATTACATGATGAGAATCAGATAAAATAAAGATAGATAATTAAAAGTATTCTAGTGGCATTCAAAGTCTTTTGTATGCCCTTGACTTCATTTGTTCTCAAAGACTTTTGTATGTTCTTGATTCCAGTTATTCTTAAAAGTCATTTGCATTTCATCCCTTCAGGGGTTGGGTTATTGAGCCCCACCTTGGAACCCATGGGCCAATAAATTTCTCTCTTTCTTTACATAGTTCAAGTTGGGTTTCTGGTATTTGTTATTACTCCTAGGAGTTATGCTTATGGATGAAGGTATATACTCATATTTGCCTGTGTCCCTGATTTCCCTTTTGTCTTTCTGTTATTATTTTGCTTTGTATTTCAGAGCTGCATCTCATTTGTCATATAAGAAGAAAGATTGAAGGGTTGAATTTCAAAGTTTTAAAAAAATATTCTTATACAACATGATTTCCAAAAATCCTTAAACACGAGTTCACCTTCAGTGCAACATCATTACTCACCATTCAAAAATAATAATCATAAAAAATATAATAATTATCTCAGTTCATAAGAGTATGTATAAGAAATTGGGTAGAGAGGGACAAGAAGTTACACTCCTCACTATTTGGGGGGATGAGGAAAGGATACATTTTCTCATTTGTTTATGAAATAAATATTATGAAAATACCTAGTATCACATGTGCCTTTTCAACACCATCTTTGTCATTTTGATTAGGGAGCATAACTTAGACCTGACAATCATCATTTAGATTCTAAGAGTATTGAGAGTTTTCAGTTTGACTTTTTATAAATTGTTATTAAAAAGCACCTCTTAAGATCCTTTGCATCATGATAATTTTCTCTTTCTGAAAGAAGTTCACAACACATAAGTTCATAACACACAACACATTGCCCAAGATGAGTTAGAAAGGAGGCGCAAAAAATAGAGGAGTTGATAAATGAAGATTGCTAATGAGCCTGTGGCATGAATCACTGGAAGCCAATAGTTCTGCATGATGACTTCTGTGGGCCGTGGGCACTTCTGTCTTCAAAGGTCCCAGCCTCAACAACAACAACAAAAATTTATTTTAGGACTCTTATTTAAAAGACAAGCAGTAATATTATGTGATAAAATGTTTGGTGATATTCAAGTTTCTGGTTTTTTTTTTTTTTCCTTCTAATTAAAAAGATAAAAACATATCCATAGGTCCCTGGAAGTATTATGGAACTTTGTGCCTACCATGTTTGGTAGCTATGTTGCCCTGCACAGTAAGTCCATTTATTCTCTGCCACTGGCCAAATTCAGATTAGATTATCACTAAAATAGATAAAATTAGATTATCACAAAATCAGATAATGGAGCACCAAGCTCTAGAGGAATGAAATGTGGTACAAGTCAGTCTTATTAGAAAGATAAAGATGGTAGAAAGTGGCCCAGTGAAAGAAGACTCCAGTGTTGTTGCAAGGGGTGGGGATGGAGGTGGGGTAGGAATGGAGGTCCCAAGAATCTGTAGAAATTAAAAATGGAGCAGGTGGAGGAGTGAATAGAACAAACACCAACCAAACTCCTGATCCCAATGATCGCCACCATTATCGACAGAAACACACATGTGGATAATGACTTCTGTCTTTCTTAATAGACTTGGTGGAAGAAATTGCTTTTATTTATATAAATGAAGTCATTTGTGATAAGATGCCTATCCATCTTCTTTTGGCCTTATCTCAGTGGAGGAAAATTATCCTCTGTGCAATTTCAGCTCTGAAAGGAAATTACTATTTTTGCCTTTTTGCATTTTCCCCCAGCATACCTTTTAAGTTAACTAACCTCATAAGCTTTTCACTTGCAAATCTTTTAATTGAAGGAATAGCAAAGCCTAACATGTCAGTAGAGACTTGCAGTCTCGGTGTTCGTTTTATTTGTGAAACATTAAAAGACGTTGACCTTGTTGAACATTCTCATCTTTATTCTTACTGAAAATAATGTCAAAAGGTTAGAGGTGTGGGTAGGGGGAAGGTGGTGGGGGCAGTGTTTTAATTGGCTTTCCAACAGGTCTTTGAGGACTGCTTTGTGAAAATTAGGCCAGGATTCATGTACATGTAAATACATTACAGCTGAATACAATTAGAATGTCGTGTCATAGAAAGTTTACTTTTTATCCTGTATTCTATCATAAAAACCTAACTCCTTTTTATATCAAAGCATGCACTTTGCCTTAAACTAAACATAGAATTGATTTTAACTGATTATTCTAAGTACAGTGGGTTGTCAATAATTCTAGGTAAAATTTAATGTTATTACTATCATTTTCCATGAACATGTATGTGGAGAAATACTTGGTATCTCTTTCTGTAGGTTATAGAAAGAGATAGTTTAAATATATTCGGTCTAGGCAGACCCCTGCCTTTCATTGTGTGTTTGAGCAATTATGGAGGAGTCAAATGGAAATAGAGATGCATGATTCCGAAGAAAGTAACACAGAGACCACAAGCTGATTTGAGTAGTATTGACATGATGTATGTCAGTTCTCATAAAGGGGCAGTTTCCTTGCAACCTCAGCAGGTGGTACTTAAGTACTGACAGAAGGCCCATATAAAATCTGTATAGTCGGTCATCAGGAGGCCTGTACAACCCTAGAATTTGTCATACATGTGGTGATTATGAAGTGAGACTGCTATATTCCCTAAACCCTGAATATTAGCTTTGACCTTAACCTTCACTGAACTACTTTGGGTCACCTTATCAAAGTAGCACAGAAGCCCACTTAGCAATATCTCCAAGGCAATTCATCCCTAGTGTAGAGAGGTAAAAGATCATAAAGTTTATAATGGTTATGTTATCAGATTGAGTTAGTTGGTTTCCTATAGAAGAAGCAATTCTTTAGTCGACACTACTTTCATAACAGAAAGAAGTTTCATCTTATAACCTTTTCTTTTTCTCTCCCTGGTGGATGGCTTGTTTGTCTGGCTTTATGCTAATAATCTGAATTCTACAGATGAATGTTGTCCATGCTGTGATGAAAGCACACAGAAAAGTTTAATTTTATTGAGTGCATAAATTATACAGAGATGAACTTTCCAAATGAACACTGAGCCATCTATGTGCTAATAGTGTTCACATTTTTAATGCTGAAGAGGGAATTTTCAAAGGTTTGACTCTCCCAAATTTCATTCTCACCAACTTACACATACTTCAGGATTTTATCCTCACTTTTAGCCAAATGGCTTGAATTTGAAGTAGAAAGTATTCCAAACACCAAGTATGGGTGCAATCTGAGTCTTTTGAGAATCCGAAAGAAAAATCCCAGTTCAGCTGCCCTTATGGAATAACAGAAAAAAAAAAAAAAAAATCTGCAAAGTTTTCTTATTTTTACATGTTGTACATGCAAATCAAATAAAATGCTGTACCATTTTTTGTAATATTTAATTTGAGTAAGTCACATTTGTTTTTGCCAAATGACGAATAAAGTTATCACTTACCGTATCACTTTACCTTTCTTGGAACGCTTGCAAGCAAACAGATTTTGCAATCAGATGCCTGTGATCTGGGTGTTCACGATCTGTGATGGATTACTTTTAATAGGTGCTATTTTCCTACTTCATTAACTGCTCTTTATCTGGTGATGTTTCTTTGGGCAAGTTTGAAGAGAAACAATGGCTTAACCATTTGCCCAAATAGACAGTGACACTGAGAGTATTTTTTCTTTTAAAGTTGATTATGTACATACAAGGATATGTTTATTTTGGGAGCAGGGGAGAGAAAAAACTCAAGTGTGTGTGAGTGAGTGTGTGTGTGTGTGTGTGCTCCTTTCAACTTAGAACTCTGCCTGGCAGGCTGCCATCTTCATGCCAGTCTCCATGGCAACTTCTTTAAGGATAAAGTAACAGAAATGTGAGGAGGCTGCCTGCTCCCAAACAAAGCTGCCACAGCCCTGCCAGAGGCCTGACCAGACATCCTCTCAGAGCACTTCACATTCCATCAGAGTTCTGCAGGTTAGAGCAGCTGGCCCTGCTTAAAGGTGCAGCACCTCCAGTTCAGGAAGGCAGCTGAAGAATGTCTTCTGACTGGTATTTCCACCCGGAATGTTATGAGCAACCCACATGTTTCCACGTGGCTTTTCCACTTTATTTTAATGTTTAATTTAAACATTTTATGTGGAGCATTTATTTTTGAGTGGCATTTGGAGCTTTGCTTGTTAGGAGCTACTGCCTGATACAGTGGATTGAAGACTTACTCAGGACATGATTTAAATGCCTTTAAAATCCTTGTATAAAATGTTGACAAAGTGAGATATGAAATACTTTGTCTACCCTTCTTACCTGAAAAGAGGGTATTTGCTTTTTGTGTGTGTGAAACTTGTATTTTATTTTTTTAATTATTTTTTACAGACTGCATTTTGATTCATTGTACACAAATGGGGTACATCATTTCATTTCTGTGGTTGTGCATGATGTAGATTCATACCATTCGTGTAATCATACATGTACACAGGGTAATGATGTCTGTCTCATTGTGTTTTCTTTTTAATGAAACATTACGGAGTTTTGCAAGCTTTCCCAGTAAGTAAATAAAATTATTTATTCAAAATATATACACAATAAAGTTATGTGTCAGTAGTTCCCATCTAGGAATAATATTTTTAGAATACACACACAATATATGTATCCATCTAGGAATAATATTTTTCTCATAGAACACTTGGCAAGGCTGGGTGGTGGGTAGCTTACTGCTACAACATTTGCCTTCCATGTGGGAAATCCTGATTTTGATCCCTAGGATTGAAAAAACAGAAAAGAAAAAAAAAAAAAAAAGAACACTTGGCAATATCTGAAGGCAAATACTGGCTACCACAGCTGGGGCCATGATGTTGGCATCTCATGGGTAGAGCCTGGGAATACTTTCAAATATCCTATACTCTATAGAACAGCTCCCATAACAAGGATTACTGGCTGGAAATGTCAAATTTGAGAAACCCTGGTATAGATTCATAGATAAAAAATATATAAGTAGTACGTGTGTGCTCATACACAGCAATTTTAAAATTGAGATCATAATGTCTGGTACCTCAGGAATAAATTACAAAGGCACCTTTCTATAGGTTTAAAGTTTAAAAAAACTATTTGCCCAAACTACCTTCACCACTGATAATATGAGCAAAAATATCATACTCACTGTCATTTTTAACTACCTGGAAATATTTCATTCATGCTGAGGTCAATGTGACCTTTATCTGGACTAGTCTGATCAAGCTATCCCTATGTTTGGTTGCAGTATTGAGATTGGTTGGTGCTATGGTTCAGATATTAACTGTTTCCTCAGCCTGGACACCAGAACTCTGATGGCAATTTTCAATCTCAGGTTTACTGTTCAGATTTATCTATGTAACATATTTAACACTCTTATACCTCCATTTTTTAAGATAAAAGATTATCTGAGAAAACCAGACTTACTCTATGAAGTAAAACTATGAATAGTTTGCTTTGCTTCTAACATGATTTCTATGCAATGAGCTGTATTCCATACAAGATGTTTTTGATGTTAACTAGTAATTCCCATTAGTACTGGTAATTTGATAAGTTTGGCTAAAGGAAGTATATATCATCTGTAGCATCTAGATTGCACTGTAGGATATTTAGGTTGTTTCCACCTTATATTATTCAGCAGAATCTCCTATATTTGTTTTTAAAAATGAATTATGGAAAATTCTGGGTTTCTGATTGAACAAATTCAAAGTTCACTTCAAAGACAAACAAAGGAAGTTTTTTCATATTCAACAATACTATTCAAAAAGTGGTGTCTTTTTTTTTTTTTTAAAGAGAAAATGTATTACTGTATATGATATCACCATCTGGAAAGACAGATAAATTTAAGTTAAAATTATAAATAACAATATTCAGAAATGTGGTCAGAATCAAGATCAACAATAATGGATTTCTTTTATACAGAAATAACCAGTTGCAAAATTTATTGAAAAAAATAAATTTTGATCATTAGGAACAAATCTATGGAACAAGTAGGACTAAATCTAAGGAGAAATATGCAAAGTTTATATAATCTGCAAATTTTTATCAAAAGCAATGAAAAAGTTTTCCAAAATGAAGACATGCCATTCATTTGACAAAAAATAAAACTTTATGCTGAAGCCCAATCCCAACAGAATAAAAAGTGGTGTCTTGAACTGGTGATTATCCATAATTATTTGATATTGAGAGTCTTTATAACCTTTATAACAATTAAGCAGTGCCACAGTAGTCAAGTCCATCTCTAGAACACTTTGGGTGTTAAGGATTCACTAAGATCTCATTAGTGTGAACTCACATGGTAAGATCACATATTGGTCTCTGACAAGTTGGAAATTCAACTCCGCCATTGATAATATAAGACAAAAATATCATATTCAACACTTTCAATTACCTGTAAATATTTTATTCATGCAGAGGACAATTTGATCTTCTGAACATGTCTGATCCAGTTACCCTCATTTTGTTGCAGTGTTGAGCTGTTGGTGCTATGGTTCGAATATTACTTTTTTTTTTTTTTTTTTGGTACAGAGGATTGAACCCACGGGTGCTCAACCACTGAGCCACAGCCCCATTCCTTTTTAATATTTTATTTAGAGATAGGGGTCTCGCTAAGTTGCTAAGTGCCTCCCTAAGTTGCTGAGGCTGGCTTTGAACTCAAGTTTCTCCTGCCTCAGCCTGGCTGTTTGAGATATTAAATGTACCTCAATGACTCTTATGCTAAAGGCTTGGTCACCAGCCTGTGGCACTTTTGGGAGGATGGTGGAATCTTTAGGGGGTGAGTCTGGTGGAAAGAAGATAGGTTGTTGGGGGCGTGCCCTTCAAGGGGTTGTTGGAATTCCAGCCCCTTCTCCTCTTTCTCTGTGCTTCCTGGTCACTATAAGATGAGCAGCTTTGGTTCAGCACACACTCCTCACCAATGTTGTACCACTTCACCAGAGGGCCCAAACAACAGAGCACATCAACTATAGACTGAAACTTTGGAAATTGTGAGCTAAAATGAAACTTTCCTCTTCATATATTGATAATCTCAGGCATTTTGCCATAGCTGGGTAACCCTTAGAATGACATAGATTTGGTGCAATCTACGAAGGGTCTTCTCTTGGAGATAAATGGATATCACATGTATCAGCAAGAATATGATATATTATGCCACTGTAATCAACAACTCACAAAGCTCAGAAAGCTTAAATCAGGAAAAGCTTATTTCTAACAGTATCTTTCTATCACAGGCAGGCAGGGAATATGGTTGCTCTTACGTCTGTCACTCCAGAATCCAGGATGATGGAGCCTTCACTATGTTTAGCATTATGGATCACTGTCCAGAAAGAAAGACTTCAGTCATGCTTTCAGCAAGTAACGAATTTACATGTTACTTCTCTCACCTAAATGACCACATCCAGTCACTTGACCTACACAACCACGAGAGAAAAGGGGGTGCCAGGAGGTAGGGGACCCACAGAAATGTGATGAACTCTATTCATGACTATGACACTAGAAAACTTCTGGATTATTACTACTAAGCAGATGCTTTTGCTTTAAAACATTCCTGATTTTGCACTCTAGCCTCTCATTTGTACCTTTTCACAGGTATAGAGAAGCAGAGGAGTTGTTTCCTCTGATTCCAAATGGAATCCCCATTCTACTACTTAGCTGTGGTATAACTGTGCATAAATTGTTTAATTGCTTTGAAATGGGACAATAATGCTCACCTCATGGGTCGTAATGAAGATTAAATTGAGTGACTTTCATTAAAGTGTCTTGCATATTACCTGTTAAATGTAGGCAAGTGAAAGTGTTTATTGTTAGGCTATACTAACATCAGCTCAGTTTACCAAAAAAGAAAAAGTGGAAAAAAAAAAAAAAAACTTGTTTTGGTTTGGAAAAGTCTCAACAATGGGATTAATTTAGGTAGATTTCGGGTTTGAACACTGGTACATCTTTAAGCATCTTTACAATCTTTTCTATTAGCATCAATCTAGCTAATACATCTTGAATTCTCTTTATGAAATCATTGTGAGGGTGAGAGGGTAGAATTATCAATTTCTTTCCTTTGGGTTAAGATGTTTCTAGTCTTTCACACATTTCCCTGTTAAAGCATTTTTTGTGATGCCACGTGGGTTTTTATTGTTCTAGATGACTGCATAATATTGTTTCTAAGAAATTAAAAAATGTGGTATGGTGGTTCTTATTTCAAATCACTGTTCAATTTCAGCTGATTTTCAGGCTAATTACATGAATATTTTTTTTTCTGTTTCAGAGTCTGTTATGTAGGTTAATTCTTTTAAAGAGAGATTATTAAATAGACTAAGAACCCAATAATGGTAATCAATATATCATGTGATTACAAACAGCAAATGCTATTGATGATCAGACAATTTTCCATTCATAACAAGGGGAAATCCATCCTAGAAATAGAACCAGGGCTTGATAATTCTCCCAGGGCAGGGAATAACTCAGACTTTGTATTCTTGTTTCCCTGCTCTGCAGTGAATAATCTGATTATCACTCAATCAGTCTCTAGCTCTTTCTCATCCTGCCTCTTTTGTCCCTCCTTTTCTGGACTCTAGACCCATGCTATTGGTTGAAGGACTTTAAAAATTCATATTTTGCAGATTTCTGGGCCTAACTTCCATTTGAGGAGCCATTTTCATTGTTTTTGTCATGAGTATTGATGTAGATTAATACAAAAAAAAATTAAATTTTATTTACCCATCCCTATAACCATGTTGCTTTGCAGCTTGTGCCTTGAAGATACCGAGTCTCCTTGCCCACCACTTGAATCCAGGCCAGCTGTGAGATTGGCTTCAGTTAGTAGAAAGGATGGTGTACCAGTTTAGAGACTCAGCTTCAAGAGACGTTTCCTCCTTCTGTTTTCTGTATTGGAAGCCTGACACCACCCTGAGGACAAGCCAGGCTGGCCTCCTGGAGGGTGAGACACCACGTGGGAAAGAGCAGAGTCATCCCAACAGAGCTGTCCTCACACAGAATTGAACAGACCCCTAGCTGGCTGCAGACCCAGAAGTGAGGACCTCAGAACTTCCCAAGGAACCCTTTTAGGAGAAACAATGCATTGTGCTGTTTAAGTGACCAGGTTTTAGGGTAGTCTGTTAATGCTGCAACTCTTATGTGTACCATAGACATACATAATTTTTCCACATCTGGGTGAAACAAAGGGACAGTAGTCTCTCAAAGTAGTACTTGAAAGTATTCATTCATTCACTGAATCCTAAATCCTAGAAGCTCTCCTCTCAAAATAAACATGTACTTTATTTACCAGGGGCTCTTCCTTTTGACCACTCTATTAGTTTACATTTACCCATGTAACAAATTACCATAAAACCCCACACCTGTTATCTTACAATTCTGGAGTTCAGGAGTTCTAATATCACATATATATTTTTTTTCTCCAGTCCCAGGGATTGAACCCAGGGGCACTTAACTACTGAGCCATATCCCCAGCCCATTTTATTTTCTGTTTTGGGACAGGGTCTGGCTAATTTGCTTAGGGCCTCTGTAAGTTGCTAAGGCTGGCTTTGAACTTGATATCCTCAAGCCTCAGCCTCTGGAGCTGTTGGAATTACAGGCGTGCACCCACCACAGCTGGTTAAAGTTACATATCTTTTGAATCTGAATAGGCTGAGAATTTCCCAACTCATCAAATCCTGGTTTCCTTTTGCAAAAGAGTTCTTCCCTAAGTTTGTGTCATCCCTTATGTGTTACTATATGCAGCAGGAGCAAACAGGACCAAATATTCAACACTTTGCTCAGAAATCCTTAAGTTAAATACCCCCAGTTAAGGATTACCCGTTCTGCTTTCCACGTATCTGTGAGACACAATTCAACTAAGCTTTCTGCCACTGTATAATGTGGATTCCCTTTCTTCCAGTTTCCAATAACATGTTCTTCATTTCCGTCAGAACCTTTATGAACAAATTTCTGCCAACAGTCTGTTTTTAAAGGTTTGAATATTCTCTATGAAAATATGAATTTTCTCCACTGTGTGTTTTTCTACCATGTGAGGAGTCCTTGCTACGGGGTCATTAGTACCCATAGTTTTACTGTCTAATGAAAGCCATGTTGGCTTTTCTATCACTCTCCTCAAAATTCTTCTAAAAGATTCCTCACAAAATTGCCCATTGTGCAATTCCAAGGCTACTTTTTGGTTTTCACAGAAACACTTTTCTTTCAGTGCCCAGAGTCTGTATTTGTTTACTATTGCTGCTATAACAAGTTACCACAAACTTAGTAGCTTAGAACCACATAAATGGATTGTTTTATCTTTGTGGAGGTCAACATGTCAGCATTCCTTCTTGAGGTTCTATAGGAGAATTAATTTCCTTGCCTTTCCTAGCTTCTGAAGGCTCCCTCCATTACTTGACTTGTAACCATTTCACTAGTTTTCAAATTCAACAATTTAACACCTTCAAATCCCTCTTTCTTCCTCCTCCACCTCAGTGTTACCTCTGCTTCTGCCATCGCATCTCCCCCTCAGTCTCTGTATTCTTGCTTCTCTCTTAAAAGGACCCTGTGATAAAATCACACCCAGACAATCTAAGATGAACTTTCACCTTGAGATCCTTACTCAGTTGTATCTACAAAGATCCCTCTATGATATGAGGTGCTAAGTTCACAGGCTTCTGCAATTAGACTATGGATATCTTTGAACATCAAACTCCAGATCTACAGCAAATAGTATCATTTCTTGAATGTTAACAATGGAATGTATGTATCAACTCAGTGATTCAAAACAAAGTAGCATAAACTTTATCATATCAGAAGCTGATTCACAGTAAAAAAGTACAAGAAACACAGACATTCCCTTAAATAAGTCACTTTGAATTCTAAGCTACTTGTGAATAACTTGTGGTTTCAATGGAACCATTTATTAATATTTTACTCATAAGAAAGAACATTTCATAGAAGTCACTTAACAATAAGCAAATAACATCTTTGGGTTAGTGGGAAAATGGAGATGTCCCATGCTCTGCCATTTCTCTTTAAGCAAATTGACATATTCTGCCTTCAAAGATGTTAAAGATGGTGGATGGACCATGCTTGATTTCTAATGACCAAAGCTCAGCAGCATTTCTAGTTTTGGATAGTGTGTGGAGGCTAGTGGAATCTTTTAGGACCTCTCTGGTTATTAGTTCAGAACCTGGTGTTTTGTTTTTAATTACTCCCCATTGCTATCATCACTGTTGATCTTAAAGTTATTCAACTTTTTAACTCCACCCACAGTATTTGAGACTCTGACCTTCAGTGACATTGAATGCCACAAGCCAATTATATCACATGGGAAAGAAAAATTTCCTTTTATACATTTGGTTTGCTTGTCATTACTTCCTTGTGACCCTAATTCTTGCTTTGTAAAGTTGCATAAAAGAAGACAGCTCTGCATCCCTCTGCCTGATGGTTCATGGTAGTATTACAACACTACTTCTCAGTGTCTTCTATTAGTAAACATGTCAAATTCTTGTCATCTTATGTAATGTAAATATATGATCACATCTCATGCTGACCTTCTGTGAATACCAGAATATTCTTCTGTAAAAAAATATTTTGGATTCTACTTCAAATAATGCTCTTTATAAAGGGAAAGATTATTTACTGTCACTCTAGGACTGTTTCCTTTCTATTTCTGAGGCACAAGCAGAGAAATCAAATGTAATTCTCCAGCATGGTGTTAGGTTCTCTCCCTTTTCACATTCTGCCGAGCATCCTATTTGCTTTCTGAAAATTGGTTTTTTCATGGTGAAGAACACCATCAAAGTAACTCCAAAAATGCTCTAAACTATTTTCTCCATAGAACATTTGGTCACTTTAGAGCCCAGATGTTGACAGATGCAAGTTACACGGAAAAAGTTATCCTTCTGTGGTATTTACTCTCTTGTGTTCACGCTATGATCCTGTGACTGTGAAATACTGTGCACTGACTTTGTATACTAAAATTTTTAAAAATCCAGAATGCTGCACCTGGAAGCTGATTTGATGCTTTGCCCACACATATTATATCTCCTTTTTGGAGTTAATTTTCATCTGCCATCAATCTTCCCTCTCACTCACTGCAACGCAATCCATCTGGAGTTCCTTCACATCGTCTGTGTGTGGGTTCCCCCCCTCCCACCAAGTCAAGCCAGCATCATCAGAAACTTTCCCAGTTACCATCTGCCACCTTACTTCAGATTTGAGATGCCCACTGAATTCCCAAGTCCTGCAAGAGTCATGGTGGCCTTACAGAGCTTTTGCACTGCAATGTGCAATATTATCAATACCGTATTTATTTACTTTCTAGCATTTGATTTGTGTGTGCGCGCATAGGTATGTGTTTTAAGGCATGCTGTGGTTAGCCTTAAATAGGATTTGAGTGTCAAACTGGAAAATTTTAGAGTGACTTGGTATCTAAATATAGGAGTTTAGGGTTAGAACACATAGGTATAAACTATGACTCTCTACTTAATTATTTTGCATTCTCAGGTAGTTACTTTTGCAAAACTGCAGTTTCTCCTTCTTTAAAATACTGATCATTATAGCATCTTCTTTCTAGTCCTTTCAAAAGGACTTTAATGAGGAACTGTAAATGAAATCCTTAGCATAGCGCTTTATAGGCATTACATTCTCAGTAAACTGAATCTTTTATTATTTCTTTTGGTAAGTATATTAAGCAAATCTGCAGGGAAGTTCCAACTCAAATATGAGTATGCTTATATTGGTTGAAAGGGTACTGATACTTACCTACTGCACATGCATTTACTGAACACTTACTACATCTCAGGCATTGTGGATGGAAGTTTGAGGTCCTTGCCCTTAAGTAATACAGAATACAGGGAGAAACAGTAATGCAGAGAAGTACTACACAGCACAACTATGATGGGTGGTGATGTGGCCAATGTAGTGGGAGAAAACAGGGACCTGCCCCTGAGGGAGGGAAAAAGGATGGTGAGAAGATTTCTTGGAAGAAGTGAGGTCATGGAACAAGTGAGGTATGGATGGAGTCCTGAACGTTGGACAAATAGGAGTTTAGCAAGTGAGGAGAAAATTATTCTAGGTGCAGAGGTAAAAAGAAGGATGATTCAAACAAACAAACATGCTAAAAAATTATATTATGACAAAGAAAATGAACTTAATTTCTGGCAGCACTTTTGTTTGATATCAGAACCTCACTAAGGAATTAAATAATTCATTAAGCAGGTCTAATTTAGTCAATGCTATATATTCCTGGCTTAACTCGTGCCTTTTCACAGACATTAATAAAGTAATAGTGACTACTGTTTACTTATTGTCTACTATGAACCAAATACTGAAGTTTGTTGTTTTATAATTCTTATCCTGTCCAAGTGGGTGATATTTTACCAGATTTAAGCTGAATGCAATAAGCATGGCCTGCTGCAGAAATTCTTGTTTACCAAAGTGTTTAGTAAAGGAGTTTTACTGAAAAGCAGTTTGGATGCCTGGCTCTTTGACCCTATCCAGATTATGTCTGTTATGCAGATTAGAATTGCATATCTAAAGAATCCCTCCCGTTGTTACTAAATACAATGTTTTTTGATAAGGCAATATTGACTAGCTTAAAGAGTCAAAATAAAATTATTAAGCATTCACAACATCCCTAAAAGCGAACAACTAGACTCACAACTTGTTAATAGATGTTAGGTTTAAATAATGGAATTATCCATTTACAAAATTTGGAATTTTGGATACTTTTCTCCCTAGTGCTCTTCCTCATTTCTTCCCCTCCAGGGTACATGCAAGACAGGTAACTTTAAGAACTTCTGGATAGGAGGATTTACAGAGAAAGTCATCAAAGGAGGAGAACCCTACAGAGCATTAGAGAATTGAGACAAGTCTGTGGAGGGGCCCTTTCCCTCCTTTATATGGTGGACAATCATTCATATTGTCTGAGAGACTACAAATTTACAGTTGTGCCCTTTAGTGAGAGTGTAGGGTCTGTGGTAAATGCAGAACTCTGATGAGCACACCTGCCCCATGGTAAGAGTTGCTTCTTTTCAAGGCTAATGCACCTGTACTGCTTGACATTGGTTCCTGGATTCATGATCTGTAAAAATAGGAAGTGTAGCCACTCCTACCTATGAATCCTCAGTGTGCACTTGCATGTGGGGATCACAATGTGTTTCCTAGAGCTAAGTACTTAAGGCCTGTCTCAAAGGTACAATTATGATGAATTGAGCTAATATATATTCAACTGAACAACGTAACAGATGGATTGTCTTGATAGAATGTGCCCACTTTTCCATATCCTTCCAAGTCTTTTTTTTTTAATAATTTTTTTAGATGTTAGATGGACACAATACCTTGAATTTATTTATTTACTTATTTATGTGGTGCTGAGGATCAAACCCAGTACCTCACACATGCTAGGCAAGTGCTCTGCCACTGAGCTACAACCACAGCCCCCATTTCTTACAATCCTACATTAAACACACCCACAGATCCAATACTTGTCACTGTTGGTGAGTTGTTGATTTTTCTTCTGAGGCCTGTATAGTCTTATGGTCATGTGCTTTAAACAAAGAGATCAGCTTGTCTAAAATGAATAGCAAATATCTAACTCCCCATTCCTTACCACGAAAGTTATCACCAGCTAATTATAGTATCCTTTTTTGGCTGAATCTATACTTGACCTCGGAATCCTTCTCACCAGCCTGCTCCCAACAGCCCCTAGCAATGGAAGAGAGTTGACAGATGAGATGAAGCCTCTTGTTTCCTTGAACCAACATCAGATTTTCATATCTAAGGGAATCAAGTAAAATTGGGCAATGGGGCTTAATTTTTCCAAAGTGAGAAGAAAAAATTTTACTTTATATGTGTATATGTGTGTTCATGTGTGTGTGTATCTATTAACATGTCTTTGAGGAAGTGAGGAGGATATTAGTTGGTTATATATAGGCAGACAAAAGTAATTGTATATTGAGTTTTTGTAATCTATAATAAATTCAATTAGCAAATGAAATGAGATTGTAATATTTTCCCCATCATCCACATTTATCATTAGTAATGCAGTGTAAAATTGTATTTCTTGTAAAGGTAGAGAAATGTTTTCTAGCTCCATGAAAAATTTAGCCTGGAAGTACCTGCACGGTTTTATGGTCTGGAGCTATAACCATTTTTATGAGGTTTAAACATGGGGAATGCTTTGCATTGATTTGACTGTCATACCAAACCCAGGCAACACTTTTTACTTTTCATTATTCTATGAGAAATAAAATCAAAGTTTAAGAGGAAATTTGTTATACCCCTGTGCTCTGTAACTGAGTAGAAGTGGGTGTTTCTCCTGGCTTTGATTCTGTGCTTCATCCAAACAGCAGAGTAGATATTCTCTCTTCAGGTCATTGCTATTTGCCAAGCATTTAAAAATGCATTTCTGCACAGGTCTAGGTAAGTTGAGCGGAGCATCTTATTTCTGGCACAGATTTTCTAAGGCACCCTTACATTTATTTACCAATGGCTCAGTTTTCAGACAGGAACACCTAAATGCTTAGTCCAAAGCTTAAGTTAATTCAACTGAAAATTTTAAATATTATTTATTTTTTCTCAGAGGGATATAATTTTCAAGCTTTGGGAACACCCTATTGCATTATTAAAATACTTCTTAAAAGGTTTTCAGTAGTTCCAACAGTTCAATTCCCTCTGAAAATAGTAAATGGAATTCAGAGTGGCAAAATAGGTCATCACTGTGATACAGGTGGATTTTTTGATGTTGTTTTGTTATGTCTTTTGTTAAAAATCATTTTCTTTCTCATTCATCATTCAAACTTTATCATGTTCACAGGTGACTTTAAACAAAAGATTTTTCTATGATGTTCAATAGGCAAGATGTGTGCATTTTACTAGCTTTTTGCTAAACTGTTTTGGAAGAACAGATTATCCTGGAAAATGACATATGTCAATATCTTACATTAGAAAGTGTTTCTTCCTTCTTACCAATTGTCAAATTCTATTGATGAAAATTATAGGCACTTTGAAAAATATCGTTTTGGTTGGCTTCCTAGACCTTTTTGACTGAGTTGTGATTCCAGATGTCTTCTTAAATGTTGAAATGATTAGCTTGGAAATTTAAGACCAAGATGTAACCATTAATGTCTCTCTGAGACTGTGAAAGGAGGTTCTTCAGAAAGTCAGTCTGAAGGTTACCACACGTTCAAAAATGTCTTTCTTGACAATTTGAATATGCTCAGAAACACCTTTGTGGTCTCTCCTGTTCCTACAAGCAAGATGACAGTGGCAGTCACGTTGGTGAGAAAGAGAAGGAAATGACAATTGGGAAATGGTACCAGTTATTACCAGTGCTCCTTGGCCATCGGGGAGACTAGAGGGTGGGAGGAAGACATGTTGGGTGGAAGAAATGGAACTATGAAGACCCGCATGTCTCTTACTGTGGAAACATGGAGTCAACGACAGACCTCGCCCTTGGGACTAAAATTTAGCATTTGTCAGACAAATGTGGGTTGTTTCTTTTTTCTGTATTATGAAAAATGTGTATGTGATTTTTCCTTTCTTTCCAGGGTTTTCAATGTAACTATGAGAAGGGGTTAGCAGCAATTATCTTTAATTCCACATTTATCTTACTTCCTCTTTTTTCATTCTCCCATCCAAAATAAATTTTTTTTGGATTGGAAAGTAAAGTTAATGGCAACAGTGACACTAAGAATATCCCCGGTGCTGCATGGAATAGTTAGGGAAAAAATAGCTTTCATTCTAAATAAAATCAAGTGGAATTTTAGAACACTTTGGTGATAACTACAGTTCAGTGCTTGCTTTCACATTTAGATTACATTTTGCATAAACATTCTAAAGTTAGTGCATAAGCAAAAAAATAAAAAAATAAAAAAAAACCTCATACCAACAAATTTTCTTTTTAAAAAAGTCCTCTAGATTTCAGGACTCCCAGGTTTAGAGAAGATGATTGAGTCAAGTGGCCAATGGTGTGGTTTATTTTTTTTTTTTTTTTTTGATCCAGAATGTAAAATTTCTGTTAAATATATATGTGTATCATTCTATCCATCTCTTTTTCATTATACAGTTATGTCATGACACTATGATGTTATGTTCATTTTTAGGAAATAGAAATAATCTCTTCTAATAAGACAGAGATCATGCTGTTAAACATAGTTCACATTGCTTGACCCACTTACTACAATTTGGATTTGACCTCTCAGTTCTTGAAAAGTTTTTTTTCTGTTATTATGGTTTAGATCTGAAATGTTCCCTGAAGGCTCATGTGTTCAAGGCTTAGTCCTTAATATACCATTGTTCAGAGGCAGATCTCTTGGGAAGTGATTGGCTCATGAGGGCTCTGATCTCATCAGTGGATGAGTCCATGATGGGTTCATAACTGAATGAGCTGTTGGGTGCTGATGGCAACTGCAGGAGGTGGGACCTCATTGGAGGAAGTAGATGACTTGGGACATGTCTTGGAAGGATACCTCTTCCTTTTTCTTTCTCTCTACTTCCTGGCTGCCATGAAGTGAGCATCTTTCCTCAGCTATTCTCTTCTGCCATGATGTTTCTTCCTTGTCACAGGTCTGAAAGCAATGGGGCCATATGACCATGGACTGAAATCTCTGGAACTGTAAGCCAAAATAAGTCCTGCCTCTTTTAAGTTGCTATTCTTAGGTATTTGTCAGAGCAACAGAAAGGTTACACAGCTTCACATATCTGCTACTATCCAATTATTATTGCATCTCAGCATCTATAGTGAGATATTCACACCAGCAGTCAGATCAAAGCTCTTTACAGGGCTAAGGGGCCCTCAGTGATCAGTAATTGCAGCAGGTTGTAAGGTTTACCCTTGTTTTTACATATCTTAGCAATATTACTAAATAGTAGAATAGATGGAAGTTGTCCCCATCACAGAAATAATTAATGAAATATCAGTGATAATTCAGAATAAGAAAAGTAGGTCATATTTGAGATCAGGTGATTTTAGAAGTTTCACTCATTTATCACATAGGTGACATATTTAGTAATGATAAGGGTAGAAATAAACATAAGGGCTGGGATTGTGGCTCAGTGATAGAGCGCTTGCCTAGCATGTGCAAGGCACTGGGTTCAATTCTCAGCACTGCATATAAATAAATAAAGGTTCATCAACAACTAATGGAAAAATTAAGAAAAAAAAAAAACCCAAACCAAGCATAAGTGGTAGATTATTAGATTAATCATTCTGAATGAGTCACACCTCCCTGTCTTTACATGCTTGTGTAGTTGATTCCCAGATGGGCTTCAAGCTTGAACATGTGACTTGCTTTGACCACTTGGATGTTAACAAATGTGCCACAAGCAGAGGCTCTCACAGGACTGGTACATTGACAATAGTTGGCTGGTAACACTGAGACATGTCAAGAAGCCTGGGCTACATTGTTGGGGATACATGAGCTCATTTTATACTTTGTAGCCCAGCTGAACTCCAGTTAAGGAAAGCCACATGAATGAACTTTGGTGAAACCACTAGAAGACTCACCAGCAGAACCCACCCAAACTGCTGGCCTTGAGTTAATAAATGGTAAGCATTTGAAGCCAGACATTTGGGATTATTGATTACACAAAAAATAGATTACTTATATAGGAAGTAAACATGAATTTTTAAAAGGCTTTGACTTTTTTCATTAATGACCTCACCTAGTAAGAATGAGGGTTAGTGTGGTGGGGCCAGTGCAGGGGGCCATAATGTCATCAAGGAACTTTCTATCTTTAACATCTTGGTGGTTCTTCATGATGAAAGGACTGCTCCAGCTTTGGGCATCATGTCTGTGTCAAGGCTGGAAGGAGGGAAGTGGCTTTACTTCCTGCTCCCATATTCCTCAGGCATTCCTACCAGACACCTGCTGTGCTTTATTGGACAGCTATGTGTCATCTGGCCACTTTCAGCTGCTGTGTGTGTGACTGTGGAAGTGAGTGTTGAGCTCTTACAACTCCTTTAATGGATGCAAGGAAATGGACTCAGGAATGTCCACTGTGTCATCCAGACAGCAATGTCAGATATATTTCCTTTCTGGTCACATTGCTTTATCTTCTTAGTATTATGTGAAACCCTAGAATAGCAACTTTATAAACCTGTATTTTTGTATGCTCTCTGGTTAGACAGTACTTACTCTTTTTTTTTTTTCCTTTTTTTTATTGTAAACAAATGGGATACATGTTGTTTCTCTGTTTGTACATGGTGTAAAGGCATACCATTTGTGTAATCATAAATTTACATAGGGTAATTTTGTTTGATTCATTCTGTTATTTTTCCCTTCCCCCCACCCCTCCCACCCCTCTTTTCCCTTTATACAGTCCTTCCTTCCTCCATTCTTGCCCCCCTCTCTAACCCTAACTCTAACCCCTCCCACCCCCCCATTATGTGTCATCATCCACTTATTAGCAATATCATTCATCCTTTGGTTTTTTGAGATTGGCTTATCTCACTTAGCATGATATTCTCCAATTTCAGTACTTTTAAGACTCGGTTTTCTTATCTGTAAAAATATGAAACACTGAAATGCAAACACTTTAGGACTGTGCTTTAAATATTTAATTATATAATATAATTACATAAAGACAAATAAAAATATGTCTGATTTAGGTAAATTTTCTTTGTGCCAATTTTCTGATACAGGATGCAGTATGGTTCTGGATGATCAAACCAAGTACACGTTGAATTTAACTTTGTCTTTCTAGTCATTTAGAGTCAAATGTCACTGAAAAACCAATTTAACTCTAGATCCCGAACATACCTATCTAACTTTCTATAAAGATACTGGAAATGGAAGAAGTAAGGACTGTTTCTTCCATTTAGTATATAAATTTAGGAGTTCAAAATATGAATAGAAAAGATAAGTTATGGGTATAATTTTGTTTCAGAATGCAAAATTGTAAGTCTATGGAATGTGAAAGATTCAGAAGCCCCCAGATAAGAAGTGGTTTTTCTGAGAAACTTCCTATCACTAATATCTACAACTTTGGCCAATTGATATTATTGATCTTCTTTGGCATGTGAAGTGGCAGATCACCAATAAAATCTCCAGGGTTTCATATGCATACACACTACTGTCTTGATTTATATTACCTAAGAGAAAACCAAAAGTCTCAGTGGTTTAACACAATTCATTTTTCCCCTTTCTTATGCAAAGTGCTATGCAAATCCAGCAATTTCCCCAAGGAATCACTTCTATTCTGTGACTCAAGGTTCTGGGTTGCTTCCATCATGTGGAAGAACCATGACAATATAGTCTGATGTTCGCAAATAAATAGATGATCAGAGATGAAGGAGGCACATTAAGCCTTAGTGGTCTTAGCCTGGAAGTGACACTTGCTACTTTTTATATTGATATATTCTTCAAAATTGTCACATAGCCCAAAATACTATGTGGGAAGGTAATGCATGGAAATGTGAATATTTATTGAACACAAACTGTCTTTTATACAGAGGAAACTTGTTTTTTCATAGTTATAACTCTGAGGTTTACTTCGGTGAGAAAATGTTTATGCAATATCTAGTAGCATATCTGGCTTCGTAAGGCCTGAGATAATCTTCATTTTGCTTATTCCTATATGACCAGCATTGAGCAGTGTTTGGTTAATAGGAGGGACTGTAAAATGAATGAATGACTGCATGAACAAATAAATACCAACTCCCTTTCTTTCATCTCTGTCTTGTCATCTCTGAGTATAGAAAATAAAACTTATATTCTGTCTCTTCATAGATTAGCAGAATGTCCAGCACATACCATATACTCACGGAATATTTGTTGATATGGAGGATGATGTGAAGCAAGACTCCCAGTGCATGAGAAGCAAGGCTCATAGCATGCTTGTACAGAATGATTGCTCTTTTCCTTCTGCAAGAAAGGTTGAATTTTTAAATGAATGAATTGTGTCCTCCTCTAGAAGTTTGATTTATGTGTATTTTAGGAGTAGAATGTTGAAAAACCTTGTTGAACTTCGAAATACCAGAACAAATGTTCACCATGTGCTGCATGAAGCTCATGGCATTTGATATAACTACCTCTATAGCACACTGCTTTTCTTTCTTAAACAACATAAATTTGCTGAGCTGGACCTTAGAGAACTGTGATTTGTTGACATGAATTCAACACGATCCCAACCTGCATAATAAGAATGTTTGGATTCCTTTGCCAACTTTGATTCCTTTGCCAAGTTTTATGGAACATGCTTTTGGGTTTGGACTTGGCAATCTCCTGCATCTTAGCTATCCCATTCCTTCTAATTTCCTGAGAGAGACATTAATTATTTTTCTTTGCACTCCTGGGAGTCATACATGTGAAATTAATAGACAACAGCAGTAGATCGTTTTCCCGAGACATTCTAAGTTGGGGAGGTACCAAGCACTTCTGAAAGTTGGAGACTGGGTCTAAGTGGTTCACTCTCAGCTGGTGTTCATCAGAAGTTTGTTATTTCATTCAGTTGCAGCAAACATAAGTTGATTGAAGTGCTAAAGTTGTCTGATGAAGACATAAAAGTTGCTTTTGCATATTCATTCATAGGAAGTGCTATCCTGATGGAAAGTCTAGGTGGATGTGGAAATCTGCATTGATGGCAATAGGGGAGACAATGGTTTAAAATGTTGAGAAAACAAACTGAAGAAAATATTAGCATATAAACACCTGGTACTGATGCCATAGAGTCTGGCTGTCCTTCTAGAAAATGAAGAAATGATGTGGATTGTGTAAACAAAGAGTTCTCAATTTTGCCACAAAAAAGATTTGCAAAGTCAGAGGCTTATTTGTTGATTTTAAAAAATATATTCATTTGTTTACTCAGTAACTATTGAGTTTGTATTATGTGCTGGGTATGATGCTAGGTCCTATGGATATGAGGGTGACAACAATTTTAAAACTAACAAACCAACCAACCAAACAAACAAACCCAATCTTACCCTCAGGAAGAAGTTAATGAACTTTCTCAAAGTCATATATTTCCTAAATGAGAGCTGAGATTTAAAGGTAGGCTGTCTGACCTTGTAGCCCAAGGTTTTCACTACTAAACTGTCATGTATACCTGCTCTTTTAAAAAAATTAATAAACCTTATTTTTAAAAATTTTTTGAATTAACAGAAAATTTGAGCAGAAGGTCTGGTGAATTGCTGCATACTTTTATAGTCTCCTGCCCAGCATCTGAGTTTTGATGCCCAAAATGGAAAATGAAGAAAATATGAGTGTCCCTAAATGATGTCCCCTCTCTTTTCCCTTCACATGCATTACAATAGAGGTAACTCAAAACTTTTCCTAATCCTGTTAATTTTCATCCTTTCAACAAATACTTACAAAACCTTTTCTATAAACCAGGCTGCACAAACACAGTGATATATAAACTTGGCCTGGTTTTCTGACCTACAGACCTTATGGTAGAGTATGAATTCTTGCATAAATTCAAATATGAATATCTCATCACAAACGACAGGGACTTTAAAAGATAACATGGCATACAACTTTAGTTTGGAAGTTTATGTAAGCCTTGCAGGAGGCATTAATTTTTAAGTGACACTAGAAGATGAATAAACGTTAACTTGGCAGAGAGAAAAGAGACTATTCAGAGAAGGAGATTAACATATATACAGAGTTGATACAGAGGAGGCAAATAATTTGAAGATTTGAAAATATAAAGAGCTGAAATGGTAAAGGAATTGGAACATGACTGACCTAAGAAGTAAAAGGAAAGCAAGAAGAACTTGTCGTCACAAAAGTCAAGAGGAAGATACTCACAAGTCAAATAATTTTAAGACTTAGAAAAAAAAAGTCCATTGATTGGAGGATGTTTGCAACCTTTATTTTTTGGTATCAACATTAACATAGGTGTTATTTAAATTTTTTTTTTTTTTTTTAACTTTCAAGTGCATGTTTTCATATCAAGAGCAATGTCCTCAAGGTTTTGGATAGAGAAGTGCCTTTGAAGTGGATGGGCTAATTAATGGTGGGTGAAAAAGTCATGCTAGTGTGCACAGATAATACTTATGAGCAATTTGCAAGCGTAGAGGGAGAGAGAGTAGTCGCTGGAAAAGCAGGTGGCACTTGGGAGGTTTTCTTTTCTTTTTGTTGAGACCAATTAGAGCAAGTTAAAATGCTGATCTCGGAGAACTAACCGAGAAGGAAAGGCTGAAAATGCAAGTAGGAAATGACTGAGCTGGCAGAAATGTTAGACTCTGGGCACTCCCAAGGGGACTGCCCTTTGCTAGAAGGAGCCTCACTTACTTTAAGGTGGTTGGAAGGAAAAGAGGAGAAATAGGTAACCGGTTAGATTTGTTTATAAATGTATAGTAATATCAATTATTTATTTTAGGAAGTATAAAGTAAGTAAGTAGAAGGGAACTGAGTTGGAAAGGGTAGGAGTTTGGGAATGAGAAAGTTCACAGAGTTGAAGATATTGAAGGATAATTCTGGAAAGGGAGAAATTGAACTTCTTAGAGAAATGTCTTCAGAGTGCCAAGAAGGTTGGGTAGCCTAATCACCAGGAATACATGGTGGGATCAACCAATTAGAACTAGCTTCAGTAGGCCTAGAAGTGAACTAAGAGTAGTTTAGTATGGTTCTTCTCTTAAGTTTCTTCTTATTAAATGCAGGGTTTTACCAATGTTGCTTCAAAGAACAGGAGCCCAGACCCCATCTGTTTTGATACTCTGCTTTCTCCATCATTTTTTTTTTTTTTATTGTAAACAAATGGGATACATGTTGTTTCTCTGTTTGTACATGGCGTAAAGGCATACCATTTGTGTAATCATAAATTTACATAGAGCAATGTTGTTTGATTCATTCTGTTATTTTTTCCCTTCCCCCCACCCCTCCCACCCCTCTTTACCCTCTATACAGTACTTCCTTCCTCCATACTTGCCCCCCTCCCTAACCCTAACTCATTTGGTTTCCATTTCAAACCAAAGGTGGTACTTCATTCCCACCAATAGCCCAGGGGAAATGGAACAAGAGCATATCCATCTCCCCTTTATATTTAGGGTCAGAGAGTGGGGTGATTGAGCCAATGACCAGAGACTAAGCAGTTTTAAGAGTTCTAAAGTCCAGGATCTTACTGTGGGAATGGGCATCTGGGGTTGATGTGGAGGAAGAAGTCACTGGAGATGAGAAATCAAGAATGGGGGGAGACATCTTAGATAGGTCATTCCTGAGGTCTGTGGTATTCATATTAATGGCAAAATTTAGGGAATAAAGAGAGGCCTTGTTACCCTTGTTATTTTTGATGATTTTTAAATTGTAGTGTATTCAAATCTGGTTCTGATTTTTGTCACATATACTACCTTTATTTTACTTTGCTGCTTTAAGTAAAGTATAAACATAGTATAAAAGATTCCTCAAACATAACAAGTTATAAATTTAGAGGTCAAAACCCCTTCCTCTCCTTGACTTTTTCATTCCTTGTAACCTACCTTCGTGACAAGTGTGTTTAAATGTTTCCAGAGTCTACTGGGTAGTTAATCCAAATATTTGAAATAATATCCCAATTTTTATGGTTTTGTACTTTATCACCTTCATATGGTAACTGTGGACATCCTAAGAAAATTCGAGAATTTAGTATATTCTTAATTCCAATATTCATTGTTTTTCATTTCACTGCTGATGCAATTTCATTGCCTCTAAAATATCATGATTTCCTCTCTCTTGTATTCCTCTCTGTTGGTTGGGGTGGATTTTCAAGTTTTTGTTTTGTTTTCAGAAACAAGAGATGAAAAGTACGTTTTCAGAATTCTTCCACGACATTCTTGATAGATGTCTTTTTACTCCACATTTTTCCCAAAGGAAATGAGGATGATGATGATAAAGAATTTTGATGCCATTTTCTAATCCTGTGTAGATATCATACTTTTCTGAGTGGGAAGATGTGGGATATTCTTCTAGTGGAGTGCTAAAATCTCATCAAAATGTGTATAGAGGAAACTTTTTTCATTGGCCCTAAAGAGTTAAAATAAATTTTCTATTTGTTTACTTTTATCCCTCCCTTTATTCTCTTCTCTTTGAACAATTTTTAAATTGGGGTTTGGGCATTGCAAATCTATCTTCCATGTCTTTTAACATTTCTCTAATATTTGCCCTTTTTCAGCTATGCTCTAATTTTCTTTGAATTTCTGTTACTTGGTATTTAGACCCTACAATCTGTGTCCCTTATGGCATGTGTCCCTCTAGTTGACATGTTATTTTGTAATCATTTTATTAATTTCCAAGAATTCTTTCTTTCTAATGGACCCTTTTTCATAATTGCTTAGATTATGTTAGATGTCTCTTTCCTCAAATTTCCTTCAGGAAAACAGATAGGATCTTTTTTTACAAAGCATCTTCTTATTATATTACATTTCCTCACTTCCAGGTCAGTGTTCCTATTGTCTATTTTGGTCTTTTTCTTTGAGGTTGTGAATTTTCTACAGATACTAAGTGAATTGTGGTTAACTGCACATAAGTACTGCAGGTAGCTGGCCTGCAGTTATTTTACAGGTGTGAAGCTGCTATTGCAAAAGCCTGATGCTATGAAAGGGAAGACTGATTCTGTGTAAGGGTACTGGCCCCACCTGCATGAACCTTTAGACTATGTAGGCAGGGAGTGTATAAGCAGGCCCAGGGCCCCCATGGTTATTAAAATAAAGAAAATTTTATTTTGTGGTTTTGTGGTTAGGATTCTTACATACCAAAGAATCCATTTCAGTGCACCAGAAAGGAATTTACTGAAAGATATTAAATTGCACACCTAATAGTTGAGAGTTGGAGGATCAGTTTTTAGGAAAAACTACCACATGAAAACAGAACACGGTTGATCAAAACTCATTGAAGATTTGACCTAATTAAGAAACTCACAAAAGGACACTTGGACCTTAGCACCACGAAATCTCTGCTGACACCCACAGCACCAGAGGGGATCCTGACTGCTTCTTCACGTGGGCCAGATGCAAAGCAAATCAGGTTGAACACAACTGGGAAAACTAACCTCAACTATCTGCAACTTGGTTGCAATGGAGACTTAAGAAATCAGGACTTTAAAAGTTGCACCTCAGGAAGAAGTATTCACAGTGGGAGGAACCATCAAAGGCAGACGGTGCTCAAAAGATTCGGAGCAGTCACAGATGTCAGAGATCCCCTACATGGGGAAGCATACTTGAGTCTATTTCCATCTCCAGGTCCAGCTGCTTTTCCTTTTAACCCCACTGATCCAGAGACTTTAGACTTGGCTTTATACCTCTCTCTAGTCTGAAAATACCCACTAATGATCTCTTTACCTATAAATCTTTCTCATTAGCTCCACTTGAGGCTTGAGTTGGGCTTCATTGCTGCAGACAAATGAACAGAATATGACATTGAAGGGGTTGACCAGCCCCAGCTGTGCACAGTAGATCTTTTAATTATCCTAATTTCTACCTTAGCCCCCTTCTCCCTGATTCCAAACTCAGAGACTCTGGAGGGATCTACCAAGAAGCAGCATGTCCTCCTCCACTGCAGTCTCTTCCGATTGTTCTCTCTTATCTGATTTATGGGTCCGGAAGACCCATCTAACTACTATCCTCCAGAAATTAATCAAAATGCCTAGTTTGCTGATTGCATGCTTCCTTTTCTGTGCTCCTATGGAGGAATTATTTTTGCATGATTTTACTATTTAGTTCATTGAGACTTTGGAAGTAATATAGTTAATAAGTATAATACACAAATTTAAAAATGGAAAAAAGTTATTCATATTAAATAGCTTGCTTAAAGTCTCAGTTTCTCATTGTCCATAGATATTTAACTAGAAAAAAGGTAGGGTTAAGAGCACACTATTCTACCCTCAATATGCTTTGTTTTACTGTCTCCTTCTGACAATGAATGAAATAGTTTCTAGCAGGCTTTTGTGTGACTTTGTATAACATGAAATCTGCATTTAGAAAGAATTTTCTGGTGTAAAACACCTGTATTAGAAATATTTTCCTTAGAAATTAACATGTTTATATTGCAAAGGAGAAGCATGGTAAAATCTACAAAATGAACTTGAGAAAATCAGAGTTGCAATGTTGTATACATATTTTCCTGGCAAAATAGCATATGAGGAGAGTACAACTAAGGGTATTGAGACTCATTTTCATTTAAGGTTTTACTTGAATGGCAAATCTGTTAAAATTCAGAAGGAGTAGAAGGGTGAAAATATGAAGAGTAGCTATGGTATGAAGTGTTTTGTAGTTTAAATGGATTGGAAAGTTGCTGAAAACATGCTTGCCCACACATTCACTCAGGTGCCTCTGTGACAGAGGCAGATTACATTTCCCTTTCATTTTCTCCATGCAATACTTCAGCACCAATAAAAAAATCCCTTTAACTTAGATGTTAAGCTTGACATTTGTATATGCAAAGTGGAGAGAGAAAGTGTACCTCTGAATTCATCCTGGAAAGGGCAGGGAACCTTAGGAAATAGGGCAGTAAACCTCTGAGGGAGGGAAAATGCTTTCAGGAGAGCTCATTCTCCATGCTTTGTCAGTCAGTTGCTTCTTTGGTTGTTGAGGCCAGTGGCTCTCTTTGGGTGGCTTGTCTGGCTGAGAAGTCTTCACTCCTCAATTCTACTGTAAGGCCACCTCCTCCCACATTCCTCTTTCAAACATTACTAAGAGTGTCTTAAGTGGCAACTCCAATGGGTCCCACTTTACCTTTCCTGACTCTAAACAGCAGAAACATTTTCCTTTCAAAACTTAAATATTTGGCTGAGGTTGTGCCTCAGTGGTAGAGCACTTGCCTAGTATGTGTGAGGCACTTGGTTCCATCCTCAGCACCCCATAAAAAAACTAAATAAACAAAATAAAGATATTGTGTCCATCTACAACTAAGAATATTTTTTAAAAACTTAAATATTACTCAGCTTTAAAGAAGAATGAGATTCTGGCATTTCTTGGTAAATGGATGGAGTTAGAGAATATTGTGCTAAGTGAAATAAGCCAAACCCCAAAAACCAAAGGCAGAATGTTTTCTCTGATATGCGGAAGCTAATTCACAGTAAGGTGGGGGGTAAGGAAGAATAGAGTTACTTTAAATTAGGTAGAGGGGAGTGAAGGGAGGGAAAGGAATATGGGGGTAGGAAGGATAGTAGAGTGAAACAGACATACCTCATATACATGTATGACTGCATGACCGATGTGATCCTGCAGTATGCATCATGAGAAAAATGTGAGATTACACTCCATTTATGTATGTTCTATCAGAATGTATAAATGCATTCTGTCATGTACTAATTAAAACAAATAAAATTTAAAAAATTTAAAAATTAAATCTTAATTCCTAAACCTTTTGTGTTTCTTGTTTTTTTCCCAAATCTTTCCATTTTCTTAGAATCCTTTTCTGCTGCTTGTGTCTTATAAATATAATGTGTTTTGGCAACTTCAATGCTCATTGAAGGACAGGATTATATAATGATTCCATGCCTAGACGCTTATGCCAGATGGCATGGCTTCAAATCTCAGTTTGACTGGTTCCTAGATGCATGCCCTAGGGCAAATCCTTTAACCCTTCTGTACCTCAGCTTATTAATCTTTAGATTGGGCTTAAAACAGTGCTTCCCTCATTAACAGTATTTACCTTTATGAAGATTGCCTCAGGGGGAAAAAATGTGTGAAGTAGCACTGCTCATATTAAAACGTGCAGATGGGAAAAATGGGACTCTTAATGAAATGCAAATTCTGTTGTGATAGTTTGGGAGTAGGGTTTCAGAGTCTGTTTTTCTAACTCCCAGATGATGTGGTTGTTGCTGGTCTATAGACTGCATGTGAGTATCAAGGAAGAAAAGTGTCTAAAACCAAGCTTGGCACTAGAGGGGTGTTAGCATCGTCATTGTCTTCATCATCACAAGTAGCATCCTCTTCCTCTTCTCTGAGACATTCTCCTCTTTCAGTGATCTCATGCATCCTTAGCATCATCCTTTAAGAAAGGAAGCTCTGTGAGTGTTTATTAACCTCATAGTACCAAAGTGTTCACTAAGTATTTGTGGGAAAAAGAAAATGAAGGAAGAAAGCAAGCCTAGGAAGGTATAATAATACTCCATGTGAGTAGCTCACAGTATGTATCAGCAGACCTGACTTCTCTCCAGAATGCTACTTGTATACCACAATTTGGCTGAACATTTCCATCTAGAAGTCCCCCAGGTGTCTCATCTTTAACTGGAATAAAACTGACCTAATATCTGCTCTCGTCTTTTTCTTCTTCATCTCTTTTCTCTAAATCTGTGACTTTCTTCTATGTTTTCTCTTTCTTTTTATGGTACTCTGAAGTTTTCCTTTCTCTTTTATTACTGCCATTTTTTTTTTTTTTTTTTTTTTTTTTTTTCTGAAAGGGAAGAACCTCAGTCAGTGTCCACTTGCTAGGATAGTAAATACTCTTGATGGCTCATCTTATCTCACCTCTTCTCATCTCATCTCATTCCCCATTGCTCCAGGAACATTTCTGTAGTCTCCAGTTAGATATACATACTCAGGACTCTGTCACCAGCAGTATTGCCTATGGCTTCTCTCTAGTGTCCCACACTGCCTTGAGAGCTGTATGAGCTATATCGATGCTGCCCTGGCTTCAGTAATGTACACTCAGCCAGTCCCTGTGCCATCTCTGTTATTATTACCACTTCAATCAAAAGTGTATATGCACATAAAGATAAAAATGCTCAAAAAGTCATTAGACAATCCCTACAACTAAAAACAAGAAACAGCAACAAGAAAAAGAATATTCCTTTCTTGAACACACATGAGTATTTCCTATTCCTCAGGGACAGCCACTTTCAACTCTTCTATGTTCTATTTTTTTAAAAACCTGCACTTCACTAAATAACATGCTCATATTACTGCATTGCTGTTAGTGTTAAGTGCAACCTCTCCATTCTGGAAAATGGCTTAGTTCTCTTTTCCATCCTACCTCTATCATACAGATGTCCAGTTCCCATTTCCCAGAATAGATATTTTATAGTTTGATTTAGATCTATGTTCAGTGTTCCCAGTTTTTGACAGAGGAGGCAACAATACACTATTTTTATATATTCAATAACTGATTTTCTAGGAATTGATAATTGTGTGGGGATTATTATTTTTTTTAATCTGGTTCACATGCTTAATGATTCATATACTGCTAAGTCGGGTACCCAAAGGCAACCAGTTAGGAACTCCCTTCCCAATAGTTTTATATCCATTGAACTCCATTTTAATTTCATCTGGCTAAAACGTTTCTTCCAGAGTTTCCCATCCGGCAACTTGCTCTTTACCGAGTTCTGTTATCATGTGATCTCCCACCATGGCCATTTTGAGGGTATCTTTTACTCTCACAGTATCTCTCTCTAGTGTTGGAACTCCTGTTTCTGGGATTCTGGGCCTTTCCATTTAAAGGGATTATTTCCTTGTTTTTGTACCTTTGTGACAAAGGTACATGAAAAGTAAATTGTTTCACAACCATGCATATCTGAAAATGCCTTTTTCTATATCACACTTGGTTGATAGTTGGATATAGTTTAGTTCTTGGTTGCAGATCATTATCTTTAGAGGTTATTGTACAGTGATGGGCATGGAACTCAGGCCCTTGCACATGTTAAACAAGCATGCTACCACTGAGCTACATCCCCAGCTTCTTGAGAGTTTTGAAGGCATTTCTTCAGATTAGTTTGGATTTAGACTTCTAAACAAACCTGATGCTGTTACCAAGTAGAGGATTCCTTAGTTCTTCTTCCAGAAAGAAAGATTTCAGGCAAGAGACACAGTTAGAAAAAAATAAAGGTTTTATTTAGGAAAATGAATGTAATGCTCCAATATGCATGGAGCGGACTGCCACTAAGAGAGGAAACATCCTTGGGCTTTCCATATGTCAAGTTTTTATATTTTGTCTGGGAACCTTATTCTTCATGTGTTATGTATGTGAGGTAGTTACTGGGGTGCTATGAATCATGGCTTAGTGTACCTACAATAGTCATGTCATGTTGAAAAGTTTACATTAGTATCTGAGTGAAAGCTAGAAACTAACTGGGGTTTAAAGTCATAGCATAAATTACAATGAATCTGGTCCCTAAATAAAGAGTCTCATCACTCTTTGTGTTTTTTTTTTTTTTAATTTTCTTTTTCTATTTAGTTGTATATGACAGCAGAATGCATTTTGAGTCATTGCACACAAATGGAGTAAAACTTTTCATTTCTCTGGTTGTACATGATGTAGAGTCACACCATTTGTGTAATCATACATGTTTGTAGGATAATAATGTTTGTCTCATTCCACCGTCTTTCCTTCCCCCTGCCTCCTCCCCTCCCCTCATTTCCCTCGACACAATCCAAAATTCCTCCATTCTTCCCTTACACTCACTGTATTATGTATCAGCATCCACTAATCAGAGAAAACATTTGGATTTTGGTTGTTTGGAATTGGCTTTTTTCACTTAGTATGATATTCTCCATCTCCATCCATTTACCTGCAAATGCCATATTCTTCTTTATGGTTGAATAATATTTTATTGTGTATATATACCACAGTTTCTTTATCCATTCATCTATTGAAGGGCATCTAGGTTGGTTCCACAATCTAGCTATTGTGAATTGAGCTGCTGTAACATTGATGTGACTGCATCACTGTAGTTTGCTGATTTTCAGTCCTTTGGGTAGAAACAGAGGAGTGGGATAGCTGGGTCAAATGGTGGGTTCATTCCAAGTTTTCTGAGGACTCTCCATACTGCTTTCCAGAGTGGCTGCACTAATTTGCAATCCCACCAGCAATGTATGAGTGTGTACCGTTTCCCCCACATCCCTGCCAACTCCCATTACTGTTTGTGTTCTTGGTAATAGCCATTCTAATTAGAGTGAGATGAAATCTTAGAGTAGTTTTGATTTGCATTTCTCTAATTACTAGAAATGTTGAACTTTTTTTTTCATTTATTTGTTGATCAATTGTATATCTTCTTCTGTGAAGTATCTGCTCAATTCCTTAGCCCATTTATTGATTGGGGTATTATTCAAGGTTGATTCAACATCCAGAGATCAATAAATGTAATTCATCACATCAATAGACTTAAAGTTAAGAATCATATGATCATTTTAATAGATGCAGATAAAGCATTTGATAAAATACAGCATCACTTCATGCTCAAAACACTAGAAAAATTAGGGATAGTAGGAACATACCGCAACATTGTAAAGGCTGTCTGTACTAAGCCCAAGGTCAGCATCATTCTAAATGGAGAAAAACTAAAAGCATTCCCTCTAAAACTGGATCAAGATAGGGATACCCTCACTGAACATGTCTAATCAGCATCATCCTTGAAACTCTAGCCAGAACAATTAGACAGACCAGAGAATTAAAAGAAAAGAAAAGAAGAACTCAAACTATCATGATTTGCTGACGTCATGATTCTTTGTTTAGAGGATCCAAAAAACTCCACCAGAAAACTTCTAGAACTAATAAATGAATTCAGCAAAATGGCAGGATATAAAATCAACGTGCATAAATCTAATGCATTTCTATTCATAAGTGATGAATCCTCTGAAAGATAAATTAGGAAAACTACCCCATTCACAATAGCCTCAAAAAAAACCACAAAACTTGGAAATCAATCTAATGAAAGAGGTGATAGACCTCTGCTTATGCTTGTTCATCCAAGGTACAGTGACATTTTGTCATCCACAATGGCGTAAGCCTTATTTTCTTTCTCCCCAACTCCTTTGTGTCTGACTATGTACTCTATCCCTGCTTGTTGGATTCATGACCATATTTATGCTAATTGTTTTCTTGTACAGATAATTTTAGTATCTTAATTTGTTTTACATCATTATTATATGTGTGGTCTTCGTGAGGATCTCTTTTCATATGTTATGGAAAACTGGAGGCCTTTCAAATATAGAAATTTTGAGTTCTTTGAAAATATCTACTTTTTTATTGAAAAATTTTCCTCCCATTCTGCTTTAACTCATGTTTTCTATCTGCAACTGCTATTATTCATATGTTCAATTTTTAAGGTTCATTTCCTAAGCGTCTTTTCTTTCATATATATATATATTTTTTTTTTCCCACTTTTGTTCTGTTTTCTGGGAGATTTCCTTGTCTTTAGTTTTCCTCCTTTCTACTGAAGCTTCAATTTTGATTAATAGATCTTATAATTTTCAAGAGTACTTTTTTGTTTTTTTGTATGATCTTTTTATATCATCTTCTTGATTCATGAATAAAATATTTCCTTTTAAGGACTTATATTCTTTTAAGAATATCAACAATATTTCTGAAGTGTTGTTCTCCAAGCATCATCTCATTTCCCTCAAATTTTTTTTTCTTCTGTGTTTTGGTTTGTGTTTTGCAGACTATTTTCTTTCCTCACATATTTGTGTATTATTCTCTTTATGCTCAGACTTAAGAGTATGGGGCCAGAACTGGTTGAAAATACTTATATGCAGATGATAATTTTCAAATCTGAGTTGGCTGTGCTATTTTATGGGGAAAATCCCCCAAATCATGACCTTTCAGTTAGTTGGTCAGATTCGCAACAGATTATTCTACTCTCTTGCAAGCTCAACATGCATATGTAAAATCTTACTTCTTTTGCTAAGGAACTTATGATCTTAGCTAAACTAAGACATATTTATTTACTTGTTGGGACAAAAATCTTCTAGCCTTTCACAGAGGTGGGTCGATGGCAGTTGGGATCTATGCAAAGTAGAAGAAGGAATTTGAGCATCAAATTTCTTGGGGTACTCATTGGTTTTGCTTCATTGCCCTGCCTCCTTCTGCAAGTTCCCATACTACCAACTCTTTTGTCTGTGAGAGTTATGTAGCAAAAAGTGGGTAATTTCTTACATTTTTCAGTACAGCATCAGATTTAGCTTTTCCAGAACCAAATAAGCAACTTTTCCCTAATGTTTCTGATATCCAACTGTCTGTTATGTTGCATAGTCTCCTCTTCATTTCCTTTTGTTCCTCTGAGTTTTTTCTTTTAAATATCTATTTACCATCATTTTATTTGGAACACCTGCACCTAAATTAATTTCTCCAGACCTCCCAGTTACTTTTTAAAAGTTAAAATTACTTTTTCTTAAGCAATACTTGTGAAATGTTTTCTCATGTTGTTATATTTTTCTTATACTCAGAAAATGACACACACTAATTTTTTAATTATCCACATAATGCCCCCAATTATTTTAGGCATATCTAATGTTAAACATAACATATTTTTAAAAGTACTATGCAATATTGCTCAGCATGTAGCTGATACTGTTTAGAAATTTATTGACTTGAAAAATTGATGGTCCCTGGACATTCCTTAGAACAATTGTTTAATAGTGAATTTTACACAACATGTTCATGTGCAGGCTGTGTGTGTGTGTGTGTGTGTGTGTGTGTGCAGGCAGCAGCTAATCATTTAGCCACTTAATGGAAGCAATACTGCAGATTGTCTGTGTACCCCCAGGAACAATTCCCCACTGCTGAGTTGCTGTATCACTCAGCAGGGCTGAGACCCTGGCAGTGGCGGAAGTATTATCATTATTTTCCAGAATATTACCATCTGCTCATCTGATCCATTAACCTCCTATTGTACCTCATAAAAGAAATGTCCAGGCATGAAAACAGATACACTACGGAACCAAACAGAGGAAGCTATGTTCGACACATGCTTTGTCTTGGGAGCAGGGTCAATGCTTCTCTTGTTCGTTTTCTTTCTCTTTCCTAGACAGTTCATTAACTTTCCTTCTGGGAGGGGTAGAGTATCCATATAAAAGAAATGATTTTGATCTAATTTGTTTACTTGTTTCCAGTAACAGGTTAAGACAAATCAGTTAATATTCCATGTGGGCATTTCTTTGTATCAACAAAGGGGAGAAAAAATAAATGAACTAATAGTGAACAAATGGTTGGTTAAATTCATGTACAGGTCCCTCCCTATACTCTACTTCACTTTTGTAGCTTATCAATGAACACATTGAAAAGATGGAATTTTCATGTTGATCATATTGACTTTCACACAAGGTTGTAGAATCTGAAAGAGTGTGTTTGTTGTTTATCTGAATTATTTATGTAGGTACTTTTCTGTATTTCTCACTACTTAATAAATACTCATAACAAATACTCTATGGCAGAAATTGTTTAGAAACCTTTATATATTAATTTATTTAATCCTCGCAGCAACCTTTTGAAATAAATGATTCTACTTAACTAATAATAAGATGAAGCACTCAGAGAATTGAATAGTTTTCCCAGAGTCACATAGGTAAAATAGTGGTGGGCCACGTTTAGAACCCAGAATCACTGACTCCAGAATCGGCCTTTCCACATGACACACAACCACCACCTTGACTTTTAAGATAATTCAAGTCCAACATGAGTGAAGTAGGGACCACTTTGACCAAAGGATGAACAATATCAACAACAAAATTAGTTTTTCTGACTTTAAATTATGCTTACAATATAGGTTGCATGGAAACTCAGAATCTACCAAAGACAGTCAATATAAACCTAGTGCTCTCTCTAGGTTAAAAGTGGCCTCTCTTAATTCGTAAAAATTTAATGTAGTTGAAGTCTGCCCTAAAATTAAAATAATGTTAATTTGTTGGATTTATAAATTAAAGGATCATTAAAATAACGAAACTTCAAATGATGAGAATTCTTGGCTGTTAAATTTTTGAAATCTTAGCTAACCATACAAAAAGACTTTGAAATGCAAAATATATCATTATCTTAGTTACAAGGACACTAGAAATGAAATTTTTTGTTTAATACTTATAATTTAATTTCATATTGCTAAATGTATTTCTAAGTGCTGTAAATTTATGGTTATTTCTAAATGTATCAACCTAGGTAAAAATGTGTTTGCACATTGGGAAAGTCACCACTAGTACTTATTACTTTTTGGAAGGTAAAACCTTCAGCAGAAAATTTCCTAAAGAACAGTCAAAAAAAATGAAATACTTGTACTCCTTTCTATCTACCTCAACTTGTAGCATTCATTTAAAACTCTTTGGTTTGGCCATTACTATAGTGTTTCGAAACTGTCCTCATTGTCTAAATTAACTTTTTTTTTATAGTTAGTTGATGAGGCAATATTTTTTTATTCTTTACAAATGACTGCTTTTTACATCTTTATTTGTCCTCAGAATTATGAAAATGTTTGTTTGAATAGAAGTAAAAAATGGATTGATGTCTGTATTCAAATGACTCTATAGGAATGTTGAAACAATGTAGACTTTCACTCACCTACAAAGCAGATGTCTTAACATGTTTAAGAAGTAAAGGTACAAGGGGAAATAATATAGGCTTTTAAAGTTCAATGGTTTATCTTTTTTTAGGATAGTTTATATGAAAATGTATATAATAGAAATTAATGTTAAAAAATGGTAAATGTAAACACATACAGAGATGGCATGGATAAATACTTGCATGTAAATTATATTCATGTTGGTTGGTTTCAATATGTCCCCTACAAAATTCAGGATTTGCTCTTATGGTTTAGATATGAGATAGCCCCCAAAACACTGGAATATTCAGAGATGAAATGATTGAGTTATGAGAGACTTAACTTAATCAGTGTGTTAATTCACTAGGCCAGAGGTAGGGTGTGGCTAAAGGAAGTTGGTCATTGGGGGTATGCCTTTGGGGTTTATATTTTGTCCCTGGTGAGGAACTCTGTCTCTGCTTTCTGATGACCATGTCCTGAACTGCTTTTCTCCACCACACTCTTCTGCCATGATATTTTGCCTCCTCTTGGGCCCAGAGCAATGGAGCTATTCATCTATGGACTATGACCTCTGGAACCATGAGCCAAATACACTTTTTCTCCTCTAAAATTGTTCTTGTCAGGTCTTTTGGTCACAGTGCTGAAAATGCTGACCAAAACAGTTGCCAATGTGATAATATTAAAAGTTGGGGTCCTTTAATTAGGCCATAAGAATTTCTCCTTCACTCATGGAATTAGATTTTCTTATAAAAGTGCTTGACAAAGGGAGTTTGTTCCTTTTGTCCTTCTGCCATGTGAGAATGCAGTAAGAATGCCCTAACCAGACAGCAAATCTTGGATTTCTCAACCACTAGATTGGTGAGAAATAAATTTATATTGCTCAGGAATTATCCAGTCTGTGGTATTTGTCATAGCAGCACAACAATACTGAGTCAAATATACACATATGAATATATTTATATTCAAACATGTACATAGTCAATTTAGGTCTGTTATAGTTTAGATAGTATGGGGTATCTCTCAAAAGCTCCTGTTAATTCAGAAATATCCAGAAATGAAGTGATTAGATTATTGGACCCTCATTCTTACTCAAAACATAATATAAACATCTGAAAAACAAGATAGTAAGTTATTATTTGTTCTCAGCCCCAATCACAAAATCCTGGAACAAACAAAAGTAGTAAAGATTTACTTTGGATCATAGTTTCATAATTTCATTCCATGCTCACTTGGGTTCATTACATTGGGTTAATAGTGTGCCAGAACATAATGACAGGGAACATACGTCAAACAGGGAACAGTAAAGGAGACAAGATGTGACAAGGGTCCTAATATACCCATCAAGGCCCTGCACCCAATGAACTAACATCTTTACCTACATTAACCATAACCCCAATGCCTAACCCCTATCATGACACTAATATTAACTCCTAACCCAGACATTAAACCTAACCCCTAACCTTATTCAATCCTAGCCCTAACTCTAAACCTTAACCCCCAATCCTAACACTAATCCATGACCACTAACACAAACTCTAAGCAAAATATCAAACGTACACACACATGCACACACACAAATCCATTTTATATCTATATACTGGCAACAGACAAACTAAAAATGAAGAGCACCCAATAATGATAACCATCTTTGGAAAAAATTCAAACGAAGAGTAGGACATAAACACAGAGAATTACAGAACATTTCTGATGGAAATTAAAGTAAAACCCAAATAAATGTACAGAGATACCATGTTCATATATTTAAAGACAATATATTTTAGAGTGGCAACATTATGCAAATCAGTCTATACATTCAATGTGATTCCTATGGGCAGAAGTAGGAAAACTGATCCTAATGGTCATAAGAAATTTCAAGGGACTCTGAAGAGATAAAACAACACTGAACAAATTTGGAGAAAAACAAATTTGGAGCTTTATACCTCCCAATTTCAAATCATACTATAAAGCAACCTTAATAAAAAATGTAGTGTAATGCCAGGAAGTGAAAATATGTACATAATAAATTTCTTTCCTAATAGGCCCCACCTCCTAAAGAACTGCTACCTTCCAATAGTGTCAAAGGCTGGTAACCAAACCTCCAACACATGACTTTTGGGGGACATTTAACATCCAAACCATTCTATTCTGTCCCTGGCCCCCAAATGTTCATGTCCATTTCCTAATGCAAGGTGCATTTAGTCCATGTCCAGATTGCTCAAAAGTCCAAGTCCAAAGTCTTAGATTCAAGGCAAACTCTAAGTTGGGAGCCTCTGTAAAAAGTCAAAACCAAGTCACATGCTTCCTACACACAATGGCATAAACACTCCCATTCAAAAAAAGGAGGAATAGGAACATGGAGGGATCAGAAAGCAAGAATGAAATCCAACAAGGCAAACATTACTTCTTGTAGCTGCATGTATGCCTTCTATGTTATGGGATCATGGGATATGGGATCCTGAGGGCTTGGGTAGCCCCTGACCTTACCAACTGCAGCCACATGGCATCTTTCTTGGGCTGGCTCTGCTCACCACCTGGAACTTCACCTAGGTGCCACATTCCTGCCATCTCTAACTTCTTCTGGTCTCCATTTAGATTCAGGTTCACATATCAGCTTTTCAGGGATTGTTTACAGGAATTTTGAACCTGCCACATTCTTCCTGGCTTCCTAGGACTTCCTTTGAAATCTTGATGGAAAGCATCATGATCCCAAAACTCTTGCATTGTTCATGCCTGCTCTATCAGCATCATATGGATAATACCAGCGTCTGCCACCACCAGCATGACTGTATTTGGATTTGCTTACTCCAAGGCTGCAGCAGCCCCTGAGTGCCTGGATTGTTGAACATGTAGAAATACATTCCAGGGAAACAGTTCCTAAGCAGCCCTGTGCCAGACTGCCTTGGAGCTCTTTTCTCAAGCAGATAACTTTAGCTTGTAATAGGTGGGGTCTTGCTGATTCCTGAGAGGTAATTAAAGCATATTTTCTATTTTCCTAGTGCAATGCAAAGTTCTTGGCTTCTTTTTAATGATGATTAGCTCTTTAGCAACACACCCTTTCCCGACTACAATTTTACACTTTTCTGGCCAAACTGCACGTTTTCAAAATTTTTCTTCTCAGTATTTTACTTCTTAGTCTCACTATAAACTGGAATAAAAGCAGCCAGCAATAACCATTCCATAGACTGACTACTGTGCTGCTTTGAAATTTCCTTTACCAGATAAACTCATTCATCATTTTTAAAGTCAGCCTCCTACACAATCCCAAGCATTGAAAAATGTAGACAAAATGTTTTTAACAGAATGCGACACAAATGGCCCCTAATACAGTTCTCAGTTGAGTCTTCATTCCCATCTTGAATCCTCATCAGCACAACCTTTACGTTCTGAATCCCTATGAGCATTTTGGTCCTCTGAGTCCTTACCAGATGGTCCATTAAGCTCCCCTTACACTATTCTAGGGCTTCTTTATGCTTCATCTACAAACCTTTCCACACTCCTCCCATAAACCAGTTCTAAACCATCAGTTATAGTTTCAGTGATGACTCCACTACTCAGTGTGTATTTTCTGTGTTAATCATATTTCTATCACTGTGACAAAATACCTGAGGTAAACAACTTGAGAAGAGGAAATGTTTATTTTAGTTTGTACTTTTGGAGTTTTCTGTCCATGGCTACTTGACCTCATTGGTTTGGACCTATGATAAAGCAGAATATCATGTAGGAAGTGCATGCTGAAGCAAAGCTGCTCACGTTATGGCAGCTGAGAAGCAAGAAGAGAGAAAGTGGGTAGGGTTCCAACATACCCTTCAAGTACATGGTCCCAAGGACCTGTCTTCCTTGCACAAAGTGCTGCCTTCTGAATACTGCACCATCTCCCCAAATAAATAAATACTGCACCAAAGTTCACGACCACGACTTCAACTCATTACCTTTGGGGGCATTTAACATCCAGGTCATAAGAATTGGTCTTCAAGTTTATGTTTATATAAACCTATCTGTTGATTCAGGAAAAACAGATTGAAGTTGACTATGAAAGAAATAGTCTTTACACCAAAATACCTTATTCTCACACTATTCAGATCAAAGATGACTATGAAAGATGGTTGCTAATGTACGCTAGAACTGTGAATGTACTAAGTCAGTAAATATTGTTTCATTGCCTAAGGTATATGTATTGGGGAGTGTTCATAAAAGCTACTTAGGTGTTTCAAATAAGAAAAATTTTGTACAGCTAATGGATTACAAAAGGAGAAGGGCAAGAGAATCAAAGAGGGGAAGGGAACACTTTTCAACTTAATAACTATAACTGCTAAACACCCTAATGTGTGGAATGGATAAGAAAAATGATGTTACCCAGAAACCATTGTTGATGTTATGGTTGAGGCTGTAAGAGCCTTATAGCTACAGCTGTAATTGCTAATGGACAAGCCAATGCTTCTTCCATTTTTCAGGAAGTCTGCAGTACCCCCACAGTACTAGTCAATATCTGTAGAATTGCCAGAATTTTATTGTCAAATTGTTTCTTCCTGGTACAGACAAATGCAATTAATAACAATAAATATACATTAACTGGCTAAACTCTTCTTAAATATATTAATCATTAAGCTGTAATTTCTCTCGGACTTTCTATATAAGTGCTCATATCACATGAATATAATTATAAGTCTTCCATTGTTTACATAGTTACTTTTTCCTTTTAGGAATTTGTTATGTATATTTTTCTCATTTCCTGACTTAATATCATAATATCCTTTTATAATTATCTGGAAAATATCTTTATCATCTATAATTATATCTCCATTTTATTCTAATTTTTATTCCTTATCTTGCCTTTTGTTTTGATCATTTGATCACTGGAAATTTGTCCATTGTAAAACTTTTTCCAAAAGGTAGGTTGTTTACATTGCTGATTAATTTTTTTGTTGTCATCTAATTTGGTTGTTTTAATTTTTCCCTTACTTCTACTTTTACTTGTGATTTATCTGTTAATTTCCTAAATTCTGTTTGTTTTGTTTAGAATATGTACTGCTGAACAAGCATATAATTTCCTGAATTACTGAACTAGATGCTTGTCTCATTGATTTTTTTAGCATTTCTTTTCATATGTATATATAGATATATGAATATATCTATAGACACAAACACATATATATGTTATATATATATTCCATTTCACATGCATTTTATTACCTTCACATAATTTGAATTCTGAAATAATCCTTTTCTCCCAGTTATATCATAGATGAGAGGTTTTTTTTTTTTTTTTTTTTTGGTACGTCTACATTTTTTAAAGAAAAGAATGTGTTGAGAGATTTGAATTGATGTAGCTTCTATTATCCATTGAGAACATGGGGTTCTTTTCTTAAATCTTTATAAACATACGCTTCTATATTGTCTGTGTTATAACTGAAATACCTGAACTTCCTATGGGCCTGATTCTGCTGCTGCTTTTCTTTGTCCTTTCTTAGGGAGCTTTGAGTGTTTAGTCAAATTTTAACAGCAAGGTACTTATTTTTCATTAAAATTTCATTGTGAATTTTGTTAAATTCCAGGATTAAAAACTTTTTCCAGAAAGGAATTTTGTTTGTTTATGTTAGTTGCCTGGGACACTGAGAGTTTCTACATAGTTTTTCTTTATGAGCAAACGTATGCTCTTTGGGTTCTGAACTTCATGTAGTAAATGCTATTAGATTCCTCAGAGATGGCAAAACCTAGAGAAGAATTTCATCTTCCACAGCTTGAGTCCTGTAAGTCTATGAAAAGCAATATTCAGATTTATAGTTTAGAAAGATTGTCTGTGTTTTAAGTCAGATGTTCTAGTCAGTTTGTGCTGCTATATAACGAAAATGGGGTATGTTATATAACAAAAATACCACAGGCTTGGTAGTGCAGACAATTCTGAAAGTATGCTTATGTATTAAATTTTGAATAAGATTCTAATGAATCTGGATAATACATAGCCATATCATTAGTAGAGTCTTTATATGAACTGGTGCTGTAAATATGACAATTTCTTTTGTGGTATCTATGGATCTTTCTTAATTTAATGAAAAACTTTGTCAAAGAAAAATGCTTTTATATAAAAACTTCGTTACTTAAAATATACAAACAAAAGGGGACTTTACTAAATCAAAATGATTTTCCTTTGAGATATGTTATTGTGTTTATGGCATTTGTGTATAAGAGATGTATATAAAGTCTAGCCTGTTCCTCACCTGGATTTTGTATCGTTGGAATCATGAGTCTATTTCATATTTTTCATCTTGAATTTCAGATACTCCTGTTCTATTAAGGCTGACTATTAAATATAGTATTATATTCTAGATATGTTCTTCAAAAAACTTCAAACTTCAAGTTTAAAATAACTTTAATTCAGAGATGGAACTTTCTTCTGTAGATGCATGTATAAGATTTGTTAAAAATAAATTGTCACATAATATATTTGAGAAAAAAATTGTACTCATGTTATAGCAGTTTATGAAAACTGATCTAGGAGTCTCACAGGTACTTTCTTTTCAATTAAATATTTTAGGGATTTTATTTAAAGCAATTATTGAATCAGTAACAATGTTGAGAAAATTAAAAATTTTCTTTGACACATCCAGTTTTCACAACTCATTTTTGAATTTTGAATTATCAGACTGGAAGATAAATATGAGAAGCTCCTTAGAGATTTTTGCTTATTCTGTTGTCATGCGGGACCTTCCCAAAGTAAAATATGTATATCATATTGACAAATCTGTATCTTCAGTCCTCAGGAAATGCTTTCAAAATTTTGCAAATTCATGATCACTTTTGATTTCAAATTCATTGATTTTTTTCAACAATTCAGTATTTTCACACACCTTGTAGCCCTTACAGCTCAGTGGCCTCATATAAAACGTTGATGACAGTGACTTCATTTTATGTCAATGATGTTTGAAGCATAACAAGGTTCTTGGACATGGTGTAGAGGCATTCCAAGTAAAGACAGGAGCATGAGAAAGGACTTTGAGTTCTGAAATAACAGCAACATTTGTGTGTAAAGCAAACAGTGCCAATGACTAGCAGCCAATGGCTGCTACTTGACTGGAATCAAGCGTTAAGAAGCAATAGAGTAATGTACCTGGAGAGACAGGCACTAGTGGAACCATCTCACATGAAGCTATCTTATCACATAATTTACTAGATTGGTAGATAGAAGTAGATAAGTAGATGGAGGTAGGGACATAAATACAGAAAGACAGGAATAAATGCTTATTATATAAGTAAAATTATCAGTAATATACTATGTATTTTAAATAAGAACATTTACTACCTTTTTAAATGAAATTTGCATTTCTGGACTTAATTTTCTTATTAGATGTCTTACATCTAGATATTTAAACATCTTTGAAAATACTGCAACATTGTTTGCTGGAGCTGAATTAAAGTTCTACAAAATCCCTACCAGTTCAGAAAATACTTGAGTGAATTTCTAATGAGGATTTGGGTTATTAATTAGACGTGTTCACTAACATTTATTAAGGAGAACTGATAGCAGGGCTCTCAATTTAAATTCATCTTTCTGACCTCATCCTTCATTTATTCTTGCGTGTGCCCTATTATGGTCCTACAAAATTAATATGATGGACTGTATCATTAAGTGTTAATTATGTGTCACGTATTATCAGATGCAGGAATTAAAGGTGGTAGAGCCATTGTCCTTGAAATAGTTTAGAGGTTTTAAACATGTGGAAACCTTTGCATTCTAAGATCTGCTTAGTTGTACATATATCAAGTGCATTGGTAAGGAGCAAAAATGTTCTTTGATAATACTGTTTGTCCATACTCTAGTATGTACCTTGGAATCCAAAAACATAACTAGTCCCTCATGTAAGTTATTTACAGACAACTTGCCAAACTGTATCATTTAAATATCTTTTGGTTCCAAATGAACGTTCTTTCTTCTATAAATTCTGTGTGATGTTGCTCAGGGACTGGTGTTTCTTTGGAGATAGTTTGAAAATCAGGAAATATCTCTTTAACAGGAATTTTCACAAAATACATCACAATTCCTCCTCCATCCTAAAAGCTTTGCTTATTAAATTTCCATTGGCTATAAAGCAATTTCAAGTTTTTAACAATTTTAAATATCAAGAGTGTTGGAAAGAGAGGTTTCCTTTCTCATCTTCTATTTTATTTTCCCTTGATAATATATATTTTACTCAAGTCAAATATCCTTTATATTATTAGTAATTATTGGTTTCATCCCTTAGATCAAAAACCATTGTTGTTCTTTCTCTTGTCCATGGTAACAAAACCTAGAACTCACCATTTTTGATAGCATTTTCTTCTGTATGTGGCCATATGTTATGTTTTGCTTGATGTGGAGTTTGATGCATAAATATTAATACACAGATTATGATTAGTATGTAAATCAGAATGTCTGAGAAATATGCTATTCTATATAATTCAATTTGGGGTTGCTCTGCTTCATTGTTTCTAAGGTGCATGTTTTCAATCCTAACATCTCTGAAATTGCAACATGGTTTACAATCCACGGTACCTTACAATCTCTTTTGGTCAGGTGGCCGGTTCAGCATAATGCTCATTACCTGCTCATGAGCAGACTTGATCGTGATCTATGATGACCTGTCTAAACAACTTCATCTCTCAATGTAATATTCTTTCCACCTTTTAAAGATCATTTGATGAGATAATATGGATCCTGTCCATTGCTTTAAAAAATTGCAGTAACACTTCTGTTCAAATTTAGGAAAAGTTGACATCAAGACTGGTGGAATGGGCGTCAGATGTTTAGAAGAAAATCTCAGAAATACTAGCAGAACTTTCTCATTAAAAATATGATTGACTCTTTTCAGTTCAAAGAAAACTATTTGTACAAAAGACATGGGTAGTGACATCTTTAAGTTGAAAAGTGATAAAGAAAATTCAGACTCAGAATGTGATAGTGTTACCAGAAAAATATTTCACGTTTTTTGTGATTACATAAGCATGATATAGTTAAAATTATGTCAATGTAAATATAACAGAGCTCTTTTAATAAGTATAATACAAAGATTCTAATAAGACCTTGTATCATTTTTAATTGGTAGATTTTAAATTCATCCGTGGAATATATAAAAATGGCTTATAATGCAAAAACTAGCACCTTCAAGAACCAATAGAAATTGTAATTGAGTTTTTCATAGGAGGTAAAGTGGATATTACTAAAACTGTATTTTAATTGGGAATTTGGTGGAATCAGCCCTAGAAGGGTCAATTCTGACTTTGCAGACTGTCTGTTAAGGTAGAAAGTTTAGAAAACATGAGACTGAATGTAAAGTACATCAGGAAATGCTTCATTTTACATCTCTAATACTAGTTCTTGGAGGATTTTGTTCTGCTTTTGTCTTTGATCTGATGTTTAATTGCAGGAGAAAACTCAACACAACCAAACCAGAAACCTTCATGTGCTTGACTTTTGATTAATTTGGATTTTACTTCACTCTTGCTAAATAATTATGCTTCTTAAAGTATCATACTCACCTTAGGCCATATATGACCTAATATTTATTCTATCTGCATTAATGATGTACAATAAATTCACAAGCACTGAGAAAACATTATATGTGTATCAATAGGGAACTCTTCACCACCTAAGTCTTATTACTTTCACCTTTTGTTCTTATAAACCTTATCTTCATTTGAATCAGCATAAATACTTGTAATGAAAAATAACATTCTTGATGATACCCTTTGTATAGTCATTTATTTATATGCATTTTAAAAAATTCTGCTGCATATAAAAGAGTAAACAAAGATATTAGGCCCTAATACAATATCATTGTATGCTGTCTCTGTTTAGAATTATCGATTTTAGTTTACCCTAGTTCATAAATTCAACAGCTAAGATCTACACATGCAATTTTTCGTTAAGACCTCAGAAATGTGGGAGGGATAATGGAACCATTCCCATTATTTAGATCATTAGGAAGCACCACGTACAAACAACTTTTAGCATTTATCTCACCAGAGAGTTATTATTACTTAAGTAAAAGTTGGTTGACTGAACCTAACCATGCACTTTTTGGCAGCAGGAATCTTTTGTTCCATCTTTAAATCCACAGTACCTAGAGCCTCTTCTAGCATGTGGCCTATTGGGAAGGGTCCAATAAATTATAGTGAAAGGGATATAAACAAATAAGTTAGGACCTAATCTGCTCTGTTTCTTTTGATGAAAAGGTACCCCGTAAATACCTTAAGTCAATAAATTAATGGGAGAAAAAAGATTATTAAACTTTCTCACAAATTATGAGCATTTATGAAACAAAAAGACAATATGAAAGGGGAACAATTCCAGCTGCACTTGTGCACCTGACCCTTGAGTGCTGCCAAGTCACTTCCAGCCAGAGACCTCCCTTCAAAGCCCTCCTGTCTTGCTCAGCTGCAGACAGAGCTGGCAGACAGCAAGGAAGGCGTGTTGCCCTGACCTTGCTTCCCACAGATTCCTGGCCAGCTGCAGAATGGGGACAATAGGTCTGCTACCACTCCAGTTCATTTGGTTTTAGTGAATATTTATATATATATCATTAAAAATTTCCAATTCAATCATTGTTCATTATTTCCTCTCTGAAATTAAGATTTCCAGAATACAGGTGAGTTGTAAATGAAAAGGTTTGGGTTGTTTGTTTTGAGTACTAATACCTTTAGGGCTGACTGCAGGTGTTAGTGAATGACAATTGCTTTTTAGAACCTTATTTTTTTGGGCTACAGATTAATATTGCCTAGAATAGTCTACCTAGAATTGTAAGTTTAAGAGCTGATTATGAGTTGTGTCTCCAGGATATTAGAGACACAGAGTTGAACATAGGGTCTTGAATCTCTCAACTTAAGCCAGGATATTATTTTATAGAGAGTAAAATTTATTTTTCAAACCTCAGCCCCTGAGTCTGCTCTCTAATACGTCTGTAACTTTGCCTCTTTTATATCAGGTGCCATGACCTAACCCCCTGCCTTTTGCACATGTTTTTTCTCTCTTCAAGCTCCAAGATCTTTCCTTTATCCCTACAGCTCAACAGTGTGAATTTTAAAATGATTTATATTCCAAAGGTTTAAGGAGCTGATTATTTTAAGAAGGAAAGGACTTGGAAAACTTAACCATTTCTATGGAGCACTGCTATGAAAAAAATAACAGAAATTTAGGCTTCTAAAAAAACAATGCCATGTTTTTGGTAATCTCTGGGTGGTAATCTCACCCCAACCCCTGCCAATAGCATGACTAGAGGCAGTTATTCTAACAGATGTTTCTGTAGCTTATTGCCAGTGAAAAGAGCCCTTCAATTTCTCAGTGGATATCTTAGAGGGCAACGCACATCGTGGGAATACAATAAACCGGATTTATTTTAAGCAAAAATTGATTGAATGGGACAGAATTGAAACAAAAGGAAAGAATGAGAAAAGCTAGTTGACAGTCAGATTGCTCACTCACTGTTGTTTCCCCCGCTTCCTCCCTCCTTTTGCTTTTTAAAGATTTAGCGACTGTAGAAAAACACTCAAGGATGAAATTTAGAAATCGAAACTACAGGATCAAAAGGGAATTTTCCAAGGCACAGAAAAGGGCAAGTGATGAAAAAGATGGTAGCTGAATTTGTCAACAGAATTATAATAAATGTTGAAATTAAACATTTGGGAGAAGGAAAGAAGGGAAGAATCATTTACAGTTTTGAGCACCTGATGTATTAGTCAACATAATAGTAGTATTTTACTTAGGTTCATTTCTCACAGCAACCCTATGACCTAGACAATATTATGTCCATCTTCATAGATGATGAAACTTAGCCTTGCAATGCAAAGTAGCTCATGTAAGTGTGACATGAATGAGCTGGGCACTTGAATGTATTTCTCCCAATAGAAGATACTTAAGAGAGTTGGAGAATGCATAGATTGGAAGGTTGAACTATAAAACAAGAAACAGTAAGATAACAATGAGATGATGGTGCATAATTAAAAACTTGGACTAGAGAAGAAAAGGTGAATAAAACTCAAGCTAAGGATTTGATTCCACAAAGGAGAATCCAAATCAGTCCGTTCTTCTACGTATTTCATATTTTGTTCACAATTGTTCTAGTGGGAAACTTACACAATAAACTGCAAATTTTGTGTATTTTCCCAACATTTTATGTCCCTTCTAAGTTACATACTGGTTGGAAGAGAGAATCTGAGGACCTGAGAGGTGGGGAGAAGATGGGGAACTCCATTCATAGGTGAATTTACATATTAGATTCAGATCTCGATGGTGCCACTTATCACTTCAGCTCTTGGGATTTATTTCCTCGCTTATGACACAGGCAGTTGGTCTAGATGATTTCTGAATTTTCTTTCTCTTTTGGTTTGCTTGATCAACAGTATGAATAGAAGGGCTTTCATGATTGGTCTGACTTTTTATTCTTTTCCTGTTCTCTAATTTACTAAGTTGAGAGATGCTTTTTATTGTTGTTGATTTTTGCTTCCTCAGACTCTCTTGTTCAGTCTTTAAACAATAGCATCTGCAGGAGCTGAAGATTAGCAATTTATGGGCTTAAACAACATTATTCTACATGTGTCTTTGTTTACTTATCCTTCAAATGGGGATTGCAGTGATAGCCACCTCTTAGAGTTAGCAGATAATTGAAGTTATAAAGTTCTTATTATGCTGCTTGTTATATGGAATATACTGCTTGTAAATTCCCAATAACTGTTCTCCCCTCTTACTTTTCCAAACTAAATATTGATTATTTGCTTTTCAAAGCTTGGAGGCTATCTCCCCAGAAATTAAATAGAGCATCACATATTTTATCTTCTGGAAAAGATATCCTCTTTTCTGTGGCTTCAAAAATTGTGGCTATAGAAATGACACCTCAAAACATCTCATTCCCTTCATACTAATTTGAATAAACACTTATTTTAGTTGTAGTCTAATTTAGCCATTCATCCATGCAAACCTAATGCTAGTTTAAAGATTAATGATTCATGACTTTTCTGACTAAACATAGGTAAACTTTGTGGCTATTTAGGCCAAAATGCACTAATTGTTTTAGTCAGCTGTTTTACAGCTGTGACTCCAAGGTCCAACCAAAACAATTGTAGAAGAGGAAATGTTTATTTGAGGGCTCATGACTTCAGAGGTTTCAGAGGTCTTAGTCTGTAAATGACTGGTTCCATTCCTCAGAACTGGAGATGAGGCTGAACATCATGGCAGAAGACTATGGTGGAAGGAAGTGACTCATATGATGATCAGAAAGCAGAGAGAGATTTCATTTCCCAGATACAAAATACATACCCCAAAGTTACGCCCCCAATGACCTACCTCCTCCAGCCATACTCTACCTGCTTTGAGTTACCATTCCCCTAATCCCAGGAGGAGGATTCATTCACTGATTGGGTTAAGACTCTCATAACCCAATCATTTCTCCTCTTAACCTTCTTGCATTGTCTCACACATGAAGTTTTGAGGGCCACCTTACATCCAAGCCATAACACTAATGTAATCAAGTTCAATTGACAAAGGAAATCATTGAAGTCCCTGTTGCCAATGTCATTAACTGCTATGCTTTTGCTGTCAACCAGGGATCTAGTTCTCTGATATCTTGTAAATTACTTCTTTGCATTGCTATTTAACATATTTCATGCACTCATCTCTTGTCTCTCTAAAGATAAGGGAATTTACTATTTTCAAAAGTAATGGCATAAGAACTGACCAGGGAGGTAGGTAAATTCTGTTGTCTTGGTCCTGTTTCTAGAAATTCTGCTTCCCTGAGTATGCCAAAAAGGTTCAAGAATCTCATTTTTAATTAATATCCTAGTCATACATTGGTTATTGTAACATAGGGACCAATTTAGAGCCTTAATTTGAATTTCCTACAGAACTCATCTATTGTAGCTGCTTAAAATTTCTAGAATGAATGAATCACATGATCAGTAAGTGGTTGTCTGCATATCATCTTACCTGAATGGATACTCATGAGATTACAATTTCATTAAGGTTGCTTTTAACCACAAGCAAATATGGAAACATAATTCTTTTGGTTTTTAAGATACTATGATTGAAATAATGGGCTTATAGGTCATACTTAGCTATTCCTTGCTGATATGGGCCTGAATTGTTATTTAGCACCTTTACTTTTTGTTGTAAAATTGAATCCTTGGTGTTTATCGTCTTCGCATGTAGCAAAATAAATATGAAATAATTCCTTTGTAATATCATAAAAATTTCTCCTTTCTTACTGTTTATTCTTTCCAGTATTTTTAGTAATTTTTTAGAATATCAGCCATACCCTGATCACCATTCCACACAATTCAGTCAGCAGATTGCATTTTACAAGAGGGAATTTATATCAAAAAAGAGATAAGTGGACCTAACATTCACATGACACATCCCCAGCTCACAGAACTGGCTTCTAATTGTTTTATTATATTATATCTTTTTGTTTTCCTATACATCAGAGTCAAAGCCTAAGAGTGAGAGGGAGAGTCTGGAATGAGTCAAGGGTAGCTAGGGTTTTGTTACTAGGCCTATACATTAACATGTAAGCAACATGTTGAGAGGAATTGAATCCCCAAATTAAGAAAAGTAAAAATTGGTTGAAAATACAAAGATGACTAGATAATTTCTATTACATATAACCAAAAACTCTGAGTAGTATTTTGGAAGTTATTTTTCTTCTGATTCAAAGAATAATTATTTGCTGGAATTTTTTTTTTTTTTTTTTTTTTTTTTTTTTTAGTGTAAAGCAAAGCAATAGCTTACTAGATATAATTCCTTTGCTTTACTATGAATACAGTTTTTATGTATAATATCTTTATTTGCAGAAAGTTAGATATACTTGAGCATGTATGTGTATCTTTTCAACTTACTATTCTGCAGCTAGCAATTTTTCATTAAGAATTATTAGAAAAACACTAAAAAATACAAAAAAAAATTAGAAAACATTCCAATTACTGCATGTCATTCTGGCATACAAATGTACCATCCTTTATTTGCTGTCTGTATTACATGTTTAGATCATTTTCTCTCTCTCTCTTTTGTCCTAATTAAAAAAAAAAAAAACATATCCTCATACATGAATCATTGGGTGTATCACTGATTGTTTAATGAAATCAAATTCTAAGAAGTGGAATTTATGAGTTATATTGTTTAATTGTTCTTGAGAAAACTTTTGTCAATTTATACCTTCACCAATATTATTTAAAAATCACTCATTTTTCTATAACATCTTTAACTTAGAGCAGATACAAAATCATATCTCCTTGATTTATTCTCTTCAATTTAGTAATAAATTGGAATAAATATAAGTTTTAATTTCCCCTTTGACTTTTTTCCCAGAAACTAGGAAGACTGGGGAAAAATAAAACTAATAAAACATGTATTCCAAATATGCCTTGCATGGGGTATAAAAGTTGCCAACTCTGCAATGGAGTTACTGAAAAACTTGAGAAGTTCAAATATCATTAATCATCTGACTCATAATATCGACCAGAGAATGCTGAGAAAAATAAATAAGAAACTATGAAGATAAAAATGAGCCTCCAGTAAATGTCCTACATGTTTAATCTATTTGAAATGATCAGAAAGCAGACCATAATAGTTAAAACCATGGACTTTCGAATCCTGCAGTTTTGAGTTAGAGTTCCAGCTCAGCCATTTATTAGCTGGTGCTTTTGACCAAATTATGTTTGTCCTTTGTCAAGTGAGGGTTACAAGGCAATTTCATAGAATTGCAGACATGAAATGGCAATTTAAAAATTCATATCACAACTCCTTGAAAAGTCTCTTAATAAAAGATGGTATGAGTAACAGCAGAGGTCATTATAGATATATTATGATTGCTGTTATCATTCAGGGCAGACTCAGAGTGACAGACTGATACAGAAGCAAGGTTGACAGTGGTCTTTGTGAATTTCTTGTGCTGTGGTTGAGAAAACTCCACAAAGGTATTTCCCTAAAAATTATACCATCCTCACCTCAACAACTCACCATCTGCTCTCCTACAGCCTGAAATTCTACCTTAAAATGTTTATTCATGTTACTTTAAACGTTTTATATTTTGGAATGGAAAATCTGGAAAGAGGAGACCCATTTTTGTTAACAAACCATTGACACTTCCATGTGGATTAGTTGATTGGATTCTGAGTACAGACCTTAATACTGAGAATTTTGAGCTCTTTATGCTGGAAGGAGGCCAGGGAAGAATTTTATTATCTTGATTTATCTTTGATTTGAGGAAGTAAAATAACAATGGTAGCAGTAAATAGGATTGATTAGGAAGGAAAATCATTATATTAGAATTGTGTATTTGTTAGTTAAGACCTGAATACTATAGATGTGTTTGGCAAATGATTTGTAGAGGGAAATGTATTGCGTTATGATAGTGTTTTAATCAGATTTTTTTTTACTACTGTAACCAAAAGACCTGACAAAAACAATTTTAGAGGAGGAAAAGTTTATTTGATACTCATGGTTTCAGAGGTTCAGTCCACAGTTGGCATACTGCCCTGGGCCCAAAGTAAGGCAAAACATCATGGTGGAAGGGGAAAGCAGTTCAGGACATGGCACCGAGAGGTAAAGAGCCCCAAAGGTACATACCCAATGACTTACTTCTCCAGCCATATCCTACTTGCCTACGGTTACCATCTAGTTAATCCATTCAACTGGATTAATTCACTGATTAGTTAAGGCTCTCAGAACCCAATCATTTCACTTCTGAATTTTCTTGCATTGTCTCACACATGAGCTTTTGGGCTATACCTTATTCTGAACCATAATAGGAACAAAATGAGTTCTTTAATCACTGAGTCCAGAAGAACAGATATTATGTGGAAATAGACAAGATAACTGAGGTAAGCCAGGAACACCAGAGAAACTCAAGACAAAGAATCAGTGTACTGGTCTCATTTGGACATGTTCAGTTCTGGTCACTGTTCCCGGGGCTCCCTCCTCTTGGTAATTTTCTTTTGACAATAAAAATATGTATTAGGGAGTTGGACAGTGAGTGGTTTGGGAAACACTGAAAGGTAGTTGAATTATGGGCAAATACTGTGACCAGGAGTGTGTGAATTTGCATTGTAATAAAATAAATTTTCATAAGATGGCAAGGTCCAGAAATTCATGGAAGTGTTGTAGACAATTGTCCTGCCCCTTTTCATCATTCACATCAGTAAAAATTGTTAGATGGAGTACTGCGTTTCTACTTGATTCACCTTCTCCAGTGAGATATTGCTTAGAATCCCTGAAACTGGATGTCCAGAGCTCCTTCAGGTAATTTGTGCACACTGTCCTATGATACTACATTTGTGCTTTTGGCCATATGACATCTTGTGACAATATCTGTCTCCCATTTACTTGCAGCCACCCTGGATGGGGTTATAGGATATTCAAAGTGGGCACCATAGCAAGGGTATCCCCAGGAAGTTGGTGGGAACATGAGAGGTTTTACTTCCTTCACACTTTTTTAAAATTTGTTTTCATTTTATTTGTTCTAATTAGTTGTACATGACAGTAGAATGCATTTACACATTTTAATAGATCATACATAAACAGAGTGTAATCTCTCAGTTTTCTGATTATGCATATTGCAGGATCACATCCATCATGCAGACATACATGTACATGAGGTAGTAATGTCTGTCACTCTACTATCATCCCTTCCCCCATACTCCTTCCCCACCCTTTAATCCCCTCTCCCTAATATAAAGTAACTCTATTCTTCTCTACCCACCCCCTTATTGTGAATTAGCTTCCACATATCAGAGAAAACATTCAGCCTTTGGTTTTGGGGGTTTGGCTTATTTCGTTTAGCATGACATTCTCTAACTCCATCCATTTACCAACAAATGCCAGAATTTCATTCTTCTTTAAAGCTGAGTAATACTCCATTGTGTATTTATTCCACATTTTCTTTATCTGTTCATCTGTTGAAGGGCATCTAGGTTGGTTCCATAGTTTAGCTATTGTGAATTGAGCTGCTATAAACATTGATGTGGCTGTGTCACTGTAGAATGTTGATTTTAAGTCCTTTGGGTATAAACAGAGGAGTGGGATAGCTGGGTCAAATGATGGGTCCATTCCAGGTTTTCTGAGGATTCTCCATACTGCAACCCTATTAGTCAGCCACCTCTATATGCTCTGAGGGTACCATTTTACTGTGTCAATAGTACATTGTTCAACAGTTTTTGGAGGAAGATCACATTTGGTGAATATTCAAATACTAATTACATTCACTGTCTAAAATGTGTACGAGGGGGTTGGGGAAAAGAGAAGTGGCAAGTTAAGAATGCTGCCTACCTGGAGTAACCTGGTGACAATATGTCCTGCAAGGCTCATCCTAGTCTAACTGGTTTCTTTTCCACAGTGAATAATTATAACCTAATTATTCCACATATTGATGTTCAGATTCCTTCCTTTGATGATAAATTTCAGAAGTCAGAAATTAAAAGTCTCAAAATTTGTTACTAGTGAGGAAACCCAGTAGTAAAACCTACCACCTCTTGATTATCTGAAAACTTATCTTTGCACTTTAACAGTGCTCTTTTCAACCCTCTGTTTTCCCCTCCTGTCCCTCAGACCTCTGGCCTGGAGCTCTTTCAATCCTGATTTGCACTTTCACTAGAAGAGGGATCCCTAGAGAAATTGAATTCAAATAATTCATTTTTATTGCTTATAGAGGAGAGTTGATAGGAAGGAAGTTGAAATGACAGAAATGGGATTTTAAATCTCTTCCATAGATTCCATTTATTCCATCCATGTTTATCAATTGTCTACTGTGTAATAGGTACAGTGGGCGACAGAGACAGCATAAAGCATGGTCTCTGCCCTCTAAGAGACTTTAATCTCAAAAAGGATAAGGTCCATACACAAATTTTACTCTCTTAAATCCTCCATTGAAAAAGACTGATATAAATACATACATACATATTCAAAAGCAGCTACCTTCACTACCAGGAAGTTGTCAGTATCATATAAACAGCATGCACACCAAACAGCGGAAAAATTCAGTTTAGAAAGTAGCCCATTTAGAGATCCTGTTTTCAGGGAAAGATTTACAGAAGGGTGAACATTTGTCCTGAGTTAGATTTGTAAGAACCTAATACCTGTGGTTATTTTGAATTCTGAAATGATTATGTATTGATTATACAAAATTGAAAAGTACAGAAAAGCATTAGAAGATAAAAAACTCAAATTACTCACAATTCCACCACCTAGCGAGATGCCCATTGTTGGTTTTGTCGTGGCATATTGTTATAAGCTTTTGTCCACTTACTTGCATAAATGTGTTTATATTTTTATTGTGTCAGTCAAACTCCTGACAGGAAACAGATGGCAAGGTCAAATTATATGAGTAGGTGAAACATAGGCCAACCATGAGGGGTAGGAGTAATCCAGAGCTAGTAATAGTCAAGGAGCTATTACCAGCCCTAGGCCTGTTGATTAAGGTTTAATGGGACGGCATTGCTCCTGGAACACAGAAGGAAAGAGAATGAGGAAAGGTTGCCTGGGGAAAAGAGTGGCCTTCATTCAAGGGACTCAGCCAGCCCTGGTAAACTAGCAGGGACTGGATCAATAAATATCCTCATTTCTTCCTTTCCCTTTATCTCAGATCTCATGTGAGAGTTCCTCCTTGGCCAAATCAGACTGGAACTCAGATCAGGAGGGGCCATGGCATGTTCACACAGATTAGTTTCATGGAGTAAAAAGCAAGATGGAGAAGGGTCATGAATAAGTTTGAAAGGGCATATCAGTTCATCTTCTCAAATTAGATCAATCTGAACAGTTTTGTACATCATAACTGCTACATATGTTATTTAGTTCCCTCCTATGATATTGTTTTTCATTGCTATATATCATTCCATTAAATGACTGACTACGATTTATTCAACAAGTACTCTACCATATAATAATGAGGGTCCTTCCAATTTTTTTCACTATTAAAATTAATGCTATAGTGTGCGTGTGTGTTTGTGTGTGTGTGTGTGTGTGTGTGTGTGTGTGTGTGTGTGATTATTTAACCCCATGTATTCATCTTTAGTTCCCTAAGCTCAAGTCTGAGAAATGGAATTGTTGGGTCAAAAGTTATGCTTATGTTTAAGGTCTTTGATGTACATTTTCCAGTGCTTTAAAGAAAAACTTGAATCATTCGAGTCAAGTTTTGGTACATGGACAGATGGACTATTGACAGGTGGGAATTTGGAGGGTCTTCCACTTGAGCACTATAAAAATGGAATGAAAATGAAAAGGCACATGTTATATTCCACCTTGGGTAACTCAGCTACTGTGACCTTGGTAGAATTAGTAATAGAGTCTCATAGTTCATTTCCACTCAGCGTAGAGAAGCCTGAGAGTATTAAGGTGGAATTGCCACTGGCATACAAGGCAGCCTGACACAGCATAGTTTCAGGAAATCACACCCTGGGTATCTTCAAGTAGGTTCCAGATTGAAACTGATAAATTGGGGACAGGTTCAAACTCAGAGTACAAAAAGAAGATGCACCTAATCAGAGAGTCAGTGAGTGAGTGCCAGACAGCTTAGTACTAGTCAAAAGTCTAGGGGACATTTGACAAACTTTGAATCCCATTGTGACCCCCTCACTTACTAGCTATGACTTTGGAGAGGTGTTGTCGCTTCTTGGTGGGAGGGTTAGAAACTGCATTGAAAGGTACTTAGTGAGGCACCTGGTGTATAGTGGGGGCCCTGTAACTGGAGAATAAATGGTGATGTGTCTTGAACCCTGTTTTGTTGGACATTGGCCCAACTGATGGAGAAAAAACAGCATATTGACAAGCAAATATTGCAGGAATTAAGCAGTTGGGCAACATTTATGCTTGATGTTTAGCAAACTCAATAGAGGTGTTCAGGCTAGGAAAAAAAATTAAATAGTAGACTTCTCTAACATAAGTTCAAAGAAAAACAGACTTCTATCAATTGATAAATTTTATCCCATCATATTTTTCCACACCCTCTGGAGCCTGTTACTATTTATTTGCCTTTGAGCACTAACAGAGGGATTGATATTTATATATTAGCAATAAATCTCTGAACTATTTTATTATATATTAGTATGTCTTTTGCCTGCTGAGATTCCATTTACTCTTCTTTGGGTAAATGAGCATAATTTCTCTCTGAAAAATTCCAGTTTTCAATTTGTGAGGTTTATGTGGACCTCAGAGAAGGGAATTTGTAATTTAGGCTGACTACTAAGAGCTCAGGACTTCTCTGACCCCAGTTTGGTTCAAGGGTGGTATGAAAACTCAATACAGTTGGAGTGAAACCTAAACTTGTAGGGAACTTTTATTGAGCCCACTTTTTCTTTTTTCCCTCATGGACTTTGGTTTCAGGGCAAAAGTCTGAAGCTTCTGGTCATTTTGTTGCCTGCATATGCATCTGTATATAAGGATGTTCTTGATAAAGAGGCCATTATGGAGATGGACTGCAGTGAACTGAACTTAGAGATGGTAAGAGATAAACTAGCTCTTGTCACCTCCTACTAGTATTGATCAATCTCTTTCTGAAGTTTGATGTTCTTTTGGGCTTTACATCAAAAGAGATAATAATTTTCTTCCTTTTTTAGCTTTGGTTAGTTTGATTTGGGGTTTTCTCTTATTTGTAACTAAAATAGAGCTGACCAATGCTACACTTGGTTCAGTAGTTTATTTCTCAGGGAATGTGAGGTCACAGTTAGGAACTTAATTCTTCCTAGTTCCCATAATAGGACTAAAAATCACATTTCATGCTGTTTAATCAGAGTTTGAAAACCAATAAGTACTTCTTTGGATTTGAAGGCATAATTGTGTAATTTTTAGGCAACAAACACTTCAGCACAAAGTCTTCCCATCCCAGAAATAATGTACTTTTATAATACACATATCTGTAAGGCAAGCATGTGAGGAATCTAGTGGAATCTCTTTATTTCATCAAAACAGAATCTTCTAAGAGAAGAGAAACAGATTTGTTGGGCATTTTTTTTTTTGAAAGTCAGGATTGTCTGGCTCAGTGTACAATAAATCATCTGTGTTTTTCTCTGTAGTCTTCTCATTCAGGATAAAAGCAACACATATAACTGCCAGCCCGGGTCTACTCACTGTGGACTGATTTCCTTACAGCTTTCATCTCAGCAGTTACTAATGTCACAAGTAGGCAGGCTTTGAAGTCAGAGGGAGGGGACAGGAGCAGCACCCCTCCTTAACCATACAGCAACCAGGAAACTTCTTGGAAAAACACAAAATCAGCAGTAAATTCAGTCAGGGCGCTCTTGCTTGAAACGAAGTGGGGGGGATTACTGCCAACTGATGCACAAGACTGTTTATTTCCTCTTGCTGTTAGTCTCAGGGGTGAGCACAAACCTTGCCCATCTGTATTCTTGGAGTAGCTGAAGAATCCGGGCGTCTTAGAGAGGTCCTGCTCCAGGTGACTGGCATTATCAGTTCAGCCCTTCTGTGTGGCTTTGAGAGTTACCAGAAAGGAGGGAGCCAAATGGCACTTGAAATAGAGAAGAAAGGAGAAAGACTTGCCATTTGCTTTCTTGCCTTCTGTGCTTGCCTTTGCATTTCTGTCTTGCTTTACTCACAGAGGGATGAACCGATATCCATGACAACTTTTGAGATACATGAGGATCGCTTTGAACTTTGGGTCCAAGTCTCCTGCATTTCTGTTCATTTCCTCTACTGTTCTGGATAGATGAGAATAAACCCTAAACCACATGAGTGAAGGGGGTGTAGAGGTCCTAAGAAATGAATCATCTTAGGACTTTCCCTCCTTCCCTCCCCACCCCCATTTCCCCCACGCTTCATACAACTTTGGAGCTTGGAGGAGGCGGCAGTGTGGAGAATTTCTTCTGAAAAGTGCCATTGTGTGTGCACACTGAGGACTCCATTGCATGAAATCTAATTCCATAGTTCATCATTTCCCGTCTTTGCTTTCCTGTCTCTTGGCTCTGTGTTTAAATTTTCCATCTGCTTCTCTTGCTTCTCTCTGTTTCTCTCATTCTCTCTCCTTCCTGTTTTTAAGTAACCTTTCCAAGCTTGTACCCAATCCACTTTAGTCACTTTTCTCTCTTACCATATATTTATTTTTTACCATATATTTTACCATATATTTATTTCTAGCTTCCCACTTTAGAAATCTTCCTTTTCTGAATTTCCTTCTGCGTCCTAAGGTTCTAGGCAAGAGCTGCACAGGTTATCTGCAAGTTTATAGGGAAAGTCCTTGGAAAGGATAATGGGACAAACACTCATTCCAAACTCAGAATGAATGACTGAGAATCCATAATTCTCCCTGGCATGAGACTTTTCTATAGGCCCTGGTCCATAATGCTTGCATGCCAGAATTTGGAATTTCCAGATGTGATATTAGGATATTAGGGCTATGGACAGTCATTTTCCCTGCAAAAGATAAACTGTAGCTTCTCATAATTTTGAAAAAAATTCTGTGACTTTCTTCTCTCTCTCCCCCTCCCCCCCTCTCCCCCCTCTCCCCCCTCTCCCTCTCCCCCTCCCCCCTCTCCCTCTCCCTCCCTCTCTCTCTCTCTCTCTCCCTCTCCCTTGTATCTTCATTCTAACACATGACTGGGATTTGCTCACATTTAGACAAGAAATATCAATATGTTGACAGTATATTTATTTAACAATAGTTAACTTGATTGTTTCCAAAACTTATATCCAGCCTACCACTGTGTTACATTCTCATCCCTTTTTATTATTATTTTTTAAAATTTTAGGCAGGATGTCACTAAGTTTCTGAGACTGGCTTTCAACTTGTGAACCTCCAGCCTTGGCCTCCTGAGTAGCTGGGATCACAGAGATTCAACACTGTCCTGGGTGTTCCCATTTCCTCTTACTACCTGTTTTAAATATGTAGATGTAACTTAAACCTATTTGCATATTCATGGCAAAAATAGATTTTCCTTCCTATTTCCCAGTTTCCAACATGGATGGGTGTGGTTTAACAGTTTCTCACAGTCTTGATGAAGGGTCTAGTAAATTTCGAAAGGTCAAAATGTGCAGGGGTGTTGGGGGGAACTACTTGGAACAGAAACTTGAATGTGGAGAGTGTTGCCAGGCAGAATTCTGGACTGATAGCCTAGGCATTGTGCCCTGGCACCCATGCTGGTGTGTTGTCACAGGGAAAGTTCACCTCCTCATTGAGCCTCACCCCCTCTCAGTTCTCTGGCTCTTAGGAAGCGATTGATAGCATCTGAACCCTAATTCCTCATATTAGAAGTAATACCATCTTGCAGATCTGTCAATTAGATAACATATTGTTTGTGAAGTATCTTGCACGTTTGTGCTTAAACTTGCATAAGACTTACTAGAAGCCAGGCAGGGTCTGAGTGCTCTGAAAATAATTTTCCATTTCTCATTAATAGTCCTAGGAAATAACCCTATTTGATTTATCGTTCCCATTTTTTCAGAGGAGAACATGCTGCCGCAAGATTAACTAATGATAAGGTCACATAACTAGTGATGAACCTGGTATTCCAACCTGAGTATCTAGTTATTAAAGCCCTGTTCCTAACCTCAGGGTGGTGTCTTTCACATTAGAAGTCAACTCCATGAAAGTTACAACTTCTTCCTGATTGCTGTACCAGCTGTGTGCATGATTTCCTGTTATACTTTCTGGTTTTGTGACATGGATATGGATATTGCTATTTTACCTAAAATATGGCTATTGATTTAACCTTCAGCTTCCTCTTTTAATGTTAATATTTTCTGAGCTGTTTTCTTGATCACTTTCCCTCTCTCTACACTTACTTTTCCCAACCTCCCAACAACTCTCTGCCCTCCTGCATCAGCATATATTTAACAATGTTATATGATTTATTTTGAAGGTTCTTTCCTGCATTTAGTGCTCTTAAGTAGAATTCAGTACATTGCTGGAGAATACATTGTAACCCACATCAAATATAGGAAATTTTATATTTTGTTTTAAATTTTTTTTTTTACTATTATACTCAGTTGATAAGTAAATGGTCTTATTTATTTATAAAGCTTCAAGGCAGGTGACCCCATTCCCTCATTCTTCTTGCTGGGTTCTAGCCTACTCTGCCTTATTCTCTTATCTAGTGCCCAGACCTTGGAACATTAAAGGGTAGGAAATTCAGTTGGCAGAATGTGGCATCAGATATGCTTTTAAAAATGGAACATGAGTCCCTTTCTGTAAGGTTGGTCCTGGGCCCACTGTTCCCCGCTGTCTTACCGGCAGCCACCATGTCCCTACCCTCAGGTTCCCTGCCTCGCCCAGGAGTCATCCGAGTTTTGATGGGTGCTTCACCTTTATGGTTCTGGACACCAGCAGTCACAGCATTTTAGTCACGCTCCACGCCCCTTTCCTTCTTCCTCACTTTGCCCTGCATTTGCCTTCTGCCTTGTTTTGACTTCACCATTAATTCTAAGTCCCAGTCAATTCTGTTTTCCTCTCACTTCTTATATGATTACTAGCTGACTTTTATTCTGTCTCCATTGGGTCCTGGTTCCCCTGTGGCCATCCATTCTTTACTCAGGCCCAGCGCCTGTTGGATCCCACTGCCTTGTTCTGTTGTCTGGCAGCCACCATGCCTGGTTCTTCAGGCTACCTGCAGACTTAGAGACTTTTAACACATTCAGATGTTATGCTTTGAGCACCCGAGGACTGTTTTTCTCTTTTCTGACCCAGTCCCTTTCAACCCTTTGTGACCTTTAAGTCTGTCTTGAGGAACTACATAAGCAAAACTATTGGGAGTCTACTAAATGTTATTCTTATTATCTTCTTTGTGCCTCACAATAAGGTTAAGTGCACACTTCCTCTTATCAAGCATTAAGTGAATTACTGTTATTCCCAGAGGGCTCTTTAGGGTGCTGTAGAAGAAGCACTATTATTTCCTTCTTAAGTGAATTACTCTGCGTGTGGGGAAATTGGCCACGTAGTCCTTGACTGGACTTTCAACTGAACCTAACACATGCAACCTACACAAAAAGAGCTGTTAGAACAGCATTCAGCTGGCACCCAGAATCCCCTGGGGAACATATGTAAATTTGATCCAAGAAGGAATTCTAGATTGCCTACACTAATGCTATAATATTTACTATTAATCCTGACAACAAATAACCTGTAAGTCTCATTAGCTCTCTAGCATCTAACTTGACATATGCCACACAATTTCAAAAGATCAATCCCAACAGACACAGGATGTTCTCAGTTGATGGTGCATAGTATTTAGCAAAGATGTTCTACACCAGTGGCCCAAAGACAGGTCTTTGATAGCCACCACTTCAGTTTCAAGCTGGCGACAGTAGGGGTAGATAGAAGTACACATCTGAAAGACAGCTGAGGGTTTCTTCTCGACACTAGATGCTTCTTTCCTGGAACAAGGCCAGATCAGCGCTGTCTGAATTCTTTGTGAGCCTGCTCCAAACTAACATATTTATTATCAGGGAGGAAAGCTTGCCTGATGTAAGATCCCTGATGTTTGCCTTGCAGTGTTTTCTTGCAGAAAATTGCAAGAAAGTGATTGAAACAACTTTGGCAAGGGAAGCTGCAGAGAAATTCACCCTTTTCAAGGGCAAGATTTTGAAAATATCCTTGTAGATTGGGAAAACTGACTATTTCCTTTTTATTCTATTTTTATAAGATGAATGATGCTTCTGAAAAAACCAAATAATGAGAGTGTACGAGGGGCCAATGGTATTTTTTTTTTTTAAGGATTGGGGCATTCTCACTGAGTGTTTTATATATTCTTGGTTATAAGGATGGGAATTTATTTTTAAATGACCATTTGGCTCAATGCTTATAAAATATCTACATTCTGTTGGTACAACACAAATCTTTTGTGGTGGTTTTGAGAAAGCCCCAGACTTTCTGAGTCTGGGAACAGATGGAGCTCTAAACTCAACTGCATTTCACAACAGGGACATGTGTTACTATTTGCCTGTCTGTTTTCACTTTATGTGAGATGTTCCACTGACTAGTCAGCAGAGTTATTAAACTTCTATGACTACACAATCTTTTGAAGTGGATATGCAGCAACTTATAAAAATTAGAGAAACCTGGACCTAGTCATGCCTTTCAACAGTTCTTGGTAATTATGAAGATCTTTGGAAAGTGTAACCATTTAAATATATTTATAAAATGTGTTCTGAAGCATTTTGCTTATAGATATAATGTGCATAGGTATGGAAGCACTTGAAATCAAATGCATTGAAAACATCAGGATAAGATGCTTCATTCAAATCTTAAAATTTCTCATTCCTGTGTAGCTGGTTTAAAAAAAAAAACTGAACAGGAACTAACAAAATAAATGTGGGCCACTGTAGACATTGTGTATTTTTCACAACTTTGTCTGGTCTTCATGAACTTCCAGCACTCAGTTGTGAGGTTTTTATACCAAAACTTTGCAGAGAAATCCTAGAGTAGGGAGCTGAAAATCACCTTTCATTTAAAGTGAATAACCAATTTTCCTTCTTTCTTAGTTCTTCTTTTTCTTCCTCTCTTCTTTTCTTTCCATGTCTTTCTTCCTTTTTTGTTTTTATTTCAAGTGATATAAATAATAAGGAGCCAAATTTCATGAAATTAAGAATTGCTTTCAGCCAAGAACGCAATTGTTGTGTGTCTCCCTCATGTCCCAAATTAGTTACATCAAACTTAAAAAAATTACCATTATTAAATAGAGTTCAATTATTTCAACAATAATTCATCAAATGAGTTCATTACAAGTTAGTTTGACTACGAAACACTCATATTACAAATGAACTTATACATATGCAGTTGATTCGAAATTTTTTGGAACATGTCTTTGTCATAGAGTGTGCTTCTTAACTAGTCCCCAAATATTCATGGGATAAAAGAATTGATTTTAGAGATTGCACTTTGTATAGGTTTAACAACAATATTGTAAATCATTCTTTTTTTTAATTGTAAACAAATGGGGTACAACTTGTTTCTCTGATTGTACATGAAATAGAGGAGTACAATTTGGGTAATCATACATTTATATAGGGTAATGGTGTTTGATTCAGTCTGTTATTTTTTTCCTTCCCCCCACCCCTCTTTTCCCTCTATATAATAAATATCCTTTTTTCCCTCTATATAATAAATATCCTTCTGTTTATCCCATATTAAGAATGATTTATTATGAGCCAAATGACCAGGAATAAATCATTCCTAATATGGGATAAACCAAAGGATATTTATTATTGAGTATACTGGAAATCTAGAGAAAATATTTGAAATGGTCACATGTTGGTGTTCATATTTTAGTATAACTGCAGTCTTAATGATTTCCATGCATTTCACATTTCCAAGATTATAGCATCTGAGAATGAATTCATTTGTGTCATCTGCTTTCCTTTGCATTGCCTATGAAATGCTCTGAGGTGACAACTAGGATCAGAAGTCACTTTGCTTATCATTTCATTGGATTTGTGGTGGGAGATGGGTGAGAAAGGCCTGGTACAGCCTTACCTTCTACCCCTCATCCAAATGAATATTTCTTCTTGTAATACTGGTTATTCAGAACTTGGACAAATAGGCTGCTTCATGGCTGCTTCATGTCTCTTTTGAGTAGAAAGAGCCATAAGTAAACTTGGCTGCATATAGTCTGCAACTGATTTGATATATCTTACAGAAAGTACCAGTTAAGCATAATGTTAAAATGTCCACTTGCAGGAATGGTGCACTATAGATTAGGTTTGAGATTTGGGTCTTTAGTGTTTTCCCATTATGTTGTGTGAAAGGAAAAAGAGATGGCTTTGGACCAGAGGATTTCATAGAGTTGTCCTTGACAAGCAGCAGCAGCAGCATCTGGAAACTTAATTAGAAATTCAAATTTGATGGTCCTTCCTTGCTTAATTCTAATGGTAGAGGGATGGGGATGTCTTCATGCATGGGGGACAGGGTCTTTGGATGCCACTTAAGTCACAGAGCACAGGCATCCTCTGGCTGTGTGAAGTCCAGAGGCATTTGGTCAAGTTGCACCTCTGTCTCCTGCCTTGTAGGGAAGGACTGTACTCCCATGCAGCCATCTTAACTGAAAATAATCTTATTTTAAAAGAGTCTTCATTTTTAAAAACTATCCCAAATTGAACAACCCTCTTCAGCAGGAAATTAATTCTGTGTATTAATTAAGGCAAAAACATCCTGTTATACTATATTTGAAAATAAAAACAACAGAATGTGACTACTTAACATCCTTTTCCTTTCCTTTGGACACTTGAAAGAAGTTTTTTTTTTTTTCTATTTGTTTATTTGTTTTTTGGTTTTGGGGGGGTTGTTTTTTTTAGTAGGCTGTTTGCTTTTCATATTCATGCTTCTTCCTGCAATCTTTTTATTTGTGAGTTTATCTTTTGGGGACTTACTTCCCAACACCTGAAACTCTGCAGGAATTAACCTAGTTTTCCACTGGGAAACTTGTTGAAGCAAAGTCTCCCTTTTGCATGAGGATACAAAATGACAGTCCTTTGGGTACAAAATTAGTTCCTCCTAATCCTCCCTCAAGGTGTACCATTTTGTGCTCCAACCTGAACGGCCTATAAACCTTGAGGAATTTTATTGTCTTTGAACATTATCCAACAAATCTCCTCTAATTAATTTAATCCCTACAGACATATGCTTGTTGATCACTATAAATCAAGGCCAAAAATATCAGTCCTACTTGGAAAGCTCCAATTTTGGCACGAAGACTCTTAATCTGAGTTGTTCAGAACTCATGCAGCAAAGACGCTTAGGAGGGCTTGTACCCTCCACCCCCATCCTGCAGCAGCAGTTAGGGGACACCTCCTCTTTATGTGTGTGCTCATCCCTTCATCCCTTCAGACTTCCTTCTCCCAAATGCCAATAAAAATTGTTAACATTTTTATATTTGGAGAAATAGTCTGAGAACACTCAGAGGACCAACCATCCCGGGAGGTCACTTCATAAGCTTATTTGCTTAAATCAATTTTCCTTTAAAGGAAAGCCTGAATGAATTTCTATCTTGTTACCGTTGTTTTGGTCAGCTTCCAGATTTAAAGAAGCTTTTCTTTTTAAGGTAACACAGCTCCATGATGAACAACACAGTTTGTCCTTATGAGGAAACTCAAAGCCTTCATCCTATCTCAAGGTCATGGTCTTTGCCTGGCCTTCTTGTCTGGAGGCCTAGCAATAGATCACCCCTTGGACTTTGTTTTCTCTTCTTGTTACATCAGTCTGATTTCTTTCATCTTTTCCCTTTTTCTTAGTTTCTGGCTTTCTTATAATACTTTCTAAACTCATCATCTAAACCAGAATTGACATTTTAGTAGGATCAAGACAGTGCTAATTGGGTTGATGGATTATCAAATGATTCTTGGATATATTTTAGTCTCATACTCCCGAGTTACACTACAAAAATCATTACTATTGTTATTCTTTTACCTATTCTTCACATACTTGCAGATAGGTTAAGTGTTTTATCTTCTTCCAGTCTACTTAATAGGTTGGTAAACAAATAGAAAACCCCTTTTATTGACTGTTTTAAAAGTATATAGTACATAACATGTATTGTTTTTCTCAGTCCAATATAGCAACAGTCTGTATAGGGCCAGATAGTAAATATTTCAGGCTTTGTGGGCCATAACCACTTATGGTTATGCACTTAAGAGTCAAGTGCACAACCACTTGACTCTACTATGATTGACAATATGTAAAATAATGGGAATGGTTGAATTGCAATAAAACTTTATTTATAGATACTATATGAAATTTGAATTCATATAACCTTCTTGTCACAAGATATTATTATTCTGATTTTTTTCAATCACTTAATGGTGTAAAAACCATCCTCCATTTGTGGGCAGTACAAAAACAGGTAGGTAGCTGGATTTGGCCCTTGGGCAATACTTTGCTGACCCCTGAATTACATGAAAAGGAAAGTTTTAATGAAGCACTAAAGATATTAATTAAGCTGTAGCAGATCTCTTTCTCGTAAAGTAGTTGCTTTGCTTCCTCTTAATCATGTTTACTGCTATAGTCTTTGACCAATCACACCCATTCTCACTGTTTTCTAACGTCCTGTCTGACACTAGGCTTGTGCTCCTACACTGCTCTACTCTTGGTGGAAGGAATCACTGTCAATCACACAATGTCGAGTGAATGAGTGGCTGCATGACAGCAGGGATGGGGAGAAAGGAAGAAAAACACTACATAAAATAGAGACAGATTTATAACTGATAAAGTGAAAAATTAAATGCAAGAAACCTCTTTAAAAGAAGGAATTATTTGTTCCACATCAATAATTTTATATTTTAACCCAAGAGAAAAATTCTTAACAGAACAATCCCATTGCTCCTCTTCTTTGTCTTTTCATATTGCCTCAAATTTATAAGCAAGTTTGAATTTTTGTGACTACGTTATGATACTATTAAAAATAAAGATGCCAGCTACTGTAATGACTTAGTATTTCTATTTGTGGCTAGTCCTTCAGACAATATGAATTTTGTGTTACATAAAAGAATTGATTCAATCTACTGTGGACCACTACTTCCGCAGCAGCAGAACTTACTTCAACATCTAAACAGCAATGTATTAAATGATTACTCTTTATAATCTAGGAAAGAAAATATGAGTGAATCAAAATAAATCCTACAACTCAAAATGTATGGCACAGCACATACTCCGCACAGTGCACAAATGGTATTGTTATATAAGGACAACACATTTATAAAACTATTCATGATTTATTCAGTCTAATAGAAAATTGATTCTCATTAATAAAATAAGTCCAGTTCTGTGAATTAATACATTTTGGACACTGGAGATCTTTATCATTGTAGTTCCCATATTTATACTTTTTAATGCATGTAAATGTCGACATAAACTTCCCTCATCTTGACTTTGGAAAAGTCAAAAATCTAATTTGAAAGCTATAATAATGTGCATCCTTGGGCTTTCTTTGGCTTCTCAGCTTTAAGTATATATTGAGCAGTACACTGGAAATGTTTCTTTAAATAAGGAAGCAAATGAGAAATTCACCAGTTCTGTGAGTGTTTTGTGTTCTATAGAACCAGTTGGCTCTGGAAGGATTTAAGCTCTTAAAGAGAGTGCGATCCATATCCATTAGAATGAGCTGATGAACTGCATTTCCGGACTTGACTTGGTCCAGTTAAATGAGAGACAAGCTAGCTAATTGATCCATCAGATAAGACAAATAAGACCACTGCATTTGTTCCACATGGAGGGAGATTTCATTGGGAAGAGGCCAGGTTTACCATCCCATTGCTTTGCAAATATGTCCTATGAAACTCCAGGTTCATGAAATGCAAGCAAAAGGGTTCTGGAGTGGAACTAGTTTAGGAGATCCTATGGGATATGGTCTGCCCCTGGAGAGGCTTACGGCCCATTAGCATCCTAAGGATTCTGAGCAGCCCCACAGCAGACAGCTGACATCAGGAACACATTTGCTGACCCTCTCTTGTCCTCTCTGAAGCTACAATTAAGTAGTAATTAGTTAACCTAATATATTATTTTAGCCCCTGACTTTTAGCCATGGAAAATTCCCCAGGAAGATAAGATCAGAAGTCAAAGAATGTTTTTCCTCTATAAAATGCTCTTTCTCTGCTTAGTTGTGAAAAACTATTTTTTTTTTTAATTTTTAGCAATTATGAACTTATGTACCCTAAACTGGAAGTTTTGTTTTCAAAGGCTTTTGAGGAATTGGCAGTAGAATGAGAAATCAAATACTACCCTCCAAATTTTTTGAGAAGTGCCAAAGTATCCCATTTAACGGAGTCAGCACTAAGGGTCATTGTTCTACCATCCTAGTCATGCAACACCTGATTGTACCTCTGGTTATATCAGGGGTGATACAGAAATGCTAAAAAGAAAATTAATTTTTGTTTACTTCCCTTTGTGTGATGAGTACGTGGCATGCAGGATATTTAGAAGTGTGTTTTGAAATGGCAGAGTGTGACAGTTCTAAAGATTATGGATCACAGGCTAGTGCAGGGTCTCTCAGCCTCAGCACTATTGACATTTTAAGACAGACAACTCTGTTGCAGAGAGCTGTCCTATGCAAAGTAGGAGCTCAGCAGCATCCTTGACTTCCTTCCACTAGATGCCAGTAGCATCCCTTCCTCCCCAGTAGTAACAATCACAAAAGTCTCCAGAAAATATCAAGTGTCCCCTGTGGGGCAGAATTGTACCCAGTTGAGAAACACTGGGCTAACAGCTCTGCCCTGGGGCTCCTTTGTTAGATTTTTGCCCAGCTGATTCTTCATTCCTTCCAAATTTATGAATTAAGCTTTGACTACTTTCATAGCAACTATTCATTTATCTAGAAATGACCTCCAAAAATGTGGCTTTTTAGTTTGAGCCTCCTGCTCAGATTATTACTATATTCTTTCAAATAAATTCATTTTGCAGAGAGGTCCATTTCATTATTATAACATCCAAATTGCATAGAAGGCTTTAGTTTCTACTGTTCTGGGGCAAAGATTGAGGCAAAAATGGTTTATGTGGACTTGGGCATATAGCACAGTTGGTAGATGCTTGCCTTGCATGCACAAGGCCCTGGGTTCAATCCCCAGCACCACAAAAAACAAATAAATAAACAAAAAACATTTTATGTGCCATAATCTCTAATATAGGAATTAAATCATAGAAAAAAAATGTGTTTTCAAGTCTTAGATTTATGAAACAAATGTGAAAAATATTTAAAAAAACATTTGAGAGGTGTCAATCCTCTTTTGAATACATGTTTTTCATATGTGAATATTTATGTGGATGAGAAAAATAGAACTGTACCTCACTATTTTCATAATGGTAATTCTTTGTCAGAATTAAGAAAATCGGTCTGCAAATATGCAGGAGCAGTGACAAAGAGAATATTTTCAGCATTGAACTTTTCACCCCAGATTCTTGGGTCCCATCTCTATTTTTTTCTGAAAGGGATTTAGATGACTAAAAACAATAATAATAAATTTCAACTAGCATGAACCAGTAATACAATTAATGCTATGAATCTGTGAACTGGGAGAGACCATACGCAAGGCACTCTGTTAGCATAATTTTTTAAATGCATCAAATCCATGTCATATTAATGTCATTTCTAAATTCACTTGGCTCATATTTTTATGTTTTGCTGTCTTCCTTTTCTATTTATCTCCACTTTTCAGTTGTCTCTTCGAGAATTCTAAAAGAATGAAACCATTTGCTCAACAACAAATCCACTGGACAAGCATTGATTTTCTTTTTACATGAACATATATGTTTACACACACAATTAGATACAGAAAAAGTGAGGGAGATACAGGAAAGAAAGGAAAGGAGGGAGAAAACTGAAAGGAAGGAATAGAAAAAAGTTAAGGAGTAGTCAAAAGTATTTACAACTGGAAATGCTTCTGATGGCATGATCCTTTGTTCCTGTTTTATGAAAACAAAATTTAAAAGGGAAAGACAACTCTGAGCTTTAATGGGAGACGCTGGAAGGAACGGAAGTCTGGGACACTTGGTGGGATCAGACGTGGAGAAACCTGTGATTCTTTGAGGCTTAGTAACCCAGTGCAGGGATCACTTCTTCCACTTGCTGGGGAAGCTGCACTACACATATGTGCTCTCAGACATGTGAGCAAGGGAGTCCATTATTTGAAGTCTAATTAGTCCCCTAAATCATCAAGATCAGCCCTGAGGATGATGCAGTGCAAGGTGTCCATTTTGACAGTGCTCCAGGCTTTGATGTCCATGCCCTGCGGGACTTCCGCATCTCCTGTTCACTTAGTGTTGTGTAAGGGTATAGCCGAGAGTGCAAGGATGCTCAACGATGGTCCCTGTGCATTAGGATCTTTTAGTCCATTAGGCCCTCTTGGAAATAAGGTCCAGAGAGTAATTTTTTTCTTGAAACCTCTGTTCAAGAGACTCCTGTGAATATTTGCTTTCAGTCTTATTAATATTCAAGATGAGAACAAAGAAAGACAATGTGGTATTTTCATGCCTATGCTTATTCATATGTTCAATGTACTTGCTTCCGAGTTAGTGAGCAAAATTATGAGAGCCAGGATTACAGTTGGTAAACATGACCTCTTAATATATAGTTTTCCAGTGATCAAGAAATAGCCGCAATATGTTGACATGATCAAATTGATATATTATGAAATCTTTCTCTCTCCAACTGAAATATTAACTTTTTATTAAGGCAGGGCCTTATTCATCTTTGTCTTATCATCTTTGGAAACATAGTATGTAATATACAGTAGGAGCTTAATAAATGCCAAACAGAACCAAACTTAGAAATCTGATATGTGATATTAAGATCAGTGGAATATATCATATTGGTTTGTGATTAAAGGTAAGTAAAGTCAGGTTAAATATACTATTTATAAAAAGTCACATTCACACACCCAAGTAATGACCGAGATGACCAGTAGTAGTTTGAGATATGAGCTCTCTAGACATGTAAAGAAAGAATATTGTTTTGTTCTCTTGAAACATTTTTCCTGAAGAAAATGTCATTGGTTTTCTGTGCTGCTTCCTTCATTCTGTCATATAGGAAAAGTCCCCTCTACACAATGAACCCTAGTGTTCCTATTTATTTCTGCCTCCTCTTATTCTCAAGGGGACCTCTTATGGTTTAGAAGTTAGGTGTCCTCCCAAAACTCAAGAAAATGCAAGAAAGTTTAAAGATAAAATGATTACATTATGAGAGTTTTTTGACCTTGTCAGTGCATTAATCCCCTGATAGTGATTAACTGGTTGATAACTGAAGGCAGGTAGGGTGGGGTTGAAGGATGTGGGTTATTGAGGTATGCCTTTGGGGTATATATTTTGTCCTTAGTGAGAGGAGAAGTCCCTCTCTCTGCTTCTTGATGTGATATCTTGAACCACTTTCCTCTACCACATTCTTCCGGCATGATGTTCTGCCTCACCTCAGACCCCAAGGAATGGAGCCAGCTATCTATGGACTAAGATATCTGAAACTATGAGCACCAAATAAGCTTTTTCTTCTTAAAATTGTTCTTGTCAGTTAATTTAGTCACAGCAATGAAAAGCTGATTAAAACAGGACCCAAGTTGAGAAACTCCAGTATGAAGTGTTTCTGGTGATTGTGCACACTAAGTCTCCTGGACCCTTTGCTTGGTCTTTTCTTAAGGTATTCTGCTCTGAGCTGGTTTCCAGCCCTAGTTGCTAACAACATGTCTGGTAAATAATAAATGAAGCAATATATGTATTTCTTATGTGCCATGGAAGACTTACTCTGAATAAATAATGAAACATTCAGAGGATAGCAAGAAAGCTTACAAAGGATTGTTTCCATCAAGCTTTCCAGCTCATCTGGTATTTTACAAACAGGCTTAACACAAGCCACTTCCACTGTCACCATGAATCTGTTTGCCCCACTGCCTTTGGGTGGGGAGAATCATGGGAGTAAATATGGTTGCTTCAGTAAGTTCAGAAAATTACATCAAATGCTAGGGAATTCAAGAAAATGGGATTGAAAACACTCTTCTTCAGTAAAGGTTACAATGTAATGCTCAAAAACCCTTCCATATGTGCCTTTCAGACAAGTATATTATAAGAATCTTCACTTGGTTGAATTTTGAATTTATTTGGTTTTTGAATCATCACTTTTACCTTCCTAAGACTATGTGTATGTATGTGTATCTGGATGTCTAATTAATACATTTAAGTGTGGTAAAGCTACATGTGGCTTAGTTTAAGTACAAATTTGAACTTTGTATATAGCATTAATATCTTTCTAAAGCATGGATGAGCAAACTTTCTGTAAAGGGTCAAGTAGCAGATATTTTCAGTTGTACAAGCCATATTTGGAACTGCCAAATAATGTGAAACAAGCGGACGTGGCTGTGTTCCAATAAATCTTTATTTATAAACAAAAACAAAAAACACAAACAACAACAACAACAAAAAAAACAAGAGTCAGACTGAATGTGGCTCACAGGTCTGCGTTTTCCTGATCCTTTTTCTAACAAAATGCAAAATAACATGGAAAAGAAGCCACTGGTCTACTCTGTAGCCACTTCTTAGATCTGTGTAAATACATTTAAAAACGTCACCTTAAAGATATGTTTAAGTTTCTTGAGAACTCGACCCCTCCAATACCACAGGCCACAGACCTGTGTCAGTTGTCATTACTAAGTAGGAAATTAATTCTTTGTCACCATGAAACATGCCCCCCCACCCAACATAACTCCCCTTAGCATATCCCTTTTCTTTACTTAACTGCTCCGGGATAAACCTCAGTGGTGAGAAGGGGCAGAGATTTGTTGCCAGAATGACTTAGCATCCTCCAGCTCCTGCCTGAGACTCTTGAAAAGGCTTCTCAGCTCAGCTGGCTGCTTGGGCTGGCTCCTTGGGACTGTGGGTTAGAGTGGATATCACATTTCTAATGGATTAGCTGACTATTGGGAATGCAGAAGGATTTTAAAAGTCTCTTAACTTCTAAATGCAGCACATAAATGGAGTTCTATGAATATTTAATTTGAGTGCAAGAACCAAAGTTCTTTGCAATTAGTTTAACTGTTGCTTTTAGGTGAGAATGGGAGAGAGAGAGAGAGAGAGAGAGAGAGAGAGAGAGAGAGAGAGAGAAAGAGAGGGAGAGGGAATTTCCTTTGAGTGTCACAGTATTCACAGTGCAACCTTTGTTTTCCTCATTTTGGAAACTGCATGAGCTAGGTCATGACCACTTTTATAAAATGCTCAGATCCATTCCTTTCTTAGTCCATATGTCTGGTACATGTCTTCTCCCAATCATTAGAAAAGAGATGGAATATTAGGTAGAATCTCTCTTACATTTTTAGTTAACTTCTTTCACACCTTTAGTTAGGATCTCAGCAGAACCTTGACACTCAGGTTTGCCTGATGGACTAGCAGCCTCTGCTGCAAAATTTGTCTGCTTACGTTTCCAGAGAAGTGAGAACCTTTTTGGAAGCACAATCTGCTCTGAAAATTTAGATGATCTTTGGCCCTTTAACACAAAAATTTTGGAATAATGCCCTGGCTCTCAAAAAAAAAAAAAAATTCTTGGCTGAATAAATCCTAAGGTCTTAATCCCAGTTTTCTCCAACAATATGATCTTGGGTAATAATCTTTAATATTTCTGAGTAAGAGTTTCCTCATTTATAACATGAGAAATTTTTATAAGGTGATTTTATTTCCCTTATAGCTCTTAAATTTGAGGCTTCTCTGTGCTCAACAGTTCGCTATGTACTGAAATGTCTACAAAACATTATAAAAATCACAAACTCAAAGAAACAAAACTAATTAGAAAAGCAACGAAAGTACAAAAATAATTAGAAAAGAAGAAATTTCATCTTATAATGAAGAATGACTAATAACTTTTCAGAAGAAGCAGGTTATTGTGAATGTAGGAAGAGCTCATGGAAAGGGAGAAATTGAAGTAGGTCACTCATGGAAATTGGGTTGCTAAAAAAGAAGAAAGAGAAAATTTCCAGCAGAATTATTAAGGAAAAAAAGTATTTTAAAAAGCATATGGAAACCAGGAAATAAGATGATGTATAATGAGAAAAGTTGAAGATACGACAATCTTAAATTTGTGACTTATTAATATTGGCATTGTGTGGCATGGATAGGTTCTTTCTCCCTCTTTTGAGTGTCTTTTCTCCCTTTTCTTTCTATCTTCTGTTCTTCCTTGTCCTTTTTTCCCTTCTCCTCACTTTAGGGATACCATTTGGATAGGTTTATCCATTCACCAAATGTATTTTGCACACCTGATGTATTCAGGAACTCAGGCTGTCATCCTCACTTGCTTAGACTTGCCACAGCCTCTGAACTTGCCCCTTTCCTCGTTTGTCTTTCCCACAGTCCCCCTCATCTTAATGCAAGTCTACAATTATTAAAATGAAACCTCACCACGTCACAATTGCATCCCGACATCAGAGCACGTGGAAGAGCACTTCGAGTAGCATCAACAGCTTTTAGAGTTTGGCTCCCCCAAATTACAGGCCTTATTGTGACTCCTCCTCACTTACACATTAATAAAGCCTGATTTCTCTACATTCCCTGAACACCACTCCTGACTGCAAATGCTAATTTTCTCCAACAATGCCCTCCTTGATGGCATTGATCAGTCCCCATCTGGGCAACTTTCACTGTCTTACTTGTTTAGTAAAATAATTTGCACCACATTCTGATGTTATTAGTTTGCAAAAATTAGATTGTAATTGCATAAGAGAGTTTGAACCTGAATGCTGGTCCACACCTGTAATCCCAGTGACTTAGAAGCTGAGGCAGATGAATTGCAAGTTTAAGACCAGCCTCAGCAACTCAGCGAGACCCTGTCTGGAAAAAAAAAAAAAAAAGAAAGAAAGAAAGAAAGAGGAGGGGGGTCCTCACTGCTTTTCAATTCCAAGTTTCCAGCACAATCTTTGGTACATTGTACCTATACAATAAATGTTGAATAAACATTTAGTCCTCAGCACTTAGGTATGAGGATCAAGAAAGAGCTCACATTCTTTCCTGGATATGGATAAATATAAGTTTAGTGTGCTTTCACATAATTATTGTCTGGTTTTGCTGATTTATCAATTTAGTTGGCTTTCTGTCTCATTTGAATCTCATTCTTAAATATCTTTTTTATTCTCTCTGCTAAGGTCTGTTTAGCACAATTATTATTTTTGCAAAAAAAGTCCTAATGTATTCAACATACAGTGTCCTAACAATATTCTATAATTTTTACCATCATGTTCTGCTGCCTTGTGGTGGTAGATTCTGGAAAATGTTGTGGGCTGCCATTTGTGGGAGAGTCTCTCTGGGTTAAGGCCATGCTGTGCTCTTTTACAATGTACTTGACACCATAACAAGACAACACAAGAACCTTCCATGGCAACATTCTGTGGAGAAATAAATCCTTTTGTGTATGGAAGCATCTGTTTTCCATATGTCTCTAAATGAATGGGGCATGTATTTCCTAGTACCTTTGTTTATTTAGCACAAATAAATCTATTTTCCATGGAATAGTTTAAAATGTATGAATACACTGTGTATAGGCAACACCCTTCACACTCTTTAAGTATGAATAGATACTAACAACACATTGTATCCATGACTTGCCATGAGTTTATGACCTTCCGATGCATGTTAGTAGGGACATGGAAGCCAATAAATTGCATAGTTCAGCATTTTACTACTTTTTTACATTTTAAATTATTTTGTTTCACTTCACTTTTTATTTATCTACCTTTAGTCATACAGGAAAGGTTAATTAGGATGCTTGTATCCTCTCTACCTCTGATTTCAACTTGCTCTACCTCTCCATATACTACCATTAATCAATTATCAGAAAAAAGATTTTCAGACCTTTTCCTAAGAATTTATATAGCTATAATTATAGACATAAAGCTATATGCACTTCACAAATATGTTCATAAAACACGCATATATGTATATCTATTTTTATATAATTTTATAACTTTTAACAATTAACATATCAGTAGGTACATATTTATATGATTCCCTTTAACTGCCAAATAATATTCCACATTATGTATAATAGAGACATCTGGCTAAGAGCAACCAAAACTGCTCTAACCATGGCTGAAAGAATATAGACCTCTCTTATTTCGATTACAAGGAGACCAAAGGTAGGTATTTCCAAGGCAGGTTCAGTGACTGGTCAATGCTCTCAACATTCCAGATTCTTTATCATTTTTAAGCATCCTCACAATTGACTTTCTCCATCTCTGGGTTACGTCAGCTCTAGTCATCTGTTCATATTGTATTTAAAAGCAAGAGCAAGAGGTCTTGGACAAAATAGCTTTCCTTTTATCATGAACCCAGTAACCTTTAGCATACTTCCTGTTATGTCTTACTCATGAGAACTAGGTCAGTCCACATCAACTGCCAAATTAGGATGGGGACATTAGGGTTTAGTAAAGGGGCAATAAATCGTTGTCCTTGGATTGGACATATAATATTAAATTATTGAGACTACAGATATTGCTGCAAATCTAACTATTCTGAATATAAGGAAGAGGAAGGAATGACGGGTGCATAGTCAGCTAACACAGTCTGCCATAGAATATAGTTATTTAATTTTCCATATTCATTGGCTAAGTTAATCAGCTGTCCATTGCTGTGACAATGCATGAGGAAGTCAACTTAGAGGAGGAAAGATTTATTTTGGCTTAAGGTTTCAGAGGTCTCAGTACCTGGTCATTTGGTTCTGTTGATTCCAACCTGAGTTGAGGTAGAACATCATAGTAGAAGGACAACAGCAGAGCAAAGTTACTCACCTTTTGCAGCCAAGAAGCAGAAAGAAAGAGAGCAAGGGAGCAAGGCACTGGGGGCAGTACACATCCTTCAAGGACACATCCCCAGTTACCTACATCCTCCAACTAGGTCCCACCTCCTCAAGTTTCTACCACCTCTCAATAGAGCCACGAACTGGGAACCAAGCTTTTACCACCTGAGCCTTTGAGGGACGTTCCAGATGCAAACTATCACACTGACATTGTAATTATTTATTTCTAATCTTTGCCAATAAACACACCGCTTTAATGAAAACCAGTGTACACGGTTTCTTGTTTTGGGGTACGTCTGTTTCTCATGGAAATATAAAGAAGAGGAATTGATGGCTCATAGAATATAAAATATGTTAATATAGACTGCCAAAGTGCTGTCCAAATGCTTGTACCATTTTATATTCTTTGAGCTGTGTGTGGCAACACCTCTTTCACCACATTTGGCAATATGTTAACTATGAGATTTTGGTTATGGGGAAGACAGTGACATCTTATAGTTGTACTTAGCAAATCTTCTTTGACAGTTTCAGCATGCTTTAACATCCTTATTTGGCATTTTCCCTTCATCTCTATATATGTTCCATTCATATTTTTACTCATTTTAATATTTCCTTTTATGTTTCTGCTTTCTTAGATCGATTATAAATTCTCAATATGATCTGAATACACTTTTTTAAAAAATTATTGTTCTAAGTAGTTGTACATGAGAGTAGAATGCATTTATATGTTTTGATGGCTCATACTTGAATATACTATAATTTATTATATTTTTGTAAAATCTTTTCATTTGTTTTTGAACAAATGTTTCATCATAGAGTAGATTCTAATTTAAATTCCATGTAATTTATAGTTTTTTTCTCAATGATTTTTGTATTTAGTAATTTATTTATATATAGCCAGTCCTATAATAAACACAAACTTTTCTTCAGTTGCTTTTTTAAAAATTTATTTTTTCATTTTTATTTATTTTTTGTTTCTTCTTTTTAGCTAGACATGACAGTAGAGTGTGTTTTGATGTATCATACATACACCGAATATAACATTCTAATTAGAATCACATTTTTGTGGTTGTACATGATGTGGAGATTCATTGTGGTATACTCTTATATGTTTCATTCAGTTCTTTAAGTCATCTGGGTTGTTTTTAAATAATTTTAGCATAATCTTGTTTTTAGATTTTTCACAGATATTGTTTTTTGTACTAGTGGTTTAATACTAAATTATTTTCATTAGGATTTGAAATTTTTTTGTCATAATCCGCCCCCCCCCCCCTTTTTTTTTAAGTACTGGGGATTGAACTCAGGGACACTCGACCACTGAGCCACATTCCCAGCCCTATTTTGTATTTTACTTAGAGACAGGGTCTCACTGAGTTGCCTAGCACCTCAATTTTGCTGAGGCTGGCTTTGAACTCTCCATCCTCCTGACTCAACCTCCCAAGTCTCTGGGATTACAAGTAGGCACCACTGTGCCCGGCTCTTTGTCATAATCTTGATTCTCATGCACACGTGAACTTTTTGAACATTCTTCTGTTGATAAAATATCTACTTTCATGTCTGTATCAAAAAGTTTTTAAATTACCCACTGTTTATACTATCATATTTGATAGAACTTGCACTTATTATTTTTTCATTATTGTTGGAACATTCTTTTTCTCTAAAGTCAGTTTGTCAAGATCTATGAAAGTATTTTAGTTTTGTATTATAAGGACATTTACATAGATCCTTCTGAATTTATCCCTTAAAATGCTGTATTTAATATTGGCATGGTGAATAGATTCTTTTTCCTATTTATTATTTTGAATTGTATATAATTAATATATCTATGGAAACTACTAATTTGTGTGATTTAGTTCTGAATCTATTCAACTTTCTAGAATATTTGATATAATTTTCAACTTACATGGAAATGAATGTATTCTCTTGTCATAAAAATAGCTTTATTTTTACTTTTTATTTTTTTCTTGTTTGGTTGAATTGGCAAGTATATCCCATCCAATGAGGTACAGGTACTAGAATTCTTATATAGATCATAAATAAAATGGGATATTCCTAATATTCAGCCATAATATGTGACTGAATATTCCTTTAGTTTTCTAGTAAATATCATTGATTAAATAAAACATGTCGCCTAGTAAAGCTGATTTGCTGAGAATTTTTCCTTAGTATGTCTTTCAAAAGAATTTGTATTCTCTTTTGGAACATAAAGTATTAGAAATATATGAAACATATATTAGAAGTATATTAGAAATATATGTCTATATCAGTTTGTCTAACTTCTTACAATCAAATCTCCCATGACACCTTTTTTTCTTTTTTAACTACTTGATCTGTGAATTTCTTAGAAAAGTTAATAGTTCCCTTGATAGCTTTGCATTTACTTCTCTTACCATGTTTTCTCCTTTAAAAATTTTTGTAATTTTATTGTGTGCTTAGGGTCCCTAAGATTCTATCTTTCTTGTGGATTGTCCTTTATATGAAATCCTCATTTTTTTTCATTTTATTGATTTTGTCCTTGAATAGCAATATTGGTTCCCTGGGTATATGTTATTTTATTTTATTTTATTTATTTTTTTAGTGTCAATGAGTGTCATTCTTATGGCTAGTTTAAAAATATTTATAAATGTATGGTTAGTAGCTCTTTTATTTTTCAATTACTTCTCATGGTAAAAAGTACATATTATAAAATTTGCCATCTTAACCACCTTTTTTTGGTTTTTGTTTTTTCTCATTTGGTACTAGGGATTGTACCCAACTGTACTTTACTACTGAGCTACATCCCCAGCCCAGGGTTCACTAAGTTTCTTAGGACCTTGCTAAGTTGCTGACTTTGAACTTGTGATTCTCCTGCCTCAGGCTCCTGAGTTGCTGGGATACAGTTGTGCACTAACATGCCTGGCCATCTTAACCATCTTGATATACACAGTTCACTGATATTAAGTTTATTCATATTTCTCTGCAACCATCATCACTATCCTCAAAGTTCTTTTGATTCTGCAAAACTGAAACTCTATTCACATTAAGCAATAACCTCTCATTCACCCTTCTCCAGCCCCTGACAACCACATTCTACTTTCTGTCTGTATGATTTTGACAATAATAAGTACCTCATGTAAGTAGAATCATCTAGTACTTGTCTTTTAGCACGACGTCCTCCAGGCTTATCTATGTTGTATCATGTCAGATATTCCTTCCTTTTGGATGGTGAAGGATATTTATTTGTATGTATATTTATTTTGCTAATCTATCCATCCACAGTTGGTCCACATTTTAAATGCTATTGTGGATAATGCTGCTGTGGATATGAGTGTATAAACATCTCTTTTAAAGATATCTCTTTGAGACCCTCCCTTTAATTCTTTAGGTATATACTCAGAAGTGGAATTTCTGGATTATATAGTAACTCTGTGTTTGATTTTTGGAAGAATGACTTATCATTTTTCATAGTGGTACCATTTTTACATTTCACCAATGGTGCACAAGTTTCCAATTTCTCCACGTCCTCACCAATACCTGTTTTCTCTTTCTTTATAATAGGAGCTCCTCCATGGGTACAAGGTAGTATCTTATGGTTTGGCTCTGCATTATGGTTGAGGGTTCATTCTTTCCTTCAGGTTTCCTACAAGTCCTTCAGTGAATGTGGCATTTGCTTCCCAAAACCTGCTCTTAGAGGTATAGGGGAGTCTCTTTGATGGGAAGGGTCTGCTTTAGTTTTATTTCCCAGGATAGCCAAAGAAGAAACAGGGGATGCTGTAAGATACAACCAATCTCCTGGGAAGAGGCCCTCTCACATTTTCTGAGTGTTACCAGACAGTAAGAATTCTGCCTTGCTCTTTTGTGAAGCAAGCATCCACTCTCCTGAAGGACAGAGTTTTCTTTATTCATGCAATTAAAATTCAGTAAGACCTCATTATGCTGTAGACACTGTTTTGTGAAGTGGGAATATCGTAGTTAACAAATTTTAAAAATTCCATGCCATCAGGGAGGCCTGCCTTTGGTGAGAGGGGACAGATAATAAATAAATAGGGAAGGAAATAGATAATATGCCAAGTAGAAACAAGTACACTTTATAAACAATATAAAGGATTGTATTTTTGTTCTGTTGCTGTGTAACACATTTCTATTATCTTAGCTACTTAAAGTAGCACAAATTTATTACCTACAGTTCACTTTAGTCAGGAGTCCAGTATGGTGTAGTAGGATTCTCTGTTCAGTGTGTCATATGACTGAAATCAAGGTGTGATCCAGGGCATAATCTCAGCTGAGGTTCAGGGTCCTCTTCCAAGCTCATTCAGTTTGTTGGCTGAATTCAGTTCCTTGTACTTGCAAAGCTAAAGTTCCTGCTTCCTAGCTGCCTGTCTACCAGGGAACAGTTCTCAGCTCCTAGAAGTTGCCCATCTTTTCCTACCATGTGGTCCTTTGTACAACATGGTAGTCCCCTCTTCAATATCAGCAGGAGAATCTCTCTGCTGCCTCGTGGCTCTGACTTTCTCTTTCTCTGACAAGTAGACTCAGATCTTAAAGGATAAGATCAGGAAACTGTGCCTTATAATGTTACCTAAACAGGACAATGAGGCACATCATGTTCACAGTCCTGGGTATTATTCAGGGCATGCACACTATTGGGTGGGGATCTTGAAGACCCCCTGAGAATGATGCTTACCACATAGGATAAGAGGTGGATAGTGCAGGAGTAGAATGGCATGGTGCCCTTTTATGCAGGATGATATAGGACAGCCCATCTCTGGCAAGTACCATTTAAACATACCTATGGGATTTATGTAGGGAGAGTTTTTTCTAGGATGAAGAAATAATGAGTGCCATTTCTGAAGTATGAGCTTCCTGAACATGATTTAGAGATGGAAGGGGACCTGCATGACTGAGGAGAGTAATTAAAGTGGGAAGTGGAGGGAGATGTGTGTGAGAGGTTCAGATCAGGTTGGAACCTGAAGGCTATCATGAGAATTTTGGTTTTTACTCCAAATGATTCCCTTGTAAGTTGCCTTGTAAATTGTGTAATGTCATGACTTAAATTCATTACTTTGGAAATAAAAAGGTTCATAAAGTTGAGTTGAGATGCATCTGGGACAAGATATATGGACACCAAATCTATAGTACTTATTGGTTCATAGCCTGGAAGAGCTGAGGTTCTCAGGCATTGATGAACCTAGTGATGGGATGTGGGTGAGGAAGGCAGACATTTATAACCTCAGTGTTTTACATCAATACAAAATGTGTATTTTCCTATGCTGTAACTTCTGAAAAAAAAATAGTGATGTCAGGACATGCATATACACACATGCACATATTATTCATATTTCTTAACAATGTTTTCTGCTAAACCAAATATATGCCTCTTTTTGGTTTAAAGACTTTAGATTTCAATGTAAGCATTTTTGCATGCCCTACCTAATCTTGATCGTGATTTATGAGTATTCTTTGTTATTATTTTTAAATTTGAATCCTATCATTTGAGACTTCTTAAATGAAAAGAAATGGCATATCAGAAACATGAGGACAGTTTCTCTAATTGGGCCACAGATATTTTCTTTTATGATTGCAAAAACCTCTTTGTTGTATCTACTTAGGCAACCCAAAGAATAAGATAAAATAAAAATCTTCAAAATCAATTTAATAAACCAGGACTTCTGGCTGGAAAGTTACTGATGTGTAGGTGGCAAACCATTTTGGGAAACCGGCAGTTGTCTGACTATGAAGAGGCAGATAAGCCCATCCATCTTTCCTACTCACATAGCAGCTTTAAGAGTAACGTGCTGAATTTCTAGGCATTTCTCAGGCTCTTTCCCTGGATGTCTCAATGCTGCGCCAAGATCTGACAATTCTTCTTTCTCTTAGAGTTTCTTTTCTGCCAAGTTACCTTTTTTGCTGATGGCGACACCATCTGCTACCTGTGCAGTGACTGAGGCATCACTGAAACTCCACTGTCACTTTTAGTTCAACATCCTACCAATCGCTAGTTTATCTCTGAAACAGATTCCCAGTCTACAGCTCTTTATTTCAACTTTAGTCATTTTGTAGCTTTCCTCAGTCTTCTTAACTATTTTGCTCCTCCTCCTCCTTCTTCTCCTTCTTGCAATGGGGTCTCACTATGTTGCTCTGGCTGTCCGTGAACTCCTGAGCTCAAGTATCCGTCCGACCTCTGTCTGGAGCAGCTGGCCTGCAGGCATGGTGGCAACCTCAAGGCAGATGTTCGGTAGAATGTTCTAGAAGCTGCCTTTCACTGACTTGCCTACCGTTGGCTATGCATGAGTGTAGATGGTGAGTGAGTATAGATGGTGAGTGTCCTTCATGACTGGTATTTCCCTCATTATTCCAGTGTGTGTCAGGAGTGAAGACTGGTGTGGGGTCAACGATTTGGAAAATGGTGATTCCTTAATCAGTTAGCACAGAACACCACCGAAAAAGCTGCTGCAACCAGCTTAGTGTCAATGCTGTCCCTTCCCAGATAGCAGCATAGCTCTTAAGGGTCCTTTCTTACCCTCTCTTACTCTTATTCATTCCAAGTGGTTTTTTTTTTGTGTGTGTTTGTTTGTTTGTTTGTTTTTTCCTTCTGGTTACTTTTTCTACTTCTGCTTCTGAGATTTACATGGAATTGAAGGGAATCCAGGAGAGAAATTGAAGAGCATGCACTCTATCTAGTTAAAGATATGTTCTATCAAAACTTAATTTTACTATTTGCTACCTCTAGCCCCTCAGTATTGACCTCACACATGAATGTTGTAAGGATGAATTACATCCAGTCTGTAAAGTGGTGGAAAATGGTAAAGCTTTCTATTCATTTTCTGTTTATTCTCTCTCTCCTTCCCTTATTCACTCTGTGCATGTATTTGCACATGGGTATGCCTGATTTGGCATACATAATAGTACAATTAACTGTGCTGTGTATAACACAACTGTCTGTCTCTCTCTCTCCCTGTCTCTTTCACACACACGCATACATGCACATAGTATGCAACAGAGGCTGGATCTGTTGCAAGTTTTCTTTATATTCTTCTCTCCTAAGAGCCTATTCAAGTCTCTCCTATTACCTAGGAGCTATGTAGACTCCTGAGCAAACTCACTGGATCATATCTAAAAAAACAGATGAAGAAAATTGTCATCATCCATAGCTCTAAATTAATCATACCTATTTTATAATCACAGAAATAAAAAAAAGGAAGTTCTTGTTTTTAGTCAGTTGAGAAGAAAGAAACATGGTTGGTAAGCATGCCAAACACTTGCAAAGTAATAATTATGACTAATTAATAAAATGCTTTTAAAACTGAATTTATCATTTAGTGTTAACCAACCAACTTTCTCCTTTGATTCTTAAAAGTTTACTTTTCCCTGTAGATGACCCCAGTTCTTTCTGATTCTTTTTTCTTTTTAACTTGATTCCTCATGAACATCATGTTCTAAAATAATATCAGCTATATTTGCTTTCCTTTTTGGTGCATAGTCAAAATTACACTCCTCTAACCTACAGTCCTCTAACTTTGTGTTTAGGCCTATTCATCATTGTTTCTGTAAGATATTTCCAATTGCGTATCCTGTGAGTATTTAGAGGAAAATACTGTTGGATATAGGAGGAAGGAAATAATTTCCTTCTGTCCTACCAAACTCATCAACACCACTATTCATCTTTTTTCACAGACCTACCATCTTGATGTTCTTTTTCTGTGAATTTCAATATAAATTATTTTCTGAAATAAAAAGTACTAATTGATTCAAAAAGTCTTTTCCTCCAAATGGTTTCTATTTTCATAGCATTATTATTTCCTAGCATAGTTCAGGCAAAATCCAACCTGCTTCCTGTTTTGGGGTTTTATTGGTACCCAGTCACACCATTCTTTTTCAGATTGCCTATGATGGCTTTTGTGCTACAATGACAGACTACAATAGTTGCTACTGAGGTTTTAAGACTAACAAAGCCTGAAATATTCACTCTCTGATCCTGTACACAAAACAATTTGGCCAACGCCCAGAATGAGTATAGAATATGTGTGCATGCATATGGGTGTGTGTGTGAGAGAGATGGTGTAAGATATAAAATGCATGCATAAACACTTATTATGTTTTCAAATTTAACTATGCCTACCACCAAAAAAAATAAATAAATAAATAAATGCTGAGTTTTTTGGACAAGAAAAACAAAGGAACAATTAATACCCACTGAAAAGTTAGAAATTGGTATGAAAATTAGTATAACGTTCATAACAAGAGTGAGAAGAGACAGTTCTTCCAATAAACATTTACTGAGTGTCTACTGATATATTCAAATACTCAGAAGGTTTACCCATGTTAGGAATCTGCCACTTCCTGTGACAGCCCCCTGCCTTTCACAAGACCTCACACTGAGCCTTGCACGTGGTAATTATATTGATAATAAATGCTGGCTATTTAGTTGATGAAGTAGTATGTAACAAATGCATGATAATATTTTAACATGCGTAAACCTTAACAGTGTTGAAAAGACTTAACTTCTGGCAGCCTTTCTTGGAGAGGGTGCATGAGAAATCATTGCAACCGTAGTTTTGTCATAGATAGAACAGTTCTTGGGTGATAATTAGTATTTGTTCCCAAGATTCATTTGTTGCTCTATCCTTAATTCTCTTATTTTAGTCCGTGATGATTTTTGTGACTGCTATATAGTATATTGTTTGCTTTAGAATGAAAATCATCAATCGTCTATGCTCTTTGAAGTGGGAATTCAATAAGTGGTACTAATATTAGAATGAGCTTAGTGCTAAGGGCAAACTACTCAGGGTAGTACTTTGCCATACTTTGAAGCATGAAAACAGTAATTTTATTGGATTTTCCACTAATAAACCACTTCTTCTGTCTTTGACCTATGGGAATTAATTTTTTGGATACAGGGCCTAATTAAATTACATCATCACCTGAAGCTTATACTAATAACTTAGGTGATAGCCCTAAGCTTTCTATCTTTGTGAGTTGGTTCTTTTGCATGGTTTCAGTTACTGATGACTTCTAAATCTTCAGCACAGGGCTTTCTTCTGAACTCTGAATGCAGAAATATCGAAAATATCACCTGTTTTGTGTTTGTCCAAATGTCTTCCTTCCTTCTTAATTAGGACCCTCCATGGAGGGAGGGCCTGTGTTGCCCTTTCCCACTGTTGTAATCCTGCCCTCCGCATAATTCCTGGCCCATTGAAGGCCCTCATTAATTGTTTAATGACTGAATGGATGATGATTCTTGTGCAGTACCGTGTACCAGAAATGATACTAGACATAGAGATAAGAAGATTATTAACTCGTACCCTAGCATTGTTCATGGTCTAGCATAGAAATTCCTTTTAAAACAGAAAAACTAGCTTACCTCTTGATGTTAAGCTCTTAAAAGACTTGTAAGAGTCGTTTTCCATTTATCTTATTGTCATTTTTATAGGCTAGTTTCATTTTGGGGAATCAGCCCATTGCAATCTCAGTCACTCTGGGGCTGTGGGACTGTCCTCTGGGGATGTTCTATGTGACTTTAACTTCCAGCACACTCATGCAGGAGTGCTCATGTGCTTGGGCTCATTGAATGTGCACTGAGCCAGGAATTAGCTGTGAAGGGACTTTTAGTGTGGAAAAGAAAAATAAGTATCGGAATCAATTACTCAGATATAAAGAAATTAGGCTGTGCTGGGTTGACTTTTTTCTCTTCTCTTCTCTCTCTCTGTAATTTAGAAGGCAGGAGGAAAAAAAGATAGCAAGGGAAAAAGGAGAGAGGGCCTTCACAAATTCCAGTTCCCAAGTAATGCTCTGCGCTTTCATCGTTAAATAAAAAATAAATAAATAAATAGTAGCATTTTGATTTGATAATAATTATTAGTAACATCTAATGAATACAAGATAATCTATTAAATGTTTAAGTTATTTAACATCACCAAGAATCTAGGAGGTAGGTTTATTATTAGTCCAACTATATAGATGAGGAAACTGAGGCACAGGAAGGATGAAGAATTTTCCCCAGGTCAAAAATCTATTGGGGTGGGGCAGGTAAGGTAGGTAGAGCTTGCTTTGAACACAGCAGGCAGTCCCAGAGTCTGCGTTCTGAACCGCTTTCCTCCATTTTCTCTTTCTCAACATGTTCTTAGGGAATCATCTATGCATCGGATACTCTCACTTGTGTCTTTTCATTTTACTCTCCACAGTAATCCAGTGAGCCAGGGACTTCCAGAAAAGGGGAGAGTATGCAGGTACAGAGTGACTTACTCAGGATCACATGAGTAGAAATAGGCAGGGCCAAAATTCATGTCCAGGCTTTTGGATTTTAAGGCCATTGTTCTTTGCATCCCTGTTATACTTACCTGACTACTAGCCAAGGGTGAGAAGGCAAATGAGAGAATTTGAGATTGCCTGTGCATTTGCCATTTGTGGCAGAAACCCTCTGTAGTCTCGAGAGCAATTGTAATAATTGGCCCTTAACAACAGACAGAGCTTCTTCTCACTTGTCTTAACAGAGGTATACCAGTCATTGAGTAGCCAATTTCCATAAGAGAGCATCTGACCAGCCAGGGTGGGACAGGCCACTACTGGGTCCAACCGGACACAAGTGGGAGGCCAGTTGATGTGATCTTGCTGGTCTACAGACAGCCCAATGCGGGGCATGGAGCAGCCTGCCTGGCAAAGCCCCAAACCTGTCTAGGAGAACATGTAGAAGTTTCTATCACATTCTACCTTTGAAGTGCTAAAGCTTGACAATAACAATAAAATTAAGTGCCAGAAGCACCATGTGTTATGATTATTTTATAAAAAGTGCCTCTGATAAGAAATATCACTCGGATACTTTGTGCTTACACGTCATAAAACCAGAGATATTGGAAAACTGAAGACAGTCCTCATGTCAGGGGAGCAACAATAAAATTAAGAAAAAAACTTGCCTTTCCTTAGAGAAGCAAATCTGTTGAGACGGAGCACGGGGCTCATCTTTGAGGAATGTTACAAAAGATAAAACAGCAAAGAAGAGCAGATGCCTTTTTCTGTTCCTCTGGGACCGTAGGGTATGAGAAGAGCTTAAAAGTTTCTACCCATTTCCTTCTGCAGTCTCCTTCCTTTTGAGTGTCGTGATTTAGATCCATTTAAAAGGATTTATTTGAAAGGAGCTTCTTATACCATCCGGGCAGTTTGTCTTTCTCTCTCTCGGTCCTTTGTAAATGAACAAAGTCACCGCTTGTCCCACACAGGGTGCAAAGAGAGGTTTGGTGTGGGTTTTACTGTCCATTCAGGCTCCTCACTCAGCTAGTTGTAAGTGAAATCTTTAGAAGCCACACAGTGGGAATCCTTTGCTTGGGGCAGGGGTGGGGAAGGATATTTGAAAAACCTATTGAAACTGAGAGCTGTTGGGTAGAAACTGTTCTTTTTAGACTTCCGCACAGGCAGTACGGGAAATAAACACACACAGGAAGTCATTTAGCCTCTCTGTGAACTTCATGTTGACATTTGCTTACCAAAAAGTTCATTGTGGCTACTTACAGAATTGTGTTCATGGTATGTGCTTGTGTGTGAGTCCACATACATACATAATACACATATGTGTGTATAGGAACATTTGCTGATTCTCTCATAGCATGAGGATCATGATGAGTGCTGCCAAAAAAAAAAAAAAAAAAAAAAAATGAAACTAACAACTGGGAAAAATTATTAAAAGTATAGGTGCATATAAGTTTTATAACATTATTTTCAGTAATTGTAACTGGATGTGCATGACATGTTTTTATACAAATATTCAACAATCGGCTGGTTTTCCTTTCTCATATGTACTTTATTGTGCTTTATACTAACTTTTAGACCCACAATCTGGTTATTCACATGTAGTATTTGGTTCACACATTTAATCTTTACTGATATAATTCTTGCTTTAGAATTCATATAACTTTTAAATCTTCAGTGGAAGTGGCTAATGCAATCTGGAAATGCTGATTTAAAAAGGCAAAGAAAAAAAAAAAAAAAAAAACCCAATCAATAAATGGGTGAAGGAACTGAATAGACACTTCACAGAAGAAATATATACACATGGTCAACAAATATATGAAAAATTGTTCAACATCTCTAGCAATTAGAGAAATGCAAATTAAAATGACACTGAGATTCCATTTCACCCCAGTCAGAATTGCAATTATCAAGAATACAAGTAACAGTCAATGTTGGTGAGGATGTAGGGGAAAAGTTCACTCATTCATTGCTGGTGGGAATGGAAAGCAGCTGGAGATTCCTCAGAAAACTTGGAATGAAACCACCATTTGATCCAGTTATCCCACTCCTTGGTTTATACCCAAGGACTTAAAATCAGCATACTTCAGTGAAATAGCCACATCAGTGTTCATAGCTGCTCAATTCACAAGAACTAAACTATGGAACCAAACTAGATGCCCTTCAACAGATGAATGGATTAAGAAAATGTGGTACATATACACATTGGATTATTACTCAACCATAAAGAACAGTGAAATTATGGCATTTGCCAGTAATTGGATATAGCTAGAGACTATCATGCTAAGTGAAATAAACCAAACCTACAAAACCAAAGACTGAATGTTCTCTCTAATATGTGAATATAAGGGGTCTGGGAAAGGGGAAGAATAGAAGTTCATTGGATTAGATAAAGGAAATTAAGGGAAGGGAGGGGGAAATGGGAATAGGAAAGATTGTAGAATGATTCAGACATTACTTTCCCATGTGCATATATGAATATATAACCAGTGAAACTCCACATTGTGTACAACCACAAAAAGGGGATTCTAATTAGAATAAGTTATACTCCCTGTATGTACAATATGTAAAAATACATTCTACTTCCATGTGCATCTAGAAAGAGTGAATTAAAGAAAATTAAAAAGCCAATGGAAAAGGGCAGTGAATATATTTTATAGAAGAAAATTATGGTGTGTGAACACAGGGAAGAATAGTGGTGTCCAGAAAGTAACTATCTGGTTGTTAGGAAGAGAAATCCACTGTTATGGTTGGTTATGATGTGTCTGCCAAAAGCTCATGTATGAGACAATGCAAGAATGTCCAGAGTTAAAAGTATTAGGTTATGAGAGCTATGACCTAATCACTGGATGGATTCACTGATATGAATTAACTGGTCAGTAGTTATAGGTAGATAGGTTGTGACTGGAGGAAATAGGTCACTGAAGGTATGCTTTTGGGTTTAGTATTTTGTGCTTGGTAAATGGAGCGCCCCCCCGTCCTCTCTGTCCTTCCTGGTTGCCATGTTCCTCTGCCACAAATTTTCCACCTTCTTACCTTAGCCCAGAGTTAGTGAATCTGCTGACTGTGGACTGAACCTCTGAAAGTAAGAACCAAACCAAACATGTCCTTCTATGAATTGTTCATGTCAGGTACTTGGTCACAGCAGCAAAAAGCTGCCTGAAACATCCATTCAGCCTAGTGGAGGTTAGTGGGAGTCTCACAAGAATGATGTACAGGATTTCTATGAAATGTGTTTCAGGGATTAGGGAAACCAGAAAGTCCTTGGTTTCTCTTTCTATCTGGACCATGTGGTCTCCCAGTTCTGCTTCTTTCTGCAAATCTGTTCCTTTCACTTTGCCTAGTAAGTGGTCAATTAATTGTGAAAAGAAAAGAACTTATTATCTGGGCTCAGGCCTATCTTGCAAGAAACTGGAGCCCAAAACTAAGACACGCAGCACCAGGAACATTCCTTCCCTCTCTTCCTAGTAGGATCACCTCTTGTCTCTGCTACCATCTGTATTTTCTCTTCCTCTCTCTCTATCCTTGCTCCTCACTGCTCCTACCCAAATGGGCTTTGCTTATTCATTCACACAATCACACTTCATTTCTTCTGTTATATCACTTTTTATAAAGATTTACAATTTATTGCATGCCAGTTTTGCATTTCCAGAAGGAAGTATCTTATTGGTTTTGGGGACTACCCGCTTCATTCAGATGCAATTTGAGGAAGTCACCTGGAATAATCATATCCTTAAGAAAATGCTTCAGCAGAAGCTGTGGGAAGTCTAGAGAACTCTGCTGAGGCTGGAGAAACTTGTCTGTTACAGTAATTATTATAAGACCTATCTGCTCTGTTAGTACTGGCTGCGTATTCCATATGCTTTACTATTATTTTCTACAAAAGAAAGAAATTCTCCTTAAGATTACTTCAGGAATATTTTAATTTACCATTGAAATATGCTGAAAGTAATTTCTCTGTAAATTTATAAATTTATTAACTATTTCTAGAATTAGATTGCAATTTCCTTCATGGATGGTAACAGCAGGTTATTTACGTATATATTTTTGCCATTCTTGGTATCAAACCAAGAGCCTTGTTCATGTCAGGCAAATACTCTACCACTAAGCTACATCCCCAGCCTACTAAGGGCAACATTTTAAGGGAGACAAATGTGAACAATTTAAGTTGGCTATTGCATCATCACTGATAACTAAACTTGAGTGAACTTCAGTTCTTTATCATGTGGTTATCACATCCCCCACAGTGGAAGATAGTTTTATTCTGTAGCAGTGAGTGGTTCTCATTCTTTTATCTCACAACAGTCTTGTGCTCTTTTGGATCATTGACTTTCTCTATAAATTTATATTAACATGTAGCTATAATGATTTCACTCTTAACCTCTCTCTCATTTAGTGGAATATGTGGTTCATTCTTGAGCTTTTTTGTCCTTTGGAAATGACAAGTTGTTAGTCACATAATCAATCCAAGTTCTGTATGCTTTGCATTTTTAGTCCTTAACTTGGTATCCTTAGTAGCTCTGTGTTTTTAGACAGATCACTTAACCTTGTGCATCCCAGTTTCTTTGTCAGCAAAATGAGAATAATAGCACCTACAACATTGGCTTGTTCTGAGGTCTCAGACAATGCAAGAAAGACACATAACAGTAAGTGTTCGATTAACATTGCTCTTATGAATACCACTTGAGCTCTTATTACTCTTAGGGAAGTGTGCGTAGTGATAGCATTGTAGTCTCTCATCCCTCTCCCAGGCTCATCTTGATTTTACCTGCAACTACAATGAACAGTTCTGATTCATCTTGTACTTGGCAACATCATACCTGATTTTACCTCTCTATCTTTCCAGTTGCTGCCTCAGGACTTTCTTTGGTACCCAGAGAATTCATTCTTCATGCACAAAAACAGCTTGGGAGTACTAGTGGTGATTACCTCCTTCAGGACAGTCCTCACCTGAGGCAAGTGCTCTAGCCTCCCAACTCTCAACAGACAATTCTAGTAGCATTGTGAACACTTCCCACAGGTCTAAGCCAAATCCAATTGCCTTTGACCTTGTGGCATAGATCTCAATCGAACACATTTGTCTCACTTTTTATTTTTCTCATCCAGTCTCTATCCCTTCTCCCTGGTTTACTTGTGGGATTATTGCTATACACCCCTCCCCCCCCCCCACAAATACTTTAAAAAACATAGACCTAGTTCTTAGAATTTGCTTTAGGAAGAACCCAAAGTCAGCATTTTAGCAGAATATTTGAGAGCATGGATTCTGGAGTCCATAACTGAATTTGAATCCAAACTCAACTTTTTCATACTTACATGACCTTACATTTTAAGTCACCCAATTTCTTTCTGCCGGTTTTCACCTATAATATGCACATAGTATCAGTAATTACCTCTTAATATTGTTTTGTGGAATATACACGTTGCTACTGTGCAAATATAAAGCACTTGAAGTAGGATCTGATGGGTAGTAGATTGCATGTAAGTACAGCTCTTATTATTTTCCTGTAATACTCATTCAATTATGTCTAGGAATCATAGTGTTGGCTATTTCCTTCTTCCTCATTGCATTTTTTTTTCCTGACTGCAGCTTCACTCTGCCCCTCCCTATCTTCCTTTTTCCTAGTGCTGACTAAATAGAACAGCAACTGTTCCCTGGAGCTTGGCAGTTTCTGGATACATGTCAGAAGACCCCTCTTTTGTGCAGGACTCTATTTTTTTTTTTCTCTCCTCCAATAGCCCGACCCCTGATCTGTTGGCAGACACTGGGTGAGGCTGCCAGCGCCTAGTTATTCGGAAGCTCTTTATCCAGCCTCTTTGCTCTTCTCTCTGGCTGCCTGCCTTTTGGCTGTTAGAGACTCCCTGGCATTACTGTCAAAGGGCATGCCAAGGAGGGAAAAGATAGTGGAACTCAGATTAGCCAACTCTGGAATCTAGAAAATTAGGATTTTTAGATCACGAGACTTCCACATTCTGAGCCATTTCTCTATGTTGTCACTGAAAATTCAGTCAACCTTTTGCAATAGGCCGACATCAATTGAAATATAATTTCAAACTTTGATTGAAATGCAATTAAGACATAATAAAGTACACAGGTCTCAAGTGTTCAATTTTGATGAGTTTTGGCAAATGTATGCATTCATGTAATAACCACCCAAAATAAAATTGCAAACATTTCTATCACCCTTTCTAATTAATTGCTTTCAACTCTCCCAACAATCACTTTCTGATTTCTCTTGCCATATATGTTTCCTTTTTCATTTTAGACCTCATAGAAATGAATTCACACATCTCTTCTTCCATTCCTATCTTTTACGTGGCATGATTTTTTCATTCATGTTGTTGTATATCACATTTATTCTTCTTGATAGTATTGTAGTACTTCATTATAAGAATATTCTCCAGTTTTTTTAATCCATTCTCCTGTTAAATACACATGTGAGTAATTTCTAGTTCATAGCTATTTTGAATAAAGCTACTATTCCCATTCTTATAAATGTCTTTTTCTATATATATGTTATCTCTTGGGCAAATAACGGGATGGAATTGTTGGATCATGAAGTAGAAGTATAATTAATTTTATTTTAAAAGTTCATTAAAACACTGTCAATTTGTTCTTCAAAATAGTTTTATCAAATTAAACTTGCTACCAATGATATATGAGCATTTTAAGTTCACAATAACACATCCATGTTTAACATTTTCAGTCTTTCCTTTTAGCCATTCTAGTGGGTACATTTCTGTGGCTTTATTTTATATTTTCCTGATGACTAATGATGAGCACGCTGTAGTATGCTCAGTTGCCATTCCACTCTATTCTTGTGTGCATTGTCCTATCAAGTCTTCCATGACAGGATAATCAGTTCAATTTAGTCCATGGTTTTGAACCCTTGCTCTTAGTCATTCAAAAGGAAGAAAACATGAGTGGAGTTCTTAGGACAAATGAGAGAAGGTCAGAGACTCAACCATTTAGTAGAGATACTCTCTGTACTGTCCATACCTTCTTGGTAACTTACCATTACAGGGTAGGTCAACAGTGTCCTGGGACACTCTACTTGAGAATATTCTTTTGGCCTGCATCTGAGACAAGCAAAAGTGCCAAAGAATGTTTGTTTCCAGGAGCAGCTCTCAGACAATACGAAGGGAAGAGCAGGCTCCATCCTCCAGTTGCCTCGCATGCATGGTTTAACTTTGTAGCATGTTCTACACTGTCTTCCAGAGTTCCCCAGTGGAGCCAAATCTCAGTGCTATATAGGAATACCTTATTCCATGATGCAAACTTATCGGCCCACTCTTGATCCCTATTGATTGCTCCTGTTGATTTTCTCTGGAATCAATTTCAAAGTGAACTACTAGTACTCAAGTTCTTGGGTTGTAATATAAGCTTCTGAGAAAGACAACTAAGGCATCTATCCTGCAAGATGTATGCTGGGATGTAAGAGTTGTTGTGTGAAAGCTTATCTGAGCAGTTTTGTGGGCTAGGTTGACGAAGTTATAACTTTGCCTGGGTAGACACAAATGAAAAGATTAGATGAACATGGCAGAAAGTCAAGATGGGCGGTGCCTAGCAGAAGTAACGTCCCTGTGGGCTAATGGCTGAGGCTGTTGGAATAGGTTTTCCAGAAAACGTTGAGTGTGGCAGCATCACGGAAGTGTGAATTGACAGGAGGTGAGGCTATTCCTGTCAATGACATCAATGACAGTGGCATGAACATACAGGTCAGATTGTGAGTAAATTTTCTTAGAACTTGAGATGAAATGGGAAGGAACAAAGAATAAATGTTACAATGACATAGAATGAAATAAGGAAGATTCTCAAAGGAGAGATTAAGAAGCTTTGATTTTGTTTCATAAACAGAAAGCTCTGAACATTTTCCAGCAAGGATTTACACAGTCAAAGCAGGTTTTTCAGAAATTCAAAATGTCATGTCATTATGGGGGGGGGGGTCAATCAAGATTTTTAGAAAGTTCTTGGTCCAGTTTAGTGGTTCTGATGTAAATTGATGAAAATCTTCAAAGTAGGCAGTGGGAATAAGGAATGGAAAGGACCAATCAATTCAAGAACCGTTTGAAAAGATTCAATAGAATTTGATGACACTGATAATTGAAATTGGAGAAAAGATAAATGAGTGAAAGTTGATAAGGCTTCCAGGCAGTTGGTTTCAAAATGCTTTCATCACCTTCAAAATGATCAAATTATGGAGGAGGTAAAATTTGAGAGTAAAACAATTCATTTAATTTTATGAATAGTAATTGAAACTCTGGCTCCCTTTAGGTGATTGATAATTTTACATCCACAGGCAGCAGATATTTTAAAATCAGGGACTAGATTTCAAGAGAGAGTTGGTGCTGTTAAATTATATCTGGGGGTCATCTTAGAAGTAATACTTAAAGCTTTGACCATGAATGTGATCACAAAGGAGAAAAGTTAAAAGGGTTTAGAACACAGGACTGGGGATTAAGTCCTGAGAAAATGACTGAATTTAGGGAGAAAAAGGAAAAGCAGCAAGTACTAAAATAAGAAGGTACAGTCAGACAGAACATGGAGTTTAAGGGAAAATGACATTATTATAATGGGGAGGGGGTAAAATCTGTTAGAGGTTTCAGTGATCAAGGGGAAGAAGCTCCTTAGCTATAAAAAGGGCAATTCAGTACCAGTCTTGGTGACCTCTCCTGAGCCTGGTTGAAAACTGAGATAAATAAATGAATGGATAGATGATGATGATGTTGGTGATGATGATGATGATGATGATGATGATGATATAAACAACATAATCAGATGCTAAGGTATTTTAGCATCACTGTGTGGGTTCTTTAAGAGCTGAAATGCCAGGGGCATAAACTGGTGGAATTAGGAATGGAACCAAGAAGGAAGTTCATGACCTTTACAAAAGAGTGGAAGGAGATTTGCAGGAGGGAGATCACCATGAATAAAATCTTTGAGAGACTGATGGCATTGAGAAGAGAACTAGAAGATGGGGGTATTTACAAATTCGCTCATACATAAAATTTACAGCTCCTAAACTAATGTACATGTGGAAACAGATTTTAAAAAATTAAACGTGCGACTACTGGACCTAGTGTTGAAGGAGCTACTTCTAAAAGCAACTGAGTTAGTGAAAGTGATTTTAGTGAGCAGAGATACAGAGCAGAAACTAAGATACTTTGAGAGCTAAAGGTGAGTTTGATGTGGACTCATTTCTTCTTTGAGATGATTGTGTATGAGGTACAGAGAATAGGGGTACAGTTTCTTGGAACCAAGCACAAACATCCTGTTTTTTATAAAAGTCCATTGCTCCTTCTGCAACAGGTTTCTCCTGCAAATGTATCCAGTAGTATACATTCTGTTTCAATGTCTGCTTATCCTTCTGAAATATTGAGCTAGGTGGATTGCATGCTTGGTTAGAGTGTTGATGAAAGATGGGAGTAGGGAAAGATAGACAGCCAGATAAATTCGGCTACCTCAACAAGACTGTGTTTTCTAGTTTTTTGTTTTTTTTAAATATTTTAAATTGCTAAATACTATTCAATCACTGTTTTAATTTTTCTTTTCTTTTTCCAAAGATTTTTGAGCTCTTGTGAGACAAATGCCCTGCCTAGCATGTTTGAGTTGCTGAGGTCCAGTTACCCCAAGATGCTCAAATCTGTTCTCAGAAAAGTTGTTGCTCCAAGCTAATGATATCAGAATATAGTTGAATGGGAAACACAATCTTGGATAAAAGTTTCTTCCCCACTGGGTTTCCTGAATATAATAGCAATGCGATTAGCTCATTTTCCCAGTGATTGAGTTGGCATAGATCCATAGATTTATAAATAGAATTTATTGTGAAAGTTACTGTGCTACTGGGGTAAGTGGCTATTGCAATTTGATGATAGAATGTGCTCTCTGAAAAGAAACTATTATATGCCTTATATGCCCTGGCCATCTGAGGACAAAGAAGTACAGAAGATACAAGTGAGTTTTGTTTTCAGTCAATTCTACAGTTATGAACAACCAGCTATAGTTAACATTTGGCAAATTGATATTTTACTACTACTCCATTTTCAGTTGTGTTAATCGAGCAGGTTGGGGGTAAATGGCAATTTCAAATGCTTCACCATTTTGCTGTCTTCTGGCAGTCAAATGGTGACCTGTTGGAGTGTGTCCAGATTTCTGCTGATGTCTCCCCGAGAGAGCAATAGACTCAAGGAATTTGAATACCATTCAGAGTTGGCCACCGATCTGTGCCTCACTCTCATCCTCATAAATTAAGATTTTTATTTACTTCATTCAGATTAGACTAATGGTGACTTTCTGAGGTGAGCCCTGTGATGAAGGACATTTATGTAATTGAAAATATCACATGGCTATCACCACAAAAGCATAACTCCTTTCTGAAGGATAGAGTTGCATGTTGCCACTAAACCAAAACTGTTTTCAATGAGTTTGATTTCAGTGGGGCTTTGTGCTTTGTCTTCTAGTCAAAATCGTAATAGTGAGAAAACATTTTTTATCTTAAGCAGAACAGTATTTAATGCTTTCTCTTAAGCCATTGGCCATTTCCCTAATCACCGAGTTCTCTGCCAGGCTCATCCATGAGAATGCATGTGACTCTATGTAACTGGCTTGGGTTGTATACATGTAGAGCTGTCTTTACATTGCATTTCTTTCTCCTTGATAGTCTAGCTCCACAGTGAGAGCCTATCACACTAGTAAGTCACGAATGACCATGAGCCCTGGCTTCAGCTCCCAGTGGAACAGCAGCCAACCAGCCTGGAATACATACTCCTTCCCAAGAGCAAGCTTGCACTACCAGTCCCATGCCAGCTATACCTACTGTACTGGACACCCTGCTGTAAGTACTCATTCATTCCTATTTAGTACATTGGATGCTTTATACAGGTACATTTAAACCTAGAGGTAATATTTCTCTGTTAATTGGACTGTTTTTCTAATCAATACATTGCTCTTAAGTAAATGAGATGATCAGGGGAGAATGTCTAAAGTGTTTAAATGGCATATGTTTGGGTGATCTTTGCTGAAAATTGATATTTCATTTAAAGTTATTTCTAGGTAACATAAGTAGGAAGAATTTTCAGAATGGTGGGGCATGGAGACAATATGTACCAATCTGTTTTTATCCTTCTGGCTTCCTCTTGGCTGTGGAGTATCAATCTAGTTGCTTGCTATGTGTGTGGAGGAATCTTTCAAAATGGTGTAGAGCAGTCAGTGGATCTTGGATGCTGGCATTATCATCAGTGACCTTAGGTATTTGTGCATATTTAAAAATATAGGAATGTTTTCCAGTTAGTACTACACAAAACTCTGTAGATGTTGGTGAAGATAACTCAAGGTCACTTAAAAGTAGCTTACGTTTATTGAACATTTAATATTTTCTAAGGTCTTTACTAGGCACTGTTGAATGTATTCTATTGTGTTCATATTTATGTAGATAGATAAACACATTTGTAGAATTTATACATATATGTGCATATATGTGTGTATATATATATATATACATATATATATATATATATCTCCTTTCAAATAGGTATTTTAGCATCATTTTAAGGGATAGTGAAATAAAGTTCAGAAAAATTAAATGTTTTGCTCCAAGCTACACAACTTGGAGGAGGCCCAAGATTCAAACACTGCCTGTCTAACCTTCCACCAGTATTCTTATCCATTATACTATATTGCTCTTTCTCAGTGACTCCGTGTATTTATTTATATCCAAGGACAATTACAGGACTGTATACTGGATAAAATTCTTTCTAATCCTTTAATTATGCATGCTATTCCTCCATAAGGAGCATTTGTCTTTCTAAAATACCTGATTTTAGGTCTGGGGTAGGAATGGAGAGTAGATACAGCCTATCTTAGCAACCACTGGGAACACCATAGGTTGTAGTCACTTTCTGTGCTTTACAACTTGGTGCCTGATAATTTATTTGTGGGAGACCACTGAGAAGACAGGGAGTCCAATAAGAAAAATTGAAGCAAAAAGATTACAGACTCTTTAAAAAAGAGTTATAGGTGTTACACTTCTGATTTCAGGGATACTGTAAGGATTAACTTTAAAGCCTACTTGACATTCTTCCATTAATCCAACATTTAAACTTTCTTTCAAATTTCCTTCCCATGCTTGATCAGATGACATTAAACTCTTGACTCTAAGATCAGTATTCATTTAGCCATACTACTTCGTGGTAAAAAGAATTATATCATCTGAAAATAAGCCAGTGGTTCAACGGAGGAGACTATGAGAGCCGGGATAGGAGAATGACATCCAAAAAACAGGGACTCTCTCATAGTCCTTCCTGGGATCCATTTTACAAGTCAAAGTACTAGAGAAATAGCTGGGGTCCAAAAATGTAAGAGTAGATTCCATGGTTGCCACGCAGCGTAGGAACCAAAGAGGTTTTGTGGTAAAAACTCCAGAAAGGGAATCCTTGTCTGAACACATTCCCAGTGATTTTTCTGAACTCATATAATTTAGTAGGTTTAGCAGAGTTATAAATGCTCTGCTCGCCTTGTGAGAGCCAGCCCTTTCTCCAGCTCACTAGTTGGGTTAAAGATTTTCAGTTATTTGTTTTGTTTGCCTAGGAAGCACCTAACTCAAAGGGCTGCCTTTGACCTCCATTCCCCTATTACCAAGGAATCCTGATATCCCACAAGTGTCTGATTAGTTAACTTGTAATTGATGACCTTGTTAAAAATCTCATAATACATTATGGCCTCTGCCTAACCAAATAAGTGTTTTCTCAGAATATTCATCACTGTATTAATTTTCTATGGCTGATGTAACAAACAACTTCAGACTTGACTTAAAACAACACATATTTGTTGTCTTACAGTTCTGGAAGTTATAAGTCTGAAATGGGTTTTACTAAACCAAAATGGAAGTGTTGACAAGGCCACACTCTTTGATGAGACTCTAGAGGAAAAGTTGTTTTTTGCCTTTTCTAGCTCTGGGGCTACATTCCTGGCGTATTTTGGCTCATGGGCCTTCTCTGATCTTTAAGATTGACAACATAGCATCTTTTTTTTTTTTTTTTTCAATATTTTTTAGTTGTCGATGGACCTTTTTTTTTTTTTATTTTTATTTGGTGCTGAGAATCAAACCCAGTGCCTCACACTCTGCTCTGCCTTCATATTGCCTTCTTTGTCTGTAGTCAGATCTCTCTGTACCTTCTTGAGAAAACACTTGTGATTATATTTCAGCCCCTTTCTCCGCAATGATCCAGGATCATCTCCCAGTCTAAAGATTCTTAATCACATTTGCAGAATTCCCTTTGCCATGTAAAGTAACATGGGTTCTCAGGATTAGGCCATGAACACCTTGGCAAACCATTTTTTCAGACTGTCACAATCGGAATATCCAGTGACTAATGGCTAACTTCTGAGGCATTAGGTAAGCACTTGGTATAACCGAAAACCAGTGAGACTTATCTTACTAAAGAATGAATGAAAGGTGTTCTTTAATGATGGAGCATAGAAATGGATACCCCACGGCAATCCAAAATCACTGAAACTCATAAGCAAAAGTTTGATTTTTCTGAAACTCCTTGTCTTCACTTCTAAAATGAGGAGATGGTAACTACCATCTGACAACCACTCTAATACATATATTAAAAGAAAATGCAAGACAAGCTTATTAAAGTTTAATTCATTGCATTAGTAAATGAAAAATTCAGTCAAATGAAGAAACTATGTTCAGGCATATAGAATGGCTACTTCAACTTGGGATATAAAATAGCAAAATAATATTCAAAAGGTCCATGTAAGACAATAATTTAACTTAAATTCACATGCTATATATACAATATTCTTTTTATTGTTTAAGGAAGTTAATTATATATATTATAATATTATTATATTCTTTCCTAGTTATATTTATTTGAAGCACATTTCCTTCATAAAATCATCGTAACAATTTACAAATAATACATTGACTGGTATGTTGGTGTGATCGTCCATTTGACACTTTTGTCACTAAATAGTGATAACACTATCTGCTTTGTGATTTGATATAAAGGGTGCCATCAGATTTCCAACAACTTCCTATTAACTCATAGTTGCTTGGTGACTAGGGCTCATGTTAATCACAAAAGAAGGGATTCTTTGGCTACCCTCACACCAGTTCTCCACTCTCCCCACATCTGCTCCTCTCTTTCAGGTATCTTTTTGCACCTGAAATGATGTTATCATTTGGGGGACTCTAGGGAGATGGAGAGAGTGAGAGAAATAGGAAGATTAAGAGTGGATGGGGTGCTGGGTGTGGTGGCACACACCTATAATCCTAGTGGCTCCAGAGGCAGAAACAGGAGGATCACAAGTTCAAAGCCAGTCTCAGCAACTTAGTGAGGCCCCAAGCGTCTTGAAATAAAATATTTTGGAAAGGGGGTTGGGGATGTGGCTCAGTGGTTAAGACTAGGATTTTCTTGATTTTTTTTTTTTTTTTCTTTCTCTAGTGAGGATGCAAGCTATGCCTGCACACTTCACTGGGGCTAAGCAGAAGACAGTTTGTGCGAACATGAGACAGTGAGCAGGGAGAGCCCAGAGGTGACCAAGGAGACAAAGCAGAAAGGGGTAAAGAAAAGAAGACGTAAAGAAAAATTTAAAAATAGTAACAAAATAAAAAGGAATAGTTTGCTCAAAGATACTGCCCTGAGGCCTTGTCTGTCCTTCAAGAGAAGAGGCCATATGGGAGGGAGAGTTGACAGTGTGGCATTAGATTTCTCTTAAAAAAAAAAAAAAAAATATATATATATATATATATATATCAAAACTCTGCAAAAGGAAGGGTGAAGACATGGCATTGCTTTGCTGGAGGACTCTCTCTTTCATCATTAAAAAGACTTACAGTAACAAATAAAAAATAAAATGAAAAAAAATTTTAAAAGGCTTACAGGAAGTTTCCTCCCTAGAAACTTATTTACAGAGCACAGGAGACCATTTTCCAATTGCCTTCCATGAGAAGTTAGGTTGTGAAATAAAACCAGTGTCCCCCAAGACTACTACAGTGGACCTCACCACACAATGAAGGCACTCTGTCCATATCTTTGGCAGCTGTTCATATATAGGGCACCTGATACCCCCAGTGTGGGCTGCTTCCTAAGTCCAGGTCCTGTTTTTCCCCATGGACAACAACAAGTACTTCTTCAGCAGTTTATAATAGCAATTAGAAGAGGCTGCAGGCCTCCTTTCTCTTCCTTGAGGACTTTGCGCTTCAAGAACACCTACCTTCTTTGAGAATAAATATGGAATTCTCTGTAACAGGTACCTCCAATTGTCTGTTCTAATTCCCAAACCAGAAAGATATCTTGGAAACGCAACTTGCTTGTTTGTTGTTTCAGGCAACTTTTTCACTACCGTGACCAAAGACCTGACCATTGCAACTGTAGGGGAGGAAAAGTTTATTTGAGGGCTCACGGTTGCAGAGGTCTTAGACCACAGAAGGCTGGCTCCATTCTTTGGGGTTCAAGGTGGGGTTGAACATCATGGTCGGAGAGTGTGGCAGAGGGAAGCAGTGTACATCATAGTCATCAGGAAGCAGAGAGAGATTCCACTCTTCAAATACAAAATATACACCCCAAAGTCACATCCCCAATTATCCACTTCCTCCAACCACACCCCACCTGCCTCCAGTTACCACTCAGTTAATCCCACCAGGGATTACATCACTGATTAGGTTAAGACTCCACAACCCAATCATTTCTCCTCTGAACCTTCTTGCCCTGTGTTACACGTGAGCTCATATCCAAATGATAACATCTGTAATATCTGGAGATGAAACACAAATCCTGGAATTTAGATTATTAATTGCCTTCATTGGTTATCCAAATTATTCTATTTACTAATATTTTCAGAAATGTTTCAGTACTTTGACAACCAGTACGACTGGGCACTAACTTAATAATAGTTCTGCAGAAACTTTTGAGGCTATGGAAAACTTTTCGAGGGGTGCAGAAAATGGATGGTTTTTAGGGAAATAATGACCAGATCGTCCATTTCATTGAATTTTCTTTGTAATCTGATTTGCTGATAACTCAGCAGTATTCTAGTGCTATGGTCACCATATTCCGGTTTTCCTGGTTTATGCTTATTTCCTAGCATAGTTATTAATAGTGTCTCCTCTTTGCTCTCAAAAATGTTCAGGTTTAGAAGATATATGATCTCCCTACCATAGCCTGTTCCAAAAAAGAAAAAAACAAAGCATATTCTATGCACATAAATCTTACTGTGGCCCATTGCCTCAGGGTATAGAAGCTCCCCAGGAGAGCATCAACAAAGGAAATGCCTCATGTAATGATTAATCAGGCACCATAAGCCAATGGGGCTTCCAGTCTTTCCTAGCCATGTGTATATCTAGTACTGAGGGAGAAGAATAGTGTTATCATGATCTGAAACTTACAGCCTTTGCAATTATTTAAACTTATAATGAGAATTTAAGATAACTTAAAAATGAGAAAGAGGGTATGTAATTTTTCAAAATTCTTCTAGAAACATGTGAACAGACCACTACTTAATGCTATTTAAAGACATTATTCAATGCTATTCTTCCTAAACTTTAGAAAAATCACCTCATGGAGGCCATTCTTAACAGAAGGAGCTGCTAGGAACTCAGTACACTGGCTGCCCCCAGCCCTGCCCAGCTGCTTCTCTGCATGTCTGTATCTCCTCATAGCATACCCTGTCCAAGGCCTTAATTTTCCCCTCACAAGATATCCAAGACAAAATGTACAAAGCAGATGGTAACATGGTTGCCTTCATTTATAGGTGGAGCAAGAAACTCTATCAGGATTATTTTACTCCTCAGAATAGTATATCCAACTGACAGTGGTTTCAGAGGGATAGTTGGGTTTAAACTGTTTGAGTAACACATCTGGATGTAGAAATGTGTATCTTTGTGAAGGATGGCTGCTCTGATACCACTCATCCTAAATCCTCCTTTACAATGTGCCAAGACTGCCCAATGAATGGGGGAAGAAGTGAAGCTGTGGATTTTGGGATGGAAATTAGGAGACCATGCAGTGCTTACTGGTTCTCTTATAGAGCTTTCCTTCTGACTGTTCTCTCTCTGACATGTCCTCTCTGAACCCAGTCACTGTTGTGAGGGAGCCTATACCAAATGGAGAGCCCAACCTGTAGGTTCTCTGGGAAATAGTTTCAGTTTAGCTCAACCTTTCAGGGACCAGACACATGAGTGAAGGAGACTCCAGATGACTCCATCCTGTAGCGCTGACTCACTTTCAGGTATCAGTGTCTTCCCATCAAAAGTTCTGGACACGAGAGAACAGAAACAAACAATTCCCAATGTGTACTGTACATGTTCTCAATCTTCAGAAATTGTGGGCATAGTAAAATTCTTATAGCTTTAAGCCACTGAAACTGGAATAGTTTGTTTTCCAGTAGTAGGAACATGAACAATAAACTTGGTAATGTTTATAGGTATTACTTCACATACTATTTTTTGTTTGTGTATGTTATAAACACTTAAAAATCTACTTGCCTAGCCATTTCTGATGATATAATACATTGTTATTAACCTTAGTTAGTATGTTGTACAATAGATCTCTTCAATTTATTCTTCCTATCTGGTACTTTATATCCTTTGACTAAAATCTGCCAAGCCCTCCCCTTTCTCCAGTCTCTGGTAACCCTTATAGCCTCTACTTGTAGACTTACAGCTATCATTTTCCTTTCTCTTTTAGATTTCATCTTAAACTTGCTAAGACTTATTTGTGGCTTACATTTGATCTGTCCTGGAGTATATTCTGTGTGTGCCCTTGACAACAAAGTGGATTCTGCTGCTATTAGATGGAATGTTCTATATGTATCTAATAGGTCCATCTCGTTGAAAATATAGTTCAAGTCTGATATTTCATTATAGCATTTTAGGCTTTCTCTAGCCTGTTTCTCCAAACTTCTCCCATAAATCAATTCTGAAGTTCCCTTCATATCTTCAGTTATAGTTACAGCAATGATCCTCCACATTTGGTCAGTACCAATTTTCAGTGTTGGCCATCTTCATGTTACTAGAATGAAATAGCAGAGGCAATTAACTTATAAAGAAAAAAAAAGGCTTCTTTAGCTCATCATCTTGGAAGGTCCAGCCCAAGACCAAGTGACCCCTATTCTAGGGACCTCTGTTGAGGCTACAGGCTGGCAATATGGGGGACATTGCTTCCATCATGGGCCAGGAAATAGACTGACAGGTCAGGATCTTACAGTCCCTTTCAAGGACATGCCCCAACATAAAGATCTCCCACTAGACTTTACCTCTGAAGGTTTTTAACATCTACCAATAATGCCAGTTTGAGGATCAGTCCTTTGACACAGGGACTTTGTGGAGACATTCATCTAAACCATAGTGAACTGTATATTTTCAGATAAATTGTATTATTGGTCTCATATTCTTATGCCTCATCAATTCTGTTGTTGATGATTTCCATTGTATTTTTCATTTCATTCATGATATTTTTCAGTTCTAGAATGTCCATGTATATATATATGTCTATGAACATAGATACATATATATTTCAGTCTCTGTTAAATTTCACATTTGTTTACTTTTTATGCTCTTAATTTTAGTGAATCAGTTTCCTATTTTCTGGAAATTCCCTTAGCTTTCATAAACTAGTTATTTTGAATTCTTTGGCAGTACTTTGTATATCTATGTTTCTTTCGGGTCAGCTACTGGGAGATTGTTGTGTGCTTTCATGGAGACAGAGAGATAGACAGATAGATATATGTGTCTTTGTTTTTTCATATTTATTATTGCCTTGTGTTGGTATCTGCATTTGAAGCAGTGGGAACTAATTCCTGTCTTTGCTGACTTACTTTGTATAAACCCCTCACCTGTCTGTAGATTCTAGAAAGGTTATATAGCATGGTCTAAGGATGGGCTTCCTGCTAGAATCCTCAGGCAGTTTAACCATATTCTTGAGTCAGTCAGCAGGCGGACATGCCTAATGCCCAGATCTACTGACTGGAGAAATGAGATTAGAGTCTGTGTCCATAGGAACTGGACTGGCATTAGGATGGGCCTCGAACCTTAATTTGAAGGAGATAGTCTGAAGCTAGAATGGGCCTGGCACCTGAGTCCATATGGATTGAACTTGAGCCTGATTCTTCAATGACTGGTTGGGGTAAGACTTACACTTGGAACAACAGTGATGAACTTGGAACTTGGTTCTGCAGGGGTGGTCTTGGAGCCTCAGTCCTCAGGGTCTGGCCTGCCACATGGTCTGCCTCGAGCCTACTGAAGCATACCTGGACCTGAGGTCCTCAGGATCTTAGAGTGACATGAATCAGCCTGGTGTCTGGTGCTGCCTTGGTACTGAGGCAGAACTTGGGCCCATGGAGGGGTCGGGTCTGAAGCCTAGAATCGTCAGCCTAGAATTGTCAAATACCCTGGTATCTGGAGCAACTGGGGCTGGCCTGAAGCTGGGGTGGATAATGACTTGTAATCTTTGTCTGCTGCTGTTAACTTAGAACCTGGGTGAGCAGGTGGTAACCTAGAGGTTAGATCTGTGAGGTCTATTCTGGGTCTTGCACCTTGGGGGCTGGGTTGAGACCAGGGTACACTGGAGCAATTCTGGAGCCTGGTTCTGTGAGGGAAAGTCCAGCCCTGGGTCCTTCTGAGATAGACCTCAATCATGGATCTGCTGGAGCAGATTTGGACACCCATTCTGCTGCATTTATTTATTTTTTATGTAATAAATTCAAGGTTCTATGAGTACAGGGAAAGGGAGTAGATATCTGCAATAGGGATCTATATTGGTTTTCTTCCCCCTGCATGCCTTTAGCTATTTCCTAGAAGATTAAGTCTCATTGAAACAGTTTTAAAATTCCTCACTGTTTAAGTCATCTTTATTGCTGAGACTAAAAGACCTAACAAGAACAATTTTAGAGGAGGAAAAGTTTATTTGGGGGTTCATAGTTTCAGAGGTCTCAATTCATAGAAAGTTGGCTCTATTCCTTGGGGCTTGATGTGAGGCAGAAAATTATGTTGGAAGAATGTGGCAGAGGGAAGTATCTCACATATTAAACAAGAAGCAAAGAGAGAAAGACTCTACTTGCCAGACACAAAATATATACCCCAAAGGCATGCTCTCAATGACCCAACTCCTCCAGCCACACCCTACCTGCCTTCAGTTACCACTCAGTTAATTCCATCAGAGGATTAATTCACTGGTCAGATTAAGGATCTCATAACCCAATCATTTTTCCTCTAACCCTTCTTGCATTGTGTCCCACATGAGCTTTAGGGGGATGCCTTACATTCAACCTATTTCATACACTAAAATCCAATTCCTGCATATATCACAATATTTAAACCCAACTTAATCAGCTGTGATACTGAATTGTGTGACTGGATTGTCAATGCCATCTGCACATGACTCAAGCTGAATATACCAGGAATTTCTATCTTAAACTCTCCTTGTTCTTTTGCTTAATAAATCAGGGGCTAAGACTTTTTTCACAAAAATGTATTTGCTTCCTGATTATACTTTTACAGTTGTTTTGTACTTATTTACATAACCTTCTTAGAGCAAGAAGTCCCAGCCATGACCCATTAACTGTTTTAAACTTTGGATGAAGCCATATCTTCAATGAAGCAAACATAAATTGAGTACATGCTATATTTTTTACAGTATGCTTACTGGAGATATTGTTAGGAGTAGAGAAGATAAACAAAGGGATTCAGCAGAAAACCAACTCTGTATGTTCAAGTTGCTTAAAAGCATTTAGAGAAGAGTTTGTGAAAACAAATGTTTTTGATGATAACAGTAAGATTCCAAACCAATAGTTTGCCAATGTTAAGTGTGTGACCTTGTGTATTAGTCAAGGTTCTCTACAGGAACAGAATAAACAGGTAGTATGATTATAAAAAGGGGATTTATTAGATTGGCTTACATGACCAGAAGCTGTATAGTCCACAGTGACCACCTGCAGGCTGAAGAGCTGGAAGAACCCATAGCCGTACAGTTCAAGAGGCTGAAGCCTCAAAACAAGAGGGATCAATAGTGCTAACCTAGTCTGAGACCAAAGTCTTCTGGAAACTCCCTGGAGAATCACTGGCAGAGTCTGCTTTGAAGGAGCAAGAGTCTGATAACCTCGGGTGATCGCAGCTGCAATCAAGAGAACCTGTTCAAGAAGAATCAAACTTGCATCTGCTGCTGCTTTCTTGTTCTTCCAACTTTTATTCCATTCAAGCCACTATCCTCTTGGACAGTGCTGCCCATGATGAGAAGCTCTGCACTGCAGTTCGCTATCCCACATTTCAATCATTCCTAGACACCCTCACGGACACACCCAGAAGCCTCTTAATCTTCAGCATCTCTTAACCCAACAAGCTGACACTTCAGAATAACGATTACACCTTGCAACACTGTAAGTTAAAGAAGCTGTAGGAATGTAACAGCTCAACATGGACACTCTGGAATCAGACAGACATCTCCAAGCTGTCTTACTCAGTAGCTCCATGACCTAGGGCAGTTATTGAATATCTGATAGTCAACTTCTTCCTCTGTAAAATAGACAAATTATAGCTTCCTTCTTGTGAACTTGGTGTGAATTTAGTGAGATAATCCACATGATGCTGTCAAACAAAGGCTTATCCCTTTAAGTCACATAATAGATAGACATTATATTAAAATAGGAAAGAACTCAATTTTAATTTGGGTCATCAGAGGTTTATAGACTCCTAATTTGCACTGTTTGGGTGGCATCTTCTTTATGACTCTGGGACTTCAACTTCATCTTTTGAGAAAGCTTCATATACATGAAGAATTATTCCCAGCTTCCTGGAAATTTCAACCTTTTCTCTTTCTTTTCTGTGGAATGTCTGTAGCCGAGACTAGGAAGGTGCTAGAAATTTGCCCATATTTTGGTCTTTTTAGTGAGGCTTGAGAACTAAATTCAATTTGTTTCATGTGCTTTTCTTGCCATGGGTTTTATGAGTGAGAATCCTATGCTGCTTCTATCTCCTGGCCTTTACTTTTCCGCGCAGGAAAAATCAGGGTCTGAGCTGGTGTATTTCTTTCTCTTTGTGTTGTTTCCAGTCATATTCTCCCTTCTGTGGCCTTTCCTCTTTTCTATTGTTCCCTTTCACTATCTCTTCAATGTTTGGCTCAATACTATTTAATTCTGGGCTGGGGATATAGCTCAGTTGGTAGAGTGCCTGCCTCCCAAGCACAAGGCCCTGGGTTCAATCCCCAGCACTGCAAAAAAAAAAAAAAAAAAAAAAAAAAAAAATTACTATTTAATTCTGAGTATCCCAAGCAGATGTTTTGGAAAATGGATTCACTCGTCTATCAGATGATACTCATACTTCATATCAGATGGTTCATACTTCCTGTGGCAGATGCTTGAAGTTTGTTAGACTATGTTGAAACTCTAGGCTGTGGTGTTTCATGCTGCTTGAATCTAGCTCTGATGGTTTTTCAGTTTTATATGTTTGCCTCTCTTTTTTGTTGTTGTTCTAATTACTTTTACATGACAATAGAATGCATTTTGACACACCATACATAAATAGAGAGTAACTTCTCATTCTTCTGGTTGTACATGATGTAGACTCACACGAAGCAGACATTATTACCCTATGTACATAAATGATTACATGATCAGTGTGATTCAACATCATGTATATTTGACTTTCTTAAAAAAATTCCCTGCCATAATTATACTTAAAAATTAACTTTAAGATTGACTAATTATAATACATATCTCATTTAGTTGTAAAATTTGAAATTGTCAATAAAATATTTCCTTACAGAAGTAAACTATTTTCAAAGGCTTTGGTTGATAGCATGAAATCTTATGCAATTTGGTTATGACAACTGGGGTGAGATTAAATTCTTTTTATGACAAGAAATCTGATACATGAGAGGAATTTGAAGATGATAAGAAAAGAAAAAGCAACACCATTGTTACAAAAGGCACATGAGATAGAAAGGTTTTGGTTTATGATCAATGCTGTTCTAAAAAATGCGAGGGCTGATATAAATGACCAGTTTTATCTGTTATCTGTTCTCTATAGGAGTGAAGGCTCCTGACACAATCTTACTAAGCTGAGTCTTTGAAGAAAAAACAATGACAAAATGGACTTTTATTGTAAAGATTCCCTTTTGAAAAGTAAAAGAATAATTTTAAACTTAAAAACAGAATGTTTCAGGTTGCATCCCCTTGTCCTTTTAGGAGGAGCCAGGTATCATCAATTACTTCTTATGAAGGGACTTTCAATGTGGTCTCTTAAAGCCAAACTTTGCAGCAATCACAGGCAGTGAACTCGAATGGCACAAGCTTATCAGCTCGGCTCATCGGAGCATCTTTGTAATCATTCATGCATGAATATCCATTAAGACTGTGTCAAACTTCTATTTTTTTTTCAACTAGAAACTAATTCAGGTTATTTCAGGACAAATGTTCAAACTTTTAAAATATACATTAAAATTAAACAAAAAATCCCTACCTCCTCCTTCTCTGGCAGTGAGCATGGTCATTTATCTTATCAGACACTTTCTGGTTGTGGATATATATTCTTCAGCAGTTCTTTAGACTTCGATGTGTATTTTAATACTAATACAATAGTTGCCCCACCCACATCACCTTATATGTGGGGGATATATTTCAAGACCCTTAGTGAGCACCTGAACTGCAGCTGATACTGACAGTTGATTAGATAGTTGAGATGACTACTCAGTGACTGATAGGCAGATAGCATATAAATGTGGATACACTGGATGTATTTCATGCGGAATGGTGTGGGCCAACATGAAATTTCATTGTATACTCAGTGTGGTGTGCAATTTAATAAGAATTGTTTATTTCCATAGTTTTCAATATAACATTTTTAGACCATGGTTGGCCACTTGAGCACCTGAGACCACAGAAAATGAAACCACAAATAAGTGAAAACTTCTATAAAAAAGTAATAATCACAAAAATATAACGAACTGTACATCTCTCAATGCAATAACCAGCTTTAGAAACAGAACATTTATCAACCCTTTTGACTTTCCCATATGTTCCTTAAATATATCCCCTTTCTAGCTTCCAAAAGTAACCATAATCTAGGATTTTGCTTTAAGCATTTCTTTGCCTTTCTTCATGGTTTTGCCATTTATACATATTTTAACATATTCTTACCTAGGTTTGAACTTAATGCAAAATATACTATATGTGTTTGTGTAATTTTTTTGTTTTTGATCAATATTATATTTTTTCATTTTTTAAAATTTTTTCAGACTGCATTTTGGTTCATTGTACACAAATGGGGTACATCATTTCATTTCTGTGGTTGTGTACAATGTAGATTCATACCATTTGTGTAATCATACATGTACATAGGGTAATGATGTCTGTCTCATTCCACCATTTTTCATACCCCCCTCCCTCTCATTTTCCTCTACATAATCTAAAGTTCCTCCATTTTTCTCTCACCCCCCAACCCACCCCCATTATATATCATCATCCATTTATCAGGCAAAACATTCAGCCTTTGGTTTTTTGGGGTTTGGCTTATTTCACTTAGCATGATATTCTCCAATTACATCCTCTATCTGCGAATGCCATAATATTATTTGTGGAGATTCCTCAGAAAACTTGGAATGGATTCACCTTTTGACCCAGTTATCCCACTCCTCAGTTTATACCCAAAGGACTTAAAATTAGCATACTACAGTAATGCGGCCACGTCAATGTTTATAGCAGCTCAATTCACAATATCTAGATTGTGGAACCAAACTCAATGCCCTTCAACAGATGAATGGATAAAGAAAATGTGGTATATATATTCAATATTATATTTTTAAGGTCCGTCCTTTTGATGGGAGTAGCTATAATTCATTCACCTTTGTCAATGCATTTATAGAGAGTTCATTGTCTGTACACATCAGAATTGATTTATCCATTTTAACGGTGGTGAACATGTGGGCTTTTCTGTGGTTGTACTAGAGAGTGCTGTTGAGTTCCTGCTTCCTGGTACCTATATTGGCTACCACAAGGGTGTGACATACTCAGATGGTCTAGGCACTATCAGATTGTGACTGTACTCTGCTGTATGGTTGAGCATAAGCCATTACTAGGACCTCTGTGTGAAATGCCATATTGTACTACCTTTTCTTCATTTTCCTATTGGGAATATTTGTCATTTTGCTTTATAATTTGTACAGTCTCTTTATATGACTGGATAATAATCTTTTGTCAGCTCTGTACATAACAAATACCTCCTTGCTGTGAATTATATGTCATTCATTATGGCATCTTTTGATGATTAATTGTTGTAAGGATGAATGTAGTAAAATTAATCAGCCTTTTACAAGCCAATCGTACTTTGTGTGTGTTGTTTGAGAAATTCTTTTTTAACCACAAGGCAGATGGTGGTTTTCTTTCCTTCTTCTTGTTCCCCTTCTAGTATAATCAAAGAAGTCAAACCGTTCCTTCCTTTCCATAATAAATTTGCCCTCAGTAGTTCCTTTTTTGATTTTTCTCTTGGAAATTTGAGGGATGACCAAGTGGGGTCAGACATTCAGGGCATTTTATTGCATTGTGCCTCCTTGTAGCTCTCATCTTCTCTTTGCATGGCCTGCAGAGCCACTGAGAGTTTCTCTGGGAACAATAATGCCACATTTCCTCAAGTCTTCTGGGACCTCAGATTCTATCCCAGACAAGCTTTCCAACGAATATCTTTGGAACACATACAGTGTTACCCCTGAAAGAATCCTGGTGAGATGTAAATCAGACTTACCAGAGTTGGAAGCTCATTTCACTAACTATTCTGCACATTTCCTTTTGCTCAACAACCTATATGAATATTCTTTCTCTGCTGGAAATATGTCCCTTCTTTTGAATTTTGACATAAAGTATAATAATATTTAAATCTTCCCTTATTAGAGACACTTTGAGGTGGTCTCAGATTATTCTGAATTCTAAAATGAAGGTGTGAATGTGTGTACATTGCTTATATGTGTGTATACATGTGCATATATGTATATACATATGCATATATATATATTCTTATATATTTTTGATGCTGTTTTCTTTAAAATTTTTAAAAAAGTAGAATTGCTATGACTAGTGATATTTTCATTTAAAATTCTGATTGCAACTGCTAGGCTGTCTTCTAGCCTGTCTTAGATATTGTCAGTTAATTACACTTTTGTTAATTTGGGTGAGAATGGTGTTCTATTGTTTTAACTTCCATTCTCTCATCACTGGATAGGCCAACATTCTTTTAAATGTTTTTCCACCATTCATAATTTTTTAAAGACTCTAACTCCTTCCTTGAATGAAAATAGAGTGATAATACAAGCAATAAAACTAACAAGATATTTTGCACTTTACTGAAATTATATTTTCATCATAAAGGAATAAAATTAATGTCACCTGAAAATATACATCTTGTGGATATTCGTACTTCACCAAAAAAAAAAAAAAAAAAAAATCACAAACCTAACCATGCTAAAAGTAAATGGATTCATTTGGGTTTGCTGCCTGAAATCTTATTTTGTGTTTAAAATAAGGGGCAGGGAGCAGTTCCACCAATGCTTTCTCATATGTTCCATTAAGTGTTTGTATAACAAAATTTTCAATCAACAGATACCAGATTAAACAAAATACAACAAAATTCTTATTAATTTATTATTGTAAATATTCTTAAATAGATACTCAAGATTCTAATTTCTATTCAATATAATAAACTTTCAGTGAAAACATTTTTAACTGTTAATGACAATGTCATAAAGGTATAAAAAATAGAAAAATTACAAATTTCAGAATAAGAGGGGACACTTTTGAAGGCATGTGTATCTCAGCTGTCCTATTAATGTTCTATTTTTGAAATTAGGTAGTATTTTCACAGGGATTTGCATACATGCTTTATAATTTCTCATATTTGTGCAATATTTCTTAAAAATTAAAACCTCAGTGCTTGCCTTTTTCCATTTCTACTGTGGCACATAAAAACGGATTACCACTCTCAGGCTTAATGATCACATCTGAGAGATTCAAATGCCAGTGCATTTGGCAGAGATTTAGAGCAGAGTTTGCAGAGCCAGTTCACCAGTACTAAGGAGCCTGGATGCCGGCACCTAGTCTGGCAAAGGGAATACTGATGAAAGCAATTATTCAAATTCTTTTAGTTCTTATGGCCCCTCCAGTAATGAAAGTTCTTCAAAAGGAGGGTGGCATGTGACTCAAGGAATCTGCTCAAAACCACTATGTTAAACATTACTTAAAAATTTAGTCAACCTTTTTCTTGACTGATAGGCTGGCATAGGTTATGACATAGACTTGGTGCTCATAACCTTCTGCTGCTTCCTAAATTAAGAAGATGAATTTCTGAAATTTCCCGAAATTTTTGTTATGGAGGCCTAAGGGTCATTGTGATGTAATTCATGTGGCCATCTAGCTCACTTTGAAGTTAATCCAGGGAAAAGCTAATGACTATCACTTTTGGATTTAATCACGGATGTGTATAGTGCAATTTTGTGAAGCACTTCCTTCTGGGTAGTGAGACCTATCTTGTTTAAAGAAACAAAACTTCTTGTGGCAGATTTTTACTGATGGGCATGAATGAAAATGTAGCTTCATTTTGAGGGCAAGGGATAGTATGTATTTAATGGATGCACTTTTGGACCTGATATTGGCTTTGCTCTCACTGTGAGGTACCACAGCAGAGATTTACCCTATAGCAATGTTACATTGGAGTGGTGTTCAACACTGCTATCAGTGGCAGTTAACATTTATGGCACAATTCATTTAGATTTTTATGAGTCCTTCATGTTCCCTTTATGATCCCAAACAGGAAATGTCAGTGCAGGGAATGAGTAACACTATACACAGAAATCTCTTTGATTTCTTTTATATATTAATATTCACTAAATTTCTAAACCCAGGAGGTATAGCTTCCTAAACCTCAAGCACTGTGTCTGTCTTGGAGGAGTATCATTTGAATAGAATTTCTTCCTGCAGAGTGACATTGTTTGGTTTGACCCATCTTGAGAGAATATATTTAGGAGACAGGGAATTGATATAGTATGAAAATAGTACCACTAATTTAATTATTTTGCATATTGAACCAATACTATTTGCATTTGAGTTGGGGACCTACTATGTACTGAGCAGTTTTCTAGGTTCTGTAGTGCATCTGTAGTGCATTTGTTGAGGTATTTACAGAACTCATTGCTGTGACAAACAAATTCTCTAAATTAAGACTAACAAAATAGAATCTTATTTCTTATTCATGTGAAATCCACTTGGGGGTTTGAAAGTTTTTCCACATGGCGATTAGGGTATTTATTTCAATATACTCCCTGACTTTGTAATCCCCTAAGACCTTGAAGTCACGCCTAGGATCCTTCATTTGACTTGCAAAGAAGAGAGGAAAGAATAGGGAATTGCATTTGAGGGTTCTTTGTGGATTTGGCCTCCAAGTGGTGCACATCACTGCCACCACATTCCATTTTCTAGAACTCAGCTATGTGGTCATACTGATTGCAAAGAAAGCCAAGAAGTTTGGAGTACCCTTACTTCCTGGAAGACAGAAAGCAAGTTTGGTGAACATATAACCAGTCTCTGCCCAGTGAGCTCTAATTTTGAACAGAGCAGATGAGGTTTCTACTTATATGGAGCAACTTTTCTGGTATAGCAAGATAAACAATAAACATGTTAAATAAGTAAGAACTACAAGTAGTGATGAGTACTGAAAATTAAAAAACAAAAAACAAACAACAACAACAACAACAAAACCAACCCACAGTGCAGTAATAGGACTGTAATAGGACTTGGACTTGGAATTGGAATGAAGACTAGGGAAAGAGAACCCTTCAGAGTAGCATGATGAGAGAAAGAAATTTCTGTTGAGATGAGATTCCATCTAAGACCTGAACAAAGGGGAGTTGGCTATACAAAGACGTAGAGAAAAACTGTCTAGACAGAAGATAAAGGGCAGAATCTAAACAGGCTCGACATGTTCAGAGGAAAGGAGGAATCCAAGTCTGCCCAAAGTTTATTGACTAAGTTGGAAGAGGGATGGGTGAGCAGAAGGAAAAACAGAACCACATGTTCAATGCATCTCCTGGAGGATTTCCCTGATGCTGTGTACAGGGATTTTTGCTAAGAATTTTAAAAGCATATCTTTTTCTGCAAACCTAGGACATGGGTTTTATTGTTCTTCCCCTTAGAGACAGACAAATGGAGTTCCAAAGAGTTTAAATAATATCTACAGGTTTGCACAGCCAATGAAGTAGAGTTGGATTCACACCTGAGTCTATTTAATTGTCACTCAGAAGTCTATTTTTCTAACCACAATGCAACCATGCTTTAACCAAGTTTGTATTTGATACTGAGGGCTCTTCTATTTTATGCATGCAATAATGCAGAGCAGTGCACTCTTCTGTCTCAAGATTTCTGACAACTCAAAGCCACTGGAACTGTTCTGAAACCAATGAATGCTTCAACAAACAAAGGTATTTCAAATTTTTTCATTGGAAAACGTTTCCTATAATAAACAGGCTTTACTCATATTAAGAATTTTGGTCACATTTATCATTGTCAACTATGGACTATTGTTGAATAAGGGAACTTAGGAAATTTAATCCAAATCTTTTCATACAGAAGTACTTCTGTCAAATACTGCTTGCCTGAAAATGTAACTTCACTGCAAATGAGACTAAGGAATATCCAAAGTACCTTTTTGTACGCTATTACTTTTTTATTTTTTAACTGCCATCTAGCCACGTTTCCCAGTATTTATAGTTCCTAACTACCCCTAATATCATGCTCATGTTTACTTTCCTGTTTTCTAACTTTCTCTAAGTTTATCAATTCAATTTCAAACGGATTCTGAAGTACAGATAATAGGTTAAATCACTGTCAGTATGCACATCTCTTACAACACAGACCACTGGAAATCCTCACCCAGTTAAGGATAAAAGGTTGCACAGAATCCTGTTCTAATCCTATGGTTAGATTTTCGTGGTAATATCTTTCACTATATTTTCTACACGTGATGCCTTTTGTCTGCCTGAAAAGGACAGGTAGAACCTCACTTTTGAACCCAAGAATACAAAAATAATTCAACTGAGACATTTGTGTAAAAAAATAGTTCCTTGCTTCATCTTCTGTAATAGATGTGGGATTACCATATGGCAATACCTTCCTTGTAAGCCTGAGTGGTAACACCATAATATTAGATGACAGATCTTCCTCAGAATGGGAAAATTTCACTTTTTAAAAAATGTATTTGTTCTAATTAGTTATATAATACAGTACGTTTATGTATTTTGATAAATCATACATAAATGGAGTATAATTTCACCCAGCTATCCCACTCCTTGTATTAGACCCAAAGGACTTAAAATCAGCATACTACAGTGGCACAGTCACATTAAAGTTTATAGCAGCTCAACTCACAATAACTAAACTATGGAAATAAGCTAGGTGTCCCTCAAAAGATGAATGAATAAAGAAAATGTGATATATGTATCACATTTATATATGATATATATATCATATATACATATATACTTATGTATGTCTACACACACACATACATACATAGAATGAAATATTATTCAACTTTAAAGAAGAATGAAATTATGGCATTTCCTTGTAAATGGATGGAGTTGGAGAATATCATGCTAAGTGAAAGAAGCCACTCCCCCAAAACCAAGGGCTGAATGTTTTATCTGATATGTAGAAGCTAATTCCCAATGGCGGGGCACTAGGGAAGAATAGATTTACTTTAGGTAGAGGGGAGTAAAGGGAGGGGAAGAGGTATGGGGGAATGAATGATAGTAGAGTGAAACAGACATTATTACCTCATGTACATATATAACTGCATGACTGATGTGATCCTACAATATGTACAATCAAAATTTTCCCTTTTAGTCTCCTTTGTTCAATGAATACTTGAGATATTCAGGAAATTTTTTAAAATATAAATTTTTTTTCCTTTAAAGATAGAAAGAACTCTGAAACTGTATTCACAAGAAACTAAACACATAGAAGCATGCATGAATGCCTGAGGGCAGAAGCTGAGTAAGTCTTTTAGAAAAAAATGAAAAGGTTCTAGAGCAGGTGGTTTCTACCGGCAGCCTGCATGTTTCTTCTTTAAGATCCTCCTTTCCTATGGAATCTTATAAAGGTGACAGCAGGCAATGAGCAGAGAATGTAGTAGTAGAAGACCTAAATTTGTGTCCCAACCTTGTCATTTGTTTAATGGCTCTGGACAAGCCATATGTAAATTTTGTCTTGGCTTTCTTTTCTGAAAAGTGTGATAACACAAGAAAGGACTTAGTAAATATTTAAGGTCATAATAATGGGCAAATTTTAGCATCATTAGACTCAAACTTTTCTAATTAAATGTAATATTAGGTTCTTCTTAAAGAGGAGTTACATGTTCTCTGCAAAGATACTCTGTACGCAGAGCTCTTCCAACAGGCTTGGACCATTCTTGGTCCTGAGCACTTCTTTGTCACGCTTCACTCAAAGCTTTCCTTACAGTCCCCTAAAGCTCAGGAAATAATGCCCAAGAGCTAATAAGTGGGATAGCATCAAATTAAAAAGCTTCTACCTAGCAAAGGAAACAATCAAGTATGTGAAGAGAGAACTTACTGAATGGGAGAATATTTTGCTCTTCTGACAGAGGATTAATATCCAGAATATTTAAAAGACTCAACACCAGAAAATCCAAATAACTCAATTAACAAATTGACAAATGAACTAAACAGACAGTTCTCAAAAAGAAGAAATAGAAACAATCAACAAATATATGAAAAAATGTTCAATCTCATTAGCAATTAGGGAAATGCAAATCAACACTACACTGATATCTCAGTCCTGTCTGAATGACAATCATCAAGAATACAAGTAATAATCAATACTGGAGAGGATGTAGAAAAAAGGAACACTTTTACACTGTTAGTGGGATAGTAAATTAGTACAACCACTATGCAAATCAGCATGGAGTATCCTCAAAAATCTAGGAATGGAACCACCATATAACCTAGCTATACCACTCTTCAGTATTTATCCTAATGAAGTAAAGTCATCATACTATGGTGATACATGCCTATCCATATTTATAGCAGCATAATTCACAGTAGCCAAACTATGGAACCAGTCTAGGTGCTCGTTAATGAATGAATGGATGGATAAAAAAATGTGGTATATATACACAATGGAGTTTTAGTCATCCATAAAGAAGATAAATATAGGCCTCCATTTGCAGAAAAATGAATGAAACTCAAAAACATTGTGTTAAACAAAATAAACCAAATTCAGAAAGTCAAGGTTCATATATTTTCTCTCATATATGGAAGCTAGAGAGGAAAAAGGAAAAGAAAAGTAGGGGGTGAATCTCATGAAAATTGATGATAGAGCAGCAGAATAGAGAAAAGAGACCAGGGGGAGTAAAGAAAAGAAGAAATACTGGGAAATAATATTGTCTAAATTATATTGTTGTTTTGTGTACATGTATGAACATGTAACAATGAATACCACCATTATGTATAACTATAATGCACCAATAAAAAATAATGTGGAGAAGAAAAAAAAACTTTCCCTGTAATTTTTTAAACTGAAGGGATTATTGTTTTTATGAATTGCAGGCAAATCATTAACTTTTTCCCATTTCTGCATTTCCACATCATAAAGTGTTTCTCATTTCTTTCTTCTTTATTCCTCTCTTTACTCCTCCTGGTCCATGTGCCCCAGTGTTTCTTTTTTCTAGGCAAATGCATTCTTATATTTTCCTTGAACCTGAGATACTTTCTAACTCTTTGAGTCAAATGGTGTTCCCCTTCTAGGAATGAAGAGTGTCATTTAAAATTTCCTTAATTTTGAACTTAGTGGAGGTATGACCTCCTCCAACAAGTCCTTCTGGACTTTCTTCTCTTCCATATTGGAACATAGGAACAGGCTGGAGTATATACACATTATGCTATTGAATAAATATCCATAAATTTGTTTCTGGGGGAAATGTGGTTTTAATTACAAAGTATTTGCCGTGTTGTTTTAAAACACATCGGTTACTTCTGAATTGAGAATGGCTTTTTATTTATTCATTCTTTTATTCCTTCTTTTGAAAAATGTTTATTTATCCAGATGTGTGGGGTGCAGAAACAAACAAAATGTAGGCACACAAGGAGTTCTCAGTCAATGGATTAAGAGGCACTTAGAGACCATTATACTCTCAAGACAAAGGGTAAATTAAAATCCGTGCAGTGTTTCAGGGAAGCGCTGAACATGAGACAACTGCCTTTGCTTCTTACCAGGATGACTTTGCAGAATAAACAATACTTCAGTGGAATGTTGGAAAGCTAAAAGTTAGTTAAAAGTTAAAATAATTCATGCATCATAAGTTATTCTGGATCCAATTGCATCCATTGCATGAGAGACATGGACTAGATGAGTTCATGACTCTGCTGGTTCCATTCTCCTGGGATTTCTAAGGTGCTCTAAATCCCTACTTCATGCAAACAAAGCAATGTGTTAACTCTGTAGAGAATATGTTAGGTCTGTTCTGGTAACTGATCCTCCACCAAGACATGGTAAAGAGATTACATATCTTCTCTTCTATTTATCAATTGATAGCAGTGCTTTAAGTTTTGTCTTGAGAAGGACTATAATAACACATGTAAGTTCATCAAAATAAAGAGCTATTATTGATTACTGATGCCTGTTCTGGTGAGGAGGAAGAAGTGGAGATATTCATGACCCTTGTTCTAAAGAGTTAAATTTAATAAGTTATCTAAAACCTAATTGAAAGTTGGAGAAATGAATGAAAGAAAAAAAAATAACTCGAAAATCAAAGTGTCTTTTTATGGGTAGTTACCTCATTAAACACAAAATCCTCAACCCAGTGTTTTGTTCTTTTAACAACCCAATATCCATGGCCAAAATATCTGATTATTTATTTTGGGGATGCAAAGGGTAAACCACCTTAAATAGCCTTGGACAAATTAGATTTCATATGCTTTCCTAAAAATCTATTTTCCATAAATCCAGCAGCTCAGGAGGCTGAGACAGGAGTATTTTAAGTTCAAAGACAGCATCAGCAACTTAGGGAGACCCTATCTCAAAATAAAACATAGAAGGAGCTGGGGATGTTGGTCAGTGGTTAAGCACTTGAAGGTTCAATTCCTGGTGTGAAAAAAAAAAAAAATCTGTGTCCATTATAATAACCTCAATTACTTCACTAATGGATTGCTCTTGGAGGGCAGTTAGCGTAGGAGCACTATCTGGGAGATGTGCTGTATGTTCCCACTGCATAAGTGTTAATGAAAAAACGGAAAGTTTTTGGAGATAGTTTGTATAGATTTTTGGCTGTCAAGGTACATGCAGAAAGTTCACATCTGCAGATCATAAACAAGATGTTAAAGAATGTCAGATACTCAACTGAAGCCAACAATGCATGAGGAAGGAAAGTTTAGAAGTGATGTTATTTCAGAAATAAAACTTTATGAATCTTGCATATAACCAAATAACAAGCTGGCTTTTCATTTACACAATGGAAATGAATGTTAAAGTATTCATAAAGACTAGTGGTGAAATATAAAGTTATTCTGATGGAGTGAAGTTTTAAATGCAAAGAATGAATATATTTTAGAGACTTATCTCAGCATGTAACAGATTTTGATGAATACGCTGCAGACGATGGGTATAGAATTCATTTATGCAGATTCTTATGGCACAGACCATTATAATTCTTGCAATACATTGAGCCTATGTTTAATCAAAACTCCAAAAATTTATAATTTTCTTTTGTGCCTCCATCTTTCCATTTTCCTTGAAACCAATTTATACAAGACAGGCTACTTCTTTTGTTGGGTGTAACTTTGAGAGAAATTTCTTTATTCATTAAATTGTTTAGAGAAATGTTTCAATTCTAGGAAGTGCTTCCTTCCAGCTGAACCACATAATCTTTTAAAATAGAGACCCATTTCTGCCCTCACCAAAGCAGCATAATTCCTATTTAAGCTAACAACATAGATTAAAATATTGATATAAAAATTTCTATGAATGTGAAAACTTTAAGGGGCTTTTAATTATAACCTTAACTCCTTCATCTTCAAACTTTAGCAGATCATTTTGAATCCTCTTGCAGTTGATTTTCAGAAAGTCTTCTCTAATTTTCCTTCTTGGCAAAATAAATTCAGTGTTTCACAGTCACATTTTGTGAGTTTGTAAGAGGCAGTCCTGGGCCTCCTGCCATAGGATAGAGTCCTGATGAGGGCCCCTTGTCATTTCCAGGTATGAACACCTCTGGATGGATTCAAGATGGATCAGTTTCATTCTCAGTGGAGAACATATTATAATATCTAGAGTACCTTGCCGCAGGGTTTGCATTTTCTGTCCTAGTTAACCTATGTCAGGCCTTTGAGAGTTCACAAGAAGAATCAGTTACTACACAACAAAGGTAACATGAAAGATGGCTGAGGAGAAAGAATTAACTTGAAAAGATGTGAACAGCCCATTGCCTAATGTCCCCTTACAAAATTTAATTCCTGGACATGATAGAAAGAGATAAGGGATTTCCTGGGTTTACCTCTCTTAGAGGAATTTATTGACATTGGATTGAATATATGTCTTTACACTGAAAACTTTAAACATTTTTTTAGACATAAAAGTGGCCTAGGAGTCTATATGCCCATGAAATTCACACGATTAAATATAACAAGGATTTTTCCTCCACAGAGTAAATAACCTCCTTCCCATGTGTATATTGATATAAACTCTCAGTGCATTTGTTTTATGATTTAGCACAGATGGTTTCTCCCTTGTTTGAGGCTGAAAAATGGATTTCCTTTTGGCTCCCCTGGAGTTCTTTTTCTTTGATGGTTAGAGAGTAGGTGTTAGCTTTTCTTGAAAATCCCACTTAAAGAAAACTATTGCTATGCCTTTAAAATGATTTTTATTTGTGTATATTTCAAAAAGAAATGCACTGTGGTAGTATCTGTTGTTAGTACACATTAGAATTTATGTTCTCATGATAAGAACAATTCCCAAAGAGTCATAAGAATGCCAGACAACTTTAAGAAAAATCACATGAAAATCTATTATATTAAAACCAACGCTTGGCATTTATTGTACTGTTTATTTCACATATTTTGTTAGTGGCAGCATGAGATCCAAGGGCATATTATTTTATCTGTTTATCACGTTCAGATAGAGATAATAAAATTAATCAAAATAAGTAGGCTATAATCTGAAGATCTTAAGCAGTGTGGTGAAGAAGATTTAAATAATTTCTCTCTTTATGCTATTCATACTTGCTAAATATGTTTCTAGGTCAATATCATTTAGTCTGGCAGAAGTATTAGGTATTTTCTAAACCATTTAAAGTCATTACTTCATAATTACGAAAACAGTACCGTGAAGTACACAGTGTTATGTTCTCTAATGTGAGAGATTCAGAGAAGCAGAAGGCTTTAGTGGCTCACCTCAGATGACCTAGGATTTGGGGGAAGAGAATTAAGTAAATATTAGTTCATAGTTTTTTTTGTTGTTGTTGTTTTGTTTTTAATGTGGGAACAATTCTGCCTTTTGAGGCACAGCTTTGGAACGGGTCTACTCAGTCTTACATGGTGTTTTAGCAAATGGGAATGTTCCTTGACACATTGTGTCTGAGATGAGCCTTATGATAACAGTAGTAGTAACAGCTAACATTTATTGAGTGCTAATTATGTTTGGCAATGAATAAAATTGTTAACCGTTACTTCATTTAATTATATTAACCGTGAGGAAAAGGCTGTCATTATCACCATTTTAGAGATGAAAAAAACCTGGGTTCGAAAGACTAGAAATGGATCCAGTGTCATGTAAGTGATAGATACTATAGTCTTAGCCAGATATTATGATTTTCACTAATATACAGTGTCATGAGAAGAATTCAGCCGAGCAGGAAAATCAGAGCAAACCCCATCATTAATAAGGATATTATAAAAGCCCTGTTCTAATTTTTAAAATTACTATTGGACTAATATAATTAAACTTCACAAGTAACTCATCAGATTAAGATCCTACATAATAATTTAATCCTTTTGGGTTTAGGTATTGCTATAAGAACTGAGCTGTTAAAAATAAATGGTGTTGCTTCATGAATCAAATGATTAGTAGTCCTAACCTGATAATGGGATATCTACCAGAGTAAGCTAAGCTAACAAAATAGCTGCTGTTGACCAAGCTCAGTTCTACCGGGTCTGTAGGGTTTTCAGCTTCCTCTTGTCCTCCTTGTTCCCACACCTTGTCTCCTGCCACGCCTGCTCTTCCAGTCCCTCAATCCCACTTGCCACCACTCCAGCTCCTTTTCATGCCTTCTTACGTCTGTTCTCTGTCCCTAATATGCTGCACAAATCTTTAGCTATCATGGGTCTGTGATTGGGGCAGAGTGTGTAGAGTCAATAGGAATTTTAAAGCCAAATTTACAAAGTGTTGTTAATTCAGTGGTCATGGCAAGTGAGGTGGTATAAGCGAGAGCTGTGCTGCAGATTAAAACTAAATCAATATATGCTAAGTGGCTGGATGTCTGTATTCTTCACGCAGCATTGTCAGCCTCCCTTGTCCTTTGTGTCTACCTCAATCTTCCAAGCAAATTCTATGCATACATCTATGTCTTCTTCTCTAGCACCTTAGACTTTGGGATTTGCAGCACCTATGCTCATTTTATGAAGGAACAAAACAGCTTGGCAAAGAAACACTATCCCATCAATAGAGAGTAATGACATTTTTCTGCACATAATACACTAGGGCTTTATTTTCCACCTAAGTTGCTCATGAGCCACACGTACTGTCCTTTCCAACTTGGGTTAAATCTCATTTGCATTTACTCTAGTACAGATAAATCCTACCAGATTTTGGGATCAAAATCCCCAAATGGATTCCCTGTATAAAAGCATATTATAAAAATAAAACGTGATGTTTCAAATTGGAAATTAAAAAAAAAAAGTGTTTCATGCATTTGATAATTTTCAAATTAGCTGTTCTCATTGGTCCCATTTGGAATTGGCAAGGACAGGGACATGAATCCAGTTTCATTTACAGAAAAGCACACAGTCCAGAAATTTTGTCTCATACTTCCATTGTTTGCTTTCCTGTGAACATTCCTGCCACTCACATGTAAACGAATTAATCTGTGCAGAATGATAGATAAATATTATAAAATTGGAAGTATGAAACATTAACCAGATTCTCAGCCCTCTCCATAGACCTTGATTCTTTGAAATAGGGATACAGTGTCAATATTGCTGAGGGGTTGTTGTCTCATCATCTGTACATCCTTGAAATGTTTCCCACAAATGTTTTCCACCTACTTCCCCTCTCCTAAACGACTAACATATGTTCCTATGTTTTTTAAAAGCACAATTTCTACTGATTTTTACCAAAACCTAAATAAATCATGAGATCTTAGGAAACTTATAGAAGTAGAGGGAAAGTCATAATTTATATAAAGAATGAGAGAGTGCAGAAACTAAAGATTCCCCCACATACATAATTTGCAATACTATGATATGTCATCTGCCTCTATTGACCAGTGCAATAAAAGGCACTTCTGAAACTATATGATCCGTAAGTGTTTTGAATGAATTCTGTGTTTTTCTCACTAAACTTAGCCTTCCATTGAAAAAGTGATAGCCATTGGCAATTTTGATTGAAAAAATATAACATGTTAGACAAGCTTTTGTGATAATTATGCATGTGGTGGAATAGTTGCAGCTTTCTGTGTATTGTCACTTGTCATAGATGGCTGAATTGACTGCTCTTTTCTCTCTTTGTTCATGAATATGAGTGGAAATATAGAAATCAATGCAGTATTTGTTATCATTCACTCAGCAAGTGCTTGCATCCTTTGCAAGAAGATAGGACAAAGTGGAAAATAAGGCAGAGTCCCTACTACTGGGAATTCACATTCTAGTAAAGGAAAAGGAAAAATATCAACCCTCAGTACAACCTAATAAGAAAAAGAGATGCAGATGGTAGAATAAAAACATCAGCGAGAAGGAGACCTACTTCTCTGGAATGGAGATTGGAGGGTGGGATGGATGTCTGTATCAGAGGTCTCCTTAAACTTGACTTGATTTCCCAGGTTCACACTCTGACATGACCTGAACATCCATCCCCAGATTATTTTTAAATGCATTTATATGATTTTACATCTTTGCAGGTGATTGCCATCTTTACCTCTGTTCCCATTTGTGAAGGTTCTGTTTCACCCTACATCCATTAGGATGGGAAGTTCTTAGGAACAGTTCTCCTGAGGATAAAAACCCAGTCTTGGTTCACAGCATGACATAAGGAAAGCCTCCTGGCTAGACTGAGGGAGAGTAGGTAATGCAGCACTGCTTCTGACACCAGGCCCCACCCCAATCCATCTCTTATCCCATTTCCATGGGGGTTAGGGGTGGTGCTGATAAACATACCCAACCTACTGTGCGTGATACTTCAGATAACATGGAGCACCTCATGATATAGAGGGTACCTAATGTACTGGAGTCCATTGTCCACTTTCTGTGAGAGGCCAGTGTCAATCTAGGAACTGTTTTCCAAAAAGAAAATAACTATCTGCATTATGAGATAAGGCTTTGCAGCCATAAACATCAGCACTTTGTCTTATTGAAGGTTATACTAACTCTATGAAATAACCTATATTTACCACATACACTCTGAATTCCATTGGGTGGTCTGGGCTGTAATATCTAAGCGATAGAGCAGCCTTTGGTACAATCTGAACCCATAACAGAATCTTCTCTTGCTTGACTTTCACTCAAAATCAGAAGCCTTAAAGTTATCCTTTTAATGGTTCAGAGCAGCATCTCAACTATGGTCTATTTTACCTGCAAATTCCGAAGATACAAAACCAACACTTTACCTCTTTTTTTCCCCTTTACTGTGCTTCTTTTAAAAAAAATTGCTGTTAATGCAAAGTATCACAATTTTTTCCTTCATTTGGAAGGAATTATTTCAACTTGCTCCAGACCACTGGAGTCCAGAAACTTCAGAGTTGTAGGCCACTGAATTTAAGTGGGGTGTGTGTGTGTGTTTTCTGCCTGTCCTGTTGCATTCATGTGTCTTAGTAAGACATCTAAGCTTCATGCCACTTCATGTTCCATCAACATGATGACATCAATGTGATCACACCAAGGTGGTGAACTATAAAATATCCAGACAAACAAGGTTCCAGACAGCTGGATGATTGCAGAGGAAGAAAGAGGATGTCCCTAACAAAGACAGTGAAGAACTACTCTCGTTTATGCCAGTTGAAAATCACTTAGTAGTGTGAGAATTAGTTGATATAATAATACCATTTAACATCGTGAGATGCCACCAAGAAAGTGAATTTGGAAAAAGAGAAGAGACCTTATGAATAAAACCTAGGGTCACTTTAATGTTTAGAAGTCAGAGAAATGAGCCTGGGCCAGAGTGACTGAAAAATTTCTAGGGAGGTAAGATGAGAACCAGAAAAGAGGAAAAAGAAGGTATTGATAGACATTCATGAAAGTTACTGAAAGGCTGAGGAAAATACGCATAAAGAATTAAATGTACAATTTAGCAATGGGAGTCTCTAACAACTTGAAAGAAGTTTGAATGGAATGGAGAGCAGGGGGCTAAAAAACCTGACTGGAGTGGGTTCAAGAGAGAATGAAAGAATAATTGAAGAGAGCAAATATAGAAAGGTCTTTCAATGAGTGTTATTGTAAAGATAATGAAAGAAATTGGTATAAACTAGAGGGACTTAATATAGCATGCTGTGTGTTGATGGAAGTGATCTAACAGAAATGAAAAAGTATATATATATATATATATATATATATATACATATATATATCACTCAAGAAAGTGGAGAAAAATCACATGAATAAAGACTCAGAATAAGCAAACATCAAAACAGGGCTCCAAAGGTACCCATAATAGTGTGAAGAAGGCATGAGATCTGCAGTCAGAATATGTAACAAGGGGGAAGGAGGCAATTAATGGTTTGAACTGAGAATATTTGGTTAGTCTGGGAGCTGTTGGCACAGAATGGTTCTCCCCTTGTCAGCCTTCACAAGTGTGTGAGCGTGCATGCGCGCGCACACACACACACACACACCACCCTCCTTACAGACGAAAATACATTAGCATTGAAGCATAGAAAACTTGAAGGCCAAGTGGAGGTGCTCATAAATATTCAAGAGAACATCATGTTGGTGTTTCCTGGCATTCTGTTCTCAAATATCACTGTAATGTTTTAGAACCACGTATTTTTGCTGTTAGATTGCAAATTATCTCAAGACTCAGAGAAGCCTCTGTGCAGTTTTAAAACAACAATGTACATTTCATGATTTAGCAAAGCAAATACAAATTCATTTAAAAACACAGATGCCGTTGATGGCTTATAGGGACAGCTGCTGTAACATTATGGTCTCAGGGAGAAAGAACACTTTGCTTTTCTATATTTTAGAGTCATTTTTTTTTTTTACTTAGAGCCATTGATAAAGTTTGCCTACATTGTCAACATAAGGAAAAGCAAACTTCTTAATAAAAGGTCAGATTGCAAATATTTTAGGCTGGCAGGCTACATATTTCCTGTCACAACCACTCTTTTCTATTGGAGGGCAAAAAAAGCAATGGACAACATAAATAAATGGGTGTATGTTCTGATGAAACATTACTTAGAAAAACAGATGGCAAGCCAGGCGAGGTGGCCTGTGCTTATAACCTCAGCAATTTAGGAGGCTAAAGCCAGAAGATTGCAAGTTCAAAGCCAGCCTTGAGACCAGCATCAGCAACTTAGTGAGACCCTATTTCAAAATACAGAAATAAAAAAAGGCTGGGGATATGGTTCAGTGGTAGAACACAGCTGGGTTCAATCCCCAGTACCGCAAAAACAAACACAACAAACAAAAGAATGGGTGAGGTGGCAATCCAGATTTGGCCTGACATCTACTATATTAGTTTCCCTAATATATAAATTTGGAAAATAAAAACAGTTTTATTGATCAGGAGTTCTCCAATTTGAGACTTTCCAATATCCTATAGGAAAGACTTGCACAATCTAGTTTTCTAGAATGTTTTGATGTGTTGTGTTTAACTGCCCAAACAAACCTATGCAGACTTGTGAACTGTTGTTTTTTTTTTCTCTAACTTCTTAAGCTGCTTAGCTCATTAAAATATGGTTAGGAGGAAAGTAGTTCTTAAAAATAGAAATCTCATTAGAAAGCAGGAGGGGCTCCACTCACAAATTAACGGAGAGAGCCATGGCATTTAGCTGGAACACAATGTCCCATAGTATGTACTTATGTTCTTTCCAAGGATTTGTGTTTTTAAAAAAGTGAAAATAAATACATTCACTTGAAAATACTTAGTTTTCTTTAACCGGGTCAACGTTATGTTTTTCGTATTATTAAATTACACTCTGTAAAACACATCATACTATCATCGTCTGTGCTTCTTAGACTTTTTGAAAAATAACTCTTAGCATTGCATCAGTAGTATTCTCAGGTCTAACCAATCGAATAGTTTATCTTGACAGGAAGACTTGACTTATTCCATACTATCCCCTTTATTTTTGAGTTATGAGGCAAGAGAAATTTTTACTTTTAGTGGATATTCTTTTCATGCATCTTCCATTTCTCTTCTTTTCCCCCTTTGGATGACCACCTTTCCCTTATTTTAGTATGTATATTTCAGGTAGAATTAATCCCAGTTATTGTTCTCCAGATGGACATGTCCTCTAGGCCTGACCAACCAGAGCACTGCATACTGCAGAAATGGGTACAGCGCACAAACCCAGCTAGTCAAATTCAAATGGTGGCATTTGGGGGCTTTTTTTCTTAAGCAGCTGGCTAAGAGGCATTCCCTTCTCCTTGAGGAGTCTGATGAAGTTGAACAGTGATCTTAGAGACTTTTTTGGGAGAAATCTTTCCCCATAAGGGTTGAATCTGTCTGAGAATGAGAAGTTTCTAGAAGCAGAGCTGAAAGATAATAAGACATAAGCTCACAGTGACTTGTTTAAATCCCTGCTAAAAGCCACAATCATAGGAACCACTCACTGTTTTTTACCATGCCGGTTTCAGAACGATGGCCTCTCACAGACCATCTGTTCAGCACTTTGAGCTGGCCATTGCATGAGTACCTTCTATAATATCTTGATTTGATGCCACAGTAAATCTCTGAGACAGGCTTTATAATTACTGTTTACAGATCAATAAACCAAGGCTTAATAATACCATAGATCCTCAGTCATTTATAAAACAAGGTGCCCAATAAGATTCAGGATTCAAATTTCAGCTTTTAACCCTTCAAACCCTCTGTGTTCATGTCTCTTCCCAAGGGAAAGGGGCATCTGGGGAGGGACAAAGTCTCTGTCTTTGTCCTTGTACTAGTCAGCCTCTGCCATGTACTACTTTGCCTCTAGAAACCAATTTGGTCTCTGGCAGAGAAACCAGTAAGGCATGCAATGAAATTAAAACTGGAAGCAAATATAAGCAATGGAATTGAGTAATCTATAAATGACTATGTGCATATCTAATTGAGACTTGATCACAATAATGTACCATTTTCTCATATGAAGAGGTACATCCCTCAACTTACTTGTAAGGAAAACGGCTGCTGGATAAGAGCACGTTTTCTGAAGATGAGCTTCTAAAACTTAAATTTCAGTTGTTATTTACTAGCCACATGACATGGGCAAAATCAGGGGCCAACCTTGTCTTAGTTTATTCGTCTGTAAAATGGGAGATAATATTAGGATCTGCTTCACAGAGTTGTACAAATTAAACATGTAAGTGAATAAAACTAGCTTGGCACAAAATAGTATTGGCTATTGCAATTACTACAATTATCGATAACTTTTCTCTCCAACTTTTTTTTTTTTTTTTTTTTTAAATTTTTTAGCACTAGAACTAGTTTCAGTTTACATTACAACTAGGGCAACCTTCACCTAAGCTTTCATATGTGTTAGTATATATGAACCTGTCACTTCATGATGCATCAAGATCTTACAGAGCGAGGTCTAGCCAGCTATTCCTCCCTCCCTCCTTCCCTTCCCTTCTTTTTCCTTTCTGCCTTTCCCTTGCCACCTCCCCTCCTTTCCTTTCTCCTTTTTCTGGCCCCCCTTATTAAAAATGTTTATTTTTCAGTTGTACATGGACACAATACCTTTGTTTTATTTATTTATGTGGTGCTGAGAATCAAACCCAGTGCCTCATGTATGCAAGGCAAGTGTTCTACCACTGAGGTACAATCATAGCCCTCTGCCCCATTTTTTGTAGGTTGAAAAATAGCTAGTTTTGGAGAAAGTATTTGTCAGGATAAGCTGGATTTTACTAAATATCCCTAAAATCGCAATGACTTAATGTAAAAATGTTTATTTTTGTATTCTTCCTCTATCTGCCTGCATTGGCAGAGAGTTTTGCCCCAAATAGTATCTCAGAGAATTACACTAAAAGAGGTCCAACCCTCTCAACAGGTGACAACAGCTCAGAATAACAGGAGCCAGCACAGGTGACTTCTATTTATTTATTTTGATTTCTCTGTATTTTCAAAATTAGGCATTTTAAAACTGCTTCTAAGTGAAAAGAAAATAATCTTATTTTTAAAATAAATAGGTCTTAATTATAGTAAATTATGACTTAAAAATTAAAATAAAACAAATTTGAGAAGCATTTATAACATCTAAAGGAGAAGGGAGTTTTTTAATGACATTAACTTAGAGGAAAAATTGTTTCTTCTTTTCAATAACTCTAGTCTTCTTATCTCACGATTGAATACAAAATTCAAGGAGTAATTTTTAAGCTCATATAGTATAATATTCCAACTAAAATCTTGAGTTGGTTGATGATTTAAATAAAATCTAGCAGTGATAAAATTTTCCTATAAAATTTTCCCAATCACAGATATATAAGCAGATGAAATAATGGTGTTGTGTACTACCAGTGAAATTCATTTTTAAGGAACATGGAAATACTCTGAACTTGTGAGGTTTTATAGACATCATCATTTTACTTTTCAAATTAGCAAAAACTGCAGTAAAATAAGGTATTCAATATTATTTCATATTTAATAATGTTATTTTGCCATTAAAATATTTTAAATTCAGCAATAATCTTTCCTCATCTTACTTTCACAGAGTACTTCTTAACTTATAGAAAAATGTATCATAAAAATCTTATACTCAAATAACTGCCATTGATTTCAGTGAGAGTTTTCATCTGAGAACAGAAGATGAATTAGAAAACAGCTATGAAGAATGAATAAACTTTTGATCTTCTTCCCTGAACAATATTAATCGTACATCTTAGCAGATAATTTATTGTTTTGTATCATTCTCAGAATATTTAAAAAATATTCTTTAAATGCTTTCTCTCTAAATGACAGACTTGAATATTGGTTAGTATTTTTTACTTCAAGTTTTTATGTTGAGGGTATTTTCTCTTCTTCAGTTTTTCATTTTATTATTTTTTTTGTTTTTGTAGTTTTCATGTTCTTAATTAATCTCATATTTCTAAAAGGAAAACAAGGGAACATCTCGGATGCCTCTTCTGTACTTGCTCCGTTCCAAGTGACAGCCACTTTGGAAATCTTCCTATGGTCCCCTGACTGACATTCTCTGCTGTTCTCAGTAATATCCCTAGCCTTCCGTTTCTTGATATTTTGATTTCAGATATTTTCTAATGCTTTTCCTTTAGCCCTCTCAAACACTCACATGTGTCTTCATCAAGCTTCTTGCATATAGTTCAATCTGTAAACTTCATTCCATAGTGGTTCAGGGTCCATATTATTGAAAAACAATGGAACCACATTTGATGGTATAATTGGCCTTCCTTGTGTGTAATTTATAAAGACTCTGAAGTCAATCATCTTGCTTCAGTTGCAGATTGCTTAGTTTCCTGTTCTAACCTGGGCGGTTCCTCTTGAGGCCTCCTGCAGAGCTGGCATGCTGGATCTCCTTAAACATTGTCTTGGAGATTGCCTTCCTCCCTTCCAGCCTTCCAGGTGGAGTCCTCTGTCTCCTGGCTCCAGCAACTCCCTTTCTCTTTATTTACGTCCTCGTAGAGGTAGTATAAATCTTCCAATCACTTCCTGAAAAGGGACCTGGGAGGCTAATTTTGCTGCATTCTTTGTTCATGTTTGATGATAGTTTGCTGGGGTATAGAATTCTAAGTTGGAAATTATTTTCTTAGATTGTTCAATGTATTTCTCCATTTTCTCCTGGCTTTGAATGTTCATGGTCTGAAACCAGATGACATTTAATTCTCAAGGTTGCTTGTGTGACCTACAATTCCACAGCAACATGGTTTGTTATAGGAGTTTTTCATCCATTTTCTAGGAACACAGTAAGCCCTTTCCATTGGGAAAATCATGTTGTCATTTTGGAAAAATTCTTGAGAATATGTTGATGAATTTTTGTCCAAGTGGGGCCCTATGGGTCTTGATAAAGAGTTGGGTTATATTTTACTCTCAAGAGAAATCTGTTTAAAAAAAATTACAGGCAGTGATAGGAAAGAGCAAATATATAAATCAAGCATGATGCAAATAATGTTTCATATCATGTTGGAATATTTTTCTACTTATAAATGAATCTTACTAAAGCCATAGCATAACAACTAAAATTTATTTATTTTTTCTCTACTGGGAATTGAAACCAGTACAGAAACCACTGAACTACTGATTAGGCAGTGAGCCACATTCCTTGTCTTTTTTTTTTTTTTTTTTTCCTGAGACATAATTTCACTAACGTTGCTGAGGACCTCACTAAGTTGCTAGGACTGACCTTGAATTTGCAGTTCTCCCATCAATCAGCCTCCCAAGCCATTGGAATTACAAGCATGTGCCACTGTCCCCAGCTGAAATTTAATTTTTAATAAGTATCGCCATAACATGGTTTCAAAATAAAAGAAATGTAAAAAACTACATTCTTAGGGTTTAGATATAAGGTATACCCCAAAAGCTCAAGTGTGAGACAATGTCAGAGAGTTTAAAGGTGAAATGATTGGGTTACAAGAATCTTAACCTAATCAATGCAATAATCTACTGATAGGAAATAACTAGATGGTAACTGTAGACAAGTAAGGTATGGCTGGGATATATCTCAGGTCCTCCAAAATGGAGTTGGTCACTGTGGAGTGAGACCTCTGAAACTGAGCCCCAAAGTAAAGTTTTCCTCCTCTAATTGTTCTTGTCAGGTCTTTTCATCACAGCAGTAAAAAAGCTGACTAAAATATATACTGTGATGAGTCATAATATTCCTCTCTCCTATCTATCCAGTTCCCATATCCACCAATATGAGATAACCACATTGGTTATGTGTTTGTATGTGTCTTTTATGTAAATGTAAAATAATAAGCACTCTTATTTTGCTTTATTTTTATAACATGAACACAGTTTCACCTTACTCTTTAAAACTTAGAAATTATTTATCTGTAATCAGAGATCTTCTTTATTCTTTTATATAATTGCATAGTATTCCATTTTATCCGTGCAACATAATTTATTACTCCAGTTCCCCATGTAGGGACATCAAATCTGTTTCCTAATGATTGCTATGAATAAGGATTAATTTGTGCATATGCCATTGTGTAGGTATGAAAATGTACCTCTAAGATAGATTATTCAAGAATGAAATTGTTAGGTTAAAAGTTTAATGTTTTTATAATTAGGATACATAATTGTAGGTTAATTTTTTAAAATGTCTAACTTTGTAGAGTGAATATCTTGGGTCCTAGAGTCCAAATGACAATGGCTCATATCTCAGCTTACCTCAGCTATTCTTGTAAAATGAGCAATTTCAACTACTTCATAGTGATTGTTTCCCAAATGGGATTATAACCTAACGTCAAGTGAATGGAGGGTGTGAGTGTTGAATGTAGAGTCGCTTGTTTCAAAAAAGTTTGTCTATGAAGGCAATCAAAGAATATAGAGAACTCCAGATAAGTGAAGAGATGTTTCAAGGTGGAGAGACTTTAGCATGTTTAAACTTTGATGGACATGATCCAGTTGAGAAGACCTGTTTGAATATATAGGAGAGAAAAGGCATGAACTTTAGGAGGAACGAAGGAAGAGGTGAAGAAATGTATTGGTCTCTGCAATAATAAATGATCATGAAAGTCAAACAAAAGGAAAGCTGTGGCATCAGGTGGGCCAATAATCTTAGTAGAAAGAAGGAGGGGGAATTTCCATTTATTTACTTCAATTTTTTCACTCAAATAAGAAACAGGGTGATATTCTGAGTTTAAGGGAGAAAGGAGAAGTTGAAGTGGGATTTTTGAGGACAGAAGAGAAAATTGCAGACAGTGAGGGATTGAGTTGGTCAAAGAAACACACCATAATTTTCAGTCAAAACTTCGTTCTCGTTTGAGTTTAGTGATCCTACATTTTCAGTAAAACCAGCTGTACTTCTCTAGAACTTTAATTGATCTCAGCTACTCAGATGTAGAATTTATTTTATTCATTTAATTATCTAGCTAAGTGACAAGGGAGGTCATGATGACTCTACATGTACATCTTTTGAACAATGAACCATAAGATCTAAATTGAATAATATTATGTTTTAGATATGAGGTGACCTCCTAAAGCTGATGTGTGGAATAATGCAAGAATTGTTCCAAGGTGGAATGGCTGGATTCTGAGAGTTGTAATCTAATCAACGGATTAATCCATTGATTCGGATTAGCTGGGTGGTAACTGCAGGCAGGTGAGGAGTGGCTGGAGGAGGTGGTTCACTGGAGGCATGCCTTTAGGGTTATGTTTTCTCCCTGGTGAGCCGAATGCTTACTGCTTCCTTGTTGCTGATGTCCTGAGCTGCTTTTCTCCTCCACACCCTTCTGCCATGATGTTCAACCTCACCTTAAGCCCAGAGCTATGGAGTTGGCCATCTGTGGTCTGAGACCTCTGATACCACAAGCCAAAATAAACTTTTCTTCTTCTAAATTGTTCTGGTTTGGTCTTTGGGTCACAGCTATGAAAAAGCTGACTAAAACAATACATGAGATGAAGGAAGCAATGGTTTGGGAAAAGTGAGAGGGTAAAGTAGGATGAGATCCATTTAATAAGCAAATAGAAAGGTGAAGATGCCATAATATTTGTTTTCAGTATTTGAGATGGTGAACAGGTATCATTTATCATCATCCCTAGCACATAATGCTCAATAAAGGTTAGTTGGAGCTGTTGCCATGAATAGAATGATGTTCTACATTCATCCATCCTAACACACTTCCCTTTGAGTCAAAACTATAAGGTTCAAGAATCTTTAAACAGGAAAGTAAAAGAGAAATCCTTCAAACCAACTGTTTATTTCAAAGGTATAAAATCAATCTTTTTTTTTTTATCTGAGAAGCCGATGGGGAAGTTCATTTTTGTTTTCCTTATTCCTATTGCAAACACATTGCACCAGCTTTGAGAGTGATAAAAGTACAAGACAAATGAAATTTGACCTGGTCAAATAGAGCATTTCGGTGCTTGCCTTCTGAAACTGCTATCAATTGGATATCTGATTTAAAGAGGCACGATTCCCTTCCTTTCACCTCCTCATCTTTGATGAAGTTGGGTTGTAGAATTAGACACAGAAAGGACGAGAGAGGGCAAACACGTTTAGGTCATTTGATGTTGCCAGAACCAGAGTATCTATTGATCAGCTTTGATTAGTCAGTTCTGTTATTCCAATACAATAAGACTTTGCACGCTGTTTTGCCAGGCATTCTCTTGTTTACTGAAGACTAGAGGAAGTGGGGGAACAAATACACAAAGCTGAATCCAGACAAAAAATAGGTAACACAATGGAAAACATCTAATTTATTATCTATATGAATGTGAAAGCATAGAGGAGAGCAGAATTTTTAGCAGTCTTGGATGAAAGATTAAAATAATTCAGAGTGATTTGTTGCAAGCTAGGCGACAGGTCAGCACATTTGAATCTCATTTGAATTCAACAACGATCATAAGAAGAGGTGTAAACAGAATATCTTCAGTTAGCTCTGCATCTCGTTTACTGGCAGAGCAAAAATAAATACTAATAAAAATAAAACTAATAAAAATAAAACTCTTGCTTGTACTTAGGCATAGAACTTATATTGGGCTGTTGTTAAGATGCTCTGCTTTCCAGTGGACATATTTATCTTCCCTATTGATCCTTTTTCATTTTGTTTGTTTAGGATCTTTATTGTCTGTCTGCCTGATTAGAAAGCATGGACTATGTTTGGCTCCAGTTCCTAGGAAAGTGTCTAGAACATTGTATTAGGTACCCAATATATATTAGTTGAATGAATGAATGATGAAAGAATGTCTAAATCATGCATTTGTCCTGTAAATAAATTCTAGTTTTTTAAGAAAACATTTGATTGGAACTATCTCTGAAAAACTATTCTTTTTGAATTGCCTTCACAGAGCAGCAATTTAAGGAGATTTAGTGGGTAGGTCTATGATGTGTAAAGCAGAGGACTTGAACCTCTCTCTTTTGGTGATGTAGAATGTGTCCCATCTGAGCCAGTGCCAACCAACACAGTGGCATGTCATGGGAGAATCTGTACTTCACTTGATCAGAATATAGTGTGACACTTCATTGGAAATGTCTTCAGGTTAAGGAATCTGTAGGGAAAATGCTCCAATAGACAAATGGACAAATTTTCCATTAGTTGATGTGAGCTGGGAGACCACTCGGGGCTTTTTCATGAAATATGGAACTGGAGGCAAATTGTGATTCCTAGCATCACGATTACACAATGTACAAGACTTTTAAAGAACATTTAGAATACTGTGACTCAGAAAGAAAAGCTCCTTGATTTTTTTTTTTTTTCCTTATAGTTCCTCTTCCAAGTGAGCTCTTATTGTGTGAAATATTGTGTCCTGACTTTCTGATAGGACAAGCAAGTATATTCCTGGGTCTCATTTTTTTTTTTTAATTCATTTATGAGTAGTACTTATACCCACACCCCCCCCACAACACACACTAAAGTCCTTTATTCTTTTGCAACACCTTGACTAATCCACACTTATAAACGACTTGAAAAATTCAATAAAAATGGGACAGAATGGCGGGATAATGGTTCCCTTTCAAGCAGAGATGAAGCTTTTTGATAACATAGAATTTCCTTTCTGTACTTAAGAATATTTGTCCTTTATCCTTGTTCCTTACCTTCTGTTTGCAGAGCTGCTGTATATAATGAGGTAGAGAATACACAGTGTCAAGAAAGAGTCCAAATAAGGAAAAATTTGTCCACATAATTCTTGTCTAACACAGTGTTTGTCTCTTTCCATGACCCTTGTCTTCTACTTCAAACTTTTATTACTGTACCTTCATCCGTTTTCAAAAGCAATATATAACTATAGAGCTCTTTTACAGTGGTAATATATCTTAACAGCAGGATTCACAGATGTTGGTTTATTATCTATTCATGTATATTCCATGAATTAAACAGCAAAGCAGTTTTATTGAATTATCTAATAATTCTAATTAATCTAATTAATTAATCTAATTAATTAATTAATCTAATTAATTTTCAAGATTTGGAAAAATAAATTGATTTGTAGGGACCCCTGCCTTCGTTATCTTATTCTAGGTAACTTCCAAGATCCAGGTCTTACTGCTCTTGACATTTATATCATTTTGAAATTTTTTTCAAATTCTATTATTATCATCTTCCTTCATTTTATTCTTGAAATTATTCCAAGAATTATTTTAATAAGACTGCTTCTGTTTTCAGGAAAATAATTTTTTGAGCAGATTTGATATATTCCTTCTTTTGAACCAGTTCTTGGAAAAGTCACAATTGGAAAAATGACTTTATCTTCCATTCTTTGTTAAAACATAACCTGCATATTATAACAAAATCATGATTTCTAGTGCAGTTCTGTGAGTTCTGATGAATGTACCTGCTCAGGGAACAATTATTGCCCCTGATTTTCTATATCCCTTTGTAGTTAATCCCTTGCCCTGACAGCAACTGGTTTTTTTTTTTTTTTTTTTTTTCTGGTCCTATAATTTTGTCTCTTACAGAATGTCATGCCAATGAAATGAAAAATAATATCCTATTGCATGGATATACCACAGCAATTTTTGATTTGCTTTTTTGTTTATATTTTAGTTTTTAGTCCATTTTCAAATTAAAAGATATTTGTTTACTTATTTTTTTCTCTTTTCTTTAGCTTTTTTTTGTGATTACAAATAAGGCTACCATAAACATGTTTATTCAAGCTTTTATGTAGCTATCATTTTTCATTTTTCTCGTGTGAATACTAGGAATGCAATTGCTGGATCACGTGGTTAACAGTACACTTAACTATATAAGACATTGCTCAATAAGTTTCCACAGAAGCTGTAATATTTTACATTCTCACTAGGAATGTAGGAAAGTTCCAGGGATTTGCTATTGTCACCAACAATTGATAACCTTAACTTTGCTTTTCTTCCATTTTTTGAAATCTGTGTTTTTCTAATTACTAATGACTTGAGCACCTATTTGTATGCTTGCTTATCTACCATCCATCCCTCTTCCTTGGTGAAGTGTCTGTTCAAGTTGTTGGCAGTTCCTTTACCTGTTGTCCAATTGTTAGAATTCCTTATATATGCTAAGTACAAACCATTTAGCGTATGTGTGGTTTGTAATATTTGCACCCAACCTGTGACTTGTCTTTCCATTCTTTCAACTGTGATTTTCAAATATGAGAGTTCTTCACCTTCATAATACCTAGTTATAATTTTTTCTTTTATGCACCATGATTTTCTTGTTAGACATGAGACATTTTTTTTTCACAAAGATTTTTCTCCTGTGTTTTCTTATAGAAGCGTTGTAGATTTAGATTTTACATTCGGAGTTAATTTTTGTATAGCGTGAAAGGTAAAGGTCAAGATTAATGTCCTACATGCATATGCCCAAGTATCCCAACATCATTTGTTGAAAAGGCCATCCTTTCTCTATCCATTTGCCTCATACCTTAGGCAAAAATCAATTGACCCTGTGTATGGGGGTTTGGACTCTCTACAGTACCCAATTAATCTGTTTTCCTTTCTCCAATATCACATCATCTTGATTTTTGCAGCTTTAGGGTAAATCTTGAAATTAGGGAATAATAGTTTTTAAATTCCCTTTTTTCCCCACATTTTTTTGCTTTTTCTAGTCCCTTTGCATTTCCATATGTATTTTAGGATCATATTCTCAACATCAATTTTAAAATCCTACTGAAATCTTAATTGAACATTTATTGAGCTATGGGTCAATTGGGATAAACTGGACTCTTTATGATAGCTGGTGTTATAATTCATGAGTGTGGTATGGCTTTGCATTTGTTTGGGTCTTTGCCTTTTTCATCAGTGTTTTATGATTCATCACATAGTTATATGTCTTTACTTTTATTATTTCAACATTACATTTTTAGAATAAGAGCATGACAGAAATAAAATAGTTTTCTTAGGATTAAATAGCAGTTAACAACATGAGATCTCACTCAGTGAGATTTTTGAGGCTATTGCTTGTGTTTTCACTTTTTTCTGGCCTTTACTAGGTAAAAAAAATATTTCAGCCTCTGGAAAATTCACTAATAAGTGGTAGACCATGATAAAGAAAATGATCTAGATAAATCTCAAATCATTTCTTCCAAATATAGAAAGTGTGGTCTGAGTAAAGCCATAGTATAAAATCTGATGATTATTACTAATTTTTTCAATGAATTACTCTTATTGTTTTTAAGAAAAAAAATTTCTACTTTATTTCAACTAGTAAAAGAGATATATCTCCATGTTTTTAATAGCCATGTATTGTAAAACAGAGTACTAATTTATTTATTCTTGTGAATATTTCAAGAGAATGCCTTGAGATAAGAGGTAAACCTTCTTGATTTCGAGAAATTAGTTTCAAAACTTACTGTCCCACATTCCCCTCTCCATATCATTCAGCAGCAGCTTCAACCCATAGAGTTTATATTTCTTACACTTTCAATGTTCATCTTGAAATTCACATCAAACACCTAATCAAGTCTCGGTTTTCTTCCAAAAAGGGTTAACTTACTATTGATTAAAAATTAATCTGATATCTTTTATGTACTGAATATGAATCATGCTTACTGACCCATCATGTAGTCTGTCGTATGTTGTATTTCTGCATCTGAATGAAGAGAACCATCCATTAGGCACCGCAGCCTAGCCAGATCGCACTACCCAAAACTTCCACAATTTCATGGCTTAACAGAAAAAGATTGGGCATACCTTGTAATAAGCTTCTGTTCAGAGATTCAAGATCATACTTTCTTTTATTGTTAAATCTTAATGACGTATGTTATAAAAATAATTATCCAAGGAACACATGAGAAGGCATTTCAAAAAACCAGTGAGATCCTCATGTTATTAAAATCTACAGAAAAATACAGTGGCTATCACCTCTCATTGGATTTCAATTTAATGACAACTTTAAAAGATTTTATTTGTGTCTTGGTATAGACACTTCTTTCACATATGAGGAAATTAAGCCTGGATAAATATTTTGCCCAAATCCCCACAATTAGCAGAAGCAGAACAAAACTCATGTCTCTGTCCAATTTTCTTTGCCTTCAGTGTTTATATGGTGTGTTTGAAGCTTCAGCCTAATTTCCTGATTAAAAATGAATTTAATACATGGGATAATCTATATGTATCAGTAGTCTTTTGTCTCTTCCTTCCCTGCTACTTCTTGTCAATTATCCCTTAATTTAATTGACTCTATTGGGGGTTACTATAAAATTTTAATATACAACATAGTACACATATGGTGCACTCTTTGGACCATTTAGATTGCCCATGAAGGTTCATTGGGACATGGTAGTAAAAATGTGTGCAAAACCTTATTTGGTGTATTTCCTTCTGTGTGCTATTGCAAATATCAGAACATGAAAGATAATTATTTGGTGGCTATATAAAATTTAATGTTTAACAATTTAAACTCTGTCAAATTGTATCCTAGGTGACTTGGGCTGTTCCTGGGATACTGAGGACTACCATCTTACATATGTGTTTCCTGTGTCCTCCACACAGCCATCACCAAATTCCTTGCCTTGAAGAGCAAGTATCACAAGAATTTAATAGATAATATGGAAGAAACTAAGTCTGTGATCACTGAGTTCCAGAGGTTTTTAAACAAAAAATATCATCATCCACTTATCAGGGAAAACATTCAGACTTTGTTTTTTTGGGATTGGCTTTTTTTACTTAGCATGATACTCTCCAATTCCATCCATTTATCTGCAAATGCTACAATATTATTATTCTTTATGACTGAATAATATTCCATTGTGTATATATACCATAGTTTCTTTATCCATTCATCTGCTGAAGGGCTTCTAGGTTGGTTTCACAATCTAGACATTGTGAATTGAGCTGCTATAAACATTGATGTGGCTGTGTTACTATAGTATGCTGAGTTTAAATCCCTTGGGTATAAACTGAGGAGTGGGATAACTGAGTCAAACGGTGGGTCCATTCCAAGTTTTCTGAGGATGCTCATAATGGGAGTGGAGGGTTGGGGGACGAGACAAGAATACAGGAACTTTAGATTATGTAGAGGGAAATGAGAGGGAGGAGAGGGTGGGGGTATGAAAAATGGTGGAATGAGACAGACATCATTACCCTATGTACATATATGATTACATGAATGGTATGAATATACGTTGTGCACAAAACATAGAAACAAAAGTCATTGAAGCAAAATAATGTACCCCATTTGTGTATAATGAATCAAAATGCAGTTAGTAAAAATAAAAATAAATACACAAAATCCTATAGAGAACTTCTCAGGGTCTTTAGTAGGTTAGTAGTTGAACTGACTATGGGCCTTTGTAGGGATCTCGGATATGGCAATAGCAATTGCAGGATTTGGTGGTAGTTACATTCTAGTAGGGGGAGTAAGGCATTTAAAAATAAACACAAGAAGTAAAATGTATGCTGAGTTAGGAAGTAATAAATGTTATAGAAAATGAAATAAGTAGAATAGGGAAAGGGGATTGGGCAAGGATAGAAAAGAGTAGGGTGTAACCTCGTAATACTCATAGGGGAGGAGTCATTGAGAATGTGATGATTCATTAAGACCTAGGGGAGGCATAGCCACAAGGATAGAAGGAAAGAGCATCCCCGGCAGAGAACCTAGCCTGTGTAAGGTCTCTGAGGTAGGATGTATTTGGGGTATTTGGAGCAGCATGTCAAATGTGGCTGTAGTGATTGAGGGCTTTGTGAAGAGGTTGAGCACCCAAGAAGTAGCGATGGTCAGAGAAGAGATTGGATGGGGTGGTATACTCCATTGCAAGGAGTTGGGCTTCTTTCCGAGTGAGATGGGAAAAGAGCAGAGGTTTTGAAGAAAACACTGGTATTACCATCTAACTGTCTTAGAAGTATCAATGTGACTGTGCTTTGGAGCTCTCCTACATGATAGAGAGCAAGAATGGAAACAAGAAGACATTGAGATGAATATGGCAATCCAGGGGGAGAGGAAGGTGGCTCACTCCAAAGTGGTAGCAGTAAAGGCAGTGACAGGTGGTCTCATATTGGACATTTTGATGATAGAAGTGACAAGTTTTCTCCATAACTTGTGTGTGGTATGTGAAATAATTTTAAATAATCAAAGATAACTCCAAATTCTGTGACCTGAGCAACTGGAAGGATGGGGTTGCCATTTATAATAAAAGGGGAACACTTAGGGATGGAACACATGTTTAGGAAAAGACCTAAAAACCTAGGAAAAGATTTAATCATAGACATGCTAAATGCGAGATACCTGAGTAGAGTTACCAAGGACATAGGTAGACTGATCTGCCTGAGTTCATTTCTGCCTTTGAAACTGACTGAACTGATTGTTACTTATTTTACCTCTTTGTGCTTCCAATTTCATTTATTAAAAATTGTGATAATACTACCTAGTTCAAAATAATTTTAAACTAAATTAATGAAATAATTTGTCTATATCTAAAGATCTATCTATCTATCTATATATATATCAATATATAGTATATCTATATGTAGACACATGTCAATGCATGGATAAAGTTCACTAAATATATTAATCAAATACATTAATCAGTATATAATTTTAGCTATTATCATCATTTGAGTTTGGATTTTGAGAGAGAGACCTGGGCTGGAGATTAAAAATGTAGAAGTCAAAAGTTTATTCATGTAGTTTTTAACCATAGGACTGAATCACCATGGACAATGTGGATATAGAGATCACAAAAAGTATATGCTTTATTTTTCACACTTTCTTGGTCCCAAGATATTTTTTCTCTTAAAGTACATCTTCATCTAGTGTTTAGGGAAGAATGTTATAAAAGGACTTGAGTAGATGCTTAATAGAAAGTTTTTTTTTTTTTTTTTTCAGTGCTGGGGATTGAACCCAGGGCCTTGTGCTTCCAAGGCAAGCACTCTACCAACTGAGCTATCTCCCCAGCCCTTAATAGAAAATTTTGATTCAAAAATGTCACCTCAGGGGCAGGGGTTGTGACTCAGTGGTAGAGCTCTTGCCTGGCACATGTGAGGTACTGGGTTTGATCCTCAGCACCACATAAAAAAATAAATCATGTTAAAAAAATTAAAGAAAATGTCACCTCAAAAAAGTTGAGAAGAAATGTAAAAAATATTAAATGTTTCTTAGGATAGTAAGGTAAGTCTATCCTAAAGAGTTCAGAAATCTATACATTAGGAGGAAAAATCAATGGGCAGAATTAAATGGACCCATAATAGTGGACATGCAGGATGTATGTAGCTATACCAATACATATGCCAATGCTCTCCCTTTAGTCTTGTCTGTCACAGATGCATGCAGGATACAAAGTCACCACTATACTGTCTCCAACAGATGGGAGGCTATGCAAATGGGTTTGGGATTATCAGCAATTACAAACAGTTCTCTTATTGGTCACTAACCAGATGCTTAAATTTTAGGGGGTACTAGTAGAGAATGAAAAGCAGCAGCTCCATTGTACAATGCTGATGCTGTCTTGAGCTCACTCTTCTTGTCAAACTACTCCTGTTTCTCCTTTCTACAGTCTCCCAAGTTTTCTCTAGGCAGGAGCAATCCAGTTCTTCATGCACAGGGTTCTTAATGACCTACAGGAAGCAGGTCATAACTTGAATCATTTCTCTGGTGTTAGTAGATCTGCAGTGGTCCTTTCATAGCCTCACATCTGTTCTCAGTTGTGGTCAGATACTAGAATTAACAGAGGGTGGGCTCAAGCTAAGCGTTTGGCCAATGACCATGAACCCAAACTGAAACTGACTCACTCCCAGGAGGCCCCATCAAATTCCCATGTTCTTTTCGGAACTATGTGCTAACCAGAATCATTTTGTGCTTCAGATGATACCCATTCTTCATGGAATCCAGGATCTTCCAGGAGAGCGCTTAGCAGATTATTAAGAGATCATTAACCCCATAATCCTTTCGTAAGACTTATACAGATGGAAATGTGAAGGTATTATTAATTTTCTCCTCTCTGCCAGTACTTTATTAAATATTTCCTACATATTATTTTACTTCTTAGAAAAGGCTGTGACATTATCCCATTTTCTTGATGTAGCAATTGAACACTTCAGAAATTAACAGAATTTCATAGGGGTCACATAGCCCGGTAAAGAACGGACACACTTTCAGCTCTGTCCTACCTCAAAACCATTTTTTTTTTTTTTTTTTTTGCTTTTTAAAATTTTTTTTATGCTTATAGTAAGCAACTCCTGTAACCTTGTGTTTTAGGTCAGAGACCCAGAGATACTGCTTTTGGTCAAGTTGGCACGTTTAATTATTGAGTTTTTGTGATGACTTTTCTGTTACTTGCAGGCATGGTGTGAAGTACCTGTGAACGGTGTTCTGACAGCAGGTGGATATTCCCACCTGCAGGTGTCTTACCAGGGTTTTCATTTTCATCTATCTACTGGAAAACTGTCCTTATTGTCACAAGAGTCCCCGAGACTATCTCTTTCTTTATCCACTATCTTAGGTCTACCTGAGAAGCTTGGAAAACTGCAGATTTAAGTTTTGGGTGTCTTTCATTGAGGGTCTTCTTGGTGAAGCAATATTTGACTTTAATTTGCAGATACACACAAAAATGCATCACACATGCCTGTATCCATACATATTTCAGAATCTGTGTGCATCATAGGCACACATATGCATATAAGTTTGTGTCTATTTAATTATACAACTTGATGAGTCTTGACATGTACAAACCCACATTATTATCTACGTCGAGTTACTCGACAGTTTCATTTCCCCCAGAAAGTCCCTTATTCCTTGTCTAGAGCTAAGCAAATATCACCCCCTCCTCACTAGTCTCTCACCTCCAAAGACTCATAGATGGATACCTGAATGAAAGGCTGCCATGAGCACTCTTGTTGCAGTCTTTGTATGGACATACGCACTCATTTCTCTTGAGTATGTACTCATAAGTGGAATTGTTGGGTCACAGGGTCAGGCATGTATATTCAAAAAGTGATTTGGAATGCTGTTCAGATTCGAGGAGTGCAAATCAAACCATTAAAATGAAGTAAAATAGTACTTATGATTGGAGAAAGAGGAATTGGGGTTACTCCTTCTGGAAGATATGGCTAAGAGGTGATTTCCTAATTCTCTTGAAGTATATAAAGGGTAATTTTAAGGAAGAAAGGAACACACTATCAATTTATACAAGGTACAAGATGAGCGAAAATGGGATTAAATTTCAACAAAAGAGTGCTTAGGCAGAGTATTATCATAATTAACATAGAAATAGGTTATTGTCCCTAGGGTGTCTTCAAACATGTAATGCTCTTTCCTTGGGTAAAAAGAAGAAAGGTTGGGAAGCAAATTTGTCTTGCTATCTCATGAGTCCTTATTCTTGGTTTGTTTTCTGAAAGATACAATTTTCTTACTAATATGTCTTATGTCTAGGATATCAGTACATAAGTGAAGCCAGAATACTTTAGTTCAGCATAAATGCTAAACTGAATGGTTATACCCAAAGACTTAAATATGGACTCTCCAGAGGAAAGTTGGAATCTAAGATTGTGATTGTGGTATTTATCAATAACATTTCTGGGACAAATCAGTAATACCTGGACATTTTGTTTTGTATTGTTTTGTTTGTTTTGTTTTGGGTACTGGGGACTGAACCCAGGAACACCTTAATATTGAACTATATCCACAGCACTTTTCACTTTTTATTTTGAGACAGAGTCTAAGTTGCTGAGGCTGGCCTCAAACTTGTGATCCTCCTGCCTCAGCCTCCCAAGTCATTGGGATTGCAGGAGTGTGCCACCATGCCTGGCATACTTGAACATTTTTGAGAAAAGTAATGCTAATGAGGTGTAAATACCTTCAGTATGGCAGACCAGCTTCTATTAGACTAGCCTTTCTACAGATAATAAATGAAGGCTCTGAACAAGTATAATGAATGACACTGACCATCCTGGATAGGCACCCAAGTCAAATGCATTTTAGAGAGGAGTCCATACTTAGAGGAAAAGCATGACTCTGTTAAGTTTTTGTTTTCATGGCTTCTAGTCTAAGAAAATGCTACAGTATGTACTGGTACTGGGGGTTTAATTTCTGAAAGTCACCTGCATTTATTTGGGACAGGACTTATAATCTGCTTTATGTACGGTTTCATGAGAATAGAACAAAAAGACCACTTTTATTTGCCCCTATAACACTTGCAAATAAGGGCTTAGCTTCTGTAATACAAAGCTGCTCTCCCAGCCCTTTCCAGTGCAGCCATTTTCCCCACCTCCAACCACTTGTCAATCTGTGAACATCCTAGCTAGCTATTGGTTCATCAGTCAGCTTGCAAGTATCCTTCTCCGTTATTGGTCCCCTGTTAGCCTGGCAGAATTCAACTGCTACATGGTAGCTACCCTGTCATCTTTTCTCATGCTTCTCTCTCTCCTACTCACTTTCTCTATCTTCCTCGCTTTTCCACTCGCTCTAGCGCATGCCCTTTCTTTTTCCCTTTTTTTTTTCTCTCTTACCCTGCAGGGAGACACTTTGTTTGCTTAATAAACTCCATTATGTGATTTTCCGGGTCTGTTCTGGTTTTTGTGGGATCCCTTACAACTTCCCTTTTTATTTTTCTGTGCCTGTCGACTGCCTTGTGTATGAATAATATTAAAAAATTAGCATATATACATTCCCAGTATCAGGCCCAACTGGATCACTTTTGGTGTATGTGACACTATTGTAAGAATTAGAAAATGCCACTCTTCTGGATAAAATGGCTCACCTGGAGATTTCTAGCCAACAAACTACAAAAAGACATTTAGGGCCACTGCATAGTCCACCTTCAGTGGATACTGTTCTGGTGATCATAGTCCTAGGCCAGAGACCTACCTCTGGAGGTCTCAACAAATCAGATCCAGCCACTTGTCCCAAAAAACAAATGGAAAAGTAATGGTGAAAAGCAGGAAAGGAACTTTAATCAGCATAGCTGTATTGGAAAGACAAAGGGAACCAGTGTTTCCAGTCCTGTCCTTGGGAGTCCTGATAGGGGCTTCCAGATTATAGACAAAGGAGGACCAGAAAGAGCAGTCTTAGTCAAACTGGTCTGCTCATCCTTATCTCAAGATTGGTCAGGAGGGCCTTATCAGGGATAAGAAAGTTGCTGTTGCCCAGGGGTAGTTTTGACTCACCAAGAGATATTTATCAGTCAGACCTGTTGTTCCTGAAATCCAAGGTGACTTAGCAAAGGAGACAGATGAAGGCAAAATTGACAAGATTTTTATCCTGCTCTTAATTATCCCTTGGAAGTTTCAGGCCCAAGTGAAGAGTCCCAAGTCCTTGTTACATTCTCACAGTAGTCTCGGGTGAAAAATAGCTCTGGAATTGTGCCAGCCATAGTATGTTGAAGCTTGAGGTCTTGCCATCAAGGATTCTCTTTCTCTGAAAGATCATGCCCCATGCCAGAGCACATGGCTTTGCAAGAAGAGTGTGGCCACGTTTTACCCACAACTTGTTCATCACACAATGACAAAGTCAGAGGGATGTAAACAGCAGTCTTGGACCATTTGATTTTTCGTGACTAAGGAGATTTTCTGTTTAATCTGTTTCCTTGACACTTACTTTTAAAGTGCTCTTGGGCCATTCTGATCTTATCCTACTGCTCACTGGACTGAGATGAAGACTGTAACTCATAATTCACCTTGATGTCGAAGCTAGTCTTCAAGGGCTTAACAATTTGAAAACACTCTCCAAGGCTATACCTGCATAGTTTTTTCAGAGTATAACTTGAAGTCTTAAGATATTAATTCTGATGAGCCAATCAGAAATCATCATTTTAAGAAATGGTTTTACCTAAATTTTACTTCTAAATATCACTTTTGTTCTTTTCCTAAAATATCTAATTTTTCTATCTGTGTACATCTTTTGCTTGGAAGCATAGGTACTGTATGATCATAATTTCAGGGATAATCATTTTCTTTTTGATCCTGGGAACCCATGGCAGAGATTCATTTTGGCTAGTCCTCCAAGAACGTGGTAGGAACTGCAATAGTTTACTATTTTTTTTACATAATAAATTATCACAAATGCAGCATCTTAAAACAACAGAAATTCATTATCTTTAGTTCTGTTGGTCAGAGTCTGGAAAGTGTTTCACCAGACTACATTCTGTGTCCGTAGGACCATGTTGCATTTTGGAGTTTCCAGTTTTTTGCTCCTTTGGGTTGGTGGTAGAATTTAGTCCCTTGCAATTGGAGGAATAAAGTCCCCATTTTTCTCTTGACGGCCAGCTGAGAGCTGGTCAAGCTTCTAGAGGCCTCTGGATTCCTTGACTCATGACGCCTTCCCCCCAACTCAAACCTAGCAAGGGTAAGTTGGGCCCTTCTCAAGTCACATATCTCTGACTCACTCTTCTTTCTTTTCCTTTTCCTTTTAGAACTTGTGTAATTAGATTGGTCTTCCTGGATGATACTCTCGTATAATCTCCTCATCTCAGCATCTTCAACTTTTAATCACATCAGCAAAGTCCTTTTGCCTGTAACATATTTTACAGGTTCCTGAAATTAGGATCTGAACATATCTAAAGGGCCATTATTGGTCTAACACAGTCTTCCAACTTTTGTTCTGATTGCATTCTTGGATCATATTATTTAGTAAGCATTTAATGAACCCTTAATTAGCAATAAAGAATGTAGAGATAAATAAACTATGACCATATTTACTAGTTACATGCTGAATTCTTTATGAATCTATCAATTGAAAATTGTCCATTTATCTATCCAGATCCTTAAAAAAAAAAACAGACAATGACTTTTATCACTGGATTCCTAATGCCAAGTTCTTCATGTGGTATATAATGAGCACTCATCAAGTCTTGTCAAATTTATAAATTCTAAAAATATTAAGTATCTACTTAAGACCAATAATACTTTAGATCATTTGTAGACATTAGTGAATACAACAAGCAATTTATAATGTGTGGAGTTCAGGTTCTAGCAGGACACCTAATATTCTAGGGAGATACTTCCATTTTTTAGTGGAATGATTAAATGAGGACACGAATGTGGGAAGCTGAGTAAATTAACTGAGTACAGATTTCTGAGATTTTGAATGCCTTGCTTAGGTGTGTGAATCTTGCATCATAGATAATAAGGAACCAGTGAAGTTTCTTAAACAGAAGTGAGTTAGCAAAATATGGTTTTTAAAAACACTGGATGCTAGAGTAGAAAGAGGATGGATTAGAGGTGAAGAATGACTTGAACCAAGAAAACAACAACTGGAATAGAAAGGAGCAGATGGTGCTAAGAGTTATTTATAAAGCTGAAATTCAGAGAGGGAAAATGTTACAGAACCTGGTGTGGTATATGGGATCTGATAATCACATATCAATATCATCTGTTTGAGTAGAGATGATAGTGGCTGTCTTTGAATTAGATGTTTACTTAGTGAAAACCCATTTCCTATTAATATATGAAAAGGTAACTATACAGAGATACCTTAAAGTGTTCTGACATTTTATATCGTGCTACTAAGATAATCCATAAGGTTCAGAGCAACTGTCAAACATAGAGTGTCCGTCAATATTCGAACAGGGAATGTAGACAATATTCTTTTTGAAAGCAATAGACTTTATGTGCAAAGCCATCTGAACTGAAAGCTTGACACGGGAAATTTAGCAGTTGAAATGCAACCAAGCACACATCAGAGGTGACCTACATAAGGAAACTTAGTACAAATGATTCCTCCTTTGGGGAATCTACTTTTGTTCTTTCTTGTTCAACTGGGGAGAGGGAAAAAAAATGTCTGCAAAAATGCTGAGAAAGAAAGTAGGATGGAGAATTATGTTAGAAGGGACATTTGCATTGTGTTTGTGAGGATTTCTAACAGTTGTGTGTTAGAATTACACATTCTATCTGGATCCTTTCTTTCTTTAATGGATTTGCAGTGATGACACCCTTAGGACTGTCTGGTCAGTGTCCTATAAACCTTTGATCATGAGATGGTCCTGCAGCAGAAGGGATCTGGAGGTAGCCAGAAAGTCCAGTGGAATCTTTGAAAGGGTCTCTACCACTGATAATTCAAAAATTTTGTGATAATTAACATAGAAGAGTCATCAGAAAGCACAGCAAGAAAGAAAGCACCTGCCTTTGATTTTGTATTTGCTGAGGTAAACCCTCACTGCCAACACACACACAGACTCACATATTAGTACAACCCTAACATAATACTGTAAGTAGGTACCAAAAATTTCATTTTGCAAAATATTTGTTTGTAGTATTGTGAGCTTACTGAGATGCTTAGGTGGAACTACCTCAGCCTCCTGACTAGAGGTTTTAGGGTTCCAGAGTTAATCCACCAATAACGTTGTATCCAAATTAACATTACTGCAGGATATGGATTGTTGGATTTTTATTATTTTCCAAATAAAGGTTTACACACACACATACAGACATACTAGTTAAGAAATAAACATATAAAAAAGAAACCTAGCTTTGACTTTAAATATGAAACCATGTCAAATAATATCAAATACTTTCTAGGTCATAAAGATACCCTATATTCAGGACTTTGTACAATGAGAAAGAGTTCTGGAAACCTTCACATCATGAAGTTGTGAAATTCTAGAATTGGGAAGGGCTTTGTTGAATCCCTTCATCCACAGAGGTGTACAGAATGTCTGAGAAACTTCCAAATACATAGAGCTGCATAATTTTTGTGTTGAACTATAACACTTTCTTTTCCTGAAGGGCAACCATTCAGCATTTTCGTAGGTACTCAATCTTGACTGGTGTAAATGTTTATAAGAGGATAGAAGTGTGATTTCAGTAGCTTCAAATTCGGAATGAAGGTTATTCAGGGATTCACCTTATTGCTCTGCATCTTTGTCTCTGGTACATTTTCTCTCTCTCTCTCTCTCTCTCGCTCTCTCTCTCATATTCTATTACACCATACAAGGAATATGTAAATATTCTAATATCTAAGTTTTGTTCCTTCTGAATATCAAACCCCTGGCCTTTTGCTTATTACATGAAGATGTTATAACCTGAAAGCTATTTTTTTTGAAGACCTGACAACCTTTGAGGGGAAATTCCTGTGTTCTCAAATTAAATATTTTATATTTTACAAGTATTTTGTTTATTGTTCAATCATAATGTTTTGAGGAAGATAAGCAAAATAAGTGAAATCAAAGGACTAAAAGGACAATTTCCTAAAGTTGAAAAGTGAGGAAATAGAAGTTTGAAGGTCAATTTTGTTTTTTGTTTCTTTTTTTTCCTTTTGCCTAAAGCTGGTTGTCATTTTTGCATTCATCATGGGGTTGTAATATTCCCAACACATTAGGAAGTGATAATAAAAAAGCAGCAAAATTGAAAAGAAAAACTGATTTCACTAGGAAAACATTTATTCATCCAAGTCTTTAACTTTTGCCACTTGATATATTTTTTCAAAGTCATAGTTCCTTAAGAAAATTGGAAATGATTGAAAAATGACGTTACATGACAAATTGGGAGAATTTTATGTACTAAGAAGATATGCTGAAAGAAATTTTGTTGAAATATTTCTGGCTTTTATACCCAGAGCAAAATGTTAAGAGCTAAATAAATTATAAGCCACTTAAGAATAGGAGCCCTGCCTTATTTAGTTTTGTTTCCTCTCCAGATTTTTGCATGGAACTTTCAACAGTTATTGTTATCCTGAACTGTAATTGACTACGGTTCAATTGTAGTAATTGGAAAGAGTGAGTATCTATTATTTATGCCAATTTTTCCATTGCCCTCAATTTCATGGACCAATTTTCTATAGACCATATTCATCAATAAACATGTCTATGTCTTTGATTTTGAGTATACATTATTTAGCCATTAAATGAACTTAAGAGTACCAGCCAGCCATCAAGTGTTGCTTTCATGAATTAAAAAATTATAGGAAAGAATTTTAAACAGATAAATGTAAGTAAAAATTAGTAATTGCATTCATTTCAATTTTATCACAGTATTATAATTCCAATTCTCACTGATTATTACTTTTCAGAAAGTATTATAATGGAAAATAAAGAGGAAGAAGTATTTACTTCTTTTACCATCATTCCTTCAAGGATAAGGTGCAAACAAAGTTTTTGTGTGTTTCAATTCATTTCTTAGTTTATTCCCATGGCCACTTATTCTCATTTGCTTTCTTGGTTATAATTAGGGAAAAACAAAATGACTAAAACTTGTCACTAAAGCATATGTTCTGTGGAGCTTCAAGTTACCACTGGAAAGTATATGGATCTTGGAGTAGCATAGAATTTGATTTAAATGACAATTTGGCATGTAACAACTTTGAAAACTATTGAAGCTTATAAGAGCTTTCTGAGTCTCCATTGTTTCATATGAAGAAGGAAAAAAAAGAAACATTTTTCTGAGGATTGATCAAGAAAACATAGAAAAATATATAGCATATTGTCTGGTATATTTACATGTTATATATGAGATGCCTAGCTTAGAATTAGCTAGTGGCACTTATTTCAAGCAAATGGTTGACCTTATGCATGGAAAAAATTCTAAGATTATTTAAATACAGACCTGCATATAATTTCCTTTTCATTCTGTGTTCTAACACCTCTCTAAAGACTTATTGGCAATGGAAACTGGCCACAGTTACTGGTTTCGGATAAAATACACGCATTTTCTCCTTTTTATATTTCTACTATAGTTTCTCTATATTTCTTGGAAGCTCTTCACATTGAATAGAAAGTTCTTAAAGGCAGTATATATTGTTACACACATTCTGGACAGTGGCTACTGGTATTTTGAATAGAAAAAAAAGTGAGATTTCTCTAATTTAATGAGTTGTGTAAGGATGGTAGTAACTGGCAAGAGAAGTAAAGAACTAGGTTTAGTATAGCCAAATGCCACCATCTTACCAAGTGTCCAAATGTTACATCACACATGATCAGCTCCAAGTGATGGTACGTGCCTACTGACACAATGCATTAGAAGGGGCACAATAATGCCTATGTAGAAATCCTACCAAGTAAAGTTTACCTTGAAACTTTTGCAGAAATCTCAATTGAGGAACATTTTAACTGACTTGGACTATTTAAAAATGACAAGATCATGAAATTAAGAAAAAAGACTTTATTTTAGAAGACAAAGGATATGAGAACTAAAAGACTGTTCTCTGGGTGTTGGAATTTTTAATGCTACAGAAGCCATAAGAAATATCATTGGGGATCAAATGGGGGAAATTTGAATAGGGACTGTTTATTAGATAACAGGGTAACATAATTGACAAAATTCTATATAGTGGTTCATTAGGAAAATGTCCTTGTTCTTAGAACAGATGTGTGGAACAATTGATAGGGGATCATGTCTACCTCTTGTGCTTCAATATTTCAGTAAAAATATGTACAGGTATGTTCAAAAATATGAATATGTGTAAAATGTTAAAATTAGTGAATATAGATACAGGATAATATGGGTGTTTATAGTTCTATCCTTGAAATATTTCTAAAGGATTGAAAGGAAAGTTAACTAGAGAAAGACATGACAGAAGTACAGTTAAGAATGATTTGGGTTTTGGTATCTACCTAGTTGTTCAACCAGAAATTACAACTGTCCTTCATTCTTCTTTCTTATCTCTACCCTGACATTCTGTTCAACAGTTCTCTTTCCCTTCAACACAGATCCGACATGGGGTGAACTCTCTCCTCCTCCACAGCTACCACATTGTCCAATCACCACCAATCACAGCCACCTGGACAGAAAGGTGATTCATCTTTGAGCTTCCACGCCTGTGCTCCTATAATCCACTCCCTCCAAAAGTCAGCCATGGTGATCGTCTAAACTTTAAAACATGCCTCCCACTCCTCCCAATGGCTTCTTTCCCACTTAGAAAAGTAAAATGCAAGCTTCAAATTCCATTATCAGTTTCTCCTTCCATCTCTGACCTCTGACTTCTCTTCTGAGCTTTTCCTTCCTCACCTGTCTATTGCTCAACTGGGCTAAGCTCCCTCATATGCAAGGTGCATGAGTTTTCCTTCCTCCTCTTTACACACCTGGTCCCTTCGAATCCTTCTCGTGTCAGCTCAGTGGACCTATCAGTCAGGGCTCCAGCAGGAATACAAAATCTATGCTAATTATTGAAAATCAAATAAAACCAAAAAAAAAAAATGGTGCAGGGAATGGGGTACACAGGGGTGTGAAAACACGAGAAGCTGAACGCTGTGGAGAAACTGAAGGATGGTTGCCAGCAGGAAGCCATCCTTACCCATGGACTGATGGAAAAAGTTTTGCCATGAGAGCCCTGGAACAAAGTCACCTGGCAGAATCTGAAACTACAGAGAAGCTCCCTTCTGATGAAGTAACTGTGAAAAGCAGAGAAGGAAATAACCTACTTTTTTACTCCTTCTTGTTCTCAGTGTTTGGTCAGCAGGAGCTGACAGCCTCAGAAACCTGGGAGCCACAGGCTGCACACTGAGGCATCCCTGTAATGAGGCAGAGGATGGAAAGGAATGGACATGAGTCAGGCACACTGACCAGGGACCTCCCTACAGAGGAGACTTTCATTGGATGAGAAAAATCAAATCCAGAAATTCTGAAGCATTTCTTCTCTTTTAGTGCCCCTCTACTTATATTTAGGGGATCAGGAATCATATCCAATATATCTGATAATTGAAGAAAAATAATGTATCCTTTATTATGCTTTTTACCCCCTAAATAAACAATTAAGCCCATTATTTAAAATTCAGAGAGACTTTACCCAAAATGTGTCTGAAGGTGAAGGAAAATCATACTCAACATTTTGTTCAAAATGTAGCTACCCGTCCTATATTTCTTGACTTGAAGTTCAGTGTGTGGTCCATATCTTGTAGTTTTTACCTATACTTACCATCAGAAAATGAAAATCACCAGATCATCATCAGGCTTAATCATGTCACATTCATTCCAACCCACTTGAACTCTGCTCTTTGTTGTTTCTTCTTAGTTTGCAAATACAAAATATTGTAACCGAGGAAGCCATGCTGATGCTGTCCTTACCATGGTCTTGAAGCCACTGGACAAATTTTGAGGCTGGGAAGGGATCCATGAGCCAGCTTGTGAACCCAGGAGCCTTGGAGCAGTATCACACCTGCTTCCTGTTTCTCTGCCCTCCTGTGCCTCCACTCCTCTCTTCAGTGTCTCCTGAGCTTTTCATACCAGTTATTATTATGTTTTTTTCAGAAGTCACCCAACTACACTTACATATCATACATGAAAGAAAACTCAAAGCACTAAACATCACAGATAGCAGCTATCTCAAGGGAAGCTGCCACAAAATGAAAATAAATGCGTTTTTATTTCGTTAACCTGTGAGGTTATGCAGAGTAGACCTGGATTCTGCCATTAAGTAACAGAGGCAGGCATTAGAGAAGATTTCTTGAAAGGGGACATTAATGTACATTTAATAATAATGGATTGGACATAGAAATCATGGGAGGAATGTAGTACAAAATAGCAAATGAAATATTTATACATTCCATTGAAGCTTCGCGTGTATTCCAGCGGGAGATGTCCTAGCGAGATGGGTCTTCCCCTTTGTTCTGAATCTATTTTTCCAATTGCTCTGACACAGCTGTTGGCTTCACAATCATTCTGAAGTTGATTAGATCAGAAAGCAGAGGTTTGCCTGCCCAGCATGACCGGTGGCAAGCATGAAGTTTGTGGGTATTCCAGGCGTGGAGTCTGTATATCCAAGTTGTTTTTGGTATTTTGTGGGCTTCCACGTTGTTCTCTAAGTTTTGGTGCTGCATCATTTGCATGTCGTCTGCATCTCAAACAGCACAGCACAACCAACAGTGTATATACTTGTACAAAACCACCAATGGAGTTGGAAAAGGGCTGTTGAATTGATGGAGCCTGGCTATATAGGCACACACGCTCCGCTAAAAGCAGAATCGCAACCTTGTTACCTTTGTTTTGTTTGTTTTAATACACAGATCATTTGGATTTAGCTTTAACGAAATACCTTGTTACCTGTTGGGAAATGCTTTTATCTTGCTGTTGGAATGATTTAGTGTTTCTAAAACACTTGGTGTAGGTGAGCCTGATCACAAAGTCTTCTTTGTCTCAAAGTCAGAGACGTTTATAACAACTATTTTAAAACAATGTGAGGATAATATGCTAACTGATTTTCAACTATTATTTTATTTAGTCCTTACAAAAACCCAGGGAGGCAGGTATGGATTTAAATTTCCATTTTGCAGATATAGAGATGGAGGTTTAGAAAAGTCTCCCCCACTACTCCTACCCCTGGCCCTGCCTCCAGCTTGGTCCATCCTCAGACTCTTCTGATTCCGGGTTCTTCAAAGCACAAAGCCACAGATGAGAGAGCATTCTAGTGAACATTAACCTCCTTTATCAGGAGGTTAATACCACCATAGTCGCACAACTGTAATACCAGCTATTTGGGAATCTGAGATAGGAGGATTGCAATATCAAGGCCAGCCTAGGCAACTTTGTGAGATCCTGTCTCAAAATAAAAAACAAAGAGGACTGGGGATGTAGCTCAGTAGTAGAACACCCCTGGGTTCAATCCCTGGTACTACAAAAATGAATAGTTAATTTAAATAAGTAAAATTTAAAAATAGATAGATCAATAAAAGAATTTTCCTTAGTGGAAATTGGCCTGTGTGTCATGTGACTGTGACCACAGTCAGGGTGATCTGGGGCCTCATTGGAGGAGAACCTTCAGTGGCTCTTTGCCAGCAACAACAACCCTTCCACTTGTTTCTTCAGATTTCTTTGCCAACTTGGCTCCTGGGAAGCTTGAACTTGCCAAAGGTATCAGGTCCCTAGGCATAGATCCTGGGCCAGTGTCACTCTGTGTCATCAGGAGAGGTCAGCTGAATTATTGTCGGAGGATTAGAGTTAGTAATGACCTTAAAGTTCATCTGGTCTGAACAACCACATTCTCCTGATAAAGAAGAAGGCACAGGGGACATCAAGAGCCACCAAGCAGGGAGGCAGCCTGGATGAGAAATTGCCTACATCACCAGTTCCAACTCTCCTCATCCCACATTGTCAGGACACACTATACACTCTTCCTTGACAATAGATATTTTTTTCTATTGATATTATAGTTTACTCTGTTAGTACTATATTATAGAAAAAATATTGAATGGCTGAGATACAGTATGAGTTTTGATTTTTTAATCTTTAGGGAAATGATCTGGCTTTTCATTTATTGCTTTAAACTTCACACGCAGCAACTGCTAATCATGTCTCATCAAAGAGGAAAATAGAAATGAAGTCACTGTCTTCAAATACCTGGCAATAAAGATAAGCTTACTGGAAACTAAGAGTAGTCATGAGGTTTTCTTTCTCTTTTAATTGCTGTGTCTTTGTAGGAATTTTGGCTGAGGATAATGATACTGAACGTAGATGCATACATCTTCTAATCTGATAATAATTGCAGCAAAAATGGAGGGGGACACCAAAGGGGATATCATATCTTAGAAAGTGATAGTTCAAATGGAGGTGTTTTCTTTACAAGTATAGATTCCTAACCCTTAATGCATTCTGAGAATTTGACATTGGATTTCTTTTATGGCTCTAAAAAACTCAATTTAGAACAAAAACATGTGACCTTAGAAAATACCCACTCCCCACCCAGAGGATGCTGAGAGAGACTGTACCTTTTACATGTTTGTAGAATAAGAAGGACTCTAGACTGAATATGATGATCTGTGTGAACCCTTTTCATGTGCCAGGGGAAATAATCAGACAATTGTGCCAATGCCTGAATGTCTGTGGCTGCTGGATTATTTTTATTGTGAAAACCTCTGTTAAAACTATTCCCTATTTAAGGAAAGTTCGTTTTGGATAACTGATAAGTCTCCAACCTTTTGAAAAAAATAATGCTATTCTGTGTTTGGAAATAAACCAAGGTTAGAAGAAAACAATGAGTTTCTTCAAGGGACTGAATTCTAAAGAAAAACCAGAATAGGAAATATCTTGCCCACTAAATTCAACCTTTCAATGCCATTCTCTGGAGATTGGGTTTGGAGAACAGCATGGGGAGAGAGAGAGAGAGAGAGAGAGAGAGAGAGAGAGAGAGAGGAACATTTCCTCCAATTTGTAATATTGGATCAGACCCATTTTAAACTGTGCTAATTTATTCTTCATTGAACCATGGAGATTAATTAATCCTTTGTTTTGCTGGATTAATGAGTAATCAATATGCCAAAGGGAGAAAAAAGAGAATGATTTCTATTCAAGGAACAAAGCATTCAGGTAGCCAAGTCATTTTATCGTTCGTGTTTACAAAGCACACCACAACCCAGATAAAATGTGTGGCTTTCAGGGAGATTTTAGAGCTCTCTTTTTCTCTCTCTTCTTTTTTGAACTGAGATATCAGGAGTTTGTATGTTTCAGATGGATATAAACCACTAGGACAATATGCCAAAATGACTAGTGTAACATGGGTGTTTTGGTAGGCTCTACTCTTCCCACAAAATTGAAGGCAATTTATGTAGTTTTTTAGCATCTTCATATGATGGGAAAGTTACACCCTGAGAGAGCTTCCCTAACAACCAATGCGATATTCAACATGCTTTCGCCACAAAACCGTCCGACTCAAGTAAATCCCCTTATTTTTTTGGCTTCATGGTGTTCATCACTATCTGAAATTGTCTCCTTTGTTTATCTGTTTCTTGCCCATCTCACTCTCACTCCCACACTCAAATATAAGGGTAGGCATTTTTGCTCACCATTTTATTCCTTGAGGTTGCAGCAAGCCTTCCACATAGCATCCAAGCAATAAGTGTTTGTTCAATGAATAAAGGAGTTTGCCATGGGTGGCGCCTGACTTGAAGCTGCTTTTCTGACAGAGAGATATGAAGGATTGGATGGAGGGAATTTGGAGCTCTAAAACCTAAGTGAGATATATTGAGAATGTCCACAGGATTTTGGGGACTAGTATCATGGAGTCTATATTTCCCTGGGTGGAGAGCTTCCTGTTTAGACTACCCTGGAGGCCCTGGTTTCCTCTTTGCCTATCTAGTCTAAGCACAGTTATGTGTGGTCCTGACACTCAGGACATGGCATGTTGATGACCAGGGTGGGGTGGGGAGAGACCAGGTCTGGAGGGGATGCTTCTCCTAACTGTGGGAATCATCTTCACACTACTCAGTGTCTCTTGCCACTGTCATAATTCCCATTTGGAAGGCTAATAATAGATGCCAGGACACAATCTGTAGAGTAGTACATTATTAGTTTTGTAGGAGTTCATCTATAATCAGAAGATCTGGCACCTATAAAAATATGTACGATATAAAGTATGTAATGTACCATAAGTAAATATGGGATCCATTGGCATCTGAACTAGCAAGTGATCCTGTACATCAAAAAGGTATGTTCTAGAGTTAGGGTTAGGGTTAGGGAGGGAGGCAAGAATGGAGGAAGGAAGGACTGTATAGAGGGAAAAGAGGGGTGGGGGGTGGGAAAAAAATGTATGTTCACGTACATGACATTTATCTCTTCAAACAAAATCGAGCATACTCCCTTTATATGCCTCTACTTTAGACCTTTCCACTTTAGATTAGGAGGTCAAAACTTGTCTTTTAAGGTTTTTTGAAATCATTGAATTTTTTAAAAATTTAGGAGTCGTGTGTAGAGTCCTTCAGTGGTAGGAAGCCTGGCTAACAGCAAAAAAAAAAAAAAAAAAAAAAAAAAAGAGGACTTGATTGAAATATGGATTGGAAAATCAAAAACTGTCTCAAAAAAGCTGAATTTCAGAGATTAAGAATCAGGATTGAATGAGGACTCTCTTCAAGGCATCAGAGTGGTGATGAAGAAACATCAACTCCTTTACATCTTGAGCTCATGCAAGACATGGATTGTCAGGAAATGAATTTGATCGGTTTAGTTCCAGCAGACTGAGGTGCCCAGCCCTTGAATTGGAGACCATTTTGCATGAAAATTCAGAAATGCAGAGGGACTGTCCCCTAGGGGAAAATTAGTATGCTATTAATTAAAAGAACATTCAAAGGGATGCTGGGCAGGCAAAAACACAAATGTCCACTATAGGAACTCAGGTATGCTCATCATCCATTCATTTTTAAATTTTATTTTCAGAGCTATGGGAAATAATCACTCATAGTAATCACATCACCTTGAGCAATGATAAAAGAATAAACTTAGATTAAATTTTAGTGTTGATTAAAGCACAATGCAGCCAGTATTTTAAAAAGAAATATTAATTGATAGTGACAAGGTAGGAAAGTGGAAAGAAATTAATATTTGGAGAGAGCCAAGTACTATGCTAATTGCTTTACAGGCGGCTCTCATTTAATATTCATAATGATTATAGGAAGGCGACATTTTTAAACTCATCCTAATGATAGGGAAACTGAGGATCAGAGATACTAAGCAATATTTTTCAAGGTTGCATACTTAATAACATACAAATATAATGATGTGGTGCAAGTTGTATTGCTGTCAATACTGTTTCAAAGGGAACCACGTGGACTTGTTAGTCTGCCTTTCTGAAGTGCTGTTGCAGTTGTCATAGATAATTACTACATAACTCCTCTCTGTTGGTCCATCATGTTATTTTGAAACCTAATAAAATATAAGCATCTCTTTTTCTGCTGGTATTTTTAAGGATTATGAATATTATCACTGAATAGTGCATTTTCTTTTCTTGCTAAAAATCTCAGTTGTCGGTTTTTATTTGAAACTGGCTGTACTGTTTTTAACCCATTTTTCTTAGGTCAGGTTTCCTAGAAGCAGTTCCTGAGATGGGGATTCGGGTGGATGTGCTTTATCACAGGGCATTTTTCAGGAAACAAATGAACTGAAACACTTCTAAAGAAGTGAGGGAAGCAGAAAGAGTCAAGCAAGAATATGCTCCTAGGTAAAAACAAGAACCCTTGTCCTGATCCACTGGGGACCCTGGAGCATACTTTGTACTTAAGACATTTCACTCCTGAAAGCAGGAACTAGGTGAGGTATCGAATGAGAGTCATTATCCAGAGGTGGGGCAACCGTGGGCCTTTAATAGATGATACTTGCAGGATATGGCAGGTAGGTGTACCAGCTCAATAAAAGGAATCTGGGCTAGCCATGAACAAAGTCAGCTCTCATTTGACATTCAGGAGTTGAATCACTGCCAACTCTGTGGTCAAAGGGAGAGAAGATCTGGCTTCCTACTTTCTCCTCTCTCCTTGTAACAAAAATTTTTACTCCTCAGGAAATGTCCTTTCTTAGAGGAAGATACACCTCACTGCTGAGCCTGCTAGTTCCTGGCAGGAAGACATGTGTCCTTGGCTATGTAAAACAATGCTTAGTCATTGGCTGGATTTAGACCTGCTTTCATCACTGTAGTGATAGAGTGGTCTTGTCCTAGAAGACAGCAGAGAGGCACTGGTGTCAGATAGCCATGATTCATGACTGTAGTTGGTGTGTCTGTGTTCTAATGATGAAAGTCTTGTGAGAGAAAATAGTACCATTGTTTGTTTTCTTAGCTTGCAGATCTAGCCTAAAAATTCATATCGTGCTCTTATGGTTTAGGTAGATAGCTTTTGTTTATGTCCCAATTCCCCTTTCTCTTATCTGACCCTCTTGAATTGAGTTTCATAAACTGATACACTTTTGTGGTTTAACAAGTATCAGGCTATTTAAAATAATTTGGGTGTGCGAACACTGAAGCATTTTTAAAAGGTGGCAGAAATAGATATTTTCCACTTTATCTAACATCCAAACAATTGCATTCATTATCTTTTTTATTAACTAAATCTTTCAGTCCCTGGGCACCCACCCCAACCCCTGCTTCCTCCTTTCATGGATAATTTCAACTTTCTTACTTGATGTTTTATATACTCTCTGACCTCTTCCAAATGTTTTAGAAATACTGCCTATGTACCTACTCACCTACTAAGTGCAAGAAATGGAACAACCCCAACATACCTCTCAGGGCTTATGATGGAAATTAGTTATAGATCAATTTTTCAGGGCCCCCAATACCCCTAGTATTTTAGGCATTTCCACTCCATTTCTGCATCCCTTCCTTGGTCTCCCTTTCTGCAGAATCTGCTGCAATTTCATACATTCTTCACTCTGCCACTAGAATCCCATTTAATAAATATTAAATTGTTTTACCTTTTGTATCTTTTGAGTTTTTCCTTAGGCTTGTGTATAAAAAGTTAAACAAGTAATTAAATTTAGAATAACTGACAAATCAACTTATATCATCTTCCTACTTATGCTTTACTAGTTCTCCATGATGCAATTGATCATAGATCATAAATTCTAAGTAACTGTATGTGTGTGTGTGTGTATGTGTGTCTGTGTCCCTTCAATATCCACAGGAGATTGGGTCCAGGGTTTCCCACAGATGCCAAAATCTGTGAATGCTCAAGCCTTTTATATGAATGACATGGTATTTGCATAAAACCTATGCAAATCACCAGCATACTTTAAATCATCTCTAGATTACTAATATACCAATAAAATATAAATGCTATGTAAGTAGTTGTTACACTGTATCATTTAGGGAATAATGACAAAAATCATTTCTACATAATCATTATAGATGAAATTGTTTTTAATATTTTCAATCTATACTCATTTAACTCTATGGATATGGAACCTGCAGATACAGAGGACCATTGTAAATTTATTCTCATTTTGTGCCCATTTGCTCCTCATTGCCTGCATGCCACATTTGCAGATTTATGGGCACACTATGCTTTCTCAACCTCTAATTGTGAACATATGTCATGTTCTCATGTGTCACCCTTTCCTCCTGTGTCTACCTGAGCAAATCTTGCCATCTTCATGCCTTTGGGATTAAAGCAAATTTTATTTCCTCAATGAAGCTTTCCATGAACTCCCAGGCACTTTTAGTTATTCACTTTCTCCTGTGTTTCTTTAGTGCCCTTTACATATGTACATTTTAATAATTTGCAGTTCTCTATTTACATGTCTGTTTCTCCTCTGAGCCATGAGGGCAGCCATGTAACTATACAGGTACATGGCTCCCCAAGGTCCAGCTGGTGGTTGTTTTTACGTGATTGTGTTGGCTGAACACCTTGTAGAAACAAGTGGAGACATAAATACCTCATATTGCTGAAAATTAAGGAAACATACACTTAGGTGGGATTGCCAATGAGCAGCATCAGAGATGGTTATTCTTGTGTAAGTGATTTATTGAGGGAGTGCTCTCAAGAGAAACCTGTAAGGCATTGGGGGAAGTCGACCATAACAGGGAAACAGTCAGAGAGTGGTTTTGGAAGTCTGGCTTCACCCTGTTCCACTGGAGAACATTTCAGCATGGATTTTGACTTCCACTTTGTGAAGGAGCTGGGATTTTATATCTCTTGTTTATGAGCCACTCCCCAGGAAGGAAGGGGATGGAGGATATAGGTGTAGCCACCCAGGCAACTCTGGGTGAGGTGGCTCTTGTAAGCTTGAGACAAGCCCCCAGAAAAGATGGGAAGATGGGAAAACAGACTTGGCAAAGGAGAGCCGGCAGGGGAGGAAGCAGTATTTTCAATACATATCCAAATATTCCTGTACATAAAAGAAGGCAATAGTTCTCCTTTGTTGAAAGCCCAGTTTCTTCCAAGCTTTGTGCTGAGGGTCCTACTTGTCTGAGCTTGGACCTGTCAGGAGTCTGTCCTAGTGTATGTTAAACAACTGTCTTCCAGGAGATTGCATCATAGAACAAATCCAGTCAGTGACCCAGGAAAGAGTGCCTATTCCTACATTCCACTGGATTTGAAAAGCACTAATTATAAGGGATGCCATTATTTTATGTTCTACTAGGAAAGAAAACAAATACCTCCTATGGGACTCTAATACAGTGCTTTCCTATCACCCATGGTGTGACAAATCATTTGGCAGATATGTCAAAATGTAGGAGAAAGGCATGCATGTTATTTGAAAAATCATGAATATTGATGGCCAAATGACAAGTTGGAAGAAGTTTTTTATTGAAAAGGATACAATTTAAAAATCATTAATTAATCTCTTTGAAATTAATTATAAACTGGGTTATTTAAAATGACCATTACTTTAAAACAATGCAGTGCATAGAAGTGTTTGTAAGAATGATGTATTCTTCTGTGAAAATCACACAGAATGTTAAAATAATATGTATATACTTTCTGAAACTTATATTTGTTCCAGTAAAACTATATGGTGTTTTCACATAGAATCAATCTGAGCAGAGATTACATTGGTCACACATTTGTCCGTAGTTTTCAGTAAATCTTATAATTTTCCAGAATGGTATACATCTGATATTAAGCGCAGTGTTTTCTTATTCCTATATGTTTTAATTCCTGGTATAAAGCATAAAAAAAGACTATTGATGATTTTAAGAGACTTTTCAATAAATGGGTCAATTATGCATGCTGTTGTATGCCACACAATCTTCAAGGACTACCCACAACTTACTTCCCTGGCGCATATCAAGCGGTAGAAAGCCAAAGAAGGCACCATTGATTTGATAAAACCAAGACTTTGAGTTGGCATATTGGCTTACTCTATTATAGATTGGTGTTTTTCTCATTCTCCAATATTAGTGTGAACATTATAATATGAATTATATTAGTGTGAACCTTATAAATATTAACAGTGCAATATTTTTAATGAACACTCTCTGAGCAACAGCCAAATGAAATGAAATAGCCACACTCGTTATGCTTTAGTTCAGTTAGTTAATTGAAATATGAGAGATTTCTTTATTTATTCTATGTTAAAAAGTGCTTATTGCCTTAGCCGGCTAGTTGCTATTACCAAAATTAAAAACTATATAAATTACACAAAGCTATCCACAGAGGCTAGCTTAAAAATTACTGCCCCTGCTGAGGACTAAATGATGTCTTTGGTTGAATTACCAGATACAAAATAACAGCTAGAAATAAATTATTTTTAGACCATTATTAAAGGATTAAAGGTGGGTCCCAAATCTCCGTTGACCAGATTCATTTTTGCCTTTATGGTTGGTATGCTTTTTCTCGGTTTTGAGTTATTTATAACAGAGGAAATTGCTGCGTTGTTAAATAAAGCTCAGAGCTGCAACCAAAATGAATGTCATTTATTGCTTTTGTTTGTGGGTTGGGTTTTCCATGCCACTGTCAGAGAGTCAGCTTTGACATCTTTTGCAAATTATCAAAATTTTCAATTGGTTTATACTTAAACTGATCAAAAAATACTTCAATACAGATTTAAAGCTAGGGTTCAGGTTTATTTGCAATCACTGACAGTTTTTAGAACTGAAATTCTAAGTCTTGGAATTGTTTCTTCCTTGCACAAGGGTGGGAGGATTGGTAACTGAGAAAAAGTTTTCATCACATAGCTTTGCCCTTAGATAGAAGCTTCAATTTTTTTTTTTTTTTTTAACCTATCTAGGAAACACTATCTCAAAAGAAAGCCAAAAGGATAACCTTTTAAGAGAATGTGAGAGCATCTCTCTGCTGGACCATTCTACTTGGCCCATGATGGAATTGTATCATAGAAAAATTGAATAGCTTTAGATGTTATGAAAGTGGGTCATCTCTCACCATCCTGATTGATCAGAAACTACACCAAAATCAGTGGGAGTGGGAAAAACCCACGGAAATAACTGCAGAACTTAGATATGTTTTATTGGCATTTAATTCAACAATAGTTTAAACAGATCTTCATCTTTAGTTGTTCTTGAGTTTGAATACAGAAGAAATTAGTTTATTTCCTAGGCTAAGAATAAGAGGAAGGAAATCAGCACTGACATACCTGTTTTTTTTTTTTTTTTTCCTTTTTATACATCTTTCTGGCTTTAAAAGTAAAGAAAAAATAGGGATAATTTAGAGAAGAGAATAAAAATTACCTTATTTGGTGAATTATTCATCTTTTAATATATACTATGTTCTAGGTATTGTTGTAGGAACTGGGGTTATAACAGTAAATGCAATAGGCATTTCTACCCTTGTGGGGCTGACAATCTCATGGGGGAGATAAATAATAGTAACAAACACTATGACATGTTAGATGATAACAGCTATTGACAAAAATAAACTGGGATCTTCACAGTGCACACAAATTCAGGGGGTACATTCACATTATCTTTTATGTCCATCTCATCCCCTGCAACTCTGCATTGTGAGGCTCTGTAAAGAATTGGAGACTGTTCGAGCATGTGAGTGGGGAAAGGGGTGTGTTGGATGTAAGGCTGGATTGCTCCAAAAGTGTATGCTGAAGATCACATTTCACATTAAAAACTTGAAGGCCAGGCAGTGATGCACGCCTGTAATTCCAGTGACCTAGGAACCTGAAGCAGGGGAATGGCGAGTTCAAGGCCAGCCTGGGTAACTTAAGAAGACCCTGTCTCAGAATAAAAATAAATAAATAAAAATAAAAAGGACTGGGGATGTAGCTCAGTTCAAGTAGCTTCAAGTTCAAAAAACATGAAGATGTTGCTATTTAAAGGAAGACTCTTCTATGCAGAAGGATCAGTTTGAGTAAAGGGAAAAGCATGTTTGGCAAGTCTCAGGTCCAGCTAAAGAAGCCAGTGTGGTTGGACAAGAATCAGGACAAGGATAGTAACAAGAGATAAAGCTTATGAAATGAGTGTGCCATGCAGCCACTGGAGAATTTTGAACAGTGGAATCTGACTTAATCTTTAACAGGTCATTTTCACAGCTTTACAGAGAATAGACTGTGGGGCTGAGGCTGGGCAAGATTGGAAGCCAGAAGACCTGGTAGAAGGTTAATATGGCTTCTAGGAGAACATGGATGGAGGGTCAGACCAGGTGGAAGCAATGGTGGATTGTATGGATTCTGGATATATCCTGAAAAAAAAGTTCATTTAAATATTTTTTTATACAACATATAAGTAGTAAGAGTAATAAAGATAACTTCAATTTTTTGGTATTTTATTATAGTAAGGAAGTATATCCTTCCAGTGTTTTGCATGGATTTATGTGTGTTTAGGTGTATAAAGTATTTTGTAGTTATAATCCTATGCCCCCACTAATGTATACATTTTCACTTAATATAGCATACATCATGACTTAAGGATATTCTACATCCTTAAATATTAATTAAGAATATAATCTTTAAAACAAAAGTCCAGCACTTCACAAATCAAATGCATTACCCTGTTGTAATTAAGCATTAGAGTGGGTTCTGTCAGAGACTGGATGGCAGCCGGCAGTCTTTCAGAGAAGGGCTCTCTTTGGGTTTGCTGTGCTTTTTATCTTGCTGTTTCAGAGAGCTTCTTAACTGGGGAGATTTGCCAAAGAGCTTATTCTCTGAGTTTGGTGAGGAGCCCAAGAATTTGGTGGCCAGAGCTTTGCCCTTGGCCAGGCACCTGGGCCCTGGTTCTCAGGGGATCCCTTCTTATGCTAATGAGGCTTTCCTCAACTAGCACATTTATGGACAGTTCATTCTCATGGTCTCTGGTATTTTGTGGTCTCCCCACAAATACTGGTGGAATCCAGATGGGCGCCCAGTACCACATCCTCACACTGACAGTGCAGTTACTACATTCTTCTGGAATTTCTTTCTTTTATACCTCAGATAAGCACCTCCTCTGCCTGTCATTGTGGTCTGGTTGCTTTCCTCTCAATCTTGTGTAGAGACTTTTTCATAATTTCTGGTTGGCAATTAGGTCCAAGCATTCAAATCAGCATTTGCCTGGCCTGGAAATGTCTGAGACATGTGTGTGCAAGCACATGGCTCAGGTACAACATTGAATAGAAATCCCAAGACTTACTAAAATACTAAGCATTCTTAAGTTACTGTTGAATAATTTTGTTTTTTATTTCCTGTGGCTTTGAGATGTGTTTTTGCGATTGTTTCTGGCAGGGAAAATAAATTCAAATCAGAATTGAAGCACATCTTATTAATTAGTATTATATTTGTGTGGTATGTCTCACTGTTTTAAATTGGCACTTACCTGTTATTTCTTATTAGAAAGATAGATGCTATTCATCTGTCAATAGGCACAGCTCATCCTGGAAAATGACGGTCTTACCTAGAGGAAATTAGTTGAAAGAAAAATACTGACTTACTGTTCTTACCATGGGAATCGGTGACTACCATAGAGAGAGATGCTTGCACAGGTTAGGTCCTACTTGACTTTTGTTGTGATGCAGGTTAAACAAGAAGAAGATGATCATCTTCATTTCCCATTGCTAAGATATACATTCATTCATCAATTTATTCTGCACATGTTTATGGAATGCCCATGATACATCAGGCACTGTTATATGCTCAGAGGAACAATGAACAAAATATAAGCATTAGTCTCATGGAACCCAGTCGGAGAGGGTCAGTTAACAAATGGATATCAGATCACACATTTGTAAGAGCCATAAAGTATGCATTATAGTAGGGTAATGGGACAAAGAATGACATGAAAGTGCTGTGTTATATGGCATGACCAGGAAGACTCCTTGAATGTGAGTGGAGATCTATAGGAAGGGAGGAATTAAGTCAGTATTATCTGAAGAAAGGGTGTTGAAGGCAGAAGGAAATAAAGGGCAGAGGCTCCAAGGTGAGAATATGCTGTCCTCCTGGAGCACCAGCATGGGGGCCAGTGGAGCTGTAGCAGAGTAATCAGGGGAAAGTGATACAGATGAAGAGGAGGTAGCAGTTCATGCTGGCCTTGATCTCTCATTGCCTGCCATATCACCACTTTTTCCTTATTTGTGTAGCATGTTAGTCAGCTTTTCATTGCTGTGAAATACCTGACAAGAAAGACTTGGAGGAGGAAAAATTTACTTTGGGCTCATAGTTTCTGAGATTTCAGTCTATGGTCAGCAGCCTCTGTCACTCTGGGTCTGAGGTGAGGTAGAATATCTCGGTGGAAGGATATGATAGAAGAAAGTTGCTCAGCTCATGTTGAAACCAGAGTTTTGAGATGAATCTAGATTCTCTGCTTCTGTTGACAGATGGGGTTTTTGCAGGCTTCAGGCCTCACTGATTTCCTTCTGAGTTCTTGTCTCGCAAATTTAAAGAACAGTAACAAAAGGGAAGAGCGAACTTAGTAGGATTTATTTAAGGGAGAAGAGTAGAACTGTGCTGCAGGAGGGGATCCGATGGTATTACAGGGATGGGACTTTTTGGAAAACTGAGGCAATGTGAAGACACCACCCCCGCTGGACCCCCACTTTAAACTACCATTCTTGCAGTCAAGTCAGAAAGATTTCAGGTGTGTTGTTCAGAGTGAAGGCATGAGTTTATTGAAGTGACAGGAAAAGGGAAAGTGGACACTCGGAAGGGAGAGAGTGGGTCCTCTCAGAGAGGAGAGGGACAGACAACATGCCTCTCCTACACTCCAGGTTTATTGGGGGTTTCCAGAGAAGTTTCTAGAGAGCCCCACCCAAGTCAACCTCTTGACTTTTGACAACAGGATGACATCAGATTTTCAAGTTTCCACTTCTGTGAAAACTCTAGGTCACCTTGGCCCATACTGACCAGTTCTAATTGGATTCTTAACCATACATCTTAGAGATTTTATAGTTAGGAAGAATTATTCTTATTTCCCTCAGTTCCGGGATCTGGTCTGTGAAAAGGGTCACAAGTTTTCCCCCTTCAAAGTAACTTGGGTTCTCTTATTGATGTTATTTGGGGCCTGTACTGTCCCTGCAGATAACAGGTAGTTTGCTGAGGAATGTGACATATTCTCTCCTATTAAGCAGGCAAGGCTTCAGGTAAATTGTTTACTGGAAAGAAAGCATGTGGGGGTCAGCATAGTGGGCCCATTTTATAGAATTATTCCCTTAACCTTGTGTGCCCACCATTCATATCTATATGCCTCCATCAATGGCAATGAAAAAGGAGGAGGAGGAGGAGGAGGAGGAGGAGGAGGAGGAGGAGGAGGAGGAGGAGGAGGAGGAGGAGGAGGAGGAGGAGGAGAAAAGAAGTCGGGGGGAGATGGCAAGAAGCCAAGGTCAAGATATAGTCCAAGGGCATGCCTCCAGTGACCCACTTCCCTCAGTCATATCCCACCTGCCTATAGTTACCACTCCATAGTCCATTCAAATTATTAATAAAATGGATTAATCCACTGATGAGGTGACTGCTCCCATGATCAAATCATTGCCTAAAAGCCTTACCTCTGAAATTTGCTGTATTGGAAATCATGCTTCAAAACCATGAGCTTTTTTGGAACATTAAATGCCTAAGCCATAACACGTAGATCTTGAAGATGTTTATGTCTTCTACAACTCCCATTTAGAAAGACATGTCCCCCAGGAGAAATAAGACCTTAAAGACATGACCATTGGAAAGCTAATTTTCACTGAACTTCTTGGAGATTCATGAATGACCCAAAAGTTTAAATTAAAAACAAAAAAAAAGGTTTGAGTTGTAAATAGAGAAGGGAAACAGAATGTTATCAGGGAAAAGAGTATGATAAAATAGCAGGAAGGGTAACAAAACAAATTTATTTGATATTGAAGACAATTATATTTTTTAATACAATTAATTACCTTTTGATTTCCCTTTTCTTTCCTGTAGGACTCCAACTTTGTTCCATAGTGAATGCCATTCTTCAACCATGGGTACCAGTTTTCTGAAAGAAAGTGAAAAAGAAAAAAAAAAAACAGTGTTTTGTTTTCCTCCGAGGCTCAGAAAGTCCTAGGTATTGAATACTCTAAGCCAATATGATAATTCCATCTCATTAGTGAATTATTTAGGAAATAACATGTGACCAATTGTGTCCAATGAAATATGAGAAGTCAGCTGGGAAGGAGTTTCTAGTAAAGGTGTTTCATATTTTTAGTAGAAACAGGTCAACGAGGTAGATTCTTTAGCATGTTGATTGTTTTAGTCAGTTTTTTCCGCTGCTGTGACCAAAAGACCTGACAAGAATAATTATAGGAGGAAAAGTTTATTTGGGGGCTCATGGTTTCAGAGACTCTGTCCACAGATGGCTGGCTCCACTCTTTGGGGCTCAAGCAGAGGCAGAACATGGCAGAAGAATGTGGTGGAGGAAAGCAGTTGAGGGCATGACCACAGAGAAGCAGAAGAGACTCCATATGCCAGGGACAAAATATATAACCCCAAGACACACCCCCAGTGACCCACCTCCGTCAGCCACACCCTACCTGCTTCAGTTATCATCCAGTTAGTCCTATGGGGATTAATTCACCAATTGGATTAAGGCTCTCAGAACTCAATCATTTCATCTCTACATCTTCTTGCATTGTCTCACACACAAGCTTTTGGGAGACACTTTACATCTAGACCATAACATTGATGGATTAGTAGAATCTGTCTAAAACCACTGCAGGGTGAGTGTCAACACAAGGAGATTTTTTGCCATGGTTAGGCAATTGGTCCCAGCATCATCTACTGAGAGACAGTTGTCTCTTGCTTTAGAAAGGACTTTTAGAATCCGGATCACCAGGGGAAAACCCTCAAGACCCATACAAATATGTGTTTCTGTATTCTTACATAAAATGATTTAAGTTGTCTTATTTGTAATAAAACACATAAACAAGCTATGCCTCTATCAGTAGAGAATCATAAAATATCAACATTAAATTTTAGGTATTTGTTAAGTGGTGTTTTTCAAAGAAAATGCTTACAAATATTGACAGAAGAAAGTATTACACAGAAATATGAAGGTTTCATGCAGATTTGACCTATGTGAAGAGAGAGAAAAATGTATTCATAGGGGAAAAGTAAAAAATAGGCCAAATGTTCATAGAAGTTACTTCTGGGTGATAGGGTCAGGTAGGATTAGATGTGTGAATTTTGTTTGTTTTTATACAATTTTACATTTTAACATCTCATAATGAAAAAGTAGAACTTCTATAGACAGGTGAGAGTTATGAATTTTACAAAAAAAAAAATCCAGGAAATATGATGCAGGTACCCCCACAGGCTTTCTTCTCATTTAAAACCTTGAACTATTTTCATGGAGCCCTGGGGACCTTCAGTCTACCTTGTCTTACTTACCTAAGTCTTACCTTTGTCAGATGCTAGTCTTGATTTGAATACTTTGTCAAAAATTAATTTCTAGCCGGGCACAGTAGCACACACATGTAATCCAAGTGACTTGGTGGCTGAAGCAGAAGGTAGTAATTTCAAAATCAGCCTCAGCAATTTGGGAAGACCCTTAGACAGTTAGGAAGACCCTGTTTCAAAATAAAAAATAAAAAGGCTTAGGGATGTGGCGGATGTGGCTCAGTGGTTAAGTGCTCCTGGGTTCAATCCCTGCTACTAAAACAAACAAACAAACAAACAAACAAACAAACAAACAAACAAAATGTCCAAAATGTCCAAAAATCACTACTCCAAAGAACTGGTGAGGATTTTTTACAGTCCACCCAGGACACCCAGGACCATCTCTGCAGTGAGAATGACATCATAGGTAGTGTGGCCCTCTTCTGTGGCCCCAGCCCTTAATTTCACAGACTGTGTAGTAATAAAATGGTGAACTCTAATTTCCATATAAAGCCCTCTAGCTATTACCTAGAGATGATGGACAAGAAACAGTGATGGCAGTGATGAGTTGTACCGCATATTTGCTTTTTCTACCTCAAACGCCAAGGAAGCATGAGACCTAAGCATGCAGATGACACCACCAAGATTGCTGCACAGAACAAATTAGAATTCAAGTCAGCTTGAGTCATGTGGGGAACTCTGGGCCTCTAAGCTAATTTAGAATTACCTGCAGAAGCTAATGGGAGGCAGAATCTGGACTCTTCAAGTAGTTTTGAGACTGGGAATGATTTTGGAATCATTGTATGATGGAATATTTAGAGTTAATATATTTAACATTTTGGAACACATATCAAGGTATTGTCTTCTTTTTCTTCCCTATATCCTGGCATAAACAAAGCATATGATTCAACAACCTCTATATATTGGAGCTCTCATGGTGCCTTGTTTATCTGCTGTATGATACGAAAGAAAATGGTATGTTGGAGGAACAGGTATCGGGCCCTGTCTGTGTGACTCTCAGTGTGATGATGTCCCAAGTTGTTAGAGTTTGCATTCTTTTATAATCAGAATCAGAGAAAAGAACTTGGGTGCAGATAGATTGCCTGATACATGATTCTTTGAAATAGGAGTGAGGAAGTGGGGAAGGTGGAAGGAAGAAAATCCAATATCATGTGTAATGTCAAGGTCATTGCTTAAAAGTCTGCAGCAGAATACAAAACAAGACAAAACACTGGGGTTGGTCAGTTGTGTTCAGCCTCTCTGAGACCACCTGAGAAGGCACAGAGGACTTTCAGAACTGTTTGTGTATGGGCTGGATACAAGAGCACTTTTACCCACTTCTGTCTTTAACTATTTGGTGTCACCTTGATATAATTGCCCTGAACTTTCAGGCCAAACTCACGCAGGTATCTAGCACCCCTAGAAGACACCTCTGGGTGGGAATGAAACATGTGGCATATGCTTGAGGTGGCATACTGCATGCGAAGTGAGCCTGTACTTGCATGGAACTGTTCCCCAGAGCCCAAGATGACTGAGGGGATGTGATAGGAATTATCAAAGTTCCTGATGACTAACAACTCTTAGAAATAGTGTTTTAGGAGTCAAAGCTTGGGATAAATTGAACATGTAGTTGTTATAGTTTGTATGTGAGGTGTCCCTCAAAAGCTCACATGTGAGACAATGCAGGAAGGTTCAGAGAAGAAATGATTGGGTTGTTACAGTCTTAACCCAATCAGTGGGTTAATCCCTGATGGAATTAATTGAAGTGATAGGGTGTGGCTGGAGGAGATTGGAATTGAGGCGTGACTTTGGGGTATGTATTTTGTATTTGGAGAGTGGAGTCTCTCTCTGCTTCCTGATGATGTGAGCTGCTTCCCTCTGCCATGTTCTTCCGCCATGATGTTCTGCCTCACCTGGAGCCCCAAGGAATGGAGCGGCCCTTCTATGGACGAAGACCTCTGAAATCATGAGCCCTCAAGTAAACCTTTTCTCCTCTACAGTTGTGCTGGTTGGGTCATTTAGTCACAGCAGTGAAAAAGCTGACTAAAACAGTAGTCTATATTTTAATTCACTTATTGAGAACCTGTTATATTCTAGATGCTAGAGAAATTGGCATGGTTAAGATCCCTTATATGATTCCAGTTTGGTATAGGAGATAAGCCCATTTCAATTAAGTGCATTACTTACTCTCATGGAGGTGTGTACAGGATGCCTAATAAGGTTTCCTGGGAAGGTGCTTTTATTCCAAACTGAGGAAGACTCTCGGAGGAGATAAGAATTGAGATACTCACACACACACACACATCTATCTGTATCTCTGTGTATGTTTCTCTCATTCAGAGGGTAATGATTGCATGCTTCATGTAAATGATTTATCCTTATTCTCAAAATTCAAATCTAAAGGCATTTTAAGATTCATGGAGTGCAGAAAAGGACCACACAATAAACAGGCTTTAGTGAAAAGTGTATTTTCCTCCCAATTTATATTTATACTTAGGATACTTTGATATTTCTGGTTTTCTGGTTACTTATGTTCATTGCAAAAATGAAGAGTGCCCATAAAGTTTATGTCTAGGTTTGAATTTGTATTCGGCAGAAGAAAGCCTTCGCACCTGCCACTGAAATGCATCCACGTCTGGAGTGGAATGTGCCAGCTGTTCCCATCTCCAACGGCATGCCAGGCAATCCAGCTCTGAGAGGGAGGCATCAGATCCCAAGCAGATGAAGCTAGTGGGGAAATTTCAGGTTGACAGAATGCAATTACCCAAATTGAAATTAGGCCAGGGGCATATCCGGAGGCCCTTCCCATCTGCTGGGGAAAAGGATCATCAGATATTTACTGAGGGCAAGTGGTCAGTGTCTTAGCTTCAGGAGTCATTTAAAAGACAGACACTTAATATTAATAATAATAAAGTACTAAAGTAAAACTGGCTCTCGTATAGAAATCATATCCCTTCCCTGGAAAATTAAAAAAAAAAAAAAAAAAAAAAATGAGGCCTTGAGAGGCTCAGCCTTTTCTTGCCCAGGAGGAAAGAAATGTTTATGGATAGGGAAGTTAAATATTATACATCAGCTTCTCTTAGCAAAGACATGGCATAATGGACAATTGGTTATACTGGAAGTGACACAAAGAGATTTCCCAAACCAGAACATATTGAATCCAATACATTTATCCCTGGTCATAATGGATAGATCTTTCCATTATGAGCTTCTGGAACAACACTGTGCAGTTTTTCTAGGGGCCTTGACATGATTATTATTTCTTTACCCAAAGAAAAGCTAATTTTTAGAGTTTGTGTTATAAATAAATAAGCTGGGATCACAGGTCTTTAATAACTACCTCATGACCATTGTACATCACACCCATAGAATCTGCAGGTCCATTTTATTATAGGGAAGACCTGCCTGTTCCCCCTGCCACTGATAATACTTATACCCTTCTCCTGGGAGGATGGCTTTTGGTGAGGGAATAGAAGAATCTGTTTTAGTCTCCATATCCTTGTGAACCCACATGTTCACGTAAACTCCGCATACTCTAGTCAGAGAGAGGGAGAAGGAAAATAAGGCATTACAGGCCAGACTGGCCAGGGGGAATCTGTCAACCCAAGCAGACTGGCTTCCCTACATTCTTTTCAGTCATTTTTGAACTCAGCATTTCTCGCATGAGGGAGGAATAACAGAGGTATCTCTGGGCCAGATGTCTCCTTTTCCAACTGCTGCCTTTGGAAATAGAGTTTCCCTAGGTTCCCACTCACTACTCCCCAAAGGACAGCACCAATGAGTCTTTTCTCTACCATTCCTGTAAGCAGCTGTTTGATGCCATGTGGCTCACCCTGAAAAGCTCTCACTTCTCCTTCCCACTGTGTGTAGAGAGGAAGGAAAAGCCATGAGCTGGTAAGAATCTTACTCAACATTAAAAGGAAAAAAAAACCCAAAACTTCCTTCGTTAGGGTGGTTGGCTTTGAACTTTCTTGGCTTACAAGGAGGAAGCATGTGGAGAAATCTGTTAGAATAGCCAGGGCTGCATGGGGTGAGATAAGGTTAACTGTCAAATTTAATGCAATTGTCCACTTGAGGAGGGAAGAAGCCCCAGGAAGCCATCTACACATTAGGCCTCTGACTCCCTCCCTCCCCCATATGTCACCATTTACCTGAGTCTGTGGCAGTGAAGATCAGGAGTCTCCGGGGCTTCCCACTGGTTTCTCCTCCACACAGTGCCAAACTATCTCAGAAAGCCTCCCAAGATGCGCTTAATCCAAGCAGTGGCCCATCCTAGTCATACTACTGTTCACTTGTGAGAACTGTGAGCATTTTAACATACATGGTGAATTCTGGCCCTAGCTTTGCCCCTTTTTGACTAAACAGCCTGAACAGATTCCTTAACCTCTTTGTTTTTGTTTCTTTCTTGGTCATTTATGAGTACCCAAGTTTATCTCTCACAGAGGAAACACAACACATATGCGTTAATGTTAATCCAGAGCTCTACAAATGTTAAAAACTTGGCATTATTATTTAGAGGCTTAACTTGTACTAACTGCCTCTTAGTTTTACTGGCCCTATATAACAAGCCACCTTCTGCACGTTTTATGTGAAAGCTGGTTTTCTGGAAGGGTGAAAGTTGTAGGAGTAGGGAGTGAAATAGGTGCTAAGTTTTATTTCCTACTAAATAATTCTCCTCAGGGTGGGTAAACTTTTAGTCATTAAATTGCTGAAAACGAAGATTCTACATTACAAGAACAAATCTCTAAGTGACAATTATTTGTCTGTGTTCTTAGCATTTACGAGTCTCAGTAAACAGTCAGTACATTTATGTTCCCCCCATTACCTTCGGTCATAAACTTCCTTAAAGAAAAAGAATAATTATGTCTCTTGACTGCATAATGAGTACATTCAGAATACTGAAAGCCTCTGGTGGCATGAGTCCGGCATGCAGGCTGCCAAGGGTTCCACTGTTTTCAAGGCACTGGCAAAAGTGGGAGGCTGACTGTACGTCTGTGATTTAGAGCAATTTGTGAAGATGACATGTCGAGAAGGCAAAGCAGAACTTCTGGGGCATTTTTGGAGTTGAGTACCGGCCCAGCACACAGCTGCAGGGAACATCTGGGAGTTTGACTGAAGTGTAATGGCCCCATGCTTCTGATGAAAACCTCACTGTCAGTTGCTGGGGCCAGACACTGTACCCCTGCAGCCCAAAAGACGCAGTCTCAAGTTTACTAGACAGTGCTTCATGGTGTCCTGAAATGTGGAAGTCAGAGAGTGACCTTCAAGTCTAAATGCAACCGTCATTTTATACCTTAGGTAACTGAGGCTCCAGCTGGACAATTGATGTTGTCATGTCAGTAACTCACAGCCAAGATGCCTGGCATGTCCTGGCTTTGATACTCTTAAATAACTTCCTTGTGATCAGGAAGATCGTGCAGGTTACTGGGTGAGGCATTGATAATGAAACGAGATTCAGGAAAAGAAGAAAAAAAAAATATGAGAAGAAATAAAGTTTTTCCTTCCTAGTTCATGTGGGTTTCATTGCTCTTTGTATTGACGTCAGAAAGCAAATCAGTCCAATTTTTCACCACTAAAAGTGTGCAAATGGAAATAAAGGAAAATCCAAAAAATTGTGTATTTCCTGAATCAGTACTTCTCAAACTCTCAGTGGTGAAAGATTGAAAATCTTCTAATTGACCTCACTGCTAATTTTATAAGCTACAATAAAATTAGTAGAAAAACAAAATGCAAAGGCAGACTTTCAAAAGAGAAGTCCAAACTATTACTTAGAGACAAGAAACAAAAACTTGAGGTTGCTAGACATTTGTTCTTGATGTGACCATGAATGCTGAGTTTGCTGATTGGTACTTGTCTGTGGACCACACTACATGTTTAGCATTATCCTGATCTTTTCTCTTCTTGTTTGCTCATTCTTTTGGTGTCTTTAAATGAGCTTATGTATCATTAGGTTTTAAGTGAGTTTTGCTATTATTTTGATATAAGAATAATGACTCCAGCCTTTAAACCTTTCTTAAGTTGATATCCAATGTCAGGAATGGAGAACTGGGTATCTATCATTATAGAAAGCACTTTATTGTGTTGATTCACAATTAAAGAAAAATAAATAAGTTTCCCTCCAACTAACAGGAAAGACACTAGCTTAAAGCTATAACAAAAACAGGTCCTGGAATAGAATACTGTGTAGTTACATGTCAAGGACGTCCTGTGGGTTAAGACTTAAAAGATAATTAATTTGGGGATGTTTTTGGTTTGCCCACTTTAAGTGTAAAGATAATTGAAATATTAACCATTGCCATTTGTCATTTACTTTGGACTCTCTACAAAATTCTTCTGAGTTCTCTGAAAATCCTATAAACCATCTAAGTGCAAATGTTAGGAACAGTATTGCCAGATTTAGGAAATAAAAACGGAACATCCAGCTAAATTTGAATCTCACACAAGCAATGAGTAATTTTTAGAAGTGTGGTCCAAATATATCATGAAACTTACCTTATCTAATATTTGGGCTATACTTATATTAAATTTTTTTTTCACTCTTTTCTGAAATTCAAGTTAAGTTGATATACTGTATTTTATCTGATAATTCTATTTAGTAGGCTTTTGGCCTAGACTTCTGGCAATCTGTTTTTTTCCCCTCCTAGGGGGAAGAGTCAGCCCAGCCAAATTAAATCTAGCCATATCGACCCAACTTGCTTAGTTATTGGCAACTAGAAGCTAGAAGGTCAATAAAAAGTGATGATATTCCTTTTAGAAAAATATGTTTCCCTTTGGCGAAGCAGCTACTCATTTTTCCCTGCTTCAAGGTTTTCATTTTGTGTTCTCCAATGTGCTGGTCCACTCCTTGGCATGGGTTAAGTGTGCCTGTGAGAACCACCACCGAAATCTACCTGCTACCTCAGAGCAGGTTGGTCCGAAGCACTGCAAGGAGTAGAATTCTTGGTATGGAAATATGTAGGGAGGCATAGTGATAGACTGAAAAAAAAAATCTTATTTCTCTAACATGTTCTAAACAAGTTATTAGAGATGCATTAATATTTTAAAAAATGGAATTAAAAAGCAGAATTAGATGATATGAAAAAACCAAGAACCTTGAATGTTATGCAGGTTTATTTAACCTTTTCAAAGACATGTCCTTTGACATTGGTAAATATTATCTATTAAATAAGCATATCAATCATCATTAGGTTGTTAATTTTTTTATTTTTGTTTATTATTATTATTATTATTTTTTTTTTGCAGTGCTAGGGATTGAACTCAGGGCCTTGTGCTTGCAAGTCAAGCACTGAGCTATATCCCCAGCCCCAATCATTAGGTTTTAAGCAAGCTTTGCTATTATTTTGATATAGGACTAATAACTACAACTTTTAAAAAAAGACTTAAACCTTTCTTAAGTTGATGTCTGATTCAGGTAGAAAGAAAATGATTGCTTATGGGACACACAATTAATTTTGATATTATCACTTCTGGACTTTTAAAAGTTTTCTCTTGGCTAATAATAAAAACTATACTTTTTAATATACTTTTCTAAAATTTGCTTTCAAAAAGTTTATTTTAAATAATGTAATATAGTCTCATTTTAAGATAAGTTAGAACATGTCAAAATTTACCCCAATAAAACAAAAGTAAAATGACCGATTACCCCACCCAAAGAGAAAAATCTTCCCTGTTATTATTTTGATGTAGTTCTTCTATTCTCTTGTCTTTGTGTTTTTATTGTATGGTTGAAACCTACTATCTATTTAATATTGTAGTCTGTTAGTTTCCATTAGTTACTTAGTCAAAGAATTTTCTCACATTGTTAAACTGTTTTCTAAGTATCATTTTAGTGGTTGAATCAGAATCTACACTGTGCTTTATTTAACCAGTGTGCTAGACATTCAGATTTTTCCTATTACTTACTTTTTAAATGCTTATCTGATGATCTGTTTTAGATTCTTCAAACTGAAATTATTGGGTGAAAAAAAATTAAAGATTTAAATTTATATGTTTTATTAACCTGTTAAAGTTAGTGTAGACATTGAGAATACATAGGAATGTCCATCTCACTGGTCTTTTTAGCTTCCAAATTTCCTTTCATTTTTTGGGGTTCTCCAGAGAAACAGAACCTGTTGTATGTATAGGGAAAGAGAAAAAGAGAGAGAGAGAGAGAGAGAGAGAGAGAGAGAGAGAGAGAGAGAGAGAGAGAGAGAGAGAGAGAGAGAGAGAGAGAAAGAAAGAAATTTTAAGGCACTGGATTGTGCAATTAGCATGGCGACTGGTGAGTCTGAACCCAGCAGTCAGGTAAATTAACAGTCTAGAGACCTAGAGACACAGGAAAGAGATGACATTGAGTCTTGAGTTCGAAATGGTAAAGATGTAGAATTGCTTCCTTCTTAGAGGATCTCAGCCTATTTTTTTTTTTTCAGTCTTTTTTTTTTAATGCCTTCAACTATTGGATAAAAGCTATTTACATTATGAAGTGTAATTTGCTTTACTTAGAGTGTACCAATTTTAATGTTACTCAAAACCAGAAACTGACCTCACAGCAACATCTATATTTCAGTGTAATCAAACAACTTGGCACTGTAGTCTGGCCAGGATGTGACAATGAACCATCTTATCTGTCATCCAAATAGGATGGACACTCTGGGGGAAGGCCATGCTTTCTTCTCGATTTTCTATCTGTGAAGACAAAACTGAGTTATTTAGTTATATTGTGAGTTTCCCATTTTAAACACAAAGGTTTTTTCATCCAACTTTGCAACAAATCTCTTAAGATTTCCATCAAATGATGCTGAGGAAAAAGCTGGGCTTGGACCCCATGCAGACATGAATCAGGAATATTCCTCTACCATGTTGTACATAGACAAGCTTGGATTGGGTAAATTCTCTCCATCTCAGTTTTTCCACCTGTAAAGCATGAACAAACAATTACTTCCCAGGTGATTTTGAGTTTTAACTGAGGGAAGATTTGTAAGTTTCTTGTACAGTGTCATATGTGCAGTAGACTATCTATATTTTAATTCATTTCTTCCTTGTCTCAGTCAGTTTGTGCTGCTATAATAAATTCCAAAGACTGGGTGGATTAAACAACAAACAATTACTTCTCACATTTCTGGAGGCCAAGGACTCCAAGGTCAAGGTGGTGGCAATTGTGGTGTCTGGTGAAGGGCATGCTTTCTTATTTGCAGAGGGCAGTCTTATCATTATATCTTCACATGGTGGAGAGAAAAATCATATGTCTAATGTCTCTTCTCATAAGGGCACTGGTCCTATTCTTGCATACTCTGCCATCATGAACTATCTTCCAAAGATCCCAACTCCTCAACCTTCACAGTGGAGAGGATTTTAACACATGAAATTTGGGGAGACACAAACCTTCCATCCATAACACTCTTCCCCATTCTTCCATTCTCAGTCAATCTCATGAACCCATTTTCAGTTATCCATATAGAAAAACCTTTCCCCACTTCAAATGATCAGTAAAATAGGGGTTGTTCTCCAAGAAAACATTAAAAAAAAATCTTTTGATACATGCTTAATTTTTTCTTCCCTAAGTTCACAAAATAATGTACAATAACCAACAGTAGATGGGTGAGATAATCATACAAAGAATCATTTATTGATTTACTTATTTAGTATGTATTAAATCCCAAGGATTGTTCTATGTGTTGGGATATAATGTGAATTTGATAGAAAAATTCCCTGCCCTGTGAAACTTAGGTATTAATAAGAAAGATATTCAAATAAGAAAACCAACAAATATGTAGGCAACTTGCAAGTGATGCTGTATTAGTTGTGGTAGGCTAGGATACTCTGTGCTAACTATCACCAGATGTCACTAGTATAACATAAGCAAAGTTTGTTTTTTGTTGAATGTTCAGTGGCTAGTCCAGGCACCTACCCAAGGTAGTTGTCCTCAGCTTTCCAAGATGCTTTGTTTTTATCGTATCAGCACATGCTGCCACCAGAGAAGAATTCATCCTCAGCAGCTAAATGCTTATAAATGTGGCAATGCTGCTTCACGTTTTATTGGCAACAGCAGGTCACTGGGCCATACCCACATCCAGTGGAGTGGAGAAGTGTAAACCTGGGTATTCCTACTAAGAAAGGAGAACTGCTGGGTCCACCCCCTTTATGAAGTGGCATGAAAAAATATGTAGATCATGAGAAGATAGAGGATTTATAATGTGTACACAGATAACAGAGACAAAATAATCATGATTTATATTTTATGTAATATTATTACATATAACTCTAAGTATGTATTTCAGACAAACATTGAGTAAATATAAAGAAAACTACTGAATAACGATTGTTACAAGTCAGTACTCAGATATGAGAAAACATTGAAGTCATTCATGAAAGGTTGAAGTTTGGCAAATAGAGAGTCGTTAATCCTATTTGAGAATAAGGAGTTAATTGTAGATTGATGTCTTCTATCATTTAGGCATATAGTAGGTGCTTGAGAAGTTAATATTTATTGTCTTATGTCTTGCTTTTCTACCACATTAACCATTTTGAACTATAATCAGATATAATTTTGTCCTGTAACTTGAAATTATCTTCCAAGGCTAATTTTTTTTGTGTGTTTATACCAATATTTTTATGTTGAATTATAGTTTCAGTTTTAAACAGGCATGCTTAAATCAGTAGTTTTCTTTTTCTCCTTATTTGTCTAGGGTGTTTCCCCATACCATTGGTAAATGTTTAGTAGGAGAAAGAAAGTTTTAACGCTACTCTAAGTTGGATTTTGCAATCAACCATTTTTGTTGTTGTTGTTTGTTTTTTAAGCAATCTTGATGTTTACCATCCCTCTGGCAATGACTGTGTTAAAAAGGGATTTCTTCCCTTTTTATAAAGAGGGGAAGAAATACCAAATTAAAAAAAAAAAATTCAAGATTATGAACATTCTTAATGATAGACTAGTATACTTGTCTTCCAAGAGGCAGTAGTAAAATAGTATTTTCCTGTTCATTTGCTGCACATTTATTTTGCTTTGTAAATAAAAATAATAATAAAATACGCAAAAAGAGGACTCAGCTATTCTTTCAGTGTGTAGATCAAAAGGCAAACCAGAAGAGTCCTTGTCTCTTTCATCTGACCTTTATTTCAGTATCATCCCTTCCCACCAACTGATGGTGTGTCTGAGGCATCATCTCAACTCTGTCAGTCAAAACTTGTCTGACATGAAGGCATCCCCTGCCTGATCTGTGCATCACGTGAGTCTGTGCATGTCCAGGCCCTTTGATGCCCTATGCTGCTCTTGCATTTGTAGGAAATGTGTTGGTGAGTTGGCAAATGGGACACAGCTGGCTTGTGATTTAGACAGTGCCTTAAACCAGTTACCTCCTACCTTAACTTGATCATTTAAATGGAAAGCGCTACTGCTCCAACAGTGCAGAAATGATATAAAAACTATTTCTGACATCAGTATCTTGCCTCCTGAATTGCCATGGCTACTAGTGTCTCTAAGGGGAAAAGAAAGAAAAAAATAAATAAGAACACAGCTTCTATAATTCTCACGAGTGTAAACCCCCTTTGCATCACTTAAGAAAAGCTTTGCATGTACAATGACTGTTTACGCTAATGAGATGGATGCCAGAGCTCTACAATAGTCCAGTGAACTAGAATAGTGTTTTGGAACGTGGCAATTTGTGTAGAAATGGCTGATAGCATCAACACATGCTGGGAACTTTACATATAAGTAGCCTACTGCTTTGGCTGAGGAATTATTTACTTGGCCTTTTATTTGTAAATAATAGCAGTGTTTTTTTAGTTTCAGGGAAGATCTAGGACAGTTGTTAATTAAGAACGATGATATCCTTCACCCATAGTGGCAGGATTTGCAAAATCAGTCCAGGATCCTGGTCTTACAGGTGTTGGGATTTGGAAAACCTCAATAGGTCATTTGGGGTGGCAATATTCTAGACTTGACAATGACTGCATCCAGAATGTTCGGATGGAGTTCTTATTCTAATGCAAACTGCCAGCAGTTTTGTTTGCCATACCAAATTCTATTAAGACCAATGTGGTCTGGCCCAGGGGCATTTCTTCAGCCTCACTTTATGGTCATCCCTCCTCATTCCCTTCGTTCCAGCCCCAGTGCCATACCTAGCCCATTTCAAGGACACATTTCCTTCGAAGTCTTTCTGTGATTGCTTTTCCTGCTGACTGGGTTGTTTTCTCCCCAAATGCAGACTGGCATTTATTGAGCAGCTCCAACGTGTTAATGGTGTATAAATAAATGCTACGTGTGATTATCTTGGTTGATTCTTATATTAACTGGGTGAAGTGGACAGTGATATTTGATGGATGAAGAAATCGAGCCAGATGGATGCAGCAGAGGCAGGACTGGAAGCCAGGCAGGTACTCAACACTCCAACAGCACCCAAAACTCAGGGAACAGTTCATACCCTCCTTTTAAGCTCAGGGCTCTTGTTTGGAGATCATTTTCTTGACTATACTTTTAAAAGTAGAATCCATGAGATACTGTTTCTCTTTTCTCTATGTTTCCTTAGAGTATGGGCTATCTCCTGATCTAATACTCCATATTCATTTGCTTATTTCTTTATTCATCCACTAGAATATATGCCTTGTGAAGGAAGGACCTAGTTCTGGCCCAGTTATTTCTATATCCCTTACAGCCATGTCAGCTTCTGACCTGTGGCAAAGAATGAAGTGTACTGAAGAGGAAATGAGTTCCATTAAAATGATTTATCATGTGTAAAATATTGTGTCCTTCAAACATTTACTGAGTGCCCATTTTGTGGCAGACACCTTACAAGTTTTTGGAGATATGAAGATGAACAAGAATGATGTGATTCCCGACTTGTCCCAGAGTTTAGAACATCAGGGAAGAAGCAAGCAATCAGGGAAAGTATTCTGTTAAGGCAAACAGAATGCATGTAGGGGTGTCGAGATACCTACTCCAAGAAGGGGTGCATGTGCTGAGACCAGAAGGATGGTCTGAAAGGGACGAGAGGTAGAGGTAAGGCCTGGAAAGCACGTACCTGTCCCAAAGGCAGCTAAGAGCAACTCCAGTACAGAATGTGTGAGGCTGAGTTTGAGGTTTGAGATGAAGCAGGAAGCAAGGACCAGGTGTCTTGAAAACTATTCCAAAGAGTCAGTCCCTCATTGTCTGAGCAGTATGATGCCACAGGAGAATTTTTAAATCAGTGTGGTGTTTAATATCAGTTTAATATCTTTAGCCAGGTAAGTTCCATTTTATAGGTGAGACAACTGAGGTCCAGAATAACACATTAAAAACATTGCACAGCTGATTTCATTTTTCTCAATGACAGTGTTGTCAGGGCTCCTAATGCCTGCCTTCCATCCTTTCTTCTTCCTTCCTTTGGGTTGTTATTCTTGTCAAACTAAAATACAATTATTGACCAGGTACAGTGGCACATGCCTGTAATCCCAGTGGCTTGGGAGGCTGAGGTAGGAGGATCACAAGTTCAAAACCAGCCTTAGCAATTTAACAAGGCCCTAAGCAAGTTAATGAGACCCCATCTCTAAATAAAATATAAAAAAAAGGGCTGGGGATGTGGCTCAGTGATTAAGTGTCCTTGGGTTCAATACTTGGTACCAAAAAAAAAAAAAAAAAAAAAAAAAAAAAAAAAAATTATTTACCCACTATCCTCATCTTTTTCCAAGGAACACACAGGCTCTCATGCAGCTTCCAGAAACCAGTTTCCCTGAGTGGAAGCCAGCTGCTTCCGGGGTGGTAGGACTTGTACATGGACGGAAACCATGTGTGCATGGTGCCCCAATTCTGTGTTCTTGGCCAGGAAGCTGGATTTGTACCAGGAACCTTTTATCTGAAAAGTTGACTCTGCACTCTGGAGAACTGAGCCAACTTGACAAAGTAGAGAGGCAGAGTATTGGTCTGCCCACGCTTCGGGCATGCGTGAGCACTCCCAGCAAAACACAGCTGGCACATCTAATTTTAGCCTCGCCACTGCCTTGAAAAGGGACCCTTTAAGGAAATATATTTTCTCTGAAACAATTTGTATTATAATGTAGCAGCTGATAGACATGTCAGAACATTATTATTGGTGGGGAAAAACTCTGCCAAGTAATTATGATTTTTGTTCCTTTTTTTCTTGTGATGATATCAGTAAAACGATTAAAGCATCCCCGAATCAAGAACATCATAAAGCGAGAGGTAATGGGAGAAACCCTGATTTTATTTATTAAGAAGCTGATAAACTTAGGAGGTTACTTCCTTTTATCTTAAAAACAATGAATATAAGCATAAGAATTATTATTTCTGATATAATAAGGTGATCCGTCTACTCTTGCAATGTGTGGCTTGTTAATAACCACCCTGGAGTAGACCCTAAAATTTCCTCCATGCGTAGCATCCTCCATGTCTTCAGAAAGTGAAAGATGAGTTTCTCGCCTAGGTCTTGGATTTATCTGGCTTCCCGTGTGTAGACAGATTTTGAAAGCGCTCCAAACACACTTGATTTCCATTTATCTAGTAAGGTTAGGACCTCTGTCTTCAGCATTATTATTATTGCTATTGTTTTTCCTTTCTCCTTCCTCCCTCATCTCCCATCCCGTGGTCTTCTGTGTTTTGTTCAGCAGTGTGGCTTACCTCAGAACTTGGCAGGAAAAGAAAAGAAGTCAGCTCTTGTGTGGGGTAGATGGAGGGAGGGATAAGAAATAATCCACCGCCTGCATTTGAGTTCTTCAGGTTCAGTTCCAGCAGCAGCTGCTCTGCTGCAAAAACTGCTCTGCTATTCCAGATAGCCAGCAGAGGGAATCGCAACTTTGCTGGCAGCAGGGGTTGAAGCAGCCTTTTTTTTTTTTTTTTTTTTTTTCTTGGAGGAAATACTGCAGCCTTCTGGACTGCGTACGCTGCTCCCTGGAGAGGCTCTCTCGGTTCCACCCACTGGCTGGAAGGAGGGGAAGTGAATGAAAGGACAGGACAAGCCCCGAACACCATGTCACTCTGGGAGGGAGACAGCAGCAACTAAGCTGTGCAAGGTTTTCTTTTTTTTTTTTTTTCTTTTTCCTTTTTCTTTTTCTTTCTTTTTCTTTTCCTTTTTCTTTCCCTTCTTTCTTTCTCTTTCTCTCTTTATTTTTTTTTTTTTCTTTTTCTTTAAGGTGGGGAATGAGACAAACAGGAGACAGGAAGCTGATCTGCAAGGATTCGGAGTTGTGCTAAAAGGACTTTGATTTTTTTTTTTTCCCCCTTTTACAAACGCTGGCAATTGACATCACTACAGACAGCCTGCTTAGAGAACAAACTGCCTCATCCCGAGTGGACCCCGGCAGCTGGGAGAAACCAGTCGAGATCTGAAGAGGCTGTCCGGGGGTTTTTTTTTTTTTTTTTTTTCCTGCAGATCTCACTCCCCAACCTTTTTTTTTTTTTTTTTTTTTTTTTTTTTTTTGGTGTGTGTGTTTTTCTTTTCTTTTGTTTTGTTTTTATATTCTTGCCGTGTTGGAACTAGCAAGTGGTGGAGTCTCTGAAGCCTCATCAGTCATCGGACTGTCAGGAATAGTGGTTTAAGAGGAAGCTCGGCCTGGGGCACTATACCCTGTCATCCAGTTCCCTGCCTCGGAGATAAAGATTCCAGCTACATGGGCAAACGCCTGGATCAGCCACAAATGTACCCCCAGTACACTTACTACTATCCTCATTATCTCCAAACCAAGGTATGGCTCGAGCCACGGTCTGGTAATCAGCGTGGTATCGCTCTGCACTCGGGATGGGAAGCAGACAGGCATGCGAATTACTATTTAACCCTCACCCCTATCACCTCTTCCTGCTTCTTTGAAATTGGTAACATACCAATGGAGTTAATGAGGCAGAGGAAAATAGAAGAAAGCAGCAAACCCGGAATTGTAGCTTTCTGTTTAAGGAGTGATAATAGTTTCACTCGAGTTCCTTTGTTATTTGGCAGCATAATGTTCCCTGTATCTGTTGAAGTCCTTTGCAGATGGGCAGGGATTTTAGAAAGGAGATCACAACAGTGATTATCAGGCACAGAAATATAATTTCAGGGACTTTTCTGTGAACTGGTCTTTGTTTGTGGCTCTCAACGGGTTTTTCCCACTGGATAGGACACACCAGGGTGGGGGAGACACAAACTTTTAATCGTTGAGTATGGAATGAAAGAAGGATGTGGGAAGGCATGGGGTGCCTACCGAAGTCTCTTTGAGTTTGTTTGGGTGTCTTTATATTTTTTAGTCGCCTGCATACTTTATTTTATACTGAGGGTGACCAGGATGCTAGAGGCTGAATTAGCTTTCCAATGATGGTCTTCCGTTTGGGACGCTCTGTTTTTCTCTGTTAGTCACCGTCAGGAGGCCTGGGTCTTGCAAAGGCATGGAATGTAACTGCTAATAATTGGACTTGAATCGGTTAAATACTTTAGGCTTTGTGTGCATGTGCTTAAATGATCATTAGGGGCCCATGTAACTAAGCAGTGGGCAGTGCCAACCCTGAACTTTGTCCTGCAGTTAAGACATGACAGACTCTCAGGTGTGAAATCACTGCTCCAATTTGTCAATTAAATTGGACTTGATGGTGGAAGGCGGGGGTGTTACTGGAGTCAACCACCTTGAGTGCACGGATGGTATTATTTGGAGCTGCATGAGCCAGACCTCACCATCTTCTTAATAAACAAATATGCCGAGTGAAGAAGGTGTGCCCAAGTGGTGTGGGCAGCCAGCACTCACTGCTGTGGTTAGGCTTTGGTAATTCATGCTGTAGTTATCTCTCATTTCTTCTGTCTCATCAAACAATGTCCATTTGTAAAGCAGACCAGGCAGCAGACTTTCAGTATTATATTAAGGATCATTGCTAGCTTTTTTTTTTTTTTTCTCCCACTTGCTCTGTGATCCACCTTGCCCCTCCAAGGTCGACTGGCATTGCTTTTTGCCTTTGTGAGCATTTAGTTTGTGCTGCTGCTGCTTAAATAGACCAGCCCTCCTGTTCAGTGCCTTGAGTTTTAACTCTTTGGGGGATTGAGTACAGAATGCCGCCTGCCAATCCTCAAGGAGATGGCCAAGCAAGGACAAGTTAAAAAGGGGAAATTCACGGTCATTTTTCATCCCCCAAAGAAACAAAAAACAATAAGCTCAAGGGTTCCCTGAAAAATATTGAACATTCCATCCCGTTTACTCACTTGGCTAAATTTTTCCAAATGTTTCAAAAATCATGCTTTGTTTGGGTCCTTCTTTTCTATGATAGTGTATATCCAGAAGAGAAAATTTAGGTTGAAATAAATGACATGATTGTTTTTCTGCATGAGATTTAACCTATTATTAGTATGAAATAATAAATGCTGTACACATTTTATCAGAGATACAGGGTATTGGATGAGCTACACTGGTATATATATAGAGTGTGTGTGTGTGTGTTTAGTGAGTGTGTGTGTTTGTGTTAGGGGTAAAGGAAGAGAATGAAATGGGGGAAAAGAAGAGAGTCTGGAAACTATAGAGTTTTAAAAAATTTGTTTTGGGGTCCTACGTAGTTCCGTGTTGTGTAGACAGGCAGCATCTGGATCTTGTTACTTCCAAGCTAACCAAAGGCATCAACTTCTGGAACATTTTTAAAGAAGTTAGATCCATTAGGCATCCTAAGCTGATATTCAGGTAATCAGATCAGGGTGGTAGGGACTATAAGATCAGTTACCTTGGGTATCAGTGTAGTTCATATTGATTATTATGTTGTAAAATTTCAGCAGTGCTGGGAAGTTGTTGGATATTGTTATGGTGCCTCTGGAATGACAGACATTATTAATGTTCCTGAAAACTGAAGATGTGAAACTTGCCCTGTTTTGAATCTTGGGATTCAGGAGGACTGGGAGGAAGTGGCAGTGTGCAATTGTATTTTAACATGTGGGGACTTTCTGACAGGGTTAATCCTACACAATGAAGCATTATCTTGCCCCATTTAAGAGGGAAACAACTGGGTTATTTCCATAACACTTTTTGCCCCTTCTACTTTTCTATCTCTAAATATAATAATTTTAAAGAAAATACACATCGCTTTTATTTATCTGGTAAATCTGGATGTAATCCATGAAATCCACTATTCTACCTTTGGTTTGTGATTACAATTCAAATTTAAAATCATAGGTATTTAAAATAATGCTAATATATAAATAATATTCATGGTTGATAGAATTCTATAGTTGATAAAAATCATATTTGGTGATACCACTCCTTGAAGTGTTCTCTACATTCAGGTGTTCTTTTCCTCCCGATCCATGAGAGATATTTGCTGACCTTTGGGGTTTTGTTGTTGTTTGTTTGTTTTGTTTTGAGTTTGATTTTTTTTTTTTTTGTTTGGTTTTTGGTGTGTATGGGTGGGAATCTTTATTTTAAGGAACTAAAATGTCTATTGTTAGAATTATTCAGGAAATGCAAATAACTGAACTTTCTCTTTCTGTTTAAAGAGTGTAATTTTAGATACAGTTGCTGTTTTCTTATGGCAAAACAAAACGAAAATGGCATTTTTTTAAAAAAGGCAAATTTTTTCCATTCCTTAAAATATACATGAAAGTTTTAGGAAATGTGATACTTCCTTGCCATCTCTGCTCCCATTTCCCATGACATTAAAACCAATCTTTTGACTTGGCTTTAAAGAATAGATATATTTATGTTTTGTCCCTTTGGATAATTTTCCAATGCTTAAAATGTTTTATATTAGAACGATCTTCATGTAAATTAAATAACATGAAAACCCAGCACTTGACTTGTAGCTGTAGTTCACAGACACGTTGCTATACATGCTTATTCTTCCACACCTCTTAGCTGAAAAGATTTTGTTGATTTTCTTTTTGACTAATGTTTTTCCTACTCCCCCTAGGAAAAGGAATTTCAAGAAGGAACACTGCTTTTGATTAAGAAATAATGAGGAAATCTTAGTGACGGCTTATAATATTTAACATGAGACATGACTGTACTTTAAAAATACAGTGGTCATAACCTGGTGAATTGATATTGTGCCATTGAGAAATAGGTATTTCTCTCACATGTGACATTTGGAAAACTTTACTTATCTTTACAAAACTTCGTAAGGCACTCAAGTACACCCAGCAAGATTCTCCTTTCTTCCTTTTCCACACCTTTACCAGCTCACCATGTTCCACCAATCCAGTGCGGAGTTCCTAATCATTCCAGTCTTACATCAGTCCTATATTCCCTTCTCTGGCCATCTGGTTCCCCAGAAGGTCTTGAAGGAAGGGGTTCAGACTTGGGGACCCTCACATGGTTTTTCTGGCTGGTGGTATTCAGATTATGTTTGGAGTCTTGTGTGAGGAAGGGGTCAGGTGGAAGGAGCAATCCATCAACTGCACACTGATTTCAGACTGAAGTTTCACCATCTGCAGCCTGGATCCCCGCCGGTCTGTAAAAGTCTAGCTACAGTCCAACCAATTGTGCCTTCCAAAAAGCAAACACTTGAAAACACAAGGAGGAAGGAGCAGGCAAAGAAAGAGGGGCTGCTGTTGGGTAAAGGATATACTTCAAGATGTGAGTGTGCACAGCCTCCTAAAGCAAAACAAAACAACCGTGCAACACACTCCTTACACATGGAAATGTACAAAACCATGCAGAGGGAGGGAATGGGTTTAGAATTTCCTTACTACTTCCTGCCTCAGATTTGCATTGATAGCCAGAGTTGGGGACATGCCAGTTGTTTTAAAACAGCCTTGAAAACTCCCAAGTTCTGTTTTCCTTTGAAAGCCTGAAACGTACAAAACTGGTTTTCTGAAGTCTTCCAGCAATTGAATATTTAGGTACAACTCCAAATATTTTCTTTTGCTTCAGGGTGGCAATACGATAGCATGAAACTATGATAGATCCTGTTTGTCTCATTTTACAATGTATAGAATTTGAATTGGTTTTAAATAAGAGAAAAATAGAAACAAGGGACCCCTCTTCCTTTTCAGTTTTTCTTTTTTATTCTTCCTTATCTTTACTATTAGTGGGACTGGAAGCAGTTCTGGGGCACATTTTGCTATATTTTTGGTAACACAGTCATTATTTTCACAAAATGAAATTTGGTGCCTTACATAAAGGGCTTAGAAATATAAAAAGTTCTTTTTTTTTTTTTTGGTAGAATAAATTCAAAGTCAAAGGAAACACTACATATATTTCTTTCAACAGCATCTTTCTACAGCATTCTCCGTTTAATTTCTCTCAATTTTGAAATAAAAACCAATAGAATTATGTAATACAAGTTTATGTCCATGAAGAAATAAAATCTCTTCGAAGGCTGGGAGCAGAGGCTTGTGTAGGGAGGGATAAAAAACAGGAGGGAGGCATTAAGTTCATTCCAGGTTTCTCTGGCTTCAGGATTTCTGGAGAGCTTCGTTTTTGCACTAATGTGATTTTACACAATCTTTTTTGACATTATCAGTCTTTTTGGCAGAAAGAGGACTCACTCACCATTATGAACATGCCAAATTCTAAGAAAACCGGTCTTTTAAAATAAAACTATTTTAGTGTCAAACTTTTTATTCAGAGTAAATGGTTGATGTTTATTCACAATTGGCTTCAAGTACTACATTAAAATTGTTTTGTAACAGTCTCATAAGCCACAGCTGTATGTGATTAAATAGTGTAATATCAAAAGCATGTGAGAATAGACGATTTTTATGCTATAGCTGCTGCACAGCAAGAGTGCAGATGGAGCTGAAGGGAGACCAAGAGCAATGTATTCATGTGTGGTAATACGTGTATTGAGGATATGTGTTGCTATTTTTTGCAGTAGTGGGAAAATGTTGAACTATTTTGGATGTGCTTAAAATATATACTTTCTGAAAATGGAAACAGATGCCAATTTTTTTTAAAAATGGAGTGAATAATACCATTTAATTAGAAAACACATAGGTACCAAATGGGACTGAAACCAGTGCAAATACAAAAGTCAAAATTACTCTTATTGAGCATATATTCAAAAAGTAAAAGTGAACTTCTCATTTGTGTTTTGAAATTATAAATATGCCTCTTTCTCGTGTTTGCTGTGTTAATCTGTGGTGCTACCGTAAGGCCATCTTGAGACCATATATTCCTAAAGAAAACAGGGGTAGATAATAAGCTTCAGCAACTTAGAGACAGCAAAATAAGCAAGAGTGTAGTTCTTTTAAAGAAATTTGAAACTACATTATTCAATTTTGTATGATGGCACTGTCATTGACAATGTTAAGAAGTATAGGGCTGGGGTTGTGGCTTGGTGGCAGAGCACTTGCCTAGCATGTGTGAGGTACTGGGTTCAATCATCAGCACCACATAAAAATACATAAATTAAAAAAAAGTACTGTGTCCATCTACAACTAAATATATATATATATATACACACATATATATATACACACACACATACACACACATATATAAAGAATTACATATATATAATACTGTTATTACTATATATGTATATAATTACAAAGTTACACAAGGACATGTGACTTGGGCCTCTATTTCTGTAGCAGAGACATTACAGTAAAGAAGTTTCTGCTTTATATGTTTGCTGTGCAGTATTTTTGAAATAGTATTCATTCATGAAAACTATAATCTCTAGTTTTGCAGAGAAAGCTTATCAAATTGGCTATTGGTTTTCAGATTTCAGACACTAAAAAAGAACAAAAAAAGAATGCTGGTCAGAGGTGAATTGAATCATGTTTTGTCTTTAATTTTATTTGCTTGCAAGTTGATACTGGCAGAAGATTTGTGCACGTTTAACTTTTTAAAAACTTTTCTATGTAGGCTTATTGATTAGGAAATAAATACCATATGGAATCATTTACATGAATTAAGTTTGATAATTCAGAACATCAATCTCTAGCATCAAATTCAAGAGTTTGGATAATAAACATTAGGACATGGATTTTATTTTTCTTGGGGACATTCTCTGTCTTCTGCATCAGTGCACTGGTTTCTGGGTTGTGTTCATTCACTAAGACCACTTCTAGATTTGACATTTTTGTAACTCTTGATTGACAGGAGTGAGCCTTCTTTGGTACCCTAGTAGTATTGAGAGGTTGCCTGGGTTTGTGCCATTTCTGAGTTTTTGTTTGGTTCCTCAATGCTTTTTACAGAGCAGATTCAATATTGCTTTGCCAACTCTCTAGTGATTTTGACAAATTTAACTGTCAGTATCCTTTGCAGTGTCTACATCCAGTACACTGAGAGAAACGCATCCATCACTTGGGAGTGGGTGGAGAGCAGTTCCCAGGGGTGGGACAAAATGACAGGCATCATTTAATCATTATCATTTCAGGCTTTGTTATGGTGGTGAACAGTTTTCTCCTATGAGTGGGTAAAATTAGGGTTCCTCTAAAGGCTTACTAGTGACAGTGTGGTGCTTCCCTTTTTCTCATTTAACTTCTTTCTATTGGTGGAAGAAGACCTCTTAGTTATGTCTAACTTTGGCTAAACCAGATGAACTAGAAGGAAACTAGGCCTGCATGCTAAAATACTGACAACTCTGCTATCAGGAATGAGCACAGGAATCAGTGTAAATATAGAAATAATAGATAAACAAAATTTTATTTTAACTGGAGTTTGCAACACCTACAAATCTCTGAATATCAGTCTTTAAAATGTAAGTACAAAATACTATAGTTACTATCTGTATTATAGTTACTATACATAGTAATATATATACTATATATATGACAGGAGGAAAATGATAACATCTCAAGGACATATGAATGAAATAATCTTTTCTTCTTTTTCTCACTATATACCCTTCTCCCCCCTCCAAATTACCCATAAACCAAATGAATAGAAGTAAATGTCAACTAATATCCAATTTTTAATAGTTTATTATTGCAGCTTTGAAAATCCTATATTATTTTCAACTAATTTAGTGCATGCATGCCTATTTTGCTTGCCATCATTTTGTATACATTTGGAGCATGAGATGGGGAATGTAATCCTCAAAGGAAATTGTTTCTATTCATATGAATTGGTGTGTTTGTTTGTTCTCCTGTAAAATGGGTGCAATGAACTCCCAGCCCTGACAACATATTACAAAAACACTGCTACTGGAGGTATAGTGTTGCTGAGTGTTCAGAGAGGGGCTGTTATAGCCATGCTGTCATTGCTGAAGCTCCATTGCACATTCTTATCTACTTTATTGCAGACCCAGCTCTAAGGGAGCTATTCTGTCAGTTTTAAACAGAAAAGTTTAGAAGTTCCCCAGATGTGTTAAAAAGCCATTTTTACTTGCTGGAGACTAATCCTTTACCACATACGATGGAGAAATGTTTATACTACATCAAAGGGTTAAAAAAAGTAATTATGTTCCCAAAGTTCTAAAAGCATAAGAAATACAAAGCGAGGTGGCGGAGGGGAGAGGAGGGAAAGAGGAAGAATTGGGAATGAAGTTGACCAAATTATGCTATGTGCACGTATGAATATATATCAAAGTGCATTCCACTTTTATATATAACTATAATACATCAATTAAAAAAATAAACAGAAGGAAGACTAATGGAGTAGAGGAAGGGGATCAGGGAAGGGATGATATAGGAGGAGAAAGGGAAGGACTGTGATAAAAGTGTAGCAGACTATATTATATACATTTATGAATGTGTCAAAATGAACCCCACTATTATCTATAAGTATAATGCATGAATAAAAAATCTCTAAAAACTACAATCAGCAACCATGAAATATGTGTATGTATATATATGTGTGTGTGTATGTGTTTGTGTGTAAAAAGGCTTAAAGGAAATATATCAAAGTCTCAAGGAAAAAAAGAAAGTAAATGAAATCTCAGATTTTGTTTTATGAAGACTAAACAAATACACTAGACTGGACATACTCACAAATTAACCATGATAGTGTCCATTCCTGTTGGGTGGAAAGTAAGGTATAGTAGGAGAAATGTAAATCTAAAAATGTTCTAAATATTAGTGGTAATAGCTTTTGGAGCTGATTTTTAATATATTTTAGAGTTACCTTTCCCATGAACTCCCGAGAACTTGGAATTGCACTCAGGATGCGATGGGCGGATGATGACTGTTATCCCATTTTTGTCAATGGTGTTCAAGCTGTATACGAACAGTATAGACTTTAGTGAGGAGTTTGAGAAGTCTTATTGCTTTTTATCTTGTGTACTATTGTTTCTTTAAATCATTTGTTGCTGATTGACGACAGTTCATTGAAAAGGAAAGTGGAAAATGGATGCTACCCGATTTGTAGAACTGGTTGTGATATTTTGAAAGCTTTCCTTAAGTAGGGGAATCATTTTTGAAGCTGTTATCATGTTTAGAAATTCCCAGGTTTATCCCTTTTAAAGTTTATCAATCATACAAACTGGATGTTGGCACCATGTATAAAATTTAAAACTAAGAGGATCTTAATTTTAAGCAGACATTCCTTTTCATTACCAATAGTCTCAATTACTTGAAATGGATATGAGGCCTGGGATGATTTTGGTGACATCATTTATGAAGAGTTCATCTCCACATACTTTTAAAATTTTAGAGATTGTTTTCTGGGATAACAAACCAATGGTACAATATAACTAGGATGTTTTGTTTCATCTTGAGAGATGAGGAAACCCTGTTGTGTTTTCTTTGATTTGCTGCTAGACTTTGACAATACAGGCATAGGTCTCAGCTTTTAGCCCCTAAATCTCTTGTCCAGTTCCAGACACCCCAGTTCATACTGTGCCTTCAGAAATAAGAATACTGCGTTTTAAATCTAAGACAGGTAGGGAATTGTAAAAGAATAAAATTCTGCTATTCTTTCCTACATTTAACTCCCAAATTTTACCACTGGTTTAGACTTCATTTTTCACATGTTTAGAACAACTTGGCTTGTAAGCAATGGAAGACTTTTGCTTTAAGCTTGTCATGTTTTGGTTTGTTTACAAACACATGAGAAAAAGAGGGAATAGATCAATGAACATGTGAGTATTTTTCTCCAAGTTTTATGACATCCTTTAACAAAGGTAGAAGTTCAGGATCATTTTAAAACCTATTTTCTGGACATTTTTGGAGACTCCAATACCACATACAAGCAAACACATTAAATTGCACTAACATTTCACATCAAATTTAATTTGTTTGCAATAAAATACTAAAAAATCTTTTGTAATTTTGTTCTTGAAATTCTCTGAGTACAAGAAAATTCATTTAATGTATGTGTTCCTGTGAATTTGGGGTTATCATCTTACATATGTGGGTGTTTTTGCAAAGTGAGAAAAAAAAATCTATCCTACAAATCTTTTTGAGGTTCAAAGATATTATCAAAGAACTAAGTGAAACAATAAATACAATAAAATTCACAATGTATAATTTTATAGATAATCACAAAAGTGTTCATTAATTTTTGTTTTATAGTTTTAGTTTAGAGAAAAAAAGCATTTGTTTTCATTGTGTGAGTTTCTTGGGGGTGCCTAAAATATTCAGAGCATCTTAAAAACTGGCTATGCATCTCACTGTTGTGGCCTTTTGACTGTTAAGACATCTCTCTCTCTTTTTTTTTTTTTTTTTTAGTATTCCCAAATTTCGGGGGAGAGGCACATGATAAAACTGCACAACATATTGGAGAATGTCATTGACATTCTTGGGCTAAAATATCTCAAAAGCAGACACATTGGATTGGATTTTGTCAGTGAGAGCAACTAGAATTTCCAGGTCGGGTGCCAGGTTTGCAAAATATTTTATTGCATAATTGGTGGAATTATTTAATAGAGACAGAGTTTACATGTAATAGGTGTTTCCCTGAGCTCCCAGCTTAGGGGGACAGGCAGGAGGCAAATCAATAGCACAACACTTTTGCTGTGGCAATAGTCCTTCTGTCCCAAAGTATGATGGTGATGGTGGGATTTTTACAGGTATTAAAACTGGCACATAACTGTAAATTCACTCTCTGCCCTAATCCCAAAGGAAAAAAACTCTCATAATCACCCCAGGTTATATTTCTCTACCTAGTCACTCAAACTTTTCTTCCCAGCTCTCTAGGCAGATTCTGCTGAATTGTGTCAATAGTTTCAGTAAATTAATTCTTTAATCTCTCTTGTGCACACACACACACACACACACACACACACACACACACACACACATTTCTGAAAATCTGCAGGGTTATTTTAATGTTTCTTATTTTCTCTGAGGCTAAACGGTCACATAGAAATATAGAGGGGTGAAGTGGACTTAAGGAGTCACATAACTGCTCTTCTCAGTTCTAATTAATTCAATTGCTGCTGGTTGGTAGCACCAAAAGGTGAATATTTTAAAATTTTTTTCAGAAAGGTGAATTTTACCAAAATAATACTAATACTTTTCACTTTGTCAAAAGAGTAGTATCTTCCCATAATCTAATTCTATTGATAGCGTATTACAAGTTAGTTATCTGCTTTCTTTCTGCTATTATTCTTGGTAGCATCTTTTAGAAATTTTGTTGATTGATGGATTCTAATTTTTCCCAAATCATTTCATAATAGTTGTTTATACTGTAGAGAGTCTAACGATCCCCAAAGCATTTAGTAGTGAGGTTGTCAATAATGTTAAAAAATAATGAAAAGATGACAGGTCTACAACTTTAATTTAACCAGTGATTTATGAGGAGGAACCAGATAGATACAAGAAGAAGGAACTGAAACGAGGAAGACTAAAATACCAGGTTTTAATAAATTTTTGAAAGTTTCTGGAAGTGGATGACTTGTTTCCCTTTCCAAGAGCAAAAAATAAGAGCTGTCTGGCAAAGAAAAGATCTTTTGCTAACAGAGGAACCATTTTTAGGAAAAATTTAATGAGAGTATAAAACTTAGTGTGCAGGAGTCATGTAGCTGAGACCTTTGGTGTCCTGTAGAAAAAGAATGCTAATGCTAATGCCGTGCTTTGGTTTACTACAGGTAACAGAGCTTAGTAAGGCCCAGCGTTTGCTTTTGTTGTTTTGACCAACTCATCACCAGTTCTCAGGGAGGAACTGTATAAAAGCCTTCTAGGGGCTTTTGATTGGAAAGAAGAGTGCTTTTCAGAAAAAGGCTGTGGAATCAAGTTTTATCAGGTATTTTTAGAATTTCTGTATACAAGACATTTATGTTGTCTGATAGTTTCAAAACCATATTTTTGAGCACTGTCGTTGTTCTGTTCACCGCTGAGGGATCTGGTTTCATGGTAGAAGAACCAATCACGTTAGTTATAAAACCAGCAAAGATGTATAGACAGGAGAATCACACAGAGGACATTGCTAACCAGGCAACAATGATATATATATTTTTTGATGTAATAGACACACATCATTCAGCAGCTTATCTTTATTTTTTTCCATTTTTTTTATTTTTTGTTTTTTTTTTTTTTTTTATTTAGCTTTAACTTTTTACAGACTGCATTTTGATTCATTGTACACAAATGGGGTACATAATTTCATTTCTATGGTTGTACACAATGCAGATTCATACCATTCGTGTGATCATACATGTACACAGGGCAATGATGTCTGTCTCATTCCACCATTTTTCATACAACAATGATATTCGAAGACTGTTAATGCGCTTGGGAACCCAAAGAGCAAGTCAATAGAGAAGGCGTGTGTGATGCTGCTTGCTTGCTCTGGGCTCTCAGCACAAGCTTTTGTTAGAGGATGGTGACTGTTGAGATGTCTAGACTTCAAGTATGGCCCAAGGAAGGCTAGCTATTATTATTTTTCATGGTTCATCCTTTCTGCCATTTGGTACTGCTTCTCTATCTTTATTCTAGGCAGCACGGCTGCCTCATGTGACCTTGCTTTTACATTTTATTTTATATGTCTCCCTGCCTTGTCAGGATATATTATAGCTTCTACTCCCATCCCCCTTTCCTACTTACTCCCATTTCTCCTATTTCCACCTTTTCCACTATGAGTTTTTCTCCCCTGCACCCTGACCTGCCCTCTGGTCTTAAACTTCTGTTTACTTCTTGTTCTCTCAAACTTCACTCTCTTCTTGTCTTTGCATTTTTCATTATTGCTTGTATATTTTACATTCCTTTCCAAGGCATAGTAAGATTGGGAGATTGGGTTTTGTCTTTCTCCACCCCACCCCCCCGCCCTTTTTTTTGGCTTGGTTGTAAACTTATTTTTGGCTTTTTGAACATGTCTGTTCTCAATCCCGTTTCTTGGAAGGAGAGTACTACACAGTTTCCCTACAGAATTAACTAAATATACATATGACTATATATAAATGCATATAAATAAAAACACATATCAATACATAAAAGCATATATGAATACATATAAATATTTATAACTATGTATAAATATGACTACATATATATATATATATATATTCTGTGAACAATTTGTGGAGTAGAATCACAGCATTTCCATCTTGAAATTCCCCAGCAGAATCTAGTACAGTGTCTGATACTGACTGAGGTCATAGCAAAAGTTTTTTAAGAACGAATTGATCTGTCTTGTCCTGTGCATTTCATATGTTAGTCTACTTGAAAGGCAATGGTTTTGAAAACTAGAGCTGCTTTATATCATGTTCACTTCCATGATGTACATGTCAGAATGCATTCTGTGTGCCAGAAATGAGTCTTTTAAAAATATCTCTCTTTGACTATCTGGATTGATGTGATCTCTGCCACCCTACTTTATCCCCTGAAATATGTGGGTCACTGGGGCAGATACCTCAGGGCTCTTGGCTGGAGTTAGGTTACATTCTTAACTAATGGAACAGAACACACGCTTATAGTAGTAGGTGAACTAAGCCAGAAACTGTAATAGTAAAAAGAAAGAAAGGAAAGAAGGAAACCATGATAGTTCTGCATTCCAAGATGCTGGCAAGAAACTCAACACATGTGCCAACTCAGAGGGGGTAGAAGTGAATTTCAAAGACAGTGTATGTAGCTAGTATTTGGAACTTTGGGATGGGAATAAGCAAGTAGGCCAGAACTAAATGGTAGTGGTGGTGGTTTGGAGAGAACTTGAGAGGCAATTCCTGAGCAATGGCCAAGAATATCAGCCTTTTTATGTGGCTTCCTTTCATGGGTTTGCAGAAAGTTGGATGCTCAGAAGATAAACTTCCCTTAAATTGCTATGAGATGGGCAGAGTATTAGGCACATCTTTTGTCAGTTTTGCTTATTCAAGATCAGGATCTGCAATAACACAGTCATCTATTAACTATGCATGCCATATACCTTTTGGGTTTTTTGTTAAATCAAATACCCCCACTTCTTTTTAAATTTGAAAATGGTTCAAAGATCAGCTTTGAGTGACAGAATTCCTATTTTGGAGACCTTTACACAGTTTCCCTATAGAATGAACTAAACTGGTGCAAAGCCATGTCCATAGAAATTCTGGTACAAATTGCAAATCCTTCCTTGGTAAGGAACATATACAAACAATAACCTGTTGTGGCTAAGAGGACAAAAGAAGATTTTGATTTGGACTTCTCATGATATTTCCAAAGTTGTGCTGAGTCTCTTAGGTTTGGTCAGCAATTTTTTCCTCTGTCATATTATTTTGTTGCATTGATTTGTAGAAAATGTACTTCATATATTCATAATTCCTCAAAATTTAGTGAAGTGTTCTATAGCAAAGTGATACATGTACTTTGTATATCTAGGGAAACAATTCATGATACATGATAGCACAACCACCCAGAACTCTATGAAATAATCAATATTAGTAGCTAGGCTATGTCCTCTAATAACATTCTATATGTTCATGCAAATATGCAATTGGAACTCTAATATATGGGATCATACAGATCAGGTAAAGCACTTTTTTTCAAAGACATATTTTGCATATTCCGTCCATGTCATTAGATCTTTCTGTTTCTTATTGTCATTGTCATTGTTCCTCCTGTGTTTGTGCCACATAGTGGAAATGTGACCCATCAATGGCATGCATTTTATTGACAATTTTCTCACTCTGCATAATGCTACAATATATGTCAAGGTACTCATTTAAACACTGAAAATTGAATCAATGATCTTCTAGTTGGGTTGGCTTCCTTGAAAACATGGAGAAGTATATTTTGATGAGTTTCTTATTACACAAGGATTGACATCTCTCCTTGGTTTCCTAACCCAAAGATTTGGTGCCCTGTGTGATTGTCTTCTTTGTGTGTGGATGATCAGGTTTACATTGTGCTCCCTTTGGTAAGAAGGTGAATGTCCTGGTTGTGTTCCCATTGAAGGAAGCACTCATATTTGTCAGAAGAGAGAATGTCTTAATTCTTTTGTGGATTGAAGCTGGTCCTTTGGGTCAGCAATGTTAACATTAAATCATTCTCATCCATTTCCTACGGGCTTCAAGGTGTTCCTGGTTCATTCCCTTTGTCTACCTCCTTGTATACTAAGTTCAAAGTGCAGCAGCAGGCAAGAACAATTTTAAGCAGCCAAATCTTGCTAATATACTTAAATTCCAGAGAAATATTTGTGTCTTAAAGGAAAAAAAAATTCCAGAGATCTTGCACATTGGGATTTTCATTTTTAGACTATTATTTTGAGAATATGCCCACTTGTGTTTTTTTGATAACCCTTGTCTATTGAATTTGCTTGGTGCTACTTGATCAATGTCAGGTAATAACATGAAGTATCAACTAAGCTAAAAAGAGTACTGATTATATTTCTTTATCCGATTATATTTCTTTTTTCCTGTAAGTAAAGCCATACCAACAACATGTATTTCTTTTTTATTTTTGGGTGCTGGGGATCGAACCCAGGGCCTTGTGCTTACAAGGCAAGCATTCTACTGACTGAGCTATCTCCCCAGCCCCAAGAACATGTATTTCTAATAACATTTAATTGTCTTCATATGTTCATATTTCACTGAATTTAATCACATCTTTCCATGTCTGATGCCTGAGTTGCACATACTTCTTTGGAAGCTCAGGGAATTTTTCCCAACCAAGTTCCTCTGAAGATGATTCTTACTTTGATGTGTGTGAGATGGGAGTAGGGAGCTTGATTCAACACACTAGAGCCAAATTAGCAATTTCTCTTTTTAGAACCAGAAGACTTGGCCATTCTTTGCCTATGCTTAAAAAGTTACTGATATATAATATGTCATATATTCAGTATAAGAAGAAACACCTTGACAAAGTCTGGGAAAGGAATATAATAGAAATTTAAACAGTGGTTTGGTTGTGTAAAAAGACCCTGAGTGTGCTCTGGTTCTGGGAGGACAATTCCTTATTCTATAACTTGTTTTCATATCATTTCCCCAGGATTTCCTTACTTTTCTTTTATATTTCAGCTTCCTGTTATTTCCTCCCATCACAAGAATACTTAGTTATTGGATAAAAATGTCTTCAGGATCAATTTTAGATGAGTAGTAATGCATCTCAGTGTTCTGCAAAGAATGCTGATGTATTAACATATTATGAAGGTGATAAAATATAAATAAGAACCATTTACTCAAAGAGATTGTTATTAGTGATAATGGTAAGGAGAGGCCAGCTAAAAGGCTTGGAATTGACTTGTTACATGAGCATAATGGCTCACAGAAACTTATGATGGATCAGATCAATGCTATTCATTCAAACCTTTCTTTGCACTTCTATTATGTTTCTCAGTATCCGTCTCTGAAATCAGCTGGACCAAATCATACAGAGATTTGCTTTCAATATTTCTCATATTTCCTACATGAATTTTTTTTTTTTATTGTTGCTCTGTTTTGGAAAGCAGTGAAAGTCTGTCCTGGCACTATAGAAAACTCAGTCTGCAATCAAAAATGAATATATTGGAAAATGGTCTGTTTTTTTTCATGGCTACATTTTACAATACTTGTATTTTCCTCATTTTAGTTTCCAGGATGCCTTTGTCCCCTAGAGTAACTAAATTAGAGGGGAGAAGAGGTGTCATTTCCTTGCAACCAGCTCCCAGAGTGTCAGCTTCTTCCTTTTCTAGAGTGAAACCTCATGTTTAAAAATTCTGCGGGTGAGGCCAGCACTGGCTCTGGGTGTGGTATTAGGTTTTAGCCAGACAAGTCTCCAGGCTATTCAGTGTGGAAAGAAGAAATTGAGTTTTCTTTTAGTTTTTCAGCCTAGCATTGGACTTTCCAGTATTGTTTGAATTTCTTCATATTTAACATAGCTAAACTTTAATTTTCTTCTCTTGTTAATTTTCCCCAGTTACTATGGTGGCTCTCAAGTTCAAAACCCAAGGACCATCTCAAAGGCCTTTAACTTGAATGATCCCCAATCCCTGCCTTAGCAAGAAGAAGCTATCTGATAAATTTTAACTGACTAATTGATTGGTCTTTCTGCATGGAAGTTGGTATTCCATATCTAAACCCTAGCAACACCGAGGGATAATTTTTAGATACGTAACCACTGTTTCCCCCCTGTAGAAGATCCCATAGAAGAGAATCCTTGTCTGTCCTATCTATATATTTTCCTCAGATCCTATAATGTTGGCTGAATATTGTCAGCGATAGTCCGTATTGCCTGAGTAAAGACCGAATGGTCTTATTCCCTTGACATCCTTTTAATTGATTTCATAATCTTCAGAGAAGTTTAATAAAACCCACTCCACACTTATCTGTGATTCTCTTCTAGTTTGCTATGTCCTTTATAATTTAAAAATATTTCACTTGCAATTCCAAGACATTCACACAAAGCTAAGAAGAAACTGTTAAGGTGAACTTTTCCTCTGGCTGCTGGGCAATTTTCCTGTAAAATATTTGCGTTCTTGCACACTCACACATTTACTAAACCCAACCTAGACTTAATAAAAAAACAGGTATCTGAATGCATCTTTATGCTGCATATGTTTGTTCTGGTGACATTTTGGAAAAAAAAGGAAAAAAAATATTTTTTTCATTGTTTGTTGGCTTATGGAATTATAATATGGTCCAGCTCAGTATAGTCTCCATTCATTTTGTGTCCTACAGTTATTAAAGTGTTTACAGGAAGTAAATGTATCCATCAGTACATGTGCATGGAGCTCTCCCTTAGGTCCACAATGCTTGGGATGCTTTGAACAAGACAGAAAGAGGATATAATGTGATTCTTACCCTTCAGAAGCTGAAAATTTACATGAGAAAATAGAGATGACTCATGAAACAAAGAAGAGGAAGTAGATGCTTGGTCACCTCACATTGACTTTAATTGAAGAAAGGGAGAGTGGACCAGGAGGGATCCTGAGTCAGCTTCCAGGTGGGCAGAAGGATTGGGTATTTGATATATTGTTTAAATCAGGGAAGGTAGGGAAGGTCTTCCTGCTAGAACAAGGGGAGAACCATGACCCAGGAATGAGGTTGGAACTGTCAGGGAGACAGGATGGTAAGCAAACAGATTTAGCTGGAACAGAGCACCAGCTGAAGAGACACTAGGTCTGATGACCAAAGAATAGTGACTGCTGAAAAGATAAAAGAAGTCAGAAAAGAAAATAATACTAATAATTGTTCAATCTTTGAGCCCAGAAAGCTTTTAAAAATTTCTTTCCAATATCATAACCATAAAAAAAAAAAGGTTAGGGTTTTAATTCTTCATGGTTATTTTGAAATTCCTACATTTTGACCAGAGCAGTATTTATAAATATTCATATAGCAGAAAGGCTGCCACAAAGAAAAGTAAAAAGCAAATAAATATTGTTATAAAAAAGGTTTGCAGCACATACTACTAAAGTTTAATACTGTCACACATATCTAAAAAGAACAAATTTTAAAAGTTTTATACTTTAGACATAAAACATGCTTCTACAACTCAACAGGAACAAAAAAGGAGTGGGGGGAGTTCCAATAATAAAAGGGACAAAAGTTCATAAATGAAGAATAGAAATAATGAGCCTGCAAATGTGTCAGTCACCAATAATCATTGAGATGATAAGTAAAGTATGAGTGAGATATTATTCCCACTTATTAGATTTATAAAAAGTTAAACATTTCCTAACAACCAGGGTGGATCAAGATTCAAGGCGATACCCCTCTCAGACATGTTCATACTCAAGGAAATATTACCAGACAGGTAGATTTTGAATCTAATTGGAAAGGATGTATCAAAAACTTTCAAATCAAACATGTCCTGCTGTATAGCAAGGCCAATTATAGAAATGATTGCAAAAGTATATATGCACAAATATGCTTATTGCAGCCCTGTTTTTAGTAGAGAAGGTTTTTAAGCAACCTATATATCCATCAATAGGAACCGATTAAATTATGTTGTAGCTTTTTAAAAAATATCTTTTAAGTTTATTTGTGGGCTAAAATGTACTCATAATTCTGATCCAGGCATGGTATTGTATATTTACAAAGAACCATTATGCACGAAATCAATTAATATAGATGTATTGACCAAGGAAAATTCCATATTGTTAGGTTAATAAAAGTTTCAAGGCAGTTTCATAATATGATTCCAAACCTCCCTTTACAAACTGTGTATACATGTAACATACATGGGGAGTGCTTTGAATTGATTACTAGGGTTTTGCAAGATGTGATGGAGCAGAAAGTAGCATTTGGGTAGTCAAGCTAAACCTGAATCAGCAGATAAGAAAGCACACAATGTATGGTAGCAGAGAAAAATCAGTGTGGAAGACGTCACTAAGACAAGAAAAGTTAATTTCCCAATTTTAAACCCTGGCGAAATGGGACATCGGATGAAGAGGTGCTATGGAAAAGTAGAAAGAGAGAACAGAAGCAGGGTCCAAATCTAAGACCAAAAACACAGATTTAATATCATCATCACTGAGGTGACATTTGAATCGATAAACATGAACATGATTACCAAAATGATGATAAAGCCACAGATGTAGGAAGGGAAGACCTATCTCAGAACTTGAACTGGAGAGCTTTATTTTACCATCCTATCTCTACTATGCATTTTTTGACTCATTATTTAAGATTGTCCTCATATGATGAGACTCTAAATGTTAAGAATTAGTAACCAGCAAGAATATTTGAGTGAGTGTCCTAAGAAAATTTAGAAGAAGCCTTGTCTTGCAGACACATAACCCATCTAAAGTCTGAATTTCTTTCCCAAGTTTTTGTTTTATTCTTAGCAAGCAACTGTCCCTGGATATTCACTTCTGGTTTTATTCCCACGACCCTTTTGTGGGGATCATCCCAATTTTAAAAAGCTTTCTTCAGATGGAGCAAGACATTTGGCTGTGTTTCATTTGTTTCTTTGCTGATTTGAATGATTTTTGTTTGTTTGAATGACCAATCAAGTGTTATATGTGGGATTTTTTTCCCTGCCTCAGATTGTAGTAAAGACATTGGTTTTTATTCTTTACATGCATAAGAATCCTCTGGAGGACTTGTTAAAACATTGACTTATGTTTCCTTCTTTTAGAGATTTGGACTCAGTAGGTTTGAGGTGGGGTGTGGTCACTAAAGACTATTTCTCCTGGTCTCCTAAGTGATGCTTATGTCTCTGGTCTTCAAACCACAGGGCAAATACACTGACTTCATTTTTACTTGTTCCTTTTACACAAAAACACATATACATCTATGTCACTAAGTACTAAGATGAAATTTATTAATGGTGGCACATTTTGACTCTTAATATGTATTGTATATCCACTTAGCTAAATTTTAATTTGCCCATAATGTAAATAACTATTTCTTTTTATCCCTCCTGATTCTGGTCTCTTCAGACTTTCATGACATGACTAAAGTTGAGATCTGAAAGGGTGCACATTGACTGTTCCCCAGAAAACTGGTAAAATCAGTTTGCCTTCTGAGAATTAAAATTAACTGATTTTATCAGTACATGCTGAAAAATAATATTTATCTGCATACATATGAATATTTAGTTCAATCAGTGATCCTTGAGATATCTGAAGGAAGAATATGCTACAGAGGGTATTTGGTGAATGTACACTGCCCTGGACAGGGGAGAGGAAATTTGAATCTCAAAGTTCAGACATTCTTGCCAATGGAGAGAGGTCCTCTGCTGTATGACTGGGATACTTTACCAGGTCTCAACCCAGTCTGGGGAAAGAATCCCTCTCACCTGTCCATTTCCCTGTCCTTGAATTACATTTTATCAATAATGTTCTTATTTCTATGAAATGTGAATATGTTGATCATAAAGGAATGCTTTCTATTGTGTATTGATAGATTGACTTTCTGGTCTATATGCTTTAATCTGATTTGAATTGATTTAAGTGAACATCTCCAGAATTCTTGTCATCTCATTGTAAATGGAAAAGTCCAGTTTCTAAATCTTCAGGGTTGGGGGAACAACCATGGACCACCATCAGCGCACCAAGGCAGTCAAATAGTGGGTCCTCTGAAAAGCCCATAGTCGTGCCCCCCTGGAAACTCATCTGCTCTTCTGAACACTTTACCTGCTGTTCATTTGTTCATTTGCTAGAAAGCAGAGTTATAGAATTTTATAAAAACTGAAAGGAACTTTGAAATCATCAGGGCTAGCCCTTTCATTACAAAGTTGAGGCCACAACCTTCCACTGGTGTCTGACTATCTCCTGAACCTGGCAATTGACATGATTCAAAAGGCTAAAGCACTGTTCAGACACAGTCCACAGTGTTGTGCAGTGCTTCCCTTTTGTGATACCTTAGTCTGAAGCGTGGTGCTTGGCATTGGGTGCAGGTGCTAACGTTAGAATGAGAATCCATCAAACCTTAACCTCTAGGCCCCTTTCCTTACTTTAATTTAAGAATCACATGTGTGCATCATAAGACCTGTCTGTTTTGCTTACCTTTAAAAGTGAACTTTCCTTTCATTGCATCTCTCTTTATAACCTTTGTAGCACAGGATGACACTTGATAAAAAATGCAAAGAATAAATCCTGTTGAGATGAATGCATGCTTAAGAACAGATCAGAGGGAAAAAATATACCGCTGAGCACCAAATAAGATTTAATGAAATCTGGACTTTCTGCTCTAATACACACAAAGCATAATTCAGATATTTATTAATTAATAAAGGGGGATAGAGAAACTTGTTTTCTCTTTCATAATGAACTCTTAATATTTGTTTATGTATAGTCTATTATAATGGGAAGCAAGTGATCATAAAAACCTTATTCTATCATTTACTATCACTTTTGGGTTTCAGTATTTTTTTCTTAAGAGATTTGTTTGTGAGAATTAGGGATAGTATATGGAAGTTGCTTGGTAGATGGTATTTGGTATGGACTTGAGGAGTGGTAGTTATATTTATGGAATATACCAAAAGCGAAGTTGGAGTTTAGAGTGGATGATAAGATTCTGAACAATGATGCAATTAAAAGCACTGAGGGATTATATCCAGACTCACCACTTTTAGCCCTGCCTCCACCGCCTTTGGCCTTCCACAGTATCACAATCCTGCCAAGCAAGCCCTGCCCCTGGTCTTGACTGACTTAACTGGGGTCATTATAGCTCTAACTGTACCACATAGATGATCCGAGGAGTAATTCACTCACTCAGGCATGAAATGTGGTCATCAGGTCACTCATACTAGCAGGGCCCTGAGATCTCCTCAAGATCACCTCAAGGAACTATGCTGCCCTTAGCATTTTCATAGAACTGAAGTATTCCTTTAATGGCCCTCAGTTACTAATTATTCTACGTGATATTTCTGTATGCCAGGGCTCTGTGCTGTTTTATGACAAACTCTGGCTTCTCACCATTGTGCATATCCACCCCCCTTGTAAATGAAATCAAGTCCCCTCTTACCCCACTAACCTGGGCTCTCCTTTCCTCTCTCCTGAAATTCCCAGATATGGCACTTTGTAAGATGTGACTGTCTTTTCTTGATTTTGCCACCATGCTAGTATGTATCTTCAGTGACTACTTAAAAGGTCACCGAGTTTGCCCTTTAGAAACTACCCTTAACCACTACCCACCTGGCCCTGCCCAACTCTGATCTCATCTCCTGTCACTCTTTCTCTCTTCCCCTCAATTGCAACTATAGTGAACTTCTTCCTCTTGATGTAACATTCCAAGAAGGCCTTTCCAGTCCCAGGATCTTAAGGAGAGCTGTTTTCCTTACCTTAATCCCCCCCCCCCCCTTGCCCAATCTTAATGTGAATGGATTCTACTTGTTTTTCAGATCCCTGCTTAAACTTCTTCACTGATCACTCAGTTTAAAAGAAGCCCCTGGCCAAATTCCATTGTTTCACCATATTTTAATCTTTTCAGTACATATAGTCCTTATTGCTTTTTGATATTTTTCTTATTTATTTTATTTGTTTACTATCTGCCTCCCCTATTAAGCTGTAAGCTTCATGATAGGAGGGGTCTCATCAATCATGTTCTCTTTTATATCCCCAGAACCCAAAACAAGTACTGGCACATAGTATGTGCTCGATAAATATGGTCTTTATCTGTATATGGCTCTGTTCTCTACTTTCCTGTGTCTGATTGTATCCCAGAATAGTGATTCCTTTGTCTCTGATAACAAAAATTAACCTACTCAGCCGTGATATATTGTCCAACTTCACTCACCCACCTACCTTAGCCAGGAAGACATTAATAATTGACACCTGTGTCCACAACAGCCTTGGGATCCTTATAGGGTTCCAGGAGGCACCACGACTTAACCTGACCCTGAAATCAAAATGACTTGTCCATCTTTGATCCTTAAAGTTGTTCCTGGATTTCCATTCTCCTCGAATTGGATTGATAGCACCTGCAATGAATTATCCATATCCTCTTTAAGTGATTTTCCAGAGGAAATCATTTAGGGAAAGTTTGCTTTTCATTTTAAAAACACCTGAAGGATGTTATCAAAATAATAAACTATAGAAATTCAGAGTTTGGGTCCCACTACAGCTTAGCAGCCACAGAGTGACCAGAAGGAAAAGGGAACATGTATCAGTTGGTGAAAAACACATGAAAAACAAAGACCTGTGTTAACACATCTTGTTTTTTTTCCCCCTCTCTCTCTTAGACCTTTAGAAACCTCTGTTTTGAAAATTGCAGCATCTGGGTTTGTGTGTATAGCATCAGAGTGGAAGGGTTGGGGGAAGGTCAAGATCTCTTCAGTGTAAATATTGTTGCATTGTTTATAGCAGTTATGTTTTGTGTGAGTTCAATTTTAGTTTTCGTATTGGAATACTAATCTCTTACTAGCTATAGCTTTGATTTAGCTGCTTATCAAGGTGTCAGACAACTCTGCACAAGGTGGACTCCTGACTCAATCTCTGAAAAGCAGTTAGTTATTCCTTCCAAAAACTAAAAAAAAAAAAAAAAAAAAAAAAAGTCTTGATTTATCCACATTATTGTTAGCATTCACAAGAGACTGTCTATTAGCACCTTCAGATTAGAACTCCATGACCTCTGGTTTCTATCTTAGAGGCTCACTTCTTATGATTTGCTTTGCTTTTAGTTAGCTAGAATTTTCCCCCCCTTTGGGTAATAAAATCATTTACTTTTCCCTACAGTCATAGAACCTTGACTCATACAGAGTAAGTATTTACTAAATATTGAGCCAGACTAATAATTGATATTTAGTGTTATCGGTAAATACAGCAGAAACTCAGATTTTGCCTCCCTTCTGTATTTTTGCTAGAACCAGAGCTATGTGACGTGTCTTCATACCTGAGGGAGAAGCACGCACGCATTGCTTCTGAGGAATGTCTTGTCTTTCTTGCCAGAAGGCTGGTTTCAGTTGATTAAGTCTAGGCTCTCTCTGCTTGAGTTTGCTTAGGATCTTTCTCTGTCCCATCTCTGTCTTCCAGGTCTTGCTCACATTTTGCCTCCTCTTTGAACAATAGATTCAGAGATTAAAATAACCATTCCCTGTGATTCATCCTATTTCATCTTTTAGTCCCCACGGCATGCAGCTAGGAAACCTTGCATCTTGTTGTTAAACCAAAAGCTATATTTTAATTTAATCTGTTTAAAAAAAGGGAAAACATACACAATTATAAGGAAACTCACTCTTTAAAACATATATGTACTCATTCCTAAATTTATTGAACGTGTTTAAAATGCCCACTAATTCTGTGATTGCTATTTGCATTTCATTCAGTAAACTAAGACAGCCTTAAAACACCCTCCCCTCTCTGTCATCTCTCTCCCCAGTTCTTCCCAAATATTCCATTTGCATTTAATTCCTGTTCACAACTTATGGTGGGGCTAATCAATACATTGTGTCCTAGCTGAAGAAATCCAGAGTGGAGTGTTGGAGGAAGGTCAGGCTCTTTCAAATATAACTGTTTTTGCTTTGGTAGCATAGTTATGTTTGTGTGTTAATCCTGTTTTAAGTAACCCATTTATAGTTGGTAATGAGTAATGAGTAACCATGTGCTTCTCAATTTATAAAATAACTAATAATCCCTCTCCATGTTAGCCCAGCTAGATGTGGTGTTTTTGATATTAGGAGAGGGTTTTTCTGGCTGTTGGGATCATGCTGGGAAAGAGTGGGAAACCCAGGAGGATTTGAATGACTTTTCATAGTTTGTGTTGCTTTGGGTCCATGATGTTGCTTACTGCAAATTGGAAGCCTGAGGACAGCAGCGAGTCTCCATTTAGAGCAAAACCATGTAGAATGCTAACGTGGCTGTCATTGGTGGTGGGATTTCAAGAGAAAATAAAAAGGAGCCATGGCATCTGTGAGACAAAAGAATGTCACAACAATCCAAGAGTAGTTTCATTTCAGCAATGTGAAAAATAAAAGCATTCATAAATTAATTTCTTGTCTATGATTTGGGGAGATACTTAATAAGGGCTTCTAAGTATAAATCAACTATTGACTGATGAGCAATTTGCTATTCATATACATAAGGCATTTAATATACATTAAATTAATTTCATCAAATAAAATTTAATAACTAATTAATATTCAGTTATAATAATAATTTAACATATTTAATGCATCATCAAAAACATAAACAGGTAAATTGCATAAGTCAAGAAAGTTACCACTCATATTTTCCCTTTGAGTTAAATTTAATGAAAATGTTCTAGATTCTTCATTGCTTAAAACATTTTTAGCTGGGTGTGACAGCACATGCCTAGAATCCCAGCTCCTTGGGAGGGTTGTGGGCAGAAAAATTGCATGTTCAAGGCTAGCCTCAGCAACTTAACAAGACCCTGTTTCAAAATAAAACAAAAAGGGCTGAGGGGTAGCTTAGTGCCCTTCCTAGTCTAGCATGTGTGAGGCCCTGGGTTTAATCCCTAGCACTGGGGCTGGTGGGGGAGGGCCTTCATATAAGAAATCCAAAGTGTTTCTTTTTTATTATTTTATTTTGCTTTAATTTTCTAAACCTGTAAAGAAAAATTCTTTAATTCAAATAAACATTTGTTGGATTTTTTTAATAGCTGGAGAATGGTATAATATGTTCTGGCAATTGGAATGAATATTTCAAACAAGATAAATATTGAGCTTAACTTCTCATAGAGCTACTAGCTTGTCAGAGATTTTAGGAAGTGTTTGGATTCATGGTGGCTTTGTTTCACCAGTATGGTAAGGGACAATTCCATTCTCTATATATTTATTCAGCACCTGTCATGTACTGGGCCATACTGTACTGTACTGTACTATACTCTGCCAGGTCGATTGTGATGGCTCATTGGAGGAGATGGAGTTATTTTTACATTGAAGTTCCAGAGTCTACCTAATGTCTGGTATATAGGAAGCACTCAGTGACCCACTAATCCATAAGGAGGGGGCTAAGTTACCAAACAAGACATCAGTATATGTTTTAAGAGAAGAACAAACAGACTTAATATACAAAATGGAATATGTCCTATGTAAGGTACAGACGCATGTCAGGATAAACAGAGTTGAGAGGTCCTAAAATCTGAAAGTCTTGGTGAACATTCTGTGCAGGATATGCCATTTGAAAGGAATGATAAAGAACATTAAAATTGTGTGAAAATGCCAGAAGGAAAGGTATGGCCCAAAGTCTGGAGTTTGAAAAGTATGTGCCTGAGAAGAATAGGGCATAAGGGTAGAAAACTGGATCAACTGGAAAGTGTGGTTAGAATCTGGATTATGTTCAGTAAGGTATTCCAGTAAGGATGCTGGAAGCTCCTCCAGAAAAGGATGTGTTGTGAATGTTTCCCCTGTGTAATATGGTATTAGAAAGTGGTTTCAAACAGGTGATCTAGTATTGGTTACAATGAGGTTCTGAGGAGAGAATTGGAGACTGGAAGTCAGGTTAGAAATTATAAAAATAACACAAGTAAGAACTCCTGAGGCTCTGGCTAAGGAAAGTTCTCCTGAAGGGGATGAGGCATTGTGGAGGCAGCACTGCAGTTCATGGGGGTGAGGGATCACAAGCTTTCACAAATGAGTCAGGTTCCTGCTAAAATGACACTGAAGGTAGGACACTCAGAGAGAGGAAGCCCGGATGGAGGAACGTTTTGGGGACAAGGAAGAGAGTTAAGTTATAGGCATGGAAGTACTGGTTTGTCTACTAGCTGTAGCTGCTAGAAGTCTGTTAGAAGCTTTTATTGAGGCTTGAAATAAAGTTTTAGATTTACTAATATTAAGAATAACAATGACAGCACCAACTAATGCTTGTCGAGAGGGTCATATTGTATTGTCCTTCAAATAACCAGGGACCTAGGGTTCTCTGTTTTTTGTTTTTTTTTTTTTATCATTTTGCTGATATTTGGTAGTGATCATCATTGAGCTTAAAATAAAGAGAAAAAAAAATGTTTTCAAGGAGTGAATTCTATGGAATATTAAGGATCCAGTCAGTGAAGGAGGGAAATTGAGGACTGGAAGAAATAGAAATGAGTATTTCATAGAAAAGGGAATAGGGAATATTCTGTCAGGAGGGGCATTTAATGATTTTGTATTTTGGAAGAAGCTTAAAGTATTTGGAAAACAGAAAAGAATTCCTTGCATTTAATAATTTGAGGTCATTGTTGACCTTGAGGAAATAGTTTCAGCTGTAGAGCAGTTGAACAAGGGTGGAAAACAGAGTGAGAAGTGAGATCTAGAGGTACTAGTGCAATCTTATTCTTTCTGGGAAGTTTGAAGTTGAAATGAGAAGATAAATGGGCAGATATGGGAGAACATATTTAAGGGAAGGTATTTTTTAAGTAGGGAGATCATCTTTGTGGTTTCAGTCAATGGAGGAGGTGGCAGAGAAAGATTGGAGAGGTGAGGATGTGGGTGAGGATGCCATTAAAAGTGTATCCTGCATCCAGGGCAGGTATTGAACAGATCAAGGGCATCAATGGGCCAGTTGAACATAGAAAATCTGATCCATAATCACTTCTTCTGTGGAAGAAAGAGAGAGGGTAGATGAGGACCAAAATAAATTTTGTATTGGGACAAAGTAGAAATAGATCATATTTGAAAACTTGAATCTTAAAAAAGTAGGTCATCCTCTGTGAGTGAGCTGGAGGACCCAGGAGAGGTCATATCTGGAGAGGCAGAGGCAAACTTGCCCTCCCAGTGGTGTTTCATGATTTATAGGTCCAATAATTAAAGAATTTTGAAACAGAAGAAACAATTATTAAGCACACAGGAAATCTATGTACTGGGTTTGGATCCTCTCCATTGCAATTCTTAAATACACTTGAATTTGAGATTTTTAACCTTCTGTATTTTTTTTTATAAAAAACTTTGATTTTTATTAAAAAAAATGGCTAAAACTGGGCACCAGAGGGTCACTCAAGATGAAGTCCTTGTTGTAAATTGACCTGGTCAAAATATACTGTCATGTGACATTTTGGAAAGCTGCATCTAACATATTTTGTTCATATTTATGACTCTGATGAGCATCTGTTATTCTCTTTCTTTTACATAGATTAACTAGCGTTTTTATTTCCACTGAGTTTTTCCGTTTGTTAGATAAATGTAAAGCAAAGCAAGGCAAACAAAAACACAATATAAAAATGTTCTGCATTTATCTGTCTGCACAATGCAACTACCAGTTTTTCCAGACCTATCTCTGATGTTTATGTCAATAGGACCTGTGTTATCACTCCTGAGTTCACCTCTTCTGTGGTCCAAGCCATAGACATTACTTTTCAAATCATATCCCTGATTTGGTGGGTTAATGGGGCTGCCGAGCATGGCACTGGTTGATAAACACAGCTAATAAGCAAGACTAGACATTATCTTTTATGTGCAAACAGATTTAAGGTGGGTTTGTTTGTTAAGTTCTCTCATTATCTCTAGAGAGCCCTAGCAGAAGAATATTATTCTTCAGTTCTCTAATATAGCTCTTCTCTGAATTGAAATTGAGATTCCCCCATCAGCCTGGGTTTGAAGAATATAATAAAGGTATCTATAGACTGCTTTATGCTTCACAGCCAGAACTCAAGGAAGGAAGGACAGTGGTAGGGCAGAAAATTCAGCTGTGCATGAGAGGCACCAACTGCCAGACTGACTGAGGAATAAGAACTTGATATTCTAAGTGTGTCTTATACCACAATATATAAACCACCAAGGGAAATGTGTGAATAGGACATATGTTCCTGGGATGGCCATTTTAATGCACATGAGGTTTAGTATTAAAAGACATTAGAAGCTACGGAAGAGTCATGCACATGGGAACATTGCATGATTATAGCATGCACACTTGACTAGCAGAAGGCAGGAATGGGGGAATTGGCTATTTTAGGGATCTAGGAGTAAAGGAAAAGGGCATGAAGAAATAAGAGCATGTGCATAGTAATAGTAAAAGCAATCAGTGCCACCGTTCTGTAGAGCTTGTGTAGCTAGACATGTACTATTAGCTAGGCCTTGATATCCTCATTTGGAGACGATAGGGCTTGACTTGAATCAGAGATTCCCACACGTGTCTCATGGGGCACTTGTGCTATCAGGTGTACTTGGAAAAGGAAAGACCTCTCTCATCAAGTCGGCTTGGGAAATGCTGCACAGTCCATCTGCATGGTAGAATCCTGAAACCCATTAGCATTTTAAAGGGTCAGAGAAGATCTAAGAGTAGGAAACATGCTTAGATTTTATGAACCCACCATGTCCCAAACTTTGTAACCTCATGGTCCTATGCTGAATAAAACCTGGTAGCATTCTATTTTAACTCTGGAGTTTCAAGCTAAATAACTTATAAGGCAATTATCAGAAATTTAAACTCCAAAACATTTTTTTTTCTCTAGCATTCTGGTTTTAAGGGTGAGCACACAATAAATTAATGAACTTGTTTTTAGAGGCCAAGTATCCTGAAGGACATATACTCTATTTTTAAAAACTTGAACTGTTTGTTAGTTGGCAGAGATGTAACAGAACACTCAGGGTGTTCTGAGGAAAGGCAAACTCCTATCTCAGGACTTTATCTTGCCCTCTGTTATAAATTATTTGTAAGTGGACACAGATTTAATCCCTAATTCATTTGCATTTCTTCATTTGCATTCTTTCTACACTTTTTCAGTCTCAATTTGCCCGTGTTTTTGTCTATATCTTTTTCTGTATTTTTCCCTGTATGATTCTATCTCTGTCTCTTCACTCCTATCTCTCTCCTATCTTCTCTCTTGCCCCTTTCTTCTCTATTTCCTCTCCTTTTTCTTTCCCCCAAGCCAGCTGCTCAGCAAACACAGAGCTGAAATCCTATAAATTAAATGTGCATGTGCTGTATTGACTTTTTACCAAAATGCCAGTTTCTGGACATTGGAGGTAATCCTGAGATCCCTCTCCTTTGATATGCTCTCTTCTCTCGGCTCTGGTGGATTTAATTCTGCTTATTCCATTTGCCCTCCCTGCCCCCATACTACAATCCTCCTCTACCCCATCATTTCAGGATATTGACTTGGAGAAGAACGAGAGAGCCCTTGTTCTAAGCCCTAAGCAAATAACCTGCATTTTTCAGTGCTGACCTGGAGAGCATTTGCGTACTGTCTGTAGGATCTTATAATTAATTGCTTTTTTGAAAGAATGTTCACCTTTCTTATCTTGCTTGTTATGCCCATCATTTTTCAAACCTTAGAATGATGAGCTGGTTTTTCAAGTAAGGGTGGTCCCACAAATCAAATGTAGTGTGACTTGGGTTTCATTTCATCGTTGAAACATCTGGTCTTGTTTTAGTGCACAAAATAAAGAGGTAGGAAACATGTAAAAGTCACCACTGCCCTCAGCTCTGATGGCGTTCTCCTTCTGCCATTGTGTTATAAAGCTGACTGCCTCCCGTAGAAAGAGGTAGTTAATTCCACAACAGGTCCATTTGCCAAGACTCACTTGCAGGTCCATGGACATGAAAGGATTGTGTGGCCTGGTTTTCCAAATTCCAGTCTGGAACTCCCGCCTCGAACAAAGAAGGTTGAAGCACAGGTCAGTGGTATCTGTGGTGACATGATTTACTTGCCAGTGTCGAGTTAAATGTCACGGCACTAATAAGAATGATAGGAACCACTGCCATCCCTCAACTTTCCTAGCCACAGAGCAATATTTTTTCCCCTCAGGAATCCTAAAACTCCCTCATTAGAATAATATTCCACACTTTGTTGTACACAGAAGTGGGGTTGGTAGAAGTGCATGCTGCTCCCTGGAAGGGCAGTGCTGGTCTTTAGAGCAAAGTGCATGTGCCCAGAAGGTGAGGTATTAATAGTGCTTAATAGGAACCCATTTTCTTTAATGGAGAGCCTTTCTTGAATGTCAACCTCAAGCCCTGGCTCCCTTCCCTCCAGAGTTTACCCTTTGAGATTTTGGCAAAAAGAAAATTCAGGAGGAGTAGAGAGAAGTCAGTACAACCTAGAGGGTTTATCCTTAAACAAATGTATGGATATCTCCCTCCTGTTATTTCTCATCAGCCTCTTGCAGCTTGGTCATTGGCAAATTCTCTTCCTTTGGTTTGGTCTACTTCATTGTGGTACAGTGATAGAGACCTGGGCATACCTGTAATCACAGTGATAATAACTAACATTAGAGATACTGCTTACTTTATGTCAGGCCTTCTTGTTGTTTAATAACAACCCTGTAGTTAAAAAAAAAAAAAAAAAAAAAAGCCCATGAAACTACTGTGTTACAAGTTTGGATATAATGTAACTGACAGATGGTGCTAGAATCTTTGGACACTTTAACTAGCCAGGTAACTATTCTTTTCATTCATCTCACAATAAAGTTTCCTCTTATTTTATGAGTTCGAATACTTAGGGGTTTCCTATGCTAGTAATATATTCATTTTACAGATTAAACAGTTGAGGTTCAAAATGTTTAAGTGTTTTTTTTTTTTTTTTCTTCCCCAAGTTTGCTTAACTAGAAGGTGTTGGCTTAGAGAGTCAGTGTGGCTCTGGAGTTCAAGTTTTTCAAGTATGGCATAAACTGAGCTTTATAAAAGATCTAGAAGGCAAGGAAAAGCTATTGCTTAAGTCTGGAGATGTGGCCCTGACATTGGGATGGTTACAAATAGCCCACGTTTAAGCACTGCCTTCTGCTTTTTTCCTAGGCCTCAAGAGTGGAGGGAACCCAATATAGTGCACAAAACATGCTAGGAACCAAAGCCAGAGAGTTGGCTTGTCAAGGGGCCTTGACTTTGACTTAAAGTTTCAGGTTTTATCTCAGACTGGATTTCGTGAACTGGAGGAATTCTTTTAAGCCAAATTCACGTGTCAAACATGAATGTTGAATTGTGCTTTTCTGAATTGGAGTTGTTCTTTCCTAACGTGCCACAAAAAGGCATGTGCTTTTGCTTGGTGAAGTGATGCCAGTAGCTGGCATATGATATTAGTAAGAAATATGCCAAAAGAGCTTTGGATCCTCCATCTGGATTTAGCTCTGGGAATCCAGGATTGGGAAACAACGTAAATGCCTGCAGCCAGAAATACAGAGCTTGTGTGTTTATAGTCTGAGTCTCTTAGGCCTAGACGCATGGCCGTCTCTGATCTGATCATAGACCTTGTGAAATTTTAACTTTGAAAATAACATATATAAATTAGATCCTGCCAACATTATTGAGAAGAAATTTGTGAATATTTATCAGTGATCTTCAAAAGTTCATAAGCTTTCTTCTAAAAGCCCATATCAGCAGTGATAGGAAAAGTACATGTTCAGAGATGTCCATCATGGTTTTATTTATTTGTTTGTTTACTATTTATCTATTAAATAATAATGTTACAATTGAAAAGATATAAAGTAAAATGTGCAAATACTTCACACTCCAAATCCACCAAAGTACAACCACTCTTAGTTTGGTATAGGCTAATAAACTTGACACTCTTTTTTTGTGATCATATGTAACTACACAATTCTTTTTTCAACTTCAGACTCATCTAGAGTCAGAACGTGCTGCTAAGCATTAAACTTAGTGAACATTACAGTTTTGATCACACAAACATGCTGCATTGAATCTGCTAGTTGCTTTATTTTGGTACATATTTAGGAGTATGTCCAGGAAATCAAATCTTAGAATTGCTGAGCCAAAAGGACATTTAAATTTGTTATAGATCAGCCTAAATGCATGCTACCACCACCTCCATCTCTGATAAACCTCTACCAATTTATTTTCCACATACGAGATAAGCAGTACTTTAGGTTTCATGCTATTCTTTTTCTGGCATCTTGGGAAAAGTTCTATGCAATTTTTATGTTTTATGATAAATTCATTTTACCCCATAAATTATTCTTTGAATGTTCTATTGTTTGTGTCTCACAGGTTTTGAGATATAGGTTTTACATATTTTAATATATATCAGAAATGCTAACAGTACATTAGAAAAGTGTCCAAGAACATCTATTCTAACCATTAACAACTGGTATAGTTGTACTGCTATGACTCAGCTAGTTATCAGATATGTGTCTCCTATTGGAATTCACTTCCTGCAGCCCATGGCATGACTAAACTGTACAACTTGATATTTTCTAAATATATATAATATTACATGACATATACCTTTGTTCTGACTCTTTGCTGGAATTGCTACTCCTAAAGACTGTTGATAAAATCCTTACCTGATAAGAAGAAATCCTCCTGTGAACCATCTTACTTTGTTTGAACTTGTTATGGTAATTACTATCATCTTCTCCAGGGTTCACCAAACTTTCCTGTGAGGGACCAGGTAAGCATGTCCTCACTGGGTGTACATTCTCCATTGTGTCCATTTCTGCTGTATAAAACATGGAAGAATCCATGGGCAATACGTACATAAATGGTGTGACTGTGTTCTCATAAAATTATACCAACAAAACAGTTGGCCAACCTCTGGGCCATGTTTTAATGCTCCCTGCATTTTGAGCTATACTATTTAATAGCCACATGAACTTTTCTGATCTTCTATTCTGGACTCTACGCTGCTTGGAAATGAAGTTTTTATAAGTATCTATGCAGTTTAACCTTTGATTCCTATGTATTCAAGCAATGTTGGAAAAGTATTAATACCATTATTAAATATCTGTGGAAGTTTCAGTCATTATACAAAAATAATGAATATTGAGTATATTGACATATAATGATAAAATTTGCCTAAAATTAATTTGGTTTCTCATTCATATTTATAGTGCCTCCTTTCTCATGTACTAGATTTAGTTTATTCTTTGAGACTCACTCTTATCAAAATGTTTTTGGAAATGGAAGAAATTTAGAAAAAAGTCCAGTATTTGAAAAGTTCTAAATCAAAATAGGATAGACTTAAAAGAATGTCTATTTAGAATGAATACTCTGACATTTATTCTTGCCTAGAAAGGTCTATGTGGATTACTAATTTGTTTTTGTCTTAACTCAGCTATGACATATTTGAACAATGATACCTTCAGAAAGCAAACATAATTGGTAACTGAAATTATTTTTGTACCCCTATATTTCATTCTTTGTCCTAATAAGTAGTTCTTTAGGGGAAGCAGAGTAGGATGTTGACTTTTGTTCAGCAGGTCTCTTTGGTTTTAGACTTTACCTCTGTCTAAGACCTTTCAATATTCAGTGAATGGAAATCTCATCTATTCAATGTTAATGTTACAAAGTAGGAAGGTAGTGAATTCACAGCCAGCCCTTCAGAAGTCACAGGCACACAATGCACATAAACTAAGCTGTTACTAATTGCATAGGACCATTATGGAAAGCAGTATGGAGATTTCCTCAGAAAACTTGGAATGGAAACACCATTTGACCCAGCTATCCCACTCCTTGCTATTATACCCAAAGAACTTAAAACCAACATACTACAGTGACACAGCCACATCAATATTTATTGCAGCTCAATTCACAGTAGCTAAACTATGGAACCAACCTAGATGCCCTTCAACAGATGAATGGATAAAGCATGTGTGATATATATATATACATATATATATATATATGTATATATATAAAATGGAACATTTCTCAGCTTTAAAGAAGAATGAAATTCTGGCATTTGCTGGTAAATGGATCAAGTTAGAGAATATCATGCTAACCAAAATAAGCCAAACCCAAAAAACCAAAGGTCAAATGTTTTCTCTGATATGTGGAAGCTAATTCACAATGAGGGTGGTGCAGGGGATAGGGAAGAATAGAGTTATTTTATATTAGGTCGTGGGGAGTGAAAAGGGGAAGGGGTATGGGGGGAAGGAATGATGGTAGAGTGAAACAGACATTATTACCTTATGTACATATATGTCTGCATGACCAATGTGATCTTGTAATATGTATAATCAGAAAAATGAGAGATTACACTCCATTTATGTGTGATCTACCAAAATGTATAAATACATTCTACTGGCATGTACAATTAATTACAACAAATAAAATTTTAAGAAAATTAAAATTAATTGCATAGGAAAAAATCCCAAATCAATAAATACACAGGGAAACATTTGAAAATAAAGGAAATTAAGCACAAGCAATTGAGAAATTTAAGAAATGATAAAATATGAACGAGATTGTGTATTTACGTAGTAAAGATTTTAGAAAAAATGAAATTTCCTACTGGCCATAAAAAGTCAGAGAATACAATACAGTTGCATCATTTAAACTTCATAGTTTGTCTTCCAGCAGTAGCAGGAGCTTGTGTTACTTGCCTTACAAGACTACACTTGTTCTATCCACTCATGGAAAGAACAGCTTGTCTTATCACCCTCCAGTGGAAATGAGTTATGAGCCTTTTATCTGGAGCAACAGAGTGGCTTTAACCTCTTTATAGTTGAATTTCAGTGATGAATGCAATATCTTATTTCATCTTTAATTTTTTCAAGAATTTCTTTTCGTGTTCTGATTTGTGGGTACATACAAGATAATAATTGCAAAGATCAAATTACCCCATTAGGGATCATGTTAAATAGTTTTGTGTTGTCCCACAAATCTTCAGTATTAATTTCCTGTTTCTTCAGTTCATTTCGAACCAGTTAGAAAAACTAGGCCTTTGTGACATTCACAACAATTTGGTGTCTTCACATGTATTTCAAAGGAAATCTTGTGTTTTATGCAATATCTGTCTTAAAATCATCCTTCACAGGCTGATTTGCTTAACCTCTTCTTAGGTTTTTCAAGTAGACTGTCAAGAGTCTTATGAATCAAAATACCAAGACTGAGATCATTTTAGTGCCAGTTGCAAGTCAAAATGATCACTCACGAAGATGCAGAGGTCCTAACCTGTGTACTGTGAGCAACACCTGGAAGAGTGAGACCTGCCACCTAAGACGGATGGCCTTTTATAGCAGTTGGTTCACATCTTAGTTCCTTAAAGGCTCAGGATGCAAAGTCCTGACTGAACTCATCAAAAACAAGAGATCCATCTGATGAAACACATCTCCCTTCCTACAGATCAACAGATAGTTTTGAGTCATTACTTGTGGGTGATTGTAGAGATTTTGTGATTTGCTGAAAGTCATAACTGAGATACGTAATCATGGAATAGTTCCAGAATTGCAGCATCATGCCAACTCCATGTCACACAACCACAGAACTTGTCCCTGGTCTCATTCAGGTCATTTCCATGGGATTCAGAGTGTTTGTTTCAAAATAAAGTCAGTCCTCTGCTCCCTAAATGGAATTTATGTACCAATTGCTTAGAGAATACATTCTTCTTCATCTCTTTTCAATTGTCTTTCTCCATTTAAGCTCTAGAGGCCTGCTCAGTCTGTCTAGTTCTTGTGAACAATTTCTCCTTTATTTATACCAGTTCTACTGTATATGAAAAGGGTTGTAGATGCTGTCAGGGGAGGTGTGAGGAATAAGAAGACTCAGCACATACCTGCCAGGGGCCAGACTCTCTGCCAGATCTTTACATGGAACCTCATTTTATCCTTACTCTATCAATTATACTAGTCTCAGCTCCATTTTCCAAATGATCAAAATAAATTTCTTGCTTTAGGTTAAAGAGTAAATAAGAAATTTAGGTTTTTAACTCTTGTCGGTCTATTTCTAGCAAACTATGTTTTGCACATTCTAATACTTGTCAGTCTTGAGAGTATTCTCCTGAATCAAAGTTCTTAGAATACTAATTAAAGTCTAACACCACAACTAGCTTCTATTCCTATTCAAATTGGTCATGTCAGCACCTGAAGCTGGTAAGAACATAGCCTGTTAGCACCCTTTTTTCATAAAATCCTGCTCTTTTGAAACTTCTACTCTGGCAGGCACACAGTAGAAAGAAGGGCTATGTAGCCCACCTTTGCACAAATTGCTTGAGCCCTTATAGATAAGAAGGAGTTAATTTCACTCTCACAGACTAGACCACCTTCAATTGTTAATGTGAAAGAGACAGAAGCTTCTACGAAATGGGAGGACCTATATGAATTCAGAATTCTCTGGAAGGTTCAGACTATCTGTTTTCATGTTAACTCTTAAATAGCAAACTCTTCACAAATACTCAAAAGGAATTTTATGAAAAATATTTTCTCCAAAGGTGTAAGGAGTCATTCCTTGTTTAATTACCTGAATTATCTTCACAGTCACCTGGATTTATGACATAAATTGAGAAATTTAGGCTATCAGAGGAAAAATTATAAACATGTCCTACATCATTTCAAGATCATTAATCCAATGAAATATTAATTGAAGACATTTATATTCACTTACATAATATTATTAAAACAAGTATTGGATAGCAGGTTGATTTTCTGTTGGCTATTTATTAGCAGCTCCATGACTTTGCTATTCAGGCAACTTAGAGGAGTCTTGCAAAACACATTATGGAAAAGGCTTTTTTTTTTTTAGTTACTAATTAAGAGATTGAATAAATGACTTTTCTTTTTCTAAGTGAAGGTTATTAAGAGGTCCCAAAATGCCAGATACAAATACCTTTCAATAGAAAGTTCAGTTAAATAAAAGGTGACACATTAGAAATAACAAACTTTGAAGTCAGAAGATAGAATATAAACCTTGGCTCCAATGCAGTTGGTTTCTAAGATGTTGGGAAGATCTTTGAACTTGTTCCTCTCTCCTATAAAGCATTTTCAAGAATAAAAAGAGTTGTGGTATAAAATGCTTAGTCAACGAAGGTCCCAAATAACTCCTGAACTCCTTCCTATCATGCCAAGGGGCAAGAATCTGCAGGTGGAATTCCACAGAGCTTTCTCCTTCATTTACCACCTTGCAATAAGAGTTTTATTGTTTCCTAAATTTTGTATTAGCCCTTTCCATTGAAATATATGATCCTAGCAACTTCCTTGGGAGCTAAAAATAATCATTTTGAAGTTATTACCTGGTATAAAATAAAATAACAAGACCAACTTTTACTGTTGCCCTTTTAATAAGTGATAAACCTTGTTTAATTACTTCAAAGTTTAGTTTGTAAGAAACTTGTCAGAAAGAAACATTAAAATACATTAATTTGGCCAAAAAATATTTTAGATTGCAATACATTCTGTGTAGCTAACCTTTGTAATTTTCATAAGTTGTTCCTAAATGATGAGATAAGGGGCAATTTCAAGTTATGTGCATTCTCAATTTGTTACATATTGCTCGACTTTGTCGATTTTTATTCCTTATGAATGGAGACCCAAATATATCCCTATAGTGTTCTTTCTTGTAGTTGGCTGGGGTCATGAAAGAGCAGGGTCACCCTGATGTACTGTACAAGATGAATACAAATTATGTTCTCATCTCCAATGTTGCACATGCTTTCTGCATTTGAACCTGAGCTCCATCATCAATACAGTTAGATAGTATAATAGATTCCACTTGTGGTTTAAATAATGAGAATACCCAGAACCTGTGTTGAAAATCTGGAAAGAATTTTACCAGGTACTGTGCTCAGGGTTAGGTAGAGTTTTCTATAGAATGCTCCCTCTGTGAAGAGTTCTTCTCCTCTCTTTTCTTCCTTATCTTCCTGTTTTCTACCTCCTTGCCTCCTTCCTCTCCTTCCTTCTTTCTCTTTTGGTAGTGGTCAACCAATATTTACTGCATGCCCACCAAAAGCAAGAACCTAAGGATATTAGAAATCAATGAGTTTGTTTTCTAGTAAAAAAGTTCTTTAAAAAAATTTTTGCTTCTAATTCACCTCTGATGCATCTTTATTTACATATAAATACATGAATTGTAACTAAGCTGTAAAACTTGGGAATGCTTTAAAATACAGTAATTTAAAATAAAAATTAAATTTAAAAGTAATTTAAAATACAGTAAATACAGGAACCTAAATAAACCAATGCAATCTTCCACATGATTGAAAGGTTCATGGTTCAACCTTCCAAGAGACAGGGAATGCAAGGTGTTCATCTGCAAATAGAAATTCGTACTCTACTTTTCTTGACTATAATTCTCTTAAACTTCCTAGTCTAGATCACATCACTTGCAGTGCTAATTATTTTTTATAGTTATAAAAAAAAGACCATGGTTCAGTCATTGCTCTATTTCAGGAAAGATTCATATAAAGAAACTCTGCTATACACAAAGGATTTGTGAATGGTTCCTTGGAGTTAATTTTTAAGGGCTATAGAAGGTACTTAAACTCCAAGACACGGAGAGGGTTTATAAATGATTGCCATAAGCTCTTTAGCTTCTTAAGTTAAATAGGGTAGTGCTCCTTTGCCACTGAATGAATGGTGTGGAGAATTTGTGGGTCTGCTTAGAACTCTGGAGAAGCCCATTGTTTGAAGATTATGTTTTTGACATATCCCGCTAGAACTCATCCATCCATCTAATAAATGTTACTTAAGTGCATCTAGTGTGCCAAGAACTGGACTTGGATCCCTATGGAGACCATCAAATTCTTGTCTCATCTGTCAGAACCAAACATAAGTAAAGCTCAAGCAAAAGAATCAAAAGAGCCTGCAGGCTCAGATAGACTGCCAGTGGTCTACTTTTGAAGGTGCCTACCTGATCAAATTTTAAAATATGTATCTATGATTGTCAAAGTTGTAGACATAAATTATTTTTATGCTTATACATGAATTTCTTTTTATAAATAAAATACAATTGTAGTGTATTTTTCACCGAAAGGTGATTTTTTTTTTATAATGAGCATGCAGAGTATAATTGAACATCTAATAATTGCAGAATAATCTACAACTATCATAGTAAAGAAGCAAAGCTGTAAGCTCAATCCTGTTGCCCCTATGATCTTTTCAACTTTTGGACAAAACAGTATTAATAATATGGTAAACTTGTGACTGGGGTAACTGGAAGTTGGAAAATGCCCAGATTCAGATCTTCTCTATTATTCACACTAATCTGATCTTTTCATAGCCTGAAATGCATGCTTACTTTCAAAATATATAATAAAATTAATAATTGAAAAAACAAAAATCAGAGGACATGTATAACATGTCTATTGTTCTCTTGACTTATTTCTCTTGTCTCCTGAAATGTGTGCCCCTTCAGATATTGCACAAGCATAATTTAATATATGTATGGTCATGCATCATTTTACAATGGGGATGTGTTCAGAGAAATGGATCATTAAGTGATTTTTGTTGTTGCATGAACAACTAGAAGAACTACACAACTAGAGGAACTATAATATCACTAAGTAATACAATCTTACACAACTGCTGTCGTATCTGTGGGCCATCATTGACAGAAACATTAAACGGCCTGTGACTAAATGTATTTCTACATGAGATTGATTGATTGAGATTATAAAAACCAACTATGTAGTATCTCTAATATCATTCATACTCTTTCTTATGATTGCCCCATGATTTCTACTTAAGCATAGTGGCAATTAAAGTCTTGACATCAGCATTTTAAGGCAATATAGTTTAATAGAAATTTTCAGAAAACGTGAATAAAGCCCCAACAAAAATATACCAATTTAGTTATCAGCCATGTTCAAAAAGGGCTCTGAAATGGAGTCCGTTTTCCTGGAATTGCCCACTCTCTGGGGGGGAGAAATTACTGGAAGCAAACCACTGTCTTTAACAATCCCTAGAGATTTTAAATTTTGTTTTTATTTTTAATCTGGACTTTATTTAGAGGACAAAGGAACCCGCGGGAGTGCGGATAACAGATTTTACTGGGCAGTGAGCTTAAATGCAATTCTATAAAGCAGATCGTGAATGCTGACTTCAACCTTTGGTTTTCTTTGGGAGGAATGCAGTTAGAACTGCCAAGAGGTTCCAATTCTTTCTACAGCTGAAAGAAGAGGCACAGTATTTTGGTTGGGTCTCTTTCCTTCCTTTTTTGGTCTCTTGTTTGTCTCTTTCCATTTACATGCTCTTATGAACATCTTAGTATTAGGGCCTCATGACTATTTACAGGTTATGCAGAGTTCAGGCTAACGTGATAACTCTTTGCTTCAAGAACCCAGTCTTTCTGTGCAGTTGGTTCTTTTTTGGGACATGTGGTCCCATCTGATGGTCTTCTTACTAGATTACCTGGAATGTCATGTGCTGGACCTTGTTCAGAGATGTCTACTTCTTTTGCTGCAGTTTTGGCCTTGGAATTTATTTCTTCTCTGCTGCTGTAGAGGACAGGCTGGTTTGGAAAGAAGAGTCATTTCCTTGCTCTGCTCTCCTAGCATTGTAGACCTCTGAGATGTTTTCCATGTGCCCTTCCATTAAGCCACCACACATATTTGCACTGAAGTCTAATCCCTCCCTCGTAGCATCCTGAGCAAGGCAGAGCTTTCTTCTCTCAATTTTGCTTTTCTCTCCTTTTCCCCTTTTTCATTCCTTATCTTTCCTTGTGCTCCTTCCTATTTTCCTACCTGCCTGCCTGCCTTCCCACCTTTTTTCTTTTCCTTCCTTCCTTTCCCTTATTATATACCTGTTTCTTCTCTGTGTGATCTTTTTTTTTTTTAACTATTTTTTTTTTTTTTTGCTGTAAAAACTAGATTCACAATTTACAGAGATTTTCCAACTTGCACCCAACTGAAGGATACATACAGAAAGTGATTAATTGCTGCATTCTTTATAATAAAAGATTATTGGAAGCACCCCAAATCTCCATCAGTAGGGGACAAATTGAATAAACTATGGCATATCCATAAAATAGAACACTCTGCAACTGTAGAAATGAATCACGAATCACTCTTTATATTAGTTTGCAAATATGTTCAAGATATTTAGTTTAAAAAAAGCCAAAAGAAAACATGTGTGTTTTATTTTTCCTTTGTGAAAAAAAAAATAGTGAAAGAATAAAGTTCTATTTTTGCATTTTTATTACTATTAGTAAGCACAGTTAAATTTATGTTGATGGTTAGGGTCAAGTGGACTGAGGAAGAGTGAAAGTAGTGATTTCATTGTTATACCTTTTTGCATTTATTAATTGTCAAAAATGTTATTATAATATCTATTAAAATTAAATGTAATAATGTAAAATTCAAAAACGATGTAGGATTCAGTTGAAAAAAAAACTACTAGCACAATATGTGCTAAAATATATAAACCGTTGCCATGACTGGTTTATTTGTTCAAACTCCTGAGTGCTTTTCTAGCATGAAAGCTGTGTTTGGTTTGAATCAAATGGAATTATTTTGGTAGGAAGAAAGAAACTGTTGAATATTGGCGACTTACTTAATCTTTTTTTATCCTAAATTAAGGCATCAAAAATTCATCACCAGATGTACTGAGCCATTATGCCCTTGAAGTTTTCCTTCATTCCTCTTCTGTACTACAGAATCTTACTTAATTCATTTTCCTGTGCCACGTGCGTGGTAATGTGAGGTGTACCAATTCTACTACTGAATCACCTTTCCATCCAAGTTTTATTAACTTTTTATATAGCTGTAGAATAAGCCATCATAATCTACCACTGGGATTATGATAGTCTTCTCCTGAAAAGTCATTGTGAATCCCAGTCTTTTTTGGGGGGCAGGGATCTAATGTTCTCAGTGACACCCAGATTTATCTTTCTGCAATGTAGTTTGAATCCTGTTGCTTCTGACTCTAAATATATACCATTACTCTTCACTGCTTATAGAGGAAATGTAGAGTAAACTCCTTGGCAAAGCATGCAATTCAGTCCATTATCAACTATGGGTACCATTTCTTTCCACAAACACTCTAGACTGACACTTTCCCCAAATTGTGCTCCCCGATAGTCCTCCATGGCTTTGCTAATGACTATTTACAACAGACACTTCACCTTCTTCACTGTTTTACTACCTTTTAAGGTTCTACCCAGGTAAATCTTTTCTCCATAACTGTGATCCCAAATCATCTACACTTAATTGATATCTTGTTTATTTTTTCATGTCTTTATTCCTATTATAAATTTGTTATGGTGTGTCCTAGATTTTTGTTTACGTGACTGTCTTCCCATTGACAGCTGAATTCTTGGCAGTGGAGAGGAAAGTCTTGGTCACCATTATACTCCCTCATGCTGAGCACAATGCTTACTGTCTAGTTTTGTGCTTAGTCAATATGGACATATTCAGCAAGGGGATTACTACTAAGCTCCTTTTCTGTGTGGAAGGAAGGACTATTGTTAACAAAGATCTTGGAGTGGTGTAGAGGCATGTTTAAGCAGTTCTAAGATGGTGGCTGGCACTGGGCCAAGAGGTGGCGCATAATTAGTGTTAACACAGCGTGATCTACCTTTGCCTGATTGGTTGATGTCTCTTCTGCGCTAATAGTCAACAGATGTTCCTCAATCTTAATTGGTACCATGGTGCATGCTCCAACCGTGCTACTTAATCCTAAGCTGATTGACTGCCTTAGTGTATATAAGACATTCTCTTCACCTGGGAGGAGATCGCAGAATGTAGGTCGCAGGTTGCAGGATGCAGGCTGCAGGTTGCAGGACGCATGCTGCACACCACAGCATGCTGCACACCACACCCCACACCTCTAAGAAGAAGCAGCAGACCTCTAAGAAGCAGTAGACCTCTGAAAGTGTAGCACCTCTAAAATTAAGCAAAGCCTCTCTTCCTCTATAAACTAGTGAACAAGCAAGCAAGAAAGAAAGCAGCCCACTATAGAGAAAGATAATAGAAGTAGTTCATTCCCAGTCCACCTCTGATTCCTTCCCGTGGGATTGTTGCTGTGAGCGGCAACAGAGTGGGGAAAGAAATGCCCGGGAAATGACTGTTGAACATCTAAACCAAACTTTCCAATTTCCTCATTATTTGTCATGGGGATAACGTTTGGTTTGAATATATTCCAAGGTTCTCCTTGAGTGTCTCCTTTGCTTCATCCTTTTGCTCATTTTGATGACGATTAAGGGAATAACACCATTATGAATTAAGACTTTTTGTTAACTACACCTTAAAAAATGTTTTTGTCCTTTCTATTGTTTGTGTTCATATTCAATGGCAGTAGTTCAGGCTCCCTCTATACCATAGATACACTGAACATTCTTCAGAAAAATAAATCTGAAAATTCTGAGTGGAGAAGAAATAAGATTTATTCCTTGTCTGTTTTCTTTTACTAACAGCATAATGCCACAGACAGACTGGTTAAGTTATAAAGAAAAAAATCTAGTCTGGCTCACAGAATTGGTCTCATGTTGACAACCTGCATCTAGTAATGAGCTTCTTACTGGTAGAGTCCAAGGTGGTATAGGAGGTCACGTGGTAAGAGACAGGGAGCAAGAGTCTATCTCCTCTACTCAATCTCCGCCTCTCTGTTTTTCTCCCGTCAAGTTACCAGCATTCAATCATGGGGGCTGTACCCTGATGAACTACCTAGTTCTCATTACCTTACAAAGGCCATTCTCCTAGCCCCCACCATGAGATTACGTTTCCATCCTATTTCGTACCTTTCAATAGGGATTGAATTCTAACACAAGAACTATTGGCGGGGATGGGGGGATGGGTGGAGCACACTTGAACCATATTCGAACCTTAGCACTTTTCCCACTTGTTCCCTTCCTCACTTTCTTCCTGTTACTGTTATTTAATATTATTAGCATTATTATCATTTTCTCCTAGTGTGGAAAATTGCCTATTAATTTAGCTTTTTAAAATTGTATTTGCACCATTGTTGAAAAATATCAACTTATCACCCTGCAGTACATACTCATCATAAAATGAGAATTCTTTGATAGTCTGTGGATCCTGCTATTGCCTAGATAGAGTAAGTGGTACTAGTTGGAGTGAGTTTTACTATATAGGGTATTTCAGTCATCAGGATTTTTATCTTATCCAAGGATCAGGCTCCTAACTGAGAGCTGGTACTTATATCTAACTCATGGTTGCCCTTTTGGTTCATCAAAATACCTCAAAGAACCATGATTCATGACTTGAAAGTGAGCCTGGCAGAATGGAAGTAGAAGCTTTAGAGGATGAAGTAAAGTAATCCTAGACCCTGAATCTTAAGTGCTAGGCACTTTGCTTGTTCTTATACCAACAAGTGATTATTGCCCATTACCAATGAGAAAAGAAATTAGCATTAGTTAGCAGAGTGCTGCTCACTCAGATGAAACCTGTTTTGGTCTGGTCTGTTACAACATCCTTAGGTCCTGTCTTCCTCCTGTCTTGAGAGTGTCCTTCCACATGAATGATGTAGCACATTTAGACGGCACACTAGTACTATAATATTTATATAGTTTAAGGCATATTAGGTTTTAAAACTGAGCAAGTTTCTCTTTCTCTTTCTTTTTTTAATGGAAACCAGGAATATATGACATGACTTAAATGGCGAAAACTTCTCTGAGAATGGCAAGATGGCAATTATCTGTTAGAAGAGATAGATCTGTTTTCTATAAATGCTACAACGAATTTTAAAGTTTGTGGGGCTTAAAAAGGGAGCTGTTTAATATTATACAATTCCTTTTTGATTCTACAATTTCCACCATCCAGTTCTTTTTAGAATCAGTATTGGTCTGTCACTTTCCACAGATTCCTTTGCAATTATGACTTAAGAATTCTGGAGTATGTTCTTCTTTCTCACAGCCTTCAAGTAAGCCTGACTCTCTTTGCTGGGTCAGATCCCCATGAAGTTACTCAGAGCACTTCTTACCTTTCTATACTTAGTTCACTTAAAATTCACAGTGGTTTACATTATTATACTTATTAGTCTTCCCTATTAATCCAAAAGCCTCATAGAGCTGAGGACATTCTACAACTACTTATTGTACCATCAGTTCCTAGTAGTGTTTTGTGCATAACACATAGAATAAATATTACTTTTAAGTGAAAACAGTGTCTAGAGCTAAAAATAGTTAGTTTGGAAAATAATATATCATTTGAAACATGTCTATCAAATGTATACTCATGATTTTATGATTTGATATATTTTCTGAAATTCAGATCAGTATCATTTCTTTATTATAAAAAATAAACATTGAGCGTTCAGTCTATATACACATACATACATACATATATATCATGGTGGTTTGGTTTTGAATTCCATGTTGTATCTTTTTCCCTTATAATGCATTAAAATATTTAAAATTTTTTTTAAAAAGTTAACTCATTTGGATTCAGGGAATAGCCATATCCACATTTGGATGTGAACCAAAGTGAACCAATTAAAAGTGTAAGCATATGGACTCTAAGATGTATGTAGAATTCTCCAAAGCTCATAGTATAATTAAAGTTTGGAAGGCAGGTGGCTGAGAGGTTCTAGTTATTTATCATGTTGCTTTAAGATCAGAATCTAAAATTTAAAAATTACAGGGGATTTATAGTTAGCATGAGTCCAATGGATATACAATGGAAGCTGCAGAAAGAGAATTTACTTAAAAATTTAGAATGAAACCAAAAGAAATAATCTATTAGGAATTAGATGATATGGTGCAGCTGTGAAAGTTGGATAAGGTTTAGAATAACACTATCTGTACCTCCTTTGGGTGGCCACTCTTTGGTACTAATTAGGAAATTATCATGGTGTTGATTGAATAATTTCAAGAAAAATGAAGTGTTTCAGGGTGCCATGCATTGAGGTAGGCATAGTAATTGAGCACAGTCCCAGGATCTGATAGTGAACTGGTCTTTTACTTCCATTCAATTGAATTTAAATATTTTATACCTGACCTAAAGAGGATATAGTTAAATCTGGAAAAATTGGTCAGATTTTAAAATCTGACAAAAATCAGATATACATTGATAGGGGTCCCTGTTATATTCACGGGATGCTTTAAAATTTTATTCATTCCTCCAGATTTTCATTCACATCCTCAGGAAATTCACACCTTACTCTGTGACAGGTCTAGATACACTATTGCTAGAGTACACCTACATAGATATCCAAACAAAGCACAAATTCAGCAATTGCAGTTCTTGCTCATTCAGGGCCCCCAAATATATAAGTTTGAATAGATTATTATATGGTATTTTGGTCTCTATACTACAAAAATCTTTCTTCCTGACCCCCATAATCCTATTTTCAGGGTGGGCATTTGTTTATAGGTACTAGCCCTGAGTTTGTGATTCCAGCTATGTTTGTCACTCAACGGCTTCTGCATTCAAATAAGTATTACTTATTCCAAAGTGTATCCAGTACTGGCTACACTTTGGAATAAGTAATACTTAATAAGATATTTGAAACTAAACTGCTTTATCTAATTTATGAAATCATTTGGGCTGGAAGGGCCCTACAGCGAAATACATAGCTCATCCCCTTTTCTAGAAGAGTGGGATGGATTTTTATTGTCTATAAAAGCCATGCTGGGTGGGTATCTATTCTCAGCCTTCATTATCTCCAGTGATAGCAATTCCACAGCCTCCCTTGGCAGCCTTCCCTTTTGCTGAACTAGCCTTGCTTATTAATCCTATAATAATACCTTATGTTCTCTAAATATTGAAGCAGTGCTTAAGTTTCCCCTGCTAACTCATTCCTCCCTGCCCACCCTGTGAAATGCTTCTGGCAGGGAGGGGGGGTGGTAATTATGTAAGCACACAGCACCAACCGATGTGTTGTGCAGCCTCGTCCTGAGGCATTCCACAAGGGGCTTGTTAGGATGGACGTTGTCAGTCTATAGAAAATTAAGCTATTAAATCTGCAGCACCAGGGGTAGTGATTGAATTGCTTGTGCCATAGGGATGAAATTGCTTTGCAGACATATGAATTTAACAGGCAGTAGTATTCTTCCCTTCTTGTATGCTTTAATGCTATTGTTAGATTAATGTGATGATTTAGGGGCTATTCTGGCATGTTTGTGCTGGTATTGGCACAAGGACATTGATTGGACCTGTCCTAGGAGGGCATGGTCCATGAATTTTCCTAGAGATAGAATTGATAATGGGGATTGGATAAGGAGCATCCTTTCCACTTTTTATCAGTCTGTGCTCTTCCTGGTATTGGCACTAAACCTATATCTCTGAATCTTTTTTTTACCATTTATGTGTGCCTATCCTAGCTTCTAGATGCTTTGCTTGTCCTGACTAGTGCTTGTGATGTTCTTTGGAGGACTGCCCAGGACAGCTGCAGAGCTAAGGTGCCTGGAGTTCATGTCCCCCCTGGTATGCATGAAATCCCAGCTCCCTTGCCTCAAGTTGAGACAAACTCTATCATCTAACTCATAGTTCCTCAGAAGGGGTCTAACTGAAGTTCCCCTTCATGGTATCTCACCTTGAAAAAGTACTTTTGCTTAGTTTCTTTCCTTTTTCTGCTTATTTTCCCCCAACTTCCTTAGCAGTATATTGTAGAAGTACTTGAATAAATTTTGTCTATGAATCCTTGTCTCAGACTTTGCTTCTTGGGAACCAGACTCAAGATACCAGGCCTTATTCTATGATTCACCTAAAATCTGTCAGATGATCCTTCAATCTTCCATGTTTAAGTGATTCTATGGAGTTTCTTTTTCTTTTTCTTTCTTTTTTTTTTTTTTTTTTGGTCATGGTAAATATGTCTTCTCCTACCCATAGAAATCATAAGTTTTATTCTGGTACTGTCTGAGGTTTGTCTGTAATATTGCTCAAAGTTTTCTAAGCTCACAAAACTTTCTTGGCATTTAAACCAAGAACGGATTCCTTTATTCCTGGAGTTTTCCACCAGTGCTATATCATTCCTATACATTTAGAAACTGGTTTGTCTATTTACTAGAATACTGCCTCTGGTTACAGAATTTGCCTAACCGAATAGTGGATTCTTTGGAGGATATTGACCATCAAAACCCCTGTCAAGTAATTCGAATGGTGTCTACCACTCCATAGCTGCCCCAAGAGTTGTTTGCTGCCTTCTTTTAATCAAAGGATTTCAGTGTCTCCATGCTGGTGGTGAAATAGTCCTCAGGGCTGATTCACTTTGATTAACCATTTTTGTTTGTTATTCAGTTCAGCTCCCAAACCATGGTCTGATTTATCTCTTTGAAGCCCAATAAATTCAACAATCCCAGTGCAGTAGATATTTGAGAAACAGAATAATCAAGGACCAATGGGAAGGTATGAAGTGATGTACTTGGGAACAAAATAACAAGAACTTGATCATTCTCTCACTGCTTGTGTTCTTTCCTGGGGTTTTTAATCTATAAATGATATATATATATATCATTTGTAGATATATATATATATATATCATTTGTAGATAGATATATATATATATATATTTTTTTTTTTTTTAGTCCTTCCTACGTGTGTGTGTGTGTGTGTGTGTGTGTGTGTGTGTGTGTGTGTCTATCTGTCTGTCTTCCTCAAATTCTCTAGGAATACTGCTGCTTTGTCTTAGCAATAAATCCCTTTTCAAGAATGAAAGCTGACCTGAATGTAATGTGAATTAGCCCAGGGCATCAAGGACAACTTGCCTGGTCATGAATGTTCCAGAGTTATTGGTGAAATTTAGAACAGCATGTTCATTGTAGTGTTGATGTCTCCTTCCATTCTAAATTCTTTAAATAAATACCTGAAATATCCAGTCACACAATCTCTTTCTAAGAGTGCCATGCACACAATTGGTACTCCAAAAGTGTTTTCAAATTATTTGGCACTTTATTTTTTGTGAGCACAGAAAGCAATTTAACAAAGTCCTGTCCAAATACATAATTAATAACATTGTGAAATTAATAAGAAAATTGTGTTTATGTTGCATGTTCCTATAATCATTAGCAGGCCCACTTTAAAATGAGTATTTAAAGTATAAGTAAATAATGACATTGTTCTAGGATGATTTCATATTCTTATAGTAGACAAGCAAATGATTTACTAGTTACTATTTTCTCAGCTACTAGCTTAAACATAGAGAAATTTCATTAACAGGAAATAAATGCAGAAAATTTTCAGTGACAGGAAAACTTAAACCTTATCCAGTAAACTTACATTTTTCATTTGATTGATATCTTATTAAATTTGTATCTTTGTGCCAGTATGTAGTAATATCTGCATATGTAACTTTTGTATCAGAAAGAAATTAAGAAAAAAGATTCTGGCAGACTCTTAAACTAATACTTCATTCATCCTCAAATCAGTTTTCTGTTATTTTCATGGCATGATCCAGTCTGGTAGATGGTTTCCCTGACTTTTATTGCCCGGGGTGACAGAGCAATTACTTGAATCCAGGGTTCTCTCAGGGTTTTAGGCACTGGTGTTCAGTGCCAGCACATGGGACAATCAGTGTGGGGAAGGTGACTTTAAGATGTCAGTGGGCTTCAGATTGTGTGTGTGTGTGTGTGTGTGTGTGTTCTGCTGTGTTAAACCATCCTTTTAAAATCATAAAACCATGTTAAATGACACAGTAAGAAAAAAAAAAAAAAGCTTCTTTGAATCTACTGGACAATTTAACTTCACAATTTGTAGTGAAGTTACTCTGAATAGCCCCTGGTCCCAGTTAATAGTGTCCTCTTACAACAGTATGGGTGAGGTTTGAAATGCTCACCCAAGTGTTGCTCATGACTAGGACTGGTTTCTAGCACATAGTTACTGGATGAGAACAGAGATTCAAAGTTGCCTTGTTATTTGATTAAGCTATGATTTTTGACTTAACCGATGGTTCTTCATAGGATAGTCTGATGATCATATTTAGTTTTTGTTTTTATGAGGAAGACTCCCCACAACTCAGGAGAGCAAGGAAGTATATAGTAAAACAGAATGATTAAGTGCTTAGCACGTGATTAGACAGACTGGATTTGTATCCAGCCCCACGGCCGCAGATAAGTTGTGTGACTGTGTTTTATTCCCAATTGTGCAATGAGATTGTATAATAAGACTATATGAGTTGATGTGAAGATGAAAATAAAGATGTTTATGTTTAAAGTGCTGTGTATAATACCCAAAAAAGTCTTTCTTTGTCATGGTTAATAATATTGATAGTAGAGTCATAGCTATTGCATTAACCTTTGGTTTTTATTATATATGATTATTATCTAAACTTTTCATGATTCATGTTTGTAATACACATATAGCTTAATGTTTTTAGTTCATTCTAAGATTGAGGTATCTTTAATAAAGAATATAAAAAATTAGGAGGCTGGTCTACTTGAATTACTTTCTTTTAATTTTGATTAAATATTTACTTAAAGTCATTTTTATGCTGTTTTATGGTTTGTTTTTTCCTGTCCCACAAGGTTCTTAAAGACACTCATGTTTACCTACATCTACAAAATAATGTTGTTTTTATTTTCATATTAATATATATTTTTGCAGCTATGAAGCAACAGATGATAAATCAAAAACTAATATTTCCAACTACCTTGAAAAATAAAAGTGTGTGACAGATTGAATAGGGGCTAAATGAGGCTTATGGATGATTTGTTCTAATGAGATATAAGGTAAATGTTCCTGCAATTGTGACTTTTATTAAAGTCAGAACATGTGGTAGTTCAGGCTTTCCTGCCTTGCCCTTTAAAGAATCATTTGAAAATGTTTTGGATCTGCTGTTGCTGAGACAATATGGCTTGGCAGCATATTGGTAACTTAATAAGCTCACCACATTTGTCATGCAGAAACTGTTCTTTATATGCAAAGCTGTCAGACAGATTGAGTATATAATTCTTCTTCGCATGAAATAATATGATAAAACTCCAGTATCAAATTGAACGCTGTACTAGCGCTTGGAATCCTTCATGCATAGGTTGGAATTGTTTTACAATGGAAGCATTGTTTGATGACAAATACTCTTTTCTTAACATTCATCAGTGAGGTTTTAATAGCAGGCATTATCCTCCTCACGAAGGTCTGCCTTTTTTGCTGTTAACACACTGGAAAATGAAGCCTACTTCTCAGTTATGTTTGACATTTTGTTAAAAAAAAAAAATTTTAATGGTTAACCGCTACAATTAGACTCCACTCTCAGAGTTGTAGATGTTTTCATTCTTCCTACAAAAGCCTTACATCTCAAATTTTGCCAGTTTTGTGATATAGAAGACAATATTGACCTCCTTCCAGGTTTTGATCTCATCTCCAAAGGTAATGCTTATTAATATAATATTTTTTGTGTCAGGTTATCTCAGAACAGAAGAACACGTGACATGTGGCCTCATCATGCATGGTGGCACCAGCAGTAGGCAAATTGAAGATCTAGCTCATGCAGCAAATTTTAGACGGTCAGCGATTATATTTTTCTCAGTGGTGGACGTCCTCAAGGAACTGGCCCACCCATGTCAGTTTCAAGGGGCTAAAAGGGAAAGAAATCACTTCAAATATGCACACAGCAAATGTGCTTAAAGCAGCCCTTTGCCAAGCAGTTCCTGTTACAGAGGTGGCCTGGTGCCAAAGCTCTTCCAAGCACTCCACTGCTACTTCACGTATTTGGTATGTGGGAGAAGCTCGTAACTCTGGGGCTGCCCATTGTACAATGTCTGTCACGTCTGAAGTGTGAGCATTCCAAAGCCTCACAACCACCCCACTGAGAACCCCACAGGGAGGGCAGGGACAGGGTTGAGGCTAAACAGGAAGGGACAAAAAATGTGCATTTGTGAAATTTGTCCGGTTTTCTCTCTTCCCTCCCTCCCACTTTCCCTCCCTTCCTCTCAATACCTCTCTTCCTCCTCCCCTCCTTCTCTTTCATTTTGTTTTCTAATTGTTTCATTTTCAAAGGAAGATCTGTTCTAAATGTATTACAATTATTATAAAATATTCATGAAGACTCAGGTCCAGACTGGGCAGACCTTCATTTTTCAGCTGATCAGATTTTTCCGGTTTTTCTTAACAAAGGAACACGAAATCTTTTGCATCCCATAACTTCACAGCAAAGCCTCCATCTGGAATGAATTCGGCATCTTTAACAAATATGTGTTCTCTATTCAAAAACCATCTAAAAATAGTGCTCCAACAAGTAAGAGAAAAATATTTTGACATTTTCCTTGTGTTTTGTGTGGCAAGCACAGTTTGAAACAGGCTTTCTGTTAATTTTCACAGGCCCAAGAGGCGATGTACTTTTGTGTGCAAGTATGATGTATTTTACTCCAGGATGCCTTCTGATCTCAAATATAAAAATATAATACAGCAACTGTGTTTGTCAGAAAGTCACGACTCTCATCATGATCACCAAGACTTAGATACAGGGCTGGGGTTGTGGCTGAGTGGTAGAGTGCTTGCCTAGCACATGTGAGGTACAGGGTTCGATCCTCAGCACCACACACAAAAAAAATTCATAAGTAAAATAAAGGTATTGTGTTGCTCTACCACTAAAAAAACTGTTAAAAAAAAATACTCAGATACAAGTCTCCCAAGTGAAATGATCAATCCTAGTCTGCTGACACCTGAAAATACTGGGTTTTCTTAACTTGTGAGGGTGTGTTCATAGCCTCTACCAAAAAGGATACCAGTGGCAGTGACTTTGGTACCAACCAAAGAACCATATCCTTGAGTTACTAACCAGCTACCATGTGTTAGGCAGCATGAAAGGGGCTACTCACAGAGTGGACATAATATACATGCATATCCAATGTAAATCTATATATCTTCTCTTTTAATCCTATAAAGAATTTTTAGTCACTCTTTGATTAGAAAACTGAAGCTCAGAAATTTAGAAAATTGCCACCGGTAAACTGGTGGATTAAACGCTTGCAAAGACATTCAAGCCAAGGCCTCACCCTGTCTCTTTTGCCTTCATGTTCTTCCTTAGAAAAAAGTGACAACTTATTGACCCTTGTGGTCAAATCCATATTTAGATAATTCAAAATAAATTAAGCTCAAATTCTGTGTGTACTCTCCATTTCCCTACTTTTCTAACACTCTTGGATGATTTAAATGATAGAGTTTTAGAAAACTTGAAGCAGTTTTTTCATAATATTATTATAATTTCAGTTTTATTTTTTGAGGAAGTGATTAAGGAAAATATTATAATGTAAAATTGGTGAAGATATTTGTGAAGATATTTATTAATTAATGAAAATATTGCTATCACAACATTGATTTCTAGCAACTACTATATTGTCCTAGGTATTTTTAATGCACAATGTTGAAAATTCTTCCACTTAGTCAGGCATGATGGTACACACCTGTAATCTCAGACTCAGGAGGCTGAGGCAGGAGGTTCATAAGTTGAAGGGGTCAGCCTTAGCAATTTGGGTAAGACCCTGTCACAAAATAAAAAATGAAAAAGTGCTGGGTTATAGTTCAGGGGTAGAGCACCTAAGGTTCAATCCCTAATATCAAATATTATTATTATTAGTAGTAGTAGTAGTAGTAGTATTTCCCTGTCACTCAAAACTATTTCTCCTATAATAGAATGCTACCTACATGGCCCAAGTGAGTTATAAGATTTAGGAATACTCTAGGGAAAGTTATGTTTCACAGTCACATGCATTTTCTAATATTATATGAAATAGCACAGAACTAAGACTTGATGTAATGGTAGAGCCATCTTGTAAACCTTAGCACAAATGTAAAACGATTCACAAAACTGCTTATCTCTACTAACACTTAAGAGTTTCTGGGCACATAGTTAAAGCACAGAGTTGGCAAGGTTGATCTCTCTAATTTACATTATTTTGCAATATGGTGTCAGGAGATTGTAATTTAGAAAAGAAATGTCATTTGGAAAACCACTCCATCAACTGTCTGATAAGCCTACATTAGGATAGGACAAATGGAAGGGACATGTGTCTTCTAGTCTAGCCTCCCCAGTTTTAAAATGAGCAGAGACTGAACAATCTCAAGTGACATTGATCTTGAGACCTACACCCAGTTCATGACGGAAATCTCTGAAAATAAAACCTTCATGTGCTTGGTCTGTGAGCTTTCTTCTGCCTTGTGATTGGCTCTCTTTAAGCTGTTTTGAATAAGCTCCACATCTATTTTGTCTTTGATTTGCATTCATTTTTATGTGCTAGCTGTAAAATATCAATTCCAGCATCTTGGATATCATAAATGAGGCTTAGAATGTATTTTATACTTCATCTGTGAGTTATATAACAGCAAATAAAATGTTTCATGCTTTATAGATTGACGTCAACTGAGGCACACAAAAAAAGGGAATAATTGGCTTGCCTTCAGCCCAACAATTATTTCCCTTGTAAACTATAGAATAGAATCTCCCACGTAAAGGTTTAGAACAATGGTCCTCAAAGTGTGGTCCCTGGACCAGAAGCTTTAGCACCACCTGAGAACTTGAAGTAATGCAAATTCTTAGATCCCTACTCAGAATTATTGAATCCGAAATTTGCTGGCAGGGTCCAGCAATCTCTGTTTTAAAAACTTTTCAGACCACTCTAGTGAAGTTCACATATAAGAGCTACTAGTCTGCTGATTGGGCCTATGCTGCTCTTGTTTGTTTCCTCCTTCCCTTCCTTCCTTTCTTCCTCACGTTATTTTCCCTAATAATTTAATACTTCTTTCTCCCATAAATACTTTAGTGTCTGAGTTTTGCAAATATGTAGTTATTAAGCCACTACTACATCAGCTGTTATTCTGGACTTTTGTAAAACCAAGTGGTTATCCTTAGTGGATGAGTGGACCAACATCATCAACTTTGATATTCCTCTTAGTGGGTGTTTCAAAAGATCGCACCTCTTGTTTGTCCCTGCTGTACTTTCCACTCATTGGCACTTTTGTTGTCACACCCCACTGAGAGGTTGAGCCATTATAAACCAGAAGACCCCACACTCTTCTCCCTCTTGTTCTCTCTCACCACTCCAGTGATACCTCCTGAGCAGAGTGGTGGAAATAATGGGCTGGCTGGGGAGGCCTGCCCTCTCTAGGGTCTGGGCCATAATTCTTCTGGAGATAAGTAGGGAAGCCTCATTCTTCAAGCTCTAGGCTTACATTCCCTTTTCACCAATTCTAAATTCACTTCATTATCCTTGTCTGACTGAAGAAAGACCAAGACAAATGGCATTTACAAATGCAAAAAATCTGGAGGGCAAGAGCTTTGGAGTGTGCCTAATAAGAAGTCAGTTGTTCTCTCTGCCAGTGTTTTGTGTGCTGGTATGAGCACCAGGAAGTGAATGCAGGTCCTCACAGATGGGGGATTTCTGATCTGAATTTCTGATCTTTTGTTGTCCAAAAATGGCTGGAAAGTACTCTGTTGCAGAGTCATTAATCATGATTATTAAGCAAGGGAATAAGAAAGCTTCATGGCTCTTATTTTTAACTCCTAACAGCACTGCACAGTAGATAGACTTCAATGAATCTCTCCACTTTTTATCCCCCCCCCCCCCAAAAAAAGCAGAATGATGTTGTCAGGAAAATTATATATTTCTAGCAAGGGGGATGGTGATATTAAATAAGCAGTTGCCTCAGAAGTACAATGCCAAGAGATCTGGTAGGAACTGCTATCAAAAATAATATTACTGACAAATGTCAGATGACACAAATTCCTCTAATAGAAAGGATATTTTTGAATAAATTAGAGGAATGTCTGAAGTAGAAATGCCTTGAGAAGAGATAAACAATTGCCTTAAAATCACAAGGTGTTATGAATTTTGTGTTGGATTATTCACTGGGGTAGTATGAGCAGCACATTCTGTTGGCAGCAAGTCAGAGGGAAATGAGCAATAGAGTCCTCTGCACCTGAGAAGATGATGCCAAGGGCAAAATAGTGTAAAAACGATGAGCTGGGGCCAGACACAAACATTACCTTGCATTTTTGCTGAAGAAACATCTCTACTGATAGATTTCATCTGTCAAAATAGTGTTCTTCATATGATGGGGCCAGTGCTAGATCAAAGAAATGTCAAACATGCATAGGCAGAGGTTTTTAATAGAGTTTGTCTGTTTTCTCCTAGGACTAGCTACATAATTTGTGAAGCTTAATGCCAATGATAATGTAAAGTACTTGTTTACTAATACATTAAAATTTTCAAGATGGCAGCATTATAGAATTAAACCAGGAATGAAGTTCTAAGCTAGGAGCCCTGGGCACAGGTCTCATGCTCATGAAGCTGGCTCTATCTTCTTGCTACTTTTTTGAAGATTTTTTTTCCCCTCTTGTTATTTTATATTTTTGTGCAATGTACACCACCATTGGTGTGTTAATGACAGAGTGCAATCTATAAAGTCTAATTTTGACATTGTATCAGAATATTCTTTTGACTTGATGGACTATTTTGAGGATTGAGGAATACTTTCCCTAGTAGCCAAATAAATTGAAAGTTGAATATGTCTCAGAATCATATCATGTTCTTTATAGCATTAGTTCTGAGTTTGTATTATTAGAATTTGGCAAAATGCCAAATGTTTCCTTGTGTTCTAAAGTCAGATGTCCTTAGAGAAGAGGAATGCCTTTTGCCTGAATACATTAGAGCAAAAGCAAAGCTGGTCTTAGTGTAAAATCTTCTAAAACCAATTCTACTTTTTAGGAGATGTCAAATATCTCAAACTCCTCCATGTGTTTTGCTTTCTTGGTTTGACAAGATAATTATATCATAGTGTTTTAGAATCATAACACAAACAGCAGCAAATAGAGTATATTTAATACTGTCTATCACCCCTTCACATTATATAAACACACACATATGAATACATGTATATATACATGTGTAGGTATATGTACATATATATTGTGTTAAAAAATGTTTAGAATAAGTTAGATCCTATTGAATACATAAAAGGCATCCTTACTGGACACTCTTAAATTTAGGCTAATTTAAAGCTTTAAAATATATTATTCTACTTTTTGAACATATGAGCTATCATTATCAGAAGTTCCATACCTCGCTTGTACCACTCTTGTAGTGAATAGGAAGAGTTAGTCACTAACAATAACCACACACACACACACACACACACACACACACACACACACACATATACACGGACACACATATACTTATATATGTGTTTATACACACATAAATACATATATATGATGATATACATATATATGATGATATGTGGGTATACATAAGTATACATATATATGAGGATGGATATATAACCATATATATACATACATACACATATGTAAATTGCTATTACACAAATTCATATATAAAGAAATAAGCAACAAAGTCTTTAATTTTTAAAGCACATAATTAGACTGATAATTAGTAGTTACATTAGAAGAATAGGTAAAAGAATCAAAACACTTCCTGTGTTTTTTCATTTAACTATCAACAACTCTGTGAAGTAGACATTATCACCCTTCAGATAAGGAAAGAGATTCTAGGAAGTTCAGTTATGATGCCATTGTCACACTTTGGAGGGTTCAAACACTGGTCTATAATAATTCTAAAATACATTCTCTTTCCATTATCCTGCAGGCTCAAACAAAACATTTTTACATGCTCTCATTATCTTATTCTATGGTGTTTCTCAACTTCTACTCTTACATTGTTAGTCACGTAACAACTACTCCATTTGACCTACAAGGGATCAGAACTCAAGGAAGTGAGGTGAGTTGTCTGAGCCTGTCAGTTTCTAGAAGCCCGGTGCTGCCCTGATGTGCCAGCTTTGGGTTCTCGCCCTGGAACATGCCATAGTTACTTGGTTTCTCCTCCTCTTACCACAATTAACTAGCAGAATACATTTTTCTTCAGTAGTTTATAATACTTGTAAGAGTCTATGCCAATTTCACATGTGTGAAATTCACCCACCATCTACAAAAATAATTCCCCTCAAACAAGGAAGGAGACAGACTTTGGTCATTTTCTTTCTGAGAATGTAAAAATGAGCTTTTCATTTTAGGGACCATGCCAAACACTGTTAATTGAATTTCACTTAACTGGATTAAAACCAGAAATGCACACTCCTCTTTCTTAAGTTTCATTAACCATCATGTGTTAGGTAAAGTCTCATCCCTGGGGATACAACTGGGATTGCTGGGCAAAGTAAGTGACAATTCCCCTTTCAACAGGAAGATACACTTTCACAGTAATAATATGAAATATACCAAGAAGAAATTGTGCTTAGTTCTCAGTTATTTCTAGAAATGGGGTCTTCAGATATGAATAGAAAATAGGTACTTTGTTTCCTTACTAAATTTCTTAGTGTATCATTTGTGGGGATTTTCAACCTAGTTCTTTCAAGTGTTTACAAGTATTCTGAGGAGATGACCAGTCCCAAAACCAACTTTGGAGTCAATTTCAAATCAACAGAAAATGGCAACTCCTTTATTGACTTGAGTGTATTTTTAGCTGGTGGCATTTTTTTTTTTTTTTTTTTTGGATTTGGAATACATCAAAAATTAATTTAACTATGCCTTGCTCATTGCTATTTGCTATTATGTGAACTTAACTTGCATAAGATATTGAAAGCTTAGATTCACTGAAAAAAATTACCTTCTAAGAATGATTTCAAGGATCACAGTATAATAAATAGCTAATTTAAAACTTTGTCACGAAAACAGTGGATAATGTAGGATAACATAACTGTATACCTGAGATGTTACCACATGGGTCAGGAATTTATTTTTATAATTGTTAAAAATCTAATTACCTTAAATATTATATTTTACACCTATTTTTACTAGTTATATAGTTAGGTAAATATATGTTAAAATTCATATACTGTGATTTAATCAAACAGGTTTTCCAGAGATTGTACAAATGGTTTATACATTTGTACAAGATTTGGAGAATGCCACCCCCCCACATGCCTGTCAAGTCCTTTCTCACTGTAACATTCTGATTCTGAGTTTGTAAGACAAAGGACATATTTAAAAGCCAATTAATAATTTTTATTGGACTAATGATTTGCTGGTGAAGAAAACTGGCTTACTGGCTTGTGTTAGAAACTGAAATTCTAATCCAATCAATGTGATATGATTAAGTTATTTTAAAATTTTTTTCCTACTTCTCAGGAATGGGGATTGAATCCAGGGGTGCTTTACCACTGAGCCACAAACCCAGGCATTTTTATATTTTAATTTTGAGACAGGGTCTTTCTAAGTTGTCCAGGCTGGCCTTGAACTTGCAATCCTCCTGATTCAGCCTCCCCAGTCACTGGGACTACAGACATGTTCCATCTCATCCCTCTAAGCTATTGTAAAAGTTGGGATATTAGGAGAAACTTTTAGTGCAATTAGTTTCTTATGTAGTTGTTATTCAGTAGAACAATTTCTGAAGTGGTAAAAAGTTTATTTCTGTATAAACAACTTGATTTAGTAATATATTTGCATGTGTTTTTGATCCAATGAAATAATGTATGTAAAAACAATCTAAGAATAAGCATACATGACTCCAGTTGAGGTTCTGATTCCTGATACCAGTGAACTGCCTTCTGGGAATGGTTCATAATAAGTATGTACATAAATGATGCTCTATGGGGGCTTTGTTCTTTTCTCTTAAAGAGATGTAGTCAAATATTGAAGGAAATCCTACGTTTTCTATTTTAGTAATTTCAACACTGATAAAATGTTGCTGAGTCTAAACCACCTTGATTGACAAAGAAGAACAATATAGTTAAATACTACATTTTAGTCTGAATAATTAATTTTAGAAACTTTCAAATATATTTTGCTACTTGAAAACAATAATTTACATATCTAATTAAAATGTAATAGTTTCTCTTAAGTAGATGGCTAATAATTTCCTCTTTCTTATGAAAAATTTTTTCTTTTGCATATAATATCAAATCCCAGGGAAACATCCTTAACTTCAAAGGTGGAATATAATGTTCCCCCGACTGAAGCACTTGTTTTGGTAGGAATGTTGGTGAATTGTAAGCACTAGGGAAGCTTGATTCTAACTCATTGCCTTCCAAAGTACCTCTGTTTCTAGCACTATCTTTGCAAAACAATCAAATATAGTAGCATAAATTTAACTCTCTTGCTACTTTTGATCCTCAGGTCACAGCTGGGATGTTTGGGGAGGGAGGGCATCAGCTGTCAACTGAGACAATTGTCTTCCCTGCTTTGCAGCATTATGCACTGTGTATATATTAGGTCTGGCTGCCTATAGGTCCTTCGGATCCATTGTTTATGTTCCTCACCACAGTAAGGTACTGAAATCATTATGGTAGTGTTTCCATTTTAGAGATAAGGGAATGGTCTCTGCAGTTCAGGGACTTGCCTATGGTCATACAATAACGGGTGGCAAAGCTGGGCTTTCATTCTTAAGTACGTATTATCACCTATACTGACCCAAGACAGAAGAAATCACTTTTTCCTATAGGAATATTGAGAGGACACTTCTCCCCAGTCCCTTCATAGTTCTTTTCTTCCTTCAAAGTGAAGAAATGACCTGCAGACGAGGTGCCGTGCTAGGCACATGGAGTGCTGACCAGTTTTGAATGCAAAGATAGTATCATGTAGAGTGTGAAACTATCACATTATAGCAACCACTTGGTTCCTGAAAAGTAGAACAGACATTATCTCTTAAAAACTTATATTTCCCTTAATTAAACAAGGGCAAAGTGAAATCGTCCTTGGTTCTGCTTCAGTTCACCAGTTCTGAATCTTCTTTGGGGAATTGCTGGTAGAGAGCAAGTTCCCAATCATAGCTACTATTTTTAGTTTCGTTAGGGCTCTTGTGTCTGTAAATGTTATTCCCTTTGTTGAGGCTAATGTCTTAAATGCAGTCCAAAATCAATTAGCTCTTACGTGCAACAAGACCGCCCACTAGAAAGGTGATTGTTGGCTTTTGTGTATCCTTATCAGTATTTGGCACTTAGACCACAAGGCAAGAAATTCAAACAGTTCCTGGTGTATCTCTGGGAGTAACTGAAGTCAACCCTTTTCATGTCCAGGTTCCCCTTTTTCTTTTCCCAAAAAAAGGATGACTTATATTTTTCAACATTTCATCACAGAGGAAATTAAAACAGATCCTCTTGTAATTTATCTGTCAGAGCCTTCTCCCTAAAAAAAGCATACTAAAAATGACTGCCCTCTCTCACTCCTTCCCCACCACCTACAGATTTCTCTGCAGGAACTTCAAGTCCATCAAGATGCCTGATTCTTAATTATCAAGTGTTGTATTTCAAGCCATCCTACTAACACCCATATATCCAACTGTGATGGCAACAGTATTTGTCTTGTTAAAGACCCTGAAGTTAAATTACTACTGCACTGTTTTCCTTCAAGGCTCACTTGTTAGTTATGGTGGGAGTGAGCTATTGACTGGGGTCTTCTCATCCATTTAGATTTTCTTTATTATTTTAAATGATCTCAGGAGCTACAGGCAGCAATTTGCATTCCTTGTTCAATGAATTCTACCTGATAGTTCTGTCTATAATTTTCTTTGGGAAGGGAACAGAAAATCCAAGAAGAAAGAAATTGTGTCTTGAAAACTCATGACTTTATCTACTTCTGTCACAGAAATGCATAGATTTCAATTTTCTGGACTTGGGATCATTTACGGGAGCAGAAGTCCTGTACTCTAGCAGTTTTGAAGAAGGAATGTTTGTTTCCCTCCCTCTTTGTGTCTCATTCTTTCTTGCTCTAGGCTGTGCTTTATCCAAAGCCTAGATTTCCCCCATTGCTTTTATGGGGATTCCTCTGAAGGACATAAAATGCCTCTCTCCATGGGAAGCCCTCTCACTGGAGACAGCTCTTTCCATCTGTATGTTTCATTTGCCCTGCGTGTGGCTCTCTCATCCAAATGTAAAGCTCACTACACCCTAATGCAGCTCACTAGAGTTTCCCTAAAAATGCATGCTATCAGGCTTACGTGACCATGTGATGTTGGAAAGAACAGGCTGATAAACCATGACCAGAGGAGGCCATTAAGGAAACAGGTTTGATTGAAGTCCTGACACTGATGTTGACAGCATAATTAAAATGATTAATTCAGAGTAAGAGAAGTGTTTTCAACTAATTAGAAAAATGGTTTGGTCATACCCCCAGACTGTACATGTGGCTCAGAGACACCAACTTTTTGATGTAGAGAAGGAAGAAGTGAACATCTCTATGAGAATTGTGTCATTCTTATTTTGAAAGGATGCTACAAAGTTAAAAACCACAGGTTATTTTTATGTGGGTCGTTTCTCTGTGAAACTTTGAGCCCCTGAACCCAGCCCTTTTTGCCACATTGCTCTCTGGGATTAGGGGTACAGCCATGTTCAAGGAAGCAGGGAAGATACTTCAGATACGCAGAGCTGGCACATATTAATATAAATTCATTCTTAATCCAAATGATTGTTTACTTGCTTGCTGCTAGAGAGAAGACTAGTTTACAAAGCCGTGCAGATGACTTAGGATATACTGGGGGCTCAGGATTTGACGTGTATGCCAGGGCAGCTCAAATGATGCTTTCAAGTATGTCGAAATGAGAGGAATGGACAGTTTTGCTTCCAGTTTATGCTTCCTTTTTCATTTATGTTGTATTGTGAATTCCAGGAAAGGCAATTAAATCTTACAGGTTCAGAATTCCTGAATTATCATGGGCCAATCAGTTTGCAAATTATTAATGAGTACTCTTAAAGGCATGTTTCAGTCTCCTGCATATACAACGAGTTAAGGCATTTCCTAGCTTCGGTTAAAGTCAAAGTGTGACATTGTGAGATTGGAGCCCTTTGTGCACAAAGAAAATATTCCATAAAAGAATTCCTTTGGCCTGCAAGCATAACATTTCAATAGCTGTTGACAAGAATTTTCTAACTAAAAGTGATATGAAAAACAAGTTCTTGCCAGATTTGAGGTTTTCCATCTATTTGTGTTCCCTAAAGCCTGGTGGTGGGTTTTCAGTTAATGCCTTTGGCTACATGAAAAAGGAGTTTCACCAAGAATGTCAGGAATTCCTTTGGTGCCGAAAAGGAAATATGAGGACTCTGGAGGATGATGAGAGAGAGGACAAATAGGGAAGTCATAAACATCGTGCCCATTCCTGCAATCTATTTCATTTACTTTTCAATGTAAGATCTGAAAATGTTTAAAAGAATTTTTAAAAAGCATCATGTTAACTTTCTAGCAGTTTGAAGATTAAGGTAAATCAGAATTCTTCAAGTGACACATAAATATGTGTAGGTAAACGCACTATTGCTCGGATTATAATTCTTAAAGACCCTGAATAAAATAAGTTCTATTTGTCATATGCAGGATGCTGACTAAAAGTGACGGGGAAAACAGTGGTCTAGGGATCTATGTGTTTTCGTTTTACAAAAGCAAACACTTGCAATCCTGTTAAATTATAGTTGGTTTTGTATATACTTGCTAATTAAAGTTAATATCTATGGGGTGTAGGAGTTCATGATAGAGGGGAAAAATGGCATTTTGATGAATCACAGGAAATAGTAAATTATGTGGATTCCACACAGTTTCCAAGTCTGTGACAAAGATTTTACCCCTGGAATCCATGCACTCTCTGGTCTGGAGAGGAGTTTTAATATAATTACAATTCAAGTGCTTACTTTAGGAGGAGTGCAGGATGGAGACAGAATGAAATGATCAGTTTATTTTTTTGATAAAACTCATGACAACACCTAAAGAGGCAGAAAATGCAAACTTGTTATTTTACACTAAAAAAAAAAAAAATCTAGCAGTAGGAAGCAGTGAGGCATTCAATATGATACTGGCCTTATAAAAGGTTAGCATGTACTCATCATAATACCTATTCAGAACATTTCAGGAAGGAACATGGCTACCCTGAATCAGGTAAGACTCTATACATCAGGTGGGGATGAAATAAATAAGGAATGAATTTCCCAGGCTCTGGTAAACTGCATTTTACTGAGGCTTAGGATCCTTTACCAATAAAATTGGGAACATTTTTTTTTTCTTAGTAGTCTTGTTTTCCTCTTCTTTCAAGTCCCTTGACTGTCTTGTCAATTAAGCTAATTACGGCTGAAAATAATTCCCCAAAGGGGACATGGAACTAAAATATTTCAGGGAAAATAATTTCTAAGCCTTTAAATCAAGTCAGGACATATTAATGATATGCAAGTGGGGTTATGTGTAAAAGGAATGCTATAAAATGCTACATTGTTCATGGTGCCTATAGTCAGGCAAAACACTGCATTTACTGTCTCCAGAAAATGGAAATTAATTTATGCAGGTTATCAACAGCCTTTATTATAAGCATTACATATTTGTGGGAGACTTAAGGCCATGGGAACTTTCACTCTTGACTCTTTTCCTTAAAAAAAACAAAAACAAAAAATCAAATCAAATAACTGCTTTTTTTTCTTTTAAAGGGATACAGTACAATAATGGAAATGTGACTTAGAGTCTCAGCTTTTCACTAATATGTCTGTTGACATTTGGCAAAAACCAAAAATCTAAAGTCTTAGAGTCCTATTTTCCTCTTAAGTAATGTGAAGTCACAGAGATCCAGAAGTCCCTTTGAGTAGCAAATTAAGGCTCAATTCAGAAATGAGAATGTGTAATCTCCGTTCAATAATCAATCTTTCATAAAAATGTATCCTAAGTTTCTTTGCCCAGCTGAAGTCTGCAGAAGAATGAACTCTTTGAAGTAGGGAGGGACAATTGGTCTTTCTTTCACCATCTTCTCTGTTCATCTCCTCAGACAATTGACTCTCATTTCTCCCAGGGCTAATGGGAGAGAAAGTAAGAGGGAAGAGGGAGGAGAGGTGAGGAAGGCTGACTTGATCATCTTGAGATGACTTTGCCTTCTTTTTCCTGGGGACTTTCTTGGACTCTTTGACAGCCTCTACTGTGGATGTTTGGAAGTACGTCTGTGGTGTTGATGATATTATTCTCCAGCCCTCTGCTCCCTTCTTAACCTCCCCTCCCCCCAGCAGAGGTCTATTCTGCAGATTCTCTGTGTTAGTCTCATCTTCTCCTGGTGGTTCTCCTGGACAAGAGACAGGAAGGCTCCAGCCTCACAACTTCTCTCTCCTCTGTAACCCACAACTTGCCCAGGAAGTTCTCATTCATGCTGACTCCAACAAAGTCTGAGAGTGCAGTCCAATCCCAGATCATCAGTTGTTTATTTTGTGTTCTACATTTCCTGAATAGGAACCAATCCCAGTTCATTTTACCCAATTAATTCAGAAAAATCACATAGGTTCCTGAAGGTCCCTTAGGGAGCTACTTTCTGTTAAATGGAGAAGTAAGTGCAGAACAATTTTTTCCAAACAAATCTTTCACACAAGTCCTCTTACTGGTTCAGTTGGCCTGCACCATGCTTTTAACCCTTAATATGTCTTTAAGGCCATTAAACCAGCTTTCAGCCAACCTCCTCTTACATATGGCAAATGCTATTGTATGGTATGTCTATCTTACTTCCCTATCTGCATTTTATCTTGGTTCCTCAGTTAAAGAATTCAATTTAACATACTGTTGCAAATGATTTAAATTTTAATAGCCTTTAGAGCTTCTTATTATTCCAATTTCCCTTGTGAATCCATCCAATTAATCCCTATTTATTCGTGTAATTCTAGTGGTTCATTTTGAACATTTTTAAAGTAAGAAATTTAGAAAAATAATTTTGTTATGATAAAATTATGACTAAGAATTAAGGAATGGCTGTTCCTGTTAACATGGTTGGTTATTTTTGTAAACTGAATGATCAATTAAGTTAGGATTGGTTCATATTAGAGATTACCAATGTATTTAGAAATGTTTCTAGATTTGGATTCATGCTCATGGAACAGAAAATTGTATCATGAATTTCAATCATTTACTACATGTAAAATAATTGAAAAGATAATTCAATCTTAAGATGTTTTCATTTAGAAAAGTGACATGGAGCAGTTTATATATTTAAGCCAACATAGCAGTTGATGCAGGGACCACCAAGATTGATTGAACGAAGATGAAGCTTATGGTCTGTTCTGGACAAAGTGTCATAACATCATGCTTGTGAGGGAGCTTGGTTTCTTTTGAATGATAATTGATTATTTGGAGAAATAATTCAAACCATAACACTAAATAGTATGTTTTGTTTTTAATATTAAAAATGTAGTGTCTCTAAATTCTTGTATTTGCTAACATTAGCTTTGTGGCATAATATATGGTCTATTTTAGAGAAGGATCCATGTGCTGCTGAGAAGAAAGTGTATTCACTCTTGGTTGGATGGTATAGTAATTCACTACCAAGGTACTGCCTTTTGCTATAAAAACTAGAAAACATAAAATCAAAAGCAAAATATATGTGCATTGTAAGAAAATTTTAACAATATGGAAAGAAGGAAATAAATCTTCTATCCTGAGATATTTCCTATTTTTAAATCTATTTTTCTTAAGTGTTCTTGCTGGTTCTATAGGACATATTGTGTGTGTGTGTGTGTGTGTGTGTGTGTGTGTGTCTATTTGCCATTATATTTATATAATAAATATAAAATTATCATTACAGCTATGCTTTTACCAACTTGCGTACTTGATTTCTTCTCTCCTTCTCTCATTCATTCACCTGGTCTTTCTCCTACAGTTTTACCTCATTGTTTCTACTAGAGATGTTGTATTCCTTAATATAGCCATGTGATGACACAGTTAATCAGCCCCATCTTGATGGTTGCTCTCCTTGCTAACACAAACTACAGGTGATAAGCATCATTACACCAGCATACTGATGACCCTTGAGGGGTGTACTCTCAGCCTAACTCCCTAAGAGTTGTAATAGTAGATCAAAGGAACCCTGAGTTTTCTGTTATTTTTTTGGAGAGTGCTATAATGCCCATAAGAACTAATCCACATATTTATCCTTTAACAAGTATAATTGACTTTGTTTCCTCATAACCTCACTAGCATTATGATTACTGAACTTAAAACATTTTTGTTAAATTTAACTTTGAAAAATAGTTTCACTTTTTGTTTTACATTATTTCATTATGAAGGTCAAAGTACATTTATCTATCATTTGTAGTTTTTCTTTTTTCAGAAACCTAATGTTCTTCACAGATTTCTATTTTGTGATCTTTGGATTGATTTTTTAAAGTATTTTACAGAATAAAATAATTACATATAATATTTGAAATAACATTGTATATATTTCCTTCAATTATTTTCTACATTTTAATTTTATTTATATATTTATCATGTAAAATACATGTGTGATAAAATCTGATTTTTTTCTTTTGATCCTTCTAGGTTTTAATGTGACTTAAAATATTTTTCCATTCAAAAAGTATGAATAAATTCAACCATGATTTCTTCTCATCATTTTGCATTTATTTTTATATTCTAGTACAAGGAGAGAAAACACAAATGTATGCATGCGTACACACATACATCTATCCACACACATACAGAAATATGCATATATACATACATATATGTGTATATGTACAAACTGGACCTGTATTCTCAATCCTAATTATCAAATACTTTTACTTTCTGCACCAACTTGAAATTTAGTTGGACTACAAATTTAAATCTTGTATGTTTTTGGTTTATTTCTAAATTCTTTTCTTTTGTTCCATTTACTTCCTTTTATATGCATGGTATATCCATTCAGTCATTAAAATATTCCATGGTATTTGCTAGAATTTTAAATTTTCTTCCCTTAAGTGATGTGAGTTTCTTTTAGATTAATACCTAGTGATTTATGTTTGTGCTTACTATTGAAAATTAGTCTATCCATTTTTTTTTCTACATGTATCACTCCTTTGTAGAATTATCTTAAGATTCCTAATATATTTTAATTGTTTTTGATTTAATATTCTTGGATGTCCTTAGGCATACTCATATCACCTAAGATTGGTGATATATTTGTCTCCTGCTATTCTGTTTATAACTCTTTTTCTTTTATCACATTGCATAATCTGATAGCACTATAAAATTACATCACATTCTTCTTATGAATGTGTTTTTATTATGAAGGAAGTCGATGTCTCTATTAAGGATTATTTTATCATCAACATTGGACTTGAACTCTGTACTTTTAGAAGTATCAATTAAGGAATGTATAGTCCTAAAAGCATTTATTTCTTAAATGGCCATCTTTCTTTGCTTGACTGAAGCAGGGTGTTTTTGCTGTTCTTTCACTTACTTATAATTAAGATTGTGGGAAGGAGGATTTTGCAGTCATGCTTCATTCTGCTATCTGAAACCAAGAGTCTGGTGGGAATATTTTAATTATTCATCATGGAATATCTATCTAGCAAATCAAATAGAGTTATGTATTTTTCACTTGATGATTTTGCTAATGTGATTCTAATATTCACAAGTTTAAAAACCACAAACAGCCAATAATGTTTTAAAACAACATAATTAAGTAATGCTGGCAAGTTGCTACCAAAGGGCATCTAGACTTCTATGAGATATATTTATAATCCAGGAAAAAAGAGAGATCAACACTTGTATTTTAATGCATACGTAGTTTCTTTTTAGAAAAATGTCACATGCAGAGGAGTCCTTTCTCAGAAGATGTGCTTTCCATCAGGAGTCTCCAACACTGGAAAGTGCATCAGCTGGCACCAATTAGGATCAGATCCAGCTGCTCAGCCAGCAATTCTTCCAGTCTCCAGGAAGAGTGAGAGGAGCTTTCATTTTGTCTTCTTTTTGTTTTGTTGGTTGGTTGGTTTTGTTTTCCTTTCTGATTTTTATTCAACGGTAGTTTTATGTTTTTTAATGAAATAGTCCTTAAACTTGCTTTTATAGTTTATTGATTAATAATTGGCATTTTCTACTTTCTTTAGTGTTTTTATCCAAACTCTATAATTTGAAAATACCCCACATATTTGAATGTTGGCTTGCTCTGCTCTTTTTTTTTTCACATATGTGTGTATGAAATAAACATGATTATATATGTGCATGTTAATTTTCACAAGTATTCATGGCCCTATACATGTTGTGATATAATTTTGTTCATTTGGAATGTGAATAATAACTTTGTGTGTGTGTGTGTGTGTGTGTGATGCTGGAAATTGAACCCAGGGTCTCATACATACCAGGAAAGGTGTTCTGCTACTGAGCTACCTCCCCAGCCCAAAAGGTAACTCTTAAGCAGAATGTATCCTTGTCTCTCATGATCTCATGGTCTCTCTCTGTCACAAACTTATATATCCTTGAGTATTTCTACTCTTTGCACACATGTACACTACATATTGAGTCATGTTTTCAGGGACTTCATGGAGTTAAAACAAGAGGAGATGGGTGATACTACTATTAATGGTGTTGGACTCCATAAATGTGATGCATTTGTCAACATCTGGTAGAGTGGATACTGACTGAGAGCAGGTACTCTTGTCAGGATGGTTCTTATTTAGGCAACCTGGTGATGGACATTTGGGCTTGCCCTTGGAGACTACCTGTCTTACTGTTCCTTACATAGTACTCACTCTGAGTCAGACTGTGCTCTGAGGACTTTAAATGCAATACCTTCCTTAACCTTTATAAAACCTTATACGACAGATACTATGTATCCATTCCATTTGCTGATGGGAAATTGGGGCACATGGCATTTTAGCAGTTTGTCCACAAGTATAAAGCTAGTAAATAGCAACTAGAATCTGAACCAGAGTTCCTGAGTCTCTACTTGCATCTATTCCAGCACTAATTCTTCATGCTGTATTGTAATTTACTCACTAATTCACATGGGTTCTTGCAACTGTGTGTTCTCTAATTAAGGAGCCGGTGAACCTGCCTATCTTTCTAGTTGATGTTGTCATAAGTAGGGGATATGTTACTGATGTGCTTTATTAGTTGAGTTCAGTTAAAATTTGCCTATAACATACCCCTTGTACTCTATTTCTGCCTGCGTAATATCAGTTCTCTTACTAGACTCTGGAATGATGTGGTTTGGTTAAAGAAAGGTAATTCCAGAAGACAACCCAAATTTCTGGAACATATACCTCATTTGACCTATTGCTGAATTCCCATTTTCATTATTGTACCTCAGAAGTTCTTGGGGCAAGTGGCCATTTTTAGTATCTTGGATTTTTCCTAACACATTGCTCTTTTAACTAAACAAGATGACTTATGAGAATATATGCACAACTAAAAAAAAAAAAAAAAAAAAAAAAAAAAAAAAAGAAGGTAGAAGACCTATAGCCATTTTCTGATGATACTTGTTCAGTTAGGAAGCATGCAGTATATCTGTCATCCCCCCAAATTCTACATACTGTGATGATGTTTAATCTTCTAAAATATCAATGAGTCCACAATGTGTGCCTTTGTTTCTGAAATTGAAGGGAAAATTTTGAGGGCATGACAATTTCTTCCCCCTACCGAATAAATCATAACAGAAATTACATTAAAGGATAATTTATCTAAAACAAGAGAAGCACAAATCTTCCATATATGTTTCAGTGACTTTTGATAAAGATAGGGTGTAATTACCACCCCAAACAAGACTCTGTTTCTCTAGAAAGTTCTCACATTCCTCCATCTAGCGAGTGCTCCCTACTCCCACTCTTTATTAACTTCTTTTTGACTTCTGTTGCAATTATTAAAATTTGCCTGTTCTAGAACTTCATTTTGAAACTTACAAATGAGAAAGTACTAAAAAAATCTGTGATGGTGGTCATCTTTGCCTTTGTAAGGATCACTGGTCAGCTCTCTAAGAGGTACAGCCATGAAGGACAGGGTGCAAATAGAATAGAACCAGGGCAGGTTGAGTTAGCAGATCATGCTGAATGCAGATATGGAAGGTGTTTAAGATTCCTTTTGAGAAGCAAGTCTCATGCTAACAGTGTCTCTCCCTTCTGTGGCATTGCCTTTTTTTGAATGCCTATTGTGTGCTGTGGTTTCAAAACCCTCTTAATTACTAGTGGTGGGAAAATATATTTACTCTATGTTGTTGACCTAGTAGTAATTTCTGTGGTACCCAATCTTACAACAGTTAAATAATAATAATAGTACCTCAAGAGAATATTTTCTTAAGGTCATAGATTGGGCCAAAAAAACCTGTGAAGAAATAATAATATCTTATAGTTTGAGAGAGCCTGGTAAACAAGCACCCTTGCACTTGTGAGGATTAACCAAGATGGGATCTTAGTGGCTTTTATTCTATTAAATAAGTATGTATGATTGTCTTCATTATTCCTGCCAATATGAAAACAGCAAAACCACTGTCATTGTTAAATGAGTCAGTATTTCTCGGGGACTATTTCTCTTTGGAAAGTTGGTGATTTGTAAATATTTTTGGGATTAGTCTGAAATTTATACAGTAAATAATATTTACAGAGAAAGATGTGTGTGTTTGTCAGTGAAAGTGTGCATGAGTTCAGATACCTGATACCTTCACTGTGACCACAGAGACCCCATTTTTCTCCTCTGTGAATTAAGTGTTAATGATTCTACTTATTGCACTGAGCTGCTGGAAGGGAAAAAAATGAGAAAATGTGCTCAAAAAGTATTGTATATTATTTGGTTTGGAAATATTTTAAAAATGCAGGTCAGATTGGGTACAACAAGGTATGATACATGAGGGACTTTATATGAATAAAAACATCTAGTGTAGAAAGAGGAACATAGAAAGTATGACCACCATTTAATTTACACAGTTTCTTTAAAAATGCTACAGCCTACTTTCTAGATTGAACTATGTGTAGGGTATTGCACAAATAGGTTAAGGTATTTTGAAGTGTAATTTCAACTATACTTGACCTAATTTAATACCAACTTGGAATCTACTCCCTGATAAGACTCAACTCCACTGTGCTCTGGGTATTGTCCCATTTGGGATGTCATTCTGTCTTCTCTCTCTTTTCACACATATTGAGATCCTATTGTATACAATAATATAACTAAGCAATTCCTTTGCTTTTGACATTTTGAGTCATGTAGAAATTTTTCTTCTTTTCTCTGACCCCAAGGCTGCCTTGCCTGGATGGAAATCTGTCCCAAATGGATAATGGCTTCAGTGTTCAATTTTGACTTTAATCCTTACCTCTAGGATTTTTTTGGTTGAACTTAGCCTTTTCTCATGCTGTGGCCTAAATCTGAGAAATGTCTCATTATATGCACTCATTATATGTATTATTCAAAAAGACTGGGACACACATATGCAATTTATAATAAATACATTTGGGTAGAAATAAGTTTATAAAGAATTAGGAATAGATTATTTCTTATTTGCGTTTGCTTACTTTGTGGGCAAGTATCTTTACTGCAAATAATTACAAAGAGATTAGCAAGACCTGATTGCTGTGTAATATAATACCCATGGAGGCCCTCTGACCCATGGCTTTCTGAAACTACAAAACATAAAATGAATGGTTGAGGACTATGTAGTGAAAAGATTCCCATATTACAATGAAGTTAGTTTAATCTGAATGAAAGCAACAATAATAAATCATTTTTGCTATCAAATTGGATTACAATTTAAAATACATATCATTCAATGTCACAAATGTAAAAATTTATACTCGTCTACTCAAGCATAATCAGAAAAATCTTTGTATTCCCATTTGGAAATATCCATAGATTTTAAAATTCATGTACCACACATGAAACATTTCCACTTCTAGAGAACGAGAGAGAGAGCAAGAAAGAGAAAGAATATACCATCAATTGAAAAAAAATTGCAGAACAATGCATATAGAATAATCAATCATCTTAGGCAAAAAATAAATTTATGGTTAAATGTTCATAAACATGTATAATTATATAGAAAAATAGTCAGCAAACTGCAGAAGAAGTAAGATTCAGGAAAATGTGGTATCATAATGACTTTGAAGGACCTACTTGTGGCCAACTCCAGTACATTTCTATATGTATGTGAATGTGTTTCTATGCTGGTGATCAAACCCAGGGCTTTGCACATGCTAGACAAACATGTATCACTTGGCTACATCCTCAGCCCCCAAGTTATGTTTTATAACGAAGCAGAGCATAACAGGTTGTTTATCCTAAACATAATGTTTTATCTAGGGGTTTCATGCCTCAAGAGTAAAATATGGATAAGTATTCAGTAGAAACAACCCAAATATTTTAATTGGAGCTTGCAGACTAAAATTGTCTTCATTTCTGAGAAATATATGTAAAGGTTGCTAGCAGCAAAACAGAATAGATAGTATCAGTCTGGAGCTTTTTTTTTTTTTTTTTTTTTTTTAACACACTTTATATTTTCCCATCTATAAAAAGATACTTTGGAAACAGCCACGAGAGTCCTTCAGGAATAGCCCAGTCCCTGCTGCCTTATTAGATGCATAGAAGTGTATTTCCTGGTGAGAGTCTCATGCTGTGAAAGTCATTAGAATAATAAATTAAACTTCTCTGAGCACAGGCTTTTAAAGCTTCAGGTGCATATTCCTTTTATGCTTTTTCCATTTTCCTGTAGCTTGAAGTATTGGGATTGTGGACATATTCCTTCCTCCAAAGTTCTGCCGGCGTAATGAGTTCATGAAGTCACTGATGCCTAAAATAATTTGAGGCGTTTGGATTGCAGTGGCTCACACAGCCCTCCTTTGTCTCAGTTTCTAAGAGCTCAATGCAAAGAGGAGAGCTAATTAATGAAAACTGACTTCACAAGGGCTGAGATGGAAGATCACATAAAATGATTTTTTACATTTTATGTTAGGGACTAACCCTGAGTTCCAAGACTATCCAACATATTCCAGTAGCATCTATTTATATGTAGGGAAGTTATCACATTCAATTACAAATTCAGACACACAAATTTTGGGAAAAGCACACCAATATTTGTAAGAAAGGTTTCTGAAAGCAGAATATATAAATTTAACATTAAACATTGCCTTTTAATAGTAAGTATATCAAAAAGATTTAGGAAAGGTTATATTATATACATTATTATTTTTTTAATGAAGATATTGCCATTCAGTTTAGGAAGTATGGTTTAGCAGAGCATTGTCGCATTGTTGAAATATTGTTGAAATTGATTATTTCCCCTTTCCTAATCATAGAAGAAAAAGAAGATGGTACCCTCTGATAAATGGTGATCACCTCTGAATCTCCTAGGTGAAAGCTGGGGAAAACAATATTATATCTAAATACAGTCTTCATGGAACAAAAAGTCTTGGTATTTCCTTGTGTTAATTGTTACACTTTCTCTCCATCCTGGTTCTCTTAAGAGAGGGAACCTTCTTCATGTAGCTCCCACTTGTCATTCTTTAGGTTCTCCTGAGATGCTGTGTCTCTTGCCCTGGCCTCCTTTCAAATCTTTCCCCTTCATTTCTGCCTTTAAATAAGTACAGTACTACTGTGTTTCCTCTGTTCCTGAATGGGAAAAATAAATCAACTTAATTTAGCTGCTCATGTTCTCATTTCCAGCTTCACACATGTTACCATATTTTATTTCACAACTTCTTGAACCCAATATTTCTGTAGAGTTTCCTTCAGTTCTTGAGTTCCATCTTCTCACCAGGATTTTGTAAGCTATAGCTTGTTCTCACCAATTTATTCAGTAATATCTGGAAGTCTTGCATTTGACTTAGATGAGTTCATTCACTTTTTTTCGTTATTTTAATTGGAAGAAAAGTCACATATTCTAATTTTAAAAGAGAGGATAAAAAAGGAAAATAAAACTAATCTTCAACTTTAATAATAATCCCCAACATAGTATACATATAAATTTATAACAGATGTTATTCTTTATAAAATATAGCAACTCAATTTTTAAAAAATATCATTTAGAAATAGGATTTCTTGAGTGATGTGATAAATGCATTATCAGTGTCATGCAGATCTAATTTATCCCACAACATAGCTCTGTATTGATAGATTTGAGGACAAGAGAAGAACTCAGGCTCCTAACGAAAGAATCCTGTAGTTCTAACTATACAGAAACTAGAAGCATGGTGGTATCTTTCTGGACCAAAGCTTCCTAACCAGCCCCCAAAACAAACCAACTACTATAACCCAAGTAAAATTGCATTCAGCAACCTGCATTCTTATATTCTTCTTTCTACCACAGGACTGTCACTTTTTGATGGCTTTTTTTTTTTTTTGCCAGTTTCTTTTTCTAAAAATTTAGAAATGATCAAAAATGTCAGCCATACTATAAAAGCATTTTGTTCCTTGATCAAGTCTTTTAAACAATTATAAAGATTAATTGGCAACCCAGATAACTAACAATGGGGGAAATATGTAGTAAATACAATTATATTTGATGTTGCATGGAAAACTAAAAAAGTAAAAGACTATAAATTTGTGTGTGTGTGTGTGTGTGTGTGTGTGTGTGTGTGTGTATAGAGTCTAGTAAAAATTGTGTAAATATGATTGTTAATTAAATACAGTAGCCTCATTGGGCAGAGTGGTACATGCCTATAATTCCAGTGTCTCAGGAGGTTGAAACAGGAAGATCACAAGTTCCAGGCCTTTCTCAGCACTTCATGAAGCCAAAAACAACTTAGAGAGACCACGTCGCAAAATAAAAAATAAAAAGGACTGGGGGTGTTGTTCAGTGGTTAAATGTCCCTGAGTTCAAACTTTAGTATCAATATAGTAAATAATTAAATAAATTCACTCATTCATTAGCCTCTTGTCTGTCATGGTTTTGCTTTTTCAGTTTCAGTTACCATGGGTTAACTATAATCTGAAAATATTAATATTTTCTTGACTCTTTCAAGAAAGAGAAACCACACTCACACAATTTTTATTTTAGCACATTACATGATAATTCTATTTTATTACCAGTTATTGTTAAGATATTTCTGTGCCTAATTTATAGATTAAACTTTATCATAGGTATGTGAATATAGGAGAAAATAATTTACATTGAGTTGAGAACAATGTGTAGTTTCAGGCATCCACTAGGGGTCATGGAGTGTATCCCCTATAGGTCAGGAGGGATTGTTGTCTACAGTATATGTGAAGAGACTTGAGCTTGCTTTAACAATTTAACATAGTTCTCCATTTTTTCAAAAACCTTGGTAATATAAATTTTAAAAAAGATATTCATGTCATAATTAACAGAAAAATGGCTTTATCTAATTAAGATAATGTATAAACTTCAATTATTTTACATCTATGTGAAGAAATATCATGACTTCTATAGCAACTTATATTCAAGAAAATTATTTAATGGCCTGAAAACAATTGTGATAGTTTAAAAAAGTAATGTGCAAAGTGAATGTGTGTATGTATATGAGAGAGAGAGAGACAGAGAGACAGATAACAAGACATGCAGAGAGAAGAAACAAAACAAAGAACATTTAACTTATCATGGCAAGGAAATTCCAAAATAATAATACTATTTTTCACAGGTAGCTTATTTTATTTTTTTTGCTCATTTTCTATGTTCCAAATTTTCTATTAATGTCTAGTACCTTTATTATCAAGGAAACACAATAGATTATATTTTGTATGTAAAAATCAATGCTTAGTAAAAGCAAAGTATGTATAAATTTTTAAACTGACTATATTTCTTTCGATGAAATTGAAATTGCTTTTTGTTGCTTTCTGACTTTCTACAGTTTCCTTGTTTTCCTGTAAAGAACATATATCATAAAACATAATGTTCATTTTTAAAAAGAGGCAAAAATCCCCCATGCTTAATCAAATATTTTGATGCAACTAGAAAAATAAAAGACAGTAATTCACTTTCTCTACAACTAGATTATTACTAATCAGGAAGGACAATAGTGCACTTTATTTTATTATGCTTTCTTCCTCTGTTCTAAGCCAATAAATGAAAGGAAATATTGAAGCAGATATGTTCAAATGTCCCTAAAACAATGACTGAGATTTTAACTTGATGGAAATAAGTGAATTATTGCTGCTTCCTTCTTTTATGCACAAAGAACACTTTGTACATGGAACTTATTGAACCTTCAAACTTTCAAACTCTGCGTTAGAGAATTGCGAAATATCCCCTTGTATGTAGATGGGAGTTCTTAGGAGGCCATCATTTCAGTTAACTTTCTATCAGAATGGTGAAGTTGCAGCCTGAACTGATCTGCCATTAGAAGTTAGTAATGAGTCCAGCTTTGCATCATTTGGTGGGAAAGTTCACCAAGCTCTATGCAGTAAATCTAATGCAGTTGTGAATGAGCAAATGCTATGTGGACTTGGCCTGATGACCTGGGAAGATGGAATTGTCCTTACTGAGCATCAGGTTGGTCTATGTGCATTCAGAAGGACTGGGAGCAGATTTGTGTTCTTTGTATCCCCAGTGCCTAGTACACTATTTGGTGCTTAGAAGGTTTTCAATAAATATTTATTTTTCACATCACTGCTGAAAAATGGGAGTCCAGGAGTAACTGTTTAAAAAACAAAACAAAACAAAACAAAAAAAACAACAAAAAAAAACTTCGTTTTAATTTTAAATATAAAAAAATATATAAGATTATTTTAGGTTTATTGAATCTGTGACACACCTATTTTTTATTAGTTTTTGTTTTAATCTAATGTTTTCAGTGAAACTTTTTAAACCACTACTGTTCCCACCCCAGATCATCTATCTCTAACCGCCTGCCCCTGCCTCTCCACCACCACCACCACCATTACCACCACACACACACACACACACACACACACACACACACTGGGTGGGGGGGTCAGGGAACAATGGACAAGAAGAAGGGGGGAAGTAGGATTAGTTAAGGGAATACTGAATTTCCCTTTCAGACTGTCTCAGTGATGGAATAACATCAAGGAAAGAGGGAATATAGGGAAATCTGGTGGGAAAATGGTACAGAATCCAGAACTAAGAAATAAATGTTGAATGGATTATTGGACTTTAAAATGAATGCAACTGAAATTTTTCTTTCTGTCTAGTAAGGAGGTCCCAAAATGGTGATAGTGAGGACATTTAAAGTCTGCCATACTTATCGTACTTTCTAATTCCAGCCCTGGTTTACAGTCACCCTTTTATTAGTAAAGAAACAGCTGTGTCTGAAACTTCTATTCGAATTCTCCAAGGATCTGGCTTAATTAATCTGAAGATACAATGCAGGCACCAGCTTTTCTTTTGGATGTCATTTTTCTGAAACCTAAAATAATGTTTCTCTAACAAATAGCCCAAAGAAATGACCTTGTGGTTTTCCTTTCATATATTCAGAGATGATGGACAGACAGGCCTAATGACATGTAGTTCTGGGAAGTCTTTTTAATTGACTTGTCTACAAATTTAAAGAACCCCAGCAGCCAAGTTGTCTGCTATTTTCTCCTCATTTTCCTGATGGACTTGTCTCCAGAGAAGGCAAGTAGATTATGACTTTGTTTATTGGTTTCAGTTGGCTCTTCTGAGCCTTTGGACCTGTTTGAGGTATGATCATAGTATGCTGTAGCTTGTGGCTTAACATTTATTTGAACACAGCAGAAGTGCTATAAGGATTGAACATCCATTTACATGCCCAATGATCTGTTGTGGGAATCTTCTCTTGATCAATTTATTGCTTTTGATAATCTCTTGGACTTTTAATTTCTATATGTTAATTTTCATTGGATTCAATTATATATGTCCCTTGGATTTTAGTACTGAGCCTTTGAGATTCTGTCCAGAGCCTTTCTGTTTAGTAATGGTGATAAAAATCTGACTCTTCCCAATGTATGACTCCTACATTTAGAGTGTCTAATAAATCACTAAAGGAGCAATAATTAAACGCTTCTTTCAGTTCTGTTATTAACTCAACAAGAATGCCTGGATCCTGCTTCTAGATGTGCTATAATTTATACTATTAGTGTGAATTGTTTTGGTTTTCTAAAAATAATAAATGACCCAATGAATAGCATTTGGCCAGAGGCATACAAGAAACAATCCATAGTATATAGATTTGTTCAATGGCATTTAAAAGACCTTGATTAGAATTCATTCTGGGCTGGAGTGAAGAGAATGTTGTTTACTAATGGCTGTTTGAAGTTGTCCTACGTGGCAAAGGCTAGAGGGATGCACAAATAGAAACATTTCTTACCTCCAGTGGCTGAATCCAGCTGTCAGAAGGAGCTGACATTTTAAAAGATGGCTATAAAAATGTCTGAATGTCATGATTGCTGATGCTGTTTATATGATTTTGATTTTATGTTACCTTTGTTTGCACAGTGCTCCAGCAACGAGCTGGGTCAGCAGCCTTCAGATGTTGTGACTTTCAGGTTGTGAAAATATCAATGGTTTTGCACATGGAATCAAAGCATCTTCTCTGACATACATGTTCGCCCATGCCTGTGTTCCTGCTGTTCAAGCTAAGAACATTTCAACATGCTTAGTCTTTCAGGATTGGTAGGTCAATGTGCTCAATGATTGAGGATTCACAGGCTTTTCTTAGAAGGCTTGGGCATAAAGGTAGGCAGGGAGAAAGGAGGTATAGGGTGATAAACTTAAATGGTTCATCTTTGAAATGCAAACAGGGCTGTTTGATTGGTTTTGCCAATCTGAACAACCCTGCAATGTGTGCAATGTGTGTTCTTATGGGTCAGGCTGATTTGTTTACCAGAATCAGATTCAAAGATCTATCTGTAAAATTAGGTTGGAAGCACACACACACACACACACAATACTGAGTGAGCAAACACAATCCCTGCTCTCAGGGAACTGAGAGATAGTATGTACATATAACCATATTAAAACATGACGGTGATGCTATTAGTTGTGTGTGCATGTGTGTGTGTGTGTGTGTGTGTGTGTGTGTGTGTGTGTGTGTATGACCGTGGTGTAAATGTGCTCAAGGGAGGCAGGGGCTGGCACAAGTAGTTGGGATTTCTGAAGGTTAAGGAAGGCTTGGTATTTGATCTAGGTTTCTCAGGAAAGGTTCAGAGTGAAGATAGTGTTGACATCCGAGAGAAAAAAAGAAGTCAAACTAGCAAACCTAGGTAATGCAGAACATGGAGCACCAGGCAATACTTCGATCGGTTCTATGCACAGAAGGGTCTTAATAAATTATTCTATTATATCTGCATCACCTTTGAAAGATTCCCTATTCACTCATTCATTCATTAATACTTTGAACATTTTTTTAGGTAGCAAGCATATATTAATGTTTTGGTGGATGAGAGGATTCAGACTCTTCTAGGTCATAATAATCAGAGTCAAAAAAACACCTGACTAATAAAGAAGAATGACTTTATGACATTCAACAGTAAATGGAAGGATCTGGAGACTTTCATGCTAAGTAAAATAAGACAATTCCCCCAAAAACAAAGTTTGAATGTTCTCTCTGATATGTGGAAGCTAGCCCACATGAGTGGGGAGAAGGGAAGAAGAGTATTTCAGTGGATTAGACAAAGGGGGATGAAGAGAAGGAACGGAGTAATAGGAAAAGGAAAGACAGTGGAATGAATCTGATATAACTCGACTGTGTACATGTATGAACACACCACAGTGAATCCCACCATCACGTACATCCACAAGACTGGGATCTTAATTAGCATAAGATATACTCCATGTTTGTATAAATATGTCAAAATAGACTCTACTGTCATGTACAACTAAAAAGAACACATACAATTTTAAAAAGCACCTGGCTAAAAGGAGGGAGAACCATAGAAACACATGTAAGCTTTTAATGAGCCAAACATTGCCACTATTACACAAATATAAGTGCTTTAAACAGTTATGAAAGTCTGCAAAAAAATTGCTTTCATTTGTTCCAAAAGTTTTAAAGAAAGAATTAAGATGAATTATTGACTGTATTTGTTTATAATGAGATAAACAAGTTAATGTGTTTCTGATAAAGAGGACAGAATCAATGGCACAGTGGTAGAACATTTGCCTGGCACATGTGAGGCACTGAATTCAATCCTCAGCACCCACATAAAAATAAATACATAAAATAAAGGTATTGTGTCTGTCTCCAGCTAAAAAATATTTTAAAAAAATTAAAAAATTACGATTTCAACTTTGTTGGAAGAAAAAGTCCCAATGTCTCTTTGAATCAATAAGCATCAAAATAATTTCACTTGATTTTTTTTTTTTTAAAGGCAAGGTTTTTATGTACTGGTTTTCTGTTTCTCCCACTCAATTTTACTGTTGTCCCCCTAATAATAAATGTCTCTAGGAGACCAAGCTCATCTTTCTTCTGGCATAGGAAAAGAAAAACCATTAATTGAGATATCTACTCTGCCCAGAACTACCATTGTAGGTGGAGGGGAATCAAGGAACAATGAGGAGAAAAAAAGACAAATGGACAAAAAGAGTTGTCTTCAAGCTTACTCATCTATAAAATAGAATTGATAATAAAACCTACCTAATACCCTTATTGGGACGTTTTACTGAGGAAAAAAAAAAAATATTCTGCACTGGGAACTTCACTGGGAAAACAAGTCAGTGCTCAATTGTGTTACATCTTTCTTTTTTTGTGTTTATACATTAGTAAACCTAAATTTAAAAATTCAACAATTAACAGGAGAAATTCTAATAAATTTCTCAGGATTTTAAATTTCATAAAGGAAGGTGCTTGGAATTACTTTCAGGATCAGTTCCTGGAGTTTCTCATATTGAAGTTTGTATTTGGAGGTCACCTGTCTGAGGTGGTGATGTTTTGATCCCTTGTGTGCTCATCTTGAATTGCTTATGTTGGTTTGGCTTCTAGAATTCACTAATTGTGCGCCATTGAATAAATCTTCAGCATTGTTACTCTGGGGGAAAGCAGCTTCTGAAATTGGGATAATACAAAGGGTTAGGGGATACTGTTGGGTAATGCCCTAAAAGAAAATTTAACCAAATAATACCAGTTGGGTATTCTCCCTAACCTCCTGCCTGTACATACATGTGTAATAATTGTGATTTAGCAAAAGAAAGTGAATGGAAATTGAACAAATTGAAACAATTAAAAGATGAAGAAGGGAAACAAGAGTCAGACTTGGCCCCCAGATCTTGTGGGAAGGAACTTGGTGTTGGATAAAGAAATGGTAATGACCACTTTCCCTGTTTGCAGACTGTCATCAGTGGTTTAGGTCCTTGTGATTTGTGCTAGAGACTGGGAAGGAATGCTAACACATGAAACCAAGCAAAGAAGTGGCAAGTAATTGAGCCTTGAGGGATCCCTTTGGAAAGCATCTTGTCATTTAAAAGAATGCACTTTTGATATCATCTCTCTGGTTTCTGAGTGCCTGTTTGCAGGAAATGAAATCCTAGGCTTTGCTGTTTGAAAAGGGTAGGATAGGGGTGGGCAATGTTCTCTGAAGTAATCAAAGCCTTTTAGCATTAAAGATGACTATGGAATGTTTGGAGCTGTAGGCGTAATGTTGCAAATCAAATGGTGTATTAATATCTGCCTGGTAAATGTGGAAACCTTCAAAATTCTGCTGGTGGGTGGGTGGTCAGCATTAAATCACTGGACAGGAGCTCAGAGGCAAAGAAATCTTGAATGCTGTCACATTTTCTAAGAAAGAGGTTACTGTGAGAACTGGGGTGGGACATCAGTGAGCTCATAGAGAAGAGAGACTTTATGAATGTGGGAACTCTTACCACTGGAGGGCCCTCCATCTGACAGTAACAACCAATCCAAATGGCAGAGGTCAGCAAGAATAAAATACTAATATTGTGAAGATGGATCATGCACAACTTACATAAACAGCCTTTCAGTAAGTGTGAGTTGATAATAAAAATATATCTGTTAAGTTGTAGACTCTGATCAGCTTCTTTTTAATTTTCCCGGAATTTTGCAAGCTGATTTTTTAAGCAGAGTCAATATGGAAAATTACATTATAGAAACTTTTAATCAATTAAATGAATTGTAAAGAAAAGACTTTCATCATTTCATAATGAGTTTCCCATGTTTCACTGATACCTACACTTTTGAAGTTATTTACATGTATTGTATGGTGAAAAGAGTATATAATGGTGAAAATATTATATAATGATGACCTACTACACATTTCTTATCACATCTGCATTCTGTGTTGGGATGTTGGCAACTTGAAATCTGCTTTACCTTCAGGACCTGGGTTGTCTTTCCTCCCAACCACATCTAAAACAGCAGGGAGGTGATTCTGAAGTCCTTCAGGAGCAATTAAAAAAACAAAACAAGGTGTGCTATTTGCAATGCTATTTGCTAAAATCAGTGTCTTTATCATCCCTCCATTATCCACTATCTCAGGGACTCCATTTCTTAGCAGGCGAATGAGCAGTATGTGCTGTGGCACCAGAGCCATTGCCAAAGCCAGAGGATCCCAGGACACCACTCCAATTAATTCTAGCTTCTACTCTACCATTTTAGTCAGCTTTTTTGCTGCTGTGACCGAATGGCCCCACCATCACAACTGTCGAGGAGAAAAGTTTATTTGAGGACTCACAGTTTCAGAAGTCTTAGTCCATAGAAGGCCAGTTCCATTCCTTGGGGTTTGAGGTGAGGCTGAACATCATGGCAGAAGAGTGTGGCAGAGGGAAGCAGCTCACATGGTGATCAAGAAGCGGAGTCTCCACTCTCCAGATACAAAATATATACCCCAAAGCCACGCCCCAATTCCAATCTCCTCTAGCCACACCCTACCACTTTAGTTACCACTCCGTTAATCCCCATCAGGGTCAATGATTAGGTTAATACTCTTACAACCCAATCATTTCTCCTCTGAACCTTCTTGTGTTGTCTCACATATGAGCTTTTGGGGAACCTCTCATTTCTAAACCATAATATCTACAAATGTGCAGTCTAGTGTGATAGTCACATGAAACTATTCAAATTTAAATATAAATATTATTTTGTGTTGAGCATAAACACGAAAACCAGAGGATCTAATTTAATTGGTTCTGGTAAGATCTGAACATTGAAATTTTTTATAGGATTTGTAGTAATACTACCATGGATCCAAGGTTGAAAACTTCTAGTCCAGGTTAACTTTTGCCCCCCACCTCCCTGTGGAAGTCCTCTTTCTCTTATTACCCTGCTGCCTACATGACTTACCCGTGTTTGCTTTCTTAGTGAATCTTCCCTTAACTCCATGTTGGTTACACAGTTCAAGACTACATAACCCTCAGAGCTGCAAATAAGACATCTCCAAATAAGACAGATATTCTTACCCAGTAGCTCCACTGAAAGTACAAGGGAATAGCTTAATTGTCCTGGCTTGGAGAATATATGTCCATCTCTCAACCAATCCCTGTAGTTAGGGCAGTCATGACTCTGCCTGGTTGTGCTTCTAAATGGAAGCAACCCTGCCATAACAGCTGCCAGGCAAACAGATGCCCACTCCCCTGAATGATATACTTATTATTATCATATGGGTTAAGGGCTCCATTGTAAGCTTCAGTAAGAAAAAATAAATGGTGGTAATACTAAAAATGGTACCCAGATAATTTAAAGTTTGCTCTTTTGGAAAGCATCTTACTAGAATAAAATGACATGTATTTTTGAACAACCTTTTTACATTGATCCCATTTCAAGCACTATGCCCTCAACATATGGTAGTCCTGATTTTTCTTATTGGGCCTTAGTTGCCAGGGAAAGCCCAAAGCTGTACTACAGAAGTTCTGAGATGTTCTCTCTAATCCGTCTCCAACTAGCCTTGAGCCCTTGGACAAGTGCCTTAACATTTTCTCTATCAGCTGCCTAATCTGTAAAATGGAGATGAAAATACCTATCTCACAAAGGTGGTGAGGACTTGATGAGATAAAACTGATGAGATAATTTTGAAGAATCTATCAGATTACAGCTCTAAAGAACTATTCATACTTTATTGGCTAACCAAGTAAAGAACACCAAAATAATTATTTTTAACGTAAAACTTCCTCCAATATATATTCTTCCAGCTGCCAATCTGACTGAATTGCAGATGCTGTCTTTGCTAAGGCATAATGTTATTGAAAAATTTCAAATAATTTTTTTCTGGTGATAATTACTGATCATTAAGTGTGACATTAAAATAAAAATAAAAATGTATAAAACAAAATGCATTCATATAGGAATACACATGATTTTTTTTCCAAATAAACTCAATTAATATTTGGGAAAACATCTCTCATTTGTTTTATAACCTTTCAATCAAGTTTCCTAGTTTAATTTTCTCCCACTCCTAGAGCATCATTTCTATCTTATCTGCCAAGAGATTTTTCATTCAAGGTCTCAAATAGGTAAATTTCTTTGAATCTTCCATGACAAAAGTTCTCTGTTTTTACAAAGTTTCTGAATATCACACACACACACCACATGCACACCATGTGAAATTTTGGATGCAGGTCCTCACAGAATGTGTCACTTCTTATAAAGGTAATCTGTTTATTGAGTTTTTTTTTTTTTTTTTTTTTGGTATGGGGATTGAACCCACAGGTGCTTTACCACTGAGCTACCTTCCCAGTCCTTTCTGTTTTGAGACAGTACTTACTGAGTTGCTGAGGTTGGCCTTGAACTTGTTACCCTCCTGCTTCAGCCTCTTGAGTTGCTGGGATTCCAGGTATGTGTCACTACCCCTGGCTATCCAGTTCCCATAAGTGGTCACCCAAAGTATCATTCTTCCCTCTCTCTACATGTAATCCAATAAATGTTGAATGTTGAATGAATGATGGAATCAGAAAATCAGTTCTTTGATGTTGATGAGAAGTTAGAGTAACAAAAAAAGAAGTCCAAAGAAGATTCTTAAAATTTTATTTTAAATTAATATGGAAATAGAATGAATGAGCATTCACAAAATATTTATTCTATGCCAGGCATCACGCTGGAGATGGGATTAAGAGTGAATTGCCATCAGAGCTATACAAAAAATAAGCAAGGGGTGGAAACAGGCCATAATGGAGACTTCACTTAGTTAGCGTGGTCCAGGAAGGACACTCTGAAGAGATGGACTATCATCTGGGGACTGAGGAAAGAGAAGGAAGTAGTTTTTCAGAGACCCAGAGGAAGGCATTTCTGATAGAGGGAAAGAGCTAGGAAATGTATGAGGACTTGAAAGAAAGGAAAAGGACTGGAACATGAAGAGTAAGGAAACAAAGAAACTGAGGCCCAGAGTGGTTAGCTAAATTGCATGTCACAAACCTTAGTAAGTAAGGAAGCCTGATGAGGTTAGGGAGACTCCAGATCCCATGTAGTCCACAGACTGTGATATGTTTGTACCGTATCTGTGATAGTTAGGGAAATTAAAAGAAAGTGTTATCAGTGTTCTTTCCCCATTGAATCAAGTGTAGACCAGTTTGACGATTGTCAAAGTGGTGTGGAATTATCTGCAACATGAGCTGCATATGAGTCAGGAACTTATGGACCACGTATCAGTCCATGATGGATTGGGAGAAAAATGGGCCTTCACCTTAGATGGTTCACAAAGTACCACTCAGTGCCATATACTCTGCTGCCACAGGTGAAATGAGGTGTGATATCTCCTCTCCTGTGTCTCCTGATATTCTGCATTATATATCATGTGCAGAGTATCATTTGTAATTTGCCTTATGAAAGTTCATTTTCTTTCTTGGTTGCCTCTTGAGCCTGTGAGGAGGTAAGTATGAGAGCAAGGTCCAGAAAGGAAAGAGGCCCTATGACTTCCCACTTGGCACTGATGCTGTGATGTAGCAACTTGAGTCCACGATGGACAGTCACTCCCTGCAGCCATTCTGCAGCACCTGTGGACCTTGTAAGCCAATGGGAGAAGTGTTGTCATGTTGGCACTGAGGCAGCATTATCCATGATCAAGTCACCTGAGAGATCTGAGATGGTGTCGATTGCTCTAACAATATACATTACATTTTTTTTCCTCTATTAAGGCAATAACCTAATCTTTAGGCTACAACCCAGAAGCCTGGAGAAAAGAGATTTGTTGTGAGATCTGAGTAGATTCCTATAATATCATCACCATGGGGTCAGAGCAGAGGGATGCTGACAGGAGTGTGAGTGACATCTTCATGTATGAGGAATGACACAATTATCATCAGGTGAAGAAAAGATGACAATAGTGTTATTCCTATCACTAGGCAGAAAATCACTATCAACAGTACATTATCCAGCCATCTATGACCCAGCACGATGACCCCTATTCATATTTCCCTGCCCCTTGCTCTGACTAGAAAGGTGTCTGTTATTCCTTTGCCAGGTCAGATATCAAGTACATGGCACCTGTGTGATGAGTTCACTTTAGTCTCTTTTGCTACCATCTATATCACCTCATGTGTTCCATGTTCTGCATTGGCTGTGGAAACAGATTCATCTCCCTTTCCTGAAAGAAAATGGGTCCCACAGCCTAACATGTGTGCAGTTTATTTCCCTCCTTTCCTTCTTCTTTCCTTCCTTAACTAGAAAATTACAAAAACTTCTGATAAGAAAAATCACAGTGTCAAGTGAACCTGGTCAAAAGATGGGCATCCCTTGCTGTTTTGAGCACAGTCAAAACCCTGGTAAAGACATTCCGCAGGCCTCCAAATTTCACAAGATCCAGATGCTTCCACAAACAAGTCACACACAGATGAAATGTGTGATTTTTAGAGGACATTTAGTTCTCCCATTGTTTTATTCAAAAACTATGGCAATTTTATTTCAAATAAAGCACCAGCTTATTCCAATAGAAGACAAACATGTGCCTGGGATGATTTTTTTTTTTTTTTTTCCTTTTTTTGAGACTATTCAAGGGCAATAGGGAAGCCACTACTTCATAATGCAGCACATGAGTGGGCCTGGGCATACAAAGGTATGTATGGAAAAGCATGGATTTGTACTGGAATCCTTTCTACATCTGAATTCTTCCTCCACACCTCCTACTTCCTGCATCTTCAATGTTGTAAGATTTTCTCTATTGTTTTATTATCTGAATTGCCTCACTTAAGTTATATCCCCCATGTGTGGGGGAGGAGAGGGGATCTAAGAAAACCATTTCTCTGCAGTGTTGAAACATTTGTGAACTCTTAGGAGGAGTGAAAAATCCAATGACATTTATTAGATGACGACTGTGTTCACTGACATCCTGAAAGCAACACATTGTTTTGGCTTTAAGAGGCAATGCCTAAATTTTAATGTGAGCTACTAAATATTCTTTTCCATTATAACACAGACTCTAGGTAGGTGACAGTTTGGAAATTTTTTTTCTACTCATTTATATCCCCTTTCTATATTACCACCACTTAAGCTAATACAAAAAATATTCTTCACAATTTTAATATAGAATGCAGATAAAAGCATTCTTGATTTTGTGGTTATTTTCTCATTTCTTTTGCTAACCTTATTTAAGAAAATTAATGACAACTGAAGGTAATCAATGATAAAACTGTACACATATATTGTCTATATATCTTATTAATGATCCCTGTGATGAGAAATCAAAATTAAATGAGAAAGCCTGTTCTGTTACTGAAGGAGTAATGTGTAACCATCCCTTAGTGAACCATAGCTGACCTGTCCTCCAGCAAAGTCTCCAGAGCGGCAGTGTCATAGATGATACATTCTGTTACGATAACAGTGCTTTTTATTTTTAGGATGCCACTTATAATGGGAAGCTGATCTTTGCCAAGATAGTACTTACCATTCTGATCTCATAAATAAATAAAAGCTGAGTTTTTTGATCCTAAGAATTGAAACTGAAGTGGAGATATTTTCCTGTTTTGAGCCTAGCTCAGTCTCCTCTCATCACTTGTCTACATAAGAAATTAGTATATCATTGTCTTCCTAGATGCTGTCTCTGATCCTAAGTGTGTATCCTTTGGCCATTGCTGTTTCCTGATATTATTTACCTCTTACAGATGAGGTTAAGGCTAAAGGAAGTTATTTCTGTAGTGCTAATTGTTCTTCTATGACACTTGCAAATTGATTTGCCAAGAAGAGTGCCTCTCAGTCCACAAATTTCTTTAAAAATCAATGCAGATGGTGAGTTAAATTTATTGTGGTTTAGACCCAAACCATGGTATGTGGGAGCGTACTTGGAACACAAGGGATAGGGAGATATTGTCAGTATTATAAAAGGCCTAATTCAATACTGGATAATGGAATCATCCATACTCGATGATTAGGTCAGTCATCTTACTCAACAGCATCCCTGGACACAAAATTCAGTACCTGGCAATATATAGCAATACTAAGAATATGTGTGATCCGGATTCTGTCTACCTAGGTTCAAATCTGGTCTCTGCTACTTACTAACAATGTGATCCTGAGATGATAATTTTTCTGTGTTTCTGTGCCTTCAACTGTAAAACAGGCAATATGATTACTTAACTCATAGAATCCTGAAAAGATTGAATAAGGTAACATGAAAAGTGCATAAAGTGCTTAGCTCATAATCTAAATCTGTGTTAATCATATAATGTATTTTTATACCTACCAAACTTTGAGCTGTTATCTGGAGGGGGCTGGCAAGGACAAAATTACAAAGGGCAAGAACCCAAATGTGAAGATGGAAGTCTAACTTAGCTGGAAAAGTAAAAACACATACACCAGAAAAAGATAAGCCAGAACGACTCCAGACATATTAAATAGCATCTAACAGGATTTGAAGGAGGGCAGGGAAGTGAAATAGAGGCCCACAGCTACTCTTTTCTGGTCTGGAGAGTTTTATTGAAGTCCCTATGTCATAAAACAGTTTTGCTACCAGTGAGGATAATTTGATGCCTTAACCATTTTCATTGTGTAGCAGGTGTGACTCTCTCTTGATGTCTGGAATATAAAGGGGAAACTCTGAGAAAAGACATCAACCTCTCAGAGGCTTAGACCTGGGAAAGTAATAGGCAGCTTCCGGCTCCCCAGGCCACTCTGCATAAAGCATCCTTGCTCCCTGAAGGCCTCCGACATTCCTCAGTGATATGAGCAGGGAGGAGAGAAATGCTTTCTAGTTGGCTCAGATTACTTCGTTCTGGTTAAATGAAAAAGTATTAGCGTACATTCCTCGTCACCACAATTCCAGCTGTCCAACTTGGTGTTCTTCATGCAGAGAAGTAGGATCTTTTTAACGCCTGAAATTTAAAAAGAAATGTGTTGCTGAACAAAACTCTGATTCCTACCCTTACTCCCTGCCTCTTATGTGTGACAGGAAGGTGAAAAGGTCAAGTCTAAATAATAGATGTTCTTTAGTGAGAGCAGCATTAGCAGATGCTATATGATGTTTGCCATTCAGAAAGGCACTGATCAGATAGAAAGCCCCTAAGAAGGAAAATAAGACAGAGTATTTAAGTGTATATTAAAAGGATCCCAGTTGTATTTAATGTCCAGCTGACTTTGGTTGCTAATTCCATTCCCATAACAGCCCCAGGACTCCCTGGTTAACTCTGGGAGCCCAATTCACTTATCTTTGTTCACCCCTCTCCTGACACCATGTCTAAACCCTCCTCCTGGACCTCTGAAATACACAGAGTTGCACACAGTGTTTCCTTTATCTTCCTATTTTCTTGAATTCTTTCTTTCATTTTCTTATTTAAAAAAAAATAAGTAAAAGCAAATTTAGATATTCTAGAAGAGACTGCATCCCCCAAAGTCTCCTGCAATTGGGGACGTGGATCCTGCTGGTGCCAGAGAATTTCCCTCATTGCCATTTTTATCTCGTTCTGGCACCTTTTTCTGTAAGACCCTATCAGTGGACCTCATGGGTCTTCAAGTCATGTCCTTCAATGACCTCTCCACACAACTAACTGCCTTCTTTTCTAACCCCGCCATATTCTTGGTGGTTGTAGGATCCTGGCTTATCACTTCCTTGACCTCTTCTCCTCTGAGGACTTCCATTTTTATTCTACCTCAGCTACCCATCTAATGGCCACATTCTAGACACTGTCATTATCAGTAACCAAAAACTCTCCATCAACCCAATTTCATGGAACCTGGTCTTGAATTGCTTTTTTCTCTTTTCAGCATAGCATACGACTCTCAACTTTCTGACACCATCACTTACTAGTTTTTAAAAATGTCTGGGAGCCATTGTTTCAATTGTCTTGTCTTTGCTCCTTTTCCTCAAGTCCTCCATACTCCACTTAGATTTCATGGAAAACCACTGTTACTTACGTGCCCTTGCATAAACTTTCTCATTCCTCTCTTTCTCCTTTGAGCTACTGTCGTCCATTCTAATTCTGGCTGTGTCCATCTTTTTTTGTTTGTTTGTTTGTTTGTTTTTTTAAATCTCACTAAAAGTAAAATAGAATAACTTATTTCTTGTGCTAAGAGATCCCTGAAACTCCCTCCTGCAATCTCTACCCATTATCCATTTGGTTTGTATTTCCAGATCTCTGGTAAAATGCCACTCCATCAGAGGGGTCTTCCCTAACCAAATTAACTATCATCTATCCATCCCTCTAACTCTAATAAATACATATGTATCATCATTCTTTCTACTCCTAGCTTTCTGCATACCATTATCTGATTTAGTTTTCTCTGTATCTTAAAACCTCTTGAGATGGATAAATAATTTATTCTTGTATGGTTTTCTGAAATAGAACATAAGCTTCGGGGAGGGACAGACTTTTGTGTGTTTCATTCATTGCCAGATTTTTAGAACCTATTTTGCATATGGTAGGTGTACAATAAATATCTTTTAAGTGAATAATATGGAACAATGGATTTTGAACTTGGATTTTACTTTTGTCTTTACATCACTGCTATGTCCAACACAAGTTTACTTTCCAGGAATTCCAAGTTAAAGAAACACTTTAATTAGAGAATTTGCCTTTGAATAAACCCATTTTATGCCTCTCCCTCTACCAAATTTGTGGCCTGGTTAATGTTTTTTCTCTGATAACAAAGCTACAGAAAGAGCTGGCACACCTGATATAGCCCTCTCTTTAAAGTAGGCACATCATTAAGTGGTTTCTCATAGTATTGGTTTGTACATTTTAGATGAATTGGGTAGAGGGGGATAATACTTAGTTAAACAATTAAATCTTTTCTTGATTTTTAAAAAAATTTAAAGTACCATTTAATTAAACCCTTTTGGAGAATTATCCTGCCTCAGGAGAGCTAGAGAAGTGATAACAGCACAATCAGTTTGACACTCTATCTACACAAGAAAAACATATGCACTACAAGATTCAATATCACTGTCTTGTCTTCTGCTCTGATTGCCCAGGTATGTTTCTTAGCCATTAGCTTGCTTTTTGTGTTTTCCTTCTTTGTCATTGGGTGGGCTTTTATGTTTTCTGTGTTAAAAACACTACCCTTGAGATTGCTGTTACGGTGATCCCAATCTCAAGAAGACAAGTTTACAAAGGGAATGAGAAGAAAATGGAGGAAAAGCCTGGCTTTGAGCTGCCGAGCTGCATGTGGTTCTGCATTTGCTGCTTGTTCACTGGGGGGAAAAGCACCTCCACAAGTGTCATGTCACAGAGGCTGAACTGTTCAGGGATGTGCAGAACCCTTGAACATCCTCTGGCATCATTTATTTATTAACATCCTGGGCATCCTTAAGTACATTTTGAGCCCATGGTCAGATTACCAGACAAGGCAAGGTCCCACTCCTGCACTTGATTCAGCATCTGTCATCTGACCAAAGTATGAATTCATTGAGTAGGATGGTGATTGACAGGTTCTGCAAAAATGACTTCCTTAGCTCCGAAATTCTCTATAGTGGGTCTAGGGAAGTGGCTCCCAAATAAAATAAGAGCAAGATCTCTCACCATTTGGGATGCTTGCAGCCTTCATTCTTGTTCATTACGTGGTTTAGTTTTGCTTCTCTCATTAGAATCCTCTCTTTGGCAGTCTCACAATGGGGGCAATTGAGTCCTTATTAGTTATGGCTCCAGAATTGCTTCATAGGTTGAGAGTAAGGATTAGAGCTGCTGATTGACAGGAGAGAGGGTAGGGAATTGCTGTTGAAAGTGTCTGAACAGCACACACTCTTTTAAAAGATTGCATATCTGTTTGTCATGGTGTTGGTTGGATTGGATAGTGGTTGTGCTAATAGAAATCAGAGTGATTTTAAAGGATTCCTCCTATGAGCCCCTTACAACCACCCTCTGAAAAAAAGTTTTGATTTATGTCTTTATGTCAAATTCCATTATAAATGAGCCACAAACTTTGGAAATTTTTAAAATTATTTTGAAAATCAAAGATTATAGGAATCTCCCTACCTCCATTTCCCCTGCCTTTGTGTATAACTTGGGGTTTTCCAAATTCAGGATAAAATGTCATTGCTGTAAAATAAATAGATTTGGAATGTGTTTTGATACACTCTTTCCCCCAAAAACATTCTACTGCTACATATTTAGGGAAATATTTTGCGGTTAAAAACTGTTCCAAATTTGGTAGAATCTACTTATTAATGTATTTCATTCAATATAAGTTGCTGTTGATTATAGCATGGACTCTTTCTAAATGCATTGCTAAGAAAAAAAAAATGCTGCCAATTTAACCATGATATTAAAAATAATTCGTAGCAAAATAAAAGGCCATGTCGTTGAGTTTGCAAGATACTTCAATTCACAAAGAGATTCACAAAGTACATTCTTATATCATAGGTTCTGACAGGTACTGCAGCAAAGAACTCTGCTCAAATTTCCTTAATCCAGCATTTTTAAACCTCTTGGTTAGCCATCTGAATTTCTATTATACCATCGTATCTCAGAACATTTGTTAAAAATTATTTGGAAATAGCTAGTGGAATATCATCTAATACAGGCATGTCAAAGACAGGTGATCCATTGAAAGATTTGAAGAAAAGGAAAGATAAGAGAAGAAATGAAAGATGACAATGAAATGAAACAGATGGGACAAGTCAGGTAGGGCAAATGTTAAGGGTTCAGACAAAAATCAAGGAAAAATATTTTGAGTAAGCTATCAGATTTGTGTGAGAATCTGTTACTTTCCTTTTTCAAGTAGAAAAGAATAGGGAGGAGGAGATGGGAATTTTGATTCGTGAGAGTTCATGGGGGGACATAATCACAAAGGTTCTTCTTATTGATGTAAACTTAGCAATAAGTATATAATTTGTCCTAGAATGCTTCTTAAATCTGACCTTAGGTGTGACCCAAATTATATTTGTGAAATTTACATGGGAAAGGTTTGGGGAAGGAGAGAGATGGTCCAGATCCTAGGAAATAAATGTTTGCTTCAACTTTGGAGTTACTGCTCTATTATCTGTAAAGTGAGATGAACAAAACTGAATGACAGAGAACCCTTGGAATGCAAATGTTCACCACTAGGAATCTAGAATGTCAGACTGTGTCATGGAATTGTAAAGAGGAGCAGTAAAATATGTGGGGGGTAAATACTGGGCCCAAAACATTTCCAAATCTGTTCATTTTAGGCCAGTAATGTTTTATCCTGAATGTACAAATGAAATTTTGTCTTGTTGAAAATCTATTTGAAATAGATTATACAATTATACAATTATACAATATATAATTATACAATAATACAATTATAATATAATTATGGTAACTATATATTTATTATATATTAATAATTCATATTGTATATATTATTATAATTATAAATTGTATGACATATACTTATTTACATATCTATAAAATAAAACTATTTTACATTGCTATATGTATAGCAATGTAAATCAATGACAACTGAATGGTAAGTGTAATTAGGAAGTTCATATTTAACATAATAGATTATTTGCATCTATAAGAAATATAGCAAAATTAGGAAAATATAGTTAAAAATAAAGAAAAGATTAGGTGGGCTATAAAACATTACCAAATATAATATGTGTATTACCAGATATGTGTATTACAATATCCCCAAATTATCTTATTTGTTGCTTTTTGTTTATTCTCTGTCTTATCCACTTGGACAGCATCTCTTGTAAGAGTAGACTTTGTCTTTCCATTATTATTTTTCAATTTTTATATTAGTGCCTGGAATATAGGGATCACTCACTAAATATTTACACAGTGTTGGCTTAGGGAATAAATGAATAAGTAAAATATAATCTCATTCGCCACATTTGTTACTCTTCATAATTTGATAATGTGTCCTCCTTAAAGCTTTTAAACTTTTGCTTAGTATATTGTATTCTTCTGAGGAATTTATTAAATTTACAGATGGTGGGATTTTTATACAACAATCCCTAATGTCACAGAAGAGGGAATGGCACATATATATGAACTGCCTTAATGTGCTCAGTCATGATTACACATCGGTGATGAGAAGTGACAGAAGGCAGTCTGCAGAGACATTTACTCAAGCAGAAAGAGGTCATGCTCAGCATCACTTGACAGAAGCTGTCCATGGCAGCATTGCCAAATAGCATGGTGTCTGCAGAGAAAGCCAGAGAGACTTCTCTTTTCCTTATTATCATTTTCCATCCAAAGTTCAGGGACAAATTTACTCTGCTGTCCTTTTAAAATTCCTTTCCATGAAAGAGCACCCCCCCCCGCCCATGCACAGATTCCTCTAACCATGAGTAAACTTCTGGTGGCCTACCTGTGGAACGACACCACAGAGGTGAAGCACATCTTTGAACCTGGATTCTCAGATGGGGATGAAATGATGTCTCAGCATTCCAAGGATATGATATATACATTTTTTTTTTTAACATAAGACTTGGATTGTAAACTTCTAAAATATTTTTATATGAGAATATGTACAGGGGGATATATTAAGTTTTCTGTCACTTTGTATTCTAATGCTGCTACATATAGAAGGAACAAATCTTTTAAAATTCTTTTTTGAGTTTTTCCTCTTTCAGAGAAAATCAGAGAGTTGATTTGAAACAGCATTTTTTAGAGACAATTCTCAAAGCACTCTGGTGTACTTTTTAAAGTAACATCAGAATATTTTTATTTTACTCTTTACAGAACAGAGTCTTTTTAATAATTTCTAATACAGTTTACCATGTGAACATATTTACATTAATTCCCATCTATGAATAGACATTCATTCAACCTTATAGAGACCCATTCTGTGACCTAGAAACTTTTTTGAATTCTGAAAATTAAGTGATGTATGGGATTATTCTCAAGGAACACAGGATGCAGGATATAATATCAATAAAATAAATACAGTATAATATTGTAAGAAAAAGGAATGGGCTTTTTGAAATTATTATAGATAAACAAAGAAAGGTGAAGAATTTCAAAATTCAGGCACTCTGATTTAAGAGGTGTACATCCTAAATTGTATACACATATAATTGATTAAGTTAATTTATTATGGAATGAGAAATATCAGGAAAAGAGAGGTTAAGAATGATTGGTAAATGAATGACCTGCCTACACACCCATTTAATGGTATTCCATTTAGCAAAACCAGGCTTATCACATAGATCAAAACACCAACCATATTTAACCTATTAAACTATAAGCTGGATCATATGGCTCCTGAGCCTTAAAGTCTTAAGGGCTCATGTTGGCCTTAAAGGCTCCCAGGATCTCTCTAACCCTCATCTCTTGGCTTCTTCTGTCACTCTCCTGGTTCATCCTACAAAAGCCCAGGTATCCTTGCTGATCTCCACATCTGGCCTTGCTTCAGTTCACTTGCTCTTTCTATTCCTTCTGCCCTAAATGCCCTTTTTTCAACCACATCTCCTCCACGGTGCTTTTCAATTTAGTCTGCCCTGATATCTGTACTTAAATTTACATACTGCCCCCTCCTTCCTCAAACTCTAAACTAACTTCACAATCTCCCAGAATCACGCTATGTAGCTGTATGGTGGATTGGAAGCCAAAGTGTAAAGATAAGATGTGGTTATTTTAAAATCCTCATTATCCTTTCATAATTTGGAGGTGAAAGATTCAAAGGTCATTTTTTATGGAACCCTCCTCTTATCTGTTGTGGTCACTTTCTACCAATTCTCCCTGGACACCATGCTGCTCTTGCAACATCCTCTAGAATTAGGTATTAGATTTCATATTGACAGCAAATATACAAATATGCATTTGAATACATATGTGTATTTATATAAAGGGATATACAGTCAGCAGTCACAAGAAATACTTGAGTCAAATTCCCATCTGTAAAGTGGGATACCTGTATTACCTAACAATGCATTCTCATTAGGATAGGTAAGTTAACATGTCAAAATGTCTCAAAATTGAAGATTGCTTTGACGTTTTGCATTGTTGTAATAGGAACATGCATATGCTTACTAACTCTTATATTTTTAGAGAATGTTCTACTTCCAAAAGCAGTAAACCAATCACCATTGTTTTCAAGTAAACCTTTTTATTTTCTAAGGAAATATTGTTGCTACTATTTTAATGGTAAAACATACTCAGAGGAAGTCAGTGATCTGTAATCAAATTGCTACTGAAAAATAAAGTGTTTTCCAATGATGCTGGGAGTCTTTTCTGCTCCATTATTTTTTTCCCACCCAAAGATGAGACTAATGATGTTTAAGATTGGAAGGGGTTGGAATTGGAAAATCATCAGAGTAAAATTTAAGAAACATCAAGCGATAGGATATCTAGAGAAGACATTTTGATAAGGCTCGAGATATTTGTATTGTCTTAATGTACTTCTTCATAGATTACTTATTAGTTGTAAGTCAAAAAATAGTATATATACAATGGAAAAGTTGTACAGTACTTTGGCCAGATGATCAGCCTTACCAGTGACAAACAGGTAGACATCATGTGCTTATGAATATGATATCCCGAGGACACAATATGACATATGTATGTGTCAGCCAGGAATAATACATAACCTGGATTTATTCTCAAGGAAACATGAGATGATCCAAAGTAAAGAACATTCTTAAGCAAAACAAAAATGCTGAATTCTTTAAAACTGTCGATACACAAAAGATGAAGAAAAATCAAAGATTTATTCCAAGTGATAGAAGACTAAAGATACATGACGATTAAATGCTCAGTAACTGGATCCTATAATGTAGAGGGAAAATGCTATGAAAGTAATTGTGGGCTAAATGGCAAAATTGATACACTGATTGTAGCATATTGTATCAACATTAGATTTACTGATGTTGTAACTGTACTATAAACCTATCAGAGAATATCATCATTATTCTTGAGAAATTCGCATTGAAGATTTGGGCAAAAGGTATGTTTTGCCAATTTATTCTTAGATGGTTTAGAAAAAATGCATTTTTAGTAGATGGATGGATGGATAAGTAGCACTAGATCTAGACAGAACAGAAAAATGAAGGCAAATAAGGAAGATATAATAGGTGAACCTGTGGAAAGGACAGATCAGTTCTGTTGGATATTCTTTGTACTATTCTTGCAACTTTTCTGCATTGGAAATTATTTCCAAATAAAAGATTTTTAAAAATAACGAGGTACAGTAACTGTGGCTTCTGTTTATTTGACTCATCTGAAAGAGTTTACTTTCTTTTGTAAACACCTAACTTAAAATCAGGCAGGGACTTAGTCTCCTGGGAAGGTAAGATGTTTTGTGCATAAAAATAGCAATAGAGAGGTGTTTGATATGTTAATATTTTACTGCATTTTCATTTTTTATTATTTATTATTAATGAAATGCGGTTGTCTTTGAAGCCTGCTGAGTATTTAATAATGAAATTGTGCATCGTTCATTTTCAAATATCTGTGCTCCATATGTTGTTAGGAACACCGATTCAATATGCACTTCAAATCATTTCATAAAGGGAGAACTTACAGACCAGTTAACCAACTGATGCGCTTTAAGTGCATGTTTGATACACAATTGCCAGATTGATGTGCAGGTTATTAGTCCTGTGCTGTATGCAGTGTATCCCTGACATAGCAAGCTTCCTGGAGTCCATAGTTCAAATGTATTCGTTTTGAATGAGTGATGATATTCTTCCTTAGGACCCCAAATTGGTCTTGGTCTTAAATTTTGTCCCCAGTGTTTACCAGCATGCTCATTGAAATACCTGTCCTTGACTAGTTTGGAATGAGGGAATGAAACTTGCTTTAATCCTCAAGAGAAGAAACAGGACATTTACGAGAGCTGTGTCCCAAAGCTTCCCCCTTATTCATGATCCCATCCCAGCTCATTCTTCTCCCTTTCTTGTCCTCTCATCCCTCCTCATTTACATCCTCCTCACTCATTCTTCTTCCTGTCAGCTCTTCTCTTCCAAATTCCTCTCTACTTTAGCCCCAAGTGATCTGCAAGCAGATGATCCATAACCACAGGGTCCTCCTCTCCTGGGACAACTGACAGAATAAATAAATGTGTTCTTGATGACCAAGTGTTCGAACTGTGGTGAGGAAGGCATACACATATCTATCTTCCATGCTGTCAGTAAGAATGGAAAGTCCACACCCAGATGGACCTGAGTTTATCTCCCTTCTGCAGCACCTATTGCTTGTGTGAGCATCCTATGTCAAACTTTCTGGATCATAGACTCTTCATCCTGCAGGAAGAGGTAATGATAATACCAATGCAGGGGTTCTCCTGAGGGTCAAAAGCTGTCCAGCGTGTTGTTGTAACTGTTATTTTATTCAGCAATGTCACTTCTTTACTTTCACTTCCTGGAGAGTTTACCTCTTCAACTGTAAGGCAGTCTTCCCTGATCTTCTGGGGTAGTAAGCAGTTTGGATACAATTCGAGTGAAGGAGCTCAGGAAATGAGTAGGTTAAGTTCTCTCCTTTCAACTTTTAGTCCCCCAAAGTGTCACAGAGTCCGATGTCTCATGAGTTGAGCCTCCAAGAACCACATGCCAGCTGTTAAAGTGAATAGAATAGTCTGATAATGACCAGATCTTGTGTTGGTGAAAGCCAGTCTTCTTATTGTGATTTGAAAATTCTTCTGAATTGGAGATGGAAAGATCTTTCTCAGATCTTCCCTATTGGCAGAATTCCAGCTGGAACATATGGCCATTGCCTGCCATGACAGTTTGTTCCTAATACTTCTAGAAACACTGTTAAGATGGGCATGCAGGGAGAGAGTGTTCTTCATGTCTAAAAGACTTCTGTCTTCCAAGAATGTCGGATGTTGCAAGTATGAAGTGACCCAAGAAATGCTGGTGTGGCGAGAATAAAACCAAGCACCATGTATCTCAGCCAGCCTATTGTCTATGCTGTGTCCACACACAGGAGGACACTCCAGAGGAGAGAGTGTGACGGGCTCTCAGAACTGAGCTTTGAAGAGAAGAGGTTTGGCAGTCTTTTTACAATTTTCTGCTATACATCTGGGAAATTCTTGTTGAGAGTGTGAATCACTTTGCAGATCTCAGAAGTGCTTTTCCCACACTTTCAAGTTACCAGTGCAAGGCAGAGTTTCTGGCTGAATGCCAGTTTAGGAAAATCACTCTGCCTCTATCAAGCCTCTTCTCTCCTTCTAACCCTGCCCCATTTCCTTTTCTTTTCCCTAGATATTTTAACTTCCATTCATAGACTGCAGAGCATAATTTCTTGGAATGAATAACTAGACAAAGCCCAAGTCTCAGACAGCTGTGGTCCTACAAACACACACACACACACACCAATCACATACATCTATATATGCTTTCACTTCACAGACTTATACCAGTAACAGCTTGGTAATAGCAAATTAGAATATGAAGGTGGTTTTAACAAAACTCAATTTATTACATCCATAGACTTATGTACAATTTAACCAGCTATTCTGATTATGAAATATATGTGTTCTTAACTACAAGTAAAACAAAAAACTATTATAAACTTGATACATTGAGGATCATTTGCCTTTTATAAAAGAAGCCTGAGACAAACACTCCAGCAGAGATGCTTTACTCAAAAGTTTCAGACACCCACAGCACATTGACTTGAGTCTCATGGTCTCAAAACAGCTGCAGAAGCTCCAGCATCATGTCCAGAAAACATCAATATTCTTGCAGCTCCCCATATTTAAAACCTCATTAAAGTCAAGGGAAAGGGCAAAAGCCAAAGGTATCTGTCTGCTGAGTCTAAAACCTGGATTAGAAGGGTAATATTGTCCTCTACTGCCTAAGTACCCACTCAAGCAAGAACCCATTATGTCTTGTTGGTCAGAACTGCTGTGAGTCTGTCCTAGCCTGATACTATTCAGCAGGGAAATAAATAGAATGAAGGATGCTGGTAGAATCAGCTAACTGATTGTGTTTGCCACAGGTCTCAAGCAAATAATGAAGAACTATCTATGCTTTTTTAGAATGGTCAGGTGGCTAAGTTATAAACAGAAAACATCTGTCAGTAGAGATGTATGTACCAGGTTGGTGAATTCAGGTTTCAAAGATATGGAGCAAAATGATAGATTCAGCATCAAAAAAGTTGTTGCAGTAAGCAGAATATTCAGTTGGAGCTGTAATTAAGTTTGTTTTAAATGTCTATTTGCCATCCCTTCTGGGGAGAAAAACTTGATAAACCTACTAATACAATTAAATGTTGTTTTTATTTCATTCAGAGACAGATAGTTGAATTCAATTCAAAGAGTATTTATAGGCTCTCGACTGTGTTCAAGAGCACTGTGCCAATGCCACAGGAATTCTGATGCATGCTATAACACAGATGGACCTTCAGGACATTAAGCTAAGAAAAGTAGGCCAGACACAAAGGAAAGGTATCCTGTGACCCGCCTTACATGACATACCTAGGGTAGTCACATTGATAGAGGCAAAAAGTAGACTGGAAGAATGAGGGAACAGGAGTTACTGTTTAACGCTACAGGGTTTGTGTTTGGAAGATGAAGCAGATGCTGGTAATGATCCCATGACCACATCAATATGCTTAATAAAGCAAAGCAATTGCCACCAAAGGGTTTACAACTAGCGGGAAGTGGGAAAAGGGAACTACTTTGAAACCCAGTGGAGCCCAAAGCACAGGCCAATAGGGATGAAAGAATTATCTGTGGAATCAGGATGTTGAAAGCATCCTATTTGCTCAGCTCAATCTACATTCTTTTCCAGTCTTACAGCATTTTCTAGTTTTGGATGGATCTGGGTTGATATTGTCGAGTTTACAGGTGAAGTGGTAGAAGTGATGGGGAGACATATCAGGAACTCTGTGACATTTCTAACTTGAAATGAGGGGACTCCTTTGCCTGTGATGCATAGAAAATGGGTTATAAATTAGAGAGTAGCAGATTAAAATGTTCAGTTCAGATAATAAGTAAAGACCAAGCTAAAAAGTTCTATGCAATTGATTATATGGTTGGAAACCACTGGAGGTTCCAGGTCAGATACTGATAGAATCAATATTGCTCTGAATTCAGAGAAGTAGTAGAAATAATAGGAGAGAATTGAGAGCATGATGCACACCTCTTGATTTTAACTGCTGGGGTGGTATGGGCTAAGATGGAGGAGCCAAGTTCAATGGTGGAATCCATTTGACAGAGAGTGGTCCCGGTTTTCCTTCAAATTGTCAATCAATCAGTTAATTGATCAATAATTAATTTCCAGAAATGTCTATCACCTGCTATCAAAAATGCTCACATTAATTTCAAATCATTAAAGATGTTATGTTCTATCATTTAATATTTTTGTAAAATACATTTTAGTGTACCATCACATCATTGATACAATGAAGTTATAAAAACTGTTATGTTATGCATACTTCTACAAAAGAAATGTGAACTCTAACTATGGCCTTTTGTATTTAGTCTTTGCATTTTCAGCCTAACACTTTCTGTGGGGGGAGGGTGAAAGGTTTCAGAACAACACACATTTTCACCATGAGAAGATATTTAATGCCTTCCTTGGTGCAGAGCTGCAGGAAGGAATCTTGTTTCTGCTCTTTGCTGCTTATTTAAACCCTACATGTTTTAAGAAGAGAAGATAAAGCAAGACCAAGTTAGTTTTTAATTTGAACAGTGATAATCACTTTTGTGTCATAAAGGAGCATAGATATGCAGGATGCCATCCATGGGAACTTCTGAATGAAGATTAGGAATAGGAATCTGCCATTCTTTTAAATACAGCTTATAACTGAACTTGAATTTAATTTTCTTTAAGCTTTGTTAAACAGAGAAGTGCTCTTTACGGAAAACCTACGTTGCTAAGGCTTTATCCTCCTTCATGTTCAGGCAGCTGCTACAATTCTTTACTGTCTTGTGGTCATAGCTACGGTGGTTAAATTTTTTTTTTTAAACTGAAAAGAGGGGAAATTGCCTCAAATTAAAGAAAGACAGCTTTGAACAAGTTGCCTCAGAGTAAAGCATTTTAAACGTCAAGAACGTTAGTGAAGCTGCCTATACTGTAATTTAGATAACAGCTTAGACACCAGACTGGTGTGTGTTCATTGTTGAGACGTGGGTGATTGCCACTTTTAGTGTTCTTGATTTCATGCTTTAGTGTTGACTTTTTACTCTGAGCGAGCTGGGGAAAACCCTTAGTCATATACTGAAGACTAAGCCTTTTGATATCTGCTTGAAAAGATCGAAAATACTGTAGACTTCAGATCAGAAGACTGGGAAAAATTATTCTAATGAAGAATGAGGTTGCTGGAGTATCTTAAACTAAGAATTCGAAGTAGTCCTAAAAACTCCAGCAGAAACATACATTAAGCCAAATGCAGAAACAGTTCAACCTCCCCTCTAGGAAAGCAGTCAAAATATTTCAAGAGATTATGTCTTATTTTTGTATTCCCTGCAGAGTTTTTGTTCAATAAATGTTCCTTGAATGAAAAGATTAAGCAGTCATATAGTTGTTTACAGCACCAGAAAACAAAATGTGAGTAAAATTACATAGTAGTTGTGAGATGTATTTTGAGTATTTTTTCTAATAGTGCTCATAGTGAGTTGTACCAGTTTTTTCCAGATGATTTTGGAAATGTTTTCCCATCTGATTACAAAGAATTCTCAATTAGAGGTATAATGGACCAAAGATGGGATGATTTTTGGAAACTTCTCTGTATATCCTGTCCTGACTCAAAATTCTGCTTATTTGGAAATGGTGTCAGAATTTTACATTTTTCAAGGGGAAGGAGTATATGTACCACAATAGTTGTAATCTGTGGCGCAGAACTTTGCACAGGAGAATATTCAAGCAGATTGATGAAGAAGAACTGAACTTGGGATCCTCCTGCATCTTTCTCTGGAGCTGCTGGGATTACAGATGTGTGCCAACATGACTAGAAGGAACTGTGCTTTTGCAGTGGAATTTCTTTGCTTTGTTTTCTGATTTTTATCCTTTATTGGCAATTGCCTTGACTTAGGTCCAATCTGTGGGTTACAGCCATGCCCTTTACGGACCTTACTTGTGGGTAGAATCCATGTGCAGTGATCCACCTTGGACCAATTGATGTGTTTTCCTGGAAAATGAGAGATTGGGGTAGAAACATCAGCCCTGCAATGTCAACTGCCATGTTTTTACCTTTGAGAACTGGAGAAACAGAGAACGCAAGTTCTAGAGAGAAGGAAAGGGAAGATTGAAAAGACTTGCAGAAGGGAAGAAAGAAATGAATCCTTGTGGTCTTTAAAGACATGATTCTGGTTTGCTTCAGCCACGGCAGTATACCTTTCTATAAAGTCATCTCTGCATCTTTGTAATAAATGCCCATGTATTTACCAACAACAACAATAAAAAAAAATTGGTGACTAGGAGGATGAACTGGAGTTAATTGGCACAAAATAACTCATCCATTCCAAACGGAGGGAGACCCAGATACAGCATCGGAGACAATAGCTATCTGCTGTTTATGTTTTATTTTCTGAGTATTTAATCTATACAAGCCCCTGTAGTAATACAAAAATCCAAGTATAAGACGATTTTTGAATGCCCTAAGATGGGAGAGTCAAATGGAGCTGCTGTTCATAAATACATCAAGTACAACTTGTTCTCAAGCCAGTCAAAAGTTTACAAAGTTAGAAATAAAAAGCAAACAAATAAAAACATATACCACATAGTTTCCTATAGTTCTTCAAGAATCATGGCTATACTGGGTCAAGTTTCTTATCCTGGAAAGAAAGTACCTGACCATGCCTAAATGAAGTCAGGAAACGAGGTCAAAAGGAACAAAGAGCGTCTGACTTAGATGGATTATTTCTTGGTCTTTTCTTATATAAGGTGCTTGTTTACAGCAGAGCATGTGAAGCATGTTGTATCACTTTCATATGCAATGGAAGGAGGCAATAGTGTGGAGTGTCCAAATGAGATCTGGGTCTAAGTAAAAGGACTAAACCCATCCACGTAACCAAATTCACTGCCTTCTCATCACCTTGGGAAAATTGATTGAAGACCAATAATACTTTGCACACTGTCCATTGTGGGGCTCACAAGGAAAATCACAAGAAACAATAGGATTTCTAGAATGATGTTCTGGGAGTATCAAAAATTCTGTTTCCAGGACAATAGGATAGTCACTAGAAATTCTGGAAAGACAATATTGAAGTAGATGGAACAATAAATTGCAATTAAGTTGGGAAAAAATTATTTCTACTTTCCTTTTCTGTCATTGTTAGCAGACATAAAATTAAAGATCTTTATGCATAAAGAAAGATTCCTTACTTCATTTTCCAACCTGGTAAAATAATAAGTAATGCAACATTTTTAAAAAATGACTGAATCAACCCCCTACCCCTGCTCAGTGATCTCTTTTCTTTCATAGGTAATAGAAATCTGAATGACATTTATGCTCTTTTTCCTGGGTATGAAGCTATATCTGATATCAGCATTCTTTTCAACTGGATTATGCAACATTAGCATAGATGGAGTCAGAGGAAGCAGCAGGAAGGTGCTGTACAAAGGCCCAAGTCCTGGGAGGCAGGAGGGCTGATTTCCAGCAGTGTTTCTCAGATGACCCAAGATGAAGATCTAGTGTTTATTTATTTCCCATCCATTGCAGAATAATATTGAATTGGACACTTGGAGGATATGGCAAAGTCAAACTGGCTTAACATTTTTAGGTCCTCGTTCTCAACTTTTGTAACTGATCTTGTTGCAGTCTGGTCAGGGTTAGCAGATGGACACCAATCCATGGGCCATACTGAGGGACATGGATTGAGTTGTGGCTGTGCTATTTTTTTTTCTTGGAACAATGATTTACTTTTCCCAATTCATAAAATGAATTGGGGGCATAAAATGCATTGATAATTTTATGATTCTACTATTCTTTTCATAATACTTGATTTTATTGGTTAGGAGGATCTCTGTTAGTTCCCACTTACATAAATGAGGGAGCATTCGCTGGGAGTTTCCAGGTGATATTTTTACAGGGTCATCACTGAATTGCAGCATGATTTTCAGAGTAGCAGATTATTTTTTACCTGCTTATTTGAGGAAAAATATCACTACATGGTGAGCTCTGAATTCTCTAGTGCCATCTCTGCCTTGTGCCACCCTGCTCTAGGTAGTATGATGATAATGAGTTGGCAGGTCAACCCAGAGTGATAGATCTACAGTTTGCCTCAGAAATAGAAGTGTGAGCACTGAGTTACAAATAGGTCATTTCTAAAGATGTCAAAGTGCCTCCAAACTGAGCACATTGAACTCATTTGTTTTTTCTTTTCTCCCAATACTTCTGGCCAAAAAAATACATAAGGTGCGCGCGCACACACACACACACACACACACACACACACGTGCACATCTCCAAAAGATGCCAACAAAAATGTAACTTTAAAATTTTCAATTAAAATAGTCTTAGGCAGGTATTTAACTATGTAAAGATTATAATGCTAGATAGTTCCTTCACCTTCTCTGAATTTTAATGAATGCTAATAAAATCAGATATAGAAGAAAACATCAAACTAGAGTTAAAAGTCACAATAGCCATGACTAAAGGATTGCTCTTTGTCATTTCATTCCTAGGGTTGAGGCTTTTAGAATGTGTTTTAAATTCTAGAACCCATACCCAATTTTTCCTAGATTAAAAAAAAAAAAAAAAGTTCTCAAAAGGATGTTAGATCTTTGTTTAAGATTTTTTGGTATATCATTAAACATGAGTGGGATTCATTTTTCATATTCGTACATACATGTATTTGATCAATCTCCTTCCCCAGTATCTTCCTTTATCCACCATTCCTCCCTCCCCCTAATCCTCCACTCTACTGATCTCCTTTTTTAAAATTATTATTTTAATTAGTGCATTATAATTATATAAAAAGGTGCTTGTTGTGGTATATTTATACATGGACATAGCTCAAGTTGGACATAGCTCAGTACTTCCCCATCTACTCCTATCCTCCCTCCCTCTGACTCTCCTTCCTTGATTCTCTTGGTCTCCTATTTTTGTGAGTTTGCCTCCTTCTTTTTTCTTTTTCTCCCCACACTCCTGCTTCTGTGTATGAGATAAATCATTAGACCCTTGACTTGGGAGTCTGGCTGATTTCACTTAGCATGATATTCTTCAGTTTCATCATTTACCTGCAAAGTATGCAATTTTATCTTTCTTTACAGCTGAGTAAAATGCCATTGTGTATATACACCACATTTTATTCATTAATTTTTCTGTTATAGGCAACTAGGGTGGTTCCATAACTTGATTGTTGTGAATTCCCTGCTGTCCACATTCATATGCATGTATCACTATATATGCTGATTTTAGATCTTTTGGATAAATACCAAGGAGTGGGATAACTGGGTCATACGATGGTTCCATTATACTCTTTCAGGGAATCTCCACACTGCATTCCAAAATGGTTGTACTCATTTGCAGTCCCACCAACAATATACATGTGAACCTTTTCCCCATATCCTCATTAGCGATTATCGTTGTTTGTATTCTTGATGATTACCTTTCTAACTGGAGTGATATGAAATCTGAGTTTAGTTTGGATTTGCATTTGCCTGATCATTAGGGTGTTGAATTTTTTTCATGTAGTTATTGGTCATTTATATTTCTTCTTTTTGGACATGTCTGTTTAGATTATTTATCCATTTATTGATTGAGTTATTTGATTTTTGATGGTAAGCTTTTTGAGTATTTTATATATTCTGGATATTAATCCCCTGTCAGAATTATAATTGACAAAGATTTTATTCCTTTCTGTGGACTCTCTCTTTGCATTTTTATTTCCTCTGCTGTGCAAAAATGTTTTAATTTGATGCCATCCACTTATTGATTCTTGGATTTATTTCTTGAGTTTTAGGAGTCTTATTAAGGAAGTTGGTACCTCCACCAATATGTTGAAGTGTTTAGCCTCTTTTCTTTTGGAAGTTTCAATGTTTCTGGTCTAATTCCTAGATGTCTGATTCACTTTGAATAGATTTTTGTGCAGGTGAGAGATAGGGATTTGGTTTCACTCTTCTGCATATGGATGCTCAGGTTTCCAGGCACTATTAAAAAGGAGATCTTTTTATGGTTTTGACACCTTTGTCTAGTATCAGATGAATTGTATCTATGTGAATTTGTCTCTGTGTCTTCTATTCTACTCCAATGGTCTTCATGTTTTTCTGATGCTAGTACCTATGCTGTTTTTGTTATTCTAGTTCTGTATAATTTGGGATCAGGTATTATGATGTTTCCAATATTGCTCTTATTTCATTTTTAAAATTTTTATTTGTTCTTTTTAGCTATACATGACAGTAGAATCCATTTCAATGTAACTATACAAACATGCAATGTATCTTATTGGAATTAGGACCCCATTCTGGTGGATGTACACAATGATGGAATTCACTGTGGTTTATTAATATATGTACATAGGAAAATTGTGTCAGATTCATTCTACTGTCTTTCCTTTCCTGATTATCTTGGGTCTTTTATTCTTCCTATGAATTTTACAATTTTTTTTCTAGTTCTGTGAAAAACAGTATTTTTAAGGGTACTGCATTCAATTTTTAGGTCACTCTTGGTACTACGGCCATTTGGACAATATTAATCCAAGAACATGGGAGATCTTTCCATTTTCTAACAACCTCAATTTCAGAAAGTTAGATCTTAATGGGAAGGTAAGGTGTCATTCATGAATAAGTTATTTAGAAGTCTTCGGGTTCTTTCTGTGAACCCAGAATGTCAAAACTTTCTCTGAGACCTGATAGGATAGTTAAACCATTTCAATGCTTTTAGATGTTTACTTTCAGATTTTGTATATGATCTTGTGTCCATTTTAAAAAACAAATTCATGGAAAATTTCTTTACCAGATCATATGTTTTAGAATTCTTCTTTCTTCTTAAGTGCCTCTAAGAAAAGAAAATGTTGTTTTATCCATCAGTACTTCTGAGTTCATAAATATCCCTGTCCATTTTGTAATTGTTTTGTTGACGAATCATGATTCATTATTTTCATTGATTTTTTATGTATTGGAAGTATGTGTGGTTATAATGTGTCTTAGGGAAAGTGGGAAGGAAAGAGTGTAAAACACACACACACACCTTGCTTACCTTCATCTGCAAAATTATGTTACGTTTATTGCCGACAGCAGTGAGGAAAATTCAGGCACATCCAAAATATTTGCAATTTTTCCAAGGTGTACCTAGGGACCTAGGAATTGATTTGCAAATTTTACTTTGTTGTTTTAACTTTGTGATTTGCCATTAATTGGGAAAAGGTGAAGATGTTGCACAACTTCTGATTGTATTTGCCTTCTTAAAATAGTTATATTAGATTAGATAGATTAAAATGGTTCTTAAATATTCCCACACAACTTCCAACCAAACCCAGACTGATTTGTTTCCAGCAACATATCCTAATTGTTGAATTAAAAAAAAAAAAAAAAAAAAACTGAATGTAACTTATACACTGTCTTCCAGAGAGATGCAAATAAACACTAGACTGTTTAACAGCCTTCAAGTTATACTGTCAGTCATTGTGATGTTTGCCTAGAGGCAAATTAAAGTAGGTATCTTTGGTACAATTCTGAAGGAGACATTCATTCAGCTTGGTGATCTGCTGTTGATGTGTTAAACAGTTGTGGCCCACAGCTATGCTATCTCTAAATTCATTCTGTGGAGCCTGACCTTAAGATAATGTAAAAAAGCAATTAGTTTTAAACAGTAGGAGTGCCATCAGTGTGAAAGAAACAAATTACACGGTGGGGTGATATTTTTAGTGATTTTTAAGGAGATTATTAAAAATGAAATCTGTACTAAAAGCTGTGATCATAACTTGTAAAATTGACATGGAGCAACGCATTCATGTCAGAGCACTGCGACTCCCAAAATGACAACCCAAGGCTCTCTCTCTGTAATCCTGAAAGGTGATCTGGCTCATTAAACCACACAGGGCTCCACCTGATTAATCAAGCCAAACATCCTCACATGGGACTGTTAGGTTCCACCCTTTTGCTTTGTCACTGAGTAATTTAGAAAATATTCACAGTGCACTATGAACTGGGTTTGACATCATAAACTCGCATTTGTGTTTATAACCCTTACTTAGACCTTTAAACTGTTCTGAAAAATGCTCATGTATACACACACACACACACATTTACAGTTTATAATTTTCTTTTATTAAATGAAATTTATACTTTCTGCTGATTCCATGCTTGCAGTTAGAAATAGCAAAAAGTCTTTCTACTCCTTTGAAGTTTCTCTTGTTTTGTTTAGGTAGTTTAAAAAAAATATGCAGCATTAAATTTAATAGTTGAATCCAATGTCTGTGTGAGAGTCATTTAACTCTCTCAGATTTGTATTGCAAAGGAAGAAATGACCTTAATATGGTAAATTTGATCACCATTTCAAACCACTATCTATGAAACTTAGACACATGCTGATCTCCTAATAGACCGTGTCTCCAGGTTGAAACTCTGATGTGCAGATGCTGACTGATACATTTTGTAGAATCAGTGTAGACTCTGATGCAGTTTAGTAATAAATTTAAAAACAAGAACAATCTAACCATCAACAGTGACAATCACTGTGCTTTTTCCCAGTTCTAGGAGTTATTCTGTCAGCATTATAAAAATTCTCCTCTAATAATAATAATAATTCTCATCAAATTATCCAGTCAGCACAACAACTCACGCTCTTTACTTCTATAGTTATCTTCAGTTTTTGGATAAGGAAATTGAGGCTCAGAGAAGTTAAACTTTTCCAAAGTCACTTGACTTGTAACTGAGGAAGTGTGAGTGCAGGCTTGGGTTCTGTTTCAGAGTCCCCATTCTTTATCACTGCACCCTGCGGCCACACATGTGGGGCTATGTAGTGTATCAAAACTTTCATTGTAATTTGATTAAATATCAAAGAATCTTAGTATAGGCAGGTGCAATATGCCTCTCATGCTGTGATTAAATAAGATAGAGTCAAGGGATTTCACTATAGGAAGATGATTTCAGAGTGCAACCATTGATCCAGGTATTTAAATGTCTCTCTAACCTCCTTCCTATTCTCCCTAATATGTCATAAAGCATCACACTGGCTTCTATGACTGAATTACTTATCTTTCAGTTAGGAAAAAGTTAAGAGTTACTCACCATCTTCCTTACAGTGAATACAAATCATGGTCCCCAAAGTTTATCTAAACAAATCAATATCAAGATATTGCGCTGTTGGAATTTTCCTACTTAAATATTCTAACTTGGGAAGTAACAGGATAATTCATATTATTAATGAATATGAAATTAATGAATGCGCAGTAGTATCTTTAAACAGACTTTGTGGAACCTAGAGTTAAGCAGTTTTAATAGGTGACTTTGAAAACTAAGTAGATAATACTTTTGGTTCATTTTTTATCAGAATGACAAATTTCTTTTGACTTAATTTGGTATTCAGTTTCTCTCTTGGCATAGTTTCTGATGTAATTCTTTAGCTCATAATGTAACTGTCATATTAATTAGCTCAGTTGGTCAAAATTTGGTTCAAATAAGGAGATTCTGAGTTTATTTCCATTATGGGTCAAAACAGTATGTTTAGGGGTAAGAATGAAAAATCTGGAGGAAGTTGCCTGATCTATAAGTCCTCCTCTACTTTATGTCAGCTCTGCACTTGATCTCTGTGCTTCAATTTCCTCATCTGCATTATGCTTGGAAGAGTGTACTATGCATCATAAGAACCATAAAACTGATGGTTTAGGGGAAAAAAGCATTTCAAGGTCAAGGAAAAATCTTAGCCTAATTTTTTCTATTTAATTGGTGCAGAATAAACATTCAGTGACGATATTTAATTACCCTGCAACTAACCTTAGGGGACTGTATGTGTAAATAGGTACACATCTTTGACTCCCTGATGACATCATAGTTCATTATTTTTATATCATTTCTTTCTAAATTATGGAATGAGCTTGGAGCAGCAGATCCCAGTTCTTTTGAAAAACATCCATCCCATTAGAGTATGAAATCACTAAACCAAATAATAATAATTATTATTTTCTTCAGAATATACAGACTACAGGGTTGAAGAATCTACATAAAAATGCTCAGCTACCATGATCCTGAGCAAGAAGCCTTTTCCACAAAGAATGTTTTGTTATCTGGTGAACTTATACTAGACCAGGATTGCCAACCTGAAATCCCTTTAAGTTTGCAATGATGCATAATTAGTTTGCTGCTGCACCCAGGTCACTAGCAACCTTCATTTTGATACCAGTACAGAATGAAACAGACTCCCTGAGTGGAAGGAAACTTTGAGACCACATTGTTCAACTTGCTCATACAGAGAGAAAACAGTCTCTAACAGATTAAATGTCACATAGCAAGTTAGTTGTCCATCAGTATCTAAAGATAAAGGATGTGTTTTTTAAGTGCCTATTTCAATTATCAGTTTCTGCATAACAAGTAGCAATAGATAACAAAGTGGCTAAAACAATATTGATTTATTTTTGTTAAGAATCCTCTGCGTTGACTTAGCAGGCCTCTGCTCCCAATGGTACCAACTGGGTTACTTCTACCACTCCAGGCACCAGTGAGTGTGGCTGGTGCATTTCAGTTCTCCTCTGCATTGCCTCTTTATCCATCAGCTGTCTCATTCTCCAGTCTTTTTCTGTGGAATCTCTTTAGCAGGATATTCTGGGGCTGAAATGGCACATGTTTAACCAGGGTTCTTTACATTCAGTACCATTTATTGTCCTCAAAACTTATCCAGATAAATTGACATTGGGAAAATATAATGTTGAGATTAGTTCCTTTGCAGTGAGGCAGCTGGGTTCCAACAGAGAGCATCTCAGGAGAATAAACTCAGTGTACAAATGCTTATCAAATTTCTACTTGTGTCCTACTTGTCCATATCTATTGGTCACAGCAAATCTATGACCAAGAACTAACATGATAGAGGTGAATGACAGAAGATGTGGTTCATTTGGTGCTACCAAGGTGCCTCTCTACCAAAGTGGCAGATAATTTATGTGGTCAAAGTCAAAAGCACAAATTGTGAAAGTGTGCTACTTAATTTTTTTTTATTTTTGCATTGCTTCTGTATTCAGTGCACAGTCCTAGGTAGATTAAAGGACTGAGGGACAATTGAAACATTCCAGAATTTGATGAGCAGTGAGAATATTGACATTGGTTTTTGGCAGCCATGGTTTCTTTATTTCAGATAGTGAGATTGTGTTAGAGACAGACAACTCTCAACACTTTAACATTCAAATCTCTGACCATAACAGCAAAAAAGAGCCAGCATTTTCAATGCATGCATAATAAAAAGTGAAGGCATCTGATACTATTTTGGATATTATTCACTAATAAACAGAGCAAGACCTCAGTATTAATCCTTTATTAAGATGAAAATTATTCTGACTCTCACCTACACTGAATTGCTTTAGGCAGGCAACTCAGATGAAAAAAAGAAAACGTGCTGTCACTAAACCACTGGTCTCTCTTAACAATTGCTACGTCTCAGCATGAACAAACAAGTGCAGGCAGGCAGGATTCAGTCACAAAACTTATCCTATATAAGGCTTCCCTTGGCCTCTCTCAAGTCCTTGACATACACCTGTGTCATCTACAGCTAGTATGCAAATTGCCTGAAAGCTCCATTAGGCTGGTCCAGGCAAGGAAAGCCCATCTGTTAGTTCTATGACACTTTCCCTTTGGATTCTCATGTGGGAATATGTCCTTGAGATACCCAGATGGAAGACTTTGTGTCAGTGACTGGTACCACTAACCTTGGGGGAAGTTTTCACGTTTGCTTCTTTTATTGACTTTAATATTTGATGTCCTCTTCCCTCCTGCTCTCAAAGAATAAAAGTTTTAAGACTAAAATGGATGGTAAAGCTTTTTTATTTTCAATAAAAAGGAGACATTATTTTTAAGTGTGAGAAGATGGAATATGAAGAGCCCTCTGTTTGCAAAATCTTGGTATTCACTGGGGTTTTCAGCAGTGTGTGTGTGGTCTGGTGATGATAGGAGAGAACACCCAATTTCAAATTAACTGGTGCTTGTCAGCTGTTGCTGATAGCTGTTGGAAGGCTTTAGGAGAGACTGTGGCTTAGTGATATTTTGGCAGTGCTGTCTAATAGGGGCATTTATTGGAAATGATCTCATGATTTCTACTTTCTCTTTAAAGAAAGACAAAACAACTTTCTGTAAGCAGTGGGAAAAGGAATTCCAGCCTCTTCTTCTTTAGGGATTTTTAGGAGTAGACTTAAGTCTCCTGGCCATCTCACACTGAAGTCCACAGAGGATTAGAAGTGTCAACAGAATCAGAAATCAACCATCTCTTTGATAATTGATATCTGTTCAGCATAAATAGGTTTTTTTCTATATTATCCGTCTGCTCTGGCACAGAGATCTAATCATGTTTCCTCCTACATGAAGGTAAGGTGGCAAAAAATAAAGGTAACTCTACCACCTGGAGAAAGACAGTACTCAGGATCAGAAAACAGTTCCTACAGATGTATTATTTTCTAGAACTAGAAAGAGCATTTCCTGTCCTGGAAGTCCTTCAAGTCTGTGATAAACACTGTGTGAAGGTATGCTAAAGGTTTAAGACAGGACAAGATTGATGCTTTTGATCATTTTGGCACCTAAATGGTTCATGATTTCTATCTGATTAGAGCTTCTTTTCCCCTGTTTTAGAAAATGGTCCGAAAGACATATGTTATTATTGGTAGGAATTTCCAACTAGTCATTATTTGCTAATAACGTTGTGTTAAAAGTCTGAACAGAGTGACTTGCCAGAGATAGAGAATGAAACTTCTCTACCCAACGGTGTTTGGATGAGCAAGATAATTACACCCTTGTCCACTGCAGATGCTCTGTTCTTCACTTTGGCAGTTTTTCTGTTCAGTGTGCAAATAATGTTCTCTACTCAAGTTGGTGGCTATTTGCAACAAATATATATTTTTTTCCATCATCACTCACAAAGAACGACTGAGGTGATTGGAATTTTTTATTGTTTTAATCTGACATACAAATCTGATACGATACAGAAAGAAACTCAAATGAATATGCCATGTCCATCAGAGGAGGTGATAGAACTTATTTGTTAAACTGTTGGAATGCATTGTCACAATTATTTGAACTTATTTGAATCACTATGAAAAAATTAAGGCTTAATATTGATAGACCAAGTTTTAATTTAATGTGCATTGAGCGTATAATAAAAAGTCCTTTATTTACTTGTATTAGAAACATCTTAAGAAGCCCCTGCCTCTGCATTTCTGTAAGATTCCCTTTATGAGAAGATAGCAAGACTCAAAATATGGAATTCACTTCCTTCACAGTTTGACAGACATGTATGAATGTCCTAGTTCAAAATAATGTTTATATTCCCCCTTGTCAATGATGAGCAGATATATTTCCATAAGTCAGGTACCTTAGAAGAGCTGCAGAAGAGGAAGAATGGAGAAGATTCATTTTCTTCAGCTCCTGTCTACATAATGCAACATACATTTATCTACTAAGAATATAATTGAGGGGTTAGGTTTCGGATCTATCCTTAAATCTCTCAAGAACAACATTGTTGACTAGATTTTTATAAAATTTAACTTTCAGCAAATAATAAAGTACCAACAGGAGGATTTGTTCTAAGTATACAGACATTAACTCTGATTGTCAGAAATGTGCTCTTTCACATGGCCAGACTCAACTCTCCAGCATGCTGGGGACAGAAATACCCACTAATAGGATGGATCAGCAAACATTAGGCTCTTCCTTGGCAAAAGCCCTTGTCAGCACATGCTCAAATGCCTTCTTGCCTCAAAATAGTAGTTAGATGGTGCTAAAATGGGTTTGATGGCTCTGCATGAACTTGGGCATTATTATTTCATTCCAGTTTGTGGAGAAAGACTTGTAGCTAAAAAAGCAGGAACAATACATAATAGTTTTGATAAGAAAACTGGAACTATGTTTGTATGCAGTAATAAAGATTAAGTAAATATAATTCAATTTGTGTTTAATAGTTGTATGAGTGTCACCAGATCTAATACAAAAATGATAGTAGGAAAGCTAGTATAAAAAGGTTCATCCAAGGCTAAATGAGATTAATGATACTTTTCATTCACATAGTACTTAGTAGAACCTGCAGGTGATTTTCCTCTAGGATCCTCAAGATTGAGTTTCCATTTCTGTTTCTAGATGTAGGAAATTGTGTAAGGGTCATTCTCCAAACTTAATCACTGCTTAAAATGGTGCATCCCAAGTTACCAATAAATGAGTGGATGGTGTGTGAGGTTGGGAACTTCCTTCCCAGAATAAAAATTTCTGCATCAGGGACATAGTCCTGCTCTCATTCTTTCTTTCACTCAATCTGTCTGCTTTCAGTTTGCTCTTCTGCTCTTTCTCCTAGCCACACACATGAGCATGTCTATACCTCTACCTCCTTCCCCCTTTTTGAATGTGCACCTGCACTCACAGTAAAAACTCAGCTTTGGAATATTGATTTTTCCTCTGTAGAGGAATCTTTTAAGGTTTTAGAATGAGACAGTGTTTTTAATCATTTTTGGAATATTCCTGTAGATTTATATTTATCCTTGTGCCTGGTCACATCCAATAATGAGGATTTTGCAAAACAAAAAAAAAATATTGGATTGTGATTAAGTGAAGGGGAACTACCTGCTTAATACATTTTATAAAATATTTAGAGAAAAATATAATCCTTCCCATAAAATAGATCCCAGTTAGAGGACGGCCCATGTTTCCTACTAAGGTATCCATAGCTGTCTGCTTTTTATAGCACTTTCCTTCTGGAAAGTTAACCACCAAAGTCTTTCTGTGAAGAAAAATGAGTGAGAAACAAAAACAAAGGAACGTCATTCTTCACCAAATAATTTAATTACTGAGAAATGCTTTTTGGCGAAACATGGTTTCTAGCGTCTTCCATCTTCCTGCTATTTATCCATACTCTGGATTACCTCATTCATTAGTTCTGACAAGGGACTGTATTTGTATCATTGCCTGACAGATGTGTTACATGTTTCAGTCTTAAAATATTCCACTCTGAGCTCAGTGCTGCATACTTGGGAGATGATGTTAAATCAGCCTTGGCAACACACTGCTGTCACCATGCCAAATAACTCAGGGGAAAAATGATAAGGGTATAAAGAGATCAATAAGGCAAGAGAATCCATGCTTTCAAAAGTAGGAGAAAAAATGAGAAAGACTATCAGTCAAGCATTGGGGTGTAAATAAAGCAAGAGCATGCCACGTTCAGGGTACCCATACGCTACAGTGAGCCATTATCCTTTGAGTAGTAAATTTCTCTTATGTTTTCCTAACTCCTTTAATATAGGTCATTCTAAAATAGAGCCATAAGATTCACTGGCACATTGATCAGTCTGGCGTTGCTCTTCCTTCCCTCCTAATAGAATAAAATGAAGATATGGCTGATTAATGTTGAGAAGGACAGTTCCCAGCCCATTCAGATGTGAGAAGCCACACTGGAACAGTCTCCCTGTAGGGTGAAGATTTGTGTAACTCACATCTTGGTAAATATGAATTATGCAAATACATTTCTGCCCTTTGAAATGAAATGACTCTACAGGGCCCTCATAAATGCCCAGTTGTATTGGATTTTTAGATGGAAAACAAGCAAATTGTAGAAACTGGCAATTTGGAAATTAAACTCTTTATTGAATAATAGTCAGATGTGCATCAAGAGGCAGTGGTTTCTCTTTTTCAGCATAAAACATTACCTTGTTATAAATTTGTAATAATAAATGGAATATCTTGCAGACCGAAGACACTGAATTTTATGAACATTCAAAAATAGGAATTATTTTGTATGTGCTAATGGTCAAGGAGACTGAAAATTACCCAGAGCCCTTATGTAGGTAAAGTACTCTGTAGATTCTGAAGAGCATTTCAGGATTTTAATTTTTAACATGGGGATGAAGTGTGAAACTTAATATTTGTTCTAGAAGCTAGAGCTTGAGGCTGTGTGGGATATATTAAAGTACTTGGGAACAGGAAACACAATTTGGAGATGGTTGCATTAATCTATATGTGAAGTGAAGTACTAGACAAAAATAGAAGCAGAATGAATGAAAAAGACAGATGCAGGGCAAACAGAATTTTGCACAGGCAGAATTCTGTGCCTGCATCAGATGTAGCCATGACAAAAAACAAACAGATGTAACCAGATGCTAGGCACCTATACAGAGTTGGTCTGTGTGAAAAATGATTGCAAAGTTCAAGTTGAACTTTGAAGGCATAATGTAAGAAGAAGCATCCATGCCATAGTCTGGGGCAGTGCTTGAAAAAAAATGCCCAGAAAGGGACACCAAGGGGCATGAGCTAAAAGGACATTGTAGTCAGAAAGAACAGAAGGTGGAAAACTATAGGTGCAAATAGTAGGAGATCACCTCTTCAATGGTATAGAGACAGAATTTTCATGAGGAGGAATGGAGGGGAGACTGGAAAGGTGGGTTAAGGAGTCAGAGGGGGCAGGTTTGCCTGGAAGTTGATTAAATTTATCCTTTAGGGATAGTCATTTTTTTTCCAGCCTGTTTCATGATTGTATATCTGATGTTGTATCATCATTTTAAAATTCTTTTCTTTAAAAATGGCCAGTATCCAAATTGTATAAACTTTAGATCCCATAAATTCACATTCTTCTATTGACTAGCAATGCCTTCATAAGTGTTTGGAAAATTTGCAAAAGAGAGATATTTTCATCACAACTGGTTTAGATGGTTGTCCTTTCCCATTCCGGCTTCCCCCATGTGTACTTTTCTGCTACTCAGGTGTTGGTGGGTATTTTGGAATTGAGTTAAGGGTCAGTTAGGTGGGGGACACTTTAGTTTGGATTGAGTGGAATTTGTGTTATTACTTGGTATTCTGTGCTAGGGATGGTTTCAGAGAACACTCATATTGTCCCAGGGTATTGATGTCCTCAGCCATGGAGAGGAACCTGCTATGGTTTGGATATGAGGTGTTCCCCAAATACTCCTGTGTTACTATAGGAATATTCAGATGTGCAATGTTTCAATTATAAGAGCAGTAACCTAGTCAATTTATCCTAGTTTGAACTTACTGAGTGAACCAAAGTAGGTAGGGCATGGCTAGAGGAAGTAGTACACTGGGGGCCTTGCCCTGGAAGGGTGTATCTTCCCTGTGTCTCCTCCCCCCAATTTTTGGCCACCATGATGGATGTTCTGCCTTTCTTGGGCCCAGAGCAATGGAGTTGGCTCACCATGGACTGAGCCTTTCTTTTAAAAAAAAAAAAAAAAAAAAAAAAAAAAGCCTTTTCAGAAGTATACAAAGCATCTTGAAGTACTGCCAATGGAAGGAGCCATTTATCATTTATCAATATTCCATTGCCAGCGAAACAAATGTTAAGTAATCAGTTTTACTTTATTTCATGATGCAAAACATAGATGTCCTCTGGCTCACAGAAAGACCACCCACAGAAATTTAAGTCCATAAAAGGAGCAAATTTGCAGTGCTAGAGATCAGTTTTTTCCTAGTTGATCCCAATTTTTCTGTGTTTTTAATAAAAAATAATCTATAACATTAGTCATGGGGATGTTGATTGGTCACTAGAACCAGTAAAACAACTACAAATGTAATTTTCATTTTCATTCTGTCCACAAACAAGTCTTAACTTTGTTTGATATGCTGAAAAGCAGTAAGTAGCTCACAGCAAATGGAACCCAGGAGGTTATACACTTCCTGGTATTCTAATTAAGGAAAAGCAAGCGCAAAACATGCTTCTTTTTTGTCATTATCTGTGTCATCACACAAGATTGTGGGTTGGGTCTACAGTGGAAACTGGTGGCCAAGATCAAGGGTGTGTCTGTCTGTCTTTCTGAAATTGCTAACATATGACACTAACAGACCTTGTCCGAAGACTCAGTGCTGATTGAAATTAATGACTAGTAGAGTCTAAATAAATAAAAGGAAATGTGCCTTATTACATAACATAGCCAGGTTCAGGATAAATGGAAGGTCAGTGGTGTAGAATATTGTGAGCCCATAGGTATAATAAGATTCTAACTCTTTCTGCCTAAACTGGAGGATTTATGCATTAAGAAAGACTTCTGCACTGTAGTGCAGTCCACACTGTGGGAATCTTTAGTTTCCTCTGCTGAAATTAGAACTTGAACCTCAGTGGATGTCTGCTTTCACATATAACTCAATTGACCTGCATAATTTGCCCACACACTCTCATGGTCTTAGCAGCTGAAGTAGGGCCACCTCAAAATTCTTTTTCTGTCTTCTTGTGGTAATCAAAATTGCTTTTTGCTACTCATGCATATGATCCCTTTCCCTTTTTCTCTCTTCTAGGATAGTGGGATGTTTAGAAGCATTTCTCTTGAGGTCGCATCTGCAATGGGGTCCAGTGAGGAGATACAGCTAGTATTCCTTAAGAGTGCTGACTTACATGTTCAGAAATTTTGTGACTTGGTGTTGAACTCTGTATGTTTGAACCAGCCATGTACTTACATGGCAAAGATAGTGAATTTATAAATCAGGGTCTTTTTTTTTTTTTTTTTTTTTTCTTTTTCCTCAGAGATCCAGTCTCCTTATTCTGAGTATTCTTCCTGTTTCAGTTTACATTCCTCCCAATTTGCCTTTGTCTACATGCAGCAAACACTGAGACTTCTTTTTGGAGGAGCAAAGAAACGGTCACTCTTTAAAAACCCTTAGTGATTGTTCTTTAGAAAGGTTGTTATCATTATATGCCAACTTCCACATAATATTCTTCAAAGCAAAGTGAAGCAAAACAAAACCATCCTCTGGAATATTGGAGATGTGTAGTGATACTTTGGAATGTGTAATTGTATTACAACCCTATTTTTATTCCATGAAATATTTGCTTCAACTACCCTGGGGCACATATCACATAACTTGTTAAAAATTAGGAATATAATTAAAATGAAATAAATAGTGCCATTGTTTACTCACAAAATATTCTCCCAGAGTAATGATTTTTAAAACCTAATTATTTTTAATGTTAGAATCTACAAATTTAGTATTGTTTATTTTCTGTATAGAAACTCCTTTTAGTTAAGTGCATGGGTATTCAGCATCTATAAACTTTTTCCACTGGCAGTGAGAGATATCATTTTTATGATATGTTAACAATTTTTAGATATTTTCCTGGAATCTGTATATTTAAGAATGCCTTTGATTGTGAGAATTGACATTTATCTTGTTACTAGTTTATCTGAGGGCAGTTACTATTAGTGGTTAAAATTGAACTAACTAAACCTAAGATGCCTTTGAGAAAGGACACTTCTTGATTTATAATCTGTAGAGAATTTCAACATCAATAGACTTTTTACTTTGTATTGTGAGATTTGAAACCAGGAAAATCAGAGTTCAATTAGATCAGTCCAGGGAACAATATCCCTGTTACCTTAAAGAACATAGCAATATTGGTCTGCTCATAATGAACATTGCAAAAGTGTTTTAGGATTTATGTAACAGTTGGTAGCTAGTGCCTATGGGCTGCTTATGATGGGCCAGGTCTTATTTTTTATACACACTTACTTGACATCTTTATCTTCTGAGGCAGTTATTACTCCCATTTTCACATATAAAGAGACAGACTGAAGATCCTTCTCCCTGCTGTCAGACAAGCACCTGAGCCCAGGGTGTGTCATCAGAACCTAAGTCCTTGATCACTGTGCAATGATAGTGACACTCCATTCTCTTTGAGCCTTCGGAGATTTACAAACCCAGGACAAACACCCTTTATGTGCCAACCTCTGAAGCTCAATCACTTTTTTGAAATAAGATGAGTAATGAGTAATTTGTACAAGGAAAAAATTTGTATTATGGGAGATATTTCATTCTTTAGAGAAAAAAAAATATCAAATTACCTGGAGAACATGTGTCAGAAATTGGATGTTTCCATGCTACTCTGAGAATTCCTCTAAGGTACAAGGTGCATTGACTTAGAACATACTGATAAAGAAGTCCTCTTAGATGATAGTAATTATGAGAAATAGAAGTCTGAATGTGTAAATATCTAGTATGTTTCTGATTATAAAAATTGCAATAAATTTGTTAGCAATATAAAATACTTAATATTTATTTTATGGTCTCATAGTTCCCATCTCTTGGGCCAAAAGCATAATAAAGTTTAAAATGTGTTTATATAAAATTCTCCATGCAAGCACTTCTTTTAATTTTTATAACGAAGCCATTACTTTTCATGTATTAATTGCTGTCACATTTTTGATCTGTGCTCTACCATTGTCTTCTTGAGGAATTATTGTGTTTTATAGTCCAAATTTCTTAGATTTAGGACTTTAAAAGCTTAGGTTCTGTTTACATTTAATTTTGCTGCATCAATAGCATATGAATGAATTGGCTAATAAAACAACAAAACTATTTTATGTCATGGAATATAGGTTATTGTTTATGAATTTGCTGAATTGCCCTGCTAGCTCACTATAAGAAGGCATTCTCTCTCTTCTCTCTCTCCCTCCCTCCTCCTCTCTCTCTCTCTCTCTCTCTCTCTCTCTCATTTAATAATTTTACAATCCATTTGAAACTTTGGTTATTGGCTAAGAACAAACAAAATACAGCTTGTTCTTTCAACAGATTATAATATACTACCTGGAAATTTCTTTTTAAAATGCCCACTTTAGGTCAGGAGAAGTATCAGTAGAAAGAGGTTTCATATGCCAATATCTGGACCCACACCCTGGGCATAGGTCTGGGTGGACTTAAATATGAACTCTACTTAAGGGAATGCAATTGCACTTTATAAAAAGGAAGAAAGAGAGAGGGAGAAGGAGAGGGAGAGAGGGAAAGAGGGAGAGAGAGAGAGAGAGAGAAATCAAGCTATGAATTTAATAGCATCATGGAAACTGGGACCACTCTTTTTCTAGCCCATGTAGGTACTGCCTTTGAGTAGACAGTGTGAGAGACAACCCCTTGTAACTATCAGAATAACCTATATCAGCAATGCTCAACAAAATTATAATGACGATGTTCTGTGTTTTCATTTGGACATAGTAGTCAGTACACATGTATGTTTTTGAGCACTTGAAATAAGGTCAGTGCAACTAAAAAACTCAGTTTTTAATTTAGTTTAATTAAAGTTAATTGTATTTAAATTTGGAGAGTTGCATGTTACTATAATACTAGACTGAACATGTCTAGAGTAGATGCTGGAATTAGCTGGAGCAAAGACTACCAGCTTCAGGCTCTGGTTATGTGCTGAATAGCTGGACAATCTTGGAAAGTCATTTTACCTCTCTGAGTTTCAGTACTGTCTTTTATAACATGGTGATAACAAAGGAACTTGCCTCCACGAGTTCTGAGATCAGGAAATAAATATGTGAATATAACACTGTTAGAACTGTCTAGCAATGCAATATGTGCTCAATAAACATTAACCATTGCTATTCTCATTATTTCATAATCTATAGATTTTAATGGTACAGGAGATAAAAAGAGATGGAAATAAAATAGGGCTTAAGTAATAAAGGGAATTATCATGAATGGAATAGAATTGCAGATGATCCTAGATGAATGGCTAGGGTTTTGACAAATAGGAAGTAATTACAGGATGATCATACAGTCATATTTTTGCTTTTAGATAATCTCAGATTAATTTTGGGTCCTGGCTTGATAATTCAGGTCTTCTACCTTTGCTATAAGTTATGTATCAGTGTGTAAGATAAATTTTAGAGACACCCTAGAATCAAACCCAGGAGTATAGCCCAGGCATTTTGTGGTAGGAAAGAAAATAAAATGAGGTATAGATGCAGACGTGTCTGCTGTGGTATGAAATGTAAACAGTGGGAAGTAGTTGAAAACAGGTTACATATAGACTGGGAAAAAATTTGAGATGAAAACTGGATAACGAAATTAAATTTGATGGGACATGTTTCTTAAATGATTACATTGCACCTGAGTCAACATATATTCCCTTTCTTTTTTAATCAATTTTTTGTTTGTTCTAATTAGTTGTACATGACAGTAGAATGCATTTATACATTTTGATAGATCATACATAAATGGAGTGTAATTTCTCTGTTTTTGATTATACATATTGCAGGATCACATTGGTCATGCAGTCAGTCATATATGTACATGAAGTAATAATGTCTGTTCCACTCTACTATTCAAAAAAGTGAAATTCTCATTTAATTAGAAAAAGAAAACATTTGATGTATTTAAAAAACCTTATGCTATTTGGTGTGCTGGTTGATTATTATTGACAGCTTCTTTTTTTAAAATACATGGTTGAAGACAAAATAGGCTATTTCTGTCACCTCTTTGCTATCAGTAACCAAATCAGTAATATGATTTGTTAATATGAAAATTAGTGAACCGAGTGGGAAAATGGCTCATTATATCTGGAGTCATGACTTTCACAACTGAAGAAGGAAACTCTGAAAGGATTCATTTACTTGTAATGAAGTATTATCTCAACCTATCTTGTGGTGGTTCTTTTTAAACTACATTTATTGATCTTCATTCTACTGAGCAGGGCATACAGAACAAAGTGAGGGGAATTAATTGTAGATGATATTACGAGTTGTAATTTCAGTGAAACAGAGAGAGCATTAAATTGTGAAATACAGGATATTATCTTAAAAACAAAATCGGGAAAAGAGGCAAAAGCAGAGGTTGTAGGGAAAACACAAATAAAAAATTAGGCAGACATATGTGGTACCAGACTGTGAACCGTAATGGAGTTCTTTACTCTTTGAGGTATCCCCCTGAATCCATGAGTGCACTTAGACTCATGCACTAAGTGCACTGACCACCGGGTGTCCCAGAGACTGACCACCGGGTGTCCCAGAACCCCCACAAACAGGTGTGGTAACCTGTGCTGAGTTTCTGCTCTTTATTCAGTGGTTCTAGTGCATCATGAAAGCAGACATTTGGGTTGATCGCTGAGGTATTCCCTGGACAAACAGAGCAGATGTTGCACTCAGGGATTATGGTCACTTTCAGTATTTCTGGGTAATGCCCTGCATGTAACAATTATTAATCATAGTGTAGCTAACAGTGTAATCTCCACCTGGAGAACCATCACATCTCATTTTTCCCCCAAGGGATCAATCATTATCAATACGAAAGTCTTGAGCCACTTGGGTATTTTTAAAAGTATAGACATGACTACTTAAACTAAGGCTGTAAGTGCCTCAAATTATTGCAGTATGCAATAATTTTGTGTGTTTTTCCTTAAAAGAGGGATTTGGAGAAAGACTAGATGTCATTGGCACTTGGAGGATTGGCAATCTTTGTAAAAGACCATTGGCATCCTTTATAGTCAGCACTCTTCTCTAGCTTATAATTTTACTAATGAAATTTGTTTATAGGTGCTTGAACTGAACAATAACTAGTTTGCTTGTGTTTCCAAATTCCATGAATTTTAAAATGTCATTTAATATCTAAACCTCTGAATGGAATTCAATGACTTTAAATTAAGCCTATTTGTAAATAGCACAGAGCAATGTGTGATTATGCAATCTGCTGAGGTTTTTTGAGCTAATATTTAGAGCAAAAGCAAATCTCCTCCTATCAGCATTTTTAATAAAAACTAGGTAGCAATTTGTAAATACCTTGAAGCTAATTAGTCATTCCATCCAAAATGATCATTTTATCACTGCCTTGGTACTATGCTTTTTGGTTGTTGATGAAAATGGCAAACCACTGTTCTAATGACATAATTTCATTTCAAATATACTGGCTCCCAAGCATTGAAAAAAATAAAGGATTAGCTCTGACGGTACCCCCTTCAAGGTAACTACTCCAGCCAGAACGGAGGGAGTGATGTTCATTTTAAGGACTTGGTTCATGATGATGATGAAAAAAGTGATAATGATGATGGTGTTGATGAAAGAATGAAAAAGAATGTATTTATGGAGTATGGGCTTTGGCCTGGCCCTGTACTAAATATTTCATATGCAATTTATATATTTTAGTTTCACAACTGTTCTACGAAGTGAGATGATCATAATCCCGTTTTTACTCAGGACAAGAGGTTTAAGTGCCTAGCTAGTGGCAGAGCTGAATTCACAGCGGGCAATCTGGAGTTCTTAAGCACCATGTTACGGCGGTTGACAGCAGCTATTACCTAGGCCAGTTGACAGAGGATGTTCAAATTATTGCCTTTTGTGAGGAGTTTCATCGTTTATTGCTCATTTCCATATCTGAGCTGTGGGTAGAAAGAGAAAAGTAGGGCAGGTTTTCACCAAACTCTATTATAAAAGGCATAATTGAAACAATTGTTTTCTATAGTCATATTCCAGATAATGGAGAGGCAATTGCCTAGCATAAAATTGCAAAGCCATAATGTATGTGGTTCATGAAACCCTGGCTAAAACTGCATGGCTTGCCTTAAATATTAATTTGGCTGCATTTGTTATTGCTTGTATGGACAGTGCTCATGTTCCGCCCTCCTTTGAAGCTATTAAAGACACACCAGTGACTGGCACAGTTCTTGCTGTGTCCATTCTCTCATGTTGTGTTTGCATTTGAGGAGAGGTCTGCAGAAGCAAGGTTATGTGCAAATTACACCGTCTGGGAGAGGGATTCAATAGCCTGCAGCAGCATTATCCACCGAGCAATGGATTGCATGTGTACGTGCAGGTTAAATAATGTATGATTTAAGACAGGAATGTGGTTTGTATTCATTTTTGGATAGTAAAAGAGTTGGCATGTCAGTCCCATGGGAGACTTTATCCAGGTCTTTACCCTTGAGTGGATAAAAGAGTACAAATTCTATTGCACTGGAGATGAATAAAAACAAATTGGGGAGACCAGCAGCAGAACAGACTGCGGTGAGATGGAGTCCAAGGCTACTCCAAAACCACCAGACCAACTGCCTCCGGATCCTGCCAGCAACCAGATGCCGGCAAGAGAACCGACTGCAGTTTGGCATGAGGGCCCTGTGATTCCCAGCCAAGGGGAATTGCATGCAAAAATATTTAACATTCTCTTTGTAAAAGAGTTATGTTTTCAATCAGAGGGAGAAGTATGTCTCAGACCTAGTCTGCTACAAATGAAATGTGGCATACTGACATCTTGGCTACAGAGGGTGGAGGTGTAGGGAGTGAATGCCACATGCCCTTGGAGATTAGAAGTTGATCTTTGGTTCAGTGGTGGGGTTTTTCAACGAAATGAGTTTTACTTTGTTTGTTGGGTATCACTAATCCAGAAGGGATACTATATTGACCTTTTAATAAAAAGGGTTGAATATGTTTAAAATAGTGAATCTCAACTACAGGAGATTCCCCCTTCCTAGTCAGAGGATATTTGGCAATATCTAAAGACATATTTGATTGTCACAAAACTTGAGGGGAGAGCCGTGCATCTGGCATCTAGTATGTAGAGAACAGGCAGGCTATTAAATATCCTATAAAGCACAAACAATTTCTTACAACAAATAATTATCCTGCCTAAAAAATCAATAGGGTCAAAGTTGATAACCCTTGGAAAAATTATCTGACTGGTGTACACATATTACAACCCTGCCTGAAGACAAGTGTTCATGGAATATAGTTTGACATTATATAAAAGATGATTTTTGATGATTTTCTTCACACTTTTAACTTGCATGCAACATTTGTTAGGTTCACCAAATGCTTTTTGTTAAAACAAACAGAAAGGGCTGGGGAGATAGCTCAGTCTGTAGAGTGCTTGCCTTTCAAGCACAAGGCCCTGAGTTCGATCTCCAGCACCGCAAAAAACAAAACAAAACAAAAACAGAAAAAAAAAGTAACTCACATTCCCCTCCAATCTATCTCTGAAATAGAGGAAAGAAATGATAACTAACGAACCTTCCTGTAAATGTACAGTGTCACACATTTTATACCAGGTCCATGCAATTCTCAAACTTGAAAAATGAGGCATATTAACAAAGCCCACAAAATGAATCAGCTGTTTGAGATGATCTACAAGCCAGTTCATTTTCCTGTTCCTAAATAACAAACCATGCATCTTGACAAATGAACCTACTTGTTGGACGTTACTTGAAAAACTCATAGCATACTTGGTTCTGATGGTGACTTCCCCTTCCAAATTAAATTTTAAGATGGACTTCATTTAAATTCTGATAGAGGGAAAAGGCTGGTTCACCTTCATTTTGATCGTCTGTTGTTTATCACCATCTTCTCCATCTCCTGCTCAGACCCAAAAGCAGAACTTCTGCCAGTCTCATCCTCCAGAATTGTCTGTAGGAGAGCGTCTTTGTCTGTGGGTGCCATATCATTAAGAGGTGAAGCTCTGTCATGTTTAGAGGGACTGTGTGGCATCTGGCATCAGCCTATGTTGGACTGGTCTCCAGTTGTGTGACCTTGACAAGGTCCTTCATCCTTTTTGTAGCTCAGTTTTCACATTCGCAAAAGGAGGCTAATATCATTTGCCTCACTGGGCTTTGTGAAGATAACATATTGAATGCTTAGCAAGCACCCCAAAATGTCACCTATAATTATTATTTTAAGAGCAGCATTTTCCAAAATGGATGCCAAATCATTTTCTTTAATTTCCTAATAAAGGACACTTATAGGGATGCTGTGATTTGCAGCCCCAATGTGTGCTTAAGGACTTTTAATACTTTTGTAATCCCTAACCCATCCTCTCCTGGTAGTGCCACCATGAATAACTATCTAAGAACAATCTGCATATCTGCACACCTGCCAAACATCTGAGACTTCACCAGAAGTTCTCTCTCTCCTTCAATCAGAGTGTCATCCAAAGCCCCACTTCTGAAAATCTGCCATTTCTACAGCTTCTAACCATGCTGACGCGGCAAATTCATAGCAATACCTTGCCCTGTTACAGCACAGCATTACAGTGTTCAGTAACCCCAGACTGTAAGTCCTCCCTACTCCTAAATAGGATTTATAGAGTGTGACTTTGAGCCATATAGCAAAGTCAATTTTATCTAAAGGAGAATATTTTTTTTTTTTACTAACATTTTAAAATCCCTTCCTCAGTAGCTCAAAATGATTTAAAAGCTAATCAATGATAAAATTCCAACTCCATCTGGAGACAAAGAATTGAAGAGGGATGCAGAACCACTTTAATCAGGAAAGTGGCTGCTGTGACCCATTAACCCCTAGAGATTATTGATGCTCTTTTTTTTTTTTTTTTTTTTTTTTTTTTTTTTTTTAAGATGCTGTAGTTTGCTCATCTATCTTTGGCAGCCCACGCATACAAAATCGCTTTTACTCTTCACAAATTAATTCATTTAGGCCTGTGCATTTGTCAGGCATTCCGGGAGCCGCCTTCTACCCTCCTGTTGATTAAAGGATGTGTATTTTGAAAAGGGGTGGAGAGGAAGGAATTTATAATTCTTAAAACGAAAGAAGGAGTTGCAGTGCCCGCGGCTACCTGAATCACAGTGCATCCCCAGCAGATAAATGAAATATTAGAGATTAGGAAGAGTGCCTGTACTGGGTGTTAAATTGTGGATTGATTGGCTCAATAACACAGAGAAAGCGACCTCTTTCAGCAGAATTTCTGGAAGTCCAAAACCAGAATATGACACCCACACACACAAAAATCATATTTCATTGTGAATCTTTTCCAAAAGCCTTCTGAATATACCCTTCCCCTATAACCTGAAACTTCTACCCCCATTTACCAAGTGCCTAACTCATGTCCACACACACAGTTTGCCTACTTGCCTGTCCTCATCTCACCTTTGATTTGCTTTTGACTGATTGGATTTTTTTTTCCCCCACTGACTATGTTGGGCCCATCTGAGGGCACAGTTATTGTTTTAGGCATCATGCAATTTACTAAATGGTGTTCTGGTTATGGAAATGCTTGCAAAGAGCCCTGGGGGAAGAAAAAGAATTAAGTAAACACATATTGATCATGCTGTAGCTGCTGTTGTCTCCTCTGATCAGTAAAGAGCTCAGTCTGAACTGGTCCATCTGATCTGTGATACATAAAGCTAGAGACATTTTTCTGACTCCCTGGTGGTTTTAAAGGCTATGCAGTGGGAAAAACTGCTTTAAACAAAGTCTCATTTTAAAAGAATCCCGAGTACAGGATGGAATTCAAAGAATTTGGAGGGAGGGGAGGTGAAAGTGGTAGCAAACAGCTTTAAAAATGTCCTGGGAATGTTAAGAGAACAAAAAGCACATAAGAAAAATAAAATATAAATGTCATGTAACTTATTGTGAGATAGAGAGATAGGAAGCCAGTTTAGCAAGCACATACTGAATGTCTACGGGGTGCAGGATGTCTAGAAAGGAAAAGCTAAACTGTTGAGGGGTGTCTAAGGACCAAAACAGAATTCCTTAGGTCACAAAACAAGTCATAGTTTTTATGCCAGCAAATAAACTTAAGCTTAACCACAGATATTAAATTCCAAAAGGCAATGCATATATGCCATTTAATCCAAATAGAAAAAGAAAACATCCTCCTGTGTAATTCATCTTAAAATTCTACATTAAAATGTTGATATTAAATTAAGCGATTAAAGAAATTACTGAGAAAAATTTTCATTTCAGAGAAGGGAGATGGTGGCTCTAGGCTCTGCATTTGTTTTATTTGCTTTCTCTTTCCCATTCCTTAATTCTTGGCTAGTTTCTGCTTGCATTGGGCAATTCTGTGCTATCCTCCCCAACCCCATGTTCCTCCAATGAATCACAGGCATGAACTTGGAAACATGAGGGAAGAGAGAGCAAAGAGAAGCTTGAAGCCTTTTCAAAATGGATGACGTAGGCTCTGGACCAGAGAAAGAAAGGGAATTGAGAGATTTTGGTGGTGGGTTGTGTTCTCTGATTTAGGGTGAGGGAACAGATGAAGCCAGCACTAAGTTTTCTTGCATGGAAGCTGGAACAATGACAGCGACACAGACACAGACACAGACACAGACACACACACACACACACACACACACACACACACACAAATGGGGTAATTGTGATGAGTATGGGGTGGAGATTTGGGAAATGGGAGAATGGACGCAAGGAGCTGCACTCTGATATACTAAATCCAACAGGTATTATCCTATAACCACTTGGAGATATGGACTGGGGCAAATGTGAAATCCTTGAAGACGTAAACAGAACATTATAGCAACAGCCAAAGCTGGATACTGCTAAAACTTGGTTACCTATCTCTATAAGTACTTTGCTTATTCAACTTTTATGGCACAAGATGTAGCCTAAAAATTTATTAAGCACCTACTGGTTTTCTAGGCGCTGTAGGTTAGGTGCTGTTCACTTGAGGGTTGACATATTCCCTGCCCTAGGGGAACATTCAAATTAGCACTAGAAACAGGCATTAAATAAGTGAACCAAAGCTACCTTGGAGAGACTAAATACACAGAAGGCTAAGAAGAAAGATCAGAGTGTTGTTGAGTGAGACAACTTGAATCAGAAGAAGGGATAAGAGCCAACTAAGTAGAGCTGGGCAGAGTGGAAAGGGTGAGAGGTTGCGGGGCAGTGGGGTCTGGTCCAGGAAGTGACTGGAAAGGTGGGAAGGTAGTCAAAGAATCACATATGGCTTTCAGTACAGGCTGGTAAGTCCAGAGTGAACCTTGGATTCCTTAGGAAGCCACTGCCAGATCCTAAGTGTGTAGCTTGCTATGCTCAGGGCCACATTCGGCTCCTTTTCCGGGTGTCTCACCACTCACCTGGACCAGCAGACCTGTCCAACTGGGCATATCAATTGTATTGTTGCCCAGTTCTGGTCGGAATGAGATTACAGAGGCACAAAGCACAGCTCTTCTTTGCTTCTATCCCGCAAATTGTCATGCTATCTCTTAGCTTCCTTTCGTGGCACAAGTGGTTATGTAGTTTGACATCATCTGAGGAAATACATTTTTGCAGTTGGGTCCCAAATCTGATAATTCCTCACCTCCCAACCCTGAGAGATGAGTTTTCAGGTCAGAACCCAGCCATGTTTCCCCACTAGAATCTTGAACATGCTCACAGTGTTTTTGACTAACGTTCTGGGCTATAAGTGAGAAAATCTGGGACAGTTATATAGTGTACTATCACTGGCAAGACAGATTCCAACCCAGAATATTAGCATTATTGTTATTTTTGCTAATATTTATTTTGCATTTGCTGATTTCCAGGAACCATTTGGTTTGCTTTAGCTCACTGAGTTTTTATAAAGACACTATGATATAAGAACAGTAATATTCTTCATATTAATGAGATCACTGCATCTCAGAGAGGTTAAGCCACCATCCAAAGATCACATGGCTAATTAAGAGACACAGCAGGGACTCAACCCAGCCTGTCAGTATAATTTGAGAACTTTTAAGAATATGCCTGGATGAGAGAGAATTAAGCATAATGAGTAAATACATTTACTAATTCTGGTGTGTATAATTATACATACCCTCACACTGTATATTTTGAGTTTCTGGGAGTCATCTGCTAATTTGTTTTTGACATAAAATGGTGAGATGGATTAAGACAGTGGTTCTCTAATGGTGGTGGGGGGAATCCCTGCATGCTGTCTGTCTTGCAGATGAGTGACATACAGCATGAAGAAGCAGTTTGGGAAAGGGGAAACAGCTCAGATGGATTCACTTGTTCAAACACTCATTCCTAGAATCACTATTCATGGAATGATTGGTATATATCAGGAACTGTGCTGGACAGGAGTGATGAGGAAAACAATAGTAGCAAGTTTCTTGGAAGCAAAGGAAAGAACAGAAGAGTAGAGGCAAAGGAAAGGTGTGTGGCTCTTCAAGGTAAGCCAGGGAGACCTGAACTGTTTGCATCAGAGAAGGAGAGAACATGCTGTTCAACAGGTGTAAGGACAGTTAGTTGATCAGGGAGAGATTTGAAAGCCTTATGCTATTGCCGGGAGCACCTGGTAACTTCTTTTTGCTCCATTTATGGCTGTCTTATGCTGATCCACCAAAAGCCAATGGTGTTCTCAGAAAGCAACTTAGAGCATTGCATGTATGTGTATGTGTGCGTGTTTGCGTATGGGCTGCAGAGGTTCAGAAGCGTGCCTTGCTTTCAAGTTGTGCTGCTGCCTGTGAACAGGTGTGCTGGCTTTTGCTGTTTCAGTAACAGCTTTTTCTGTTTGCAGCAGTCCTATGCACCAGCTCCCCACCCCATGGCTCCTCCCAGCCCCAGCACAAACAGCAGCAGCAACAACAGCAGCAGCAACAGCGGCGGGGAACAGTTAAGTAAAACCAACCTGTACATCCGAGGCCTTCCGCCAGGCACCACGGACCAGGACCTCATCAAGCTGTGCCAACCGTAAGTGTCCTCCTTGCTCTCTGTGCTCCCAGCTCCCACACCGCCTGTGTGGCAGCATTTGTGACTGCTCCCACATACCCATCCACTGGGGTGTCAGGGAGTAGGGCTCTTCTATACAGCCAGTTCATCTCAGGGAGTGGTTTTGTTGAATTGTGGTCATAGAGGTGGATATTCTCAAGCAGAAGGCACAGGAGTACTGAGTACTGGCAGATTCACACATGGGGACCCCAATGACAAGGAGCAATAGCTACTCAGTTGTGCTCTCAGCCCAAGTAGCTGGTGGGGTCGATGACGAATCTCGTGAGAGATAAGCCGTTCTTCTTGAGAAGAGTTAGTGAATGGACCTTAAAAACTCACGAGTGTTGGATTGCAGGATGGTTGTCTCCCATGAGCCAAAGCTTTTCTGGCCAGGACTTGGTAAACCCAGGTTCTACCAGGTCAAGCCATTGGAGAACTATCAGGGTAATCCTCTGGTTTCTTTAAAAACATCTACTGCCCAGTCCAGAATCTATCTCCATCAAGGTCAAGAATCACACTCATGGAGTATTTTTACATTTGCTAGGAAGTGTGGAAGTGATGAAATCTTTTTTTTTTTTCCAAAATGTGTTTATTAATCTGTTATCTACAAATACATTATTAGCCCTCTCATTTCTGTGCAAAGACATTAAACATATTTAAGTTTACCTTCCCCATGCAGTTAATAACAAATAATGAATTAAAAATCATAGGCCTGCATTTTTAGATTGTTGCCCAGCTATTTTCAAAATCCTATTAGTGTAGATATTTGTCCTTTGTGCCTTTGCTAGTTTTTAAATCTGGCAGAACTATTACTCAATGGTTCTTTTTGTCTTTTGCAATGTTTTACAAGAAGACTGAGAAGATATTTGTGTTGTAAATTTTCCAACCTCTAAAAGATTGGAAGAGTACAACAACAGGCAACATTTATTTGCCTTTGTTCTGGATTTGACAATTGGGAGTTCATATCAAAACCACGGAAAGTGGCAGATAAACCAAAACACAAATATACAGCCATATAATCAGTTAACAATGCAGTAGGTGGATTTGTGTGAAGGCAGCCTGTTGCTGTTGACTGCTTTGATTTGTGAAAAAGGTAAGGTAGAACCTTGAAAGATAAATATTGGTTTTAAAGAAGCTGTTTTTAAAAAACTAAATATTAAAGATGCTGAGTCTAAGGATATGAATGCATGATAGATTTTGATCTACAACATATTGGTGTCGAGAGTTGGCAGGTAAATAACTCAAACTTTTTCTTATTGTTGGTAAAATCAAAACTATTTTGAAAGGCAAGGCCTTTGAAAATGTGAAAGGTGGCAGGCTTCGGGAGAGACGTTTCAGATGAAGTATTCCCTTCGTCAATGCTGATGTAAAAGGAATAGCTATTATCCTTGATTCGTACTTGCATCTCATTCATAAAAAAATTTGCTGGTACTGAGGAAAAATTTATTTTCCCCGTTGTTCTACACTACTCATAGAGCTTGTTGAAACAAATTTCCAGGCCTAAGAAATTATGCTCCTTTAAGTCTGGAGTGAACTCCAAGAGAATACATTTCTATCAGGACTTCCGGTGTGGTTGATGCTGGTGGTCTCTATGGTCGGAGAACCTCTGTTTTCTGTTGCACAAAGTCTTACTTCATTGATGAAGACATTTGAGGTGGAATCTTGGGTTTGAAAACCTGCTTAGGCATTTTGTAACCTTGAGACAAATCATTTCTTGGCTTTGAGGTCACAGTTTCCTCTTTAAGGGAATTTTGAGTGGATTGAGGTTTTTTGTTGTTGTTGTTGTTGTTCCCCTAGGATTTTTTTTTTGTATTACCTGTTGTGTGCTCAAGCTACCTGATGAGTGTTTTAGGGGTGATTGTTAAATATTCAGGAATTTTGCAAGCCATTTGTTACATACTTGGTAGTTTGAAATGAGCCATGGTGGGAATGTCCGTAACACAGGAATCAGCAAAACCTACAGATCAGAACTGTTAAAAAAATTTGTATTTTATTGGATAGCTGGTTTACAAACATATCACTGTGTATAGCATATATAACATAAATCTCTGTCAGTACTCATTTCTGCAAAGAATCGGCAGAATTTTTTATACGAAAGTATTACCTAAGAAGCCTGTGTTGGTGGGAAAGAGATGTGGGAATACAGAACCATTGTTATTTAGGATATAAGCTTTTGTTACTGTCTCTTAGATATGCTTGAAAATTTTAAGGAATGCTAGGTGAACAGAGGATAGTGGTTACTTAGTTGCTAACTAGAAAGATCTGGTCCATGTTAATGTAATTATGAAAATGTTTGTGGGTTCTCTAGTTACTGAAGTGTTCTGGACCTGGTGTTTATTGCATAGATCATTGTTTTCCTAGAAAATGTTGGAAAATCAATGTGATGGAGCAGCATAATACTTTGAGAATATGAAGGGACTAAGCAGTTGGGCTTCCAGTCATTGTGGATGGCATTAACTGGGTCTATGGCTTTAGACAAATGACTTGTGCCCTCTTAACTTGACTTCTCCCAAATATAAAAGAATGGATTTGAACTCAATAATCTTTTACTTTTTTCCTCCCACTCTAAGATTCTGATATATGATTGAGGGCTTCATTATTTAGCATGAAAACTTTCTCTGGATCACGTGTTGTATCTTCTCCAATCCCCTTTACAGTGTTGGCAGGTCCACACCTAAACCCATTCAACTGCACGAGTCTGATGTGATGGTTGATGTTGCTTTTAGTAAGAAATGAGTATAAGATATTTGTAAAATTCTGTCCTTTCTTTTGCAGTGTTTGATTTCTTCACAGTGTTTATTACCATTTCACTTCAATCTTCTGAAGTTTAAAATCATTTTGCATTTCTGTTACTCATCCAACATTTCAAAATAATTTCACCCCAAAATAAAATGTCAGATAGTATTTGTAGGTTTAAATGAACTTACCATCAGTATCCATTTTCAATGTTAATGCCTATGAAATTATAATTTCTTTTAGAGTTAATACTCCTTGTATTATAGAAAATGCAATAGTTACTAATATTCACACTCATGAATAATAGAAAACAGATACGCAAAAAATGACATGGAAATGTTGAATTTTCTGGTACTAGTGTACAATATCCATATTAATGCTAATGAACAGAGAAAATGATATTAAAGAAAAAGATATTGCTTTGTTTATCAGAGTATAATACAGGGACAATTCCTTACTAAGAAAGGCTATTCACATTAATCATTAAAGCTCCTACATTCAGATTGCAAGTAAAATGAAAGAAAAGACAAAATTAAAAAGTAACGGATATGAAGAATGATTTTACTTGGGATAATTTGTCTAGGTATACCTATGTTTTAAAGAAATATATAACATCATGTGTGTTGTAGGAAACAGCATGCTTAAAAACTTTGTAATATCTATCCTGAGAAATCTTTAGGAACTTTATTATGTTCTCAGTCAAGAAATCTTTACAGAGCACCTTTGACATACATGTGTGAAGATTTGGTGGTGAGTAGATTTAGATGAAATCCTTAACTTAGCAGAGTTTGTATTTTACTATGGAAAAACCATTAATTAAATAATCATGAATTGATATAAAATTGCAACTAGGCAAAAATCGAGAAACATGTGATTACATGGTTTAAAGCATGGAATTAGACCTAGCATCTCTGAGGAAACCACAATCAACCTGAGATCAGAGGGAGTAAGAGGTTAGCTAAGGAAGGGAAGAGCATTCCAGGTAGAGGAAGCTTCACCTGTGCAGAACCAATGACTGGAGGGAGTATGGCAAGGGCAAGGGGTTAGAGCAGGAGGTGGAATACAGAACAGAATGGATTGGAGCATGACAAGGGACAACATGATCTCTCTAGATTATATTAGGAGCTGGGTTTTTTCCTGAGAGCAATGGAGAAAGACAATGGTGGAAAAGCCATTGAACTGTCATAAAGAGGAAAATGGCACAATGAGAATTTTGTTTCAAAAATATAACTAGAGTTGCACAGTGAAGAAAAGGGATCCCATGAAATCAAAGAAACAGAATAGATGTAGTTGAAAAGTGAGCTGGAAAGAAGAGTGATTTGTATTTAGAGAAGAGTGAATAAGAATTCATATGGTAATAGTTAGAATAATTATGTGTGGTAAAGGATACATTTAGTTACAAGCTAAAAAGAAAGACTTGAGAATTATTAATCAAAAGAACTCCAAAAGAAACAGCAAAGTAGCACAAAGTAGAACCCAAATTAGTTGATCTTCACTTAATTCCTTTTTCTTACCCAGTCATGAGTGGGCCAGCAATATACTATCAGACTGTATTGGTTGAATTTATTTAGTGGATATAGTATTAAGAGCACTCCAGGCAAATATAATAAAGAATAAAACTCCAGTCTCCAGTTGATCACATACATACATTCATAAGATGGATTATCTGTTGGAGACCATGGGTAGAGACTGATCATATGTCCCCGATGCTTATCATAATAGGAGCAGATGAAAGTGAGAGAAGATGGATTTGGTTTAATAGAGTGAGGAAGGGCATTGCAACCTTTTGGACCAAATAAAATTGTGGCAGCACAAATGATTTTTCATAAATTATATTTCCCCTTCAAAGAGATTGGTGACTTCTATTATGATTGCAAACATGGCTTGAAACACATTTAAATTACTCTTAAAACAATAAAACCAAATAGGAAACATAATGGGTAGTATCGAAAATGGAAAAAAACAATCATTAATTATGTTTTCCACATCTATACCTTTTATCTAAGCATCCCTGTGGCTTAGAGAAAGTTATAATAATTATAAAATTATTCATTTTAATTAATACAGTGCCCTCAAAAAGTCCTGGCCAGGTGCCCCTCACTTTCACGCAATAAATCTGGCCTTAATTAAAATAGTGTGTATCTTGTGATAAAGTGAACATGAAGGGAACCTTGAAGCAGAAGGAAAGGAAGTGGAGGGACGTCTTCAGATAGGTGCACACACGTTCCTGCTTATCCCCGGGAGGGCAGGAAAGTCCGCTGAGCCACCTTTCATTTTTTTTTTTTTTCTGTAAATGTTGTCTTTGCTCAAAATTCTGACACCCCAGCATTGCCCCATGTAGAAGGAAAATGTGAATATCATCTAAAGATTTAACAAGAAAGGAGAAACACCCATGATGAAAAAGCCAGAGGGAAAAAATAAGAGTGTGTGTGCTCAAGAGCTAAAGGATTGCCCCTGCTAATCTCCCTGACTTTTAGCCTCCCCTGTTGGGAGCCTCCTTATGGTGTGCAGAAGGCTGAATAGTAAGAGCAGACTCAAGTGCCATCCGGGCTTGAGTGCAGAGTCCATTATATGCTGTGTCAGACAGTTTTGACAAATGCACCAACAAAATCAAACCTTTTATCAATTTAAAAGTAACCTTGTCACAGTCATCTGTCAAACTGTTCAGATACAACTAAAGGCAAACAAGTCATCATGCACTCAGGGTAACCAAGTAAATAAGAAAAATGTGACTGGGAATGTTTTTGAGTTCTTTCTTGCTGTGTCATTGAAGATTTAAAAGTTCCTTCTAATCAGACCCAAGGATATTTATTAGTAGTTTTCTTCTGCAAGTCAGACTCCAATTACATAGCTGCTTTTGAGGTGTTGTAAATCTGTGTGGTGGCATATGTGAGCAGGAAGTGAATCCAGAATCCTTGGAATCCTGTCTTGGCATTTTTTAAATGAGAATGTCTTAAAGATCCAAATGTGTATTTGGGTTCCTTGAGTCAGCACGGATCTGACACTTGATTACATGTGTTAATTCAGATTTCGACACTACCTTATTTGCCAGTTGTTTATTATAAACCAAACAAGTATTTGGTTAGTAATTAATAAATAACTGTCATTAAGAATGCAATCATCACTATACATATATTATTGCAATATTAATTATGTATTGCAGGCCATATGCTATGTTTTTATATCATTTAATATTCCAAACGACCTATGAAGTGAGAATAATAATTTGTGAATAATAGTTGAGTAAACTGAGGCTCAAAGAGGTTGAGGAATTTGTTCAAGTTTTTGTAGCCCCCAGTATCCAAAATCTGGCTCCAGTATCAAAGCCTTTATTCATAACAACTAAAACATTCATAAAATAAGAACATAATTCATGGGTTCTCAAATATGAGACTGCCCATAAGAATCCTATAGGGAGTTTTAAGAAGCAGGAGGTCTGAACCTCATCTTTCAGGGATTCTTGTTTAACTAGTATGGGGTCAGCCTGGGCATTAGAGGTGATAAAAGCCTACTCAGATAATTCTAATATGAAACAAATATTATTAATATGTCCACCCTGAAGTTAAAGGTGCACATGCTAATTAGAAAACATAATTTAATCCTCTATTTCAACTTACTCTGACTTTCCAAGATCTGGCAATTTCATAGGATCTACCATTTTGCTTTCAATTAACTGGAAGATTTAAACATACATTTTATTGACAATTTGGGGGGATGCATTTGATTTTTTGATCACAAAACTAAATTTTCTCATTAGGAACTTGGGAAAATCAACTCCAGGAATAGGTCCCTCTAAGTGATTTAAGTGGTATGCTTGAGAGAATCTTATTCCCCTTCATCACGTAATTTTCATAAATCTTTCTTCAACACTGTAGTTTTTTCAATAATGTTTGTATTTAATTAATGATTTGGCAGGAAACTTTCTGTTTTGATTCATGTTGCTTAATTTCTATGTATATTTACATTTTTCTTACTGGTCATAGTCTGGTGAACAAAAGTGAATCTTAAAGAACAATCCACATCTTCTAGCATTTGGGGCATTCTAGAGATTATTATTTGATTTTTGACCATTCATTATTTTATTACTTTGATGAGAATGTTCTGTGGAATGTATATGTCTCTCATACGCTATTGGAAAACACATTTCTTTGAATTGCTCATAACTGAAATGCTGTTCCTTTTATCCTAAGGAACAAAGAAGCCAAAATAAAAATGAAACTATGAGCACATCACTTACCAGAGTTTACCATAGTGGTAGCACAAAAGAGTTGGCTGACTCTGGGGGTGCCAAGCGAAGATCCAGAGCTTGGGGAGCAGTGGGGTTCCAGGTAGTCTTCATGGTGAATGCCTGGGAGTCCGAGGGACTCGAGGTTGAAGGGGCAGGATCTGGCAAGTCCCGGTGGCATCCTGGGTTTCAGTTGGTCCAGTGATTTTAAGATCGACAGATATACTTCACTCTTTGTAATCCTTATGTGATCTGTCACCCTGTTGAGCCCTCTTCTATTCTCAAAACTTGCTGCTTCCACCATTGTCACTCTCCTCCTTTCTGGGTTTTTCTCTACCTTTTAGAGATCCTTCTTTGTAGCTTCTCTACTTCTATCTGCCTCTTGCACATTTTGGAGTTTTCTGGTAGTTGAACCCGTCCTATTCTTAGTCTACAAACTATGGACTCCATACTATGTAAATAACTTCAGCTATTCTGGTGATTGTTAAATCCACAAATCCAACCCAAGAAATCTTTTTTTTAAGCCCTAGATACATATCTCACTAATCTCTAGACAATATCAACTTGATATCCCCAAAGCTATTGAACTCATTATTCAAAGAGGTTTATTCCTAGACCTATTCCTTTGGTAATGGTCTCTTTCTTCATGAATGGTACCAACATCCACTCTGTCATCCAAATATTAAAAAAAAAAAAAAAAAATTAGGTCACTCTTTTCCCCAAACTGTGGTCAATTCACAAGGGTATATAAATTTTACCTTCTTGATGTTTATGATACCCAACATCTCTTTTGCTTCACTTCTATCATGAGTTCATTTACTTATTTCAAAGTATTTATTAAATGTCATCTATGTATCAAGGTCTGTAGATAGATATATTTTTTTCTTTTTTGGAACTGGGAATTGAACTCAGGGGCACCCAACCACAAAGCCACATCCCCAGCCCTATTTTGTATTTTATTTAGAGACAGGGTCTCACTGAGTTGCTTAGCCCTCACTTTTTGCTGAGACTGGCTTGTGATCCTCCTGCCTCAGTCTCCTGAGTCCTACAGTTTTATATTAAGGACTGGAAAAATCTCTTCATAGAATTTATATTCTAATGGAGAGAGATGATGCATGAATGAAGGAATAATTAAAACATCAGAATACAGAAATGCCATAAAAATCTGGTTGAAATAATGAGTAGGAGGTTTGGGACCAAGTGTCCCCTTTAAGGTAAGGTTTCAATTTCAAGAAGGAGCTCCCATGGGTTGTCAGCTTGGGAAGCTGGGTTTCCACTTTGAGGACGCTGGGGCACCAATTTAAACTAAGGCCACTTACCATCTCTATTTTGAGGTACACCCATTACAATGCTATGTTCAAAAAAGCAGAATGCATCAAAAACAAAGAAGAAAGGAAAATAACACCAATCCCAGTAATGGACCACCTGTCACCCCAATGTGAAAGGTCTGCGTTGGTGGGGTAACTCTGATGCCCAGGATCTCCAGGGGACCCAGTTACTGCCAGCTCCCAGGGTTCCACCAAGGCTTCACTACCTTTGAAGAAAATCTTCTGAACTTTCAACACTATTTATGAGTCAGGTTTTGAAATTCCTTATCCTGTCCACTATACTAAGGTAAGGGTTAATAATAAGGGTTGACACCGAGGTCAGACACCATTGGGCGGAGCTAGCTGGCCCGCCTGACCCGCATCCTGAGGTGGGTTGCCATTGCTGAGCCTGCCTGCCTGCCCCCCTACTGCGGAGGGACACTGCACTTGCCTCTGTGCTGACTCAGTGCACCCTCGTTAGGGCTCCCCAGCTTCTTTGGAGGCTGGTGCAGGCATTTTGAATGACTCCTGAGGGCGCGGCCATCATCATGCGAAGGGCAGCTCCCTTCCTGAGACACATACAGGAGACTGGAGCCCCTTTGACAGGACCCAGAATCAAGAAGAGGAGGTATTGAGAGACTTGGGATTAACTCAGAGCAGCCGGGTGAGTCTCTTCCACTGGGTGAAGCTCTCTGGACGGGTCAGTAGTCCCGGAATGCAGGGAACTTCGTGGAGGAGAGTTGCCCAGTGAGACTCCCTCACTGGAGCCGTGAACCCAGATAACCAGGAGCATTGTAGAGGAGGACCGCCCAGCAATAGGCTTCAGTGCAGAGAGAGGGTCCCAGGCCTGGGCAGGAGGTCCAGTCCCCAGGGAATGTTGCAGAGGAGGGCTGTTCAGAGAGAGAGTCCCTCATAAGGCCAGGACCCCAGACGAGGTGGTAGTTCCAGGCCCCAGGGAACGTTGCAGAGGAGGGCTGCCCAGCCAATGTGGTAGTTCTGGAGCAAAGGGAACTTCTCGGAGGAGAGCTATCCAGCGAGAAGTCCCCACTGGGTGAGACTTCCTCGCAGGGCAAGGCTTTCCCACTAGGGTGGTAGAACCAGAGACACAGGCCCAGACCAGCCACGCCCCAGCCCATAGTCTAGTCCCCCTTTTGACTGACCATTGGTCAACAAGTGGAGGCGCCTCTTCCCACCAGCAGGAAATATACCCCACCTGAAGGCCACCACCCCTAGAGGGGCAGCTTCCTTGTGTATCACTGCATTATCAAGTTCCTCCAAGACTTCAGGCTACTGAAGGCTAGGAGGCAAGTTATTAGAAATCTACAGGGACACTAGAAGCCCATAGCGTTTCACTACTAGGGGGGTAGATACTTGACCAATATGAGAAAACAAGGGAAGAAAATGTCCCAAACAAACATAGATGCTACATCAATAAAATCCAATGACAGCATGACAGAAGAAATGTCAGAAAGGGAGTTCAGAATGTACATAATTAAAATGATCAGAGAAGCAAACGATGAGATGAAAGAGCAAATGCAGACTTTGAATGATTGCACCACTCAACAGTTAAAAGAGCAAATGCAGGAAGCAAAAGATCATTTCAATAAAGTGTTAGAGATACTAAAAATAAACCAGATAGAAATCCTTAAAATGAAGGAAACAATAAACCAAATTAAAAACTCAATAGAAAGCATAAACGATAGGATAAAACACCTAGAAGACAGAACCTCAGACATTGAAGACTAAGTATTGAATCTTGAAAACAAAGTTGACCCAACAGAGAAGATGGTAAGAAATCATGAACAGAATCTATAAGAATTATGGGATATCATGAAAAGACCAAATTTAAGAATTATTGGGATTGAGGAAGGCTTAGAGAAACAAACCAAAGGAATGAACAATCTATTCAATGAAATAATATCAGAAAATTTCCCACATCTGAAGAATGAAATGGAAAATCAAGTACAAGAGGCTTATAGGATTCCAAATATACAAAATTACAATAGACCCACACCAAGGCACATTATAATGAAAATACCTAACATACAATTTCAAGGAGGTATCAGGCAGGTGACATTCAAAAGGAAGAACATTAGAGACACATGTAAGACGTTGTAGAAAACCTGAAGTTGGAAATGAGCTTGGTGTAGTCCAGGAACATGAAGAAGTTTAGGTGTTCTTGTATGAAGAATTGATTTTAGAGGAGCATAGAGGAGAAACAAGGAAATACTCAAAGAGGCCATTGTGGAAGTCCAGAAATGAGGTGGGATGGCTTGGAGTAGGATCACAATGGTGGAGGGAGTTAAGTGTATCTGATTCATGATTTATTTTGCAAACAGTTTTGAGAGAATTCACTGATGAGTTCAACAGGAGAGGAGGATTAAGGGAAAGGGCCATAAGGGATTACTCCTCAAAATTTGGTCTGAGCAACAAACAAGGGAGAGTATGGAACCATTTAATAAAATGAGGCAGATTGCATAAGGAACAATTTTGAAGGAAAGAAATCAAGAGTTTTCCTCGGTCTAGTTATTTTGAGACTCTATTAGACATCTAAAATATTTTCCTTTGCAACCAATGAATTTAGGGGTTACAAAATAAGAGAATGTTGACAAAAAGCACATAAGATATATATGACTCCAGTTTTCAATATAAAGGTCAGAGTAAAAGATATAGAATGGGAGTTATATGAATTATGAATGGCTTTTAAACCTGTCATATCAATGAGATCATATTATTGTACCTAAGATGCACTAGACACTGTTTTCCATGTGAGTACTTGGTATGCATGTGTTCGTTTTCATTTCCCCATGTTAATTTCCACGTTATTATTGAGAAACCAGTAACACAAAGAAGTTGAGTGACTCTCCCAAGGCCAAACTGCTGGCAATTGTCAAGTCCAAGGTTAAGTTAGAGAGTTTAATGACTGTGTTGAATACTATAGAGGAATCAAGAAATATGCCAAAAGAAGAGTTGCTTGGAAACATCAAGGCCATTGACCAACTTCATCAGGAAAGTTTTGCAGAGACAGAAGCTGAAGACCATTGTAGGGAGTATTTCTGAGTGTGCACCTGACAGTTCTTTCAAGTGGAAATGCTCATCTCCCCTTTGTGCCACAACTATACCTAAATAGTCACCTTTGGTGCCATTTCCCCCAGTCTTTCTGATTTACTCTATCCCCCTTTTTCTCTTCCTCTCTTTCTCTGTAGCTATGTTTTTTCTCTCTCCTTTTTTTCTGTTCATCCTGTCTCCCTGTCAATTTCTTCTTTCCTACCTGAAGACTTTTGAGGACAATAGATCGGTCTTGTTCATTTTGTACCCCTCGTTCCTACCATGTTACCAAATACTTAAGTGGCAAATGACAAATATATAATAACTGAATAAAGCTCATATTTATCAGTTATATTACAATAATTTTATTGGGCATATAAAACTTGTTCCAGTGTAGACTTCGACTTAATAGTAGGAAATATAGCTAGGAATAGCATTTTTGTCTTGGATACTACATCCAATATAATTCCTCTGGAGTGAAAGAAGAAAGGTTTTGAATATGACTCTCTTATATTGTGCAGATCTCAAGTGGAGTTAGGGAGGGCGACACCAGGATAACTTGAGCCACACATATTAAAGGAACCAAGTAAAGATCAATACCTCTTACTCACTACAGCTGCTGAGACAAGAAATAACCATTTATTCTTTCCTGAGCCATCAGGTTTCAGCTGTCAAACAGATCACAGTGTTCCACTGACTCTGCTAATTCCATGACTAAGGCAAAGTAATTTGGTCTCATTGAATGTTTGGTGGGAAAAAATAATTCTTTTTTTTCTTTCTCTGCAGTTTGCCTGCAGAACTCTCTTTGCGATGACTTTGGGGAGCACAAAATAAGAGAATGGTTTTGAGAAAGCATACAAAGCATACCTGTATATTTGCCATATTAAAGCAATAACCTTTTATCTGAAAATTGGCAGTAGTATGATCTATATATATAGTTTAGTCATATGACTGAGATTAAGCTCTAAGTACAAATTATTATTTAAAGGAAAACTAAAATTCTTCTTTTCTGTTATCATATTCATTACATCTCTAACACCAGTAGCCTTTGAGAAATGAGAACTTTATTCACATAATAAATATGTCCGTATTATTTTAGCAAGTAGATTTAATTTTTTAAATCAGTATTATTAAGGAATAAAATCAAATGCACTCATTTTAAGTGTAGGATCTGATATGTTTTGGCAAACATATACTTCTAAGGAGCCTCCCAAAAAATCCAGATCTGAAACCTTCCCCCCATCTGTAAGTTTTAAAAAAATATAACCATATGCTAGGAAGTTCACAGTTTAACATCATCCTACTAACAAAACAAAGAGGCAGCTTGATACATGAGGGTAGCATGTAATACTGAGTCAGTTGTGAGCTCTAATTACCTATTTTCCAGCAGTGGATCCTTGACCAAGTCATCTAGACCTCATGAGCCTCACTGTGCCTGGTACATATAAAGTGTCTAATAAATGCCAGTTAAAGTTATTCACTTGTGCAAATGGAAACAATCTTTATAGCAATTCATATTTTTACATAGAAAGATTAAGTAAAATTCACCTGCAATTTTAAGGGTTCTGTTTTCAAACAAAACACATTGGGTGGTTTTTATATCATTCTGTCTTAATGACTGAGGTTGTATGGAAACTGTGGATCCTTGTATTGTTTTGTAGTAGCTTATATCATTACTGTTGTCCATTGTATAGTGCTGTGTTTTATACCATGAGCATTTACAATAACAGGATAAATACATACAATTTAGGCTGCATTTAAAATACAAAAATTAATTCAGGTGGTGTACACCTGTAAATCCCAGCCTTAGTAACTTAGTGAGACCATCTCAAAAAACAAAAAGGGCTGGGCATGGTGGCCCAGTCTGTAATCCCAACAGCTTGGGTGGCTGAGGCACAATGATCATGATTTCAAAGCCAGCCTCAGCAGAAGGTAAGCACTAAGCAACTCAATGATACTCTGTCTCTAATAAAATATAAAATAGTGCTGGGAATGTGACTCAGTGGTTGAGTGCCCCTGAGTTCAATCCCTGGTACCCCATCAAAAAAAAAAAAAAAAAAAAAAAAAAAAAAAAAAAAAAAAGGACTTTAGTTCAGTGGTAATGTGACTCTATTTCAATTTCCATGACTGTGGTGCATAAATATATCATAATAAAAGACTTTAAAAAGTAAAATGTAAGTTTTTGAAATAAAGAGATGGCAAGCATTTCAGCTCTCAGTATAAAATACATTTGGCAATATTAGTCAATATGTGTATGTATCAGTGATATTCTGGTTTGACTTATATTTTATTCCTGAGTCCACAGGTTGAGTTTAACGTCAGGTTGAGTCACTTATTTTTAAAAAGTTATCTCTTTTTCTTGTACGTTTATTAGACACCAGTATTTCTTTAAATATGTTAAATTTAGAATCAGGGAGATAGGTGCCTAATTAGTATCAATTATTACAATATTAATTTGTAAGGATATAAATCCAGATGCCTGTCAACCTTGGTTCTGGTTGACTTCTTCCTGAGAAGTTACAGAGAGCCTATTACTTCCATTCTATGTACAGTTATCCTTGTTGTATGTTCATTAGAAGGCTCATTCTCATGCCAAAAAGCCTGGGTTCGGTTCTTAAAGCTATTTTTTATCAACTGTGTGTCCTTGGACAATTTATACGACTTCTCTGTTCCTAAGCATTGCTTTCTATAAAGTCTGTATAGTAATGGCACCTTGTTTTTTTGAGTTAAAAGAATAGAATGGATTACATTCTGCTGCCATGTGTAACTAATTAGAACTAATTTAAAATGAATGGAATGAATTTATATACAGAAAACACTTAAATATGGTCTGTCAGGGAGTGAGTACTCAAAAAGTTATTTGGTTATTTTGTTCAAATGATTTCTTGCTATGTACTAAAATCAGGCATTGCAACATATTATTCAAAGTAGTTTCCAACTCTGGTGTTGTGAGATTCTTTAATTCTAGACTCTATGTGTATAATCACAATTAACCTTTCTTACTCAAGGCACAGACCTCTGTTTTTGATCTGCAGACTTCCATACATGAGTTTCAAGGCATGAGCCTCACGTTACTTTGTTACTTTCAAGATTGAACCTTGCTGATTCTTGCACAGGAATCCTGGGAAGGCAACCAAGTTCAAGATAAGGAACGGACCTGTTTCTCATGCATGTTTCAACATCACAGGGCAAGCCAGAGACAAAATCTGTAGATGACCAAGTGTCTCAATTCTGAACAAGGGTGCAGTTGAGGTGAACTGGCTGATCACTATCATCACCCATGTGGACTTTGGATATTAGGTGTCCTTAGGACACATTCACAACCACAAACCAGAAAAAGACTGTAAGCAATTCAAGTAAGAATTAGAAAAGAGGTTGCTGGAGAATTCTGAACAACTCCCTGATTTCAAAATTTAAGAGGAGTCATCCTGCACTAATATTGAGTGACAGCTCTGAGGAAGGACAGGAGGCGCGTTTCCAAAGAACACTTTCAGGTCAGGACCATTTCGTCTGAGCAGAAAGTGATTTTCAGTGGGCCGTTAAATAAACAGTCTGCTCTTGGTTCTCTGCCTCTCTACGTGACTCTCTTTTTCTAACTCTGAAGCAAAAGGGTAGGATTTATGAGGTTACAACTTCACACCAATTCTGTGCAAGATTAATGCATTTGTAGTCAGTCCATGTTTGGATTTCAAGGAAAAGGACAATTATAGTGAGATCTGACATTTCAGTGAATGCTTTGTAGCAGGTATTGTTACAGGCACTTTACAGGTAGAATGATCCACTCTTTCTGGTGTGCACAGACTGTACCGGTATTAGTATGAAAGTTCTATATCCTGGACAAACTTCAATCTCAGACAAATCAGACTCTATTTTAAAAAGTATGTAATTATAAAAGTCCCTCCATTTTCAACCAGGTTCCATTATTCTCTCTTGAAACCAAGGGAACCTGGGTACCTCAAGAGGTGAAGTAATTTTCTGAAGTCATCAAAGCTACATTTCCTCAAGGTGGCTGATCCAGGACTCCAACCCAGGCATTTGATCCTTTTCTCTTGGTCTCTACCTGGGCTTAACTATTGGAATAAACAAATTGTTAAGCCAGACTTCTCACCAGAACTCATTCAACAACTCAGGTAATACAATCCCTGCAGATGAAGGGAGAGGAGGAAAATTCTTTCCACACCATCTGTTGGTGACACCAAACTATGATGCATACTCGAGTCTCAGAAATGTCTGCCAGTGGCCACAAAGGAATGCATTTCTTTGCCTTGAGAAAATTAATGAATTACTTGCGATATTCTGGCCAAACAACATACCTATAACTTGCAGATGGTATAATACCTTGCATAATAACTACTTGAGAATAAGTATTGAATGTCTAGTTTGGAGAAAAAAATACTTCATCAAAATGCGTTTTGTCTGTGTTAATGTACTTTTTTTTTTTTTTTTTTACAAGAGAGCATGTAAAGGTATTTCAACAAATTATGATAAAATATCTGCAAATATGAAATCATGTTTCAAATGGAAGTTTCCATTTCCTAGTTATCAATGTGATTTAGATGCCCTCTGATACAGTTTTATTATTTCTATCACTCACTGCCTGCATAAACCACCAAATGTTCTGTGTATGGTAATATAATAATTCTCAGGCTTTGGAATTTGGAAAAGCTATAAATAACAAAAGGGAGGTCAACATGGTATTGTCAACTTTTAACTTTATTAAACAATGCTATAAAATAAAATATCTACTATTTACTATTTACTAGCCCTTAGACTGGAGAGCATAAATTTACTCTCACTAGGACACTATTCTTTTAAAGATTATTTTTAACAACAAATAGCCATCATAGGAGCCATCTTGTTAGTGTCACAGACTGGAAAATTCAACTATCTCCCAACCTATTTTAGAAGTAGAGGAATTATTCCTCTTGGTTCAATCTCCAGTGCCCCAAAAAAGAAAAAAAAAAAAAAAAAAAAAAAAAAAAAAAAAGAAAAAGAAAAAAAGGTGGAGGTTATGTTGCAAAGAAATTTTAGTTACACGTTTGCATCCAAAGCACTGGTTTTATTTCATTATGTAAGTATGAGATGCTCTGCCCAATGCAACATTACATGGGACTTGGTTTTCCAGCTTCTCTGGAAGATTTTTTTTTTTTAAACCACACTCATTGTAGAATTTCACTTTCATATCTAATGTGCTGACAGATATGGGAGCAGCATATTTCATGCTATTTCACTCAATTGAGAGTTTCAAGGCAAAATGAGGGAAGCTGAAGAACCACAGCCCCCAAACTAGAGCCAAGAAGGAAATAAGCCATGACAGGCCTCACATCTGTCTGGTGCTCCCAGGCACCCCTTGGCACAGAGGTGCTTACCCCACCTGGAGCTCCCATCTGGCCAGTACAAGGCACTTGGGAACACACTAGAAAGGCAGACATTGGGTCTGGGTTGACCACTAGTGCAACCATTATAGGGCTCTGTGACCTAAAAAGTCCCTTTACCTGCTTAAGCCTCACCTATCCCAGTGATTTTATGACCTTCCACACTTCTTCTGTTACCCACTACACAACTGTTAGACTTTCAATTCTCTGAAATCCCTGCTTTCTGCTATCGTGCAGTGTGCTCTAACGTATTAATCGGTCTTACTCAGATTTGTCTTCTCAAGCATGACATTAAATTTTACCTGGATTTTAATGATAGTGCTTTCACTTAAATTCAAAGTCCTGCTGTTGCTTTTGGGCACAGAACTGTTGAGCGTTGTTGCTAATTGTTAAAACAATGACATTACTGTGGGCATATTATTCACCCTTTGTTCCTGAGAGCCTTGTTCATAGAAGTAACTTTGGAACCTGATGAAAGGAACATGCTCTGAGCCTCGATTGCAGTTTCAAGTAGAAAACAAACAAAGCAAAAATCAAATTTACAAGGGAATAAGGAAAGCATTTATTTAATCCAAAAATAGCAGGGCAGTTTGGAAAGCTGTGATTAATTTTCCAAAACAAGTACTATGACCTGTACCTGGCTCACTGTCTATCCCTGACTCTCTCACACACACACATATACAGTGTCTATTTGCTTGTAAGCATTTCTATAGTTGGGGACTATACTTTCCCTGAAGGCAGGGGGGAAGTCTTCTTGACTGTTGGGTCCCCATCATTTCACTCAGAGTCTGCTCATGTCAGAAGTCCAGTAATAATTCATGAAGAAAGGTATCTGACATTTGGAATAAATCCTGCAACTGTTTCTTACATTAAAAACCCTTAGCTTTCTCCCCATACAACAGAGTGCAAAGAAGTAGCCTTCTACAGAACACAAACTTTGCAGAATAACCAAATCATGTCATTGTTCCTTTGGGTGTTAAAATTATAATAACACCTCATTATGCTATGAGCACAAGTTAAGAACAGACCAATCACCACTGAGAAGTCCAAATTTGAGAGTCTTTATTAAGCCGGCCAGCTGACTGTCTCACACAATGCCCCCACCCACAATGGCTATTGGGAAAACAGCCCTGACCACAGGGTTGTAGGGGTTCTTATACCAAAAATCACATTAATCCTAAGTGTCTGTTGCTATGATTCGAAATTACACAGTAACATCATGAGATCATCGACAGAGGGGGAAGTGGGTCAAAATGACCCTTACCTAGGTACAAACTAAAGAATGGTTATTAACATCCACACAATCACTGTTTACATGGTACATTGTTTAGGAGCAATAGGAATCAAAAGAGAGCAATTCTTTACTACATAGGAATTGCCATTGTATATTATTAAACATGTCACACTAAGTAACTGATGATGGGTACAGAGGTGGGGTATTCCCATGGGAGAAGCTTATTTCCTACATAACATGGAGTCTCAGAGCAAAATGGAGTCTGTTTAGTCATTTCCTTTAGAGTCTGGCCTATACCATTCTCATGGAGCCAGATCTGTCAGTCCATCACAATTATAACTTGATGATTCTAAGCCAGATAGTTTGAAAGGCATAGAGGATAGGGAAGAAGATAAAACAAGGAAGAAATTGTTATAGGAATTTGAAGAGATCCTTGCAGAAATCATAACTAGCTCCTCTTTCTGGGGTTTCTTAAATTAAGACAGAGGGGCTAGGATGCAGTTCAGTCATAAAGGACTTATCTAGTATGCATGGGGTCCTGTGTTCCATCCTCACTATCTCACACACACACACACACACACACATAAAGATTGTCATGTTGAAATTTCAGTACTTTAGGAAAAAGTAAATAGACAAAAGGCCACTACATCATCATTAAAGTCTCTCCCCAATGCAAAGTTAAACAGCATTCAGAATTACCTTTAATAGCTTCAACCTTCTGCCTGTGAGGGATTTTTGGTTTATGTTTTCTCTGGGTATTAGGTTAGATCAGGACCCCTCACTGTGGGAGGGCAGAAGGTACGGCAGGTGTGCACAAAACCCCTGGAAGGAAGGGTGCTAACGTTTTCTTTTCTTTCCACTCCCCCTTGGATGGGAACTGATTGGCAGAGTGCCTGCTTACTCCTGCCTGCATTGCCTTATCTGAGATGGGCTAATACAGACACCTGGCTGTTAACTTTACCAGCCAGCATCAACAGTAAATAAGCAACTAATTTTGAAGACAGTCTCTCCCTGAAACTCTGTAAACACACTCCATTCGCACGGCTGCAGTATATCCCATGTAAATTTTGTCGACAAATAACCGTGTAACTCAAATTAAGCACAAGGGCACAATTTTGCTGATTTCCTTTGTTTATCAAAAGGAGTGTTGTGAGGGACATTTGGGTCAAACAGAGAAACTGGGCTAAGAGTCTTTTAGAGCAGATGTTTTCTGATTCCAGATGTGTTCCTTATCTTTGCCGAATGTCAAGGTGTCCATTCTAGGCCTGACATTAGATGCAGGGATTTTCCTCTGTAAAGAACTCAGCCTAGTTCCCTTATAGGAAGTGTTTCTCCTAGTTGGGTCTCAACTTCCTTGCCTCTCTATTGTACTGCTATTCTCCGACCATCCTCAGGGTTGTGTGGGCCAGTTTTAAACAAGGTATAGGTAATGCTTTTTTTGCAACCTGTGCCAATGGAAATCCGAGGAGATTAGCCAGTGGCTCATTAGCTGTCTCCTATTTTGAAAACCCTTCATGTTACTTTGTGAACATTCTCATATATTTTACTCTGTGATCTAGGGAAAAAAAATAACAATGCTTGTAAAGCATATATGCATGAAACACCAGATTTCTTGAAATAGCTGGGAAAAGAGAGCTTCAGTACTCCAAATGCCAACATGAGGAACCATTGTTTTATTCTGAAAGCTTAGATGTCCATGAGTCAGTATTACTAACACAGTGAATGAGTTGCTATCAATCATTTTTCAGTGTATTGCATGCAAAGAATTAAACCCAGGATTTAAACAGAAGAAAATGAAGTAAAGCTAGGTTCTCAACTAGGGGTCTAAGGAGTCAGTAAAATTCTTTGCACAATTTTGAAAATATGTTAGTACATTTTTCTGGGTTAAGTTTACATAGCCTGAAAATGTTTTAAAAATTGGCATAAATTTGAGTGGGTTCTGGATATACAGCAACCAAATACATGTAATCTTGCTCTTAATTTGTTTATAAATCAGAAAAAGTCTACATATTCATAAAGTTTTCACTAAAAATTCTTTGAATCACCATAGTTTCCCTTGCTTGCTAAGATGGACACCTCAGGGACAAGGGACACCAAATTTAGCTAATCTCAAACGTTTTACTTTAAACCCGTTTTTGGAAGACATGTTTTAATATGCGGCATTTGCTTTTCAGCCATCTTCTCTGCAACATTTTTATTCCACTCGGGCAAAACAGCCTCAGACTTAAGGCTTCCATGGGAAGTAGATATCACTGGACTGAATTCTAGACAGTGAAGTGTTCTGTATCTCTGATTTGGCATAACCTGGTGAAAATTGTTCAACTGCAGCATTTCAGACATGGTGCCAACCTAATGGCTAGATGCCAAGATTGCTATTTGGCAACCAAAGACCAGACAAGCAGCTGGTTATTGCAGCGAATCTGAACAGCATGCTTCAGGCCATATCTCTGGTGCCAGATCCTCCAACCCAGTTAGCAACTGAACCCTTGAGGCTTTTTCTGGCACTGTTCCTTTCCCACCTCGTGGTGGGCTTTGCATTGGCAAGGGTGGTCTCCAATAGGTTGTCCTGCCTAGGTCCTGAGCTCGTGGCGTCTGGCTGGAGCAGGATGCTTATAGACCACCTAAGGCTGAGAGAGTACTTGGCAGCTGCAATGAACTCTGTAGGGCACTGGCCAGAGCATGATTTCACTAGAGGCTGGCTGGAAGAGGGCAGAATCAATACGAGCTGCTGGCATTCCACTCCACCAGGGGCGAAGGAGTGACGGCCTGCTGGCATCTGCCTTTGGCCCTGTTGGCATCTGTTTTGCGCTGTTCTTTGTAAAAAGTGCTGAGACTGAGAGGCCTGGTGAGCAAACTTGTCAAGAGGAAATGTGCAAGAGGAGGTGAGGGAAGAGAAACTGGCTCGCGAGATGTAGCCATAATCCATGATTTTAATGACATTAACAATGGGCAAGCAGGGTCTTACTAAATTTTCTCTGTGTTTCAGAAGTGGAAAAGAACTCCCTCCCTGGGCATTTTAACTCCCTATTTCTGCCAGAACTTCTGGACCTTGAGAACAGTTTGATGTTAGGCTTTTGGAAGGGAGAAAGCACAGCTTTTTAGGAGGCCTGAACTCCCTGTAGGTTCCTCTCCTGGGGTCTGGCACCATCTGCAAATTTGCTGCAGCTGCTGATGAATTTAAACTGGGTTAGCAGGAGTTGGGCACAATGTTTTTGGAAAGCACTCATCCCTCTTCTTTTGTTGGGGTGGGAGTGAGGAGAAGGGGCTCTGGCAAGATTGTTTTCCCACTGTTCTCTAACAGATACCACAAAATAGTTTTCAACATTATGCCCTCCAAGTTGATTCCCTGGAACTTAGAGAGCTATTCAGAAGGGCAGAAAATGAAGTCTGACAATTTGAACATAGCCATCGGGTAATTCTCAGCATCTTTCAAAGGATGCCTGTAATTTCTACCGGGTAAAGTTGAAGTGTACTACAATGGTGGATCTATTAAAAATATTGGCACGGAGGAACAAAAACCCTATTGTCTTCAGTTGCTGGGCTTCCCGCCTCACCACACAGGACGAGCACCAACAGGATGCGTTCTATGAAACGTGCCTTTGATTCCTAATATGTGATCACTTTCCGGAACCAACCATATGAATAGTGTGCCTATCACTTAATATAGATGAAGTAAATAGAATGGGAATATAGTTTCAGTACTATGCTGCAATTGAGCAATTTTTTTCCCTCTTCTTTTGATGTTCATTTGCCTATTGGGTCATTTATCTAAGAAACCTATTGTAACGCACCACGTACAACAACCCTCAGGTCCATATGAATCCCAGACAAAGTAAACTCACATACAGGTAAAAATCTGCTGGCAGTTCAACTGATCAATATTTCACTCAAAAATAACTTCACAATATTAGACCTGAGACATTTTCTTTTGCAGTGATGCATTTCACTTGTCAAAATCACACATTGGAAGTTGGTGTTTTCATTCCGGAAGTCATAGTTGGATCATTTGTGTTTGAGCCTCCATGTACACAATACCCCTCCCTATCCATCTGCTGAGCACCCACTCATACCTAAGAAATAACTCAAATATGTTGCATAAAATCTTCCACGTTCTTTCTTCAATTTTGGCAGGATCATTTGGCATAACATGTATCTGTGTTCCCATTTCACTTTACCCATAGCTTAATGATCACACCTTCTGTTCTAGTTCCTTTTTACCTCTTCATCTGTTTTGCTCGATGGTGGGCACTCTGAAAACAAGAATTATTGTCTTATTCGTAGTTGTGTACATCATAACTTCAGTGCAACTCAGTTGTATAGTGAAATCATATTCACACCACTTACAGCAAGAAGTTCTTTAGTTTCCAATACAGAGGTACAGTTGCTTCTTGTTATTCATCGAAGTTATTTTTACAAAGTCACCGTGAACACTGCATTAGCAAATGTGGTACCAGAGTTCCCATGAGAAACACAGCATTAGGATCCTGCAAGCTTCTGGTCACAGTTGCATCATGTGCTCAGTGAATAACTTTGCTTTATGTATGTTTCTGTTTAAGACACCTGTTTAATATATATTATTGATGCATTAACAGTGGACTACTGACCAATAACACGATAATTCATGTCTGAACGAGGGTTATCTCACACACTTATTTTCTCTGAAAGGCATATTGTTGTCTTTTCGTCCTTAAGAGCAGTACAGAGCATGTCAGCACTACAGTTGGAGTCCGTTTTAAAAAGCAAAATCACACACGCACTTTTACAAAAGCACGGAAATGAGAAAAACGTGGTATCAAATAGGCCCCCCAAAGGACACTTGTTTACAGTATGAGAACTGAAGTAAGAAGGCAAATCATTGCCTGCTCTACCTCATCTGGGAATGGTCATGTCATGCCAGTCAAACTTCTAACCACAGTGCATGTATCTGCAAATGACTGCAAGATGGGAGTACTGATTTTGGAGTTGCAAATTAAGTTTGGCAAGTAGGCAAATAAGCAAATACAGAATCGATGAATACTGAGAACCAACTGTATTATGTGTCTCTAATATTTAAAATGATAGTCACCATCTCCTTTAATTCAAATTAGACTTTAGGTGGGTGTAAAATAAGAAAACTTGGTTTCTGTAGAGTGCTATAGAACTAGTGATTAAGACTTTCATTTGAAGTTGATTTTATTTTAAAAATTATGTCATTTCCAAAGAATTCCTAATTTATCTTTACTGTTTAATTCAGAAAAGGGTGACAATTAAAGACAGGTGTTTTCCAGAAGATATTCCTTTCCCTCTAAAGTTGTTCTATTATAGAAGTGAACGTAATATTATACTACAAAGAATCAAAAGCATAAAGGCACATCCTGAGCACAAATATCTACACAATGGATTTGCAGGAGCAGCAATGAGCTTGACTCAGAATAGAATATTGATATGCATGTATTATTGATGATAATTCACTCTGGGGAACTTTCCTCTGCAATTTATCCAATCCTCTATGTACCACTGGATATATTATATGCATCTTTTTATTCATCCTATGTGGGATTATGAAGAATACCAGAAAGATGCATTCATTGAGGCTCATAGGAAAGTAATGACCACTTTCACAGTAATAGATTTTTTCTAATAGGGAAAAATGTGTATTATACTTTGAAGATATCATTCAAATATGTGTGCATATATAAGTATTTGAGGAAGCTCAACAAAATGAAACTCTCTTGCCTTTGAATAAATGTGTTCAATTAAAGAATTGAGTGTTTGTGTGTGAAGAGGATTTGAGAAATACATGGAAAGGCCTAAGTCCTGACAGTACAGGGGAGAAGGATGCAGAAGTAAGAGATTTTAAAAGCATATACATTACTTTCACACACAGGTGATGTTCATAAAACACTCTCATGAAGATTTAATCAGAGTATGACTACCTTTTGAGATGACTCTTGCTGGAGAGGTCCTGTTTTGAAGAGGCACAGGGAACAGCATGAACAGTATGAGGAGGGGGACCACACTGGACATGCTCAGAGTTGCACCTGAGCCCAGGTAGAGTGGTGTGTGTGGAGCACAGGGGACAAGTTGGCAGAGTTAGGTTTCCTCACTCAAGCCAATAATCTGGAAGGCATCTTTGGCTCACCTCCACCTCTGCAGGCTATCAGTTGCCAAGTCAATCTCTTGGGTTTGCCCTGAGTTTGTTTATCCTTTACTCTGCAACTCCCTGCATACAGGTTTCTGCTCTCTCCTACTGCAAAGGTCTCTTGACTGTTTTTCTTGCCTCTAACAAAGGAAGGCCCTTGCATGTGTTTTTCATAATGCTACTTAGAATGAATGTCCCATCATGTCAAACATGTAATGTCACTTCTAGGTCTAGAGACCTTCAAGGATCCCACAATCCTATAGATTATAAACACCACTCAAAATCAAGTAGGATCTCTGCTTCCTTCTCCAACCTCACTTCTTACCATTTCTAACATTGTCTTTTCTATATCAACAATAAGAAAATCACCAACTCACCTCAAGTCTCTGTGATTCTCATGTGTTCTCTCTCTCTCTCTCTCTCTCTCTCTCTCTCTCTCTCTCTTTTTTTTTTTGATACTAGGAATTAAATCCAGGGGTGCTTTATCACTGAGTCACATTCCCAGTCCTTTTTATTTGTTTAGTTTTTTTTACTTTGAGACAAAGTCTTACTGAGTTTCTGAGAGTCTCACTAAATTGTCCAGGCTGACCTCAAACTCACAATCCTCCTGCCTCAGCCTCCTGGGTTACTGGAGGTACAGGCATGTACCACATTCAGCTCAGTTGTCTTTGACCTTCAGGTCTTTGTACTGTTTGTCTCTTTGCCCAGAATACCCTACCTTCTCTACCACCTTCTACTTAGGTAACCCATACCTACCTGCTCAGGTGTCAATGTTCATGCCATTTCCTCTAGGAACCCTTCCTCCTTCCTCCCAAATTAGATCAGAGAGCATTACAAATTTCTCACAAAGGATCCTATAATTAGACCACACAGAGTTAACCCACAGTTCATTGTAACTGCATCTTTATACCGCTGGTCTCCCCTCCAAGAAGATTGTTTATTGTACATACTGTCTGTTATTTACCATTATGTATTTTTCATTACAACAGAAATAGCATAATGACTTGTATACAAGCTACTGAATAGTTTTGGTGAAAGGATAATACTAAAAATAGATCACTGGAGATAAACATTGTTTCTGTTACATTATATTACATTTCTATATACACAGGGTTCATGGTGACTCATGGTCAATTATTTAACTTAGAAAATAAAGGTACTAAAAATTTTGGAAGGACAAATAGAAGAAAAACAGTTTCATTGTTGGTGGATATAAATACAAATATGCTAGTAAATAAATATAAGTGAAGCTAAATGCTCCAGTAATGGAAAAAATTACAGGACTAAATCAAAATAAAGGAATGTGTGTTATGAATATAGGTAAAATGCTATAACCCAAACTGGAGAAGCAAGTTCTTCTAAAAATTAATTTTCTTTCATCTTGAAAAAGAAGTTTGTGTTTGTGCATTGTAGTTATATATAAAATAATGGTAGAGTTCATTTTGATATATTCATAAAAGCATATAATATTTGCTCTAATTCAGTCTACTGTGCTTCACCTTTCCTTCTCCTGCTCCCTCCCCTTGTCTCCTTCCTCTACTCAATTGGTCTTTCTTCTATTTATGTATTGTTTTTAGATTTGCTGCATTTTAGTTATACATAATCATGAGACTCCTTGTGATATACTTATAAAAGCACATAGTATAATTTGGTTAATTTTATTCTGCAGTTCTTCCCTTTCCCATCACTCCTGCCTCCTCCTTGATCCACCTTCTCCACTGTTCTCCCTTCTACTTTCATGAGATCCCCCCTTGTTTTATTCCTTGTTTCTTTCTAGCTTCTACATAAGAGAAAAAAAAAAAAATTTGACACTTGACTTTTTGAGCCTGACTTATTTCACTTATCATGATGTTCTCCAGTTCCATCCTTTTACCAGCAAACAGCATGATTTTATTCCTCTTTATGGTGGAGTAAAACTCCATTGTGCATATATTCCACATTTTCTTTATCCATTCATGGATTGACAGGTACTTGAGCTGGTTCCTTACCTTGGCTATTTATTATGAATGTTCTATAAACATTGGTATGCTTTTATCCTTATAATATGCTGATTTTCATTATTTTGGATAAATGCCCAAGGAGTGGCATAGGTAGGTCATATAGTGTTTCCATTCCTAGTCTTTCAAGGAATCTCCATAGTACTTTCCATAGCAATTTTTAAAATTGTTTTTTAAAAATATACACATTAAGCATTGCAGATTGCCTATGTATTTTTATTATTTAGATGAAAAGTAGGATTAATATTAGCACCATACTCTTAGCTAAGCATATCATATTATGTAACTTATATACATATAGGGCTATGTCTACTTTTATTAAACTAAGCTAAGATTTTTCTCCACCCTAAATTGTCCTGTTTTTGTCTGAATGTTAGGGAACCTGGGTGGAGAAGTGAAAGGTGGAACAGCAATCTTGATCTGACTCTGCTATCTTCAGAAAGTTAACTCTCTGCAAAGTCGCTGCTGGCATAAGTTGATCCATAATTTGAAAGTTGTTTGTACCTACAGACAGGTGTGGTTTTAACACCCCATTATGTTCAGGACACTTTCCAAGGTCCAACACACATCAGTTTTTCTTCATTATCATTAGGAACTGAAACAACGAGGTTAGTTTGCTTGCTTTAAACTTCATCTCCTTTCGCATAGTATTACACAAAGTCCAATAGCTAACAGCATCATGAAATACTAGTAGAGGTGTGGATACTTGCTGTCAGTAGTGTTCTCAGGCAGAGGAGTGGCTGGAATTTGCAAACCTGATTTGTATTCTCTTTGTGTCCTACTCTCAGTTGAACAACCTCATAATCATGTAACTTCACCTAAAAAATTTAAAATGGCAGTATTTATTATCTACCTGTATAGGATGCTGTAAAGGCAAATTATACTCTTCTTATAAACTGCCTTCTCCTTCTGGGGCATAGGTGCTTATCATAATGAGATAAACTTAATTCAGTCTTCTTGTCCTTTAGCAAATTGTTATTAATTACCAGCTATGTTTAAGACTCTTTGATATGTGCTGGGTGTAAATAGTGATTAGACCAATACCCAGTTCACAAGGACCTCAGAGATAAGTGGGGCAGGAACAAAGGGACAGAAAGAATCACAGCAGTGTGCTAACTCATAAGTGCATGGTTTCTAATTTATAACAAAGTTGCCTTAGATACATGTTTGTAATGCATGTCTTTTGGGTAAATGCAGTTTAGATCACAATTGTGCTAATGTTAAGAATACATAATTGAGAGAACCCTGGACTTCTAGAGGTAGAGTGGACATTGAAATACATATAGTTCAAACTGTTTGCTAAAGCTTAAATTTACACCTAACACTCAAGTGCCAAGCAGTCCACTGGCTTGGCACAGGGTACTTCTAAGATGTCCTCCCCACTTCCTGAGTTATTTCATGTTTCCACTGATCAACTCTTGTTGTTTAAAGAACTGTTTTCCTGTAAAATGAGTTCAAATACATCTTGCCATGCAAAACAAGGCTAGGTCTTCTTTAGCATAACAGCCTGCAAACATATTGAAATTCTGTCAGTGAATTCTTCCATCCTGAATAAAATCAATCCAAGATTGGTAGAAGTTTCTTCACTGTCTCTAAGTCTTTTCTGATATAGACCATAGAACAGAGTTTTTCAGTGTGCCAAATGCTATCTGTGAGTGGTGAGATGGTCAGTCAGTCCAGTGGGTAACATCTAGCATAGAATGAAATAAAAAGCAAAATTCCAGTCTGTTTCACCTGTAGTAAGTACTGTTTGTTGAGAAATGAGTTTCAGGAGCAAATTCATCTTTTTTTTTTTTTTTTTCTGTGTATACGGCCTCCAAAATAAAATTTACTTCTTAATGTGAGTTATAATAAAAAATAAATAAAATACCACAGACATATCTCCACAGGAGACTTCACATACCTTAAATAAGTGTTTCTTGAAATCAGTGTGCATGAGAAATTACCTGGAGTGTTTGTTAACAAAGCAAACAAATTGTGTGACCCAGTTCCCAGCCTTTCTCTGGATTCTGATTCAGGGTGTCTGGGGGGGTGTCTATAAAGTTCATGTTTGATAGGTACCAGGTTCTGCTGTCCAGCATCTAAAGAGAATACTCTGAATCCTACTGCTGACCAGCTTCCTTGAGAGAAGTGCCGACACAGGTGTCAATCTATATAGTAAATGTTCAGCAGCATTTAACTTATTTAATAAGTAAGTCAGTACTGCCTAATTTCTTTTATATTTTTTAAAATATAGAACTAAATACAAATAGAAATTTTGATAATTCCCCTCACACTCTACAGTGTAGATGGTTGGAGACTTGAAGGAGAGAATGCTACAAAAAAAAAAAGAGGACTCTCAGGGAACAGGGTCTGCTTCCCGAGTTACTCATGTGTAGTTGATCTTGGGAAGGGTCTGACCTCCCTTAAGTTCCTATGAGGCGAGGCATTCCCTGGACACCCCCCAAATTAACTTGGGGAAGAATTTATACTCTCCGCTCTGCTTTCTTTTATAATCTCACCATGCATTCCTTCTAATGTCGCTAGTTCAAAGTTGTTTTTCTTTCTTAGAAAACTCCAGGGCTAGTCCAGAAACTGTGTTTAGTGATTGTCATTTCCCAACTTGAAACTTCAAGTCCCAAGTCCTATTCTGATTTTCTTTCTCCTTTTTTTTTTTTTTTTAACCCAGACATTTAGTTTTCTCCTTTGCTTTCTTTCTCACACACCTTGTGTGATATTGAATCATTTGAAAGCTGGTTTTGAGAACCCCTTCCTTGTCTAATATCCTTGCAGTTTGAGGGGTTCTGTCCACCTTGTATAGCCATCTTCCCATGGAGAGATTCATGCCTTGGCATCAGGACCATGTATTTTTCTTTATTATCTTCTCCTCACCCTTCCTGAAATCCAGAACCTCACTCAACTCTCCCTTCCTAGGTCTTCATAGTCCCTATCTCCAGGACTCTTCTATGATGCAGACAGAAAAGAAATGACATGTTTATTTTCACACAACTCCAAACTGTTAACATAATGCAACCATTGCAGATAGAAGCTTTGGTTGCACACAGATCAGAAAGGGCCACATCTTCATAATAATTCTGCATTGGACAAGGCTGTGGTCTTAGAAACTGTGTGGAGAAGTAGGAAGTGGTTCTCTACCTTAAGAGACATTTGTGAATCTTAAGTGCTTTGGAATATAAAAACAGGAAGCCTGGACATGTAAAGGGAGTCTAAACTTGTGAATTCAAACCTGCCACTTATTAGCATTATAAATTGTGGGCAAGTTACTTATTTCTCAGAGTCTCTATTTCAGTCTCTTTATATGGGGGTGATGATACATCTTGGGACTGAGTGATTTAAGTGTGTGATAAAGTATATAGAATTGCACTTGCAGAAGGTCCTAATTACCACTGCTCACTTGGTTCTGAGTTACGGCTTCATTGGATAGTTTGAATCCTGTTTCTCTACCTACCCTTCCCCTGTGGTGTTCATCTCAGCTTAAGGTGACATATCTCCCTTCAGGAGGGGCAGTCTTCAATCAGTGCCATTTATTCATTTAATCTTGTTGTCAGTTCCAAATGTTTAATGATAAATCGCTGGCTAATTTTTTTTTTCTTTTTTCTTTTTGGTCTGGACACTATCATATATCACCTCCTAATTGAATGGCATATCATATGCTCATTTACTTCTGTTGTCCGTTTATTACGCTTTCTGGCTAGTCAGGTACAAATTTTTGGCAGTTGCCTGGCTTCAGGGTCAGAGTTGCTCCCTCTTGGTTTTCCCGGTTGCTTCTTAAATGTCAGTTCTGGGATAATGCCACCCACACTCTCTGCCTTCCCTGTCTTTCAGTCCTTAGCAGGCATACGCTTTACTTTATCCCTGCCTCTTTTTTTTAGAAATCATATCAATAAGACCATTTTCAGTGTGTACCACAATGTATCTTGGTAGATCGCTACCACAGCTGAGTTATCAAGAATGATAACTCCATAACCTAGAAGGATGGATTTTGCTAATTAGAGCTCTTTAATTATTGCTTTTGCTTAATTGCAACGAATTAAGAAAACTAAAGCCTGGAATTAGAAAACTAAACCTTCCACAGAGCTACAGCTTTTTAGACACAGATCTCAGTCATTCAGAATATTTCTTTTAAGTGCTTATCTCATGACTGATGTTTGTTAGGTGTTAGGAAATCAAAGGACACCACAGATGGGATGATGTTCTTATGAATTTTTAAGTCTAATAAAGGAAAGTGGACATTAAATTTCTTAAGCCGTGGAAGAGAAGTACAAGATATGGTGAGGGTGTCTTTTAGAGGGATCTGAGACAAGTGGGAGGGGACGGAGGACCCTCAGGGTCTCTCAGGTGATATTTAGGCAATATGTGCTTGAGTTTTTGTGCAGTACAATCACATATATGTTAACATTGAATGTATTTAACATTACTGGGCCTTATTGGTACTCAAAGAGTACATATACCTATGATGATGTAACTTCAGATTAGCAAAGAAAAAATGGCGAATTTGCCACTTCAGAGTGGCAATACTACTGGCAGATACCTTTCAAACATTTGGCTTAAATGTGTTGGACTCTAGCTTTAGAGATGCTTGGGATAAATTGGCTAAAATTCGGAGCTATGTGTGTGGTTCTTGAATCATTCTTCCTTGACAAATTATGCTTCTTTTAACATCTATAATCTTTCTGTTGCTCCCTTTCCAACAGTGCCCAGACTTATAAGCATGATTGCTCTTAGGGTTCTTCAGTTACCAAAAGATTATTATGGGGTCACTTGTGAAAATATCAGAATTCCTGAATAATACACTTGTAGTTAGTTTCAAAATAGTGCAAAAGTAGATATATTTTCCATTCAAAGAGAGGGGTTTATGGTACTACTCTAGGTTCTCATAGCTGGAATCCTGTGTTAGTGCAGGGTGACATAAAGAATGGACATCCTCATGGCTTAGAAATCCTTTGGGGTTGGCACAGAGTATTCTCTGTATTTCTCCTCTTCCTAATCTAACCGCACACTCCACTGTATATTAAGCTAGCTCATGGAACTTAGATAAACAAAGAAATCAGAATGCTATCTTATTGCCTTATTACTCTTGGATGGCCACCTTATATTCCACACTTCAAAGTACAATTTAGAATTGACTGCCAACCAGGTGAACACTTTCTATACAATGTGAAATTAAGGTCTTTGAGACCTTAAAAAATCTACAATGATCTTGATTTTCCTTGAACATCTAGAGCCCTAACATAACTTATATGAAAATTGACGATTATTCCATGGAAAGCCAATCTGGCCACTACCCAGGGTTATAAAGGTTTCTAAAATTTAAATAAATATAAATAAATTTAAATTCTAAAATGAAGAAAATTATGAGTAATTCTGTGGTTAAAATCAGTGAGGCTGGGAAGTAGGAGTGAGGCCCCAAGGGCTGTGGGACGTGATAGGTGGTTCCTAAAGCCCCTCTAAGATGGGCAAATGGCCAACTGCAGGGTGTTTACTTTGGTTCAAGATCATCAAAAGAACCATTTGCTCAAGCCTGCGGAGGTTAAATCACAGGGCACTATCTTTTTTTTGCCCTCTAGTACCTTCAGCTTCTCCTTTAAGATATCAAATTTGAGTTGAAAGGGGATAAGCCAACTGGGATTTTCAAATACACTATTCAAGTCATAGATACTTACAGCTAAACTAGAAGGAATCTGACACCAGAACCTTCTCTTATAACACACATATTCTCTTTCTTTCTCTCAATCAGAGAAATAGAATGGTTGATAGGTAGGTAGGTAGGTAGGTAGGTAGGTACATAGATTACTTCTGTGACATTTGTTGCACTTAGCAAGCACCAAAGAAATATTTTGCTGATGGATTGAACTCTATGTGACTGTCAGGTGCCACCAGGCTATTGATGAACATTGTTAGTCGAATGCTGTTCATCATAAGGAAAACAGAATGCACATCTCTGAGATTCAAATCAAGTGTTACTTTTTCTGGAAAACCTTTGAATCTTGCCTTCCTCTCTTTACCCCACCTTACCCTAGCTTCAGTATAGATGTGTTCATATCCACCTTTGTTCCTTCCTGATGTCATCTTGTGTATTTAGAAGAACCACTCAGTACCATTAACACCATATTGGACTGATGTATTTTCATGCCTGTGAGCCTGCATTGGCTGGTAAGCATTTGGGGGCAAAACTCACATCTAATTCACCTCTCTATTCCAAGGACAGTGACTAGAACATAGAAGGTGCCAAATAGATAGTTACAAACTACACAAATGTATAGTAAATAATAAGCACGACAATCATAAACACATTCATTTACCTTATCTAGCTCAGTCTCATTTCTCTAAAGTATGCAGAGTCTGCATACCAGGAGATTATACCAGGGGTTGCAAAAGCAGGGTGTGGGAAATGTGAATCCAGATGCTCCCTTTTCCAACATTCTCAAATGCCTGAGAAGTCACATGACTAAAGGCATAAATGTCAGCAAATGGATTTATTACCATTAACTGTGCCAGCTTCTTGGTGTAATGCTTGAGCATTAGTAGTTAGGCAATACATTTTAATGACTGTTTCTAACCTACCAGCATATATTTAGAGAACACTATAGCACTTAAATAATTAATGATAAATAATTAATATGCTTCTCTAGAAAAATGATTCCTATTATCTCTGGCTTATTGTGTGATCTCCATTTATCTTTTTAAAAGCCTTTATAATTTGGGACCAAAATAGAGGGGAATGTGTGTTTCCTTTGACATATTATTTTTTTTTTTTCTTTTACTGTTTATCTAGTAAGCCCTCTGGGCTTTTTAGAAACATGTAGTTTGTATTATAGGTTCAGGTATCTGTACGGTGAAAAATCTCTTTAATTGGAATATATTATATAAGTTTGAAAAACACCAATTTCAAAGACAGAAATCACTGCTATTCAGAGGATTTATTTTTCCAAAGCAATGAGTTCATATTATTAAATTTTTAAAGTTAAGTTTTCCTAAGCGTTTACTTATTCATGCAGATTCTAAAATTACTTGAAGGTTACCTCATATTTATGCTTTCTTATTTTATTTTCTTAAATTTGGTCATAATTTGAGCCCGGAATGATGGTAGAATTGACTATGAGGGAGAGAGTCATTCTGGTCTGCCCTGGGCCATCTAAACAGCTGTGTGAACAGCAGGGCCTGGACTTGGTGGGCTCATAACTTTTGGATATGATTCAGGTATCAGCGTGACTCCATGGTAGGACCTCACTCATTGCCTGTAGCTATCTCTTTGTGGTCATTCTGGAAGTCAGAATTCAATATGAGTGCCTCTTGAGAAATTCTTTTAATGAAATATAAAAATCAGTAATCTGAAGTCATTTCTGATACAGTGATTATATTAATTTCTGTACACCGATGACATTTAAAGACTATAGATGTGTAACAAGCCAGGGACACACACTATTGGAATGGCAACTGGGTTAGACAACTGACAAAGTCCAAGCCTAGAAGCCAGTGATTTCTCTGTGAAGCGTGGTGTCCACCTTCCTGTGTTTTACCTTCTCCTTTAATGTGCCCCTCCATGAATTCTCCAAAGTGTTTAATTAACAAAAAAATCATTTTGCATTCATAGATCTAGTGGATGTTTTGTTACTTTTTTTCTTCCTTTGGAAGAATAAATATTTTAAAAATATTTTTAGATTGTGCATTTGCACAGCTTCTGAATTCCTTTGAAATAAAATTGCTCTTAATGAAACATCTGAAAACATGAACAAACACTGAACAAGCAGAGTTCTCCAGAATAATGATGCTATTGTTAAGTGATTGAATACTTGGGAGATTAATATCATGGTGTACTGGCATGTTGGTTAAATGTAGCCATAATTTAACAGCAAAACCTACTTAAGAAAGCAGGAGGCTGAACCACATGTCAGACATAAGGCACCTACACATAGAGCTCAACACAATAACAAATTAAACACTGTTTATATACGGACATGGTTGGCACGAATTTTTTCTGAACTGTGATTTAGGTAATAATTACACTGTAATTTTAACTCTGTGCAGTTTGAATGTTTGCTTAATTGGTTTATTACCATTGTATTCATTGATACTAATATAGGGTGCCAGTGAAATCTGGCTCTGTGTCCCAAAGTCTTTATTTACATAAGACTGGCATTGATTTGGTTTTGATACCACATATCCTATTTCCATGAGATTATTCTAAAATTATTTGACCAAAGGCTATGGTGAAATTTCAGGCCAAGTGAAAATATATGATTAAATTTGGGAAGGGTTCTCACATTCTCTAAGATAGGGTTTTCTTTTTCTTGCAAATTTTACAGAATTCCCCAGATGAGATCAAAGGGTCTTTTGCTCAAATTTTGGCATACCATGAAGCATCTACATGTATTCCTAATAGACAATGAGAAGTTGTGAGCTGAAAGCTATACAAAATCTTGCAAAAGGGGAAGAAAACAAGAATTTCACATAAAGTTCAAGTGTACCTTTTAGCCACTTCAGCTTGAGTAGATGTAACAATTAATTTCAAAATTAATTTTGACACAATGCAAAATTTCTACTAGTTGCTAGTTTCAACAAAAGTGTATGAAATTTTATGACATGTTTTTGTGTATGGGTGTGTGTGTCATAAAATAGTGTGTTCAAACAGGAATGTGCACAGAAAAGGCTTGATGATTCTGATTCAGGTCTGATTCCAATTCGGTAGGTTTGAATGTTTTAAGAAAGTCAGGGCCACATTCATGCCATTGTACCATGGAGCACACTTGGAACAACAAGATTATCAAACATGAGCAGTAATCAAGCAATACCAATTGTAGGCAGAAATGTCAGGCCTTCCAAAAATACACAAGGTGTGATACTATTAATTTGAAGAACTTAGGGGTTGTTAGAAGTTTTTTCAGGTAGTGAACTCTGTAATGTTCAACCTTGTAGCCTGTTAGCTGAAGTTCAAACCACCAAGGTACTCTATTGACACTGTTAGCTATTTTATTTCTCTGCAATAATGTGATCTCATCTATATATAATTCAGAAATATTTATGATAGTGGAAATGACTCCAGGTTCATAAAAGATCCCATAAATTGGGTTGCTTTTGTTCATTTTATGGCTTAGAATTGAACTTAAGAGTCTGCCAATAGTCCATGTGAAAATGTTGATCTTAAAATTTTCCATCTTTCAAAAAGGATGGGTAGACCAGAAGATCTACATATCCTCTGACATTTGTGGTGCCAGATTTCCCGGGAGGCTTATGGTCTGATGGACTCTAAGGTTGTTTAGATGACTGCACACAATACCCCTATGTTACCTCTGGAAAGGCTTGGGTTTAAATGCAGCCATTACTCTTAGAAAAACAACATCTGTCATTAACCTAATCTGGAATCAGTTAGATGGCTTATTCAGAGCACTTGATGAAATACAGTAACTCTATAGGATTTGGGTTTTTGGACTTTCTAATATTGCAAGTTTTATAATATATAATATTTGAGAAATAACTTGAATTAAGATGAATATTTACTTCATCTCCTAATTTTGTCTCTATGGTAACACCAGAAAACATAGTTTTATATTTACTGTTAAATATTTATGATTTGAAATGTTTAAATACTCACATAACTAGTTTATGTAATATGAAATGCATCTTCTAAGTGAGAAGCGTCTTCTCCAGACCTAATGTAAACCTCTTAAATTGACCAAAATCTTGTAGAGACAGACCTTCTAAGGAATGAGAGTTTGGAAACAAGGATGCTTTCAGGGTAAAGTCATTTTTAGTTGCCATTTTTATCTATTATACTCAAATACACATATACCTGCACAATACACACTCTCAAGAGTCTATTCCTAAGGATCATGAAATGTAGAGAAACCAGGGGATGCAACGTCACAAGTATTTGTCCCTTTTAAAATTCAAATCTTATACTGGAACTGTGACTCAATGAAGTCAGTTTAGCACTTTCATAAACAGCAGGGGGCATGCATTGAAAGTGCCTAATTTAAATTTGTCCTCAAGTTTCATGAACACATTATTCATTAATTCCTAAAACTAGAAATATTACACAAATATTAGAATAATATTTTAAGTAGTTTGGAAGATCTGAAGGAAATATGAGACATAAACATTGGTAAGGTTGGGGCTGGGGTTGTGGCCCAGTGGTAAAGCAATTGACTGGCATGTGTGAGGCACTGGGTTCGATTCTGAGCATGGTGTATAAATAAATAAATTAAATAAAGGTCCTTTGAAAACTAAAAAAATATATTTTTAAAAATTGGTAAGGTTGTGGAGAAGCTGTTAGCTTCTACCGACGAGACCAATATTTGGGGAAACTTCCTTCAGTATGCTTCAGCAGCCTACTACCCCAGCACATTTGTACCTGTGAAATAGATCTTTGAATGTTAGTAACAGCACATTTATAGTGGAAAATAATAAAGGAGTGTGGATAAGCGTAAGTGAAAACAGACATTATATTTGTTTGATTATTTTTTCACAAGTTAATGAGTTCACAATTGAAGTCATGACTTAAAATGTTAAAAAGCATGTTGCAGCAAGACTCATTTGAATAAAGTGTAAAAAGAGCAAAACTAAGCATATGCATATGCTGAAACAATGGGAAAGGCAGAGGATATTTTATGACAAAACAGGGAAATAGTATCTATGAGAGAAAGTTTGAAAGATGACCTAGGACAGAGTCCAGCAAGAAATTCACAACTGTGAAAATAGTGTATTAAGCTCTGTGAGTTGTGTTCATTTTAGAATTTCTTACATCTTTACAGATAAATCATTTTCCACTTATGCAATAGTTATATATATATGAATATGATTCATGGATCCATAATTTATAGATAAATTACTATTAATATATTATTTATTAGGTAACTAAAAGTAAAATATAGTGATCATATTTAATTTGAATTATAATGAACTACAACACAAGTAAGATAGTGTTGGGATATAAATAAACGAAAATGGAAAAACAATCCATGATTAAGTACAAACTTTTACCTTTTAAGCAATAATATAGAAAGTAGTGTTGAAAAGCATTGTGTGTTGTGAGCTCTTTGATTGTCGGTTTTTAAAACTCAATTCAAAGTGGGTACTTTAAAATACCTGGTAGCCATCTAAGATGAAATTAAAGTTCTATAGTTTCAAAGTTGACTTCTAGTCTTCAGAATGTATGGCACTCCTTATGTGTGGTGATTAATTCTTCCAGTGTATTAATGATTTTAAACAGAAATACTAGTTATTTCTCAAACAATATTAGTTATTAGTGACTGGACTCTAGAGAATATAGGAAGAGACCTTTCTATAATTATGCATACACGTACATACACATACACACACAGAGATACCTGTTTCTGTTTTGTTTAAACATGTAATTTCCAGAAGTAATACATATTAACTCAAAAGATACTTGTAGCAATTATAAAATAGCTAATAGATATATAGTAGGTATCATCTGTGGGATACCTTTATCTTTTTGAAATTTCTTGGTGTAATAACATACCTAGAATGATGTGTGACAGTTTAGGTCTGGACTGTCCCCCAAAAGCCTGTGTGTTAAAGATTTAGCTTGGAGCTGTTTTGATATGGTGGCATCTTTAGGAGATAGGTCTTGATGGAAGGAAGTTAGGTTATTGGGCATATGCCCTTGGAGGGGATGCTAGGTCCCCAGTCCCTACTTCTCTTTGCTTCTTGACCTTCATGAGGTGAGCAGCCCCCTCTATCACATGCTCCCTGCCATAGCAGACTACCTTGTTGAAGGCCCATAAGCATTGGGTCTAATCAACCATGGACTGGAACCTCTGAAACTATGAGTCAAAATAAACCTTTCCTCCCTTTAAATGGTTTACCTTAGGTATTTTGTCACAGTGACAGAAAGTAGACTAATACATGATGATCCACTCAAAATAAAAAAGGCAGTAGAAATGAACGAAAATCATTGTCACCTATATACTTCCTAAGAACATTCTTTAGTATTTAGTAACTGTTCACCAGCAACCAAAAGGCAAATAAATTAATAAATTTAATAATTAATGATAATGGTTAAGATTCCCTTATAGGTCAGTTATAAACCCCCATTGAGGATCATTATTATTCAGGCTTGTTTGTATGTGTGGTTTATCCTATTAAAATTTTCTAGCAGAACTTACAAAAATTTCATAGACATTTTTATTTTCATATTATTTATGCTTAGAAGTCAGATAGAAAGTTATTGAAAAGTGTTATAAGAAGATACAAAATTATGTATATAGTTTTGTAGTTGCAACTACAACTGTGTAAACACACAAACAAGTAAAACCATATTAGAAAAGGCAATTGACCAACATAGCAAATGGTGAAATATTAATAATTTCTATATTTCTATTTCATTATCTGATTTTATGAAATATATTTTCTCTATCTTAGAAAAAGTTGCTGACATACTCTCACATCAGTTCTCAGGTAAAGGAGTACACTGAAGACAGTTAAGCAGATTTCAGTTTTATGGGCGTGAAATGTAGCTTTTCATTACATTGAGAGTTAAGGAAAGTGGAACCAATTATGTTCCCACGGTATATGAAAAGTACCTACTACACAAACATATCCACTTTACTTGGGCTGCAACCACGGTTAACATTTAGATAAGTGAACAAGAGACCATCTCCTGAGCAGAATACTTAACACCTGCTTGGGTGCATTCCATGGTGTATTTCAAGTAGATAACTACAGCCCAATGAAATCCATGATCATCCAACTACAAAAAGTCACGGAGCTTTGATGAGCACCCACCTACCAATGGAATGGGTCTTACTTATAAGAAATAATACATGTGTGGACACTTAGTGCCTATGCTATTCACTTCTCCAAACTACTTTTCTTATTTCTGCAATTAATTTTGAATGAGGAGGGATTTAGTTACTTTTCTCAGTTACTTTTGTCCCAACTGCTATCTTTGATGTAGCTAAAAGTTTCTGTACACATTAAAACCTAATATGTTTGGTATTCTCTCTAATCCTTCATTTTTACTTTTTCTTTTCTCCATATTTCCTCTATAGTCAGCCTGTGGCAACTAGTTCTGAATTAAAGACATTCGAGCCTTTTTACATAACTTGGCCAAAGTTCCTGGAAATAATGGGTAGGAAGTATTTCTTACTTTCCTGTGTCCATGTGGTTCCTTTACATTGAAAAATATTCTTAGCTTCTGCCATCAACGCTTTTATTTTCTGGATGTTCTATTGAAAAATAGCAAATGGAAAGGTGTATATCTCGGTGTATCTTAACCAAGTGAAAACACACATGTAACCAGTAGCCAAATCATAGAGCAGAAAATGATCAGCACAGTATGAGAGTCGTCCCTCATGCCCCTTCTACTTACCAGCTACTTCTAAGAATAGCTGCATTCCTGACTTCTAATGCATAATTTATATAAATAAAATCATACCATACTTCACTTTTGTCTCTTTGGTGGTTTTTTTGGTTTTTTTTCTCAGCATTGTCTAATCATCTGCGTTGTTCATCTCCAGTGGGGTGTTCTCATCACGTATGGAATTCCATTGTTTGAAGAAACCCAAGATACCTATCCATTCTATTTTGATGTGTGTTTGGGTAGTTTCCAGTTTCAGGTGGCTGATGCACAGTCTTATATTTTAAACAATGTGTTAAATGTGAATCATCAATACTAGGAAAAGAAATACAACTTCCCCAATAATTTTATATGTTGTGGGTATAACAAAAAATATTTCAGGTTTAAGTTTGCTTTAAAGCTGATAAGTTACATAAGTTTAAAATACTCATCATTGTCTATTTAATGTTTTTTTGAACAAGTGCTCTGTCTCTGTAATGACTGGGGATATAGATAAGGAAGGCATGGTAAAGTTCAAGTAACTCAGGATTATCATACAGTGGTCACAGAACTGTGAAAGACATGGGTGTCTTGGGAGAAAAGCTACTCCCTATTCTGCTCAAAGGAAGACAGTGAGTGGAATACATCTGGAGAGGACAATGGAACTGATATTATGCAAAGGAAGCTGACTAGAGAGGCAGGGAGGAAGGAAGAACACTTTGAGCTGATGGAACTGTATTATCGCAGGAGATACTCTAAGAAAATTCTAATAACTAAATTTGGTTACATGTAAGAGCTCACCTTGGGGAGAGACAGAAATAGAGACATTAAAGAGAAAGTGAGCCTAGTATCTAATACAGTATAAGATACATAAAGCATTGTGCAGGACCACAGGGTTATCAAAACAAAACAAAACAAAAAAAATCTTGGATTTTTTAATGAGATATACTGCAACCCAGCTGAGCAAGCTAATAGATATGATAATGAAGAGTTTATTATGATAGAAATAGAGCTTGTAATGGACTCTTAAGGTACTATTAAATACAAAAAATCTGAGGAATAATTAATCAAGAGCAAAGCATGATCAGTAAGTGATTAGCTTCGAAAAATTTCTTTTTCCTATTGCACCACAGTTAAGAACAGCGGGTCTTGTTTCCTGGAGAAACATTTCCACGCCATCAAATGCTTGCTCTATTTCTTTCTCCTGGGTACAAATGATCTTTGTACCAGAAATATGTATTAGCCATGAGATGTCCCCTCAAGTATTATGGGATATGATCTGTGCTTAAATACAAAGACCCATAGTCATAAGTGTTTCAAGAGTGTGTGAAATAGGGTTGTGTAAGGACAGATAGCATATCATAAGAAAAGCATTGTGTGAGGCCTTGTCCTGAAAACAGAAGTTGATCTAGTAAACGAATCCATAACAAGATATTCTCTTCTTCCTGGTGTGCGTGGGGAACACTGAATTTTCTTGCATTTTTCCCTTTAGCTATGCATGACCCTTCCAAGTGGCACAACCTAAGTAAGTGTCACAGGAATGTCCTCTGTCATGCAAAATACCCCCTGGAATGCAAGGAATGCCCTCAGGGGTGTGTGTACACCTGCAGTAATTGTGGGAAGGATTAAAGCAAACAAAAGCACCAGAATTCACTGATAGGTGAGATAGCATTACAAAATTTTGCAATCTACTCTCTCTGGATTATACTTTATGGAATCTAATTGTAACACCATCCTGAATTTTCTGACCACTAGGCATTTGAAAGATTGTATTTTACCTGCAGCAACTACTGTTTTTGGGTATCTACTATAAGTATAACTGTGAGAATTTTTTTCTTTTTTTTTTGGTACTAGGGATTGAACCAGGGGCACTTTACCACTGAGCCATATGCCATATCCCCAGACTTTTTATTTTTTATTTTGAGAAAGGATCTTCTTCAGTTTCTTAGGGTGTTGCTGAGTTGCAGAGGTTGGTCTTGAACTTGCAATCCTCTGGCCTCAGCCTCCCATGTCACTGGGATGATAGGCTTTCACCACCATGCCTGACCTCTTCAAGAGTATTTAGTATGTACTCTTTAAGTCTCATTCACCCAATAAAGGAGTTATATATATTTACAGGTAGTTTTAAATGATCTCTGTGCAATATAGAGGGTCTACAAAGCCACATAGTTTTCACAGTGGTATCATAGTACCATTGATTAATGCTATTATGAATTATTTGAATGTACACTGGAAAGTGGGCTTCCTGGTATAGTTCCATAACTACTGGTCTTTTGGGTGACACAAAGCAGCTTTATTCAATATGCTTCTCTAAATTTAATACAAAGAAATTGATATATTGACCAAAATGCCCGTTGTTTCTTCTACTTGGGTACTTTGCTTTATGTTTTTGTAATTAAAGAAAAGAGGGTCATTTTAAATTAAAGTCAGGCCTGATTTCACCTTTTCTGCTTTCTCTGTGTGTTAGCTTCACCTTCCCCTTTATGGAACTGCTTCTTTTCACTTTACACAGCTTTGTCTATTTTGCCCTTTGTGGGTTTAGATTCTTTTAAATGAGGCAGTTGTATTTGTGTATAGCTGAATCACAGAAGTGTGTTTTTAAATGTTATGAAGCTCAGAAAGATTCCACAGACAGCTCAAGACTTTCATTCTTTTATAGACAAATCTTCCTGGGGAATAGATCTTTGAGTTCTTTGCATTAGTCACTTATACCAATCAGGAAAACTGTGTATCCAATAAAAATCTGACAGTGATTGCTATACTACATGATATTTCTCTTTAGAAATTTTATCTCACTTTTTCCTTGGACTGTCGCTGTGGACTTAAAATAATATAATTCCATAAAATATTTTACAATGAAGACTTTAAAACTGTTTCTCAATTTGGCCCTTGAGTGATGTTATAGCTCATTCTTTTCTTGGGTGAAATGAAGCAAATGTGCTGAATATAAGATATAAAAAGCAAGCTGTCATTATTGGGTAGGATATGCACCTCACCATTTTGCAAAGTAGGAGATAATTCTGTGTGTAGATGCACCTGACTCTCATTGCCATCCTCATCCTCATTGCCTTGTCTGATGTTAGGGGTGTGATGATGATATGTACTCATTTATTCTTCATTCAAGAAATGTTTACTGAGTTCAGTGTATAAGGCTAAGGATATTAAAAAAAATAAGACTTACACTGTATTCTTGAAGAACTCATCCTCAATATCAGGATAAGGAAAGATAGTACAGCACAATTTAATATGATAATATGATAAAAAATTGCTCTCAATCATTGATATAACTCATGATTCAATGCAATCTCTAACAGAAATGTGCCCCAAGTCCTGTTGGATTGGACAGAAGATAAATGAGCTACTTGGGCAAGAGAGGAAAGAAATCAGAAAGATGTCAGTTGAGCTGGGATGAGGAGGACATGGGTGGTGACAAAAATGATCGTGGAAGAGGTCAGAATGTGAGTGACCCTTGCTGGGCTCAGGAGTTGATACTTTATTAGCAACAGAAGCAACACAAAACTTTTTTGAGAACCTAATACATGCTTTGGAACTGTGCTGGGAGATATACTAGCACCAATCATTTAGTCCATCCAGGCTGCTATAGGAAAACGACACAAATCCCGTGGTTTATACATGATAGCAATTTATTTCTTACAGTTCTGGAGGCTGGAAAGTTGAAGATAAAGAGATATCGGCGGATTCAGTGTTTGGTGAGAGCCAGCCGTGTCCTCACATGTTGGAAGAGACAGAGAAGCTCTCAGGCCTCTTTCCTAAGGATACTTACACCATTCACAAGGGCTCTGACCCAATCCCAAAGGCCCTGACTCCAAATTAACATCATACAAGTGATCATATATCAACATATAGACTGTGAAGGAACAAAAACATAGCCACAAGAGTGTGTTATATGTACCAGAATTCTACTGCCACGAAATGTGGCCCTGAAAATTGTCACATAATGCTGCATGTTAGGTAGAGTTCTTTTTTCTTAAATACTACTGAGACTGTAGGTGATGTCAGGATTTTTAGCATCTGAAGTTTGAGGTCTTCTCTAAATAGTAAATCTGCTAAAAATTTGTTTTTCATTGTGCATTGAATTCATGCTCAATCTAGTTATATAGTTTTACTAGAAGCTACCAAATGTTAGAAAGTCACACACTGCTTTAAGGAATACATTTCTTTCAAAGTGAGCTCTAACAATCAGTGGTAAATGTCCAGTTATATTATTTCCAAAGAATGTTGGTCCTCTATCTGCCTTTCATGGAACGAACCAAGTTGCACATTTGCAAAAGCTTACAAATGGTTGTGTAGCCTCTTGACTGGCCAGAGGCTATCTATTCACTATAAGTAGAGTTAATGTGAAAAAAGAAAAGAGTAGTAATTTTGCAGTCAAATGGACCTGAATTTAAAATTCAGTTACTGGGCTGGGGAGGTAGCTCAGTCGGTAGAGTGCTTGCCTTGCATGCACAAGGCCTTGGGTTTGATCCCTAGCACCAGAAGAAAAAAAAAATAATAATAATAAAATTCAATTACTGAAGGACTGTTTGAACTTGGGCAGATAACTTAATTTACCAAACTTTAATTTTTTTCATCTTTAAAACAATGGGAATAAAGAAATCAATTTATTGGGGAGGCATGTAAACTACCTAAGACACTCGGTCACATAGCTGGTGCTCAATTGAAGGTAAACACATGCATGTGTGTATGTGTATGCATATGTGGTCTAATTATTAGTAGGTGGTTCTGATCTTAAAAAACTGCCAGGTCCATATGAATGACAAAAAAAACAAAAAACAAAAAACAAAAAATACCCACATATTTTCATGGAGATTACTGTGCATCAGGCTCCATGCTGGATATATTAGATATGATCTGGGTAGTATAAAAAATTATCTGGGACCCTGTTTAATGAAGGTCTGATTAAAGATACAATCTCATGGGGCAAAATAGACAATATTATAAAATTGTAAAAACATTAAACAAAATGTTAGGTGATTTTATATAGGCTGTGAGCACAGCAGCTATTTATATTTGGGAAAAATAACTTGTCTTCACTGAAGTCAGAATATGCAGTTTAACTTTAAAATACCTGCATTACTTAGAAAAGCAGAGACTGGAAGACATCAGTGTCAAGGTCATAGACTCCCAGTCTTCAGGCTCAATCTACCTAGAAAATCTGCTTCATTTGGTCTTTACATTACTTGATAAAATTTCCAAGTCAGCTTTAAAAATTTTGAATATTTTGCCAAAAAAAAATCAAGATTTCTTTCCAAAAATTGAAGAACCTAGAAATGTGGGGATTCTGTTCCTTTATGTTTGTAGTGGCTGGTGCTGAAAAGCGGGTGTCCTTCCAAGTGGGTCCCGAGTCCTAGTCTCCAACCTAGGCCTGTTCTTCTACCTGACTTGCTTCTGCCTTGGAATCATTTCAAGAGGGCTTCAAAGGGGGGGGGGGGAGAGGGGAAGATGTTGAGTTTAGCTTTGTCATGTCAGATGAGGTGATCATTCAGCATCCAAGGGGAATTATCTGATAACTCTAGTGGGAGATGCAGGAATGAGGTTTGAGGGTGAAGGCAGATCTAGAGTAGGAAATATGAGCATGAAATGCAATGGGAATTCAAAACTGGCCATGAAGGGGATTTCTAGTATAGTCGTTCTTGTAATATGGTGCTTAGATCAGCTCTTGTGCACAATCCAAGCAAACCAAATCAGAAACTCTGGAAATGGAGACCCAGAGTTATTAGAAGCCATCCAGGTGATCCTGATTCACATTAACTTTTAAAAAAAATGTTTTTATTAGTGTATTGTGGTTATACATAATAGCATCATGTCATTTTGACATACTCATACATGATAGAATAATTTGCCCCTTTTCAGTCCCCAATGCTTCTAATTTCCCTTTCCTCCTCCTTTCCCCTATTATCCTTTCTCTACTGTTCTCCACTATATTTATTGTTTTTTAATGGGTGTTTTATAGATATCCATAAAAGGTGAAATTCATTGTGGTATATTCATATGTGTACATTGTGGAATTTTTTCAAATTTATTCCATGCACTCTAATATTGAGACTTATCAACCCAATGGACACAGCAATACCCAAACACAAGTGGACTGAGAATTAAACTTTGACATATACAAGCTTTGCAGAACCTGGAGGAGGAGAAACAATGGAGATCAAGAAGTAAATGCTAAATTCTCATTGGGGAGGGGCTAGAAAAAAATAGAGGTACTTTAGATTAGGCATTTTAAAACCTCCAAAATCTGAAAGCCACTCACAAAAGGGGGTAGGAAGGATAGTAGAATGAATCAGACATCATTACCATATGTGTATATATGATTACACGACTGGTATGTACATTCTACAACATGTACAACCAGAAGAATGAGAAGTTTACTCCATTTATGTACAAGGTGTCAAATGCATTCTACTGTCATGTATAACTAATTAAAACAAACCAAAAAAAAAAAAAAAAAAAAAAATACATGCAAGGGAATAAGCAGGCCAGAGTAACTCATGGAATCTAGAGGGTTTCAGAAGGAAAGTATTCAAGGAAGTTGAATGGTGGCAAGATAGCCAGGCTGATGATAACTGATTATTTTATTTATTAAGAAGTTACTGACAACTTTTCAAAGTATTGTTCCACAGGAACAACACAAAAATTGGGTACTGGGTAGATAGAAGTAGCCCAAGTAAAGCAATCATTCAAGAAGTCTGGCCGTGGAAGAATAGAGAAAAACCTCATGATAGCCAGTGTACACGACACATGGATTTTCAAATGGTGGGCAGACAGGGAAGAACTCTGGCATTGGGGGAAAAGTAGACATTTCTGAAAGATATAGGTGATGTGAAAGGGAAACAGGACACAGACATCACAGGAGTGAATCATAATTGGAGGAGAGACATGATTGGGGACAGGAGGAATGGCTGGAGGCTTGAGAGCTCCAGGCAGCATATTGAAGTGCTGGCACATTATGGGATCTGCAGCCCAAATTTTGGAGACTGGATATTGCTTTTGCTGCTTCCTAGTTATATGACCTTGGGAAGGTTATTTAAGATGCCTCTGACTCCTTGTCCTCATCTTTAAATTCTGCTCCAGACAGAGCCTACCTCATGGGGTTGTGATGATTAATATGATTTGATGTATGTAGAGAGCTTTGAGCAGCTGGCCCATAGGAACTGTGATAAAAGGGGTGCCAACTAAATAAAACCAATTGGGATGGATGTAAGAGAGGCTCAAAAAATGGAGTCACGTGTATTCCTGAGCATTTTTAAATCTCTAAAATCTGAAAGCTACTCACAGAAGACTCTGGAAATTGATACTACGGGATTCAACTCTTGAAGACAAAATGGCCCTGAGGGTGTGATTGCTGTTCACAGTCAACCATGCATGAATAAATGAGCAGTTGACAGCAGTGAAGATCAAGGAATGCCAGGGTCACCATGTGGTCAACCAGGTAAAATGACTTTCTTGGCTGATGGCCAGGAAAGGAGAAAATAGAAAAGAGGGTGGGTCTGGAATAAGGATACAGAGCAGTGGATAATGGTGGAAGATTAGGCCATGAAAGCATCTGGGAAGATCGGGGAGGCAGTGCTGAATTGTTGGAGCCCGGAACAGACTGAGCCATAAGTCAGGTGCAGTCGGAAGGAGGCCTAGTGAACCCAGAGCAAACGGGAAATTCACTTGGAGTATAAATGAGAAGCCATGATAACACCAAAACACATGCTTCCTAGGGACGCCTTCACCAGCACTGAGTTGGGACATGCTGGCTCTACCAAATGGTCAAAAGATACTGAGTTACCACTTATGCTATTCAGTGAATGCACAGGTAACAAGGCAGGATTTAGTAAAAGGATGGAAGCATGGAAGGAATGCGTATGTTTTCACACATGCTATTTTGTTTAATGCTTACAACCACTGTAAAAAAATAGGGCTTAATAATCACATTATACAAATCAAGAAACAAGAGCTGAGGAGTATAGTAATGTGTCCCAGGCCATATGGGTATTAGAACTTAGATTCACATCTATACTTTTCAGTTTTAAAGCCCATTGTCTTTCCAAATTAGCTGACAAAATATGAAAGGACGCTAAACATGCTGAAATATGCTGTGATCAGTCTTAAAAAGAACCCAGATATATGTGATTTGCAACCCTGTTGGCATGGAAACCTTTTTATCACAACATTTTGCTAAGATGGTGGACTGTTATAACCTAGCTGTATGGCCCCAATATACCTTAAAGTACAACTAAGAGGTACTAACTATAAGAACTAGAAGACTAGTAATTTTCTTTTGTATTTAGAAATTGAAAATGAAAATATGCATTCTCAGTCTCCTGCATCTGTTCCACATTGACACCCATTTCTAATTAAAGAACCAGTAAAGACGCTAACCAGTTACTAATCAATGTCAATACCTACAAGGTATCTGAAAAAAATGTCAAAACAGGTGGATTTTAGTTGTAAGTTGTCATTGTGTTGGCTAAATGATGAATATCATGCGGCAAAATCTCTGAAGAAAATTGTCCATTTTTTAAACATGGACAATTATTTGAACAAAAGAAAATGCAGTTTTGGACCTTGTTGTTGATGTCTATGGAAAGCTCCCCTAGTCTCTGGGGTCCTACATATCTCATGCTTTGCAGTTTGTGTTTCTCTTTTCGAACAATGATTCTCAGAGCACCACCTGCCGTATCAGACTCACCTGGGAAATGCAAAATTCTCCAGGCCCACTTCATATCTATGGAGTCAGAATTTCTGGGGTTAACAAGCCATCCAAGTCATTATTGGGTACATTAAGGCTTGAGAACCAAGAGCAGGTTTAACCTGAAATACAGTAATACAGGCCTAGGATCCTACTGAACCTATCAGTAGCATGAAAATATAATTTGCTAAATAGTAATATACTTGATCTGAAAAAGAAACTTTTTTTAGAATTGCTTTTAAGAAATCTGAAAAGCACTTCTGATTTTCAAAGTATTGTCCTGTCTTCAAAACACTTGTTCTTCTAAGAACTTTTCTAGAAATCCCGCTTCTATATGCTCTTATTTTTTGTTCTTTAGAGGGTGCTTTGACCAGAGGTGTATGTTAATTGGAAACATTTTGTACAGTAGATTTGTGAAATTTATAGTATAGATCTATGATTTAGAATTCGATTTTTTTTTGGTTACACATGACAGTAGAATGTACATTTTGACATATATACGTGAAGTGGAACTTTCCATTTTTGTGGTTGTACATAATGTGGAGTTTCACTGTTCATGTTTCCATATATGAACATAGGAAAGTTACGTCCCATTCATTCTACTTTCTCTCCTATTCTGATTGCTCCTCAATTCCCCCCACTTAGCCCTGTCCAATCTGGTGGAACCCCTCCTACCCACCTTGCCTATTTTGTGTAAGTATCCACATATCAGAGAGAAAATTTGGTCTTCAGTTTTTTGGGATTAACTTATTTCACTTACATTGAGAATCTCCAGTTCCATCCATTTACTAGCAAATGACATTAGAGAAATTCAAATTAAAACTACACTAAGATTTCATCTCACTCTAGTCAGAATGGCAATTATCAAGGATACAAGCAATTCAACAATTGCTTGAAGGATGTGGGATAAAATGTGCACTCATACATGGCTTGTGCGACTGTAAATTATTGCAACCACTCTGGAAAGCAGTATGGAGATTCCTCAGAAAATTTGGAATGGAACCACATTTGACCTAGCTACCAGACTCCTTGGTTTATACCTGAAATACTTAAAATCAGCATACTACAGTGATGCAGCCCCATCAATGTTTATAGCAGCTCAGTTCACAATAGCCAAGCTATGGAACCAACTAGGTACTCTCCAACAGATGAATGGATAAAAAAAAAAAAAAAAATGTGGTATATATGCACAATAGAATATTACTCAGCCATAAAGAAGAATAAGTTTGATTATTTTTATAGGGGAAGGAAAGAATGTCCTGACTATAAAAGCCAAGGATTAGCTTCTGGATTAATAATTATCTGCTCTGGGTACTCTGGTACTTCTTGGCCTGTTATCATACAAGAATGCTGGATGACAAGAAACTCAAATGTCTTAGGTGAGGGCTTGGAAGGGCCAAGAGCAAAGTCATTGAGCAAGACATCTGAAGTAGGATGTTACCCTCTGAATCCCCTCAATTCTGCTCCCTTTCCGAATGCTCCCCAGGCCTGGGGAGAAGACACCATTGCATTAGTGTGTTAGGGCTGCCATAGCGCAGTCCCACAGCCCAGGTGACTTAACAAGAATGTCTCTTCTCACAATTCTTGAAGACTGCAAATCTGAGATCAAGGCACGGGCAGGGTTGTTTCTTCTGATACCTCTCTAGCTTGTAGATGACCGTGTTCCCTGTATGTCTTCCCATGTCTTTCCCATCATGGAAGAAGGCCAGTCACATTGGATTAGGGCCACTCATATGACCCTATTTCCCCCCTACTTACCTCTGTAAAGACACTGCCTCCAGCACAGTCACATTCTGAAGTACTAGAGGTGAATATTTCAACCTGTTAGTTTGCCAGTGACACGTTTCAGCCCATAACCATTACACATACCTTGTCCACTCACTTGTAGATTGAACTGGTTAATACTTCAGAATATTAATGGTTATGAACTTGTAGATGAAACTGATGTAGTCTATCAGGGACAGCCCTACTACATTCCAGAGAGGGCCCCAGAGCTACAGATTTGCTCCATTAGCATTCCCAAATGCCAAAGAATGAATGAGCCATCTAAAAGTAGGCAAACAACCACATTTGCTAAAAGGATAATGTTTCATCCATTAAATAAATGTGATACCTTTTTCTAGTCTGGTATCAATATAGAAGGCATGTGAAAAATGAGTTAGCTGAGAGTTAATTGACTGCGGAGACTCTATTTTCAGTCTCTGCCTGTATTTTTTGAATTAATATACACAGTGGGTGATTCAGCAAAGGGTTTAAAAATAAATTCTTTATAGAATGCTCCCAACAATTTGATGTCTTCATAATTCATGAAGGGTAGACCCATAATAGCTCTTATTTTCTCTTCAACTTTTGAAAATAAAAGATGCCATTAGTTTAAATTAGGCTTGTATGTGGAATAATCATGTGTATCAACAAATATAGGTTGACTCAGATGCCACTTAATACTAAGGATAAATGCCAGAAAAGAAATGGCTATTTCTTTTAAAAATCATATGTAAAATTTGTATTAACAAGCTAGGCTAAAATTATTTTAGCAATGATAGACATCATATGAGTCTATAAAATTCAGTTATGAAAGCTTAAACATAAGATTTATACTTACTGTAGAATGGCTACTGTTTAAGAAAATACTATTAGAATATGAAGAAAATGTTATTTGACACCTGGCTCTATTTGGTGACCACAGGAGCCCTCTGGGTTGTTGGTGAATATGTGGATGCAATACGGAGATACATATTTTTTAATGTCAAAAAGGTGTTAGCAGTGCTAGATCAGGGCTTCTCACGTTGCCTGGAGAAGGTCCACATGGAAAGAATTACAGTACAAGATGTGTTCACTTCATTTATTTGTTTCCCCCAAGAAGTTCAAACCCCCAAGGAGGAAGACTGTGGATAGTACTTTATCTCTTCTTGCTGTAGGAAATGAAAGGATAGAGAAGTGAATTGGATTTGTCTGAAAGCTTCTGGAGCCAGAAGGCACCTGGGACCACTGCTCAGGTGTCCATTTCCAGCCATCACTCAGCCATTGGGTTGCATTTTTTCTTCTAATATCAGATTTTGCTTTCCACTCGTGGGTGGCACAGTTGGAGACAAACTTTATGAAGATTTAAGTCTTGATCTAAACCCTGGGAAGGGGAAGAGTAAGGGAAGTAAATATACGTTTAAGATTACCTTTTTTTTTTTTAACCTCAGAGATCTTATTTTTTCCTTCACAGTGTTTAAGAATATACTTTTAGCATGCCTTAGAGTTTTTATTCTAGTCTCTTTGTACACTTGGACAAAACTCCAGGAAAAGAAATTTAATATAATTCTTCACAAGTATATTGGATAGGTGGTTTCTGTGCTTATAGAGACTTGTGTCTTTTTAAAAAGTAGCCTAAACTTTATTTACCTTTATCAATTGTTGACTTTGCAGGTCATGAAGAATACAGCACCACTCATGCAGAAAGTACCTGTTTGCCCTTGCGAGAGTTCAGACATGAACTGTAACCAATGGCCCATTAAGTACCTTCTCCTGTTGTTCAAAGCATATTCTAGCTCTGCAAAATAATTGCTAATGCAGAATGTTGTAACTAAGCCAACGGTTGAAATTCCTGTAACTCCAGCGAGAGTAGAGGTTGTGTCAAGTTTTCAGAGTTGTGTTCCATTGTTTTATTACTCCATAGTGGTGTTGGAAAGTCTCACCTACAGCGCAATGAGAAATAGGGACGTCAGGAAACAGTTTGCTTTTATGATGAGTGTGTGTGTGTGAGAGATTTTCCCATTTATGGTAATATTGTAGTAGTTTCTGGGAAATTAAGTTCTTTTTCTTCTATTTTTTTTAACATTGCTTGCCAAAATATAAAATATGAGTGCTTTCTACAAGAATGCATTTTTTAAATTGCTCTAAAATAATGATAGCAATGTTTTCCATATCCTACATTTAATGGAGAAGAGAATATCCTTGTGATATTGATGTAGTGGGATTATATGCACACCTGCAGTCCAGAGTCCCCTTGTGAGATGTAATTCTGTATCAGAAACAGTAATTTTCAATTTCATCTTTGAAAGATAAAGCTAAATTCTAATTTTGAAGGTACATCTATAAAAATTTTAGGAGTAACTTTAGAAACCAATTAAGAAGGATTTTTGTCTTAAGGATTTCTATGTCTGGTGTGTGTTAGTTATACATATTTTATATTATTTTTCTTTCTTTTTTTTTAATCTTTCACATACTGTATTAGCAGTACCTTTCATGAAAAATAGTTTCAGCAAACATCCTTTTCATCTTTTTTTTTTTTTTTAACTTTTCTACTCTCTATATATTTTGCAAATGTTTCTCTGCCTAAATTGTCCAAACCTAGTAAATATTATATCTACTTCTTTGGTATGATCTGTGAATCATTGTCTACTAAAGAAACTGTTCAAAATATGATATTATTTTATTGCTTATTTCTCCCAATGAGAAACTCTTAGATGAAATCAGAGTTTGAAAGAGAGGCATGTTTGTGTTTATTGTGAGGTGAGAAAGGTGGGGTGTGGGGGTTTGGAAGGAAGGGAGTATGTATATCACTAGACATGGAGGTAATACTAAATAAACAAACAAGTTTTAAACTTGTGAGTGTTTGTGTGACTAGTTATATGAGAACATAGCTAGTAAAATCCCTTACCTTAAACATAACAGTGTAAATTGTAAACCTTATCTTTTAGCAAATAAAAGATCCATGCCCCATTTCTTAGCAGATTTTGACAGTCTAAGTAGAAATGATTTAAGTTGCTGTTTGAAATAGAATCCTTATCCCCCTTTATGTCTCAGCTACCACAGAGACTGCCAAATACTGGTATTTTATAGTAGACGGGAGGAAGATCATAATGGGAGGAAGAGCTAAGATTTAATGTGAACTTACTGTCCGCCACTCTCCTCAGCTCTTCAGGTTCATCCCAGTTAGCCCTCCCAGCAACCCTAGAGGGAAGATACTTTTACCTCATCTCATATATTTACAAATAACTTTAAATCATTGCAAAAAAAAAAATAATCCGCAGCATTATTTGACTAATTGTGTCTATGTCACTAGATGATGACATGATGTAAAGAATCCATGTGACAGTCAACCAAACACATCCAGGCTGAATTGAGACTTCAGCGGTGGCAGTTTGGCACCATGATATATGTTTTGAACTACTACACTAGCCTCTGGAGCCTAACACCTGGATTTCTGAAGATGTGAAGTTTGATTGAACCAGATTTCATATATATATATATATATGTATATATATATATATATATATATAGTTTCTCATTTTTTCAGAAGAAAAGTCCTGAGGTCTAGAGAAGATGGGTTAAATCCTTTAAAGTCACAGCAGTAGTCCGAATGGGACGCAAACCCCATTCAGCCTGACACTGAAGCTTATGCTGTCCTCCATGAGTCCATAGATTGCAATTTACCTTGATCACAATCACATGAATTCCCTTTCAGCCACCCACAATGTTCAATAGGTTTATCTGTGAAGTCACAACCCAGTGCTCACACAGGGGAAATGCACTACAGAGTAATAAAGAAGATCTTGAGAAAGGAGATCATCCAGGTGTGAAATGGGAGTTCAGAACTTGTTTTCTTGGTAGATTCATGCTCAATTATGCTCTGATGTTCATTAAGCTATTTTAAGTATTTTCGTTGGGTTACAATAACAGGGAATTTTCTTTCTGTTTCAGGTATGGAAAAATTGTATCCACAAAGGCAATTCTTGACAAAAACACAAATCAATGCAAAGGTATGTATAAGGGCATCTGTACTCTGAGCTCTTGCCTGTGCTGTTCAATTGATGGCTCCTGCATCACGGAGGTCCAGGCCCCAGCTGCACAATGATGGCAGTGTACAGTATATGGCAAACCTTTTTAATAATGCCAGTGCTTTGATGAGTTGTATTTCTGGTAACATTGCTCATTAATTTTTTTCATTAACAAACAAAATGAAAATCACAAATCAGAACAAGTATCAAATTGCTTCAGCATAAAACTAAATTACCTCCTAACAACTTTGGGTTGTCTGATTTGAATGATATTATCAGTGATGCAAATTGATTTCCTATATAAAAATGAGGAGCACTGGGGAAAACTTTCTCTTGCAAAGCATGTTTTAATTTCTCTGTTCTTTAAAGCTTTAGCAACGTTTGTTGACTAGGAATGAATTTATTGATGGGCCCATTGTATCTAAACTTTGGCTATAAATAATTCACAGGATTTCAGAGTTGGTATTTTATGTAGTCAGGCATTTTACTTTCCTGAAAATATATTTGAAGTCTTTTGACTTCAGTCTTTTGCTTATGTTTCTTAATGTCTGAGAATCCCATATACTTTTAAAGGTTGTGTTACATTATTTATGAAATTTATATGGTCTTTCTTGCATGACTCAGTTCTTACTGGAAAACGGGAAAGCTTCTTATAACATATGTTGTTTGTTGTTCTTAATCTAATTTTTGCTGTAACACTGAAACCAAGAAGTGTGATAGAGCCAAGATCATTCTAAGAACTGTCCCCATTTCACATGCAAATATTATTATGCACACATTTTAGGAAAAAAACACTCATACATGCCTACATATTTCCTAACATATTTGGGTAATGGGAGCCAGATTCAATTTAGCAGTTAAAGGAATAGCATTCCATGTCTCCTTTAAGCCAAAAAATGCAGTAGTTACTGTAAGGCATGATAAGACATGGTTTCTGCCACCCAATTGTTCTATTTTTTTGTTGAAAAGAAACCAAGAAACTAATCTTAATATCCATTTTAGGAGCAGTATGTTGCCCTAGTTCATGTCAGAGTGTCACCAAAGCACCTCTAACCAATGTATTTGGAGAATGCTGTCATGATCAGAAATGTACTACTGGCATGGTCATGTTTTGGGTAAATACAGTATTAACAATGTACTAACAGAGATTACTTTCTGAGGAATGGGATTCATTAAAACAAGGCAGAACATGTGGGCTTGGGAAAGGTTGATGGTCAGGAGAAAGAGTTTGAGAATACAGTTGAGTAGACCCACGTAGGTGGAATGAAGGATCAGCTCTGGTAAGGACTTTGGTAGAGAGAAGGATGGGATGAAGCTTTTGGAGGCTTTAAAAATGTTATTCTGTATGTTTCAGTCTTATTTCTGTATATAACATGGACCTTTTGGTAGCAATAGTTTTTGAGTAGATATATGATTGCATGTGCATTTAAAAAAGTTATTTCAGCAAAAATGGGTGAAATTGGATTATAAGGAGAGAAAGGAAAGGTTAAAAAAATAAAGGGAAGTTTTGAAGCCTTAGTTCAAGGGTGAAAATGGGGACAGAGTCACCCTGTTTCCTAATTATTGTTAGGGTAGTGGAAAGGGGTCACTGTAGAATCAATCAGTCTCTATGAAGATAAAAGAGAAGGCTGCATGAAACAAAGCTTGTATTTTGAATGTTCATTATTGGGAAGAGTGTTGTGCTGCTTATAGAGGTAAGAAGACCAGAAGTAGCAGTCATAGGTTTTGGGGGGAATGTGGTATATTATGCAATGGACATAATGAGCTAGAAGCCTGGGCATAGCATCTGCGTGAGATGTCAAACAGGAAGCTGAGAGAAAGCTTAGGGTTACAGATAGCCAAGGGAGTGAAATCATCAAATAATCATCTGTCGAAGGGGAATGAGCAGGGGTACATTAGGGTGAGCAAGTGAAAACAGAATCTTGGGAGAACATGTAGGAGTAAAACTGGCCCATGACTAGGAATTTCTGTCATTGCTGGCTGTGGGAAACTTCTGATATGTTAGAAGCATTAAGAATATGATTTCCATTATTCCCATCCATTTCCAAACTCTGGGGTAAAAATGTCTATGGGACCAATCAGAGCAAATGGAAGTCCCAAGTCTGACAGCCAATAACATTGATTAAATATCCACCAGAATCACTACTCTTCATAGGCAAGCAACATCCTGGAACCATAGTAGATTCTATTAAGAGTCTGATAGCAGCAGTGGTTCATATGAGAGGGCCCTTCCCTAGGCAGATTTTTGCTCAGCCATACAGATGTCTCTGATCACTGAATATCACTGGAGAGGACAAAATATAGAGTGTCTGTCCATGTGGAAAACTATACCCTGTATACTTGTGTGGTTTGAAAAGTGATTTAACTGAAAGTAGGCCAGAGTCTCCATTAGCAAGTTATCCAGTATGTGGGAGAAGCTAATCTGGACAAACTATTGTGGGGCTCCTCAGCTCAACTCCTAACTCCTATCCATAGTTTTTGGTAACTGCTCATTTTGGTTTTCTGTCTCTCCAAGAGATGTTTGAAAATAACGAAGACAGGGCCTGTGTGATCTAGAATACCTCTTTCCAAAGTGGAGTGTGTGCAGGGTGTAGATGCATGTTTATTTGGAGTAGTAGAAAAAAATACTAGAACTTGTATCTCTTTGTTTCTCTATAAACTTTCTGTAACTATTTTGTGATGTGTAAGTATCATAAATACCTAGGTCTTAAGTATGTAAATATTGGGTTCTCTGCTCTAAATATTTGTATTCTTAACAGTCAGGTTTTAAAAAGTAGTTTGGAAATTACTGGTCTTAAACATAATAGGCACCAATAACTATGAAAGAAGAAAAGAAGAAGTAAGGGAAGGAGAGAAGTAAGGGAGGGAGGGGCTGTGGAACAAACTAGGAAAATCATTCATGAAAGGTCAGCTGAAGCTCACTGTGAGACTGGAGGGCTACTAGATCTTGTGCTGAGAAGTTCATGTGAAGAAGCCTGGGTGATCATGTGACCATTATATTTTTACAAAATCCTCCAGTAGTCTTGTTTTGTCCTCTGTCTCTGGAACCTGTGGTTAGCAGTACTGACTCTGACTGACAAGCTTCACCAAGCACATCATTGGGAGGCACCAAAAAGCAAGCCATCATGATAAAAAATGTACTATGGGCATGGTCACATTTGGGGAAAAATACCATCTTAATGGTATGCAGAGTTTTGTTTAGAGCATGTCCTTCCGGAAACGTGGACTTTGTTGTAGTTATGCTTAGAGACAATCAGGAAAAGACAGCAGTTACATTTGAGGAAAATAGTTGATCATTGTTAATGATGACCTTGGGAGTAAGTCTCTGAGTTGTGCAAGAAGATACAGGTGGTCAGAGTTCAAGGACCTGACTACCAGGTGCTGGAACAATGACCTCAGCGTTTATTGCAGTCTTCCAGAAATGAAGCAAGGAACAAGTTGGAAAGAGTGACTAATCCAGAAGGTATTTGTGGAAAAATAACTGGAATGATAAACTGAGGGTCTTTTGACCATAGTGAAGATGAAGTTGGTTCTAAAGTTGCTGGATGTGAGATTCTAAATTGGGGATTTTACACAGCATTGAGAAAGGAGCATGGTGGATTCTCCGTTATGAAAGAAGTGGGTGGAGAGGTGTGGGGGAAAACAAAAACACCACCATCAGAATAGCAAAAACTTGAGAGGGCTAAAGGAGAAGTGGTATCCTCAGGGCAAATTAGGCAATCTTTGGAAACATGACAATTAAAGCAATTTGCAGTGATTGTTTACATCCGCTCCAGCAGCAAACATGTAGGCCCTCCAGTGTTGCTCAGTGTGAAACTGGTTCATGCATTCTTCACTATTACCATGCCAAATTGGAAGTCTGTTTACAAAGTCAGTATAGAAAGAGCAATAAAGGGTATAGTCCTTGGTACTGGTTATGCTACTGGGAATGTTGTCCCAAAGATTTTATTCAAACATATTTTTTCAAGTACATATATATGTTACAACTCTGAGCACCCTTCTCCGTACTGGGAAAATATATAGGCAACATCTACATTCTAGCTTATGGACCGTATACAACTATTGCATAGCTATTAAATCGGTAATCATAAGGACTAGACTGTCAAATCCTGGAAAATGTTTGTCATACGAAACTAAATCACTATAGAAGAATATAAAATAACCTACAATAAACATCGAGTTATATAAATATCTGAAAATCAGCATTGTAATGTTATGACCATGGTGGAGCCCTACGTTCTGCCTGGGTTGATGACTGCCTCTCCACTTAGTAGCTGTGTGACTTGCAGTCGATTACTCAACCTTGCTGTGCCCTAGTTTCCCCATCTATCAAGAGATAAGAAGTCCTCCCTCATTCACAGTGTTGTGATGATTAAAAGCTTGACAATATCTCATGCTCTTTTGTATAAAATACTTTTTCTTCATATTAAGGAAAAAAATTTAAAAAGTTTCTGTTAAGATATAGTGTTTTGGATAACATATTACTATTATCTTAATGATTCTCCAGATCTGTTCTGTAGTGTTTTCAGAAAAATAAAATACATGTCTTAGAACAATTGAGCTGGTTTCTACTACATTTATATATTGGTTGTTCTTTCTATGAAATCTGAATAACTCATGACCCTATTTCTTTATTTCATAAAATCATTTCAGATAAACAGTAAAGAATTAGAATGTGGTGCTTTGTTTCTTTAAATAACAGGCAGAAGTTGAGTTATTTAGGACCATTGCTTTCTTAAGGTAAGAAATTAAAGAGTGTGGAAAGTGACCTTTTAAAGCAAAATCACTAAGGTCATTGAGACTGTCATTAGAGGATACAAATTGGATTTGATCTTGATTGAGACACTTGGTCTTCAATCATGGGCAACTTCGCCTGAGATGAAGCCTATGCAATTAAAACTAAACATTATGAAGACAAGGATTTACTTATTTTTGCTTTTAAAGATGTGATATGGAATCAGTTTTTCATGAGCTGTTGCAAGTTAGTTTGTAGTGAGGTCTGAGAAAGTACATGCATTAGTCTCCTTAGAGATAAAGAGGAAGGGTATAAAAATTAATCTTGATGTAATAGCACAATAGACTTTATTTTAGCATCTAAAAGACAGGTGTTGTTGTCTCCTGTGTGCTACCTATGCTAGTCAGTTGGGGACACACACCCATTGCTCTGTTGGGAAACCTTTTCCGGAACTCTTTCAACAAAACCTGTTTTCAAGATTGCTCTTTCTTGGGTGGTGGTTGCAACTGCTTTGGTTCTGTGTAATATAACGACATAAAACAAAACCATCACTGTCAGGCCAAAATGACCAGAAGTTGCTGAACAAAGCCAGCAATCTCTCCAGATGGGAAGTAATGAAAAACAGACCACAGCTCATTCAGATACTCAAGCACAAGGACTAGATTAAGAGCTATCGCACAATTTACTGAGATGTGCGCTGCTTTTTGATTTTCGTTTCTCCACATGGATTTTCCTCCCGAGTCCATCGTATGTGCTAATTTAAAAGGTTGGGGAAAAGTAAATGAAAGAGGCTATTGACAACAAGGTGTATGTCTTAGACGAATTTAGTTGTCTCTGCTTTTTAAGGTTGGTTGTCCTTTCTCCACCCTCCCCACCCCACCCCATTTTTCTGACCTGCTAGGTGTTTGGAGCAGAGGGAATGAGTAATGGATATTCCATAGAAAGTTTCCATGCCTAATAGCCATGAGTGTAAGAAGTGAGAGAGTGCCGGCCACATATTCAGGCTCACTACAAGGAGTCTGGAATATACCCTCCTGCTTTCCAAGTCACAAGGCTGGTTGAATTATACTTACGGAAACTAACATTGCATCTGACATTTCACTTAAAATCAAAGATGAGGACAAATATCTAAAAGTTCAGGAATGACCCAGGAATGATATCATTCATTCTTAATTAAGGCAGAACTTGGCTTTTCTTCAGTAAAGGAAATAATTCTTCATGCTAAAATGTAGGGAGATGGATAGGGCCCACCTAGATTGTTACAGAGAGGAGTGTGATTTTGTTGTTGGACTGAATTCATTTAGTAGTTCTAGATTCTGTGGCCATTTGTCTACTTTGTTTTAGTATTTCTAAGTGACTAGTCATGAGGCCAAACAGTTACATGTATTTGGAATTACTTTTATTTTCATTTTTTTCCTTATGTACTGACAGGAAATATTTATATAGCAAGTAAGGAACGAGCAGTTTGCTCTTTGAGACCCGTGGACCCACAGTAAGGGCAAATACTCTATTTGGTCATGCTTTGAGGTATAGTCATTATAGAGTGGGATGTTGCCCCTACCAAGAGATATTGACATGCACTGGGTTGTAATGTACATATATGAGTAAGTAGAACTATTTAATTCTGGCCGAGAGCAAACTTACCTGAGTTACTCCACATGGAATCAAAGCAAGCAAAGGGAAAAACCCAATGCCATGCCACAGAGAGCCTCTTTTCTAGTACCTTTTATTTCCTGAAAGCAGTGCAAACTAAAATAAATGTTCTGTGAAATTTATGAGTCTGAGGAATTACATTTTGAGAGGAATAGGTACCTTCACCAGGTGGGCTCACAGTCGATTGAACAAGAAGCTCATGAAACAAAATGGTCTGAAAAACACATTTATTCAATTTTCAAATAATGGGATTAGATTACTTAAAGAAAAAAAAAGGACAAAACAGTTATAAGTTGTATGTTCCTTTGGAATAGCAGATGTGTGATATTTCTTTAGTGAATTTTACTGTAATCTATTCTGGCATTAATTTTGCCACTAGTCACAGGTAATCAATATCTAAACTGACATGTTTGCTGGGTGTTGATATTGGCCTTTATTTTTATTTCAGAAAGGTTGGTTTATTTAGGAACTTTAGTCCCTTCAACCAGTGTATCAGACTGATTCAGAATTGTTCTATAGGTTCTGTTTACATTGGATTTTCATTCTGGGCCTTTTTTTGAGAAAAATGCCAGTTTTTACGATTTTGTAATCAAAGTTGGGGAAAAACAAAATTCACTTTGATGGTCAGTGGTCTCCATTTGTTGTCTCCAGCTCATCCAGACAACTACAGCCAAACATATTTCTCCAACCAAAAATGATCCCTCCTAATTTATTATTTGCAAATCAGAATAGTAGATATTTTAAAGAATCATTATGATTATCATCATCATCATCATATTATTACTAGTATTAGTCCGTGTTAGCGTTGAGAAATCTTTGGAATACATGTAAACAAAATAGGTACCCATGTTTTGGGGGTCGCACAGTTGCATGTTTTTCTTCAGTGTTTTTACAGATGTTTACTCAGCACTTGCTTATAGTCGCTGTTACATGTATATTAGGCAAAAGTAATAAAAATACCCACACATTGGTAGGGCAGAGCACACCTGTAATCTCAGCAACTCAGAAGATTGAGGTAGGTGGATAGCCAATTCTGAGACCAGGCTTGGCAATTTAGCAATAAATAAATAAATAAATAAAAATAAAAAATAGAAAGTACTGGGATGTAGCTCAGGGGTAAATCACCTTCTGGGCTTAATCCTGAGAGAAAAGGGGAGAGAGAGAGAAAGAGAGAGAGAGAGAGAGAGAGAGAGAGAGAGAGAGAGAGAGAGAGAGAGAGAGAGAGAGAGAGAGAGAGAGAGAGAAAGAGACAGGCAAAGGAAACAGAGAGAAAACTCACAAACACTAAATATAACAGGCAATATTTCTATTTTAAATCTAAGTTTGTATTTGATAGCATTTAATACTGCAATCTACCTCTCTAATGCTTTTACACATACAGAAATGATACAATTTCATTAGAGACAATGTTTAAATATTGTAGTGGAATCTTTTTTTTTTTTTTTTTTTTGTACTGGGAATTGAATTCAGAGGCACTTGACCACTGAGCCACATCCCCAGCCCTATTTTGTATTTTATTTAGAGACAGGGTCTCACGGAGTTGCTTAGCGCATCGCTGTTGCTGAGGCTGGCTTTGAACTCATTGTCTTCCTGCCTCATCCTTCTGAGCTGCTGGGATTATAGGTGTGTGCCACTATGCCCAGCTTTGTAGTGGAATCTTAAATGCCATAAAAATAAAAAGAGTATGTCTTGTGATCAAAATGTTACTAACTGATGTTTCCTAACTGAACAGAAGTCCTTTTGACCAGATAGGGCATCTACTCTGCTCCTTTCAGTTCCTTATGTTTAGAATCTGACACGTGTCCATATATATAAAATGTTCTTTCTTTTTACTTCTAGTGTACATTGGTTGTTTCTTGGTAGACTCTTCCCGTCTCATCTAAACACCTTGCAACACAAGCTCCGTTGAGCACCTCTGAGATCAGAGATCTTGTGCTTTACCATCTCTCCTGCTTCTATGATTAGGGTCCTTCTTGTAGATTATAATCTCCTCAGGCTTTGGGTGGGACTTACTTTTTGGGCAATGACTTGGGGACAGAAGACATTCCTAAATAGTTCCTTAGATTCTGGGGGCTTTGCCTTTCTCTCTGGGAACCTTTGATACTACATCAGTGGAAACCGCAAACATGGCACAAATATGCTCTATAGGGTGGTAAAAATACTAAGGGCACCAAAGACATACTGATCCACATGTTAAAAAAATAATAAATATTACACAAACAACAAAGCAATGATTTCTAACTCAGAATGTTTATTTTATTAATGTGGAATTATCCCTTTTATTGGCTTAAAGTTATCTATTTTCACTCATCAGTGATCTTATAAAGATATGAGAATATAGTAATATATATTTAAAATTATATGCAAAATATAATATGTTAGGCACAAATATGTTTGTGTGCATTTGGTTTGTTAAATTTATGTAAGCTTTCAATACCACATAAATATACTTACAGATATGTTAAAAAAAATAAAAAAGACACTCCAAGGATTTTTCAGTTGAACTCTATATCCCCCCAAAAAAACTCTTTAATTTGTTGGAAAAGTTACATAATACTTCCAAACATCTGTTTCCTCAACAGTCAGACAATATTTTTTATATCTACAATAGAAAAATTAATTTCTGAGTTTCATGGAATCATGTTTGTTATGTGTTTGGCACAGAGATGAGGTAAACATTTCTAGGGTCTGAGACTTAACATTTCTCCTCACAGGAACCCTGTTGTCTAAGGCTCCTACACATCTCACATGCTTTAATGTGGTTCTGAGTACATTTTAAGTGTTGAAGGAATGTGTGTTTCATGTGTTGACACGTGTGTATTGTCAGGCTTTGCTAATAACAAAAACTAAAAGTACTGCAAGTATGATTCTTTCCTACATTTGCTTTTGGCTACACGATAGCCCTCAGGATTTTTCAGGGCCTGTAAACCCGACATCTTTGAGAAAAAGCACATCCCATCACAGTGGCAGGTGGTGGAATTCATTCTAATTGAGTTGGATAGGTTCTGAAAAAAAAAAAAAAAAAAGTGCTTCTTGGTTCACCCCTTGTTATACTGTTCACTCTGAGGTCTTGTTTTACGAGTTCAAAGGTAAAAAGAAGAAAAATGATCCTAAAAATTCTCACTTTCTTGGTTTCTGAAATCATGGAAAAGCATACTAAATTGAGGACATGGTTGGCAATTTTTTGATTGATGTTTGTCATTGTTCTTATTAATGTTTTAGCTAATCACATTGCTATTAAAAAATGCATTTCTTTAAGCCAAACCCCAAAATCCAAAAGTTAAATGTTTTCTCTGATATGCAGAAACTAGTTCACAATAAGGGGAAAGGGATAGGGAAGAAGAGAGTTACTTTATATTATGTAGAGGGGGATGAAGGGAGGGTAAGGGGTATGGGGGAAGGGATGATAGTGGAATGAAACAGACTTTATTACCTCATATACATGTATGACTGCATGAACCATGTGATCCTGCAATATGTATAATCAGAAAAATGAGAGATTACACTCTATTTATATATGATCTATCAAAATGTATAAATGCATTGACTGTCATGTACCACTAATTAGAACAAATAAAATTAAAAAAAAATTAAAAATGCATTTCTTTAGGAAGAAATGAGAGCTCTAGAATTGGAAGAGAAAAAACTCTTACGTGGCAAAAATAAATAAATAAATAAATAAAAAGTCCACTATAAGACCCTAAATTGAATTTGAATGATGTATCATTGTTATTGTTTTGTAGGTGACTCAAATATCTCTTTATCCATAAAATATTGGTGATATAAGGACTCTATCATATGATCCTTTTAGAAACTGGCATGATTGTCTCCCTGTGTTGTGGAATAACAGAAAATTGCAAGGTTTGCATTTAAATTTCTACTTATGATGAGAAAAAGGCAGTTCGTTGTAATTGGCAGGCATCATGAGAGACTTAGTAGCCATTCAGCCTATATCAACCCTGAATTAGAAGGATCCTAAATTCAGGAAGTGTCTTTAGCCTATCTTCTCTGTGGCACCTTTAAAGAAATAGTTTCTCAATAAACAATATGTACCTCAAGTCGCAGATCACAACTGCTCACCTGCAGAGCTTGTGTACTATGGGAAGAGTAAGAGCTAAAACTGAAGATTTTTTGGGAAGCAACTGTCAAAGAACACACTGCACTTTAGAATGCGGTTCTGAGATATGAAGAACTGTGTAGGAGATCTATGAATGAAATCAAGTTGCAAAATTCCTTAAGAAACATAAATTCCCTTGGAATTTATATCTTTGGGGGCAGGTTTGCTCTAATGGATAAAATGAAACTAACTTTTAATTTAAGGGATGAATGAAAAAAAAATTTTTTTTCCTAAAAGGAAAACTATGTGAGGTTGATTTGAAGTCCCATTAAAAATTATTATTGAAATACTGTGTGATTTAACAGTTTTTTAAAAGAGTTCCCATGAGATTTTTTTAATGACAAGGGATTCAACATGAGAAAATTTCTAATTTAATGTGTAGGGTATAAAGAAATTATGGGTAGTACCTTTTCCTAGGGAAACAAATGATGAAATTGAGAATGATTTATAAGAGGAAAACTTAAGTCAAAGATTTCCATATGAATAGTAGGTTTTTCTCCAACCTATGTCAGTTTCTCAATTGCATTTCAAACCAGTTGAGAGCAATTCCAAGTGAAATGTAAATACACATGAATATAGCTTATATTGATAGTAATATATTTATTAAACATACATGATTACATGTGTTTGTCAGCATGTCTCTGTGTATCACATGTGCAAGATATTCGAGATGCTTTTATTCTAAGAGAATTTTTAATCATTTATGTAGAGGTTTACCTAATAGTTTATGTCTTAAGTGAAATCCCTGAGTTCACATCAGCCAAAGAAGTCCAGGGAAGTTGTTCTCTTTCAGAGGCTTTCTGATTCTTTGTGGTTTTCTTCTGTTGGGAGAAATTATCTAAGACAAGCAATAATGAGTTAACATGGCATTCACAATTACCAAATAAAAGCTTGGGCAAGCACGGACAAAGTGGGTATGTTTGAAGCCTATGTGAAATTGTCACAATTTTTTTTTGCAACAGTATGTTTGACATCTATTATGTCCTATCCGTGTGGATTATTAATGCAACTAAAAACACCCTAATACCGTTTCCAGTTTTACCTATCTTTCTTCTACGTCCTTCAAAAGTTACTAGTCTAGGGCCAAGATCATGACTCTGTTTCTTTTTAAGGATAATTTAAAATGTGATATAAAGTGTGTCTACCTGTTTGGGGGAGGAAGACTTACAGTACTTCTGTTAACCCACAGTCTTATTTTTGTAGCATCACACAGTTAGTATTTATCTGTATTTTCATCAGGTCCCTCCCATCTGAATACCCTTAGGCATAAAAGGTAAAAATTTCACCCTAACTTCCATTATCCTACCAATGAACCAATGAAGCAGTTAACCAAATAGAATAGATCTAAAGGCCCAAGACAAAAAACAAAAACAAAAACAAAAACAAAAAAAAACAAAGAGGAAGAGGAGAATCCTGAGGGCATGGGTATCTTTGGTCTTTTTGCACAGGAGACAAGCCCCGCTTCACAATGTAAGCAGAGAATGAGTTGACGATGATCTGTGTGTATCCCGAAAATGTGGTAAGCAGTGGTTGTGATGGCAAGCATTATATTTCTACTGATATGCTGTGCAGTTCAACCCCCATCAATAGTTCAGCATACTGGAGTCTAGGAGACTCTTAGAACATTCCTGTAATTCATCAGAAGGGCAAATTCATCTACAGGAAGAATGCTGTTTGGCTACAACACTGTTTAAAAGTATTTAGATGTGGATGCCTTTCATTGGCTTCTAAACCATCCAGTATTTCTTTAAAACCACCCCACTTCAATCACGTGCATACCTGCTTGACTACTGAAGACTGGTGCATGTTCAACTTTTAGTAGCCTATGCCATTGTTGGATGGGTATCGAGTAACTAAGACAATTATTATCCTCCCCATTTTACCCCAGAGGAAGCAAACCTGGAGGTGCTGAGTAATGTGTCAAATGTCATGTAGTCAGCACCCAAGCACTTGTTATCTAACCACAAAACTTTCTCCCCGGTTTGACTCTTTCTCCCCACAAAATAATCCCATGAGTAAGACTATCATAACTGATCCTGGATATCATTAACAACAAGCAGACACAGGCAAAATGTTTTGAGTTTATACAAAGGCGGACAGTTGGAAAGAGACATGCTCTAGTTCCTACCCACCTCCTTCCATTGCAGTGTAAACAGTATTGATTCAGGTTTCTGTTTGTCACTTAATATAAATATAAAAACATGGAGACGGTGATTTGAAAACACAGGATCCTATTTTATATTTCAAGACTGCTTTTCTGCTAACTTCAATTTTACACTTACATTAACAAATGTCTAGCATTCTACCTGTGTTAATGTCAAAGTGAGTAGTTTAATAGATTCTAAGTGAGAAAATACCCATAAAATTATGGGTGGTGGTAGAAAGACAAAATGTGGGTAATATTTTCTCTTCCTCTCAGACTCAGGAAGAGACGTACTACCTTAGAAAGGGCCTGTGTGATGGAGTTTCATGGCAAATGCTCTTTTCCACTGTGTTTAAGTCCTTGGCTTGCCTCTGTGTTTGCTCAGTGGGGATAAGGTTAGCCTCTGAAGAGGCTACTCCATTCCAGCAACTTACCCAGCCTCCCCCCTGCTTTTTTTTTTTTTTTTTTTTTTTTCTTTAAACAACTTACCCTTTAGTTGTGTCAAGTATTTTGGGGTCATTATCTTCTTGATGGATGAACCCAGGAATAGACAACTATTTTTTATTTGGATTCTAAAGGTATGACAAAGTACAGACCAAAGGCTTTTCATGTTTTGAACCTATCCAGGAGCCAGCCCTTGCAGGAAAACATCCAAATGCCTGCTAAGGCCAATTTTTTCCCTTTCCAGTCTGGTTTTTCTCAAAAGTTTCTTCCCCCACCCATCCACATGGTTTCCTATTGCCTGGAGTTTCCTTCTAGTTTCTAACCCCAAATCTGCCTGGTCCCTCATTCCCTTCTATGCTCAAAGAAACCTTCACAAACTGTGGTCATTTTTTTTTCCCCAAGAGCTATATTCAAGCTTGTGTTTATTTCCTCTGGAGATGGTGCTTTGGAATACCCTGCCTGCATCTGAGTCTGAATTTTCAAGGTGTTTAGTTTCTAATTCCATTTTTTTCCCCACCTAGTTCCTGAGAGTGATTTTTCTCAGGCCTGACATTCCATTGCCCAGATCTACTCTTACATCTGGGTTTCGATGATAGGACTATTGAGAGAATTATTTTACTTCTTCAACACCAACATTTGCTATTATTCTAATAACTGCTAGGCAACCATTTCATATTTGTAACCAAAAGCGAGTCATTCTGAGGGAGGGCCTGGATATATCTTATCCTGTTTCTTTTTAAGCTAAAGACTGTCTTCAGCAGGTAACTGTGCAGAAGCTGTGCATTGTAAGCAATAATAAATGTGTCTGAGCATCTCTGTCCCACCTTGGTAACTGGCAAGCATCAGCACTGCCAGAGAGTGTTTTTTTTTTTTTTTTTTTTTTTACTTTATTGGACAAAAATGCAGAACCAATGCACAGGCTTTCTTACTTGGATTTAACTTCAGAGTTGAAGTTTTACCTGAAGCTCTGTGCTGCAAATGGTTTCACTTGGGCTTTGTTCTCTAAACAGTTTGTAGACCATTGTGTTTAGAATTCCCAGCCTGCGTTAGCTAACTGCACACATGTGGAAACACAGAAAGGCTCTGACCTTCAAAGATCCACTCCAGAAATACAAACTTCATCTCTAAGTGTAGAGAGGAAATGCTTCCCTCTGCTTGCCAGGAACTAGGATTGATGTTTTGCCCAGGTCACACGGAGGACGGAGCTGTTCCAGGCAGTAGTGGAAAAAGTGACCTCCTGGTAATATCTGCGTCATGAAGACTCGTCTCTGTCCTTGGTCCAGGTCACTTAAAGTGCACAGGCCCTTCCTAATGAGAATTTTGGAACCACAAAATTGGACCCAGACAAAGTGAAAATTATTGATAACTGGTCTAAGATAACTTTTTTTTTGTTTGTTTTTTTAAAACAACTGGACTTAAGCACTGGGTTACTTTGTGGCCTCTAATATATATTATTTTAATTGATGAATAAAAATTTCATTTATTTATCATTTAACTTGATTGTTTTGTTTATATTTTGCAGTGCTGGGGGGCAAACCCAGGACTTCATTCCTTCTAGGCAAGTGCTGTACCAATGAACAACATCCCAACCCCCAAAACTAGGTTTTGAAATATATATACACTGTGGAATTGTTTAATCAAGCTAATTAACATTTGGAAGTCCTTACATACTTGTAATTTTTGTGGTGAGACTACATAAATTCAACTGTCTCTGCGATTTTCAATATAATACATTGTTATTAACTATAGTCACCATGTTGTACAGTAGATCTCTTGACTTATTCTTCTTAACTGAAATGTCGTACCCTTTGGCTAACAAAGGTCGTATCCCAGTCTGCTTTTACTGTCCCCTAACCACCAACTCCTGGTAATCACATTTCTTCCCTGCTTTTATGAGTTTGCTTTTTTAAGATTCTACCCGTAAGTGAAATTATCCAATATTTGTCTTTTGCGCTCGACTTATTTCACTTCATATAATGGCCTTTTGGTTTACTGCAATGCTATGATTTCCTTCTTTAATACTGAATACTATTTTATTCTGAATATGTGCCACAGTTTCTTTATCCATTCATCCATTTGTGGACACGTGGGTTGATTTCATATCTTGGCTATTATAAATAATACTGCAGTGATCATGGGAGTGCAAATGTCTTTGGGACATGTTGATTTCATTGTCTTTGGATAGATACACTGTAATGGGATTGCTGTATCACACGTTAGTTCTGTTTTTAAGTTTTTGAGGAATCTCCATACTATTTTACATAACGGCTGTATGAATTTACATCCTCATCAACACTGTTCAAGGGTCCCTTTCTTCACATCCTTGCTAACACATGTTATCTTTAATAAGAGCCATTCCCGTAGGTGTGTGGTGATAGCTCCTTGTGGTTTTAAATTTCATTTTTATGGTAATTGCTGATGTTGAATATTTTTTCATATACCACCTGGCCATTTGTATGTCTTCTTTCTAAAAATGTCTATCTACATCTTGGCCCATTTTAGGGGTGGTGCAGGCTGGGTGCTGGGGATCAAAGTCATGACCTCCTATATGCTGGGCAAGCACTCTACAGTGGAGCTAAAACTCCAGTCTTTGCTTGCCCAGTTGTTGAGTTGTTTGTTTTCTTGCCAGTAGGTTTTTGAGTTCCTTATATCTCCTGTATCCTAGCCCCTTATCAGTTGTGTGGTTTGCACATATTCTCTCTCGTTCCGTAAGTTGCCTCTTCATTCTGTTGATCGTTTCCTTGTCTGTGCAGATGTTTTCAAGTTTTATGTAATCCCATTTGTCTATTTTCTCTTTCGTTTCCTGTGTTTTTGGGTTCCCATCCAAAAGAATCATTACGCAGGCCAAAGTCATGGAACTGTTTCCCTACGTTTTCTTCTAGTACTTTTTCAGCTCAGGTCTTTTGTTTAAGACTTTAATCCATTTTTAGCTGATTTTTTGAATTTGATGTGAGATAAGAGTCTGATTTGATTGTTCTGTATATAGATATCCAATTGTTCAAACACCATTTATCAAAGACACTGTCCTTTCCCCGTGTGTGTTCTTGGCACCACTATCAAAAATTAGTTGATTGCAAACACATGAATTTACTTCTGAGCGATCTGTTCTGTCCCACTAGTCTATGTGTCTGTTTTTATGCCACTCCCATGTCGTCGTGATTACTGGGGTTTTGAATATAGGTTAGGTAATGCAGTGCCTTTGGCTTTTTTTTTTTTTTTGCTGAAGATTACTTTTACTATTTAGGACCTTTTGTGGTTCCTTAAGCATTTTAGGTTTGTTTGCTTTTTCTATTTCTATGAAAAATACCCTAGGAATTTTGATGGCAATTGAATTTGTGGATTGCTTTGGGTATTATGAGCATTTTTTCCACATTAATTTTTCCGATCAATGAACGGAGAATCTCTCTCCGTTTATTCTTTTTCAGTTTCTTTCATTTTTATTTTTTACTTTTTAGCACCCAGGTCTTTCATCTCTTTAGTTAGATTTATTCTGAAGGTTTTCATTTGATGGTTGATGGGTTTGTTTGTAGATGTTGTAAATGAGATTTTTTTCTGAAATTTTTGGGATAATTCATTTTTAGTATATTAAAACACTATAGATCTTTGTATCTGCAAGTGTACTGGATTCACTTAGTAATTCTAACACTTATGTTTTGGAGGTGAAATTTAGGATTTTCTGCATATAAACCATATCTTCCGCAGAGACATTGTATCTTCTTCCTTTCCAATTAGGATGTTTTGCATTTTTTTCTCTTTCCTTTCTAGGACTTCAGAACTAGTCCAGTGAAGGTGGTGAGAGTGAGCATCTTGCTCTTGTTTCTGATCCGAGAAAAAATGCTTTCCACATTTTACTGTTGAGCATACATTTAGTTAAAAGTTTGTCACATCTGTCTCATGATGTAGAGATCCCTGCTTTCCACACCTAATTGCTTGAGTTTCTATCTTAAAAGAATGTTGGCTTTTTCTGCATCTACTGAGATGGTCCAATGGCTTTCGTTCTTCATTCTGTTAATGTGGCACATCCCATTTCTAGATTAGTATATATTGAACCACCTTTGCATCACTGGAATAAATCCCACTTGCCCCATGGTGAATGATCCTTTTAATATGCTATTGAATTCAGTGTGCTAGTATTTTGTTGTGAATTTTTCTCATCTATGTTCTCAGGGATATTGACCTGTAATTTTCTTTTATCAAAATGTTCTTGTCTGTTCAAGAGCAGTGTAATGATGATCTTGTAAAATGGAGTTGGAAGCATTCTCTCTTCTTTGTTTTCTTTTCAAAAGCATTTGAGAAAGATTGGTATTAGTTCTTTAAATATTTGGTAGGATACAGCAGTTAAGCATCAGGTCCTGGTTTTTCTTTGATAGAAGATATTTCATTACTGCTTCAATCTCTTGTTATTGGTCTTTTCAGATTTTTTTCTTTCTTCACGATTTAGTCTTGGAGTTGTATGTATTTAGCAATTTATTTATTTCTTCTAGGTGGTCCAATTTATTGGCATATAATTATTCATAGTAGTATCTTGCGATCTTCTATATTTTTGTCATGTCAGTGAAATGTCTTTCATTTTGGATTTATTTACTCGAGTCTCTCATTTATTCTTAGCCTACTAAAGATTTGTCTACTTAGTTTATCCTTTTAAAAAACTCTTATTTTCATTGATCTTTCACTTTATTTTTCTGGCTTCCATTTCATTTATATATATTCTTATTTCTATATTTTCTTCCTTCTGCTGTCTTTGGGTTTAGTTCTTCTTTGTCTAGTTCCTGGAGGGGCAGTGTTGGGATGCCACTTTCCTGTCAACTTTGTTAAAAAGTGGTTTTTGTGATTTTCTCTTTCTAGGACCACATTTTAAGAGTCACTATAATTTTTTTTATACCCTTTAAGCCAATAAACACAATCATTTAATTTTTTTCTAAGGAAATAATACCTTAGGCATGGAGAAACTGTATGCATGAATGTAATCTTTGCTTTGTGTTACTGAAAACTAAGTAAGTCTGCAAAAAATGAGGATTGGCTGAACTCTGATGAAAGCAATTGGGAACTTCACAATTATTTAAAAAGTTAACTATGGAGATGCTGAGGCAGCACAGAAACCTAGCTACCATATGATGCTAAGTGGGAGAAAGAAGAAAAATCTGTATATGCTCCGCTAATACCTAGGGTAAAACGTACCTGGTGACTCTGAAGATGGTTTGCTGGATGCGTGTGCTTTTTGGGGACTGTCTCTTTCTCAGGACTGAGCATTCGTTTTTATAAATTAATTTTCAAAATTTGTTCTAATTAGTTATGCATGACAGTAGAATGCGTTTATGCATTTTGATAAATCATAGAGTATAATTTCATATTATTCTGATTGTACATGTTGTAGGATGAAAACCAAGACTTAGCACATAAGGAGGACTGACAAGTATTTCTCAATTAACAAACAAAAGATAGCCGAAAAAATATTGAATTACAAAATATCTATAATCTGACCACAATTCTATAAAAAGAATACCTTCAGAAAACTAAGCACTTGAAAGGGTTTCTGAAGCAATGATTGCTAGGATTCTTTGTGTAGTGAAATAATGATTTCTGAATGTCCATTATATTATTGAAATTAATTGTGTGATGTAGAAAAACAATCCAATGACTAGTGTAGTGTCAGCATAATTTAAGTTTTGATAAGCAATAAGAAGAAAACATTTATTCAATAATGAGAAAGTTTAAAGATGCATATCATCATTAAAATTCAATTATATGTATAAATTTTTGGATCTGTGTCATTTGGAATTCAATGTCAAAATAATAAACTTTGAACAGACTATATGGTCTTTTGGGATCCAGCCTGTCCTCTGCTCTCTAATGCCAGAGCTACTGCACTTTTACATAATGTGAGCTCTGTACATCTCTGAGGGTGGCGAAGTATTCACAATGTGGTCCAGGTGAGTAGGGCCAATGGACTTTAGCCTGAGCATCCCATAGACCATAGAGATGGACATGTTTAGTTCTCATCTCTTCCTATATGTCTACCCATACCCAAGTCTTTACATGCCATATACAAGAATACTTTGGTGCCTGACCTTTTTGCCTGAAAAATTACAATCTGCCAACATTCAATAATATCAGATGTAGATTGAACACGTATCATGTATAGAATTCATATTATAAGTTTTAAAAACTCTATTGTAGTGTATTTCAAAAGAATATAAATATCATGTTCATTTTATAGGAAAGGGAGGTAAAGAACTTTCCCAAGATGCTACAACATGAAATGCTATAAATATTTGGAATAAATATTTGGGCATGCCTTGTTCTAAAACCTGGCTGCTTAATCTCTTATAAATATCATTCCTCTTCTATGCTTCCTCTGTTCTCTTCCCCGCCTCATAAGACTCAGCTGATGACCACCCAGTTTTCAAAGCTTCCCTTTCTCTCTATGCCCATCACTTAAGCTGACTTAAGTGTCCACTGTATCTTTTGTTATGACTATATGATCTTGGAAGAACATATCCAGCATTTAGTAAACTCAATATATAATCAGTGATCTTTCTTTTTGATGTTCCTCTTAGATCATGGCTTATCAAGAGCAAGAATTATATATGTCTTTAGGGAAATAAATGATGGTATCTTGTTCATTTCTTGTTCAGTGTGCTTAGCATGTGCTTGACTGACACATGCAGTCGTGATTCAATGCATGTGGATGGTTTAACCACAACTTGGATTCTTCATTCTTCGATGTAGCACAAAGAAATGATCAATCACAAAATGCATGTGATTTTGGTTGCGATTAGAAACTGGGATGAAATTGAAGTCATTTATCACAGAGCTATAGTAAATACAGTTTTTCTTAAGAACATGTGGACTCAGTACTTTTACAGATAACACTGCTTTCTTTACACAGTGCTTTAATCACGTCTTTTGCCTGCTTAAAAACTGTTCATGACTTGTTAGTTCTCTCCTTATGAAGACTGAGTTCCTCAGTATAGTTTTGAAGGTACTTTTAACATGGATCAACCCACATGTTTTCCCTTCTTTTCCAACGTACACCTCTGACACTAACCAGACCTGTCCATTTACTCTCCAAACAGCATGCTTACACCATCCTGGTTAGTTAATTCAGTTTACTTCTCCACATTATCCCTCTCTGTAGCCTTCTTTTATCTAAACCTGACTTACATTAGTGGTCAACTTCAAATTCTACTTTACTTTATGGATGCTTCCCTGTCTGTGTTAGCTGTTGGTAAAATCCTTTTGTACAAACTCTTATTACATGTGTCAAATGATGTACCACTTAAGAATATTGTTGACTTCTGCCTGCATTGTCTTAGCTGAGTTGGATGTAGATTTTCCTGAAAAATTATTAATGGATATGATGAATTTCTCTGCTTATTTAAAAATCACAAGGTACTGAGTGCCCACTATGTGTTAGGTTTTATTTGAACGTTTTACAAATATTTTATTATGAAAAGATTTGAGATTGTTTTTGGCTAATGACAAAGAATAAACTCTTTTAATAGAATCAGAAAGAATTGATCAAAGTCAAAAGTTGATTCCTGAACCAATTTTCTAAAAATGAGTTTGACTCTCAAATTTAATAATGCCAGTAATGCATGTGAAGAAAGGGAAACTATTTCTTACTAGTTCCTAGACAGGTGTTTTGTGTAACTTTGATATTTAGTCTGTGGAGAATAATTTTTACTGTCCTCTGAGCGTTATTGCATTTGTGATTGCATAGTCTTCTGTAACCTGTTATTTAGCACAGAACTTTGCCAATGTCTGAGGTCAGTTATGAGGGGAGCAGGCAAAAGATGTTGGATCAGTTAGCATACTCGAAAAAGCAAAATTGTGGGCCCTACTCATGGCACGCTCATATCTGAAGAATAATGCTTTTTGTCTTCATTTAGATAAGACTGCTCAATTGCTTCACCCTTTAAAAGAATAATAACAAAATGGAATCTTTACATTATGACTTTAAAGTTGAGGGGTCCAATTGTGTCTTGGGAAAGAATGAAAACACATGTGTCAAACACTAACTGAAAACAGAAATTTTGTTTCGTTTCTGTTCATGTTCAGAGTCACTCTGCTGACACTGTGCTCCTCTATTTGGAATTCCTTGGAGAGCAGAAGTTGGAAAGTAATAGGGAAACTTTTCCTGTAACATTTGGTTTAAATTTGCATGCAATTAAAATGCTTATGTTATGGTACTAATAATTTTCCTCTTCTGGTTTCAGAAACATTAGATGGTTTTGATATATGTTGCAAATGTCTCCCTTTTCTTATCATTTCTAGTCATTCAGATTTACTGAAAAATGAAAGTAGAAACAAATAAAAAATGGGAACATCTACATCATGAAAACTTGGTCTTATCTCTCATCAGAAAGGATATTTTAGCAAATGGAGGGTTGCTTAGTGTTTTTATCAATTTGCTGGTTAGTAAATACATACATGATAGGTTTCTATGCTTTAGATCTGAGATTCTGGAAAAGAGGGAAAAAGAAAATTTATTCCATAGCTGCAGCCTGTGGTGAGTGCTATGAGCCAATGTTGATTCACCTGATATTAGAGTGAGTTAAATTATTACCTAGAGGCTGTAAATACTGTGAGACTCTTCTTATATTTAATAATTAAAATATATGGCTGTTCATAAGAATTCCTGGAATAAGTAACTTCGTAGTCTTAGAATGGTAAGATCCGGTATCAAAATGTAAAAGCGATCCCATTTATTCACATTTTCCATTTGGTATTTGATCCAATCTTTTTGTGGTTTCCTTTCCAACCAAGAAACTGACCCAAAGACTTGAGAATTAACACCAAAGACTTTTCAGGAAAAATAAAAGCAGAATAAACTAGAGAGATCAAAAAACAGTGGAGGTAGAACTCTAGTACTCGCTGTTCCTTGCAGATCAGTCTGGGACAAAGGCTGGCTAATATTTCAAATTCTGTGGCATGTGAACAATACCGTGCGCACTGGGCTTCCAACTTTGGCATTTAGAACGCATACATATGAGCATAACAGTATTCCAACAATCCATCTTTTCTTTACAATCTTGCAGCAGTTCCAGAAGTCCTTAGCTGGAGGGTGTATTTGGAAAGTGCAGCTTTTCCACTCTTACCACATTTAGGTAACCATTCCAGGGCCGCTGAGGTTCCACTTGAGAGGTAAATTGCTATCACCATTTGTGCTGTGTGTCATAAATGGGCCCTATTATTTTCAGCGAGACCTCTTAGCAACAGTTCCAAAGGGGCGACTGGAGATTTGATTATACAGGTCTCTCTCCTGAACACATCCTTTCACATGTGACATTTACACTGGTCGCGGATTTTTATGTAACTCGTTAGAAAGCAGTCTGAACCTTAAAAAGGTGTTAGTCTTCTTAGAACCCTCTGGCAAAGGAAAGTCTTTTATTGGACTTAAATGTTTTGAATTGAAACCTGTCTTTGTCTGATTGGAAAATGTTTCAGGGAACAGATTTTGTTATTTTTCTAAGCTGGACTGCAGGAATTGAGCTGCAGATATCACTGACCAAAAGGAGATTTTTTTCCTCAAAAAGTTGAGAACCAAAGGAAATGACTCCAGTGTTTAAACTCTTTTTATTTCCTCTGTGAACACTATCTGTGCAGCTGACATGAACCTTTCCAGTTGGCCCCCACCCAGACTTTATGGGAACTGAGATTAGGAAGTTGTATGGTCAAAATAGTCATTGTCCAAATTGCTTCCAGTTTAAAAACCTCAAAGTTCTTGACAAAGCCATGCTTTCTTGCCACATTTTATTTTCTCAAAAGGGTGACTGACCTGTCATTCATTAATTACCCTCCCAGGATTTCTTTCATTCTTTCAGTTAAAAAAAAAAATTTTAAAAAGGAAAAAAAATGCTTTTTCCTATCTTATTTGGAATGGAGAGACAGAAACCGTGAGAGAAGTGTGCAGGTGCCTGTAAAATTTCTCTGAGACATCACATATTTTGCCCATTTCCACTGCCTTCCATTTGAATAAAATATTGCTGGACTACAATCAAGCTTATAAGGGTATGCTTTTTTTTTTTTTTTTTTTTCCTTTTCTCATTTCTTTCTGTACTTTCTTTGCTTCTTACCTAACTTTTCCATATCTGGGAAGAATAAAATTCTGGATGTAGTTCCAAAATTCAACTTCCACAATTTCTTTTGATACAGTTGAGCCCTGGAGAAATAGAATGGCATTCATCCCTATAAAGCATTCTATGCCCTTGGCTTTTCTCCCTAGCCCCCAAGGATCTTAGGAATCTGTGTATTCTTGTTGTCTAACACAGGAGGGTTTGGTATGGACTTAAAGTGTGAAGTAGGCTAGAACAGGCAGCATATGGTAGGCTGGGAATGCAGAGAGTAGCTAAAGAAAGAAATTTTTTGCACATTTTTTAAAAAGTCAAGGATTATTTTCAGTATTAAAAACTGTTGAGGGGATAGCATTGACACTATTCTCCATTCTGCAAATTTTAGTTATCCGTCATATATTTTGTACTCCATGGGGAATTAGGTGGCATGCTACTTTCTCTGAGTGTTCTACTTTGTTCTATGCCAAACTAATGCTACTCAGATTTCCTTGGAGGTAGTTTTCCCAATATGCCAATGCTTTTCTTTCCAAAAATTCTCTGGATGTAATGAGACTTGATATTAGATGTCACTTAACCTCTAAAAAAAATATTAAAATTAACTTTAGTATCATAACATGCAACATCGAATAGGATTTGCAAATTCTCCTTGCTCAATTTAGTTTGATTCTCTCCAGTGACAGACACTGTGCATGACCTTGAGAATAAGAAGCAGGGAAGGAAAATGGACCATCCCCAAGTGCTCAAGTGAGGGAGAGATAGGCACTGCATATAAAACCAAAGGTAGTAATATAGTACTTAGTAATAATCTCAGATGTCAGTGAGCCCTTACTTGTCAGGTCTTTTTCTAATAATTCCACATGACTTCACCCATTTAATCTTTCAGGATTTCACAAATGAGATTGAGGAACTGTGCTCAACATCACTCAGCATCCAACCTAAGAAGTCAAAATATGTGCTCTTATCTGTTGTGCAATTGTACCACAAATAAAATGCTCTTAGACAAACAGGAGGAAGTGATTAAGTAGTCCCTAAGTTTGGAAAAGGCACAAGGGAAGCTGCAGGGAGGAGTTGAGAACTGAGCTTGGCTCTGAAGGATGAATGGGATTTTATCTAACATTGATGGCAGGAAAAGATTCTGGAAGAGGAAAGATGGTGGCGATGTAGGGAAGGTGCAGAAGTGCATGGCATTTTCTGATGGCTTGAAAGCCCAGTGCCTGCATATGTGGGAACAGTGCATGATATAGCATCTGAAAGGCAAACTTGAATCTTACTGTGAAGCAACTTGCATCAAAGTCAGAATAAAGAGCTTATTATGAAGGCAGTGGGAACCAGAGGCATTTAGAAGCAGAGAAAACAATATGTCCCAAAACTTTATTTTGAAATCAAATTCTGACAAAAAAAAAAAAAAAAAAAAATAGAATGCTAGAGGAAGGTGAAGGGAGATGGGATATGATGATGTGTCCTTTCCCTTGCATTCATCAGCTAGTAACCCAAAGGATGACTGAAACGTGACTTCACCCATTTTTTTATTGTAGCCTAAACAGGAAAGTAAAGGTAAGCAATCCAGAGGTAATGTGGTAACTCTGTCATTTGGGACTCATCACTAATTTATTCTTGATGTGTGCCTTTTATCTTCATGCCTTTCTTCTTTCCATCATAGTAGCATCCCATTTGCTTTCCAGGTGGGAAGAACCTGAAGACTGAAGGTTAAAGACAAGTGCCAGCTGAGTGTGCCCCCATTCAAGAGCTTTCCACTTATGTGTCATTGGCCCCAGACTGTAATGTGGTCATGGGTTCATGATACTCAGATGATGATGGAAATTGTAGTTCCTTTAGCTAGGCATGTTGCCAGTAATTAACCAAATAGACTGCTGGAAGGCAGAGAACTCTGTCAGTGTGGATATTGTGATTATCTACGTGAGAGCTGAAGAAGATGGGTACTAGGGGATTGGAGGTTGAAAATGGTTAGGTGGACACAAATGTTAGAGTTGAGAATTGATGGGATGGATTGGATAAGATGAGGCAGGCTGGGGAAGGGGAGAAATCAAGGAAGATGCTGTGGTTTCTTGGTTTCTTGGCAACTGTCATGATAGTGGTTTTACCTGAGATGGAGAGAATAAAGCAAGTCCAGACTTTATAGACAAATTAATGCACTTAGTTTCGGATATATTGAATCTGATGTATTTCTAGGCCATCCTGTTAGAAATTTGGTAAATTGGTGTAAATCAGCCCAATGGTCCAGAGAAGAAGACTAAGGAAAATTTTAAGAATAAGCAGAAAAAAAAAAAATTGGAGAGGGAGCAATGGCATAAAAAAAACAAGAGTTACATTTCTAAAGAGAAATGGTCAGCTGTGTCAGTACCTAGGGCAATTTAGGAATCCAAGAAGACCCTGTGTTGGCAATTAGGTCATAATGAGTGCTCAGTAGATGTTGAAACAAAGGATCCTGTGACACAGGAAACTCTTAACTATGTGTGTAGGTTGATTTCATCTTCTTGAAAGAGAAATCAAGGCATTTCTAAAATCTATAGAAAGACAAAAATTGTACTATGGGAAAGAAACATCATAGAAATCTTGGAACACACCACAAGTAAAGTTCTAAGTCCAGGCATTGGATTTTATACTTTATTTCTAGTTCTTTATACATTCTTTTACATGCACCAGATTTTTTCTAAATACTCATAACTTTTATAAAACTGTGTTGCAGAACATTTGGGGGTAGCTAAATGGGCATACAGAAGGCCTATTTCATGTAAGAAAAACATGCAATTCTAACATTTTTAGATAAGCCTTGCCTGCATTTTCTCTCTTTCAGAGAGCAGGGAAGTCATCCCTGTACCTACAAGTATGCACTAAATGACCTGATATTAGGTGCTTGACACTGTACCAGAGAGAGGATCCTGGATGTAGCTGGCACCAACATTTTAGTGCCAATAGCTTGGTAAAATTCTCCTTGGAAAATTTTGGAGAAAGGCTAAAAAATTTCCAGTTTTCCTGTGTGAATCCATAATGACTTAGAAATGAATTTCCTTTTGAACTTTAAGAATATAACAGCTATTATTTTCTGAGTTATCATATCTTGACATTGGATACAAAATTGTTCCTTCCATTTCTTATTTTAGGCTATAAAGAAGCCAGCTCCATGCATGCAGCCATATAAATAATAAAAACACCTCAGGAAATACATAGAAAGATTGCATTGTTAATAAATATGCATGGATATCTCCTCTTGACTCCTTCTGTGTAAAGGAAGGCCATCATTAAAGATGCATCCTTTAACAGAAATGGATATGAAAGCATTTATAGTTTTCAGGGTCAATTTGCAGCTCTTTTTTCACCTTGGCAGGACATGTCTAAAGTTTAAGTGCCCATTTTCATCTTGTCAACACATTTCATACCACTTTCTTTGTTCATCTTTCAAAAACTGTAGGATATCCTAGCTCATTCACAGTTTGCAATTAGCCAAGGCAGAGGTCTACTTACACCCCAGGTCAGAGAAAGTGTGGAAATGATATTTTAATCTTGTATCTTAACTAACAGAGCATTCAGTTAAGGAATAGCTGAATTATGGAATTATCATAGGGAATTATGATGTTGGCCAAAACAAAAGCTAACAGTTGAGCACTCCAGGGCTACCTGTGTAGGTAAGGCTGATGGGGTGCTGCAGCAGGAAGAGAGAAGAGAAGGAAGCAATTGAAAGCGGATATTTTATATGAGGAAAATTAGAGTGAACCATCTGAAAGAAAGCAGAATACAAATTGAGCAACTTTCCTGCCTTTTTATATGTCTTTATGTTCTGAAAGTAATGAATTTCTGACCTGGCAATGTGGCAGTGAAGTTGACATGTCTTCTATTGATATTTGCGATGTAAATTGGTGAATCCCTTCTAGAAAATGATTTGTGCATCTCTTCCAAGGCCCACGGGTGTAGTCTTTCAGCATTTATACAACTGGAAACTAATCTCAGGACAGAAACTGATCTAAGAGAAAAAAAAAAAATCATCTGTATAACATGAATAAGAAAGAGTTTGTGATCTGAATTAGGCAGGGCCGTGTGAGTGGAGAATACCGAAGGAACCCAGAAGGTGTTAGAAGGCCTGGTTGACTGATGCCAGTGATGGAGGGGTGGGGGGAGTGTGGGAGATGGAAGAGGGAACCTCCAAATTTCTGGCCCAGACAACAGTCCTGGCACGTTCACTAACAAACAAAATGTACAAGGAGAAAAGCCAATACTAGAAAGAACTTAGAGATGTTTACTCTGAGAGCTATTGCATTTGAGAGTTCTGGATGACTGAGTGGAGACTTTGCAGGAACAAAGTTATAGATCTGAAATTAGAAGATGATAGTCAGGCTGAAGATGCAGATTTTGGAGTCATAAGTGTTTTTTTTTTTTTTTTTTTTTTTCCTAGAAGTACGTCTCCAAAAGAAATACAAATATATTCATTGAATGCAATACTAGTACACATTGATAATTATGAGGGTTATGTTACATCATGGAAAAATTTGCAGTCCCACCAGAAATGTATGAGTGCACCCTTTTCCCCCATATCCTTGCCAACTTTTATTGTTGCTTGTATTCTTGATAGTTATCATTCTGACTGGAGTGAGATGAAATCTTAGAGTAGTTTTGATTTGCCTTTCTCTAATTGCTAGAGATGTTGAGCTTTTTTCATATATTTGTTGATAGATCGTATCTCTTCTTCTGTGAAGTGTCTGGTCAGTTCCTTAGCCTATTTGTTGTTTTTTGTTTGTTTGTTTGTTTTGGTGTTTTTTGAGTTCTTTATATATCGTAGAGTTTAATGCTTTTTCTGAGGTGCATGTGATAAAGATTTTCTCCCAATGTGTAGGCTCTCTCTTCACATTACTAATCATTTCTTTTGCTGAAAAGAAACTTTTTAGTTTAAGTCCATCCCATTTATTGATTCTTGATTTAACTTCTTGAGCTTTAGGGTTCTTGTTAAGGATATCGGGTCCTAAGCTGATATGGTGAAGATTTGAGCCTACTTTTTCTTCTAGTAGTTACAGGCTCTCTGTTCTAGTGCCTAAGTCTTTGATGCACAATGAGTTGGGAAAATACTTACAATATAATATTACTTTAAAAATGAGAATATAATGTAATTCTGCTCTGATTATTTATATAGGAAGAAAAGGCCTGAATAAAGATAACAAATGAAAATAGTATGGTTTGCATGGATAATAATATGATGAAAATTTCTTTATTTGTTCTTAATGCTCTTTTTACTGTTTGTGTTATAAAAATTAATTGAATGCATTTTAATGCATTGTTTAATCTTCTGTATGTTACTATGAAATTTAGAAATGACCTTAGAAGGTAGTGAGTTTTAAACCTTGCTATATAACAAAATAAAAATTTAAATGGACGTGACATATATGAAATGAAAATGAATCACCCTTGTTTGAGTGTTTGGTGGAGGATCTCAGGCCTCTTGCCCCTTAGGTCCACAGTGACGTGAGGTCCACACTTTGAAAACCACTCAGCCATTTTCCTTAGAGGCAGGTATGAGACTCAGAAGTCAATCAACAGAACTCAAATCTGGCTCAACTTTCTAGCATTTTTTTCCCTATTTGGTCTCTGCAAATTTCCTATTTTGCTTTCACACACTGTACCGGTTAGGATGTTTTAATGAAGTAGGGTTTTTTTGAAATCTCAAACTTGTATTTCACCCCCAACACCCAAATGACATCATACCCTTTATTGCTATCAAGATGTTTTACAATGGCATTCTGAAGTGTGGTATTTCTTTTATACCACAAGATACTCTCTGTGATTCACTGAGTCCATTCCCCCAAATCTGACCCTTCTGTTTCAAGTAGAGTTGCCAGTGAAATATAGGCGCTCCAGTCAATTTTAAAATTCAAATAATATATAAAAACATTTTTAGTATTTGTTTAGCATAAATCATTTTTAATATAAATATAAAGTATTATTCATTGCTTATCAGAAATTCACATGCTAGCTACTCTGTATTTTTATTTGCTAAATCTGGCAATCATGTCTCAATATTAGGAAGATACAGTAATTTCTAAAGTTCTAGACATTGGACAGTAGCCATAAGTTGTGTATGGCTACTGAGCTTTTAAAATGTGCTTAGTCCAGGGGCCTGGGGTTGTGACTCAGTGGCAGAGTGCTCACCTAGCATGTGTGAGGCCCTGGGTTCCATCCTCAGCACCACATGAAAATAAAATAGTGGTATTATGTCCACCTGCATCTAAAAAAATACATTAAATAAATAAAACAAAATGTACTTAGTCCAAATTGTGCTGTGAATGTCAAATACACACTAGGTTTTCAAAACCTATCACTTATTTATGTGTGTGTGTGTATTCACACACACATATATTTTATATATATATATAATAATGTAAAATATCTCATTAAAAATTTCAGCATTGATTTCTTGTTGAAGTGATATAATTTGGATAGGTTAGGTTAAAAAACATTAAAATTAATTTCATCTCTTTTCAAGATGGCAAAATTGCTCACAGTGGTATCCTCAGAACCTTGAACTGTACTTGGTTCATAGGTAGGTATTGTGATTCTATGACCTTTCTGATATTTCCTAGTATATTTGTCTCTTATCATTTCTTGCTATGTATCATTTGATTGCAATCTCAAGTACTGAGTTTTAATTAATCTTTCCAGCGTGGGAAGTCAGCAAAACAAAGCTCCTAAATCTCTGCTCTTTGGTTTTGCATGTTGAACTTCTACTCCAGTCAGGCATGGGTAGGTGCCAGGGATGACAGCGGTGATTTCCGATCGCTGGGGCTCCAGCACTCAACAAGCTTGTATTCCCAGAATGGCCTCACCCTTACTGGTTTAAGTTCCTTTCTGAACTGACTTGCCAGAAAATTGAGGTCATGGCACAGATGTGTTCTGATCAAATTCTTTGATTTTTTAAAAACTGGAATTAATAAAATATAAAGCATTATGCCTTTTATCAGACCCTGTTCTCACCTTTTTATGTAGCTTAACTCATTTATCCTCACTGTAACATTAACACTATTACCATCTCCATTTTTCAAATGAGGAAACTGAGGCAAGAAGAGGAATTGTTACTCATCACACCAACCTGTATGTAATAGAACCAGGATTTGAATCCAGATAGGCTAGTTCTGTAAATGTTAATAACTCAGATACAGAGGGCTCATGCTGGTGAAATTGTGTACCAAAAATACCTACTGTTGACCTCTTCTTTGAAAAGGTTAAGATCATGGTTATTTAATCTGGTTTGGACATGCCATCAGTTTGGAATTTTATCTCCATCTTAACATAACTCAGTCTTGCCCATTTTACAAGACTCAGCATGCTGTAAATTCAGGGTCCAGTCAAGGAATCAGAAACACCTCTAGGGCATCTGTAAAGAAGGTTGTTTGCACAGAGATGGAAGAACTAAGAAGCTAAACAGTCTAGAGGGGCTACCCAGAGGTTAGAACAACAGAGAACTGCCAGCACATGTAGGTCTTGAGGCACTGTGGAAGGAGACAGTCCTGGAAGATATGCCACCCCTAGATCGAGAGGACAGTAAGAGGAGATAGAGTTACCATAATCCAAAAAACGGGGCTGTTCAGTGAAAGACAGTACCATGGCAGGGCTGTTTGGTAGAAGCTGGAACCAGAAGGAGGCACTGTAGGAGAAAGAGATTCTTTGACTTCTCTGCTTCAATCCTTTATTCCTTTCCTGGTGCCTATTGGCATATAGTTTGCAAAGGGGCCTCGGAGCTGCAGTGTGCAAGGATAGAGAACAGAAGATGTTATGGTTTGGATGTGAGGTGTGTGAGACAATGCAAGAGGATTCAGAGAAATGATTGGGTTGTCAGAGTCTTAACTCAATCAGTGATTTAATCCTCTGATAGGGATTAACTGAGTGGTAACTGGAGGTAGGTGGGGTGTGGCTGGAGGAAGTGGTTCCCTGGGGGCGTGGCTGTGGGATAAATATTTTCATCTGGCAAGTGGAGTCTCTTCCTCTGCTTGCTGATCTCATGTGAGCTGCTTCCCTCTACCACACTCTTCTGTCATGTTGTTCTGCCTCAACTTGAGCCCCGAGGAATGGACCTGACCACCTTTGGAGTAAGACCTCTGAAACCATGAGCCCTCAAATAAACCTTTTCCTCCTCTACAGTTGTGCTGTTCAGGTCATTTAGTCACAGCAGCGAAAAAGTTGACTAAAACAGAACACTAGTTCTCAGGCTAACAGGTAATTGACCGACACTCATGAGGTGCTACCAGTCTGACATCAGAATTCCCAGGGCCCATGGTTAGTACCTCCTCTTTTTTGCAGCACTGTAGGTGTTCCCACAGAGCCTGGCACACAGCCACTGCCCATGGCACTCATTCATATGCTAATGGTCCTAAGCATTAGCATCAGGACCTATGAGGATTAAATCCTCATAAAAACCCAAGTAAAGAAAACAGAACTGTGATTCCCATTTCCCACCAGGAAATGAGACACAGGAACAGTTCCCCTAACCTTACACAGTAAGTAGCAGAACCTGGATTCAAATCCTGGCTAAGTCTGTTCTAACCACCATACTTCACTGCCTCGCAGGAATCTTGCGTCATTCACCCTTTTAACTCCCCCAGCACTATTTCTGCACACTGTGTAGTAGGTGCTTATTAAATTACTGGGTGAAAAACTGGATTTCCTGATATTAATAGTATGTAATAGTCATTTGGATTTTTAGTTTTATTTTCTAAATTCATTTTTTTCTATTTCTATTTTGGTAGTCTCGTTTTCTATACTCTCTTCATTTCTATGCTTTTTCACCTACTTAGCTGAATGTTTACCTTGTAAGACAACACCCACAGAGTCAAATATTCAGGGACATAGTCTTCATATGCCTCCAATGCTTCCTGTGGCAGTGATATTGCAGGGAAAAGTACTCCTCATTCTCAGGAAAAGAACCAGTTTGATTTGTGAAAAGTTAATTTGATAAGGCAAACAATCTAATGACAGCTACCTTCTGCTATCACTCTACTGTTGATGCCGTCCTAATCTTCAGAAGTTTTACATATATGATCACACTCCATATATGTATAATATGTCAAAATACATTCTATTGTCATATCTAAAAAGAATGAATAAAATTAATTAATTGATTAATTATTAATAGGACAGCCCTATGAACTATTGGATAAAATTTTCTAATACCTGTACTTTGTATCCTTTTTTGTTACCTTTTCCTTTGTTTTATATTTTTGAATATATTTTAGTTGTCAATGGATCTTTATTTTATTTATTTTTAAGTGGTGCTAAGAATCAAACCCAGTGCCTCACACATGCTAGGCAAGCGCTCTTCCACTGAGCTACAACCCCAGCCCACCTTTTTCTTTTTATCAACTGTTATTGTGTCCAATTTCAAGATGAGGAAACTCAGGCCTGTGTACCACTAAGTAGCTCAAAGGGATTTGAACTCAGATGTGTCCGGCTTTGAAACCTTCAAAACTTTCAAAGAAACACAATACTTTGCAACATGAAAGCAGAGATTAAGGAGATGCAGGTGCTCCTTATGATGTCTGGGAGTGACAGTACTTCTTTCTGTTCAGACACTGATTTCACAAATCATTTTAACCTGAAGGATCTCAGTGTCTCCTTTTACATTCTTGAGAATGTCTGAGTACACCTGTAATCCCAGCAAGTCAACTCTGGAGGCTGAGTCAGGAGGATGGGAAGGTCAGAGCCAGCCTCAGCAACTTAGTGAGACCCTGTCTCAAAAAATAAAACAGGCTGGAGATGTGGCTCAATCACTAAGCACCCCTGCCTTATATATCCCAGGTACCAAGGAAGAATTGGAAGAATGTTTTTTTTTTTTTTTGTTTTTTTTTTTTTTTTTTTTTGAAAAACATTAGCTAACATATATGTAACTGAGAAAGAATATTTGATTAAGAAATTCCTATCCCTCCTTTGCATTCCTACATCTCTTCCAGTTGTCTTTCTTCATCACTGCATTCTTAGGGGCTGTGCCTTTAAAAATGAAAAAAAAAAAAAAAAAAAAAAAAAAAAAAAACCACAAGAGTTATCTGGCTTGCACATACTTTTTACCCTGGCTTGGGTCACAAAGACTGAGTTTGACTAGGCTCTGTATCAAAATAAAACCCAGAGAGGCATTCCTAAACTTGGACCTTTTGTCCACAGTCACTTCCTGTTGACCGAGTGACATCCCTCAGTTGGCCCTCGGTCAAGCTGTTCGCACAGAATAGGGAGCAGTGTTCTCAAGGGCAGCAAAAATCTTGCAGCTGATTAAAAGTAGCATGAGATGCAACCAAGATGCCAACTCCCTTTCCTTTCTGGGTTTGCTGGAATTCAAAGGTCAAAAGGAAGACAGCTGCTCAGTGTATTGGTTTGTAATTACACCCCCAGTATGGCTCAATGGTGCAACATATTCAGGTCCTGTCTCATCCAGGAGTTCTTCAATCTTCAATCTTTGTTCCCTAAACACAGGTTTGTGTGAGCACACTATTAGCTAGCGGGGTTCAATTTCAATATCAGTGGTTATATTCAGTTTCTAACTCCTCACAGTTGCCTACGCTGAGTATGAATCTGGAACTGCTGCCAATTTTCTTCGAGGGCATTTTAGTATCATTATCCTGGTGCTTATGCTATTATCTCTCAAGTGTTGTTTTCCAGCTATTTTCCGCCTCTAAAAAGACACGGTGGTTTAGCTATTTTATCAATGAAATTCGAGCATGTAGTGTGGCTGACTCCTGTGAATTTTCTTATTTCTTTTATTCTACTACCTTACGGAGGAAACTTTCAATATTTACAGCTAGAGGCAGCTCTGTGGCTACTTAGAGCATGACCCATGAGGAGTAGTGTGCTCATCACCTGGGATCCTGTTAGAAATGTGCAGTCTCAGACTCCTTCCCATGATTACTGAGTCCCATCTGCTTTTTAACAAGATTCCCCTCCAATTTGCCCCTGTGTTCCATAGGTTCGAGAACAGTACTGTGGTCCAGATCCACAATTATAAAGGTGTCTTCTCAGAAGTTCTTAGAGGGATTTTCCAACATCTTTTTGGATACTACCAATCATGGGGAGGTCACATAAAACTTGTGTACTTCAACTCAGCCTTCTTGTAATATTGACACTTAGACCTTTGCTCAGACATCTTTTCAAAGCAAACAGAAGAATTTTTTTTTAATTGTAAACAAATGGGATACATGTTGTTTCTCTGTTTGTACATGGAGTAAAGGCATGCCATTTGTGTAATCATAAATTTACATAGGGTACTGTTGTTTGATTCATTCTGTTATTTTTTCCCTTCCCCCCACCCCTCCCACCCCTCTTTTCCCTCTATACAGTCCTTCCTTCCTCCATTCTTGGCCCCCTCCTTAACCCTAACCCTAAACCTAACCCTAACCCTAACACTAACCCCTCCCACCCCCCATTATGTGTCATCATCCACTTATCAGCGAGATCATTCGTCCTTTGGTTTTTGGAGATTGACTTATCTCACTTAACATGATATTCTCCAATTTCATCCATTTGCCTGCAAATGCCATAATTTTATCATTCTTTATGGTGGAGTAATATTCCATTGTATATATATGCCACAGTTTCTATATCCAGTCATCAATTGAAGGACATCTAGGTTGGTTCCACAGTCTGGCTATTGTGAATTGAGCAGCTATGAACATTGATGTGGCTGTATCTCTGTAGTATGCTGATTTTAAGTCCTTTGAAAAACAGAAGAATTTTGATACAACTGGTCTGTTGGGAGAAATTCTGGTTCTTGGCTGGCAGCAGTGAATGTCTCAAGTGTGTAAGGAAACCTTTGCACATACAGGCCGGACAGGAAAACCTGTGGGAGGAGCATCCTGCTTGGGCCACCTAGGAAAGTACACAACAGTCCCCAAATGACTCAATGTTACCAAGGGAACCCATATAGGAACCTGGTGGTTTCATCCCCCATGGCACATTGTGATTGGGCAAGAAACCTATAAAATGTATAGCTACTCCTGCAATAAATGAGTTTACAAGCTGCTTGCCACAAGCTTATTTCTACCCAACTCCCAGAGTCTGGGTCTTGACTCTTCACCACTTACCCCGTGTCTGAGCTAGTCTGGCACAAGAAAAGCAACATTGGTCCAATATCAGAAGGCAGCTAACATATTCCCCATCATCCCCCTCCCATCCCAACTCTGTCTGTCTCCCTCTCTGGGAATCTAAGTCCCTCTTTATCTCTTTGATTTCTTTCTACCTATTCTTCCTTTATCCCTCCCTCTCATCTCTCTTCAGGTTAGCCAGTCCTCACCTTGCCTGACTTCCAAACTTTTCAACATGATGGTGATTCTTTTACTCTGTGAAGTTGTTAGTTCCCTCTTAACACATGTTGTCTAATATGACAGTAATATTGTATTAGGTGTATTGATAAGTACACTTCATTTTACATATTTGTGGAGAAGTACAGGGGACTCTAAAAGTTAGGAGAAAGAGAGCTATTGCTGCTGACTCTGAAATACTTAAGTCATCTTACTGAAGCTACCAGGCCACCATGGAGGATCCAATGTATAGCATTGTTGCTTTAGGTGTCACTCACTGAATAAAAAAAGATGGAACTTAGCTGCTTAGATAAGAACTATGTTGTCTAATAATAAAGCATTCGCACTAAAATGCACAATTAAAATTTGAACTTCCGTTAGCCACAGTCTCTATCTGACAATATTTATATATGTAAAGTCCTAAAGTAAGACTTGAGTATTCTTTTTAAATCTAGGGCATTGCACTGACATGAATAAATTAAGCTTCAGAACCAGAAGCAGTTAGTCTGAACTCAGATATTTGCGTTCTCTGGGTCTGAATCTTTACCCACCAACCTGGTAACTTGGGACCCTCTGTGTGAAGAATATCTTAATTTTTAGCCAAAAGTCTCTTCTATGTTCTTCATGTTCCTGCATAGTCAACCTATCCAGAAGTTCTAGGATTGTGACATCTTTTTTAACTGTCAATTCTTATTTGGCAAAATATCAAATAATCATTCTGATTTAATAATGTAGAGACATTGCCTAATTGCTAAGTAGAATTTTTACATAGAAATGCTAGAGATGATCTTCCTATTAAATTTTTATTGTCCTTTTCCTCTAAAAAAAAAAAAAAAGACTCTAACACTGATGATTGTCCTTATAATCATGATTACAAAGAACACACACAGATCAGGACAGGTAATTAAGAAATGCTAAGCACATCTTCATCATTAAAAATGCTAATGAGTTGAACAAATTCTTGTTTATTTAATTGGTATATCTATGGTCCTGGACCTCCTAAACATTTGCAGGAACCACAGAAGCATATGTTATTTGAATGTCTATGATATGTAGAAAGTTGATCAGTTAGAATACCCTTGACTTCAAGGAACAATATCAATTAGAATTTCTTGATTATTTTATACTTTATATTTTCATAAAATTTCTTGCTTTCTACTGAATTTATTTTACAAATCATGTCATTTTGATCAGGAATACGAAACCTGCCTTATGACAGAGTACATAATGAAAATATTTATAAACTTTAAGAATTGTTCTCTAGAAAGAGTTTTGGTGGCAAATATCATTTGCTCCTATGTTGGTTGTCTTTAAGAAAACAAAATATAGGATATAGCATTGATGCTATTCATAATTTAGGATTGAAAATGAGAATGAAAAAAAAAAAAAACAGTTTTGGGGAATATACTGATGGTTCTAAGATGATTCTTTAGATTAGTGTATATGTGGCTGTGACAGAAGACCCTAAAGTCATATAGCACATGCAATCTTTTCTCCTACACAGGATCTAATCTTCCAGTAATGACCACAACTGCTGGAAATAGCACAAATGTAACTTATGGCCATGAGGGTGAAAAGGAGTAAAGAGGTAGAAAATTTGAAGGCAGGGCCTGTTGTTGAATAATTTGCATAATAAAATTTTTATTCACAAAATTTTATTTTTGGAAAATGCAAGAAGTCACAAGAAAGCATTTAATCATTTTTGGCTGCCTTATTTAATCTAAAGTCAAGGGTCTTCCTTTTATGAAGAGACTGTAAACTGGAATCAGGAATGTATAGTGTGTAAGCATCCCATAGATGTTTTAATTTTTAAAATATAGCTTATACTGATCCATTTTCAGATTGTTCATATGGTCATTCCATAGGGAACGGTCGTGAACTGAAAAGATCTCTACAGATGTCCATGCTTTAGTAAGGGCTGAAGATTAATTCCCTAATTGTACTTTAAAAAATAATGGAAATGGAAAGTTTTTATTTTCTATCTTATGGGCTAGAAGCATAACTCACAAATAATATCATTGTGAAATTATGGGTTTTTTTTTTTTAGTAAATGGAATCTGTGGCACTGTTTACAAAATTCCATTAGCACTTCATAAATCATAGGGGCGATTATTGGAAAAGGAAAGAAAATATCTGCAAAGAACTAGTACATTACAGGATGGATGGAGAATTAATTGATTTCACTTACAACATTCTAGGTAGCATGGACATTATGTTTTATTGAATAGTCTGATGTATATAGAAGAAAAAAAATCAAACTCATTTTCTCCAACAATACACTCATAATACAGATCACTTCTGTGACCTCAAAAGCTTTGGGGATTTTTCCACACCAGGGAACAAGCAATTCAGCAGCAGGGGATACCAGCTGGGTGTCCTGTAATTCAATTCAGTTCTAACATTATCTACCTGAAGATAGTGTCAGATGCCATGGGTTGAGACCCTGTCCCCAAGACCGTTCCCCCTTCTGATGCCAGTTGCAAGCCCCAGGATACCTGTGCTTCTGGAAGACTGGCTATAAATTGGGGTGGCCACAACCCTATGCTTGAGCTCCTTTAATTTTCTCAAGAAGTTCATGGAACTCAGGGAAACTATTATGTGTACAACGATTATAGAGGATATTACAAAAATACAGATGGAGAGATGCTTATGACAAGGTATGGGAGATGAGGCATGGGGTTTTCATGGTCTCTCTGGGCCTCTATCCTCTAGGAACCTCCATATCTTGATCTATCCAGAAGTTCTACGAACTGTTTATTTTTTGGTTGTTTTTGTTTTTTGTGTAGACATCTCTACATAGGCTTGATCCTCTATGGACTGGGTGGAGGAACCCAGAAAGGCCTGTCTGTCCAGATTTCTGAATACTCTGTGTGATAGACCTCTCTAGGATATGGGGAGGACACTCTGGAATGAGGAGTGTCATCAGATGAGGGAAGGTCAGACCTACTATCAGATGAGGGAAGGTCAGAGAATGTCTTTATGTCCAGCTCCAAGTTCAGGTGGGCTGGGGGATGAGGAGCTGCATTCTATGATTGGCCCTCTGGAGGAAAAAATTCTAGTTTCTGTGACCTGCCTTAGGAAGAGAGATATGAGCCAGAAACCATGGTTGGAAACCAATTGTCATAATATGACGGATTGTAAGTAAATACTACCTTCATCCCGCCTTATATTCCTCTGACAGTTTCATCCCCTCTGCCAGCCTTCTCTGCCCTGCACACTCTTGGAACCTCTTCCTTCATCTCAAAAGCCTCCTTTTCTCAGAACTCATCCAAGCTGACCCAGATGCAGTATCTTTCCCAGCCTAGGCCATTCACTTGGAGAAAAAAAATGCAAGCTCTCTTTTATAAAAATTTGTAATATTTGTGCAGAAATTAATAAACATAAATAGAATTCTGGCAACAGGTAAAATGGCAAATTATAAACTCACCCCCAATCAAGTGTCATAGACCAAATTTAGAATTATAATATTCCTACCCTATAGAGTTGGATATGTTAAAATTATAGCCTAGTAATGAACAAAGAAAATTCAGTATTAAAATTTGATAAGGGCTAAAAATAAAAAAAGCAGGTTTCAGAATTGTGTAGAAAATAGCTTACAAAATAATTTCAATAAAAGTAAAATTGCATGCACATATTCATCTCATTAATCAATATTCTATATCTATGGGGGTACGGAGGTGGGGAAATCACCAATAGAAGACGTTGACCTAACATTGGAAAAGACAAGTAGGTCACATTAATGCAACTATATTATGTAGTTAAGGCAAATTATATAATTTGAGCTTTAAAACACACTGTTGGAAGGATGTTTATAATCAATCTGAGGAAGATGCTCTAATACTTAAAGTTTAAGTAATTGAACCAAAGTCCATTTTTTCTCTCTAAAATAGGACATTTTGAAAGACCTGGTCATAAATATCTAGAAATTATTTGAGCCACATATTATTTGAGCACCATTGACACCATTGAATATCTCTTAGTGTGCTTTATCTTTAACGGAGGGGTTGTAAAACATATATGTATAAATATATATACACCATTTGGTGGACTCAGTTTTATCTCCATCTTCAATGTCTTCATATGAGGACACTTTCATTACTAAATATCTGTTGTCAAAAATGTGTTATTAGTACGCTTATTCATAAATGTCAGTATGTATACATGCACTTCATATACACATTTTTTTTCAATTATTTAATAGAGATAAATTATTTAATAGACACATGAGTGCCATTACTACAGTTTAAAACAAAAATCTGTGACTCAGGGCTGTAAAGTGAACGTTATTAGATCAGGATTTGATTGGGATATTTCCAAAGACGAAGATGCTGTGAAGGCAACTTGGAAGTCAATCTGAAAATGCCTTTGATTTTCTCCTTAATACAGCACTATCCACTGCTCTTTTATTCCCTTTTCTCTCTACTCTGCTTCTCTTCTCCTTCCTTCTCTTTCTCCTTTTCTTTTCCTCCTCTTCCTGATTTCTTTCTTTTTCTTTTTTTTTTTCTACCTTGTCTTTTCTAAATCAGTATAGATCAAAAGTTCTCAACGTTGGTGCCATAAACATCTCAGTCTCTATAGGTGCTTGCTGGGCATCATGAACTATTTAGCAGCTTTTCTGCCTTCTATTCACTAGAAACCAGGAGCAACTACCTTGTGGTAACAATCAAAATCATCCTCAGGTATTATCCCTGATACAGACATTCAGTTGGCCTCAGTGTATTTAAGAGAACTTGGTAGAATATTTTTTACTTCCATATTTGGACAAATGCTAGCTTCCTTTATTTTAAATTGTTCCTTGGACAATCATTCATCTTGCCTTATGATTCTTAGGGCTTGTTGAAGATACAAGGAAAAGTTTTGTTTAAGAAATATACATGGAAAACTTGATTGAACCCAGTCATATCTACTGAATATCAGCTTCATAAGACAAAAGTGAAAATGATTCAAAATCCTTTCTTCTAGCCTTTTGAAATGTACAGAATCTTGCTGTTATCTATTAGTCATTTACTGTGCACCAGTACCCCAGAACTTCTTACTCCTAACCCTAACTTATTTAAAAAAGAAAATTTAAATGCTTTGATGCTATGCACAGAAAATTGATAAGGGAATTAACTGGGCTAAATGCAGTTGATTTTGGAAACCATTTTATGAATATTCTTTAATGCTTGTATAATCTCCTTTAAGTGATTGTTTCAGCCATAAACATGAAAAAAAAAAAAAAAGTCTCATTGGTCAAAAAACAGAGTCTAAATGGTGTTCAGAATGCCCTTCCCTCTCCAGAGCTTAATGAGTTTTTCTTCCTAGGTATATTTTTGCAGAGCTCAGATTCGTTGAATTTAAAAATTTAGCAACAATAAAAGTCAATAGTGAAAATATACTGGCATCCCACTTAGAGAGGAAGCAGGTATTTTGTGACCCAGGGAATAGTGATGGATTCTCTTTCAACTTAAAATGTGATCCACAAAACAGCATCAGCATTACCCTGGAGCTTTCCAGAGAGGCAGAATCTTAGTTTCAGACTAAATCTACTGAATCAGAATCTGCATTTTAACAAGGTCCCTGGATGCTTCTTCTGAACAGGAAAATTTGGAAAGCACTGTTCTAATGCTGGGTAAGTCAGGCTTCAACCATGAGATTTACCTGGATTTCTTTTTTTTCATTCCAGTCTATTTAAACTACAAACCTCATGGTGATGCCACCTTCCCTTATGCCTGTAGAAAGGGAGATGTCTATTGTTCCTCGTTTGTTCGATTTTCCACTTCATTTATGAGGAGACATAAACATTGTGATTTGAAGAGAAAACCTTGTGATCGGTCTCAGAGCTGAATCGTGTAACAGGAGTATTTATAGAATAAAAGATGCTTGTGTTCCATGTGTCCTCTGATGCTTTGGTTAACAAGCATCCTTCCCTTGGTGTTTGAGCATCTCAATTTTCTTGCTGAAGCAGCAAGGAAAATGTAATTCTCTGCTTGTGCAGGATGTTGTCTTGGTAATGAATCCAAGGCTAAGACTTCATCCTTCTCAGCGTTTATCAAATTTGGACACAAACGTCAGGACCAAAATATAACGTGGACCCCGAGAGCCCACTTGGCAAGCACATTTGGGGATGCATACATACTGTCTTTTGTCTCGTAGCAATTCCCTAGTAGTTTGCTTCTTTTTCCATGAATCAAACATTCTTGACTGGTCCACTGTTTTGGTCTTTAGTCTGTTTACTGTTTCTTAGAGTAACCACGGCTGCCATTCGGAGTTTTAGGAAGCTTGAAGTGGCAGAGTACCTGCTAATATTCCAGGCATTCAACAAATGCTATGTCTTTCCCTCTTTTGCTACTGATGATTAAATATAGCACTTGCAAGTACTAATTAACTCTTTCAGCTTTCATTTTCCTCATGTACAAAATGAGAATCAGAAGAAAAGACATAATATGTGTAGCAAACATATATGATGTGCATGACATATATGCACACACATTTCTATAGATCTGGTATCACACACAATGGTCTTCAGGTTGGTGTTGGCTGAGACAAGAGCCCCTTGGACTAGCAGAATTCAGTTCTCATGCTAAGTGTCACTCTGAGTCGGGGAACTCTGAAGGAACAGGGTTCCAGATGCCCCTTTTGCCTGTACTGGTATATATACTATGTTCTTCATAAAACTTCATAAAAGGGCGTTGAGGTTGTGGCTCAGTAGTAGAGAGTGCTTGCCTAGCATGTGTGAGTCACTGGGTTCAATTCTCAGTACCACATATAAATAAATAAATTATATAAAGTTCTATCAATATCTAAAAATTATTTTTTAAAAACTTCATAAAAGTTTTTAAGCTCTTAAAAATAAATAGTAGACCTGATTCTTTCAGAAATATAAATACATGATAATGTAAAGTACATCAAAATGAACCCAGTGGGAAGGAGTAGAATATATTTACACATGTGGCCATCTAGTCTTCACTTAGTGCAGTGGCGAAAATCAGAGACGCAGGGCTCCTAAAAAATGTTTTGAATTAATTAAGCCAGTGGGTACTCATGTAAATTTACTATCTGGATTTGTGGATTTCCACATAGACTTCTTTTTGATAATGACTACCTCAAAGGTTTCTGATGATTACTTTTCTCTTAGTTGCATTTTTCTTATTTGGGGTTGTTAAATGATTGTTTTCTGCCTGTCATTCATGAAGTCATCACAAGTCAGTACCATTTAGCCCATCTAGTTGGTTTAGATATTCTCTTGCTAGTTTCATTTTAATACAGTTATTTTTAACTATGGTTATCTATAAAATACCCTTTTTGGAGTTTATACTTCAGCTCAGGTACTGCTATAAAGATTAAGAAAATCTCTGAATCTGTTCATTCTACTTAGCATTAAATGCCCTGTGAACAGAAAGCCTAACAAGTATGTACCAAGTTATTTTTCTTCTTTTAATCAACATTATAGGTTATTCCTTATGTTCCTCCTTAATCTACTGAATTCATTCCATTGTGTTCATGGGAATGAAAATGTGAGGGTGAACACTGAGCCTCAAATGAAGAAAGCAGAGAAGGCAAATGTCCTGGGAAACCCAGGAGTTTGGTTTCCTATTTATCCCACTACTTTATGCTCCTTCTTCACATAAATGGTAGCACCTGCCACCTGTGGATGCAGCAAATATTTCTGAAGGATATGGTTTTCTTTCTTCTCAGCAATGTGAGTACAAAGGACATGCTACAGTGACACCCTGAGCAAGGTTTGGCCACCAAGTGTATTCTGTTTTGAAACTGAAGCAGCTATCATTCAACAAAAAAATCTGAGTTTATGCAGAAGGTCAGGAAAGACTGACTGGATACCATGTGCCTCCCAACGTGGGCCACCAAGAAGTGGCTTTTCCCTTACCTTTGTGCTAGTCAAGTGAAACAAGGTTCTGAACTATCTCACTTTGTAATTATATCCAAATTTATACCTTGCACTAGGGGAAGAAGAATAGCAGGAAGGAAATGACACTGTCCCTAAAAAACTGACAAGTTTTGAAAGGTTCCAACCTGTGATTCAAGAGTTTTGTTTGTTGTTGTTGTTGTTATTGTTTTTCCCTAAAGATCCTTTACATCATGAGTTAGTATTTTTAACTAATTTTAAGATGGTCAATTTCCAACTCGTACATTTCACTGAAATTATTTTCATCTCTTGGATCATGGAGATGTTTAGCTTCGAAGAGTTAGAAGAACTTTTATCAAGTTTTCTAGATTGTGACAAATTTTACTTTAAACAAGCCTGGATTATCTGTCACCCTTCAAATTCATTTCCACAGTTTTCAGGAACACAGCTTATGTATCATCTATTTATATGTCATCATGCAAGTGTGGTAAAGAATTATAACTGCAACACATTCATTCGTTAAAGGTTCTTTTTTGTTGAGAGAGTTTATTGATTAAATGGAAGGATTTGAAGAAAAGCTAGCACAGCATAAATTTGAGACGAGAAAATTCATGTCAACAACATGATATCCATTGGCAACTGGTTTTATGGAAAGTGTGAAACTAAATACCAAAGATGCATTTTATTCCTGTAAATGAAACTGGCTGCAAATAATGGAATAATTTAGCACTCAACTTACAAGATTATTTACCTAGAGGTTCTCTATTAAGGAAATCCAATTGTCAGAGAAAGGGGTTCATATGTTTTTGCTAACTTTTGTTAGGGGTTTTCAGAGCAATTTTGAATTGAATCTGTAAAACACATCCTCTTTAGATAGCAAAGATATTTTTGTGTTAGTGATGCTAATGATTATGTCAAGATAATGCTTTTACAAATGTTATTTCATGTTTGTTTATATATTAACAATTTGTGTGAGATTATAAATACATCATTCTGTAATCTCATTGTAAAATCAGTTCCACTTAAAGTTTTTATTACATGACAATAAGTTTACTCTGCCCTTTGGGTATGAAAAATTTGTGATTAGCTTCTTCTACTCTCTGAAGATCTTGTAAGTTGCAGAAAGATATAATTTTCTCAGAACAGGAAGTGGCAACATCTACTTTACCTCATAGTCCTTTCCATCAACTTTGCCTGGATATTCTAGTCATAAGGAATTTGTGAGACCTATAAAGCAGATGTCTATTTAATAAGGCATTTAAGTACAAGTTTAAGAATTGATGTCATTGCTCTCTTTATTGCTAGTAAATAGTAGTTGTTCACAACCAATCAATTGGCATTCAGGATGGTGTGTTTGGACTTCATAGTTTGCTTCATGGACTGGTTTATAGATGAAACAATGATTCTTTTGGACTTACTTCCCATTTAGTAATGATCTATTTCTGATTTATTAGTTTGAACTGTCAGCCACTCTTGACTATAAACTATGATAGTTTGAGAATTAACCATGGACAGTTGTTCTAATAGTCTCCAAAGTGTATTAATCTCACTCCTTTTTGCATTTTTCTGAAGCTTTGAATCTTCATATATTACTGACCTCTGAATTACTTAACAAGGAGGTGTAGCATGGTGAGCAGTCTCAAATTTCTTTTAAATTTGTATTACTTCCCCAAATGCAGAATATTTGGGAAAGATAATGACAAGAATCTCTTGGTAGGCATGCGTACACCACAGCTACACCCTAGAAGCTGAACAGTTATTTATGGTAATCTCATTAACTAGAAACTTGACATTCAAGGGAAATAATTGTGTGTGTGTGTGTGTGTGTTCAATAACCAAGTGAACTAGAATTCGTATTTGACTTGGTCAATATATTTAAATTGTTTTCATATTGGCCAAAAAAAAAAAAAAAAAAAAAAAAAAGAATAAGAGTAACTTCCAGAATTACTGAAAAATTATGAAGATGACTTCTTTTATCTTCCCTAACATTGTTCACATGCTGCATCAGTTTTGTTACAGTTACATGTTCTATTCCGGTAGTGATTTAGAACATATGCTATTGTACCTGCACTGTGATCCCTGTCATATTTCACTACCATAACCTTGCAAGGGGTTAGGAAGACCCAGAGATGTGTCAGAAGAACTTACCAACCTCATATGTTAGCTGTATTGCACAGAAATGCTGCAGAAATGAGCTGCAAATTCCAAGCAGCATATTGAGTTTGTGATTTATTTGTTCTCTGGGCAGGTCAATTAATTATTTCGCTGTGATGCCACCCTAAATTGTAAATAGAAGGAGAGAGAAAATGAATTGTCACATTCTCTGCCTGTCTCTCTTACCACTTAAGATGACAAAAGTAGTTCTTCCCTGACTGCAGGTGATAACTTGAAATATGAGAATTGGGTTGGACCTAAAGTGTTGGTCAGTATGTCTCCGGGATGCAGTGTGAAGTGACTGCAAAGGTATTGTACTGATACTTTAGTGCCTGGAGTTCCTTGAAGAATGTAATAAGGTAAGGAGAAGGAAAATAATTCTTAATTCATGCTTTCTTTCTTAGAAATAGGGAATGACAACTTTGCCAAATTTCCAAATTTATTTTTTCAAATAGATGTGGTATGGTTAATGTATTAATGAAGAAAGTGTTTCTAGATCTTTTGCTAAGGGGTAATTGGAAAAGAGATAAGAAAAACAAAACAAAATGCCACTCGTAATATGATAAAGAAAAAGTTTCAGATTCATGATATCAGAGACAAGGGGGGGGCTAGTGGTTAAAGCTGTTTTTCTCTAGTGAGGAGGTGGAGTAGCTAGGTAATTCATCGTAGAGTTGCTACTTCTATAACCTTTGCAAATAATTAAATAATTTATCTTTTTCCCCAACCTGAAATTTTAAGTTGTGAATGTAATTAGATGATACACATGCATGTACACACACACACACACACACACACACACACACACACACACACACACATTTTATATCAGCTGAATTGTCCACTGGCACATATTCATTAGTTTAAGTCAAAGATGCCACAATTTGTCAGGATCCTTACTTTGACCCTAAAGGCAGTAGGTTGAATACTACTTGGTAAAGAATAAATATTTTAATGGAAGAGTATTTTTGTTTTCAAATCTGATCTGTATTCCATGAACCCCTAAGAAGTTATCAAAATACCTAAAACTAAATTGCTTGAATGAAAGTTGTTTCAAAAAATTCTTGTGCCACTTTCAAAAGAACCAAAAAACAAAGTCTGCCTCTAATGTTATGAATTTGAATCGTTTTCCATTTCATCTTTACATTGTGTATGGCTATTAAATAAAATATTGCCCTGGGAAATGTGCTAAACCTTATATTTGGTTTCTATGCATATGTCTAAGTTTTGCAACATTTGGGAAGCAAGGGGCAGATAATTGGATGATACTTAGAAAAATAGACTGTCCTGTCATATTAATCCACACTTATATGCTTGTTCTTACATGTAACACATTGTTCACGATCATAGGCAATTTATCACATACAAAAAAGCACCATAGAGTTACACTGGATTTGACTCAAAATATAAATAAGATAAATGTGAACACAAAGATAAAGAAATGTTTGATTGTTTCTGGAGCCATCAAGTGCATAAACACATTTATAAATTGTTTTGGCTTCTGTGCAATCTATGTACCCTGGATTTTCCCACAGAAGATTTGAAGTAGCTTACAAAAGAATGTGCTTTACAATGAATATAATAAACTTGAACTAGAAATAGAAAACCAAGAGCGCTGACAGGAAGAGGAAGGAGATATATACTGTTGTTGAGTGCTACACTTCCTAGTAACCCAAACAAAAAGGGATACAAAGAAGGAACATCATTATCTTTATTGTAACTGAGGAAGTCCTTCAGCAGAGGCCAGAGGTTTTCCTGGCAGAAATTTCTACAAAAATGTTCTTAATTTATTTAAGCAAGTGTTGCTTAGAAGCCAGCAAGTTGGAATTTGTCTAGTGCATGAAAATAGTACTCTGGGTAGATTTATGTCTCTAAATTCCAAGCTCTGGATTGCTTCAATATTACTTTTTTAAATGCCATCATAATATGGAGAAAGGCTCAGCAGCAGCCTCAAGGGACTCACTTTGGTAGACATAGTTCTAGGGTCAGTGAAGACACACGGTGTCAGACAGGCACCCTGGATTTGTACCTAGCTGTGTGCTCTTGGTCAAGTGTGATCATCAGAGTTCTTCATGTGGAAAATAAGAATGTCAATTTACATGGATTTTGAGATTTCATGGTAGAATATATGTAAAAGTTGGATAGCTAAAGATGAAAAATTTGTTTTCCACATGTTGTATGATCACTCTTTCTACTGGTCACTAATTTCAACTTCTACGAGAGAGGAATAAGATGTATAAATGAATGAGTATCATCACAGACATTATAACTGGAGACTAAGCTTCTGACTCAGTTCCTTTCAGCTCTCAGTACTGTAGTCATTTTCGACTTGCAGAGAATGTCTTATAATAACTCCCAAAACTAAGCTCTAACTCTCAGGAAACAAAGCACATTATTGTTTCAAATAATACAGGTGACTGTATGTAAGGCAAATATTTCTCAAACTTAATCCCACCCTTCCTTGTTTTCAAAGGTGAATATGGATGGTCCCTAATTTACGATGATTAGACTTACAATTTTTCAACTTTCATTGCAAAATTGATACACATTTGGTAGAAATTATACTTCACATTCTTAATTTTGATCTTTTCCTGGGCTATTGATCTATGGTACAGTCTTAGGTGCCCAGCATTGGTACTGAGCCACAGCTCCCAGTCAGCCACCTGATTTCCAGGATGAACGACCAGCCATGTACATTGCCTTGGAGTGATAGGCGATTGTTATTTGGTAGCTAGAGAGTTTGAAACATATTTACAATTTACCGTATTTTCAATTTACATTGGATTTATGAGGACATAACCTCATCATATGTCCAGGAGCTTCTCTATATCAAATAAAAAGAAACTTATTTGTAGCAATTTGGGGTTATCAGACTTTATTCTGCTTTAAAACAGTGCTGACTATAGAGCACTTTGAAGTTTCAGGAGCATGTGTCCTACACAAGTAGCCCCAATCTCTTGTATGCTTAGTATTTATGGGTCACTCACGTCCATTCGCCAGGTCTATGGCCTCATTACCTCCTTTCAATTTATTACATGGAATCTATACTGGACTTCAAATCAGATAACCAAGCTAGTTCTAAATGTGAACAAAATAGAACAAATAGAATCTGGCCTGTTGTTATCAAGTGCCTGGGTTATTATGTGTCATGGTTTAGATATGAAATATCCCCCCAAAAGCTCATGTGTGAGACAAGCTAAGAAAGTTTAGAAGTGAAATCATTGGGTTAAGAGAGCCTTGATATAATCAGCGTATTAATTCACTGTTTGTAGGCAGGTAGAGTGTATCTGGAGGAGGTATGTCACTGGGAATGTGCCTTTGGGGTTACATTTTGTCCCTCATGGGCAGATGTCTCTCTGCTTCCTGATTGACATGTCCTGAACTGCTTCCCTTCTCCACACCCTTATGTCATGATGTTCTGCCTCACCTTGGACCCAGAGCAATGGAGTCAGCTATCTATTGACAGCTATGAGCCAAAAAACTTTTCCTCTTCTAATTGTTCTTCCCAGGTATTTTGGTCACAGCAGCAGCAGCAACAACAACAACAACAACAACAAACTAAAACATTATGTGAACTGTGACTTATTTTGTTTCCTCAGAGCTCCTTTTGACTTAATGATTGGTTTTAACTGTGCACTGAGAAGATGAAATTTTATTCTGTTTTCTGTTATTCTGTATTTCTGTCTGACAGATGTCAGGAGTGCCCCCAAACACAGCACAACATAATTAAAAGTTTTGAATATGTGGATATTCCATTGTATTCACTAACAAAGAATCATAAAACTTATCTAACTTCACAGTGGATTGTTCACAGGAGGTAATTGTTTATTCCTTGAAGAGCTCAGAGAAGGAAGTATTTGCTTCTTCTAGTCCAAGGTTACCCCACACTCACCATTCATTATTCCTTAGATCTTACCTATGTACCTCTTGGTCATATTCTGTCCCCTTTCTTTGGGTTTCATTCACAGGGAAAAGGAGAGCCATTTTGAAACAACCCCTAAAGTGTTTTAACTATTAAATATCTCTAAGTTTATTTTTCATTTTGACTAATTACATTTAAATTCTCCTTTGTCCATTGGCCATACTTCCTAGAACAGTGTGAAGGGAAGTTTTACATCCTGTCTGCTTCCCAACCACAAACAGCAATAGGGGTTTTCCATGTGACAAAAAAATTGCAGGGATGTAGCAACTTGGAAAGTAGCTCTTATACTTAATATCTATATGACAACCAAATTTTCTCTTTTAAAAATTTGCGTCACTTTGATTAGAGGTCCCATTAAGCCATTAACTTACCTCATTTTATTTGACTCTACTAAAGACTTTTGTTCACTCACAAGCAATAGTTCCACCTAATAGTTTTGATGTGTTTGTCACATATTGAGTAGTGTCAGGAATGATTCTGCCATCTCTCTATTAGCTAACATTTATGCTACTCCTAATCTGTGCTGAACTCTGGGATCAGTCTTTGTGAATGTGACCTGTATATCTCCATAATAACAGCCAGACATGAATAAAGCTGTAATTCCATCTTTGTACGCATGAAGTAACTGAGGCCTGAGACGTGGTGTAATTTGCCTCACTAGCCAGAGGAGGTGTGAGCTGGGATTGCACTCAGACACTCTGGATCTCTTCTTCATGACAGTGACCCAGATGGTGCCACAGGCTCATGACCATGGGTCTGGGTTAATGTCTGGGAGCAGAGAACTGCTACCTACACCCCTAATATTTATTTCACAAGGAGAAACAGCTCACCCTTGGGCTGATCGCCATTGAACACAGGCATTGATTTCTTCACAGCCTGTGAGGTTCTCGGAAGTGTTTCTCTACCCTCCTAAATTGCATTATTACTCTCATGCAAATACTAGCAACTAATCTTTACTCAGGGGCTTGTAATTTGCAGGCAATTTCAAGGAAATGAGCTGAGAAATAGAAGACTTTATCACATTGTGAGACTCACAGGGACACGGTCGTGGCCTCACTAAATTTACCCTTGGTGTCACCTACAACTACTTTGATGGGTGGGCCCAAATTATTCAGTTAAACAGTAAATTAATATGAAATATGAATGGAAGTACCATTGAACTTAGAAGTACCATCAAACTTCTAGCGTTCTTTCCCAAACCTGCTCCTCTCCATGGCGTTCTGATCTTAGTGAAAGACCCTTCTAGAAGTTCACCTCAACTTCTTTCTTTATGTCATCCCTGACCTCCCCACTGTCACAGTGCAAGGCAGGAGCACAGCCATTAGCCACCTCCTCTCTTTAACTCTCTCTCGCTCACCTGCTTACCTGTTCACTGCCTCAGCCCCGGACCCTTCCTCTCTTTCTTCCAGGAGGCCCCAGCCCTGGGTGAACTCCTTCGTTTTTCTTTTTTCTAGATTCTCTACCTGAAAGAATAAAGGAGCCACCTGAGAAGATTCTCTCACAGTGAGGGAATTTTAACTGTGTCAGGTAAAATTTGCAATCCTGTCCCATCTCTCCCTTTTTGAAAATGAGGAGAAGAATTTGTTTTGCTTATCTCCTCCACCAACTCTTTGACTTCCCTCCAGCATGTAAGTTCCACAGGGGTGAAGTCTTCTTTTTGGTTCAGATCCGTGTATCCCATCCCAGAATTTGGGAAATTCTGAAATACGATGAGTTCCCATTAGAAAGTTTTCAGTGAATAATAAATGATGATTGGATGAGGCTAATAACATGTCAGGAAAAAAAAAAAAAAACTTCCCTTCCTTTTTATAAAAGATAGTATAAAATGATATCTTTTCATTTTAATAATCCTTTGCCCCTTTCCTGTCTTTTATTTTAATAAGCAGGTGGTATTTCTTTGCCCAAAATCAAAAATTAGCATTCCTAGTTTTTAAATAGCAGGGCAAGTGACAGTTTTCTCCCTGTTAAAAACTCTTTTCCTTCTAATAAGTGCTGAACCATCTCTAGGTTAGCTGACAGTTGTAAAGTTTGAATAATTCTCCTTTTTTATTATTTTACCATCACCCAGGGGCATTTATGTCAAAGACTAGCTTCTTTTCCAGCTTTTTGTAAGAAGATCAGAGGATCTCTTAAGTAATCTGTAAAATACTGTTCCCCATCCTCAGTAAAAATAATATTTAATAGTCCAGAAGAGCTGAACTTTTAAAAGCAATAAAAATATTTTTAAATGATTGAAGTTTAAGAGAAATGATAATCAGTAAGTTCACAGTGGGAAGGAATTCACTGCATAGTACCACATATTTGAATAAGGAAGACTTTCCAGAAAGTGAGCAGAAATAAGAGGCCACCCTATGTGGGGAAGAGAAGATATAGACTCATTGCTCCCGCACTGCACATCTGTCAAGTTCAGGGTTAGTGCTGAGTATCAGTATCAGAAGATAAACCAAATTCCTATTATATACACAGGCAAAGGTTTACATTTTCTGAACTCTATCTGAACCAAAACCAGAAAAATAAATATGGAGCAAGAAAAGGTCAAGCAAAGCCATAATTTTCCATAATCCTTAACGGTTTAGGTTGTCTTTTGGAAAAATGTTTTAGTAAAAAAATCACGATATGGAAATTCATACTTACCTATAAATAAAAGAACCAAAAATTTACTTTTCTATATTTTCACAAAATAATGTTGCAATGCTTGCTTAAGCTATATTCTGCAATTAGATTTTGAAAGAACTATAAGATACTTTCAGCATTTTTTAGACTGGTCTACTTTCAAGAATAATTGTAATATTCTTTTATAATAGAAAATAGATGCAATTACTGGGGCATTCAGATTAAAATTATTGGAGAAATAATGATTTTGGAAGGATACTGCTGTCAAATAACTATTCGTTATTTTATTGATATTTAATAACTTATTTTGATCAAATGGAGTGAATAGATTTTAATGTAATTTTTATAATGAGAGAATTTTCAACAAAGATACTATTGATACCCTAGCACAGTATACATAGAAAGAAGATCGATCAAATTCTACCTTATGCTGTGACTTTAATATTCTAACCAGATTGAAAAAGAGAGGAGGTTAATGATTATGTATTAATTCATTTTGGTTTTGCCAGTGTTTAATATCACATTAGTAATGCATAAAGTAATGAAAAGAAAGAAAATTTTAAAAAAGTTGGGGAGCAAAATCTTAGCAATCATTAATTCATCCATTTTTAATTTTTAGAATTTTCTTTCCTTGATCATGAAAGTAAAGGTTCTCATTCTCTTGAGAAATGCTACAGTTTTTTTTTTTCTTTAAGCCAAGAAGATCTTAACCAAAAGCCTCACCTTGCTATTTTTTCTTATCAGAAAATCTCTCTGTGGAAACGTTCAAATGCAAGAGAAAGATCACTAAGCTGAGGGCCACATAACTGACTTGAGATATGGCAATAATTACAGGCCTCAACTATGTTCTCTGTATTTCTATTATCTAAGGCAAAGTTTTAATGATTTTGTGAAGGATTTCCACTGCACAGCTTTTACTCTGAATGCCATGAAAGAGAGCATTCTTTGATTAGAAAAAAAAAGAGAAGGAAACTCTGGGGTGTGTGTGTGTGTGTGTGTGTGTGTGTGTGTGTGTGTGTGTGTGATGTATTTAATAATAACCTATTGTAAAAGAGCAATCTGTATTTGTATTTCTAAAACATTTTCTGGGAAGTGTTAGATAGTACATATTTCAGTTTTGCAGGCCATATGGTCTCTGTTGAAAATGTTTATATTGAAGCATAAAAGAAACCATGGACAATATGTATAAGAATGGATATGACTATATTCCAATAAAATTATTTACAAATATAGGCAGCGGATGGGATTTCGGTTGTAACTGTAGTGTGTCTACCTATGATTGTACATCCTGGTGAAACTTGTACCACCCTTTTGGCAATATTGAAGCCACCTCAAAAGATTTAGTGGAAGTTTCTAGCAAGTGACACTGAAATCTCACTTCTAGTAATTTATCCTAAGGGGATGTTTGGACAAATGAATAAAGTTATTATCTACAAGCACATTTGTTTTAGCATATTTATGATAACAACAGAAGGGTATACAAACTAAAAGCTGTTAATATGAAATAAATTGTGTGTATTATGGTTTATTCATACAATGAGATTCTACACATCCACTAAACTTTGTCATATATCTTTATTTAGTGACACAATATAATATCCATAATGCATAGTTAATTGGAAAAGAAACAATCCTTAAAATATTAAGTATGACATGATTGTGATTTGATGATTATCTCTAGATTATAATATTGTAGTTTTATTTTGTTAATACTTTATGATATTTCTTGCATGTAGTGTGTTGCTTTTATAACAAGAATAAGAAACAGCAAAGATACGTCAATTTGGGGAAAAATGTATAACAGTAAAAAGATTATTCAATTATGATAGAGCATATACTTTTAATAAAATCTTAAAATATCTCATAGACCTATAAATGCACTGTTAATTTAGTTTTTACCAGAGGGATTCAAGCTCTTAGAATCTCAGAGATACAGGCATTTTAGCTTTGGTCTGAAGAGAGCATTGCTGTGCAAACTCTCCTATAAAGGAATAGTGGTGCTATATTTAACATTACAATTTTGGCCTCTCTCAGCTTGTTGGAAAAGAAGGAAAAAAGAAAAAATAGAAAGAGTTCTTCTTGTCTCTTTTTTGCTATTGTGACCACTGCCAATCAAGACATCCTTTGTTCTTTGCTAGAGGAAGAACTATATCACAAGTTTGTTTATCCAACATGGCATGACAGGTTAGGAATGGAGTTCTTCAAGAATGTAGCAAGAGCCTGCCAGGCTATCTGAATCCCCAGATCTGTGGCCCTCTCTAGTCTTCCTATTTATACCATACAATGAATTTCTCAATATGAGCCTTTCTTTTATCACTCTCTTCAAATCTGCCCTGAAACGTTAGCTTTCTTAAGGAAATCTTTGTCCAGTATTCAGTGGTTAGCTATAAATTCTACCAAATAAACTAACACACTGATAAAAAGCAATAACAATTTTCTAAACATTTTGTTTAGTACTTAATATGTTGGTAGTACTATCTGATTATATGTGTGTGTGTATGTATGTGTGTGTGTATATATTTAAATACATATATATAGAAACACATACATATATACATACATATACATGTATACACATACACATGCATCTATAAAGTCATCTGTTATTTAACAATGAAGATACATTCTGGGAAATGTATACTTAGGCTATTTCCTAATCATGTGAATATCAGAGCGTAGTTACCCAAACTAAGGTACCTACAGTATCAGTAGGTGATATAATCTTATAGAATTTACTATTGTGTATGTGATCTGTTGTTGATCAAAATATTGTTATCGGCTGTGTTATTAAATGTTTATTTAATCTTCATGACAGACCTAGAAGGTAATACTCTTATTCTTCATCATCCTTCATTTTGCAGACCAGAATGAGGCACAGGCAGGTTAGTGTATTGCCAAAGGACACCCAGCTATTTTATTGCAGAGCTAGGGTTCAAATCCAGACAGGTTGTGATATAATCATTTCAGACTGCTGCCTCACTGAACTTGCTGTTCAATGTGACTCTCTGACACAAGCTTATGAGATTGGTGCATGGAAAAAATGGAAAAGAGGTGGTAAACATTTAGAAAATTCATGCTGTACAACTTCTCATGCATGTCTAAAACAAACAAACAAAATCCCTGATTTGCTTACAGTAAAAGAAACTTGAAATTTTATTACAGTTCAGGAAAAAAATGGTCTTTCAAATTCCTGAACAAAATTTTCAAAAATGTATAAAAAACCATCTCGGTTATTAGGATAGTGGAAGATGCATGCCAGAGTGCCGTTTGCTAGTGTAGAAGGACCTCAGTCCTACCTAGGAACGAGGCTATGGCTGTTTCTTTCTTTGGAGTGACTCTACATTGGAATTGAAGGTGATCCAGGAGACATAGGCACCCCTTTCCTATGTGAATCAAAGATCACAAATATCAGCAAGTGCATAACACTTGAAGACAATGATTCTTTCTAGAAATTTTGGAAAATATCTTCAAGTAGCAACAAATTATACCATATTTAGATATTAACACTTCACTAACTTTTATCTTTATTCGTGCTGCACCCTGTTTAAATTTTTCCAGAGTTTGCCCTTTTTTTTAATCCTAAATACCATTCATCATATTATCGTGAGTGAAAATTTTCATTACACCATTCACCAGAACAATTTAGGTTTTAACTTCTCAGTTTCATCAAGTTCCTTTCCCATCAGCCAGTTCAACAGCCAATAGAAAATAAAATCACCCCTCATTGTTAGTAGTTCTGTTCGCTAAAGAGGAGGAACTGTCCAACCCTTGATAATATTAATCATATTTAAATTTTTCATCATTATTGAGGTATCCTTTTTTTCTAATTTAAGGACTTCACTGTTAAAATTATAATACATAAAATCAACAGGCTTTAAACTAAAACAAAAGCAAAAAAAAAAAAAATAGAATCTTTCAAGTATCCACTTGCCATTTCCTTAAGTCCATTTGGAGAGTATTTATATAGATCTTCTAAAAGTGAAGTCAGATCACACTTAACTCTGTTTATTGATTTAAAGTTTTCTTAGGGAAAGAATCTACAGGAAGTTAATGAAGAATATAGGTAGGAGTTTTTATTTATATATTATATCAAAACTTCATAAAGAAAACTACTCAGGCCAGCAGTGCCACCACGTCTCTATAAACTTATGGCAGATTAAATCCATTGGTTCCCAAAGCAGTGACCTAATATTAAGCTACAGGCTGCCCTGTACAGGTTACCTCTCCCAGTCCTCAACATCCAAGTGCCCATTCTATACCTGTTTCTCAATGGGGAAGACAATATTCATTTACCAAGCATGCTCTTTACCCAGTGTTTCTACCAACAAGAATGCTGTGAAGACAATCTGCTATGCTCTTGAATACCAGATATTTGTTAGGATGGAGAACATCAACAAAGATATGTTGCTCTTTTCATAGCAGCTTAACTCTCATACTTAAAAATAGCTGAAAGAGAGAAAAAATCTTTTCAAATTTGAGCAACTCTTTTCTCTTGAACCATGCACACACACACAAACACACACACACACACACAATCACCCAATGAATGGTCAGGAAAAACTAAGACACATACAAAGCCCAAACTCTCCTTTTGACCTGCACTTGTTTTCTCTGCATCCCATCCCTTAACCATACTTGGATCTTTTGTAAGTCTTATTTTCCTTATCCCTTTATATTTTCCTTCATCTTTTCTTCTCTTAGTTTGTCCTTTCCCCTTGCCAATATCTGTACCTATTTGGTTTATCTCAGTGATATCTACTATGGTTAGGGACAGAATATTTTGGCTCCTGATTAACAGAAACAGGAGAACTAGGGTAAAAGGCTGCTTTGGGCGCTCTATTCTTGGCCACTTCCAGTTCAAAGACAAGTCAAAGAAAAAGAATATTGTTGGACCAAACTTTAAAAACATTAGGGAAAAAATGTTTCAAGTTAGCAGGAAACGACAAAATGCTTACTATGTCTAGCAGGTATTCTAAGCCACAATGGAGACAGACAGAAAAAAAGGGAGAGAGGGAGGGAGGGAGCAAGAGAGGGAGGGAGGAGGGGGAAGGGGAGGTAATGGGGAAGAAGTAAGGAAGGAGGGAGGTGGGAGGGAGGAAGGCAGGCAGACCCAACAAACAGGTGCCCCCACTGAAGGCCATGATTCCTGTCCTATTCTTTATCTTGAGTTGGTCCTTGTTCTTTTATTCTTTGTCATAAACAAACATATCAACCAAACATAAAATAAAACCAGTAGGCTCTGGGGGTATCACTCCCCCTCCCCCCATCCCATTCACACCTCCCTTCTGGTTATAGACTAGAATTGAAACATCCACTCTGCCAGTTGAAGCTCTCAGACATCTGATCTCATCCCTCCTTTTCAACTTTACATCACACTGGTGCCAGCTTAGTCAGGGTAGTGTAGAGTTTGCAGACTAACATTCCAGTAATCTCCAGAAAATTAAGCTAAAAAATCATTGATTTGTCCACCCACACAAAGTCTGCTGTAGATCAGTAGACACTTTGATCTGGTGAATCAGAGATGGAGGTACTTTCTATTTTGAGATGCTGCAGTTTGTGAGGTTTCATAGATTTAAAAAATAAAATACAGAATGTCAATTAAATTTGAAGTTCAAGCACACCCCGTTTTTTTTAGTACAAATATGTCCCATCCAACATTTGGACCAATTTAAATTTCAGTATTTTAGACCAAAAAAATTATAAAATAATACTTTTTAGTAAGTTTTCAGTATATAGTGTGAGAGTATTCTAATTTAACATATAATATGAAATATATGGTATTAAAGTATATTATTCTCATATAGTATAATATGGCATGATAGTATATAGTATTATGGTTTAATTGCATGAAAATTTTGCACAGGAAAATTTTTTAGTATAAATATGTCCTATGTGATATTTGGGACCTGCTTGCACTAAAAATGATTTGCTGTTTATGTGAAATTTAGGTTCAAAGGTTAGTCCTAGATTTTATCTGGCAACCTTATGCATTTCAGTAAGCATCTTCAAAGGCTACAGCAGCTAGGGGAAGAAAGACATGGAGAGTGTCAGCAGCACTTTCTTTTTGGTTCTGAAAGCAACACATACCATTCTTGCTCAGTGTTGTAGACAGAACTAGTTGAACAGCCTCAGCTTAACTGCAATAGAGACTGGAAGTGGAGGGCACATCATGGACACTTGGTGATCACTGAGATCTTTGTTACCTTTACCCTGTGATACATGCATTTCAGAAAAGGCAGGAGGGTTGATTTCTTGGCAGTAGAAAGTTCTGGAAGTATTATGGCAAGGAGACTTTCTTCTCCCTGAAAGTGTTATGTTGGAGATGGAAGGTGTTTTAGTTAGTTTTTCGCTGCTGTGACTAATGGACCCATCCAGAACAACCTGAGTAAAATAGACATTATTACCTCGTGTACATGTATGATTGCATGACTGATGTGACCCTGCAGTATGCATAATCAGAAAAATGAGAGATCACACTCTATTTATGTATGATCAATCAAAATGTATAAATACATTCTACTGACATATGCAACTAATTAGAACAAATAAAATCTAAAAAAGGAGGAATAGTTGATTTAGAGTCTCATAGTTTCAGAGGTCTCAATCCATAGACAGAAGGCTCCATTCCTCAGGGCTCAAGGTGAGGCACAACATCATGATGGAAGAGTGGCAGAGGGAAGCAGGTCACATGGTGATCAAGAAGCAGAGAGAGACTCCACTCGCCAGATTCAAATATAGCTAAGACCCCAATGAGCCACTTCCTCCAGCCACAACCCACCTACCTCCAGTTACTACTGGAGTTAATCCCATCACTTATTAGGATAAAGCTATATCCCAATCATTTCTCCTCCAAACCTTCTTGCCTTGTCTCACAGGTGAGATTTTGGGGGTATCAAATTTTGTTTCCCAACCCTAACAGAAGGTAAGACTTGCTGGGCAGGCAGGGGTAGGGAAAGTCAAAGGACACTTCTTGAGAAAATAGCACATATATTTCCATGAAGGTAAGAAAGCCAGAGCCCAGAGATGGTGTTAGCATCAGTGTGATCACGTTTTGATTAGCATAGAAAACTCTAAAATCTGTCCCTCTCTTTTTTTATCCTATTTAAAATAGGATTTAACTTTACTTTGACATATGGTAGTCTACAAAGATGATCAGGAAAGTGGGAGAAAGAAGATTGTGGATGGCAGCTAAATGTGTCAAGAGAGTAATAACACATAACAAAATTAGATGGTAATTTCCCAAATTAGCTTATGCTTCCAGCCATAAGAACAAGGATGTGGGATTAGAAAATGTGAAGTTCCTGAAAGTTTTGTATTTAAAAATCGTGAAGGTAACTATAGGGATAACAAAATAATCATATCCTCTCCTATTTAAGGTTTTACATGTTTGTTATAAATTCAGCAGTTCATAAGTGGAGTTTTGTGGCAGGAATTATGTCTGGTTCTTACTGAAATACAATGATTGGTATGGGAGATATGAGGAAAAGAAAAACACCTTTTACTCTGTCAAGAATTTAAAATGTAATCTGACAAATTAAATGTGAAAAAGTATCCAAATCTAGTTCTTCTTCTTCTTCTTCTTTTTTTTTTTTTTTTTTGAAACATTCAGGATATCAATAGAAAATGAAAAGAATTCTCACCACAGATTTTCACTTTATCATATGGACCTAGACCCTTTGTTCCTGGAAAAGAAACTCAGAAACCTTAGGTTCTGTTCATTGCTGTAGATTCCACACCTGCTGACCTCAATTTTTTTTTTCAATTTGTTTTTAGTTATACATGACAGTAGAGTATACTTTGACATATTATACGTACATGGAGTACAACTTCCCATTCTTGTGGTTGTACATGATGTGGAGTTACGCTGGTTGTGTATTCATATATGAACATAGGAAAATTATGTCCAATTCATTCTACAGTCTTTCCCATTCTCATCCTCCCTCTCTTCTCCTTTGTCTAATCCAATGACCTTCTATTCTCCCCCTGCCTACTAATTCTGCCTTTGCATCAATGTATCAGAGATAACATTTGGCCTTTGGTTTTTTGGGAATGACTTGTTTCACTTAGCATGATAGTCTCTAGTTCCATCCATTTACAGGCAAATGCCATAATTTCATTCTTTATGGTTGAGTGGTATTCCATTGCATAAATATATACCACATTTCCTTTATCCATTCATCTACTGAAGGGCACCTAGGTTGGTTCCATAGCTTAGCTACTGTTGAATTGAGCTACTATAAATTTTGATGTGGCCACATCACTATAGGATGCTTTGATTTGTTTTAGTGAAATATAATTGCATTATCCACAAATAAAAATTGTTCAAGGCCATAGGTGGTTAGAAAAATAAAATCCTACCTGATAAATTTTCTTCTAGCTTTAAATGCCAAGATTTTATTGGGAGATGGTTTCAGGGATTAATTGATGAAATTCTGAATATGGAGAAATAAACTGAAAGTCTCTTGACACAGCACAATGGCTTTGGGATAAAGTGAATATTTGCTTTTGCTGGATAGAAGGTAAGCCAGTCTTCTCAGAAGTCCACTTCACTACTCAGGTCATGTTAGTTCAGTGTTCCCCATTCTTCTTGGAAGCAGCTTGATTTCAATGTCCCATGAGCTTTGCTCTAAGCTCTGCTAAATTACCACACTCTCCTTTTCTGAACTATTCATCCACAGTCAGGGTATGAACTTAAAAAATGCATATCTTTAATGAAAACTGTCTTTGTACTCTAGAATCTTTCCTGCAGCATGACTCTGAACATGGCCTGGTCTTCCGTTACATTTGATTTTTGCAATCCCAGAAGTGCAGAGAGGAAGTGTTTTATTTCTCTTTAAAGCACATTGAGAATAAAGTTAATTGGTAATAAAATGCATCAGTTGTCATCTTTCAGCAAAAAGTGAATAGCTGTAGTGTTTATCTGATGGTCTTTCTTTAAACTTTCTTTCCTTACAACTTTTATTGCCTATCGACTGAAGAAAAGAAATACAATGCCAATGCTCAACACCACAGAACTGGAGGGTTTTGTTAATTCCCAAGAGGTCATGACACCAAATGAAAATGTAAAATATATGTGTTCTCTTTGCATGCTCAGTCACTTAGGGCCCTGTGTTCTACAGAGGATTGTAAATGGTAGAAGCTCAATGCAGTTGCAAGCCCCTGAGTTCCAAATTTTGCTCAACTACTGTAAAATCTTGGGTAGGTTAGCTTACTAGTCTAAGACTCAGTTTTTCATCTACAACTAGGACTGATAGGGAACAATGTTAGCCTCCTAGGGTTGTTATGAACATTAAATACATTAACATCTGTAAAAATGCCTTGCTTAGAAGTTCTTAGAAAATGTGAAAGAATATTACTTTTATTCCCAAGTTACTAAGGTATACCTCACCAAAAAATGTCCCATATCTTACTATTTCAAACATTTTAGATTTTAGGCAGATTCATCTATAAATGTTGTCTGAGTTCAAGTTTCCTGGGAAGAGGTTATGAAGCAGGGGTTTGAGATAGAGTGTATCGGGGAATACCATTAATTTTCAGTTCTCTTCCAGATTTCTCTATTAGATCATACAAAAAATTTTGCAATCCTGAATTTAGCAAATCAGTAGCAGTCAGTGCTAGCTTGTATCAAAGGGTATACTCAATATGGGCCTCAAAGTACTTGTGAGTAAAAGTGAGGTGCAGTCCTTTAAGTAGTCGATAAAACATGGTCATTGTGAAGATGGAGCTGGGACAGGAGCCATGTTGCTAACTGGGTAGGGAAAAGTCTTCATACAGAAGGAGGATTCCAAGGTAGACCTTGCAGAATAAGTAAAATCTGAACAAGGGAAGCAAATAATCAGGGACCTTTTAGGCAAAAGAAATAATAGCAAAAAAAAAAAAAATGGGATATAACCAGGCACAGTGGTGCACACCTGTAATCCCAGTGTCTGGGAAGGCTGGGGCAGAAGGATGGCAAGTTCAAAGCCAGCCTCAGCAACTTAGTGAAACCCTGTTTCAAAATAAAAAATAAAAATGGGCTGGTGATCTGGCTCAATGGTTAAGCACCCCTGGGTTCTCTATCCCTAGTAGGAAGGAAAAAAGGAAGGAAGGAAGAGAAGGAGGGAGGGAGGAAAGATATAAAAGAAAGAACGAGAGATGTAAAAGTAAGTCACAAATATGGGGAACTATGAGTGATTAGTACTGCTGCTTATTAGAGGTGAAATGAAGGGCAAGGTCATTTAGAATCACAGATTCCAGGAACTTGACCTCCCTATTAAAGAGTTTGGATTTCTCTGTAAGTAAAAAGATAGTTTTGAACTGAAGTGTGCCATAATTAGACTAATTCTTCAGAGGAAGGTCTGTGGCATTAATACAAAGTATGTATTGGTTGAGGAAATAGATAAGAGAATCAAATCCCAGTTAGAAAGATATTGCATTCATTCGAGGAAAGATTATTAACTTATTCTCTCATTTTTTGTTCTTTATTCACTCATAATTCATGAGTACATAATCACCTCAACCAGGTATTAGGCCCTGGGGCTACTTGTGATAAAGATCAAGATCCACTTAAAATTCTTCATTTGTTTCACCAATACGAATTGAGAACTTTCTTGTGCTACATGGGGGAATCAGAGCTGAATTCACCTCAGTCCTTGACCTTGAGTTATCAGGCTAGCAGTGAATAGGACATAGATTTGGTGATTGCAGGCCAGTGCCTTAGAGGCATGAATCAAACACTGAAGTTTGCACCAAGTGACAATCTACAGAAGAGAGCACATGGGCCATCTAAATGACCCTTTATCCCACCTCCCCTCTCCAGCAGATCAACTCTGTTCCTTTATGTCTTCCCCTTTCTCTCAAAATGGAGAAGCCAAGTCCAAACGCAGAAATCCAAACACAAATGGATCCATGTAAGAGCCAAGGAACCTGGCTACTTGGGGATCGGGAGGAATTAGAATGCTTTGAAATCTTTTATGTGGTTTGCTGGGTTTGCATTCCCACTTCTGTGAGGTTTCAAGGACCTTGAAATGCCATTTTGCATTTCAGCACTGTTACCCTTAAGATGGGATTTATCTTTCCCAGGCCCCTTTCCTCCTGTGGGCTGCTGTCAACAAAACACATACCAGGGCACCATGCTGTCCTTAACTCTACTAACTTAGGTTTCAAGCCTGTGGATCAACCACTGCTTCCACAAAAATGGTCTGCTTAATAGAAGACATATTTTAAAACCCTTTTTTAATTTTTTTTACAGCTAATGTAGTAATAGTGATTTACTCTTATTATCTACTATTAGTGAGATCAAGTACTTAATAAAATATAAGAAAGAAAAAACTAGATTACATTTGAAATATATCATTTGTGAAAATGTTTTAAAGACATGTTGAAAGTGATTGACTACATTAAAGATTTCAAAATGTGTATTTTACTATACTTACTGCCACAATCCTAAGTAGTTTGTCAGCTACAGTAAGCTTAAACAATGAACTTATGACCAGGTAAAATGTCTTTTGCTTTTAAGAGGACAACATTACACTGATTATTTTAGTTAATGTAACTTTACTTGAAGGGTGGAGGTCAGAGTTAGCCTTTCTGTTGATAATATTTAGCTTCTCGTGCCCCCAGAGGGACCAAATGGGTGTTGGTAGGGAGTACACTGCAGTAGGTAAGATGTTGAGAGGGCACCATTGTGCTCTGCCAAGCTCCTCTTGAGTCCCTTCTATCTGTTCTGTGAGCTCCTCTCCAGACCTGGGTGAGTTTTTTATATCCAATGGCTGGCACCCATGACTCCTTCCCGGGGGTCATTAGGCTAATTGGAGTTACTTTACCCTCAGAACAGTGACAAAACTGCCTGGAAGCTTATGGGAGCCTCCCTCGTCCCCAGTAACAACTTATACCTAGTGACTTTCTACTGCCTGAATATGAGAGCATACTTCCCTTTCTTGGGATGTGACAAACTCTTGAGATGTGAACTATGCACTAGAGCTGCCCTGCATGTTTAGGCTGAAGTCACCGTTCATGACACGTGGTCTGAAATCACACCCTTACTTGGCTGCTTGTCTTCTACCTGCTTCTGTCCTTCCAAAACACATTCTCCTGAGTGTGTTTCCTTAATAAACAGCGTTTCTATCAGCCCTTGTCTTGGAGTATGTTTCTAGGGAAACCTGAGTCAGTGCTGTTCTTTAAAACATCTATCCTTTGGAGATGTATCCCAAGTTGGTACATCTTCTAAGTTCTGCATTTACATCCTCAGATGTAAATATAACATAACAAAATAGAACAAAACAGAACCTTCCTCTGAAACTAAAATGACATGCAGATCCAGTAATTGAGGGTCACAGGAAAAGGAAATGGCCTGTGTGCATGTTATTTTTTAAAGGAGCCAAGATGCAGTGCCCATCTCTACTTTTTTATTCTTTCTATGCCCAGACAATGAGTGCCGTTTCAAGGTGCAGTTTCAAACCTGCTGAGTCCTAGATCTGACTAGAGGTCCAGTTTCTACAATTAAGATACTAAAGTAGGAAGATAGAAAAAGAGACCTAGGAGAAGAACATACTGGAAACTGAAGATTTTAATGTGTTTGGTTTAGAGACACGCATAGCAGAGAGGTAGAAGAACCAATCTCTGAGATACCTATACAGTGTGACCATTGGGCCCTGGAACTGATCTAGCCATTGTTCTGTTATAGATATGATATTTAGAGAATATCAGACAAAGAAAATTCACTATTTATAAACATGGAGTATGGTCATTTTCTCCTAATTTTTAATAAATGGTAAGAAACATAATCTGTAAAATCCATCCAATGGCAGAAAATGAAATGGAACAACACCCTGAAGACAAGAGGCAGAGCAGACCTTGGAACATTACTTATAACAGGAACCAGAGAAAATTTAGAAGACTGTTTATCATACTTAATCTGATTTAAGAAGACATTGCTTTTGGCAAACAGGAAAAGAAAGCCACAAAGTAGAACAAGCTGAGATGAACGGACAACAGGATGAGATGAAAAGAAGACAGGATGGGAGACCAGGGCAGCAAGCTGTGATGAAACAGGAGCTCTCGGCAAGATAACGGAGGTGCACAAGGAGCCCAGGACAATTCCGAAATTAAAATGACTTTCAACTCCTCCACACTTACACAATTTCACACAATATGTGGAAAAAGAGAAGAAAGTGACTTGAGATGTACAGCACAAATGAAGGCCATGCTAATAGAGAATTTTACAAATTTCTAGAAGGAACTAGATTCACTGGAATAGAAATAGTAAATAAAAATATAATTGAAGAAACTTCTCTGGAGGATTGAGAAAGAATGGGTGGGGGAGTAAAAATCCTGATTTATAGAGATGGACTGTGATCTGGACAAAATTACTTAAAAGGCAATTATACATATATCTTGATGGTACTTGAAAATTTTAAGGAAAAAGACTGATAAGCATCTACAGAGGAAAAGATGCACTTCATCTATAAAGCAATTGATATGAATTTGACCCCACAGAATAATTTGTGACCTTTGATTTCCAAGGATGATGAAGCTAATTTATAGATGCTTTCATTCATTCAACAAATGGTAAGCTCCTAGTATAGGTCAAGTGCCACGTTAGGTTTAGAAAATAAATAAGTGTAAATTGTTAGAACCTAAAATGATGTGTGTATGGAATTGAAGGTAATTCACCATTCATTACAGAGGAACATTTATGAAAAGATATAAATATTGTATTTATTTATATACTAGGCTCTGCTAGGCTCTGGCTCAGGGCCTTTGGATTCAGAAGATCTAGAGGTGATTCAAAGGTCTAGAAGTAGTCCCCAAAATTTGAATTTCCAGGAAGTTCTCAGGTGATGTAAACCATTGGTTTACATTTTTTAAAGTTTGGGAGTAAAAAGAAACATTCTACTGCAGGTATATAACTATTTAACTGTAGAGTCTGAAATAATATTTTGAAGATAATTAAGTAAATAAATTAAAATATCACAATATTGCACAGATAAATCAGCATGTAGAATTTCACATATTACATTCTTTGTTACAAAGAGAAACAATTAAAAATGGAAGAGATGTCAAATAAAGACTGTAAAAAAATTCAGAAGTTTGTTAATAGTGACTGTCACTAGGCCATGTACTTATACTTAAATTTTATTTTCATCTTCATATCTTTCAGTGATTTTTAAATGGTCATGCAATATTTTTAGAATGAGAAAAGACCATAAAAATTTCAAAAGAACTAACTCAAATGTTGTCTCCTTGGCAAGGCTCCTACCAGTCCTTGTCATTAAGTAAAGGCCAGCTGTGAATTCTGTCATGATATCATAGAAATATTCTTTGCCTTCTCTATCATTCTTTAAAAGCTGACTATGCATTTGAGTATTTTAAGATACTGAAATAACTCAGTGTTAAAGAAAAAAATTAATGTTGCTGCTTCTATCATTATCCAAACTTACTTGTCCACAGAACCATGTACATCATTTATTAATGTTCTGTAGAATAACTTGTTCATCTAATGAAACCAACCACCCTTTGGCGTTTATTGAATGAATATATGAATGAATGAATTCAATGAATCAATGAAGCATTGGCTAAAATATGTTGAGCATTTATTCATTAATATTTTTTCTACTGATAAGCTTAAACCAAGACCCCCCTTTCACACTGTATTAGCATTTTTATTTGGATGGCTTATACTACCGATTCCCTCAACTCTTCAACTAAACCAACTTCCTGAGATGCCTTCTGGGTTCAAGGCACTCTGGGAGATGCAAAGTTCTTTTTCTTTTTTATAACATGATCCAACCTCAGCCTGGTATGAGTTTATTACTTCTTCACATATCCCAGCCTTCAACATTTTTAAAAATTACTTGCCATAGATGATTGTGCATCTACAAAATTCATTATTTAAACTGAACCAACAGGGATCATTTCATTCAATATGGGTGAAAAGTGACAATGGGGAGAATCCAAGTATCCTCTCACAGAAATGTACAAATACCAGATGGAGTTTCCTGCTTTTTTGAAAGTTGATGACACTGTATTTCCAAACAAAGATTGCATGCCAAAAATAAGAGCCCATCTGGAATTTTATAATTAATTATTTTCTCTGCCAAAGAATCTTTTCCCACTGTAAAATGGCTGCATTCCATTCCATTACTACTTCAGATCATGGGATTTCTTGTGGCTCCGTATGTTTAGCAACTATATGAGTTATCTAAAAATATGAAAAAATGTTTTGAAATACTTGGTAGCTTAGCAACACAAATAGTATGGAATGCTCCCATATATAAACAGTGTGCTTCCCAACACACACCAAATGCACATGCACACATGTGCACATACACAAACACACACACCACCAAAGATGACTGCAGAAACAGAAGTCTCTGAAATAAGAGAAAACTTATTAAAAGAACTTAAATTCAATTCTTTTCATATGAAGATTACAGAATGATATCCCCCAACACTGAGCATGTAGCCAGTACCCCAAAATATTTTGTTTAGAAACGTATGACAGAATTTAATAATGTTGTGTTTTGAAAGTGAAGACTCTAGAAATTACTAAAACAAAAGTTGGTCATTTTATTATATAAGCTATGTTTTGAAACCGTCTTATGAGTACAAACACTTCCCTCTAATGAATACAAACATTTTCCCCTGTGATGAGTCAAATGTTTTACTATGGAATGCCATTTAAAACATCAGATCCCTTTAAAAACATTATTAACTCCCTTTAATAAACACAGAAAGTGAAATATAGTCCAGTTTCACTGACAGTGAAGACCAGATCACTCAGTGAATGATAAGAGAATAGAATGGAATTAACCATGGCTGTCTATGTATTAGGCCTCAGGACTGGTCCTTGTAGCTTGATGGGAGCACAGGAAACATATAACTCACCTGTGGGTCTCATCTTTTGTAATTAATGAAATAATTTAAATATATTTTAATGAAAATTATTTAAGATCTTTTCTTACGGAAAAACAATGACATTGCTTATTTGGTAGGTATTCTGAGTGATTTACCTCTTACCTGAGCTTTCCATTACTGTAATCAAATACCTGAGATAATCTGCTTAAAACAAGAAAGGTTTATTTTGGCTCATGGTTTAAGAGGTTTCAGTTAATGATTGATTGGCTCCATGACTTTGAGTCTGTGGTGAGGCAGTACATTATATTGGAAGTGCATGGAAAAACTGTTCACCTAATGAAAGAAAGATAGGAAGAGGTGGGATTCCCACTATCCTCTTTGAGGGTGTGCTTTCTGTGACCTAATACCTCTCACTAGATCCTACCTCTTCAAGTTTTTACCATCTTCTAATAATACCATGGGCTGGCTACCAAGCATTTAACATGTGGACCTTTGGCAGACACTTATCCAAGCTACTATTTCATTTATCCTTCAAAAACAGTCATATAGATTGTTCTGTTGGTACTATAGTTATCTCCCATGTTGCTGAGGAAGAAACAGAGGTACAGGAGGGAGATAATAATCAATATCTGGCATTGAAACTGTTATCTTGATTTCGAGTGCTTACCCAGTGTTCTCTGCTGGTTGGTTGTCAAACAATGACATATTATTGGGTCAAGAAGCCGACATCTACATGTACATATTCTTGCAAAATGTACTGATGCATTTCACGAGATAGAATGGTATTAACTGATAACAAAGAGGAGGCTGTGTAAAGTTGCTTTTCTCGCTGAACATGATTTAGTTACTGTTCTGTAGCATTCTGTCATTCTCAATTTTCAGAGTTGCTGGCTTTAGTATATTAGAAATCCAACTTGTTGAATGACTTTGGTTTGTTTTCATTGGCCAGGTGTGTTCCAGGAAAGAAATGAAAGTACGTATAGCCTGATGGGCACCATGGCAATCCTGAGCAAACCAAACATCCCAGTGGCCCCTTCTGCTATTTTATGTTGTCAACAAAATGACAGCCAATGATTTCTCACAATTTTCACTGCTGCCCAATCTTTTGATTGTTAATGAGTAGCTGAAAACATGATTCCTATTCAGAAATGTCTCGTATTTGAAAATAGGTTGAAAAGAATTAAACAAATACAAATTCTTCAGACAGTGTAGGCCAAAAAGATCACATCTGCAGGCCAACTCTTCACTGGGAGTCACCCTGCTCTGCAAGGAAGAAGCTGGGATATTGATGCCACAGTCACCTGTGTCAGATGACACCATCCCTGGGAATGTTCCAGAAGCTCACCTCAACCACTTGCCCTTCCCCCCACCAGACAACCCAGGAGCAGTTGATTTTCCCTTCAACCTTCATTTCTATAAGATTTTTGGGAGTATAACATTCAGAGAACATTTGAGAATTTACCTCAAGTTGGTAATTACCTTCATGGAGGGTCTCCTATTGCATAAGGAAAATATCCAAAGATTTTTCCATAGGTATCACTCCCAGCTCAACCCCATGGTCCTTCAACCCATTCTTATCCCTCCTGATAGAAATCCTTGAAGCACAACCCCAGGTCAATCTTTAGTCAAAACCACTGCAGATTAAAAATACAATTCCTGTAGGGGAAGTCACTCTTGAGAGCAAGAACTCAACAGCACACCAAAATAGTGTCATTTGTGTTTTCATCTTAAAAGTGTCACTTAGAAGAACTGAAAAATGGGGGGCATTTCTGGAAGAAATGCTTAGAAGAAGAAAGAAAAGACACAAGAGTCAGAGACAAAGTCAAGGGTTTTAAAAGGTCATTGATTTCACACTTTGAGCTGGGAGAGAGTGCAAGATCAGAACTTCTATGCTCCTTTCCTGTGAAATAATATTCAGAAGCATGTTTGGAAAGCAGAGCATCGTAGAGAATTGCCTTGTGTCCCATTTGTCATCTCCCTTCTATCCAACTCTCAACAGTCTTCCCGGAAAGAATTTGACAGAACTACCAGCCAGAATGCTGTAATTTCATACATCTGAGCCAGGACTATTTCTATTACTTTAAAAGATATAGAGAAGGAAGGATATAAATGAATTGGCAAAAATGCTATCCTAGCACTCTCAGTTCATACTTTATCCCATTTTCAATCACTGGTAACCCACCTGGGTTGGTTACTTTATTTATTCAGTGATGAGTATATTCCAGATACTTCTGCAGGTGGTTAGGACATTGTAGTGATTTCGCACTTATCTGAACCTTCAGCCAGAATATATGAGTATGGAAATTCTTATATATTTAATCATTCTCCCTCAGGGAGTAGCCTCTAATAACAACTATATGACAGTCAGTGTTTTAACATCGTATTTGTACTTTTGTTTACTCCATTGCTGTTTATTGAGGGTTTAAATTGTACCAGTTATCTTCTGGATGTAGATAACATTTGAAAAAAAATTCTGTTTATATCATAATTTTTAAAATTGAAAAGCATATTTCTAAAACAAACTTCCTGAATTTGTGTTTGTCATTTTTAAATATATATTTGTATTTACACATATATGTATAAATTTGTATTTATATATGTATGAATATGTATTTATACATATATATATAGATATATATGGATTACACACAGAAGCCCAGATGTATAAAATCATCTGTATGCAAGTCATCTGAATTGTAATAAAAATTTCACTCTCTGAGAGTAATAATACTTATAAAGTGTTGTAAGATTTAAGTGAGATAATCTACAAAAGGTATTATTACAGGTCCAGCATAGAGTATGTAACTTTGGGTTTTACTGTTTGGGATATGTACTTTGGGTGCTAGAGCATTTTGTCTACTTGAAACCAGGAAGTTTCAGCTCCTTGCAGAACCTGGCTAGGAGAGGATTTGGAGGGTCACTGTTAGGACCCCTCACTGCTTCAGGGTGCAATGCCTCTGATGAACTGGTAGCTCAGGCAAGTTGGCTTCTTGAAAGATAATGCCATGCTTTAGGGCTAGACACAAGTCAATTCCATCATTTCTGAGAAGAGAAGAGCATCTTTAAAAATCAATCTCAGAATCTGATGTTATTGAAACTCTTGCTGTTTTGCTTCTAGAAGAGGATGCTTTAGGCAGCAGGAGTTTCCTTTAGCCCTGTGTTTTCATATTTTTCTTCCTCATAAGGACAGAAAGCAAGCTTTCTTGGAGCAATCTTTTGTTGTTGTTGTTTCCATGTGTAATTCATGCCCAGAGGGAATTCCAGGCTTCCTGTTCATCCACAGAAGACACTGATATAAGATGAACAAGAGGGAAGTTTATTCTTACCTCACCAGCAGTTTGGAGAAGCAAACTTAAATTGTGTTCCAAAATTGTATACACTGTGTATATTATAACCTGTTAAATGGTTTAAGGACATTTGTGCATAGTGGAGATGAGAGTTTTCAGGACCATCTGGGGGTGGAGTTATTAATGTGGACTAATAGTCAAAAAGAAGAAAACTTTGGCTTGTGCCACTATGTGCATTTTTGTGTGTTTAAAAACATTTCCAAGGTCATGTTTCTAAGGGCAGGACTTGAAAACAATGATTTCACTACCTCTGCACTTATCCCATTTCACAGAATTCTTTGTGAGGAGGGTTTTTTTTCTTTCTTTCTTTCTTTCTTTTTTTTTTTTTTTTTTTTTTTTTGTCCTTTCAGGATGAGCCATCACCTCATCTATTTTTTTTTTTCTTCTGCTGAGCAGTATCGTCCCTGACCCTTTTGTGAAGTCACAATAAACTAGGTAAGCAATGAGCAGGGCTCAGACACAAAGTCCTTTATTGATCTGAAAACCACACTGTGCTAACCTCACCTTAAATCCTGTAGCATAAAACTTTAACTACTAATAAATAAATAAATAAATAAATAAATAAAAGGGAAAGAAAGCCAAAGCCAACATCATAATGTTTGACATCCATGCTTTCAGTGCATATTTGACAAAACTCTGCTTTCCTACTATCATAATTGCAGTTATACATTGGGTATATTTGGAAAAATACATCCTTAGGTGATTTCATTGTTGTGTGACTATTACAGAGTACACTTACACAAGCCTAGTAGCCTATTACATACCTAGAATCTATTTAGACTCTATTAATACTCTTAGGGTATTGCCATCATGTATATGATCAGTCATTGACCAAAATGTCATTATGGGGCATATGACTACGCTATCTTTTTAATTATGGTAACTTTTGCATTCAACATTTACCATGTTTCCCTCTTTCTCCTCACTCCTCATTCTCAATCCTATTTATTTTGCAACAAATACATAATTAGGATGTTCTGATGTCTCTAGTGTACTGTGAAAATTTCAAAGCTCCTCAATTGTTAAAGATTATTATAATGAACTTCTACATACTTTTTGCTTAAATTCATCATGTCTCAAAGTTAAATATTTCCCCTGTTGTAGCCCAAAGTATATAAATAACAGATCAGGCCAGCATTATTATTTTAGAGTACATGTTACTATAATTCTCCTTAAATTGCATTATAATAAAAGGACATTTTAGAAGAAGAGAAGTAAGGAATGGCTTGTCAAGAATTGTGTGAGTTTTAAAGTTATCTTGGTGACCTGATAAAAAAGTGTAGTAAGTGCTGGGAATATAGTAATGGAAAGAAATGATCTTGTCCTCTATTATCTCGGCATCATTTATAGTCAGGAAGGGTAAAATGCAATAATCTTTTATTTTCTCTACCTTTTTTCCCTAGATTTTTAATCTTTAACGGGAGGAAGCTTGTTTTTACAAATAATGTAAAAATATGGTAAAAATGTACAGAAGTTAACATTTGCCATTTTAACCATTTTAGTAAGTGTACAATTCAGTGGTGCTAACTATACGCACAATATTACAACCAACACCAGTATTTCCAAAACCTTTCTGTCCCCTAGAAATTCCATACACAGTAAATAATAACTCTTAATTATCCCTGCTCTGGCCACTGACATCCTCCAGCGTACTTTCCATCTCTGTGAATTGCCTATACTATATACTTCATGTAAGTGGAATCATACAATACTTGTACTTCTGTGTCTGTGCTATTTCACGTCGTACAATGTGTTCAAGGTTCATCTATGTTGAAGCATGAGTCATAATTTCTTTCCTTTCATAGGTGAATAATATTCCACCGTACATTTGTACCATATTTGATTATTCATTCATCTGTTGAATGATAAGGTGCAGTAATCTCAGGAGCAAATTAAATAATGTAGATTGTGCCACCACAGTAAAGGGTGCTAACAGCAGTTGGTGGTGGAGGCCAAGGGAAGAAAGGAGCTGAGCCTCTAGAATGGGAGGTGAACAACCACGTAGGGAATGGCAGATGCATCAGCCTCATGGCTGCCTAGTAGGGGGGAATAGGAGAGCAGCATGAGGTTGGGTGTTAGGTTTAGGATTAGGATTAAACAATCCATGGTCAGGCAGTGTTAGCCATTCTGTATCATCTCAGAGAACACATAACTGTTTCAACTCCACTGTAACAAAGTTGATTAAAAAGTTATAGAATAAGAGAAAAAACAAAAAGGAAAGTTTTGAAAACTCAAATTCATCTCCATGTCCATTGTCTCTACCTTAATCAGAAGTAAGCTTTCTTTCTACCACAAGCTGCAGGACAAGCTCACTGCTTGGAGTCTTTCCGGTTGTCCTGTGTTGAAGTGGCTATTTCTCTATTGGACTTCTGTATTCCCTTAAGAGATGCTATGTGTCTCATTTGTCTTTTTCTCCTTCCATAGCACCTAGCTCAGAATTCTCAAAAGGACCTCGCTGAGCATTTGTTAAATCAATAACAATGTTTTTATATTTATATCCTGCCTGGTTCCCAAAAAGGCTGAACAGGAAAAGGAATTGATTTTCAGAAGCTGATAAATGAGTGCACTGGTCTTGGCACTGGGGCCCATATCCTGTCTCCAGGTGTGAAAACTGAGGGCCAAATGGGGTTTTCAACCTACCACCTTCACATCTGTGCTTGCTTATTGATTTAACAATATGCTGATGACGAACTCTCTGTTGTGTGATAGGTCAATGCCGCGCAGACCCTCGGCATTGTCTTACTTAATGGCGCATTATTTCTCTGTAGACAGTCCAGTGGTTGAATCAGTGTTGGCAAACTGCAAAGAGGTGGACATGACACTGTAACAGAACACAACTATTAGGTCCCATTATTACAACAGTGGAAGGAAAATGGAAGGAGCATACTGGTCTATTGCACAACTGCCACTGCGGTTGTTGCAGGGCAAGTCTGTAAATCAGTCCTCCATACTCATCTTTGAGAAGTCATTCTCCCCCATTCTGCATACCTTCTTCCTAGGCAATTCCTGGTGTTCTCAACTGGCAGATTACCTGGCATATTAGCTTTTTAAAATATGACATAAGTTCACCAATTCCTTCCAACTCATAACACTTTAAAATTGCGACTCCAAATTATTCCTGTAAAAATAGTTGATCTTTATGACTCCTAAGGGATTTCTTATTTTAATCTGAAACCTTCAGAAATGGTTCACTTTTGTGGAAATGATGGGGGAATGTCTGCCCTTAGCAGTTTTTGTGTTCAAGGGCAAATCAACCTCTGCGCTTGCTAACTTTAATTTTCCAAGGGTTATGAGACTTTAATTTGATTCTTTATCCAGTGTGCATAAAATGTTCACTGGAATTTGCATAATACATTTATTGTATAATCACTCTTCACATTGGTTACCTGCTTCATCAAATGAACATTCCGTCTTTAAAGGGATGTATTAATGTAGGGCCAATTTGAACTTTGTAACTAAACAGAATTAGGTATATCTCTGATGGACAAACATAAAAGAGAAAGGGGAGGAGGGCATATACTCATTCTGAAATAGGCTATTATGTAAAAGTAGCCCGATCCTGTATTTTCAAATATTCGTTTTTCAAACACAAACAGAAAGAAGAATGCTGTCTTCAAAAATATAAAGACATGTTATGTGGAGAAGGAAATGCACTTGTCTGATTTGTCTTGGCATATATTCAGGACAAGTGGATTAATTAAAGACCTACATTTTAGCATAGTCTGAGAAGGGGAGAGGTAGAGAGGAAGCCTTAGGCATTAGGCCGAGTGCTTTAAATGCTTTCAAATTCATTCACTGCCCAGAGCTAACATATAATTTGGATAATATTATTATTACCCTTCCTTTGATTGAATGTTTTATGCCTAAAGACTCGTTGTTTCAAATAGGAGAGCTAGGATTTGAACCCAGAATGTCAGATGGCGATATCTTTGCTTTTCTACATCATCAGCTTTCTGTCAAAAACCCTTGTGTAGTTGAGAGCTGCCACAGGAGACTGTGTACTTTCTAACATTGCAACTGGCTTAGGTGGAGCCTAGAGAAGTATTAGGAAGATCAGACACAGATTGAGTAAGATGATTTTTAAGATGCCCAGTTCTCCCTACTGTTAGATGAGATTGAAAGGTGTCATCCAGACTCTAAGAGTGGCTTGTTGCTCTCAGGGACATCTCTATTGTAGAGTACATATGGGTCACCTGAGGATCTTACCAAACCATAGAGCCTAATTCAGTAGATGTGGGTGGGTCTGGAATTCTGCATTTCTGACAAACTCCCACGTGATGCCAGTACTGCTTGTCAGTCTCCAGATCAGACATAGAGTAGCAAAGTGCAGAACCTCTCATGTGGGGCCCCAGTGGTCTCTACTTGCAGAGGTATCTCCCCAGAGATCGTTATAGGGCAATGTATGTAAAAGTCCTAAACAACACAGTTTCTTAAATTGCATCTCAAACCATATATTCTAGGATCCTGAAATAATATAATAATATTCCCTTTATATAAAGATGCTGCCTAAAAGGGGGGGGGGGTTTGAGAACTCAGCTGTAAGTCATGAATCAGTAGTGATTTAAAGTAACACAAAAGAATTGGTACCATCACCAAGCACAACAATTTACAAATTATAGTAAAATTTCCATGGGGGCAAACATGGCTTTGATTGTTGAAAAAAAAATAAAAAGCTCTACTTTCAACTTATAGATTAATATGTAAACATGGTATAATGACATGGCTATTCGAATTCTTAGTATCCTTTTTGAATCAGAGATTTCACATTTTGTCAAATAAGGTCTTGATATTTGTCCAAAATTTCTTTGAGATGGTTCCAACTTAATTATAGTGAGAAGGAAAATGGGCTTCCCATCCCCTGTATTTCAGGAGGTGGTTATTTGAATTTGATTAAACTGACTTCTGATATATTTGATTTATAATGCATCAGAGTCCTTTTAGAAATACTTTTGAATGAAACAAAAAGCTTAGGAAGAATCGCTTTCTAAAGCTTAGACTTTGAGTCATTATCTATTTCTATATTATCAATATTTTAAAAGTTTCCATGTCTTAGAACAAAGTCAGTTTTCCAAGTTAGGAGCCATTTGGCTAAAGCATACTGAAGAGCTCGAAAATCTTTGAGAAATAGACAATTAAAGTGCTGAAACTATTATATTGACAGGCTTGTAGAGATCCATATGTATTGACCAGGAAAAACAGCCATATGTGCAATTGAGAGAAAAATCAGATCATAAAACTGCATTATGGTTAAAAATGAAGGAATAAAATTTAATTAACAAGTTATTTACCTTTGGGTTATGACATTATACCTCATTTATCTCTGTATTGGCTAAAACTTTTATAATGGAATGTTTAACTTTTAAAATTAGAAGAAAACAAATTACTATTTATTTTTAGGGAAAACAGATAATTGGAAAGCCGTTCACAAAAATCATGAGTTTTGATATCAGGAATTCTATTTTACTTTTCTATAAATCCCTGTTTCTAATACATAGAACAATGAGAGCTTAAAAATTGATTCTAGTTCCTTTTTCAATGAGATCATCAGAAGGAATCAAAGGATAGTTTCTGGGAAGGTAAACTAAAGCACCACAGGTCTTGTTGGAAATAAACTTATCTTTCTATGACTGCTTTTTTGTTTGGATTGATTTTTTTTTTTTTTAAACCATGGGTTTTGGTCAGTTTTTCTACTTCTGTGACCAAAAGACTGGACAAGAACAATTAGAGGAAGAAAAGTGTATTGAGGGGCTCATGGTTTCAGAGATCTCAGTCCTAGATCGCTGACTCTATTCCTCTGGTTCTGAGATGAAGCAGAACATCTTGGCAGAAGAGTGTGGTAGAGGAAAGTAGATCAGGATATGAATACCAAGAAGCAGAGGAAGTCTCCATTCACCATGTAAAAAATATACATCCCAAAGGCATGCCCTCAGTGATACATCTCCTCCAACTACACCCTACTTGGCTACTACAGTTACCATCTAGTTAATCTCTATCAGGTGATTAATGCACCGATTAGATTAACTCTCATAACCCAATCATTTCACCTCTAAACTTTGTTGCATTGTCTCACACAAAAGCTTTTGGGGGACATATAATACTTAAACCATAACACCATGGGCATATGTTACTATCAATTGCCTGTATATACAGGTAACTTTTTAAAAATTCTAGTAAAAACTTAGAATTGTGTTTTGCATGTCAGGTGGAATGGAGGAAAGTAATGTGGGGTCCAAAAAGCCACTGTGTCTCATGATGATAGGGACAGCATTTGTGGATTTAAAAAAAAAAAAAAAAAAAAACCTCTTTGGAAGAAGGCCTATAAACATATAACTGAAGGGTGTATTCAATGAAATATGCTCATAAGTTATGAAATGCACAACCGTAGTTTAATGGAACCTTTCAAAGCATGTAGAAATGTATTTTGTCGAAAGTTTGAAAGGAAGCAATAATGGAAGGAGTTCTATCTCTGAAAAATAAAGGTAGTCAAAAGCATGTGGGCCTCATATGGAAATTCAGAGAAGTGACACATTGGTGGTGGAACTATCTAGAATATAGAGGGTGACAGGAACACAGGCATGCATGTGATACCAGCTTTCCCAAAAGGTTATCCTCATGTATTCCTTTGGGTGGATCCTGGGTCTAACTGCACAAGTCCATCCTCTGTAGATGGTGGGTGGTGAGGAAAGGGGTGTTTCTGTTTTAGGGATGAGTACAGACATGCTTCCCAAGTCATTTACTGGGGTCATTGATTACATATGTGGATTAAAGTACCTGGGAAGGAAGTAGGTGGTCCTCCAATTGATGCTCATACACCCAGGTCATTATCTCTGTTCCTTGCATGGAAGAATAGTCCTACCCATCAGCAAGGCTAGAGCAAAGAGAGGGATGGGAGGACTGGGCAGCTGGAATTACATCTTAGTTAGGTTAGCCTACCCTACTGTGGGCTGGGGATACTAGAGCTATAATTAAAGTGTTCAGTTGCTTGCTTCCATCATAGTTACAAACTCAGTGGAATTGTTTTATCAATACCCTGGGCTTGCTCCCGCAGTCATCATTACACACTTGCTTCTCTGGCTGTTTGGATGGAAGAGACACACAGGACCCACAGTTCACACAGACATATATTTTATTAGACACTTTCAACACTCTTTGATAGCATAGGAATCTTCACTAGATGCTTCCTAGAGGTTAATCTGCCATTTACAACCAAGTAAACTGCTACTTGAAACTACAGTATTGTAATAAAATAATGGTTGGTCCTGATGAAGCCTTTGGCAAATCAGTGTTTCTTTAATCTCAATAAAGCATAGTGATTGCACTAAGTCCATAAATAATGATCCTGATCCTCATTTTGACTTTATTCACTATAAAGAAGCAATTTGTCTCATTTAAAAATCAATTGAACAGGGTGAGGAGGGAAGTGAGATTTGGGATTTGAATTTGTGTTTAGTTTAATAAGACATTTTGTGCAACATAAATGGAATGAGAAAGTGTCCCATTTTCAAGTGGCATACTACTAAGTACTTTGCTCTCTAAATTTATCTGTCTTTGTAATTGTTTTATCCTGCCCAGAAATTCCATTTGAGATCTGTTTCTTTTTCTCAGTCCTCACTTTCGTGCACAAAATATGCTGAGTTTTCCTCCACCTGAAAAAAACCCATTGCCATTCTAGAATACTAGCACTCTCTTTCTATTTTTATATATATTGATCCTCTCTGTACCTCGTATTTAAGTTAATTCATTTCAACTGTGCATATAAACTGAGAAAGAATAATGCATACATGTATACATAAATTTGGAATGTGGATAATTTTACCATCATACCACATATGGAAGAGAACCTAGATTAGTTATTCAGTTCTGTTGAATAAAATTGCCCACAAAATTATGCATAGATCACTGTATGAAAGTAGTTCAATAATATAGAGTTTAGACTATGTGCCATTTTACATATACCTATATATCTTAACCTCTATGTATAAAAGCCTCCTCCACTGTATTTAAATTTCTTTACCAACTGCACTAGATCATCAATTCTTTGAATTTATGGAAGGACCATGCTAGAATTTCCTTTGTTTTCCTTACAGCATCTAGTGTGCCATTTTTCTTGCACATAGTAGATACTTACTAAATTTAATAATGATAATAACAAAGAGTTATATGATGGTTCAAAAGTGTCCATAATAGCAGGGAAATTCTATTCCAAACCTGATATCTTGTTTTAGTGTTTCTGGCATTAGAAAATCAGAATGTTTAATGCAATTAAGCTAGAAGATTTGAGCAATATAGTGAAGCAATATAGTGAATATTGCATCCATCTTATTTGCCTGCATCTGCTAGTTGTCTGAGGCTGCAGTCCTTTGTACAGACAGTACATATGATCTTTCATTGCTGTATAAAATCATTGGATCCTGTTGTCTAAAGACATTTCAAAGCATAAGTGGTTTCAAATTAAGATGATTTAGAGTTGTTTTGTTGTGGTGGTGGAGGTTGTTTTGCTTCTTTTTTTCGTCTCCAAAATAATCCTTGTTGGCTTTGACTTTTGCATTCTACCACAGTTCATCTTCTGACTTTGTTTTTTCACAGCTCTAAGGTGGACTCAGTGACTATTTTATTGGTTCCTCTGTCACATCCAGGTTTCCCCTTAAGGGTCACTTAGAGGAAACGGATGCAAAATATACCAAAGAAATGATTAGGTTGTCTTTAAAAGTTTATAAGTAAAAAGTAGCAATGAAGCTATCAGTGCTGTCTTTTTGATACCACCGTTTAACAGTGATGAGTTCTGCTTCCTCAGGTGTTGAAGTGTAACATCAGAGAAGCACGCCAAGGCAAGCATATTAAGCAGGTTTTATTTAAAGGTAATAATACAGACTTCTCCTGGGAAGGAGAAGGGGGCCATGGCTGATGTTCTAGAGTCCCCAGAAGTGAGCACGCCCTACATGTTTTATAGGTTAAGGTCTCTTTTGTTCTCCAGTTCTCTCCCCGCTTATCTCTCCTTCCTTCCTAAGTGACTAGGCCTGGTTTTGCAGGTGAGATGCATAAAGTGAGAAGCAGATGGGCAGGGGGAGGGCCAAAGTTATTCAGCCAGGCAAGGGCCCAGGGGTCATTAATTAGCAGCTCCTTGCTTGCAGTCCTTGATAAGGGCAGGTAAATTTGATAATCAATGGACACCAGAGATCCTTGACATTCCATTCTCCCAGGGGCAGTCTCCAACTTCCAGAGGCAGATGGCTTTCATGGCCTCCATTTCCTGGATTTGACCCGATCCTTTATTTCTACACTAATTGCCTGTCCCCAATTCTGGCTTCATTTTGACCACCATCTTTGGAAACTGTAAAGTCCAAAAATATGAGAGATTCAGTGATCACTCAATAGTGAAGAATACAAGAGAAATCCAGCAAAAATACAGAGGCAAATGCCACCAGGGTTCCAGACAGCCTGCATACCTCACTCTCCTCCTCCTGCAGGCTGCCCCTCACCTCTGCTACTCAATCTTCCCATTCTGAGCCCAGACAACAGCACAGCATACTGTGAAAGTATGCATACTCCTAAAAGGTAGGAGGGGGAATTGGTGGGAGGCCAATTCTTAAACATCTTCAACTGTTAAATTTGAGTAGAATTTCAGTTGGAAATATAATTCTTAGCCAATGCGTTCACTTATTCTGTTCAGAAATCACATTTGACTCACAGCTGGATCGTCTTTGAAAGAAGTTGGGTGTTAGACCAAACCATCTGCGTTTCAAGTGGGCTTTTATGGCAGTCATTCTGAAGAGGAAGAACAATACAAATGTTGTGAAATTCTGTGTGCAGTTACACTTTGAGAGCAAGTCTCCCTTGGCTGGTTATAGATGCCACTGGAAATCTAAAACAGTTCTGGTTTTATCATTCCTCTCCTTACGTGCAGCAATCCCAATGTTGGTAAATAGATAATCAGTTTAAACAGAGAATTTAAAGAGTCAGCAGCAACACAGAAGTATAAAATAAGCTGTAAAAGATGGCAAAGGGACTTCTAATAAAATTCTAAGTGGATTGTCAAATCGACGTTCAGTTGGGTGGCAAAAGTCAAAGGGAATATGTTAGCTACAGTTGCATTAAAGGAAACAAAAGAAGAACCCTCTGGCAATTGTATATTTATATCTACACACACAAACACATACATGCATACACATACATATGTACTCATACACACATATACACGCACATATCTATTTATTTATACATGTTCATATATTTATATTTTCTTTTCTCTAAAGTCACTCGGCTAGTAGTGCAACAAAAATAGCCAAACGTTCAATTAACACACAAGGTTTAAAGCATTTCAGGAAAGCATTGATTAGATCTGTCAATGGAATGAGTGCGTTTGGCGAATGACCTAATTATCACAGAGTCGGTTCTTTCCCACTGCTCCACTTCCTGCTAATTGCAGAACTGCTGGCCTTCTCCCCCTGACACGGAAGAAAAACAAGGACAGGGGTGTGTGGAGAAAACAGTGACATTCAGTTTTAATTCATTTGAACTTGCTGCCAAGCTTAATTACATAATTGGGAAAGTGATATGGGTGGGCTTATAACCACGTGGGCCAGGGTTTTCAGTGGTTGATGTTTGCCCGAGTTCTGTTGGGGGTTTTAGCAGTTACCATAAAGCATTATTAGCCAGGGCTGAACTAATCTCCCTACCCTTCCCCTCACCAGATGGAGGTACCAAGGTTCCTGTTCCCAGACTTGATTATTTGTCATTAAGGAAAGCAAATTGAAACCAAATTGAAGTTGCTTTATTCCTCAGTAAATGCATCATTATTCTCTAGTGGCAGCCTCGTATTTCATTTTGTTTTCTTCTGATTGTGATGTAGTATCTGCTGTCACGTAAAACTCAGGAATGCAAGGTTTATTTCCAGAATGGGAGTATTTTTCAGGGTTGCTTGAGATACTTTTACCTCTGAACTTTCATTTTAACTAGTGAAAGTATTTGTGAAAGTCAGTTAACTCGGTGAACTATTTCAGATTTGGTGACTTATCCCTTATTTATAATTTTGTTCGTGGCGTCTTTGCTTCTCTATTGGCTTGGAGCCATTAGTACAGATGTTTGGACGAAGGGCCTGCTCTCTCCTTGCTGGCTTTATGACTCTTTAGATGTATGCTTTATTCAAAGTTCAGCCATAAGTTCCCTATTTCAGAGAAACTCAGGATGTCTCCCGTCCTTGCAGAAATTTCTGCTGTTTGGATAGGAGTTCAGCTCTGGAGATCATTATCTTGATTGTGTAATATCCTGTGTAATGTGTGAGTAGGAAAGAAAGTGGGGAAACTAGAAAGAAGTCACACTAGAGTAAAGAGCAAGGATCACATATCATGGGACTGCCTTGCTGGGCGAGCATGGCTGTACCAAAGCCATGACATCACATTAATATTGTTATTTATGGTGAAGAATAATTAGTAGATATTTGTATCAGTTAATCACCATGGTAGTCTGCAAAGTAAGCTAACATCTTTTAAATGTGCTTTGAGTTTATTTTGACAAATATTTATTAAACACTGGCTATGTGTTAGAAACAGTTCCAGTACAGAGGGCATACCATGAAATAACACCTGGTAACCAAACGTGCTTTTTGTTATTCTTTCTAGTTCTTGTAAATGAAGGCACAGTGCTTTCATGTGTTCTTGTGTGGCCTAGATTCCACCCCATCTGCACCCTTCTACCTTCCCATGAACATAATTTTATGAATTATCCCCTTGATCTCTTGAAGCTTTAATCTTTTATTATTGGCTTGATCTTTCCAATTCATATTCAAAAGTGAAAAGAACAGAATCTGTCTTATAATAGGTGGTCAAGAAATATTTGTTGTTCACACTGGAATGAGGCGAGAAGAGATAAGGCCATGCACATACACATATATCTACCCACTGCACTTCCTATCTTAAAGCAAAGAATAACTACAACAGAATGCTCAGCTGACCTCATATCCCTTGTAGCAAAATCCGTTTCTTAATTCTCCATCCAAGTTGAGAAGGTCTGTAAGTGCTCTTTACCTCCTCTTCTGCCTTCCTCTTTAGCATCTCAGGCAGGCTTCCATCCCCACACTTTTCTGAAGTAAAGGATGCTAGCAGCGACAAGTTGCTGAGCTCGCTGGACATTTTCAGGTCCCCTGCTTGCTCACCCTCTTGGTTATACTGGACACAGGTGCTCTCTCCTTCCTTCTTGGAACATTTTCTTACCTTGGCTTTGAGATATCATCTTCACTTTTCATTTCCTTCTTCCTCTTGAATTCTCCTTTAGCCTTCTTTGCAAACTCATTTTCTGGTTTTGCACCTACATGTTGAAATTGTTCAATTTCCAAGCCTGGATCTTTTTTTTTTTTTTTTTTTTTTTTTTTTTTTTAAGAATCCTTACTATAGGCCTTGTCTATTTATATCTCTTTTAAAAACATCTTTATGCTCTTGATTTCCTGATTTGTATTTTCAATTTCATCCACTCTTCTGGGCACCAGCCTAATATGTACAACTGTTTCTTGACATTTCTGCTGTGATGTCTCCCAGGCTTTTCTGATTCAACATGTCTCAAACCAATATCTTAACCTATTGGAACTTCCTACACTGCCCCCATTCCAGGAGGTCATGTTTCCACTCACCCAGGGCTTATGGAAATACCCAGTAGTATCCTTGTCTTCTGTCCCCTTTACTCCCAACCCAATAAATCTATCACCAAATTCTTTTAATTCTGCCTACGAACTATTGCTCAAATCATCCATTTTATCCAGTTCATTCCACTGCTAGCTGCCATTCCTATGAATTACTGCAATGGCTCCTAAGTCATCCCCCTCAATCTACTGTTGCAGCTCACCTTTCCTGTAATGATTCAGTCTTCAATTAAGGTGATATGTATTTTTTTTTAATGCAGATCATTTCGTGCTACTGGTTCCTTAAAATTTTCACTAATGAACAGTCAATAGTTAGATTCTATATCCGTGTTTTTCTTTCAAGGGAGACATGCCAGTTTGTGATTATAGATTTATTTGTCTGCTTATTTGCCTCATGTCCATCTCTCAACTCAACTGAGTTGTATCCAAGTAGGAACTGGGACTGTTTTTTCCATAAGATTTTCTACACTGTGCTTGTCATCGTGCCTGACACAGCCTTTTAGTATTAAATGAAAGAATGAACCTCTGAGTAAATGAGGAAGACTGAGTAAAGCATGAGGTGGAAGGCGGATAATGTCTAGTCCTCCTTTGGGGAGTTTGACTATTGACTAGCCACTCCATTAACAAATGTGCCAACTAAATGAGCTGGATTGAATTCTTCCATGAAATTGTTTTAGTTCATGTCCCGTTTTCAAAATCCAAGTCACTTGCAAGAATTAAGTCCTCTCTTTGGTGAACCTCACAGGCTACAAAGTAGGATTGTAAAAGAGTTTATGATGTATTTGAAAGGGCCTATGCAGGCTTGGTTTCAAATCCTGGATCTGCCAGTTACATGACTTGTGATTTTTGACCCATTGATCCTCTCACCTATGCCTCAGTTTTGATGTGTGTATAAGGGTTTCAGTGTTACATGAAACTCTATGACTTCACTACATGTCAACAAGTCAAACTCCCAGCACAGCCTATGATATAAGAAGATAATGTCTAAATTCTGGTTTTTCTTTGTTTCCCCCAATTCCACATCTTGACTTTTTGTACTTTTTCTTTCTGCTATTTTTTTTTTTTTTCTATTTTACTCATCCTCATGGGTGGCAATACTCTTATTACCCACATAGTTTGAATTTTGCAGGAAGAGAAGAATTAGCAGTACTTACAGAGCAGACTTCCTTTTGGATTAGAAATACAAACTTCACAGCTTCTCTGCCCAGCTTTTCAAGAGCATTTTATGGTACACTGCTGTGTAACAAGTTCATTTTAGGCTACCATGCTGGGAGGGAGAAAAAGAAGATGGGATTTGAGTAGAGAAAATTAAAAAGTTAATTAAAAGAAACAACTTGGTAATTGAATTCCCTAGCTCTCGTCTTTGGTTATTGAGGTGGGGGGGTCATAGCACATGGTTAGTAGGTTTGCTTCTGTGATTTGCCTCAAAACTTCTAAATGAGGTATGTATGAAAATATAGAGCAAATCCCTGCCTAGCAGATAAGAGGAGTTGTAGGAATACATGGTTGGCTTTTTAGGAGCACCCACCGAAGCTGCTCTCATACTCTTTCTTGAGCATTTATATTTTTAAATATTCTTAGCAGCTGACATTGCCATTAGGCTAAGCCCTGGACTAGTATCAGTGAGCATAAGGGCATACAAAACTCTCTTTTGATTGAATCTGCTTTACTGTTCCTTTGGCCTCACAGTATATATACACTTATCCAAGCACACAGTTCATAAGCAACTCATGTCTTTTTCAGGTTGTGCTCAGGTAACCCTCAAGTGGATGTTTGCTTCTTATTTTTAAAAACTTGAACATTTATCTACTGGCTCACTCCTTCATAGATCACTGAAGAGTTGACATATTTTGTTTAAGATGTTAACATTGGAAGAGGCAAAGTTCCGTGATGAAGTTCTAGTTTTGTAAACCAAGCATATCTAGGTTCAAGTCCTAACTCACCCACAGCCTTTTTTATTCATTCAGCCAGCATCTGTTTGTTGAATGCCGACCGTGTGGCAGGTACTATTGCAATGGCTCATGATAACCTCATGCAAGTTCTTATCAGGGCTTTTAGTAAGGTACTTAAAATTAACTTCAGAGGTAGACATTTTTGTATTCTGCAGCATTTTGTTCTCACTCTTGCAGTAAATACGTTGAAGAAAGAAGAACTTAGAACATAGAACAATATATTACCTTATCACACACAGGTTTAAATCAGATCACTTTTGATTTAGTGCTATCTAGAAATCAAGTTACTGCTTTATGGTGGTATTTCTCCCAAAGCTCTAAGAACCACTGATTTGAGAGCCTTCATGTTCAATCTGGTTATGTTAGAAGAAATGAATGCAAGTCTTCCCAAAAAACCTGTGTCCACCACTATGATAGACGTGCAGTTGCCTGTGAGTGCTAACAGGGGCTTTTGTATTTTCACAGGTTATGGTTTTGTAGATTTTGACAGTCCTGCAGCTGCACAGAAAGCTGTAGCATCCCTCAAGGCAAATGGCGTGCAGGCACAAATGGCCAAGGTAAGACTTAAGATTCGTGTGTGTGTGTGTGTGTGTGTGTGTGTGTGTGTGTGTGTGTGTGAAAGAGAGAGAGAGAGAGGGAGGGAGGGAGGGAGAAAGGGTGGAGAAGAGAGATCGCAAATATTTCTCCTATGTGAATTGACTCAGAAGTGGAGTTTATAATAATTTGGTTTATATTTACTTGCTAGGGAAAATGAACTACAATAGACTTTGTTTAGAGTAATCTGACTGATTTATTTCATTGTTTCGCTGTGTATATTTATTAATGTGCTTTTTGTTACAGTAAACTCATCAATTAATTAAGGCTACTTGTGAAGTGCTCTGTTTTGCCAGAGAAAGGAAATATATGTGTACTTGTGTTGAGGATTTTCAGTGGTAAACCGAGTTTTGGTGTACTGGTATAGTTACTGTCAAGTTGTCTTTGATTAACTGTGTGCTAAAACATCTAGTTACTGTGATTTTGAGGAGAACTGATTATAGGATGATAGAGTTGTCTGATCTGTGCAGGGAAGTGAGTTCACTGAAGAGTATTTTATAATACTAGAATTTCATTTTGTCCAGAAACATCAAGTGTTCCTAGAAAAAAATTTCTTAGATATTGATGATTTTAATATTATATTATGGAATAAGTTGTTGAGAACCTTTTGTCTGAATTTATAATGCAGTTTTATATCTAATAAAATAAATAAAATTATCTATAATAGTTTTGTATCCTGACTTCAAAATAGTTATAAGAATCTGCACATGTAATAAAATAATATAGAACTATACATAAAACAGTAGACAATTGGTTTCCTGGTTTTCATGTGGCAGTCTATTTATATAATATGGAACCTTTGGGGAAACTGGGTGAATGGTATCAGGGATCTCTCCGTACTATCTCTGCAACTTTCTACAAATTTATAATTAGTTCTAAAAAAAAAAAAGCTGAAAAATTTATTTATAACATTTGGATGCTTGCTACATATTTATGATTAAAGTAGTAGTCATTTTGGATTTATTCACATGCAATCTCAGTTTTTAAATACATTTTCTGATTAATAGTACTGACCCTGTTTATCTCTAGATTGTCAAAATTTGGGGTAAATACCCAACAGATCTTGAAATCCTTATTTGAGGCATTTATGCCATATGCATGTACACCATTGACTTTATTGGTTCCTATTAGAGCTGAATGTTATAAGGATAGAATAATCAATTTTTCAGTCATCAGATTTTTTTAAATTGCTAACAATTTCTGACAGTGTTTTCCAATTTCAACCTCAGATTTCTAGCAGTGGGCTACTAGTTCCCATGATCTCAGTTGCCTCCTGGCAAGCAGATGCAGCCCACATCTGTTCACCTTGAGTTACAAGTCACTTCCTTTACAGATTACTTTGGTGGACTCCTTGTCTTTTATGACCCTTTAATTGCTATTCAAGGCAATATAAATTAGAATTTGAATTCTTTCAGCTGTGTAATGTATTCTTCATCAGGATTATGCCTAGAAGTTTTTTATTTTGGTCATGAACTAAGATTGATGAAGTTAATGTTTTTAATTAATAAGGAAATTGCGTACATGTTTTGGTTTAAAGGTTAGTTGGTGATGAATCAACTGCAACCTAAGTAGCAATTTTATGTACCCAGAAAACAAATAATAAACATAGCTGTTAGTTGTATGCAAAATATACTTGAATTTGAAGGGAAGACAAAATCTATTGTCAAAAAAATGATTTTTAAAAGTACACAAGAAAAAAATTGTTAATGGGATATCTTCGATTTATTCTATTGGTAAACTCCTGAATTTTGGAAATAGCTAAATTGTAGCAGCTTAGAAATAATGAATACAGCAGGTATTATTTCTATAGTCTCAAATATTCTCAGAATACATATATGTGTATATATATGTGTGTGTGTGTGTGTGTGTGTGTGTGTGTGTATAACTATATGAATAACATATATAGTAAGTTACTTAGGTTATTGGATATAAACAGGGACAGAAATTTGACATTTATAGCTACTGGGAAGGCACCAGGAGTATTTTTTCCCTGTTTCTTGGCATTCTGGTGCAAAAGGAAACTCCATCTCTCTTAGCTTCATTCTTACACACACACACACACACACACACACACACACACACACACACACACACACACACACACACACTGACATCTCATCCAGTTAAGAGGCTATCAAATGGGAAACATTTGAAAGAGCTTTAAAATGATTATTTACTCTAGCCAGCTTTTTGGCCCTTGACCCATACCCAAGGTACATAGTAAAGAGATTTTGATTAGAAGGTTTAAATTCATTTTGATTTCCAGAGCTGCTCTCATATTTTACATTATCAGTTGTGTTGTCTGTGAAGTAAATTCTTATTCCCTTTTTCTCGCAAACTTTGAACCTAAAGCCTAAAGCTTTAGATGCACATCTGCCTACTGGAAAACATTCAGCAATAAATGAGTCTGTAATTTAACCACCTTGAAGAAAATAAATAGCCTCCCTTTGACAATGAAATGGAACAGGCTCGACCACCTGCATTAGCAGATTTCTCCCTGAGCTATTGGATTTCATGGCACCTTTTCCTTTGTCCTGGTGGTAACTATTATTTATTATCATATAAACCTGCCGTCTCCAGGGCGTGTGAAACTTGCACTATATTTTTTGCCATTTAAGTATCTACTGAATCACCTCTGCATTCTTGTTCTTATCAATATCCTGCTATGCAGGTTGTGGTGTCACATTTTAAAGACTCCAAGATTTTAAAATAAAAATGCTACAAATAATCTAGGTTCTCAATGGCAACCTGGAGCTGACATGAAACTCTCTATGTGAATGGCTGTGATTACCTCACCATCCTTGTGTGTGCATAGGAAAACTCCAGCTGATGTATCTGCAATGATGAATTTTATAACAAATTATTCAGGAAGTGACAATTGATTAATAATAAATAATCATTAACACAAATGAACATTTTCTTTATATTTGCTGTTTTGCCAAAAACAGCCTTGCAGAATTAAAGGATATGCTTCTTTTGGGAAAGCAGATTTAGAACATACTTTAGTAGTACACACTATTTAAGAACATAGGTTAGATCAGAGATAAAATTGACCTTGAATCCTGGTTCTGATATCATCTATCTGTGTGATTTGGCTTGTTATTCAAATATTTATGAAATTCTGTACCAGTAGTAGCAGCAGTAGTACTAGCAGTAATAGTAATAATACAATATTTAGGTTGTAGAATTGCTGTGCGAATTTTTTAAAATGCACAAATAATTTGGGCATACTGCCTAGATCATAGTAAAAATTCCGTAAGTTTCAATTACTTAATAAATGCTATTAGGCATTAAATTAAAATTTGCTATTATACCTTCTATAAATTGTAGTATATCTTTTAAGTTTTGTATTATTACAAAATAGCTTATTAAAAATCTGAAAAACAGTATCAGTCAGCAAACATTTTTATTGCCTACTATGTACCAGGCAGTGTACTACATATTAAAGAGTTAAGATTGAGTAAAACATCTTTCTTATTCCGAAATCTTAACATTTATTCCATATCCATATTGCTACAGCTCTAAATGAAGAATTTTGGCTATTATTATTCCTTCTAAACCTCAAGGTTTATAAACAAACTCTATTGGCCAGGGAATGTGTGTTTCTATGAGCATAAAAAGAAAACGTGTAGAAGATTTAGGTAACAAGAGCCTAACTTACCGGTGTCTATTTCACTCATGTGCTAAGAAGGACCCAGATAGGCAGTGAAGGGTAAAGACCTGAGTACCATCAAAGAACAGGTCTCTTCTGCCATCCTGTGTCTCTTATTTTCACGTTGTACATTTTTATGTAATGTCTTCTAGAGATCCAACTCATGTATCCTCAGTTAATCCAGGAAAATGAGGAAAAGGTTGAATGAATGAGGGAATATCATGCCTAATTCTGTACTATTACTACTACAACAACTACGACTACTGCTGTCGCTATTACTGGTATAGAATTTCAGAAATTCTTACAAGATTTTCTAGAATGACAACTCAGCAACTTGTGCTTACATTCAAAGGCTAATACAATCACACCATTTCCCCAGTAACTGCAAAAGAGTCTGAGATGATAAGGATTTTGGTTTCTTTGCATCTGTGGTAGACAATAAAATTGATCCAGCCCCTTGGTTATCTAACATCCACAACACCATTATCCCATGCTTAATTTAAAGGTGGTATGCATGAATTCCAGGAGAGTCATCTTGAGGTCTTATCCTGTTGTCACAGTTGTTTATGCCATCATCTCTAACAGTCCCTGGGCTGTCCTCATGGCTCACTTGTAGCTTTAAAGGATAAGTTACTTGTCTGAAGCATACAAGATAGAATGATAGAGAAGTCAACAGGATATATGTGATTAAAGGAAAAATCACCATATGTATCCAACACCTGCTGTGCACCAGGATTGTTCTACATGCCGAAGACACAGTCCTGAACCCAAGTGTCATGGAGGTCACTCTGTATTGCAGAAAGACAGAAAATAAACATATGACAAAGGGAAATATTTTGCAGTCAGAATTGGTTTGAGGACTATGAAAATTTGGTGGTACAAAATGTTTGTGGTACAAAATATTGGAGCTGGAATGGTGGGTTAGAGTTTGAGCAGGGATGTGTTTTAGGTTGAATGGTCAGATAAAAATCTCTCTGATAATGTGACATTTGAACTAAAATCTAAAATAAATGAGAGCAGCAAACTATACCTATAGTTATTTTAAGAAGCAGTTATAAATAATTTCTATGGTAATATAAGTAAAGCAGACTTTTTGTGAGCTAGTGCGTTTGGGTTGATCATCCATATCCTTCACCTTCTTTTTGATAATGGATGAATTGTGTACACTACCCTCACTTCCTCTGCATTTTTAATAGTAGTAGTACATTTTTGGGATTTTTTTTTCATAAACACCAAAATCTAATTGATTCAGTAAATATTTTCTCCCAACACTTCATGTCTTCAAATCATGTTGCTATACCAAGGCACATAAAGAAACAAGATGCCCTGCACTACTGCTGTGGGCTTCTCTTTAAATAACTGTGACTCCGAAGATTAGCAGTCCAGTGTTGCTTTTACCATAGTTCATTACTCTTGGATGAATGAGGGCATGTAATGAAAACTGCTGTATCTCATTTCCTAAACTACCACTTGAATGTCTGTGCCATATGCTCTTCTGGGATACAACACCAACAGAAAAACATCTCATAATCACCATTTCTGAAAATTTCAGTAAAAGAAATACTTAGCAGTGGGTCGTTTACACGTCTGTAAAATATTTGTGAATGTCTGCTTTGTTGGCTATGTCAACTCAGCTCAATTTGATTTCCTGATCCCTAATGCTGAATGCAGAGATTCAAAGCCCAATATTGAAATGGGGTTGATTTTAATCCTATTCATTAATTATTTGAAGTTTTTGAAGCAGAATCCTCTGAAGTTAAATATTTGTATTAGTTTTTACCCAACAATTTACATAATCTGCCTGTGGGGTTGACCCTGAGCTTTTGTAAAGACTCTGCTGTACTGGTGGGTATGTGAGCAAGTAGAATTTCCTGCTTTCCTAACTTTGGGAAAAAAACAAAGACAACAAAAAAATGCCTTAGTACTTTAAATTGGGGTCTCTCTGAGTTGACTAGTTACTTTCCTACTTCAGTATATCTGTGGAAGTTCTCTTCAACTTGCAAGAAACATCAACACTTTCATCCTGCTTCTTTGAAGGGCAAGTATCCATAGGCTGGTCTCAATCAATAACTCATTTCTTGATGTATTGTTGAGAAGCCTAATAATGAACAGTCTTCATTCTTGGCTTTAATAATTTGTTCTTAAAGATGAAAAGAATATATTCTTTCTTTGGTAACCATTATTGTAGATTGAAGGGTTCTAATTAAAAGCATTGCTTTGTCCCATGTAGATTCTGATCCTATTGAAAAGGACAAAGAAATACATAAAATAAGAAGTCTACCACTTCAATTACTATTGTGTTAGGAAAATGGGGCTTCGATTTGGGTGGAAAATGAGTCTGTTAATACCGAATGCCACAATTTGGTATAGCCATCTGGACACAGGAAATGCTGGAGAACCACAGGCTTTCCTACCAAAGGATCAGGTCCTGTCTTATCCTGAGACCTAGAAGGAAATAGAAAATGTGCTTTCTGCTGGCAGTTAGAGTTCAAGGACAGGGGAAGGAGCAATGGGCCACATTTGCAGAATTCTTGCTCTCAAACTCACTAGTCAGGTATTATTACTTCTCTCACTTGGAAATATTAACTAAATGGACAAAAGAGAGGACTATGATTATACCCTAATATGATTCCATATAAAAATATGATGACAAGGGACAGAAACTTCCCTGACCCCATCCGACTCCTAACCAACTTTAATGACTTTCTGCATCTTATTTTTATACTTTTCCCTACGAAAAGAATGAATTGAAATGTTAGAACTATCAATAATATAGCTATATAGTCTGATATCCTAAACACTAAGAAACCTGCCAAGGTCCACCTGTGTTTCAGTATTCATTATTACTGCACTGTGACACTTTTCAAACCCTTAACTGCGTCTGTTCTACGAAAGGCACAGAGACAGATAAGAGGATTTAGGTGACAAAGGAAATTATATTTCTCAAGTACCCTGATCTATGCTAGCAAATAGGTTAACTGCTGTCATAGGTATTATCCCATTTAATTCTTGCTAGCATCCGATGAGGTAGGTATTATTATTTCAAATTTACAAATGTATAAAAATGGGATGTCCCAAGTTCACTAAAGATGTGAACCTAAACCCATCTGATTTCAAAATTTGGTCTAAGTAATTCATGAGGCTGCTAGTGCTGTTCTCCAGTCTCTTCAGTGGCGCTTGGCTATTGAATTTCTAAAGTCAAAGAAAAGACTGGACAAACTTATTATTACAGTAGATTCAGGAATCTAAGTTGTGATTTACACAGTAGGAACTTAGTTAATCTTTGCTGAGTGAATGAATGAATGAATGAAGAATTAATCAATGTTGATTATATTGTTATGATTTTCAACTGACACATCCTTGTGATCTGTTCTGTTCTACTAATGATGTAGGTGAATAATACAAGTCACAGTCACAAAGTGTGTCCTGGAGGTGGTGGGAAAAAGTAAACTGAACATGGTACTTAATACATCCACAACCATTTCTCTAGGAGGACTATTTCCTGAGTTCATGATAAAAGAATTCATTGGGGAGAGAGAGAATAAAGTTGATGGACATCTTTGTTTTTAAGAATACATAAACCTAGCATGTAAAAACATAGACCATTCTTGTATTTGAGAAGCTTTAAAAAAATTGGTTATATACTTACCTATACATACATGTATGCACTCACATACACCACATACCCATACATGTTAAGATGTTTAATTATAGTAAGTAGTCATGATTTTTCCAGGTAGTTATATAAAAAATATAAAAATGTTTCACAGTTCCTTAGCATTTCTGCCTTATGCTTAGAAATAGAACCTAAAGTTAAATAATAAGTAAAATTGAATGATAGGCCTCTGTGATTGCTGGTTTTCTGTGCATCATAAATTTATAACAATGATCTGTGTCACTTAGACACTGATAGAAGCATTACACTGGAAAAAAAAAACAAAAAAAACCCAACAAGAACAGAAAAGACACGAATGTGTCAGATACCATATTCAGTTAGGGTTAGTATTTCCCACCACCTCCTGGACTCACTTTGTAATTGTGATTTAAATTACCCATCCACATCATAAAACTCCAATTCCATCTGCTGGCCAGATCAGTGAGAGTTGATGTTTAAATCTCTGCAAGCATAGTCCCCCTTATCCATATCTAAAAATTAGTCCAAACGTATAGAAAATTCCCAACTTCATAAAAATGGTGAAATTAAAATGCAGACTTCTTTTCCCTATTTAGATTAATTTTTAAAAAATGTGTATTTGTTCTTTTTAGTGATACATGACAGTAGAAGGTATTTTGTCATATTATACATACATGGAGTATAACTTCCCATTCTTGTGGTTGTACATAATGTGGAGTTACACTGGTCATGTATTCATATATGAACATAGGAAAGTTATATCTGATTGATTCTACTATCTTTCCTATTCCCATCCCTCCCCCCAAAATTATTTTTTTAACTATACTATGGAAGTGACTTGAGACATTTTGTGATTTTTCCGCAGAGGAAATAAAATTTTAAATATAAAATACTATGGGTTCATTTGCTCATACTAATGAATGACTTTGAATCCATGGATCCATTTGGAAGTCATGTTCATATATCAAACATGAACTGTTTCCCCTGGTTTTCTCATTTAAGGTAATTGAAGTGCTTTATAAGTTCAGTGCAAAAGAAATTTAATATTTTTCTAATTCAAAGGTAAATTGCTGGTGAGGTAATAGATGCACTGAAATTATTATCATTCAAAATGTAATTCACATGCCACAAGAAGAAAGATGTGTTGCTGGGGGTAGATACCAACACTTACACATTTGTGCTTAGAAATTTGACTTCAGAAGCAGACCCAGTTTGATATTTATGGAAGAAATGGCATTGCTGTAAGGATATAATATCATGAACAGTAAGAGTTTATTCTACTGGAGAATATTTGGTGTTGAATACAGCACAAGAGAGTCTGTATTTCATACTCCCTCAAATATTTATTTACTAATGTAAAATTTATGTTGAAAAAATATTGACTTACTAATGTAAAAAATTAGTATTGATTTACTAGTATAAAAATAATTGAAAATATCCACCTGGTCTCTGGCTTCATGAATCCCTAAAGATACCACTCCCAGTTTCCCCATGAAACAGACAAAGAGTCAGGGAAAAATGATGAGTAACATACTTTGAAAAACCAAGTTTATATATATCAGTTTCCAAGAAAACATTCGAGGATTTGCTAATCTTGATAAAATATTAGGGAAGAATTGAGAATCTTAACATGACATTAATATATTAATTATTTTACATAACGAAGTTCAATTTTTCCTATGTTACTTCTGCTGCTTATCTTCTTAAAGAAAAAGTTACACAAAACACAAACAAATACATTTCAACTGTATCATGTTGCCAAATATCAGTGTCATATTGCACCTGTTTCAGCAGAGGATCAGATTCATCTGAGGAAGTGTTTTCTTTCCTTCATCTTTTTTAAGTTTTCAATAATAATTTGTCTTACCCTCTTTTCCATCATCTCTCTCACCCTCGGGAAGTAACCAGTCAGAATCTCTAAACACATGCTATGGGAATGCATATTTTTAAAATGTTTCTCCAGTGACACTAATGCCGAACTGTGTGTGTGATCAACTTAAAGGGTACAAGAAGTGCTGTAAAAAAGAAAAAAAAACTCTACAAGGAGAGAATGAGCTTGAATGCGAATTCCACAGGATAAAATGTGGCATATCAAGCTCAGGTGTAAAGGGGACTAAGAGGAATGATATGGCAGTAATTACAAAGGAAACAATACTCTAATAGAACTAAGTCCCAATTGCTGTTAGCTGGGGCAAAATAGGCTCCACAAAAATCATATCAATATCTTCAAAACTGATTAAAGAAACTCTCCCTCTAGTCAGGAAAATAAAGATCAAATTATTGAATGAGAAATCATAGGATATGCATGGCAGGCAAAGAGTGGAGATGCAACCTACCAACTGGCATACCATCCAGAAAAAGAAATCAGGAGAGCTGAAACAAGGAATTATCAAATATATAAACTGAAGACATCTTTCCAGAGCTGATATATCCTTCCATTGAAACTGAAAGAATTGACTACCTTCCAAGCAACATGAAAAGACACCTATCTACCTATACTTAAGTGTTTAAAAAATAGTTAAATTTTTTTTTTTTTTTATCGTGGGGGAAAATGTGGTTAATTGAAATGGAATAAAGATCAGCTCTTTTATAATTTCACTACAAGGGTAAAATTCAGAAGACAAAGTAGTACTAATTACTGTTAAAGCCACATTGAGTAGCTGAAGTGAAAAGCAAAACACGATCTTTTAATATACAACGTGCATACCTAAATCAGTAAGTATACTAAAGTCCAAATATAATTTTTAAAGGCATGAGTACAGAAGTCACAGGTGAGGATACACATAGCTAATCTAATTATCAATAATCATTAATATTACTAGTACAGATTGACTATCCTTTATTCAAAATGCATGGGATCAGAAGTGTTTCAGATTTCGGAAATTTTAGACTTTGGAATATTTGCATAAATGTAATAAGATCTTGACAGTGAGAACCAGGTCTGAACCAGAAATTCATTTACATTTCATCTGCATCTTATACATATAACCTAAAGTAATTTTATACAATTTGTGTGTGAAAGAAAGAAGGTTTTGTGTTGTGAAATTTTTTACTTATTGTGTCAGTACTCAAAAAGTTTCAGATATTGTAACATTTTGCATTTTGTATTTTTGGAATTAGGAATGATCAATCTAAAAATAAAAATGTAAACAGTAAAATAAGACACCTTTTTTTACTACCAAATGTGCAATGATCTAAAATGTCATATATTGTATATTGACAAAATTTCTATCATCACTGAAATGTGAATTGGTTTGAGTTTTTGGAAAATTACTTTTTTTTTTTTTTTTTTGGATACCAGAGATTGAACCCAGTGGTGCTTAAACACTGAGTCACATCCTCAGTCATTTTTATTTCTTATTTTGAGACAGAGTCTCACTAAGTTGCTTGGGGCCTTGCTAAGTTGCTGAGGCTGGTCTCAAATTTGTCATCTCCCTGCCTTAGCCTCCTGAGACACAGGGCTTGCATATGTGCCCCATCATGCCCGACTAGAAAATAACTTTTTTTATTTGGAAGTTGAAGCTTCTTTTAGAAACCTAGCTTTTAAAAAAATCCAAAAATGAAATCAATTCTATTATAAGCATGAATTATAATTATGGAAAATTATTAATATCAAATAGCCAACAAAATTTCTGCTAGACCCAGTTTTTATTGATTACAAGTTAAATAGGTTGAATAGTAGTGAAAATGTAGAATTACTGTCACTAAAATGGTAGTTTTTTTGAAGCATATTTTAAGAAGAAAATGAAAATAGAATATTAACTAGAAGGAGGATATAAATGATAATTAACATTAGCACTTGTTTTCCTTTAAATAGATTTGTATGGAAAAGCAAATAAAGAAACATACCAAAATATTAACCACAGCTATTAGTTGAAAGGGAATAGTGGCAATTTTTTACTTTCTTTAATGAATATATCTGTGTTTTCTAATTCTGTAGTATAAAGCTATTTTTACAATAAAATATTATGATAAAAAGATAAATATTTATTATAAAAAATTACCTAGCGAATTACTCAAAGACCAAACCTATTACATAATATGTGCTATTAAAGTATGAACAAAGATAGGGACATCCTGATCAAATGCTACACCAATTCAGTCTAATTATGGGCTGACTGTGATGATTGAGCTTGCCCTATAAAATAGCAAAAAGCGTAATTTGATATATGTTATATATGATGAAGATGTATAAATCTATGAATGCATAAAAATCATTTTTGCACAACGCCATTTTTTTACCATATATCACTTAAGAAATGTTAATTCTATCTGCTGATAACCATCACGAAATTTAACTGTAAAAGGATAATATTCTATATGCTGATTCTACGTGATAAAAGTGTATATGATGTCTTTAAACTTATGAAGTTGGGGCCCTCCTACTGTAGAATATTCAGTAAACTGTTAGATACTAAAGATATGTCTAGGAATAAATGCGTAGTAGTGTTTATAAAGATTCAAAACTTGTCAAACAGTGTCTGTATGTAGATTTATGAGCAGAAAAGGAGAACAAAAAGAAGTATTCCAGCCCAACATGGTATCATGCCCCTGTAATCCCTGCTCTTCTTCTTGGAGACTGAGGCAGGAGGAGCACAAGTTCAAGACTAAATAGAGCAGCTTAGTGAGACCCTTTGTCAAAAAACAAAAGAACAAGCAAATAAGTGAAAATATTCCAGAAATATTCAGAGTGATGAAGTGATATGCCCAGGTCAAGTGACAAACCTTTTTTATGTTTGCTAAAAATGAGATGACACACATTTTCTTTAATAAAATATTGCCAGTAAACCTCACTATATTAAAGATTACCCTCCTATTTTACTGTTTCAGTGTTTCACTACCTAAATAATTCTAACTGCAAACAAAATTGTAGCACTGTCTATCATATTAAATAAATCATAATTAGAAGGGCAAAAATGAAAGGTAATAAAGCACGGGTCACTTAATTATTTTGTTCAGACCCTCAGGATTTGGATTTGATAATACACCTTATTTATGTCTTGAAGTCTCCAAAATCAAGCAGAAGAGATCACGATCGAATCCTCTGTGGGTGAACAGGAGCATTGAAATCTGGAGTTAAGAGAGACCGGGAGTAGTCCTTCCCAACCTTGGGAATCCTGCTTAGCCAAAGGGCAGCTTTAGCAGAATACAAAGGGGGGTCATGACAAATGCCATCCATTTGGAAACAGTCTGAGTTTTGAGTACATCTCTAGTGCTTTGTGAGAGTTTCATGGTGATGTGTTCTGTTTCATACTCTTCTTGCTATGGACAAACGAGTTCTCAAATATTCATAAAGAACTTTTGCAGCTTAATTGCATTGTATTCTAATGTCCCATTAGCTTCTTTTTCACGCATCTTCTTTCTTGAATCTTCTGGCCTTTTCCCATATGCATTTGACAAAAGAGTTACAGATAGAGATGTTCTATATTAGATGGAGGAAATGCTTCATGTACTACTGTCTGAAATGTTCAGTGTTGGCCATCATGGGTCTTACCTCAGCATTTGTGGGGACACAGGAAACCAATTAGTGGCTGATAATTTCCAGGAAATTAATAATTCATACATATGGTTAGCATTCTGATTCTAGCCAAATGATTTGTTTAACTGATGGCTGGAGCTCTCAAAGGGACTGTTAGCACAGTGGAATAGCTGGACTTTGTTAATTGGACTATATGATAATCCTTGTGATTCACTACTAGAAAAATTAAACCAAAACACACAGTGCAATTGTATATCCAGAATGTAATATGTTAAGGCACAATCTATATTCCAGAAAAGATATTTTTCTTTTAACACTGTTATTGTTATAGTTTTCTTTTAACACTATCCTAATTAATTTAGAATTCTATAAAAAGAAATATTAACACAATTTAGTTGTGTTATTAAATCTAATGTTGCTTTTCCCAATGTCCTATTATATGCTAATTGGTCAGTGATACCTCTGATTATTTATAACCCACTGTGTTCATTCATCAATTACCTACAGAATGTCAGGCCCACACTGTGCTATGCACTTTCAGATATTGCTTCATTTTTTCTCCCCACCCCTTCTTGGGGTAGTTATCTATGTATTCATGGAAGACTCATGCTCAATTATAAGTTCCTCAGGGAAATCTTGACACCTGTCTAGATCATGCTCCCCACTTTATATTCTCTCATAGAATATCGCTTACCTGGATGGCACTTATGTTTCCAATCTCATTTAAATTTATATGAGAGACTCCTGAGTTATTGTTGCTCTCCTAGTATATGAGTCTTGTAAGTGCAAAGGTCATAACTGTTGCTGCCACTGTAAGTTATTCCCTCTTTGTTTTAAAACAATTTTTATTGTGGCAAAACAGTAGATTTTGACAGAAGTTTGTAGAGCCAAGCACTAATGGAATACCAAAAAAAGTTATATTACCATTTTGAGAAATGTTCAGTTCTAGGAGAGAGATCAACTAAAGATTTCTTCTTGAGTAAATCTGCAAGAATTTGTGATGATCTGGATGGGTAGTTCATTAGGTAGGGGAACTATTTCTGTAAAAAGGTCATACACTAACTATTTTAGACTTTGTGAGCTGTTGCAGCTTGTGACCATTATTCCATCACCACTGTATGCCTTGTGAACCAAGTATTGTGCCAATGTAGCGAGAAATAAAAAATAATGAAAGATCTGAAATGCTCAGTAACACTTCTCTGGAGGAAGTTTCATCTAAGTTATCTGAAGGATGCTTTGAAGCTGGAGTCTTCAACCTCGATGTCTCGGAACATGTTTGTTGGTCATAACTGGAGCAGAGGTTGTCTCTGGCATGGATGGAAGCCAGGGATTTTGCTAAATATATCACAATGCCCAGAATAGTACCCTCTCTTCCAACAACAAGGAATTATTTGGTACAAAATACCAATAAGTTTGAGGTTGAGACACCCTATTTTAGAATAATAATGCTGCCACTTCATTTTAAAAATACAACTTAATTTTGTGGTCCTCAATTATTACTTTTAAACATTGCAATTGACAGTAAACGTGTGTGTGTTTGTGTATGTGTGTGTATGACTTCATTTTATAAGTGCCAAGAAACTATATGATTACTTATTCAAAACAATTTACCGTTTTTATTATCTTTAATGAAATCACACTTAATAATTCACTTTTAGCTTCTTCCTTTTGAATTTCTTTTGTATTCCAATCTTAAACCTCTATGGTACGCCAGTCTTTCAGATTTAGTCCTATGACCATACTCAGTGTGCTGGTAGAATCTCTGCCTGGTGCACTTGTACACTTCCATAGGGTTCTGCACTAGTGAGCTCTTAGATTTTTATTGGATGACTTGAAACAAAGTATTTATTTCAGAGGCTGAGCAAGTAAATGTCTGTTAAAATGTAGAAATCAATTGATGAAAACAGTCATTTGCTGTAGTATACATAGTAAATTTTTGATCACTAGAAATTCCCTCAATTAGAGTTCTGAAATCACATATGATTAAGCTTCTGGATAATTTGCTACGGCTGTTACAATCTTTTTCAGGAAATAGCTCTGTTCTTTTACTTTTTAATAACTATCACTCTGTGGATCTTAGCAATGATCTTTCAGATCATTAGCTTTCCTTCAGGGGTAGACCACTAGAGGAGTGGAAATTTGATTGGCATTTATCTCCCAGCATGTCTTTTTTAAAAAAGGATAAAAAATGATGATAAATTAAACCTTAGGTGCTTTAAGATACCTTTTGGCATACTGGATATGTTGATATTTCTTCCAAAATAAAGCAAAAATAAACCTTCAGATGATTTTCTTTCCTTTATGCAAACACTGTATTTTCTCATAGTTGTTTTTCTAACTTACATTGAAGATAATGGTTCTATCCATTCTCTAAATATTTTAAGTGTAACATTTGTATTCTGTTTATGTTTTCATGGTTGTTTGTACTCACTTAATATTCCTCCTTAAAATGCAGTTTGAAAACAAGTTATGGATTAAATGGTATACTTGCATGGAGTATAAATTTTCAACCTGAAGAATAAAATGAAAAGCACTGCTAATATTTAGTTGTTGTTGGCATTGACCTGAAAGTAAAAAGGTCAATGCACCAACTTAAGAATACATAGTTTTAACACAGGCACTTCCCAATGTATAGATTATTGAATATTTTGAAATATAGAATAGCATGGTGTCATTCATTGGGAATTCCTCTGAGGTTTCCAGAATTTTAAGTGAAGTTATAAACTTTCTATGTTCATCTAAATATTGACAATCACTGATTATAGTGCCGATTAGGGAGTAACCCATATTCTTTATGCATTTTGTGACAGAACCTGGTAGAGAAGGAAACAGTGTTGAGAGTGGATGCAGTAACAAGGGTCATCCAAGAGGAACACAGACAAAGTAGAAATGGGAGATGAACTTTTTTCAATCTCTCTAATTCAATTCTGTAGGGCAGATGTAGTATGCCATGTCCAGTGTGCCAGTTTCAATGATTTATGTCCTTTTCCACTAATGCTGCTAACATGTCCTTTGCACTTACAAAGATGCTATCATAACTAGTTAGGAGCTGGTCAAATGTGGCAGTGGGTATTATATGGCCTTGCTTTTTTCCATTTCTGTCTTTGCTAAAATATGAAACCAGCTAAGGTTCCTTCTTGCTACTTGCCAACATGTAGGCATCTCAGGAGCTACTTTTTGGATTCTGTCTCTCCTAATGAAACTGATTGTATACAGGGTTTTTCTTTTCTTAGTAAACCAGGGTTTTGTTGAGTGATGCACCAGTACTATGAAGTTACCCCTTGTCTGTCTCTGATGTTTTTGTGATGCTTGATGGTAAATTATCAGGGATGACTGTATTTTCTCATTTCTAGCTTGTGTTTGCTGCTCAGTGGTATTATAGCTCACCCTTTGGCTGGTCACTGATTGATGACTATAAAGGTGATACTGTCTGGAACCTGATCATACGGAGGTTTATGTAAATGTGCATGGTCATGACTTAGCTTGCAGAATGATAGTCATCTTGGCCAGATCACTGCATGCCAAAGGATTTTGTTCTTGTAGATTTTTAAATATACTTCTTTTGAAAATCAACATAAGACTAAATAGACCACAGAGGATTTCTATAACACATAGATATTTGGATCAGAGCTGGAGTTGGAGATGGTTTGCTCATATTATACGAATCTTTCCTCAGACTCTCTAAGGTGTCCGTGAGAAGCTGTCATGTATAATTTCTTATAATAAGTAGGGTTGATTTTACAAGTGGAACATATGACTTTGTTTTATGTATACAATATAAAATCATAATCAGGCATAAGTGGACATGAGAAAAACCAGTAGCCAGATGAAACATTTACAACTGTTTCTGAGTTTTTCTGTTTTTTTCCCCTTTACTGTGAGCTAATTCTTTCTTTAATCTTTCTATATCTCACTCACAGACAAATTTTGCCAATGCCAATGTTTAAGAAAATACATGGGAGAAAGTAGGGAAAAAAATCTATCCATCAATACATTTTTTCTTTAAACTAGGGGAAAATTCCATCTTATTAGTTGAGGGAAAGAGTCTTCTCACATGAAATGTAACCATTCAGTAATATATAGTCCAAGCAACAGGCAAACTATACAAGATAAATTAATAAACAAAATAATCTGACATAGAGAAAACAATACAGTTTGCACTACAGCTTGACTCAACGTGAATATTCTATGAAAGTCAGCGTGCTGAGAATGTTGGAAAATGGCAGATATCCTATTTGTGGTTCCAGAATTGCTGTGTTGTGTTCATTTCCAAATGTTAAATTATCTTTTCAACTAACTATAGATTTTAGATGTTTATGAGTAGAAATCTACCATGGTAAACGGTTAAGCAATTAATAATTGCAATTTAAATTTTTAAAGCCCTCTTCCATTTAGTGTTATCTTAGTCCATTTGGGCTGCTATCACAAAATACTTTAGACTAAGTAAATTATGAACCACAGACATTTATTTCTTGCAGTTCTGAAGGCTGAGCAGTCCAAGATTAAGGCTGCCAGTGATTTGGTGTCTGGCGAGGGTCTGTTTCCTGGTTTACAGACAGATTTCTGTTCTCATATGGCAGAAGCAGCTAAGAAGTTCCCTGGGGTCTAAGGGCACTAATTCCATGGTAAGGGCTCTGCCTGTTGACCTAATGCCTCTCAAAATGCTTCACCTCTTAATACTAGTTTTGGCATTAGTTGTCTAAATATGAATATTGGCAGGACATAAACATTCAGACTGTAGAAGCCATATAATTTACAAAAAGGAATATCTCCTTTTTCTTCCTTTTTTCCTTCCTTCTTTCTCTCCCTCCCTCCCTCCCTCCCTCACTCCTTCTTTTTCTTTTTTTCTCTTTAGTTTAGTTTTTTTGAGTTTTAATTTTTTTCCAAACACCTTTGCCACAAAGAAAAATTTAAGCTTTTTACATTTTTACTTTACTTCAGAAAAATGTGTGTCATAATCTACTACATTTTTCACAATATTGTTTGCCTAAGTTTACTAATCAGAGCAAATTAAACCTAAATTTTATTTAAAAAAAAAGCAATAATTTTGAATATGTCGATCATAAATTTTGGTCTGATATTTATTGATAATATTAATTCCTTGCTACTGGTTTTGAGAAAACATTAGCTTTGTGAGAAATAACATACAGGTATGTGTCTTGGTTATTTTTTTAACTTTATTATAGAATTATTAAAAATACACACAAAAAAAGAGAAAAAATAGTATAATAATGCAGTATAAGGAATCACAACATATTCATCACTTTGTTTCAACATTTATTCTACTTACTATTGATTTTGTTTGAACCTTTTTTCAGTTTGCTTACTCTACTGGAATACATCCTAGATAGCATATTGTTTTATCTCTAAGTATTTCACCTTTTCACTTTTCTGGCTAAAGACTTGTATGTGTTCATGTCACCACTATGCAAATTGAGGAAAATTTTTAAAGTAGTTTAAATTTTGTGACAATATTTTAAGAGGTTTGATAGGATATCCTCAGTTATAATCAAACTTAAATCTTTCCAATCAGATAATTGAAAATTATCCAGAAAAACTGACTTAAAACTAAGAGTAATGCAGAGGGATATAAAGGATAAAATATGACATCTTTCTTCTTAGCATCCCCAGTTTCAATATTTCTGAGATATTTGCTGTTTAAAATGAAGACGATAAGATTTTGCAGAAAACATTCCAGGTTAATCCCTTTGGAGTTGATTTTGGCTATTATGTTATTGTTTGCATAACCAGAGAGAGTGGAATGCTCTCTTTCACTTATAGGCATCTGTCTTTTAAGTTTTCTGCATAGTTGTTGTGCATTTAAACTGCATGAAGCAACTAGAATTGGGAGAAGATGTGGTCCAGGCAAGAAGGGGCAGATGGATACATTCAGTGTGCTGAGTGGCGTATTGTGTTTATGCATGCATTTCTCTTTGGAGCGCCTTTTGGGTTGGGGAGATTATTAGAGGACCACTGGAGTCCCTATACTAATTGAATGCTTGGTTTATGTGTCTTTTGTTTGTTTCATTCATCTCCTTTACATGCAGCATTCACTGCAGTGTTGAGGACCACTGGAGTCCCTATACTAATTGAATGCTTGGTTTATGTGTCTTTTGTTTGTTTCATTCATCTCCTTTACATGCAGCATTCACTGCAGTGTTGCTGCTGGCAGAGTACTTATTTCTCAATTTCTGTTACAGGATTGCTTATTTTTATTTCCAATCTGTTGTGGACCAATACTTTTGCAAAATACTGTAAAAATGAATTAGCAGAATAATGGAATAAAAGAAATCAAATGCATAAAACAATAAAACATACAGGCTTTATTATTCTTATTCTTATTATCATTACTACTACTACTACTACTACCAGAGATTGAACCCAGGGGTGTGTAACCACCGAGCAACATCCCCACCCCAGTCTTTTTTTTTTTTTTTTGAGACAGGGTCTTGCCAAGTTCCTAAGATTGGCCTCAAACTTGTGATCCTCCTGCCTCAGCCTCCCAGGTCACTGGGATCTCAGGGTGTGCCATCATACCCAGCTCTTTTTTTTTTTTTTTAAATTAGGAGTTTTAACAGAGAAAAAAAAACTAGTCTATCAAATTGCTTTGAACATTTCCAAATGTTGTCTCTGAAGGTCTGTTCCCATCACTTCTCAAACAGGTCACTTTGTCATGTGGCCCTAATCTGCAGATAACCCTTACTGTAGCATCAGTCCAGTTTGTTGATCTGTGTGCAGCGGTGACAATCACAATATTGAAGGAATTGCCTGTATATGTATATGACACTATCATGGGCCAGCAAGTGCAGACCCCAACCAAAGAATTGTGGAGTGCCCCGAATACTCCCTGATTGTGCCAGGTTTTAACTGGATTGCCAGATGATCCTAGCTTCATTCCTGGAGGATGACTCAGGGGACCAGGGATTCTGGGAGACACTGTGAAGGAGGGTTCCATCAAAACCTGTTTCCCAACAAGTGTGGAAGTATTTCAGTATGGTAGCAATTGGTGTACCCATACATAAACCCTACCAGTGTCTGCCATCTGAAAATCTGCACTGATCCACATCCCCACACCTACAGACCCTGGAGGCAGGGAGATCACTCTTGCCTCTATGGGTAGCCAAGATCTGACATACTAGATGCTAAGCAGGGTTTGTTGAGTTATCAGGTCTGTATGAAAGAGTTTGCAGATGGAACACTTCTCTTTTAACATTTGTATCAAGACATGGTGATTCAGATACTGAAACCATGTGTATATATGTCAGTGTCAGGATGTGCAGACCTACCTTTCCAATCAGATGTAAAAGGCCTCAAACATAGCAAGGAAAAACAAATTATTTTTTACTCCATGTCCATGTCAAAGACTTGTTATTGTCCTTTGCTTTGACAAATGTTCAAACCTGTTCCTATTTGAGTGTTTGCAGCTACAAAAATTTAGCTTTCTTCTCATAAGAAGAAATGTTAATTTAAAAAATCAATTCTACTTTGCATCAAGGCCTATTCTATAAGAAATTCTTTTTAGACCTTTATTCTCAATATTTTTAGATGATTTATTTTCTTTATCTGAGAACAAGCGCTGGGGTGGATATAGAATATTAACTGATGAAAGAGGATACAAGATAAATGAGAACCCTATCATTAATGGATGCACAGTATAGAATGATTATGACAGATTTATGCATAAACATCAGCTAGAAAACAGTATTGAGCTACTGTAAGGCTAAATGCTCAAAGAAATAAACTGTATACAGCAGTCACTACAATTTGTCTAGTTCAGGCCTGTGCATAAGAGTTGTTCCCAACACCTACCTTTAGTCTCCTTAATGAAGAAGCACAAAGTCATTCTTTAGATGTCTTCAGAGATGCCACTTCTTTCAGAGCCACTTCAAGGGACAGTACCTATACCCATAATTAATTAGGTGTCCCTTCCTTGAACCTGTCATTTTGACATGGTTCTTATCCTATCATTTTGACATGGTCCCTTTACTTCTGGTTTTTCCTGTATTGTTAGCCTCACGTCTGACATGTAGAGTCTCAAATAGCGTGTACTGATTCAATAGAATAAATAATAGTTTCTGGACCTATTGCTATATCTTCCCAAACCATATGGCATTATTTTAATTTTCTAAAAAACATTCTCTGCCCCAACTTTTGCTGAGAAGATCTATGAATAGAGCACAGCATCCTACTCTGGAAGGAGAAATGATTCTATTAAAGATTCATGCATTCTGGTGGAATTCTACATATGTATTTTTAAAACTATACAAGAACTAAGATACATGTATTTTCTACACCACATCCCTGAATTTATTACCTTTCTCTAAAAAAAAAATTATCTTTTTTTCTTATATATTTAATGGGATTTGTTGAGTCTTTGGTATAGACATGTTTTATTTCCAGAGTAATGAGATACTTCCGATTGTGGTAGGGCATCACGTTCTGCCTCAAATGAGATGTGCCAAGCCAAACATGAACTGGAATGCCAAACATTATGTCTTGTGTGTGTGTCAGGTGTATGATCTATTCCCAAAACCCAAATGCAGTGCAATGACATATTTTACTATTCGTGAACTTTACCTTCTGTTAATATGATTGAAGCAACTGGAAATGGAAATTGTCAGGGCAATTTAACAAAGAAGCCCTGTAAAATTTATTATAGCCCAGGTAGTAAAAATCAGTTTAGAAGACATATTCTTCAAACCTGAATTTTATTTGGTGAAACATGTTGGTGCCTGACCTTTCCAGAAACATACCAAAAAAGGAGTCATTTAGAGGTCCCTGTCTTAAAGTATAAACAGCAGCCTGATCAGATTCGGCTGCAGGTTGCTCACAGTCTATGACAAAAAGCATAAGTATACCAAATAGCCACATGACTGGATATTTGGATGAGTTTGATGCATCTTTTATGTAATTGCATACTGCACAAAGCAACAAAATGTCTATCTTATTCACTGGAAGCATATAATTATTGAGCAAATCAAAGAATCTTCTAATTTGTAATTCATGTGCTTGTGAGGCAAGCACTCTACCAACTGAGCTATGTCCCCAGCCCTGGGAAACTTTGAAGTCGAGTTTTTAGGGTAGAAAATCAGAGGTGATGCTGCCCATTTTGTGGGTTAAAACCTATTTTTAAGGGGTGCATTTTCAAAGTACAAAAATGAAGAGTTGTTCAGTTTATGAAATACAAACTAATGCTTCATTCCTCATCTGTCCCCAGAGATACTCACTTTCAAGAGGTCCCACAAGTACTGTACATCAGGCATTTTCTGTGCATATTCATACAAGTGTATCCTCCTCAGTGTGCACACAAGAGGGGGTGCAGCTCAGTGGTTATGAGTGCAGGACCTGGGTCTAATTCCTGTGTTTCACCTACCAGCTGTGTGGCCTCAGGCATGTTGTGAAACTCCTACTCCTCCGTTTCCTCATTTCTTCTTAAATGAAAGCTTGGAAGAGCACCCTGTATCACTGAAGATGCATCCAGTTGAAGTTACCACTTTATTATTTTTGTAACAATTATAAATAACACCATAATGCCTATTTAAATCAAAAGAATTGAAGACACAAATGGAAGTGGTAACTGTATATCTACATTTTTTTTCATATTTACTCAAATGTATACCTATATACAGCATCTGGTATGCAACTTATTTTTTTGATCTGTGTCTTGGATATATAGTATTACATTTGTATATATGCAGATTCATTAATAATTCACCATATAATATTCCACTTCATAGAAATATTGTAATTTAATTTAGGATGGCTCTTTAGAGTCTCTAGATCTTGTTCTATAACGAAAATATTGGCAGCAGTCTCTTTCTTGTTTGAATTTTCTCCTACAAAATTGTATCTAAAGGATAAATGCATAGAATTGAGTCTAAGGGAGTATGCATTTTAATTGTTGATAGTTTTTGCTAAGCTTTTCTTCTGTAAGCAAAATGAGGAAGTTGTCATGTGAACAAGATGTTCTGAAGAGTGTTTCTTGAGGGGATAATCTTCATAGTAAAAGGTTATGCATGAGACACCAAGCTAGAAGAATCCAGTGGTAGAGTGCTCACCTAGCATCTAGCATGTGGGAGACTCTGGTTTCCATTCCCTGGATGTCAAAAAAAGGTAAATAATAATTTTTAAAAATTTAAAAATGATGGAAGAGGCCACGATAGCTTTCACAAATTGGTTTAGTTGGTAACAAGAGTTTACATTTGCTTTTTTGACCAGTATTCATACATCATAAGCCAAAACTGGTGTGAACGGTTACATTTCAAATATACAACTTAAATGAAGTCTGAGATAAATACTGCAAATGACTTTCATAACCTTAATATATTGTTTTTAAAATGTATAGTTAAGTGAAAAAAAATAGAGGTATAATGTAATTACTGTAATCAAATTTTACGGGCATGAAATAGGGAATTGACTCAAGTCAATTTCATGTTCTCCTGCACTTGCCTTGCTTTATTAAAACAAGGACCCACTTCATGGATATACTCAAAATTCCCCACTGAATAGGTCCCATCCATGAACAATGCTCCATTGTTTCCATCTTGAATTTCTGAATAATTTTTAACAATGGGACTCCCCTGTTCATTTTCCCTGGGCCCCTTTGCTTTCCTATTGCCAGTCTTGATAAGCAATAATTAAATTCCCAACTTATTAGATTGTCCCAATTGAAACACAATCAGTATATTTGTTTGTCTATTGGGAAATGCCTTAATAATTGTGCTCAGGATCTTATATTTGAGAAAATGGCATACATTAAATATCTATAGAGAATATCAGCAGAAGTGCATCTACCTATTCAAAATATGTAAGAAACACAGAAAACTCAATAGCAAGGAAACAAATAACCCAATTTAAAAATGGGCATATAAGGTGTACAAATGACCACCAAATATATATATAAAATGCTCAATTACAAATCTTCAGAAAAAATGAAAACTATAATGAGTTATCTTTCCACACTCATTAGAATAGCCATAGTGAAAAAAGACTAAAGATCACAAAAGATAATTGCTAAAGATGATGAGGATGTGGAGAAAAAGGAACTCTTATACACTATTGGTGGGAATGTCAGTATAAACAGTATGAAAAAAGTATGGAAATTTCCATTAAAAGAGGAATTATTTTATGATCCAGTAATCCTAATTCTGGGTGTATATTGTTAGAAATATGGGTTGTTGCAAGGAATCAAATATGTATTTAGAAGTAGCTCAGCAAGACAAACTTTACTTCTGCAGAAGGGCATGCTACTGAACCTGGCAAGGAAGCATTGTGGGGCTGGCGTTCCACCTGTTGTTAATCCCTAGCACAGCACCGTCCCTAGCTCTGATAGGAGGAGCTCAAGGTTATAATCCTTGCGGCTGGCTAATTTTAAAACTGGGGTAGGCAAAGGGAAGGGCTATAGTTAAAATGGCTACCATTGGATCTTACATCCCAACTAAGGTTAAATACTATATTCTGAAGACGGACTACAGAACTTTCTATTTCTCACAGTATCCAAAGGAAATGATATCATTATGTTAATGAAATATCTGCACTCTCATGTTCATTGCAATGTTCTTCAGAATAGCCAAGATATGGAAGCAACCTATGTGCCTATCAATACAAAAATGGATAAAGAAAATGTGGTATAGGTACATAGTGGGATACTATGCCACTTATAAAAAAATAAATAAAATAAATAAAAAAAGAAAAATAAAAATTAACCCAGCCCTAACCCTAACCTTAACCCTAACCCCTGGCAAGAGTGGTTAGAGAGCAAACAACAGATACACAACTTCAGTTGAAAGAGCTGTTGTATATGACTAAAGTTAGTAACAATGTATTATATACCTGAAAATGCTAAAAATAATAGATTTCATTCTTATAAAAATATGTATCTGAAGTCATACGTGTTTATGATCTTGAATTAGGACTTCCAAAATGTATACATATTTCAAAACAAAAGTAAAATAAACCTTTATTGAGTTGATGCAATAAGTCAGTGGGGGAAGAATGAACTATTTAAGAAGTACTTTAGGAATGACCTATTGACAAGCATGGAAAAAACTTAGTTTCTAACATTACCTCATGTCATATATCAGTATAAATTCCAGCTGATTATTTACAATGAAAATATGAGATCTCAGTAAAATATTTTTAAGTTTTTCAGTCAAATGATACAAAATTGTGAGAAAATAATTGCGAATGAGATTTTGATATAAATCTATTTCCAGGGGATTCTGTATCCTGAACAATAAGAATGGCTTCATTTTGCTGAAATATTTATTCTGTAGAGTCATAGTAAAATACCACTGTACTGGACAAAACTCTTTCCTTCTGAAGTGTTAGGCCAAAAGGAAAGTTGCTCATTTTACACCAATGCTATATGCTTTGAAGAATTAATTGTCTAATACTCACAACTTGAAAGACATAACTGAAGCTTGGGGAAAGTTTAATTATTTGTGCCCAGTGACATGCACAGTAATAATGGATCTTGAAGTTGAACTTAGTCATATTTGCTAACTTCTTTCCCTCTCCTGATTTTCCAGCACAGTTTTTATAGTTGGTCCTAATTGGAGGCAATTGTCACCATAATATTTCATAACTGGGTTGTCTTTCTTGAGATAGAAATCAAAAGCAATTAAAGACTGTACAAACAACAGAAGAGGAGGGCTACTCAAATCCTGAAATTAGACTACTTGTCATCAGATCTGATGCCTATGACCCTGAGTTTTAACAGTCTCTCTGAACTTAATTTTCCTAATCTTAAAATGAGGGCAATCATAAAATCTTTGTCAGAGATTTTAAGATATAATGAGATTATTCTTATAAGGAACCTGGATCATAGTGAACCCTGAAAAAAATGACTATTTAACACAAATTAACCAAAGCAAAGTAACATTTTATATAATTTTTTCATACATTTTATAGATATAATACACTAGGACAAAATGTATTTTAAGTCAAATTTGATAAACTGTCTAGGTAAGTGGAAATAAAAACATTAACAAATTAATAAGTCCCATTGCTTATCCTAATGTCTATACAGTGTTTGTACATTTGGATTAAAAATGCTCTTATAAACCAAGCAGTGGGATAGCTGGGTCAAATGGTGTTTCCATTCTAAGCTTTCTGAGGAATCTCCATACCACTTTCCATAATGGTTGTACCACTATGGAACCAACCTAGATGCTCTTCAACAGATAAATGGATGTAAAAAAAAAAAGTGGTATATATACACAATGGAATATTACTCAGCTTTAAAGAAAAATGAAAATTATTGCATTTGCAGGTAAATGGATGGAGCTGAAGAATATCATGGTAAGCAAAATAAGCCTATTCCAAACAACCAAAAGCCAAATATTTTCTCTGATATGTGGATGCTGATTCACAATGGCGGGGGTGGGGGAGGGGTGGGGTTAGAAGAATGGAGTTACTTTAGATTAGGTAGAGTCGAGTGGAGGGAGGAGAGGGAGTATGGGGGTAGGAAGGATAGTAGAATGAATCGGACATTATTACCCTGTGTACTTATGTAACTACAACCAGAGGGATTGAATATCATATATAATCAGAAGATTTAGAAATTACACTCCATTATATATGACATATCAAAGTGCATTCTCTCATGTGTAACTAATTAAATCAGAGTTAATTTAAAAATGTTCTTGCAATATAAAAATATATAGTTGAAACATCTTTAAGATTTTGTTTTGCCTTTCAGAATATGTATATAATATAATAACTTTCTAAATGTAAATAGTATGTTGGGTGAATGGAATGTTGGTCAGCTCATATGACCTTATTTAATTCCTGAACATGAGTCTGAGCTTACAGGGGTCATGCTCCATTCCTTAGAATACCTTTTTATTATGGCAAGAACATTATAGGTAATTCACTACAGAGTCTTCATTTACAAGTCTGAAAACTAAGTCCAGGAGTGATTGTATCTTGTTTAATTTGGATCACACTTCATGTTGATGATGATTTTTATTTAAAAATTGAGTACTGGAGTGAATTAGCTATATGGACTATCTGAGGCTCCTGGTTTTAGGAATGAAAGTGGAGTTCTGTGGTTCTGAATCCCATTCCTATGTGACCCAGAAACATTCAACAGGAAATAGCAAAACTCATGAGAACCCAATTCAATTTTTATTTTCTTGTATTAATTTCTCATGTAAAAGTCTGTTTTATGTCTTTACATTTATTCCTTTACATGAAGTGAAGGAAGGAAATGATAACTTCCAAAATGAGGAAGAGAAGTAATTGCTTTGTGGATTTTTAAGTTGGGGGGTTTCGGGAACTAAAGCTATTGGGATTGAGGAAAAGAAAGACTCAATCAGAGCAGCCATGTTCATATGACAGGAAAACAGTGCCAGAAGAAAATGAGAAGTGGATACAGGAAGGAAGTACAGAAATAAAGACAGTTCTCTTCTCCTCCATTCTCTTTTTTAAAAATTTAAATTTTTTTTTCTAATTAGTTGTGCATGACAGTAGAATACATTTATACATTTTGATAGCTCATACATAAACAGTGTAATCTCTCATTTTTCTGAGTATACATATTGCAGGATCACATTGGTCAAGCAGTCATATATATACATGAGGTAACAATGTCTGTTTCACTCTACTATCATTCTTACCCCCATACACTTTCCCCTCCCTTTACTCCCCTCTACCTAATATAAAATAATTCTACTCTTCCCCCTCCCTTATTGTGAATGAGCATCCACATATCAGAGAAAACATTTGGCCTTTGGTTTTATGGGTGTGGCTTATTTTGCTTAGCATGATATTCTCTATCTCCATCCATTTACCAGCAAATGCCATAATTTCATTTTTTTAAAGCTGAGTAGTATTCCATCATGTGTGTGTGTGTGTGTGTGTGTGTGTGTGTGTGTGTGTGTGTGTGTGTCTCACATTTTCCTTATCCATTCATCTGTTGAAGGGCATCTAGGTTGGTTCCATATTTTATCTAATGTGAGTTGAGCTGCTTTAAACAATGATGTGGCTACTGTATTATGCTGATTTTAAATTCTTTGGGTATAAACTGAGGTACGAAAAGTTTGTGTATAACTAACACCCATTAGAAATATACAAATCAACGTGTTTTAACACGTGTACACAACTGTGAAACAACCAGCACAACCAAGGTACAGGACATTTCTCTTGCTCCCAAATTGTTCCTGTGCTCCTTGGCAGGGAGTTCATCTCTCCCTGATGTGATGCAGCTGCAGATTAGAACTTGGACTCAGCAGCCAAAGAATAGCTCCTTGCAATTCACTGAAGAAGCAATGAAAGAATTTTTTAAAATCAGTGTATTTGCTCTCTCTTTCTGGGAAAATAAATAGAATAGGGTTTGGAGTTAGTTGGCCAAATTTGTTTAACAACTAGACAATTATATAGAAGAAACATTTAAAATTCATAATAGTAGGGCTGGGGATATAGCTCAGTTGGGAGAGTGCTTGCCTTGCAAGCACAAGGCCCTGGGTTCAATCCCCAGCACCGCAAAAAAAAAAAAAAAAAAAAAAAAAAAAAAACACAATAGTAAAGCCAAGAACTGAGGTTCGTGAATCCAAATCTGAGTTGATATCAGAGGGAAAATATGCAGGTGGAGAAGTTCCAGAAAGACCAATTTTGAAAATACAATTCCTAGATCCTTGCAGATCTGTCAGGAGTAGAAGTCATTCATGTTCACACTGCAGTGCATGAGGGAGAAAATCACTAAATGGATGGATAGGTGGATAGATGGATGAGAAGAAAATGAGAGAAAGGGAAAGGAGATGACATTAGGGCCACCTGTAATAATTCTGAAACCTGAGGGGTGGACAAGAAAAAGTGTCCCTGTAAGACTATACTGCATGGTGAGTAAGAACGTAGGGTCAATATTGGAGACACCCATGCTTTAATAACAGCTCAACACTAATGTTCCAGTCTGGGCAATCTGTTCAACATGCTGCATTCATCATTTTGACTTGTAAAACGGAGGTGATGTTATCAGTGTTGCAGAATTGATTTAAAGATTAAATGTCAAGAAGTAAGTACAAGAATCCTGACACCAAAAGGGACATGGGCTATTATTCTATTTACATAAAGCACAAAACGGTTCAAATGAAGCTGGGGGGGGAGGGAATAAGGGCAACTTTTGGGTGAAAGGCAATGACTGGGGAGGAGTCTGAGGAAGGCCTCAGGATTGGGGATGGTCCTCTTCTTCATCTGTGGGATCATGGCATGGGGGAGCGAGTACGCATGTATACATGTGTGATATTTGTGTGTCTCCACTACTTAATACAAGCCACTTTTAATGTAAAAGCAAGTGGAGAATACATTTTCTTATGCTCTCACAGGATGCTATTATGTTGCCTCTGGGATACATGTATTTTAAAATGCACTGGTTGCTGGTTTGGGGTAGGGAGATGAGAGACAGAAGAGAGAGACTTTTCACCAAATACCTCACAGGACCTGCTTTTTTTTTTTTTTTTTTTTTTTTAATTGTTGGTAGACCTTTTATTTTATTCATTTATTTATATGTGGTGCTGAGAATCGAACCCAGTGGCTCACACATGCCAGGCAAGCACTCTACCACTGAGCCACAACCCCAGCCCCTGTCCTGCTTTTTGAAGTATGTAAACACTCTTTAGGAAATTAAATAAAATTTTAAAAACAGCACAGAACCAAGCCTAGGTCCCTTCTTTCTTGCTATCTCCCAATGGGTCTGGTCCTTTGTGATTAGGGATTAGGTGATAGTGTGATAATGAAGTTACCAAGACACTCCAGTCCAAAGAAGTCAACTTTGACAGAAAATAAAGACTTCCTTTCCTGTAATCCAATATTACCAAAAATACTTTGGTTTCCAAGGACTAGTTATAAATAACAAATAACCCAAGAACCATTTTTAATTGCCAAAATGATTTTAGTGAATACTTACCTTTGCAGCTCATAGCAAGCATCTGGTTGCTGCTTTAATTTGCTTCATTTTTTCCCCTCTATCCCAGCAAGAACAATCACAACAACAACAAAAATTAACTTGAAGATGCAGCTGTTGGGAGGAGTACTGATTATTTCTAAGCCCAAACAAAATTAGGTAGAGAAAGAATTTTGCAGAGAAAACATTTTTTAAGATCTTTTTTGAAGCTTACTGGGGTGTATGTGAGAAGGAAAATGCACATGTAAATAAAGTGTTTTCATTATACTTAGAAAATGACAGGGAAGTGAGAGTCTGCAAACACAATTTCAGCTAAAAACAAAGTAAAAAGTCTAAAATTTAAAAATTTAAAAATTGTAATAACAAATAAAAAAGGATATTGGTAAATTACTTAAAATCACAATGAGAGTCATGAAATTGTAAGTTGTTTTTATGGTGAAGACCATGACAATTTCTTTTGTATTTCTCTTAGAATGTACAGTGGCACCATCTTTATAATAGACCAGATGGACAATGTGGCAAGAGAGAAAGCAATAGATTACAAAGTCATCTTCTCTCTGCTGATTTTGGATCCATCCTTCATCTCACTGGGCCTTACTGTCTCCACCTAAACGTTGGGCAAATTGCTCTAATTGACCTCTGCCATTTATAAAATATGACTCACTTGATTTTGTTGAGCATTTCAAAATTCCCTTGTTGCAGGATTTGAGAATAGGGACTTTTTGCTGCTAGACTGTACTATTAACAAAGCAAAGTTCTAACTTTTGATGCCACCTGTAACAAATTCCTTTATATAAGTTACACCCAACCTACATGAAATTGTTGAGTACAGTATATTCAAAATAATATATTGAATCGATGATATATATTCTTGCCTTACTAATATTTCCTGTAGAATGTTTCTTGGTCCCTAGGAACTGTGGTTTATTTAGTTCAAATGACTATAAGATTGTGAACCCTTGATCTTAGAAAATGAAAATTAGGATATTGGAGAATAAACTTATACATGCTTTGAACCCTTTGTAGATTTTTCAGTAAATTAAAATAAGGGTGAATGACAGAGAGGAGAGACTTAGAAATTCCATAGAACTCTTGAAAAATTTTGCAAATAGCAATGGCAAAAGGCAATTTAATAACTTTTTTGATCACCATAAAATGTTATCTCCTGGATTGAAACAAAACCCTTCAATGGTTGGATTATGCATGTCATCATTCTTACCTTTATTGACATCTGTGTATATGACCTTTATGAAGAATTCTAGGGTAGTAAAACAAATTTTTTTCATACATTCAAGATTTTGTATTCTGTGTAGTTTGTTATTTTTCCATGATTTATTATGATTTTTGAGTCTTTTATTTTGCTACTGATGGTCTCTCTTGCTTATGTTCAAGTTTGCAATTTATATGTCACTTTCCATTAAAGTTACAAGTAACTTTAAATCATATTAGGAAGAATCTCAGAATGCATAATTATGGTAAAGTTCATGTGACACAGATCATTTTTCTTTAAGTGGGGGGACCATTTACTGTATAAATGCTGTTGTTAAAAATCAATTTATAATATTGTGCTACTGACTGGCTCTGAAAACATAGCAAAGACTAACAGAAACTTGCCTCTGTATTTCTTTATGTAGTTATAAATGTTGAACTTTAGAAAAGTAAAAAATGAAAGATTTTATTAAAAACTTCTAGATTAACTGTGTATGTTTGGTTTCCATATTTACAGGTAAAGCAATATTTTTTTTTTTTTGAGAGTGGGTGGGGAATTTAACTCAGGGGCACTCGACCATTGAGCCACATCCCCAACCCTGTTTTGTATTTTATTTAGAAACAGGGTCTCACTGAGTAGCTTAGTGCCTCACCATTGCTGAGGCTGGCTCTGAATTTTTCATCCTCCTGCCTCAGCCTCCTGAGTTGCTGGGATTACAGGTATGTGCCGCCATACCTAGCAAAGCAATATGTTTTAATTACTATTTTATTTTTTACATATTTCATGAGTTAACTTCAGTAATCTTTAAAGATCTCTCATTTAGAGAGGGAAAAAAAAGTATTTAACTTTTTTCTCGAGATGTTTGTTAAGGAGTCATTCTTGAAGCAACTCTAGCAACTTTGAAGTTCTTATTTCAGTAATCTGAAGTTACTGGATTAGCATGTATATGAGCATAAGTAAATATAAACATATCCAACTTCCCCCCAAATACTCAGCATATGATAACGTCTTTGGCTTCAAATAAATATATCTTTCAGTCCCATTAGGTTTTCCCTTGGCTTGGAATATTGATTACAAATTATTTAAAATTCTCAGCACTTCAGGAAAAGTGGCATTTCTAAGCACAATTTTTATATATTTCTGGAGCTTTTGTGTAACAGACCCCATGGAAACAACTTGAAACAAGAGTAAGCAGAACCTTTGATCCTTGGAGAACAGGATTTGATGCAAGACGTCTTTTCTTAGTGAAGCCTCCTTAGACCCACCATCCATCAACTTTGACAGCTTTCTGTGATCTATAGCCAGTAATCTCAACTTAATCTACAAAGTGTAAACTCTTCCCAAACAGCAAATATGCTTCCTAAGTGTTAAAGAAGGTCATCAGATCAGTTCATTTGCTGAGGCATAACAAGAACCATTCTGGGGATATGTATGTCCTTTGAAGACACTAGGAGAACAGCCCCCAAATACCACTTAAGTACTGATTTTACTGACAACAACAGGAAGCCCTTTCCATCCCTAATGCAGTGTGTGTGTGTGTGTGTGTGTGTCGGCTACCTACAGAGGCCTGTGTTCAGTCACATGAACACGTAACTGTAAAGAGCAAGAGTGTCTCAGGAGGCTCTTTGCCTGATGAGGTAAGTGACATGGAACATCCTGGTGTGGTGTGATGGTAAAGGAGACTCACAGGTCTGCCTGGGCTATAATTTGGTCTTGGAAAAGTCTCTTAAGCTTTTGGTTTCTGCATCATTGTTAACATGGAAAGATTGATATTTGTCTGTTCGCTTCTCAGAAGTTAGTGTGTGATTGGAAGGAGAAAGAATGTGAAAAAAGAAGTTGCAGAAGACTCCATAAAAATCAGGGGATGTCTGCCTGAAAGTGCAAGTCTATCAATTTTGATAAAAAGGGATTAGCCCTCTTAATCCTAGATATTAACATTGGTGGTCCTGGCCCATGGGAGACATGATTTGAGGATGACTGTTGCAATGTAGGTAGGTAAGCAGGCATCAAGTGACCTTTTCATAGAATATGAGGAAATTATGGTTTTGTTGGCTGCAAATTTACTATTAGTAAATTAATGGTATTTTGACCATTCTTGTTTGCAGATCTTTGGGACTGTACAAATATTGTAATAGGAACATCTATATGAAGAGTAAGAAACACAAAGTACTTGCACATCAGTAGATTTGGATGTAAATGCCAATCTTTCGTAAATTTCATGAAGTGTAATATATAGTAAATGGAAGAAAGGTAGATAGTGTTGAGAATAAGGGTTTGAACCCTGGAGTCAGGGTACTTGACAGTCCAGCTTCACCAGTGTTGATGTTACTAAATGTTTCTGCACCTCAATCTCTTATATGTCAGAAGGGAACCAATAATAGGATTGAGAATACAAAATGTCTAGAACAGTTTATAACACCAAAAGGAGTTGGTGTCATGCTATTGTTAAGTAGAATAATACAGGTTGAGTCATACCCTAGTTTTCTGACTTCTTTTCTTTGAATTCTAGCTTTCTGATCTGAAAAATGTTAATATGAACATTTACCACTCTCATTACTGAAAGATTTAATAGGATAATGTGTCTGTGATTACATTGTGGCTTTCAGGAACTATCCACATGTTTGAGTTTTTTTAAAAAATGATTGCAATAACTGGCATTAAAGTGCTAACTGGAGCATCATCCCCCTTCCCAGTATATACATGCCTCACTTACTTTACACACACACACACACACACACACACACACACACCTCTGCCTCACTAACTGTGGAGCAGTTTCTTAACCTCAGTGTTGTTGACATTTGGGGATGGATAACACTTTGTAGGGGGGTAGGCCTGCCCTATACATTGAGGGATACTTAGCTTCTTCTCACTAGGTGACAAAATTACCCTCAGTTGAAAAATACTGCTCTAAAGCATCTTTTAGATAACACTTCCTCCAGGAAAAGATTCAACGAGCATCCCAGATGGATTTTATTGCCTCTCTCATGTGCTCCTGTATGTATACCTTTAGATAAGTGTTCATCTGGCATCATAAGTGCTATACTTATTCACTTCCTCATTTTCCTCATGGACTGTAAGTTTACTTTGACCAGGAATGGTATCTCACACCCCACTGGTAGGCACTGTGAATATTTGTGAGAGGCAGGGAGGAATAGCAGGGAGGGAGGGAATCAGGTAGTTAATCTGGTCATCTTACTGATTAGTAACCTTAATGGCTCATTAGTCTGTATGGGCTTCAACTGAAAATAGAAAGTAGTCTTGAGACTGTTTAGTGTCCTATGGTGTGTGCCTAGCAAAAATAAAGGGATAACTAAGTTTCCTAAGGAGTTAGTGTGCAGAGGCTACCATTTACTCCCAACTTCTGATGGGTCCATTCCTGTTCAGATGTGAATCAGCTACATATTTGGCAGACACCTTATGTCTCTGAGTAGCAACCCAGAATCTTCAATCAGAAATAGAACAGAAGCTGGAGCTAGCTCTCGCTTCAGAAGGCTTCACCATATTGTAGTAACTTAATGCTCACTATCAAAATGAAACAGAGAGGCTGCCTCAGCTGTTCCAAGTTTCCATCTTTTTTTCCAAACAGCAACTTAAAAAATGGACAGAGGACCACATTGAATATTAATGTGATTGGGACTTTCCCCTGCCCCCCAGAGAAAGGGAGGATAGAGACTTCCCTCACACAGAACTGGCTACGGCACTGATTCTGTCCTCAGATGACTTCTGCCTCTCAGAATGGGCTCAAGTGGGAGTGAACTTCAGAGGGACTGCGTAGTCTCTCTAGGGCCCTTTCTTACAAGCTGCTCTTGAATTTTCCCTGAAACCTTTGGGCTTAAAGAGTTTAAAGGATCTGACCACTGTATTTTCATTGCATTTAATATACATCATGATTTCATGTACTACAGTATTAAAAGTATCGCCTTTTTAGTTAATAGTGCACCATTTTATTACTTAGAATAGCTCCCTATAACTTTAAAAGAGCTTATTTAGGCATGCTTTTTTTTTTTTTATTATTATCCTTACGCACTCATAAAAGGAAAAGTAGAATAAGTCGTTCTAAAGAGTAAAGAGTTTTTCAGGATCAGAATATGATTCCAAATGATTTTATGACTGAGAATTGTCATTGTCCTTGTTTTCTTTTCCACACTTTCAAATGTTTTGATAACATAGCTCTTCTTAAAAGGCAACATTGATGGGCTTTTTTTTTTTCCCAGAGGGAGGGGGGCTTCCAAGTTTCCTAGTCCTAACATTTTGTATGCAAGAACAGGCAATGATAATTACACCCTGACTATACGTGGCTGACAGCTACTTTAAGAAGCATCGTAATTTCAGAAGCCATTAAAATGTGAAAAAAAAAAGTGCAACTTAGAATTGATGAAATAAGTAATTCACACCTTACTGATGGGAGCTATATGCTTTCTGCTTTAAAGGCTTGAAAGTCAGAATGGAAACTACAGAGATTTTAGAGACTGACAGAGCCAAGTTTGCACTCTTCTGCTATCTACTGGCTATGTTAATGAGGACAAAGCATTTAATCTGTGTCTCAGTTTCCTCATCTGTGAAATCTACTTCAGAAGATTATAAATAATTTGGATATCATAAGTAACAATAAATCCCCATGCCCTGAGTAGTTGTACAAAATATGTATTCTCCTTTTTCTTGTTTGTTTGTTTGCTTGAAATAAGAACTCCACTGGTATATTCTTTGCACTTGAAAATTTTATGTATACTGTTCCAAATAGAGTGTAAAAATTGGTAAACGTCTTATGTCTTAATTAATTGACTGATTTCCATGATGATGGGTCCATTCACCGAACAGAGAACCCATCCTTAACTGTGATGCAAACTGCTTTTTCGTCCTCCAATCAAGAATTTGGATTTTACTAAAGACAAATGGTAGATCACCAGTTGATCAAGGATTAATTTTATATTTTCTTCTATACTCCTTTACAGTCCAACTTTTAAGCAAACCTTATAAACTCTAAGACTAAATCATGGCTTAAACCACAGTTGACCTAATAAAGCTATTATCTATTTTAAGCACTCAGTAAAAGCACTAATAACCTCAAGTACAAGTCTTAAAAATTAAAATCAAAGGATTAGCATTATAATTCCTGGTGTTAGTTCTATATGAAATTCATAATAGGTCACAGGAAATCAGTGTCTCATCTTATGAAGCAGAAGAAAATAGAAAGTCAGAAACTAAAAGGTAGCATGGCTTCTCCCATGAGTTGACTGAAACTTGGTAGCCTCTGGCTACTTTGGGCATCTTTAGATTTTTGTTTCCCTTTTAGATTTTTGTTGCTTTTTCTGTCTTGCTAACTGCTGAAGACTCTGGAAAAAAAAAAAAAAAAAATCTTATTTCTCATAGCACAAGAAATAGGTTCTAGTCCCTTTCAGAATGTAGAGGACTTCCATTGAGTGCTGTCTCTCCTTTGTTTTTTTCTTGTGTCTCAGGATAGAAAAGCCGGGGAATGACATTGTCACATTCACTAATAACTCTACCCAAGTGAACAGAATTTTAGAGAAATGGATATTATCACTGCTCATTCATATTTTTATTGTGTCATAGATTTTTATCAATCTGATAATAGACAATGAACAATCCAAGAGCCAGAACTGGGGGATAATCACCTTCAGCTTCCCTGTGCCTACTCGGTGTCTGATACACACAAGGAAGCCATTAAATTTTTGTTGACTGTGATGAACATTATTAAGAAAATGAACAGGAAAGAAGTAAAAGGAAATTAGTTATTATAGAAAAAAATCTTGAATTCCATCTGAATCATACCAGTAGAATAAAGCAAATGACTTAATCATATATATTATCAATTTCATTTATAATTAGAAATATAATTCTTAAGCTCCATTCAGGCCCTGGAATCCAAATCCTTCAGAGGAAGACAGGCTTGGAAATTTCTCTACAGAGCTATCACTCTTGGTGCTTCTTATGCTCAAATTTTTAAAACACTGGAATGCAATAGTGCTTTTATATAAAAAGCAAAAATAGTCTGTGTTGATGTTAATATGTCACCAGACCAACTTAGTGACAGAAACATTAGAATGTGATCCTGGATAGCAAAATGGTTGGAGAGAAAGTATTCCTGTTTTAGTCTTAGGTCCCAAACCATCATTTGATTCTTCTTCTAGAGATCTTTATCACTTCTAATTGGGTACCAGCAAAACATTATTTTATGCTGATTTCTGGACCTATATTCTCCAGTGCTTAAAAAGCTATAAGTCTTTTCATATGGTGCTAAGGTGGTGTTGATTAAGGGAAGGAACATCTTAGAAAGTCAGGAACTTTTCCTATTCCTTCTAATTGTATTATACCTATTACTATAAAGATAATAAACACTATGAAACTGTATTTTAAATAGCACAAATATATAAGATCACATAAAAACAAAAGCATTTATTAGATTCTACTTTTTCATGACTGTCTCTTGCAGTATGATAGAGATGCATAATAACCTTGCCAAGCTCTAGTTGTTCACATTTTCTGTCTCCAGGCATGTATAATTTTGGTACCATCATTTAATCTTTAACTGCTTCTCCATGTTATCATTAGGATCTGAGTCAGATAAAGCACTATAAGTAATAAACATTATTGAGTGATGTGATAGCTCGATCCCAGAGGAAATAAGAGGTTCAAATTTCCATGTAAAATTTTTATTAGCATTTATATAAGTAGAGTTTTTTTTTTTTTTTTTTCCATGAGTTCTAGAATATTATTACTTTCCTTTAGTAAGGCATGTTGATACACCAAAGGTCGAACATCAGAATCCCCAAAGAACAAAAGTTGACCTACCAACATAATCACACATGTCCTGTATCAGTGGTGCTTACTGATTCGTTTATAATGAGATTTTCTGCAGTGAATAAGCCCAGTTTTAAGCATGTTTTTCCTAGTCTTTGTGAATCACTATTTGTCTGTCTGAAAACCTATTTTGTTCTGTTTGCAGAGCACCTTTCACTTGCTAATGATCTGTGCAAATTAAACAGAAAAGGGGAGGAGAGGTGAGGTTAGCTTTTCAAAATGTCTTTGCTCTGAGTCAATGGTAGGCAAGAAGCATTTAGCCTTTGCCTCTCTTGACCCCCAGAAAAACTTCCTGGACACAAAGAACAAGGGCCACATACACAGGCATGCACATGCCACCCAGAAATGCAAACCAGTGGGAGAGAAAGCCTATTCACAAGACCTCCTCGCAATGGAATAGCAATGAGAGTAGATGATTTCTTTATCCCAAGTAGACCCGTGTTGTATTTCTCTATAGAATCACTTCAGTTTGAAATCTGAGCATACACTCTGGCAAGAAATTTTCCCAACATGATTCCACTGGAAAACAGTAAAATTCCAACTAAGTTTTATACAGATGCAGACATAGAGAGTCCGAGGATTTAGCAATTTTCCCAAGACCATCAATCATTTAAAAGCCCAAGCATGAGAAATAAAAATTGTGATTTATGGAATTATCTTTGTTCTGCATTAAGTCTCTGGTTTGCTAACTTCCTTTACAGTCTTGGTAGAGAAAGGAGTCAAGAGAAATGGGAGAGGACTAAGTGTTTGCAACTGAATATGTTTATAGTTATGTATGATTTATTGATTAACAATATGTTATTTAAATTGACATACTAGAAATTTTGAAATTCTCTTTTCATTTCAAAACTGAGAGCTGCTAACCATTTGGGCATTTGAGTATCTTGGGGCTTGGAACTTCTTTTCTTGTTTTGTGCAGAGAGTACTTTTAATAATTATAAAGAGGATTTTGTGGTAACTTTGAAAATGCTCAGTGTTGTAAACAATATTTTGTTATCCAAAAGCCAGGGGAAATGACTAAATGGAACTTGGTACCATTTAAAAAAGCACTGAAAGGTAACTTCTCTGAAATGAGATTTATGAATGTATAAAACTTAATAAGCAAAGAATGGATCTTTGTGCGCATTCTTACTAATGCTGAATTTAAAAGATTTTCTCTGGACAGCACAGGGACAAGGCCCTATATATCTTCTCTCCGCTTATTTCCCAACACTTCATACCATTTCTAATGGCACTTTTTATTTTCTTTTGAATACCTGGCACAACAAAACGTTTTCATTTATATTCTAATGAGGTTTACTATGTGCTAAAAGCAATTTTATAAAGATCTCCAAACAAATCTCATACTGTATTTCCATAAATCACAGTTAAGGATGTTCCAGGGAAATAAGGTCTAGGTTTTCACTACACTCATCCTGCTGAAGCATGATCTCTGCTTTTGCTTTTTTTTTTTTCCCCTCGAATACATAATACCTACTTTCCTGTACTCCCTTGCACCCCCATATAGTTATACTCAGAAGACAATGACATTTTTGTCTAGCTCTCTGAAAATTTAAACATTCAAGATGGAAGAAATAAAACAGTCAGCTTTACTGCTTGAAACTTGTGGTCAAATTTAGAAATATGTCTTTATTCCAACTCCCTCTTAACCTTCAGATAACCTTCTCAAGAGAGTAATTTGTACTAGGGAAAAACATTCAGCTGGATGGGGAAATAATATGTACTACAGGACTTACATCTTCTTAAGCCCTCTAGATAATAATGGTAGGGTATGAATGGTCTTGGTTTGTAGTTCATCCAACATAAACTTTATAATTTGCTATGCATTTTAAAATTAAGAACCCTTAGAAGCAAGAGCATCATGAGATCAAGAAGAGCTATGGCATACTGAATTATTTTTATATAATGTAAAATTACTGTTTTGCTATGTGGTATTTTGTAATCCACAGTCAAGTTTACTGTTATCTTGGGCATCTGGATCCCATCTAGCTATTTGTACTCAACGCTGTAAACCACCACAGGACTTTTCTTAGCTCCTAAATGGTTTTTCTTAGGCAACTACTTTTCTGCCCTCAAAACTGTGCTGAGCCATAGATCCCAGTTCAGACTGCAAGTACAGGGAGGATTCTTTACCTCCCCAAGTTCACAGGACCAACTTGAGAGTGGGGAATTCAGAGTCCTAAAACTCCGGTCATGTTGCTGTAATCGGACAAAAGATCCAGCTTTTAATTTTGACTGATTTCCTGAATGGATCATGATTGAACACCATTGTATCTGATTCACATTTTATCTGCTATGTGAAAATTGATTTAAATAATTCCACTCTAATTGGAGTAAGGTGAAATATTAGAGTTGTTTTAATTTGCATGTCTCAAATTACTAGAGATGTCGAACACTTTTTCATATATTTATTAATTGCCTGTATATCTTCTTCTGTAAAGGGTCTATCAAGTTCCTTGGCCCAATTTATTGATTGGGTTCTTTGGTGTAAAGTTTTCTAAGTTCTTTATAAATTTTGGAGGTCTGTTGGCTCTCTTTTCACATTATTGATTGTATCCTTTGCTGAGAAAAAGCTTTTTATTTTGAATCCATCCCATCTATTGATTCTTCCTTTGATTTCTTGTGCTTTGGGAGTCCTGTTGAGGAAGTCTGGTCCTATGCCAACATGATGAAGATTTGGGTCTCCTTTTTCTTCTGTTTAGTGGAGGGTCTCAGGTCTAATTCCTAGATCCTCGATCCATTTTGAGTTGAGTTTTGAACAGGTGAGAGATAGGGGTTTAATTTCATTTTACTGCATATGGATTTCCAGTTTTCCCAGTACCATTTGTTGAACAGGATATCTTTTCTCCATTGTATGTTTTTGGCTCCTTTGTCTAGTATAAGGTAACTATTTATGTGGGTTCATCTCTGTGTCTTCTATTCTGTACCATTGGTCTGCCTGTCTATTTTGCTGCCAATACCATTCCATTTTTGTTACTATTGCTCTGTAGTATAAGGTCTGGTTGTGTGATACCTCCTGCTTTACTTTTTCTGCTTAGGATTGTTTTGACTATTTGAGTCCTCTTAATCTTCCAGTTGAAGTTTATGATTGCTTTCTCTATTTCTATGACGAATGTCATTGGGATTTTAATTGAAATTGCACTGAATCTGCATAGCGCCTTTGGTAGAATGGCTATTTTTAACCCACTCCTTGGTTTATTCCCAAAGGACTTAAAATTAACATACTAAACAGTAATGCAGTCACATCAATGTTTATAGCAGCTCAATTCACAATAACTAGATTGTGGAATCAACCTAGATGTCCTTCAACAGATGAATGGATAGAGAAACCGTGGTATATATACACAATGGGATATTATTTAGCCATAAAGAAGAATAATATTATGGCATTTGCAGATAAATGGATGGAATTGGAGAATATCCTGCTATGTGAAATAAGTCAATCTCAAAAAACCAAAAGCTGAATGTTTCCCTGATAAGTGGATGATGATATATAATGGGGGGTCTGGGGGTGGAATCAGAGAATGGAGGAACTTTAAATTACATAGAGGGAAATGAGAGGGCGGGTATAAAAATGGTGGAATGAGACAGACATCATTACCCTATGTACATGTATGACTACATGAATGGTATGAATCTATATCATGCACAACCATAGAAACCAAAAATGTATCCCTTTTGTGTACATTGAATCAAAATGCAGTCTGTAAAAATAAAAAAAAAAAAATAATAAATAATTCCACTCAATAGTCTCATCTTTTTCTTAAAGCATTTGTGAGAATGAAAACAACCAACTGACTAATATCCCATAAAAAAATTTCATTGCAATATTTTAATACCTAGAATATTAATTGTTGCCTCTGATAGAAGATGTTAATATTACCAGAAAAACAAAAATTAAAGGAGTTAAAAGGTATTTATAGATTACCAACAGTGTTTTAGCACAGAACTAGACAACCTGGGGATCCAAAGGAGACAGAAAGACACATTTCCTTTGCCATTCCGGAAGGTGTGTTTTTAGCACAAAGCATCGTGCGGTAAAGCATTTTGTTCCACCATTGGAATCACTTTAACAGGCAGATAGATAATATGGGAAAATGCCTATGTTATATGGGTACATTTCCATTTAGAAGAGAGATGAAAAAAACTATTTTCATAAGCCAAATTTATTTCTCTACAGTTTAGTAAATTAACAGATGCTATGAGTAGTCCAGTTTCTTTCTATACGTAGTAATCATATTCCTGAAAACACCTGGTACTATTTACCTAGGCTTTTTTTTTTTTTTTTTTTTTCCTGGAAGTAATAGCCCCAGTCACTAGCAAATGGGAAGTAGGTAAATACCCCTTCCTTAGTGCAGTTCTGAGGCATATGTTCTATGCTGTGTCTCAGGGGTACCCAGTTACTGATAGTGGTGATGCACTTGATAACATATCATTGATATCCTTCCTTGTCTGACTTCCTCCCTCTACCCTTCCCCTCTCTAATGAACTTCCTGAAATTACTTCCTATATAAACTGGTTGTACTTAAATCCTTTTCTCAGGATCTATTTCTGGGGGAACCATATCCAAGATAATAAACTTTTCTAATGCTTCCTATTCCTTTATGTTGGAAAAATACTCCCCCCCCCCTTTTTTTTTTAAAGAGACCACTGTTTCATTCCCTGTGGACAGCACTCAACCCCCCACCCACATGGGCACATTGAGCTTCATTTTTCTGTAGTATGCTAGTTCTAGCCTGCTTCCAGTCAGGCCTGAATTACTATTCTAACCAACATTTCTATTTCTACTTCTAGTTGTATGACACTCAGGCAATCTTGTCAATCACTCACAGACCAACTTTACTAATCATCTATTGGTTCCACAGTTTAAGCATTCAAGGTTCTTCAGAGCTTCCTACTTTTACAACCTTAATGATATCACATTAAATTATTATCTGTGGCTGTGGATTCTCAATAATTATATTTCCATATCAAATCTTTCTCTCAAATTTAGTCCTTCAGGTACTACTGCCTTCTGGACATATGTACATAGTCATCTATTAGATATTTCATGTGAAATATCAAGCTGAAGGCGTGATGTCTTCCAACAAAACTGCTGTTTCTGCAGCCTTCCCCATCTTAGTTATTGGCAACTCCATACTTGTGATTGCTTAGACCTAAAACTTTGGAGGTATCCTTGATTTATCTTTTATTCTCTCAATCTACCTATAATCTGTTAGGAAATCTTTGTGTCACTAACTTCAAATTATGTTTAGAATCTGACCAGTTCTTACCCTCTAGACAGGTAAAATTTTGGCACAAGCCAGAATCAACTTTACCTGGATTGCTATGTCTCCTGGTTGTTCTTGCTTCTAGCTCAGCTGCCTTCTATGTGTTCTCCATATAGAGAGCTCCTTTTAAACCATTGGTTCATAGATCCTGGACTTCCCCTGCAAACAGCCATGCAACTCACCCATATCTCACTCAGGGTAAAAGGCACATCCTTAACATAGTCTATGAGGGCTGATTTGAAGAGTTTCTAATCTCATTCTGACCCTCATCTTGTACTAACTGCCCCCTTACTCACTATGTTTCAGTCAATTAATTAATGCATTCATTGCTGAGCAGATCTAAGCATTTTCTTCTGTGTCAGCTGTATTCTAGGCATTGAGGATACAACTTGAACAAGATATAAATGATTCCTATATCTTGAGACTTACGTTCTAACATTTAAGATACGGTAGTTTTAAGGTATCTAATCCACTATGCATCTTTGATCTTCCTAGCCTCCTTCTGAATTCTGTGTCTCCATCTGTGCTCCAGGCAGGAAAAAGAAAAAGCAACAAGCAAGGAAGAGACGGTGCCATCAGCTAGAAAGCCAAACTCTGAGAAATTCCATTATAGCTTGTTTTAATTCTCATTGGTCCAAAAATGTCATAGGGCCACCTTTCTGTAAGGGATGCCAGGTAATGCAAGGGTTTATAAGAGTCAGTCGCTGCCTTCAAGAATATCAGGGTTTGATTGTTGTTTATGTTGTTTTGTTTTGTTTTGTTTTATTTTGTTTTCAGGAAGAAAAGATGTGCACTGTGGAGATAAATAGCAGTTCCAACCATAAACAGTATAAAATTATCCATGTTTTACACCAAGTCTAGGTCCCACCCACTTCTGGGCATTTTAATCAGAAAAGCATTACTAACCTTACTTGTTTTTTATATTAGAATAAGGTCTCTTTATTGCCATCAATACTGGAAATGACCCAGTATGTCCTTGTAAGAGAGAATTAATTTGCAGTGACTCCAGCTGATAGTTGGCTGCCTTTTAACTTAATAACTTGAGAATTGTCAGTATCCTTTGAAGTTAGTGATAGTTATAAAGTGCAAATAAAAATTTTCCTAAAGGAAATCAAACACACTATGGCTAGTAAATGAGTGCTCTGTCACTAGAGCTGTTGATGTATGTGTGAGGGAATGGTGAGACAGTGCCTAGAATTTCATTGTTATTTTGTGTTGTCTAGGTATAGCTTTTAGATTATGGAATGCCCAATGCATTTTCCCCTTGGAAATGAAATTAAGGCATTTAATAGGTTTCTGGTTGTAGGTAGAGTATCAGAAGCAAAGTTAGTTTGCATGAGCATTTGGGTTGGAAGTGCACTGCCAGCATCACCTCCAGCATAAATGTATTTGCACAGCAGGATTTCACATGCGAAATGAATGCACAGGTACTTGCTTCAGTCTTTCTGCCATGGGAGGTGATTTTCCAAATAGGTATGTGGAGTCCCATTTTAATTAGGTTTTATTTTCTTTAATGAGCAAAGTAACTGGTTGAACCAAGAATAAAAGATTTATCAGTACAGAAAGAGCAGGCAACTGTTTGTCTAAGTTATGTAAAGTAGCAAGCAGGTCATTTCAAGGAAGCATTGGGCAACATATCATGTGTATGTGCAATATAACTGTTTCTGATATCAGTCCCAAGTTATTAGCAGTGTGGAAGCTCCTAATGAGGTTGGAGATAGTATCCTGCATAGGAACATTCGAGATTTTCATTTACAATGATGCCACTCAAAGTTTGTTTCAGCAGGAAGCAGCACTTTTGATTTTTTTTCATGTTGCTTATTGGTGGGTTTATTTCTACTTAATTCGCTGATCCTAAGAGATTCCAGATTGACATCCCTGGGGACTGCTGTTTCCTGTTGGTGCCTGTGCAAATGAAGGCAGCAAGCAGGAGCTCTGTATTTGTTCATTTTCCTGGTAACGTCAGGTTTCCAGAGGCAGAAAGTAAGAACTCTTTTGAAACCTTGCTTGATGTGTTCTACCCACCACAGACCCCCAAAGATGCAGCAGCCAAGTTAATATGGTTAAGGTTAATCTAAGAGAAATGAAAGGATTCTTCCTTATCATGCTCTTCTCAAACAGAGCCTTCTCAGAAGTACAATATTTGCTATAATTTAGTGCTTTCTAAATTGCCTCATTATAAGAGATATGTACTTATTAAAAATGCAAAATGTACAATTCTTCTCTTGAATCTTAAGGTTTGGGTGATGTCCTGGTTTCTGTACCTTGTTGTTGTTGTTTATTGTTCATTTATTTGTGGTGCTGTGGATCCAACATGGAACCTCACACATGCTAGACAAGCACTATACCCTGGCTGCCTTGTTTCTATACTTTTTACAGCCATCTCAGGTTGTTAATCTCAGGCAGGTTTAAGAAGCAGTTTTCTTGGAGAAACAGGCAGCATGATGGATCTTGACTAAGAGCATTGTGTTGGGTGTATTATCTTTGCAAGTCCCTTGTTTCCTCATTATAGAGTATTTATTACCAGGATACATTTATAAAGCATTTAGTACCCATAACAACATGGGCACTAGAGTAGACCATTTCTTTCTTCATAAAATGGAAGAAATCACCTAAAGAGCAATAAAGAAACTTACCTAATGATACACAAATTCTGGAAGTATTTATAAAGGCCCCTGAGAAGCCACTGATGATAATTAGGCACCATCTTCTTTGTTAACTGCCATTGGAAAAAGCTCTCCATCTTTTCTTGGATAGTAATTCCACTTGGAGAATCCTGAGTTATAAAAGAATGTCTTTTCTTAAATAGTTTGATTTTAGTAGAATCCACATAGGTCAAGGTCTATGAGAGTGCAGTAATTAATTGGGGAAGGTGTTCTTGGAAAGCACAGGAAAATATGGTCCTCCTAATCTCCAACAAACAAAAAGACATCAGAGACTAAAACACAATTTCAATGTGACTGAGAACAATATGCTGATTAGTTTTATTCTTCTAATTGTATGCATGTTGTGTCTTTCCTAGAAAGCATGCCAGGATAGGACGATGAGGTCTATGATTCTTCTTGAGTAAAAGCATCCATTAAAATTAAATCCAAGTCAACAGTAGATTATAAGCCTATCTTATATTAGTTGATAGATATGTATTTAAAAATCATTAATCCACCAAGGCTGCAACTTATAACTTTTGATACTGTAATATTATCCTGAGATTTTCACTTAATCTCCCTGGATCATGTGGCTTACAAGATCTTCCCTCACAGCTGCAAAAATTACTTGATAATTTGCCATTGTTTTCTGTTACCAGACACAGCCCCAAAACTGTTGATGGGTGTCTTATGGTCTGTATTTGGGGAATGATTCTGAATTCTTCCCTCAGCATGGAACTAAAAAAAAAAAATAAAAAATAAAAAGAGATAGTCTCAATCCTGAAGTATTCAGTTGCCTTTCAAGTGAATGACTTGTTAAGCATTTGAAGTCTGCAAAGATCTGTAAGGAAGAAATATGCCAACACATTCCATAGTTTCTAAAATTTCATCACAGACATTTCTTGATTTGAAATATAGTAGGAAAGGTTGAGAAAATGTGCTATTCTTTAAATGTTACCAAGCTGTTTATTTTAAGGCATGGGCAAGTTATTTATGTCAGATGCTACAAATTAATACAAAACTTGTTGCTCATCAGACATTGCTTCAAAATTAGAAATTTTCTTACTATCAGAGTAAAACAAGACAGCATATTTAGAATTTGAAACATTACAGAACATATTCATATCCTCAACCTCCTAAAAATATAGATGAAAATAACTCTTTCCCTGAGGGTTAAAATTTTCTTTCATTATCTTTAATGTCTTGTAGATTTCCTTTCAAGTTACTCGTTTATTTATGTAGGAGGAAAAGTCTTATTGTAAAGAATAATCCAATTTGGAGAAGGAGACCAGGATGGGATTTTAGACATGTTTAGATGGTTAACCTGGGTTGAGTTTCTAAGTGGTTTGTCTTAATCGGTGCATGAAAATCATCAGAACTCAAAAGTATTTCTCTACATTTGCAAAAAGTTGAATATTACCTTTATGTCTAAGGAGAGGGACATAGTCACATTCAGAGAAAAATAATTTGGAAGCACTGATTACAAAGTAAGTATTCCTTAGTTCCTTCCAAGACCTACCAAATTAAAATATAGAAGGGGATTATATTTTTATAAACACCACTGGAGATACTTCCTGTTCTACAGACTCTGGAAAATTACACTATTCTATCCTTAAGTTTGAATATTATTTGTCATAATGTCCTGTTTCCAAAGAATTTATACCAAGATGAGGAAATGTTCATCACAAAATAGTTAATGACAAAAAAAAATCTACAACAGAATTTAAGACCACACACACACACACACACACACACACACACACACACACACACACACTCACATACATAGAGTATGATCAGAAATTATCAGAATATAATACAGAATAAACTAAAGTGTCATTGCAAAACCTGGCCTCAGAAGCTCTCTTCTTGTTTGGGAAAGCAGGGGATATGAATGGAGAAACCCAGGGTCTGCCTTAAGAAATAAAGACAAGACAAAGCATGAATGACTGCAGGAAACTGGTAGAAATATCTAGTTCCTGAGTGTCTCTTAAGCAAGGACAAATATGTTAAGGAAGCAGGAGGAAGTCTGAATGAAAGATTAAAGGCTGAAGAGAAAATTAGCAACTGGTCAATGAAGTATTCAGATGGTGAGGATGAGCAAGACACAGGGTTGAAGGTATCCACTGTGAACCTGTAAACCCTTCACTGAGTGTGAGGTAATTCCTTCCTGTGCCCTATCTTCGATAATCATGCTCCGGAGAGACTTTGAAAAGCCACTGCTATATTCCACATACAGATTGATACAAGACTGAGAGATATGAAAATAAAAATCACAATGATATAGAAGCAGATCCAGATGTGTCGGCATTTCAATTACTTACCCAAATAAATTAGTGTGAATCAGAAACCCAGAAGGTGTTGACATTTTTTGTTACATACATGCACGTGTGTGTGCACACACGCGCGCACACACACACACACCAGAAAGACCTAAAGAACAGGTACCAAAAGGTAGAAGGGTTATCTCTAAATGCTGTGATGTTGACATTGGTTATATAGTTCCTCTATACCAAAGGTAAAAATGATTTCACTATGGGGAGATTAAAATCATTTTCATGTGTTTTCAAAAGAATTCTAAGTTTGAGAGAAGATCAACAAAGCCTTAGTACTCATTTTGAAATCCTACAGTATCCAGAAGTACGCTATACTGTTTACATTTAAGAAAGATATATAGATTCAAATATTATACACAAAATAAAATCCCTGGGTTCTCCAAACGTGGTGTGTTATGCAAAATTTTATACTAAGTTGTTGGATCATGCATAGATGTCACTGTAAAATGATTTTACATTCATCTGTACATCCTTTTGCTATCAATTATATAGTGACTCTCGGCTTCTTTTCCCTCTTTTAAAGGTAGCTTCCCCCTATTTTAAGAAAAATACTTGTGAAACAGTATTGTATGTAACCCTAAAACGTTCAGTTTCTGCTATCATACTGATAAGCAGTATGAAGGTCAGCTCAACTCCTTACTGCTGTGTGCCCATAGGTAAGTTATTTACCTCCTCTGCCGCTGTGTTCACCCATCTGTAAAGGGGATAATGAAGCTATCAACTTCATGGGACTTTTCTGAGGATTAAATGAGTTAATGCACATGGCAAGCATGGCACAGTCCTTGGCCAATTGTACAAAAATAAATTAGTCATTGGTATTTCTTCATAATAGAAACTTCAGGGGGAAATACTAAAAAGGAAATAAAAATTATCTATGTTCCAACCCTCAAGTCAAGTATAACTATCATTTTAGAATCTTTTACTCTTCCTTCTTTGCTTCAACACAGAATACAAAAATGAATCTACTCATTTTGTATTTTTAATCCCATTGTTAAACTTTATATTACCTAAATAATTTTGTTATTAAATATTGTTCCAAAACATCATTTTCAGTGACCACATGCTTTCCTCTTTGTAAGGAGGTGGCATAAATTATTAAATAATAGGTTATTTTTAGACATAGAAGCTATTTCCAAATCATTGACATTTTAAGAAGGTTACATTGGCTCTTCTTACAACTAAATATTGTGCTAACCCAGGACAATAACTTTAGAATCAATTTCTAGAGTTGGAATTATTGAATCAAATGGTAATATTCTACTATATATTTAATACTTATTTTTTAGGTATTGCTAATATTCATTCCAGTAAGTTGTGCCAATTCTTTCTTTTAACAGCATACGAAACACTCTTTAAACAATAAATCCATCCACTTTCTTTTGCAAAAAAAAAAAAAAATTTTAAATAAAAATATAAAAGCAAAGATTTAATTTTCAGCTCATTCTATTGACTTTAAAAACTGACCACTTGTTTTATCTCCTCTGTATTACATGAACTTTTAAATCGTTTGAAGAATATAGCATCTTAAATGAGAACATTCACTGAGGTAGCCTCTGTTGAGCCCCTAGTCAAGGCAGGCACTTTGCTTGGGTAGTTATGCTGGAAGTTAGTGGAATCTGAGGAGCAAAGGCCTAGTGAAACCTACATGGTTCCTTTTAGGGTCTTGGAAATGAATATTTAACAGGAGAAGCCAAGGAATCCCTCTTAGAACTGTCTTCCCAATTGAGGAGGAACAAAAAAATGGGGAAAGGGGGAGTTTGACAAGTCTCACCCACAAGGAACTGACATTTCTTGAACATTTTTATGAAGAGATAGAAAAGCTCTGGCTTCACTTGTTAAAAACAATAATGCTTTCATTTTTTAAACACATGTACTGTGACAGGCTCAATGCTGATATTTTCTGAGTGTCTGTGATCAGAATGGGGATAACTTGTGGGTCTGCTGACGGTGCGGATCCTAGAGCTGGGTGGCGTAAATGAGCTTGCTCAGGAGTGTGCAATTATGAGTGGGGTTGCTGGGACCCTCCAGCAGGTCTGGCTCGAAGCTCTCCCTCACGTTAATTCACACCGGGTTGCTCCTTTCAGTCTCTCTTACATTTGTTACTTTTGCCATATTCGCATGTCAAAGTTTTCCTGTTTATTTTCGAAAGGAAACTTTATGTCTCTGTCATAGAGAGAAAATCAGTCCTATTTACCACTTAGAAATAAAAGTGCATGGGTTCATGTGTACTACCTAAGAGTGTCTCCTCTCTCCACTCCCTCTTCCCATCTTCTGCCAAGGAGCTGGGTACATATCAGGGGACACTGTGTCAGAAACTCCCTAAGCAAAAAAAGAAAAACTAAAAAAATATGCAGTCAGTAGGAACAGAAGAATAAGACTATGGGAACTTTACAGGAATCTGGAATTTGTGCTTTTCTTCTAATACTTTTTTGTTTGTTTATTCTCTTTTAATGGTACCAAGGAGTAAATGGAGTGACAGTTTTTTTAAAGTACAAAGGGTATGTGTCCTTGTCCTGGAGCGGGAGAAAGAACTCCATAGGTTCGTCCAAGGCTGGGAGAGGTGCTCTGTCTGTCTTATTGAACTTGACTTGTGCTATCAAAGACAGGAGACTCACCACATTAAAAAAGAACCACCCTTCCCTCTCTGGGTGTTCAAGACTGCCTTTCCACCCACAGATCCCAGAGACGGACCGCCAAGCCTACTGATTTCCATTTACCAACACAGATTAAGCCTGTCTGGACAGACTTTGTCTGGTAGCATTTTCTTAATCAAATATAATGACAATCTGAATAAATTCAAGTCCATTGAACATTTTTCATGTTTTATTATTAAGAAAAAATAGGCATTTTGATTCTTTGAACAGTTTAAAAATAAAACTCTTCACTGTGTCACTTTCTGTTTGTTATTGTGAAGCATGACAGTTATCTGAGGAGAACCAGCCGGATTTAATCTGACAGCCACAGACTGGGAAGAGTGCTACCAATCTAATTATCCAGTAATCTAGTCAGAATGGAAGTAATTCTGAGCCTTTCTCAGGCAGCTAATCACATTTCCGGTGCATTAGCAACTACACATGGGGAGCTCTTAGGAGCAAGGCTTTTGGCCTGCCTGGGCTTCATGAACTTCATCCTGATGTAATTTCTTTGCTGGCTTCCCTCAACATGGGTTCTTCGGGATTTTTTGTGCTTGTTTGTTTGGTTGGTTCTCTTTCCTTCTTTGCCCTTCATTGCTGACTTGTCTTAGGTTCCACGTCATATTCTACATTTGACAAGCTTCTGGCCTTCCTTTCAGAATGCAGAAAAGGAGGGGAGGATTCTGGAATCTGCTTGCTTATTTTTGGGGCCAGGGATACATTAAGGAGTGCAATGCGATCTGCTGGGGAAGAAGATGAGAGAAAACTGTGAAGGTTATTTTCATCAAGGAAAGCCCTGTTTGTAAACTATTTTGCATGTCATTTCTATCTCAGTGTGGGTGATGTGAGAGAGGTCTTCTACAGGAGAGGCAAGAGAAATGAGACAGTTAACAGATACTTAGCCAGTTAGTTAGGGTCTCTGAATGTCAAGCTCTCGGCAATACTGGTCATATTTTGTTTCTGTAACTGCAACTTTGATATAGAACGTTTAAGCATTGACAAAAAGGAAAGCATGCACATATACACACACCACACACACAACAGACATCAGAGAGTGGGATTGTTAATTAATACTGTGTCATTTCCTTTTTCTGAAAACCTCCATTTAGGATAATTTCATATTATTCCTGTAAAACAGAATGTTTTTCAAGTGCATTAGTTTCTGACACTCTGAAATTGTGGAGTCTCTGAGAAAGCATTACACTAAGAGTCGGCCTCTTTAACTCTCATGTTTGGAACAGTTCTCCAACTTTTCATAATCCCTGCTTGGTCAGTCTGACTCTAAGTATTTGAATTTCATAGAGGGAAATTCTAGTCACTAATAGGTTTATAATGCAATAAGTGGCCCCCAAGTTATTCTTGATAAATGGGCCTCCCAAATAACCTGGAGCAATTGGAACATAACACATAGGTGGAACACTGCAAGAAAGAGAAAATGTGAAATGCTGTGTACGTTGTTGCATTGTGATTTTGAAGAAGTCTCAGTTACAATTTGTAGCCTCTCAGATGAAATTTTTGTGGGCTTAAACATGTTCTTACTCCTATAATTGTGGGAGGTGTATGCCCCTTCAGACTACGTTGCTTGCGTGTGCCTGTATATGCACACAGGGACAGTTAAGAAATTGGGAGTATATTTGAGCATGGAATTGGAAGCATGAAAACACAGAGGCTGATGTGAACGTGTAGACTGGTTCCTGTGCTCATTGGTCTGCTTCCAATTACGTTGTCTCCTTTTTTCCTGGGTTCAGAGTCTACAAATGCTATTGATAGGCCTTTGTCCAAGGAATTCAATAAAACTATAACATAAACTCAGTTTTTTAACTATTATCCAGTATATTATGCAAATTTTAGTTGCTTATTATAGGCATCATAGTTATTTGACTTCCAAGTATAGATGAAAGAAGGGTTCGTGTTGGTTGTTTTAATATTTCTGTGAGCCTGGTTGTGTGTTCCAATCCTTTAAAATCACTGATTAAAATATTTGTCAAATTGAAATTCTATTTAAGCATCTCAATACTATATTACCTTATATATTTAATCTGAGATTGTGAAGACACTCAACGGAAATTAATGACTCAGTGGCTAGTCACTACGAAGTGTTGCTTAACCATGGTTCAATAAATTGAATGAGATTCAGAATCAAATGAGAAAAAATTCTATGATGTCAAGGACTTGTAAAGATTCCAGCATCTCTTAGTATGTAATTGGCAAAAATAAAAAGAACATCAGTTCTTACCTTTCTCAAAGCAATGTCTCAATATAAGTTAAATGCACAAATGAGGCTGTAAATTAAGAGCTTCTCTGAGCAATGGAACTTCTAGGCATTTATAAGTGTGGCTCTCCTTTCTCTACTGAAAGCCCTAGATCTTCCATTACTCAAGTGATTGTGATCTGCAAATCAGTATACATTGTTGGTTTCCTCTGGTCAAATTAATATCTGCTGAATGAGCCAAGCTTTGTAGAAGTCTTATTTGTGTCTTATTCATTCTTTGCCAGGGTGTCTGGTGCTGTCCAAGGAATGTCCTAGGACAGAAGTGTCTTTGTATAAAGAACGATAATAAATTCCATCATTGCCATATATAAATTATCAGCTTGCCCTTGATCTAGTTTGTTTCTATACAAAGAGTGCTATGGAAATTGAATTTTAGTTAAATCATGATGAAACAAGTTTTGATCCAATGCATACGGGATCTTCCATTTGACTACATCATTTTCAATACTATTTTTCCCATCACCTTTATTTATTTATTTCCAAAGCCAGTTTGTGTGTAACATGTTTTAGTTTAGAGACAGAGTCTACTTGAGGCTTGTGGCAGTTCTTTCTTAGACAATTGGAAATTTCTAAGGGTATATTGGTGTTTTGCAACAGGGATGATGTACCTCCCATATTGGCATTGTTCATTGTTTTTTTGGGGGGGTATTAAAAGAAGTACAATTCTATGTGTGAATTATCACTGACTGTTATCCCAATACCCCCCACATATATAATCTTTTAAATTTTTATTTATGTGACTACCATGGTCCTCATTTGGGAATTCCTGCAAAGCCTTACATTACCTCTAACTGTGCCAGTCAGACATTGGTAGTTTACATAGAAAACATAAAATCCTTCTGTTTTACCTAATGTTCCTATGAATCTGTGCTGTCCAATAGAGTAAAAATTTGGCCATGTGCCTATTTAAATTAATTCCAATTAAATAAAATTAAAAATTCAGTTACTCAATTGTAGTACTTACAGTTCAGGTGCTCAGTAGTGACCTACATGCAGGTAGCATCTTCCAGACTGGACAGTACAGACATAGAATATTTCTATCACTACAGAATGTTCTGGTGTACAGTACTTCCTTAAATGCTTGATAAACTCATAGATGAGAATGTCTACATTGACTTGAGGCAGAGAGCAATTGTGACCACACAATCCCAGGTTCAATACCAGAGATAGCAAAGTCAATAAAAGTGGCTGAGACTACGCACTTGTAATTACACCTCATCATGAGTTCCTGCCGCAATTACATGAAATCATTCACATATTGGTTTTATTAATTCTTTAAAAGGAATAGGGCCAATGGCCACTTGACAGTTCTTTTTATTTCACTGTAGTTAACATCACTTAATGATTCTTACAAATATGTCTACCTTTAAATACAGGTTTCAGTTTCTTAACAATTTTTCTTCCTTTCACTTCCTTTTTGTTTGCCAAACCATTTCTCTACCATATCTAGCAAGGGCTCATTTTTCCTCCTCCTTCATCATCCTAAATATGGTTGGTTTCCCTTCCCTAGATTTCTTTTTCTCTCTTTTCCTGTTCTTGCAATTCCATCTTGACAATGTTTAGGTGTCAGAGGAAAGCTGGGCAAGAGAGTTCAATGTGCCTACTTAAAAGTGGACACTCTGTTTTTTGAATCACCCACATGATTTAAGTGAAAGAGTCTTTGGGGAAAGTCAGTTATCACACACATTTATCTTCCTCTTTCTGAAGGTGTGTGCACATGTGTAAGATTATGGGAATGCTGTCACCAAGCTTCCAAAGCATTCTTCTCTTCTTTTTTTTTTTAATCAAGTGCTGAAACCTGGATGCCCTGGGGGCATTGGTGACCCTGGCCTGGAAGTGCCCTGACTATGGATACTGCTGCTTGTTCTCTGTGAAAGCTGGGACTCATCAAAATCCAAAAAGAACTTGCCTCTGATTTAAACTTTTCCCATGAGACAGTCACATGATAGAAGCCTAAATGTTCCATTGTCAGATTTCTAGATAGAGAGGGAAATTTAATAGTAACAAATATGCTGGTATAATTCAGTGCAGAAAAAAAAAAAGCGCACACCCTGAAAGAAATTGTGTTGTTTCCTAGGGTTTTAGAATTTTCAAGAACTCAGGATGATTAGCAGATGATTAGCAGCATATTATGCTTCTCCAAGGCTATATTTAGGGAACAACGTAACCTATTTCAAAACCATGTTTAGACAAATTTCTAGTTTAAGATTTAGGGATTTCAAAGCACTTTAATATAGACATGATTCTTATCACAATTTTGTTAACTGATTTTCACCCATATCTTATTAATTATAGGTAAAGATTGTTATATTTTTATTTTTTAATTTTTAAAATATTTTTGAATTTTTTTGTGGTAGTAGGGATTGAACCCAGGGATGCCTAACCACTGAGCTGCATCCTCAACCCTTTTTATTTTTTATTTTGAAATAGGGTCTCGCTAAGTTGCTGAGGCTGCCCTTGAATTTGACAGCCCTCCTGCCTGGGCCTCCTTAGTTGCAGGGATTATAGTGTTCACCACCACAAATGGCTTAAGTGTATTTTTAAAACATTTCCATATCTTTTGTGAATGTCATGTTGCTCACCTTAACTGTCCTATCAGCTACCCCTCCCCAGAAGCAGTAATATTATAGTACTATCTAACTCATTGCAGTTCACAATGTAAGCTGTGTATCTGCTTTCCCTGTAAATGGAATAATTTCCTACCCATCAACTATTTTGAGAACTTGTACTCCAATTTAACTTTTCTCAGTTATTCCATTCATTGGTGGAGTACCACCACTCTGTATTAGCTATCTATTGCTGCATAACAAATCACTTCAGTACTTAGTGACTCATGATGCCTGTGTGTTAAGAATTTAGGAGTGGCTTAGCTGTGTCCTCTGTCTCATAGTTTCTCATAACGTGGCAGTCAACATGTTTTTCCGAGCTTTACATGCTGGAGGATCTGCTTCTAATATCGTTATGTGGTTGTTGGCAAGATTTAGTTCTTCATGGGATATTGGACCGAGGCCTCTGTTTTTAGAATGTGAGCTTCTCCATATGAAAACTTACAATATGGCAGCTTACTACATCAGTGCCAGGATGTGAGAAGAGTCACAGAGTATGAAGTAGAAGGAGATCACTGTCTTTTATGACCTAACCTTGGAAATGATATCCACTTACTTTGCTGTATTCTATCAGATAGAAGCAAGTCACTAGACTTAGCCCACATGTATAATGATGGGACTACCTAAAGGAAAAGACTTCTGGGAGCCAAACTTTTTACCACACCCTTCTCCTTGCCATCCTCAGGGTGAGTATTTATCCTGCTGAAGTGAGCCCCTACATCGATTTCTTATACTACTCTCTTGCAGTACAAAATCACATTACTAGTTTCTGTATCTTATTTACTGTCATCTCTTTACCATGGAAGCAACTTGGGGAGTGGTATATCAAATTTGGTTCAATAAATGAATAAATTTCCATGATAAGAATTTGCATAGTGATGACTGAGAGCCATTGGACCTATTTCATGGAAAACCATATGGAAGCAATGCTACTATGTCACCCTGAGTAGTTCCTGTAAGAGTAAATGTTTTGCAAATCATGCACTAAAAATAATGAGACTTAAGAAAAAAGTCAGGGTGTGTTAGACAAACAAAACCAATGGAACTTTGTAGTCCAAACACTTATATACACACACTGGCAATGTAACCTTAAGCTCTTGAGTTGGTTCTTGCTCCTTCCAGATATAGGTGGTGAAAGGGACTTCAATTCTAGAGACTCTTTATTAGAATTTTAAAAATCACATTTGGTTGATTTTTTTTTTTTAATTAACCTGTTGTTTTAATACAGGATAAATGTCCTCAGCTTCTTGAGCTAATTTAGAGCTTTGTGAGATTAATTAGCATCATGGAAAGCAGAGAGATTTTTGAGCCTTCTAAACCATCTCACACTAAATGGAGACAATGCTGTAGCATTTATAGTATTTTTTCCCCCTAAACATCTTTAATTGTCTGAATTTGTTTTTTTTTTTTTTTTTTACTTGAAAGAAAACTTCCTCTGGTCACTTCTAAAATATTCACAAGTTTGGAGACTCTCAGAGGAACCCACAATACTTCCATGTTATTCTTATATCATTTCCAATTGCGTGTGAGCTAACATATGTTCTCTAAAATACTTTGGAAACAAACTCTCATTGTTCTCAGATTCAGGAAAGCCCCTAGGAAGCATTCAACTTCCACCTGTCTTGAAGTGTAGAAGGTGCCCTTAGGCCTTTTGGCCTAATTGATGTGGTGTGACTTTGTCTTCATTCCCTACTTCAGAAATAAAATTACAGAAAGTATAATGCATCTGGTCTAGACTGTCAATGTCTAGAGAATTCTCTCCTTTCCTTCTTATAAACACTATTTATTTCCATGTTCTTTTATCTTTACTTTTAGTTGATTTTTCATTTGTATTCATTTACTTTTTGGATAGTGTGTTCACATGGCAATCAACTTAAACAAGGGTAACCATAACCCAGCCCATCATTAAGACGATTTCTGCTCTTGAATTCATGACATTTTACTGTGTCACTTTGGGGACACAATTTACATTTGATGGAGTTGTGCAAGGACCAACTAAATTTTTCATTACATTTCTGACCATCTCATCAAATTATAGCATGTGACATTTTTAAAATACATGCAAGTACATTGTTGCTTTACTTTAGCTAAGTAAACAAAGTAAACATATCATTTGTAGCCTGCAAAGGTGTGTATTACTTGTACTTCTCACAAGTTATGGGGGAAAATGCTGTCATGGGTGACAAGTGTTTATTATAAGCACCATGGGAACTAAGGAAACAGTGAAATTTCTAGACAGCCACCTCAATTTTAGAGACTCTCGATCTCAGAAGGGCTCCAGTCTGAAATGTTTAGCAAACAACTAGAGTGTTGGAAATGATACATTTTAATCCCTGCTACAAAGGCAAATCTACTTTTTATCTCCCATCAAGAATCATTCTTTGACTACCTTTATGTGCTTTCATATCCTCCTCCAAGCACCATTTTGAGTGTGTCACTACCCTATGTGGAGATCCTCTGGGTGGTCTCTCTCTATAACACATGATAACATAGATGCTTTCCAAAACCAAGAATGCCATGAGCTCCCATTCCAGCTCTGGTGTAGATCCTTGCAATCAAGGAAGTGGGGTCACATCACACAAGGCTGTTATTTCATTCTGAAAGACTGATTCTCCATTGGCCATTACCCTAAGGCTGGAATTGTAGTGTGCAAGATAGACACAAAAGCATGTCAGAGACTATTCAGAGGAGAGTGAACTTGTACTTAGTTTCATATCCTCATAAGGTTGCTATTAGATGTCATTTTTAAAATAGAGTCTGAGATATTAAAAAAGTACTTTCCAGTTTTGCAAATAGGAATGTCCACACCCAGAAAAATTAAATAGTATATTTGAATTCTTTCTATGAGAAGCCATGCCAATAGTTTAAGCCCAGTTAAAGATAGTTTCATCATGGCTGTAAAAGTGTCAGTTATATGTGCTATTTGACAAGGTACTTGCTTAGGGGACAAATGAATAGAATTAGAGAAGGCAATTTAATTACTGGCAAGAAACCATTTATGTTATGAAAAGGTGGCCCTAAACTTCTCTTCCAGGTATGTTAGCTTCAAGTGCTTATTTTTTTTTTTTTTATTGCAAACAAATGGGATACATGTTGTTTCTCTATTTGTACATAGAGTCAAGGCATACCATTTGTGTAATCATAAATTTACATAGGGTAATGTTGTTTGATTCATTCTGTTATTTTTTCCCTTCCCCCCACCCCTCCTACCCCTCTTTTCCCTCTATACAGTCCTTCCTTCCTCCATTCTTACCACCCTCCTTATCCCTAACCCTAAACCTAACCCTAGCCCTAACGCTAACCCCTCCTACCACCCATTATATGTCCTCATCAGCTTATCAGCGAGATCATTCGTCCTTTAGTTTTTGAGATTGGCTTATCTCACTCAGCATGATATTCTCCAATTTCATCCATTTGCCTGCAAATGCCATAAATTTATCATTCTTCATGGTGGAGTAATATTCCATTGTATATATATGCCACAGTTTCTTTATCCATTCATCAACTGACGGGCATCTAGGTTGGTTCCATAATCTGGCTATTGTGAATTGAGCAGCAACTAACATTGATGTGGCTGTATCTCTGTAGTATGCTGATTTTAAGTCCTTTGAGTAGGCCAAGGAGTGGGATAGCTGGGTCAAATGGTGCAATTCCAATTAAAATCCCGATGATGTACCTTACAGAAATAGAGCAAGCAATTATGAAATTCATCTGGAAGAATAAAAAACCCAGAATAGCTAAAACAATCCTCAGTAGAAAGAGCGAAGCTGAGGGTATCGCAATACCAGATCTTCAACTCTATTACAAAGCAATAGTAACAAAAACAGCATGGTATTGGTACCAAAATAGACAGGTAGATCAATGGTACAGAATAGAGGACATGGACACAAACCCAAATAAATACAATTTTCTCATACTAGACAAAGATGCCAAAAATATGCAATGGAAAAAAGATAGCCTCTTCAACAAATGGTGCTGGGAAAACTGGAAATCCATATGCAACAGAATGAAATTAAACCCCTATCTCTCACCCTGCACAAAACTCAACTCAAAATGGATCAAGGACCTTGGAATCAGACCAGAGACCCTGCATTTTATAGAAGAAAAAGTAGGTCCAAATCTTCAACTTGTTGGCTTAGGATCAGACTTCCATAACAGGACTCCCATAGCCCAAGAAATAAAAGCAAGAATCAACATCTGGGATGGATTCAAACTAAAAAGCTTTCTCTCAGCAAAGGAAACTATCAGTAATGTGAAGAGAGAGCCTACAGAGTGGGAGAATATCTTTGCCACTCAAACTTCAGATAGAGCGCTAATTTCCAGAATCTATAAAGAACTCAAAAAACTCTACACCAAGAATACAAATAATCCAATCAACAAATGGGCTAAGGAAATGAACAGACACTTCACCGGAGAAGATATGCAAGCAATCAACAGATATATGAGAAAATGTTCAACATCTCTAGTAATAAGAGAAATGCAAATCAAAACTACCCTAAGATTCCATCTCACCCCAATTAGAATGGGGATTATCAAGAACACAAGCAACAATAGGTGTTGGCGAGGATGTGGGAAAAAAGGTACACTCATACATTGCTGGTGGGGTTGCAAATTAGTGCAGCCACTCTGGAAAGCAGTATGGAGATTCCTCAGACAGCTTGGAATGGAACAAGTACTTATTTTATTAAGGTTATACTCTCATAAGATACTGTAATGCATCAGTCATCTATTTCTTTGGAAAATCTAGTAGTCTTAACTGCATTTCAATAATTTATTAAATATCATGTTGTGTTTAAGAATGCTGGTTTATTCACTGGTGTATTAATGCAATTTATTTTTATAGAACCTGGGGTCTTATATGGTTCTATATCCCAGGCTAGATCCCAAATACTGTATTTATTGATTTCTTTTGTTATTGCCTAAAAAAAAATCAAAACCACATTTGTTAACTTATCTAACCAATAATCTATTAAGCTGTCTCATGAAAGCTTACAAGATCCACTTAATTATAGTTTCCTTGCATCAACAACAGTTGATGTCTTCCTCAGTGTAGAGCCTGCTGATTTCAGGGAATGGAAATCAGGTTAAGAATCTTACTTAGGAACCCACCAGGTTTCAGATGATTAATACATGTAAAACATGTTGAATGTTCTGTCTTAATTACTTAGAAATAATAGCTGTGTTTTGCAACTGAAAAATTGAAGGAAACATTGAATAGACTCAGAATACATTTTTTAAAAGAAATCAATTTGCTCTATTGTGATCTGGAAGTTAGGATATTAAACGTGATTATTATTTTTTAAACTAAGTAAAGTGGTAGATTTTGGTGCAAAAGTTTCCTAAGTCTCATATCATGATAAACTTAAAAGTTTAAGTGTCACCTATGGTTTGCAAAGGAGTATTCAGAAATTAAGTGAAAAATTCATTTTAATGTGTATTAGCTTTTGAAATTAAGAAAATACATACACAGGAGTGCACATTCACAGACACTTATTGTACAGATTTTGATTGAAAGTTGATGAGTTTTTAAGCACTGTGAGTTGCAAAATACTAATCTTGTGCCCAATTTTAAAGAGATTTGTTTGGCATGTTCTACACCAAGTATGTCAATCATACAGATGCTATTATGATTATTTAGTGTCTCTAGATAGTTGATGTCTCAGCCAGGTCTCATTCAACTCAACTATGTTGTTCTGTCTCAACTCATGAGTTCTTAAATACATCCTAGAAATCAGTAATAGACTTCACCTTGGAATATATTTTTAGACTTTTCAAAAATAAATGGCAATTTTTAAATCCACATTGATTAGTTAATTTAAATACTTTGGCACATCGCTGCTCACACATACACATATGTATAACTGGGTTCTCCTCCTACTGCTTGGATGATTAGTGAACATAAAATTATGGAGAAAAGAATAGAAAATCACCTTTTTTGATAATGATGTATCAGAGAATATCTTCAATTCCCAATGATTCAGAAATGAAAAAATTCAAGGTGGTGGAAGATTCCCAAAGTCTTCCTGAATGTGTGAATTATATGCAGATGACTGAGGTCATAATTCCCTCAACTGTAGTTTTATCCTGTTTGATTTTTATAAATTCTCATGTTTATAAAAAAAAGTTCAACTTAAATTTCTAAATGTTCTCAAAACACATTTATACTTGTGAGGAAATGGGAGATGAAGTTAAAAGAAAACCAAAAACTCATGCCAATGACTGTTATTTAAGAGTCACTGAGATGCTATACAAAATACATGGAGCCCAGATGAATACTGAGGATTAGATTTCAAAAACAATATTATTTATAATATCTGTGCCCACCTTCAGTCACTTAATATTTGTCATGGATCAATTATTGTTGACTCTTCTGCTGGTGATCTTATAATTAGATACCTGACATGGATCTCTGTTAAATAAGAGGCTATAGCAGACTTTTATTGCTCACATACAAAAGTAAAATTACCCAAAGGAAGTTCTTTTCAGTAGTTTCTAAGTCAATTCATATTTTGGGTGGGAGAGGAAGGAAAGCTGTTTGAGCAAGCAAAACGTTTGGAAATTTGTTTTTCAAATGTCTGAAGTTTGTTATATGACCGGAGCCCTCTATTTTGGGAGGTCCCAAATGAATCTCTTCATGAAGCCACATGCTCTCCTGCAAATTTCTGAACTCTGTGGAAATGCAAACATCACAAGTATTAATTTTCTGCTCCTGTGGGTGTAAGGTTGACAGCTAAGTCTCAGAGCCTGTTTTAATCTCTTTGGCCCAAACATAGAAGAAGTTTAGGAGAGAGAATTTGTAGAAAGCAAGAAAATGAATAGCAGCAGGTTTTATGTCAATGAGATAGAAATCAACTTCTATAGACAAATTTCACATGAAAGAATAAATTAAGAAGAAGATAAATGTTTGGGAATATTGGTCAAAAAGATTCATTCTTAGAAATATCAAATGAAAAGCCTTCATAAAGAATTAATTTAGTTCTTAAGATTCCCTTGTTAATCTTTGCAAGAGTGGCCATAGCAAAGTCTTAAATCAATCCAGATCTAGCATTTAGTTCAAATCTGTTGCTTATTAGCTTCCAGATCTCAGATAAGCTACTTAAAACTTTTGGAGTAACATTTTCTCACCGGTAAAATTGGGATAAGGATACACTGCCTGGATATTTTGGGGATTACAGTTATTCAATAGATACTTTTAACCTAGAATCTGGAGAAGAGTTCATTTCATGTACTATTATTTTCTTCCTTATCATCATGATTGTTATCATCACTTAAGATGCACAATGCTGTTTAAAGTCTAAAACATGATATAGAAATGAGGATAAACATCTCTGAACTATGTAAATCACTAAAGACAGCTATTCAGTAATTTCAGGATTCAGATAGTTTTCTTTCAGCTGAAGGACTTAGTTATGAACCAGGGTGAGAATGTGTATTAATAGGCTTCTAGATAATAATAGGCATGAAATTTAAACCTAATGAACATAATCACCTTCCCATGTTAATAGCATATACACTGTGGTGTTGGTCAATATCAGTTGGGGGTATTTTTTATTTTTTACCAAAATCCTGTGGCTACTCCTCAACTCTTAAGAGCAAGCACCGTTATCTATCTCTGGTAATCGTCCTGTCAAAATTCTTCCTCACCTGATTTGGTCATGGTGGTTTTTTTTTTTTTTTTTGGACCATACTTCAAAAGGTCTCATGCTTTCCATAGGACAGAAATTGCTAGCCTCACATCGAAGGTCTGCTTCCTCACACCCCCTTTCCTGTAGCTCTTAAACCTTCTGATGCATGCCTTCATTCAGCTTGCACCTACTCTTCTCTGCTCAGAAATGTAAAAGGTAAATTTTGAACCTTCTCAGCAGACTTCATTCTCTTTTTCATTTCCGCAAGACGGGAGGTTGTCAGTTAGTCAGTTCGCAGGTACCACTTGGTGGTATCCCTGGCCCACTCCCTAATCACTGTAGACACAGTGTTCAAAGGAGAGGGTAGGAAGACTAGCAGAAAGGACTCTGCATGTAATCCCTATTCTGATCATTTTAAATACTTTTAACAAATGATAAAACTAGCAAGTAATAAGGGGAAGGATTTGGTGATAGAAGAATCTAGATTTCTTAGCTCCCTAATGATATGTAGTTACCATAGGGCCAGAAACTCCTAAGTCATCAATAATAATGGGCCACAAGATTGGCAGGTGAACACACTAACAAATTGGAGACTGTAACCTGGGAATAGAGGTGACGCAGCTCCTCATCTCTAACTGTAATTTTTCCCAAAATATAGGAATACAGACTGTGTGTGACTTTATCTTCTGATTTTTCAAGAGAAACCAAACACATGGATTGAATTACTGGTTGTGTGTGTGTGTGTGTGTGTGTGTGTGTGTATGAGTGTCTGTCTGTATCACTTTTTAAACATTAGCAACTATTTTCAAATATTTTCATTACTACATTATATTTATAAACAATATTGGGGTTCATTTTGACATAATCATACTTGCATGGTGTGTAATTTGCTGCATTTTGGTTCCAAGTACTTCTTTTTTTCCCTTCCTCCCCCTCCATTCCCTTTTCTTACTGGACTTCTATTTCTTTTTTTTTTTTTTTAGTTGTGTGTGTATGTATATATATGAAATTGTGAAATTCATATTCATATATGTACATGGCATAATTTGCTTAATTTTATTCTGCAATTAACAAATTTTTTTAAGGAAGTCCTAGTCAAACAAAACCTGGCCTGCTTGAACTTGTAGCTTCAGAAGATCAGGGGTTTTCCCTTAATGAAATAAAGCATCTAAACGGGTGGCCTCTTCTTCATTCTGCAGCTTTCACACTTTCTTCCTCAGTGTCTTCACCTGTGAAATAGGGATAAGAACAGTTGTTTCTCATGGGGTTTTATTTTGTTTTGTTTTGTTTTGTTCTTCCTTGAAAAGATCAAGGATCATGGTGCATGTGAAGATTAATGAGGTCATTTGGTTAAGTGCTCCTAGCTGGGTGGAGGAAGGATGGTGTATGAATACCAAGTAGCACTTGACTCATGTGCACTTTCATTGCAAGAGAGTTGGACCATTTAGCTCTCCCTCTGCAGGGAGTTATAAAAGAGGAACCTGGGGAGAAGGAAGATGGAAATATTTCTTCATGGCCGTCTCCAGTGGTGAACCACGAAATGGCATTGAAAATGCTGAGGGATTGTCGACCTGACTCTGTGAATTCTATATGCAGTGTAGTCTGAAGAGAGTCATGCTCACATATGAATGAGTGAGTTTTCACCTGTTGGAGTGGGGTGAGCAGGTATGGATGGGAAATGATGTGTGACCTCCCTTCTTGAGGTTCTGCTCATACTACTTTTCATGCTGTAATCAATTCACTTTTTAATTTCTGAACCCTTCCTCTCCCTGTTGCAAACTAGTAAAACATACCCCAAACTCTCCTTAGATTACCCAGTAACAGTCCATTTCTCTCTCAGTTATTCCTAGTTGGTGGGTAGCATTTCTCATGATTCAGGGAACCAAAGGTCTTCCATCCTGTGGGTCCTTTGGCTCTGCCATTGGCTACCAATCCTTGACATCATTATTTGTCAAAGGTCATTATCTGCAAATCTGAAGGTGACACATGTTACTTTTGACTTGTATCCTCTTGGTGCCCTGCACAGTCACTCAGTCACATTGCCATTCAAGGGAGGCTGGGAAATGTAGTAGAGCTGGGCCCCAATAAAGAGAAAATTATTTTGATCAGCCCACAGTTTGTGCTAACCTGGAAAGGTGTTTGATTATTTGTTCTTCTATTTTATTATCTTCTCAATATAAAGTTGGTTCCTCTTCCTCCAGACAATGCGGACAATTTGCCATTCCCTTTGTTCTTTTGCAGTGCTATGGCACTTGTATTATCTTCTTGGTTTTCTGGTAAACATTTTGTACATTATTTTAAAGTTTTTGTTTAACCTTTCTATTTCCTTTTTATCCTTACTATATTCTTCATCTTATTGCTTATGAAGTTTCCTCTCCACTGAGTCCTAAGAGTTCAACTTTGAATACCTTTCTTGTCAGTGATTTACATGGCCTCTTACTGTCTGTGATTTCCTTACCTATTTCCTGGTAGAAACTGGTAATTCCTGGATAGAAATCCAAAATCCTATTTTATTTTATTTTTACTTTTTGATTTTGACACTGTCAACAGAGAGCAGGATTCTATTTGGAGTTTTGTGTAATGTAAAAAAAAATTGATTTGATGGAATTATAAGTTTCGTGGAATTATTCAGTAACCGATTAGTATAGACAGTCAATACTAACCAACACACACAAAACAACAAAAATATTCTTTTGTCTCACCATGTTTTTAATTTATTTCTTATTTATGTATTTATTTTATTCTAATTTGTTGTACATGACAGTAGAATGATTTTATATATTTTGATAGATCATACATAAATGGAGTATCATGACATATATTTGGGAAAATAAGAGACCCAGAACCAAAGCAATCCTTAGCAAGAAAAGTGAAGCAGGAGGCATCCTAATACCAAACCTCAAACTATACTGCAGAGCTAAAGTAATAAAAACAGTATGGTATTTGCACCAAAACAGTCTCGAAGACCAATGGCACAGAATAAAGACATAGAGACAAACCCACATAAATACAGGTATCTCATATTAAACAAAGGTGCCAAAAACATTGACTGGAGTAAAGATAGCCTGTTCAACAAATGGTGCTCAGAAAAATGGAAAGCCACATGTAACAAAATGAAATTAAATCTTTATCTCTCACCCTGCACCAAACTCAACTCACAGTGGATCAAAGACTTAGGTACTAGAACCCTGCCACTACTAGAAGAAAAAGTAGGCCCAAATCTTTACCATGTAGTCCTAGGATCTGACTTCCTTAACAAGACCCCTAAAGCACAAGAAGTTAAATCAAGAATCAATAAGTGGGATGGACTCAAAACCTTCTTCTTTGCAAATTAAACAATCAATAATGTGGAGAAAGCGCCTACACACTGGGAGAAAGTCTTTACCACATGCACCTCAGATAAAGCATTAATCTCTAGAATATATAAAGAACTTAAAAAACAACACTAAAAATACAAATAATGCAAACAATAAATGGAACTGAACAGTCACCTCACAGAAGAAGATATACAATCAATCAACAAATTTATGTATTTATTTTTTTGTATTGAGAATTGGACCCAGGGACACTATACCACTGAGCTACATTCCCAGTCCTTTTCTATGTTTATTTTGAGACAGGGTCTTGCTTAGTTGCCTAGAACCTTGATAAGTTGCTCATGCTGGCCTAGAACTTGTGATCCTCTTGCCTCAGGCTCCTGAGTCACTGAAATTACAGGTGTATGCCACTGCTGGTGTTTCATATAGTGTGCTCTTACTGTTAATGGTTGACAAATGGTAAAAAAAAAAAAAAAAAAAAAAAGACAGGTGCATACATGCCCAAATGCAGGTGCATACATGCCCAAATGCTGCTTGTCACCAGGACTGTCACCCTGAATGTCTATGAAAATCTTAGATTTAATTAATCTTTGACAAACCTTCTATTTTAAGAAAAAAACAAACCAGAAAACTTCAAGGTAAATAATTGATGAAATCTCTAATAATTATCTATCTTTAGGTAGCATATTGTTTAAGAGCGCTATAAACAGAAAAACCAGATTTAAATCCTAGGCATGCCAAATCCTAGTCCTAATTCTTGGCATATTAATCATGAAACTCATGTTCCTCTTCTGCAAAATGATGAGAGTAAGAGAAATGAAACTCACAGTGCATTAGCAAGGATCAACAGGATGATAGTAGCAAAGAATTCATAACTGTACATGGAATACTTGACAAAGATTAGTGTGATCACATGGAGAAGAAAACCATCCTGATACAAAGGAAAATGTTCTACAACCATGCTCTTCATAATGTTATGGATAGACAGTCCCCTGGGTATCATGTGTAGAAAGTTTGTTTCTTTACGTCTGACCTGAGCCTGAGATACTGCATTCTTTGGCATGTGAATATCCACTTTTCCTGGTGCATTTGGTGAAAAGACTTTCTCCATTGAACTCTTCTAGGACCCTGTCATAAATCATTTGATCCCATGTGTGGGAGTTTATTTCTGTGGTGTTTTATTTCATATGCCTCTCTCTTTGTATCAGTTGCATGCTGTTTTGATTCCTCTGTCTTCACAGTAAGTTTTAAAGTCAGAAAGTGTGAGTCCTCCAGCTTCATTCATCTTTTTCAAATTATTTTGGCAATTTGAGATCCCTAAAGATTATTATTTTAGAATGAGTTTTTCTATTCTTGCAGTAAACATCATTTGGAATTTTATAGGAATTACATTGAACCTGATCACTTGCTTGTCAATTCACAAACATGAATGTGTTTACATTTATTTATGTATCTTTAATTACTTTTGGCAATGTTTTGCAGTTTTTAGTGCACAGCTCTTTCACTTCCTTGTTTAAGTTAACTCTTAAGTATTTTATTGTTTTTTGATGTTCCTGAAAATGATATGGATTTTCTAATTTCCATTTGACATCATTGGAATATCCAACTAGTATTGTAAAATTCACTATTTATTTCTTAGATTTTGCCCACTTTTACTTTATATATTTTAATAGTCTGTTATTAGACCTGTAAACATTCTTAATTTTTATTTTTTATTGCTTGAAATTTTATTAATGAATAATATACTTTTTTGTCTTATATACTTTCTTTTATTTAAAGTCCATTCTGTCTGATATTAGTACAACTGCCCTTGCTCTATTTTGGATGCTATTTTCATTGTATATTGTTTTCCATTTCTAACCATTTGTTTTGATGACTTTTTTGTTGGTTGGTTTGTTTTTTTGCGGTGCTGGGGATTGAACCCAGGACCCTGTGCATGTAAGGCAAGCACTCTACCAACAGAGCTGTATCTGCAGCCCCTATGCCCCCATTTGTGTCTTTGGATTCAAAGTGAATCTTTTGTAGACAGTAGATACTTGGATCATTCATTGTTTATTTTTTGTTTTTTAACCCATTCCGCAAATCTATGCCTTTTGATTGGAGAGTTTAATCCATTTACATTTAAAATGTTTACTGAAACAGAAGAACTCACTTGTGTTATTTTGCTGTATGTCTGTTTTTGTTATTTTGTTGTTGGTTTTATAGTGCTGGGAATTGAATCCAGGGCCTTACACATGATAGGCAAGCCCTCTAACACAGAGCTACTCCCCTAACCCTTTGCTATTTGTTTTCTATATGCTTTATAGCTTTTTTGCAGCATTCCCTAAGGTTTACTGGAATAATGATGAAGAAGAAGAAGATGAAGATGATAAATTGTCTATATGCCAGGGATCAGCCCTAGGTATAAATTTAAGGTCTTCATAGGTGTTTTGTTAACCTTGACCTTTCCCTAGGCATGTATGTCATTTATAAATTTGCCTCATATGTGCAGTAATATGCAGGGATTTTGTTTTAGTTTGTGATGCTGGGAATTGAACATGGGATCTTGCACATGCTAAGCACATGATATGCCACTGAGCTACACCCCCAGCCCCTATACTTATTTTTGAATGCTCTACTTTTTAATGCTTGCCTCTCATAAGAGGAAAAGGAGAAAAATGAAATAGAAAAGGAAAGATTCTGGCCTTTCAAATGTCCTGGATGTCACTTCAGCTGACTGCGAGGGGAGGCTAACAACAACGGGGAAAGTTGAGTAACCCTGGCTGCCAGCTTATGTGATCAGAAGTATCAATGAGACCCTCAGAACACAGAGGACAGGGCCCTCATTGTCCACCCTGACTCCCACCAGTTGTGTGTAGGCTGTTTGAGGAACAAGTGCATAGACTGAGGGTATGAGTGCCAGCCTGTAAGACAGGAGTTCGGAATAGGTATCTATTATTTTTATAGAAGATGAAATTAAACACACTTTACCATTCAGTCCTTCTCCTGGGAGTAGTAAGCCTTCAACTGATTCCTGAGTTCCAACATGGTCACATCAAACATATTCTGCCCGTGAATTTCTTGTCTAGGTGTGGGGACAGACTCCTGGTGCTTCCTATTCCACCATCTTCCCAGGATCCTCTATCTGTTGGTTTGGTATCTGAGCTTTCTGAGGTATTGGCCACCAGCAGTGGGCCTGGAATTACTATTTCCTTAGAATGCTGAAGAAAAGACAGAAATATGGATGGTAGATAATAACTGCCTTATAAAGTTGTATAGTCTTTTTGGCTCCTGTTTTTGAGAAGGCTCATTGCATCTCTTGTTCAGAGTGTCCTTGGGATTTCTTCTACATAACTTCATTTACATCAGTCCATTTCCATGAATATCATCTATTCATTCCCCTTGTCCCCTCAACAACGTATGATGATGCTTAAAGTGTGTCATTTTTGAGGGTGCTTTAATATTCAGAATTTAATCCTTTCATGTCTGTTACTCATCTTTCTACATACTCACTTTTTTCTTTCTTTTCAAAGAAAACGTATATTCATTTCCATAGAATTATAAAATTGAGTCCATTCTTGGTTAATCTGTGCAGTTACCTACTGGTGGACTTGAAAAACCCTGGAAAGATTTGGATTTCTACTTTGCCCTTCCTTCTCCTTGAATTTACCCCATGGTTGTGTTTCCATAGTGGCAATGCCAATAATTTAAAAAATGGGGGGGGGGGGGAACTCCCAGAGCACCCACCTGATTAAAATCTCAGCTTCATTTCTTATCACAATGCACTGTGGCCAGTGTGCATACTCAGTGTACATATTGCAGTTGTTACAACTCAAAGTTCCTCTTTCTTATTTTATGATAATTTTCAGTCCAGTAGTCTGTTCTCATTTTTAACAGCATTTGCATTTCTTTTTGTAGGGAAAGACATTCCCTACAATTTCGAGAATTCATTACATGGGATTGCCTTTTTAAAAATACAACAGATGGAGAAAAAAGCATGTGAAAACTGTTTATAGTTCATCTTATATATAAATGTGTTTATGAAAATTTGTGGAATTATGATACTTCTGGAGATAAAAATATTAAAAGGGAGATTAATTATACACTTTGAAATCTCATAGTGTTTTCAACAGAAGTGTTAATTTATATTCTCTCTCTCTAAGTTTTGGAAAAGGTGAGGAAGCATTGAGATTAAGTGATATAACTGGTTAATTTTTTCTGGAAAGGTACCACCACAGGAAAAGGTACTTTCAGGAAAGGTATAACTTATACATATCCATTTAAACTATGTGCAGTGGAAGAAACCTGGTTCCTATATGGTATAAAAATTGACAATGACACATATGTATTATTTCATGCATAACTAAAGTGACCAAAAGTTAGTGACTGAGTCAAACTGTCAACATAAATTGCAAGCATACAGAATTCCAACTCTATGTGAAAATTTGGATTGAGAGTAAATGTTCATATCCTGTAGTGCTCTATCTACACTAATTTGATGACTCTGCTTGTCTCCAAATAATTATCTTACAGTTGTATCAGTGTGCCTTTCTTTCCTCTTCAACTGGCCCTCCACATGTTTCTTTTTCATGAGAACTCAGAAATGAGAATCATAGATATAAGAGCTGTTTTTAGAAGAGGAGGTAGTAGTCTACTAAATAGATTTGCCATAGCAAGTGTCTGCTTGTAGGGCACCGAATTTATATTATTAGCAGTAATGTTCCAAGAATATCTTTAGCTATAAGTATAAAACTGACAGTTTTGATAAATTTCTGAGGTGTTTGTTGATATAAGTTTGTTATCCACCGTGATGGAAGATGGTGGAATCTGTGGAGGTAGATGATCTTGTCTGATGGAAACTTCTTTGGCAACAAAGAGGTTGATACTTTCCTTAACATCCTTAGTCATAAAATGGCTCGCACAGAGTACATATGCACAGTATGTGTGTCGAATTAATGTCTCCACACACTTTCCCCTTGTGGTATATAATGGAATAAATTAAAAATAGGTTAAATTTAAAACCATCTCTATGACCATTTCATGAGAGAGAAAGAGATTTAATGGCTGTTATCTCCTATAAAATATACAAATGGAAATTAACTCTTAAAATTCCTTAGCAACCTAAATTAATATATGCCAACAATTATAGTTAATTTCTTTTCTTATGAAGATTTCAACTCTAGATTATCCCTACTGTCATTTTAGGGGGTCTAACAAGAAAAAACAATTTTCTCCAGGTGATGTGGCTCACACCTGTAATCCCAGCAGTTCAAGAGGCTGAGGCAGAAGGATCACCAAATTCAAACCCAGCCTCAGCAACTTAGTGAGGTCCTAAGCAACTTAGTAAGACCCTGTCTCTAAATAACATATGAAAAAGGGCTGAGGATGTGATTTAATGGTAAAGCACACCTGGGTTCAACCCCAGCACCAAAAAAAAAAAAAAAAAAAAAAAAAAAATTCTATAGTTTTGGTTAATTGGGTTGTTATGATGACAGCTTGTGGCCTTTAATGAATGTTAGTTTTTAATTTTCTATTAATTTGATGACATTATTCCAAAAGGAGAAAAGAAGTTTTGTTGGAGTCTAGAATAACACAATAGCATCAAGGAGTCCAATTTTAGCCTAGTTAGTAAAATAGGCTAAATTTCAGGTAGGTACCTAAGGTAATTTGTGGAGATGGACTACAGACATCTTGGATGCCAACAGTATCTAACAACTTTTGTGACTAGTCTGACCACACCATGGCATCAGTAGGAAGTTCCTCACAATATAATGTATCAGTAATATCCATAGTTCATTAATTTTTTAAAGAGTTATATTTCAGATAAAGAAAATATGGAAGTTTCTGTGAGTTCATATGTTCCTTGGGTGTCCCAAGGACTTTGTTAGTGTTTGGCTCTGTTCCAGTGTCTAGAACAGTGCCTATAGAAGCAGGGCCTAGAGGGATATTTTGGATGAATGAAATGGATTAATTGCTCAATTGCAAAATCTCAATAACTTCAACTTCCTAATTTGATAAAACTTTAAAAATACAAGATTTTGAAGTAGTTCTCTACTAAATACTGCAGTCAAATTGAAACGGAAGTATGAACACCATGAAAATGGCAACACCATCTAGCACTCCCTTCTGACCATGAATTTCACTGCATTTAAGATACAAAGGGGACACTGTCTCTAATTTGGATCTAGAAATTTGAGATGCTAAATTTAAGGGTATTGAATACCAACTACATTTGTTGGTCAATGTTATTCTTACCCTATATAGTTATCATCACTTGTCATTGTTTTTCAAAGCTGAGGCAATGATTCTTTTGTGAATATGATATACCAAGTCAGTGGAATTGGCATGACATAGCACGATCCAGGGAAATAAAATTGAGGCAGGAAATTTTCTCTTACCCAACACTAACTTGGTAATAGTTTTAGATGTGAAGAAAGTATTTTATGATTATTCAGAGCAATAAACATTAAAGCAAAAAAAAATTTTTTTAAAGATACTTAAGCCATGTACTGGAGCACATACCTGTAATCCCAGCTAATCAGAAGGCTGAAGTAGGAGGACTCATGTTTGAGGCAAGCCTGAGCAACTTAGCAAGACCCTGTCTCAAAATTAAAAGAAAAACCAAAAAGATACTTAAACATTTTGGACAATGTTCCTGCTAATGGAAGCCAAATTCAATATATGGAGTGAAGCTGGGTTCAGAATATTTCTAGGTTAATGGGGTAATTTCTGAATGCCACCTAGGAAAGAGTTTATGGATGACACATTTAAAATCATTATGGATTTCTGCACAATGCAAGAGCCTGTTGAGAGGAAAAATAAATAAATTGCTATTTCATTTAGCTGGAGGAACAAATAAAAAAGGAAAAAAATCTTTAAAGCCCAAGTATGAGTAAAAATAGTAGAAGAATTGTGAAGAATGTTTTGTGAAAATAAAGGTTCAACTCTCTAGGTGAAACCAGAATATACATCGAATAAAGAATAAAGATGCTACTCACCAAATTAGGCTTTTCCAGTCTTTTAAAGAAACTGGTTCTTACTAGATTCTGAAAGATAGATATTTAGCTAATCTGTGTGTGATAGGCCATGTGGATCAAACCCCTCCCCTACTATTTTACTGTTATTTTGTAAACATGAGTCCACTGAAAAATAAACCAATTCTACTTTGCCCCCAAGGAAAATACAAGCAATTATGTGTCAGTGACTGACTAATTGAATTCTGTCATTATTTTCCCTCTGTAACGCATCAGTATAGCTTGAAAATAAAAGTTTATGTAATTTAACCTTAATTGGATTTAATGATTGTATTATTTTTCACCAAAGAAATATTTCAGTAATTCAGTTATTTTTTCCTCCTCGCTTTCCCACATCTTATCCTTCTCTTCCCCTTTCAGCCTAAACTAGTTAATTTGGCAGTTCAGGAATGATTTCATGAACATAAACATTCCCATAATGGCCCTCTTCATTGCAAACAGAACTAATGGCAATATAAACAATCACTCTAAATAAGTAAGCATTTAAGTTGGCAACATTTCTTTTCTGGGTTTTAGAACTTAGTCACAATCCATTTCATTTTAAGAACAACTTGGTGGTAACAAGTTAAAAACAGTTTGATCTTTTTCATTTCAAATGTTTCATATGCTCAAAGAACAAAAAAGAATTAATTATCATGCGTATCTGGCACTGTGGTAAGGAGTCTATGTGAAACTTTCCAACTGTGCAGTTCAGATAATGTTTCTAATCTTAATTAAATACCAGTACCATTATCTGAAAGTACCAGTTCATATCTAATGTTTAATAAAATTCCTTTTAATGGCTCCTCATCTCACTCAGAGTGAAAGCCAGTCCTTAGCATTATATATAAGGCCTAGAACCTGGCTGGTCTGCAGTTAGCTCTCTCCCCATCTCCCCTATTCTGTCTTTATCTTGCTCACTGTTACATTCACTGGGATCTCCATTTGGGGAGCTCCACGGGCAAGCTCTAGTCACAGCCTGGGCATGTAGCATTTTCTCTTCCTGAACTAGGTAATCCACTTGCCTCCTATTTATCTTTCAAGTGTTTGTTTAAGTGTCATCCTCTCAGCAAACTGACCTAGGCCACCCTGTTAAAAATTGTCAGTGCTAGGCCAGTTCTTCCCATCCTCATCTCTATTATTTTCCTTCATAGCACTTATGCTATTTAAGTAATTTATTTTTTAGTTATTTATTTTCACTGACTCAGATGGAAGCTTGCTTGATAAGAGTAGGGATCTTTGTCTGCTATTGTTTCTACTATCTTCCCAGGGTACAGAACAGTGCTTGGCCCCTCGAGGGTCCTCAATATATGCTTGGATATTTGTTTAATGAATGAATAAATGCATAGTTATTCATTTTGTATCTTCACAGGGCTTATAAATGTTTTTGCTATGTGAATAGATGTTTGTTTTGGGGTTCCAGAATTCTACATGGGAAATGGATGAAACAGAGGAAATGATAACTCCATTTTACAATCAAGGGAAGGGAATGACCCATTTCAAATATGTGATTATATAAAACCTGTTTTACCTTTAAATCATCTCTATTAGATGAATATTGATATAATTGGAAAAATAATGTCATTATGGGCATTAATTTCATACCTTTTTATGAATGACTATATAAATCTGTTAAGACAATATATATATATTTCATTTCTTATAAATTTGATGTTTGTTTAGCAATAACTTGAATATTTGGCATGCTTCTACAAATAGGAATGCATTCATCATAATTACTAATAATTAGCTCTCAATGCATTAGCTTCAAAGTTCAATCATCTACCCAAGCCCTACTGATCTATCCAAAGTAATGATCTACTAAGGTCAGGGAGTAGCCTGCTGTACTCAACAAGGCAAATAAACACAAAATTAGTCTTACTGTCTTGTCTTGTACTCAATAAGTCAATTGTTGAAATTTTCTGAAAGTGTAAATTGATATTTAGTACTTAATCAAATCCTCCCTATGCATCAAGAAAACCTGGGAGATAACTCATCTGTACTACTACTTCCCAAGAAATTGGAAAGATGACAAGAAGAAAACATTGGTGATAACTGGATGCGGTTTGGTAATCTGAATATGATGGAATAAATTTTGAAAAATAGAACTCCCTACTGGCTATCAGATTGACATTGATATAAGTTGGAAAATATCATTTTTCTTGAGTAAAAATTCATCCCTTGGATACACCTACCTCTCAAAAGATTCTATAATCTAAGTTAATGATTTTCAGCTGTGGTGTCTAGACCACGAGTACTCCCTAGGAACTAATGAAGTATAAGTTTTTGGCCCCCAACCTAGACCTCTGAATAAGAATCTTGAGACTTGGGCCCACTAATCCTTTTTTTTTTTTTTTCCTTCCTAGCTAGATTTTCTTTTTCTTTTTCTTTTATTTTTTTTTTAGATTTCTTTTTCTTTCTTTCTTTTTTTTTTACAGACTGCAATTTGATTCATTGTACACAAACGGGGTACATCTTTTAATTTCTGTGGTTGTACATGATATAGAATCATACCATTCGAATAACCATACATGTACATAGGGTAACGATGTCTGTCTCATTCCACCATTATTTATACCCCCCCCCCCCTTAAACAAGTGTTGAAGGTGATTCTGGTACAGCTAATGTGAGAAATGCTAATTGTTTCCATTTGTTCCATATGTATAGAGCTTCTATTATGTGTAAGATACTAAAATCTATGCAGAACACAAAGATACAAAACATAGAAGTTACACTAATAATTACTAACTGGCAAGATCCTGAAGGACAGTATTCTGAGGTGACACCCTTCTAACACACATTAATGCTATCTGTTGGAGCTATGGAGCATGGACCCAGTTTTCCTTTGGGTTTTTATTTTATTTTGTATGGACAGAAATCTCTAGATCCATACTTGTAAAATTTAAATTTTTAAAAGAAGGAGTAAAAGAGTGTAAATTGCATAGAAGAACTTCAGTGATTCTCTAAGGATGGCAAACTATATTCAGAGGAACTCAAGTCACTCTGATGTCATTGTGATTGCAGTCATATCTTCTTCATGAATAGGGTATGTTTGATATTTTATCAGTTATCCAGGCAGGAAAAAACAAAACAAAACAAAACAAAAAAACAGAAAACATTCTTAGCACATCAGATTAAGGTCTGTTAATACACAAATTGTTTACAAAGACATTAGAACAAGGACAGTGATGGGGATGAAATGACTCAGAGATGAGGAGAAAGAAATTGCTTCTACTCTACAGCTGCCCAAACTGAGGAGGTCATGTGATCTGATCATGTAGGCACACTCGTGTCTAACACTGTGGTAGGACTCTGCTTCTGTCAGAACTGCCAAACCAGTCTCACTTCCAGAGCTGCCAAACACTACTGCTGGTCCCTGCTGGCCCTGCTATTTCAGTCCATAGTGCTATAGCAACCTAGCCCCTGAACGGGGACTGTCAAAGTTGCTAGCACCTGTAGCTGGCTGCAGATGGTAGTGACAGCTCCAAAAAGCCAATTAAAACAAAAACAAAAACAAATAAAAAAACCAAAAAAACCCCTGTACTTTCCTGTTTTCTACCTGCCAGTATCCCCCTAGTACCTACCAATGGTGGAGCTAAATCAGACTTACCTGGAAACTATGGGAAATAGAGTGTACAGGGTCCCAGCCCCTGGGATGTGATAGAATGATCCATGAAAGAGTAGAATGACCCTAAAAGAAAGGAGGCATAAGACCTGCACAGATATGAGGATGTATCTTTAAACAATTAGTTGGAATTCACTCTATTAACAGGATTTCAGAGCTTAAGTGATCCTTAGCATCTGTATACCTGTGACATTTTTAAAAAATATTTCTCAACAATGTAACTGAGAATTGTAAAGGAAATCTGAGGAATGAGTATATTATAAAATAGATAAAGGCACTGCTGTGACAGAAACTAATGTTGGAAGATTGGATTGCTAACTGGAGAGGGTAGAGGTGGGTGATACTAGTGTACCCCATCTCTTTCCCCTTTGCCAGGTTAGTGCCTTCCTTGACCAGTTGCTGAGAATGTTGGTTGACAGCTGCCCTGTTCTCTGGAAAATTGCCCTAGGCTGAATAAAGGTCTCTCACATAGTCTAGGGGACCCTGCTGCTATGACTGATTAATATGGACACACAAAGCTCATCCTCACTGTCATGAGGCAGGACAAGCATAGAAAATGCTCCAGAGCCCCCACGGAAGAGTAGATGTTACTTGAATATCCATGTTTGCTTGGTTCTTCTCTCTCCTTCACATCATCCCTCAACAAACCACATGCACCTGGATCCTGGCCACGGGTCAGGCTTCTAGGCACTCCATCTTAACACACTTTCCATACTCTTTCTTCTCACTCCTCAACTCATGAGTTTCCCCATTATATAGCTGGCAAAGTTGAGTCACAGAGAGGCATTGATTTAAGTGTCTTCTTCAAGATTGTGTTGCTGTGCGGGAATAAACCTATTCTTCCAACCCCAGAGTCATAGTACAGCACTATTACTACTCTGAGGACAATCAGAGAAATTTAGTACCATTTTTAATTTCCCTTTATAATTTCCCTTAGGACCCACTAAGGAGTCCAGAGTGGCTTGTAGATAAAAACTAACAATTTAAGAACAGATCTCTCTCACTAGGGTATTAGATTATTGAATGCCAGAACCATTTGGGAGGTTCTGGCGCATGGTGTTTTGAAGCCTTCAAATGATTGTAGGTGCCCTCTTTCGAGCCAGTTTATTCCTCCCTTTGGTTTCCTTCCCATGCCTCATGTTGTTTTGAATGTTCCTTTTTTTTTTTTTTTTTTTCTGTTTTTTAATATGCCCTGTGCTAAAGGAAGGACCAGCTTCTTACTGGAGCAGAGTACATCATCATCCAGCCAGCACTGTTAAACATGGACTCAGCTCTTTCACAGAGCCAAGCCTAGTTGTCTTTGCTGCATACATCTTACATCACTGTCCTTTGCAAAGATTCAGATTTTCAGTTTACAAAGATTTATATAAGATCTTGGACCTGAGATTTATCAGTTTTATTTGTTTGTTTGCCAGCTTCTAATCTCTCTTCACAAAGTGGGACCATACAATCCTTCCTTGTCATCATTATCTGGTCTTTGGTAATGGCCAAACACTTTCAGACACGGTAATATTTAATGTATTTCTAGTTACATTAATGGATGAAATGAACCTTCTTATGGGGTGAATTGTGTCCTCCCAAAATTCTTATGTCGAAATCCTAGTACATGCCTTCCCCTCTTAATGTGATCTTACTTTGGAAATAGTTGAAAAATTAGCTAACTTACTATTCGTTCCCATTACTTCTCTTCCTCAATTTGTAAATACAACTATTCATTTTTTGGCTTTTACTTCCAGTTCCACAATATTTATACTTTATTATATAGCCATCATGACCAAATTTGCTCAGCTCTAGTTCTACATTTAAATACAATCAGTACTGCCAATCATTTTATATAGTATCTGTGCAATTCTAGAATTCTCATAACTTTCTGCATTTCATCAAGTAGTAATTTTTGAGAAAAACCATTAGAATGTTCTGTTCCAGTATGTGTGCATACATTAGAATGTCTTTTTCTTTTTTTTTTACATTTATACATAAATGATAGCATTACTAGGTATAAAAGCCATGAGTTATTTTTCTTCCTTCAAAACTCATTACATCGGAGTTGGGGCTTTTTGCTTGTTTGCTAGTTTTGTTTTGTTTCCTTGCTTTAGTTTAGATGACTAAATTCATTTTTCGGGAAGGATGCCTCAAGGATTTTTATTTTTTTTCTCTATCCTTGAAATTTAACAATTGTTGTTTGTTTCATATCAAATATTTCCTATAGTATTATGGTCAATTTTATATGAGTCTTCATATTTCTTTCTGGAAATATTTGGAGCTTTGGGTGTTTTGTTTGCTGTGAACCTCCTAACCCCACTTTATACCATGACCTTGTCTCTTTTTTTTCAGAAGTCTCTATGCTATTTCTTATTCCAAATCTCTCAGAATTTGGCATATACATGTCAACATCTGCTCTCTGGAGGTGTGGTCTTTTCCCAGTCTTATTGCATATGACCTTGGGTTTCCAAATATGTTGTTCATTTATTTATTTTTTGTTGGATTTTCTGGAAAGCATGTACTTTTTTTTCCCCAAAGGCAAGTCTAGGACAGTTAAAAAAAATACAATGAAAAATAATCTAATAAGTTTTGTTATACTCTTGGAGTTAGTATATAATTGAAAAACCCTAAGTGTGTGAGCCAGACAAGCTGAATTTGAACTATGGTTCTGTGTGTCACATATCAGCTCTGTGACCTTAGTGAGATCACTAAGTCTCTGAGCCTCCATTCTTTATAAGGTTGTTATGAAAATTAAATACATTACCTAGCTGAAACTCTGAGTAAATTACATGTTAATCACAAAAATGCTAGCATTCATTGTCATATTTATTAAAAAGAAATTCTAGGGCTCAAGGAAGTAAGAATAATTACTGAAGGATGCAGGAACCAATTCTTTCATCATGCTCTCTCTGTTTAGGCCTTAGTTGAAGTTTTCTCTCTCCATTTTTCAAAAATAATTCCTTGAAACTTGAGTTGATGAAAATATTTTATTGGATTGGAGATGGTGGGAGAAAAAATAAAACATAAGAAGGGATAAAAAATGTAGAAGATAGGAACTTTGTTTAAAGTACTTGTGTACACTGAATTCAGGAATAATTCAGAGGAGATTTAAAATATCTTCAGGAGTTAAAAAGAAGACCTTCCATGAAATACTATAGAAACTGATAGTATTTTGCATGGAAATGTAATATTCTGTTATCTGTGATGGAGATTAGATTAATAACCAGCCCAGATTCTTCATCTTCGGTGATTATAGAACAAATGAAAATTGGCTTTCATTGCATCAGTAACAATCTCCAGACCATGAGAATAGGATTGGGCTTCTTCATTGGGAGGTTGTAACCACTTGCCATATCAGGGGACTGAGAGCAGCCATTTTTCCCCCTACTTTATAAAGACTTCCCAAGGATTGATGCCATCATTTCCACATTAATATTTTATTGCTCTAACTGGTACCGTGTTCCCAGCAACTCGAGTCTAGACAGAATTGTGAGCTCAAGCTCAAGGCCAGACTGGGCAAGATAGTGAAACCCTATCTCAAAAACAAAACAGAATGTGTTGCTTTCAATAGACAACACACATTTTTGCAGGGGGAGGGTCACTCATGAGAAGGCAGTCATAACATACATTTGAGAGAAGGGGTTACTTGATGGTTTCCTGAAGCAAGTTTGACGCTGGGGAGAAGGCAACTGGATGCTGGATTCTTTAAGTGCAGAAAGGCTTCCATCACTAGAGGGAAAAGGATGCAGCATGTGAGATCTGAGAGATCCATCTTCTTCTCTATTTTACCAAGACTCAACTCTCAACAGAAATCATTAAGCACTAAGTGACTCTTGAGTGAGATGATGTAATAAGTTTCTGTACATTTTAAAAGCCGGGAAAATGATTTATGGTTATCTTACAGTGTTTGCTGAGCTTCTGACAACCATTTAGTGGGATTGCATGCATCAAAAAGATTTGGACAAGCATTGGTCCAAAATTGTCCCAGCTTCACAGTAGCAGTATCCCCTGAAAACTTGTTGGACATGCAAATCCAGGAGCAACACTCAGTCCTGCTGAATGCATCTCTAGGGATGGAATCCCAGGAGTCAGTATTTTAGCAAGTCCTCCAGGTGATGTTTAGGCATGCTAGAGTTTATAAACCACTAATATTAACTCTCTATTGGTTAAGAACATGCGTAAGATCCTTGTGCTTATTTTTTGACTCTTGGCAGCTTAGGCCCATGTACAAACAACTGAAAAGCAAGTAAAATATTTCTTTGCAAGATCCTTCAATTTTTCTATTTTCAACCAAACCTCCTAATATATTTATTTGAGTCTTTTTTGTCAAACAATAGATTGCCAAGATCGTGATCATGAAGCTTATTCAAATGAATTTAAAATGTTTAAATGGAAATGACCTAGAGATGTAATTGCCAAAATTTAATCAAGGATTTAATTTGTAGCTCAGGCCAGCTAAATGGGTTTTCCAGTTTTCCAACATACTGTTTGTACAAAGAAATTAAAAAGTATGGAGTCACAGACCAAGTGCTGAACCCTTGAAGCATATTGCAGTGTGCAATCACTTATTCTCATTAGCTGTATTATATCATCCTGTTCCTTGGGAATTTTAGTTCTAAAAGCTAGCCTAGAGCCATTGGGGAAAAAATATAGCCGTATATATGTATTTAGTCAAATAGTATAAATTATTGCTAGATCATCCTAACCCATTCATTGGTATGAGCATTAACAGGATAGGTTAAAAATCCTATTCTTCATTCTGCTTGTTAAAAATGTCCTTGCTTAAGCATGCCGTGTCCAGCTGCCTTCAAGTTGCTAAATGAGGGAGAAGTGTGATTTAGAGTTGGGACATATTTCATGTGAATTTCATAATGGCTACTGCTAGTGAAATACCACTGCATTGCCTCCTCCAGCCTGCCAGTGATAATAGGTTTTCACTGAGCTCTTTGCACTTGTTTTACAAAAGCCTGAGGTTTGAATACTTTGTGTCCTGCGGTATCCATCATTTAGACTCTGAAATCCCCAGTGTAGATTTGACAGAACAGTAGTTTATCAACTCTGATTTGCCAAGCTCAGCATTAAGATCTGTATGTTCTTAGGAAAACAAGGACACTTCAGGTCAGTGATGTTCTAATCAAGCTGGGACAGACATGATTTTGTATTTGCATTTGAGTGACCTTTTGTCTAACAAAAATGCTGGTTGAAGGTACTTGAGCATGGGACCACTTTTAATGCTTTGGGCATGAAAAGGATCATGAGTTCTAAGTGCAGCTGTGTGTCTTCTTCACCCTTGGTTGTAGCATGATAGGCACATTCCACCAGTTCTTTAGGAAGAAGCAACTCAAGACCTTCCAGTAGCATCATGGTATTTATTTTCCCCTGGTACAAATGGAGACTGAAACATTTCTTGTTTTGAATCTGAAAGGAGTTGGAGAAATCACAGCTAGAAGATTGTAAGAATTTCAAGATGAGATTAAATATAGATTTTGTTTGTTTGTTTCCGCAGCATTTTGACACACACAGAAAAGTGGAAAGAAGTTGACAGTGAGCCCACTACCTGTATTCCAAAATTAACCTTGGTCCTCCACTTGCTTTGCTGTTAACCAATTTTCGTGTCTACTCATCAATCCATCTTATTTTGCTTAATGAGACATGAGTTTCAAATATTAGTACACCTCACCTCTGTAACCCAAGGACCTAGCTAGATAGAGAACATTGCCATTGCCATTACCTTAGAAATTAATATTTACATCACTGAATTTATATATGCATGTTGCTAGACCTCTGGTGCTTTTCTTAATTTAATAAGGAGCCTCCCCTGGGCCTATGTGGTAACTATGGGAGGCTAACATATTCATCTTTTTTCTGCTCTTTCTCTATGCTTTTCCTGAAAATGACATTCTACTAAGCCTTAATGTCGGTTAAGGCTGCATTCAGCACTTAGCACTTAGCTCATAAAATTTCATAAAATTTTATTCATTTCATGTTTCATCAAAATTAGTAGAAGAGGTCTGGGGATATAGCTTAGTTGGTAGAGTGCTTGCCTCACAAGCACAAGGCCCTGGTTTCAATCCTGAGCACCGAAAAAAAAAATTAGTAGAAGAATGTAAAGTTGCATGAAGAGCAAGCTAATCATCAGCACCTCCAACAAAAAGAAATAGCTTCATACTGATGGATCCACAGCTTTCCCTATGCACATGTATCTTAAGAATGAATGACTAGGTGAAGGAGGCCAATTGAATGCTCTTTTTCAAACCAGCTCTGGTTCATTGATAATGAGTGTTAGTTGCCTGGAGTTCAATATCTGTGTTTGGCAGAAGAACATCAAGATCATTTATTTGGGCTGGGAATTTAGCTCCGTTGGTAGAGCGCTTGCCCCAAAAGCACAAGGCCCTGGGTTCAATCCCCAGCACCACAAAAAACAAAAACAAAAGCAAAAACAAAAAAACATAAAAGAGATCATTTAGTGATGTCTGCCCCAAATAGAGCCTAGAGTTAGAAAGCAACAACATAGATACCTTCCCTTCTCCATTGTAGATTTGAGAGAGTGCACTGCAGAACCAGGAAACTGAAAAGGACAGAAGGGGGACTGGGTACCGTGCTAAAACATTTTCTGTTCTAGTTCATGTTTGTATCCTACTGAAATAACCAGTGTTTCTTTTGACTAGTACCACTTACCGAAGGGATATGGAAAAGGGGTTTACATACACAACGTGGATTAGAGAGGAAGAAAGAGATTCAGGGATAGAAAGACAGGAACTGGCACAGTCTCTCATTATATGAAAAAAACAAAGTGTCACTATTTGCCTTAATGCTGTTGTACTGCAGGAATCCCCCTCCTATGCAGAGTATAAAATTCTAAGTGGTTAAATATTTGGATTGCTGCTACCATGCAATAGAATGCCCAGTTCAACTTGACGGCTTCTAAGAGGCAAATAGATATTAAGTCAGTCAAGATTATTCTTAGCATGTGGGGGGTGGACAGTGGGGTGAAGAATCAAGCTTTCCTTTCATCTTTTACTACCCAGTTTCCTTTATAACACTTCAGCAGATGTCAAGACAATTTGTTTGGCTCCTCATAGTCTCTGTATGATCTCTCTCTTCACGGCAAGTGTTCCCCAAGTGCAAGTTGCTTGGCTCAGGATCATTTTCAAAGACTCAATTTTCAAAGCAAATACACACACACATCAGTAGTATTTTCGAAAACAAAGGTTATCACTTTTTTTTTTTTTTTTTTTTTTTTTTTTTTTCCAAGGGGGATAGACGAGCGAAGGGAGGATGCTGAGAATGGAGTGTGAGTTTATTTCACATGGCAGGTCTCATAGAGATTGCATCCATAAATGTACTGCCAAATTGAACCACAGCAGAGGGGGGATGAAAGGGGTAGAGAGGGGAGAACACTCTGTGAGAGCAAAGAGAAAGGAACAACTTCAGCAAAGTGTGAAGTGTAAGGAGACATGTCTGTAGGGTAACTTTCCTTACCAAGTCTCAGGTTCACTCCTGATCAGAAATAGTCAGCAGGGGACACACAGTTGCACACAGACCTGCACACCCAGGGACACGCCCCACCTCCTGGAAGGGAGAGCAATTTTATTTCATCAGAACTGCTGAGGAATGTTGCTGCTGATAAGGTAAAAGAAAATATTTCTGGGAGTGCATTTTCTTTTGGAACTTGGGAACAGAGACAGTCTGTCTGAACCCAGCTCAACTTTTCCTTCTTATCACTTTTTAAAAGCATGTTATCTTTAAGAGCCAAATTAACTTTTCATGATATGACTTCTTGGCAGCTGATACTTAGGCATCACAGATCTGGACATGAATGACAAAGTAATTTTGTAAAATGACTATCCCCAGAGCTGCTGGCTTGTTGGTTTTGGTGTCAATCATACATTTAGAATCTTGGTTCCTCTCTAGATTTATGTAGCTCTGCAAGAATAAAACTGTTTCAGGCAAGATGTAAATAGTACAATAACTAAAAAGAGTCACAAAGTATAGTCTTATGATATATCAATTAATTTTTCACACTGATGTCTTCCAAGTGGGGTTCATTTTCTGTTTTGAATATTGTATTATATAGAATTTTCTCAATACTTGCAGAAGGTATGCTTAACAATACTTCTGGAAGAAGTCTTACTAGTTATGATGTTATGCTGGAAGGTCTATAAATAAAGCTCAAAGATGAAAGTAAGTAAATGCAATCCCTACTCTTAAAAGACAAGAATCCCAATATTTAAATTTTTATTTTGATGCCTTTCTCTACTATGTTGATATTCTGAAGAACATTATAAGCCATTTTATAATGTACTTTAATTTTTTTTACTTTTTAAATATCTTATTCTAATTTGATTTATTTTTACAGACTGTGTTTTAATTCATTGTACACAAATGGGATACAACTTTTCATTTATATGGTTGTGTAAAATGTAAGAGTCACACTACTCGTGTAATCATACATGTACATAGGGTAATGATGCCTGTCTCACTTTAATGTTTTAATATAGTGAGATTTTCAAAATCATACAGTCCTGTAAAGTGAATTATATATTATGGTTAAATCGTGGATAGTTGTATGATAAGAAGTATTACTACATGGTTCTATCATTTACAGAATCAAATAAAACCAACTGTGACTGGTTAAAAAAGAAAAAAAAGTATATTCCAGTGTATTTATTCAACAATATACAGAATTATACTTAGTTATGGAATGACGATTTTTCACAAGAAGTATTGGTTGATTCATTAGTTTTCTGTTGTTAGATAAAGGTTTCTTCATAAATTTTAGGCTGTTAGTGTTTTGGGCATATGATTTCTCCCTTATGTTCATTTCATTATAGGTAACCAATTATGTCACTACATATTATAAAAAATTTGAATGTCAAGACCAAACCTCAGACACTTTAAATGCAAGGTCATTATAGACACACACTCTGAGGCTAGTGTCTGTGTGTACTTTAAAAACAAAAACATTTTTGTTTGCTGCTTGTTTCTCGATAAATTCAAACAGAACTATCCTTGGTTTGTGTTGCACATTTTCTTGGGTTTTAATTTCCTTTTTATTGCATGCATATACATAATTATTATTATTCAGTGGTAAAACAATTTGTATTAAGCATTTTTAAAAAGGAATTTCTAATACTTTCTGTATAAGTTTGTTTAATTTTGTTTTATAATCTGATGTGATGCTCAGATCACTGCTAAAGCTCTATTCCAAATCCATCATTTTTGTCCTGTGGGAGTCTTCTGCACCCTCTCAAAAGAAGAAGAACATTAGTTGCAATGGTTTTTCAGCAGAAGAATGCATACATAGGTAATAAGATGTATTAATCAGGGTTCTCCAGAGGAACAGAATCAACAGGAAGTCTGATTATAAAAGGGAATTTATTAGATTGGCTTACACCACCAGAGACTGGATAGTCCACAATGGCTGTCTGCAGCTGGAGAACTGGAAGAACTAGCAGCTACAGGGTCCAAGACCCAGAAGCCCCGGAACAAGAAGGACCAACAGTGCTACCTTCGTCTGAGACAGAGGCTTCTGGAGACTACCCGAAGAATCACTGGCAGAATCTGCTTTGGAAGAGTGAAGAAGGGAGAGTCAAAGCAGGATCTAAGAACCTGTTTAAGAAGAGCCAAGCTTGCATCTGCATCTGCTTCCTTGTTCCTCGTTTTATTCCATCCTCTTGGGCAGTGCTGCCCACGCTTAGGGAGGGGCTCCACTTCAGTTCACTATTCCACATTCCAATCATTCCTACACAGGCCCTCACTGACACACCCAGAGGCCTCTTAATCATTGGCATGTCTTAATCCAATCAAGTTGACAATTCAAATTAACACATAAATACATAAGGTATTCAACATATTTATTAATAAATAATTTGCATAAAACTTGGGACTTGACCTTGAACATATAGGCATAACAGCTGGGAAAATTTTATAATTAGTCAATAAACTTTAAGATTATGTAAACATTATTTTAGAACTTATCTAGGATTCCCTGCCTCATCACAATGACTTTTCCTGCCAGTGTTCTATGCACTCTGTCACAACTACTCGGGTCTTACTTATCTGTACCACTGACATCGCCACCCCATGCCTCTGCTGGATGAACCAGGGAGCCTTCTATTGTTGTTTTTGCAACATTTACCAACCATCCTTCCTAGGTGTTCCCAACTTTGACTTTTATGACATCATTTTCCCTACTGGAGTATCATTATTGGAGGTGGAGGAAAGTACTTTGCTATGGCCAGCACTAGTGACCCTACATAGGTGCCTTGAAATATAGATGCCAACCAGCACTTCCCACCCCTAGCCTTTCTCTGGACCATCTAGGCAAATAACAATTTTCCTTTGAGCTCTCACTTGCTCCATCTCGAGCATACTTCTGTTACTTTAGCAAGTTTATTTTATTCTAATTGTTTGCATGTTTCCCCAGTGAGAATAATGTCTCCATGAGACCCTCCATGACAAGAACTATTTATTTGTTGCTTTCTGTTTGTTTGTTTTCTTTTTGCTTGTTTGTGTTACTACTTAACCCAGAGATGCCTGCCTATTGAACTACATCCCCAGCCCTTTTTATTTTTTTATTTTGAGACAGGGTCTCACTAAATTGTGTAGGGCCATGCTAAATTGCTGAGGCTGGCTTTGAACTTACAATCCTTCTGCCTCAACCTCCCCAGCTACTAGGATTACAGGTGTATGCCACTGCATCAGGCAAGAACTATTTCATTCCATCTTTGAGAGATCAATGTATCTGAGAAGGGCGTTGTTGGATAGAATATCCTGAACAGTACTAATATTTTAAATAAAAATAATTATAAAGAAGAAGATAATTATAAAAAATTAATGATTCCTTATATTTTTATATATGCCTTTTACTTAGACTTATCTCAGTAAATTTGAAAATAGGATATAATTTTAAACAACTTAATTTAGTACTTTTTTTTCCCTTAAATTTCTGTATATACAACAAAATTGGAGAGTCGTGAACAATGAATTCATTTTTTTGTTCAGGAAGGAAGGGCCTTCTATAATTAGGGGACATAGCTCTTATTTTTCATTGTCTTAGATAAAATGATAAGCACTTATTAAATGTTATACTCTACAAAATATGTACCATTGGTTTTGTTTTACATTTGTACTGGCACCAGGAAAGATTGAGGTCAGGCAGTTTGGAAGTGACTATTTTGTGGATTTATCTTGTGTGTGGCTTCCTTTTGAATCAGATGGGTTTTCTTCTTTCTTTTCAGGTCTCACTTATACCTCATATAAAATCTTGTAAGTTGTGTCAACTGAGGACATAGCTGCAGATAGCAGAAGTATTTTAAAAGCCACCAAACATAGAGTTTCTCTGAGTCCCCAGGATAGCCAGGTTTCTGTTTAATCCTATCCCTTCAGAATGTAGCTGATATAAGTCACGTGATCATCTGCAAATAATCAAAAGGATAGAATCTTCAAAGAATCCTGTCCATAGGCAACATGTATTATGTTATTTTGTTACTTTTGACAAGGTTATCCAGGCATTTAAACATTATTATCTGCAGAGCTTCTTTTTCCTTTAGCATAAAGACATTTGTAGAGCAAAATAATATCTATTTCATAGTTGACATGAGGTATCTCAATATAATCTGATTTTCTCTCATGAGAGAGTCACTGAGCTAATTATTTTTAGAAATAAATGATAAATAACAACTGATAATTAGACACAAAGGCTTTTGGGATATGCTGTGTTGGTACACTTGGGGAATGTTTCTTCTTTTTAAATGTAAAATATTATAGCATTAAGAGCATTAAATTGAAGAAAAAAATTTGACCCATCTATCTTTGCTTTCCCATTTCCTAGACTGCTGGGAAGGTAGCAATATTTTCACAATTGTGATTTACTAGAAATAAGTTGCAAAAGATAATAAAAAGGTATCCTGCTTAATAATTGTGATGACAACTGGCTTCAAAACGATTATTAGCCTCATGAATTCAAGTCAAATAGGTAAAGTGTAGAAAAGCAATTTTTACAGGTAATTTCTTGCTACAAAGGAAAACAGAGCCACATTATTATTTCACAGTACTTGAGGAAACTGTATGGGCTGGAAATAATACATACTATTAGATTTTTTGGAACATTAAGTCAAGTTGGTGTTGTTTTAACTCAGTTCATCCAGAACAGTACAGTGCTTTCCCAGACCTATGACCAGCTTTTCATCTTTGTGCTTAGTAAAATGGATTCCTTAATCTTCATCTGTTTTTCCCTTCTCTTTTCTCATCTCCTATTATGCTTCGGTATCATGTCCTCAGACAATGAATTGTCTTCCAGTGCTTTCATGTGCATTGATTTTGTTTCCCCATTTTCCTGAAGGCGGGGGGATCCTTTGCTTTTCCAGTAGTTTTCCAAAATTCCTGTGACAAGGTATCCTCCTTGATGGACATCCCCTTGTCAGTTTATAAGAAGGCAAAGAGGGAGATGCCTTCCTGTCCATGAACTGCAAATGTTATAAAGTTGCATATACTCTCATCTACATCTTTCTGGGAGTGTGTGACTTCCCACATTGTCAATTTAAACTTTAGTTGGGTGTATTGAAGTTTTTTTCATTTTGATTAATGAAGGTAGTTCAGGCAGTCGTGAAAAGTCACAGGATGTTTCTTGATGGAGATTGATGGAGAGATACTCTCTTAAAAGAAAAACCAGAGAGGTGGAAATTTGCAAAAGGGTCATGATTTTCCCTTTGCATGGAACAGTCTTTCAGTTCTGTTATCTATTAACCCTGCACCAAATTTTCTACAGTGAATCTTTTTTTAATTAGCTTTTTGCCTTCCTTAAGATTTTGTGTATGTTATCAAATTAATATTTTTTTTAAATATGAATTGATTTAGGAATTAAAAAATATTTATTAGACTGTTACTCAGATATTCTTTGCCTTAAAATAAAGCAAAATGCATACTTTTAAAAGAGGATCTGTATTTGGTTCCCATCATTGCTTCAATGCTCTCCCTGGTTATAGAAAGGAATTTAAATGGAAAAATTTAGGATTATTTTTCTTTACAATGTTTATTCATTTAAATACACAAATTAATGGGTGAGAAAATGTGGTCTTAAGTTTTATTATTTTTATTATTATTATTATTATTATTATTATTATTATTTTTTTTTTTTTTGGTACTAGAGATTGAATCCAGAGGAGTTTAACCACTGAGCCACATCCCCAGCCCTTTTTATTTTTTATTTAGAGAAAAGGTCCTGGTGAGTTGCTTAGAGCTTCGCTAAATTACTGAGGCTGGCCTTGAATTTGCGATCCTCTTACCTTAGCTTCCCAAGCCACTGGGATTATAGGTATGTGCCACCACACCCAGCTTAAATTTAATTTTTGATCCCTGCATTTCAAATACTTAAAATTGTGCTAATAAAAGAGGAATAGATATTCACAGGGGTTTAATTTCAGTAGTATGGCAAGAATGGATGGTTTGTGAGTTTTACATTTCACTAGGGAAATTTTACTAAGGAAGCAGAGTGGGGTATATACACAGGTTTACCCCACACAGGCAGTATGGAGTCCTCAGTAGAACTTACATGTACTGATTAACTTGAATATTTACCTATGAGGAAGCACTATGCAAATAATTTTATTTTCTGAGCTATTAAACCAAGAAAGAGATAGAAAATATGTTTTATTATAGACAAATCTTAGCCCTGCATCCATATTTTATACCTAAGAATGTTTTGTAAGGAAGGTGCCATAAAAGGACTGTTTTTGACAATCTAGCTACTGTCTACCCCAAGGGAATCGAATATTATTTAAGACTAGTATTGTGGTGCATTTTAATAGGTAGATTTTATTATTTTCTTCTCACAATATATACAGTGATAAAAATGGTATTGGTAAGCATTGATAGAAATTATTGAGAGAAAGTTAAAAAAAACATAATGTATTTATATTAATTTACTTTTTTAGTTGCAGGTGGACACAATACTTGTTTTAATTTAGTATTTATTTTTATGTGGTGCTAAGGATGGAACCCAGTGCCTCACACATGCTAGGCAAACGCTGTACCACTCAGCCACAACCCCAGGCCACCTAATGTGTTTTTAATTTTGCTTTTATAACTTACATAAGTTGTTCTTCACCATCTGGGTCTCTTTAACCAATGGATTGTTTATCTTTCAGATTGGTTATATACGGTTTCATGATTCAGTTTTGACAATATTCAAATGCTAGATAATTTATATATTCCCACTTCCAAAATAGTTTTGATAGTAATTGACTTTAGTGAGTATACTGGTCAGAAATTATAGAAGTTCACTATCCTCTTTCAAATTTTGTACTTTGCATAGCAGTATTATAGTTTTGTTTTGTCTGCACAGTTTGAATTTTTTCTTCTGTCATTTAACTCCTACTTTTTCTCTTTTTCCTTTGCTACAATTTGAATATTTGAACTAATACTAATAGATTTGCACTGACAAGGAGGGAATGGTTTTTAGTAATTTTTATGTTAATATAACTCATTGAACTGAAAATCTCTTATCTCAATCCAAAAAATAGGAATATGTATTTTTTTATTTCATAATTACAATCTACCTAAAAGAATTCTGTAGTCTCTATGCACAGTATTTAGCAAGGCTTATAGATATATAGAGGATCAGGTAGACCTAGAAAATATAATTTAAACAGAGAGAGTTCCATTATCTTGTGGTTTGAAAGGCAAGTTTAACTCCACAGAATTGCCAGCAGGAAGAGATATTATATAAATATGTCAATCATATTTTGACATCACAACCTTGTATTGACACTTCCATCAGAATGTCAGAGGATAAAGCATTAATCTGGAGGTATAAATTCCTGTTAAGTATTCTGCAGAGCAAAAGTGTTCTCTCATATTTATACTAAGTCTTCTAGGCCACAAAACTGCCAAGAAGAAAATTGACTGAATGGTTAAGGTTTTTGTACCTCCTCCCCAAACACCTGCCCTTGACCTGAGAAATAACTGCCTCCTCTTGTAAGACTGACCCAAAAAAAAATCACTGGAAAGTGCCCCTTTTCTCTGCTTTTCTATTAGGAAATAATAGCATGTGCTCTTGTTACTTCTTTCCTCATGACTTGTTTGTGAATTTCTCCCCATTCTAATTAAATGGTTCTTTATAATAGCCAATCACTTGTTTAGTGGGTTCCTCATATTTACGCAGAAGGAAAAGTCAGGAAGTCCCACAGAACACCTCAAAGGGAAAAAGAAAATCAGATTAAAATTGCTTAATTCTTGACATTTGTGATTTATTGGGTCTTCTCTCATCTACTTTGTAAGACTACAAGCCACCAGGTTAAATTTTTATTTTTGGTCCAGTTTTTCTGACAGTCTCATACTTTTGCCCTAGAGTTAAATCTAATGGAAAAGGCACTTACTGAAAATAAATAGCATGTTTTATCTCTGGACAGTCTTCCCCTCTAATACATAATCGTATAGATTTTCTTCTAAAAGTTTCTGTGGATGGCTATCAATTCCAACACTTAGCAATCAAATACTTTTTTAACAGATTTATGTGTGGTATTTCATTATATTCTTTAAGTGTCCTATGTTTCCATTTTAATTTGACCTTACATATGTAACCATTCAGCCAACCTTTCTAAGACTTAAGGAGATATAAGCTCCTGTTATCTGTGTACTCATTTATAATGAGGTATAGAGATGAGAATTAGCAATCTTTATTGCTTCAAACCCAAATATGCCTTAGTGACCTAACTTGCTGACAGTAAAAATGGATTAGCATATGGAGGAAAAAGCATAATCATCCCAATATATCTGTGAAACCCCACCCCAAGAGAATTACTTTAGTAGCCTAATAAAAAAACTGACTATATATTCACCTCTTATGATTTCTCAGATTTGCTTCTAGCATTTTCTCTCCCATCATTTCTCAACATGATCAGTACTCTCCTTTTCTGGTCTTACTTCCATGCACCCATAGGAGGAAAGGCGAGGTGTATGACAGCATCATTTCTTTGATTCTCTACCAGACCACTTAATACTGTTCTTGTGAAGCACATTGCAAATGTCATTGGCTATGTTGCTCTGGCATGGTAGTAACACATTTGTTATGGTTTGGATGAGAGGTGTCCCCTAAAAGTTCACGTATGAGACAGTGCAGAAAGGTTCAGAGAAGAAATGATTCAGTTATGGAATCCTTAACCCAATCAGTGAATTAATCATCTGATGGAATTATTTGAGTGGTGCCTGAAGGCAGGTGGGGTACAGCTGGGGGAAGTGGAGCATTGGGGGTGTGACTTTGGGGTATCTGTATTTTGAATCTGGCAAGTAGAGTCTCTCTGCTTCCTGATCATCATGTGAGCTGTTTCCCTTTTGCCACACTCTTCCACCATGTTCTGCCTCATCTTGAGCCCCAAGGAATGGAGCTGGCAGTCTACGGACTGAGACCTTTGAAACCATGAGCCCTTAAATAAAGTTTTCTTTCCATAAAATTGTTCTTGTCAGATCTTTTAATCACAGCAGTGAAAAAGCTGACTTAAACAACATTGCTAGTTAAAAAGTTAGGATAGATCTCCTAAAAAGGCAGCATAAGATTGAGAGTTCTTTCTTCATTTGGAGTAAGTGGTTAGTGTTCAAGTTCAGTGCTTCAATATATATACATACATACACACACACACATAATTATAGTATATATATATATGCACATACACACTAAATATATATAATATATAAATATATATAATATATATATACACACTAAATGACAACCTGATAATTCTTTTTTTTAAAATATTTTTAGTTGTAGATGGGGACACAATATCTTTATTTTATGTATTTTTTTTTATGTGGTGCTAAGGATGGAACCCAGTGCCTCACATTTGCTAGACAAGTGCTCTACCACTGAGCTACAACCCCAGCCCTCAGTACTTATATTTGATTTGTAAAAAGTATATTGTGCTCATTTATGTTTTGACCTGGAAAGATGCTCTTTGTAGGATCACATAATTGAACATTTTAAAAATCACTATCTAGGCATCATGACTTCCATAAATATTATCATAAGCATGTATCATAACTTATTCTGATTACTGCCTAAGACCCTTTTGCATAATCAATTTGAAAAGTGATCTTTTGCTAAGGTGCTTTCCTTTTTGACAAATCAGCAGTATAGTATCTGCTGGAGATACAAGATTTTTATTTTTTTCCCAGATTGTAGAATGAAGTAAAGACATCTACCCAGAAAATACTACTTAAGAATGCACAATGGTGATCTTTAATGCTTCATGGTGAAAATTTAGCCTAATATCTAAATCTCAGATATATGAATGTAATTTTCTTTGAAAAGTTACATGTCATAAGGTGATTTAATGCCTAAAGAATAGTGCCATTTATTGATTACATATACAAATAAATAGTATACATGGAATTCACTGGGAGAATATCTATGTATATAGTAATTACCGTCAACACACATTAACTGTTTGATCTGATATATTGACATTATTAGAAATGGTCCATCCAGAACAGCCCAATGAAACTTTTTTGCAAAAGCATGTCCTAAAGTATATAGGTCAAAAGAGCATCTTTATTCAACTTGTTCACAAACCCCACACTGTTGAATCCTTGGGCTTTTATTCATAGTCAGGTTGTGCTTTGTAACCACTACTTGGTATCTTATATCTAATGGGCAGCCCAAGTCTTGAGCAAGTAGTATCCAACAATGAGAAGCAGGGTACAAAAAAAAAAAAAAAAAAAAAAAAAATCAATTTATACTTCTACTGGGTTAAAATTCATTATCCTCATTCATTTATAGACGTTGATCTTGGACACAATGACTTACTATTCTGTTGTCTGTTTTTGAATTTGTAAAATAGATCTTTGTACTTCACAAGACTTTTGCAAATGTTAATATTACTATATATTCAGCCTAGTCACTTCATGTGCATGTTCACTTTTCAGTTTTATAAACATCCATCCCCTCTTGGTGCAGAAAAGATTGAAATCAGAAAATTAAGTTGAGGCTGAAACCATACATGATGATTACGATGATTTGGGAAATGATTTCCAATTGTCTTTCTTATTTAAACTTGTTTTAACTGAAAAACAAAAACAAAAACAAACTTAAAATTGGACATATTTATGGGGTTCTATGTCATATTTAGTATGTGTATACTCTAATGTTTAAGTCAGGTTAAATATATCTGTCATCATTTCTTTAGGGTAAAAACACCCAGATGCCCTTCCTTTAGCTGTCTGAAATAGATAGTACATTTTCTTTATCTATATTCCCCCTACCATTCCAGGAACACCAGAACTTCTGGTTCCATCTAAAAGTAACTTAGCCGTCCCCCATCATCCTCTCCCCATTCCCCACTTTCCTAGCCTGTGATAACCACCATTACACTTCCAAGTTCCTAAGACAAAATTTAGAACTCTGTCTTTTCTGTCTTCTCTTCTATCTAGATGGAAAGTATTCTTCTTGTCTTGTTCTTCAGAGACAAAGTCTAAGAAATTGACCCATTCTTTTCCATTTATTCACTATGACCAGTGTTTGAGTTTTAAAGCCATAGTTGAAGCACTCTTTCCACAGTGTTCTTCAAAACACTACAAAAGCCCAAGAAACATTGTCTTCCACAAAGCACACATGTGTCTGCTTGTTGATCATTGGTATTTGAAATATGTACAGAATGTCAGGCAAGATTCCCTCTGGAGAGTGAGACTGGTGTGGGTGGTGGTTATGGATAACCCAGTCAACTCTGCTTGTAAAATCCAGTTTCCATTAAATTTTGATAAACGATACTATCTTTTGTCACATGCATTTCTTCTCAAATGAGGAATTATATTTCTCTTTGTCTTCCAAACGCATACCACATATCATTCATAGAAGCCTGTCTACTTCTCTACAAATTTGGGGAGACAACTTCGTATCATAGAAAGGCAACCCTCTTACACCACTGTTCATCAATAAGGAAAAAAAGTGCTTTAAAAACATTTTATAGGGCTGTCTTGGTTACTCATACTTCTTTTTAGTGGGAGATGGTTTACCAGGGATTGAACTCAGGGGCACTCAAGGACTGAGCCACATCCCCAGTCCTATTTTGTATTTTTTATTTAGAGACAGGGTTTCCTCGAATTGCTCAGTGCCTTGCTTTTACTGAGACTGGCTTTGAACTCTCTCGATCCTTCTGCTTCAGCCTCTGAAGCTGCTGGAATTACAGGCATGCTCCATAGCACCTGGCATGGTTATTCTTATTTTTGTAAAAAGTTATCACTGTGGAATAATGAGAGAGCTGCTGTGGACTGAATTATTTGGAATCCATTGCTATCTAGGACTAAAATTTGGAAATCTGTATGTACAAGCAATAATAGTAATAAGTCTCTGTATATAAATCATATAAGTGCCTTAGTTTTCTGAGTTCTAGTTAGTGGAGGTGGTTTCTGAATTTTTAGGTAATTCAGAATTTGCATAAGGTTAGAGCTCAATAATATTTCAAACTTACACTTTGTATGTCAGTGTCCCAAATGTTGTAACTGAACAGGAGGAAGTGTTAGAAAGCTAGAAAACACAAAACTGCTCCTCCCCACCTTATTCCTCCTGAATTTAACACCTACCAAAGTGGAGAAGATACATACCAAAAAAAAAAAAAAAAAAGGCAGATGACTTTATATTCATGTAACAACTATCAGCACAGAGAGCCCCTGTACAGCAAACTGGTATGGTTGGTTATTCATTGAAGCCAACACCTGTGATTCACAACTGCTCTTTTAGGCTGGTAGGAGCCCATCAGGCCCCATGACTGGGTCCCTCACCCCTTCATTTTGAAAACAGTTCTTGTTGAAACAAAGCCTTTGCTCAAGTAATACCAAACATTCCAACTTCTTTTTTGAGTTTTACTATTACCACTTCCAAAATAGGATTTGTTCATGTTAGGATCTCGTGAATTGTATCCAAGGAATGAATTCTTACTGTAATTTTGCAATAGTTTACTGTAAGACAGCAAATAAAATGCACTGATAAAAGGCAAAATAACATGACATTAGATGTTATGTCTTTTTCCCTATTTAAAAAACAAAAACAAAAAACCAGGTTAGTGCTTCTGACTTTACTAGATTCCTGTGATGGTTCAATGATGCAGGCAACTGACTGGAAACACAAGCTTTCAACAGGTGTTGGTCTACTTCTAACCTCTTCAAATGCTGAGTAGACTGTACATCCCTTGTGTTCGTTAAGAAGGGGACATTTTATTCCACATCTAGATCCTACTCTGAATCACTATGTTGACTTTTTGTACGTTCATTCTTCCCTTCAGAATTTTCATTCTGTTAGATTCCCATTATTCCCCTTCTCCTTTTTCTTCCCAGTACAAAATTTCGGGTGAAATCCTGTAGCACTCAGGTAAATAATTTCAAGTGAAAACTTAACCATAAGGAAGTATCAGAGCAATTACTCCAGGATGTTATGAAACTTTCCAACTTTGACTAACAGATAATGAACTCTCTTTTTATTGTAAGGCTATGGTATGAAAGCAGAACAAACTCTGCTTGTGTACATTGCCAGCTCTTGCTTAATTTAGTTTTTACAAACAATCCCAAACTTGATTTCAGCCAAAAATGTAAACCAGTTCCCACAGCAAAAGTTTTACTAATTTTAAATTTGATTTTTATTTCTTTTACATTCCTCTGTTGATTGGACTGGTCTGATTGAACACTGAGATGGTTATGGGGCAAAAATTAAGGTCCAGGGGTCACTGCTGCTCTCTCTCTCTTAAACCCAGTCTAGGCTCTAGGAATTCAATGTTTCTTTCCTCCTACTTGCCTTTGATAAAGATCCCCTAGGCACTGGCATTTAAAAAATTCTCTGTATCCTCTGTTCAACAACTCCCTTAGGATCCTGATCCCTCAAACAGTGATGGATGGTGACAATTATAGACACTCACAGGCATTCAATTCAAGCAGTCTTGGCATCCAGTCCAGTTCTTCCCTTTCCTGGTTGGATGACTTCACATAAGATGGGCTCTCAGTTTTTTCTTCTTTAAAATGGGCATTATAGTACAGATTAAAGTACCTGTCTCACAGGTAGGATAAATGCAACTAGCATGCAGTTTAGAATACAGCATGTGCAGAATAGATGGTGCCTGCCCTAGTTATTGCAAACTAATTGATGGTGATCATTTATGTTCCCTTTATAGCTCTTTCATGGAAGGTAATGTCATCCCTCAGCAATTAAGCATTTATTGCCAAAAGTTCCCAAATCAGCAATGTCACACACTGTATGAACAGAAGAGATTTTTCGTTTTGTCAACTGCTCTGCCTTATAGGTGACTATAGACGCCTCCTTTTGGAACAGAGGCCAGGAATGAATGGAAATTTAAATGTTTATAAAATCGCTTCACATATAATACCTCAGAACTGGTGATAATTTCTATGTTAGTTTGGCTCCGCCAGAAGCAGATGCTGAGATAAAGATTCAAGAATAAGTAGTTTTTCTGGACGGACCATAAAGAAACACCATTAGTGAGTGGTAGACGGGACAAGAGTACCATTCAACCCAGCCTCCACCTTGGGTGATTGAAGGTCAGTCTCAATAAGGCAACTTATTGAGAGGAGAGGGAGCTGGGTACTTTATACACCAACTCCTGACTGTCACTAGTTAGTTGACTCCTCCAGTGGTTTGTTTGTTCTCTGGCTTGCTTTAAAGGAGGACAAAGGAGAACTAGGCAGCCAGAGAAGTCCCTGCATAAATCATTGTGCACACAGAACCTGTGTGCACTGTGGAGGTTAAGACAAGGGAATATAAATGGGCACCAAAAGCATGCATGTAATTACTCATACAGTAATACTGGTGTGAGTTTGGGAGGTTTTAATGAGAATCTTCCTGAACATGCATTCTTATGTATATAATAGATTTATTAAAATCTAATATTAAAACAAATGTAATTTTGATAAGTATTTTTTTTAAAGCTACAATAAGCCTATGGAATTTTGGACAACTTCCCTAAACTCATCAATCCTTGTGCCCTTGCTTCTAAAGGAGGTCACCAGCACTGTCACAGCTATCAGTTTTACTGACACACTTGGACATTTTTCTGCCTATCTGAGATACTTGTGTATCTGTTATCCATGAACTGTCACAACAGAGATGATATTAACCTAGTAATCTGCTTCTCAGAGGAAGAAACTTGCTCTACAAACTGAGATAACTACACTGCTAGGTGATCTACCTGATCTGCCAGTAAGGCATTCAACTGCCTTTTTTGTTATAATGCTGATAATTGTTATTCCTCTGACATGTTTCACTAGTACCTCAGTCTTAACAACGAAGGAGGAAAAGCAACACAGAAATCTTTATACCTGGTGCTTCTTTTTATGTGGTCTCCCTGAAGGGACAGGCTTGTGGCTGAGCCTACATTCCTGTGAAATTAATGCTTCTTCTTCAGACCCCTGTTATTCTATTTATAGCCACAGGGCTTCAGTTTTGTAAGTGTCCAGAAAGTTCTGAGTAATGCACAGAATTCTACCTACCCAGCAAATGCAACCTTGGCAAAATTTAATCCCCGGTGAGAGAGGAAAACAGAAAATCAACAATTCCCTGCTTTTATTGGAATAATAAAAACTGGAGCAGTTTGTGTCTGAAAGCAGTGTAAAGCAAATATTTTTTGCATGTAAATTCTATAGCCAGTATATAGTGGAAATCATCATGAATTTGGTGAATGGAGAATATAGTCTTGGCAGGAAACTTGACTTTTCCTTGGTATGCTTTGTCTTCTCATTCCATATGCCCATTTTTATGAGCGTTGTTAAAGATGTGGATTAAATGGAACAGAATTTTGAATTGAAGGGAATTTTTGCATGTCCACCAACACATTAAGGGCAAGAAAGTAAAATCACTTACTGTTACCATCTTCCAAGTCTTCTCATTTTCTCTTTTCAAGATATTAAAAAAAATTGGAAGTACTCTGTGTAGACTATGTCATTCCTAATGTTTATTAAGGAGGGGGCATTTTACTTGAGATAAAGAGCCTATTCTTAATTATTATTTTGACTCAATTCATTAGGAGTGATTAATAATTTTTTCTTCATTATAAGCCTTTCACAAATGTTGATACTCTATCATTCCCTTCTCATTTATTAATCTGGAACAGTTATGTAAAATTCAACTGCCATTCATCAACTATATTGTGACCTGAAATACAGTTCATATAGGAAGAGTATGATAAATGCTTTTTCTTTTCCTTCGTAAAGAAATGTAATGATCTTCTTCTTTAACATTTTTTTTAAAGTGACCAGTAAAGATTCCTTCTGTTAGGATTGGTTTAGTTTTGAATATTATAGGAAATAAATGCATTTGCTATTTTTAATCCATTACAGTTATATTTTTGTTACATTTTTATTGTCCCACTTGAGGAAGTCAACAGGAACCTCCTCAAATTGGTTTCTTGAGTCATTGTCTTAGTCTTTGTGGCATAATACAAAACACTATTGACCGGGTGGTTTAAACAGAAAAAAAAAAAAAAAAATTCTAGAAAGAGATCAGGGTGCCAGAATGGTTTTGGACTTTCACCCTGGTTGGTAGATGGCTGCTTTCTCATGGTGTCTTATATGTCAGAGAGAGAGAGAGAAAGTGATACAAGCTTTCTGCGGTTTCTTCTTACCATACTTATGGGCAACCCCCATCATGACATCATCTATGTTAGTCAGCTTTGCATCACTATGACCAAGATTCTTGATAACAACTTAAAGGGGGTCAAGTTTATTTTGGGCATACACTTTCAAAGATTCTGCCTATAGTCAGCACCTGGATTGCTGTGAGCTCAATGTGAAGCAGAACATCATGGCAGACGGGCATGGTGGAAGAAAGCTGCTCAGGTCATGGAAGCAGAAAAGGGGAGAGAGAGAGAGAGGAACCAGGGACAAAATATGGTCCCCAAAGTTATGACCCCAGTGACCTACTTCCTCTAGCCATGCATCACCTGCCTACAGTTACCACCCAATTATCCATTCCAATTATGAATCCATCAAATGTATTAATCCACTGATGAGGTGACAGCTCTAATAATCTAATTTTGCCTCTTAACATTGGTACATTGCCTAACAAACAGGCTCTTTAAGGACATTTTAAAACCTAAATCATAACATCATCTAAACCTAAACATCTCCCAAAGGCTTTATCTCCAAATAGCATCACATTCAAGTTAGGGCTTCAACATATGAAATTTTGGGGGGATTCAATGCAGTCCATAGCAGTCATTTTGACAATCTTTATAGTTTTAGTTTCTTTGCTTTTTGGTAGACAGCTTATTTTTCATTTTTCCAATTCAAGCACCCACTTCTGATAATTTTTCAAGAAGCCCTGGTTCCTTTCAGTGGGAAATGGTAATTAAAAACCCAAGTTTGCCGTGGTGTACCACACACCTGTAGTCCCAGCAACTCGGGAGGCTAAGGTAGGAGGATACCAAGTTCAAAGCCAGCATCAGCAACCTAGGGAAACCTGTCTTGAAATAAAAATAAATAAATAAATAAAAAGGGCTGGGGATATGACTCAGTCAAGTGCCCCTGGGTTCAATCCTGGTTTCAAAACAACAGCAACAACAACAACAACAACAACAAACCCATAATCGGGGTACTGGGAGAGCTCATTAATTTTGCTTTCATAATTTCTCTAGGTATTTTCAGTAGAGAGCAGAGTTTATTTCCCAAGATAAATACCTCATAATTTCATAATATTTCCAACTCAAATACAGGACTATGTGCTTGCTTGCTTTCTTTCTCTCTTTTTTTTTTTTTTTTTTTTTTTTAAGTGTTGGGAGTTTTACACATGTCAGGGGTCAGGCAAGTCTCTACCACTCAACTATACCCCCAACCCCTAATACAACATACTTTTATTAGCTTCATTTATCTTATATCAATCTTTCCTTTCTTTATACCAAAATCTTAGTTTTTTAGGTGACCATGAGCTTATTACTTTAAAATGAGTTTTCAAATAACATTACAATCTTATCACCAGTGTTATCATACTGAAAGTTTACATTCATTTCACAATTCTTTTTCCCCCTTGGAACATATTTAAAACGAAGATTTATAGCCAAGTTGTCAGGTATTAGAATCCTCTGAATGTTCTCTCTGTGCTTATGCCACCAACTGTATCCTTCTTTAGGTTTATTTATTTATTTTTAATTAATTTAGATTGCTCATTTAATACATCTTCATTGAATAAGTAAAATATTAAAGTGGTTGTAATGTAATATTTATAAAACGAAACATTCAGTGATTCTTATATTTATCTCCTTTCTCTCTGTCCTATTCCTTTCTTCCACAGTACAGTTTATCCTTTTTTAATATAGGCAGATATGTGTATGTGTATTTGTACTGTTACCTCTCTTTTTGTTTTAGGATACTATTTACAGTGATTTCCATCTAACTTTCTTTACATTATAACATATCCTGGTGTTTCACTTAGAATAACCTATGTAAAAATTCTCCACATGCTTTCAACAGATACATAAAGTCCCATTTTGTACATGTATCAGACTTTTATAAATCAGTCCCAAATTGATAAACAATTGGCATGTTCCAGTTATTTACTCTGAAACATTGTCCCAGTCAGGAACCTTTGGCATCCATGAAGAATCTTTCCCTAAGTGGCTTTTGGTTGTAGTAGTGGGGCTATTTTATAAAGCTAAAATTCAGAATGCATAAAGATAAAAATGAAAATCACCTGTAATCTTGCACCCAGAAAGAACCTTTCCCTTCCAGCTTTTGTTCTGTTTATACATATCCACAACCCAGAAAGCATAGGGAATTAAGATGTATGTAGAACCCCAGAAGCCTTCCATTTTTATCTTTTTCAGTTAACATTGGGGCATAAGTATTACCTATGTCAAAACAAATTCTCTATAAGTTTTAATACCTGCACAATATTATCTTATCACAATTAACCACTTTCCTGTAAGGTACAGACAGATCACAGCCTTCTGGTGCATATTGATATATTATAAATAAGGAAAGTACCCTGATTTGCACTTGAAACAATAGTGCCTGGGTACTCATGCCACCTTTCCATAAAGCCTCATTATGACTATGCTTCAATAAGCCTGAAGCAGCATCTGAAAGGCAATGCAATGGATTCTTAGACAGACATCAACAACTAAGATATAAAGGATAACTATGGCCCCTATTTTATTTTACTTCCTCTAAGACTGACAAAGGGAATGCATTTGGTATATTTAGACAGGATGCACAGATACCATAGTAATTATTTTATTTATTTATTTACTTTTTTGAGGTTTCTAAGAGATTCCATAAGATAGATGCTTGCTTCAGGCCATTTTAGCCATATCCTAAATAAAGACACATTACCACAGTGTGTGACCTCTGGATGTCCTTTCTGTCCTCTTAGTCCTTTGATTCCAGGGACACTTTTTGTCTGAAATTGCAGTATCCATTCTTAGGTTTATTATAGTTGGGTTACAATCAAACATCAAAATATAGAGGCTCTTTCTGTGATAAGCTAGAGAGTAATTGTTTAGTGAAGATAGGAATAGTTCTCATTTCATTCCATGTGTCACCGAAACAACACCAAACCATTGTGTTTGAAGCACATCCCAATGAGGTAGGTCATGGAAAATGAGCTGAAGAGCCTCCAGAATTTCCCTGGAATATCTCTCCTGCTTCTCTTGCAGGACCCATGTTCCAAATTATTCACTATACAAAATACAAGGTTGGCTAGCTCTTGAAATTTAACTATGAATAGCAAATTATACCTGCTCCCAAGGACCTTGGAGTTTAGATTAGACACACAGGAAAATCAGCAATTATACAATATTAGGTTTGACAAATGATATAGTAAGTTATAAGTAGGCACAGAAGAGGAAATCCTAATTCAATATTTGAGGATTTTTTTTTTTTTTTTTTTTCAGGAAAGGTGAAGACAAGGTATAATTAGCCAAGGAAAGTTATAGGAACAGAAAATATCTTGAAGGTTTAGAATTAAAAGAAAAAAAAAAGACAAATTGGAGAACTGGAAGTAATCTTGTTAGTGCATGCAAGGGAAAGATTGTAAGTGTGCCTGTTGGTGCATAGGTGATGGAGACAGGGCTTTGTGTTGCTATGAAAGGTGAAGGAGTTGAAGAGGTAAGTGAGGGCCATATCTTGAAGGACTTTATGAACCTAGCTGAACCTTTTGCAATGAATTCCGAAGACCATGAAGAACTATTTAAAGTAGGGGACATCAATGCCCCTAACAAACAAAAATTCACTCACTGTAATTTGAAGAATGATTAGTAAGTAGCGCACTGAAAGCTAAGAAGACTGGGTAAGAGCCCTAGAGAGGTACAAAGTCTAGTGGATTATAAACTAACATTATTGATTATAGCAAATATTTTGAAAGTATAACTTGCCATATACTTCTTAATAGATGCTATCTAAGAGAGTCATCTGCTTATCATTTGGGAATTTTTTATTATGAGGTGGGGACTTTCTCTCTTGGTACAGGTAGATTTATGTGTACTGACATTTCCATAATGCCCAGGATATCTGTGTATGTGATTGGCTGTAAACACTACCACTGCCATGTTATGGCCAAGTTTTGTTGTTGTTTTTCTTTTTTTTCTTTGCATATTCCGTTTTTCTACCAAGTCAGCAGCTGTTGAAAACTCAACTCATTTCAATGGATTTAGAAGATTGAGAGCCAGAAGTTCAAATTTCTAGTCTTCCTCTGAACCTTTTTCATTTCATTTTTGACCTGTATGACCTTTTTCATTTCATTTTTGCTTCTGTTTCAATAATTTAAAAATGAATTAATTAAATACATACATATATATTTATATGTATGGAATATATATATATTCCAGGAAAAAAATATATATATATATTCCAGGAAAAAGTTGGTGAACATAGCATCCTTCATTAGATATGTGTTCCCAGTAGAGAAATACAGGGACATTTGTGGCCTTATTAGATTTTCCTTTAAATGTCTAGTCATTTTTCAGAAGGTGAAAACAAGTTACTAAGAACAATAGAAGTGACCTAATTCTGTCAACTTGGGCAAATGACTTAACCTCTCAAAGGCATTTTTCTCATCTGCAAAGTGATAATAATAATGCCTATTTTATTGAATTATTGTGAGAAAATGCATGTAAAGTACTAGCACCTAGTGGCATCCAACCAACTTTAGATCAGTTCCTTTTCTTTCTTGGTACTATAGTTTCATTATAATTATTAAAACTTGCTGAGTATACTTTTTAAATTACTCTGTTGATTTTAAGCTTTTTCATTAAAAAAAAAAAATTACTGAAAAACGAATCCCAGTGAAAATGATCAATTTTTTGGCAGGAAAACAAATGCTACAAAAATACTGTCTCTAAACAAGAGTTAGCAGGGTCTAACCATAAAGAAGAAATATTTTATTTTAGAAAAAGAGGCCAAAATGACTTCTATTAGCTTTGGCCATTGCTTGGCAAGGTTAGGTCTTAATGTCAAATTTATAAAGTTAGCAAGTTTCTTGTCATGTGATCACTGGGTTGAGTGAAATGTGACACCAATGTTTTTTAAGGGGTTGTACTTACTGGCATCATTTGCCTTGGGCTGTGATGAGGCTTTCCTCCAGGGGTTGTTTAACTTATCAGGTGAAGCACCAGCCTGCTTAGCCATGTCTGGAGTAAATGGTAGACCTGTGGCATTTGACCAATCATTGTAGACACATTGTAGACACAGGAAGTTGAAAGATTTCCTGGCATTTGTGACCCACAAATGTGTGCCATTTAAATGCAGTAACATATGAAACTTAAAGAGTAATTATTATACAGAAAAAAATGTATGTGGTCAATCCCTCAACTTTTCTTTTGAATGAGGACCTGGTCTTTAGAAGTGGCACATCATGCAAATGAAGTTCACTTTCTTCTTTTTATTTTTGTAACATATAGAATTACATGTTGGGGGTGGGGGTGTATTTCAGTAGTAGAGCACTTACGTAGCATCCACAAGAGTGGGTTATATCTACAGCACATGTATTACTTGTTGTAGCAACTCTTCCTTTTCTTTGAAACCAGGGTCAGAGAAATCCCTGTAGAGCATAAGAAAGTGCTTAAGCACTATACTAAGCATAAAGAGTGAAAATATCATGAATTGGAAATAGTAAGTGTTGAAAACGAAATTTAATATAAAATTTGCCAGGCTCTCTTTGATGTGAATGGTTATATTTCATGTGTTCTCCCCTTAGTGTTTTTCTTAGTCATTCCATGTATCTCTCCCTGCCACACTCTTCCTCTTAGTATCCTCATTTTATTTATACCCCCATGCAAACCTTAGCTCACAGAGAGGCATTCTCATAGCATAATCATATCATAAGATTGTGATGAGGCAAGACTGAGATGATAAATATGACATATATGCAAATGTCAGAAGTTTGTGTTGGTATTCAGATTTAAGTACCAGGGTGGTTACTAAGTCCACGGAGTTGGTGTTAGCATTCAAGTAGAGAGAATAGTGGTAATTTCAGGTCTGTTTACTGCCGGAAAACAAGAGAGTAAAGGACACTGGCTGAGTGTCCCCGTATTCTTCAACAACACAGCAGGTGTACCAGCAAGGGCTCTGTCTCCCCTTTCGTGGCTGTCATTCACATCAAGCTGGTTCTAGCAATTGGGAGCCACTGAAGCTCCAAGGACATGATGTCACCTGCTGAAGGATTCCAGTCTGTTGTGACAGAATAATTGCTCCCTGGTACAAAGGAAGCATATGCCATTGATTGTGAACACTCTGCCACTTGATGTCAGGAATGGAAATTATAAACAGTGACGAAATCACCATATGCCTAAATTTCTCATGAGCCTACCCCCTGCAGAAACATTCTAGTCCTAATATTCATAATTGCTTTCTATAGCATAATCTTAGCATTATAATTTCTTGCATCACTACTACCTCTAATGAAATCTCTGAAAATATTTTAGTGTCTATAACTGTGATTTACTCTGTTCTACAAAGGATGCTATGATATTGCCATGACATCAATCAAGAGTGACACATAATCAAGACTTCCAGATCTGAGCAGGCTCAATCGCTCTGCTTCTTTGTTTATTTCACAGACAGCACTGGGGCGGGGGTTGGGGAGTGAGGAGGGAATAGCTGTCTACAAAGACATCTCCAAGGATGCCTTTCAGTGAAGCTCAGACTCAGAGTTTGGCAGAACTCATAGTACGAAAACATGTACGCCACTACTCCACTCTCCCACAAGAAACTCTTCAGGCAGAACAACCAGTGACATCTTGAAATATTCTGCAGATCTTCAGGGATGGAGCCACAAATGAGAAGGATGTTCATGAGTCAATCACCCTCATTTAAATGCTCTGTATGCCAAAGAAGGATTCCTTGGCAAAACGTAGCTCATGTCATTTCCCCAGATTCAGGACATTTTCATTATTGCTTTTCCAAATTACCCTAAAAACAGAAGGTTGTGCTAAAAGAGCCAAATTCACCAGTGTTTTCTTATATCTATTTTCTTAGAGTGGAAGGAAGGACATGCAGATTTATTTCAAAGATGATTTGGGATTAATTCTTTTTTGACACAATCTTGAGGTCTCCGCCTCCTTTAAAGATGGCAAATGAATGGGGAAGGGCTTGCTGTGTACTTTTCAAATTCAAGTGGACTATATACATATGGTCTTTTCCTTTGCATGGGTTGAAAAACTTATAACACATGAAGAAACTGCTTGAAATTAATGACTTCCATGAAAAATGGCTTTTATCACATCTGGAAAATGTCTTTGATATTAATGTTTTTGTACCCCGATAACAAAATGTCTACAGTTTCAGCATGTATATTTTAAGTGGATTATGACATTGCCTATTTAATTTCTCTTTCAGAGATGATTATTGTAAGAAATGAAGTAATTTGGGTGAAATATTCCAGAGTCTACTTATGTTCTTAGGTAGAATTTAATAAGCACATTAATCCTTATAGCTAGAATATTTAGACATATAATCAGGGATTAATGCCATTTTCATAGCCTTTTTAAAGTAAAGAACCATCTTTTCCAGTTCATATCCATTTATTTTAGAAACAAAGTTCAGTGTTAAAATGATCTTTAGCAGTATGGCAATGGGTTAATTATCACTGTCTTCACAAAAAAAGAAAAAAAAAAAAGAAAAAATTAACAAAAGCTAACAACTATTCTGCAAAAAAACAAACAAGAAAATCATCTGATGCTTTTCTATTTTTCCCATAAAGAAGAGGTATGACTTGTTTTTGTTTTTTTTTAGTTTAGTTTTTTTTTTTTTTTTCCTTTCCCCTTCAAACCCACGTGAGACCAAGCTAGACACAATTCATGTTTATAGAAATCAAAGACACTTTTATTTTTTGGTCCCCTGCCATTCCTTTCCACTACGGGACAATTTCTTACTGTTTTTCTTGCCAAACGAGGGTAGAAATGGAAAGACTGTCAAGTGCCAGTAAGCCCATTTGAGAAAAGACAGGTCAAGGTTTTTCATTTTAGAAAGCCTACAAAATACAGAACAGCTTATAGTTATACGTTGCAATGCTTTCAGTGGACATTTTTATTGTGCTGTGTTTTATTGTTAAGTTCCGTTGAACAGCAAGTGATCAGCCTAGCCTGTGAGATGGCCCTCAAGTGTGACAGTGTCAAACATTCCTGGTGGCAGTCTTGACATGGGCTGATTGCTCCTTCCATTTAGAAAGCATCATGTCTTTTGCAACAAATTGCAGATCAAACCCCTACTGATTGACAGTGAGGTATGCTACTTTTGTTTTTAATTCTTTAACACTTGACACTCTCAGATAGTGCTTTACACAAGAAGAGGACCAATTTCCTAAACAACCTTCCTTTAGAATTCAAGAGGCAAAAGAATAGATTGAAGATGACCTTCAGTACTGATTATCTCTAGTTTTCATTTAAATATCAAATGGAAAGTTTTAAAGCATGCTGATTTTGTTATTAAATAATCACCAACCTAGTCTTGTGAGATAAAATAGCCAGCATTTCAGAGGCATGGTTATTTTGGACTCTTAATTTAGGCAAGAATATGAAGAATTAACCCAAACTGGTGACTGTGGCAGGTGTTCAGTTTAGGAAAACAGAATAATAAGTAGTGTAATCCCTACAGAGTTGGAATCAGATCTTGTGAGAAATGAGTTATTTTCCTTGCTAAGATCATTTCTTCTTCATTGTCATTTTCTGGATTTGGTATTCCCTCCCAGATGCCAGCTGAAGTCCCCAGGAGCTAGGATGGTTCTAGCAGTGGCTACTGCTCATTGGTGGGATTGGTGGATATAAACCAATGAGGAGACTATGGGGAGAGGGTGGCAATAATTTCTTATAGATCTGTCAAAATCATAATAAGAGGATTATCTAACCTTGGAAGTATTGTAGAGGGTGGTGGCACATGAGTGTCACATACCCCTTTGGTGAAGACCCTCTTCCTGGAGCCCCAGCTAATGGGAGGGCTGTTGACTGCCTGCGATCGCTTGAGGGTTATCTCAGCTGCAGAAATCCAGTTAACCACAGTCACGCTGTGCAGGAGTGGGCCCCTCCAACACTGATTAGTGCAGTTGTGTTTAACCCCTTCGGACAAAGAAGGTCTTTCTCGTTTCTCCGGAGCCAGCTGAGATCAGACCTACATCTCGGCCCGATTTCTCCCTCTGCTCACTCCTTTTTCTTTACATTCCCTTTCACAGGTGACAAATCCCTTCTCCTCAGTACACATGTTGCACTCTAAACTCTGTCTCAGGCTTGGCTTCCCAGGGAAACCAACCTGCAGCCACTGTGTCATCAGTCACATTTAGAATTCTTGTACTTGATTGTTTGCAATTACAGTCACACTGTAGAACCATGACCCTGTTTTATGTTTGATAGTCCTTGTAGACAATGCCAGCAATTTCACAGCCAACATTAAAACTATAGAAATGTTATGGGAATGAGCCTGAGGAAGGTCTGGAGCCTTTGTCCATCTGGGATCAAACGTCGGTTTCTGACAGGATTAGAGAAAATCAAAACATCGTATTCTGTTTTGTGAGAAGTATATTGGCTTTTGTGTAATGAAGAAATTTTTATGGTTTCTGAGTTATGTGCATGGCCCTATGAAATTCTGCCTTTTAAAGAAACTTATACCCTTCTGATTTAAGATTTTAAAGAATTATTGCCTTTATTATCAGTACTCGCTGATGCTGCCAATTCAATTATCTACAATGGAGGGTGGTAGTGGTGAATATAAGCTAAAACAATGGATTATCCAGAAGCATTGATGTTTGTCCCCAAAGTACTTTCTTCTTACATATGACTACAAATGTCATATACATAATGCACATTTTAAAATATAACTTTTAAATAAACTGCCTGTGGATAATTGAAATAAGACTCTATTTACATTTGATTCTCTAAGAAAACTATAATCATTTATAATCATAAAGATAAAACATTCTCTTTCGTGAAAGTCTTTTTTTGTATTTCATCAGTCTTGGTACTAAAAGGCAGTGGTGTGAACATGGGGTCAGGAAAGTAAAGGGAGAGCTGAAAGACACTTGAGGGTGAAATGAATTGCCATTATTTCAGATTATATTCATGACTTCTCTATGAAATGGAAATTCATCAAAAGGAAGGAGAGGCTTGATGTGAAAACTGGCATTTCCCATTCAGACTTGGTTGTTATATATATGAAAATGTTTGAAGAAGAAACCTGTTAAACTCTTTGATTTTTTTTTTTTTTTGGTAGGGGGGAGTGCTGGGGATTTAACCCAGAGACACTTTACCACTGAGTTACATCTCCAGCCCATTTTATTTTTATTTTGAGACAACGTCTCACTCAGTCCCCAAGGCTGGCCTTGAACTTGCAATCCTCCTTCCTCAGCCTCCTAAATCTCAGGGATGACAGGTGCACCACCCTGCCCAGCTAAGTCCTTTTAATTTTGAGAGTTCACCTCTCCATCACGGTGTTCATTTGCCTTTTCAGACTTGTGAATAGAAGGGACTCAAGCCTTATATATTTACATATACTTTTTTTTCTTCAAAAGCAGATACTCATTAGGAAGGCTAAATTTAAATGTATCCTTTCTTTCTTTGTCAATAGTAGAGAATATCCCAGTGATAATAAGAGCTAAATGGCATTCCCTGTACTCTGTTTTCAGAGTCTATTCTAGCCCACTCTGAATATCTTTCTTTGTTTCTCAGAAGTGTTGTAAGGAAGCTCACAGTAAATCTATGAGAAGCTGAGGCCCAGCAGATTTAAAGGAGTCACCAAAGGGCAGGCAACTGGGAAGCAGCAGGCATGGCAGTCAGGGTCAAGCAGCATCAGCCTGACTCGGGCTCTCATGCTTCCCAATACACTGAGCAGTAGCAGATGACAGCTCTGTGTCCTCAAAAGGAATAGACTCAGCTTCAAGTGAAGACGCAGTGTGCTGGCGTAGAGGTGGAGACCATAATGTCTCATTTCAGTGAGTCCTCTGCATCCATTTTAACTGTCAGACCATGTATGTCGCCACTTTTTGGCAAAATCTCTAAGACTGAGTTCAAGGCATTGTTGTTCTCTTCAGAGGAGCAGAGGCTTCCAGAAGTATCAGGCTGCCTTTTGCTTATGTTTTATTACTTGGCACAGAGTGAAGGCTCTGCCTTGTGGAAATGCTTTAATTTCTAAATTTTCATTCTGAGCAAGCCATTATAAAACTAATGCCAAGGGACATTAGTTTATTCATCTGAAAATATCTGAGTACCTACTATGTGTTAGACACTGTGCTGGGTATTCAATATAAAAGAGTAAAGAAAACAGATATTTTGTCCACTTTCATGTTGTTTATTTTCTTGTGGGAGGGAGGCAAGGAATTATGAATTCGGGAAGCCAGTTGTTTATTATTTGCTCAATTGAATTAATCCATGAGATATTAATATTCTGAACCTAAGAATATTCTGAAATAAGAGAAATTTGTTCAGAAGAAATTTTTTTCTCATTTATGTCAAGAAAATAATGAAATATTATTTTAAAGCTGCATGAGTCAATATAAAGTGGTATCTAAAAAGTAAGGTTTGAGGCATGTATTTGTTAATTAACATGATATAAAACTTTTCATGGTTATAAATAGCAGTCATTATTTGAAGTATGTTTCACAATTAAATCTTTAAAGAGTTCTAAAATACACAAATGATTACTTTCCCTTATATTTCAAATTATTTTTTTCCCCCAGACTATTATACCTCAAATGTTTAGCCCACTTGATTTAGTTAGGATACACAAAACCAAGAAGCCTTAAGCCCTGTGCTTTACCTTAACTGTTCCCAAATACTGTCATCCCTCTTAGCATATTAGCTCAGACAGCCACCATTTCTGCCAACAACTACCTCTCATTCTAAGTCTATTCGAAGTTTATTGTCATCTCTCCTCCTTATTAGAGTTGAATTACATTTGTGATTCTACCTCTAAAAGTTGGACTTGCAATTTTGGCTTATTCTCAAATGCATACCTTAGATTGCTCCTAGAAATAATTTTCTCCACATTTGTTGGCTCTTTGAGCTGCTCTAAACATGTTTGAGATAAGAGTTTTGATGCTTTGGGTCTTTGGACCTGGCCTGAGTGTGAATAACTGGGTTGTGTTCCTGGCCTCTGAGAAACTTGGAGCATGGTTGAGAAGGTTGCCTGACAGATACAGTCATGGAATTTGGAGCTGGAAGGAAACTCAAAGACCACCATTTCAAACAGATGCAGAAACCCCAGAGTCAAGTGGGGTCAACTGACTAACCCAGAATCTCAAATTGAGCTCATGGCACAAGCAAGGTCACAATCCTGTTTCTCCTCCAAGGGTCACTCTCTTCCCATGGCTCCATATACACAGTCTAATTTTTGGCAAACCCTTATCTTAACCTCATAAATAGGATGGATGGTTCTTAACTTTGCAAACAGTCATTGTGAAGATTAGCTATTGTCCATTGCGATTGAGCAAACATCTGGCTCTATTCTAGTAAGTGAAGAGAAAGAAAAGAGTAAAGCAAAACAACTACATTACTTACCAGTGTGAAAGTGCATGCTAGTATAATTATCAGAGTGGTTAAAAATGTGATAGACGACACCTGCTCATCTCTGTTGGGGTGACTTGTAAATAACAGGGTCACTTGCCCGTAGCTGACCACTTGCTGCTCCCTTTTTGTCATGTGATTTATCATGATGAAAGAACACACTTTTCTCAGCATAAAACCTGGGGGTCAAAAAAGCTTAGACAATGAGAAACTTTCTCCTTAATTTGTTTTTTCATTCATTATCCATAAGAGAAAAAATGTCTTCTGTTTTTTCAAAAGAGATCTCATCTCTAAGTGGATAATTTTATGTATCAACTTGCCTGGGCTAAGGGATACTCAGATTGCTGATAAAACATTATTTCCATGTGTCTATGAGGGTATTTCTAAAGAGATTTGCATTCAGTCTAGTGTACTGAGTAAAAAATATCTGCTTTCACCAGTGTGGCTGGGCCTCATCCAACCAATTGAATATGAATAGAATAAAAAGGTAGGGAAGGAAATTTTGTTATCTCTTCTGGATCTGGGACATCCATCTTCTCCTGCTCTTGGACACTGGAATTCCAGGTTCAGACTTTGGACTCTGGGAGTTAAACCAGTATAGCCCCTATGTTCTCAGGTCTTTGAATTGAGAATGCATTACACCACCTCTTCCCTGGATCTTCAGCTTGTAGACAGCATATCCTTTCCCAACCTTCATAAGTACATGAGTTCTCTCTCTCTCTCTCTCTCTCTCTCTCTCTCTCTATATATATATATATATATATATATAAAATATATATGTGTATATATATATACATACACACACATATATATACATACACATATATAAATCTGTATGTCAGATAGAAATCTATATATGACATCTATCCATCTATGTGTGTGTGTGTGTGTGTAGATATATATCACCCATCTATTTATCTATATATCTCCCATTCATTCTTTTCTTCTGAAGAATCCTGATAATATTTTTTCTCTCTCTGTTTGTGATTTCAGTGATATTGAATTAACTTTATGACCTTTATAGTGATTGAATGCAATACACATCTATTATATTTGAGATGTTTATAAATATTTGGATTCAAGAAAACCACTTTGTGCCACAGATGACATATTCCTTATAAAATTAGAAGACTTTTAGAAAAGTTATTAGTGGCATGAAATTTCTCCTCCTCCTCCTTTCACTAACTTTCACTCTGTACTTGGTAGATTTTTGTCACTCTCTCTGGTTTTAGGTATCCACATTCAGACCTCATATAAGCTTAATTAAAATCCTTAAGATAATGTTACAATAAACTGTTTCACACTGGAAAGAAAGGTAAGGTAAATCTAATGTCCTAGGCTATGTAATATACCATTCTTAGAATCAAAAAGAAAAATACACAATGAAAGTGTACAGGTATCCTAATGCCTGGAAGAAATTAATTTTTTCCTAGTTCTGTGAGTGTTCCCTATATCTGGCTGGTCAAAAGGAAAACAAAAAAAATTGAATTATTTCTATACCCTTAGAAAGGTCAGAATGCATTTATATATGTACCTTTTAGTTTCTGACTTATGAAACTTCTCAGTCTTGCTTGTCCATTTCACATTCTCTTAAAACGTGAGAAAGAAAATGCTTTATGCCTTAATGCCTGATCAAATATGGTATCTCTGCTTCCTCTGAGCATGTGCACTATCCAAAGTGCAGTGAGTAGAACCATGCAGTTCTCCAAAACTTTGTACCAGACCTGTCCTTCCAACAAATATTTATTAACCACCATGTGTCAAGATCCTTTACAGAAGGTGGGTACACATCAATGAACAACAAAGGCAAATATTTTACTGCCCCAAACATTGTACATTCATAGGGGAGAGAAAAAAAGATGATAAAATGAAAAAAAAATTAATAAGTCACCTTGTGCCATATTGTTCTGGAGAAAGATAAGACATGTGATGTGAATGAGGGAAAGGTATATATGTGCTATTTTAAATAAAGGGTTAAGGGGTGGTCTCTCTGTGAAGGTGACATTTTTGCACTTTCTAAAGATCTGAGAGAGATAGGCCTGTGGTTCTCTTGGGAAAGATGATTCTAAGCAGAGGGAACATCCAGGGCAGAATGCCTGAGGCAGAAACATGCTGGGGTGTTTGAGGAATATTAGGGAAGACTGAGTGATTGGAGCAGAACAAGCTCCATTGGAGCAGAACAAAGGAGATGAAGTCAGAGAAGAAACAATACAGTAGGTTTTTAGAGATTATTTTATGGGCATTTGATTTTGTTTTGAATGAGATGGGAAGTCATTGTAGATTTTGAGCAGAAAGGCAATGTGATCAAATTTTCAAATTCAAAAGGATTATTCAATCTAACAAATTGAGATAGAACAGTAGGTGGTCAGGGATGGAAGCGGGGAGACCAGGTAGGAGGCTATTGTGATGATCTACAATAGAGACAATACTGGACTGGACTCATGGGCAGCAGTAAAAGTGTGATGTGGGGCTGGGGATATAGCTCAGTTGGTAGAGTGCTTGCCTTGTAAGCACAAGGCCCTGGGTTCAATCTGCAGCACCACAAAAAAACAAAAAAACAAAAAAACAAAAAAAAAAAAAAAAGAAAAAGTGTGAAGTGGCCATGTTCTCTGCATTTTGAAGGTAGAATTAACAATAATTTCAAATTTTTTGGTATGAGCAAATGAAGGATGGAAATTACCATTCCTAAAATGGAGAGGACCACAAAAGACTAAATTAGTGAAATGGGAGTAGTATCTATGAGAAATCCAAGAGGACATGTTGAATAAACAGTTGCTTGCATTAATGGGACATTAAGGGAATGGGAAGGAGTAGGGATATGATTTACGCATGGAATTTAAAACCCTGAGACTTGACAACATGAAGTCATATGGATCATGGGTAGGGAAAGCGAGATAAGAGTAACTATTCAGCTTTCCTCTTCCTAAATGAACAAAGGGCAGGTGTAGCAAGTCATTTTAATTTTTCTCATTTGTTTTAGTCAGCTTTTCATCACTGTGATCAAAAGACCTAACAAGAGCAACTTAGAGCTAGAAGAAAGGTTAATTTTGACTCAAGGTGTCACAGGTTCAGTCCATGATTAACTGACGCCATATCTCAGGGCCTGAGGTGAAATGGCATAGTATAGAAAAGCTGCTCAGTTCATGATAGTCAGGAAGCAGAGAGAGCATAATGCAAGGAGCCAAGGATGACATAATCCCTCAGGACATGACCCTAGTAACCTAGTTCCTCTAGTCACACCATACCTGCCTATGGTTATTACTCATGAATCCATTCAAATTATTAATCTCAAATGGATTAATCCATTGATTAAGTTACAGCTCCCATAACCTAATCGATTTACCTCTCAACATTCCTGCATTGTCTCTCATATGAGATTTTAGGGGACATCTTATATCGAAACCATTTAACATAGAAGGCAGCATTAAGTTGCAAAAAATAGTTTAAATAGTAATAGCTTTGAAGCTCTAGTTCAAGCTCAAGTGATAGCTCTGAAGAAACAGAGGCAATGTTGAATGGGCTTTTTATGAAACTTGGTCCATGATAAATATGACAGCAAATCTTGAGGCCATTATTTTTCCTGGGCCTGTCTGGTATTTGAGTAGTGAACTCTATGGACTCCATGTTACAAAGCACAAGGGGATTTTGTTAAGTTTTCATCACCCATTGATAATGGACACTTACTGTAATTTCTTGGAATATAAAAGCAAGAACTTTCTAATACCATTTCTCTATATGTCTGCCCAGTTAGTGTTTTCTTCCAAAGATTGACTTCAACAGTAATTTCCAGGAGGTGATTTCCTTGTTCTTTGTGAATTGTAAGATAACATCCTCCAGTCAACAAGATATATTTCTTTAATGAATCAAGGTGAAATCCAGGGGCTGCTTGAAGGGTGCCCATGTATACCAAGCACTGTTTCAGCATTTCATAAATGCCTTCAACTAATTTGCCTAAGCAGCCCTATGTTGATATAGCATGGCTCAGAAAAGCAAGATTCAAAGAGACTAAACAATCAGTTGAGCTAGTAAAATGAATTTTGTAACTCAAATCCTATGCTCTTTCCTCTGAATAACAAACTTCATCTTTTTTACAACTCTACCTTTTCATACTTCTCCAACATTCCTGTCTCATGTAAGCCAAGCACATCTTTCTGCAGTTTAAGTTTACCTGCTGTTACCTTCTGGAATCAACCCTCCTGCTCTTCCCATCCTGTGAGCAGCACACATTGTGATAGTGAATTGTGCAGACAGCATCTTCCCTTATAGAACTTGCTCGAATGTTCGATGCAACTAAGTACTTTAAACCTGATTGCCCCCAAATGGCTTTCCCTATCATTAGCTTCATTTCATAGACCTGGTCACTGAGAAGTTTTCAGAGACAAATGCGAAACCATGGGATCTGTCCTCTAGTGACAAATCAGTTCTTTTGGAGACTGCTACATTCTGGGGCATTGTAAGCGTTTGGTGGAAGGATTATCCAATTTGGGGCATCAAATTATCATATCTGTTTACATTTCTTCTATGTATATGCTCACACGGACTGTACAAATTCCAAACTGGTCTGATTACCTTTTGGTGCTTTCTTATCTTCCTACAATTTATTATGCCTAGGAAGTTTTTTTTTTTTTTTTTTTTTTTTTTTTTTAAGGGATCTTAAAATTTGATTTTCAATGACTCAAGGAATTGAAGGCATAAGTGGCCCCTGAATTGAGCAAATAGTTGGCAAAGATTAAAAGGATGTATCACATTATGATAGTGGGTGTGTGAAGAAAACGGAACTTTTACATACTATTGGAAGAGGGGTATTTGACAGAAATGTGGGGAAACTGCTAAAACAATGCAAATTTGAATTTTTTTGGTTTAGTAGTTCTACTGCTTGAGATGTATCCTGTAGATACAATCACATGGCTACCAGAATTAAGATATCTGGGCATAATGACCAGGCCAAAGTATTTGCTTTTACAATGCCTTTGAAAAGAGAATAATTCTTATGAGTTTCTAAAATTAAACAAATAAAAAGGAAATTAAAATCTGAATTTATACTAGGTTAACTATTTTGCTAACTCTGCAAGTCTTACTCTGTCTAGGTTAAAAAAAAGTTGAAAGTAGACATAAGCAAGAAAGAAGGAAAAAAAAGAAAGTATATTCTTGATGCCACTAATCTTAACCATTATTAAAATTTTGATGTATTTTCTCCTAGTTGTTTTCTATGGCATCACATGGTTTGTTCTTCTTTCTTTCGCCATATACCTTCATAACATTGCCATTTTCCACTAATTAATAACTTTAAGAATGATTTTTAATAACCACAAGGTTTCTCATTGTAAGGAAGTATAGTAAATTTAATACTCCCTTTGATTGGGTGATATTTCCTTTTTTTCAGTTTTGCTTTGAGTACTCTGAGGGTAATAGGCCAAAAAGTGTGTGTGTGTGTGTGTGTGTGTATGTGTGTGTGTGTGAGTTTCCCTAAAGATAAATTAATTTATCTTTCCCAATATGCCAACAGATTCTGGGTATGCTGAAGCTTACACAGTAATCTAAGTCAGTATATTCTATATTTCTTCTACTTTGTCAATCACCTTATGTCAAGAAATTATAATTTCTTATGTATGATACACAAACACACACATATATATGTGTGAGTATAATACATATACACATTTTTTTTATGCTAGCCATAGCATTTGAGCTTAAGGCAAATATTTTTGGAGTGGCACATGTTATGTTATTGTTGGTAGTCTTGTCTTTTTTTTAACTTACATTCTGGAGTTAGAAGTCCACATTTGAGTCTTGATTTGGGAAGCTATGTGATTTTAGGCAGATCTTTCATTACTGGGAACTTCAGTGTCTCAGCTGCAAAATATTGATGACAACTATATCTGAAGTCAAGTCTAGACATAGGTATTAGAGGTGTTGCCAAACCCAGTGCTCAATGCACAGTGAATGCTTAATAAAAGGTCATCATCATTACCATTGCCTGTTGCTTGTTATTCTCACTGTTCTTAACATATTATTGTAGTTTTTATCTTGTTTTGTACTTTCCACGCTTTCTCTTCCTTTCTAGTCAACTCTAAATTGTTTTCAGCTTATGCATTCATTTCTGTAATAACCTTCTCTTTTCTTATGTCCCTTACCCCCAAGTATTGCTAAAATTTGAATCATAAATTGCTAGCATTAAACTGCAAATTGTAACAGAATCATGATGTCTAGTTTTTTTTTTTTTTTTTTTTTTTTTCCAAATCAATATGGCTTGGTCTCTTTTAAATCAGAGATAATGTTTCTAATTTTAAAAATTCTTTTAATATTCCTGTAAAAGCACAATCCCTCAGTTTGTACAATAATGAAGCTTATTTTTTATTATAATTACACAGAAATGTGGGGCTTGAACTGTCATAAACTTTCTACCTCTGGAATAGTAAAATTTGGACTTAGTGATTTTAGTGCAGACATCAAAATGTAATAGGAGAATGTTATGGTTTAGCTGTTATGGTTTGTTGTCCCCCAAAAGCTCACATGTGAGACAACGCTAGAAGGTTTGGAGGAGAAATGATTGGATTTTGAGAGTCTTAACCAGTGAATTAATCCTTGAAGTGGGTTAACTGAGTGGTCACTAAAGTTGGTAAGGTATGTCTGGAAGAGGAGGGAATTGAAGCATTTTTTTTTGGATACATATTTGTATCTGGCAAGTGGAGACCTCTCTCTCTGCTCTCTGATCACCATGTGAGTTGCTTCTCTCTATCACAATCTTCTGCCATGATGTCCTGCCTTACCTTGAGCCCCAAGGAATGGAGACGGCCTTCTATGGACTAAGACTTCTTAAATCATGAGCTCTTAATCTTTTTCTCCTCTGCAATTGTTCTGGTTGGGTCACAGCAGTGAGAAAGCTAAGACAGAGAAGAAACTGATAAGAGATTTAGCTGTGTGGTAAATTGATAGTAAACTCTTTAAACTTCTTCATTATGCCCTATGGCTTTTCTGGATTCTTAACTTTGGATATGGCTGCAGGTGTTTTGTATTATTAGGACAAACAAACTTGTGAAGTTCATGAAGAGACCTATTTAAATGATCAGTCAGGTCCTCACAGGAAATGGAGCCACGTTGGGATGTCACAAATGACAACTGTGGTCATATAATTTTACATGCACTGACATTTGCTTCGCTAATTTTGTGTGGAGATTAAAAGATCTGGATGTTTTTCTCCTTCCTTCTTAGTTAATAAAAATATAAAACAATAATAATAATACAAAAATGTCTCAAGTGAGAATTCTTCTGTCATTCTGCCCCCACATTATTCTTTTTATACATAAACTTCCCCTTTCTTCTCTATGTACACTCATGCATGCAACTGTATATACAAGTGTATATGATGTATCTGTACTAAATATGCATTAAAAATAACATTAGTTTTTTTTTTTTTTTTTTCCCAAAAGCAGACACTGAGATAAGAATTTGAGTATGTTTCATTTATTTGGGAGGTGATTCTGAAAAATAGAAAAGAATGGGGGGGAAAAAAAAAAAGGAAAATGAAACAAGGATGGGAGAAAAGTCCAGAAAGAATGCTTTCTTAAGTAGGTTTTGCAATTGGAGCAATTGTAGCTCACTCCTTCTGGGGAACCTCTGAGGAAACATGTCCATAAATCTCAAATGAGAAGACTTCAGCACTGACTGTCCAACTTCCATACTGTGTTGGTAAGAGGTGGTCTCCTAAGTGTAAATTTCTCTGCAACTTGGGTTCCATGTGTGCACAGCTAAGCGACTTTCTGTATCTTCGAAAACAAACAAACAAACAGGAGAGAGAATGTGCATATTCTTGATTTGGGACTTACAGTGGCCAGTGACTCTCTACCATGGATTGCCTTATGATCGAGTGGAACAAAGAAGCATGGTCTACAATCCAGTTCTGCATGCTGCCCTTCTACTAGCTTTTTTAAAACCTCAAAAATTTATCCTGGATACATTTGCAAGCCAGTGTATACACACATCTTTTTGTTTTTAGTGACAACATTCCTCACTGAATGCTAGAGTGGGCTAGCTAATCACTCAAGGGAGTACAATGCTAGCTTTTGTCCTATTCTTACTTCGTGAATATATGGAATGGATATGGTAAATAATCTCCATGAAACTAAGAGTGGTGTAACTTTTTGTTTTATTAAAAATCATAAATTTACATAGGGCAATGTTGTTTGATTCATTCTATTATTTTTTCCCTTCCCTCCACTCCTCTCACCCCTCTTTTCCCTCTATACAGTCCTTCCTTCCTCCATTCTTACCACCCTCCTTATCCCTAACCCTAAACCTAACCCTAGACCTAACGCTAACCCGTCCTACCCCCCATTATATGTCCTCATCCGCTTATCAGCGAGATCGTTCATCCTTTAGTTTTTTCAGATTGGCTTATCTCACTTAGGATGATATCCTCCAATTTCATCCATTTGCCTGCAAATGCCATAATTTTATCATTCTTCATGGCGGAGTAATATTCCATTGTATATATATGCCACAGTTTCTTTATCCATTCATCAACTGAAGGGCATCTAGGTTGGTTCCACACTCTGGCTATAGTGAATTGAGGAGCTATGAACATTGATGTGGCTGTATCTTTGTAGTATGCTGATTTTAAGTCCTTTGGGTATAGGCCAAGGAATGGGATAGCTGAATCAAATGGTGGTTCCATTCCAAGCTTTCTGAGGAATCTCCATACTGCTTTCCAGAGTAGCTGCACTAATTTGCAACCCCACCAGCAATGTATGAGTGTACCTTTTTCCCCACATCCTCGCCAACACATATTGTTGCTTATGTTCTTGATAATCGCCTTTCTAATTGGGGTGAGATGGAATCTTAGAGTAGTTTTGATTTGCATTTCTCTTATTACTAGAGATGTTGAACATTTTCTCATATATCTGTTGATTGCTTGTACATCTTCTTCTGTGAAGTGTCTGTTCATTTCCTTAGCCCATTTGTTGATTGGATTATTTGTATTCTTCGTGTAGAGTTTTTTGAGTTCTTTATAGATTCGAGATATTAGCGCTCTATCTGAAGTATGAGTGGCAAAGATATTCTTCCACTCTGTAGGCTCTCTCTTCACATTACTGATAGTTTCCTTTGCTGAGAGAAAGCTTTTTAGTGTGAATCTATCCCAGTTGTTGATTCTTGCTTTTATTTCTTGGCTGTGGGAGTCCTGTTAAGGAAGTCTGCTCCTAAGCCAACAAGTTGAAGGTTTGGACCTACTTTTTCTTCTATAAGATGCAGGGTCTCTGGTCTGATTCCAAGGTCCTTGATCCATTGCGAGTTGATTTTTGTGCAGGGTGAGAGATAGGGGTTTAGTTTCATTCTGTTGCATATGGATTTCCAGTTTTCCCAGCACCATTTGTTGAAGAGGCTATCTTTTCTCCATTGCATATTTTTGGCACCTTTGTCTAGTATGAGAAAATTGTATTTATTTGGGTTTGTGTCCGTGTCCTCTATTCTGTACCATTGATCTACCTTTCTATTTTGGTACCAATACCATGCCGTTTTTGTTACTATTGCTTTGTAATAGAGTTGAAGATCTGGTATTGCGATACCCCCTGCTTCGCTCTTTCTACTGAGGATTGTTTTAGCTATTCTGGGTTTCTTATTCTTCCAGATGAATTTCATAATTGCTTGCTCTATTTCTGTAAGGTACATCATTGGGATTTTAATTGGAATTGCATTGAATCTATATAGCACTTTTGGTAGTATGGCCATTTTGACAATATTAATTCTTCCTATCCATGAACATGGGAGATCTTTCCATCTTCTAAGGTTTTCTTTAATTTCTTTCTTTAGTGTTCTGTAGTTCTCATTGTAGAGGTCTTTCACCTCTTTTGTGAGATTGATTCCCAAGTATTTTATTTTTTTGATGCTATTGTGAATGGGGGAGTTTTCCAAATTTCTCTTTCTGAAGATTCATCACTTACGTATAAAAATGCATTGGATTAAGCCCTAGAAAAAGAAGAGCAGACCAACACCAAAAGTAGTAGAAGACAGGAAATAGTTAAAATCAGAGCTGAAATCAAGGAAATTGAAACAAAAGAAACAATCGGAAAAATTAACAAAATAAATAGTTGGTTCTTTGAAAAAATAAACAAAATTGATAAACCCTTAGCCACACTAACAAAGAGAAAGAGGGAGAAAACTCAAATTACTAAAATTCAGAATGAACAAGGAAATACCACAACAGATAGAAGTGAAATACAAAACATAATTAGAACCTATTTTGAAAATCTATACTCCAACAAAACAGAGAACCTTGAAGACATCAACAAGTTTCTAGAGACATATGAATGAGGAGGACATAGACAACTTAAATAAATCAATTTCAAGCAATGAAATAGAAGAGGTCATCAAAAACCTACCAACAAAGAAAAGTCCGGGACCAGGTGGGTTCTCAGCCGAGTTCTACAAAACCTTTAAGAAGAGCTCATTCCAATACTTCTCAAAGTATTCCATAAAATAGAAGAGGAGGGAACCCTCCCAAACTCATTCTATGAAGCCAATATCACCCTGATACCTAAACCAGAGACATATAGAGGAAAGAAAATTTCAGACCAATATCATTAATGAACATCGACGCAAAAATTCTCAACAAAATTTTAGCAAATGGCATACAAAAATATATTAAAAAGATAGTGCACCACGATCAAGTGGGTTTTATCCCAGGGATGCAAGGTTGGTTCAACATCCGGAAATCAATAAATGTCATTCACCATATCAACAGACTAAAAGTTAAGAATCACATGATTATTTCAATAGATGCAGAAAAAGCATTCGATAAAATACAGCATCCCTTCATGCTCAAAACACTAGAAAAAATTGGGGTAGTGGGATCATTCCTTAACATTGTGAAGGTCATCTATGCTAAGCCCATGACTAATATCATTCTAAATGGCGAAAAACGGAGAGCATTCTCCCTAAAAACTGGAACAAGGCAGGGATGCCCTCTTTCACCACTTCTATTCAACATTGTTCTTGAGACTCTAGCCAGAGCAATTAGACAAACCAAAGAAATTAAAGGGATACGAATTGGAAAAGAGGAACTCAAACTATCCCTGTTCACTGATGACATGATTATGTATTTATAGGAACCTGGAAATTCCACCAGAAAACTCTTAGAACTCATAAGTGAATTCAGTAAAGTAGCAGGTTACAAGATCAATGGTATAACTTTTAATAAAACATGACTTTTGAAATCATCCTGTACATGTAAATCACCTGCTGATATTCCTAAAATATAGATTTGAATTAGTGTTGGCAGTGAGGTGGGAGGCATGCTGAACTTTTTTGTGTCTTGAAATTTTCCAAGGGTTGCTTGTCCATAAAACAGATTTTGAATTCATGGGTCTACAAAGAAATACCCTGAAGGGAACGTATACATTTTCAAAGTATTCTTTGTAACAATCTGGAGAGTTTACATAGATCAAGATATATTGACTAGGTTAATTTCCAACTGTAAATTTTGGAAACTTGGGTGAATATATTCTGTTATTTGGAAAAATAAGATGTGTATATGGTTATCAGTCAGGTGCCTTGATTCTGTGTCATATTTTATAGACCAATGTGTGTGTTTATTTGCTTATAGAGAGATTGCTTCTTGTCTGCTCAGTGTTATAAATGTGTTGGGTCAAATTAAGTTAGAACCACATTTGGGATCTCACATGGTTCCTGAGCATCTGCATTTACATCTTAACACTACAATTTCAGTTAAAACTAGACAGAGTCAGGTCACAAATGTAGATGTCTAATGGATATATCAAATTTAAAGTATATAAAGGAAAGTTCTATATCTGCCCCCTCAAATTTGACCCTCCATGTATTCTATCACAACAAATAGTAACTGTGTGGGCAAAGATGAAAATGTCAAAATCTTGAGATGATCCTTGAATCTTTCTCAAATTCTTCACACCCAGTTAGAAAGAAGATACTCTCTATTGCAAAACAAATTTCTTAATCCACTTTCCATCATGACCATCTCTTCCATTTTTTTCCTTATCTACTGAAATAGCTTCCCAGCTAATGGGAAACCTACTCCATTTCTTAGCCCTCCATGATTTTTTTTTTTGTCTTTCTTCTGATCTTTTAAAAATTTCTTCTAATTAGTTATACATGACAGTAGAATGCATTTTGACACATTGTACACAAATGGAGCACAAATTGTCCTTCCTCTGGCTGAGCATGGTGCAGAGGTCACACTGGTAGTGTAATCATACATGTATATAGGATAATAATATCTGTCTCATTCCACCATCCTTCCCATTCCCATATGCCTCCTCCCCTCTGCACAATCCAAAGTTCCTTCATTCTTCCCCACTCCCCACCCGCATTATGGATTAGCATCCGCTTATCAGAGAAAACATTTGGCCTTTGGTTCCATGATTCTTCTCTTACACACACGTTTATTTCTAAAACAAATTTGATCATGTCTTTCCCCACTGAAGCTCTTCAAAGCTTTCCATTGCACTTCAGAAAATAGCCCCAATTGCAGTGTAGGCCCCATATGGCCCCCCAGGCTATGATCTGGTCCCACCCACTTGTATGGGATCACTTCCTGCTGTGACTGTGACCTACTTTCTCCCTGTGCATCCGCCACACTGGACTTATTTCTTCCTTCAGTACACAGAAAGCTTTTTCCTGCTTGGGAAGCATTTTCTTTTTGCCTTCTAGGACAATGCTTTGGGATCCTTTGGATTTTATAATATTTCTCTGTTCAGTTAATCTGAAAATAATCAGTTTGTTATGTAAATTGTATCATATGTAGTTATTATAGTTATTATTCTGGCATTTTTAAAAGTTTCTAATGAAATAGACATGGAAAGAAAAATAAATAAAAGGAAGTTGTGATTTCTACCCCCACTGCCTTCCTATTTTTCCTCTATGAAGTCTGACTTGCTCTATGCTAATTAGGTACAATTTTCAGTTTTTGTAATAAGCTAAACACAATTTCCTGTAAAGAGACACATTTTGACTTAGTGTTTCCTTTAGTGTGAGATTCTGAAACTGATGCACTTACCTATTCCCTCAAGTCCTAAATTGTAGGTTATTTCTCATTTACTTCAGGAAAAAATAGACAGGAAACTCATGAATGTGTAGAGGCAATTACAACTAGGGGAAGGAAAGATACTAACATCAATGGGGTTACCTTTTAATACCTACAGTGACCCTAAGGTAGTTGTATCATTCTTTTAATGACAAGTAGTCAAAGACTAAAGGAGGTGAATTTGAGAACATGTATGTATTGTACTATTTTTGTAAGGTTTTTCTAAGTTTGAAATTGTTCAGAAATAACAGCTTAAACATCTGCAAAAATGAGATAAACAAGCTATTAGATTTGATAGCTAAACTCCACATAAAAAAAGGAACTATTCATTATAAGTACTTCATTGCACAAAAGAAACATGAAGACTGTACATTTTTGGGTCTTGCATTCAAGCTGCACTCCTTCAAGACAAAGGGAACACAAAAGCATGTCATTCAGCATCTGCTTCCCGGATGCTGCGTGGTTACCATACTCGATGCCTTCAATAGTATCTGGTTTGTTGGTCTGTTATTAGCTCATGGGCTCTTCTAAAGGTTTCATAAGTTCCTACCGATCTATCCTTCTATAAAATTATATGTACATAATGCATTAAGAGTTTATGAATTTGAAAGCAGATTGATCATGAAATTCCCTAGCAGTGTTTCAGTGTGTTTTGGTATCCATTTCACTAGCATCTATGGAAACAATTTTTAAGGATCATGAATTACTCATGAGAATGTATAAATTTGGGGCTTTCTATTCTAGGGTAATTTTAAAAAAGAAATATGAAAAGATGTTTGAGATGATCTGGATAGCTAGTTGATATCGGTGCTCTGTATTTACATCTACAATCATGTGATTCCAAGGAGGTCTACTCTCATGGCCTGGGTCTAAGGAGGAAGAAAGTAGAAAGAGGCAGCCTTAATAAGTAAAAGATGATTTTAAGCCAAATGAAAGCTGATACCCAGGCAAGCTAAAGCTTTCCTGGAAAAAAAGTGGTAGAAGAATCAGAATATCTTACGACACAAGGGCTATAGCCTACAAATTTCAAAACTAGTGTAGCAGCAGTTAATACCATGCACAATACAAGTGGCCACTCAGATTTTGCAACTCCACATTATCCAGAATACTAAATAAATGTCTTATTGAATTGTGTTGGTTATACAAGTTTGCTTGTATGCAACTTTAAAGTGTATTTGGCTTAGTAGTTACTTTTAAGATATAAATAGAGACATTTATACCTTATTCTACACTTGCACATATTTAAGAGTTCTTTAATAAAGCTCAAATCAACATGGGGGGGTCTCATGTATAATTATGTTATATAATATGTAGTGATAAATATACCATGGTATATATGTAATAACACTATGTATGTATTGTACATACATATATATATTTTTTTTTTCTAATTTTTCCTTCCTCTTAAAGGGATTCATACCAGGGAATCTCAACGTTGGCATGAACAGAAACTTTATTTCACAGATAATTCTTTGTTGTAAGACACTTTCCTGTGCATGTAGAATGCCCATAACAGCCCCTTAACTGCTGTAGTGACAAATAAAATTATCTCCAAATATTGTCAAATGTCCTTTGGGGGAGGAGATTCCAAATTGCCTTGTTTCAGAATCATTGGTCTATGCATTCATCAAATATAGCAACCACTGTTGTATCCCATGTGTACTTGAGATTGCAAACTCACAAAAGCATGGTCTTTGTGTCTTAAAATGAGGAAATGACTCTGATATTGCACATAGAGGCTACATTATGAGGAGCAAATCTGGCGGGGCCTGGTAAGTATTACAGTGGTCGAACAGAGTTAGGCCTACATTTAAAGGAAAGTTATCTGATTCCTTTTTATGTGCTACAGCTTAAAGATAACCTAGAGTCCAGTTTGACCCCCATCTTCATTCTTTATATACAGTCACTTAAGCAAATGTGTTACTCAAAACCTTGAGTGGTTGACCATGGGCTAATAGCATACTTAGGAATAAAACCATGGATGCTGTGCAAGGTGTTGGGAATGAGAGCTGTGCAGTATCAGGGAAGCAGAGCCTTCATGCTCTTGTGTCCTTCTGTTTTCAGGGAGTACAGTTTGAATACAAGACACAGTCTACAGTCTTCCTGTTTCTTTTATAAGATGAGGTATTTATGATGAATATTTTCAGCTTTTTGGATTTGGGTTATCAAAACTCATAGCTTATTTATTGTATTTTTGTAGATGTTTTAGCTGTTATTTTTGAACAATTTCAAACTTACAAAAAAAGTTGTAAGAATAACATAATAATGCTTGTCTCTCAGTTTCCTACCTATTCCTATCTCCTACATCTGCTTTGTCAAAATGACAAAGAAAATCTCTGTAAATATACACATTACTATTATTTCAAGATAATTGAGAATGACTATAGATTTGTTGTCCCTTTATCCACAATTTTTTTTTCTTAAGTCTTAATAACAAGGACATTACTCATATAGCCACAGTAATCAACACAAATAAGTTAATAGAAACATATAATCTACAAAATTTAGTCGAATTTTATCTCATTCTCTATAATGAATAAAAATTGGGGGAGGATTAGTTTACAGCAGCTCTCAGTCCTTCTTTATCTTCTCATGATATCACAGGCTAGAGTTTTTGCAGAATGTCTTTCCTTTAGGTCTCTATGATGCTTTCCAGTAGCTACATGCAGGTAATGCACTGTAGGAAGGAAGGCCAGCATACTGTGGTGTCCTCAGTGTGTTGTAGCAGGAGGCATGTGGTGTCATTCACCCTGTTCTGAGAGCTCTACTGTGATCACTGTTGGAGGTGATATCTGGCAGATATCTCCAATGGAAAAGGTACTCTGTTTTCTCTTGGAATTAGTGAATATCTTGGAGTTAGTGAATATCTTAGAGATGATGCACATTTCCTAATTCTCATCAAAATTCCACCACTAGTTTTGACACCCACTGAAATTTCTTACCTTAATCTGTGATTACTATTATGGGTGTTACATGGCAATTTTCTAATTCCAACATTCCTTTCCACATTTATTAGTTGCTGTTATCATCCAGGAAATAGTTTTCTTCTTCCTTTCTTTTATTTATTCACTTATACAAGAAGGAACTCATAAATTCTTATTTTATGGGTTAAAATCATTGCTAACATTTTGTATATTGATGACCAAATGTTATGAATGGTGCTGTAAGAAGACCAAGTAAATGATCTATATGAACAAGTCATTCTTTCCTCTTTCTTAGCATAGCATATTAGTTAACTTTGCAGTCTTAGTCAAGTGTTGGGATAATCCAGCAAAGAAGTTGCAGTTGTTTCCAAGGCTGGGTGCCAGTTCTACCTCAGTGATCCACTGAAGTGGCGCTGAAGGAGCAGAAGTCACTCTTTCCTTGGAATCCAGGAGCGTTTTATTGTTCTTAACTGTGCTGAGCATGCCAATGACTCTGAAGCTGGAGGGAAAAAAAGACTCTTAATGAGTTTCAGCATTTTAATGTACTGCAGGTTCCCAACTGTATGAATTTAAGAAGCTTAGCAATTCGGTATCTTCTGAATAATAGCATTTATTTTATACTCTAAATACTCCCGGGGAAGTCTGACTAACATTGTAGCTTCTTTGGTGTAATAGCTTTGGTGGGCTAATTGACTTGAACAGTGGAATTGCTCCTTTAAAAAAAAAAAAAAAAAAAAAAAAATAATAGAGCCACACAGTTTTGATTAATGAGCCCAGTAATAAATCATTAATCTTTTTAGCTCATAAATGATAGGAACAGTGTTATGTTTCCCACCCTGTAATATATTACTAGATTCTCTTGCTGATACAGTGGTCACGTTTTAAGGATTTCATCAATTTAATATGCCCACCTCCACATAATTTAATATAATGTCTCATAAGTTTGTACTTAGAAGAAACGCAAAGGGACAAATCCTAAATAGTGCTAATTGTTTTTTTTTTTTTTATGAACATGACTTACATTTAGTTAGTAGTTGTCCTTTTGCAATGTTCTAAATTTCTTTATGTAATAATCATTATAGAAATAACTAGTCACTGAGCTTCTCTTACATACTTGGTATTCTACTACATTTTTAGAATAGCATATCATTGAATTCCCATGATAGCCCTCGGACATTACTATTATTATCTTGAATTTACAGTTCAGGAAATTTACTGAGAACTCTCAATAACTAGCTCATGTCATAGAATGGGTTAAATCAGGGCTATTAGGTCACTAATTGTTCACACAACATGCCTACCCAAAGGAATATGGACAAAATAATTTTTTGTTGAAATGGAAATATATAGACAACCCAAATTGGCATATGCAGTTATCTTGGGGCTTAACATGTCCCAAGGGTTTTTTTACTTCAGAATTAATTTTTCTTCTTTTCATGTAGTAGCTGAGGCATCATTTAGAAATAATTTAGGTTGTCTAATCACCATTTTGAGGAAAATAGAATTTCAAGCTATGGACTGTAAGATCTATGAGGTAGATATCTACATTCTTGGTTGTGCTAATTTATTAACTAGTGAGAAATAGAATTTTATTATTGAAATTTTGTTGTAAGCTTTCCAGCAGGCTGAGATCTCTATGATGGGCAGGGATTCTGGCCTGTGAGGTTTGTGTCTTTGGGATGTAGCTCAGTGGTAGGCACACTTAAAAGATGAAAGAAATGTTGCATGAGTGAATGAATGAATGGTCAACAGCAAATATGTCAAACATAAGCAAATGATTCATTTAGTAAAGAGCCTTACATAAGACATGTAAATTTAAAAATGATTTTGAATTGGATTAGTATCATGACCATGAGAATCTTCAATTGTTCAAGCATGCTAGTCTATTGAATCCCAGGACTCCCAGAGATAGAAAACCTGCAACTGAGCAAAGATTGATATGACTGCATTTCTTTTTTCTTGATGACTAGGCAACTCTTGGTGAAATAATTTAATTTGTCATTGAGTTCCACTAAGAATTAAACTCATCTCTCTCCCACTGATAAGTTTTTTTAAAAATTACAAATAATATATGTGTCAAAAGCTGGCAATGAGGATGGAAGATACTCTTTTAAAGTCAAAATGTTTGGCCTCATTTGAACATTTTTAACTCACTGCCCTACCTCGTCTTTGCTATTCTCTACCTAGGTCATAAAGTTAGTATGAGGTGGAAGCAAGATGGTGCCACCTAGTTAATGTCCTGTTTTCATTGTGAGAAGAACAGCACCACCTCACACACCCGACACCACATTTCCTCCTCCTACTTGGTGGCCCATTAAGCATCATAGGCTGCCAAATGTTTTGCAGGCTGTTCAGATTATCTTTGGAAAGAGTAGAATTAAATAAGCGCAGAATACACTATCCTTCACTTGGACAGAATTTTAATGGACTACTGAAATTATATGTTTGTGTTTTTAAATACAGTCCCAGCCTAGAGTTGACTCCTCCTTCTAGAATGTGGGAATGTACATGGCTTAGAGAGTCACTTTCCTATGAAATCGATATTGGAGAATTTTAAAATACAAGTAAATCCAAGCAAAACAACAGCGTGTGTTTGTATACAAAACAATTGCTTTTCACTTTCTATATACTGAATGTATACTTTTAAGTTTATCCTTATGAGGTAGAATATACAGGAAAATCAAGCAGGTTTGTTTTCCTTGGTAATTTGGAAAATGTTATTGTTCTTGCCTTGCCAATAAGAAGGAACCTTGAGTTTTCTTTTGCTAACTTATCTCCTCACTATGATTAAGATTTCCATTTTTAGGAAAATGAATTATGTTCCTGAATGGTTTGTACTTAGAACACCTATAGCAACCCATCCAACAGTGAATACTTCCCTTGGATCTCTCAGAAAAAGTTGTGAGCCAGCCACTAAATACACCATTTATGACATCCTATTCAGATCAGATAGTATTTGAAGTCTAGCTAGACTTTTACCAGGTGCATGACCTTGGGCAATTCCATAGCTTCTTATAACTCCAGCTTACTCACATATATAAATGGGCATGTGAATAGAATCTACCTCAAGGGTTAAGGAATAAAATGTAATGAATTTCAATGACTTGAAAGTATAGTGCTTGGCTTATTTTAAACCCTGAATAAATGCTAGATAATATCAGGAAAAGAAAAGATAATAATACCAATCCTAACAATTTTTTTTGTGAAATTACATTAATATTAACCTCATCTGACAAAATATTTAGGGTATTTGCCATGAAATATTTGGGATACAGTTATACTCAAAATATTATTTATTGTTTATCAGAAACTCAAATTTGATGGAGTACCTTGCATTTTGTGAAGCATCCCTGATTTTGAAGGACACAATGTTTGTCACATGAGCTCTGTTGCATAATCCCCAGAATCATCATTGGAGCTGTGTTCTGTGGGTGTTATTTTCATAGAACACAATGAGAATGGTTGTCCTTGAGTAGAACTTCATGTCCTGTGCAACTCTGAGATCTCAGTGATACATTTGTGTGTGTTTGCCAAATGTAGATCTGAGTCTTGATCAGTCTACACTGTCATACTCCAGGCAGAAAATACAAAAATGTTCTGCATCTGTTCCATATTTATGTGTGCTATGATGACTATTCTTGATGAAGTTAGTAGTGTATCATAGTAAACCTATGACTACATTCATGCCATTTCCATAGTTTAAAGGAGGATCATAGTCACAAATCAGATGACAACTGCCGATCCCAGAGCTCACACAAGATGGATAAAATAGAGGTTCTAGAGCCCTGAAGAGCTGTGAATTAAATTGAGAAAAGTATAATCTGCTTACAATATTGAGTAGTTCTCTATGGTTTTGTTCTCATTTTTTGACTATCGGGACCAAGCGTACAAAACCATACACCTTTGTGGTATAATAATACATAACAATAAACCTATAGAGCGATCTCAATATTGTAAAATGTTAATTTAGCATTTTCTCACAGGAGAAATGATCCCATCAGGGCTGATACCTGGTGATACTGAGCTGGAGGTCATGAGGTGCATATGGAGGGAGGAGTCAAGGAAAGCCAGGAGCCCAGTGTGGCTCCCTGTTCCAGCCCCACAGGTAACTCAAGGTCAGTCCTGTAGACTCAAGAGACTCTTCTAATCATGTACAGCTCATGTCCATTTGGGGTTTCTCAGAGGGTCTAGAAACAAAAGCAAGCCCTAGCCTTCAAGCATAGCACATGTGAGCAATGGGTGTCAGGAGCTCCAGACTGTCAGAAGCACGGGTGCTATTTCACAATCAGACCTCTGTGTTTCTTCTCCCTCTAATTGAATTTGAGAATGTGACCTCTCAGTGCCAATGTCATGCACACATTGTATCTGAAATAATTAAAAACTTCTTAAAAATGTGTTTCTTTGGACTATTGTTCTTACTGGTGTTTGGGAAGGAAAAACTAACCATCTTTCCCCTTGAACTCCATCACTATGCAAACCTAGCACAAGAGAACTCACATCTCTCTTGTGGTTAATACATATGGCAACTGAAGTTCCCTTAGCAAATGGGACAGAGGGCATGTTTACCAGGCACTATTTGGGGGTGCAACTTATTGGCAGGGTTTCTTCCTCTTCCATTTTATCTTTAATGTATTTACTTGTATGGAAGCATCCATCTTAGGATAAAGCTATGTATCTTACTTTACCTGGTCAAAGGCAGTGTCTTTATGGCCAGGGAATGTGTAAACCCTAGTATGAAGTCAGAGCCAAACATTTGTCTTTATTTATTATTTTTTTACAACAATACAGATAACAACAGTTAAAACATACATTGCATTAGTCTGCGTTCTCCGTAGATAGGATTGAGATCTCTCTCTCTCTCTCTCTCTCTCTCTCTTTCTTTCTTTCCTTATTATATGGAATTAACTAATGGGATTACAGATGCTGACAAGTCCAAAAATCTAAAAACCTTCCTTTGGCATTCTGGACACCCAGGAAAGCTGTGTATATAGCTTTAGTCCAAAAGATGATGGACCCGAGACCCAGCAAAAGTCAATGTTTCAGTCTGGGTCCAAAGATAGGAATGAAAAAGATCCAAGATCAATGGCAATCAGGAAGGAGGGATTCTCTCTTAACTTCCAGGAGGATCAGACCTTTTATTTTTCTACGATTCTCAGCTGATTGGATGTGGCCCACACACTTTGGGAAGGCGATCTGCACTACACAGTCTGTCCATTTAAATGTTAAACTCATTCAAAAACACCCTCACAGAAACACCCAGAATAACTTTGGACCAAAACTCTCTGACAAAGTCAAATTGGCACATGAACTATCGCATATTTCTGTTACTAAAACAAGTATGGCCCAAACAGCAGACTTGCTCCAGGTCCCACAGAGAGGTGCCCTGCCTCCTGTAGTACTAAGCATGCCTACAATATCATCAGACAGGCGAGGACAGCTTTGTACAAAGTTAGAGTTAAACTAATTTCAAAATAGCTGATGTCTATTGTTGACAGTGGAATGTTGTTTTCAGAGCAAGAGAAGACATTTGGTTTTATTATCATTAATTTTAAAAGTGCTACAGCCTTCGAAATAGGCTGTTCTCCTAAAATCCAATTGCTCCTCCATCTCCACATTAATTTTCTGTTCTAAAAATGAGATCCATTGAACAGCAATATTTGTAGGCAGTCTTCAGAGCTGCAGAAGAAAGAGCACAAGATCAAGAGTCAAAATACCACTTCATGATATTGCTTATTCACTTAACAGCCATGTGTCCACTTAAGATTCCAGAACCACCTTTATTCATTCTTCAAGATTATGTAATAATCCTTGTCCTACCTACATGGTAGGATAGATAAAATAGTTACATGATATAAAATGACTCTGGGATACTTGGAATATTGTGAATCTCTTCTCTGTATAAGTAATATGATTACCTTCCATCTGTTTGAACATCATTCTCAATGTTTTTTATTTTAATTAAATTAAATTAAATTTACTTTTAACCAATAGATAAAAAAAACATTAAAATTGTCCATATTAATGGGGTAAAATGCAATGTTTTGATATACACATGCCTTGTATTGTTTTTAGGTCATGTTAAACATATCTATCTTCTCAGACATTTATTATCTCTTTATGGTGAAATCATTCAAAATCCTTTCTCCGACCTTTTGAAATGCACATTCTTATTATAGTCATTCTACCATCCCTAGCACACCAGAACTATTTGCTTCAAACTGAAGTTTAGTACCCACTGATAAACATCTCCATCCATCCCTCCCACCCACATACTCTCCCCAGTCTCTGGTATCCACTCTGCTATTCTCAACTTTTATGAGATCAGCTATTTTAGATTCCACATAGAGTTAGATCATGTGGTACTTTTCTTTCCGTGTCTGGCTTATCTCACTTAATACAAGAATAATCAGTTCTATCCATGTTATCACAAATAACAGGATTTCATTCTCTTTTATGACTGAATGGTATTCCATGGTACATATGTAACTGCATGTTCTTAATCTATTATCAGTCAATGGATACTAAGGCTGTTATTATTTCTTAACTATTGTCAATCATGCTGCATTAAACACAGGAGTGTATCTATCTCTTTGTCATGATGATTTCATTTCCTTTGGATATATACTCAGTTGTGAATTGCTAGATCATAGGGTAGTTTTATTTTTTTGCTTTGAGAAACCTCCAAGCTGTATTCTCTACTGCCTATATTAATTTATATTCCTACAGTATACAAGAGTTCCCTTTTCTCCATATACTTACCAATACTTGTTTGTTATCTATAATTTATTTTTTACAATAGCCATTCTTACTGGAGTGAGGAAATATCTCATTGTGGTTTTTTTAATTTTGACTTTTTGTGGTACTGGGGATTGTACTCATGAGTGCTCTACCACTGAGTTATAGTCCCAAACTTTTCTTTTGATTTTGAGACAGGGTTTCACTACAAGGTGTACGTTGTCCTTGAACCTGAAGTCCTCCTGCCTCATCCTCCAAAGTAGCTGGAATGACAGACATGCACCCCCATGCCTAGCTCAATGTGTTTTCTAAATATCCATAGTCTCGCACTTGGCTCAGGGTTGCTTCAGCCCCCCTCAGGATATTTCTGGATGTTTTGTCAACCCTTTTTCAAACTAATTCATCTTGAGACATTTGTCTACCAAATAGATTTTTAAAATGACTATAAATCAGTTGTACACAAGTTTGTGATTAAATAGGAATTGGTAGTAGATAAAGGAAGAAAGCACTAATAATTTACTAATACTGCTGTTATATTATGGCAGAAAAAAATATGAATATAGTTCACTAAGCCAGTGCTACTCAAGGTTTGTGTCACTGATGACTATCTGCCCACAATGAAGTGTGGACAGAAATTTAGAGCAAGCACTTAAGACCTTTTAGAAAATTTGATATGAGCTTGACATCTAATCCAAAATATAATGTTGCATCTGTTGAATGTAATAAACAAAATTTGCCACTTGCATTTTTAAATCACTTAAGTTTATTTTCTTTCAGTTTATTTTTATAATATTTTATGAATATTGACCCATGTCAGATTGGAAGTAAAAATGACCCCCAACCAAGGTGGCTTGAGAAACATTGTTCTAAAATCTCTGCTTACTGCCAGTGAGTACTTCCTGGATATTTAAGTGTAGTCTCCCCAAATGTGACAAAAGGCACTTAAGCTTGGAGATCATGAACTATCAGGGGCCTTATCCAAATGGCGCTTACATCATTGCCACAGTGCAGACACACAGCCCCACACATAACCTTTGATCAGCGTTTTTACCCCTGTATAAGTATTCTCTTGCTTGGACACCTTTAAATGCTCCAAAGTTCTGAAGTTGTATTAACTGCTAAGAAATCAAAGCTCAGTAAATTCTATTTGGTAGTTTACATATTAAAAACCAGAGGAAAAGGGAGTCATTTAAAAAAATTGTTTATATATTCTTGTGTAAAATGACAAATATATATTTCCATTAATAATAGAATACTTTTCTAACTATTTCATTAGTGTTTGAGAGAACTAAAAAATATATGAAGAAATGCCTATATAGATTAAAAAGATGTAAAAACAGATCAAAATGAGGGAGTTAGTATGGCCAATTAAATGCAATAGATACACGAATTGTAGTCATATATTTTTACAAACTAGTATATTCTGAGCAGTATTCATGTAGTGACCATGAGTAGAAAGCTGGCTAAGGTCTGTTAGTTAGCTTTTTGTCACTGCGACCAAAATACCTGACAGGAACAGCTTAGAGGAGAAAAAGTTTATTTTGGGCTCATGGTTTCAGAGGTCTCAGCTCAGGACTGGTCAACTCCATTGCTCTGGACCCAAGTGAGACAGCACAACATGGCAGAATGGTATGGTGGAAGAAAACTTCTCAGCTCATGGCAGCCAGAAAGCAGAGATAAAGAGGAACCAGGACAAGATATGTAATATGCAAAGACCTATTCCCAGTAACCTACTTTCTCCAACTACATCCCATCTACCCATAGTTACCAGCCAGTCATCTATTCAAATTACTAATCCATCAAATGGATCAGTCCACTGATTAGGCTATAGCTCTCATGATCTAATCATCTCACCTCTGAACATTCCTACATTGTCTAAAGCATGAGTGTATTGAAGGGACACCTCGTATCCAAATCATAACGTAAGGCTAGGAGCTCTTCTCCATAGTTCATGCTCATTGATGAATAACCAAAAATAAACATACGAAGGAATACAGAGGTATTGATTTTTATCTGTACCATTATGCCTTGAAATTACAACCTGCTGTTAAATAGTCACGGGATTGAAGGGTAAAGTCAGTGTCATAAATAGATAAAAGACATCTGCCCAGCTGTAAAAGGACATGGCTCTATTTCTAGCCTATTACCAACTAATTGAATGGCCTTGGAAGTCATCACCAGTTCTCTAACTTCTGTTTTCTCCATTTCTTATATGGCAACATGGACAAAACACCCCTGTAAATCTGGATCTATGCATTCTTGAAATATTAGGTTAAAAATTTTTTTAAGTTCTTTTCTATTACAGTTCATGTCTCTCATGTGATCATGGAAAGTTCTTCTGAAAAGTTAAAAGTGCTCCTTGGTTCAAAGTGTCAATCAACCTTTTGAAAATGACAATCCATGTAAAATAAGTCATATGTGTAAATAAAATGAAAAGTAAAAATATAAGGATATGTTGTATTTTAAAGTTCATTCCAGGTAGAACTTAAATTCTATTGTCAACCAATGTATTCAAGACTAATACTACATTTCAAAGGACAGAATTACTTAATGAATAACACTGCCCAAAGTCTTATTCTTTCTGCGAATACAAATTAAGGAACGACCCCATCCAATGCTATACTGTTGCTGTGAATACAAATTAAGCAATTGGCCTTGTTTGAATTTGGAATCAGAAAATAGCTTACTGGGCAATCCCTTATGTATTAAGCTCTGCATGTTTATGGCACATCTTTCTAAGTTGCTGCAATGCATTCAACACATAGGGAATTAGGAAATGGGTTTGAATAAGGATAAAGTAGTGTACTGCTGCCTAGGGACAATGACAAAATCTGCAGAGCATTCAGCGACCCTGGGATAGGTTGCATGTGATTTTTTTAGCTTCATCAAGGGCAAAGGGGTGCAGAATATTGGACAAATTCCAACCCATTCATGTGACTGCCATGTGTTGGGGCCCTTCCTTGGTAAGTTCTGGTTAATGCAGGATTTTCCAAGCAAGTGTTTGTCATGGAACTTGAATAGATCTTGGTATGTAGGATTCAGAAATCATAACTACAAAAAAGTTACTCCTTTCTTAATTCTTTCTCAGTTCTGATTCTTCCCAGTTGGGGGCTGGGATACAGCTCAGTCTGGAGCTAGTATGCTTCTAACACCTCTCTTAATTAAGAATCCCCTTTGTTACAGAGAGAAAAAGAGAGTTAACCAGGAGTGTCAAAGCCTTCTGCAAACAAACAGTTTCTTGCTATAATTTTATAACACTAATTCATTTGCTGTTCTTATAGTAACCTTCTATTTATACCAAGTGATGCTGGCTTTTAAGTTGTAGCAATATAAAGTTAGTTATGTTTTTAAATGAGTTTATTTAAGCCCTACAGTTATGTTGATTTAGAGAAAACTTTTAAATAAATAGTACATGGCAGGCAAAACATTTCTAAGATGTGATATGCAAATGATTGAAGCTTGAGAAACAGTGGGCTGGAAGAAAATACACTGAGCTGGAAGATAGGAAACTTGGTCACAAAATCTAATTCTAACTCTCTCACTAATTATCAGATTGTCTGTGGGCAAGATGATGAATCTTTCATGCCTCCATCTCCTCATTATCCAATAAATATTGTGAAATTGGCCAAACTACATTTGAAGTGATGATGTGAAGATTAGAATTAAGTGATGGATAGTGAAATCGATAAAAGTTGAAAGTGTTATGTACGTAAGGTTTATTATTATGTATATGAAGCATCACTCTTTTCTTTTTGTTCATTACCCATTGCTTCCCTCAAAAAAAATACCCCACAACCATTTAGAAAAAGATAATATTGTTTCTATTTTCTTTCTAAGATCATGACATTTACTGGTGATAGTGATAGTGGCTGGTGTGAGGATGGATAGAAAGTGAGATCATGAGTGAATGTACAGTTAGTTCTATATATATACATTCCAAAATTTTACTCTGTAATTGTTTTTTTCATATAGAGTATATGTTCACTTTTGCTATTTTCCATGGTGACAAACAGCTTGCAAAGTAAATTATGTTTTAAAAATGAACCCAATAAGAGCTCTAATTCATCTTAAGGCTTAATTAAAATATTATGACCTATCTGAATATTTAGAGGTATTAAAAATAACGGTATTTTGTTTTATACCAAAATTGTTTCTGGACCTGACAAAATACTTGAATCTTGTATTTTGTACTTTTTCACTGCATTTGAAATAGCAAATTCTCTAATAGTATGATGTCATTCATCACAAAAGATATTTTATCATTACATAATGCCATTTCCTGTAGACTTCAGAATTTCTTTCCCCAATTTAAATATCTTATTGATACTTGAAGTTAGTGTTGTTGTTTAAAATATAATGATTCAATTAAACATCTGATACATTTTGATATTAATGATTAATCATGTCATTATGGCTGTCTTGTGTTTTGACAATACAACTAAGTTTCAACATACATCCAATTAAATATGAAATTATTCACAGGTGAATTAGAGAATATTCATTCATTGAGTACTAGCAATTGTGATTCATTTCCCCCATTCTATTTAGCAAAGTTTATTTAAGCATATTGCTGCTGAATTAGAAATGATAGACATCATGATTTCATTTGCATAGAAATGTTCATGCTTGGTTGAGGACACCAACTCTCAAACTTGAGCAGCTATCAATACCACCTGGAAGGCTTGTCAAAACACAGTTAGTTTGATCCACACTCAGAGTTTCTGATTCAGTAATTCTACGTAGGGTATTTGTATTTCTAACCAATTCCCATGTGAAACTGAGGTGGATGCTATAGTTCTGGACCACTTTGAGACCTACTGGTCTAGCAAAAGGTAGTACAGCAGAGCAATGAAGCCATGGCCTGAGTGAGAGGGCCAGATATCTGCCCTGGCTTTGTGCAATGTGGATGGCTCAGGGATAGACATTATCATCTTTAAAATGGTAGTCATATTTGTTGGAACTATTAAGTGAAATAATGCACATAAGTGCTAAGAACAATGCAAAAAGAGATGATCATAATTAGACTGGAAATGGTAAAATTAGTGGCTAGAAAACAGCCTAGTAGCCCCATGCCCTATCTGTTATAACACTTTCTGGGGACTTTAATTGTCTACCACACTCTTAAAAAATATTAAATGGAAAATTCTAGAGTTAAGTTTATAGTGTTTAATAAGTTTTAAAGTACAGTGAAATTTCATGCTATCCTGCTCTGTTCTGCCAAGGTTTGGAATCATCCCTCTGTCCAGTGTATCCATGCTGTATGTGCTACTCACTCTCATCAGTGGCTATCTCAGTTATCAGATCAACTTTTGCAAATTGCAATGCTTATTCTACTAAATAATGCCCTCAATGCACAAGAACGTGTAGTGATGCTGGTAATTCAGATATATCAAAAAGAGGCTATAAAATGCTTTATTTAATGGAAGAGGTGAAAATCTACAACGTAAGAAAAATAAATCCTATCAGTGCCTAGAAACAAAATAAGAATAAATATATTATCCATGAACCCAATAAATTATGAAAAAGGAAATAGAAATTCATGCTATTCATGTTGTTGTACCTCCAACTATAAAAGTTAAGGCCACAGTTTTGGCTGGGGATGTGCTTCAGTGGTAGAGAACTTGCCTGGCATGTGCGAGGCCTGAAGTTTCATCCTCTGCATCAAGACAAAAAAAAAAAAAAAAAAAAGGAAAATAGAAATTATAGGGTTCAGTGCCATCTGTGGATTTAGGTATCTAAATGATGGATTGGTAGTCTTGGAATCCCCTGTGGATAAGAAAGGACTACTGTATTCCTATTTACCTTAGTTCAATTGGAAATAAAAGTTTGTCTTTTCTGAGGATAGAGAACTTTACTTTCATTGATGACATTAATTTATGACATACTTTATGCACAAAAAAGGGAGTTTGGTAAAAAGAAGTAGTGCTCCTGGTAAAAGCACTTTCAAGAGTGGATTGGAGATTAGAATCTAGATTGCAGTTTATACAGAAAGCTCTTCAAATGTGAGATGTTTCTTAATATTCAGAACTCACTGCATTTGTATCTTTCCTTCCGTAGCAACAAGAACAAGATCCAACAAATCTTTACATCTCAAATCTCCCCATTTCTATGGATGAGCAGGAGCTTGAGAATATGCTGAAACCCTTCGGACATGTCATCTCCACAAGAATACTGAGAGATGCTAATGGAGTCAGCAGAGGTGTTGGCTTTGCCAGGTAAAACTCTTGCTTTGTATGTACCCTGTCTTTCCTCATTGTACCTTTAATTCCAGTCCTTTCTAATACTAGGATCTTAAGCAATGTGCTTCTGTAAGTGGAGGCATGAGGATATGTAGACCCAGTTCCTATTCTTCTCTGCGTATGTCAATCAACCAAATCAGATGGTTCCAATTCCTGTCAGAGATCATAAATGCCTGGTCTGCACAGTGAACAAACCATTTGAATGTTTTTACATTGATTTCTGTAGAAGAGAGGTGTTACATTTCTCAGTTAGGAGAAGAGAGAAGAGAGGAAATATTTAGAGAAATACCAATTGTTGGGAAGTCCCAAGGAACCCAGAAATAAAAGGTGGGGTCAAGGAGGTATTTGCATTTAAAAGGCACCGGCTGTGTGTTTTTGATATTTTTGGCAGAACAGGAAAAAAAAATGTATTTCTTTCATTGTTGGAAAAGAAAGAATAGTTTTCATTTTAAGTTGAAGGGAATGTTTACAAAAGAGGATCTCAGCCAGAAACGAAGTTAAAATGATTGTACCTGCTGTGCTTTCATGAAAAACAAAGCCAAAGAAACCACAAGGAAAAAGAAAATGCTGAATGACAAAAAGGAAAATTAAAATCGATGTCTCCATGATTTGGTGTGTTTCTGTATGTCTCCAGTTGTCTTCATAGGGATAGATATTCTGTGCCATCAGAAGTTGAGATGTTACAGATAGGGATGTCCACCTAGGGGGCACCCTGCCATCACTTGGAGAACCATTGCAAACCAAGTTCAAGGCCAACTGGAAGAAAACAAATGTAACAGAAAACTTCATTGATCTTTGATTTGACTTGAGCTCATGGGCTGTATCTCAAAATACTTTTTATTTTTGGTAATGTTCTACACATAGTAAACCAGAAGATGTGTGTTAGGTGTGTGCTTGAAGGTTAGAATAAAGACAAGAAGAACAAAGCCCTCCTAACATTGTAGAGGCATTCAGGCTTTCAGAATATTGGCAACTGTTGACTTCATGGTAGAAACAGAGCAAATGACACCCGTAAGTCTCTGAGTTATGCCAGTGTAGTCATTTTTTGATAGTGGACAACCTGCTCTCAGAGGCCAGTGTGATGTGGGAGTTCATTAAGTGACTGCTGTGTTTGGTTTTACACAGCATGCACATTCCTTAGGTTCTTTCCCCATCGCCTGCCTCTAAAAACTCTCTAATAAATTAGTTTCTCCTTTACTTGTACTTTTGCTGAGAAATAAATGCATTTCAAATTCACCAAGAGAACACATTTTCTAACATCTATTGTGATTTTTTTTTTTTATTTTTTGGTACAATGCATAATAGTTTGCTTGGTCTGCCATATCAACATGCTACAGACTGAATGATTTAAATAGCAATTTTATTTTCTCATGATTCTGGAGGCTGGAGGTCAGAGGTCAAGGTATCTTCAGGGTTGCTTTCTTGCAAAGCCTTCTCTGGTTTGCAGATGGCTGTCTTCTCTCCTGTCTTCATATGGTCTTCCTTCTGTACATGTTTGTGTTCTGATCTCCTCTTCTTCTAAGGGCATAGTCACACAGGATTGGAGCCTCATTTTAACTGACTTGCCTCTTTAACAGTCCTGTCTCTGGATACATCCACATTCTGAGATACTGAGGGTTAGGACTCCCAACATATGAATTTGGGGAGAAGGGGTGTGACTTAAATTATAACACAAAGATTGAGCATTTACTTCTCTCTTTATTTGTTCTAATTAGTTATACATGACAGTAGAATGCATTTTGATACATCATACATAAATGAGTATAACTTCTCTCTCTTCTGGTTGTACATGAGGTAGAATCACACCAGTAATGTCTAATTCTTTCTACTATCCAATTCTCTCTACTATCCCCAGACCCCCACGCCTTCACTCCCCTCTGCTTAATCCAAAGCTCCTCTATTCTTCCCTAGACCCAACCCCCTTATTGTGAATTAACATCACACATCAGAGAAAATATTCAGGCTTTGGTTTTGGGAATTGGCTTGTCTCACTTAGCATGATATTCTCCAGCTCCATCCATTTACCTGCAAATACCATAATTTCATTCTTCTTTAAGGATGAGTAATATTCCATTGTGTTTATATCATAGTTTCTTTATCCATTCATCTGTTGAAGGGCACCAAGTTTGGTTCCAGAATTTAGCTATTGTGAGTTGTGCTGCTGTAAACATTGATGTGGCTATATCACTGTAGTATGCTGATTTTAAATCCTTTGGGTATAAACCAAGGAGTGGGATAGCTGTGTCAAATGGGGTTTCTACACCAAGTTTTCTGAGGAATCTCCATACTGCTTTCCAGAGTGGTTGCACAAATTTGCATTTCCACTAGTAATGTATGAGTGTACCCTTTTCCCCACATCCTCACCAACATTTATTTTTGCTTGTATTCTTGATAATTGACATTCTGACTGCAGTGAAATAAAATCAGAGTAGTTTTGATTTGCATTTCTCTAATTGCTAAAGATGTGCATTTATATCTCTTATGTCATTCTTTGCTGTACAGTTGGATTTTGTTTTAAGTGAATCTGGTTCTTGTAAAGTCCAGAGCCAAAATGTATGACATGAGATCAAAATAGAAATTATGGTGTATAATGTCCTGAAAGTGGAAAATATACAAAGTTATTTCACTTTAGGAACTAAAGAAGGGTGGAAATCTTAAGTTGTTATTTTATCCCTGCTCTGGATATAGCCTCTTTCTCCTCTAGTGGATTTTGCATGTAGAAGTCACAGAGAACCCTTAAAAATTAAAATTTGATCATGTCAGAGTCCTGATTACAGTGCTTCAGTTCAGCCTGGATGATGTCATTATGACCTTTCCACATTATCCCTGGCCTCACTCATGTTCCTAGCCTTGGCTCTTCCTGCCTGGTGATCAAGATGCAGACTGCTCCTCTTGCATGGTTACTCTGTCCATGACTTTCCCTGTGTCTGCTTAACTCTTAAGTATCCACTTGAATGTTTTTATTCAGAGTCCTTCATTGGTCTCCAACCCCAGGTTACAAACAGCATTAGGCGCCTTTGTTACAACTCTTATAAAAGTTTTGCTTATTTATCTTTCTCAAATAAAATCTATCAGAGTTGCAATGGAACTTACTATTTAATTTTTCCTCCACCCACCGAATTGCCTGTGTGATTCCTTAAGTCAGGTTTCCTTTTTCATTGTTGGATGGATGAATGGATGGTGGATTTCATAATTACCATTCTATCAAGTTCCTGAATAGCAAAACTGAAAAGAGCTTTGGAAATGAATCATCCATCACATTCCTCTACTGAAACTTAGAACTCTGTGCTCTAAATCATGGATTTCCCAATTGCAGAAAGTAGCAAGTGAATTGAAAAGGAAAACATAGGTTCAGGTCACACCAATGATTTCTTAGGCCTAAGAAGTAAAAAGAAAATGTGAGTCTGCTCCTCTCTCGTAAAATGTCAAGAAATTGACAAGATGAGTATTTCATTCACCATGTATCTTAGACTGTAAATTCAGAGGAGCAAGATCTCATATGATTAACCTAATTTGATGAAATGAGAAAATAATTTGAGCTCTACCATATGTAAGTAGATCTACCCAAATTCCTACTTCCTCAACATTTGTTCTGCATTTTCTGTAACAATTATGGCTATTGCTTTAACTAACTTGATTTTTCACAAACTCTCACTCAGTGTTCCTGCCCCTTAAAATACTGTCCCCTTCCTTTCTCTACTCAGTCCTTCTCAGCTAGAACTCCACCTCTGAACCACAAAACAGACAAGATGATTTGAGTCTTGATTTTTCTTGATTGTCCCCAGGATTGTACTTAGCAAGTGAGAGAAGTTACTGGATTCCATGCAGATGTCTTGGAAGAGTGGTTCTTCAAGTATGGTTCTCTGATCAGCAGCTTCAGCATTACTTTATGACTTGTTTGAAATTTTTCCACCACTGACCTCCTGAATCAGCAGACTGGTGGTGGGGTGGGCAACAATGGGTAATCAATATTCACAAGGGCTTCGGGTGGTAGTGCAACTCACTGAAGTTTGAGCAACATTGCCTTAGCTCTTTAGAACTGGTTGTCTGGATCATCCGGGAGGTCTGGAAAACCTCAGCTTACTGAGTTCTGCTCTTAGAGTTTTCAGTTTGGTAGGTCCGGGTGTGCAGCCCAGTTATTGCATTTCTAACAAGTTCCCAGGTGATGCTGTCACTGCTGATGTGGGAACCAGACTTTGAGAACTGCTGTTCCACAGTCACCAGTTTTGCAGGTGGAGGTGCTTCCTGTTGATGGTACTATCATACTACAGGTCCCTTTCCCCAAATGTTCTAGTCACGAGTCTGTTTCCAGTCCTGTTCCTCAGGGTTAGAGACCATGCCTTATTCTTCTTTTTACCCTTCCGAAGACCTATGTTTTCTTACATATAACAGGTCTTCTGTAAATTTTTGATGATTAAATGAACTCTCTTCAAGTTTTTATTATTTGTTTGTTTTGACTAAAAGGAAAGAAAGTCATGGTCATGGCTAGAGAAAGCAAATGATCAAATATCATCAACATTTGATGCCAATGATAAGCCAATTCTAAGCCAGGGAGTAGTAGAATATTAGAGAAAACTACAGTGGCATCAGCTCAACTAGTAATGGTTTATAACTTTCTTCCTCTAAATATTCACAGTGCCACAGTCATTATTAAAAGAATATGTTTATTCTTTGGGAAGAACAGCTAGCCTATAATTGTGTCTAGTAAAGTATGGGTCTATTGAATTTATGATTATCACAATTGACAAAACCTGAATCATTCTTTCAGTAGACTTCCTTTTGAATGTTACCCTTGGTCACTTCTCACCACTGGATATGGTCCTTAATTCATGTACAAGAGGTCCTGAAATTCCTTTGACTGGAAAGAAAAAAGAACCCTCCCATTATTATTTTACTTCCAAGCTATACATTAATCTTCTTTGATAACCATCTCTTCAAAGTAAAAGGAGTATCTTCATTTTATATTTAAAACACTGAACTTCAAAGCATCGATTTGAATGCCAGTAGGGCGCAGAGACAGCACAATTACAGACTTTTCAAGGTTCCAGAAGCACAAGATAGTGTTTGAAATTACAGACATTTTATTTTTATGTTTTTTTTTCCTTTTTCTTATTATTTTTTTTTAATTCTCTTGTAACTTAAAACAATATGGTAAGATACACCACTCTCCAGGCAACATTTTACAGCCAAGTCATAAACCTCTAAAAACAGAAGTTTATGGTGGGAAGGCTGACAGGGGCACCCACTCCTGCAGGGCCACCGGGTGCCAGCAGACTACCTTGCCTGTGAGTGTGAGGAGCGGGGCATAAATTAGCCAGAGTCTGCAGAGACATGAGTGCATGTTCATGTCATCCATTTCCCATTCCCAGCAACATGAGACCATTTGTCTAGCAAAAACCACATTGAAAGAGCCCTGTGAGAGGCCAGTAAAGAATGACCCAGGGTGGAGAAGGGAAGCGGGTGAGCATTCACAATTAATCCAGCTTCAACATCTGGAAACATAGAACCTCTTTAAGAAATGCATTTACTGTCCCCTGGTGAGCTAAAGAGCGTGAGAGACCACTGAACACAGAGACCTTTGTGTTTTGTAGTTTTTTTTCCCCTTTCTTCAGTACTCTTAATTTGATTCTCATGGAGCTTTGTTTGAACAACTTTTAACATATGGGCGGTCTTGTGTTCCACATCTCCCTCTGACTGAGTGTTTTCTAAAAAATAATCATTGCAGTTCTTTCTTTTCACTAAGCAAAAGAATCAGTGGTTGTTATAGGCAGACCAATGCTAGTATGATTATTAAAAATCAGTAGAAAATCCAGGTTCAAGTAGTTTTTTCATTGTCTATTAATATCTTTGAATACATTGACATTTTATTGTTTTACCATCTACTACCTAATATTTCTTAGCCCTATCTTCTCCCACTTCCTGAAACGTGAAGAGAGCACTGAGTTAGAATAAATACAATGAAAATATAGGAATTTTTAACATTATTAAACAAATGCCAATACTTGCTTTGTAGGCAAATGCATGATTCTTTAAAGGGATCATCCAATCTATCAAAATTTGTTTTTATTGTTTGGATTGTATGTACCTTGAGTCCACTGTTGTGTTAAAAATTCCTATCTTGCAGCTTGGCAGTTCTTTTTCCATTATTCTCTCAAATGCATGGATCCAGGAAATCAAATGTGACCAAAGAAAATCTCTCAAGTGTAAATTTGGTGATTAGCAATCTCTAAACTACAGCTGTGTTTGTAAAGGAGCAGGTTACAGTTGTGTTTACTGAGGTTGAAGAGAATAAGGCCATGTTTCTTTCATTCTTTTTTTTTTTTTTTTTGGTAATTTTAATTCCTTCTTCCAGTTGCCTGCAGATGTGGTCTACAGGAGATGACACTCCAGGTGCCCCCTCAAGCTTCTTGGTCTCTATTTTTTGTGTGTGTCTTTTTACTTTCATCTCTTTCTTCTTATTACTGTTTGTCTTTCTCTTACCATCAGAAATTCATGATCATTCCTGGAGAAGGCAGAACATCCTCTTTACTATTCAGAGCCCAGGATTTCAAAACTCAAACCAACCAGCCAGCCTGAATTAAAGAGTATTAAATAATTTGTTATTCTGAAATAACCTGGACTCAAGTCTTTTTCTACATATACCTTCATTAAAATCTGGAGAAGGGGAACAACATATATTCATTGCTTTATTTTATAAAAAGGATGTATCTATGTTTCAAAAATTGCCCTTTGTCAAGGATGTGGGGAAAAAGGTACACTCATACATTGCTGGTGGGGTTGCAAATTAGTGCAGCTACTCTGGAAAGCAGTGTGGAGATTCCTTAGAAAACTTGGAATGGAAACACCATTTGACTCAACTATCCCACTCCTTGACCTATACCCAAAGGAATTAAAATCAGCATACTACAGAGATACAGCCACATCAATGTTCATAGCTGCTCAATTCACAATAGCCAGATTTGTGGAACCAACCTAGATGCCCCTCAATTGATGAATGGATAAAGAAACTGTGGTATATATATACAATGGAATATTACTCAGCCATAAAGAAGAATAAAATTATGGCATTTGCAGGTAAATGGATGCAGTTGGAGAATATCACACTAAGTGAGATAAGCCAATCCCAAAAAACCAAAGACTGAATGATCTCTCTGATAAGTGGATGCTGATACATAATGGGGGTGGGAGGGAGGCATGATGATTGTATAGAGGAAAAAGTGGAGTGGGAGGGGTGGGGAGAAGGCAAAATAACAGAATGAGACAAACATCATTACCCTATGTACATGTATGATTACACAAATGATGCGACTACTTCATGTACAACCAGAGAAACAACAGTTGTACCCTATTTGTGTACAATGAATCGAAATAAATAAATTTTAAAAAAATTTTTTAAATTGCTCTTTGTAGAATGAGAAGAAAGTTCTGGAAAATCGTTTACCCAGCTGAAACTTAATTAGCAGATTGAAAATCATAGCCATTCAACATGCTCAGGATCCATAGGATCTCTCTGCCCTGTACCTATTCTGAATACAAAGGATGGCAGGAACTTTTGGAGCATCCAGAGGCTATGAGGGTTTAAGGCAAGTTGTCTATTTCTGGCCCATAGAGAAGAATGATTTGGAAATGTAACCCAATATCTTTTAGGTTCTAAGTTTGAGTTAGCTTCTGTAGTATGTTTCCTACATGTTCAGCTTTCTGGGAGTTACTACAATCCATTTGTTCTCTACATTTTTGTGGCTAAGAACATAGTTCTTTCAGAAATCAGAAAAAACTTGGTTTATGACTTAATTCTGTACTTCTTACCTGTGTTCTTGGGCCAGTTATTTAAATACTCTGAGTCTTTTCCTGATATATAAAATACATTTATTCATTCATTCATCATCCATTAAATATGTCTTAGACCCTTCTAAATTCCAGTAACTGTTCTATGTGCAGTAATACAGAAATGTACACAAAGAGAAAATATCTGCTTTCATGGACTGATATTCTATTGGATTAGGGATATGGTGATAAATTTTTAATAAATAATCAAATAATACCTTATAATTATAGTATTGAATAATATTGAATAATTACAAAATCAAAATAAAACAGGCTAATCGTAAAATCATGGGGTAGTGATACAGTGTATGGGGCAAGGATCAGGGACAGGCAGTCCTCTAAATAGGGAATATTTAAACTGACCTGTAATTGATAAGAAGCACCCAACCATGAGAACCTCTTATGGGTGGGAAGGGAAGAGAGCAATCCTGGCAAAGAGGAAAGGAAATAAGTCATCTATGTGGGGTCAAGTTTGGTGTGTTTTGCAAACAGAAAAGAAACAAAGTTGTTAAACCACAGAATGAGAGAAAGAGGTATTATAGATAATAGCATCTTGGGACAAAATATACCTATCACTTGAAGAGATTGAGCTCTCTTAAATGGTTTTAAAACAAAACCTTAAAAAAATAATCTCTTTGTTCTAAGGCATTCAATGTTGGGACTTTTCTAGACCAATACTTAGCTCTATACTTACTGATTTTCTCCTCATCTCAGTTTCACTTTTTAAATTTAATTTTCTTCCATTTATTTAACCAAAACTCCTTTTGGAAACATTAACCTGTGACCAAATTTAGATTATTATGCATCTAGGTGTGGGTGCTGCATGGGGTAATGAACTAATCTAATTACCAGAAGTAGTTTCCAGATTGATGTAGGAAAAATGTTTTATTACATGTGTATTGAAACACAGCCTCTAAGGTTATCTTTTTTCCTTCATTATTGATAGAGGACCCAAGCAGGATGCTGGGAGAAAGTAAAAGTTCACTCCAGATGATGCATCTAAAGAGACTGGAACATACAGAAGTGTGGGGAGAATTAAGAGAATTGTTGAGATGTCAACAGAGAGCAGGAGGAAGCACTTACCACACAACAGGGCTGAAGGGATGGGTAGAGGACTGTTCCAGAACCCTGTGGGAGCCTGGAGCCTTGGAGGAGGGGTTGATTGGAAGAACTGTAGACAGGAAGGGAGGCAACCCCTGATTTAAAAAAAAATGAGGAGGAGCCAGACTCTAATCTTGCTTCTTGATGTCCCTTCAAACCGACAATGGCTGAACCCAATGAAAAGCTGGTAGGTAACAGAGACCAGATGATACAGTCCACTGAAGGAAATGCAGCTTCTTGGGGGCATAGAACAGGGCAGAAGATGTATAAGGGAGGGGCAAACAGAAAAGCACCAATACATGTACATAAACTAATTTAAGTATTTGTTTCCTCTTGACTCCATGATTTAAAAAAAATTGCAAGTTCAGTAATAAATAGCACCTACTGCTTTGATTTAGGATTAGCAATTATTACAGGTTGATAGGAGTGATGGAAAGCTGGCTTTGTTTAATGAAAGCAATTGCTTCTCAACTCTAGTCCATGGTTGCTGTGTCTTTTTATCTGACACTGTTTTGACACAAAATATGTGGGATTTTTGACATCAGTGTTGTTTTTTTTTTTTTTTTTTTTTTTTTTTTTTTTTTTTTCCTTACCAATTCTGCAGCTCTCTGACACTGACTGAATGTCCTACAGTTCTTCTCAATTTTTATACTACCTACCTGGAGTTATTCTCATGCTCCACAGGTATAAAGACTCAGTCCCAAACCAGCTGCAAATAGGATGCCTGGGATACTCACAATTCTACCTGGACAATTACTTATTTGAAAGTTAATACAAACCACCTTCAGGCTCAATAGCTCACTAAAATTATTCATGGAAACACTTTATGACTCAGGGATAGCCAAACTGAATAGATGCATATGGGCAAGGTATAAGAGAAGGGATGTTGAGCTTCTGTGCCCTCTGTGGGCTTAACATCTTTCCAGAACATCAATGTGTTCACCAACCTGGAAGCTCCCCAAACCTTGTGTGTAGACTTCATAAAGGTTGTCATGGAGGTGGCCATTGGTGAAGGTGGTCCATCTCCAGCTCCAACTCCAATCTTTAGAAGGTGGAAATGGGCTGAACATTTCAATTCATTAATCAGATCTTGTTTGGTCTTCTGGGTGACTAGCCCCCATTTTGAGGCTATCTAGGGCCTACCCCAAGTGACCATATTAGTATAAACCTAGCTGGGCTGGAAAAGAGTCTGTCCTGAATAACAAAAGATACTCCTGTCAAGAAATTCCAAGGGTTTTAGGAGCTCTGTGCCAGGAACCTGGGGCAAAGACCAAGTATATTTTCAATTATGCAGTGATTGCCATGCAGAAAACATAGCTCCAACAATCTCACCTTTGGTGAGAGAACCAAATCTCTGTGTGAAGACACCCAATTTTTAAGCATTTACAATCCTTTCAGATTTTCCAAAAGGGCTTTGCAGTCCAAACAAAGCATGTCTGTTAACAGGATTTGGCCCACAGTTTCCAGGCTGAGGTATCTGACATAGAACTCCAGAACAACAGTTTCCAACCATGGATGCACATGGAATCACCTGGTCAGCTTTGAAAACTTTGCGCCTGGACTTCAAGCCAAGCAATTGAGTCAGAACCTCCCAAGTTCAGGCCCAGTCACTGGAAATTTTAAACATGGTTTCCTGATAGTCTTAATGTTAGTGATTTTTTTTTTTTAATAACGTTTTTGTTTTGAAATCAGTTTACATTTACAGAAAAGTTGTAAAGATGATATAGATTTCTCCCATACTACACATCAATTTCCACTATTGTTGACACTTTGCATTACCATGGCACAATTAATTGGTTAAAATTAGGAAACCGACACTGGCATATTATTGTTAACAACAGACTACTTGGATGTCACCAATTTTCATATTAATATAAAAATTTTTGGTCCAGACTCCAATCAAGGGTACCCTGTTACTTTTCCCATCTCACCGCCTGCTCTGGTCTCTTGGGATTTTCTCAGACTTCTTTTGTTCTCCTTGAATAGTACTGATTCTGCATCCTGGAAAATTACTCCAGGCCTGTGTTTTTTGATATTTTTGTCATGATAGAACCTATATTATATATGGATTTTTAGAAAAATGCCCCTGGAGCAAAGTGATGACTTTTTCATCATATCATATCACATCATGGTATATCATCATCTTATAAAATGATTGCTCTAACTAATAGTGGCCAATGGAGTAGAGATAGCAGGTCTCATCCAGCTTCAGGCAGATTAAAGTAGGTAAGTCATAGGAAATCCTGAGGGATGACTGGCGAGCAACGATCTCTAATTCTTTCAAATAAACTGCATTGAGACTCAAGAGGCCAAACTCCTCTTCAAGGCTAATTCACTAACAAGTCTTTAGGGAAGCCAATTACAGTGTTCCAGTGTTGATTTCTTCATTTGTACAATGAAGAAGTCCATCCAAGGCCATTTCCAGTCCTAAAATTCAATGATTTCAAAAACTTTGGAGAGGGGTTTCATTAGTCAAATATTAGCCATAGTTGAATTTCCTAAGAGGCATGCATTATATACTGAGCAAGACACTTTCAAGATGTCCAAGTAGCTGCAAAAGAGGATAGCAGGGCAGCCCCTGTACTTTTCTATGTCACATTTATGATGCATTTGTATCCTAAGAATATCAGGCACCAGACAGGAAGAAAACAAATTGCAAAATTTAAGAAAAATTTCAACTTTTCCATTCATCTTTGTCCCTAGTACTCACTGGGGACGCTGGACTAAAAAGTAAATGACATAATTTGTTTATGAAATGTTAGAAGGAGTGCACATTTTAGTACTTAAAAAAATCGTTTTAATGTTGACTCTTTGTGTAAATCTTACCAGATATGAGGATGTTTGGTTTTCAACATTGAATGCTCTAAGTTGCCAATAATTTGTACAGAGTCTGTGATTGCAAAACCACAAACATTTCACAATAGTGGAAGCCTCTAATTAACCATAATAAATGACAGAGTGGATTTATTTTAAATACATGGTTAACAATGCTTGTAGCTTTAAGATCATAAACTGAGAGATTCCCTATTGAGATGAGATAGGTAGGCTCCAAATGGTTTGCAAAATACTTTTCCACCTCTGCCTGTTAAGTCTGACACAGACCGTTCTACTAATATTGGATCAAGCGCTCATTTGATGTAATTTGCCTGTGGGAATTGTATTGGCTGTGAAACCCGCTCCTCTTAGCTGTTGTTTAAAAAAGGGGCAGCTGGGGGACGGGGGAGGGGCACAATTCTATGGCACATTTCAAATGACTGAAGCCAGTCATTCTTCGGCACTGAGACAAGAAAGTATGTCAAACAGGACCTTTAATGTGTATTTGTATTTAAAAGTCCAACCTAACAGAAAACCCTGAAGCTTCATACAATGATTGGAGCCTTGTAAGAGCCCAATTAATGTATTGTCAGGTGAACAGTTGGCCAGCACTCAAGCTCTTCTGAGGAATGTGAGGGGGCTCAAGTAGCACCTTGGAAGAATAGATGCACTTGTAGTGATTCAGTGGCCCGTCTGAAAGGGACATGTAAAGGCAGCTGTGTCTGGTGTGCTGTCTTTTCAGACACACTTGATAATGCTAGTGTCAGTTTCAACTGAAGTGTGTGCCAGATTTCAGATAGCCCTCGCTGGCATTTCAGAGCCCTTAATTGTGAAACTTGAGAAGAAAATGGGCACATTCTTCCTAAGGTGGTTATTCAAATACAGGCTGCTACTGACCCCCCCAGACCTCTTTGGGTCCCACATTTGTTCTGTTTCCACATAAAATGTATGAGGAATACTAAGCCTTTCAGCCTTGGCCACGCCTATATTGCCATCTTTGCTGGGACTGGTCTTGTTAAAATGTGCCCCATGCATTGAAATGAAATTGTCACTGCTGGGTGGTACAGTATAACATGGTTTGACACTAAATGCCGACAGCTACAGAAAACAGACTTTTATTGCATTTATTCTTTCAGAGAAGAGTCTCTAAAGGCTCACAGCAGACTTCACTTAGTTAAATCTGAATGAACCCAAAGTGAACAATCTACGCTTCTCTCTTTGTGTTCATAGAAACAGCCTCCATCCAGCCTAATGGCTGTAAAACAGCTTTAAGAAAAGATGATCATATTTAGAATACAGAAGGGAAGACTGGAAGCTTTCAAACCTGAACAAAAATATTATAGGTGGGTGGAATGGGCTAGCCACCTGATTTTCTTTCTTAGCTTCCTCTGTATCCCCTAAAACACACAATGTAGAATCAACCTAACACTAACCCCCATCTAGTTTGGGTCTTTCTTTAGAATTTCATGTCATTTTAAGACAAAGAGAAAGGACTTGATTTGAGGACTTTTGCAAGCAAGCTTTAGAGTCTTAACTGCCTTTTAGCTGGATGAGTACCCAGAGAGAGATTGAGCAGAGAGGGGACTCTCGGGCATAGGCTTTTCATTCTGTAGCTCTCCTAGAATAAAAATTCCATAAAGTAACATCTGTAGTAATTAAGGGCTTACATTTCCTCTTCCATTCATGTCTCTGCTAGGAGGAAAGGTTATTTTCCCTGAGACAATAGATAGTAGATCCTGTGGGAAGACAGAACGGAGTTAGAATTCATTTGTTCCTAGAAATGGAAGTTTCCTACCTACAAAAAAAAAAAAAAAAAAAAAAAAAAAAGAAAAGAAAGAAAAAAAATGGAACAAATTGGAAGACTTATAATAAAAGATTCCACTGGAAAGCCAACCTAAAAGAGTTGGGAAAATTATATTTAGCTAGTCCTGAATATTTGGGATAAGGAAAGATGCAGCTTATCTTTCTTATTAAAATACCTTTTGGTTTGGGGGAACTTGTGATTATGTAGTGAACAAAATGCTATCTCTGTTCTTTATTAAAACCCCATATTATGAAGCTTAGCTGTTTTTATTTATACATCACCTTGATCTTAAGATTTTTCCACAAATAATATTTATGTGGCTCTTTTGTGTCATCTGATAAAGTGAATAATGGCCTATTGAATTGGTTTCTTGTACTAATAGTTAGATCAACAACCTAAGTCATGGGGCCCAGTAAAAAATGATAATGTGGAGCCCCTTGCTAAAAAAAAAACAATCAAGAATTTTAAGACGGTGACAGCAGAGCTTTCAATCAAATGCAGGTTGCTCTATGGGAGAGCTCTGTATACAGATACAGGCATCAAGCCCATGAGGTCAGTCCTGGTTGGTGCTAGAGATTTGCCATCTGTAGCAATATAGGAGGAGTTCATCTCATGCATCACAGGAATGTACATCTGAAAACAAACTTTAAAGATTTGGCAGAAAATAATTACAGTTCTCCAGTGGAGGTTCTAATATGATCTTTAAATTTGTTTACCAGGTGACACAGATACCCTGTTTATATCTTCCAATCTGTCTCTAAAAGTTCCCAGTTGAACCTTCTACTCAGTCATGTGGCCAGTTTCTTCTGCCTCATTGCACAGAAGGGCCAGGCCCTCTCCCTGCCCAGCTCAGTGTGTGCATTAACTACTTATCCAAAGGCCTTTCCTACCTCTGTGCCCTATTCTCAGCATTTTCCTGGGTTTCAAGAGTCATCTCATATTTAAATTCTTGTAGCTACAATATATATGTACTACTTATTTGGCATTTGTTAACATATTTTTTTCCTTATCTTGTTTCCTCTACATGTAATATGGCCATGTAATATGGTTCTGAAAACACACATAAAATTTAGGTGTAGGAACGTTTGACGACTTGTATCGATGGGCTCTATTCCAAGAAAGCTCATATTAATAACATAGCAGAAAATCTAAAATTATACTTTGCCTTTTGGACAAATTTCACACATTTCATGCACATTTTTTTTGCATGAGTATGTCTGCTATTTCTTAAGCTTATTTTTGCCTCTAGTTTACTCTTCATAGGAATTCATTTCCTTTCATCAGAATCAACTTAATTTTTCTCTATTTAGTTTTATAAAACAAAATGCAGATATAATTCATTATTTAAACATTGTTGCAAGTGCTCCTGTACTTGAGACATGGCAACACTGCCAAAATTGGAATTGTGATAGTATGACTCAAAACATTCATTCCTTTTATTGTATTTGAGATGCCAAAATTTTGCATGAGAACCCCAGTGGAGGAATATTGATGTTCTAGTACTAAAGAGATTACATTTCAAAAGGAAGAAAGTTCAAGACCTTGGGTTTGTGTATTTCTATCCTTTCCCCATATGCAGCACCCCAAATAACTCTTTGGGTATCTTTCACATAGTGTGTCTTCAACAAGAATGTCATGATGCTGATGTGACTACCCTCCTGTGTTAGTCACTCCTGTGTGCTAAGAGCTGTTTAAATAAGACACGTCTTCTCACCTTGCTTTGTGATTCCTTCAATGTTATGGCTTAGCAGTTATAGAACAGACTTTAGTATTGGATGGAGATCAGTTCAAATGCTGATTCTACCACTTATTAGAAAGGTAGTTCATGTCTTCAAACCTGAGTGCCCTTGTTGATAGCACCTACCTTTCAGATTTGCTAATTCATTCATTCAATAGGGATTTATGGAACATTTTCAGTTGCCAAACATCCTTGGGTGAATTAAGTAAGATAATGTCTCTGAGCTACCTCAGGGTGAGGACTCAGCACAGAGCCATCCAAGTGAGCAGTTTTCCCTGCAGAGAATGATACTTTTCAGCAAAGATGACTTTGTGATGTTCTATATCAGCTGGTCATCAGTGTCATGGTGAAAGTTGACAATAAGAGTGGATTTCTCAAACCTTTCCATTGCATTTTTGTTTTCTTGTTTCTTTCCTTCCTTCTCTCTCTCTGTCTCTCTCTCTCTCTCCCCCCCCCTCTCTCCCTCTCTCCCTCTCCTCCTCCTCCTCTCTCTCCCCCTTTCTCTCCCCTTTCTCTTTCTCTCCCCCCCCTCACCCTCTTTCCCCCTCTTTCCCTCTATCCTGTACTTTTCGGATGTGCATAACTTGACAAAAGTATATGATCCCCTGTTTACTTTCTTTTGCCAGAATGGAGTCTACTGAAAAATGTGAAGTGGTAATTCAACATTTTAATGGAAAATATCTGAAAACACCACCAGGCATCCCAGGTAAGAAATGTCATTAAGAAATTGCTAAATAGTACCTAGACTTATTGTTATTTTTAAAATGAGTACATGGTAAGGCCCTTCACTGGTCACTGGGAAGAAAAAGTTTGCTTTTAAAAATGTGTTTTATTAAATACTATATAGTAACTCATCTTTTTCAAAAGTTTCTTGGTGAATATTCTTTGACCTTTCTTTTGAATCTTTTCTTGGCCTACAGTGAATTGGAAGAAAACATAGCAAAGTACATCGACAAAGAGTGCATTTGAAAAATGAGGGAAGTTTATAGTTCTTATCATTAATGTTGACACCTTGATTTGTAGTTCATAAAATATCTAAGCAGTGATATTTGCAGTGGAGTCCACAGATTGATGCCAGGTCCCAAGCATTTCCTACAAGTTCGTGACAAGAAAAGTACCAAAAAGAAAGTAAGCAATTAGAAACACTTATGGCAATTTGACACTGTCAGGAAATTTGAATGCATAATTTTATATCTTACAAAAATATCAATTACTGACAGACTGAAACTTTAAAAAAAATACTGTCCATTCATTAGAGGTAGTTTGAGAAGTTCTAAACTAGACTACCCCATGGCATTTCACATGAGGAATTTTCAGGCAAATTCTTAAGGTTCTATAAACATTATTTAAAAGATAAAAATTTATGCTCTCAAGAGTTACATTCAGCATAGAAAAAATCAAATATATCATGTGTATCAGGATTATAAATGCCTCAACTTGATATTAATCTGGCAGTAACCTACATTGTAATTGATAGTAGGTAAGTTAATTTTAAAATGTAACCTTCACTAATGCATAAAAAACCTTAAAGATTGAATGAAAGGTTAAACAGAAAAATTCCAATGAGTAAAAATCTGAACAATGAATGTTGGTTTATTTTTTGCTCTTTAGAGTATGATGATTCTTAGGAGGAAAAAAAAAATATTTCAAAAGTGTTTGTGCCACAAGGCATGCTGTTCAAACCCTTTAAAGAGTATAGGGCTGAGCATTTCTGTTCCTTATAATAGCTTAAGGTTATATAGAGAGGAAATATGGACAAAAAGAAAAATGTTCTTGTGGAAGAGTCAGGGGTTTTGGTTTTTGTTTTGTTGTGTTGTGTTTTAATGAGTTTGTGGCGGGTGGTCAGAAAAACAGGAAGACCCTTCATGCTGACACTGGTTGATGTGGAAGACCCAAAAAAGCTGATGACTGGTTAATCAGAGAGTGAACACAGAGCAGAGACTTTACCTCGATTTGGTTAGCTCCCATGCATTACATCCCCTTGAGAACTGACTGTATTATGATCCAATTGGAGACATATGGTGTTGTTAAGAAAGGAGTTAGCAGTTTTCATCTCAGCGTGTAAGCTGCCCTTGCATTTTAGGAGAAATACTTTTTTTTTTTTTTTCCTGTTAGCATAAACAGACATTTTAAGACACTCTGCTCAGACCTGTCATTGAATAAAGAAATTGCATTGTTAGTGGATTTTCCTCTTATTTATCCCAGTTGATACAACAGATGCCTGTCTATGCAGCAGACATTCAAACTAGGTATGAATTATATTTTTATGTAAAAAAATTTAAAAGCAAGAGAACTATGTGGAAATTATTGTTGATTAAACTTTTAACACAGGTTTTCACCTTTTGGATTTCATCATTTTGGAAAAAGACATTGAAATATTTCTTGACTAAATTGATTTGAAAATGTTTTGTTTGGTTTTCCCCATAGAACATACAGTAGACTAATACAATTTAATGCTTAAGACAAAGAATGTCACTGCAAATCCGCAAATGTCCGGGCGTCCTTCTTGAATAAACAGACTGTGACATTAACCTATCTAATATCATAGCTACACCCAATGGAAACATTGTGAATAGCAGGAACTTGGCTATGAGTTTCTCCTCACTTAGATCTCATGGGAGCATGAAAAAAAAATGATACTCAGTTATAAAACTCTTAGAGATATAACTTTATGAGCTTTGCACTCCATATAGTAGAATTAAATATGCAATATTGATCATCATCTATTCTCAAATTTGTTTATGCATCACTTTGGAAGTCAAACAGAGTTTAATAAAAGGTTCAGATGCTAACTAAAGATACTTAATCATTGATATGTAAATGTGATGTGAAATAAAAGAGGACATAAGGTAAGATATGGGTATTTTGGAAGACACAGTAGTAAAACACCTTTATTGGTATCATTTCTGAGTCAGGGCTGGTATAATCAAATTTGGGTATAGTATCTGTCTTTATTCATCCTTATTGCTTATTTGTTAGATATCATTGAAATCTAACTTTCAGAAATTCATATATTAATCCTATTTTTATTCCATCTTGAAGACAGAAAGTGGGATATCATTTGGAGACAGTCCTTTGACTTTTTTTTTTTAAGTGACCATTTTCCTCACCAATTTCAATTTAGTATTTTAGTGAGCTTGTCCTTGCTGTGATTGTACTAATTAAAACCAACATTAATCAACTTGACCTACCTAAAACAAAAATAGAAATCCAAAAATCTAAAAAAAAAAAAGAAAGAAAGAAATCAAAAATCTGAAAACTCTTGGTATACTGCACTACCAAAATTTAGCATGCTTGAGTTCAGAAGTTGATGGTTTGCAAAACTGCGTATTCGATGCAAGGCTTGGAGACTGTGTGAATAAGGAACCACAATGATCCAATAATGGCCTGACATTCTCAGGTAATAACACTGGTGTCCAAAAGATTACGTGTTAAATAAGTCAGATTCTTTTCATAATAGAGGCTTGCTTTTAATCTTACTTTAAGTACCTACCAAGAAGTTAGTGCCATATCCACTTGTTGATTTCTCCATTTCGGGAGGAGTTAGGGAAATACTGCATGTGCTATTAAGCAAATATAATGCCAATTTTATTTCTGTTGCTCCAGAGAATAATGATTATTCCCCCAGGATATGCAAAGATAATTATTTTCCTGAGATGATCATATAGTTTCCAAATCTCCTAGGATGCCATTTCTATGAAATAACAAGAAAAATAACTACTTCAATCCCAAAATTTTGACATTTTGCCTTAAATTAATTTCTCTTTCTCTCTCTCTCTTTCTTTCTTTCTTTTTTATTCCCCCTTGGTACCAAGGATTGAACCTAGGAGTATTTAACCACTGAGCTGCATCCACAGCCCTTTTTATATTTTATTTTGAAGCAGGATCACCCTAAGTTGCTTAGGGCCTTGCTATGTTGCCGAGGCTGACTTTGAACTTGCAATCTTCCTGCCTTAGCCTCCTGAGCTGCTGGGATGACAGGCATGCACCATGGTGCCCAGAATTTCTGAATTTCAAATCCTAAAACTTTACAGTTTAGGACATTTGCAAGGAGATAGGACATTGACCACATTTATGTTGCTGGCACCATTTTGATTTGAATCATCGTAGGAATAATTTTCTCATTAAAGATGATTGATGTTGGTATTGAGTTTTAATCCCTGACAGATTATGTGAGTTGGGAGGGAACTTTTTAGATATCTTCTTTTGGATCTTGCTTTCTCACTGGTCTCCTCCAATTTTTTCATAAAATGTCTAATTTTAGTGAGTATAACAAGGATCATTATTGCCTTTTAGAGCCTCCCCAAACTAACTCTGTTTACTTTAGATTATAATGTTATCCCCAGGTTTTCATTACCTGGCACAGTGAAGCTAAATATCAATGCCAAATATCAAGCTTTGAATAGGAGTGTAATGGTACAGGAAGTTAACAAAATCAGGCATCTGTGTTGCTACTAGCAGGTAGGAAGGAGAGGCCAGAGGCGGGGGTTAAACAGTGTCAATCATTTGACTGTTGTTGCCATCAGCAGAAAAAGATCATCCAGGATATTCTCCCTCCCCTAGAGAAAAAAGAAAACACAGCGTTCCATAAATGTTGCATGTCCTACATATCGATCTTGATGCTTTCTGGACAAAATGAAGGATCATTAGTTGCTTGCCTGCCTAACCCCAGACATTTCTTTGTCCTGTAATGAATTGCACAGCAATGTTGTGCAGCCCCAAAGCGTTCCATTTTCAAATATCTGGCGAAAGCAAAGGGTAAGTTCCCAGACACTTCAGGGATCTGTAGGGCATGAACTTGAAAGGCTCACTTTCAAAGAGCCCCCGGAGCAGAGCAATGCACCATGCGGAAAAGGCTTCCACATGTAAGGACATGTATTGATGAACAGAACATGCAGGCTGGCTTATAGAAAAATAAATCATGGTTTGCTCTCAAACTAGACTTTTGCCTGTAAGCACATGTTCCTATCAGTAAAACTGTCTTTCCTGAAGAAAATGGAATAATCCACTTCTGATATGACTTTCTCAGTTTTAGATAATTGCTTTTTATCCCAATTGAACCCTAAGAAGTTAGGGAAGGGCTGAGATGGAACTTAACCATTGTAGGACCTTTCCAATTTAATAGATCTGTTACCATTAGAAATTTGGACAAAAAACGAAGTATCAGAGATTACATTTTATAAAAAATAAAACTTTATGAAATAAAACTTATGTGCCTTCCTGATGCTTTACCATAGTAATTTTACTGTTTTGCATTGATGCACTTTTGTAAAGCAAATAAAAATATAATTGTAGATGTATATATGTGTATGTATATTGTATTACATTTAACACACACAAACACACATATACATACGCTTCATGGGAGCATGCAAGAAAAAATATTTATAATGTGACATTTTTTTTTAAAACACAAAGAGAAGAAATATTTGTTAAAATTTAAAAGTCCTCCCAGAGTAAAATATCCACAACTTATTTAAATAGTACTTATATTGAAAACTATTTAAACATTTGAAAGTATTTGGTTTTCAATCATAATTTTTTTTGGAGGGGATACTGGGAATGAACTCAGGGATGCTTAACTACTGAACCACATTCCCAGCCCTTTTTATATTTTATTTAGAGACTTGGTCTCCCAAAGTTGCTTAGGGTCTCGCTAAATATCTGAGACTGATTTTTGAACTTGTGATTCTCCTGCCTCGGCCTCCTGAATTGCTGGGATTACAGGTATGCACCACCACACCCAGATTTCACTCATAATTTTTGTGAGTGGAAAATGTTGAAGAGAGTCACAATTTGTGTTTTCTCAGTTAAGCAGTCTATTAAGTCTTCAGATGCAACTATTGTTGAGAGGCAGATAACAAATAGAAAAATACTACAGTGTACAGTTAGGCAAAAAAATGTCTTTATTGTCTTGCTGAAGTGAAACAGTGCCCCACTTTAAGTATTTCATCTTCGTGAAAATAAAATCTCATTTGCATAATACACTTTGTAAACACTACAATCCCCAATCCGGTATTAGTTTAGATTTCTCCTTAGTAAAGGGACTTTTGCAATATTTAAGTGCAGCTTTTTGTCAAACCTCTCATATTTAATGTTAATGATGCCTTCTAAATGATTTCTATGTATCAAACACATAATTCCTTTTTATGGTGGAAGAAGAACAATTAGAATATTAATGAACTTCCCCGAGCAGCCAGAGAAATTTATGGCTAGTGACATCTTTGAATCTGTGTGAATTCTATGAAATCTGATCTGGTCAATCAACCTTTGGTCTCAACCTTTCTGTGGAACCACATAGGTTGTGAAGGTAAACATGATATGTGTTGGTAACTCATATAAGAGAAAGAAGGCAAAGATATTTATATTCATAAATCAGATAATGAGACTCTAGATAGGGAGAGGATGAAGATTCATCTTCAGGAGACGAGATATAATTGAAAGAGATTTTGCACCCCATGCTGTTATGATTTCAGCTTCAGCTGAGAGAGGCAGTCTTTGTGTGCCCTCAAAGCATCTCACCTCAGCTATGTACCTAGTTTCTTCACTTTTACATCTCAGGAAGAATCTAGAAATGTTTACTCAACCAACACAGGTATTCTGCAGGCTTTGGGGAAATATCACTTCCCCTAGGGAAGACATTCAGCCTGTCCTCCTTTTGACGGTCAAGCCTGAGTCATGATCTATGTAGTTCCTTGGGCTCTTGCCCACAGTGACAACATGCTCATGAGGTCATCTTTATTGCCTTACCTTTCTTCCCTGCCTTTATTTTTCTTTTCCATCATACCCTCATTCTGGTGTCAGCTCCCAAATGAGCTACCTTATCCTAGGCTCTGCTTTTGGGGAATGAAAATTAAAGTTGAGCTTCTAATTATTGCATTTGAGAATTCCCTTTTGATTCAGAACTTTTGGTATAGAGGAAGGTAGACCCAGCTAAAGGAGTGAAGTGAATTTCATGAACCAAAATATGCTTTTTTCATGACTTTTGGTTGATGAAGGTTTGTGGAAGCAGACAAGTAGTGGGCCAGTGTTACAGATAACAAGAAAGAGATGTTAAAAGGTAATATAATAAATAAATAAATAAATAAATAAATAAATAAATAAATAAATAAATAAATAAATACCATGAGTGGCATGATTGGCTTCAGTAGAGTTGACATAGAGAGGTGGATGGTTGATGAAAATGGAAGGGACATAGAACAGTCACAATGCCAGCAAAGACATACAGGCATAGGGAATTACCATCAGGGTGAAGGTAACTGTTGAGACTGTGTTCTTGGATAAATACGAATTTGTGCATGCCTGTCCTTGGCTGAAATAAAGTGGAAATGATGTTTAGCTAAATAATTGGAGGCTTCTGATTATAATATGGGAAGACTTTTTAATAATACTTTAGACTGTATTATTTAATCTCACACAGTGGCACTCCTGAAATTCTAATCTTCATAGAAACAGGTTAAAAAGGGTGAACAATGGTGAAGTAACTTTTTAAAATCTTATCTGGGTGGGGGTTGTGGCTCAGTGGTACAGCACTCCCCTAGCATGTGTGAGGCTCTGGGTTTGATCCTTAGCACCACATAAAAATAAAATAAAGGCATTATGTCCATCACAACTGAAACAAAAAAAAAAAAAAATTTTTTTTAAATCTTACCTAATTCTGACTTTTCCAAACTATGATCATTTTCTTGTTTTGTAGCTTTAAGGGCTATGTACCTAGCTTAGTGTAAGTTCTCAATTAATGTTCTTTGGAGGGTACAATTCCATGAAGTGAACGACCTTCATACTTGTATTTTCTTACACTGAGCTTCCCAAGGGTGTGTGTGTCGGGGTTGCACATCTCCAGCTGAACAAACATGCAGCCAACATGGAGGAAAACCTTGAGGGATGTCACTACATATTTTCTTAATTTTTTAGAAAAATCATTTATGCAGACTTATCTGTCTAAATAGCAGGAAATGGGAAGAGAGAAAGAGGATGTTAAATGTTCAGAAGAGCATGAAACTTAAATGAGCAATATACCAGTTACTTTTTGGAAGTATTTTTCCAAGTCTGCTTACTTTGCAAGGTGTTTTCCTGCCGGCCTAATTATTATCTCTTTAAATAACTCATTCTGGTCCAGTGCAATGATGAATTCTGTTTTCCTGACAATAGTCCTGCCTAATTACATTGAAATCCCCATCTTAAACTTTCACTTTTTTTTTTTCATATTAAAAAAAATGGCTATGATGAGAATAAATAGAAAAGAGAGTTTCCTGGTCTATTCTATTGTCCCTTTCAGAATATTGTTTGCTTCTTGCCTGGAGGAAATGCCACACTGCCCTTCTCCCTATTGTAATGTTATATAGAATATGTAATTCTTATCAGTAGGACCTTATTAACACTTTGCTGAGCATATCCTTTCTATTGTTATGCATCAAGCACCATGAGTAGCGGCAGAATTCACTTAGAGTGTCATTTTGTTGCAGGACCTAATTATTTAAAGTAGTTGTAAATTGATGCAATAGAGAAAAGGGATGAGGAAGTTTTCGATGCATCTTCAAAATCATGAATAATCTTCAAACATTATGTCTAAAACAGTTACTCCATTCAAGTCTACAAAAATTTCTGAATTGAAGACTTTACAGTAAAAACTTACAAAATAAATGACAGGGTCTTAATTTTATCGCTAAGACCATGTTGGCTTTGCCTTCCATCAGCATCACTAATGAGCAATAAAATTATTTAGTGTCCGTCCGAGTAAGTCTTATTAGGAAGCAAAGAGGGTTGAGTGGCTGAAGACCAATTAAGATACCAGCTAGGGAGACCAAACAGAATAATTAAGTGATTAATGTATTTCCAAATCTACGATTTCATCTAATAGATTTGATTTAAAATAAATTCTAACCAGTTTCTGAATAAATGGATTAATATTATGCATTAAATACTTGCCATTCACTCCCAGTAACTGCCAGGAAGCCTGCCATATAACACAACTCCTGTATGATATAAGTTTTCAGAATGAAAATCTGCAAAACTGAAGAAGACATTTTAAGAGGAATAGAAATGAAAACACTCATTAGGCAAGCTCGGAACCAGCCATCATTTGTTTATCTTATTATCTGCTTCCTCAGATTTCTCATATCTTTAAGTTCATGAATGATGAATTAATTATTTTACTATTTTTTAAATCATTTTTTCAGTACAAAAAGAAATATTTCATAGGACATTTGCATATTTATATTTTTTTAGATTTCTTATATTTCAAAGACACATTTGACCCATTAGAGTGTGAATTTTTTCTAAGAAAGAGCTTTGATGTTTATCTCTCTCTTTTTTTTTTCAACAAGATTCTTAAATTCCTTTGGATACAAGTACTGCACCTTGTTCTTTGTTTCAGGTATCTAAACCAATACTTGACATGAAACATTACTAATAATTATTCATAAAATATAAATATGTATTTATTTATGGTAGACAGAATAGTGGCCTCCCAAAAATTCATTCTGCCTAATTCCCAGAACTGTAAATAGGTTGTATGGAAAAGAGGAATTAAGGTTGAAGCTGAAATTAATGTTGCTAATAAACTGATTTTAAAGTAGGGAAATGATCCTGGATTACCTGATAAGTCACACAAGTCCTGAAAAGTAAAAGAGAAATGTAGAAGGAATCAGAATGATACAACGTAAAAAAAAAACTTGGTTCATATCCTTGGGGCTGGAGGAGTATGGGAGCCCTTAGAAGCTGAAATGGGCAAGGAATTGGATTCTCCCAAGCTATGGTTGTTTTGCAACTTGAAGTTTTGAACAATTCACTATATGGGCACCTGAAAACTCATACATTACTACTGAACTTGTTTCACCTGAATTTCATCCACACTATTCTTAGTGGTTTATATTGTGCATATGAACTAACTGCCTCTGGGAAACTCCCATAAGTTTCTTTTACTTTTTACCTATTTCATGAGTTTCATTTGTATTACTTGTATGTTAATCAGAAAAAAAAATCTCATTAAATATTTCATCTTAGTTTCTTTATACTTTCTCATAAGGATATACTAGAGTAGAAAACTATTAAACATCCACAGAGAGCTTTTATGGGGAGAATGGTCCTTAGGCCTTAGAGCACATCATTTTTCTTTCTTTTATTAGTACATTATAGTTATACATAATAGTTGGATTCATTTTGACAAAATCACACATTCATGGAGTTTGATTTATTTCATTTTAGTCCCCATTTCCCTGTCCCCAATTTCTTCCCCCCCCTTATCCCCCATTCTCCTTCCTCTATCTACTGATCTTCTTTTCACTATTATTATTTGACTGATGCTTTATAAATATACATAAAGATGGAATTCATGGTAATATATTTACACATGCACATAGCGTAATTTTGTTAAGTTCATTTTACATTTCCTTCCCTTTCTTGTCTCTCCTTCTCAAATTCCTTCTATTCCACTGATCTTCCCTGTAACTTTATGATTTCCAATCTCCACCTCCTTTTTTCCCATTACTTGGCTCTAGTTTCCACATATGAGAGAAAGCATTTGATATTAAACATTAATTTTCTGAGTCTGGCTATTTCACATAGCATGATGTCCTCCAGTTCCATCCATTTACTGGCAAATGCCATAATTTTATTCTTCTTTATGACTGAGTAAAACCTCATTGTGTTTATAAACCACATTTTCTTAATCTGTTCATCTGTGGGCATCTGGGCTGGTTCCATAATTTGGCTATTGTTATGCTGTTACAAACATTGATGGGGTATATCACTATAGTGTGGTGATTTTAGTTCTTCAGGATGAATACTGAAGTCTGGGATAGCTGAGTCATATGGTAGTTCCATTTCTAGTGTTTTGAGGAATCTCCATACTGGTTTCTGGAATGATAAAACTAATTTACAGTCACCAACAATGTATGAGTATACATTTTCCCCTACATCCTTGCCAGCATTGATTATTATTTGTATTTTAGAACATTGCATTCTGACTGGAGTAAGATGAAATCTTAGTGTAGTTTTGATTTATGCTTCCCTGATGAGTACATTTTTAATTCAACAAAATAACTCATTAACTAAAACCATGATTTTATAAAATTATGCCAGGAAAATGTATACCAGTTGTAAATCTAAATTCATGCAAATTCTATCTCTCTAGGTCTCAACCTTAACACTTGCTTTCAATAATTCGGATGGTTGAAGACGGGTTAGGATTTGGAAAAAGCTATAAGGTTACATGATGATGTATCAACTACAACTTTTAGATGATTTTACTTAAAGCGTTGCTGGTGCTCCCACGAACAATTTACTGCCATGTGAAATAAATAGTGTTCTAAAGCTTTAAGTGGTTGAGTTCCCTATGGAGACTTAGTTTTGAGACCTGAATTTAAGATGCTGGGGAGGGAAACATTGATACTTTCTAACATATTTTAACAAAAATTGTTATATTTCATGTTATTAAAGAAAAAAATCTGGCCGAGTATTTTGGTGCACACCTGTTATACCAATGACTTGGGAGGCTGAGGCAGGAGGATTGCAGGTTCAAAGCCTGCCTCAGCAATTTAGTGAGACTCTGTCTCAAAATTAAAAAAAAAAAAATATAAAGGATTGTGGATGTATCTCAGTGTCATTCTCCAGTACCATAAAAACAAACAAACAAATAAAACCTCCACAAACTGAGCCCTTCAGTAGCCATTGTTTATGTGGATTGCATCTATCAATATTTACAGCATTAGAAATTAAGACTGAAAAGAGTTAAAGTTTTATTCACAAATGCATTAAGTGGTATTATCTTTAAAAAACGAAAACTAAAGTGTAAGTTAATTTTCAAAAATGTGTTCCTTGACACAGGTGTTTTCCCTGTAGCAAGCTTGGGAGGTTGTAAATGTAACATCACAACAGTTTTCTCTTGAACTGCAAATGGGATTTATATTGGGATGAGAGCTTTCTATTGATTGGGTAGAATAGCTGAGTCACTGACACACCTTAAGATAAACAACTTAGCAATTTAAGTTGATTTCTAGCTGTTTGTTATGAGAACAGACGTCAGTGTTCCCAGGGTGCTGGCCCAACTTCCATTAGACAGCCTAGGCATCTCTGTCTTTAGGTGGGCTACCCTCAGCCTGTTTTGCTGATGAGCAATGACAGTGAGAATGGCCTAGCAATTTCAGTGCCCAGGTTGGATCAGCCCATAAACAACAGTTGATGGGGGTAAAGTAACAGTATTCCAGTTCTTTGGCTCTCAGTGAAGACACCCTGTGTGTCACCTGTACCATCTCCATAGCTTACTTGGAGGACTCAGCAATTAGCCTTTGTGAACTTCTTATCTCTGTCCCCTTGTCTTAAAGCTTCATTTCATGAACCCAATTTCTTATTACCCTACTGGAAATACATCCTAATAATTCAGTTTCCAAGCACTCTTGTTTCCAAGTCTGCTTCTGGTAAACCCAAACTAAGAAAGGTATTAAATTCCGTGATCTATTTATTTTCATTAATATTTTGAACTTTAAAGTCTCATCTGTAAAATGTGTTCTTACGTAAACTGAATTCCTCAGGATAGTTTGTGGGAGAATTCAAGCATAAATATAAAATTGCTCAAACTCCCTAGGTTCACTGGAGATACACATACTAAAGACATTTTAAAGTAAGGTAAGTAACAGACTTGGTTCATTTGTTTTATTTGTGCTGGGGATCAAACCATGAGCCTCCCACATGCTAAGCATGATCTCTGCCACTGAGCTACATCCCCAGCTCAACAACAGGGTTTTTGAGAAAGGCATACACAGTTTGAGTTTCAGTAACACTTTTGCAATGAAAAACAAAATTGTAATCAGGTATTCTGTGAGTAAGCAGATCACTGGTTGATAGGTTGATAGTATGATTTAGCTAATCACATTATATCTTGATAAAAGTCTATACAATATAATCAAAATTGGATATGATGTAGGTTATGTGCATATACAAATATGCTATAATGAAACCCATTATTTTGTATAATTAAAATGCACTAAAAAGAAATAAATAGTGAATATATATATACCTATATATATAAAACATGGAACTTGGGTTTAAACAAAAACATCTTAAAATACACAAGCATTGAAGTCAAATATTGAAAGTAACTTATTTTCACTTGCAACCACTTTAAAATAGCATGGGGACTGTCAGCTAAAAGGTGTTCCAGAGATCCCTGGAGATCCCTGAAATATTTTCTAGCAGTCTTTATGATCAAAAATATTTTTATAGTAACTCTAATACGTTATTTGCCTTTTTTACCCTGATTATCTCATGAGTATAGAGGGGAGTGTCCCAATGGCTACATGATTTGCATTATGGCAAAGGAACAGATATGAGAATTTGTTTTCTACTAAGTCAGAAGTTATAGAGATTTTCAAAAACATACAGAAAAGCCATTCTAATAATGATTTTGTTTTTGAAAATAATTTAAATATAAAAATATTGATGTTAACATGTAATAGACCTATTGTTACTTTAAATTTAGTAATGACATCTAAAAATATCTCAGACTTTAAAAAAAATTTTTAGATGTTGATAGACATTTATTTTATTCATTTATTTATATGTGGTGCTGAGATTGGAACCCAGGGCCTCATGCATGCTATGCACGCACTCTTCCACTGAGCCACAGCACCAGCCCTCAGATTTATTTTTTTGAATGGCAAATCTTGGTAGGTTTTATATAGAAACTGTCTATATACAAAATTTTGTGGGGCCTTGAATAATTTTTGAGAACATAAATAGACCCTAAGACAAAAAGAAAAAAAATGAAAGAAACCTTGAAAACTGCTAATACACAGTATAATTCCAGCCCTGTCTTCTGAATATTAGAAAATACTAACAAAAATAGAATAAAGATGAAGTTTAAAACATCATCTTTTCTTTTAAATCTTATTTTGAAAGACTAAGTATGGTCTAAAAAGCTAAATCAAATGAAAGAATTAAGAAACAGAATTCAATGAGTTATACCATTATTTTTGTGTAAGCGAACTTGCAGGTAATTTTATAGTGAGTATTTTGTTTGCATTTACAGTATCATTTTTATTAGCAAATGACACTTTGATAGAATATGTGAACATGTTATTGAAGCAGTATATTATATCAGCATATGTGTGTGTGCTGGCATTGAAGAAGAACTGTGTGAATTTGTGGGTGCATGTGAGTCTGCCAGAATTGGGGGAGAGCTTAATGTCTAACAGCGAGAAAGTCCACCATAGACATCAGACAAATGTTATTGTTGTCATAGGACTATTCTGTATTGCTTCTTTTGGTCACTGTTCATTTCAGAAGTGCCCATCTTGAAGCTGGACTCCAGCATTGAGTGAATTTCATTATGTGGAGCATCTTAAGGATGAGCTTCCAGGAGTACTGGTTGTAGGAAATGATACCTGAGATGAGAGAAATAATAATTTAAACACTGATGTATAATTAAGTGTACAATGTATGCTATTGGTGTTCACAAAAAATATTTTTTTGTTTTCAGAAATGCTAAAATATTCTTTTATAGAGTCACACCATTGTGAGTTTCTTAAGTTAAATGTATGTTCAAGCAATTTGAAGTAGCTCTAGGGAAAGTGCTTACCTCATCATCTTTAGTAAATAGTTATAATTTTAACTGGATGAATCCATGTAATACATAAAAGAATGTAAGATAAGATTACTCACATAATTTATTTGAAAAGACATGATTTAATGTTTGTCTACACCTTTTGACAGTCCCTTCATTTCTCTCATCCCCCAAACAAGCATTGTTCGGCTTTGACCTACTTAGATGATGTTGAAGAAAGAGCAAATCCATTCAGCTTATGCTCTCTTTTCTATGACAAACCTATGACTGAGATCCTCTTTTCCCTCTGTGAATTTAATTGATTGGAGAGCAAACCATAGAGAACGCCGTTTTGCTTTTGGAGGTGGATGAATCCTGCTTGAATTTTACTGTCTCTTCAATTTTGAACTTGGACACATTAGTTAGCCCCTCACCATGTTCTTCCTAGTATCTAAAGGCTTTATTAATTGACAGCAGTATTCCTTTGCAAAAGTATTGCTGGAATTAACTGAGATTTTGTACAGCTCCACAAAGAGAGCTGGCAGGATATGGTAGGTGTTACTAGTATTATTAATAGTATCTGTTAAGCATGATGAGAATCATTTCAATATCCACTCCTAGGCTGGGAACATGATTTCACTTTAACAGTTGAGTTCTATGAGCTACAACCATTGATGGGCATTATCTAGACAAGTTATATAAACTCTACCTCCTTTATGACTACCCTTCCATTTCTAGCCTTTTGCATAATTGCCATATCTCATTCTAGACTGGTATCCCATAAATACTAAATGCCCATGTTGATGTTCAACCATTTTCTGGGGTGACTGGAAAGAGTACACATCAGATAAATATTTACTAGGAATTTACTGAGGTGTCCCCCAGGTTCATAAACCTGATCATACTTAAGAACTAAAATGGCCATGTAAATGTCAACTGTTATTAACACAACCACAAAACTTTTGTGTGATCTCAAACTTCTTGTAATAGTTTCTCAAAATACCTTTGTGCTTCCATTTCTGAGGGCCCAGCATCCTCTTCTACCCTCATTTTCCAAAAATTGTGCTTAAATATGAATGCTACATTTTTCAAACAGATTTTCCAATTATCCTGCCCCTAACTCTTATGTTACCACCTTGCATTGTTTTCTCCTATGTTGTGTGTCCACTTGTGATAAGTAACCTCATTTAATGATTATTCTATACTCACCTTATCCCACTGGATGGCAGAATTATGCCTTTTTTTATCCTTGTATCTCCTCCATTACCTGGCATTAGAACATAGGATACTTCATGTAGACACCAAATTGAATTGAAAATAGTTGAGAAAAATTAGTGTGTTTTTTTAATACTGTCTTAATTCTCTCTTACTAATAGACTCAACTAGTAGATGCTTGTCAAGTGAATGCAGAGACCATCAACCATGGTTCCATGTGGAAATATTTCTCATCACATGTTCTTTGTCAATTTTAAGCTATGACTCAAAAGTTGTGTTTTGGGTAGAGAACAATGTTTAAAAGTGAAAGATCCCTTTTCATTCTCATAAAAGTTAAATAATTTTTTCATTCTGGCTTCTACATTTCATTGCTCCTTCCTCTGGATTAAAATTTTCTAAAAAAGTAATGGGCTATGGAAATTAAAAGAAGCAAAAGGAATATAAAATAAATGTGCTGGAACACCAAACATTCTGTTGCTTGTGATAATTAATTCTGCAAGTAGCGATTAGACAAATTTTTTTCCTAATTTAAATCATTTGAAAACACAGCTCTAGTCTTCTCAAAGGTTCCTCTTTTCCAAAATGTGTCTGCCAGTCAGTCCTTGTAGTTCATGGGGTTGTAGTACCTTGTATCATCAGAAGGATAGATTAATCAACCTTTACATTGGCTTGATCTGTGGCAACAATATTTTTACCCTTTTTCCATTGTGCCTTAATGAAGTCCTTTATCAATAGCACCAAGATCATCACCCCTTGATCTTTGCTACCTGTTCATTCAGAAAATTTTCATCTAACTCTTTAACTTGCATTGTTAACTCCTTGCTACTTTAGTCAGGTTTGGCAAGGAACGAATTCATCCTGGATTAGGTAGAATTATACTGTGTTGGCTTCTGAAGAGAAAATAATTTCTGTCTTTGCGGTTCCTTCTTTAATTTTAGGTCTCACTTATTTCCCACTTTCTGCATATTTGTTTTTCTGTCTTTTATCTGCCTATAGAATGTGTTTCTCTTGTTATACTTTCTACACCATTACTTCATTTTAACCTTTTCACATAAATATCTCCTAAAAGGTTTTGTTAGTGTAAGAGGGAATGTTTCTTCTCTTTTCTTCAATTCTATCAATGAAAACTTTTCCAAAACCCTTCTCTTCTCAATGTGGAAGACAAACTTTCTGATTTGTTGAATATTAATATTCATATGGGGTTAAATGTTTCCTTATTTTCTCCTTAAGTTGACCACTTCAGCATATATTTCAGTTTTCAGAAGATTGGGAATAATTGGCCATTACTTTCAGAATACCATGCACATGGTTTTTATACGAGTGTTCTAATAAGTGATTCTTGTTTTGTCAGAAAGTAACCTATTTATAGAAACTTCCCTTAGAGAAATAATTTTTCTCTAAAAACTAACTTATATAATGATGTTCTTTTGCTGTTCTAAATTGCACATAAAGTTGAACAAGGAGGTCTAGAAAAAAAGGCACATTATTGAAAAGCCCCAGATAGAAAAATGACAGACCCACATTCTTTCAACCTGTTCTTCATCTGTACAGCATCCTTTCACTGAATGGGCCAAAGAAGGTATGGAACCTGAGTAGGGCCTGATGATGCATTCTGTTTCATTGAATTCCTGCAATACTGTACAGAAAATGTCTTCCTATCTATACTAGTTTTAGTGTTGAATAATACCATTTAGAAAATTGGTTATCATAGGTACCTAATTCAAAAGACCAAAAGACTAGAATTCCTTTTGTGCTTGCAAAGGAGCTGCAACTCTCAAAGCCATAACAGGGAGTAACATCTACTGAGATGAAAACAACCCCAGCCATCCTAGATTAAGACCAAAACTTAAATAAATAAATAAAATCTTAATGACAGTGTGGAAGACCCATGTAGGTCAGTGTTCAAAGGCACAAAAAATTGTATGCTTTTGAGCCAAGTTTCCCTTATGATATCTCAATGTTATTTACACTTGTATATATTTGAGTTAGTTTTTTTCGTTCATTAAATAGCTTTGAGTGCAAGGTAGTCATCAAAATTTATTTTCAGTCTGAGGGAATGGAATAGGTATAACAAAGTGGATAGAATAAGAGTACAGAGAGAATTGACCAATTATACATAGAGGAGAGAAAGAAATATAGGGGAGCAACCATTTTAATTGAGTATTGAAGATAAGGAGAGATGTGTGCCAAGTAGAACAAGGCCAATGTTTTTGGACCCACTTTCATAGTGGAGAGGACTTGTCTCCATCAAACTGATAAGGACCTGATGGAGTTGGTGTGGTCTGGTTGGGTTTGATTTGAAGCTACTTGAATTAAGTTCTATCCAGTGAGATTTTAAAAAATGATCTTGATCTAATCTTATTCATTTGAGTACTTTCTATATAAAGAATATTAAATATTTTTTTCATTGCATTTGTTACATTTTTCATTTACTGTTTATTTCCATTTCTTTAAAATAATAGCTTAATTTTATGAAAAATAAAGTGATTTTTTCTATTGTATTTTTTAAATCACTTTGGAAAATATATTAGCAATTACTTCTTTATCTTTCTCTACATTTTTCTCTGCGTTTTTTCTCTATATTTTATAAAAGTGTTCAAGTAGTTTCTTACTTATAGACATCTAGATTATTTCCTCCAATACCTCCTATTAAAAATAGGATCAAAATGAAAATTGATGTTTTTTACCTCTTTCCACATTGATGTGAACCCATATCTATAAAAAAAATTACATAAACTTATTTTAGTCAGCTTTTTTACTGCTGTGACTAAAAGAGCAGACCAAAACAATCATAGAGAAAGAAGAGTTTATTTTAGGGCTCACCATTTCAGAGGTCACAATCCATAGAGAGCCAACTCCATTCCTCAGGACCCAAGGTGAGGCTGAACATCATGGCAGAAGAATGTTGAGGAAGGAAGCAGCTCACATGATGATCAGAAGTAGTGAGAGAGACTCTATTCACTAGATACAAAATATGTACTCCAAAGGCATGACCCAAGGACCACATCCTCCAGCCACATCCTACATGTCTTGGGTTACCAGTCAGTTATTCCCATCAGGGGATTAATTCATTGATTGGGTTAAGGCTGTCAACCCAATCATTTGTCCTCTAAACCTTCTTGCATTGTTTCACACATGAGCTTTTGGGAGACACCTAACATCCAACCATAACAAACTGGAATTGCAAGGTAAAATAATACATGCATATTTCACTTTGATAAATTTTGCAAAATTGCACTCCCTAGAGTTTATCCTAAGTTCACCCACACCAGCCTATGTGACAAATTGTGTCCCAACACCCTAGTCAGTACAAAGATGTTGAATCTTTTTTCTAGATTATATAATGGTAGATGTTTAAGATAGTGTGGTTTAAATAAGAACAAGAAAAATGTGAACTAAGGTTGAGTATCGTTTCATATATTAAGAGATTTAATATTCCTTTTTGGAATTCTCTGTTCATGTTCTTTGTCTAGATTTTCAACTGCATTCATAGACATTTAAAAAAATTAAGTCATAAGACCTCTATTAAAGAAATTTGATTTTTTCTTTGACTTCATTTAAGATAGTACTTTTGGTCATTCAGAATTTTAGAAAGTATATATAGATGTTACACACATATATATGTACATATAAAAATTATATATAGATGTACACACATATATATATGTGTGTACATCTATATACACACAGTTTATATATATTCCATATATATATATATATATATATACCATATATGTGTGTGTGTGTGTGTGTGTGTATTCCTATGTAAGTATAGACCCCACACAGAATATTAAAATGTCACTGGTTTTACTTTAATCATTTTGTCATTTCGTTTTTAAAAATTTATTCTTCAATTTAGCATTAGTTTTAAGATAGAAAAAACAAGGTTTATTTTTCATTGTATCCTGATAGTTAGTCAGTTGTTTCAATACTATTTTTTGAGTAGTATGTTTTTTTCTTTGCCCTGAATTCAAAATCACATGTTTATGCATGAAATTAATATGTATATTTTTTTATTTCTCTAAATTTTTCAGCTTATTCATTGATCTACCTGTCACATCATTTGTTTTTAGTTTATAACTTTAATAATGAGTATTTTATATTATATTTTAATATCTGGGATAATTATGACCACTACCCCCTGACATTTTTGCCAATCTATTTTTTATACTAACTTCATAATTCATAATTTGCTTATCCTAGAAATATATCTTATGATTTATGCATCTAAAATTTTAAGGGAGGTGAATCTATCATTTTCTAGAGGAAACTTTCAATTTTGAATACTTATTACTAAAGGAAAACTATTTAAAACCATAACCAGATGTTTCAGAATGGTTTGTTACTACCTGAGACAGTATGACTTAAATCAATTCTGTGGCATAGCAACACTGTTTCCTATTTTTTCCAATTCAAAGTCTTAAAAGGCAGAGGGTGTGTATCATAACTTATTGAATATTACAGGTGATTTTAATTAGTAGTTCAGATATTATTTAGAGAATCCATTATTGAAAAAAAGATGAAAAAAGCCATATATGAAGTTTAAAAATTGTATCAAGAAGTAATTGTGCAGTAAAGATTAGATTTCCTATTTAAAGAATGGACTTGTATCATAGCACTTAATTTTATGAAGTATCTTTTGTAAAGTGTTGTCGAACAGTATGAGGATTCCTCCACATAGTACATTATCACTTATGTATATGGTAACTATCAATGTCTTTTGAAAGATCACGATGCTTTCCTGAGTAACCCACACTCCTGTAGTCATGAGAAATCCTGCCACTGTGAATTTCAAAGCTCTCAGAAGAACTTGTCAGGGGCTAGGTCTACACTCATGCCTGAGATTCTCCAGTAGAAACCAGGCAACATTCCTGCCACCTTTCCTTGCTTTGGTATTGAGGTTTGCTAAATGTTTCACAGGAAGAGATTAAGCATTCCAGAGAATCAGTTAATTTTCACAAAAACTGTTGTCTGTGTCTGCATCCATGTTCTTGCATGTTGAGCCAGTTATAAGGATTTTAAAGTTTAAAAGCAAGAGATAGGACTGGGGTTGTGGCTCAGTGGTAGAGTACTCACATAGCACGCATGAGGCCCTGGGTTCAATCCTCAGCACCACATTAAAAAAAAAAAAAAAAAAAAAAAAAAAAGGTGTTAGGTTCACCTCCAACTAAAAAGATATTAAAAGAAAAAAAAAGAAAGCAAAAGAAAAACAAGAGGTAGTCTCAAGAGTAAAATATTTACACTTTGATAGTGAATAAAATTTCCTAGTTAGCATGATCTTGGAAATACAAATGGGATTTACATTTACTTTTCAACGCTTTTATTTATTTATTTATTTTTGGTGGATGTCCCCTGACATGGTACTCATAGACCTGTTCTATTTATTTAGCTTTGGTTTCTCCCTTGTCTTGAGTCTTAGACTTGGTTAGAGACAGGCAAGGAAATCAGAATGAACCCTCATATCCCAGTCCTGATACTAGGTACAACTTTTTCCTCTGTCCCAGTATGTCTGTGAAAGCTTATAAGAAATTTTGCTATTAGAAGTACTATTTTTTGTTTGTTTTAAAATCTCCTCTCATATATAAGTGGGGTGAATAGGTGAATAACATTGATTTCTCTCAAAGAAAGGTTGTATGTAAATGCTGCCTGGTGGAAATGCATTTCCATTTCCTGCATTGATCTCATCTTAAAGACTTGCAGCTCATCCAATTTTGTATGTATTGCTGTTTTAACAGAAATTTCATGTTACAAAATGAAAGTGACTGACCAAAGATTTTGAAATGATGCCCAAAAGCCTCTTATCTATCATCTTCAGAGTTTCAGAATGTCATTAATAAAACAGTAGCAAGTGATATAAAGAACAAATAGTTGTGCTCTTAGCTGATGTAATTATTCAAATAGCTTCTCAGTGTGTGTGTGTGTGTGTGTGTGTGTGTGTGTGAGTGTGTGTGTGTGTTTCTTTCCTCCTAAGAAATTCATTTTGGAAAGATGGACTTGAACTAGGGCTAGTCCATAAGGCCCGAATCTTACTGTTCATCATTTAGAGTAGAGGATTTTCTTACATTGAGGTAGGGCAGTTGAATCCAATGTTAGAACTCTTCTCTATACCTAAACTCTGTCTAAATTAACCAGAACTAAGAACTTTGTCCTCTTCCAAGACATTCTGGTGGAGCCCACTGAACACTAGTTTGTGGTATCCCCCTAGAGATTTCCATCAACCAATCAGTGGCAAAGAAGTTGGTGTGTTTTGCCTTTGTATTGCAAGAGCTTAGACATATAATCAAATACTTGAATTGGCAGCATCGTATAATAGTTATTCCTGTACTTAATTATTACTAAAAGTTCATATTTTCCTAAAATAACTAATCCTGTCTTTTTAAATTAGAAACAATAAAAAATTTAATCTCTACATTTGCTTTCAATCCTATTGTAGTTTATTAAATGTATTTTCAGTTGACCAGAATCATCTCTATCTCTACTTTTTAATTAGATTTATTAAAATTTTTTAAAAAATCAAGTACTTGGCCAGAATTCCTTATTATAACATTGCAGCTGTTCACTATATAATACTGTGATTTCTCTTTTGTGCTTCTGATATTTTCAATATAAAATTGACAGAGGATTAAAGAGGAGAGAAAATGGATAAAGACCAATATCTCAACCTTGGTTCCTGCTTCAGTTCATCATTATCATTTATTTTTCACAGGTGTAATTTCAGTTATCAAAAAATAGGTACTCAATCTAAACTTCATTTCCACTTCTGGCAAAGGATTTAATTTATGTCTTATTGTTCTTCATATTCCACATGAAATTCATATTTTGAAATGGAGGGTCCTTCAAGTTCTGACACTTACCAAATTCTCCATCTCTGTCTTCTACCAACATGTGCACATATCTGCATTTCTTTGATTTCATCTTTAAAAAGGCAGTGTGAACTCTGAAACCAGACTGTCCATATCAGAATATCAGCTTCAGCATATACTGTCTGTATGATCTTAGGCAAGCAACTTAACACCTTTTTAACTCAATTTTCTCATCTTTACAATGAGAACGATAATACCTGCTTCAAAGGATTATTGACTTTTATACACATATAAATGAGGTTATATGTGTAAAGTCCTTAAGTATAGTTACTAATAAGTACTCTGTAAATATTTGCTATAATGTTATCTATCATCATCATCATCTTCAACATGACTAATTGAGGGCAAAGTTATTTATTTACTTCTACTTTGATTTAATGCATTGTAAATTCTGCGGTTAATGTGTTTGGAGTGGAATGTAGTGACACTTGTGAGCAGCCCTAATTGTTTTCTGGAGAATCAAAGACAATTTTTAAAACTTTTAAAAACAAGAAAAGACAGTATTTTGTTGAGTAAAACTACCTTTCCATGCTGGAACTTATTCCTTTGCTTAGCAAATATTTCTTGAATATCTACTGTGGGCTAGGCACAGTGAGAGACTTTTGGTAATACAGTGAGAAACAAAATAGGAATATGCCCTGAACTCAAAACACTCAATGTCTAGGTGGGAGACCATTGGTAATCAAATAAATTTCAAATGAATAATTGGTCATTTTGATAATTTTATAAAGGGAAATGACAAGATGCAATGAGAAACATATGACCTACTTTAGATTGAATGATCAAAATGCCTTCTGGAGATAACATTTATAGTTAAATAAAAAATAATCAACATAAATAACAAATAAAATATCTGCACATATATTTTTTTTGTTTTGTTTTGTTTTGTTTTTTCTTGGTGCTTGGGCTCAGATCCAAACCCAAGACAACACAGGCTAAGCAAGCACATGATACAATACCACTGAGGTATACCCCAAGACCCTTACATCTTCGTAGGACACAAAGAAAGAGCCTGTTAGTGGCTCTTTTTTGTTCTGTGTTTTGTGCTGGGATGGGAACACATTCCTTCCCTGACCCAGACAAAAGTGCCTTCTTTGTTGTAAGCACAGAATAAGATTGACTGTACTTTAGAGTTGGATGTCACTCTGTTGATTTACAATAAACACAGTTCAGGGAGAAGTAGTGAGAAACATCACTCTGCATGCTGATGTTTGAGGACTAACTCTACTCCTCTGTCTACACAGTCAAACCACTGCACCATTCACTCATCCAGCAGTTACTTTTTGAAGGTCCTTGTTTTTATCAGCTACTGTGCTAAGTATCCCAATAAAGTTTCTCTGAAAAAAAAAAAATTCTACAGCTCTATGGAAGGCTAATTGTTTCTTAAATCCCTTAAAGATGCACTTTTAAAAATTGAAAAAGAATTATCTGGAGAAAGCATTTTACCTTTAATCAGTAAGGGAATATTTGAGAGGATTAAAAAAATCAATTATTTTCATTTATTTTGGTTGGGTGAAATGTGATACAAGGAGAAAACACAAAGACTCCCAATAATTTATCATCTTTCAGGGATGGTGATAAAATTCCCTGTGAGGGAAGAACTCTTTAGAAACCAATAATCATTAAAAAAATACTAGACAGGGCTGGGGATATAGCTCAGTTGATAGAGCACTTGCCTTGCAAGCACAAGGCCCTGGGTTCAATCCCCAGCACCGCAAAAAAAAAAGAAAAAAAAAAACTAGACAAACATCTCCAAGGACTCCTCAGAGGGACTAGACTGGAGCTGAGTGTCCAGTAAATGAATGTGTATTAAACATTTATCTCAAACACGATTCATTTTTCCAGAAATGTTTTGAGAACCCTGCTCATCCTCCTGTTGGCTCTGTATGTCTGTCATGCTGTCATGACTCTTTAGCCAGGATTCTCAGGTCATGAGGAGCTGGACCTCCACAGGAGTTTCAGCCTCACTTCCAAATGAACGGCTGATTCTAGCTGTGAGGGAGGCATACACGAACTGGAACATGACTGTTGCTCCCAGCCAAAGCTGCGATTGTATCGCTTTTTAATCTATACCAAAACCAAGGTAGACAACATATATTTTAGAAGTGATCAAACACTTTAAAATGTTTGCATCAATTTGTTGTGGTACTAGTTTGTGGCTAAGAAAATATGCACCAGCATTAAATCATGAATTTAGACCATGGTGGCACCACACATCCAGCTCTGTGACCTGGGAAAAGCATCCTTTGCATCATGGGAATAATAATGACTACCCAGACATATCTCCTAAGAAGTCCAGTGAGTTGTGGGCATCTAAAGTACATCTCTGTTAGCTCACTGTAAGTTGTCAATATAATATATAGGCAATGTGTGTTTAAGACCACTTAGTGCCTTCACATTTAAGAAAAAGTACAGGAGACCTACTACTTTAAATGGTGAGCTAAGATACTCAATATATTATGATTCAGTTTTATATTACCTTTACGTATAATCTTCAGTATGCTCAAAGTTAGTGATGGATCTCTGTTGGTACAAAACCTACTTTGGCTTGCTACATGTGAATATTTTTCCATGTTTCTCATCTTCCTTTGGTAGGAACTATTATTCATTAAAATACAATAGAGAAAAAAAGGAGATACATAGAATTGACATTTTTAGAACACTAATAATGCGACACACTATTCTAAATACTTGCAGAACATTACTTGTTATCCTACAAAAACACCTACAACTTATTTTCTGTCATTTCTGATTCAAAGCTGAATTTCACATGATGTGATGTGTTTTCCTCAAATACCTAATAAGTAGTCAGGGCAGGATTTGATCCCAGCTGAGAATTGACACCAGAATCAAAGCCTGACCAAATGAAGCAGGAAAAGAAGGAACCCAAATACATTTTCTTTTTGTGCTTCATCATTTACTCTTAATTTAATTATCACTTATACCTCAACCCTTCCACATTTAACAAAAATATATTTGAGTTTACTTAGGCACAGATAAAATAGAACATAGGGGTAAAATGGAAACTAAAACATAGCAATGAAGACAAATGGTCAGTGAGAAAGTGCAATAAATTTTCATCAGCATAGGGAGATGACATTTAAGTTGAGGCCTGAAACCAACTATGGCTGAGCTTCTTGGAAGAGAAAGCAAAATGAAAAGCCTAGTAAGTTACATAAAAGTAATTGTATACAGCATTCATTTCTCCTAACTTTATTTTCTCTCATTTAAAATGGATCATGATACTTTTCTTAAGGAATATTTTCTATTTTTGAAGACACAATAAAAATAATTTTAACCCATTATAAATGCTGTCAACTCCAACTCTCTTGAGCCAGTTATGTCTTTAAACTGGTAATCAAAGGAGAATCATGAGCACATTGCTTTCTCTGAAGCTTAGTTTTGCTAATGTGAGTTACGTGCTAGTTCAAAGATGCATGAGCTTTCTTGTCCATCCAAGTGACAGTGAATCCCACTTACCCCTTAGATATTTCCTATGACTGCTCCTACTGAGGTAAGGTCTCTTGGTTACCTGTTAGCCCTTTCCATGGAGGAGCTGGATAAAACCACATAAATCATGGACATAAATGGACTTTGAATCAGTCCAAGGCCATAAGCGAATGATAGACCCAGCAAGCATTGCTTGTTCCCAACGTGATTCTTTGACTTCCTTGAACCCCCCTAGTTTAGGAACTTCATCAAGTGAAGGTTCACATGACCATGTGCCTGAGACACAGCTCTCCACAACTGGTAATGAGCAAAGAACACTGCAAAACAATTTGCTAAAGGGGATGGAAGAAAAGAATCTATTAAGTTAATTTTGTTTCTCACAGGGCTTCCTTTAAAAAGCATGCATATTATGGTAGGGTAATTCTGTGCCTCACATTCTCAACTCATGAATACTATTTATGTGAGGCTGCGGGTTGTTTGTTGGCATGGCATTTTTAATTTTGTTATTACTGGACCCCATCAGATTCCCCAGGCTACAAGTGTGTTATTGTAGGGAATATGTTTTTACTTGTTTCTTCCATCATTTTAGCTGTTATTTAATAAGAATTAGGAAAGGACAGAAGAAGGGGTGAACAAAATAGAACTGCTAGTATTTTTCTCTGACTTTTGCCATGATTGTCAGCAATTCAGGATTTTCTGGGAGAGAACAATAAAACCACAGATGAATGCATGCACTCTTACAGAAAGTGGGGTTCAGTATTCGTACAGAAGTCATACTCATTATCAGATACCAGGGATCTGCTACATCTCCAGAAATCTCCAGTCTGAGTGTTTATTTAAAATAAAACTTTAAATCTTTCTGGTTAACTATATGTGTGACAGACAGGATAAGATAGTGCTTTTTATTCTCTTCTTATCATATAATTGTCATTTAATAACTGCATCTGTGGTTGATTGACTTACTAATGAATTCCCACCTCTCAGCACGAGTGTATCAACTCTGTGAGGTCATGAACCTTCTCAGTTTTCATTATTTTATCTCTAATCTAAAACTATATACTGCATTTAAGCTCTACAAATGTTTGTAGAATCAGTTGATTGTCAAATAGTGTTGGAATTAGATTTTAATACATGATACATCAGTAAGAAGTTCTATGATCTTGGGTACATGTCTCAAGACTTCTGGGACTTATCTTTCTTCTGTGTAAAGTGGGAGGGAGGCAGGAAGAGGAACAACTATGAATGGACATAGAAAGGCCCATTCAAATTCTAGCATTTTGCACATCATTAGCTGGAAAAGACAGTGAGCTGATACATTACTTCATGGATTGATTCATTGGAAAAGAATAGGATTCTATGGAAAAGAATTAAATGGCATTTAGTGTAATAGAAACACAGTTTCTAGGCTGGCAGATTCCAGAGGGGTGGGAAATGTATGTGATCAGGTAGATCATCATGTCTCTCTGTATGATACAAAAGTGAAAGCTAAACAATGTGCTCTGGAAAGCTTAGGAAGTGCCCACATTTGAGTGGTCTGCACGTTGAATATTAGTTTCCCAGCCTAAGAAGGAGGAAGGGTTGGAGATGTTTTCATTACAAGAGAAAATGAAATTATAAAAGAGATCTGATGTTGGATTGAGCAAGGCTGCAGCATAGACTGTGTTGGGACACTTTGAGATGAAAATAGAGAGGGAAGGTAGGTCAGATGTGAGGAAGTTTTCAAGTTAAATAGAAGTGTCTAGATTTTACCCATGTTGCCATTACCCTGTGTACATGTATGATTATACAAATGGTGTGACTCTACATTGTGTACAACTAGAGAAATGAAATGTTATACTCTATTTGTGTACAATGAATCAAAATGTGTTCTGCTGTCATGTATAACTAAATAGTACAAACAATGAAAAAACTTTACCCATGTTAAATGAAAGACTTTAGATTTTATGGTATAATCATCTAATGTGAAGCTATCATTTTACTATGATAAAATGAAATCTAAGCAACTTGACTAAGAGCCAGGCAGCTCCGAAATGTACAAAATACAACTGAACTAAAAAGTTTGGACACCAAAGTAAATTATTCTACTGCTCTGTGCTTCACCACTGTCCAGGTTGGTTTATTGCATAAAGGAGAATCTAAAGAAAGTCTTACTGCCAAGTTAAATAGTACATGTTCATCAAATATACTACCAGATCTGAGGCATAATTTTTCCTTTTAAAAAGAGAGATGCAGAACAGGAAACATATAGTTGGGAAAAGATTAACAGAAATAGATGAGTTGAGGTAACAATGGTGAAATAAAAATTTTTCAATGTCATCTGGTTATTTGGTCTAAAAGGTATATAACTCATATGTTTATACATCATATTATTATTACCATATGATATTAATATATAAAGAATATTTAACTTCTATTTTAGTCATAGTTATTTGGAAATATTAAGAGAGAAAGAAAGAGCAAGAGAGAGACAAAGAGAGGAGAAAGAGAGGTGTGTCAAGTTATCCAGAAATTGTCGGTTTTATTCCAACATCAAAATTTTCATGACATGTGTGGAGAGGGAACACGACACTCTTTTCCCCAAATCTGAGAAGTGCTCACACTATCACTTCTTGATATGCTACTCTTTACACCAAAGCATTTAGAGGAAAAAAAAAAATTTAACCAATGTGGAAAGCTTTATTGAAAGGAGAAAAAGTATTTTCAGACTTGAATGCCCATATTAAAAATATGAAACACAGTCAAATACATGTACATATATATGCAATAAAAACAAGCAAACTAACCACAAAACCCCCAAAAGCAAACAAACAAACAAAAAAATCAAACAAACAAAACAATCAATATTTTTTAATCAGGAAAAAATAATCTTTTAGAACACTATACATTTTCTTTTTTAGAAAACATGCCAAATACATATTCTTTTTCTTTTTCACTTTTTAAAAATTTTGATTCATTGTACACAAATAGGGTACAACTATCATTTCTCTGGTTGTACACAAAGTAGAGTCACACTATTTGCATAATCATACATGTACATAGGGTAATGATGTTTGTCTCATTCTATTATCTCTCCTTCCTACTGACCCCTCCGCACCATCATTTCCCTCTATAAAATCCATCCTTCTCCCATTCTTCCCATACCTCCTACGTGCCCCACACCATTATATATCATCATCCACTTATCAGAGAAATCATTTGGTCTTTGATTTTTTTGGTATTGATTTATTTCACTTAGCATGATATTCTCCAACTCCATCCACTTACCAGCAAATGCCATAATTTTATTCTTTATGGCTGAATAATATTCCATTCCATATATACCACAGTTTCTTTATCCATTCTTCAATTGAAGGGCATCTAGATTGGTTCCACAGCTTAGCTATTATGAATTGAGCTGCTATGAACATTGATGTGGCTGCTTCACTGTAGTATGCTGATTTTAAGTCTTTTGGGTATAAACTGAGGAGGGGGATAGCTGGGTCAAATGGTAGGTCTATTCCAAGCTTTCTGAGGAATCTCCATACTGCTTTCCAGAGTGGCTAAACCAATTTGCAACTCCACCAGCAATGTATGAGTGTGCCTTTTCCCCCACATCCATGCCAACACTTATTATTGAGTGCATTTTTCATTATAGCCATTCTAATTGGAGTGAGATGAAATCTTAGGGTGGTTTTAATTTGCATTTCTCTAATTACCAGGGATGATGAGCACTTTTTCATATATTTGTTGATCACCTGTATATCTTCTTCTGTGAAGTGTTTGCCCAGTTCCTTAGCCCATTTATTGATTGGGTTCTTTGTATTTTGGGTGTAGGTTTTTAAGTTCTTTATAAACTTTGGAGATGAGTGCTCTGCCTGAAGTGTGTGTGGAGAAGATTTTCTCCCACTCTGTAGGCTCTCTTTTCACATTATTGATTGTTTCCTGTGCTGAGAAAAAACTTTTAGTTTGAATCTATCCCATTTATTGATTCTTGCTTTTATTTCTTGCACTATGGGGATCTTGTTAAGGAAATCTGTTCCTAAGCCAACATGATGGAGATTCGGGCCTCCTTTTTCTTCTATTTGGTGAAGTGTCTCAGGTCTAATTCCTAGATCCTTGATCCATTTTGAGTTAAGTTTTGTACAGGGTGAAAGATAGGGGTTTAGTTTCATTTTACTGCATATGGATTTCCAGTTTTCCTAGCACCATTTGTTGAACAGGCTATCTTTTCTCCATTGTAAGTTGTTGGCACCCTTGTCTAGTATGAGGTTACTGTACTTTCGTGGGTATGTCTCCATGTCTTCTGTCCTATACCATTGATCTACCCTTTTTGGTGCCAGTACCATGCTGTTTTTGTTACTACTGCTCTATTGTAGAGTGTAAGGTCTGGTATTGTGATACCTCCAGCATCACTCTTCCTGCCCAGGATTGCTTTAGCTATTCTCGGTCTTTTGTTCTTCCAGATGAATGTCATGATTGCTTTTTCTGTTTCTATGAGAAATGTCATAGGAATTTTAATTGGAATTGCATCAAACCATTCCAAGTTTTCTAATGAATCTCCATACTACTTCCAAGAGTGGCTGCACCAATTTGCAACACCACCAGCAACGTACGATTGTACCTTTTTCCCCACATCCTTGCTAACACCTATTATTGCTTGTATTTGATAAGAGCCATTCTAATTGAGGTGAGATGAAATCTTAGGGTAGTTTTGATTTGCTTTTCTCTTATTACTAGAGATGTTGAACATTTTTTCATATATCTATTGATTGCTTGTAGATCTTCTGTGAAATCTATTATAGTGGTCTATGCCTTTTGTTTTTGTTGTATTCTTGTTCTTCTGTAAACATTATACACTTTCATCGTAAAGTTGCGGCTCTGTTGTCCTAATTTCTTTAAGTATTTTGCAATTATTTCAGTCTTTTCTTAAGAAATTCTATTGGTTTGCCAATGAGAGTAACCAAATCCCATTAAGGAAATAAGGGCGCATGCCTCTCAATCACACATAGATGGAATTGACCTAATGCTAAACTAAGCTCCAAGATAAGAATGCCGTCGAAGAAGTTTTCAATGCAGATGGTCAAAGCTATTCAAATATTACATAATCCTCTATCTTCTTCCACCCAATCAATTTTCAAGCTGTCAAACCTTTTACTTTCTGAGTTATCTGAGTGACAGGATATGCTTGAAGTTTCCCACATTTCAAAACTTGTCTCCTAATGCAATTCGTCCATGCACTATGAGTAATCACACGTCTACACTTAATAAAATTTCCCTGCAACTTGCTTAGCACATCAAGACAAGCTATGTTAATACTATCCTACTTAATGCCAATGGCACATCAGAAAAAAATAAATCTTGGAAGGAAAGACTTTTTTCCCAAGTCAATTGAAAACTTCCTTATTCATTTTAAATATTTCATTGCATTAATTTTTCAAAGCAACAAAACAAACATTCATCAAGTGAAACTAAGCATGACCCCCCTCAGATGGGTACATCTGTTGCTTCCCTGCTGTGTCCCTGAATAATTCATTTTAATACATTTAAAGTATCCTCATCATTAAAATGAGCTCATTTTACATATGAAATTTACATCCATGGAAAGAAAAACAAAAGCTGTTAGAAAGCTGACCCTGGCATCCTGTTAGTCCTCCTGATTTATATTTAGCCATTTCTGTTTGCCTGTAAGGGATTGTATAGATCCATCTTCACACTTGCCGACCATTGAAAGCTTTAGTCATTTTAGCAAAAGTGTGGAAACATTAGCAAGGATGTTGTGCTACCTTTTCCCCCAGCCTTTGTCCTTCCTGAACACCTACAAGAGATTCATAGCCACTGCTTTTCTGTTTTAGCCCTTTCTAATAGATGCACCATGTATACTGAATGGCATCGAGGAGTCAAAGCCAGTGCAGAGAATACTAATCAGTTTTCAGTTCTTGAAAATCAATCAACTTGAGCTCATCTGACGCAGTGCAGGAAAAAATCTTCAGTTTTATTCACTCTCTGCCTTTTTGAACTTTGTTAACTGGTGATCTAAATGGTTTTCTGGGAAGGCCTTAATATTTCTGAACATTATAGCATCCTTTCCACCCACCCCTTTTCCCCCCAATCCCCATGGTTATTTCTTAAGCATAGAAATGTTGGAAAGGGAAAGGAGAGCAATGAACTGGAAGGGAAAGAAAAGAAACACATTTTAGTAGTTGATAACATTTTTAAGCATTTTCTTTAAAGAAAGTTGTTTTTCATAGAAGTGTGGCAAGTACAATTTTAATGACATAGAATCCAAATAATAAAATAATTTATAAGATGCTTTCTACTCAAAAATTTGTCACAATATCAGTAATTGCAGATCATCAGACTTCAGGGATTGTATACAAGAATTACACTCCAACAACTATTTTCATATTAATAATTAATCATAGCAATGTAATTTTAAAATTCTATAGTGGTATTTTCTAAGGTACCAAAACAATGTGTGTATTCAGTACTGCCAGCACTTTTTTAGTAGAAGTAAAATGTAAAAACAAAATGAAAACCTTTTTTGTTTTCATGGTTTGTGGGGGTCTCTCAGCCACATCCCCTGTGGATGAGGAAAGGGTTAACTGCCGGTGGATGATGTTGGTTATAAATCAATCAATTACCCATAAACTTATCAATAAAAACACAAGAGCCACTACTCTTTTTAAATGAGAGGGGGGTGTGACGGGTCTGGCCATACCAAGTCTGGCCTCTAACAACATGGAGTAGTCCAACTCTACTTTATTTTGTAGTCACACAGGTAAAGGGTCCTAGAATGGGAGGGGCTTCTTCTGTGATGAACAGGATAGGGTGGAGTCAGGGGAGCCATTTTCTTAGGGGGACTATGGCAGAAGCAGATAGGGAACCACTCCCATGCAGTGCCATATGCTTCCTGGCAATCTGGGACATTCCTCCATGGTAGCCAGTTCCTAGAAGCCAGACATCTGTGTCCCTTGGCTCAACCTAGTCTGATTCTGCTAAATAAGGATGGCTCCCCATAATGGTGATGGGTTGATATCTTGCTTTGTAGAAATTAGTCTTTGAGAATATACATATTTCCTATATCACAATATCTCGATCTGTTTCAGGGTTTGCCAAAATTTCCCAGTTCACTCAATCCCATTATCAGGAGAAAAATAACCTGGAATTACTTACCTATGCTCTCCCTATTTGCCTCCTGACCTGGTCCCTCTTCTCAACAACAGGGGAGTAATGTGCCCCACCTGACACACACACCAGAGTACAGGAATCCGTAAGTCATCATAGTCTTGCTGTTGAAAGATAGAGGAAGCTAATGGGATGCTCATGAAGGATAATTTAAGAAAGTTTTACATTAATTTTTTAAAGTTGAATCAAAAGCCAAAGCTTTCATATTTCTTATTCTAAAACAGCAATGCCAACCAGGCTCAGTGCCATGCACTTGTAATTAATCCCAGCTATTCCAGAGACTGATGAACTTCAAGTTCAAGATCACAAGTTCAAGACCACCCTCTGCAACTTAGCAAGACTGCCTCAAAATGAAAATTGAAAAGGGCTGGGGGTGTAGCTCAGAGGTAGAGTGCTTACCTAGCATGTATAAGGCCCTGGGTTCCATTTCCAGTACTAACATAAAAATAAATTAAAAAAAAAATACTGCAGTGGATATTGGTGCCCCAGAGCACTTGGAGACCCCACTGTGACTCAGTTATGTTACCTGCACCATACTTGAAGAGTCATTGTTCTTAATCTCAGCTTCCAAGCTTGTTAAGAAAAATATCAGGTAAATAAGTACAAATATTTTATTTGTTCTTTCTCCTTCATTTATGTGAGACGGATTTCTCTACTGTAAAAGTAAATACTTTCTAGGGCAAATTTCTTCTCACCATCTAGTTTTTATGGCACTAGTAAAGTATGTCCTTCTAGGAATTTTTGCACTTTTCTCTTCTTTATAAAGAAATCTTGAGTGGAAAGATCCCAGGCCTTGACAACTGGCTTGGATGAAAGTTCTACCACTTCTTTTAGCATCTCCCTGTCTTAATATTCTCATTCAGAAAATCAGATCACACATACATACCTTTTTGGCTATTGTAAGAATTACAGAAAATACATATATACTAAACTTCCAAACTCTCATTTGATTTCAGATGAGATAATCTGTACTTGGGAAAATAAAATGCCATATGAATCTCATATATTTAGTATCAGGGATGTTTAGGTTCAGATGGTTTGATTGGTTTTTCCTGGTATTTTTTCATCTATCGTAGTTTCGCTCTACTAGAAAAACTGGGGAAGAAACTGAAGTATACACTGGGAACTATTAGGAAACATTTAATTACGAACACATGAGTCTACCTTTGAGCCATTGCATTAGTAGCAGAAATTAAATTCAATCCAAGAGTATGGATAAATACCCAGTTGTATATAATATGTCCCAGTTCTAATAACAGAAAAATTATGCCTGATTCTTTGATTATTTTGAGAGTGGGGTTTAAACAGTTATGGATTACTACAATTTCTTCTCAGTATAATCTACTACTATTGTCCAAAGTACTTTGCTATCACATGTCAATGTAGTGAAGCATTAAATTATTTCGTCTTATATCTGCATTTTATTTGTAGCACACTACTTATTTTGCTTTTAACTCAATGCATTGCATGTCAATTGCTACTTAGAAGTAGGTTTGCCAGACATCATATTCTGACAGAGGAACCAGGCAGTTGACTGGTGGCCTACTAGGCAGGGTTAGGGCAGTAGGATGCAAAGAAAAGAATGAGTACTAGCATTCACTATGGTTTCACCATTTACCAAGTGGGGCTGTGTGTGCTGGAACCTCTTTCTTACAATGCCCTTTCTACCTTAACCAGCATTATGAACGGTGGAAGTAGAAAACTCATACACTCTTTTTTTAAAATTTATTTTTATTCTTTTAAGGCATATATCACAGTAAAGTGTATTTTGGCATATTATACATACACAGAGTATAACTTATTCTAATTAGGATCCTATGCTTGTTATACATGATGTGGAGTTACCATGGTCATATATTCAAATACAAGGATAAGCAAGTTATATCCCATTCATTCTTCTGTCTTTCCTATCCCCTTCCCCATCCGTTCTCTTCATTCCCCTTTGTCGAGTCCAGTGGACTTCTGTTCTTCCCCTCCCAACCCTCCCTTATTGAGGTGAAGGGATTTGAAGGGATGAGACAAGGAGGCGGATTTTCTGGAAATCTGACCTAGGTTTTCCCCTGAAAATCTTGATATTGGAGCTCTGTGATATGGTCCCATTTGAGTCTCATGGCTCTTTGAGGCAAAAAGTAATAATAAATCAGTGATCTTGTGCAGATGAAAAACCTGAAACTCAGAAAGCATAAGTGACATAGCCAAGATCCTAATTTTATGGAATAGTTATAGCTAAGATCCTTAAAATCTCTTTTCCTTTTCAGTAGTTATGTGGAATCAGATAAATTAATATTTTAGTTTGAGTCTACCACATTCTGTCTTACAGATGTGAGCAGAATAGTATTTGTTACTTGTGAAACTCATGGCAATAGCCCACAGCCATGCCCGTATTTCCTATTGTTTTAAGTTTTAAATTAAATGGTGACTATGAAGATGCTCCATGAAAAATTCAAAGTTCTAAATAAATATAAAACATTATCATTATTGGCAACACAAAATACTTTATATCCACCCATCCCTTCCATATTGTCACAAGAATGATTTCTCTTGAAAGGGTGTTTGTAAAGGGGTATCTATAAAAGCTACAGTTCATAAGAGCATGTAGGACCTTAATGTGGCCTTTATAGTTTGCAAAGTGATTGACTATAGGGTTTCTTAGACTAGGAACAGAAAATGTGTTTTTATGAATATACTGACATATATGGGTATGTTTGTGTGTGTATGTATATATACACACACTGAAACCATTTCAAGGTACAGATAAGTTGTGAATATAGACAAGGAACTTATTTTTAAATCATTTGAGAGTAAGTTATAGATATATACATATGTATATTGATATATAGGGGCTAGGAGTATGGCTCATTAGTGAGCATGTACTTGGCATGGAGTAGGCCTTTGGTTCAATCCCCAGGATCATAGGAATAAAAAAACACACTTATTGTCATTATTATCACATGAGTAATTATTAAGTCAAATCACATATAATTAGGCAATATTTTATGCATCCAGCATAGATAGTAAGCTATTGTATCCTTATATATGTATTTTTTCTAATAAACTACATCAATTTTTTTATAAAGGCACATAGAAATTTTTAGGGAACAGCTTATCCACATTCATCATTACAGATAAGAAAATTCATGTCAAGTTATGACATTTGCCCTGGATCATCAGATTGTCTTGAAATCATTTTATTATACATTTGACAACACTTGGCATGTTCACCACTTCTCTCAAAAGTAAGAAAATTGCCAATCATGCTTCAGATAGAGCACTAGTCTCCAGAATCTATAAAGAACTCAAAAAACTCTACACCAAGAATGCAAATAACCCAGTCGACAAATGGGCTAAGGAAATGAACAGACACTTCACAGAAGAAGATCTACAAGAAATCAACAAACATATGAAAAAATGTTCAATATCTCTAGTAATAAGAGAAATGCAAATCAAAACCACCCTAAGATTCCATCTCACCCAGATTACAATGGTGATTATCAAGAGTACAAGCAACAACAGGTGTTGGAGAGGATGTGGGGAGAAAGGTATACTCATACATTGCTGGTGGGGCTGCAAATTAGTGCAGCCACTATGGAAAGCAGTGTGGAGATTCCTTAGAAAACTTGGAATGGACCCTCCATTTGACCCAGCTATCCCACTCCTTGGCCTATACCCAAAGGACTTAAAATCAGCATACTACAGAGATACAGCCACATCAATGTTCATAGCTGCTCAATTCACAATAGCCAGATTGTGGAACCAACCTAGATGCCCTTCAATTGATGAGTGGATAAAGAAACTGTGGTATATATATATACAATGGAATATTACTCAGCCATAAAGAATGATAAAATTATGGCATTTGCAGGCAAATGGATGAAATTGGAGAATATCATGCTAAGAGAGATAAGCCAATCTCAAAAAACCAAAGGACCAATGATCTCGCTGATAAGTGGATGATGACACATAATGGGGGGTGGGAAGGGTTAGTGTTAGGGTTAGAGTTAGGGTTAGGGAGGGGGCAAGAATGGAGGAAGGAAGGACTGTATAGAGTGAAAAGAGGGGTGGGAGGAAGGGAAAAATAACAGAATGAATCAAACAGGAAAAAAAAAAGAAGAAAATTCCTTATGTGTCCTTTCTCTTCATAGTGGTTTAGGGGTAATCATGTTTGAGGTAAACGTAACTCAGAAGAAACCGAGGACAGATAATATATAGATGTATCCATAGATACTTTGGATCTGTAATGTCCCCCAAATGCCTATGAATCAAAGGTTTGCTCCCCAATCCATGGTGTTGTTAAGAGATAGTAGAGCTTTTAAGAAATGGGGACTCGTGCGAGGAAGTTAGATCCTGGGGGTGTACCCTTTGAGGAGAAAATGGGACTCCTCCTCTCCCCCCTCCTCCTTCCCCTTTCTGCCCTCCTCCTCCTCCCCCTCCCTCTCCTCCTCCTCCTCCTTCTTTTATTCTCTCTCTCTCTCTCCCTCTCCCTCTCTCTCCCCCTCCCTCCCTCCCCTCTCTCTCCCTCCCTTCCCCTTCCTCTCTCCCTCCCTCTCTCTCCCCTCTTATCCAGGACATGAGGTGAATGATTAGTACTTCTTGCATGGCCGCCAAACAATGCTGCCAACTCATCATTAACAGAAATATCCAAAATCATGAAACAAAATAAAATTCTCCTCCTTTAAGTCCTTTATCTCAAGTATTTTGTTATAGTACATAGAAGTCTGATCACCATAAAAACAGAATCATAAAACAAGTCCAAATAATGCATAATTGTAGAATATATGGACTTCTATCCTATTTATTTTAATATTTTTAATTACATGCTGGGTAATTGAAAGGCAACCCAAAGCTTTTTTAATGGTAGAAGAGAAACCAGTATGTGTTTAAAGTTGATCACTGCGAAATTATGTATACTTTGTGCCAATAATTGGATTCAACACTGTTATTACTCTTAAGAAACAGTAAACTCTGATTTTTGATAAGTAGCCTATATTTCTAACATTCTGAGGTTTGCATTTTTTTAAAAAAATGCTGCCATATCTTACTGTTCATTTCTAAAATCTAGAGATCAGCCATTTTTCCATGCAAAGTTTCCATTTCTTGATTTCTTCCTTGTCAAAAAGCCATTTTTACTCACTCTTAGAACAGGGAATATTTTTTTCTAACACATGAATGAAGATGCCAGTTGCTTTAAATGTTCTAATTAATAATAAACCTTATGACAGTTTATTATAATTCCTAGGCAAAGACCAATGTGTGTAGAGAGTGGGGTGGAATTGTACTGGATTTCTGAGAGATACTTACTGAATCATTGTAATTCTCTATTCAGAATCTACTAGCAGTAATGTTAAATGCTGTTTGTTTATTTTCTGTCCTATGACTGGATGTTTGAATTTCTAAGTACATTCAAAATGGACAAGTGTAAAGGGATTATTGTTCTCTCAGCGGTATCCAAAGTTGGCCACAAATTCTCTCCCTCTACTTTAACTGCCTTCTAATATCTTTTTTCAGCACTATTTTTTCAGAATGAATAAAAAGTAAGAATGAACTTAAAAAATACCTTGTTATTTTTCATTGCAAGATAGAAAACAGATTATTTTTAAACTTATTTGATATGTAAGCCAGATTTCCCTTCTCAAACTGGTAAGTAACCCGCAGACAGAACCAAAGCCTCAGAAAAGAACCCAGGTAAAGAAATAATACTAATGTTGCAAAAGTACAGAATTCCTTTGGAATCACTTGTTTATTTCCTGTCATTTTGATATCACCATCTCACTGTGCAAGTCTTTGAAGCCAGTTAGCTGACAAGATGCTTCATCCACAAACTGTCCTCTTGATAATTTAAGCCAATGAGAGAGAGTATGTAGATGCAGGTAGTCTGTTTTGACAGATGATCCAAAAATTGCACAGAGCAGTGTGTATTAGAATGTGTTGTATATTCTGGAAGAGTTGTGCTGCAAATTTGGGATAATTTTGCGCTTCCTTTTGACCATATGTGTGGGCAGAATTTGAATAGAGAAGGAAGAAATCTAACAAAAAATTTTAAGCCTACTTTAGTAAATCTCACCTGCAAAAATTTAACATAAAGTCCACAAGTAAAATGTGAAATTTTATGGAGCAAGAAAAATTAGAGAGATGATGATTGCTTTAGTCTCTTCATTATGTCTGTTCATAGATTTCAGCCCAGTATAGGATGGCTCATCAATAATTATTACCAGGCAATGTCAGATTTCTGGATTCTGGTGAATTCTCTCTTACTTTATTCAAGCACATCATGAAAAACAACTTTTCATTATTTTAGATGGAATCCTGAATATTGATCAAGGAGACATGCTTCTTAAATCTGTTGCCTTCAAAGATTAACTATTTGCAGTAGCTTTGAATTCTTTTGCAATGCATTTTGGGTGGAATTTCCCCCCATGTTTATAAATGTCTGAGTCCAGAAGATATGTACTGTACTTACTTCCAAATATTAAAATCCATCCCCTTGGGCTGTGTGCAGTATAAATCTGTAAATTGGGTGTGTATGAAAATATATGCTTTAATTTACAGATGGACAATTAAGTAAAAAAATCGTTAGAAGCAGAAAACAGGAGTGGCATGTCTTGCTTCCCTAACAGGAAGGGGTTACAAATATCACTAATAAAACAATAAGAACATGGAACTGTCAGCATCGAGATTGCTTTTCATATTGCTACATGACAAAAATGTCACTGCCTCACTATCAAAGCTACTGTTATTTTTTTTTCTACTCTCCATAAATCTAACCCCTAAACTTTTCAAAATCCTTTCCAGAATGAGGCAGGACTTCTGATACATTAATAAATAAAATAAAATATTTTGTATGATCCCTGCCAAGATACAGAATCATATCAGAGCGTGATTTTGTTCTGTGTATTAAAATTTAAAATATGCATAACCATAACTATTTACCCAAAATCCTATAGGCAAGTTTCTGTCCCATAGAAATACCAGCATCCATGCACCATGCATACCAATGATTGGACAAATATGTTCACTGCAGCATTTGGTAAAAAAAAAAAAAAAAAAAAAAAAAACTGACATTATACCTCAAATGTCTGTTAATTATAAATTGATCTTTAAAACTTTGTAATACCCTATGAAATACTACACAGACATTAACAAAAGAATGAGATGACAGTGTGATGACTTGGACAGATGTTTCATAGCATATGAGATGTGAACCAAGCAGGTATGGATCACTAGAAACTCATTCCCATATCAAAAACAAAACACTATTTGCAGGTATAGGCCTGTTTGTAATACCTAACTATTTCATTTGTGTGGAAAAGGAGAAACAACAGTCTTCCTATACTAAATCCTGATTATTATCTTCACTTTCTCCTATAGCTTAATCTCACATTTCTGGGTGGTTTTTTCCCTCCATTGCCAAGTAAAATTGGCTCTGCCTATCCAAAACCAAATGCTATTTTTTTCCAAATTAGTGTCACCAAAATTTGAGTCAGTTTTGTAATAATCCACATCCCACATTGTTTGGGTGGATTGGTTTCTCCAGTACCAGTTTTACTGCAGAACCTAGGAATTGATGGTTTATGGTGTTTAACCCTTATCATTCATGTAAAACAAAAGTAATAGGTCACCACTTTGTTATCACTGTGCTTCAGGATGTCACATTACTTGGGGCCATTTCTGCTGCTCATCCCTTTTGTTAGCCATGTCAGCAGATAATATTCATATTTTAATACTTCTCTAGCTAAGCATCAAAGCCCATAACTTTCTCAGCCTTCCTCCTTCCTGTTATTTGCTCACTGACCTTTTGCAAATTTAATTATTTATGCCCAACTTGGTTTCTTCTCTCTTTCTTTTTTCCTGCTAATATATCGAATGTTGAATTGATATTGTCAACCAGGCAATGCAGTGTGCTCCAGGAAATCTTTTGCCTTCTCCAGCCAAGTGACAAATGAAAAGGAAAATGCTAAAGGATTTTGCAATTTGAAACACAGAGTGGCAAAGTAAGGATATAATCCTGAGGTGTGGGTGTAATGTGGTTATTTCTCCTCCACAGGGAAGAATTTCACACAATACATGGAGATTTTCTGATCCAGATATTCAGTAAAATACCCATAATGAAACATTGTCATAAAAATGGGTTAAATAATTTAACATATGGTTGACCTTCATCTTTTATTATAAGGCATCACAGGGTGGCTCATCCTGTTGCCTGCTTGCTTATTACTTATACCTGCTCAGTTGTTTTGGGAATTATAAAAATAGAATACAACAAGAAAAGCCTCTCAATTGGGTAGAACCCATACATAGGATAACATGGTCTCAAAAGCATTATAATGACAATAGCCATCCTGATGTCTTAATTGAATTGAGACTATTTTTAAGAGCATTTTACAAATTCCTGCTGAATACTGTTTAATTAGGACATTAGTGGAAAAATGGACCATGAGGAAACATTGATCCTGAATATCATTTGTTGCAGTGATGGAAAAATACCTGGATTCTCCTTATCTTTCATAACAAGGAATGATTCAAAGATTTAGTTTGTACTGGTTTAATTTTATTTCCTGACAGTGGAGAAGATAAAAATAAAACTTGTCAGAAAAGAATTTTGTGTCACTATCTTAGACTTCAAAAGTTGAATGTAATTATATTTTTAAACTAACTGTTGATGCAGCAAAAAAACAAATGAGGAATTTACCTAAAATACCCTTAGGTATTTATTTATGAAATTCATTTGTTGTTATATTGTTGGCTCATGGGGATTATAAGACACAAATTTTGAATGTATTTTTTTTCTCCACAAAAGTATACATGTGACTGTGGTGTTGATGTATCAAGAGTATTAAAAGATAAACTTTGGCACATTGAAATATTAGTGTTTATTTGAGCATACAGCAATTCCTGAATCAAGCAACACTGCCCTACATGAGGTTTGGACTCCACAAAGGGTGCAAGGGAAGAACTTTGCAGGAGAGAAAAGCTTTCTTTTTTGTACCCAGTGCTAAGTTCATAGCTGAGACACCTATCACAAAGAGATTAAAAAGGATAGATTAAATACATATCTATTTAAGTTTTATGTGACACAGGAACCTTCAGAAATGAAGATGAACAAAACCAGGAATGACCATATTTTTATGGAAAGTTTCACAGGAGGACAGAGCATGTGCTCTAATGTAATAAACTGGGGGAATCCAGCAAGTCCTTTTGTTAAGAATCTTCTCTGTGTCCCTGTCTTTGGAGAAGAGGATATTCCTTTCCTTTGGATAGAGGGAGGGCACTTCTCTTGGAGGGTCTTTGTCCTGTTCCAGGGGAGAAAGGGGCAAGAGACGAGAGAGGCATTCTTGCTCTGCTATTTCCTCAAGTATCAGAAAGCCATTTTGGGGCTTTTCCACCCTTAACCCCATAAACTTTTGTAAGTTGTTAAAAGAAATAAGAAAGAGGGCCCGGGGTATAGTACAGTTGGTAGAGTGCTTGCCTTGCATGCACAAGGCCCTGGGTTCAATCCCCAGCACCACAAAAATAAATATTTAAATAAACAAAAAAATAAATAAGAATAAGAAAGAAAATATAGACAGAAAATCCCCAGTTAGAGGTTAGTTGGTGTTTTCTGATTGTTTAAGATTCAGTTTCTTTTTCCTGTTTACATTGAAGTGGGTCTCCCTTTGCTTATGTAGGAGCCCAAGGCACTATAGTCTTATCAATCTAATAGCCTCCCAATGCATCCTTTTAAACAAAAGTATTTAAATTTTCATTTGTATACACTAATTTTCCTTTTATTTCCCCCAAAGGGGAAATGGACAGAGGATCAGTGTTTAATGAGTAGGCAAAACAATATTAAATGTGCATTTTGGGGAAAGTATTAAAGATTATGTATACTTAAATCCTTTTTACAAATAATGGATTTGATTCTTTGGCAGTAGGGAATTTCATTCCTATTCTATCCATAATAAGACCTCCAACTACATGAAATGAAGTGAAATGTGAATTATGTATCACTAATATTATTGTATCAGTAATACAATATTACTTATTGTATCAGCAGTAAGAACTCCAACTACATGAAAATGATTTGAACTGTGAGTTGTTTTCAAGAAAAGGATTATGCACAGTGGAAAAAAAACATTAAAATTCCTAGGTGTTGCATCTGCTTATTTCATCCATATGTATGTACATATGATACTAGCTTAGAATTAGTAAATGTACATGTGTGTGCAACCTTTTGTTCTAGAATGAGAAGATAGATTATTGATTCATTACTAACAATAAGGGTCTTCAACTATGTCAGTACATCTCCCTATGCCAATTTTCACTGTTAAAGTTAAAAGTTAATCTTACATTTGATTGATCAAAGTTTATTTCTTGGTTTATTTTAATAGAAGGCAAGCAGCCTATTTCACAGTTTACATCTATTGCTCTTTCCAGGCTGTCCCTATTGTCTTACAGGTATTTTGGGTATTGGTTGAGACTACCCACTTTCTGGGCAATACCTTTTCACATATAATGACTGTGATGACTAATACAATGGACTGATTTGCTGTGTAAAAATGCCATGTTAGGCTGTAATACTTTCTAAAAAATGAAGAAAATAATTTTCATCTCAACAATTTTGGAGGGAGAAATAAAGTGCATAAGCAACATCTGTTAAAAAAAAAAATTATTTCACCACCACTACCCCTATCTTGGTTCTAGCTTTTTCTTCCACTGATTAGATATTTTCAGATTGTTTTATTATTTTATTATAATATTGACTTGGTATATTTGCAAATTCATTTTTGTTTTATCCAGGAAGCATTATTTTCAGATTCTTTATCAGAATCAAATAGGTCATTATAGATAGAGCAATAAAGAAAGAGTATAATCACTGGATTATAATGTACACCTTCATTAATCGAAGCAAGAATTTTCATCTTGATTATAATTAACACAATGTTTTCTTAAAAACATAACGAGTTTGGAAAGGTGATCTAGGTAGGTAAGAAGAGACAAGATAAGTTCAATTAGAGAGATGAGCCCTTTAGTGCTAACATTTTCCACATCTCCAGTTATAATTCTTTTATTCTGAACTTAAAAATTAAACAATTTGGGATCCCTTTATGTTCTCCAGGGAGCATAGATATTTTATCATCCTGACTTATTTCATCTTATGTGAATGCTTGAAATCTTCCAACTGTCTTGGAGCTATTTTGCATCTGACAAGATTCCCTCAGGAAGGCATTTCAAATACACATACAAGTATCACCCTGCTATGGCTCTTTACCCTCTCACAACTTCCACACCAATCTTAAAAAAAAGTGCAGAGTTCTACTTCCTTACCCAATGCTTAAAGAGGAAAGTTTTACAGAAACCCTCATTAAGAACTTGAAAATGTGTGTTTGCTGTAGGAAGACCTGAGTATTGGTGCTTGACTTCGACTTGAGAAAGTCAAACCCAACTGGGACAACAGTCTCCTCTGAGTCATCCAAAATCTAAAGAGTAAGGTAACAATGAACAACGGTTTCAGTGGCAGGATCAGGAGGCTGCTTTGTACTGGGATCCATCCTGCCCATTTAATATTTGGGGTAGAGATACGTTTAAAGGTAGGTTAAGTTCATGAATTTGACTATTACTTGGAATCTGTATTTAACATATTGAAATGAAAATGGTTTTATTAACAAAAGCGAGAAAGGAATATTCTTTCTTCTGAGAGCGACTGGGAGAACCTAAAGCATGTATTTGCTTGTGCCTTGTTCTAATGACATGAGAATATTAGTAGCATCACACCATAAATAAAGTTTAAAGGAATGGTGCATGGGCATGGTGTTACATGCCAGTGACTTGAGAGACTGAGACAGGAGGATTGCAAGTTCAAGGCCAGCCTCATTATCTTAGTGAGTCCCTGTCTCAGAAAATAAAAAGGACTATTGGGACATAGTTCACTGATAAAATAACCCTGGGTTCAATCCCCAGTACTACACTAAATTAATAAGTAAATAAATAATAAAGAAATGTTGGACCACACTTTTTCATTAGACCCTCTGTCATAATTTCTCACAATTACCAATTTTTCATAATTACCAACTATGTGTGTACGAATATATATCTTGGATGGATGTATATATACACATACTCATGTATATAAATGGTTTTATAACACATTATATATTGTTTTAGTATTTGCTATTGTTTTATAATAGTCATGAATGCCTTTACATAAAAATATTCTTCATAATGGTTTCATTTGCCAAGAAAGTTAACTAATCCATTCTTTTTGGACATTAGTTGTATTTCCAGTTTTCAATATTGTGGATAATGCTGTGATAAGCATATGTGGTTACTTCTTTTTATAGGTCTCCAGTTATTTCCTTAGAATAAATTTCTCAAGGTCATCATTTTGACATTTTATGGGTCATGATACATTACTAGTTCATAATGTAGTAAATATTTTACAACCAACTCTGGAAATTTTTGTTCATGTTAAAAATAATATTTCTAAGAGATTTCTTAGCATTATATCCCAAAAGAGACCTGAATTAGGATGTCTTTTTAGAAAATATTGGTCCTGCAGAAACCATGATGTACTACACAAATATTCAAACTTGGTATCTCATTTTCCATCTTTTATGTGGCATTTTTGAATGAACTGTTAACAACTAGGAAAATAATGCTAATTTAGGAAGTTTGATATTTAGCACACTGCTGTTATGTACTCCTTCTTGTAGAAGATAATCTCAAAGTCAGTGTTTCCTTGAAAAATTCTATTTTTTTTTTTTAAAGAACGTCTGCCTGATTACCAGTTTAAAATTAAAGCAAGAGAACCTTCGGACCTTGGAAATAATAATGTGAGAATTTTTGACATTATATTTTTAAAAATTCTCATATAATTCTCACCGTGAGAAATTAAAATACTCAGAAGTATATGAAGGATGTAAATCCAAACATTTTTCCATGCCAAATATAAGAGTATATGGATTTGAACCATAAGTACAAATATATATTTTTGAATTTTTTTTGTTTGACAATATGTAACATACATTTTGAAATGGCAGCATTAGATCCAGCTCATTCTTTTAAACAATTCTGTAGTGTTAGCCATATAATTTACCTAACCATCTCTCCATTTTTGCTCTAATGAAAACAATAATTTACTTTATAAATACCTTCCCTTTACTATTTAAGTTCTTTACATTTAGGTTCTCATTTAAACCCTGTATTTTGGTCTCAGGGATTGAAAGTTGAAAGGGCAAGGGCATTGAACATGCATATAGGTCATATTGATTTATCCCTCCGAGTTAAAAAAAAAAAAATTACACCTAGAATCAGTCATTTAGGAAGGTTCATTATTTTACAGATGAAAATAGAAATGAAAATTTCAAGGCTTTTCTATAAGAAATTTCATCCCCCCAAATCCTTTAGCTTTGATGTTTCCAGAAAGAACCAGAATTAAACAGTTTCTTGGGGTTGGTTGCATGTGAGAGTTTGGTGAGCTGTTACTCGGCACTCTAAAAGCTCTTTATCCTTAATTCACCACTCTTACCAGCCACGTGATAGTAAGAGAATATTTTTAAAGAGATTTTGAAAGTGTTGCATGGATCTTTTGGTGAGAACTGATGTCTCGCAAAAGGCAACCTGAGCAGAAGTGGAACAACTACTCCCATAATGACAAAGAAGGTCGTGTAGGCAGAATTGATGGAATATGAGCTCACTCCATCCATCCTCCATCACCCTGGCACAGTACTGGGGGGTCTGGTGTGGCATCTCTACCTGAAGCACAAGCTAAGAGCAGAGCAGATTTCATTATCATTTTACTTTGGATGCAGTATTAAGCATCAACTGTGGTCATATAACTCCCAGGCCCCTAAATTTCCTCTCTGTACACTTTTTCCCTGATACCCCAAACCCTTAACCCACTCCACCTACCCTTTGCAATTGTTTCCTCTTTTACAACTTTAAACACTTAAAACCTTAGTTGCATCTCATTTTTCTTTCTCTAAATATCTATGTTCTCCTTAGGAAAATATAAAACGTTACAATATATTGTTATAGTAAATTGTTAAATGGCATATTAAAAATTACAGTCAATGTTTTGTTTGAAGTAGAAGGCAATTATTGTAATCCCTCTGAGCCTCAGTTTGCCCTTTGCTATAATAGAGTTAAAAGCAGTGTTATGAGGATTATTTGGACAATGTATTGGTTTTTATTGTAGCTATGACTAGCTGTGTGAATTAACCCAGCAAAAATTTTTAGTCATGCGAAGTCCATTGTGGTGGTGGTATAGAAATTATGAATTCTAATCCACACCCACATTCAAGAATTCAGACCTCTTCTTGATCATTTCAAAGGCCTCTCTGTCCTATACCAGACCCTTTTCCTCCCAGTTGTCAGAAGAGGCAAAAGAAAGTGCCCTGGGTTGCCTGATTGGCAGGGCCCACTGGTCATGTATACTCTCCCACACACATTTCACTGAACAGAACACCATCATCTGACACAATCCCTTAAATGCAGGAGAGCAGGGGGACTGAAATCTGGTTATATGCCCAGAAGAAAGAGAATACAGATGTTGGTGAACATTTCAACAAACCTCTACTGCAATTATCATTTGGATATAGAACCAACATATTTTTATTAATTGGCACAACCTCTAAGCATTCCTTTGATTGTTATTTGCTTTGTTGAAGTTCAGTACAGCCAAGCCCAGAAATCAAAGGTTCTTACAGTACTTGGAAACAATTTAATACAAAGATACTATGAATAACAGTGCAGTTCTTTTAATTTTGGCCCAAAAATTCTTCTTTAAAAAAAAAAAATAGCCTTTTCTATACTCTGAAAAACTTCTGAAAGCTATAATAATTGGCACAGAATTCCTAAGGTATTTTTGGTATCATTTGACACCTAAATAGGAAGCATAGATAGATACCAAGTAACTCTCATTAGTTATGTCTTTAAAAGACACATTTTGAAAGAAACAAATTGAATCTAATAATTGTGTGTTCTCTTAAATTTTCATTACTGCTGATTGAACCTGAAAGTAGAAGTCAGCCTGCATTTGGGAAAGCAAACATCAGAAATAAGAAATGCCTTTGGTCAGCATGTTTAATATAGAAAAGTAGGTTTATTAGTACAATGTCATCTTTCATTTGGAACACTATATTCCTAGCAGGAACTATGTCTATGTGAGCTGATGTGGAAAGAGAATGAACTGTTTGAAATAACTTTTGAAAAGAAATAGAATATTTAGAAAAAGATAAGTAGAAGGAGTCATCATAGACTCAAAGGTCTACTTTTATATTGCTCCTAGAATTAATATATTATTGAACCACCAATACATCCATTCATCCATTCAACCATTTATTAAAGATTTATTGCACACCTGCTATCTGACATAGTTTATGCTAAGTCTTATCTGTTTTGGGGAAATCGTCCTTAATACCAGGCTCAATTTTTCAGCAACATTCTAATTTTTGTTTATCTATACATAAATATGTAAGTGGATATAGTTAAAATGAGACAGAGATAGTATTAATCAATATCACATTAGCTTTGTGCTATTTAAGAAGAAGAAGCTTGTTGAATATTCATTTTATTTTTCTTTGAAAGTCTTAACTTTAATCAATAATTATTATAGTACCTCCCAGAAAAGTAGTATTAGTTTTCTCTTCCAGAAACAATTTAAATCGTATTTTTTATTTTCTTCAATTACTTAAAATTTTTTTCTCATTTAATGGGTAAGATATATTCTAAGTTTAATTTCATCACTGTGAGGTTGTATATTTTTTTCATGCTTTTGCCCACATATACTACTTCCTGGTTCCCTTTTAATAATTTTTGTCAATTTTCTTAGTTAACCTTTGATATTGCTTGAACTCTATTGAGAGAATTTTTCAATGACTTGGGATTGCATTTGAAATCAATAATGCCTTTATAAAAAGTATTATTGTTGATGGCAATAATCTAAACTTAGACACTTTGAAAAGTGTGAATAATATTCAACTTAGTATGCAGTGTTCATTTTCTCTGCAGAATTGGGATAAAAACAAAAGACTGTATATTATGCTGCCATCAACCAAGCATACCATCAATACTGGTTAATGTCTCCAGTCATCTAAATTTGAGTTGGAAAATAATAATCAATTTGCCTTCTATTTATTTGGAATTCCATGAAAATATATAATAGGACCTTTCATTTGGTTTAATGTTAAAAAATATAGTTATATTGAATTCAAACAATTCAAAATAGGGTGTTATCCCCCATGGTAGTAATCTTTGCCATTCTCAAAAGTAGTGGTTGTTGAATTTTATTATCAAAGCCCTACTTCATAGGAATACAGAGTAGTAGTAAACCTAAAATTGTTCCCAACACTTCTGATAGAGTAAATTTCTAAATGCAGGAAACTTTAATAAAATTAAAAAAAAAAAAAAGAAAATTGTTCTACTGGTACCCCATAAGATTAAAAAAAAAGTATATATATTATATATATATATATATATAATATATATATACATTATATACATATCAGTGATTTGTACTGTGTTCCTAGTTTGGTGGTGTCAAGTCAAACATGAAGTATTCAAGTCCCATCTGTCTCTCCTAGGGTAGCCAAACACTTTCTGAAGCGGTGTGTTTCCTGCTCTTGTAGATTGTTCTTCATTACTACATATTCTTGGTCATGTATTATAGAAGTCAGCAAACTTCACTTGAAGGGCCAGATAGTAAATATTTTAGGCTTTGTGGATCATAAGTTCTCTTTGGCAGCTACTCAGATCCCTTATGGTTCAAAAGCAGCAATAAACAAGATGTAAATGGATGGAAGTGGCTGTGTTTCAATAAAACTTTATTTACATAAATAGGCATTAGGCAGATTTGGCCCAGGAGAATAGTTTGCTGACTCTTGATGTGTTATATTATCTAGTATGTGTTTAAATTTTTTGAATAGCATCAAAGTGTAATTTAGCAATTCTTTTCACATTGAATATTATTGTTTGGAGATTTAAACTGATTGGTTTTAGTGGACTTAGAACTATTATTTAACATGTTAGGCAAAATTGTTTATTTAATCTTGTAATGATGGGTATTGATTTTGTTTTCTATTTTTAGCTATTATCAGCAATGCTGAAATGACCATCCTTCAACTTTTACCCTATGCTTATTTGCAAGATTCTATATGGTACCTTTCTTACAGTCAGAGTATGCATCAGAGTCTCTGCCTAACTTAGCAGCTCAAAAGAGATTTTCTAGTAGATGAAAATCATGGACAGAGGAGATCAGTTGTTTTGATGAATGCGGACAGTTTCAAAGGGTTAAAGTCACTCTCTTAGTTTCTCCCAGTCTTGTTTTAAACAGTAGAAGGAAACATTGAATTTAAACATTGTGTTCTATTTATTTAATTGACAAGTTATGAGAACACAAGGAATTTGTTTTTAACAGTGACAGTTTAAATCCTTTCTGGTTGTAAAACACATGGCTTTTCTGCAAAAGGCATTTGATAAATTCCTTATTATTTTTTCCAGTAGTTGAACCAAGGGCTCTTTTGTATTTCTTTTTTTCTTTTTATTTTGCATTTTGCATTTCTGAACTGTGATTTTTATTTTCCTCTTGAGTTCAAATCGGTTAAGTACAAAAGACAACATTCATTTAAGTCAAGTTTAGCTATTTATAAACTCAGAATACAAGTGTCCTTTCATTTTGCCTTAAGATATTTTTTGTCACCTATTAGGTTTTAGTCTGCAAGATTCTATCATTTAAAATACTTTCCTTATAATGCAGATAAACTACTACTGGTCAGATGATGGAATATGTTAACTTTCTTAACTATTATGGGTATGTTGCTACAAAATTTCAAGAGTACAAAAGGAGATTAAATAATTCTCTTTAGCACTAATTTTCTTCCCTAGGGGCTGCTGTTGATACCAGATCCCTCAACCCTCTTCCAGGAATAGCAGAACCTAGAATAGTGACATTTTATGATTAAAGCAGACTGACTTTCTGTAGGAGTAAAAATGTAAAATGTAAAATACAAGCTTCCACATTCCCTGATTATTTTTCTGCTCTACTGGAATCCATTATTCAAATACCCAAGTATGCATATTGTCATTTATGATCATTGATCTATAGTCTCAAAGTAAATTTTCATGGAGTTCAAGCATCTAGGACCAATTTGATTTTTCTTTCATTTATCTAATGTTTTGCTTAGGTTTGAAGAGTTTCCTGATTTCTTTTCTACAACTTTTTTTTCATTTGTTCTAGCACTTTGCATTTCTTTAATTCATAACCAGGACCTCTATCTTGTGTGAGCTCCCAGTCCTCCTGATTTTTTCAGTTGGCATTTCAGGTTTGCTTTTACACCTAGAAATGGTCTACAGGGCTATTGCAAAGGAACCCAGGTTAATGACATGACCTCAACACAAAGTAGGATATCAGTGGCTCAGAACCTAGATGTACAAAACTGAAAAGTAGGCTTACAACTTTGTCTCATTCTGAGGTTTTGGCATCAGAGCAGCAAAAGAAGCAATGTTTGCAGTTATCATTAAGTTCTTGTCTTTGGTTCTCTCCAGTTGCTTTTGGCACATTAGATGCTGTTGTAATATGTCTCCATTCTTGTTATTAGAAGAAACCTGCTGAACAAGTGATCAGGAATAGAATATGTTTGTCTCTTTTTTTCAACAGTCAACTAAGTCACTTGACTACTAGAGAGCATTATTCCCCCACCACACATTCATTCATTCATCGGGTCATTACTTCCAACTCAAATATGTTATATTCATTTTTCATTTATATAACTTACATTTTGCAGACTTCACAGGGTGTTAACCCTGTGACACTAGGTTTAAAACTGTCTTGCATATTTCTGTGTCAGGTTTGAGAGTGTTCCACTCTTTTTTCACACTTGCTCAGAGCATTATGTACCATTGCCACTTCCTGAGTCTGTGACTGCAAGTGTTTGAGAGTTTTATTCCTCCTTTCCTTCAGACTAGTGACTGCCTAATTTTAAATGGACTATTTGTGCCAGTTTCCCAGTTTAATCCCTGTTGCCATGATTAAGTAGTCCAAAACATTCTTCAATGACGTCTGAGGCTTTGAAATTTAAAAGTAAATTGCTTCTGGGAAAAACAAATCAAACTTGCAGTGCAGACCTACAGAAAGTGCATTAAAACATATTACGCTGCACTTTCTTGGTGGAATAAATTGAGAGTCACTGTAATGTTTCTTCTAGCAATGTCAGATTCTTAGACACTTCGATTAATTTTGGCTTTAGATTGAGTTTCTCTCCAACACTCCACTCTCTATTTGATATGTCTACATTTTTCAATGTATCCAATGACAATTTATGCCATAAATTATTGGCTCGGGGGCCAACAATCCAGAATAGAAAGGTAAAGCAATATACTAAAAGGAGTGCATGGAAAAGATATGGATTTGATTTGATTTCCCATTACTGATTTGCAATGTGACATTGCATAAGCTGAGCGACCTTCGCAGACCTTCATTAATATCACTCTCTGTGTCTACATATGAAGGTATCATAGCGGCCATATTACATTGGAGAAATCTGCTCTGGCAGAAGGTATTGGGTTGGTAGTAAAAAATACTCTGAAATCTGCCAATGTTTTATGGGCATACTGCATGCCCTTTCTGAAAAAAACTGGAAAGGATAGCTTAGCAAAGTGTGGTACATGGAGGAATCCATATTATTGTGTTGCTTCAGTTAGGAAATTAAATATCTCTTTCTTTGTAGAACTGAAGAGAATGGATATTTACATTTTAAAAATTATATTTAAAAGTTGCATTGCCGTTTAATTTTTAAAAGTTTCCTTTTAGTACACACCATGTATGTACATATATATATATATTCATATTATAAAAATGTAGTTCAATAAATATTTATGAGCTAAACATAACCATGTAACCAATGCATCTAAAATGACCCCCTCAACCTGCTGTGGATAATCTCTGTCCTAACTTCTAATGTAATAGATGAGTTTTACCTGTTTCATACATTTGGGAAATGAGAACTGTCAGTACTCTTTCATGTGTGATGTGTTTCACTCAAATATATTGTTTGTGAGATGTACCCAGTTTCACATAGGTGCAGATTATTCATTCTTATTTTTGCATAGTATCCTTATGAGTGAATCTATTCAATATGTTGAACATATTTATGGATAAGACATTTAAGTAGTTTTCAACTTTCATTTATTATTAACAATACCCCTATGAATGTTCTAGAATTACATGGTGCAGCAGAACTTCCTACAGTGATAGAAATGCTCTAATGTGTGCTGCCAAATATCATAGCCACTAGCCACATGTGAGTATTGAGCTCTTGAACTATGGATAGTGTGACTCAGGAAATAAACATTTAATTTTAATTAATTTTAATTGATTTTAAGTGGGCATATTTGTTAATAGCTTCTATATTGGGTAGAATGGTTTAGGTGAATATATGTTCTTACTTCAGTTAAGAATGTTTCATTTATTTTTAGGAATATGGAGTTCGGTCATAGGGCATGCAAATACTGTTTTAGATTTTGCTAAATTGTTTTCTACCAACAGTGTTTAGTTGTACCCATTTGCATCCCCACCAGCAATATATGGGAATTCTAGTTTCTTCACACCCTTGAAAATACTTGATATTTTCTACTTAAAAATAAAATTTAGATATTAATGGATTGACATTTATAGGTATATTCATAGCCTCTACAGTTGTGTTCTTGGTTCCTTCCATGCTAGTTCCCATTATTTGCACATTTGTGTCTCTCCAAGATTTGTGGTTGAAATGACAGCCTCCAAGGTGGAGGTATCAGGAGATGGAGTGATGAGGGAAGTGATCCATGAATGAGGATCCATGAATGGGGTCATGAGGGCAGAGCATCCATGAATGTTATCAGTGCCCTCATGAAAGAGGCCCTGGGAAACTTGGTTGCCTTCCTCACATGAGGACCCCATACAAAGGTGCCATCTATGAGAAATTAGGCACTTATCAGACATGGAATCTGCTGCTCTATTAATCTTGGACTTCCCAGTCTCACAGAACTGTGAGAAATAAATTTCCGTTGGTTATAAATTGCCCAGTTTATTTTATAGCAGCACAAACAGACTAAGACACTACTCTTCACAAAAGAAAAAGTTTTAAAAATAGAAATTAGATCACAACTCTTTCTTCTAAATCTGTTCCCAACTTCCCATTGAGTTTCCAATAAAACTCAAGTCTTTATCAAGGGGAGATGTGGTCTTGGTCATCTCTCCAGGATCAATATCTTCTTCTTTCCCCAAAACCCACTATACTCTAACTTCATAGACTGGTCCATGAAGAAAGGGAACCTTTCCCTTTGCCTTTCTACTGCCTGGAAAACTATACTTCATTCCCCTTTCCTAGCCTTGTCTGATATTCACTTGAGTGCCAATCTCCTGTCTTGGGTCTCAGTTTAAGCATCATCACTTCAGAGACACTCAGATGACCATCTATCTAGATCCTCCCATTTCAAATTCTAATAGTTCCTCCAGTTTCTTACTTTCTCATGTCTTACCATGGCTTATTGTTATTGAATTGGTTATCATTTACCTTATTTAGGTCTCCTTCTGACAGTATAAGATTGTGAATCCCATGATGATAGCACATATCTCTTTTACTCCACTGACACATAAAATAGGAACTTTCTGAAGATGTCCAAATCTTAATTCCTGGAAGATACAAAGATGTTATATTACATAGTGAAGGGGATTAAAGATTACAGATGGAATTAAGGTTGCTAATCATCTGACCTTAAAATAGGGACCTTACCCTAGGTTATTTGGGATGGCTCAATGTGATTAAAATTCTTCTTAAAAACAATAGAGAGGGTAGAAGAGGTCAGGTGTTCCCTGAGAAGAACCCATTGTTGCTGTCTTTCAAGATGGGGGACAGGGACATGAACCAAGTAATATGGGAAGCCTCAAAAAACAGAAAGCCTCCAAGAGTATCAGAAAAGAAGCTGTCTCTGGTGGCATCTTGATTTGAGAGCTGAGTCAGGGTCTAACCCACAGAAGTGAAAGTGAAATATGTCAAGTTAGTGTTGTTTTAAGCCATCAATGGTTTCAGTAATTCCTTATACCAATGAGAAACTAATACACATACAGTTAAAATAGATATAAAGTTAAGAGTGAAAAAATTACTTGAGTTGTTTATGAAATGAGAAAGACCCTATCAGATGGGATGAGTAGAGAAGGCATCACAGAAAAGGGAAATTTGATATAGTACTTGAAAGATAAGCTGGATTTGGTCTCCTGGAGGTATTTAACAGGGACATTTTGAGCCAAAGTTACAGTGTGTATGAAGAATGGCCAGAAGGAAGCATTCTGTGGTGAACAATGGCTATAGGAGACTCATGCCTTGCAACAGCTAAAGTTGCTAGTAGCACTGCATCTAGTGCTATTGTTAAAAATTAAAATATGTACAGTAATAACTAAAACTAAAACTCATCAGAACCATCTACTCATTGAGATGGACACCATCACTAACAGCACTAACAAGCCATTTGGGGTTTTTATGACCCAGTTGACTCATATCAGAAGGAAAGAATTTAGCTTACAAATCTTTTGAGGAAATTTTGTATAGAATAACAATTATAAGAGTAATAATATGCAAAAAAAAAAAAAGCCAAAAAGCAACATTTAATGTTTACTATATGTGGAGGACACAGTGCTTTCTAAACACTGAATTTAATCCTTAGACTTTCTGGAATTGCATGTGATTATTGATCTCATATAATCTAATAACAGTACTTTATCTTAGAAAAGGTTTGTAGGTGATGGGTGGCAGAGTTGGGATTTAAATCAGTGCTATATTTTAGGAGGCAAAATCTTACCCAGCTAATATCTCCCATGTACTACAAATAAGAAATGAATTATGAATACAGCTGCTTTAATTTTAAAAACAGTTTGAAGACTCCAGGGCAATGAAGAATATCTTCATTTACTGTCTTCCAATTGACTAAAAAATTAATAAAGTATGTTTAGTTCATATTTCCTTGTATTATACTTTAAGAAAATGTAGTGGTAAAAATGAACAAACCATCCATCTCAGAGTAAAAGATAAAATATAGGAAATGTACTTCCAGTCCTTCCATACTTTGTTGCCAAAGGGGTTTCCCAGACCTGCCATTCTTACTTAATGAATTGCACAGTAGATCTGGAATCCTTGAAGTCCATTTCATGTTTTCCAACTAGAGTCAAAGTTTTCATCCTCAGAGGCCAATTAAAGATCCCAGGAAGGCTTGCTCTAATGGGCAAATTAGAGGAAGCTTAGTAAGAATGTTTCATTTTATAGATAAAGAAATGGTATTTGGAGGAGTGAAATTATTTCCCAGGTTACCCACTTACCATCACCCTGTGCTAAATGCTGGAGTTACCATGCTAATTAGGTGCAGCACTGTCTTCAAGATCCTTTACATTGCTGTCAATCTTGAGGTGTCATTCTTTCCAAAACAAGCTGGAAAACTATAGAGAGTAGGTGCAAATAACTTTTCCTATAAGACATAGCTTTCTTTTTTAAGAGTTATTATTACCTCTATGGTGAATTTAAAGAGATGCTGATGGCATCCCAAGAAGAACCTGTAGGCTCCTACCCTGATCCCAGTTACAAGACGGGAACTCTCCTTGTCCAGCTTCTACGGGTCCTGTCAGCTCGTGTGTGCCCTTCAATTAAGAATTACTTTTAGCATCAGAGAAATACTTTGCCAAAATGTCCTTGGAGGTTAGTGTCTTCCCCTAGAGGAAATCAACAGCCAATGACTTACAGAGAGTGCAACAGTCTTGCCCTCTTGTTACATGAAGGGACAATTTGATGATGCCATTCCTACTCCTTAGTTCACTGTAGGGTCAGGCTAAGATTGGACTCTCATTGAGACAGCATGCTTGCTTGATTCCTTTTCCAGTTCTGTCCTACCTCACTCATTTTCCTGTAGGTTTTACTGAAGAGCACTCACTTGCTCTGCTCCTAGGAAACTCACCTAAATCAATGTCACATTTGTGTAATTGTCCTTCATGACTTCCAATATTAAAAAAAAAATTAGAAGACCTAGTTTCTTTCACTTGGTCTACAGAAAGTGTAACTGCTATATTTCTTTTGTTTGTTTGTTTGTTTTTTCTTTTATTTTAATACATGACAGTAGAATGCATTTGGACATTTTATACTTATATGGAGTACAACTTTCCTTGCTTCTGGTTGTACATGATGTGGAATTATATTAGTTATGTATTCATATATGCAAATAGGAAAGTAACATTCGATTCATTCTACTAACTTTCCTACTCCTACTTTCCCTCCCTTCCCTTCATTTCCCTTTGTCTAATCCAAGATACTTCTATTTTTCCCTAACCCCTGCCACCTCATTGTGAGTTAGCATCCACATATCAGAGAGAACATTGGGCCTTTGGTTTTTGGGAATTGGTTTATTTCGTTTTCAGTTTCATCCATTTACTAGCAAATGCCATAATTTCATTTCTTTCTATGGCTGAGTAATATTTCATTGTGTATATATACCACATTTTCTTGATCCATTAATCTGTTAAAGGGTACCTATATTTCTTAATGTCACTCTTTTCTAGAGATATCACACTCTTAAAGAAAACATTCTTTGGGAAGAGACAGAATGAAAGGTATACATTGTGGAAGCCATTTTAGCTCTAGGTGTCTCAAGACCTTTCTCAGATATCTGAGATTGGTGGGGAGTAACTGTACTCCTGGTCTCCTAACTTCTGGTCCAGTCCTTTGTCCTTAACTTACTCCCTGCCATCTTAAACAATGATTTCAGACTTAGTGTGATTCTTTGCAGAAAGACATTACTGAGCTCTTTCCAAGCTCTCAGGTAAGGAACAGGAGTCACAAAAATCCTGCCTCTTCAGCAGTGGCCCCAATCTGAGACTGAAATGTTTACACTTAAAATTTGTTATTGCAGCAACATGGACCTTTTTCTTTAAAGAGATGCACTGGCCAGAATGAAAGAGAAAATATATCTCTCTTGAAGGAATAGATAAATGAGTAACAGAGTGACTTGGCTGGCTGACTGAATGAATGAATGAATCAGTGAGTGAGTGGATTGACTATCTTTCAGTGTCCTGGCGGAGTAAGTACTCTACTTCTGTCTATTCTGCAGTCATTAGAAGTATACTAAAAAAACAATCTACCAAAAACTCAGAAGAGAAAGGCAAGTTAGGATTTCTCTTTCTCTTTACTGTTTATTTTCTTTTCAATCCTCTTTCTGTATCATCAGAGCATATGAATTGTTTGGGAATTAGTTAGGGAAAGTATTATAGTTGGACTTATTCTCATTTCAAGATACCCAGTAACTTCTACTGAGTTTGTTTATTGCCAGTCTCTTCAGAAACGAGATTTCTGTTCCTTAAGAGACATGAGATTTTCAAAATTAAGCCTGTTTGAGAGGGAAAAAAAAAAAACTTTTTGAACTTATGAAGCATATATTTGAGAACTGTATTATGCTTAACAGTGGTATAACTTGGAAGTATTTAGTTCTTTATGTATGTTATAGCTATACTATGAAAGAACATATCAACACATGAGATTTTACACTGCATTTGAAGTAAATGATTAGCTTACTTAGCAATACAGGGGTTGAAACACATATTACTTTTAGATGAGATATTACAAAATGAATCAAAGATTAAGTTAAAGCACATGGGTAGAGAAAATTTATTGTAGAAAGTTTAGAAGTTTGTCCTTTATCTAAAACTCATGCCAGAAAAGTTGTCCTGTGGAAGCCTCAGCAGAAAGGACTGCTGCATAGACTGTTTTTCTTTTCTCTTTTTTCTTTTTTCACAGCATCCCCCTATCAGAGCAGTTGGAACACAGGGCTACTCTACTGTTGTTTCATTCTCAAAATGCCCTAGTACTTTCTCATGCTGCCTCTGGGATAGCACAGGGTTTTGCCTATAATTGTTAAATTGCTGACCTCAAGAGCTGGGGGAGTCAGTGTGAAGACCAACTGATTCTGAAATATCACTAAGGCAAAATGACTTTTGAAAAGGAATTAAAATATGTGGGTGTATTTTTATAATTTAAAAGAAAATGGCTTCAAGTCAAAGAGTGCATTGTAATACTTCTTTGTAAACACGTCCTTTAGAGTTAAAATAGATATATTAAGTTCTTTGGTTTAATTTAATATTGATTGTCCTACAGAGGAATAATATAGACATGGAATTACTTTAAATGGTAATGACTGAACAATAAACTGAAACAAAAAAGACAAAGGCAAGTATATAGTATGGTTATGTACAATGGTACAGCTTACATGAATTGTAAGGTAAGCAAGGACCAATGGAACATAGTCAGGCCGTCTTACATGAGCCCTCCTGGGGACATTAAATTCATTGATGCTGTCATTTTCCTCCTTATCATTAGAATAAGATACCCAGATGTTCATGGCTTACTTCCTTGGCAAATAATAACATAAATAAACTATTTCATTCTGACCTTTACATTTATCTCTCATTTGAATTCCTACCATAAGCTGTCCTGCCAATTATATTTCTGACAAACAATAAGGAAGGATTGGAGTGGACAGCCATTCAAAATAAGTGTTCAAAGATATTGTCCTGATACATTATTCTCAGAATACATTTTATAAGACTAGCAGGTGCTAAGGAAATGCACTGATAAGAGAATGAGCTGAGTGAGCAAATGGAAAACAATGAAGTGTGTTTGGTGCACTACCATAATTGAATTTCACAAAAGCCAGAGTGAAAATTAAAAGGAAAAGGTCCTATACAAAATTAATCACGTATTCTTTGTTGTAAATTTTTAGTTTCTTGGTTCATCAAGAATGTGTTCATACATCTATAAAAGCAAATATAGCTTTCTCTTCTCTAGGTTAGCATGATTTCATCCTGGGTGGTTTCTGAGCTAGATTTCTTTGAAATCTTTTATATAAGGTTACAGTTGCAAACTAATTACCATCTTTTTCCCTCACACAGACTTTCCCATCAGTAGATGTACTAGTTTCAGCTTCCACCAGAGATAAATTTTCTGATGCTGAAATTGGTGTGAAGTTATTATAATAAAGAGTAGAAAGTCAGCATATTTCTGCTTGGAACACTTCTATCTTGCCTGTTTGGGTCACTTACTTATATTTACTTTGATACTTACCTGAATGTGCAATTGCTTCCCTTCTCTGAGATTTATATTCCTCTACCATGCCGTCCGGACAGTCACAAGGTTTAGAAGTTTGTGGAGGGGTGGAATGGTAAATGATAATGACTAATGAAATGGCAAGTTGTCCTGGAGTACCAAGCTGGCTCACACAGAGTTATCAAGTTCTTTGGTTTTAACAAGCGGAGAAAGAGATGCAAAGAGGAATTGAGTGGTCCAAGAATCAGAGTTTAGAATTAGAATGGACTTCCAGGAGAGCACGTAGGTTCTAGAAGTTGAGAATTTATGTGTAATTATGAAATGTTACATGCTTGACCAAAATGATACTTTTGCTGTGTGATCATGGGCCTTGGAACCAAGTTTTCTTATCTTGTTAGAGAAAATTCCATGAAGTTTTAGGTGTCAGACATCTTCTGTACTTCCCTTTGTAAATGTGTTCAATTTCCACTGCCATCAGCCAAGTTCAAAGCCATTTTTAGTGAAAACAACAAAAAGCTAATGGAATGTGTGGATTCAGTGCTTCTTTCAAGGCCACATGATTGTCAGGATGGTGGTATACTGTCTCGCTTTTTCTCCCATGTGCATTACTTAAATAAATATCCTGGAATCATGGAAGTTGTGAATCTTCAGTTTTTTTATGCTTTATCTCATGTTTCCTATACACTGTATAAACACACATGCCGATATGTAGAGAGTAAATGAGTTTCCCAGGTCACATGTTTCTCTTGTTCATTCTGAGCCAGGGTCAGAGCTCTCAATTCTAACTTACATATACATATTCTTCTTTCATTCTATGCTATTACCTCTATCAGTGTAACCTAGAGAAGTTTCTCAGAATCAGAACCACCAGTGATGCATTATTTAAATATCACACTGCACCTTGCATGTAGCTGGAGCAAAGACATTTCCTATGGAAAATAAATGGATTCAAATTCAACCCATTCACTGGGTAACCTACACAACTAATAGGGCAAGAGGGCAAGCTGGAAGAAACAAATCAAAAAGATGATAGGCAAGCATCTAGAAGTGGAGTGATAATCTGTGTCATTCATATGTCTTTTGGACACTGTTCTGATGGTAACTTCACAGCATCAAGATACTGTGAATGCTCTCTCTGCTTTCCCCTTGCTCTTAATCCTTGACTTCTCAGAAGTAAACTGTTTCATTACCTTTGCATCAGCAAAAAGATATTTGATGTGTGCATGACTGTGTGTGTATGTGATGCACACATGCATGATAGGATCGAGAAGCAGTATGGCATGGAAATATTCAGCTGCAAATCTAAGTCCATGAGCCACACTCTCCTGGAAATGATTTTCCTGCCACACAGAAATTTACTAGTCTTACATTCCAAGAAGCCCTGACTTGCCACAATACCATAGACACTTTTTACTTCTGGGGGCTCTTTCCTTCTCTCTTTCTAGCTGTATCCCCTAGACTTCAGCCATTTTATTGTTGTCATTTATTTTGCATTAACATAAACAGGCCAGTTAAAAATTGGTCAGACTAGTCATATGTACTGCTTGGTCAACGTGCACACTTAACTCTCCTGAAAGGTGTGTAGCCCTAAGTAACTTAGAACATAGAAACCGTGCTTCGAACACACAGACACATTTTCCCCCGCAAATCCTAATGGAGAGAGAACTCAGGACACATGTCTTTCCTTCAAGTGGAAATTTTCATTGTCTCCAGTATGACCCACTTCCTTAAGCAAGAATCTTGTACTATAAACGTCCTGGATCATTCAAAGAGTTAAAATTATGAATTTCACATCTCTCTAGATAGACCTTAGAAAAAGAAGAAGAATCTCTGGCAGATCACAGGCTAACAAAGGTAACAGATGTTGAATTGGAAACTGCACAGTTTAGAGAAGGAAAATTAATTTGTGAAAAAATAGTGTTTTTTCCCCTGTGTGTGTTTTTAATGGCCTTAGCAAAGCAGAATGAAAATATTTGCATTGTCTGCAATCAATTTACATGCTTAAGTATTTGTTTTTCTTCCTGTCCTCGACATTATATGTTCAGTAATAGCTCACAGAGTGGAAAGCAGGGTCAGGAGATGCTGTGTGTCTTTGGCATCCAGCCTGCTGTTAGAGAGAGTCTTAGTCTACAGTGATGTCTCAGAATTTCATTACTCATTTCTTTGTGCACAATTTGCTGAATACATTGCTAACATAGAATAGACATGTTTTCCATCTCTTGGGTGAAACTTCTTCTCTCTCTCCCATGTAACTTAACCCTTCCATCTCACTTCTCCAGAGCATCATATAAAACAGCCTTTCTTTTATCTTCAATGCATTGTGGAGCACTGTGAAATATTTAAGCTAGACAAGCAGAGAGATGGTGGAGAATTTTATAAAACTGTTTTACCCAAGTATTGAGTGTGTTACTTTAAAAAAAATATTTTTGAGGGGATCCAAGATGGTGGACTAGAGGGTGACTGCATCTCCTGTCACTCCAGAACCCAGGATTCAAGAAGGGGAAGCATTGAGAGACTCGGACTAACATAGAGCCGCGGGGTGAGTCTCTCCCACCAGGTGAAGCTTGGCCTGGGAGGCAGGCCCGGACAGGGGCAGCTTCTCGGAGCAGGGCAGGGAAGCTAGAGTCTTCCCCAAGCAGCCCTGCTCCCTCCGGTGGCAGGTTCATTCCACAGCCAGCTTCGTGGAGCAGGCCGCCCAGTGAGAGCCTTTCCGCACAGAGCCAGCTCCAAGCCCCGGACCCAGCAGTGGGGCCCGGCCCGCAGGCGGCTTCTGAGACCAGGGCAGGGCAGCCAGAGACTTCCCCAAGCAGCCCTGCTCCCTCCGGCGGCAGGTGCGAGCTACAGCCAGGTCCTTGGAGCAGACCTGTGCAGTAAGAGCTTTTCCACACAGAGCCAGCGCCCAGCCCTGAAACCAGTAGCGGTCTAGGGGCAGCTTTCTTCAGAAGCACTGCATTATCAGGCTACTGAAGGGTGAGAGGTGATATACTGAAAATCTACAGGGACACTATAAGCCAAAGAGGAAATCTGCAATATCTCAGAGTCCCACTGATATCTGACCAATATGAGAAAACAAGGGAAGAAAATGTCCCAAACAAACCTAGATACTATATCAATAAAACCCAATGACAGCAGAGCAGAAGAAATGTCAGAAAGGGAGTTCAGAATGTACAAAATTAAAACAATCAGGGAAGCAAACGAGGAGAAGAAAGAGCAAATGCAGGCATTGAAGAGGAGATGAAAGAGCAAATGCAGGCATTAAATGATCACACCGATCAACAGTTAAAAGAGCAAATATGGTAAGCAAGAGATCATTTCAATAAAGAGTTAGAGATACTGAAAAAAACAAACAAACAAACAAACAGAAATCCTTGAAATGACGGAAACAATAAACCAAGTTAAAAACTCCATAGAAAGCATAACCAATAGGATAGAATACCTGGAAGACAGAACCTCAGACATTGAAGACAAAATAATTAATCTTGAAAACAAAGTTGACCAAACAGAGAATATGGTAAGAAATCATGAACAGAATCTACAAGAATTATGGGATATCATGAAAAGGCCAAATTTAAGAATTATTGGGATTGAGGAAGGCTTAAAGAAACAAACCAAAGAAACGAACAATCTATTCAATAAAATAATATCAGAAAATTTCCCAAATCTGAAGAATGAAATGGAAAACCAGGTACAAGAGGCATATAGGACTCCAAATATACAAAATTACAACAGACCCACACCAAGGCACATTATTATGAAAATACCTAACATACAAAATAAAGACAGAATTTTAAAGGCTGCGAGAGAAAAGAACCAAATTACACTCAGGGGGAAACCAATAAGAATATCAGCAGATTTTTCAATCCAGACCCTAAAAACTAAAAGGGCCTAGAACAACATTTACCAAGCCCTGAAAGAAAACGGATGCCAACCAAGAATCTTATACCCAGCAAAACTTACTTTCAGATTTGACTACGAAATAAAATCCTTCCATGATAAACAAAAGCTAAAAGAATTTACAAAAAGAAAGCCGGCATTACAGAACATTCTCAGCAAAATATTCCATGAGGAAGAGATGAAAAACAACGATGCAAATCAGCAATGGGAGGAACTAGCCTTAAGGAATAGCCAAATAAAGGAGAAACCAAATCATGTCAAAAAAAAAAAAAACAAAAATGAGTCAAATGACTGGGAATACAAATCATATCACAATAATAACCCTGAATGTTAATGGCCTGAACTCATCAATCAAAAGACATAGACTGGCAGATTGGATTAAAAAGAAAAATCCAACAATGTGCTGCTTGCAAGAGACTCATCTCATAGAAAGAGATACCCATAGACTAAAGGTGAAAGGATGGGAAGAAACATACCATGCACATGGACACAGCAAAAAAGCTGGAGTATCCATCCTCAAATCAGAAAATGTGGACTTTAAGCCAAAACTAGTCAGAAGGGATAAAGAAGGACATTACATACTGCTTAAGGGAAGCATAAATCAGCAAGACATAACAATCATAAATATCTATGCCCCCAACATTGGCTCATCCATGTACGTCAAACAAATCCTTCTCAATTCCACAAATCAAATAGACCACAACACAATAATACTAGGCGATTTTAACACACCTCTCTCACTGCTGGATAGATCTTCCAAACAAAAATCGAATAAAGAAACCATAGGTCTCACTAACACAATCAACAATTTAGACTTAACCGACATATACAGAATATACTATCCAACAAAGAACGAATACACTTTCTTCTCAGCAGCACATGGATCCTTCTCTAAAATAGACCATGTCTTATGCCACAAAGCTACTGTTAGCAAATACAAGAAGATAAAGATACTACCTTGTACTCTATCAGATCATAATGGATTGAAATTACAAATAAATGATAGAATAAAAAACAGAAATTTCTCCAATACCTGGAGATTAAATAATATGCTATTATATGATGAATGGATAACAGAAGACACCAGGAGGAAAATAAAAAATTTCTTAGAAGTAAACGAGAACAAAGACACATCATATCAAAATCTCTGGGACACCATGAAAGCAATACTTAGAGGAAGATTTATTTCACTGAGTGCATTCAACAAAAGAAGTAAAAATCAACAAATAAACTACAACACTATAGTTCAACGCCCTAGAAAAAGAAGAATAGACCAACACCAAAAGTAGTAAAAGATAGGAAATAGTTAAAATCAGAGCTGAAATCAACGAAATTGAAACAAAAGAAACAATCGGAAAATTAACAAAATAAATAGTTGGTTCTTTGAAAAAATAAACAAAATTGATAAACCCTTAGCCACATTAACAAAGAGAAAGAGGGAGAAAACTCAAATTACTAAAATTCGGAATGAACAAGGAAACATCATAACAGGCACGAGGGAAATACAAAACATAATTAGAAGCGATTTTGAAAATCTATATTCCAACAAAACAGAAAACCTCAAAGACATCAACAAGTTTCTAGATACATATGAATTAGCTAAACTGAACCAGGAGGACATACACAACTTGAATAAATCAATTTCAAGCAATGAAATAGAAGATGTCATCAAAAGCCTACCAACAAAGAAAAGTCCAGGACCAGATGGGTTCTCAGCCAAGTTCTACAAATTCCAATACTCCTCAAAGTATTCCATGAAATAGAAGAGGAGGGAACCCTCCCAAACTCATTCTATGAAGCCAATATCACTCTGATACCTATACCAGACAGTGACATAGCAAGGAAAGAAAATTTCAGACCAATATCCTTAATGAACATTGACACAAAAATTCTCAACAATATTTTAGCAAATGGCATACAAAAATATGTTAAAAATATAGTGCACCACGATCAAGTGGGTTTTATCCTAGGGATGCAAGGTTGGTTCAACATCTGGGAATCAATAAATGTCATTCACCATATCAACAGACTTGAAGTTAAGAATCACATGATTATTTCCATAGATGCAGAGAAAGCATTCGATAAAATACAGCATCCCTTCATGCTCAAAACACTAGAAAAAATATGGATACTGGGAACATTCCTTAACATTGTAAAGGCCATCTACGCTAAGCCCATGGCTAATATCATTCTAAATGGTGAAAAACTGAAAGCATTCCCCCTAAAAACTGGAACAAGGCAGGGATGCCCTCTTTCACCACTTCTATTCAACATCGTCCTTGAAACTCTAGCCAGAGCAATTAAACAAACCAAAGAAATTAAAGGGATATGAATAGGAAAAGAAGAACTCAAACTATCCCTGTTCGCTGATGACATGATTATATATTTAGAGGAACCTGGAAACTCCACCAGAAAACTTTTAGAACTCATAAGTGAATTCAGTAAATTAGCAGGTAACAAGATCAATGCTCATAAATCCAATGCATTTTTATATATGTGATGAATCTTCAGAAAGAGAAGTTAAGAAAACTACCCCATTCACAATGGCCTTGAAAAAAATACAATACTTGGGAATCAATCTTACAAAAGAGGTGAAAGACCTCTACAATGAGAACTACAGAACACTAAAGAAAGAAATTAAAGAAAACCTTAGAGGATGGAAAGATCTCCAGTGTTCTTGGAAGGGCAGAATTAATATTGTCAAAATGGCCATACTACCAAAAGGGCTATACAAATTCAATGCAATTCCAATTAAAATCCCAATGATGTACCTTACAGAAATAGAGCAAGCAATCATGAAATTCATCTGTAAGAATAAGAAACCCAGAATAGCTAAAGCAATCCTTGCAGAAAGAGTGAAGGAGGGGGTATTGCAATACCAGATCTTCAACTCTACTACAAAGCAATAGTAACAAAAACAGCATGGTATTGGTACCAAAATAGACAGGTAGATCAATGGTACAGAATAAAGGACATGGACACAAACCAAATAAATACAATTTTCTCATACTAGACAAAGGGGCCACAAATATGCAATGGAGAAAAGATAGCCTCTTCAGCAAACGGCATTGGGAAAACTGGAAAACCATATGCAACAGAATGAATTTAAACTCCTATTTCTCACCCTGCACAAAACTCAACTCAAAATGGATCAAGGACCTTAGAATCAGACCAGAGACCCTGCATCTTATAGAAGAAAAAGTAGGTCCAAATCTTCAACATGTCGGCTTAGAATCAGACTTCCTTAACAGGACTCCCCATAGCCCAAGAAATAAAAGCAAGAATCAACAACTGGGATAGATTCAAACTAAAAAGCTTTCTCTCAGCAAAGGAAACTATCAGTAATGTGATGAGAGAGCCTACAGAGTGGGAGAAAATCTTTGCCACTCATACTTCAGATAGAGTATTAATTTCCAGAATATATAAAGAACTCAAAAAACTCTACACGAAGAATATAAATAATCCAATCAACAAATGGGCTAAGGAAATAAACAGACACTTCACAGAAGAAGACCTACAAGCATTTAACAGATATATGAAAAAATGTTCAACATCTCTAGTAATAAGAGAAATGCAAATCAAAACTACTCTAAGATTCCATCTCACCCCAATTAGAATGGTGATTATCAAGAACACAAGCAACAATAGGTGTTGGCGAGGATGTGGGGAAAAAGGTACACTCATACATTGCTGGTGGGGTTGCAAATTAGTGCAGCCACTCTGGAAAGCAGTATAGAAACTAAAGCTTGGAATGGAACCACCATTTGACCCAGCTATCCCACTCCTTGGCCTATACCCAAAGTACTTAAAATCAGCATACTACAGAGATACAGCCACACCAATGTTCATTGCTGCTCAATTCGCCATAGCCCGATTGTGGAACCAACCTAGATGTCCTTCAATTGATGAATGGATAAAGAAACTGTGGCATATATATACAATGGAATATTACTCAGCCATAAAGAATGATAAAATTATGGCATTTGTAGGCAAATGGATGAAATCGGAGAATATCATGCTAAGTGAGATAAGCCAATCTGAAAAAAACCAAAGGACCAATGATCTCGCTGGTAAGCGGATGATGACAGATAATGGGGGGTGGGAGGGGTTAGCATTAGGGTTATGGTTAGGTTTAGGGTTAGGGTTAAGGAGGATGGCAAGAATGGAGGAAGGAAGGACTGTATAGAGGGAAAAGAGGGGTGGGAGAAGTGGGGGGAAAGGAACAAAGAATGAATCAAACAATATTACTCTATGTAAATTTATGATTACACAAATGATATGCCTTTATTCCATGTACAAATAGAGAAACAACATGTATCCCATTTGTTTACAATAAGAAAATATTTTCTTCTTGGTTTTGATGCTGATGAAAACTTACACTTTGGTGAAATGGTTCTGTTTAAGCTATTTACAATAGATTTCATAAAAATTCCTAACACACCCCCTATTTCAATGTCATTGAGATGACATGCAAGTATGGGAATATTTTTCAAATGTCTAACAGCATAGGACAGACTGGTCAGGATCACTAAGAGGAGAATGCCTCTGCAAAGAATTGTGGGTTTACCTTGATCCAACCCCTTCATGCATCATTGGATCTCTAGCATAACTGCATAGAATTTGTAGAATTTACTTGGGGCTTCCTGTCCCTCTATCCCTATTCACTACTTTAGTTAAGGGAATTAATAAAAAAAAAAATTTGTCTTATTTTGTGACTACTTGTAAAAGTCTTATTTTAATTAAGTGGAATACTATTTTGTTATCAGCTGCATTGCTTCCTTAGACTATATTTCTTTATGTTTATCATCCAATTATATAGTCAGATATTTTTGGTAGGTGATAATTTTTCCCCTCTACCTGTCAATTTTCTCAAAGTATTTTCAAAAAAGTTTTGCTGGGGTTAACTCTAAAGGAATTGTTTTTTATGTATTACAAACTTTTAAGTTCAAACAATTTGATTAAAAGGGGTAGCACACATCAAGTGAAAGTCAAGGTTTAATTCAAGAATGGAGCATTTTAGTTCACAGAAAGGAAAACTCTTCTAAGCTAATGTCAAGCAGATATTTTCTTACTACCATTATAAGCTCTTTCTAAAAAAGAAACTTTCTGTTTTTTCCCATTTGTCTCACAAATAACCTCAATAACTTGTAGGAGATGGTCATAGACAGGGCTAACACCTGAAGAAAAAAAAAAGAAATTTCAAATCGCAAGTCCTTAGGATTGTAGTCAGTAATTCTTTGTTAAAAAAGCTTAGACAATATATAATACATAGAGCTGGTGTGTGTAATATACACATACAGGCCCCAAAAGACCCCTGTAGAATTTCCTTTGATCAAAATTTTAGTACTTAACTGAAAATTACGACTTTGGTCTATGACCATACCACCCTGAACCTGCCTGACCTTGTCTGGCTTTTGGACACTTTGACTTTTATTTCTGCTGGATGCACCAAATACAAAAGCAAGTTGTTTAGCTCACAAATTGCTGTTCAGACCTTTTGCCACATGTGCATTCATTTACAGCAATGCTTGCAATACCATTTGATCTTAAACGCTCAACAGAAAATAAAAACACAGGGAGCTCGAATATTACCTCAATAAGTGTAGGGAAGCAAGAATTAAAGTGACCTTCAACTTTCAGATTTTTCTGTCCTTCCCGAAAGAAGGGATACACAGAGGTGCTAAGTTGATTTATGTTAAGTTTAAACCATTTCACTTCAGCAATGACCTTGTACCAATAAATGTTTAAGTATCTAGTTCTTCAGGGATCTGTGAAAAAATACCATTCTTAAAATAACACACATCTTCTGTGAGAGCTTTTGATTGCCTTAGAATTTATAGATTTTAAACAACTTTCACGGATGTAGGAACTAAGTGTGGCTACTATATACTTTACCTGACCTTTTACTGATAGGTTGAATGGTGCCCAAAATGAATGAAAAAAAGGAAACCCTAGAAACCAAGATATGCTTATTTTCTCATAATATCTGCTCCGCAGATGCTCATTTTGAGAACTGAGTAGAAGTTAAGTGGTGGCTTCCAGTCCTACTTTTCCTCTTACAGTTACCTTGATCATTATCCCACTAGTGAGACCAACTGATTTCTCTCAGTGTGCTTGGCTACAAAATAAAAGCAAAGGAAAAAATGATGCGCTAGTATTTTTTTTCATATTCTAAAAATTCTGGACTATGTCTCAAAATAAAGTTTAAATGAATCATAATTCAAGATACACGTATGATAATACTTTTATTATAGGGAATATTTTACACTGGAGAAAGGAAGTAATAAATATATAAAAAGCTATCATATTATTACTTTAATTATTATAATTTACCCAAAACTTGCTAACATAGAAGGTAAAATGAATATTTCAAAATTCCCCTTTGCCAGTTTTTACTAAGGAAAAGCAGAAATGTTTAGCTAATGGCTAGAGGAAGAATTTTCCCTTCAAAATTCTATAAAACATCTTGTTTTACCCAAAGCTGCTTGATTGATTTCCCCCTTGTTTTTATAGGAATTAAGTTGCTAGCAGCAATGAACATGAACACATTTTAATGAACCCTAAATTTCTAAGAGTAGACATTCACCTTAAATAACAAATCAGCCTGGGAGAGTTGATATGATGAGGTACAGTGGTTCTTACATTCTAAGTTCATCCCAAATCAGCATCTGTGTGTAGCCTAAGTTTAATAATGTTCAGATGACTTATGTAATTGTAGTTTTGTTTTCTTTTTCTCTGTGATATTCCATTGTGGCTTTTTTTTTTTCATTTTTTGACAAGAAATTAAGTTGTGTAAATTAATACTATAGCATCTTACAAAGATTTTTCAAGGATTTAAAGAAGAAATATGTTCTATCTATACATAGTATCATGTCAAATATTTAAAAGGGCAATATGTCATTTTTTTCTCATGGATTCATGGACTCATTATTTAATCTTGGTTTAGTGGAGTAAAACAAGCATTACTAGAATTTAAAATATGTTTAGAATCCTGACTTCTGCATTTACCAATAACTTTAGGCAGGCTACATAATCTCATTCCTAGCTTTCCATATGAAAAATGTGAGTAATAAAAACCAGAGATTGATAGAATTGAGTAGTTTCAAACATCTCCCACCCCAATACTCAGTCATTACTTTATTTTAGTTTACTAAAGTTTATATCAATAATCTTATAAAGCCCCAATTAAAATGCAATTAATATATTTCTTAAAAATGATGAAGGAGCTGGGCATGGTGGCACTCTACTGTAATCCCAATAGCTAAGGAGGCTGAGGCAGGAGGATTACAGATTCAAAAAAAGACTCAGCAACTTAGTGAAGCCCTAAGCAACTTAGCAAGGTCCTCTCTCAAAATTAAAATAAATAAATAAATAAATAAATAAATAGATAAATCAATAAAAAAGATCTTTCTATCATAACCTCCCCACTACAAAAAACCTCAGAGGGTAAGTGCAAGTGCCCCTGAGGTTCAAGGTTCAATCCCTGGTATCAAAAAAAAAAAAAAAAAAAAAAAAAAGAAAAAGAAAAAGAAAAGAAAGAAAAGGTGAAGGAAAGGATAATTGGAAAATTGAAGAATATAATGAAAAATATTATTATTTGCTTATGTTTAAAATATTAAAACTGAAACTACCAACCACAACCAAAGTACCATCTGTTTGGCTTAGATATGATAGTTAATGATATATTTCACTTCAAGAAATCTGACCAATTGATACAAAGCTCAAGCTCTGAAAGCAGATGGACCTGGATGACAATTATAACCCTGCTAGCCAAAAGATTCTGTGTAACCTCAACATCAAAGTCTCAGTCTCTATAAAATAAAGATAATGGTCAAATATACATCATGTTGTGTGGCTTAAATGCCACCAAGCACATAATGTATTTAATACTTTGCTAGGTGAATATGCTCAGTAAGTGCTATCAGTGATTTTTATTCTGAGAGAGACTCATGGTCTATTTTTGTCTGATACAATGTTTATTTCTTATACCAATCTGATGGTCCAGAGAGAAAGATAGGGTACAAGAGCTTTCTATCATAACCTCCCCACTACAAAAACCTTGGTTTGAACAATCCATGGGTGAGAGTATCTCTGTGGGAGTCTGAGTCTTCAGCAGAAGAGATTCAGCACAGTGCTGCCAAAAAAAAAAAAAAAAAAAAAAAAAAAACCTGAAAACAGACACATTGAAGAGGGTAAAAAGAATTTTGCTTTATTAATATCACCCCTCTCTCAAGGTGGCATATCTCAGTACTAAATTGCTCCTCTTCACCCACAATTTCTACCATAGAAGGAAGTAAATATGTAGTGAAGGAGAATTAAATTTTGATATAAAAAAATAACAAAATTATATAGTTATATTGTGTGCATGAAAAATATGTAATAACAAATTCCATCATTGTGTACAATATAATGCACCAATAAAAAATGTGGAAAAAAGGAAAAGACAATAGAGTGACTGAATGAATTTTAAAGGAAAGACCCAACTGTCTACTGCATACAAGAAACTCACTCACTTCAGCTTTAGAACACTTATAGATTAAAATTACCACAATAGAAAAAGATACTCCATTCAAAGGAAAACCAAAAGTGTGCAGGGATAGCTCTGCTTATATCAGACAAAATGGACTTTACTATGTTTTGAGGATGGTGTGCCCCTTTGTTTAATTTAAACCCCCTTGTGAGGATTAAGGTGATAGAAACTTAATCGAGGTATGGTGTTCAGAGGTAGGGCCTCTAAGAGGTGATGCATACTAGATGAGATCATCAAAGCAGCACCCCCATAACTGCCACACTATGTGAGAATAGGTAGAGAAACCAAGACACCTACATTCCCTGTCTCTCACTATGTAATTCACTGCCTCAGGACCCTGCCAGCAAGAATGCCTTTCAGAGACAGTCTCTTAAACTTGGACCAGAACACAACAGTGAACTGAAGTAAACCTCTTTTCTTTATAATATGCTCAATCTGTGGTATTGTGTTGCTGAAAACAAAAAGCAGACTGATACAGAAAATTGGTACCAATAGTGTTGTTACTACTAGTAATGAAAGTCTATGGAAGTGGCTTTGGGAATTGGGTAGCTGGTAGGGATGGAAGAGTGTAGAGGAACAGCCTAGAAAATGCTTTGCATACCATTCAATTTCAGTAAGGGCTCAGAATAACACAAGAAGACAAGCAAAAGGCTAAAACATGTTGAGACTGGAAAAGTGGTCATAACCAGAATGCTGATGCAAATGAGAATTATTCCGTGGGCGATTGTAGTAAAAAGTCACCCTTCTCCCATCACTGAGAAGAACTTGACTGAACTCTGTCCATGCTTTAGATTTTTATGGAAGGCTGCATTTAAGAATAATGAAAGAAAGGGCTGGAATTATAGTTCAATGGTAGAGCACTTGCCTAGCATGTGTTAGGCCTTGAGTTTGATTCCCAGTATCACAAATTAAAATAAATAAATAAATAAAAGAAAGATGAACTGGGGTCCCTGATGAGAGTGATGAGAGGAGTAATCTAAATAGCAGAGCATTCAGGCTGTTACTTTTCTACCTTTTAACTACATGCAGTAGTACTTGGGATCAATGGCATGACCTGAAAGGAAGCAAATTGAAAGGGAACCAAGGTGGAAAGATGTGAAAAATTCTCCATTTGACCAGAGAAGGGGCAAAGAAAAAGTGTGAAGGGTGCATCCCTTGCTTTGAAAAGCTTAGCAAGGATTCAAAGATAGGAGCTATGCATCAGGACAATGAGAAAGAGGGCCAAAAAGCATCTCAGAAATCTGTGAGGCTGCTCTTTCTTCTAACTGGCCCAGAAGCCTAGAAGAATTGCTTCAAAGAACAAGTCCAGAGCACACTTCACAGGCTCTCTGCTCTGAGCCATCTCACTTTTCCTGTGGGCTTTCCAATGAAGAGCTCTGCAGCCATGACAGCCATGATTCAAGCCAACCCAGGGGCATCTCATGTGGGTGGCACTCTATGATATCCCTATTCGGTGCTGATTTTGTGGATGTACAGACTGCCAAAGTTATGGGGTCATGGTGACTTGCACAGAGATTTTGAAGGAAAGCCTGGGACCCAGGCAGACGTTTGCTTCAGGTTGGAGCCCCTGCAGAGTTTCTTCACTGGGAAAATGGCTAGTGGAGCCCTGGGAGCCAATCTACAACGGGGACCCCAGGAAGGCAGAACCATTAGGGGTGCCCGTCTTTCATAGGCACATAGAACAGCTAAGTGACCTGTGATCTGAAAAGTCACAGGGGCTCTGCTGCTCAAGGCCTTGGGGACACATACTACACTCCATGCGCACAGGAAGCCAGGTGTGGGGCTTTAAGATTTAATGTCTGCCCTGCAGACTTGCTCTGAGCTGGTTGTTCCTTTCTACCTGCATTATCGCTCCCTTTTGGAATGGGAAGGTATGCCCGGTGGCTGTCCCACCACTGTGCATTAGGAGTAGATAACTCCTTTTTTTGATTCTATAGGCTCCCAATTGAAACTAGTTTGCCTTGCTTCTCTGAAGAGACTTTGTACTTTGGAATTGATGTTGGAATGAATTAAAACTCCTCTGAAAAATTATATGGTAACAAATTGGATAGCATAGATGACATGGATAAATTTCTGGAGGCAATTTACAAAGGCTCATGAATCATGATGAAGTTGAAAATCTAAATAGACTAAAAACAAGTAATGAGATTCAGTCGTTAATCAGGAATCTCCTGTCAAAGGGAAACCCTGGACCTGATGACCTTACTGGTGAGTTATATCAAATATTTGAACATCTAACAGCAATCCTTCTCAAATTCTTCCAGAAACATGGAAGAGGAGAAAACATCTGTAAACTTGTTTTACAAGGCTAGTATCACCCAGACATGAGAGCTGGAGAAGGGCACTGCAAGAAAAGAAAATTTCAGGCCAATATTCTTAATGAACATAGATGCAAAAATTTTCAACAAAATCCATGTTAAAAGGATCATACACCATGACCACGTGGCATTTACACCTGGGATGCAGGCTAGACACAGGAAGACAAATACTGCCTCTTTTCACTTACATATAGAATCTGGAAAATTCAAATGCATGCAAACGAGATGTCAAAGGTGGTTACAAGGGAGAGAGGGAAAGAGAGAGAAGAAAAGGGAAAGTGGGGAGATGTTGGTCAAAGGGTACAAAGTTGTCGTTATAAGATGAAAAGTTCTAGAGATTTAATGTACACTTGGTACATAAATAGTTAATCATCGGTACACTGGAAATTTGCAGAGTAGATCTTAAATGTTCTTTCCACAAAAATTGTAGCCATGTAAAGTGATACATATGTCAATTACCTTGATTGTGGTAGTCATTTCATCATGTATACATATATCAAAAATTACCATGTATACATTAAATACATGCAATTTTATTTGTTAGTTATACCTCAATAAAACTGGGAGAGAAAACTTTATTAATTTATGAATATATTGGACGAAGAAGTAGCCTATCTATTTAGTTATATGTAGTAGCATTGTCTTTTAAATGTCCTGAATCCTTCAGACTGGTAGAGGTCTTCCATATTATAGGAATAGGTAAATACTATAGTTCTCTGGGACTTCATCCTATGGATTTCCCTGGGATGGGTTAAGAAATTCCAAATCATCATTTTCTAAGCTTATGTCACAGGGTAGGTAGATTTCTGATAGCCCTCAGTCTAAATCTTCATTCTGAATCCTTAAATATTGAAGTAGCCCCCTTTTAAAACTTAAATGTTTTTCTGCTACAATTTTATTCATTATTCGATTAATAACACATTTTTTAAGGAACTGGGGATTGAGCCCAGTAGCACCCTTCTGCTGAACCACATTCCCAGCCCTTTTAATTATTTTGAAACAGTCTCACTAAGTTGTTCAGGTTGGCCTTGAACATGAGATCTTCCTGCCTCAGCTTCCCAAATTGCTGGAATGACAGAAGCCATCACGTCTGGCCTATTCATAACACTTTGATTATAATGAAGCCACTTGAGTCTTAAGTAAGAATATGGTCTTCATTATTATATTGCTTTGGCCCACCTGAGTAGGATATGGGAAACCAAATATTAAAATGGAAAACTTTAAAAGAAATTTAATTGATAGTAGTAAACACATTACACTGTGAATTTCCCACTTTTTCAAAGTGTTTTGATTTATTTCATAAGAATATATTTTTAAACAAGAATTCTTGATGTACTTTAACACTGGAGGGTGTTAAATGATGGATATTTGCTAACTCTGGTCAAGTCAGTTGGTGTTTAGATCAAATTGGCAACTTATTAGTCTTGGTTCTATGTAGCAATTAAATCAGTTAACTAGAAAGAGTGAATACAATTACAGATATCAATTAGTGTTGAGTTTATATTGTCAACTAGACAATAGATTGCTAGGTATAATAATCTAGAAAACAAACTCATAAATTCTGTGAGGTTGGGTACCTCTCAGAAGGTAGGCATAAACAAAGATGGTATAAACTTTATGTTAATGAACATTCCTAATGGCTACCAGGGGAAAAGCTTTTACTGGAATTATCTTTTGTAAGTCCTCCTCATTAAGGGGTATGGTCTTCCTAAAATGAGTAATTATCCATCATTTCCAGAACTACATGTCAACCATACCTAGAGGAGTTGTTACTACTTCTTTCCAGGTAACCCCAGTCCTTCGTAGAATTAATTTGGTGACAGCCAATAATGATTTTAACTGGCCCCTGATGCTGAAATGCACAGATGGCTTTCTTCCTGTGTGGTGCAAGGAACACTTCTAAATTTCTGAGAGAGTTCTATCACTCCTCAAAGAATTTCCTGACAGCAGTGACATTTGGCCTAATAATTTATTCACTCCATTTCAAGTCTTCCCTGCAGTGACTTTCATAACCAGGAAAGCTTCTGTCTTAGAGTCACAGCTACCAACATCTGCTGCCAATATTTGACTTGAAGTGTCCCAACTTCTCATAAAAAAAAAAAAAATACATAAGACCACTTCATTTAATGCTTTCAGGCTATATTCCTGAAAATAATGTCAAACTCTTATAAAGTTACATAGGGGGACCTCTCTCAAAGTTATTAATGGGAAAACTTTTGAAGAGATCATTGGAATAAGATTGAAAATTTTTCATAAAATGTTACCTGAAGTGTGATAAATCAAACTCCGTCTAATTAACAAATAATTTAATCATAATAGAAAATACTCAAAAGATATATACCCAAACAATCATTGTTGTCAACAGAGGAGGTGCCAGTTTCTTGTGTTCTATGTTTCAAAAATATTATGAAATAATTATGAATCAGAAAAAAATGTTTAAAATGCTAAAATAGTGGCTATGTAGATTAGAAGTAAACACAAACATAACTATAACAGAATATCTTTCAGAATTTTGAGTTATAAACTTTAATGATTTTGTAGCATTTATACCAATTATCTATTATTATTTAATATATTTTAAAAATCATAGAGGGATGCTTTTTACTTCTGCATAGCTTCCATTCTTTCTACCTCTTTTCATTTTTACTTATATCTGTCCTCTTTTTACTTTCCTCTATGTATCTGGACTTTTAACATGAAGCATAAAGGACAAATTAGACTAGCAACTCTACTGGAAAATAGCTCACCAGCTGGGGTTGGGCTTTCAAGCTGTTTTTTCTCAGGACTTGTAAAGACACCATTAAAAATTGTCAGTAACCCCCAAATCACTTTTCTTTATGTTATTTATATGTATTAACATTTACCACATCAGAAATTAAAAGTGATCATTGTTTAAAACATTATAAATGACCTTAAAAGATAATAAGACCGGATCCAAGATGGCGGACTAGAGGGTGACTGCATCTCCAGTTGCCCCAGAACCCAGGATCCAAGAAGGGGAGGCATTGAGAGTCTCGGACTAAAATAGAACCACGGGGTGAGTCTCCCCCACCTAGCGAAGCTCAGCTGGGCAGCAGGCCCGGATTCGAGTGGCTTATTAGAGTGGGACAGGGCAGATAGCGTCTCCCCCAGGCAGCTCGGTGCAGTCTGACAGTGGGCTCCGCCCACAGGGACAGATCCTCCAGCCTCTCGGAATAGGCCCTCCAGTGAGAGCCCTTCTGCACAGAAGAAGCGCGGCCAGCTCCGGCCCGCCACAGCCAGCTACAGCCCGCCCCACTGCCAGCTCCAGCCCGCCAGCAGGTTGCTTCAGTGACCAGCACAGGGCACCAGGGACTTCCCCAAGCAGCCCAGCCCCCTCCAGCGGGAAGCGCCTCTCTAGGCTAGCTTCTCGGGGCAAATCACCCAGTGAGAGCCTGTCTACACAGAGCCAGCCACAAGTCCCCAAGCCAGTGGAGACCTCCAACCTACAACCAGCCTCTGGACCAGGGCTGTGCAACAAGAGACCTCTCCAGGTCTCTCTCCCTGGAACCAGTAGCAGGCTAGGGGCCGCGTTCTTTGGAAGCACTGCATTATCAAATTAATCCAAGACTTCTGGCTACAGAAGGCTGGTAGGTGATACACTGGAAATCTACAGGGTCACTATAAGCCGATAGAGGAAATCTACAATATCACAGAGTCCCATAGACATCTGACCAATATGAGAAAACAAGGAAAGAAAATGTCCCAAACAAACCTAGATACTATATCAATAAAACCCAATGACAGCACAGCAGAAGAAATGTCCGAAAGGGAGTTCAGAATGTACATAATTAAAACAATCAGGGAAGCAAATGAGGAGATGAAAGAACAAATGCAGGCATTAAATGAACGCACTAATCAACAGTTAAAAGAGCAAATAACGGAAGCAAAAGAGCATTTCAATAAAGAGTTAGAGATACTGAAAAAAAAAACAAACGGAAATCCTTGAAATGAAGGAAACAATAAACCAAGTTAAAAACGCCATAGAAAGCATAAACAATAGGATAGATCACCTGGAAGACAGAACTTCAGATATTGAAGACAAAATATTTAATCTTGAAAACAAGGTTGACCAAACAGAGAAGATGGTAAGAAATCATGAACAGAATCTACAAGAATTATGGGATATCATGAAGAGGCCAAATTTAAGAATAATTGGGATTGAGGAAGGCTTAGAGAAACAAACCAAAGGAATGAACAATCTATTCAATGAAATAATAGCAGAAAATTTCCCAAATCTCAAGAATGAAATGGAAAACCAAGTACAAGAGGCGTATAGGACTCCAAATATGCAAAATTACAACAGACCTACACCAAGGCACATTATTATGAAAATACCTAACATTCAAAATAAAGACAGAATTTTAAGGCCGCGAGAGAAAAGAATCAGATTACATTCAGGGGGAAATCAATAAGAATATCAGCAGATTTTTCAGTCCAGACCATAAAAGCTAGAAGGGCCTGGAACAACATTTACCAAGCTCTGAAAGAAAATGGATGCCAACCAAGAAGTTTATACCCAGCAAAACTTACTTTCAGATTTGATGATGAGATAAAATCCTTCCACGAAAAACAAAAGCTAAAGGAATTTACTAAAAGAAAGCCGGCATTACAGAACATTCTCAGCAAAATATTCCATGAGGAAGAGATGAAAAACAACGATGAAAATCAGCAACGGGAGGAACTAGCCTAAAGGAATAGCCAAATAAAGGAGAAACCAAATCATGTCAAAAAACAAAAATGAGTCCAATGACTAGGAATACAAATCATATCACAATAATAACTGTGAATGTTAATGGCCTGAACTCATCAATCAAAAGACATAGACTGGCAGATTGAATTAAAAAGAAAAATCCAACAATATGCTGCCTGCAAGAGACCCATCGCATAGAAAGAGATACCCATAGACTAAAGGTGAAAGGATGGGAAAAAACATACCATGCACACGGACCCAGCAAAAAAGCTGGAGTATCCATCCTCATTTCAGATAATGTGGACTTTAAGCCAAAACTAGTCAGAAGGGATAAAGAAGGACATTACATACTGCTTAAGGGAAGCATAAATCAGCAAGACATAACAATCATAAATATCTATGCCCCGAACATTGGCTCATCCATGTATGTCAAACAAATCCTTCTCAATTCCAGAAATCAAATAGACCACAACACAATAATACTGGGCGATTTTAACACACCTCTCTCAACGCTGGATAGATCGTCCAAACAAAAATTGAATAAAGAAACCATAGATCTCAATAACACAATCAACAAACTAGACTTAACCGACTTATATAGAATATATAGAATATACCATCCAACAAAGAACGAATACACTTTCTTCTCAGCAGCACATGGATCCTTCTCTAAAATAGACCATGTTTTATGCCACAAAGCTACTGTTAGCAAATACAAGAAGACAGAGATACTACCTTGTACTCTATCAGATCATAATGGACTGAAATTAGAAATAAATGACAGAATAAAAACCAGAAACTTCTCCAATACTTGGAGATTAAATAATACACTATTATACAATGAATGGATAACAGAAGACATCAGGAGGGAAATTAAAAAATTCTTAGAAGTAAATGAGAACATCACCCCAATTAGAATGGCAATTATCAAAAATACAAGCAACAGGTGTTGGCAAGGATGTGGGGAGAAAGGTACACTCATACATTGCTGGTGGGGCTGCAAATTAGTGCAGTCACTCTGGAAAGCAGTGTGGAGATTCCTTAGAAAACTTGGAATGGACCCTCCATTTGACCCAGCTATCCCACTCCTTGGCCTATACCCAAAGGATCTAAAATCAGCATACTACAGAGATACAGCCACATCAATGTTCATAGCTGCTCAATTCACAATAGCCAGACTATGGAACCAACCTAGATGCCCTTCAATTGATGAGTGGATAAAGAAACTGTGGTATATATACACAATGGAATATTACTCAGCCATAAAGAATGACAAAATTATGGCATTTGCAGGCAAATGGATGAAATTGGAGAATATCATGCTAAGTGAGATAAGCCAATCTCAAAAAGCCAAGGGACGAATGATATCGCTAATAAGTGGATGATGACACATAAAGGGGGGGAGGGAAGGGTTAATGTTAGGGTTAGAGTTAGGGTTAGGGAGGGGGGCAAGTATGGAGGAAGAAAGTACTGTATAGAGGGTAAAGAGGGGTGGGAGGGGTGAGGGGAAGGGAAAAAATAACAGAATGAATCAAACAACATTATGGTATGTGGATTTATGATTACACAAATGGTATGCCTTTGCGCCATGTACAAAGAGAGAGACAACATGTATCCCATTTGTTTACAATAAAATAAAAAAAATAAAAAAAAATAAAAAAAAATATGAGAACCTAAGAGAAAACATCTATTACATACTCATCAAAGGAATGTCTAATCGCATTAGTCCAAAAAGATAAAAAGATGAGCTGAACTGAATATCTATCAGCACTAAAGCAAATTTGAAGGAGTATTTGAGAAATATATATTGGAAGTATCTTAAGTCATAATAATAAAATGATAATCCTTTTGTTAAAAGGGATTAATTGAAAGTAAAAGCATAAAATGATTTTAATTATTTGTAAAATAATTTATTAAATGTTTACATTAGTATTGAAAAAAAAAAGAAGTAAATGAGAACAAAGACACATCATATCAAAATCTCTGGGACACTATGAAAGCAGTACTGAGAAGAAGATTTATTTCATGGGGCACATTCAACAAAAGAAGTAGAAATCAACAAATAAACGACTTAACACTACAGCTCAAAGCCCTAGAAAAAGAAGAGCAGACCAACACCAAAAGTAGTAGAAGACAGGAAATAGTTAAAATCAGAGCTGAAATCAACGAAATTGAAACAAAAGAAACAATCGGAAAAATTAACAAAATAAATAGTTGGTTCTTTGAAAAAATAAACAAAATTGATAAACCCTTAGCCACACTAACAAAGAGAAGATGAGAGAAAACCCAAATCACTAAAATTCGGAATGAACAAGGAAATATCACAACAGACACGAGTGAAATACAAAACATAATTAGAAGCTATTTTGAAAATCTATACTCCAACAAAACAGAAAACCTCGAAGACATCAACAAGTTTCTAGACACATATGAATTACCTAAACTGAACGAGGAAGACATACACAACTTAAATAAATCAATTTCAAACAATGAAATAGAAGAGGTCATCAAAAGCCTACCAACAAAGAAAAGTCCGGGACCAGATGGGTTCTCAGCTGAGTTCCACAAAACCTTTAAAGAAGAGCTCATTCCAATACTTCTCAAAGTATTCCATAAAATAGAAGAGGAGGGAACCCTCCCAAACTCATTCTATGAAGCCAATATCACCCTGATACCTAAACCAGACAGAGATACATCAAGGAAAGAAAATTTCAGACCAATATCCTTAATGAACATCGACGCAAAAATTCTCAACAAAATTTTAGCAAATCGCATACAAAAATATATTAAAAAGATAGTGCATCACGATCAAGTGGGTTTTATCCCAGGGATGCAAGGTTGGTTCAACATCCGGAAATCAATAAATGTCATTCACCATATCAACAGACTAAAAGTTAAGAATCACATGATTATTTCAATAGATGCAGAAAAAGCATTCGATAAAATACAGCATCCCTTCATGCTCAAAACACTAGAAAAAATTGGGGTAGTGGGATCATTCCTTAACATTGTGAAGGCCATCTATGCTAAGCCCATGGCCAATATCATTCTAAATGGTGAAAAACTGAAAGCATTCCCCCTAAAAACTGGAACAAGGCAGGGATGCCCTCTTTCACCACTTCTATTCAACATTGTTCTTGAGACTCTAGCCAGAGCAATTAGACAAACCAAAGAAATTAAAGGGATACAAATTGGAAAAGAGGAACTCAAACTATCCCTGTTCACTGATGACATGATTATATATTTAGAGGAACCTGGAAATTCCACCAGAAAACTCTTAGAACTCATAAGTGAATTCAGTAATGTAGCAGGTTACAAGATCAATGCTCATAAATCCAATGCATTTTTATACATAAGTGATGAATCTTCAGAAAGAGAAATTAGGAAAACTACCCCATTCACAATAGCATCAAAAAAAAAAAAATAAAATACTTGGGAATCAATCTCACAAAAGAGGTGAAAGACCTCTACAATGAGAACTACAGAACACTAAAGAAAGAAATTAAAGAAAACCTTAGAAGATGGAAAGATCTTCCATGTTCATGGATAGGAAGAATTAATATTGTCAAAATGGCCATACTACCAAAAGTGCTATATAGATTCAATGCAATTCCAATTAAAATCCCAATGGTGTACCTTACAGAAATAGAGCAAGCAATTATGAAATTCATCTGGAAGAATAAGAAACCCAGAATAGCTAAAGCAATCCTCAGTAGAAAGAGTGAAGCAGGTGGTATCGCAATACCAGATTTTCAACTCTATTACTAAGCAATAGTATTGGTACCAAATAGCATGGTATTGGTACCAAAATAGACAGGTAGATCAATGGTACAGAATAGAGGACACGGACACAAACCCAAATAAATACAATTTTCTCATACTAGACAAAGGGGCCAAAAATATGCAATGGAGAAAAGATAGCCTCTTCAACAAATGGTGCTGGGAAAACTGGAAAACCATATGCAACAGAATGAAATTAAACCCTTATCTCTCACCCTGCACAAAATTCAACTCACAATGGATCAAGGAACTCGGAATCAGACCAGAGACTCTGCATCTTATAGAAGAAAAAGTAGGCCCAAACCTTCAACTTGTTGGCTTAGGAGCAGACTTCCTCAACAGGACTCCCATAGCCCAAGAAATAAAAGCAAGAATCAACAACTGGGATAGATTCAAACTAAAAAGCTTTCTCTCAGCAAAGGAAACAATCAGTAGTGTGAAGAGAGAGCCTACAGAGTGGGAGAAAATCTTTGCCACTCATACTTCAGATAGAGTATTAATTTCCAGAATATATAAAGAACTCAAAAAACTCTACACGAAGAATATAAATAATCCAATCAACAAATGGGCTAATGAAATGAACAGACACTTTACAGAAGAAGATGTACAAGCAATCAACAGATATATGAAAAAATGTTCAACATCTCTAGTAATAAGAGAAATGCAAATCAAAACTACCCTAAGATTTCATCTCACTCCAATTAGAATGGCGATTATCAAGAACATAAGCAACAATAGGTGTTGGCGAGGATGTGGGGAAAAAGGTACACTCATACATTGCTGGTGGGGTTGCAAACTAGTGCAGCCGCTCTGGAAAGCAGTATGGAGATTCCTCAGAAAGCTTGGAATGGAACCACCATTTGACCCAGCTATCCCACTCCTTGGCCTATACCCAAAGGACTTAAAATCAGCATACTACAGAGATACAGACACATCAATGTTCATAGCTGCTCAATTCACTATAGCCAGATTGTGGAACCAACCCAGACGCCCTTCAGTTGATGAATGGATAAAGAAACTGTGGCATATATATACAATGGAATATTACTCTGCCATGAGGAATGACAAAATTATGGCATTCGCAGGCAAATGGATGAAATTGGAGGGTATCATGCTAAGTGAGATAAGCCAATCTCAAAAAACTAAAGGACGAATGATCTCGCTGATAAGCGGATGAGGACATACGGGGTGGGGGGTAGGAGGGGTTATTGTTAGGGTTAGGGTTAGGTTTAGGGTTAGGGATAAGGAGGGTGGTAAGAATGAGGAAGAAAGGAATGTATAGAGGGAAAAGAGGGGTGGGAGTGGGGAAGGGAAAAAATAACAAAATGAATCAAACAACATTGCCCTATGTAAATTTATGATTTTTAATTAAAATTAAAAATTAAAAAAAAAAAGAATCATATAGCTATTTGAAAAATCAATCATAATTTTCCTATTGGTTTTTTAATTACACTTCTCTGCTATTGTCTTGGTGATCGGACTGGCAATTACAATATATATCCTTAACTTTTCAGTCTGTCTGCAGTTAATATACCACTTCATGTAAAATGTAGAAACCTGTAATCAGGTCCATTTCTCTTGTGCCTTCTGTTACATATGTATATGCTACAGGGCAATACTATAATATTTGATTGAAACAATCATATATAAAAATTTAAAAAGAGAAAAAAAAGCAAAAAAAAAAAGATAAGACCATTCAATATTAAGTAAAATAATATTTTATGAAAAGAACCATATTTTCCAATACTCTAAAAATTGTTAAGGATGGAATCTTGAATGTGTGTGTGTGTGTGTGTGTGTGTGTGTGTGTGTGTACATAAACATATATATTTTGGGGGATGGATACTAGGGATTGAACCCATGGACACTTTACTGTTAAGATACATCTGTAGTCCTTTTTATGTATTACTTTAAAAAATTTGCGAGACAGATTCATGCAACTTACCAAAACTGGTCTCAAACTCACTATTCCTGCTGCCTTAGCCTCCCAAGTAGCTGGAACTGTGAGCTTTTATTACCACACCCAGTTTATTTTACATTTTCATAAATCTCTTTAATGTTTGGCTTAATAGAATACAGCTGAATTTTTTAATGTGCCTCTGTGTGTTTGCCATAACAAATGTCACATAGCCTGTGAAAGAACTTCTCTTTACTTGTTGAGCATGAGGTTTAATATAAAGGTTGAAAGAAGACTGATAACATCTTCATATTATTATGGAATAGCATTGACCTTAATTACTTCTTGAGTTAATTAATGTGCTGTCATTTATACAAACTGCTCTGAAAATGAATGTTGGTATTACATTGATGTTTGCTTTCTTCCCCTTACAAACAATTTTACAATAAATACCATTATAAAGATATTTTTTACACATGTGTCTATATCTCAATGATGGATATATATGTATATATATACACATATGTATATTTTATGTATATTTTATCTTTTCAATACTGAGGATCAGTCTCAGGGTGATGTACCTGCTAGGCAAACTCTCTACTACTAAGTTACATCACTGTCCCAAAGGATGGACATTTAAAAGTGAATTACTGAATTAAAAGTTACATGTACTTCAATGTAAGATGTGTTGACAGTGTAATAATTTTTTTAAAATTTATTATTCAACTGAGAGACTACAGGTTTCTAACTTTTTAAATCTTGGAAGAGAATGAGTTTTATAGACTTTACAGCCTCTAAAAATTGCAAAATGTAAATTTTTTGTGTTTTTCCTTTATACCAGTTTATTGGAGCATTTTCCAGATGCATTTATTGTTCAATTATATATTTTTCACCGAGGACCTATGGTTTCAGTCCTTTGACCATTTTTCCTTTGGGTTTCTTACTTTTTATATTTTAATTTTTAGAGCTCTCTGCATATTAACTAGATTAAACCTAGATTTGTTGTATACCTCATAACTATTTTTCCCCAATGAATATTTTCATTCTTTTTGATAGGTCTTCCTCAATTTGATAATTGAATTTCTATACTATATTAACTTCTCTGTGTGTGTTTTATCATTTGGGGAATAATGAAATATTAATGGAAGAAATGAATTAATAAATCAACTTTTTAAACTCATTGTTGATGCTTCCTTCAGAATATGATTTGTTTTTCTATGTTAATTCTGGACATCCAGGTAGAGAGACTGTAGCACTTAAATCCATTGCCAATGTAGGCTCACCATTTTAGAGTGTGTCTACCCTGTATAGACCTTACTCAATATGATTTAATGGTTCAATAGATGTTTGCTTAATGAATGAACAGCAATCATTAGCAGAGCTATTGATTAAACAGTCTGCCTCTGTTTACTGAAAATTCCCTATTGGGCATCTTTAAATATATCAATCTTTGTACACTACTCAGTGGTTTTTTAAAAAGTTCATCAAGAAACAATGAATTCTATAATTGGAGTAATCTATCCAAATAGATGAATTTTCCAAAATTATAAGAATTTTTGAAATTGTCCTGAGGTAAAATTTGTCCTACTTTTGTACATTTCCATTTTCTAGTTAGGAAGAAAAAGCACAACCTGAAATCCACGTCTAATTTTCCCTCAGGCATAAAAGAAAAGACCTTAGTAATTACTCGTCTTTTTCATCCAGCCACTTAGTGTCTTCTTTTCTTATTTTTTGCCAATGATTGCAAAAAATGAAGATCTCCATAAGGAGAAAGTGTTCTCCCAATAGATAGGTTGTTCTCAGACTCTCAGTTCCACTTTTAATTTCAGTCCACTCTTTGCAATATTTCACATTTTTTTTTCATAGTAAAAGAATGTTCTCAGTTAAAACTTTCTTAAGCACATTATTCTGAATTTGCTCTTTTCTGTGCACAATTCATATTATTGTCATTTTTAATTGGATCCTGGGACAAAAATCTAATTTTAGAAAAATATTTTCTTTCATTTTGGAGGATCTGAAAAAAAAAAATGAAGCTGCTTTTAAAACTTGTCATTGAAGTTTTGTTCAGAATATGATTTATTTCTCAATAATAGCTCTAGATATCTGGACGTAGGTCATCAGCATTTGAGTCCATGGCCAGTATGGTGAATTCAGACTCAACTTTTTAGAGTATGTCTACCCTGTACCAGACTTTATATGATAGCCTTTTTAATGGCTCAGTAGATATTTGCCAATGAATAACACTAATTATTCATAGTAGTAATAAATCAATACTTGAAAACCTTTTTTGTCTTTTTTTTTTCATTTCTTTTCTCCTTGTAGTAGGCTGCATAATTGCACCCCAGAAATGTCCATGTCCAAATCCTCATAATATGTGACTATTTTGTCTTTCTTTATATGTATGATTAATTTAAGGATCTTGAGATGGGAAAACTATCCTGAATTTTTCAGATGAGCCCAATATAATTATAGGGGTCCTTCTAAGAGGGAGACAGAAAGCTAAAAGTTAATAGAGATGTGGTCACTAAAGGTAGTGTTTAGAGCGACATGAAGGGGCCATGATCCAAGGAATGTAGACAACTTCCAGAGGCTGAGGAAACAAGTACATAGATGCTCCCCAAAACCACCAGAAGGAAAATAGCCCTGCTGACACCTTGACTTTAGAGCTCTGACTTCCAGAATTGTAAGAGCTTAAATTTGTATTATTTTAAGTTGAGTTTGTGGGAATTTGTTACAACAGTCATAGGAAACTAATATAACTCACTAGCTCCCATTTCTTTCTGTATTCCGTGCTACTAGCTATTGCCTCTGAAACCATCTGTGGTAATGCTTAGCACTTAGAATGGATGATACTTTTAAATTCAACCTCTTTGACAACGTAGATGGATTCTGCAGTTTTTACAGTGATTGTATATGAACTTCTAACAGCTCAAAGGACTTTCCTGTGTTTGTCACATGAATATAAATACATTCAAATGAAAATATGGCCAGGAGAACAGATTATCTTTGGACTGTGTTTTTAAAGAGCTTAACCTCATTTCTTTACAGGAAAGTAATGTTAAATTCAGTTTAAATTTTAGAGATAAAGAGCCATGTAGAGAAAAACAGTGCAGAACTCGGATGACTTATTCTTCACCACGGTAGTTGTGATCTTAAAACACTGAAATTGTTGTAATGATATTAACAGGCATATATTTAACTTGCATTTTTTTATTGCTATAGTCTCTGAGGCATATATCATTGTTTACAATTTACAACCTAAATTTTTGGCTAGCTACAAAGAATTTATCAAATCTGTGGACATTACATTTTTCATTTTCACTAATGGAAAGGGAATTATACTTGCTATTGCTCATCTCATGCATTTTGGAATATAGAGAAAAAATTAAATTTGCTTTCACTGAATCTGCTCACAGAAAGTGTGATTTGCATCTAAGGGGTGGGGAAAACTATTGACTACAACACTTGGCTGCATTATTTCTTGGTTCATATTAAAAATATGTAGTTTTACATTTTAGTTTTTAGTCATTCTTTTGTCTATATCAGAAGGAATAAATAGATGTGGCACAAATTCTTGCTTATTTAAATAATCTTTTAATTGTAAAATAACAAACCACTTTTACTAAGATGGTCTGAGAAGGCTCTTGCTTTTTTTCATTTTTTTTTTTCTCTCTACAGTTTGTTCCCATGGGGACCTACAGAATCCATGTTTTATAACAAAATGGAGAGCAATAGGGGAGTTACAAATTATAAAGCAATTAGGACTGGGCTAGTCAATAAAGCCTCAAAATCAGTTATTAGAGTGTTGTATTTAAAGTTTGTTAGGGAACACAGAGTACAGAAATGTTGCCATTAACTAATGTGTAATTTGGTCATATTTCTTGGTAAGATAATAAGACTTTTCATTTTCTTTTAATCCAAACTTTCTCTAGGAGGCTATGCAATTTAAACCAATGTGATTAATATCCCATTGAATTATTTAAAAGTATTTTCTCCAAAGAAACGAGTTCCATTAGTGGGACTGAATACAGTCGTTAGTAGATAGTTCAGACTTTGAATTCAGAGCCAGCATTTCCATCCTAATTATCTCATATTGAGCAAGTTATTTAATATCTCTGAGACATATTTATCTAACCAGTAAAGTGGAGGTAAGAATGAATCACTGAATCATTTTGGGAATTATATAATATACCGACCCTTGTTGATCTCAGTGAGATGTTTCATATGGTGGTAATAAGCAAATCTTCAAATCTCAGGAGCTTAATACTTAAAAATGTTATTCCCTGGTGGTGGTGTAACATTAGGCATTGGAGAGTCTGCTGCACCATCTCAGAACCCACTTGCAACACCCTTAGGACACCCAACCTCCAAGGACAGGATGGCAAGACAGAAAGGGCACCCAGCCCTGGGACTTGACTCAGAAGTGACACTTGCCAGTTTTAGTGTGAAAGTGTATAGGAGCAATGGGAGCACAGGCAGGCTTTGCAAGCACGGGTGTCCTCACACTGTCTAAAATGCTTAGCATGATGCCTGGCCCATGGTTGAAATAGCTCAGTGAAGGTTGCTTCACTTGTCATCATCATCAGTTATTTTAGAGGCAGTGCAGGTTTATAGTTAAGAATATACCTCTAACTCTGCGACTATGGAAAGCTTTTAAAACCCTCTGAGTCTCTATTTCTTCTGTTATAAAATACTTTTCACCTTATCAGGTGGTTATAGTGACTAAATGAAATAAATTGGTGCCATGTAGTGCATCCTCTAAACAGATGGGAGTTTCATTATGATTTTTGTTTTGTCTATCCATTGTTTAAATGCCTACATATGTATTATTTTAATGTAATAGGCTGAAATTTCTTGATTTATGTTATCATGAGTATTCTAATATGATATTGATGTTTCTATTGGTAGCAGATATATGTAACTATTAATCATTCAGCAGGTCTTTATTAAATGCCTACTGTGTTCCAGAAGCTGAGGATAAGCGGTGAACACATGAGTTCTTGGCTCTCATGGAATTTGAATTCTCAGGCAGTAAAGAGGGAAACAGGCAAAGAGACAAGAGAATATAAATTAGCTAGTCTGTTCATTTCAGGTCATAATAATCCCAATGAACATATGAACACAAGAAAATTTGCTTCAGACTAACTAATGAAGAGTTATCATTTTTGTTCTTAGGAATGCTTTCGCTGGAAAAAACACATTTCAGCCAAAATTTGAGTGGCATAAAGTTCTTTGGAGAAAATGCATTCTTGGCAGGGGGAATTCCAAGATCAAGGGCCCTGAAGCAAGATATACCTTAACTAGCTCAATTGTAGCCAAGACAGTGAACAACAGGCAGAGCTGTTAGGAATGAAGCTATTGAAATAAATAGGGGCAATTTTTGTCTATAAATTCTTTGAAAAAAATATTTTCCCCAATACTTGATATCAAACTATTAGACGTCTTCCCATGGAAGAAGGATATTATCTGATTTTTGCTTTAAAATGATCACTCTGATTAATAAATGTATGAGAAATGGACAATAAAGGGTACTGAAGAATTCCAGAAAGAGATGGTAGTGATTTTGAATAAAATAGTCTTGGATTACATCTACTTTTAGATAACTGACTGTTATGAATGTAGTTTAGTAATACGATGAATTAATATGCTTTCTTTTAAGTACTCAGTGGTAAGGAAGTACAGAACTTAATTTAAAAGTTCATAAATGTCATCTAAGGGAACACGTGGTAGAATGTGTAAGGATAGGCTTATAAATCCAAGGGAAATAAATTTTATTGAGGGTCAAAATGAAAAAAAATGTTTGATTGATTCATCCATAATCCAAATGAATTGATTATCTAAGAAGAATGAGTAGTTCTTAAGAATAATGATAGGTGCGGATTTTGTTGTGTGCATGTGTGTGTGTTACCCCATTGAAACAAAACATTAATAATATAATTTTGTGGTGACTAAGTATTTTGTTGGAGTCTACCACATCTGTGCCCATCTGATACAGTACTCGGGAAGAATTCAAAGTATAGGAAAATATACTGTACAACACAGACACTAATAAGATAACACGGGACAAGTTATTTGCCATTTTGGGAAAGTTACTACATGACACAGCCTTGGGAAAGATGTGTTTTGAAGCAATAAATGGATATAGTACCTTAGAATGCTGAATTAAACCTGCCTTTTATGTTTTCAATCTTGTCCAATAAACAGGTTTATATTGAACAGGAGGTTCTACCATCTCTGTTCTAAGGAATAATCTTGTACAAGATACACATTGTACAAATAAATAATCTGATCCACATCGGTCTATGTGCAACTCCTCCAAATAGATATTAACTCCCAACTTTTGGAATCATTCTTTGTGCTTACTAGTTATGACTTTGTAAATTGGGGTCATAGTTCCAAATTCAGCACACAAAGACTTTGCTTTTGGCAGCTGAAGGTCTATTACTATGGGCAGAGATTATAATTACCCTGGGCCAAGATCTATAATTTTCTATATGAAGTCTTCGGTCAGTGTCACAGTGGTAGTAAACTAAGGTATCAGTAACTCGTTTAAAATTCTTTTTTATCATGAAGCAATCAGAGTAATGATTCTGTTTAGGCCAATAAAGAGGATAAATCTGGTCCACTCTAGTTTGTGTTTTAAACGAAACACTGTGAAGCCACACACTGGGATGTGATTTTTCCTCTTTGTTTTGGGGAAGGGTCAGGACACCACACTCAAAAGATCAGAGACAGAGCTTTATTCTCCCTTTTACTCATTGACCCTCAGTCTCTGTGGCAGTTGCCTTCTTTCTCAGTCCCTGATGGGGAGAGTGAAGGACAGCTCACAGAAGTCCTTTTTAGCAAGGTAGCCTGTGTGCAGGGTTACAGAACTGCAAGCCAGCGTACATGGGCAGTCCTGAGCGCCTGCTCTTACAGGATCTTCCCCCACTATGCCATAGCTCACTGCTTCCCATACATGCACTCTATGAACTATGCCACTTACCATTTTTCTAGTGTTGCCTTACCACACAGCAATTCAAAAGTTTTTATTTTTTTCTTTTCTTTTCCTTGAAGTTTCTGGGCAGTTAACACCTTTGACTTGGTTCAGGGATGAGTATAGGTGCCAGAGCAATTTGAACTTAAAGTCTGTCAAGAAAATACAGGAGTTAGCAGGGAAAGGGATAGGAAAGACAGTGGAATGAACATGACATAACTTTCCTATGTCCATATATGAATACACTACAGTGAATCTTCACATCATGTATATCCACAAGCTAGGATCCTAATTAGAATAAGATGTACTGCATGTTTGTATAAATATATCGAAGTATACTTTACTGTCATGTGTAACTCAAAAGAACAAATTTAAAAAATGTTTAACTTACAAAAAGTAGGTCAAGAATAAAAGACAATATAGGAGTTAAAAATAATCTAGAGTTTTTATTTTAAAATCTTTAAATGTTCTATGAGTCGCTTTAAAATACTTCAACCAAAAATGTGGAAAAGAATATTAGATTTAACAGTATATGTAACTATGAACACTTACTGAAACTAGGTAATAGCAATAAGGGAATTCATTAAATTATTCTATGTGTTTGAAATTTTTCATAAAGAGAAATTATTTAAAAAATAAATAGATGAAAGTGAGCCTACAGAGATGCTGGAGCAAAATTTTTCTTTGTGTTTTAAACAAATTTTAAGAAGTTTGTGTCCTTAATAAGTTGGGCTCAAAAATAGATGGGGACAAACTAAATCCTAAGCGGTGAGAAAGGGGAAAATGCTACTATTCTTCAATGATGTTGAATTTTCACACTGTGAATAGTGGAGTTTAATGTTTGGAGTGTAACTGTAGTCCTTTTTATTCATTTACTTATTTTTAAAATATTTTTGGTGTAGAAGGACACAATACATTTATTTTATTTATTTATTTTTACCTGATGCAGGAGTTCAAATACAGTTCCTCATACGTGCTAGGCAAGCGCTCTACCACTGAGTTACAACCCCAGCCCCAGGCATTTTTATTTAATCAAAAAGTCACAGAAGGTATTTTTGTTTGAAAATACAACTTCTTACATCTTTGATATTTTCTTATCTTATAATACAGATCTAAGTAGGTAATGTGAGAAATACACTCAAATTTACTCCTTTTGAGGTCCTTTCTTTCACACATTTTCACTCAAAATACAATCCCTAGCATTATTTCCACCCAGTCCACCAGGGGAATGCATGTGTGAATGTGTATATTTCACACTTAAAAGCAGATCAGGGCTGGGGAGATAGCTCAGTTGGTAGAGTGCTTGCCTTGCAAGCGTGAGGCCCTGGGTTCAATCCCCAGTACTGCAAAAAGAAAAAAGAAAAAAAGCAGGTCAGTTAAAGGTTTTCTTTTAAGTTAACTCTTATATTTGGGTTTGTCAAATAATGCCGTAATTTACCTTTTAAAATTAGATTTTTATATATGTAACCACCATTCTCAGAGAAATGGTGAAGATCCAATTCTATCAAAATAATGAAACCAACAAACACCAACAAAGAACTTGAACTTGTAGAAAAGATTTTTAAGGCAAAAAACTAGATTCTCCAATGCATTTCCATTTTGATGGCCATTGTAATAAATAATGCTGAATTAGAATGTGTCACCTATTTAATAAAGTTTCTTAATTCCACTTCTTTTGAGGATTTAGAGACATCAGCTCAGGTGCTAGAGGGATGATCTGTAAATATACTCATTATGTTAGGGAGAAAAATTATGAATGCCTGAATGTCTGCAGCCCATTTCTTCCTCTGCTTTTCAAAGACTGTTCCATGACTATCTGTTTTTTATTCCTCAGATGTAGATGATAGGTAGGCAGAACGGCAAATGGAAGGAGCTGGGATAGAAAGGCAACATTTCCTTTTTGGAAATTCCTAGGAAGAGATTAGAGCAGATCCCAGAGGTCAAGACACAAGGGTAAAAACAAGATTCCAGGAAGAATGAGAATGGGCAGATGGGGGTCATGCAGAGAGTGAAAAAGACAGAAAGCTTTCTGTTGGGGATCTCCTTGCTCTGAGCCACCAGGGAAGACTGAATAACTTCTTAATGTTTCTTAATTGTTTTTCTTTGCCCTTGAATCCATCCTGAGACTGGACCCTGAAAGAAATCCTTTTTATTTGAGATTAAGTAACTATTCACAAAGGAAATGTTCAACCCATTTGCATGGTTAATATTCACTGAACATACAAGAATGAATGCCTATATATGAATCTCCTTATTTTTCTGCTTTGATCTTCTCTTCCACTGAAACTCTGGTTCCTTTGAAGTTTCATTGTTGCTCCTTTTCTGGACTCCTTCAGACCTAACTGAAGGAAATGTCTGTCATATCCACCCCCATTCCTAGGGAGTTAGGAGCCACAAGAAATGAGGAAGCCTTTCATTGATTCTTAGGAGGGGCCTATGGTAGAATCTTATCCAATATGCACTTTCAAATATGAGAATAATTATTCTTAAGTGTGAGAAGAATTATGGATTGTTCAAATAAAACCCAAATTTTAAGGTTTGCTAATTGAAGTGTCTCTTCTTAATTTGGGATGGTTAGACCGGTGAATGTTGAAACTCCTTTCTTGAATTTTACCTTCCTCCTAGAGCACCCTGCTAGCCTTTTCAGGTCCATTTTACTATGGCACAAAAAGGATCATGGAAGGACCCCTTGTAGTCTGTGATCTCCTCTCCCATCACCCTCCCCTTTCCTTCTTTAGGACCCACACTTCATTGCCATTCCCTCTAAGAGCCAAGTGCACACTCATTTCAGGACATTTGCACTGCTGTTCCTTTGTCTGGAACACTTTCTCTTCTCACTAAAGTTAGCACTCTTCTTTCATTGAGGTCTTTAACAAGTTCATTCCATATCACTGAATCAAACAGAGTGTCCCTTTTCTCACTCTCTGTACCTTACATTACTTTGACTATTTTTTCCAGCACTTATCTCAATTGCAGAGTTGTATATATATTTACTTGTCTATTGGCTGTATCTCTCCTACAACATTATTTTTATGGCATCAGTGTTCATTAGTCTAGTTCTACAGAATTTAGACTAATGCCTGGCACATGGTAAGTGCTCCAGAAATAGTTGCCAAATGAATAAATGTTCATCTATTACAGAAAAGACTGTAGTTATTTAAGATTATAATAAATAATGAGAAGGGGGTAATATGGTACAGGAGGCAATATGGAATGAACTATGGAATGCTCAAGAAGTATGATTAAAGCCAGTCTCTTACACTTACTACATATACTTTTTCAAGTCACCTAAACTCTCTTATCTTTAATTTTTTATTTCAAAGTGGATTTCAAACTCAAAACAGCTTGTTTTGACAAAAAAAGAGAGATGATACATTGCAGCATCTAACACAATGTCAAACACATGAGAAGCTTCATTTCAAAATTGGCAACTATGTTATCACCTTTCAAAAGTCCTTTTGAACTTGCAATTCATAATAGCTTGTAAGTTGCCATCATTTTCCTTCCCATTTGTGTATATACCAAGGTGAAGCACATTCTCATACACCTGTTCTCATTGTATTTTTTTAAAATTTATTTCTTCTAATTAGTTGTACATGACAGTAGAATGCATTTATACATTTTGATAGCTCATACATAAATGGAGTGTAATCTCTCATTTTTCTGATTATACATATTATAGGATCACATCTGTCATGCAGTCATACATGTACAGGAGGTAATAATATCTGTTTCACTCTATTATCATTCCTTCCCCCACCCCCTTCCCCTCCCTTTACTCCCCTCTACCTAATATAAACGAACTCTATTCTTCCCTATGCCCCCTCTGCTTATTGTGAATTAGCTTCCGCATATCAAAGAAAACATTTGGCCTTTGGTTTTTGGGGTTTGGCTTATTTCACTTAGCATGATATTCTCTAACTCAATCCATTGACCTGCAAATGCCAGAATTTCATTCTTCTTTAAAGTTGATTAATATTCCATCACATATATCTCATTGTATTTTGAGAAAAAGGCAGAGGATTCTACCTCCTGACCAATTAAACTTGGATTCTTGAACCAATTTCCTACATAAGAAACCAGGGGGCTGATTCTAGATTTGAGCCTCCCTTAGAAGATCTCCTCTTCTCAACTCTTTTGAAGGTCACAGAATATTAGCCAAGTAAGATTATAATGTAATGTGCTGGGTGGTAAAGTAGGTACAGCCCACCAATTCTGGTATCAGATGGTCTCCTTTTATTCTCATACAGAGAGGAAGAGAAATTATTAGCTAGCTTTCTTTGAGAGCATCAAACGGGGAGGGGGGAAAGGAAGTAAAGAACGATAGTTGTAGTACTTTGCCCTTTATATTATCTGGAAATTTTGACAGGGTCTCTCGTGAGCTATTTCTACAAGAGTGAAACAAAGCAGAGCGTTTTATCATAATATGGCCTGTTTAGGTTCTTTCTCAAAGTCAGCCCAGGTAAAAACAGATCATAATCCACCTAAGAAGAAAGCTCTCCTTACCTCTTTAAGTTTTATAGTCTAAAATAGAACCTTTGAACTCTCATCACTTCTGGATGCATCTCTGTGATGCCTGCAGAGTTTCAGGTCTCTTTGCAATTGACTGCACTGTTCCTATGGTGGGAATAAAATGAGAGGCATAGCTCCCAGAAAATGACTCTAAAAATAACATTTTCTGTATGTGCTCCAACAATATTAGTAATACCAAGCGTTTGGTTTTTGCACTTCCATGGTTCATCACATTTATCCCTCTGCCTATCTTAGATAGTGGTCTAAATTAACGCCAATCTTTCATTCATTCAACACATATTTGCTGCATGCAATTATGTACTGAGTTTGAAGTTAAATGCTCAACATAAAGCCTTAAAATTCTGTGAGTTATGGGGCAGTCTCAATTTATAAATAAGTCCCAGAAATTTTATGAAGCTGGTCTAAATTTTTAAATGAGTAAATATAAAATCGAGGTATAAAAAATCCATTATCAGCAGATCAGATTTATATATCATAATCTACCTATGTCAAAAATGGCTTTTTCCTCTGATGAGAGCTTTATAAATTCCTAGATGACTGACTATTCCTACTGTCTCCTAATTGTCATATGCCCAAGAATCACATGCTATATTCAATTAAAAAAATTGATTTTATATTGATGGTTATTTTAAGTAACATGAATATATAGCCAAGCTGTAATTGCTCAGAAAGCTTCCAACATGTGACTAGCCAAATTTGCAATGATCTTAAAAAACATGAAAAAGTTTTCCCATGCCCATTTTCTAAGACATTCTTTTTGACAGACTTATTAAACATTAAATGCATTAATAAATTTAGAGGCTCTTTTTATGCAGTGGCATTTTAAAAACCTGACAGATTATGGTCACTGTCGACAGAATTAAGTACAGTCTTGACTTATTCAGCCAAGTGGGTGCTCTGCTGTCATCAAGCTATGGGACAATTCTCAGGGTGTCTTCTGCCCTGAAAATAAATAGATGAGCATGCTAAAATCGTGTGTGTGTCTGCGCATGCATGCACATGCACACATACAGAACACTATAATGTTCTGTGTTCCAGGAATTACTTTATACTTGGGGAATACAAGATGAATAATGCAGAAATCCTACCCTCAAGAGGCTTTTGAATTAGCAAGGAAGACATATAAACAAATGAGAGAACTGAGGTGTTTTACAGATGTTGAATTATAAGTGTAGATGATAGATGCATAAAGGATGAAATTGGAATTGACTTGTGGGGCTTTCTATTATTTAATATCTGCTTTGCTATGAGAAAGAATATTCTTTAAGGACTAGGACTGTGTCTATTTTATTTATTGCTCAGTTTTTCATGGAGAGCACAAGATCTGATATACAGTGCCATGTTTCAAATGAATTTTGAATGAATTTCAGGCAAGGGTGAGTGAATAAATGGAGGAAATGTATTAAAAATTAATTACTGATAAATTTTCTCTGTGGACATTTGCATTTGGGAAAAGAGGTCAGAAAAGATTCTGTGAAAGTGATTAAGTGGGAAAAGAGGAAAGCCAATCCAGATAGGAGCAGAGTAAGCAAGTCAAGAAGGTATGAGGGATCTCATCCACTTGCTAGTAGCTCTATAGGTAGAAATGGGGAAGAATACACTCAGGTTATGATGTTGGAAGGCCTTTTGTGTTAAGGAGTTTGGACTTTACCCTCAGGTTCAACTTGCAGGGTAAAACATACTTCTTTGCAAAATCTATAGACAATTTGAATACATGCAGGGTGTCCTTAAGGACCACTCCTAGTGACAGAATTAGTACCTAAGAAAAATAAATTCTGAACAGTTGCTCAATCTTCCCTTGAGGTAGTCTATCCCAAATCTATTTTGTCCTTTTGTTGCTATAACAAGAACAGAAGGCTATTGCATTTTAGAGCCATTTGTAGCTGTTTTACATGAAAATCCTCCCTACACAGGACCACCGAGTTATTTACTTTTTCATGATTCCTTAGGTTGACTTATCTGTAGATGTTTATGGCATGAATGGTTTATAGCTGGGTCAAATTTATATTGCATTGATTACTCAGTGGTTCAGATTACAGGAGATCACTCTTCCCATCAGCACAATTCCAGTACCTTGATTCTTGAATTAGAAAACACCAATGTCCAAGTTATTGGCCCATAACTCCTTCACCTAGGGAGGAGAGATTCTCAACCTTCCTGTTACCTCTGACCTTGCTAACACTGATGCAGTCAGTGTCAGGTTCAGCCTCTCTTTTGAAACCTGAGTGGTATTTACTTCTGCTAACTCAGGTTGTTGTATTGTAGAAGTTCTTTCATCATCTAGCACTAGAGAGCACGCTTAGGTAAGCATGAGGGAAACTGAAAGGTGCTCTTGACCCAAGTGCAGACTCAGTGGAGGTACATATGTGTTCACTTCCTTGGTAGGGTCCATAAGTGGATACTAGAAAGAAGCAGGCTTGACATTGTAAGATTCTTCCCTATTTTTCTCTGTGTGTATTTTCTTAAGGCTGTTAACACGAGTTCTACATAAAGTTAGAGTCACACCTAAGATCAGAACTCAGAATTTTTGCTTCTTGTTTTCATTTTTAATAGATTGGGTAGTTATATTTAAGCATGGAACTTTGGGAATTCTCTGTTCCTTTAAGAGAAAACAATTATGTCTCACTCTTGAATTCCTTTAAATTCCATTATAAAAGTTAGCTTAAGAAGTTATTTTGTCTGCATAACTACATTTATTTAATAACTTGATCAACAGGTAATGCAATGCCTATTACCCTCAGCCATGTTGTGAGACCTTGTTGTGGAGTTGATGCTAGGTGAAAGGAAATGGAGCTCAAATCGATCAAATCAAATTCTCATCCTAGTGTTGTAGAACATAGAAATGCAACATGGACATTTAATGAGATAGCTCACTCCCCACTGATAAACACTTAGAAATTACAGTACATCATAATTACGCAACCATCCTGAGCAACATTTTAAAGTGATTATATGTGCTAATACAGAAAGCTCTTCTCATATAATTAAGATAAGCAAACAGACAAAACTAACATGCTAATAGAAGTTCAATGGTTTAGAAAACGGGGAATGAAGGGAAGGGAAGAGGGATGGGAATAGGAAAGAGAGTAGAACGAATCCTACATAACTTTTCTATGTTCATGTATGAATACACAACCAGTGAAACTCCACATCATGTACAATCACGAGAATGAGATACTAATCAGAAGTTATACTCCATATATGTAAAATAGGTCAAGATACACTCTACTGTCATATATATCTAAAAACAAAGAATTAAAAACTGACATGCTCGGTAACATTGCCCTCTGTAGAATTAAAAAAAAAAGGGGGGGGGGTGGGTTAGATCGATGTATTAGATATCTATATATGCATTTCCTAGAAGGAATCATAAGAAAGAAGTCACAAAGGAGATTTTTTTTTTCCTTTTTACATTTAACCTTTCAATAGTTGGAATTTACCAATTTTATACACGTTCTTCTTTCCTTAATATATGTATACATATTTAATATTAATGGGATATATGCACAGTCAGATAACTATTTGTCCTCTTTATAACTCTAATAAAAATACCATCTAGCACACAGTGCATGGCAGTCTATAACAGGTCATACACCTACAGGAGGAGTGTGCAAAATGCTTTACCAAAGACAAGTGGAAACAAGGAGAGAGCCTCAGAAGATGGTCTATTTTGTTTAATAAATAATATTGTGCTGTTTTTAAAGACTCTGTGTCTCATACACCTTTCCATGATGTTTTGCCTTCCAGTAACAGGGTTTCTTTTTCTTTGTTTGTTTGTTATTTTTAATTTAATTTAATTTTATTTTTATTTTATTGTAAACAAATGGGATACATGTTGTTTCTCTGTATACGGCGTAAAGGCATACCATTTGTGTAATCATAAATTTACATAGAGCAATGTTGTTTGATTCATTCTGTTATTTTTTCCCTTCCCTCCACCCCTCCCACCCCACTTTTCCCTCTATACAGTGCTTCCTTCTTCCATACTTGCCCCCCTTCCTAACCCTAACTCTAACCCTAACACTAACCCTTCCCTCCCCCCCCCCCATTATGTGTCATCATCCACTTATTAGCGATATCATTTGTGCTTTGGCTTTGTGAGATTGGCTTATCTCACTTAGCATGATATTCTCCAATTTCATCCATTTGCCTGCAAATGCCATAATTTTATCATTCTTTATGGCTGAGTAATATTCCATTGTATATATATACCACAGTTTCTTTATATACTCATCAATTGAAGGGCATCTAGCTTAGTTCCATAGTCTGGCTATTGTGAATTGAGCAGCTATGAACATTGATGAGGCTGTATCTCTGTAGTATGCTGATTTTAAGTCCTTTGGGTATAGGCCAAGGAGTGGGATAGCTGGGTCAAATGGAGGGTCCATTCCAAGTTTTCTAAGGAATCTCCACATGGCTTTCCATAGTGGCTGGATGAATTTGCAGCCCCACCAGCAATGTATGAGTGTACCTTTCTCCCCACATCCTCGCCAGCACCTGTTGTTACTCGTATTCTTGATAATCGCCATTCTAATTGGGGTGAGATGAAATCTTAGGGTAGTTTTGATTTGCATTTCTCTTATTACTAGAGATGTTGAACATTTTTTCATATATCTGTTGATTGCTTGTAGATCTTCTTCTGTGAAGTGTATATTCATTTCCTTAGCCCATTTGTGGACTGGATTATTTGACTTCTTGGAGTAGAGTTTTTTGAGTTCTTTATAGATTCTGGAGATTAGTGCTCTATCTGAAGTATGATTGGCAAAGATATTCTCCCACTCTGTAGGCTCTTTCTTCGCATTGCTGATAGTTTCCTTTGCTGAGAGAAAGCTTTTTAGTTTGAATCTATCCCAGTTATTGATTCTTGCTTTTATTTCTTGTGCTATGGGAGTCCTGTTAAGGAAGTCTGGTCCTAAGCCGACATGGTGAAGATCTGGACCTACTTTTTCTTCTATAATCTGCAGGGTCTCTAGTCTGATTCCGAGGTCCTTAATCCATTTTGAGTTTAGTTTCATGCATGGTGAGAGATATGGGTTTAGTTTCATTCTGTTGCATATGGATTTCCAATTCTCCCAGCACCATTTGTTGAAGAGGCTATCTTTTCTCCATTGCATATTTTTGGCACCTTTGTCTAGTATGAGAAAATTGTATTTATTTGGGTTTGTGTCCGTGTCCTCTATTCTGTACCATTGATCTACCTTTCTATTTTGGTACCAATACCATGCCATTTTTGTTACTATTGCTTTGTAGTAGAGTTGAAGATCTGGTATTGCAATACCCCCTGTTTCACTCTTCCTGCTAAGGATTGCTTTAGCTATTCTGGGTTTCTTATTCTTCCAGATGAATTTCATAATTGCTTGCTCTATTTCTGTAAAGTTGGGATTTTAATTGGAATTGCATTGAATTTGTATAGCACTTTAGGTAGTATGGCCATTTTGGCAATATTAATTCTTCCTATCCAAGAACATGGAAGATCTTTCCATCTTCTAAGGTGTTCTTTAATTTCTTTCTTTAGTGTTGTATAGTTCTCATTGTAGAGGTCTTTCACCTCTTTTGTGAGATTGATTCCCAAGTATTTTATTTTTTTCAAGGCTATTATGAATGGGGTAGTTTTCCTAATTTCTCTTTCTGAAGATTCATCACTTATGTATAAAAATGCATTGGATTTATGAGCATTGATCTTGTAACCCACTACTTTACTGAATTCACTTATGAGTTCTAAGAGTTTTCTGGTGGAATTTCCAGGTTCCTCTAAATATATAATCATGTCATCAGCGAACAGGGATAGTTTGAGTTCTTCTTTTCCAATTTGTATCCCTTTAATTTCTTTGGTTTATCTAATTGCTCTGGCTAGAGTCTCAAGAACAATGTTGAATAGAAGTGGTGAAAGAGGGCATCCCTGCCTTGTTCCAGTTTTTAGGGGGAATGCTTTCAGTTTTTCACCATTTAGAATGATATTGGCCATGGGCTTAGCATAAATGGCCTTTACAATGTTAAGGAATATTCCCACTATCCCTATTTTTTCTCGTATTTTGAGCATGAAGGGGTGCTGTATTTTATCAAAGGCTTTTTCTGCATCTATTGAAATAATCATGTGATTCTTGACTTTAAGTCAAGAATTTCCTGATGTTGAACCAACCTTGCATCCCTGGGATGAAACCCACTTGATCATGGTGCACTATCTTTTTAATATGTTTTTGTATGCGATTTGCTAAAATTTTGTTGAGAATATTTGTGTCGATGTTCATTAAGGATATTGGTCTGAAATTTTCTTTCCTCTATGTGTCTCTGTCTGGTTTAGGCATCAGGGTGATATTGGCTTCATAGAATGAGTTTCGGAGGGTTCCCTCCTCTTCTATTTCATGAAATACTTTGAGAAGTATTGGAGTGAGCTCTTCTTTAAAGGTTTTGTAGAACTCGGCTGAAACCCATCTGGTCCTGGACTTTTCTTTGTTGGTACGCTTTTGATGACTTCTTCTATTTCATTGCTTGAAATTGGTCTATTTAAATTGTGTATGTCCTCCTCCTTCAGTTTAGGCAATTCATATGTCTCTAGAAACCTGTCGATGTCTTCGAAATTTTCTATTTTGTTGGAGTATAGATTTTCAACATAGCTTCTAATTATGTTTTGTATTTCAATCCTGTCTGTTGTGATATTTCCTTGTTCATTCCGAATTTTAGTGATTTGGGTTTTCTCTCGTCTTCTCTTTGTTAGTGTGGCTAAAGGTTTATCAATTTTGTTTATTTTTTCGAAGAACCAACTATATATTTTGTCAATTTTTTGTATTGTTTCTTTTGTTTCAATTTCATTGATTTCAGCTCTCAGTTTAAGTATTTCCTGTCTTCTGCTACTTTTGGTGCTGGTCTGTTCTTCTTTTTCTTGGTCTTTGAGCTGTATTGTTAGGTCATTTATTTGTTGAGTTTTACTTCTTTTATTAAATGCGCTCCATTAAATAGATTTCTCTCTAAGTACTGCTTTCATAGTGAACCAGAGATTTTGATATGATGTTTCTTTGTTCTCATTTACCTGTAAGAATTTTTTAATTTCCTTCCTAATATCTTCTGTTATCCATTCATCATATAATAGCATATTGTTTAATCTCCAGATGTTGGAATAGTTTCTGTGTTTTACTCTTTCATTTATTTCTAACTTCAATCCATTATGATCTGATAGAATACATGCTAGTGTCTCTATCTTCTTGTATTTGCTAACATTAGCTTTGTGGCATACTATATGGTCTATTTTAGAGAAGGATCGATGTGCTGCTGAGAAGAAAGGGTATTCCCTCTTGGTTGGATGGTATATTCTATAAATGTCCGTTAAGTCTAAATTATTGATTGTGTTATTGAGATCTATGGTTTCTTTGTTCAATTTTTGTCTGGAAGATCTGTCCAGTGGTGAGAGAGGCGCGTTAAAATCATTTAGTATTATTGTGTTATGGTCTATTTGGTTTCCGAAATTGAGAAGGATTTGTTTGACATGTATGGATGAGCCACTGTTTGGGGCATAGATGTTTATGATTGTTATATCTTGCTGATTTATGCTTCCCTTAAGCAGTATGAAATGACCTTCTTTATCCCTTCTGACTAACTTTGGCTTGAAGTCCACATTATCTGAAATGAGGATGGATATTCCAGCTTTTTTGCTGAGTCCATGTGCATGGTATGTTTTTCCCCATCCTTTCACCTTTAGTCTATGGGTATCTTTTTCTATGAGGTGAGTCTCTTTCAGGCAACATATTGTTGGATCTTTCTTTTTAATCCAGTCTGCCAGTCTATGTCTTTTGATTGACGAATTCAGGCCATTAACATTCAGGGTTATTATTGAGATATGATTTGGTTTCCCAGTCATTTGGTTCATTTTTAAAATTTTATTTATTTATTTGTTTGACACAACTTGTTTCCTCCTTTATTTGACAATTCCTTTATTATAATTCCTCCCTTTGCTGATTTGCTTCTTTGTTTTTCATCTCTTCCTCATGGAATATTTTGCTGAGAATGTTCTGTAATGCTGGCTTTCTTTTTGTAAATTCTTTTAGCTTTTGTTTATCATGGAAGGATTTTATTTCATCGTCAAATTTGAAGGTAAGTTTTGCTGGGTATAAGATTCTTGGTTGGCATCCATTTTCTTTCAGGGCTTGAAAAATGTTGTTCCAGGCCCTTCTAGCTTTTAGGGTCTGGATTGAAAAATCTGCTGATATCCGTATTGGTTTCCCCCTGAATGTAATTTGGTTCTTTTCTCTCACAGCCTTTAAAATTCTGTCTTTATTTTGTATGTTTGGTATTTTCATTATAATGTGCCTTGGTGTGGGTCTGTTGTAATTTTGTGTATTTGGAGTCCTATAAGCCTCTTGAACTTGATTTTCCATTTCATTTCAGATTTGGGAAATTTTCTGATATTATTTCATTGAATAGGTTGTTCATTCCTTTGGCTTGTTTCTCTAGGCCTTCCTCAATCCCAATAATTCTTAAATTTGGCCTTTTCTTGATATCCCATAGTTCTTGTAGATTCTGTTCATGATGTCTTACCATCTTCTCTGTTTGTTCAACTTTGTTTTCAAGGTTAAATATTTTGTCTTCAATGTCTGAGGTTCTGTCTTCCAGGTGTTCTATCCTACTGGATATGCTTTCTATGGAGTTCTTAATTTGGTTTATTGTTTCCTTCATGTCAAGGATTTCTGTTTGGTTATTTTTCAATATCTCTAACTCTTTATTGAAATGATCTTTTGCTTCCTGTATTTGCTCTTTTAACTGTCGATTGGTGCAATCATTCAATGCCTGCATTTGCTCTTTCATCTCATCATTCAGTGCGTTCATTTGCTCTTTCATCTCATCGTTTGCTTCTCTGATCATTTTAATTATGTACATTCTGAACTCCTTTTCTGTCATTTCTTCTGCCATGCTGTCATTGTGTTTTATTGATGTATCGTCTAGATTTGTTTGCAGCATTTTCTTTCCTTGTTTTCTCATATTGTTCAGGTATCAGTGGACCGCTGAGATATTGCAGATTTCCTCTATTGACTTACAGTGTCCCTGAAGATTTCTATATATATCCCCTCTTAGCCTTCAGTAGGCTGAAGTCTTGGAGGAAGTTGATAATGCGGTGCTCCACAAGGAAGCTGCCTCTCTAGGAGTTGTGGCCTTCAGGTGGGGTATATTCCCTGCTAGTGGGCAGAGGTGCCTCCACTTGTTGACCAATGGTCATCCAAAGGGGAACTAGGCTGCGGGCTGAGGCAATGCCTGTTTGGCCCTGTGTCTCTGGTTTTACCGTCAGAAACCTCACCCGGCAGGGAAGACTCACCCGGTGGGGAGGTCTCGCTGGTCAGTTCCCTCCTAGAGGTTCCCCTCAGTTTACAGCTACTGCCTGGGCTGGGCTGCCTTCCTCTGCAAAGTTCCCAGGGGCCCGGCCCTACCTCCTGGGCCTGGGAGCCTCACCCTTCGCAGATGAATCTCCTTAGGCTGCCCCTCCTCAGAGAATCTGCCCACAGTCCTGGAACCTTTGCTCCGCCCTAAGCCTGTCTCTGTGCGGCTCTTCCACCAAGAAGCCTCCTAGATCCTGGGACTCTGCTCTGCACCTTATCGCCTGGCTATGAGGCCCCTCCTCTGAGCAGCCACCTGGGGCCCCGTACAATTGCTCTGAGTCCCAGAGACCCGCCACATGCCTCTTCCTCCAGACAGCCGCCCAGTATTCTGGTGCAGTCACTAGGAGTCCAAGCAACTCACTGCGTGCCTCCTCCTCCCACCAACTGCCTGTAGCCATGGGCAATCAATCACTCCGAGTCGAAGTGACCCTCCCTGTTCCCCCTCCTCCTCCAGGTAACCCCCCGGGTATTCAGGAGCGGTCACTCTAACCCCCCGGTTGTTCAGGAGCGGTCACTCTGAGTGGCTCTGAATCCACGTGACCCGCTGCACGTGTCCTCTGGGCAACCGCCCGGAGCTCTGGTGCGGCCACTCGAGACCAAGAGACCCACCGCGCTTCTCCTCCAGGCAGCCCCCCTGTGTTCAGGAGTGGTCACTTACGTCCAAACAACTCACCAATCGCCTCCTCCTCTGAGCAGCCGCCTGGAGCTCTAATGCAGTCACTGCGAGTCCAAACGACCCGCCGCACTGCTCCTCCTCCTCCTCCTCCTCCTCAGGACAGGCCCCGGTGTTCAGAAGTGGTCTGAGTCCAAATAGCTCGCCACGCAGCTTCTCCTCTGGCATCCGCCTGTAGCTCTGGTGTAGTCACTCCGAATCCAAGCGGCCACTTTCCTCCTCCTCCTCCTCAGGGCAGGCCCCGGTGTTCTGAGTCCACACAGCTCTCTTCGCCGCTCCTCCCCTGGGCAGCCTCCGGAGCCCCAGTGGTTGCTCCGAGTCCCAGCGCTCTGCTGAGCGGCCTCCTCTCCGATGCTCCCAGTTGTCCGAGTTCACTGCTCCAGCGGGGGGAGGGGCGTCTCGCCAGCAGCTCTACTTCACAAGTTCCCTGCGTTCCGGGACTACCGCCCCATCCGGGACGCCTCCCCAATGGGAGAGACTCACCTAGTTGCTTTGAGTTAGTCCCAAGTCTCTCAATATCTCCTCTTTTGAATCCTGAGTCCTGGAGCAACATGAAATGCAGCCACCCTCTAGGCCACCATCTTGAAACCTCCAGGGTTTCTAATCTGTAGTTAAGTCAATCATTTGCTGCTTCTTGGAAACACTACTGCTTTCCATATCCTTGGTGTTCAAACATTATCCTATGTAGCACCAGTGCTTCACTTATTGTCACCATATAATGAACCAAATGTAGCTGTCAGCAAATACTTTGTGCCTCATCAACTTGAAACATCAACTTTCTCTGTTTGAAACAATAGTATTATGTAATTCCCCTGATGGGCTATAGTTTTTCCTCTCAAAACCATGTTGTCATACAAGGAAATAATGATCAGAGAATGGTTGCAAATTTTTAAGAAAATGATGGTGCTTTAATCCTTAAGACAGAGAGGTGATCTTGAGTTCATTATTCAGGCCATACTGAGCCTGAAGAGTTATTAGCTCTGTCCTGTTTCTAGGTAGCTATTTTCTGCTTCTATTATCACGGTAGTACATTCTCTTTCATGTAACTAACTTCTCATGCACAGACTGTCTGTGAGACTAAATATAAGCAGCAATCCATTATTGAGGAGTAAAATTAGGAATATATATATGCAAATTATGCTTTCTTTGAAGTGTGCTATTAACTTTTTATTTATTTTCACTTTTCGGTTTATATTCCTCTGCCAAGTTTAGCCTAAATGATAGGGGTAAGCATGTGTCTGACACTTATAAATATAACCCATGTGATTTGCTTATTCTGCTAATACAAACTCTTATTAGAAAAGCACTGTGATTCATTTGATGAGATCTCCTTGGTTTCTTACTCTACAGTTCTTATTCTAACCTGTGACCATACAACTATTGTGATAATATTTTAGTGAATATTTTATCTTTTTTGTCCCTTTCCAAAATTATGTAATCAATCACAAGAACTGCTTGAAATTAATTTCTTTTTATCTCTGATGATAAGAACATTCAAAGTAAGCAGTTGGAGAGTATTGATTTAGAAGTCAAGAGAACATAGTTCTGGGTGTAATTTTACCACCAACTACCACAAATTACCTGGTGGTTCGTTAAAATTTTCCTTATTGGCAAAATGAAGAGTTTGAATTAGATAAATTTTGAAAACCTAAGTGCTTTCTAGAATGGCATTTTATCACTAGGTGCTTCCCAAATTGCTACAACTCATTAAAGTGAGTTATAAAACAACTGCATGTTAAATAGGATACTAAGTCTCTAAAGGAAATGTAAACAAATAGCTCCCTTTGCCATATGCAAAAGATTTTAGGACTCTGAAACATAACAATTCTGTATGGTAACATTTAAACAACTTTTTCCCTGTAAATTGTGGTTTAAATTTGGAGCAAGCTTGCTCGTTTTGCATCTAGAAATATACACATACAAAGCATACAGAAGAAGTCTCATATATCATGTACAGGGTAAAAGTAAGTATAAAGTGAACATTTTCCAACAAAATGTGCAGAACTATTAGAAGCATGCCAATATTTACTTGTCAAATAAAAGGTATTTTACGTTTTCAAGAGAAAATAAATTTTACCGAAATTTTGTTCAGCAAATTCTTCATTGTTTTATTTTGCTTAAAATCACAGTCTTATAAACCATTAGATCATCATATCTGTTTGTGTACTGCATGTTTCACATTTAATATAAAGTTTGGAAGATGAGAAATACTTCACAAAGCAAGCAAACAGTAATTACTTCTTCATAATTACCATGAAACTTTATTGCCGTGCATTGTTATAATTATATTTTAAATACTCCCCATTTGCATGATAGACCATAATGTTTCCTAGCACATTGCAATCTGTGGCTTATAACAGCATCTCACTTCCACAAAGGGCTCTTCTTCATTTAGTCTCTATTTTAACTACTGTTAAAGGAGACTCAGCAAAATTAATTGGCACCATAATCCTGCAATAAGAAAATTGTAGGCAATACAATATTTCTGTGTTACTGAAATCATCTCATTATTCAGAGAAGTTCATGTTTAACATCTAAGATGTATTCTTTCCTCAATTATGGAGCCAGTCATAAACTGGCTCCATAATCAAATTTTACTCTGCACACAAATCACTTGGGAATAGGGTTAAAATATAGATTTTGATTCACTTCCTCTAAGGTGGGAAATGGAAGGGGCTGAGATTCTGCACTTCTAAAGAGCTCCCAGGTGGTAACACAACTGCTGGTGGCCCTCGTACCTTACTGAGAGTAGCATCCTATTTATGTTTTATCTGTAGCTAAGGACAAAATGCTCTTAACAAGATGTGCACATACACATATACATCACACACATGCACGCTTTACCCAGCCCCCTGCTGTGAGTACTTTCTACACTCATGTCTCAAAATCAATTGCTACCATCAATGGATTTATTTAACAGGAGCAGAAATAACATTCTATCTGTGAAATTCTACCAAGTAAGCACTGGATATTATCACTCTGAGGTGAACTGGGAGAGTCAAGAAGGCTTCCTTGTAGCTTACCAAGTGGAGGGCGTGGATGTGGGAAAGTTGGAAAATAAAATTCCAGGAAGGAAGGAGGACATTTAGAAGTAGTACTATAAATCCTTCAAGGGGAGTGAGATTGTGGGTAAGGGCAAGATTAAGAGGACACAATTCTTTCAAATAATCAAGGGAATTTTATCTTGCAGGTATTTGGGAATCACATGAGAACTAGAAAATTACATACATCAACACAAATCTTAATTCACCCAATTTGCTAATTGTTTCCCCACCACTTTCAATGAAATATTGGGAAAGTAACTTAGAATTAGGCTCCTGGAATTCATGGATAATATTATAAATACTTATCCATCTATTTAAAATGAAGTGTTTGGAAAATCATTTTCTGAGTTTTTTAAAACTTTGTTTAGTAAAAAACATTATAGCCTGGTATATTTTCCCATCATAATCTTTGACTGTGGCAACATCAAGAAGTATAAATAGGTCATTTTCACTCTCTTTAGCCTAACAGCTTCTGAAGACCCTTGAATAACAGGGTGGCTATGACATGAGACCTTTGAGAAATTGTGAAATTCACAAAGACAATCTTCAAAGACATCTCAGTTGAAAGCTAATAAAGTCTTACTCTATGACTTTTTAATTTCTTCTTAATGCTAAAATAGTTCTGAGTTCTTTTTCTTCATTTTAAAGCTTCAAGGTAACATTAAAAATCCAGAATCTCATAGTCTATATGTATTTGACACTTGGGAAGCTAGAACATGCTTTTTGGCAATATTTGTTTCAGTGACGCTTCTGCAAAATTTTTATTGTATCAGTGGGCAGGTGAGTTCCTTGGGTGAATGCTTCATTCAAGTCCTTTTACTGCAAATGTTGCCTATTAATTCTATAGCTACCAAGTTTCCACAAAAAGACTTCTAAATTTGCATATGTTCTTATGTAAGTATACATGTTTGTGTATATATTCATACATATGTAAATTCATATCTCTAGATCAATCCCCTTGTCTAAATAAATAAATGTGCAATGCATATAAAGATATTTAAGACATATTTAAATTAAGGGAATGGGAAAAACCCTGGCTATATAAATTGACTTATAATTTCCCTAATAAAAAAAAATTAGATCTTTAGTGGATTAAAACACCTAATAGAACTCTGGCAACTGAGTAACAAAATAATGATAATGATAATGGCAATACTAATTAGGAACAAAAGCAAAAAAAAAAGAAACAGAAAGCATATGTTTTACATAGTTTTAGGTTAACACATAACAGTAATGTGGACAGTATCAGGAAATAATGGGGGCCCAGGTCTGGTGAAGACCCAGGAGAGTTGCTGGTGCTGAAGTAGCCAGATGGTCCAATGACAAGTTATAGTCAACATGAACAATTCTATAAACACAGATCCTCTCTAGGAAGACATCTTTTTGTTGTGCTTGGAGAATAGTCACAGGTTCTGTTGATGAACCTCCATGGAATTAAAATGAAACAAACCTGGCGAAAATAGAGTTGAGTTGATTAAACACTCTGAACTCTGACAGTGACAAATGATCAGGTTTCACAGCCTTTAACTGAGAACTGCTAACAGGGATGCTAAGCAGTAATGGCTGTTGTAGAGAATGTGGTGTTTTTATTTACGTAAGTTCTATGTACTCTTCAGCCCTTTATATGCAATAATCTATGTGATTTTCATAACAACTCTATTAGGCATTTAACATTATTATCTCCATCCTATGCATGATAAAAATGTATCACAGGAATATTTTTTAAAATAACATGTCCGGTTTCTTATAGATAGTAAGTTGAGGAGACAGACATCATGAAAGAGATTGGTACCACTAACAGTTAAATGCACCAAAATTAAACTTTACCCCAAGTAAAGCCTATAGAAACATGCACTGCTTAAAAAGAAATCAGTATTATATTCTGTACTTTTAGAACCAGAGATTTTTTTTCCCCATGCACCTGAAATAAATCAGTATTAAGGGGCCAATAAAGGTAACCCTTTTTCAGAGAGTAAAAAGTATGACTCATGAAAGCCATTATCCAAAGAAGAATAAAAGCTATAATTTAAATAATTTAAGGAGGGATTACCATTTACAGGTTGGAAAAGGAGCCTCAGACTTTCTGTAGCCACTAGTCAAAGTGTTGTTGCTGCCAAAGGACATCATGAAATTCTGGAAAATATCAGGGAAGATCTAGAAACAAAATAAGAAAGTTGGTCCCTCTTGAAGTACAAATATAATATCTTAATAACAGGAGACTTATTGTATTAAAGAAAAAATGGCCTGAGGGCTAAGGAAGGAAGCAAAAGGCAACACAACTCTCACCTAAGACTTAACTCCCAACAGGAGAGTGAGATTGTTTCTCATGATGCGTTGGGTTCCTCATGACCCTTCAGACATGAACTAGGGGATGTGGAAGCATAGACATGAAAAAAAAAAAAAAAAAAAAAAAAAAGAAAGTTCTATGTGTGGCCAATTCCATTTATTGGAACACAGTGGACAGACGTATGACAAGACCTTTTCTTTCTTGAGGATGATACTTATACTTGGCAGATGAAGCATGACTTTGGTTGAGGACTGGGGCTATTCCACTTAGTAGTTTAACTGCTACCTGGGTTTGAATCCCAAATCTGTTACTTGGGGAAAGCCACTTAACCATTCTAAATTTCAGTTCCCTCACTTGTCACATAGAGGAAAATTCCAACTACTTCATGGGGTCATAGTGAGGATTATGTGCGATGATCTTTGTAAAATGGAAGTGTTTGATAAACTTTGGTTATGAACACCAAATACCAAAAGAAAGTTCTTTCCTTGGATAATGCTCCCTGGTTTGTTTATATATATATATAAACAAAGAAGAAAAGAAAAGGTTATATGTGAATTGAAAGAAAGAAACTTATGACTCTTTGGAGTGATGGATGTGTTTGTTGTCTTGACGGTGGTGATGGTCACACAGGTATATAAACATTAAAATTTATAAATTGTATACTATGGATATGTGCAATGTGTTTTATGTCAATTGACTCAATGGAGCTGTTAAAAACAAAACAAAAATCTGTGTGTTTTTGTGGTTTTGTGTGTGTCTGTAAATTTAGTTGCTAGAAACTATTCACTTAATAGAGGCACAGAATGTGACACCACTCCTCAGAAGAACTGAACCCAGTTCTTTAGGGCAGGGAATGCAAGGTGCTTATAGGTTCACCTTTTTTGAGAAATTTGTACTTCTTCCAATGATGAACTTATACGTTAGCATGACATTCCATTGAATGGATGGGTGAACTCTGAAATGCCAAGCTAGAAAATTCTACAGAAAGGAATGATTTTACATAGTATATTCAGTTTTGAAATCTCACTAGAAATATTCTTGCTCATAAAATACTGGGATCCAGTGATTGGATTTAGCTATTTCATCTGGAGTGAGAATTTACATCAATTCTAATGTAAAGGCAACAGCTTTCCACAGATGTTCTGTGATGTCGTCTTTATCTTGTGTGATTTTGTAGTTTCACAAACTTGTTGAAGTCAGAGTTATCAATGCAATTAATTTTCTAGAATCTTTTTCTCCATGAGGAGAGGAGTGATTCATGTTGGTTTTCAAACTATAAACCTACAAGATAATCTTGGACTTGTTCAAGCCAATAAACCAACAAATTAACCTGCCCTGGTATTTTAATGTATTGACAAAGTCATTAGGCCAATATAGCTTTCTTTTCCAGTCTGGTAGTGATATGGAGTGATATACCAACTCTCAAAGAATAATTTGCTCTGTTGGGTGTTTAAGAGTTATCCTTTCTCAATATCATTATTCCAAAAGAAGGTCTGACATACTTTAGTTTTGATCACTTCCTTTTATGAAATCAGTTTACTGAAGTCCTGTAGGACCTCCCTAATGAATCCATGAATCATGATTATAGTCATAGACTCTGGCTATATTTTATCATCTGTGTTCACTTAATATTCTAATAATTGTTCTCCCTGTGATTCTGTCTAGATTTTACTGGGAAATTGCTGTGGAAAGGATTGGGTAGAGGATCAACTTTTAGCCTTTCTTGAAATTGCAAAAGATGGATGAGAAAACAAACCTAATTTGATTGCAATTAGCAAAATCTTTCCCTTTTTAGAAAGTGGTTCCCAAGCATCTATTTTGAAAATTACTTTATGCATAAAGAAAGAGATGGGTTTAGACCAAGTGAAGTGGATTGGCAGTTTAGGACCATTAGAACTGAATGAGTGAAAACTGAATCCAGCAGTTTCTATAGTGAAAATACAATTGCTTTGAGGGACAAATATTCATCCACACACAAATACAAATTATGGTTGTTTCTAACTTCACTGTAAAAGTTGGTGCTGGCCTCTTTCAAGGCGAGTTCACATTCTACTTCAACTGATTATTTTTTCAACAGTATTTATGATATCCTCTTATGGTCTGCCAGTACTTTTTTGAAGCCCAGTTAGAACAGCAGCCAACAAAATCGAGACTAAAAGATATTGAAGCCAAATCTCTCTTCAGAACCAAGATGTTACTTCAAAAGATCTTCATTACAAAGCACTACTATAACTCAAATAGTCACTTATTTTTAAAGAGGGATTTGCTAACATGAAATTGGGTTTCTTCTCTTCTCAGCCCCCAGTGAGCCTTTACTGTGCAAATTCGCAGATGGAGGACAAAAGAAGCGACAGAATCAAAGCAAATATACTCAGAACGGGAGGCCTTGGCCCAGAGAAGGAGAGGTGAGTCCTGACTGAAAACCTTTACTCAGAAATTTGTCAGCAAATATCCCTCAGAAGGGTGGTACAGCAGACATCAGGGACCACGATGAAATTTGGTCCCATGGAAAACCAAAAGATTTCAAAAGTGCAAGGAAAGAGGTCTGCATTTATCTGTCCAGGATGAAATTATGCAAGGAAGAACAAAGGACTTAAAAATTAGCTTTGGTTCTGTACCATAATAAGTCTTCTGTCTTTAACCTCACTTGAACCCAAAAAGAGCTCACTGGAAGACTCCATCTGTCATGATACAGTGTTTATAAAAGAAAAGTATGATTATTTAAGAAAATAGTTTCTGTGAAATCAATATTGAGAGTTGACTGTATATGGAGAAAGGCAAGCAAAAATTAAGATTTATTTCATCCTGGCATTGATAGTCTACTTGCACATGTAGGTATGTTTACACCCATGCCCATGTGTTCCTAAATGCACTGCTGCTGCTGCTTTATTTAAGTATATGTCAATTTTAAAATATAACATTTCTGTTGGTTAAGAAGAGGGAAGAAAAGTTGATGTGGTCATGGTTCTGTTCTTCACAATGAGGGAAAGAGAAAGCTCTTGACAGTTAACCATGCATTTACCCTCCTAATACAAATTGGCAGAGAGGCAAGCTATGGATCTAGTGCCACGTGGGATCAGACTCCTTTTAGTTACTTTATTTTTGAAAGAAGACAAGGAAAAGATGTCTAGGCTTCCATGAGGGTTCCCCTTCCCCATTCCTTGTGAGGTGGAATGGAGTTGTTTAAATGACTTGAATAAATGCCATTTTGGCCAAGGCTGTCACTTCAATAGGAGAGATTTATTTCATATTTCTATTCAAAACACCTATTTCATCCATTCATCACTGAAGGTTCAGTGGACTTGATGTGGCATTTTATACTAAAAGAATCATTGTAAAAAAGAAAGGAGGCTGGAATTTCTCTGAGCAAACCTTTTAGCCAAGTTTTTGTTTCTCCGATTATTGTCTGTTTCTATGCAGGTCTCAAAACTCTTCTAAAAGTATATAGTTATATTCAAGGACCTGTAGAGCCTATCGCTCATTGCAATAAGGCATGAAATATAGAATTATCATTGAGCCTCAAAAACTAATAGACAAAGGCAAGAGTTTTCATACTGTCAACTTCAGAAAGGCGGTTTATGTTGTGCTTTATAAAGGAGGTGGGGGATTGATCCAGGTGTCTTCAGCATGGAGTTCCCTATGTTGGCAGGCAACCATCTTCCCAGGAGGAGAGCAGATGCCTGTGACAGCAGTTACGACATCCTTCCCAGACCAAACATTCGTAGTCTGGAAAGACTCACTTGACCTTTAAAATGTGATTGGATAAAATACCCAATTAGAGGTGACTTTGGATTATAGACTGTAACCCAATTATTAAGTACCTTAGCTCGAATGACTGAAACTTCAGTTCCTACCTCCTTAAGTACCTGTAATATTACCTTCATCCTGTTGATGGTAATTGACTTGACTGGAGTCCATGTTTCTTGGAAACCAAATCAACAAACAGAAATGTAGAGTTAGGGCTATGACCCTGCTATTATGTATAGAACTGGGGGTTTTGGTCCTTGGATGATAAACCACATGTACCACAGTGTGAAAGCATCCTGGAGTCAAGTTTACAACCCAGAGCACCTTATAAATTAGATGTTGGTCTTAAAGGTATATTCCCAATACTTGTTCTCAGATTTTTTAAGGATTATAGATTTTCCTGTTGACTTATGAAAATCAAGGGGCCTTAGTAAATTTATTGGTGACCAATAAAAATATACTCCAAAATTATAGACACATTGTAAAGGAAGAGATCGGGAAAATAAATGGCAAGCACTAAAAATGTTTATCAAATATCTTATTTTAGGGATGAGCATGTTAATTCACACAGCTTGATTGCAAATCTGGAAATAGACATACCAAGGATGCCAGATCACTTTGTACCTCATTCTGTAATTTTCATTTCTACCACTTTTTATATTACACCTATTACAGTAATCTAAGGGATATTAGCATGGTTAACAAAATATAACACAAATCCTGCAAAAAGTATGTGATTAACTTTCATGTTCCTGTAAATTCTAACTACATATTTCATAGGTTCTAGACATATTCTGTTGTTGTTGTTGCTTGTCCATGCTTTAACACTTCAGAAATGGATTCTCCTCTTGTAATCAGGGGTCTTACAAGACATCTGTTTTTGCTTCTCTTAGTCACCTGGGGGCACTACCTACATTCTCTGCTTATGGTCTATGGCCACACCGATTGTATGAATAAAAGCTCTCCTCTAAGTGAGGACTCTGGGCCCTATTTTCAGGGGAGGATATTCTTTATCCACTGTCAAGACTGAGAGATGGAACTTTCCTTAAGTCCATTTCTGATGGGTGATATAGTTTTCCTTTACCTGCATACTAAATTTGGCATTTTAACTTTATAAGATGATCCTTTTGGATGTTTAATTTTACTCATTCATTTTTCTTGACTTGGAAGACAGTGGTACACCTCTCCATCATTTTTGTCTTACATAAAACAATAGATTATTCTGCTTCAGAATTTGAGATGATAGCACAGAAGATACTGTTTATTTTTCCTCTCTCTTGAAAGAATGGTTAAAAAACAATAATCTGAAGAGAATTTCTTAAAATGCAAAACCAGTGGATTGCAAGCACTTTAGAAGGAATGTAAACATGCAAATTGATAGCTAATTATAATTTTAATTTATTATTTAAGTATATTTTCTTTTGGGTGGCATTTGGATAGTTTTATTAGCATATTCTGGTGAAATGCATCTTTTTATGAAAAAAATCTAACACTGAAAACTTTAAACACATAAATTGGTCTAAATTACCAAGATTTTGAAATTTAAATATATGCTACTGGCCATGTTTTTGCATAAGTGAAAAACACAGGAATATTTTGAAGTTATTAACTAATCTTTCAGAGATAAGTGGAACCCTGATATGATCAAGAGATTGGGGCTCTTAGGCCCCTCTTCTCTGGTGTTCTACATTCAAATTGTGTTAAATAAGCAGTTTCAAATTCTTTGATCTCTGAATCGCTTTAGACTCTTAAAATTTATTAATTTTTTAAAATAAAAAACCCATCAGAGGATAATAAGAATATTGTTTTATGAAAAATAACTATATTTTTCAGAGCAAAAGTTTTTTTAAAAGTGAGAGTTTAATATTTTGCAAATTTAATGTCTGTCTCAGTAAAAGATTACTAAATTTGCTTTTCTGCTTCAGCATTCAATCTGACTGTGTGATATTTTATTTTAAGGCTATGTAGAAAATCTAGCTTCATCTAGATATGTCATTGAAAAAGGGAGACCTTTTATGGATCTCCTAGAGGGGTCTTGGGAAAACTCAGTTGTCTATTACCTCTTCCAGAACCTCCCATGATCCAGAGAGAATGAGGTGCTGGCTGGCACGGCAGGAGTACCCCAGGGTCCTACTGTGTTAGGTTATGATTGACCAGCACTTTAACATACTAATAGTGAAATATTTCTAATGTCATGACTAGTGCAAGAGCTGTTCCTCTCTGTCATTGCTGTGACTCTTACGACCTTAGGACCTGAGGATATGGCTTTGACCAGCTGTTTTATTCTATGTGAGGCCGTATTTTCAGTTCCAACTTTAGGTAAAATGCTGCTCAAATTGACCATGATTGCCCCCCACCTCCACCCCAGCTTCCCTCCACAGATGACTGGTCTGGAACTAGGAAAGCATCAAACCAGTTTGAAAATATTTCAGGAAAATAAAGAGGAACTCCTTGTGATTCCTTTTATGTTCCCAAAGAATATATATTCGGTGACTACCAAAAGACCAAGTTGGACCTCTACCCCACATAATAAAAACAGGTAATCAGAAAGCAAATTGCTATGAGCATTTCCCAGATGACTAGACCAAGATCTGATTGATGGAAACTTGCACTCTCAGTAAAGATAATTGTAAACTAAAATACACATTTATTTCACCACTACCACTACCACTGTCATGGCACACAGACACACTGTAACGGGTGGCATGCATATTTTATAAACTTTATTCAACTATAATTGTAAAGCTGATTGAATCAAATCAAAGGATAGATAAGTTTCCACTGCAATGACGATATTCACTCAGATTTTGAAATGACGTTATGTTCACTTCCATAAGCATTTTCCAATATGAGCATATACTAAGTTTCAAATTATAGCATGTAGTACTCTCACCAATTGTTTATACTGGACTTTTATCCTTAAATAGTGCAAGAGTCATAAACAAGCCATTTCTCACTGGTTCAAAACTCTAATGTAGTTTTCATAAAATATTCCCAAGCCCTAGAGTAATCATATTAGTAAATGTCATTGATAAAAATTGTTTTCGGGTGTTACATACTTCCAAGAAATAATGTTTTGACCATGGACACAAATAAGAGAACGAGCAATTGAACAAGAAGTAGCACAACAAGAACACAGATGATTAGTGAAAACTCATCAAGATTTTATTAAAGGACAAAACCAATATGATGACATGTCCTGTCTTTATCTTATTTACAGTTCTCTTGTAGAATCCATTTAAAAGCAATGAGAAACAACAAATATTTTCTCTACTTGACACATTGAAGATGTTTTTCTCTTGCTATGGAAACATTTAAAAACATTATCCTCAAAGTTTTGAATATAAAATTGAGCTAATGAAACTTATGTAATATTGTTAATGATCAATATTCAGGTTCCCAGGGATAGTTTACAGTTGAAAAGAAAAATCAGTTAAGTTTTTTAGGGGGGAATGTAGTCTAAGAATGTTAAAGTTTGAATTTCTTTAATTATACCCAATTAAGTAATAAGTTTTAGGTGAAACAACCTACCTGATGCACCTCTGATGGGACAGTATTTCTTGAAGATATTTTATTTAAAAGCATTTTTATTCACTGAACATACTGGTTCTAAGTACAGCAGAACAGTATATGTATTGTACAATACCAAGGGACCATTCACAAGGACATGCTGTGGTCCTGCCTGGATGCATCCGTTTGAAAACCTTTAAGGGATGTGATATATTGACATACTGTACTGTAACTTCAAATCAGTGGGCCCTAGTAATGCACTCAAAAAATTCTCTATTAATAGGATGAATGCTAGGGTTAGCAGCTTTAATGCAACCAACTTTTAACCCATTTAAGATATTTTCTATTTTCAGACACGAAATCAACTTGTTTTCAGTGGTGGTTGAAAACTCCCCTTGTGCCATAAAATCTAATAACTCTTGTTTATTCAGACCTTGTTTTAATAAAAATTTATCTTCATTGCCAGTAAGTGAAGGAAGGCCTGCAAAGTTCATGTGGCAGAATGAGATTTCCCATGCTAGCTTGAGTCTACAGCCAAGTACAACCGAAGTTGAAAAGCATGATTCCAAACACCCCACCTCTGCCCTGTTGTGGCACAAAGTCTTTAGGAGTAATTACTCATTCCAGCTGAGTCCATTTATGACTGAGACAAAGATGTCTCTTTAGATTTCCAAGTAGGCAGCTCTATCAATAATGCAACAGCTACATCCTACATTCTAATTCTAGATGAATAAACATAATCTTTGAGAAATGCGTTCTAGCTGTTTTAAATGGCGTGAGTTTGCTTTTATTTATTTTTATTTTTTTAACAAAGGTGAATATATGCAGACTCGACATCATAATTATTAATATCACTCTGCTATTGTCACCACCATCATCTGTTGTTATTATAAGGCCTCTCTTCCCTCACAGACTAGCAAGTCATCTGTGGAGGATGCAGTGAGGTAGAAGAAATGACCTGCCCTGAATATATGAGATGTATGCACTCAGAGTACAACTTCTCTAATCACATATTTTCTTGTTTACTTTTTTACCCTCTCAGTGTAGGACTACTTTTGGCAGAAATGTTCTTTTTAAAAGAAGAATTCTGTTGGAAAGAGATTTTTTTAAAAGAAAAAATATTGAAGAAAATGCAGCTTAAACAAAAAGCATGGAATCTGTCAATAAGCCCTATTGAGTGTCCACAATATGGGGTCAGGCAACAAAATTGTCAGGACATGCTACATTCCCAGAGGCCCTGCTCCCTGGGAGCCTAACATGGATCTCTGTATGCAGTGTGGGAGATTAAAGGTAGAACCAAATATAATTTAGCATTGCAGAAATCAAATAATTGACTGTAATTGGCTTCCTAGCTATATAACAGTGAAAGAAAACCAAAGTCAAAATAACAAAAATAGCAGCCACACAAACATCAGTTCTCATCTTGCTACTAAAAGTTGTTTCTTTGATTTTCATGGTGGGTAACTAAGAACTTGATTTAAGTTTACTTATAAACCAGAAGTGCTTCCCAAATTTGGAAACCCCTACCCTCCCCATCACTTGGTCAGCAGAGGCCACTATGCCATTGGGTGCTGAGTAGCATAGGGAGGAGAATGTCTAGAAAAGCAATTTGAGCTTTGGGGCAATTTGAGCTTTTGAGCAATTTGAGCTTAGGATTTGATGAATCTTAAGTTCCTCTCTGATGCACCTATTGAGAAGAACACTTCTTTCTATGTTTTAAGGATGGAGTGTGTCACCATTCCTGATGGACTCCATCCTGTGTGCTTTTCTTCATGATATGCCAGGCACCCACTCTACTTTGGGCTGAGGGCACAACCTCTAGAGTTTAAATCACAAATTCCTCAACTTCCAAGCTGGGTGGCAATACTGGGCACGTTTTCAGAGTCTGTTTCCATTTTCCCCCCAGTAGAATGAGAAGGATTAAACGTGGTATTTAGTGATTGGATGGATTGAATGCTGGGTCCCGGGCAAAGCACGGAGCACAGAGCCTGGCAAACTGTGATTGTGCAGTTATTCACTATATTATGAGTACCCTAGTATCGCCAGCACAATGTAGGGCTTTTTAACATGAAAGTCAGCTTTTCTTTGTGTTCCAATGACTAGCATATTCTAGTTCCTGGATTTCCAATTCTATGTACTGTCAGTATATTTTTTAAACAGGAATGACCTTCCCCGATACACTTATGTGAAAGAAAATTGACTGCCAACATAGCCTGTTAGCTGAGTTTTTGCTTAGGTTATAAAACATAAAGAAGTAGAAATTAATATATATCTTGGATCCACATAACATTAAGGTTTTTAATACAATCATATGCCAAATCTTAAAGCATTTTTTAGCACGGAAACATTAGGTAGTTTTCAAGTTTGTAGCCAGTTTTCTCTTGAAGATCAGGTCATCATAAAAACCTAGTAATATCTCGTAGGGAAGGAGGGCTGAGATGGAAAAGTTGAAAGAAAATGGGAAAAAAATAAAAGTAAAAGTAATCGTGATCTATTGCTAGAATCAAGGAACAGATTGAGCCACTATTGAGAAATGACAAATTGCAGTTAGTACTTTCATAAAAAAAAAATGAAGATGATTTATTAACTCATTCTGGCAAATAATAGGATCAAATTGGACCTCCAAAGTTCTTTTGCAACCTTAGTAGCTATAAGGACTCCTCATATTCAAGTATGTTCCACCATCCTTCAAAGCAACTGTCTATTAGAGAAGAATCAATCACATACTATGATTGTTAGTTTATTGAACTCACCAGGACTGAGAAACAGTAATTTTCTTACATACATCATATCTCTATAGTTCTCAATGAAATAATCTTTAGACTTCCTCATCCAAATACACATACATACATACATACATACATAAATGGGTGCTATTACCAAATTCTGTGTAACTTTTGAAGTTTTTACAGATAGTGATTTTAATGCCATTTATAAAATTTTCTTTTTGTTTTCAAAAGACCCAGACTCATGAAATTATCAGTTTAAAAAAAACACAGAGCTGATCATAGATTATTGAAGATTTGAAGACACTGATAGTTTTTGCTACCCTCAACAAACAAGTACAATACTTTCTAAAGAATTTGCAAACATCACTCATTTTATTCTCATTATTGTAATGAATCTATGAGCAATCAGTTGACTTGTAATCATTTTTAAGAAGTACTAAACATCTGATCCAATGTAAATATTCACAAATCTTCTTTAGAAAAAGCCCTTAATCTAACTCAAATATCATTTATAATATTCCTATTTATGAACTGTCTGCATATGAGGGAAACACTATTAACCAACTGTTACTATAGGAACTAATATGGGTCACATTATTATGGAGAGATTGATGTTAAGAGGCAAACAGATAACTCTGGATATAATGACAAACTTGCCACCAACACGATTCATAAAATCTGGAAATAAAGAGGTTCACCTCTATAGTGAACATTCACAGAGTATTCTGTTGAGCTTCTCAAAAACATTTGGTTCTTATGAGCTTTTACCAATACTACAATAAAGCACACATTCTAATACATTCTTAGCAGTAAAAAAGATAGGACACAACTCAACAAAAGAACCCTCCTTGCCTTCAGTGGAAAGTGGTCTGAATGGTGTACACATCACTTAAATATTTTAAGTCACCAGTCAGCATCCTTCTTATTAAGCATGAGAAGAACCTGACTATGAAGTCTAAGAATACACCCTTGTCATTAGCTTTGAAGCCATACTGTATTCAATTTAATCTTACAACACTGAACACTAGAGAAATTATTTCAGATATTTGGAATTGATATACTGTCCCCATGAGCTACTGGAAACTAAAGTGCTTAAGAGAGAAAAGGAATTGGAAATCTTAATAAGAACATATAGACTCAGGGATTCTTAGATCCTTTTCTGTGAAGGTAAGGATATCACCTATATAGTTCACCATTATTTTCTTCATGTATATCACATAATTCAGCAATGAGTTGCCCAATTCTTTTTTTCAAACAAGTCTTGGGAAATATTAAGCTATATCTACTAAATTGCCATGTTCTGCAAATAGTATTTATTAACTTTGAACTAAAGAGGAGTCTTTACATATGTGATCTTGAAAAAGCTGTTGGCCCTTATGATGCATGCTGTATTTGCAAGATAGCCCTCCAGATGTAATTTTTGTTAATTTCATATGCTTTACCTATAGTTTCGAGAGCAGTCTTAAGATGTGTGGCCCTTCTAATTTTGGCACAAGAAATTGAACTCTAGTAATTCAGCATAAAAACTTTCTTGCTTGGATAAATGTTCTATTTTAAAGCTGTGAGGCTGAACAATTGCTAAACTGAGATCACTGAGGATAAACAGTAAACCTTGAAAATCCATGCAATAGTGTAACTTGGGATGGAATATAGTGATGAGGCCTCATCCTCAATCTAGCTAGTATTGTCAATGGAAAAGATGGGATGACATACTCTTGGGGGAAGACTGAGAGTAGGGAGTTTAGGAGGGGCATGTTGCTGGGAAGATGATACAAAGCAATTATAAGAGGAAAGAAAGGCAAAAGGTTGATAACCATGATCCCTGTCTTCTCCTGGCTGAAATTCCATATACAAAGTCATCATTATCCAACTAGGTACTTCTGGAGTACTTTCTTGGCAATCCCAGGATGCCTCATCAATGATTAAGCCACATTCTACAAACTCACGTAGCACCAAACTAAAACTGGGACCTGGAAGAATATGGAACAATTAGCTAGATACTTGAAATGGCCCTCCCTCTGGCTCCACAGATTCATCCTAGTAGTGACCTCAGCATTTTGCATTTTCTGTCCTACTTAGCCTTGTTCCAGTGGGATTGATTAATACATGTGCATCATTGATGGTGAGAGACCATTGATGAAACATGAAATATTACTGAAAATGCCACACAAAGAAAAGAAACCTGGCAGACTATGAAATGCCATTAATTATCGAGTGAATCCCAATTTCACATATATGAAAATGTGAAAAAAAGAACAAAACCGTGTCTCAGAATTGATGAAATTTAGTTATTTAGATCGAGATAAAAGCAGATGCATCTACATAAAATAGTCATTTCCTCTTATCTCTGATCATTATGAACCAAGATTAATTTAACTTTAATGACGAACTCAGACTAGAATTTTTTTTTCTCCCAAGACTTTAAGACCCTTAGGAAGCTGTATCAAATAATGCTGTTCTACCTATTCTGTTTGCCTTTTAACTAAGCTGCTTCTTGGCAGGCTGAGGGTTTCTTAGCCTTCCAGTTTTAGTTCTGTTGACCTGTGACTATTTTGTCCTTTGTTTGCTATGTAAAGGGGACATTCTGTGACAGGAATGCTTTCGCCAGAACACAGAAGGAGAAATACAGGGATAACATAGTGTGTAAATGACATCATGACTTCCCTGGATGTGCTTCCCTCAAACATAAAGAAGTTCACTTTCTCTGTTCTCTGCCTACATTTAATGAGACAAATCCCTAGTATTTCACTTGTTTGATTTCAGAAAACCCTCTTGCAGAACTCAAGATGACTTTTAGTAGTCCTTCTCTCACCCTGATTTTAGACTAGTGGTTTTGACAAGCAGGGCTTCCAGGTCATCAGTTGTCTCTAAGTTGCTCCTAGGTTCCTCACAATAATTTGCTTAAGGGCCACTAGCCTCCCTACTGCACTGGAAATGTCTCTTAGTAATCTCAGTCATTATTGTGTTTCTACCAACTTGATGACTAGTTTTGGGTTAAAACATTTTCTTTGCAAGTTCTGTTGAATCCAGCGAAAATTTTCAAAAGAAATAGGGAATCATAAAAATATCCTCAAATTCCATTTTGAAATATAAATTTTAAGTTGAGATTCAAAACTTACCTAATTTATTTATTTAACATTTATCAAACTCTTTGATTTTCCACCAGGAAAGTTGGTACATACCTAGAATTCAGCACCTTGGTAGACTGAGGCAGGAAGATCTCAAGTTCAAGGTCAGCTTTGTCATATAACAAAATCCTGTGTCAAAGAAAGGGAGGGTGATGGGAATGGGAATGTAGTTCAGTGGTGGAGTGACCCTGGGTTCAGTCACTAGTACTAGAAATCAAAAAAACAACAACAGTAAACTATGATGTTCCAAACAATGAAGAAGGAAGAGGTACCAAGCTAGATATATAGCCAAGAATCTAGCTGGGGGACCCACATGGCAAAGCAAGGTCCTAATAGCCCCTTTCTGAGTCACAGGAGAAGAATTAACACACAGTGGTTAATGGGATAGGGAGAGAGATGGCTAAGAGGCTGTGACAGGTAGTCCAAAGCTGGAAAAACAGAATTTCAAATTTCTCCCTGACCATGATAGAGGGAGTTTTTAGCCCCAAACCAGGGTAGCTGCAAAAGGCAGAGGTTATGCTCCAGAGCTGGGTGAGTATATGTCTGAGTTTGGTGAAAGATGGGGTCTTACATTGCTTAACAAGGTTGTGTAGATCAACAGGGACATGAGGATTTGATGATGAAGAGTTCTGTGAAGTTAGCCAGAGGCCACTGGAAGGAATGATCATGATGTGATAAGACTTGCTTTTCTTGAGAGCAGCCCTCATAGCACAGTGGAGTGGTTGATGGGCTGGAAGAAGGTTTTGAGTGTAGGCAGGAGGGCATGCTATACCAAAAGATATAGCAAATACACAAATAAGAAATGGTAATTCATGAGGTCATAACCATGCTTTGAGTTTACTGATTTAACCTGGCAATAAATGTCTGGAATTCAGGATAGAAACATGAACTTCAGACAAAGATTTGGGAAAATCACCAGGACATAAATAATAGTTTGGATCACAAAGGGAATGTGACCATTGCACAAGGCAGAGAAGAAGAAAAAAAATCTGGCCTGAGCACTGACATCTCAAAGGCAGTTGGAGCGAGTATTGTCAAAGAACAAATTAATCCCTGAGAGGTTATCAGAAAATGAGGGGAGAGAATCACAGAAGCCAGGGGAAAGGAGATTTTAAAGAAGAAGAAGAAAAAAAAAACATGAGTCAAATGATGCAAATTAATTAAACACGATTTGAAATGAAAGTATTCCTTAATTCAGAAATGAAATTAGGGAGTATAGTTTCTGCTATTTCATTGGTTGGTTGTGACTTTTTTTTGGGGGGGGGGGGGTACCAGGAATTGAACCCAGGGGCGCTTAGCCACTGAACCACAAGTCTAGCCCTTTTTTATTTGTTATTTTGAGACAAGGTCTTGCTAAGTTACTGAGGCTAGCTTTGAATCTGCACTCCTCCTGACTGAGGGTACTGAGCTGCTGAGATTATAGGAATGCACCACCGCGCTGGGCAGTTAGCACCTTTAATAGCATAGTTACTAAGGATTTTTCTGTCTTATATCAGTTCTAGATAGACCTTGGGGATTTTCTTATCTACTCTTTTATTTATGCCTCAACTTCTCTTCAAGAGATGAACTCACTGCCCAGCAGCTTCAGCAGGTGAGAGCATACACCTGCCTTATCTGGTTGGCTACCTCTTCGGGAGAAACAAACCATAGAAAAGTCTCCTGAGTCTGCAGAGGTGTTCTCCAGTAAAATTCTACCACTTGACTCTTGTGCAGGTCAGAAGTTATTTCTCTCACTTCTTTCAGCAAATGAACCAATAACCTGATGTCAGTTTTGCTCTGAGCATATTTTTTCCCCCTAGTATTAGTCTCTTCCTTAACAGGAAGTGGATTAAAAATTCTTTGTTTGTTCAAATTTTTGACATGGTTTTAGTCTTCCAATGGTTTTTGATAATGGCTGTTTGTTCTCTGAAAATCTTGGGTAGTCACACTTTCGGTATCCCTTAGGCTCAGCCAATACCGCCATTTTTTGAATTCCCATTGACTTCCATCACTAGAAGTGTTGTTTCACTGACCCTCCATTTTCAGTTTTTTTTTTTTTTTTTCCTAACCTCTTATTCATTCTTACTTTGACACTGATGGTGGTGGCAAACCCATTCCAGCCTACCTTTTCTGGATCCTGTTGATTCTGTAAAGCTAAATTCCTCCTGACATTTTCAAATTACTTCTAAATAAGGCCTCTAGTCTCTATTACTTTAACAAATGAGAAGGTCTTTTTTCACCTCTGAATTTAGAATTTTAAAATGAGCCATAAATGATACAATGTGATGTTTTTTTAAATTAAAGTGTTCCCCCCATTGTAAAAAAGTAATCCCTATTATATGCATCTTGAAAGAGTGTTTTTACATTTGTGGAAGATAAAAAGTTATTTAGGATTAAACCACCTCAGCTTTATCATCTTGTTGAAATTAGCTTCAGTTTTACTTCTAGTCAGAGATTTAAATCTTTTAATTTTATTTTTTAAAGCACATTGTACACATAATTGTGTATTTCATTTGTTCACTGAAGATCATTTTCAAAGAAACACTGGTAAGTAAATATAAGCAAATTTAAGTGAGATTTTACTTTGATAGCAGTACCTAAATGTTTATAACACATCATTTTAAACCCATTTTATATACATTATCATTTAAGTCATTTTATTTATCAAATATTAATCATGACCAGCTAACAGTTGTTAAATATTAAATTAATATTAAAAATGGTTGCAAGAAACAAACTCTTTCAAGATGACATTCAGAAAACTATATCATCTTTGTCTTTGGCTTTTTGAACTCCACTTGAACTAATCCAGAACAGAATAATTACTAAAATATATATTTACTAAAACTTACTAAAGTGTTAAGTCCAATCATAGAAGACTGGAAATCTTTGGAATTATTCCTTTGTATTTTATGTAGTTAGAATACATAATGTGCCAAAACAGACCTTAGAAAAAGGAGAAATGATAGTCTAAACCACCATGTTTCAATTTTCTAGTAATTTCAGTCTGTGTCTGTTTGTATAAATTTTTTTGCCTCTAAATTTTTGATCCCCATTCTTATTCAGTGTAACAATAGTTTCATATGTGATAGAACAATCCTTCCAACCATCTTCTCCTTGACTTTATTAGAGTCAGTTATTCTCTGTTCCTCAGAAGGCCAAGGTCTGTCTTGACACATGACTAAAAAGGTAAGACCATGTCAAACAAATCTGTTTCAACAAATCCTTCATATTTATTGAAAATAAAAACAGTCTGATTACTACAATGAAATTTTAAATTTAAATTATTTTTCTAAAATATTTAGCTGTCTAATAGTGATTCTGTCTAGGAGGCCAAGAAATACCCAATTATGGCTAAAATATGGAGCAAAAATTTTACTGTTGTTGGAAAAATGACAAAAATATCCCATTTTGTTGTAAATAAATTTTATATACCTCCAAAACACAAATAATGTAAATTCAAAAATGGAGAATATTTATAAATGTAATAAACACTTTTTGAAAGTAAGTGACAGGATTAAACATCACTTTTCTACATATGTGGTGTGACATTTTTATTTTGTTCCAAGATATTTTGCTTTTTGTGTGACTCTGGAGTTTGTAAACATGCCATAACATTTGGTGATTACATAAGGATGATTTCATGGTTCTAGCTTCATATAAAGGTGGCTAGACAGAGCAGCAAAATCAATTTATTTTTCATTTTTGTGGGAAGAGACAAAAGGAAATTGAATGCAAAATCTGCATTAAGACCATATTAGAATTATAACTCAGCAATCTGTTACACATGAGGTGAAAACCAAGTGTAGCCAAGTGTAGTTATTGTGCTATGATATTCAGCCAACAGTGACGTTTAAAAAAAGAAGAAGAAGGAAAACAATGTTTAACCCTTGCCTTGATTTGTAACCCACAATGTTCCAAATGCATATGACCTGACACTATCTCTTGTCTCCTCTTACCAAAGGTACTCAGAGACAGGACTGTCCCTAGGCAAAATCATGAAGTAGGTGAAACTTGTATTCATTACCTACCCTTTTGCAATGACAATCTCACCTTAGATTCTCTCCACCTCCCCGTCCCTAGAAACCTACTCCAGTTGCTCATTGCTCTGGACTCACCCTCTGTTTTCCAGGGGGTTTATGCTGTCTCCTATCGTCCAATCCCTCTTTGTGATTATAAAATTTCACTACTCAAAAATATTCAGTAACCCCCGCAAGAGGAGCTGGGCAACCAAGATCCTCCCTCCTGACCTTTTGAATCTTATTCTCCTCACCATATATTCTACCAAAAGCAGATCACCCACCATGCCATCTTTATTTATACTTTTTTCCATTCTATTCCTTTTGCCTGAGCTGGCCTTCACCTCTCACCTCCATTCATAGCAATCCTACTCATCTTTCAGAGCTTGCCTCAACCGTCCCTCCTCTCTGTGCCTTACCTGATCATCACCAGCCCTTCTCCTCCCTGCCTCATGCATACCACTCATATGGCACTTACCACTTATTGCTCTGTATTATAATATTTATGTATGTATCTTGTCTCCAGGCACTGTGCTGGGCGCTTTACAAACGTAATCTCATTTAAGTTTCACAACAATCTGATGAGGTAGGTATCATACCATTTAATAGTTGAGGAAACTGAGGCTCAAATAGGTTAAATAATTTGCCCAAGGTCACACTACTGGAAAGAAACAGAGTGAGGAGTTGACCCAAACTTGTCTGGTTCCAAAAGTTACTTGCTTTCCACTATACTATATTGCTGTCTCTCAGTTCTTTTTCATTTTCTGAAAGATAGAAACAAGATGAACAACGGAGGAAGAGGCCAACATGGATTTTCTGACTGAAATACATATTGAACAAAGACACGGAGTTTATTATTACTATATTTCTAGCTAGGATCAATTGGCTAGCTAGCATCCATGAGGAATTTAAGTAGAATGTGAGAAAACAGAAAGAAAGCCTTACCTAAAGTTGCTAGAACAAATAAATAGCATAAGAAGAGAATGTTCTAGATCATTTATAATTTAAGAAGGACTAGATGGCATTGGTCTTTCTCTCTCTCTCTCTCACTCTCTCAGCACTGTTGGAAACAAGTACAAGGAAAAGAAGGGAGTGTGAGGTTGATTAGGGAAGGCTTTCTGTTGTAAGAATTTAAAAAAATTTGAGCAGTTAGTAGGCTAAAGATACAGTTACCATCCTAAGTGTCTCCTGAACTAATAATATCTCTATTGAATGTTAAGCCTATTTTTTTTTTCATTCTACCTCTACTGTGACATCTTTGATGAGTTGTGGAAGAGAAACTTAGTGTCCTTGGGAGGAAAATTTCATCCCAAATGCATACATTTTACCACTGCCCTCTCTAGTTCCCAGGAATTTAGAGTTTTGACTCAACCTTGGACAGCTCCCTTCTAGGGAGAGTTCAGTCTGGCCAGCCTTCCATCTGTCATGCAGTAGAGACCCTATCCCAGAAAAGGGTGGAGACTTTAGATCTTTTTGTATTTTGACATCATTACCATTTTTACCTCTCCCAAAGTACAAAATAAAAATCTTCCTATGTGCTATTTTATTCTTTTCTCATTTCCCAGTCCCCCCCAGTTTGTCATATTATGGGTTGCATGTTTCTTTAACATGACTGAGATCCTTAAGTTTAAAGTGGTCATGCAGTTATCATTGAACAAGTATCCTCAGTGCACCTCTCTTGACTCCTGACAGTCATCTCAATTTAATATACAAACTCCATTTCAATTCTTTATTCTCCTTTTATGCCAGTTTTATTCATATATGGTTCTATACTTTTGTTCCTCATACCAATGGTAATGGCAATACAAAAATTATTACTTAAGGAAAACAATATAAGAAATATAAACTTGAATGCAGTACACCCTACCATAGCCCAGGTCCCATGTTAGGCAGCATAAGAATTTTCATTTCAGTTCTGTGCTAAATCTGAGAAAATCAAGGAGCCCAACAGGAAAACCACCTTCAGCCCTGCTACTTTGGGAAAAACAAGCAAACAAACAAACAACAAACAAAACAACAAAAAACCTCAAACATAAATGCTCTTTATTAATTTTTCTTTAAACTTTTTAATGGTTTTTCTTAAACTGCAGAAGTCCTCAAAGCTCATTCACTGTTTTCTAATGTTTTTATTTTGAAGTAATTACAGATTCACAGAAAGTTGAAGGGAAAAAAAAAATTACAGGGTGGACCTGTATACGCTTACCCCATTTCTCCCAACAGTTTCATCCTGTGTAATTATAGTGCACTATCAAAGCCTGGAAAATGTTGTTGAGATAATTCATTTTTTCAATTTCAAAACAGAAAAAGAAATCCACCCTAAAGACAACCCGGATAGTTTTAAGTTGCATTTTCCATTATTTTCCTATACAACAGGCAATAACAGTGCTGCCAGTTCAGGTAAACCAAAAATATGTTCCTATAGTCACAGAGAAGGTTCTCCTACATGTCTGCATCCTCTTCAAACCAGTTTTGTAGCAGAAGAGTGAAAAGCACCCACATTAGAAGACTTTGGTTAAAATTTGATTTTGTCTTCAAATTTGTGACCGTGAGCTTGATCTTTCAAAGTTTCAGTGTCTTCATCTACAAAATGGGGAAAATTATTTTCCTGCCTACTTCATAGAGTTGTTGTGAGGATCCAATATGATGATGTACAGTCAGGGACATAACAGGTTATGAACCAGCAAGTCACAAGTTTATATTCTTTTCTGAATCCACTGCCAGTTATAGAAGTGTAGCTTTTCAGAGGTGGTCTTATTCTTAGAAACAGAACAAAACTACCTCCTTATTAGTCCCATGGCCTAAATTTTCCATCATATGTAAGTAATCGCCCTTTCCTACCATTCTTAGTAGAATAACTACTAGCAATCCATCTGACAAGTGCTTTGTCATTCATTACCTGCATACCCTGAGGCATGGGATCTATTTTAAAATAAATATTTAGTAAGTTTCCTCTATAAGGTGGAATGCATTTTAAGTCTCATTTTATTTTTATCCTGACTACAGGAGTCATTCTTATTTTTTTCATGCCAGCCTGAAATATACAATAGCTGCTCTTGACAATAGTGAGAAATTATAAGGAAACCAAATTAGACAGCGGATGGTTTATGAAGTAGAAATGGAAATCATCCAAGTTGCAATGCACCTTGGTTTGTCTGGATATATTATACACACACCCAACTCACTGGTGGATTCCGGTTTGTGAATAGTAAAATGGTAGTTTAGGCAGTAAGGGTGGAGAAATATATAGGAGAAAATAAACGTAAATCATGGAAAGTAAAGATAAAAGTCTTCGAGCTGAATGTGTTGGGTATTCTAATAAAAATACTGAGACTTGTTTCCTCCCCTCTCCCCCCATGTGTAGGCTGGCATGGCTCTGACCTATGACCCCACAGCCGCTATACAGAATGGGTAAGTACACCACATTTTCTCTGTCTTAATTGCTAGATCTTGACCTCTGAATGAGTACCAAAGAAAAATGGTCAAATATGTTTTGTTTTTGTGTAATGTATTTGAACCAGACTGGTTTTCTTTTTCTTTAACCATTGTAATAATTTCTGTTCCCACATGTGATTCAGATCTCCATTTACACTTCCTCTGTCCACTGGAAGCCCTTCTCTCTTTCTTTTCTTCTCTACTTTTCTTCTCTTTCCCTGCTACTACTGACCCCAGTAATGAAACACAGTGAAGAACTGGATGTGAATAGGAAGTATAGATTGAGAATTATCTGTTTCTCTAGGACAAGAGTGATTCTCCTGATAATCACTATAGAAATTAGGTTTCAAGAATTTCTAGAAATACATCAATAATGTTTTTTCTCTTTCCTTCTGGTAGTCTGGGTAGTGGTCATGGCCAGAAGTGAGGTTAGTAACTCAGGTGATTGTATCCTCATTTTTCAGTTTAATCAGCCTCTGGAAATTTTTAGTCTCTTAGTTAGCTTTAAATCCCTTCTCTGAAAAATAAAACCTTCAATCTACATGGCCTCTCTATAATTCTGTGGATTCTGAATATCTTTTGTTGAAACTTTTTTCTCACCTCCTATTCCATTCTCTCTGCTTTGACTATCTTATAATTAACAATGATCATTCGTTGGTTGGTTGCTTAGTGTATTTTCACTGCCTTTTATGTTGACTTTCAGTTGTCTATCTTTGTCTTATTAAACAATCAATTGTCATGAAGGCCTCATTGAAGATCAATATAAAAGGTAGAATGAGTTAAATTCTATTGTTCTATTTGGTCAGTGACCTCTAATGAAAATTTTTAGGAGACTGAGTGTTAGCATAATTCTCTCTTATTCTTACCATCATTCATTCCACCAGTCATTTATTCATCCCTTTAGTAAACATCCAGGGAATCTTCCAGGCACAGTGCTATGTCTTATAGATGTTAAAGATCACTGTACCAGACAAGGCCATTTCCTGCAAGAAGTTCACAGTCTACTTTCCATGAAGAGTAAGCACTGGTAGTAGAAAGGGTAAAAGTTTGGGCCTTTGTCCCTTGGTTGATGAAAACTGTCCACCTGGAGAGAAGCTTAAAGATATCCATTCATTTAGCCAATAAGCATTTACTCATTTCAAAAAAAAAATTTAAAAAGCACTTTAGACTTGGTGAATTGAGAAAAGTAAAGACATAGCCAAGAAAGCCTTCTAGAATTAAGTTGCATAACTGAGATAAAATAGTTAATTCAAAAGCTACAAAGTGAGACAGTGTGCTAAGTGACAGTGACAGAATGTAGGTACTCTAATGGAAGGAATGATATTTACTAAACACACACTATTCACAAATTACTTGATATTTTCAACTTAATGGGCCCAAATTGGTAAATTTGATATAAGAGTTAAGTAAATACATGTGGTTAGATATAGGAATTTATTTTGAAAATGGGTACACATTTAGAGAAATAGAAATAATAGTTAAATAAGCAACTGAATGCCTACTCATTAGATTCAGAAAGTGTTAATATTTTACAATGTTTCAGATATATATATGTGTGTATATATATATATATATATATGTATATATATATATGCATGAATGTGTGAGTGTACCTGTTTCCAATCCTTGACTCTATGTCAAGGATTGGATATGCAGCAGTGACCTAGATGTACCTAGTCTTTATATCATAGAGCTTATATTGTTAAAGATAGAAATAGAATAACTTATTTTTATACCTAATTATACACTTAATTATTTAATTATAATTGTGTTAATCACTAGTATGATCAATAGATATGTTTGTTGGACCATATCAAGGCAAAATTTAGACATCATAACACTTCAGCCCTAAATTATTCAATGCACATCTTCAAAATTACAGACATTGTGTCACATCATGGCAATATCATTATCACATACAATGTAATTAACACTAATTCCAAAATGTCATGTTTTCCATATGACTTTCAATTATCTCCAAAATGCACCATATTGCCCACTGATTCTGAAGCAAAATTAAAAACTCATATGAAATACCTCAAATGGTTTATTTCATGAACTAATGATAACTCCTTTTGGTGAGTGCTAACATTCCCTTTTTACAGATAAGTAAATGAACCAGTTCAGTCTGAGGAAGAGCTAAGAGTCAAATGCTAGTCTATGACTCTAAAAGAGTCTAATGCCCTCGCCAAGTAGGAAAAATGGAAAACTATATAGAAGCCATAGTATTTAACATAGAATATCAAATACCCTCTCCTACTGCCCACTAAGGTAGTCCTCATGATGAATAGTTTACTCAGGAACAAACTATGATGCTGCAAATACCCACCTCTACCCGTCTGTCTGTCTGTCTGTCTGTCTATCTATCTATCTATCTATCTATCTATCTATCTATCTATCTATCTATCTAGTGAAACTGGGTTTTGAACCAGGACCTTGCACATGATAGGCAAGTGCTATACCACTGAGCTGCATACCCAGACCTTTTATTTTTTCTTTTGAGACATGATCTTACCAAGTTGCCTAGGTTGGGCTCCAGTATGTGGTCCTCCTACCTCAGCCTCCTAAATAGCTGGAATTATAGGTATGTGCCACCATACCAGCTCAAATTATTGATTTTATCAAGTATCATAAAATAAAGAACTTTATTCCATTAATCAGTCCCTCTTTTCAACACATTGTTGCCCATAGAATATTACTTTCAGTCTGTACCTTATACACTCCAGTCTCTTCCACCTACAAGGAGGTTAGAAACAAAACAGTCCTTTCTGCTGGCAGGACCCCATCTAGCCACCAGAACTTCTCTTTCCTGATAAATGTCTTCAGTAGTCTACACAACTGTCATCCTTAGTCTTCTCTGATTCAGCCTATCAAAATGTGAATTCTAGACCAAAATTCCCTGGAACTTCTCTCATTGATGCGCCCACTGATCTCCAAATCTGAGAGCTGTAACTCGAGCTTTTAGTCCATTTAAATATTTGACATCTTACACATTTGACATTTTTTAAGAAAAAAAAAAAAATCACCATTTATACTGTTTTGAAACTCTTTCCTTGGATTCCACAACTCCATTCTTTGCTTTTTCTCTTGCTCCTCATTCTTACTGCCTTCTGTTTCCTCTTCTGATTCTGCCTCTTTTACCTGCTTTTCTTCTTATTATTTTTTATTTTTAGGAGCTAAAGACTTCAACACACCTTTCAGTTCATAATTAGCTTTAGAGCCATTTCACTGTTCACAGATGTCTTTGTATGTTCCCAAACTGAGGTCATGATCTTCATTGACACTTCACCATACAAACCACACGAATTTAACTGGAGAAAATATTACATTATTTTTCCTGTTTAGGAAATTCACTATAAAGTCATTTAAGCTACAAAATCCAGTTTAGAGCTTGGATTCTTTCTTTGGGGCTCTTTCTTCTCCTAATTTTCCTTGACCAAATTTTTCATTAAATTTTGTTCTCCCTATATCCAAACTTTATCTTCAACTCAGTCTTTCTGATCTACCACTGGGGAAATTAATCAAATCATCATGACATAACTCTAGTACAGTGTCATTTACCTGCCTCTAGTATAGCTCCTCCAAGTCATTTTTCTGTTGCTTTCTAAATAATTTTTACTTTTCAACATTATTTATTGGTGTGTTACAATTATACAAAATAGTGGAATTTATTGTGATAAATGCATATATGCACATAACATAATTTGGTCAATTTCATTCCCCGGTATTTCCCCTTTTCCTGCCTAGTCCTCTTTCTTCACTCTACTGGTCTCCCTTTTATTTTCATGAAATCCCCACCCCTCTTATTTCCTTTTCTTTCTCTCTGGCTTCCACATCTGAGAGAAAGCATATGATCCTTGACTTTCTGAATCTGGCTTATTTCACTTAATGTGATGCTCTCCAGTTCCATCGATTTTACTGCAAACAACAATTTCTTTCTTCTTTTTTACTGAGTAAAACTCTATTGTGTATAAATATCACATATTGAATAATTAGTAAAAGTCAATGTAATCACAGGAATCACCTGATTCACTAGCCATAGAACAAATTTCAAGCTCCCCTGAATAGCCCAAAAGGAATTCCAGACATGGGTTACTGCAGCTGAACTGAACTCTGTGGGTCTCAGAACATCCCACTGTACTCTGGGGCTTGTTAATTAGAGAATTTTCCCTGAGTTCAGACATGGTGACACCCACTAATTATTCCCCCCCCATTCAAACATACACTTTTATAAAAAAGTATTCAAGAACATCATCAAATTATACCAGGCAGAGCTATTGCACAATTCACAATAGCTCATCAGAGAAACAGTGTGAGCAATGGTTAAGAGAACAGAATCTAGAACCGGACTACCCCAGCATGCATCCAGATTCTGTCATTTACCAAACACAAGACCAAGGACAAACTGCATTTCAGTTCCCTTCTCTGTGTTCCCTTCTCTGTCTCTGTGAGGTAGAGATGATTGTGCTAGCACTTTTTCATAAAATCGTGTGAAGATTAGAGGAAACTGGTGTGGTGCAACGTGATCAGTATTGTAAATACTGATGTTATTGTTATTCCCACAGTATGTATGACAATTAGCCTTTTCTTCATGTAGCTATTGACGTATGTGTTTGTTTTGCTGCTGGACTGTTAAGTCAGTGATCGTATTCACTCTGTCTTGTTGTTTTGAGTAGACAGTTTAAACCAGGCACTCTGCTGCATACCTATAATCCCAGAGACTTGCGAGGCTGAGACAGGAGGATCCCAAGTTCAAAGCTAACCTCAGCAACTTAGTGAGACCCTAAGCAACTTAGTGAGACCCTGTCTCAAAAATAAAATAAAATAAAATAAAAGGCTGGGGATGTTGCTCCATAGTTAATCACCCCTGGTTTCAATGCCAGGCACAATAATAATTTTAAAAGAAAAGTTTGAATAGACTGTTTAATACAGCTTTGGGAATGCCAAGTCTGAAATGAGAACCATGGTCACACCTGCTTGGTCTGGAGTGTTGACAACAGGGAAACCACCCCTTGCCCCAGCCATCACCCCAGGCTGCCCCCATGTGACATCTTAACCTCATTCTCTGTAAACACAACATCTAGTGTCACCCAAGCAAAGTGCCCCTGAATTTCTCACATCCTGGTTGAGACTGGAATTTTGGAAGCATTAAACTATTCATTGTATTATTGATGATGAGATGATAGAAAGTTTATGTGCTATAGTGAAATGGAAAGAAATAGGAAGATTATACCTAAGTAATATTATTCATGTGATTCTTTTTCATCGAGATAATTTTTTAAAATATTTTGCTCATCTTTGGTTTTTATTGCCTCACATGGTAACATGTGCCCTGACAGGACAATCCTTTCTACACACATGTCAAAATAGCTGCAAATATTTTCTCAACATACTGTCCCTTAGGTTAACACCGACACTTCATAGAGGTGTAAAAACTGATTTAGATAACTACTCAGCACACCAAGGAATCTAACATAAATGTCTAGAATAAAGAATGCTATTCCCTATTCACACTGCTGTACTCCATCTAGCAGTCAAACCCAACTCAGAGAGAAATAACCTAACAGATAGAGAGAAAAAAAATTAATAGGTAATACTGTGGAGGAGAGGCTGGTCCTATACCATGGCCAGACCAGAGGGTGGTCTCCAAAGACAGTTGCCACTCACTCCAATTTGGTTAGTACTGTTAAAGATTACTTAATGTTGATTCAGTTGAGTTCAACAAAACTTTTTAAAAAATATCTATCTATTGAACTGTTTAAAATTATTTTTGTGATAAAATTTGAGAAACAAAATTTTTACATTAGTTACAAAGGACATGTATACAGTTCTAATGTGATATAGGAGACAAATACCATTATGAACAAAGCACAAGAAGTACTAAAGATTCATGTACATATTTGCTTTTATTTATATGAAATATTCCTGCATGAGAATACAAGAAAGGGTGGTAGGGTAATCATTTTATGCTAAGAGCCAATGGAGAATGGAAATAGAGGTAGAAGGGAAATGTTTTTACTATTAACCTTTTTATATTTTTTAAATGAGGAAAATTAGTTCCACTGGACACAGAGGAGAGGTATTTGTGTTCCAATGAGGCATTCAATGAGTGGCTTCAGGATGAGTAGTATCATGAGTTTGTCCTCTTACAGAGGTTCCATTCCTGGTTAAAGGACATGTTTTATAATCCTGTAGTGTCCTATAACAGTATGCTAAACCACAGGCTTTTCTGATTATCTTAAGCCAATATGTGGCTGGGTTGTAGTTGGGGCCTCAGACTGTGTGAAGATTTGAATGTTCTGAATCCCATCACGTCCACATTAATACAGCAACTAAACTGAAATAAAGACTCTCACATTTAGCTTGATTGTTACCTAATGAAGAACAAACGTTTTGTCACTGGACCATGGTAAATCTATGCTGTTTGCATTTAGTCAGCGGAAAATGCCAGTTCTGTCATCTGCCTGAATCTGTCCAATTACCACGTTTAGAAGAATTAGTTCAACGTCACTTCTGTCTCACGCTTTGGAAGTTAGAGTGAAGAACTGAGTCACTATAGAAGAGGAAAAAAGCTGCATACTTTTTCCAATAGGCTAACTTATAAGAGGTGAAAATGCCTGTCCTTCTTTCAGAGCTCTCTGGCATAACTCTATAATTTGTTATTACTTTTGCCCTGTTGCTTTTTTAGCAGTTCAATATGAAATCCCATCACTTTCAAATATGAGCATGGGAGGTGGGGAACAATCCCTCCCATATTCAAAATCTCATCACTCCTGTGCCCTTTTCACTGAGAGATGCTGTGTGAGACCCTCTTGGATTGTTTTATTTGAATAAAATGTATTCTTGGGGGAGATATGAAAAGAATGTTTTCTATAACATTGGTTTGCCAGCTGTTTTATATGGACATTTGATATTAAGTGATACAGAAGCCTTATCTTATTATACTAGGAAAGAAATCTAATGTGAAGGATACATTGGCATTACAATAAAAATGACCAACAACTTATTAATCTGGTACTCTTGTGTTACCCTGAGGGTAGCATTCATGGTTCTGACTCTAACAATGTAGCCTGCAGACATGAAACACAAGCCTGTGCTGTTTATTTTAGTGTGTAAATAGGATTTTGTATGTTTTTTCTACAAGAAAAAAAGACATCCTAAAAACATCCTACCCTAGGGTTATTGATACATTCATGGTATTTTTATTATCAGTGAAATAAGATTTTACCATATTACTACTGACTGCCAAATTCCCTGTAGATGACTTTACTGCAGGCAGAAATAATATCCTATTAGTGACCTACACCTACATTTTCTGGACTCACAGAGAGTAATTGCCTTTACTGCCAGATTACCAAGTAACTTTTAACATTCATTAGACATATTAAGTTTTCAAGGACCAGCTTAGAGTTCTTTAGATCATAGTTAACTTCTCTTACCCATTTTGGCATTTGGTATTTTGTTTGTGCGAAATCTCTCCAGAGGTAACTAACCCATATGCTTAAGGCCGGGTTCCTCAGTCTCAATCCTATTAACATTTTGGACCAGATAATTTTGCTATGAGAGCTTTCCCACATGTTGTACAATGAATAGTGGCATCTAGACCTTTCCATAGCAGATACTGTAGCATCCACTCTCCGGACTGTGGCACGTGTCTCCAGACATTATCAAATGTCACCTGGAGGGCAAAATTTCCTCTGGTTTAGAACCACTAGGTTAAGTATAAAAGAAGTCCTTGTTACATTTAAAATACTATGTGAATCTTGTCAAAGAAATATCTCTTAAGAGAGTAAACTGATTTCAAGAAAATGTGTTGCACAATTCACTCTCAGTTTCCTGTAACAGGATTTTGCAAGGTATAATGTATGTGTTTACTGATATAAAGCCATAAAGGCATATTTCAGAATTACCTTAAGTCTATTATTATGGCTAAAAGTATTGTCAATTTTCTTCCCGGTTCCCCAATATCATAGCACCTCTGCCTGAAGGATTACTTGGATGTTCTAATTTTTTGATGTGATGCCTCTGTAAAAGTATTTTCAACCCATGAGATGGACACATGACAGGAAATAGGAAAAAGCTAAGAGATTGGAAAACACATTCTACAGTTTTCCCTTTGAGTCTGTATATTTTCTTTAGATAGAGCACCTCTAAGCCTCAGACGCACTAGTAGTCTCTCCTTTCCTGGCTTAAGAAAAGGTTTTCTGTAAATTCATCTGGTTTGTGTTTGGGCTTGAGAAGAGCTTATTTTCAGATACCAGAATTAGAGGATCAAGATAGTATGCTCAGCTCAGTCTGTTCTTTCCCGTACATTTTTCCTTCTAAATGACTCTGTCTTGAGTGGCAGTATTGGAACTTGCTGGGAAGTATGAAATATCATTCTTGTTTGATAGATAGGATTAGAGCAGATAGAACAAAAATGCATTAAATTTTCCCCCAAGGGTTTCTTTTGTTAGTATCAGTTTACTTGGCTGGTTTCTTTATGTTTCTGCTCTCAGTTTTCCCTGTGGAATTTCCGGTAAACTCTTCCTGTCAATCCAATTTTTATTGCTTTCATTTTTAATACTCCAATTGGTACATTTTATAAAATAGACCAGCCATGCTAAAATGTGATGCATGATTTTCTCTGTCAGTATTAGAGGGTGCACTTGAGTCTCTACCTGAAGTTAAACTACTAGAGGTGTGAGGGAAGGACTGCTGTTTGAGTGGTCCTGGGTACCTGTCATGTCTTCATGATCCTTGGACAAGTCATTCTGTTTACTGCCTCATAGATAAGATCTGTCAAAAATAAGACCTAAAGGGAATTATTAAATGCAAACCATGTTTTTTATAGAAAAGGACTTTCGTCTAGTTACTATTGTCCTTGTATGCATAGAAAATAGGAGTTAAACTTCTGAGTATTTTGCTGGACTGTGTTCTCTGGACTCTCTTCTCTTAGCTTCCTACTGTTTTCAGGGACCCATTTTTTCCGTTCTTGTCCTCTGGGCATTGGCCATCCTGTACTGTGATCACCACTTAATTCCCCAAGCTTCTCTGCATTTATTCATTTGTACAATATATTTATACAGCATCTGCTATTTCTCAGCCTCCTTTCTAGGCAACAAGGCCAGTATGACCCCAGGCCTCTTTGAGCTGATGTTCTAAAGAGAGAAATCACTGGTAAAGATATTGCATTTCCCAACCTGGGATATGTTGTAAAAGTATATTGAGTGGGTGGTTTAAACAAAAGAAATTTACCTTCTCACAAATCCCGAATGCTCCAAGTTCAAGATCAAGGTTCCTGCTGATTAGGTTTTGGTGAGAGTTCCTTTCCCAAATTGTAGACAGTCACCATCTTACCATATCCTCAAATGGCCTTTACCCCAAGGCATGTAAACAATAAGCTATTTATTATCTCTTTTTATTAAGAACATTAATATTATGCATTCTAGGTGCCAACTTTATGACCTCATTTAACCCTAAATACTTCCTCAGAGATCTTCACATACAACTACACCAGCAGTTAGGACTTGCACATAAGAATTTGGGTGGGGAAGAGTCTCAAACATTCAATCCATGACAAAGGTAAATATGGGACTGTGGCTCAGTGGTAGAATGCTTGCCTAGCCTGTATTCATTCCTCAGTACCACATACAAAATAAATAAAGGTATCGTGTCCATCTGTAGCTAAAAATATATTTAAAAAATTACTACATCACATAGTGATGAGCACAAAGAAGACATTAAATACATAAGAAAAAAGAGATAGAAAACAATTGGAACAGAAGCACCATTGCTACATCACCTACAGACCTCTCTAAAGAAGAGAGAGTCGAGTGAGCCCAAAGACGAAAAAGAGCCAGTCTGAGGGAGTTTGGGGAAGCAAGCATTCTAGAGAGGAAGAATAACAAGTGGAGCAGCCAGAGGGGAGATATGGGAGAGAAGAAAGTCAGTGTGGTGGATCCTAGTTGACCAGTAGAAATGAGGTGGGAAAATATAAGAAGGTAGGTGGTATCCTGATTGTCCTAGCCAGGGCAAGGAGTTCAAATTTTGTTTTCATTGCAATGAAATCCTTTGGAGAGATGTTAAACTGATGAGTGTGTAAACAAGGTTTAGTTTGAGTGACTCTTAGAGATATCTCAGAGTCTTATCCATCTTTGATACACATAGGAACTGCTTAATACAATTTTTAAATTGGGAAGATGGATGCTTTCTTAAATAACAATTGGCTTCTTGAAAGAGACAATTAGGTATAATTACTCAGTATATTCACTCTTTCCATGTACAATTCTATAATTTTGACAAACATACACAACTGTGTAACAACGGTCAAGGTATTGAACAGCTACAGCCTGTCCTCAAATCACCACATGCTGCTTTGGAATTAATCCCTTCTTCCAACCCCAGACTTTAGTATCCATTCATCTATTTCTGTCTCCATATTTTGCTTTTTCATGTTGTGATATAAATGGGATTACATAGTGTAAAACCTTTTGAGTCTGACTTTCAGTTAGCATAATTCACTTGAGTCATCATTTTGACTGTACCAGTAGTTACATTTGACCCTTGCTGTCTATGGATTCCACACCCACTGATTCAACTGAGAGAGAAAATATTTGGGGAAAAAATGTATCTGTATTAAAAATACACAGATTTTTTTTCTTGACATTATTTGCTAAATAATTTAGAATAGCAACTATTTATATAGCATTTGCATTATACTGGGTGTAATAAGTAATCATGAGGTGACATACAACATGTAGGAAATATACTCAGGTTCAATGAAAACACTACACCATTTTATATATGGGACTTAAGCATTCTTGCATTTTGGTATTTGTGGTGGGTTCTGGGACCAGTGACACATGGAGACAAAGGGATGACTACACTATTTTTTTTAATCCCTTAGTAGGTTTTGTTGTATGAATACACCATAGTTTGTCAATTCAGTTCAATGACATTTAGGGTTTTTCCAATTTCAGGCAAGTATAAACATAGCTTCTATAAAACATTCATGTTAATCTCTTTGTTTAGACAAAAGTTTTCATTTACTTGAGAGAAAAGTGGTATTGCTGGGACATATGGTATGTGACATTTAACTTTATAAGAAACAACCAAGCTGTTCTCCAAAGTGGCTGCACTGTTTTACATTTTCAAGAGCAATGAATGAGAATTCTACTTTTTCTGCATCCCTGTCAGCCCCTAGTTTTCTGTTTTTTTTGTGGTTTTTTTTTTTTTTTTTTTTTTTTTTTTTTGCCATCCTAATAAGCATGTATCCAATACCTTTTTTTTTTTTTTTTTCAACTTACAACTATAAATTTAGGGATCCATTGGATAGAATGTAGAATGGACTACTTTTTTTTTCAGGTAGTCTTTTTTAGATATCCAAAGTGTATGACCTTAAAATATTCTTAAGAGCTAGATAAAATAAATTTAAGAGTGTCATTCCCTAATCCTGACTTGACAAATTTGCTCCTTGGATCCTGGCAGCCTCTACATTCAATACCAGTCTCAGGAAATGCTTCCTTTTCAAGTAACCCAGGAAATTCTCTATTTAAAACATCAGTGACTCCTGAGGCTTATTAGAACTTTGTCTCAATAACTTTAAAAAAAGAACATAGGAGCTGATTAGGCATTGAATAGGCATATGGCAAAACTCAAGTAATGATTCTTTTATCCCTGACATACATTTTTCCTATCAATCTTCACATCCACAAAATACACCATTCCAGGAAACATAGTTGTATTTGTTCTGTGGCTTGCTACTCCAGCCTTTCACTTACAGTGAGATAGGAAGGAAGAAATATGACTTATATTTCTGCTAGTGAATTTGAGCATCAAGCAACTCATGAATTTGAAGGTACATCCTGAACAGAGAAGGATATATAACTTATTTTTATTTCTAGGATTCACCCATTACTAGATATCCAGAAGAATCATCCCACTTGTGACATGTGAATTCCTGATTTTGCCCAGTATCACTTTATAATTGTTCTGTGAAGGACCCTGGAGTCTCCAAGAATATGTCACATACAGCCAGCTTCTCCATCTTGATTGAATTCAGAAAATATTTCCATTCCAACCTACACACTGATTGTCCTCTTTCTTATCTTTTCATGAAGAAAGTATTCTCTGCATGAGGGCACATAGTCTAGCACAAAATATGCAGAAGTTCCTAGGAACTGATCCTTATTTCCTGAATAAAGAGAGAGGTATAGTTCTGTTGGTATCTTCATAAAGCTTGGTGTTTGCATTTGCCTTTCTCCCAGAGAGCTTTAGAATGGCATTACCTTTTTTGAACAGAATGATGCCCATGGCTTTTCCACTCTTGCTGGTTAAATTACTATTATATCCTCCTTGCAGAAGAGATATTTTTTGTAGCTAATTTTGTAAGATGACTTGAAGTAGTCATTTTGTTCAGTGATTTACTTCTCTTAATGGAATCCAATACTGTCAATCTCCTGGATGCTCCTATTAAGAGTTGGTGGAAAATCATGAGTGTGGAACCCTTGTCTTTCTAAAACATGCTTGGTAGCATTTGATCAGTGGCCAGGCGTTCAGCAGCTTCATGAATCTTCTTCTTCTTCTTCTTTTTTTTTTTTTTTTCTGTTTGCAGATTTTATTCTTCACCGTACAGTATTGCAACCAACCGCATGATTCCACAGACATCTATCACGCCATTCATTGCTGCTTCCCCTGTCTCCACATACCAGGTATGTCTGATTCACCTGCACCTCAGGAGAGATCTTCCTTACCAGTAATGCAATATGTAGAGGCAAAAAGTACACAGTAGAATAAAAGTTGTCCTCATATACTTTAATCTCCTCTTAATGTGATAATGCTCAAGTTATGGATTAGTCTATACTTTCTAGGGCCTGTTTGCATCAATTCAGTGAATAATAAAATCCAACATGCTTTTCATTCTTCCTGCTGAGTTTTTGATTATCCAACTTTCCAGCCACTATTAGTACAATTCTCTTACCACTGGGGAATTATTTTGTTTGTTGTCTGTTATTTCAGTTGTTCATGTTCCCTATTGTGTCTTCCCTAAAAGCACATTTCTAGCAATCCCTTCACTTATATTCCAGAATATTTTACCATTGTCATCTCCTTTTGTCACAGTTGTCCTAGTAAAGCTACACAGGTAGATGCTAAATCATACTTCCACCCAAATAAGGAAAATTATCGAAGTGCTAAAAAGTTATTCCTACTCCCTGTTCATATTTCATTCTCAGTTTCAGAGAGATCAAAAGGGACCTCCGTGATTCCACATGTTGGAACACAAGAAAATCTGAGACTCAATGTGTGTCTTAAACCAGATGTTGCGACCAGTCATTCCAAGTGCACAGGTGGATTGAAATAGTCACACTTTTCCCTGAAAAAATACTCCTTTGAAATATGCGATATTACTCCCTTCTGCTCTTTACCTAGTTATTCTTCAAGCAACTCTTCTTATTCTGATTAGAAAATGCCTATAAATGCTACATCTAGAAAGTAGTTTCTTTTTTTAAATAGTTGTGAGAGAACGAGCAAGTGTGTGCATGCATGTGCTTCTCCGTGTTTTACAAATGGTGGGGTTGGACGTTTTACAGTGGGTAAAACTATCATGCTGACTGCTACTGATTCAGTGAAGTTTCACCTGATTCAGCCACTGCATACTTCATTTCAGGATGTCCCAGTTGTCAAAGCATCCAACTTAAGACTAAGTGCATTTTTCCTTCACTGATTTCCCCTGAAGCAGATCATTTTCATTCTTTTTCTGCACTCTTGAAATATATCCGTGGGTGAATGGAATAGACTTTTGTTTGAATTGCATTAGAGGGTCCTAGAATGGCTGATTTCTTAATTGTCTTTCCTTGGGACCCATGAGGCCAAGTGCAGGTGCTATTCAGTTTTTGTTCTTCCTGCAGGCCAGTGTGTGTGTGTGTGTGTGCGTGTGTGTGTGTGTGTGTGTGTACGTGCATGTGCACGTGTGCTTTCTTTTTTCTAATCTTGCTCTCTGCTTCAGCCAAGACCACCCACTAAGCCACAGTGTAGAGTACTTTGGTGATATGAATAAAAATTGCACAGAAAAGACACTTCACTTGGGAGGGCTCATAAGTGAAATTTAACTCTAGTTCCCTTCTTTCAAAAAAGAGATTATAGCAATTTCCCATGTTGTTGACTCTTGGCTTTTCACCACTTTATTTTTTTTTAATAATATAAAGTGAATTGGCAATTTGGTTGGTGTGAGTGTATTGGAAAACAAAATCTTCATGGTTTCCTATGTGACAAGTCAGCATAGGAAGTCTGGCTTTCTCATTTGACTGACACATGATACCTTTAAGAAGAGCTGGCTGGCTCAAATGCACATTTTTATTCACCATACCAATTGCCATGAAAGAAAAAACCATTTCTAAACTTGTTTAACTTGGATTTAGCCCAAAGCACTCCTCACAATTTTCTGGTTTATTTCTTCATCTTTTATACCATTTTTGCTGCTTGGGCATTTTGCTAAGATTGGGATCACCTGAGCATTTAAAATCACAACCAAAAACAGACAAAAAGGAAGTCTAGAAGTTAATTCTTACTTCCTTCACTACTTACCTCGGTATCCCTGGGAATTGACCTGAAAAAAGTCTCTGAGGCCTCCTAAGTCTTGAGTCTTCGGCACCAACCTCAATATGCTTCAAGATCCAGTCAGGACCATGTGGACACTAAAAGTAAAGCCAGCCAGTGAAATGGGAAGTTGCTTTATTTCATTGTCTCAGGGACCAAATTAATCAGGTCTAAGAATTCCCTTTTTAGTTTTGATCACTAATTAGCTATAAAGTCAGATGGACTCCACTTCCTTATGACCTAGTGTGACTCCACTGAACACAAGAACCAGTTCTCTCTGTGATTGCTTTGTGCTAATAAATGCTGTTTGATATAGGTCCAGAGTACTTCATGGATGCCTCATCCGCCATACGTTATGCAACCAACAGTAAGTGTTCTCAGTCACCTGAGGCTAAATATTTCTCTTATCCAAGTGCAAGCTTTTGTAATGCATCGAAGCTTCGGGGTAAAGCTTTTGTTATATTCTGTAACTCTTTCAGGCAGCCATATTCTCCAGATAAAAAGCTGTTCCTGAAAATATCTACAAAAGCATGTACAACTGATAGCTAGAGAGACAGAGGTAGATATAGAGAAAGAGGGAAAGAAAATATAGAAACTTTATTGTAGGAAATAGCAGAAAAGCAGTCAACTTCCCAACTGATGTCTACCATTTATTATGAATGATAAATTTTTGCTTCGTACAAGAACTCAAAACTCTGGACAGGTAAATTCTTATACCAGGAAAGTCTTCATTTTCCTTCTTCAGATGTAGTCTGATGGGTTTAGGGGGCAATTTTGAGTATCAGAGCCAAGTGTTGACTTGAAGCAATATATTTGAAATGTGAAGGTAGTTCTGTGCTAATCAATGATGATCTATAGATAGCAAAAGTGGGTAGTTTTTATTTTCTATTTTTTTTAAATGTTAACTACTTATAGCTCTTCTTTTCTTTATGGGAAATGTTATCCAAAAATATTCATACTATTTTCTACTGACTAGATTTCCCATTTTTCACATTATATCTGTTCCAAATGTAAAGCATGATATGTGACATTAGAATCTAGAATGGAGACCAATATTCCTTTGATCTTGTCTCATCTTCCAGGTTTTCCAGCTCTATAGCAGTATGAGAGAGAGTGAGAGAGAGTGAGAGGTGGGGGGGAGAGGGACAGAGGGAGAAGGAGGGAGAGAGTGATTGATTGATTTCAATAACAACACACTCATGGGAGTGTGAGATAGAGGAAAGAGCCCGACTGCTCTCTGGTGTACTCCTGTACTCCTTGGTAGCTTACATCTGTGGCATTGTGTCCTTTTCTGTCAGTACTTTAGGGAGGATCAAATGAGAGGTCTGTGAAAACAAAGAAAAAATATGAAATGCTGTCCATTATCATTGCCATTATCCTTATGATGGAATGGTAGTTGTACAAAGAAGGAGTAATGCTTTATTTTAACCCTTTTGAAAGCGAAATTTAAAGACCATGGAGCTGGATGCACAGGCATTCACTTCCTGCATTTAGAGGACCACAGAAACTGTTTTTCATACTTGAACTTTGTCCATTTTTTAAAAAAAATAAGGAACTTATGCTGCTGCTAACATTTGAACAATTTGTTTTTTTATTTAAAGAATACCAATATGTAGGTTACTACAGCAGAACTTTGGAACAAATTTTGTAAATCCCTCTATTTACTATTATTTACACACCTTGGGGGTTTTCTGAGTTCATCTGCTCTGTGTTCTATAAATCATACCAATATGCAGCAAATCCAGGCTTACTCTTCTATCCAAATCATGAGGTAAAATTCAATATGTGTTGCCAAACCAACATACAGCATAGTACGGACTGAGCCAGCACAGGAAAAGCAGAGTCTTGCCAAGTTCTAAAGAAGAGACTCTAGAAGGAAACAACCACCATCTAAAGAAATAATGAGCTTATCTGCAGAGCAATAATGCTTACTCAGTCCTCACACCAAGGTTACACATCATCTCTTTGTGGCCAAAAGGAATGCAGATCTGGCAAATTCTGAATATTTTGCCAGAAGTCAAAACATGGAAAACTCCTCAGTACTTCTTGAGTGGTTAGAAGGAGCAAGGAGAGTTGTACAGGACTTCATCTGAGCTGTTGCTGAGGACCTGAGCTAAGTTTTTCAGCTACCTCTTCCTCCATCCCAGTACCAACCTCATGTCTGCATGTATTTTCCTCATGTATCTTCTTCTAGCAACAGGTATATGCGCGCGCGCGCACATGGGTATTGTGTATGTGTGTGTTTTACTTTGTCTCCTTGGATTTGCTTGGTGTGGCTTCTGCTCATTGATTTCATTATCAGGTCCCATGACTAGACTGTGCATCATGTTTGAGCTTAGGCCACTAAACATAAAAAGTAATGTATGGCTGGGGCAGATTCCTGGAAAAAGGAAGGGTTGGACCATCTGCCACTTTGTTGTTTTTACCACAGAAAAAAATAACTAAACAGTGTCATGGGAACACAAAGTTTATACCACCGGTCTTTGCCCTATAACAGTCGTGTGGTGGTTGTGTGTATCACCCAGCTGGCTTTAATTTCATAATCAAAATAGGGTTTAAATTGGTCACTATACCATGCTAAAATATAAGAATACTTAAGATGTTTAAGGGGAAGAAACAAAATACCTGTATCTTAGAAGAATGAATTAATAAATTAATGATTAATAGCATAGATTCTTAGTTGCACTCATCAGGATAAGAAACCTTTCTACATACGGGGCATTGGGAAATTTACTTAAACTTCTTGAGCTACACTTTTCTCATTTGTAAGATGAGACATAATAATACCTAAATAATTATGTGTTTTGTGCCTTAAATTAAATAAGGTACTCAGAATTTTTAAATAGTTCCTGGCAAATAGCAAACATGCAATAGATGATTGATGTTTTATATGTATATATGTTATACAGGTTATATATGTAGATTTCACATTATGTTTTAGATTCATCCAATTGTAGAAAAGGAGTATTAGTGTAGAAAGAAAGTGAAGACTTGGCAAATATCTATCATATTTATGGCAAATATCTATCATATTTCTATTACATTTGGGATGGGTTTTCTAATGACTTTATGTTGTTTGTTTGTTTTATGTGGAGCTGAGGATCTAAACCAGTGCCTCATACCTACTAGGCAAATACTCTACCACTTAGCCACAACCCCATCCAAAAATGTTTTTTTAACTTACTTTGCTAATTGGTTTGGTGAGAATAACCTCTCTGGCTATAAATAAGTTAAATTGCTTAGGTTGGTAGTTATTTCATGTACTTACCAAACTATTCAACACTTTGTACTTAAAGAAAAGGCCCATCTGGTACCTCCTTTATCAGTAAACTGGAACCTACTTTAAAAATAAATTCAAAATGTCAATATTCATGCCTTAAACACATTGTCCATGATTTCAACTCACTTGCAACTTTCCTCTCCTATCACATTATCTCTTCCCCATTTGAAGTAAGTCTCATATGTGACCTCTCACTGAGGAGGCATCTTATTCCCAGCTGCTATGCATGCTCACTGACTCTTGAGTGGAAACCAGATACATCACCTGAACCAGACGCCCTTCAGATTCCTTTTCAGACTTGACTGGAGGGGCCCTGTGGTCTCAGTCAGGGTTGTATCTGAAAAGGAATCAGTTTTTCAGCAAAGTATTAAAGTAGAGCACAGTGCCTTTGGTCTTTTTCTAGGGTGAATGAATGGTTAAACCGGAGGGGTAGCGGTTGTTAAGAGAGAAATGAAACGATGGAAAGAAGAGAATAGAACAAGAAGAGGATCAGGAACAAAAACATAAGCATGTAGTTTGTTGAAATTTTCCATTCCAGCTGGCTTCTCTGGAGTTTTAATTTTCAAAGTAGCATGCAGAGTCCTTTTTTGCAGATTCAGAAAAACACTCTGGAAAGAAGGGATAGAAATCTTTTCTCATGGATTATGGCCATTCTGGTATTTGTGCAAGAAAACAGATCACTGTCATGGGACTCTGGGATCTTACTGGATGTCCTGGAAAGATTTTAGGAAAGCAAGACCATTTCTGTTTGCACTTTACTGTTGATCACTTGGACAGGCTGTAAGGAGATAGGGCTTTTATATTAAATAAGGGATTCACTTTTTGCAGTGAGCAAGCAAATATATTGGCCTTGTCAATTCAATTAGTTTATTTGTATTTGTATCTGCATCTCAGTATGACTTACTATACTCTGAAACTTCACCATCATACCAATGGAACTATGGTAGTTAATTGGATTGCACCAGATACCTATTTTATAGAACAGTATGTTATAGTAAGATGTCATGTAAATGCACGGTTGAAATCCCAATGTTCCACTACATTGGATATTTAGTTAAATCTGTGCTACTGACATGGAGAAAAAAATGATAGTTCCCAAAAGAAAATAGAGTCCCAGTCTTTTAAATTCCCTTTAGGCTTATTCGAGTCATAAATATGCTCTTTTTCACATGGTTAGTGCTATTTCATCTCAAGGAGAAAGGCCAGCCTTCATTTTTACTTAATTACAAATTGGTTGTCTAATTACAGTAATGTAAGAAACTCAAGATGCCTTCTTTGAATCATTTAGAAGATATGTCGGCATGCATAGTTCAGTTATAATTTTCCTTATCAATAAAAACTAAGTGTATAGCTAAAGAACAAATGTAAACTTCCTTTCTACAACATGGCTGTTTAAGAGAGTCAGGATACTTGATCTGATTATTCTTTACCTCCACATAAGTAAAGCCTAATGTCCAAGTTTTAGGGGTTTGGTCCTCCAAATTTCCAAATTTCTGAAAAATCTGGCAATATTTATACCAAATACTGCAGAATATTATAACTGTTCAAAAAACAAGGTTTTCAGATATTTCTCTTTTACTTTAATACATGATCCAGGTAAAAATCATAACCCACATGTTTCATTACTAAAGTACCAGTGCAGAATACTTCTGCTATCTGAGTTAACTTACATAAACAAATATATATATATATAAATATAAAATATTTTTCACCTTAACAATGACAATAACAACTCCCCTAACCCATAAATACTATTTCTATCAGGAAAGAATTCGAGTGACACTGATCTTAGGAGGCATATTTTCTTTCCCACCTCCTTTTAAATGTACTACTGGAATAAAGTAAATATGAACAAAACAATTTATACAGAAAACCTCTTAGACACCTTAACTACTCTACAAATCAGAGCTGACTTTGCTTTGTTAAATGAAAATCCAAAGTTCTATAGTAGTTTTTTGAAAATGTTAGAAAAATATCAGTAAACAGTGGCATTCAAGACCCACTATTTAAGTATATGGAATTTAAAAGACAGAAAACTAGAAATACTTTACTCATCAATCCTATTCTGCAGAAATGAACATTGTTAACAAATTCATATGTCACCATAAACTTTTTATGGATACAACTGTATATATGCACATGCATATATATGTGTATGAATTTTAAACATATATTTGAGATTGGAAATAATGTATTACAACTTGCTTTATTTTTCTCCAATAATAGAATTGTATGCAGCTATAACAAAATACCTGAGGATAGATATTTTGTAAAAACAAATTGACTTACAGTTTAGGAAGCTGAAACTCCAAGAGCAGGCAGTCACTTCTCTCTGGCCTCTATTAAGGGTCTTCTGATTGCCCATGAGAGCATGCAAGAAAGAGATAACATAGTGAGAGAGAATGCAAAAGATCAGGGAGAAGGCAGGCTCACTCTTTTATAATAACCCACTATCCTGGGAAATAAATGACTCCTGCAAAACTAACCACTTCATGAAGCTAGCATTAATCCATTCATGAGGAAGATCATAACCCATTTCTCTCTCATTATTAGCCCTCACCTCTTAAAGGTCCCACTATCTTTCAGTAGTGTTACACTATGGATCAAGCTTCCAACACTTGAAATTTGGGGGAATAAACCAGACCAAATCATAAAAAGAATGTTCTGGATATCATTGCATGTGAGTCACATGTAGATTCATATCTGCCTTTTTTAAAAACTTCATAATATATTACAAATGCACTAAAAGCTCTAGTAACTAACTTCCCACTCAGAGTTTTTTGTTGTTGTTGTTTGTTCTTTGTTTTTTGTACCTGGAAGGGTATTGAACCCAAAGGTCTTTAATCACTGAGCCATATCCACAGCCCTTTCTTATATTTCATATTATTTTTATTTATTTATTTATTTATTTATTTATTTATTTATATTTTTATTGTAAACAAATGGATACATGTTGTTTCTCTGTTTGTACATGGAGAAAAGGCATACCATTTGTGTAATCATAATTTACATAGGGTGATATTGTTCGATTCATTCTATTATTTTTTCCCTTCCCCCCCCCTTTTTCCTCTATACAGTCCTTCCTTCCTCCATTCTTGCCACCCTCCCTAACCCTAACCCTAACCCTAACACTAACCCCTCCCACCCCCATTATGTGTCATCATCCGCTTATCAGCGAGATCACTCATACATTGCTGGTGGGGTTGCAAATTAGTGCAGCCACTCTGGAAAGCAGTATGGAGATTCCTCAGAAAGCTTGGAATGGAACCACCATTTGACCCAGCTATCCCACTCCTTGGCCTATACCCAAAGGACTTAAAATCAGCATACTGCAGAGATACAGCCACATCAATGTTCATAGCTGCTCAATTCAGAAGAGCCAGATTGTGGAACCAAACTAGATGTCCTTCAATTGATGAATGGATAAATATATATACATATATATTATATATATAATGGATATATTCCATTATATATATAATGGAATATTACTCAGCCATAAAGAATGATAAAATTATGGCATTTGCAGGCAAATGGATGAAATTGGAGAATATCATGCTAAGTGAGATAAGCCAATTTCAAAAAACCAAAGGATGAATGATCTTATATTTTATTTAGAGACAGGGTTTGGCAGAGTAGCTCAGGGTCTCCCTGAGTTGCTGAGGCTGGCTTTGAACTCAGAATCCTCCGACTTCAACCTCTCAAACCTCTGGGATTACAGACAGGGTTTTTAAAATTGCCTCTTTTACTACTTGCTTGAAAACTCGTGATTGTAATGTTGAATGCTAGTGAGAAAAAATCTGAAGGATAATTTGTTAGCATGAAAGGTGCACGTGCTTTAAAATTTGTTTTACATAATTGTCAAATTGTACTGTGGTAACACATTTTCTTTCCTCATGGCCTCCATTAACAGAGAATGATCTAAAGTTTTAAATTTTTGTTACAGTGATAAGTAGTGAATTCTGTCTTATTGAAGTCTTGCTTTTATTTCTCTGAGTCCTGGAGGAGTTGAGTTGCTTTTTATATGTTTATAGACCCATTTATTTTCTTTTTCTCTGACCTCCAAGTCCATTCACCTTACTTATTTTTCTCTTAGGACCTTGATCTTATTTATAAAATATTACAATTACAATTAGTATATCAACATTTGCTATAATTTAGATATTTTCACAATTTATTTGAATTTTAATGTAAAATTTTGTATTCAATTTTGTAATGTATTCAGATTTATCAGTCATTCTCTTTAGTGCAAGAGTCAGCAGACATTTTCTATCAAAAGCCAAATAGTAAATATTTTCAGTTTAGTGAACCATATGGACTCTGTCACACCTATTCAATTCTGTGGTTGTAGTGTGAACAACACATAAATGAATGGTGTGACTGTTCTAATAAAACTTTATTTATAGAAACAGGTGAGAGCCATATTTGCCTTGTAGGCTCTTTGGCCAACTACTGCTAGAGAGCATCTGGGTTCTGCTTGAAAGTCCCTAATGACTATAAGATTTAAATCATTGTATGTTTCATAATGTGTTTATAGTACTTTGGGAATTTATGTTGTAGTATTTGATGAGATAATGGTCCAGGTCTTTTTTCCTTAAATGTGTAACCAATTATGTTAAAAAATTCTACCAAATAAGTCATCTATATTTTCTCTACTAATATAAAAATTTATGTCAATATTTATCACAGAATAAATCTCTGTCCATGTTTGGGACTATTTCTGCACTCTATTATGTTTTTTACTGACTATTTTATTTTTACCATTGCTGTATTGTAATTACCATAACCTTACAATATCTTTTACAATGATTGGACTTGTCCTTAACAGTGTTTTGTTTTGTTTTTTTCTTCTTGCTCTTAGGAACTTCTCTAGAAAATTGAAATTTCTATGAGTTTTAGTAGCTTTTTACCAACCTAGAAAAAATTTACTAAAATTCATATTGGTATCATGTTGAATATTACATATTGACTTGTGGGAAAATAGGTGGAAAAATTTCTAATATTTTAGAAAAACATAAATTTCCTAATGTCTTTGCATTTACTGAAGAATTCTATTATAATTTCTGGGTCACTCAAAGAACGTTAAAGTTTCTTCCATGTATATCCAATACACTTCTTAAATGTTTTCTTTGTCATGTTAATATTTTTGTTACTATAACTATTCGGAAATTTGTATTCTATTTTCTCATTGGTTATTATGGTATACAGAAAAATAATTTATTCTTATGTACCAATTTTCATTGTAAAATATCCTTTAATTATTCAAAGTATTGTTGAAATTTAGACTCTATACATAAGTGAATACAGGAATATATAAACACCAATTCCCTCTTAGCAGAGATTATTCCAGTTAAGATCTAATGTTACATATTTCCAGATACTCATCTGTATTTATATCTATATCTACTTACCTAATTACATCTACACACACACAAATATATCAGTAAATATCACATGTATGTGTATCTTTTTCAAAATGAGATCACATAGTACAAATATTTTAAAAATAATTTTAACTAATATCACCATTTTCCCACATGAAGAAATTTTTTATGTTCTCTGATCACATTTTCTCAATTCACCCAATAGGTCCTTTAGAGTTGATTTACACAAACCAGAAGACATCAGTGACCACATATTATATTTGTTCATTGTACTTTAAGAGTCTCTTGATGTAGTGCAATTTCCCTTTTTCCTCCAGTATTCCTGACTAGCTGTCCTGGAGAATATCCCACTTTTGGGAAATGTTTGGTTGATCATTCTTGATGCTATTTAGCCTGTTATTCCATTCCATATATGGAATAATTTTCATAGCAGCTATCTTTCTAAATTCCCTTGTTTTTTAATAATTTAGGTCAGTGATTGATAAGACTTTCTTTAGCTATCCTAAATAATTGATTTTCTACCTCATTTTTAATATTTACATTTCATAATTTATTTTCTGGTTCAGTATCATTGGAGTATATGATTTGACTTAATCATTATCATAATGGGAATGCTGCTAGGAGATATGTATCTTCTTTAATTAGAGGTAGATACTGAATTTAATCAAAAGTCTTTCAAAACACTAATTCTCTTTTCCTTTGGCCACTTTAATTTTATCAATACATTGGTAATTAATTGGATTATAGTTATTATTTTTCAAGATGGAACCTCTCTGGCATAAACACCATTTGACCATGTTATGTACATATTTATAATTATATTCATTAATATTTTTATTTATTATTTTGGCATCAGTGTTTATTAGTGAAATTTTCAAATAATATTCTCTTTTAGGTATACTATTTTAGTCAGGTTTGAATATCAGAATTACAAAAGCTTCATAAAAATTATTTGAAAAGACTTTTTTCCCTAAATCCTGGAATAATTTTAAATAGTATTGGAAGTATCTAATTTTGAAGTTTTAAAATAATTCACATAAATACCATTTTAGCTTTTGAGAATAGATGTACTTATCCCACCAAACTCAGTTTTAATTAATTTATGACTTCTGTCAGACATGTTCTCAGTAAACTAAAACACATAATCTATTTGGGGATTTGTGAGTATCACATAGGAACTGTATAAACTCTACCAGATTGTTGTATAGTTGATAATTTAGTTGCTAAATGTTCAAAGCAACTGGTTTGCAAAATGCCATGATCTTAACCAAATTTGTATTATTAGGTACTTAGTAATTAGTTGTTGATCTTTTGGGTTGTATAAACTTTAAGTATAACACAAAGTAAAAATAATCTGTGGACAACTGTTTAAAAAGAAATTGCTAGTTTTAGGTCAATCATTTGTAATTTTTAAGAGTGTGTAGAGTTTATATTTCATTTTCTAATGATCTTCATTGTGTCAAAATGAGAGGAAATTTTTTTAACATATTCACTTTATTCAGACTTTCTTTTCTTGAGCCTGTAGCTATACTAGCCATTGACTCTTCATCTTATGAAATTAAGATACTTGGATTTAATTAAAAATGGTAAAAAATATTCTTGTGCTTCAGATATGCACATAATAATATCCTTCTTGTATTGTTGGAAATGGGAAAAGAGAAATAAAAAATGATCTATCTTCAGACATGCAATTAAATTTAGAGAAAAATATTATAAACAGGATGATTTAATTAAAAATAGATAGCTGAAAATATATCATATGTTTAGCAATTATGTAATATTGAAAATGAGGGAGCACCTTTGAATAGTGAAGGACAGGGAAGAAAAAAGATAGAAACATGACCTTCAAGGATGAGTAGTTTTTTTAAGTGTTTGTGCACTTAAAAAGAAAATAAGAGGACATTTTAGGTGAAAAGTACACAAAAAGTATAGGGAGGTATCTCAAATTATTTCAGGGCGGAGAGGTAAAAAATCTTTTAACTGAAATTTCTTTGTTATGGAATAAGTAAAGAGTTGGTTAGAAAGATAACTTTTGGTCTGTTGAAGAACCAACTCTGACCAACTTTCCTACATATTTTTATTAACTTGAAAAATCCTAATGCTATTGTCTAGAATTTAGGTTTATTTTGGAAATAAAAAACAGGAAAGGTAAATTATGTCACTTATGCAAGTGAAAGTCATAATTTCCAGTGGAGAAAGAAATAGATAATCATAAATGAAATAATGCTCCATAAAAATGTCTTATGTAAAGACTCTGAACATAAAGTAATTTTATGCCCATAAAAATAGTTTTATTGATAACATTCATTTTACAAATAGATCTTCCAAAATCTTCTTAGAGTGTAGATTCCCTGCTAATGACGCTGCCTCTAATACACAGGAGTATCTAGAAGTTGTAGAGATTTCAGAATCATTTGAAATTGAAAAATAACTTTTAATAGTCCTAAAATTTTTCCCTGATATAGTGATCTCAATCTGCCAAGTGCCAGGTAGGAACACATCTCCAGAGTACACATTGGTACATCTGGAAACCACTGTCTCTGTAATTTGTTAACACAAAAAATTAACACTGATTGAAAAATTCCAACTTCAGTACAATAGAAATGTTATATGTACTTTGTGTGTGTGTGTGTGTGTGTGTGTGTGTGTGTGTGTGTGTGTGTGTGTGGTGGGTGTATATGCCTTTTCTCCATGTTCTTTAATGTTATTTTACTATGCATCCTAAAATTGAAAGAATAGCTCAAACTGTAATGTATTACTTTTTAAAACATCAGACACACCATTCTGAACAGGAGACTGACAGCTGCTTAAGAGATGGAATTACAATCTTACATGACCTCCAATGAGTCCTTGGATAGTACTTAGAATGTCATCACTTCATCATCAGTAAACCAGAATATCGCTACCTTGCCAGTTCCTTCCTGAAGACATTGACATTATTTCCTTAATAGCCACTTAGAATATTAAATATAATTAAATAGAAACATAATGCTAAGTATTCAATCTATTAAAACTCTATTTCCTAAAGAAAGCAAATATACAGCCAAAAGAATGGCCAGGTCAGACTCCCTAGAAAACAGCAAGTTGCCAGGGCAACAAAATCATATAGAGAAAGGGTAAATCATTTATTTTATAAATGTTACCAGGGCAACAAAAACTACTAATAAAATAACTGAAGGATTGAAGAGGGTATGGATAGTCTGTACAGAACTATTTGCTCTCTCCTAGCACCTTGGAAGAAAATGTCTTTCTATATCTAAGTCTTTAACAGTTATGTGAAGTATTTGAGTATTCATTAAACAGGTGGTCATAATGGGTTCAAACATTAACAGTATCCCTAAATATTAAAATACATTATTCTCTACTCTTGCCTCTCAGAATGCCATTGGTAAACTTGATTTTTCTTTGAAGATTGACCTTGGAGAACTTAGTTATTTCTACTTCAGGACTAGGTCTGCAATTCAGGATCTTGGTTAATGGTCTTGGGTTTTATATGTCAACCAATTAGAAGGTATGGGAGAGGGAGGTGGATAAGAGAGAGATAAGAAAAACTATATAGAAAGTTTGCTAGAAAACAACTTAGGAAAAGTTCTCATGTTCATAGTGTAATTCTAGTTGCTTTTTAGTTGTAGATTTGATGATACCAGTTTAAGAAACTGTATTACTCTCTCTGTGTATTTATTTCCTCATCTTTAACCCATTTAGTGGGATGTCAGGCCCAAGGATGTGGAGGACCTTGTGTGCTCATTTTACCATTCCATAATTCAGTATTTTCAGTGTTTATGCACTTGTTGGTTATGTGTGATTATTTTGGGCAAAGACTATGAAGGGTTATGGAAAATAATATTCCTAAAAGACAGCTCCTCAAGAAAACAACAGAGGGACAGTGTGGTTTAGGAAGAGGGAGGGAAAAATTGATGAAACATTAAACCTCTCTCAGGGTACCCTTTCCTAATAATAATGGGCCCTCAACTTAGACCTTCCCCCATTGCAAATTAGCCCTATATGGAGGCACAGCAAATACTGGAACTCTGGGAAACAACCTTTTTACAACCACCCTACTTTTTTTTTTTTTTTTTTTTTTGTGTGTGTGTGGTGCTGGGGATTGAATCCAGGGCTTTGTATATGCAAGGCAGGCACTTTACCAACTGAGCTATATCCCCAGGCCCCTGAGCTATATCCCCAGCCTCCTACAACCACCCTCCTAAGTTAAAGTTTTAACCTGTACAACTAACCCCTGATGGTCAAAACTGCATGTACACAGCTTCCAGTGATTATACCATTGCACCCTATAAAACCAAAGTCCCCTCCTTAACTAGGGGCCACTTTCCCATCTGGAACGTGGGTCCTAATGGCGCCCAAGTTTACGAAGGAATAAAGGCTTCTCTGAATCCGTCAAGGTCTGCCACCCATCGTTTTATGCTTACAGGCTATAGCAAATGAAAATGATTTTTCTTCATTTTGTTCCCTATTCTCTCTTTTTCTTTCTAAAAATCTGAAAAATTAGTAGCTCTGTGTGTTAGGATGAGCTGTAACTTTTTTTCCTTTAATGTAGGTGAATGCACTATTTGGGGTGAATAAAAGACTCAGTTAGAAAAATATATTTATAAATATGCAGCTTTACTTCTACTTCTTTGTGACCGACTTTTCCACTGACACCTTCCCGTCACTTTTTAGTACCAATATGGATTTGAATAAAAAAGTGATATCTATTCAGGCCCAAGAGTAACAAGGACTTCTTCCATCTCACCTACTCTTCAAAAAGAACTGAGGTTACTTATAAGAAAAGACCTATTCAAAACGGTAAACTAAGAAAAATGCAAAAAAAGTAACAGTAAAGAAAATACTTCTTAAAACTTAGATTGCGGGTAGATACTACAATGGGACGTTTACATTTTGTCTTGAATTTTCCCAGGCTAAGGTGAAAATAATTTAAATAAATAAAATAGGCCCTATTGTTTTATTCTCTGATGATAAAAGAAAACATCAGATAGCCTAGAGAAGTTTTTTTTTTTTTTTTTTCTCCTGCTGTTACATTCTAGAAAAAATGCGTGGTGGTGTAATATTGTCTCTCTGCCTCATGTCCTAAAACAACAGTTACATGGAGAGAGACATTACTTGTGCACATAAATAGATATTCTTTAGGTACATAGTTTTCCATGGCCTCATTTGATGTAAGAATGTTACTGAAAACTCGGTCCTTGTCCCTGATGCCAATCCAATAATGAAGACACAGTTTTGGGAAAAAGGAAAACAGAAGTTTTATTGCTTTGCTAGCAAAGGAGAAACACAGGGACTCCTGTCCCAGAGGCTGTGATTCTGCCCTTCAGGGAAAATGAAGGGCTTTTAAAGAAGCTATTCAAAGGCTGCATTCCAGATGTGCTCTTGACAGGGGGTCCCAGGTGCGCCCTGATGGTGTGTTGAAACTCACATGTTAATTTGGGAGATAGTCACTTCATAGTTCTTCTGGTGACATACATCTCTTTCCTGTAGAGAACAAATAACTCAAGATAATCTTCTTCCCTGTCCCCAGGTTAGGGAGGGGTAGAGAGAGAGAAGAAGAAAAGAAAAACTTGTCCCTTTTAAAATAAGCAGCAAGGACTATATTCAAAAGGTAAAATGTACCACTGTTACAAGAATACATGTAATGATCCCAGTATGTTAACATGGGACTTCTTTGGTGTTTTATTTCTTGAGTTACAACCAAGATTTTTTTTAAAGTGTACCACCTGAGACATAGTATCATCCAGGTAAAGGCTGTTATCTCCTCATGTAAAGAACAATAAGATGATGCCAGATTATCCTCAAGATCTTAAGCGTCTTCACAAGGATCTGAACACATCCTTACTTGAGATCCTGCAATACTGTGCCTACAAGTGCTCAAAAAGCATATATTGCCTAAAATATGGAAGGGCAGCATGAAACCAATTGGTGACCATTGCTTCATGGCTCAAGAAATACCTGTAGTTCTCAATAGCTCTAGAAGCTGACATTCTTGCTGAGGTGACTTGGGTATAAAATGCACTCCTTAGTAGCAAACTGAACCAATAAGATAGAATTATTTAGTGTGGAACTTAAGAATTTTTGAGTGTCTGCATGAATTGATGGCTTGGTCTTGGCTGTAGTTGATATTATGAAGAGATTTCATCTTACAGTAAATACTCAAGGTTCAGCTAACTCTGAATTTGCACTTGAGAACTGACCCTATCAGCAGAAAAGAAAAAAACTAAACTTCCTGCCACCTTTGTCGGAAGACATGCAAATAGTCGGTTGGCAGCATGCTGTTTATGTGTAATATTTTTTAAAAATAAGGTGCTGCTTATCCCTTTTTAGATCTCAATATAAGTATGAATCTATTGCACAAAGTGGAAGAGAAATACTCGAAATAAGCTGAGAAAACCAAAAGCAAGTGCTAAGAGAGAAGGTCTCTCCTTGTCTATGTTAAAAAGAACCTTGTGCTCTGGGCTTTTCAATTCTCATTTAGCACAGAGAAAATCAGCCTCATTATCAGCTTGGGCTCTGAATAATAATATTTAAACTTCCATTCACAAGAGGGACCCTTTATCAGAGAGATAATCTTAAAGGGTTTTTAATCAATACACATTAGAACCACTTCTGCATAACAATGCTGCATATTAAAAAATCAGTTCTTACATTCCAATAAAGCCTTTTATCTCTTCAGTCTTGTATCTCTAAGTGTTTTCAATCCATACCAAAAGATCATTAATGATGACCAGTTTGTATTACATGTTACATGAAAAAATTCTTAGATTCTAGTATCATACTAAAATATGATCTAACTTTCTGAGATGCATATATGAAATATATTTTAAAGATACTTTATACTATACATAATATGAACAACTGGATTGATGCATGCATGCATGGATGGGTATATACTATGTGCAGACACATTACTGGCCACATGTGCTGATATCCATTATAGGTGTTATTTAAGTAAGACACTGATTTATACTTATAATGCAAATGTGTTTATATGAGGATATCCAAAATTGCATTTATATGACACACAAAAAAAAGACTAAACACTGTTGAAGTTCATGGTATAAATTAGGATGAGAATAAAAGGAACAAAAGGTACGGAGGTGAAATAGAAGAACTAAGGATAGGAGTGTACATAGGGTGGTTAAAATGGACTCTAGCAGATTTTAGCCTAGTAGATTAATGTCCTTAAAATGAACCAGTATGTATAAGAGAAGGAATAAGTTCAAGATCAGGGACATGAAGTTCCTTTTGGGCATGCTGAATTTGTAAGACCAGATAAAGACTTTCAATATATAACTTTAAATTGAGGTTTGGCACTTGAAAGTGGCAGTAACCCGCTTGGGAGACATTCATTCCTATTAGAGAGAACAGATGGGATTTCTAGCAATCCATTTGCTTTCATTAATAATTGCCATGCTTTAATCTATGCAATACTTTTTAGACTTAGAAATAAACATTTGTATGATGATATTATATGAAGTGTACTTGTCTTACGTTTACTCAATCAACGTTTACTCAATCATACGTTTACTCATATGTCCCTTCAAGAAATATTATTTAGCAACTTAATTATGCTTTTGCATATCTCTAATTTTAAAGTTAACTATGTATTGTATTACACATGGCTTTTTGAATGAACCAAATGTATCTGTGCCTTACAGTTTCGGCCAAAGTGAGAAATTAAAAAATAGAGATATTTCAAATTAGCAGAACTCTTAAAAGGTCATTATACAGTGTCCACTGAAGCATATAGGAGTTGTAATAAAGGCTTTAGAAGTTTTCATGTATGTTCAAGAAAAAAATTTCTATCCAATCCTATGTGACAGTTCAGAAAGATTTTTTTTTTTTTATTCAATTGTTTTTCCTCTATAGCTACCAACATGGAGAGAAAAAGCAACAACATTTGAAAGGCCCAGCAGCAAGCCCCTGCCGGTACAAACCAAGGAAGCAATTAGCTCCTTGAGTCCATGTTCAAGGATTGCCTCTTCTTCGTGATCCTAAACATTTTTCCTTTCTATATAGACAAGGGTAGACTATTTCTGGCTTTTCTGGATAATCCCATCTTTGGGTCTTAGAACTTTAAACTGTATTTTCCTCTAATGTTATGGTTGATGCTAGTAATAAGATCTACTTTTCCTGAGCATAGGAGTAATGAGCTCAGAGTGACTCACTAATTCCAAAGAGCCAACTTGAAAAAATTATATACAAGGAATGTGAGAGCTAAGTTATTGAAGAACATCATGTTTTCCTGTGGGTTTTTTTTTTTTTTTTCCCCATGCTCTGGGTATTTTATAGATGGAATTCTTTCCCTCCATTCCAGTTGACATTTTAAGAAAGCAGAAGTTTAAAGTAAGTTTCTTAAGAATCCTAACAGTATGTCTACATCTCTAGACAAGTGTTTACAAATTGGATTGTGGTTCAAGATTTAACTTTCCTCCATGACCTTTTCCTAACAGTAAGGTTTCAGTCTGAAATTGTCAAGAGTGTGGATTCATTGACAGGAGCAGGAGAGCCTTTTAGTGAAATATTACCTGAAATACGAAAGGATTAAATATTTCAAATATAGACCTTTAATCCATACCATCTTGTTACTGACATCTGAACCAGTATTTAAAGATTTGTCTATTTTTTTTTTTTTACTTTTATAATTCTAACCAAAAAAAAAAAAAAAAAAAAAAAAAAGAATTGAGACTCTTAATTCTGCACTGGGAACAAATTTTTTGAGATGGACTAGAATGAGTTTCCAGTATTTCTTTCCAGTCATTCAGAGAGACAACCCTGTTAGTTATAATCACCCTTGTTTATGAAGTCATTGTGGACTGTTCTGTGCAAATCAGAATGGATTGATCGTGTCCATTTCTATCATGCATGGCCAGGCATATGATGAGATATGTTCTGGGTCACACAGTTTCTTCTTTCAACTGTCCCAGAAAATGAAATTAATTGGTAAAGGGTGGTTGATTTTTTAGCCAAGTCAAAATTCTGCAAGAAAGAAAGTCTATTTATTTTTACCTTCATCCCTATACTCTCCGATAGGCTGTTCTCTTTCACTCTCTCTGCATTTACAGTTAGTCATATACAGATTAAATTTGTTAGATATTTACTAAATTGAACCATAGTTATGTTTAAGGCATATCTTCTCTTCCTGAATCTGTCACGCTAGCAATCTCAAGTGAATATCCTACCAGATAACTGGCACTATTAATCTCCATTTTGAATTGCTAAACTCCCAGACATCAGGAATTTGAACCTATCTGAAAGCAGTCTGTTATTCCTTATATGCTTTTATTGGAAAACATATTCAATGATCACTCAGGAAAAGCACATCTTTGTCCTAAAGTAGTCTGTTAATGAACATAAAAGTCTCATCAAAATTGTGAGAGGACACTGCAAGTGTAAGTGAATCAGACACATGGGGTTTTATTTTGTGAAAAATACATGTACATTTGAAAGATTTTTTAGAGAAAAGAAAATGTGTTTTAAATTAATCTCAAGGTATTTAAGAATCTTCCAAGGGATGGTTTGAGCTGCAAATGATAAATATTGTGTGATTAAATGACTTCTAGAATGTTTTTAATAGGATCAGTGAAATTTATATTGCATGAAACCTTAGAAGAATAAAACAGTAACTTTTTGTGAATTTTGCTTTCTTTAACACTAAAAATTTTAGATTGTTTTTAAGTCAGTAAATAGAAAAATGAAACTGGAGTCATTCATTCATACATTTCTTCTCTCATTCGACTCTGGCTCTGTGTATGTGCTATGGGCCAGGCAATGTTCTAGGAACTTGGAATGAAAAACAGAATTAAACAATGTCTGAGCACAGTAGTTCATGTCTGTAATCCTTGCAACTCATGAGGCTGAGGCAAAAGGATTACAAGTTCAAGTCCAGCCTGGGGGACTTAACCAGAACTTCAACAGTTTGGTGTGATCCTGTCTTAAAAATTTTTTTAAAAAATTAATAAAGGCTCGAGATGTACTTTAGTGGTGAAGTATTCAGGGTTCAATCTCCAGTATCCCTCTGCAAATAAAACTGAATAAAATATAAAAATTCATTTCTGATGGAACTTATGTACCATCAAGGAAAAAATGCTAATAAAAAAATAAGGGGTACATTGATCAATAACATCAAATATTTGAAGTCATATTTTGGTAAAATGTCAAGCATGTATAATTTGTCTTTAGGAACTTCACCCATATATTCAACATCCTTTCTCCTGGTTGGTGATGTCCTTCCTTGAAGACACTTGGATGTTCCAAGTGTCTTGCTTCTTTACTTAAATAATATTTATAGAGAACCTACCATGTGCCTGATATAGTTTTCCATATGTAGGGATGTAGTACACAGTAAATCAGGTATGACTTCTACCCTTCTGAAATTTTCAGTGTCCTGGAAAAGAAAAGTCCAATTAGTATTTGAATGAATATGAAATTAAACTGGTCATAAATTCTATTCAAGAAAGATACATGGGACTCTGAGATGATTAGTAGACCCTGACTTAGAATGTATATAGACGAGTATGTGTGGGGTCTGTGTGTGGGAGGGGTGTGTATGTGTACGTGTACCTGTCTGTATGCACACGTGAATTTGGTGGTGCCCAGAGAGGAACCGGAGGAGATATAAAACAGCCTTCCACTCCATATCAAATTATAGAGTGAATGCTTCCTTCAAAAGGCCTTCTGGTGATTAGTATCTTGGTTGGAAATAGGTTAATAGACTGGCATATGTGCAATTTTTTGATTATTCTATAATAAAAAGTTAGTTAGCCTTCTAGAAAATTCCAGGCTTCAGCAAGCAGTTGCACTGACTTTCAAATCTGGAGTTTTCTCCTCTCTGGATTAATACTCTGCCTTTTTAGGTCACAGAGAAGTTCTTCACTCCATCTTTTTAAGAGGCTCTTGATAATATTACATATGCTATGACCAAAAGATAAACCTGACTATTGCAGAATAATGTTTTTATGGATGAAGGAAGTGAGGCTCAGAGAGGTTAATTGATTTTTCTAATATCACATGAGTTTGTGGCAGAACTGGGACAGGTATGTTTCAATCCTGTTAACACCAATTCTATTTCATTATATCTGGTTTGATTCTTCATTAAATTTTATATTTGAGGTTACTAATTTAACCCATAGCAAATCAACTTGAGAGATTAATAAAAAATATGATTGGGTCCTTCTGTACATAGAATATAAAATATTAGTGTGTTATTTATGGTCATCAATGTTGATTAGATTAACATAAGTAAGATATTTTTAATGTTTTAGCAATCTTGTCATTATATTTTAAGTGGAAAAGAGTTTTATAATTTAGTTAAAAGCTTTGACTTTGGTGGCACACCTATTCAAATAGTATCATAATTTCATTCTTTGTGGCTCAAAATTATATGCTGGATGATATCTGAAGTTCATATACTTTATTTTAAATCTGTATAATCATTCATATGGCCCACAGTAAGATGAATATTGTAGAGAATTTCAGTTTATCAAGTTAATAATAATTTTCACATTTTAAAATAGGTAGGTTAACTGATGTGGTGGTGCACTCTTGTTATCCAGTGACCTGAGTGACTGAGGCAAAATAATTGCAAGGTAGAGCTCAGCCTCAGCAACTTGGCAAGACCTTGTCTCAAAATAAAATTTGAAAAGGGCTAGGAGTATGGTTCAGTGGTAGTGTTCCTGGGTTCAAATACCCAATTCTGCAGAAAAACAAAACACAAAAGGCAGGTTAAATGGAACACATAATGAATAATTGTGAGAAAATTTTATAAAAACACAATCTAAAAACGTGTCACTTTATTTTTAAAGTCTGTGTTAACTAGAGACCTTTCTGAAACCGTACTCAAAAAATCCCTTTCAATTTTCCACACACAGGATGGTTTGTTATTATAATATGTAATTTGTTTTAAGCAAATTATATAATAATTTTTGTTTAACTTTGTTTTTGAATAGGAGACCCTTTTATTATTTCAACACCCCTTTATTAAATCAAAAGATCAAGTAGTTCTGAATTATACCTAACTCAAATAGTTTCTCCTAGAGTAATATTATTTTGTCATTTTCCTTTGATTAGATATTACTTACTTTGTAAATTAAAAAGTCATTAAAGATGAAACAAAATATAGTCTTTTTCATCTATTTTCTTGTAGGCTCACATTGTTGTTTGTTCTCTTTTTTGGTGGGGGGGGGGGGGGTGACCAGGGATTGAATTCAGGGTCCTTAACCAATGAGCTACATCCCCAGCCCTATTTTGTATTTTTACTTAGAGACAGGGTCTCCCTGAGTTACTTAGCTCTTCAATTTTGCTGAGGCTGGCTTTGAACTCATGATTCTCCTGCCTCAGCCTCCTGAGCCACTGGGATTACAGGCATGAGCCATTCATTATGCCTGTCACATTGTTTTAAAACTGAGACAGAAATTATTAATGAAGATAGAATATTTCCTATTTGTTTGCAAGAGTTATTCCTAACTAATTATTTAAAAATATTTATGAGGTTTTTCTTATAATCTTCCATTAATTTAATACCTTAGAGAATAATTTTCCAAATACAGGAGTTTTAATACTACGGAAACAAATCTAATGGCTTTCTTCAACTGGCTTCCAGTTAACTAAGTTGGGTCCAAACAAAGGACAATCATAGGTCCCAGCCCATTCCCATGGGGATGTAAAATCAATTTTGGCTTACCAATCTGTGGCATGAAGGCCTACATTCGAAATAGATGGACAGGTAAAGTAACAGACCAGAAAAAGAATTTCTCATGGAAGGAAGTGAAAGGGAAGCTTCCAGGAGAAGAAATGCAGCTGTCAGAACTGCATATTAATGCATAAACTCAAAATTTTCATGCTAATCCTTGCTTAACACACATTTTGTGGAATCAATAATTGTTACAGTTGTTAATTCCACTTATAATTTTTGTCTTCTATCCCTCTGCATACCCATTGTAATTCTATCTCTTAGTAGTTGTAATAAAATAAGAAGGTCTTTGATGATTTCTCTATTTTAGGCAATTTTATTTAAATACTGGGCACGCCTCTGTAGTGTAGGCCTACCTTCCAGAACTACTTTTGGGAACCAGGAATTTTAGGTAGCAGCAGGTTCCAGCTCCCTATTAAATTGAGCCTCATAATGGTAAGGTCACTGCTACAGCAGCTGCATCTTCTTCTTTAAGCTCTATAGACTTATCTTTTCTACTACTTTGTTCATGATCTTTGCTCCCCCATTATTCATCTACTGGTCTTTCTGCTTATTCCAACTCCCCAAGTTTGAGGAAAATGGTTATGGATTAATTTGGTTAATTAATAAGATTTGCTCCAGACATCCTCGGCAAAGCCAATTGTTATATGATTGACCTAATTTTTCTAAAATATCTAAAGGAAAAATGCCCCATGATTTCTGGAGATCTGATATGTGAGAGTGGTCATATGTGACAGTAATCAGAAACAAGATCTTCATTGACCTGCTGAAAATTAGGCATGTGGGATTAAATGTAATAAAATAGAAAAAAGATGAAAGAAATCCAATAAAATGACACATGAGTTGTCATTCACTTTTTCTGATGGGTTTTGCCATTTGGAATGGACTAGCTGATTTCCTACTCTTCTTGTGTCCGTAAATAAAACTGAAAGGTTCATTTATGGTTTAACTTTTAGAATTTTTTTAGTATGAATAAATTGGCAAAATGGGTACTATTATTCACAATTTTGGTGTTAAAAATAGTGCCAAGTTAAGGATGTATGTGTGGTGTCTTAAAACCATGGGTAAAAAGAAACAAGTTCTCAATTATTTTTTCTGAAATCCTTACATATTACTACCTTCATTCAAAAACAATATCTTAGAAAGATCACCTTTATCTGGAGACTGAGGGAGGAGGATTGCAAGTTCAAAAACCAGCTTTAGCAACTTAGTGAGGCTCTAAACAACTTAGCAAGTCCCTGCCTCAAAATAAAATAAATGGGCTGGGAATGTGGTTCAGTGGTTAAGCAACCCTGGGATCAATCACTGGTACTAAAAAAAGAAAAAAATCACCTTTACTCATTTAAATCCACACTGTAGATGTAAATAAAATCATTATAAAACCATCATTCCTTATGTGGACATATTCTTGGAATTGATTTCTTGATTCATTATAGTTTCTGATGAAAGTATATAGAAGGAGTAGTTATTCTAAAAATCACAGAAACTATCATGAACAACTTTTTAATGAAGTGTGAATTTTATATACTTGGGAACACTGTGTAGAAATGCTTTTCAAACTAGATATTAGAAGACATTAGATAGTACTATATTAGGTCTATTCTATGAAGAAATTGTGAAATTGTAACTGAACATTTGGTCTTTTAATCTTACCAAATACTCACTAGAGTCAGACTAGGTAGCCATGTAGACTTGTGGAATATCTGTTTGCTATTCCACAGTCATGCAAATAATATAAATTGTCAATTGAATAAAAGCCATTTTGGGGGTTCCAGGCAAAATGGTCAGGAGGCATAACATGGTAAAATATTACCAGTCATTAACACATTAACAAGTAGTTTGACAACTGGCATTGATTAGAGCTAAGGAGAAAGGACTTTGTTCATACATGAGCTATGATGGACAATGAAAATTAACACACATGTAATTATCCCACCTCTCCTTCAGAGATTGGCCATTCATCCCTACCTTCCAGAACTACCTTTGGGAGCCAGGAATTCTAGGTAGCAGCAGGTTCCAGCTCCCTATTAAATTGAGTCCCAGCCTCAGAATGGTAGGGTCAATGTTACAGCACTCTTGCCCTGTAAAGAAATTTTGAACCTGGTAATAAAACTACCTTCTGAGATACTTTTAGGCACAATCTGGTGTGTCTACAATTATCCCTCAGTTTTAAGAGCAGTTTCCTTCTTACATTCTGTTCTTCAGCCTGGTGATCAATGATCTCTGGCTGCTTTCTGGGGGCCCAGGACCTTCTCCTATAGAGGTGTCCAGTCTTGCTCAGCCTAGACAATGGTCTAACTTAGAGGGGGAAACAGAAATTGCGGGCCTCATCTGTGACCACAGGAATTGAGTGTGAGCATCAACCAGCCAGAATTTTAGACTACATGAAGATAGAATTTGACAGTATTGCCATGCTTAGATATATGGAAAAATTTAATCTCCTAAATTGCTTTGTCTGCATTACATTTTTGAAACTTGCTTAGTTATAGCTTGTTAAGGTTACTGAACTCTCTAAGTTATTTGAAAATAAGTGGACACTCAGTAAGTATCGGTGTATCAGTTGTTTAATGTCCTTGATCCTAAAATCCACATATCTCCAAAATATCTTTCCAAAGGTTATAAGTTGTAACATTGCAGACAATTTGGCATTTGTACTATAATTTGAATAGTCCTCTTAGTATCTGAAGGAGATAACATTCTTACTATGAAAAAGTTTAGCTTTGTCAATTACAAAAAAAATCCAAGATAGACTTTTACAAAAGCAGACTAATTTTTGTTTCTAAAATTACATCCTAAAGTCAGGGTATTAATACCATAGAGTTATTTGAGTTGTCTATCCATTTAAGAAATGTATTATAATGTATTGAACAATTGGTGGCATAAACATTTCTTTGTGGGAACTTTATCAAAAGAAAAAAAAAAAACAATGATAGATTGATGTGTATTTCAACTAATTGAAATGGTACTAAGTCACCAGATGTTTTCAGCTGAATCAACCCCACGGATGCCATAGTGTCATTATTCCTTAACATAGGGATTACAGCTGGCTAACTTGGTGACATATGAGGCCGCCAAATGAGCTTGCTTCTCTTTTGTTACATACAGCTTTGGCTTGTAAAGAGTTCTTGCCTAAAGGAGGCCTGTCTCCTACCCTGAAAATGTTTTCAAGGAAGTTATCAGGGCTGTTTGTTTTCCTGCTTTTGCATGTGGTCTCTAGTGAGGTCAAGGGAATGGAACCAGAGTGTCCACAGATGACAATGGAGCTATTCACAGCTGGCTGCTGAGAGTGGGCAGTGCTTTACAGATGAGCTAGCATGTGGAGGTAGATGATATAAAACATCTGTCACAATGGGAATAAGCAAAAACAACTGCCTTTGAAGATTGCCTTTTAATGATGAGGTGGGGGTGGGGGATTCTGTCTCCATAATGGGAATGAAAGATGTAGTTGTTGGCAGGCAGACGGCTCCAGGCTTGCTCTTGCATGAAAGAAAGAAAAAGTATATGTTGAAAACCTCTGCTGCTAGTCAAATTGCCTGATTTTGCTGAACATTCATTTCCTTGCCGATCCCACAAATAATCTATGAGAAAGGAAAGGGAGTGCTAAGAGAAAAAAAGTGGAAGAAAAAGATAAGAAAAAAAACTGGATAACTTTAATACATAACTAACTTCAGCCGGTGACTGAGAGGTCAGAAAAAGTGTTTTGCCATAAGTTTAATTTACTTTAGCTCTGTGTTACTTTTAACAGAAAATTTGAAAGATAATATAAAAATGGTTTATCATTGAGGCCACATTGTGATACACACTAAAAGCTGAATACCCATTCTAGTATTTATTTCTCTTCAAGGAACTTTATGATTTAATAAAACTACCTTCTGAACCATTTTTGACAGAATGGTGTTAGTGTCCTCACTTCCTCTATCTTTGAAAACAAATTAAAGACAGTGAAATTTGCATGTATAGTTTCTAAACAAGGAGGAATCATTGCCACAGATTAGTTTGAGAGCAAATAAATGCTGAACATCAGTGGACAATACACTTCTAAAGCTTTTATTACATGCATAGATATACCATGGTCACTAGTGACCCCAAACCACGAGAGTGGGGCTCTCATGAGGAAGTGACCATGTGGCTGTAACCCATGGAATTGTGTTGTTCTCATTGCCACCTGGATAGCAAAGTGGATGCCACATTCCCAGCTCATTTCTTATTCTGAACTGGTTTCCACATCTACTTTCCTTGCAGGTAGGTGCTTCTGATTAGTAGAAGTCAACAGATCTGTATCCAACAGCAAGAGCGTTCAGAACATGTTAAGGGAGGTTTCTGTTGTTGTTGCTGTTTTGGTTTGGCTTTGTCTTTTTGGTTCATTTGTTTGGTTAGGGTTTTTTTTTTTTTTAATTTGTTTTTTCTAGTTTTACATTGAAAAGGCAGAATTGTTTTTGTGGGAATGAATACCATGTAGAGAGAGTATTAGAAACTAAATATCTACAGTCATGAATGACAGAAGTACACCACAGGAAGCAATTGAATTGATCTTAATGAGAGATCTTAAAAAAGCAAACAGATTTGGAAACATTTATGGTGTGGTATTAACAGGACTACAGGGTTGTTAATAGAAGATGAAGGAGAAGGCAAGAATGGCACAGAAGTTTCTATATTCAAGAATCTAAGAGAGGAGAAAGAATATGCTCTGAGGTTGAAAGAGCAAGAAAATATTCATGATGAAATACAGTTGTTTTGTTGTACCTGAGATTCTACGTTCAGTGAGTAATTGGAAATTTGAGTGAGGACTTTAGGATAAATGCCAAGTCAAGAATGAACATTTTTAAATACTTTAAGTTTCGATCTAATTCTATCAGTTCCAATTAACTTCATCAACTTATAACAAATGACAATATATTTGAATTCTACTTTAAACATCTTAGTAATGCTTATAATGTGCTGTGTATATTGGATTAACCAAAATCTTTAGATTCTCTTATTGTTTTACACAGAATGCAGCACCTCTTCCAACATTGTGTCCAATAGCTATTTCTAGCACATTGGTGAAGCAGAAGATGCTATTTGGAAAGAATGATGTTTCCAATGGGAGAATTGCCACAAAAATATGTCATAGGAGAAGAAATGAATTTTTTTTTTTGAATGGATATTTTATAGAGAAAGCCAGAAACCCCATGAAGATGACTGAGAAACTGAACTAAACTTCACTGGCAGATTGTGGTGATGATGAAGAGGCATATTAATGTTACTAAGATCATTTCAAGCTACTTGGCCCTGGAATAAGAATTAGAGAATTAATAAAATGATTAAGAGCCAAACTGAGAATCTCTTTAGAAGCCATTTGGTAGAAAATTCAAAGTCATGACCAATAGCACATAGAATAGTGTTTCTCAAATTTTACCATAAATGTGATGCATCTGTGAAATTTGTTGAGATGCAGACTCTGATTCATAGGTCTGATGTAGACCTGAGATTCTGCTCTGAACTCCCATATATTATCTGGTCTCAGATTACACTTTGAGAGACAAGAAATTAGAAAAGTTGAGAACATGCTATTAAACTAAGACAAAGATAAAATATACATATTTCTGATTGGAAGAAATGGCAATAAAATCCAAGAGGAATAAAACATATAACTAAGTTTCTGGCACAAATCTTATAACAAATATGCTTCTAAAGAATAGTAACAAAAAGCTGGCTTTCATCTCACCTACTGCATAACTTGATGAATATTAATTAACATCTTGAAAGCCTCAGAATATATCTTGATTGGATGCTCTTATGTTTTAGATATGGAGTGTCCCCCAAAAGCTCATGTGTGAGACAATGCAAGAAAGTTTGGAGGTGAAACAATTGAGTATGAGAGCTTCAATTTAATCAATACATTAATCTATCGATAGGGATTAGCTGGATAGTAACTATAGACAGATAGGTATGGCTAGAGGAGAAGGGTTAATCAGGGACCTGTCTTTGGGGTTTATATTCTGTCTGAGGTGAGGGGAAGTTGCTCGCTCTCTGCTTCCTGATTATCACATTCTGAGATGCTTTCCTTGGCCACACTCTCCCGCCATGATATTCTGCCTCATCTCAGACACAGAGCAATAGAGCCAGCTGTCTATGGAATTGAAACCTCCAAAACTGTGAGCCCCAAAATAAACTTTTCCTCCCCTAATTGTTCTTGTCAGGTCTTTTGGCAATAGTAGCGAAAGAGCTGACTTAAACAAATGCTACTGTATAGAATTTACCTTAGAATATGCCCATTCCACTAGGATATATTTGATCTCTGCATTAGATTAGAAAACATTTCATTGATAGGGCTTATGCTGAGTTTGGGACTTGTTAATAACAATAATACTGAAAGAAAGATTACTTTTAAGGGAGTAAATTAGTTCTTTAATAGGGTCATGACTTTACACCTGTATTCTTGGATCTCACATTCTTAAAAATGTCTTAAAGGAGAAAAGATATAGCCCAGAAATGTCCTCTTTGGGACCACAAAATAAAGTGCATTTTGTAGCAAATTGCAAGACAAGGAATCACTACTTTCCTAATAACAGGCAGAATTGAGGTGCCTTGTGACATATTCAGGCAATGTACACTATAAACAATGACCCTAAGTATAAGAACAGGCAGCTTTTCCTCTTGATCACCCCTGTGGTTTGAGAAATGATTTCCCAGGCCCATTCACCAACAGGAAATGGCAAGTCCTTGAAAATGATACATAGCTAGGTCTTTTGGTCTATTTGTCAGTAAAGAGAAGTTTTTAATAAGGTTCATGACAGCTCAGAATCTTGAGTGCTAGTTTAATTCAGATAAACATTTTACTAGACAAAATATGGGGTCCATAAATATTCAGACATCTACTGGGAACCCAATTTGCCATATCATTTGGAAGAAGACAGGCCTGGAATATTGCATCTGACATGGATTTGAAACTTCCTGTATGTTGAGAATCCACTTGGAGGTATGCAAGGTGATTGTTGTTCAAGTGAATAAAGTATTTCTTCTCTTATTTCATGGCAAAGTTTGACAAGAATCTTAAACAGATACATAGCTATTAAGCCAATTTGTTACATTGGAAACCCTAAGAAAATAGCTTAAGCTGCTCTTGTAGATCTGCACATTGGCTGTAATATATAAAGGAAATTTTGCAGCATGTAATTCGATGTATGTAATTATTCCACAGAATGAAAATCATTTGGGGAACACCAGTGTTAAACTTCCTTGGGTAATGTGTGGCTCTCAGAAGCCCAGGAATTCTTATATTAAATGACAAGAAGGTCCAGTTAGCAATGACAGGGCATTTTCAATGGGAAGCCAAGAAAATGAATGGATGAATCTTTTTAAAATTTTTTGTTTGAACATTATAGTTATACACAGTTGAGTTCATTTTGACAAAATCATACATGCATGGGATTGAATTTATTTCATTTTAGTCCCTGTCTTCCCAACTTCCCTCCCCCTACTATTCTTCTTCCTCTCTACTGACCTTCCTTTCACTCACTCATTTGTCTGTTTATTTATTTAATTTTGATTGTTGCTTTCTACATATAAAGTTGGAATTCACTCAGGTATATTTTTATGTACACAAAGCTAATTTTGTTAAGTTCATTCTGCATTTCTATCCCTATCCTGCCCTTCCTCCCTCCCTCCCTCCCACCCTCTTGATCTCCTTCTTAATCTCCACTGATCTTCCCTATATCCTTATGATATCTGACCCCCAACATTTCCCCCCTTATTTTGCTTTAGCTTCTGCATGTGAGAGAAAACACTAGACCCTTGATTTTTCTGAGTCTGTCTTATTTCACTTAGCATGATGTTTTCTCTTTCTGGATGGATTTTTTTAAGTTCATCCTTTTGCTGAATCAAGAGAATATTTCTGTTATTTAGTTGAATACCCTTGTCCAGTGTGAGCATAGAGCTGCTACTATTTTATTTATTTATTTTTACATTGTGTTGAGCCCTGGCTGATGACTAAGTGCCTTTCACTTGTTTAGTAAAGTAGCACCATTAACTTCACAGTTGTTTCATGAAAGTGACTATGCTAGGCTTCAGGTGTTACAAATATCTATAAGTTCACTGTAAGTGAACTTAGAATCCAGGGTAGAAATAAAGTGTGATTATAATCAAGTCTTGTGCAAAATGTTATGAGAGAAGCAAGTGACCAACAGTTTGGATCAGTCACAGGAAATGTTGCCTAGAATGTAGTATTTATGAGCCTTAGAGGACACAACCAAACCTGCTGTAGATGCCCAGCATTCCTGGCATAGATATCAAAGGAGAGAGAATAAGGTGGATCAAAGAATAATGTGTAGTATGGTGTGATGGAAAGAGAGGCTTCATGTGAATGGACTTGGGGAATCAGGCTGGAGGGTAAATGGGAAGCCATGTGATCTTAGTAGATCATGTATACTGTGCTGGCAAGGTCATCCTGGACCCACCTACAGAAGCCTTCTTTTGGACATAGATAATGTTGTAACATAGTAGTAAAGCAAAAGCTTATTTGTGTCCCCACTACTCGTTTACTTAATGTGAATAAGGAAAGCATGAATAGAAAATGTTTCAATCCCATCACTGAATCAATCACCTCTACTATTAAACTCCTCCTACACATTTAAGCTCACTCAGTTGTAAAAATGAGGTCTAGATTGTACTCTATTAGAGAGGTAGCTTAACAAGGCTTCCCTTATATCTCCACTTGCTATAAAAACTATGGAAAATTGGTTCTGCTCATCTTTAAAGTACTGTGCATATTTTTTGTTTTTTATTGTTAAGATAGGAAAATGGAGCTATTCTACTTGTATCTAATATAGTTTTGCATTATATAATTTATTTGGTACATAGAAATCAGAGGTTTCTATTGTATTTTGAAAAGTATGGAAGATGATGAAATATATTTGGATTTACTCATTTGTTTGGTGGTGTCATGGCATAATTATCTCTAATCTTTTTGTTTTGTTTTGTTGAGTTTGATACCTTTAAACGGATTTTGGAAAGATGTAATATATCTCTATGGGGAAAACATAAACTATAGGGCCCCTGAAAAGGAAGACAAAGGACTTAGGTTACATCACTAGTTTTCCTACACAAATAGCCTGATTTGTTTCCCTCACATTATCTACACCACACCTGCGTTAGTCTGCTTTTTGTCACTGTGACTCAGATGCTGGGCAATAACAACTTAGCAGAGGAAAAGTTTATTTGGGGCTCACAGTTGCAGAGGTTTCAGTACATAGTTGGCTGACTCTGTTGCTCTCACCAGAAGTGAGGCAGAATGTCATGGCAGAAGAGTTGGCAGAGGAAAGCTCCTCAGTTCATGATAGCCAGGAAGCAGAGAACAAGCAGGAGGAACTTGGGGCAAAGTATATGAACCCAAAAGTAACCCCTGTGACCCATCTCCTCTAGCCATGCCCCACCTGCCTATAGTTACTACCACCTAGTAACCCATTTCAAATCATTAAGTCATCAAATGATTAATCCACCAATAAGGTCAATGACTCCATAAACTAATCGTTTCACTTCCTGCATTAACACAGAAGTTCTTGGGGACACCCCATATCCAAGCTTAACAACACCACATAGATTTTCATGACTCACATGTTGTGGGTGGTAGACATCTCCAGTTGAGAACTGATCATTGACTATGTGATTGGAATCAGACACTAATATACACAAGTTCACCCTTTGTTGTTGAAGACAAGAAGCTTGCAAGAAAGATCATGAGGTCTTTCTATGAATAATTAATACTTCCATTGACCTAGTAACCATGATCTCCTTAAGTAGAAATATAAAAGTAAAGGAATATAGTAACCTGACTGTATAATAAAATATTTTTTAAAAAATAATATTAATAGGATCAGTTTTTTTAACCAGATATTAGAGTTTAATGATGCTAGAACTAAGTATTCATTGCACTTTTGATCAACAAACCACTTGGCCCCAAATTCTCAGATTTTCAGCTCTTCCTCTATAATATAATATACTTAAAATCTACTTCATAACTAGATGTTTTAAAGAAGTTTATTCAAAACACTAATAACTACTACTAAACACATTTTGTTCATATTAGGTGTAAAAGTGTAAAGGATTAGGGAGAGTCCTAATTATCTATGTACCTGATTTGGTAAGAAATATTTCAGTGTGATATATTTACTTCATATTCACATTCAAAACAACACTATTATATTAGTAGTTACTTAACCAATAGTTGAAATCATTATTCATACTTGAATAGGCATGGTATATAATTTGGGTTCTTTTAAGGGGGTCTCCATGGATAAAACTAATTTGGCTTTGGTGTATTTTAATATTACATTAAAAGATAATTAATGCTAACTGATTATGAAAGCAACCTGAATAATATTTGATTAAGGGCTAAGGAACTGAACAGACACTTCACAGAAGAAATACAGTCAATCAACAAACATATGAAAAAAGTTCATCATCTCTAGCAATTAGAGAAATGCAAACACAAATCAAACCTACTATAAGATTTCATCTCACCCCAATCAGAATGACAGTTATCAAGGATATAAGCAATAGGATGTGTTGGCGAGGATGTGGGGAAAAAGGTACACTCATACATTGCTGGTGGGACTGCAAATTGGTGCAACCACTATGGAAAGCAGTGTGGAGATTCCTCAGAAAACCTAGAATGGAACCACCATTTGACCCAGCTATCGGACTCCTTGGTTTATACCTGAAGGACTTAAAATCTTCATACTACAGTGACACAGTCTCATCAATGTTTTTAGCAGCTCAATTCACAATGGCTAAACTATGGAACCAACCTAGATGCCCTTCAACAGATGAATGGGTAAGGAAACTGTGGTATTTATACACAATGGAATAGTACTCATCCTTAAAGAAGAATGACATAATGGCATTTGCAGGTAAAATGGATGGAACTAGAGAATATCATGCTAAGTGAAATAAGCCAATCCCCCCCACCCCACCCCCCCCCGCAAAAAAAAAAAGGCTGACTGTTTTCTCTGATAAGTGGATGCTGATCCATAGAGGGTTGTTGGGGGTAGGGAAGATGAAGGAACTTTGGATTGTGCAGAGGGGAGGGAGGGAAGGGTGGGAAAGTGAGGATGGGAAGGACAACAGTAGAATGAGACAGACACCATTACCCTATATAAATGTATGATTACACTACTGATGTGACTCAGCACCATGTACAGCCAGAGTGAGAAGTTATGTTCCATTTGTGTCAAAATGCATTCTACTGTCACATATAACTAATTAGAACAAATGTTTAAAATGAAGAAGTAGAAAAAAAAATTCTGTTGTTGTAACCAATAGATACTCTTTTGTTAGGGGACCCACACACAGGACTCTTTGTCATTTACCAGTTAGCAATGGACAATGCCTTACTTTTAAAAGTCATTCTCCTGGTTCATAGCTATACTTTATCTAGTAATCCAAATATTATACCAGTTAAATCTAATCCTGTCCTAGCTAAGGAAAGAGAAACTCAGTCCAGTGAGTCACATTGCCAAAATAAGTACCAAAATATCTTTGAACTCAAAATGACCATATAGCCATTGAAAACCATAATAATCTTACTTCCTTGCTCTCTAGAATTTGGGCATTTGATTTAAATAGCAGACCTGTAAGAAACTGGTTTGTATCTTCATCTCAGCACAGTATTTATGGTTTGCTGTTACTTGTAATGAAGAGACCATAGATAAATACTTTGTTCCATATTCTAATTACTACAGTTTCAAATTATTTCTAAATTTCTATAAATAGAGTTAATGAATGTATGTGTTTGTATCTGCAAGTATTTCTGAACCTCAGTACTAATGATGTTTTTGGCTGGATAATTCTCTTTTTAAAAATGTTTTTATTAGTGCAAATGTTAGGGTTCATTTTGACATGAGTGCATGCATGAAATATAATTTGCTCCATTTCAGTCCTCACTACTTCCCCTTTCCCTCCCTTTCTTTCTCCTGTACCCTTTCCTCTTCTCTCCTCGACTTCCTTCCATTTATTTGTTATTTTTTTAAATTGGTGCTTTATAGGTATACAGAAAGCCAGAATTCACTGATATATATATATATATATATATATATATACACATTATATATATATTCACTGATATATATATATTCTTATATACATGCACATACACACATACACATAGCATAATATAGTCAATATTCTGCAGTTGCTCCCTTTTCCTGTATCCCTTTGTCAATCCATTTCTGCTACACCAATGCTCAATCTCCCTTAAGTTTCCATGGGATACCCTCTCCCCCACTTGTCCCTCCTCCCCCCCCCCCCTCCTCCTCCTCCCCTTCCTCCTCCTCCTTCTTCTTCTCCTTCTCCCTCTCCTTCTCCCTCTCCTTCTCCTCCTCCTCCTCCTTCTTCTTCTTCTTCTTTGTCCTCCTCCTCCTCCTCCTCCTCCTCCTCCTCCTCCTCCTCCTCCATGTATGACTTCAACTTTTTGAGTTTGGCTTATTTCACTTAGCATGATATCCTCCATTTCCATCCATTTACCAGAAAATACCATAATTTCATTCTTTTTTTAATAACTTAAGTAAAACTCCATTTCTTGTGTGTGTCACATTTGTCTGTTGATGGGTACCTGAGCTGGTTCCATAATTTGACTGCATTGTTTGAATTGCATCACTATAAACATTGATGTGCCTTATTACTATTGTATGCTGATTTGAGTTCTTTTGGAAAAATGTCAAGGAGTGGCATAACTGGGTCATATGGTGGTTCCACTTCTAGTGTTTTAAGGAATCTGCATATTACTATCCCAAGTGGCTATACCAACTGTCAGTCCCACCAACAGTGTATGAGTGTACTTTATTCCCGATATCCTCACCAGCATTTTATTGTGGGGAATTGTTCTGTTTGTTGTAGGATGTATATCAATGGCACCTACCCACTAGGTGTGATTAATACCTCATCCCAATTATGAGCAGCAGAAATATCTCTGGAAATGGCAAAATCAACACTGGTTGAGAAACACTTCAAAATATACATACAAAACCCCTTTTTATTGTAATAATTTGCACAGATATGGCATTGGTAGAAGTTTTTACATTAAGTGGATTTCAGATCTTTTTTTTAAGGATATAGTGGTCAAAGATAAGAAAAAAATCAGAAATATGTGAACTGAACCATGGTTTTAAAACTGAACTGCCCCTTGTGAAATCAAGTTTTTTCAGAGTTTTGAAATATTCTTTGTTCCGATCAAGTATTTTTAGCTTTCACATCTGAGAAAGAACACATAGTATTTTTCTTTCTGAATCTGACTTATATCTTATAATGTAATATCTTGTAGTTTCATCCATGTTGCTACAAATAACGGGAATTCATTCTTTTTTGTGGCTGAACGATGTTCCCTTATGTGTGTGTGTGTGTGTGTGTGTGTGTGTGTGTGTGTGTGTGTGTGTGTAACATTTTATCATTTTATTTATCCACTTATCCCTTCAAGGGACACCTAGGTTAATTCCATACCTTACCTAATGTGACTAGACCTGCAATAAACATGGATGTGAAGGCGTCTCTTTGGAAGGCTGATTTTGTTTCCTTTGGATATATAACATAAACTGGGATAGCTGGATCATTTGATAGATCTATTTTTAGTTTTTTTGAGGAGACTCATAGGACACCATCTCACATCTGTCAGAATGGTAACAATAATAGCAAATACTGATAAGAATGTGGAGAAAAGGGATCTCCACTACCCTGTTGATAGGAATATAAACTAGTGGAGCCATTGTGGGGAACACTATGGAAGTTTTTCAAAAAAACTATGTAACTTATGATTTTGAGTTTCATTCTCTCATTATTCTTCCAATAAATATTTAAGAAGTGTATATTATGTACCCCATACTATAAACAGCACCATAGACATTAAAGAGGAGGAAATAAAACAGACACAATGTCAACCATTTTAAATTGGACAATTTAAATCAGAAATGCTGGTAAATGTTAACCATTGTTAATTTAATAGAATAATTAGTGCTATCAATATATAAAATTATATTAATTACAAAGACTGTTTTAAGTATTTATGGTATGCCATTTCTATTTGTAGAGATTACAGAAGTGTGGAACATAATTTTTTTTTTCCATCTTGGAAGGCATACTACTGAAAAAAGCAATCAGAGAATAATGAGAGGAAAGGGTTGGATTCTGAGGGCCAGTATGGCTGCCAGATTACCATGTTGGAGATCATTACAGAATGCTTCCAAAGATGAGAGCTAACATGTTGGCCACAGCTTACTTGATTTCAAGCATGATTTTTAAAAGTGAGATTGCTCCTACAACATATTTAAAGATTAGGGATTATCTGTAAGGATGCTAAGGATGAGGGAAATTTCTTGTTCCTTTTTTTCTCTCCCAAACCAACCCTTCTTCAATCCTGTCCTCTGCCCACACCCTAAAAACACCCAGGCTGCCATCGACCCATGAAAGAGATTAAGCATCTCTGCATACACTGTAAAGCAAGGGATGTTTCACAGTAATTTTGTAGGACACTATGTTTGTATAACTATTCTTCAAGTTAAATTAAATACCTTTATGCCATGCACATTATGAAATTACTGTTGCTATTTGAAAATAAGTTACACTTACTAGTTTATTTATAACCTTATATTATTCTCTGCACTTTGTTTTATGCATGTCAAATAGCTTGTTGTAGACAGATTTAATTAGATATTTATTCTACACAAACTTAATTAGATATTTATTCTAGAAATTAACAAAGGGGCAAAAATGTGACACACAAGAAAGAAGAATAAGATGCTTAAACCACATTTGTCAAAGTTTAGGTTGAATTACTATTAAAAACTCCAATAAAGTTTTGCATAAATTGTTATTAGAAATAGTATAATATGGACCATAAGTATTTTGACATTAATCATTTGATAAGAGAAGAAAGGGAAATGATATTTCTTTTTTCTTTTTTTTCATTCATACCCTCCAATAACTTATCTTCTTTTATTATCTAACTAACCTTCATACTTTTTGCTTTTACACTTGTATGATTTAAATACAAGACTTACTAGGATTCCAAATAGGAAGAACTCTCAAATGCATTATAATACAACCAAACTGGTTAAATGGAAGCATGTCAAGTCCAGCTTAGACCTGAATTATGTAGCTCAACGGAAGTGCAGACTTAACCTTTTTGAATGAAATGAGGTATAATGTGATTATTAGATACAGGCCTGTGCCCTCTACTAAGACTGAATTAAAACAAAGAATGGATAAACAGTATAAATAAAATAGAGGCAAGTATTTACCTCTAGAATCATAATATTGGTTAGACAATTGCTATTCATAGGGAGAGTATAGTTTTCAAATTTTAATGTGTACCAGAATTACCTGCAGAGTTTGTTAAAACACATCAGGGCCTAAAACGCAGAAAGTCTAATACTTGGTCTGTTGCTGCTATGAACCCTCTAGCCATAGTTGGAGTATCTCTAGTCTGGCATGCCGATTGGCACAAGAGTACTAATTGGTCCACATCCTGGCGTTACTACAGAGTTAAAAACCAGCCATGTGTGCTCTTGAAGGGAGAGAAGCTGTCCAATGTTTTCTTTGATTTGCATGGTCTTATATTTCAGTTGGGAAATGGATGAACTTGCAAAGACTTCAGATTGCTTTCAAATATTGGCAGAAGGTTAACAGCACACATGCTTTTCCACCCTTAGGTCAGGTATATTAATTCATACAGGAAGATCTTTGGAAACTTTACCCAAATTACTGTTGAATTGTTTATTTGAGAACGAGGGTGACTGGATCTAGCCTTTGTCTGTTGAGTGGGAGCAGCTTTGTTTTTCACAAGCGGTGACTAAAATGGACCAGACGTTCCCATCATCTGCCTGGTCACTGTGCTTTTTAGTGGAATTACAGCATGCTACAATATTTTTCTTTGCAGCTTAAACATTGAGCAAACCCAGACATCCGGAGACGCTAAAATGAAAAATCTGTTTCCTCTTGCTTTGCCATTTGCCAAGTGAACTCTGTCAGACAGCACATTCTATACATTTCAAGTAAACGAAATTACCCTTAATGTGTTGGCAACATCTGTCACAAAACACTCTTCAGTCTATGGCTTAAATGCGTTGAGTGGAAATAGACTTGACAGTGTATTTAATGAGGTACAATTATGGTCGAGGGCACTGGTTTTTACCTTAGCAACCATAAAGTTTTTCTTTCTTTTACATCTTCCTTTTCTCTTTTCTTGTTTTTTGTTTGTTTTAGACTATGTGATACATAAGAGATTTGCTTATCTTTGATAAACAAAGTATTGATAAGGACCTATCTTTGTTGTAGATAATCAACACTTAAAACTCTAAATGGTCCCTGACAAAGTATCATCAAAAGAAATTCATTTCACTAAGGGATTCCCCTCCATTATTTCCAGCTAATTCACTAATTGTAAATTTCTTCTGTTCCCTTGAGATTAAAGAATTGATATTCTTAGTAATGTATGAAAATTCTTTATCCACTGAATATTCATATTGAATATGAACAAGAATGTACATTCTTCTCTAAGCTCACCTACAAATTTTTATGTTATTGTTCATTTATTTACAATAACTGATCTATTTAAGAAAGGAATTTTTCCCTTACATAATTTTCCATTCTGTGCCTCATGCTGCTATTTACAATTTTAAATTATGATAAATCCCTTCCCACTTTTCCTTTTGATTCTCTGGTTCTTGGTTTATACACAGAAGCAGCACACTGGCATTTGTAATCAAATGAGTCCCTATTCACTGCTTTCTAAGAGACCAGTCAGTCAGTCCTTCCTAAATTAATTCCAAGTGCAGGCATTCAATCCTTCTATTCTTATCAGGCATAAATTTTGATTGATCCCTCACATTCTGGCCTACCTCTTTTGCATACAACCTCCCAAACAAAAAAGGAAAGTCTACATCACATGCCCTTAGGGAATGCCATGGGGAAAGGGCAATCTCCAGAGCCCTGAGAAGAAAGTGTCCTCACAAACACAATTTGGTCTTTATCTATGATTTACATAAATGATCCTTGAATGAGGGACTTCTGTAGTTGTGGCAGTTCAGCTCTGTTGAAATGCCTAGGGGCAGATATCTAAGAAAGTGTAAGTCTCAAATTCAGAAAAAGAATTGAAGTCTGGTGCCTGCTCAGGATTGGTATGTTGTAAAAGTGCCGCTTTTTGGTTAACAGTTCTCCAGGACTTCCATCTTAACTCTGAGGTTATTCTATAATTTATCCCTAGGTGATTTAAGAAGAACCCTAGTTCTTCTTAAAGTGTTTACTTCTGGTCTGGCACAACAAATACCTGAAATGAAGGCCAGTAAGTATTTTTTTTTAAAAAAAGGAAAAATTGGTAACATTGGTACAGAATTTCAGAAAGCAGGAAGAAAAAGTGATCTGTCTAAATTAAAATTAAGTGAAAGTTCACCTTAATTATTATATTTCTCATTTAAGAAGTATCCTGATGAATGATAATTCAATAAAGCATCAAGAAATTCAAAAAAACACAAATGTATAACCATGTTTAATTGCAAACCACAGGCCTATGAAATAGCATTTATTTTCTGATTGATTTCAGCATGAAAATCCAAATGTCTTTGTGAACAAATATGGTTCTATAGATCAAGTATTTCCAAATATTTGATTCAATTTGTATTCTCCCTCACAAAGAATGAGAAGGAGCCCATAGAGAAGGTTGAGTAGTGGCCTATCTTTTAAAAGATGCTGTGAGAAAGTTGGATTTGAATAATACCATAAGTAATTGATCATCCTGAGCCAAAATATTTTAGGAAATATTTGCTCATGGGTAATTAGTTTGGGTGCTGAGATCTTGTTATCTACATGCATGTGTCCTAGTTCTATTTCTTCAAAATATTTACATACACAGAGGAAAAAAGTAACAGTGAAGAAAATAATGTTTAGGGGAAAATAATTTTTTCAGGTACAAATTATTTTATTACAACTGAATATTTAAATGGGTTGTCGTATCATGAACTTCTGACTTTATTATAATCTTTGAAATGATGTATTATCATTATATCATCTGACAGATTCCATCCAACCCTGGTTTTTAGATTTTGCTTTTAAAAAATATTGTCCTTAGTAGGATAGGGAAAGAGGAGTGGAAGGATACCAGGTCCTGACTCCATTCTTCCCTAACCTTGTAATACCTGGTGCATGCATGGAAATTTTTTTTTAAGTGTGCACTTTTTTTTTTTTGTATTTCCAACAGTTACAAAGAATTAAAACATGAATTCTAGTAGAACACCTTTCAAAACATCTTATAAAAAAAAACTTGACAATTTCCTTTGTTAAAATTATAATTCATGGTTGAACATAAAAATTCAACCAGCTTTAATGGAGCTCTGTATTCTTCTGAATTGTGTAAGAAGCACAGATAGAAAGTAGGTCAAAAGATCAGGAGAAAAATACATGAAAAACAGAAACTTTAATTTTTAGGTCACTGATGTTAGATTTTAATATATCCTTTAAAGACATCCAGTCCAAAAAAAAAAAAAAAAAAACCATCTGAGCTTGCATTATTCTCCCAGTGTTAGATTGTACAGAGACCATCAAAAATTACCTATCTAGCCAGGTGCAGTATGTAGGCCTAGAACCCCAGCTATAGGGGAGGCTCAGGCAGGGGAATTGCAAGTTTGAAGCCAGCCTGGGCAACTTGAGAGACCTAGTCTTAAAATAAAAGCTAAAATGGGCTGTGTATATATGTCAGTGTTAGAGCACCCCTAGGTTCAATCCCCAGTACCAGGGGGTGGAGGTAAAAATTATTTATATAAATCATGGACAAGTGGAATAAGCCCAAAAGCTCATGGAATATCAAAAATATTAGTGAATTTCCATTAATCTTCATATGTTTTAGCCAGAGAAATTTACATGTAGAGCAATGAAAGGAAGGCTATATATGACTTTTTAAAATACATTTTACATCAAATGTTGGAAATATAAATGATGTATTTTTAGATATATCACATATAAATCACATCAGAAAAAAGGAAGTTGCTGATGGCACCTATTTAGCAGGCACAAATGACAAGAAAGAACATAAAAGTCATATGAAGCTAAATTCAGTCTTTTCAGTAAAAAGTAAAAACATGTGATATTAACAGAAAAACAGTTACTGTACTTATTTTAAAAAAAAATTTCCCTGTGGAATGTTTTCAGATGAGCATTTATGTGCTTGTAGGGTGCTGTGATTACACCAACAATGGACCATCCTATGTCAATGCAGCCAACCAACATGATGGGTCCCCTGACACAGCAGATGAACCACCTTTCATTGGGCACAACAGGAACGGTGAGTTAAAGTTTTTGTTTTGTTTTCTTGGATTTCAGGAAGATACAATACTCTGCGTTCATTAGCATTATGAGTGAAACTGGTTCTGAACATTCATCTAATACACCTTTCAGATTCCAGTGTGAATAAGCCACATTCTGCATATGTATTCAATTCCAGGGCACATATAGTCACATTGACAAGGCTATGGGTCCAACTGTATTGCATTTAAATTTCAGTTAGAACACAATGTGCAAGGTATAAGGTCTGTTTTGGAAAGGAATCCTCTTGTACTCATTTGCAAATCTAGAACCTGTGATTATGAACTTGAGCCTGGTTTTCTTTACCCAGCTTCTTACCAGTTCAGCCAATATATCATTAACAGGTTCTACACAAGTAAGGGGCTAGTCAACTATGCTCATGCAAAAGATTTTTTATTTACCATCAATGTTTAAATTAATGAAAAGCTATTGAGAACTTGGCATGATTGAGTTCTTTTAATCTTTTGGAAAGGATGACATCAATGATATTGAAAAGAAAGGAAGGGAATCTAATGTGCTTGATGTTTTCTTATAGGTTGGATATTTTTGACTAGTCATTTTTTTTTTCCCTTGAGGAACAGAAGTGTACTGAAAAATATCTATTGCAATTTCAATTTTATATCAACAAAGCATTTGGAATCATGGGCAAAACTTCACTTTTTTATTTTAGAGATAATTCAAAAAGGCAAATATAACCTAAAATAACTGAAATTTTTACCATTATAAAGAAGGGTAAAAACATGTGATATCAGCAGCAAAAGTTTTTTCATTAATGTTACCATGGATAATATCAGTTTTAAAGATTTAGAAAGAAAAACAGATTTTATTCCAACTGAAGCAGCTTAAATATTATAGAAAGAATACTGGACCAGGAGTCAAGAATCCTAGATCTAAATCTTTATTAAGATCTTCTTTTCTTTCTGTCCTTGGGAAAATAATATCTTCTGGTCACAATTTCCTTCTTTATATACTTCATGTTTTGAACTTGATATATGGGGCCCTTCAACTCCAAAATATTATATCCTTAAACCTGTATGTATCTTAGTCACCACTTTTGGGTGGTGAGATGCTGGGATCATTTGCAAATATCTGTGTAAACTGTATACACTAGCTGTGTTTGGGGGATGTTACCTTATAACAGTGGCTCACTATCATATAGAGATTGTTGACTCATAGGCTTTATGGAATATAAGAAAGTTTCTGACATGACCACTGAGGCCTTACCAATATGTCCTAAATAAGAAAATCCATACACCTTAATGGAAAGAATCACATTGTTTCAATAAAGGCATTTAGTTTTATTAACATGAACAAAGAGCCTCTAAGGCCTCAGTTGTTGAACAACAAAAAGCAATTGATAACTTACCCATCTGAATGCTTGGGCTGGATCAAATTTTCTTAGGTTTCAGATATAGAGTTTTGGAAGTCATTCCTCAGACTATAATATAACAATTATAATTTTAGGTGTAAACTAGGTACAGATAATTTTCATCAAAGAGATGAAGTTTAAAGATGGTATTCTTATTGCTTTCAGTAATATATAAAGATTCATTTGTAGTCACTTTGTATATTACTAATAAAGCAGATCCCAAGTATAATATTTTATTGATCTATCTATCTATCTATCTATCTATCTATCTATCTATCTATCTATCTGTCTATCTTGGTGCTGGGGATTGAACCCAGGGCCATGTGCATACTAGGCAAGTGCTCTACCACTGAATTACATCCCCAGCCCAGATGAAGTGTTGGGAGGCCTAAAGTTTATCATGTTACCATTATAGATCTCCCTCCATATCACCTTACCTTTCCTTCAATGATTATAAATTCCTTATGAGCAAAGAAATGCAATTTTAGTGTATTGGATGATAAACTAGAATTTGGTAAAGCAAAAAAGAAACTACAATGTAACGCATAGAAACCCTTTATAAATTTTATCTGTTGGAACCTAAAACAAAACCAGTATTTGCTAACATTCACATTTTTGAACTAGTGAAAATATAAGAGCTAGGTTAAGTGAATATATGACTGGAATCCTTTTGCAAATTAAAAAATAAGCTAAAAGATATAGAACAGGCTCAGAATTATAATAATCATTGATTCAACAAGAAACATATGATTGTGTATTTGAACATTTTCAACAAGCATGCATTTATATGTGACCACAAGTTTTAACCAGCTGGTAACAGCCAATAATAATAGTAATTCAATAATGATATACACTGCTCCCTTACTTAGAGAGTAGAAGTTGTGAGCGTGTGCTTCACTTTAGCACCAGATTTCCTCTAGCTTTTTATGTTTTTCCATTCATTTCTTCCTTTTCATTTGCAACTAAATAATGCTTAGAAACATTATAAGCCTTTGTATAACATGATATAATGCAAAAGTTTAAAATTTAATGAGGTTTTAGAGAAGCAGAAAAAGGCTGTATTACTTTGTTGATTCATTCAACAAAATACCATTGAGTGTGTTTAGTGTTCAAAATGCTTTTATAGTTTTTCTTAAACTCTAACTATAATACTTTGATATGCTATCATATATTCATTTTATCTGAACTTTTCATTGGCATTTGGAGTGGCTATTATGTAGTAGAGGTTGACTTTTTAAATTGCAGTTTCCCACCTAATTCCTTCTTTCTAACATTGTCCACTGATGGGAAAGCAGCCTGGAATCATGGAAAGTCCAATGAGCTTTGGAATCAAACTTGAGTTCTAAGCCTGGCTCTACCCCTTCATTAAGCTGTGCATGTTTAAGGAGCAGGTTACTTATCTATCCTCTTTGAACTTTTGCTTCATCTTTTACAAGTGGGGATAATAATATTTATATCCCGAAGATGTTGTGAGTGCTAAATTATAGTGTACCTAGTGCAGTGTTGGTACACAGCATGTGCTTATAAAATGAGCTGCCCTTATTCCTCTTCCTCTAGTGAATTATTAGTAGTGGAGTCTAGTCCAGGTCTCCAGAAGGATTGGAGCACTCTATTTAATCCACAGTATAACTAGCTTATCTGCTCCATTTCAAGTCATGTAACTGATTTCTTTTAAAGTTCTCACCCCTTTAGCTGCTAACATAGGTTTTCAGGGTGAAAACTCAAATTTCTATGAAGCCTGGCAAAGTCACACTAATGAATGAAGTTGACTGAGTTCAAGCATATACCTTGGAAATATATTTTCAAACTTTCTCTATATTTTCCAGTTTCATAAATATTGTCACATCATATTGATATACATGATATTCAGATTTTATTTTAGATATTTTTTATGCAATAAGAATAATATCTCTTCCTTAGTGTTGGGCAAACAACAGGGAGAGGTGGTACATTTGGCAGCCCGGAATTTATACACCTTTTCTAGGGACCACAGCCATTGCTGAACTCCAGGCAGCTATTGCTATACGGAAGTACAGATCCAGAGTAGTCTTACCTTCCAATTTTTCAAGATAAACTGAATATTTGAATTTTGATGTGAAACTTACTTATATTCAAATATTGGACTCAGTTTATCTCCAGAGCTCCCAGTTTGTAAGTATTGCCCATGACTGTTCTGGTTTTCCCCCAAATACTCAGATCATTCTTTCTCTTTTCTTTCATGGGTTGCTAAACCAGGATTTCATTATTAACTTATTGCTCAGGCCACATGATTTCCTTAAGCAATCTCATCCACTTTCATGATTCTGAACCCTGCCTTCCTTGCTGAAGACTGTTAAGTCTGAGTCTTCAGTGCTAACCCCATTTTAGAAAGGTGAACTCATTTATCCAACTACTTCCTAACTATCTCCATGTAGCTTTCCCTCCAACTTCTCAGAGTCAGCATGGCCCCAACTAATCTCCTGAGCTTTCCCTGAGCTTTCTTCTAACGAAACCCTCTTCATCTTGTGTGTTCCTGTCCCAGTTTTCTTTCAAGTTTATGCTATGACCAAACTAATGCCAGCAGCCAAACCATACACCTAGAATTTCCATCTGGACCTGTTTCTTTTACAATTGTATATTGTAAATATACAATTATTTTTTAAGACTCACTGATTGTGTCTCATTGACATGGATTGTGCCAAACATATCCTGTCTGAAACATTTCCAGAGTCTCTGCTTTGGGCCTTGTTTGGTTCAGTGTGATAGTCTACTAACTGCACTTTCTGCTTTCAGTCTGGATGTTCTCTAATCCATTCTCCACCATTTTGCTACAGGCAGGTGATCTAAAACTATACAACAGTGTCTCTATCCTGCGACTCCTCCGAGACTTTCAGAGATCTGAACTCATAAAAATTCCGCAAAACAAGATGTGAGAAATGAGGAATAAGATTAAGACAGAGACCTCAGCTCCAGGAGCAGATGGATCCCCAGGGCAGAGCACAGTGAGATCCAGTGAATCAAAGTCGGCAGGCCGTGCTCAGGAATGATGAGGGGAGATAGAGCTAGATTAGAATTTTTCATTTTTAGAAGGGTGTTGACAGCCACAGATTTTGTCCCACTTCGTTTTAAGATTCCTGGCTAAAGGAATTGCATTGAGCCAAAACCTCTTTTCATCTTCATAAAGGAGATATATTTCATCCCATATAACCCCAAATTTTGAAGTTGGTACCATGTAGTTAAATTTGCCTTTCTCTATAATTTGCCACTTAAAAAAATAATTATTGTTCTATTCTCCACCTGTTTTTAAGCTGGACACAATCTGTAGGCTTTAAGAGAAATGAATCACATACAAACAGTGTAACTTTTTTGTTCCCTGGCTCTGCCGACCTTGAAGAATTTTTCTAGCTTTCTGCTTTTGTTTGCTTTTTTGTCACAGGATTCCTTTGATGGAATCAAAGCCCCATTATCCATATTTTCTTATCACTTTATTGTAAGCTTTAGCAAAAGCCACTGGGGACTTTACTGTGTTATGAGAATCTCTGAATTGCATGACAATCTTGTTTTACAAGTTTCTTATCTCTTTTTTATTTGTTCAGTTGCTGGTCACCAGTGGCTTACAGTGTCACCAGAATCTGTTGAAAAAATAAAAAGATTTTGTTCTGAAGGTTCCTTATCTGCAGTTCACTTTGTGTTCTCCAAGTCTCTGATGACTGGTGACATCATTGGATTCCCATGGTGTAACCATAGCTACTCACACAAATTATCTTGTAATTGGTTCATGGTTCTCTAGTGTCTTTTAGTCACACTACTCCTTCACGGCTCCAAAACTCCTATGGTACCAGGTGAAAATTATTCAGTGTCTTTTATCCATTATTGGACATGAATATAAGTAACAAGTTGAAGAGTTATAAGAAGTAACACAAGGTATCAGATTGATTCCTAATTCAGTAAATAGTATCATAAAATAATAATGATTACATTTCCTTAAATGATTTTTTTCAGGAAAAAGTCAACTAAGTACAAATTGTTGAATATGAGAGAGAAAATAGAGATTAAGGAGAAATAGTGTTAAAATTTTAGTCTTATTGTGCAATAAAAGACCTTTGAAAGGGTAGGTGTACAATATAAATAATGAACAAGTAGACATTAAGTGAAAGTCTAGTATCAAGAAGTAATTTATTTGCTAGTATTAAGCTTTTTCTGTTTATAAAAATGGATGAGTTCAAATACATTTACAATAGAAGAGTCCTAACACATAAAATGCCAAAGAACATGAACAGATAGTTGATAAAGAAGGAAATAGAATGCTAAAAAAATAAGGAAAAAAATGTAATCAAAGAAACAAAGTATAGAATCAAGTCACACATGCTTGCTTGCCTAACACACACACACGCATACACATTTCATCAAAGAAAATCATCACAATCATGCACATTGTTGACGAAGGTGTAGGAAAATAAGCATTGCTACACACAGATTATATCATGTAGTAACATAAATTTGCACAAGAATCAGTAGAATAGCAAGATGGGAAGTCAAAACACTTCAGAACATTCATCCTGGCTGAACAAATAGTTATAGTTTTGAGAAGTCAGTCTATAAAAATATTCTAAAATAACAGAATAGCTTTTATGCCTCACAAACGTTTGATGCAGCATTTTTTATTATATCTAGAAAACAACCACTAAAAATAAACTATCCATAAACTCAAAATGTAATGCCTACATTGTGAAAGTTTAAAATAATCAGGAAAAGAGTTGTTTAACTATTAAAGCAAAAATATTAAATATAAATTTATACATGTGAGTACAAGATCAAATGGAAAATACTTACAAAATAATGCTATAGAGAAATACAAAGCAATTTTGACTATTTTGAGAGATGGGATTGGGGATAATATCTATTTTAATCATTATACTTTTCTGTGTTCTCTAGCAATCAACAATGAACATTATTTGTTTCTATTATTTACTTTTAAATGTTATATATTTTGGGAAATATCAATGGTGTAATCCAAAAATTAACTTTTTGTTTGTTTGTTTGTTTTTCTTTTGGAGTGGTTATGATGTGTGATTGTAATTTTTTCTTAAAGGTAACTGGTGATTATTACCACTATTAACAAAGCATTTGGAGAACACTTTAAAAATTGTCCTACCTCTTCTAGGTTTGGGGATTATAATTAATTCATTAGTTCACTTACCTATTTTGAAAAACTAAATAACTCTTAACAGGTTTATTTGCATTTGAATCTTTTGATTGGTGTTCACTGCAGTTGGTCAAAGTGCTTTGCTATGTTCAAGTTCTAATCTATCTTCACACATGCCATTGACTCTAGGGCGTGATTAATATTACCCTTTTGTGGCACGGAGATAAAAGTGAGAATTTTATGATAGTCCCAAAGTTATCAAATTGCTGGAAAAATGAAGTTTGGGGCTTTAACTTTTAAAATGGAATACAGATCATATGATTAAGAGTTCTTATAAGAGCATCTATTTAATCATGTTTTGGCAGTTGATTTGAATGTGTATAATACGAGGTCCCTTTTATAATTTATCACCCCAAGGAGAGTTGGGGCAGGATTAAAATTTTCTTTTTTTAGAAGGGGGACTAAGGCCACAGACTATGTCCCACTTTCCTTTTTAAGATCCCTGGCTAAAGGAATTGTATTGAACCAAAGCCTCTTTTTCATCTTCAAAAAGCAGATCTATTTGATCCCCCATGACCCTACATTTTGCAATGACTGCCATATAATTTAATGAAGCTTTCTCTCAAATTTTCCCCCTCCAATGTTAGGACAGTTTGGAAAAAAAGAAAACTAAGCTGTTTAATGGGTTCTGGTCTTTGTATCCCTGGTCCCAGAATTTCTAACACAAAGAACTCCTCCACCCAGGGTAGGAAGCACCGTCTGCTCTGCCTCCGATCAGAACTGCAGCTGAATAACTACTCAGGAAACTTGGGCTTCAAAATGCATATGCCTCCACAGAGTCTGAGAATGTGCAAATGTTTCATTTTTCTCCTTTAAATTTTAGTTGCTCCTGTTGTTCTCCAGGACTTTGCTTCATACCATGTTTTGGGTACTGTCCAAATATAAAATTTTGTGTCATCCAGGGAGGGTAAAAATTTTATATTGATGTGCTAAAGGAGGGACCAAACAGGCTGAGGGAGATGACAATGTCCCTGTTGTTCCAGAGGGTCATGTTGGTTCAACCAATATGTGCAGTGTGAGGGTAATGGGAACCAGGGTGTCACCTGTGAACTAGGGTCCGAATGCCTTGAAGGCTTGGGGTGAAGTGACCTTGTGACACACAATGGGCCGTTCCAAGTTTGAAAGCTGAAATTCTATTTTATTTTCTTTTGTACTTCATTGCATTCTTTCTCATGCTCTTTTCATTCAAAGATTCAATCCCAAGACAGGATTATGATACTCCACCAGCTGTTGTGTCAGGTAGGAAAATTCTCATTCCTTTAAGACTTGATTGGAGGGGAGAGATGGAGGTTGCCTGCTTTTCTTCACAACTCTTGAAAGCAGTGATTCTCAATAGGGGTGGCTACAGGAAATTTGAATGTCAGTTTGGCAGGGGGTATATGTAGTTCTGAAAAGTATATTTAATATCACAATCCAGCTTTATGGCTGGAAAATAAATATATCCCCTTTAAATAGAAAGGAAGAACTCAAAGACACATTGTCTCTCAAGGATACACAGAAGATAGAGTCTATGTTCTCTGTATCAGTCATTCTTGGCATTGGACAAGGTTGCCAGAATTTTTTAAAAGGGGGAGAAGGATTTCATATTTAGCAAAAAATGAAAAATAAAAGGGCACAGATTAATAAACATAGATTGAGAAGCACTGCTTTAGAGACCAGAATTCTTCTGAAATCAGAAAATCATCCCATTTTGCTTGCTCGGCATCCAGCACAGGGTCTGACATATAGTAGTTACTCAATATAACTATTTGTTGAATGAATCAAAAATTTAAATTGATTCACAAAATTATAGAAGTGAAGCCACCTTTATCCCATTTGTACAATAAAATGGCAGAGTTCCTTTAAGAACAACACATCAGGGTCTTAAGGATTTTAATTACCAACATTTAAGTTGTTTCATAAAATTTAGTGGTGCAGCCAGGGTATATGTGTGTGTGTGTGAAGAAGTCAGTTCTTATTTTAAACTGCACAGATCTTGTGCTTTTATATTAAGTTTGAATCTTGGTGTCTTTCTAAGTAGAAAATGGATACAATGGTTCATTTTTGTGGTTTTTTTTAAAAACTTGATGAAATACTGGCAGTCTGGAGAGCTTTGTATTCTATGATCCCTTGGCATGTTAGATGGCAAGAACATAAAATTGGAACCAAGAAGAGATTGGAAAGAGCAAGAAACAATGTGCAGAAACAGACTGAAAGAGCCCACAGGACAGTTGAGTCTGGCAATTGTATGGTGGCTTTGAAGCAGGGAACATCAAGCCCCTGGCCACCCCTCTTGCTTGACTCAGCATCTGAAGGGTAATCTTTTTCTCATGTCTATGGACTTGTTTACTTATGTTCCTGGACAAATACTCATCTTGAAACTTGAAGTAAGAATGTCCCCATTGAAAAACCATGAGTTAACATTCAAATGTGAAGTCACCTTGGTCCTCTTCAAGGTCTCTATAAATTGCTATTATTGAAAATATCACAGCTTTCCCCAAAGTGTATTACCTGCCATATCTTTAATGTTCCCTTTTTCATTTATGAAAAAAGAATAGACCAATGTGTCCAGCTTCTACTTGAACATATGGCATTTTGTTTAACAAAAGGCATCTCTCTACTCTTGATAATTTATCAATGCAGATAATAATAAAAGACACAATCTGGAGCTCTCCTTCATATAGGTGTCCTGATTTCACTTTCAAGAACACAATAGGAAAAGCAATCAAAATGTCAGAAGTACTTACTAGATACCCATCAAGGGTCAGGCTCTACTAAAATCAATTAAAGCAAAAACCATGGCTGAAAATCTATGCTTCAAAGTTCCCATCTGTTTCCATAGACACTACACTGAATGTTCCTGAGCAGATAGTTGATTTGATAAAAGTCATAGTTTAAGAAACTTAATCTAGCAGTTTTGTGTGAGGTTAAGGAAGGAGAAATAAGGATTACTCAGAATAACTAGAAAGCCCGATATGATATATTTACCAAAAAAAAAAAAAAAAAAGTTCCTAAATTCCCAGAAGTTCAGTACCCAGGAAGAGACCAATGTATTTTCCATAGGAAAAAATCACATTTTGGAAGAATTCATAGTAATTTCTCCCTTGTAAGATTTGATTGGTGACTTGATAAAAGCTTATAGACATTTTAGGTCTATCTTTAAAGAGAAATAGGCCTACTATTCTAGTGGGAGAACTTCAGAAACTTTTGAAAAATTGTTTATTCTTTACTCAACCACTGGCCATATTAGGAAAGTGGCATGGGTGATGGTATTGTGATATCTTCTTCCCAATTATCCCACTTGCCAGTATTGGACAACTCAAATTGTCGATTCTTTGCCATGGTAGGAGTCAATCAAATTATTCTAATTTATTGGAGGTCAAGAAATCTGCTGGATAATCTACAGAGACATAACCCAACCTAATTTCATTTACTCAATTTTTCAACCATTTAATGAACAGTTTCTGGAACTGCACTCAAGTACTGGTGATATTAATATGAATGGAAAAAAGATTCCTAGTAAAAAATATCAGGTTCTCACTTCATGTGTTATTGTTATTTGTGGTGTTCAATGTATAGAATGAGGAGGAACAAAAATCTCGAAAGAAGATTTGAAACATTCAGGGAGAAAGAATTCTGTACTGGATTTGGAAGAATGAGTAGGAATTTATCATCTAGATGAGAGTGGGAAGGAGTAATAGGCAAATAGGGTATGAAAATTCTTATAAATAGGAAATAATATGGGGTATATGATAATTTATTTGATATTGTTGGGGCAAAATATCACTCTGACATATACCAAAATTACATTGGTACAAATCTGATTTGGTGTAAGGACCCTTTCTCCTTTGAATCATGTATCATCTTTTTCCTTTATTTATCTATATGGAATTGATTAGAAGAATATTCCATGGCAATCAATATGCTAAGCTCTAGGGATGCAACTTCCTTCTAACAACTTAGGAAGTTAGATAGAAACAGGTTATTACAGCAAGTGTCATAAATGTTTCAATATTAACAAAAATGATGATGTTTGTTAACTCACAGATAAGATGCCTTCATCCAAAGGTAATTGTGTCATTTACTAGTTGTGGAAACTTGGGAAATTTTAACTTCTTTGTAGCTTAGATTACTTATCAGGGGAATTAACAAAAGCTTCAGAGTTATTTTAAGCATTGAGTAAAATATATATGTGTCCAATTCATTCTGGCATGAAAGTGCTACAACTATACTATCATTATTGGCATGAGATATTATGGTAGCCCAATGAACAAACAACTAACGTATACTAGGAGAGGTCAGAGAAAGTGTCCCAGTGGAAGAATTCTCTAAATATAGACATAAGGACACATGGGAATTAGCTAAATAAATAACGTGTCTGGTGAGAGTTTCAGATCAAAGGAGGCAGCATGTTTAGAGTCTTGGGAATAGGGTATGGTAGGTTCAGAGAACTACAGGTGGTCAAATAGGGCAAGGGTACATACAGAGATATGTGGAGTAGAGAAAATGAACCAGAGAAGTAAATAAGCTGAATGAACATCACCAGATAGGTAGCTTGCCTTATTTCTCAATGGTATCAGGAAGACATTAAAGTTTTGAGTTGGAAGCGATGTAATCTCTCTGGCTATAAGGTCGAGACTATATTAGAAAAGAGGAAAAATAGAAAAGAGGGAACTGAACTGGAGAATGTATGGAAGGATCATGTTGGCATGTACTCAAGTTGTGTAAAGGACAATGGAAGGTGGGTAAATTTGTGACATGTTAAGTAAGTAGAATAATAGGACTTGGTAACCAAATGAATATCAGGATAGAAAGAGAAAGATTTAAATTTGGTGTATAATTTCCTCAATGCCCTGAGGTACCTTAGTCAGGATTTGAACCATAGAAAGGAGGATCAGGTTTGTAAGGAATAGAGATAACTTCAGTGCTGAATATGTTGAGTTTGATATGCCTATGATGCATCCAGGTGGAGGTGCTCAATAAATGTTGAATGTATGTCCTTGAACTCAGAGACCATCTCTTGTGCAGAGGTAGATTTTGGGTCACCAGCATGGATTTAAGCCATGTTACCTAGAGAATGTGCTTGAAGAGAAGTAGCCAGAACTTGAAAATAAAGAATGGGCCAAAAATGGAGCCCCAAATAGAGGTTGGATAAGACAACTACACACATAGAAAGGAAACAAGAATATGAAGTTTCAAAAAATTAAAAGAATGAGAGTATTTCAGAAGAGCAATGTCCAGTGAGGTGAGTCCTGAAATTTTGTTATATAGAAAAAAACTTTTGTTGTGTTGAAAAAAATTCAATTTTGTTTTTGAATTTTGTTATATAGAGATCAATAGTGAATTTGATGGTGCAGTTAAGGGGAAAAGGCAACAACAGCAAATGTGTTGTAAGGAATTGTTATAACTAGTACAAGAAGCAAATTTGGTTTTGAGGAGTAGAGAAAATGATAAAACAATGAGAGAAAAGAACTAATTCACTTTTTAAAAAATATTTTATCATAATGGGAAGAAATCTGGAGATAGTTCTAAAGTTTAAAGGATGTAATTCTTAAGGGAGATAGCAGACAGAAGAAGGTCCTTAAGGAAACCAGATATCTCTTACAGGAATGTGGGAAGACAGGAGGAAGGGGCAATGTATATGCATGTAAATCTGTAAGTGTGGAAATAGGGAGTTAAAGGATTTCCCAAATTATACGTCTTATTTGTTTTAATATGAAGGATTAAGTGTCTTCATCCAAGAATGGTTGGGAGATGGCATGTTAAGAATTTAGGGTGAACAAATATTTAGAAAACCATGGAGTCAGAAGGTCAACAAGCCATAGAAAGTTTGCAGGGACTGGGGTTATTTTGAAGCTAAAAACTAAGGATTATTTTCATACTTGTTATGATATGGTTTGAAACTGGGATGTTCCCCCCAAAACTCATGTGTTAGGCAGTGCAGGAATATTCATATAATTTATAATAATATAAAAGATTAGATTTGTGAACTCTGACCTCATCAGTGGATTAATCCATCTGATGGTTTACTAATTTGAATGGACTACTGGATGGTAACTGTAAGCAGGTGGTGTGTGTCAAGGGTATGGCCTCAAGGACTCTGTCTGTCCCTGGTTCCCTTACTCTCTTTCTGCCTCCCAGCTGTCATGCATTGAGCAGCATGCCTCTGCAATGTGCTTCCTCCACAATGTTTCTGCCTTGGAGTTGACTGACCATGGAACCAAATGGTTTCATGACCAAAATAAATCTTTCCTCCTCTAAGTTGTTCTTGTCAGGTATTTTGGTCACAGCAATGAAAACCTGACCAATACAATGCTAATTTGTAAAGATGTTTGATTGTCTTGTTGTAGTGATCAGTAGCCAAGAAGACAGGTGAATTAATCCACAGTTGAAGATTTACTGAGCAAAAGGGAATGTGTATTGATGATATTGGAAAGAAAGTAAGCGAGTGGCAAACTGTGGTTTCAAGGAAGAAAGAAGCAGCAGCCCACAAAGGATGAGAGGAAGAAAATAGAAAATAGAAAGACTAGAGTTCTCAGTGAGAAATAGTATTCAGAAGTGGGATACTTGGATTTAAGACTTTGAATAATGAACTATGTCTTGGCTAAGTTTGAGTCATGGGAATAGGTAACTAAGTGGACTTAGGGTGACATGGCAGTTCAGGAAGTCAAACAAATATGAACATAAGAAGCTGTTAGAGGGCTGGGGAGATAGCTCAGTTGGTAGAGTGCTTGCCTTGCAAGCACAAGGTCCTGGGTTCGATCCCCAGCACCACAAAAAAAAAAAAAAAAAAAAAAAAAAGGAGCTGTTAAATATGTGGGATAATTTTACATATCAGGGTTTTGTTTGATTTGATCTTTGCCACTGATAAGTTATGCATGACTTCAGGAGTATTTTTTGCTTAGGAAGAGTCTAAGGTAAATATTTAAGCTTCCACAATGAATACATTTAAAAATAATAATAATCTGGGAGGAAAGAGCTAAAGCAAGAGTAGTGAGGCTCAAAAGGAAGTCGGGGGAAACATGAAGTCTGAATTATTGCAATGGTGTCACCTTCCCTTGATTATATCTCTGCTATGCCTCTTTCCCAGCTCACTTGAAGGACAGAAGATAGAGAGCTGGAACTGCCTCCTACATTTTCATGCAAAATCAGGAAAATCTTCTTTTAAAATTTTTTCCCTAACAGCTAAAACTCCTTAAAAAGTCTTTTTATTTTAAGCAAATTTTAGTAGAAAATATGTAAATGAAGGGTAAAGTATCATTTTTATACATGGTTGGATTTTATGAGGCACATGTGAAAACCGCAGATAATTTGTCATCAATTTTTTTTATCTTAGTTGCCTTGAGCTTAATTTCTTTGAAGGGCATCAGCATGAAATCAAGCTAAAGATTTTGATTCCCAGAGAACAAAAGTAGAATCAAAATCTGTACCTCTTTTCTAAAAGTTTAGAGTTCAGAATTTGAACTTGGATTTGGAAAAAAAAATTAAAAATTAAAAACAGGGCTAAAAAAATGCATTGAAAAGAACTATAGAACTTCTGGAACACATATTCATTCTCTGCCATATCCTTTTATACATCAGCTAAAATAGGTTGAAGTAGTAAATGTTATCAGTACAATTTGACCTTGAGGTTCACAGAAAAAGTTTAATAAATCAAAACATATCAGTTGACTATGAAGTCCTTAGGTATCATGGAGATGCTCAGAGTGTACCTGCCCCAGTGAAGATGGAATTCAGTGTTAAAATAGTGTGCAATTCGTTTCCATTGCATTTGCTTGTTAGTAATATAAATTTGTATCAGAAAGCCCCATAAACTTGGAATGGGTGATGGTTAGATGAAGCATTGTTTGAAGCCTGTCTTTATGCTGCCTCTTTGGGTAGGAATTACTTGTTTAAACTATCCCACATCATCAGGGAGTAGTGGACAGTATTTAAGCTACTGCCAAGAGAAAAAACTATTTTTTAAGCTCTAAGTAACATTTATTTTCATGGATACTATGAGCTAATTACAGATGATTTCCATCTCTTAATTAAAAATTAGGTCCATTAGTACCTCTCATTAGCAACAATTAGCCATTAAATTGTATTTACTGTAAAAGACCTGATGCAGAGTTATAAGTGATCCCACAAGCCACCCATGAAAATCAGTTTCAGCTCTTTCTGCAAAGGCTGTGCACTTACTTTGATTACAAAGTTGCGTTTCTTCAAATGTCCTAATTAATTGAAATTTTTCTTTTCAATAAGTTCTAATAAAGAAAAATTTGCTCTATCTCTTCATTCATTCAACTAATATTTACAGACCTCCTACAGAGCTTATTATAAGGAACCAAGGCAAAGGAGGTATAAAATGCATTCTTTGCCCTCAAAGAATAAAGTCTCTAACAGAGGACAGGGTTATAAAAAACTGTCTCATAACACAGTATGGGAGAGATATCATAACAGTCCTCTGCAGAACTGGACTTTGTAAGTGGGATTTGTACAAGTATCTGACACAGGAATGTGCAAACTGAGTTATTATGTTCCCACTGGTACATTTATAAGGTTCACTAAATTATAAAATGGAGACTTTGAAAAAAGACTTTCCTGTGGGACAATAATTTTTATTGATCTATTCAAGTAACTTATACCAAAGGAAGCTTAGGCAAATAGACTCTGCAGATATAAAACCATCATTTTTATTTAGGCCAGTCCCTACCTCCACCCAGACCCTCCTCACAACCCCAGAGGGAAGGATAGAGGATGGCAAAATTTTAATCTTCATCTCATAATCCAGCAAACTTTTTCTGTAAAGGTCTAGATAATAAATATTTGGGATTTTGCAAGCCATATGTCACAACTTTTCAACTTTGTCATTGTAGCATAAAAAACTATGCAATGAATGGGTCTGGATATGTTCCATTCAAGTTTTATTTATAAAAAGAAGAAGAAAACTGGATTTGGTCTATGGACTATAGTTTGCACACACCTCTCTTGATCAATGTATGTTCCTAAGTCTCCCAAATTGAATACTATCACTGACATTCATTATAAGACATTTGAAGTGCCTTCCATTAATATTAGCATTTTTGTGTTTTTTCATTTTATGAAAGACTGAGGAAATGTCAGAAGTTAGAGGTGGCAAAGATTGAGATGGATGTGGAGGCATTTCTTAATATTCTAGTTTATATTGCATAGTAAATAGAATATTAATATGTTAAAAACCTCTAAGTACCTTTTTATTTTTCAAGTTCTCATTATATATTAACTCTTCTATGACTTATTTGTATATACCAGCAAGGTACATATATGAACTAGGAAAATTAAAAATATATTCTATTTAATGTCCTCTTAGAGAGCTTTAGAATTCTGTAGGGTTAGAAATTTAGAGAGGAGGTGAGAAAAACATCATCTCAAAGGATTCATATTCAAAGTATAATTTACATCTTGGTTGTGCCACCTGAGTTGGTTTTGCTGTTCCTGTTGATGTTGGTTGGTGTCCACCAAAGTTCCTCTTGATATACTGCTTTTAGCTGTTTTGTTACCCCTGGGTAGCTGCTTCTCTGAGCACTGTTTTATGCTTTGCACTCTGAAGGTAAAGAAAAGCTTTCCTAGTCTTATCTGTAAACCAAACACTGCATAGAGCAAACCTGGATTGCGGGGGCTGGAAATGTGACTGCCCTCTGTTATCAAGGTCAGAGCACAATGCCATATGTGGATGCAGCACACATCCCATGGAGAGCAGCATCCCCAAATGTTGTTGTTGCAGTAGAATTCTCCAGTGAGTGGTAGCAGAAGACAGAGGGCACACCGTAGCAGCAGCACACGGTTGTCACTTAGTACTGTCGTCATCTGCAGAAAGGCAAAGCCTACATGACAGCCACAGAGGAAGAGAGCACTCGTGGGCAACAATAGATTTTGAAGTAAGCTAATTGCATGTGCACTAATCGGCACATCTGGTACTGAAAGCACATGGCTCCCTTTTTAATCAACAGCACAAAGTGGGCACTTGAGGCTCCTATTAGAGAATCCAAGCATGAATTGACTGTGAGTCGGCACTTGCCGGAGGCATACTTGAGACATCTGAGGCTGGAGAGATGCCGCCTAACAGACGTGTTAACATTTCTCTAGACTCTGTGCTAAATTAGTCTATCAGAAAGCAAAATGCCAGAACCATATGATTGTACGTCCCTGTTGAAATGATTTCTCTGAGTCGAAAATATAATGCTTTAACCTCTTCTTTCTCAGAGGAGTGATACCTGACCCAAGCATTTAAGAAACATTACGAGTTGTCTTGAGATGACCAGTGGATGTGACTGTCCCATATTTTGCCCAAGGTCCCTTAAGTCAATAAGCGAATGACAAATTGCTCCTCAAGTCCAGTGGCTCCACAAGAGTCTCTCTCTGGGTGAATAAGTATGCTTCTTTTTGAACTGACCATGTGAAATAAAGAATTTAATTGATTTCCCTTTTGGCTTTGTTTATCAGGACAATCGGATGTAGATGGGGCACGTTGTGAGTTTTCTCAGAATATTGTTCTCAACTCTTTGTGGATTTGTTGTGTTTTTAGTTGTGCTTGGTAATATAGTGCTTAATTTTGTAAGCCCTTCATAGAATCAGCTTGGAAGTACAAAGGCTCTAATTCGCAATAAAAAATAAATGAAATCATACCGATGGGTTAAGGGAAGTTTGTGTGCTATAAAAAGTTCAATGGAAAGACAAAATGAAAGATGATTTTGATTATGTGTTGATCTTATCTAGAAATTTGCCAGCAGGCCCTGTTTTTATTAATTCACACACATGCAACTCCGAATAGGAGAATGTATAGTATAAAAATTAGAAATGGCTGCTAGAGTCAAGAGGGTGCATGCATATGACTCCTGTTTCCACTGTTTAATAATTATTTAACAATGAGGGTTCCTTCATTTCCTGAAGCTTGCTTTTTCCTAAGGCATAGATAATAATGCATTAGCACCTCTTCATCTATATATGACAATAACATGAGGATCATTTGAAATGACATCCTAAGCACCTAGGCAGTACCTGACTTGTAATGAGTATTAAACAACAGCAGTTTCCTTTCCCCACATTCAGGGAAGAATGTTAGGACTTTTTTCAAGTGTTGATAACCTCACATTTGCTAGGATAGGTCAGAGGTTTAAAAGAAAGTAGTATAAAATGGTTTGTAAACCCAATATCTAAATTAGGAGAAATATTAAAGGAACTCATTACACATCTTCCCTATTGGCTGAATTTTATATTATTAGGTGAATTAATGTAATAAAAATATTTTGTAGTAACTTGAAAAATACTATTTATAATACACAGTGAGAAAGACAACACAAGTGAAAAATAATTTGATTTTGAGTCCTAAAACAAAACCATGGAAAGAATCTTCAAGGGGACACAAAAAACAATTGTTATATGTGCTTTTAGCTTGCTTTCCAAACTTTTTGTAAGTTGCTTCGCAACTTTTGACATTTAATAAAAGTTTCATAGCAGTCTTTGAATATGCATAATTCTAGGGAGACATTATATATTAGGAATGTATGATTGTATTAATATGAACATGAAAATAAAGGTGCTAATGATGATTGTGATTATGTTGATGATGGAGACAGTAATGGTGACCTCTAAAATTTCCCAACTTCCACTCATCCCATCTCAACTTTGTGGCATTTGATGCAGAATTTTTAAAAGATTATATCTCTTCATAGATGTGACTTAGAGTTTTTGAATGAATTGTAGTCTAAAGTCATTGTTAAAGTGTTATGTGAATTCTCTACCTACCTACCAGAAGGTCAGCATCTCCACCACTTGACTGGGGCTTTTAACATTTTTGATATCAAAATCAAATTTCAAATAATGTCTTCTGTTCTTTGCATGTAACACTTGGAAGCACCTAAAAATCTTCCTGGTTTATTTTATATGAGACTTCTAGTTCCTGTGTTTATGGAATTGACATAACAAATTTGAAATTGGAATTATATATATATACTACATTTTAAAATACACATTGATGTTGTCTAACTTCTACAAGTTATACATATATATCCTAGTTTTATACACTTTTTTCCAGCTTTATGTTTTAAAAAAAAAATCTTCCATAATTTGGAGGCAATTTGTTTTCCCAAGCTCTGTATCACAAAATATTTAGACTTAGCAAAATCAAAGAGAGAACATTTTGAAGTCCATTGGCCACCCAAGATATTGCTTATTCTTTCTTCTTTCTATGACAAAGTTTTATTCATTTGATAAAGTGGAATACATCATATTTTTCTACAGGCCAGTCCTTTTTCACTCCTTTCTACCATGCACTGTAATTTTCCTTTAATGAAATATTAATGGAAAAGTTATTGGCTAACTGACCTTGATGCTGTGTACCAAAACTATAATCACTTCACATCAAGTTTCTTTACAAATGGAAACAGAAATGTTGAAAAGGTTTTAAACCCAGGATGTCCTTTGATTTACATAAAATGAACATATTACAGTTGGCAACAAACCACATGGTTTCAGAATGATGGGTTTCAGGTCCCTCTGGGGCACACATGAATTTACTTTAGGTGAGTCCTCTGAGTCCAGCACTATGTCCAAGAGACTCAGATCTGGGAATGCACTGGACTTGCATTCAGGAAACTTGAATTTTATTCATAAGTGAGCAGTTACGTGAGCAAATATGTAGAATTGGTAAAAATCATCGAGATGTTTGAGATACTTGTTCTGGAGGGTTAAATTACAAGCCAGAGAAACCCAGAGACAAACTAGAGTCATACAGTGAGGTTTAGAAGAAGGTACATCAGATGACCCTGGTGGAATCTCAGAAAAGGAAATTTAAAATGTTTATTCTTGGACTTGAGCTACTGGTGTGTGGCTTTGGGAAGCGTTTAAGGAAATGACAATTTATTTGCAATTGGGTGCTTTCAGGAAGTGAAGGGTAGCTGAATGACCGTGTTTCTTAATGAGTATTATCTTGTAGATAGGAGCAATAAAGCAGGGCTAGAGTTATCATTGTAAAAAGAACCTTGGTCATTGATGTTACACAGTAAAGGGAGATATTCATTTGTCTTCAGCTTTGCAGAAAGTGTTTTTTTATTCGCCACAGTCATCAAATGGCCTTGTCTGCTAATTATAGTTAATCTTTGAAAATTGTTTAACTGCGAATATTATGACCTTATAAATAGCTACAAGCTAATTAAAGATTATTTGAAAAACTTCCATGAATTCTTTCCTTACCTTGAAGACATTTATAATATTGACTGACAGAACCATAACAAAACACTGGGTGGCCTTGATAAAAATATAAAAATAATCATGAAGTAAGTCAAAATAGTTTTTTATTCTCACATGCATTGAGCATGTATGGAAGGTAAAGGGAGGTGGTTGGGATACCAAGGAAGAGTGCTGTGCTCTAAGTGCTGCACCTAGTGCCTTATGTGGATTAGTTGGTAACATTGGATTGACACAATCATGCTATAAGGGAGTTACTGTGCCCTCTACAAATTGGTTCTTTACCCATATTTATGTTTCTTCAGCTATTTTAGACATTTTGACCCATGGATATTCCACATATGAGTCTTGTCATTTTAATCCAGAAAATGACTGCAGAGGAATACCTCAATTGATCTGATCTTCAGATACATCCTTTTCACTTCAAATGTCTGTTTCTTCAGTCTTCTCTTCCTGTCCTCCTGTTCTGTCAGACCCTGGCCCTCTGTTTGTCAATGTTAAACCTTCCTTCTGTGATCTTATTTACATCCCTTTTTACCTGTTTTGATGGTTTTACAGCATTCATTAGCTCTATGTCACATATACCCTCTTCAGTTATACTTATTCATTGGTGACTTTTCCTGTGCTTAATAAAATGTGCAAATCCCTTCCACCTCACATTTCTCAGAGTGTTGTTCTTAGCATACCTTCATTCTCCTCCTCAGTGATGTTATCTGCTTGCTCTCCTTTAACCAGCACACAGATGACCTCCAAATGGTTAATGCTAACATTCCTCTGTGTTGATCTCCATGCCAGTGTTTCCATCTACGTCCTAGATGTCCCCCATCCACTGTTACCACCCTTAGCTGAACCATTAGTAGTTCAAACTTCTTATTTTCAACATCAATCTCATAATATTTCTTCTAATCCTGTTTCTCCTGCAGACATCCCTAAGGTTCAACCTCTGTAAGTATTACTTCTCTAAGCAAGATTTTTAAAGCTAAGTGCAGCTATGAGTTTAGGATTGTTATGGTGTTTGACAGAGTCTTGGAGTATAGCTCTTATTTGTGGGTGAGAACCATATGATTTAATATTCAGCTAGGCTTGCAGTAGGATGGAAAATCTCTCACACAATGGTGAGCAATTCTTCCAGTCAAGAATGCTTACATCTCAGAAACATTCTGGAGCACTCTATATCATACATGCAATATTCCGTTTCCATGGAAATTTTACTTTCACAATATATTTTGAATCTGTTATACCCATTCCATCTATTACACTGGTGCTGGCTGGGTCTTTGTATCTTTTAATTTTATTATTGCAATGTTTTTCTAGTGTCAACACCTGCCCCTTCCCTTGCTTTCTCATCCTTCACTCAAATTCTTCAATAAATTTTAAAATTCACATTTTTAAAATTCTATGTGCAAGAAACTGGTCTTGATATGCCTTTGGGACTTAGGTTACTAGCAACTATTTCTACCATCTGATTCCTGCCACGAAATGAGGTACAGATCAGATTTCTGAATTGAAAGTCATCTTTCCTAATAGCAAGCCTCTAACTTACAACCAGTATATATTTTAAATGTGTATGGTTAGCTTATAGAGAATGTTTGATGGTGAATTGGGTATTAAGACTAGGTGATTCTGTAGAGCCACAGTTTCTATTGTGATTGCCCTTTAGTCTCCAGGTGAAAGCAGACCTAATTTTTTTTCTGGGAAAAATAGTGTCCTTCCTGCAGCTATTCTCCAAATAAAGATATGTGTGTGTTGGACAGTGTCAGTGGGCTTTCTTAAATTCTTCTTAGTTTCTTCCATTTGAGACTTGCTATACCATGCCAGTTTCAGCTAATGGTGAAAACATATGGGCCTATGTAACCAGCAGCAAAGAAAGCTGCAGTCCAGGTACTTGTCAAGAAGAACAACAATTCCAAAGTTTCTCCCACTTGTACTTTTCAGAACCTCACCTTAGAAAAATAATATTTTTGAAGGAATATTTGGATATTATGCAGTATATCTACTCTTGTTGAATAGTCTAAATTGTATCCCTAGATTAAGCTGACAAAGCTGTTTGACCTGGATGAGTATATCCCCCTGGCCCTCCAAAGACTAGCTTTTTGTGAAGTATGTCTGGCATAATGCCATTTGGTTACATTGGAAGGACACTGTAATAAATAGTCTTTGGAAACATGGTTTGCTTTCTTTCAGGCTGTTGTTCATTATCCTACACAGTGTCAGCTCCTTCAGACTCACAGGAGAAACATCTGCTTTGCCTCCATACTGGGAGTCATTCTTCTCTGCACCCGGTTTATTTTCTTACCTGGTAGATGAGATGACTTGTGTAACTCTTTGCTCACTACCTCTGATAAAGTTTTAATGGCATTAATTTTATTAGTCTACTTGCTCAATTCATCTTACTGCCTTTTCCTCTGCCTCATATTTTTCACTTGACACTACCATATTTTATATACCTTTGGAAACTGCCTTAAATCCTTCCGGGGATCAAGGGGAATAATAACTAAATAAATGCTGGAAATAGAAACTCCTAGGTGTGTTATTTTCCCAGTCAGCAACCGCAACTTAGAGGCTACAGGAATGAAGGACTCGTTAGCTTACACAGTACCATCTTCAAGCTACTTTCTCAACCGCTTTTCTTCCTGTCACCCTGTTATTTGTAGGATGTGGTTGCTGTGAGCACTTTCTCTTCTGCCTTCACTCATCCTGACTCTACCTGGAAATTGTTCCCTGCCTCATTTCCTGGTTACATCTTATCCATCTCCAACTGTCTATCATTTCCATGAATCTCCTATTTTCACAACCAGGTGTGATGTCACTTCATTTTGAAAACTCTCAGAGTCCTCCATTAGCACCTGCTGTAATCTACCTGATAGTATAGATACTCACATACCCCACCAACTTCCCATACCCCTTCTTTAAATTGTAGATTTCCAAAGGTTTAGAGGGGAAAAAAATGGCTGTTTTATTGCTCGTATCCCTTGAAGTACAAGCTGAAGTTATTGATGAAAAATGAAACAATTTATGAATAGGGACTCATCCTCATTTAAAGAGTTCAGTGTTGACTTTTGTTCAAAGTAAATGTGGAGGAAAAATGTGGAGGCAACACTAACATAGTCAGATGCCTGAATTTTCTCCAATAGAACTAAATTATAGGATTTTCTTTTTCCCCCAGAAAGTTATTCTATATAACTGACATCTGTTGGCAGAAGTAGCATGACATCCATCTAACTGGTCTTGCTGATTCAAGGCATATTCCACCTCAGTTCATCCTCTTGACAGCCCCAGAGCCATCTTCCTAAAACAAACATGACCTGCTTCACATTCTTCTGTAGACTTCAAGACAGAATCCTCCATCTTTATCCTGTGCTGCAAGGCTGAGGGCTGCTTCTTCAGACTCAGTTCATACTAGTTCTGTATCTAGCCGTAACAACTGTCTTCAGGTCCCAGTATGAGCCACATGGGTCATTACATAGTGAAGAATTTGATAAACATGACCAATACTTCAGTACAGAATATTGTCCCCCCTTACCCTTCAATTTACTAATTTTGATTGGTTTCATAGTACTTGTCTCGAATACTGTCTTCCCCTTAGAATCATCCTTTAGGCTTCTGTCTTGTCATTGAGCTGCCACCTCCTCTATTCCTTTAGGTCCTTGGGAATATCTTTATCATAACATTTAGTGCACGTTACAGCTTACTTATCTTTCTTTCAAGAAAAGTGTATAAACTAACCAAGATAAGACCATAAACAAATCATGCTAGCCTTATTTCTCCATTACCCAGTAGCTTCTGGTGCTCAGTAGGTGTTTGGTCAATATCCATTGGTTAAATAGATGATAACTACATATAAGAATACTGCTTGCTGGACACACCCTCAGTATAATCCTGACCTTTGTCTCAAGAGATTAAAGTAGTAAGAGGAAAAGAGACTCAATGTTCAAGAAGTTTAGAAATTTGAATGAACAACCGAGTGCAGACAGCTCTCTGAATGGAATAGGAACGAACAAACGAAACAAAAAGCACAAAAACCTTATGAACAAGAAAATGGTAGAAAATTTATAAAGGATTTGGAGAAAATAAAATTATTTGGAAATGAACCTTCCATGAAGCAGTTTAAAATATTGGTGGAACCTGCACAAGGCATTTGTTAAAAGTGGGACTGCATTTCAGCATCGCCACTTCTCTGAAAGGTTTCATGCTGTTAATTATTTTCTCTGGGGTGCCAAAGTCCTCATTTATCCTACTAGCATTAGTTCACTTTCTTCTCCAGTGTTACCTTCTAAAAGTAACTTTAACCCTTTTTTTTTTTTTTTGCCCAGGTTCCTCTCATGCACATTATTGCAAACACACTCTGGTTCCAATGAAATAGCATCTTTGCCTGATTTTCTTTGTATTTTAATATTATTTTTTGATCAATCCCTTCATGTCCTGTGACATGCCTTTTACAGCATCTCTATAAGATATGCATCCAGGTGTCCCAATGCTGCCGTGAATTATAGCCTGGGCAAGTAATGGCTTTTGGCTCTTTTTCATTAGTAAAATGGAAAAACACCATGCCAAATCTGCTAGTGATACACTATTATGTTGAGAGCTTATTGAAGAAAGACAACCAACTGGTGAACTTATTGCTGGTTTTCCCGAAATAGAATTTTCAGCCATGATCAAACAAAGTAGACTCCCATCTCCCAGGAAAATTTGCTTTTTCTCTTTCTCTCTCTCCCTCTCACATGTTTTGTCCTGATATACCCAGACAGTCCATAAGGAATTTAAATATTTTCTAGATGACATTGAAAATTCATGCACATTAATAGTACTCATGGGGATAAAATATCAATTAGTCTTTTGAGTGCCTTTCTTTTTGATTATTCCTATTTGTGGATTTTAATTTTGGATTCTTTACTCTCAAAGAGATATTTTTTCTCTAAAACCAGATATAAGAAGCCATTCTGATTTTTCAAAATTCTTTTAGCATTCATGCAAATAAAAATCCCCTGTTATTTTCATTCTCTTAGGAAAGTGTGCTTAATTGTTGCTCTTGAACTTGGCTAGTTCAGATGAGATTTGAGTGTTATTTTTTTCAATCCCCTAAACTCCATTGAATTATTTTGCCCTTCTCTTATACTTTACAAGGTGTCTACAGCATTAAAATTCACACTTACTGGCATTTGTGTTTATCACTCAAGCTATTTAGACTTCATGCTCATTTGAAGAATGAACTCCTTGTGATGTCTGAGTGTATATTTATAGGGACCAGTTCCTAAAATATCCTTCCTTAGGAATTTCACTGGAATGCCATTACTTTACTCCACTGAAGGAAATCACATCAGCTTCAGAGGACTGTATGTAGAATTACTGATTTATTTTTTGAGTAAATGAGCATTAAAGCAAGTAACACAATCAATGTATTTTTGTTAAATAAAATCCAGAAAGGCAGTTCCATGTCTATTTTGCTGTGGTTTCTATTCATCATTTCTTTGTCATTGGAATCCACTCAGGAGTGATAGACAGAATGAGAAGACATGAGCATTTTATAGCTCAACAAAAATTCCTCTTCTGGACAGGCAGCATGCAGTTCCAGAATGAACATGAACTTTGAAGAATATTGGCATTTAAGTCCCTCTCTTCCATGTACTCTCTGTAAGGTTTCTCTGGAGCCTCCTTCTTATTTATAAACAAAGATAATGATTATATCTTACAGAGATATACTGGGAGAGTTAGGTAAGATATTAAAATAGCGTTAACAAATAATCATCCTCACTTCCTAAGAGTCCAAGTTTCTGACTTAATCTTTCCTGTTCTCTAAGCCATTGGTTCTTAACATGTGGTCCTAGTATAGTAGCACTGACATCACTCAAGAGTTTGTTCAAAGTATAGATTTTCAGGTCCCACCCTACACCTAATGAACCCAAAACTGTTTCTTCAAAAAGTCCTCCAGGTAATTTGAAGGCACACTCAGGCTTGAGAATTACTTACTCTAAGCGGATCTACCAGTCACAGGCTTGTGTGCAGATGAGGAAAGGACAATGTGAGAGGATTAAACCATGGTGGAATAAACATACTAGACTGTTCATTATGCTCTATTACTCAAACTCCTTCCTTCCTTCCTTTATTACATTGTACTCCTTTACTTTATGGTCCCTTTCCTTTTGCATGATGTTTTTTAAAAGACCAACGCATTTTGACTGAAGTTGGATATGAGTCCAACACTGGGTCCCTTGGAGAGAAATCAATAAATCACTATTTGAATTTATGAACTACCCTCAAAACTAACAGCACAAAATGATCTATTTAGGAACTCCTAAAGAAAATGAAATCAAAGGACTTGTGTGAGAGAGGGAAGTTCTTCCAGTCTTTTTACATGGGTCCATTAGAGAGTTTACTAATGCCTTGAGTTAAAGCTGTATTTCTAAAATGGACCAAGAGATTTGATTATATATAAATGAAAAATCACATCATTCTACAAGCTTCTGCTTCCCTAGCACATTTCTTTGATCCTCTAGCAATTAGGATGGTAACTAAATTGGACCTTTTTATTTTCCACTGGTGTCAATAACTGCTAAGAGGATTACACTATATTTGGATATTAAAGGTTTTTTTTCATAACTGGCAGCAGCATCTAATCCTGATTATTCACTGTTTGTATTTATAAAATATATAAAACTAGAAACAAAGCTCTCAACTGAGTCCCCAATTTCACACCCAAGTTGACCTTCTTTGTCTGCAGATTAACGACGCATCACTAATGAGGATAGTTGTAGTTTAAAAAATTTTTTCATTTTTTTCTCTCAGTGCCTGCAGAATAAATCCAATGTCAAAAGTTGATTATGTGTAGATTTATTTATCTCCTATGCCCTTCAATTTTGTGTGCCTGTGTATGTGGCGGGGATGGGGGGGGATACTGTGTGATACTGTGTTCTGTTTTATTTCCCATTCTTAATGCAAGATGAATTCCCCTACGGAATACTGATGGAAATTTGGAGCACTGTTTTAGCCAGCTTTTTCATCACAATGACCAAAAGACCTGAAAAGAGCAATTAGAGGAGGAAAAGTTTATTTGGGGCTCACAGTTCTAGAGGTCTCAGTCCATAGATGGCTGACTCCATTGCTCTGGACCTGAGATGAGGCAGAACATCATGAGGGTGTGAAGGAGGAAAGTGACTCAGACATGGTACCAGGAAGAAGAGAGCTCTGCTCACCAGGGATAAAATATGTACCCCCAAAGCCACGCCCCCAGTGACCTACCTCCACCAGCCACATCTTATCAGCCTACAATTATTGTCCTAAGTTAATCCATATCAGTGGTCTAATCCACTGATTAGATTATATCTCTTAATCATTTTTACTCTGAATGCTATTGCATTGTCTCACACATGAGTTTTATATTTAAACCATAACAAGCACTCAACCACCATTCATTGTTCAAATTTGATTGACCTTTGGACCATACAGCTTTCTCTAGGGGACACACTGAAGCACCATTTTCCAAAACATCTCCTAGGGTAGCAGGTCTAAAATTTTGTAGCATATTAGAGTCATCAGTGGAGCATTAATTATTTCAATGTCCAGGTCATAATCCATGTCAATTAAATCAGGTGATCTCTGAGTGGAACACCACAGTATAATGTTAAATCTTTCCAGGTGATTCTAATGTAAAGGCAAATTTGAAATTCAGCATTCTAGAGAATTCTCCTTAGTCTTATAAGATATTTGTGTCTAAACTCACGCACACACACACGTGCACACACACACGCACACACACACACACACACAAAACAGTTCTAAAGTTCATTATATTTGGTATGTGACCTAACAAAGTATAGTTGTCTTAGAAACACTGAATCATAATAAACATTTGCACATTAAAGATTCTGAGTAGTACTGCAGGGAAGAGAATCTGTGGGTTCCAAGAATAAGGCGGAGAGAAAAAAAAAAAAAAAACCCTGATTAGTTTGGTTTATTTCATAATCTTTCAAATTCATTTTACTCAGAGGTATAAACTATGTGGAACAACTATTTAAAAAAAATGGAGCACTCTTTCCATGGAGTATAATTTGGAAGATACAGATTTGAAAAGGATCCATAGCAAAGTCTTATTTTGAAATGCTTTTTGAAGATCTAAGTTTACCCAGATTTTGCTACACTCTCTTGGAGCATTAAATATTTGAAATAACTTGTGGAATTCAGCTTGTGGGTAAGAAATTATGCAGTATTTACTGGAATAGGCTGTTGGGTCATAAGTACCACTTGAAATTTAGTTCAAGAAAATCAGTCTCCACATATTAACAGAACAAAAGATTGAGATGAATGGTATGTAGAAAAATTCGGAGTTCAGTGATAATGGAAAAGTATGGGAAATCCAGTCAGGCAAAATGTAGTGATATGACTGATAGAAGAAAAATAGTGTCAGTGTACAGTCCAACTGGTATTCAGTGGAATGTATAGGGTCAGGGTGGCCAATCAGTTAGTATGGGACAATCTGATATGTCCTTCTTGTTGCACTCACTCTCCATTTTATATTCTCTTCCCCTTAAACTCTCATAAAAAAATTTGTCTCTACAATTTATACCTCTGGGGCCTATCCAACATTTCTGGTCTAATAGCGCTTCCTTTCCTTTATAAAAACATGCCTTTATCTGTTTCTCCGGATTCTCCTAATTTCTTCTTTGAGGCCAATTATATGATAAAATAAAAGATCCTAAATGTTTAACATTTATCTTTGGGGGTAGAATTTCAGGTGCTGTGAAGGATTTTCAGTCACAAGGTAGATACAGAGCGGTGGTGGTCATTCTCCCTAAAGGTTTGGAAGAGACCTCTAAACATTCTGCTTAGACTCTCTTAATTATGAAAAGTTGTTGAGTGACTATAATTAGTGGTGAAAATATTTTATGTATTTAGGTGAACTGGATTTGAATAGACCTTAAAATAGATAACCAATTCTCAGGGTTGGGAAAGGTTCCATTAGCAATTAAGTTTTGTTGACAGGATAAGAGAAGATTAAATGACTACTGAGTAAGGCTCAGAGGTCTGCATTACCCCTAGTCTGATATATTTTTGATCAATTCTACCAGAATGGATGATGTGTATTTCTTTTTAACTCATTCTCTCTTTCCTAATTTCCCCTTCCAAATTTATATGACCTTCCCAACCAAAAAGGACAAACACCAAGTTCAAAATAGTTCAATTTAAAATGAAATTGATTCATACACTTGAAAAGAGATAGAACAACCTGATTCAAATGCCGTCAGTAAATGCCTGTTTTATTATTATACTTGTCTACATTTCCTCTTCACATTTCATAGTCTCGTATCTGACAGACCTAGGTCTCTCTGTCATGAGACCTAGGTCTCATGTCATGAGACAGCACAGAGGCTGTCTCAGGTGACCTTACTTGATTACACTACACTATGAAAGAAGAGGAAAGGTCATTTCCAGGAGTCTCCGTGCAGAAGAGACAATGTTCCTTTCCCAGAAGCTCAAGTAAAATAGCTTCTCATGTTTCATTGGCTCTAGTAACACTATTTACATGCATTTCTGGACAAAGGTCAGGATATACCAACTATGGGGCCAATCACATTCTAACTGCGTGGTTGGACATGCATAGACATAAGGATATCCAAGGGTAATGTTGGTTATCATTGGGAAGGGGAAGGGGAAGCTAAGAGGCAAGAAAAAATTAAAAAAGAAAAGTTGGTTCTTATCATCATTCTTCATATATACTTAATTTAACTTTCCATTGATTTTTACCTTTTGGGGGAGGTTACTGGGGATTGAATCCAGGGGCACTTAACCACTGAGCCACATGCCCAGCCCTTTTTATTTTTTATTCTGAGACAGGGTCTTACTATGTTGTTTAGAGTCTCGCTAAGTTGCTGAGGCCCAAACTTATGATCCTCCTGCCTCAGCCTCCTCAATCTCTGGGATTTCACGCATGCACCATGGTGCTTGGCTTGATTTTAAATTTTGATCTTATGTCAGTTTAGTTGTTGATCCTTTAAAAAAATTCCAAAAACAAACAAAAACTTCCCCTATTGTTTTATAAACATCATAAATATTCTATAGTTAAGTCTTGAAGGTTTTAAAATAATTTTGAACCCACATATTTATATTTTCTGTAAGTGCATATAAAACTTGTTAAAGAGGAAATTGGTTTATGTCCACTGCTAAAAACCATAGTGCTTTAAACATAATTGACTCTCAATAAATACTTTGAATGTTATTTAGGAAACACAACTCTATTAGGCAAAAAAAAAAAAAAAAAAAAAAAGAAAGAAAGAAAGAATAAAAAACAGGGTCAAAATTTCAGAAAAAAGTCTGTAGTTAACATTCTTGGAAAACTATCACTTCGCTGTGAGTTAGTGAAGGAGTGTCATCAGGCCCCACACAGAAACTAGAACTTCTAGGATGAAGCAATCAAGGACCAATGAACTTGGTAGGAGCAGGTCAGAAGAAGTCAGGAAATAAAAATTGAGCACTAGATGGTATCCACATTGCCTTTTCTCTTGATTTCGCTTTGGCTGCCTTACTTCTTTTTACCCCATCAAGGAAAGGCACTCCTGTTTGCTTGCTCCATGAATTTTGTTTCATTCTGGAACATCTTGCTTTCTTCTCTCAGTGATAAACTCATTACATCTTAATTTTTCCCATGAATGGGAAATACTAAGATTTGGAATAAATTTAAAATTTGTATTTGATTTTATTTATTTTGCTCCTTTCAGAATGTTACACAGGGGGTTTGGGGATAACTCAGTGAGTGAGGCCCTGGGTTTGATGCCTTCAAAAAAAAAAAAAAAAAAAAAAAAAATATATATATATATATATATATATATATATATATATATATCTCCCAGATATCACTGGGTCTTCTATTATTTTAAACAAGGTGATTGGCTAAAATCCCCAAGTTGATGTCCTTTGAAATCTGAAGTTTTCTTCAGGTTGATCATCCTGTGTATGAGTTTTTGAGGGCACATTGGACCCCCACTTCTTTCTCTCCACATTATTTGATTTTGTTTGAAAGTTATCCCCTTTCTAATTTTCTCACAAAAAGTCCTATTCAGTGTCACATAACAAAGACTTGGGACATGTTCAGTAATGGCACATGGCATTCATTCAAAAATTTTGAAATTAAAAATAAAGGTGCGCCATTGTCCTCAAGTTGCCTTTTGTCACCTTCAGAGATTTAGAGATATAAACCCAGGTCTCTCTTTTCCATCATACTAAACAACTCAACATACACCTATTTCCTTAGACTTTTTTTTCTATTTTTTTATTTTAACTTTTAAAAATTTATTTTATTTGTTCTAATTAGTCATACATGACAGTAGAATGCATTTATGCATTTTGATAGATCATACATAAATGGAGTGTAATCTCTCATTTTTCTGATTATACATATTGCAGGATCACATGGGTCATGCAGTCACACATGTACATGAGGTAATAATGTCTGCTTTACTCTACTATCCTTCCTATCCACATATTCCGTTCCCTCCCTTTACTCCCCTCTACCTAATATAAAGTAACTGTATTTTTCCCTATCCACCCCACCTTATTGTGAATTATCTTCTGCATATCAGAGAAAACATTTGGCCTTTGTTTTTCGGGGTTTGGCTTATTTCACTTAGCTGATATTCTCTGACTCCATCCATTCACCAGGAAATGCTAGAATTTCATTTTTCTTTAAAACTGAGTTATTAGCTATTATGAATTGAGCTGCTATAAACTTTGATATGGCTGTGTCACTGTAGCATGTTGATTTTAAGTCCTTTGGTTATAATTGAGGAGTGGGATAGCTGGATCAAATGGTGGTTCTATTCCAAGTTTTCTGAGGAATCTCCATACTGCTCTTCAGAGTTCAAATAGCATCAATTTGTGGTCCCACTAGCAATGTTTGAGTGTACCTTTATCCCCCATCCTCACCAACATTTATTGTTGCTTGTATTCTTAATAATTGCCATTCTGATTGGAGTAAGATTAAATCTTAGAGTAGTTTTGACTCACATTTCTAATTACTAGAGATGTTGAACATTCTTTTTTCATATATTTCTTGACCATTTGTATTTCTTCTGTGAAGTGTCTGTTCAGTTCCTTTTCCCATTTATTGATTGGGTTATTTTGTTTTTTTGGTGTTAAGTTTTTTGAGTTCTTTATATATCTTAGAGATTAATGATTTATTTGAGGTACATGTGGGAAAGATTTTTCTCTCAATCTTTAGGCTCTCTCTTTCCCTTATTGATTGCTTCTTTTGCTGAAAAGAAGCTTTTTAGTTTCCTTAGATTTTTGTTGGTTAACATAATTCCAGAAAGAGTTTATTTCACCTTGCCTAGAAAATATCAAATAAAATTATTTTGAAATCCATCTCATTGAACAGGTAATGATTATTTTGAAAAAGAAAATGTACTAATCCCTGTATCATCTTGTACCATTTCTCAAATTGAGAAATCTTTTTGCAACGTGTATAAACAATTGCTCCCCTAAAATGACATTTCCATGTTTTAGCTCTTATTTGTTATGGAATACTTAAATAGTTATCAGAAACATCATCTTCATCATTGATTTTCTTTCACTTGAAGCATAGGTTTTAAAAATTATCTTCAAACTAATGTGGTATATGGTGAATCAACCCCAGATCATTTTGTCAGACTTGAAGGTATTTGGATATGAAAAACAGAATGTATTCATAAAATAAGGGTATTTCCTATGTGTTAAATCAGAAAGTACCAAAAATCACTCTTTTAGCATGTTAATATGCCCCAAAGCATAATAATTAATATACTCAAGCAAACAACAAAAACAAAGAAAAAGAAACAAAACCAGAGGAAAAGTTCAGTTATGCTGCTAGATGACTCTGTAGGTAGAAGGTTTGGATATCTTCCAGGGACGTTTTTCTGATTAATAAGCACAATTAGGAGAGTTACTGTAAGGTATCCCTTCTCCTTGTCATTTAGAAATCAGGATAGCACTAGCGAGTCAAGATTAATAATACCTAAGGTACTTTCAAACTAGCATTTCTGAGATTTATACTTTTGGCAGAGTTCAGCAGAGGGAACATCTGTTTAGCTTTAGATTGATCTTGAATTCAAACAATCCAATTCCCAAGGGAAACAACCTCTAGTAATGAGAGGGTTAGAAAAAAGGAAGAAAGAATATTTACAGATCAAGCAAGTAATGGTTTTAGCATTACTTATTGGCACTTACATATCAAGCTTGTGACATCATCAGGTCTCACCTGGCCTGACTCGAACTTGGAATGACCAGACGTTGACAGGTCTCATCCACATATTTTGAATCAACATTGTGATTCAATCCTGCTGGGGCTTCTGCCTTCATAAAGTCTTTATTCCCAAGACACTATACTGCTGCCCAGTGGACCATCTTTTCACTGTTGGCCTCATATGGTGTCTCTTCCTCTCCGTTCCCCTTTAAACCCTTTTTATAAATGCAAAAGTAAATGCCCCTGCATTCTTCAGACTCTGAGCAGAAAGTTCTCTCCTCCCCACTGTGTTGTACCTACTCAAGTTCTTCCTATGAATCTGGCTTACCTATTCACCCCTGCAATTTTTCCAATTGCCATGAGAACTGGAAGGAGGCATTAGCAATCTTTTGTAACAAAATTGCTTATTCTAGGCCTGTGCAAGTTCCTTACTTTCTTTAATGATCGCTCTCTCCTGGGATGTTACCTACCTCATTGCTTTTGCTGCTATCATCTGTCAATCTCCTTGCAACCTGTAGTTTTAATATGGCCTTGTGTCACCAGTCTCCTTTTGCTTCCAATTCATGTGCCACTAATATGATGGTGTCAATGTTCCTTAACCTCCCTGATTCCAATGATCTTCACCTCATCCTGCTCCAGACGCCCATCTTAAAGGCTGTAATTTGTCCCAAAACAGGAGTCCTCCCCGTCTGAAATCTTTAAACCCTGCTACTTGCTTTATCAACAACATTTTTTTCATCACTCCTTTTAAACTGTGTCCATTACCTGCCCCTTTTCCATTTCTTTCCCTCTCAATCCTAGAACACGCTATGTATTGTTTCAATTGCTCTCTTGGCAACACCCTCACTTCCACCATTAACAACACTAATGGGACTTAAAAATCACTTTCATTTATCCTGAGGCACGTCTCTTCTTAATTCTTCAGTGAGTAATTCCAAATATTCAATTTTAATTTTTTTCCATTGTTAAAATTTTAAACATTCATTCACCTATCTGCTCATAAGACTGCACCAGCCCTCTTGGGAAGTGAACTAGCCATGATGTTTCTGGAGAAAATGAAGGATGTCAACTATTTGTTCCTTCAGTCTCCTGATCCAAAACTTAAAAATGTATCAATTCTGCTAATCAACTCCCTCTTCTTTTCCTTAATCACAAAGGAAAAGGAAAACCTCCTTTCTCGTTCTCCCTTCCCTACTTGGCCCCCAAACTCATTTCCTTCCACCTTTTCAAGACTATTTCATTATCTTTGACTCCAGACTCAGCCTCACCTCCAGAGAGCTGTTGAACAGAGTAGTCCAGAGCCTCTAGCAATGAGTCTATCAACACTGTGTGGAAGTAGTCTTCTACATTTGGTGTCCTGTCTCCTTTTGTCCTGATATAGATAAATTTTTCAAATTTTGTTATTTTATAAAAAAACTTAAAATATTATATGTATATATATGCACATAAATAAATAAATATATATATATATATATTTTACTGGATCTAAGTTCCTTTACTCATTTAAAATTTCCCCCTTGATTCTAGCCCTCATTAATTTTTTTATTTTAAAAAGAAAACTGCTTTTTTTTAGCTGATCTTATTCTTTTTTGAGTTTTTAATGTTCTACTTAAAAACTGCATTTTTATCCAGAACTTTTAATCTTTCATTCATTCATTCATTCATTCATTCATTCATTTATTCATACAATGAATGCATATTAAGTTCCGACCTTGATGAATCAGGCATGGTCCTGCTAGGAGCTTAAGGATTTGACTTCTCAGAGCTATGGCAGAGGCAGATCAAGAGAAAGAGAGTCACAGACTGGAAGCAAGGGTTTGTATGGTAATTTGGTATTTAGTTTCAGCTTGAGAGACAGGGTGTATATTTGTGTTGTAGTTGGATAAAAGTGGGTTGAACCCAGTGGAAGCAGAAAGCACAGGGAAGGAGGTTACAAAGGGAGTGCTCTTAACTGAGCAGGTGGCTTGGGTAGAGCCCAATATAAATGAGTGACTGTACCTCACATGATTCTAAGAAGTCAGTGCAGATAGGTTTAAATTACCTCCAGTTTAACAGGCTTTGCCTCTCTGTTGTTGGACAGCTGTCACCAAGCAAATTCTTCTCCAATTCTTGCCAGTAAACAATGATGTCTAGACACTGACACTACAGAGCTAATTCCCTTCCAGTGTTCCTGTCCATCTTTCTGCCTGTGGTTCTTTATCATGAACTCCTCACATCCTCAGAGGAAAGAATGATAACATGTATAACTTGGCAGAAACTCTTCCATTAGATTTCTGTGTTACCCAAATTGTAGATGCTCACATGAATAAAGAACTATCATTTAAATCTGTTTTCCCCCTAAATATGTAAGGTTCCTAGAGTATTTTAGTTTGGCAGCTTTGTGCCATTTATTTTACAGTTTCCAACATGTTGTTTTATTTCATCTTTACTTAGAATATTGCCCTGTTTCTTTCTCCTACCTACCCACACACACACTCCTTTTCTCCTTGCCTGCATTTGCTTTCCACCCATTTTGGATCAATCTCTAGAGTGAATATTCTAGATAGTTGAGTAAGTCAAGTTCTGCCTCTGAAAATATTTTGCCTGAAAAACAAACACATAGGAAAGGAATACATTGGTTGACTCTTACAGAGACTGAATTCTGTTTTCAAAGGACATTCAGGGGCATCTTCTGTTTTTCTTCCTCTTGAACTGGGTCATCTTTCTTGGTCACAGTGGGCGATCAAGGCTTGTGGGCTTGAAGCATTGAAAGGAAGAGTTTTCTGCAGAAAGCGGACTTCTGTGTGTTTGACTGGATGAGTTTTCACATTGACTGAGGTTTCTCAAACGTCCAGGCCCAAAGTATTTCTTTAGTTGCAGAAGTTAAGTAGAAAGTTATAAAGCTTCCAGGCACATCAAGGATTTCCTAGTTCACTTGTCTTCTTGATACAGTCCCTCAGTTCTTTCATTTCTAAGATAAAGAAGCAAGACTAGTCTCCTAGGGAAAAAATTTATATGAGCCTAAGGAGGTTGAGAACATTAGCTATTCAGCTGCATGTTCATGTAAGTTTCTGAAAGAAAAATCCAGATAACAGATCAGTCAGGTCATTTATGGAAGTGATTCTTCTTGATGATTCCAATCTTGAGACCAATAATAAGTGTTGGTTTTGTCTCAACAGAATATCTCATTTAAAGAGGTCACCACTTTACAGAAGCTCATTAATTTTTACCATTGGTAAAACATATTAATATGGCAAAAGTAGCAGTATCAAGGAACTCTAAGGAAGGGATAAGCATATAGGAAATTCAAATGTGAAATGGGAAGACTTACAAAAGAAAATAGTAATAATACAAGGGGTCCAGTTTGAGTGGATTAGATTAGCTACTCTCTTCCTGAGTACTACAATGAAGGTACAATTGGCCACACAGTGAATAGAACATCAAATTATATATATATATATATATGTTGAAGATTTTATATGTATATATAATTTTATATATATATAATTTTATGTATATATAATTTATAATTCATATATAATTTTTTTTTAAGATCAGAAGGAAGAAATGAGCTAACTAGAACACTCAATGGACTGATGAGCTAACTAGAACACTCAATGGGCTGATAACAAAGCCAGTTCTTTCTGTGCTTTATCAGGTCCTATTGCCCAACCCATGCTGAAATCTTATTGAACTTGATTACTCTCCTCACTGCTTGGCCCATGGGATGGGCTCAGAATTTTTGATGAAATTCCCTTACTGGAATTTAAGTAAGGCCTCTCAGTTCCTGAGTTCCTCACTTCTGGTAATTTTCCTAGACCTTATTCTCGATTTGGTTATTAGCAATGACTGAGTTCCCTTCAAATCTCAAAGTCAAACACTCGCTCCCTTTGAAACATACCGCTCTCTGACAGCCTCCTTCTTCATGCACGTCTTCTAAGGATCCTCTTCTTGCACCAAATATTTAATACCACTAAGCCTGCCTTTCTGTTCATGGCCCCCAAACCTTCCAGTGTCATTTCCTCTGATCCGTACCCAGCTTCAGAACACTGAAATCACTGTGCTCTCACCTCCCTTGTCTGACTCTCCTTCCATCCTACTCTCCTGGTAAAATATGATCTCAGTCTGCCCCATTTTCTTGAATAGAGGAATGTGATTAGAATAAAACATGCTACAGTGCCAATGGATTTCACATGAATGTTGTGACCCAACAACTTTCATAGACCCTTAGTGCTAGCCCCAGAAGTCTTCCTACATAGCTAGGTTGATATACTCTCCTGCTCTCCAAGACAATCATTGCATACCTTCCCAGGTTCCAAACCCTACTCTACTTTCATTTCACACTGTACCTCAAAAGTAGAAGCAATAAAAAAAGAAACATAAGTACCTCACCAATTTCCCAAACTTCTCACATCTAAATCCATTCATTTTCTTCTTTGAATGGGTATATCGTCCCTGACTTCAGCCTTTCTTGTTTTCTGTTGGGATATATCCCAATAGAAAAGAATACATACACACACGCGCGCGTGCGCGCACACACACACACACACACACACACACATATACATACATATGGACAAAAAAGTATACATTTCACAAATGTTAACACTGACATACCTATCATTCAAATCAAGACATAGAAGTGTCCTTATGTCCCTGATTTCTTATATTCACAGAGTACCCATAATCACAACATGTGTCAAAATAGATTTTCTTTGATTCCTTTTGAACTTTAAATAAATGAAATAATATAGCGTGGTTTTATGTCTACCTTCTTTCATTCAACATAGTATCCATGAGGCTCATCCATATTGGTAGAGCAGTTTGCTTTTTCATTGTTTTATGTTATTATAATATCAATGTACATATTTCAATTTATTCTACTACTGATTAATATTTTAGACTATTTCATGTTTGGAAGATTATAAATAATGCTACTTTAAATATTTTTACGTAACTTTTGTACATATTTCTAAGAATTTCTGTTGTGTTCATACCAAGAAAGGAATTGCTTGATTATAAGTTCTGCAAATGTTCTGCTTCACTGGTACTACCAAATGGTTTTACAAAATGGATGTACCAATTTAAACTCCCCCTAGCAGTATATGAGAGTTTTTGTTGTCCACATCTTCAACAATGCTTAGTATCATCAATCTTCTTTTTTTTTCATTTTTGCCATACTAGCTAGAATGTAGGGGAATACAATACTTTTAACTTTTACTTTTCTGAGGAATGAGATTAGTCAAATTTTCAGATATGAATTGACTATTTATCAACCAGACATACTGATGTATTTAATTTTTTGTCATTTTAATGAAACTTTTATTTAGATTATTGTAGTTTCACATGTGGTTGGAAGAAATCATATAGAGAGATCCCTTGTACACATAACCCTCTATCGCCAGCAGTACCCATTTGTAAAATTACAATATCAGAACCAGGATATTGGCACTTTGTCAATTTGTGGACCATGACCCAATCCACAAATCTTATGTAGATTTCCCCAGCTTTACTCATTTGAATGTATACTAACTTATATGCAATTTCATTACCCCTGTGGGTTTGCAAGATCCTGAATAATTTCCCTCCCTCTTATACCATATCTGCTTTCATCTTATGCCCTAATCTCCTATCCTTAATCTTTCATGACAGTTAATCTCCATTTCTCATATTTTGGCATACCAAAATTTTTGTGTACATAGAATTATATAATTGATATATAGTCTTTTGGAATTTGATATTTTTTTCTTTTTTTGGTTGAGCATAATTCCCTAGAGATTAATCTAAATTGTTATGGATATTAATAATTCATTTGCCTATATATAAATATATATTCACAAATCATTAAGAAGCCCTTTTTAAAAAATAGCAAATGAACTTTTAATATACATAACAAGTTAGATTACTCTCCAGAATATATATATATATTCAATTTAGATTATATATTATATATTATTATATATTCTTAGTGATTTGTGGATATATATATATTCTTTTCTTTGTACGTATTTGCTTGTGAGTCGTATGTATTACGAATACCTTCCTTCAGTATTTTGATAATCAGAATTCTTAACTTAAATGAACTCCATTTTATCATTCTTTTCTCTTATGGCAAACATTTTTGAATCATGTTTAAGACGATTTTGCTTTTCCTAAAATCATGAAGCATTTTTCCTGTTTTCTTCCAAAAACTACATAATTATACTTTGTATTTTTATATCTATGACCCACCTCTAATTAATTGTGTATGATGTGAGGAAAGAGTCAAGGTCATTTTCCTGTATCGATACAGAGCTGATCCAGCACATTTATTGAATAATTTCTTCTTTCTTGCACTGAACTCCAGTGACACTCTTGTTACAAATCACATGGTTTTCTATATTTGTTTCTAGTCTCTATTCTGTTCCCTCAGCCTATTTTTCTATCCGTGCAGCAATACCACACTATCGTGATTACCATGACAGTTTAGTAAGTCTTAATATCTAGTAGTATATATCCTTCAACCTTTTTTCCTCCAAATTTTTCCTGTATCTTTTAAGTCCTTTGTACTCACATACATTTTTTAGAATGGGCTTGTTCATTTCCATCAAGAAATTTGCTTGAATTTCAACTCAAATTGCATTGAATATATACATTTTTTAAAAGGGAGAACTGACATTTTTAACAGTATTGTGTCTTCTAATCAATGAATGTGCTCTCTCCAGCTTACTTAATTTCTCTCATCAAGTCTTTTTTTTTTTTTTTTTTTTTTTTTTTTTTGCGATGCTGGGGATTGAACCCAGGGCCTTGTGCTTGTGAGGCAGGCACTCTACCAACTGAGCTATATCCCCAGCCCTCATCAAGTCTTTCTAAATTTTAGGATAAAAGTTTTTCCACCTTTTCTCAGAGGTACTTCTAGGCATTTGATTCTTGGATTATATATATATATAAATATATATATATAATATATATATTTATAAAATATATATTATATATATTTATAAAATCAAAATATATATGTTTATAGAGAGATCTTTTATCTTTTTAAAATTTCATTTTTAATGATCTATTGCTTATATATAAATATAATTTATTGACTTGTATCTGGCAATATTGCTAGATTTTTTTGTTAATTCTAATACTTTTTTCCTGTATATATTTTTTGGAATGTCTATATACAATCATGTCATCTGTGAATGATGATAACTCCTTTTCTTCTATCTTTATACCTTCCATTTCATGTTATCATTTTATTTCACTGTTCCTAACCTTGAAGACAATATTAGAGGAAGTGATATTGGATAACTTTATCTCATTCCAAAATTCAAATAGAAATTGCTCAGTATTTCACTGTCACCTATCAGGTTATCTATCTGCTTTTTATATGTAGACTTCTACTACTGCTTCTAATCTAACCCCTAGGTATTTTGTCATATACAAATGTAAGATTTTTATCAAAGATGACTCTGAATCCTTCAAAATGATGCTGTGCATTTCTTCTTTATTCTTTCATTGTGGTAAATTATGTTGATTGCTTTCCAAATGTCAAACTTACCTTGAAATTCTGAAATTCTTCTCACCTAGAAATAGTGTGTATTATCAGTGAGCTAAAATGCTATTTAAGAAACTCAGAAAAAATGCTCATGAGAAACCTTTCCTTGTTTTTAGTTTCCCTATCAAACTTAGGCATGAGGAATATGGTAGGTTCATAAAATGAGTTGGGAATGTTTCCTTCTTTAGTCATCTCTAGAGTAATGTGTACAAGACTGATATTATCACTTCCTTAAATGCTTAGAAAATTTAGCAGGAAAGCCAATGTTTCATATCATAATAGATATGAAACTATTCAGAATTTCTATATATTTTTGTGACAGTTTTGATACACTGCTTTCCAACAAATCTGTCCGTTCACAAATGCTGTCAAATTTATTGACTGAAGGTTGTTTATAATGCCCTCATTATATTTTCCACTTACGCATGTTCTCTGTTGAACCAATGGGCCATTCCCACTTCTCTACCCCTAAATATGCTTATTTACAGTTTCAAATGGCCTCTAGTCTGCATTCTCATGTACAATTAGTTCTCAGTTTTTATCTGATTTACTTATGTTTGGCTCCTGAGTGACCTTTGTGGTCTCCTGAATCTCTCCTTTGTCCCATCATCCCCTAAATTTCTTGTCAATCCATGTCTACCACAAAGTAAATTTAGGGGAGAAGAATTTATAGTGTCTTTATAGGGATGTTTCACATTCCATTTTTAAGCTACATTTTCATAGTATTATCTTTCATTTAGTTGCTATAACGAAGATCCATGCTCATGCTTAGAGTAAATGGACTGTGATTTTTCCTAATACATGTGATTTTTCCATGAATATTGCTTTCTCTGCAAGGTTGAAGCTATATAGCTTGGGACCACACAGGCATGCCTCCTTCTCACTGCTGTGCCAAGGGAGAACTTTTGTAAACTTCCAGGCTAAGAACAAATTCCAAGATTCTTTTCATCTCGTGGCTATATGCTAACAGCAAATAACCCTTGCTCCAGAATACAATGACCAAAATCTGTATTTCTCATTTAATAGTTTAATGCACATCTCTGTATGGGTTATGTTCAGTGCTATTTTGGGGAAATAGATGAATAATATGAACTGAGCACTTCTAAGAATCCTGGATTCCCATCACCATCAAGTCCACTAACTGTTCATCTCTCTCCAGGTACTTCTACCCATAGGAGAAGTATATCTGGCTCTGTGCTCACTTCTACTCTTGAAGAACTATAAATTCATCACTCATAACTATCTACTTTGTTATTTATGTATTGTTATCTTAAAAAGTAAATAGTCTGCTTTATGTGTTTTTGCTAACTTAAACATTATAAAAGCAAATGCTGTCACTGTATTGGATGAGAGTCTTCTTTGTTATCCAGAGTGGCACTGGCAGAAGTAGAAAGATTATAGGAAGAATGGTGCATAGTGGTCCGGCCTCACCTTGCCCGCATGGGGCATGCTTTCCTTTCAAGGAGACTCTTTCCATTTCCCTTCTCTGAGGATATCTCATCCATTCAGTGATACGAAGACTTGGAAGCTTTGCTCTGAATTGCCCTGGTGGCAGTTAATCAAAGCAAGCCTGCTAAATGATATCAGAGTACCATCCCAGATCTAGGCATTGTGCCTCCAGTCTGAGAGGATGCAATTACACTAATCCAGAGAGCAGGGCCTTCAGAACTCTGGACTTGGAATCGTTCTATGAGAGTTAACACTGAGCCCCTCCCTCAACAGCTGGCCCAACCCTGACCCATCATCATTCAGGCTGTTCCCTGCATCCGCACACATCCTTTTGTTAAAATGAATTTTGGACTCCATGATTTTGAAATGAATTCACACTGCATGCTCTTAGCATCATCTACCACAATCTGGTGGTTGTTGTTGTCTTGTTTTGTTTGTCTGTTTGATTTTCCTGCTCAAATGCCTTTTGGAGATACGATTTTACAATTTTCCTACATCCTTCTCATTGATTTTTCTGGGTTTGATAAAATCTAAGCGACTCTGCATTCTTAATTTGTTCATCAGTTTTGCACAATAATAGCAAGGACTAGAAAGTCCCAATAAATAGTATAACAGTAACTCCAAATGAGCTACTTTCATCAAATATTTTAGGAAATTCCCCAAAAGTGAAAATGTAGGACCTTTCTTGCCCATCCCAGATAATTAAAATGAATAACTTCCCCATCGGAAGTATCTAAAACCCTTTGTTTTGTTTAACTTTAGTGGAGGAAGAGAGAGTAAATCCAAACGAATAATTTGGAGATTTCTTTGTTTCCACAGCAATAATCAATGATTACACAGTAACAGAAACATTTTGTCCCAACTTAAATAGGCATCAACATAATTCCTTTCCAATCTCACTTTTTTTTTTTTTTTTCCCCTCTCTTCAAGTAACTATCTGGGTGATGCAGTGTCTAGACTTCTTGGAACAAGTGATGGAGTCTGGAATTTATTCTGTGGCTTTGAAAATGGCTATTCAGGACTCCCACACACTTACATGTGAATATCCCCTGCCTTCAGAATATGTAAAAAGTACCAAACTGGATACAAGGAAAAATATTATCCACTGGTGCTGTAACTTCTTGCTGCTCCTTTTGGGGAAATATCGTGTGGATTACTCTATTTTATTTATGTCGCCTCATCGCATTCTGGTTCCCATTAGCTAGTGTATAAAAATAAATACATAATTTGTATTCATAAAAAAATGATGGCAGACATTTCAAAGCTTTTGGGAAATACGCATAAGTGAAATTAACTTAAAGGATATATATATATATATATATATGGTTATGGTTTTATATATATAACCATAACCATTCCTGTTACAGTCTTAAGAAAGAATCCATGAGAATTTACCAAGTCAAGGGCGGAATTGTTGTCTCAGGTCATTCTCTTAGTTCTTTGTCATTTGTTAGCTGTATAAAATGAAAGCAGTCTCTCAGGCGCCCAGATCTAAGCAATGCTTGTGCAGCCTGGATTATTGAGTCTGTGTGCAGTTTATCTGGGCTCTTAAGGAAATCAAACTGTGTGCTTGGGAAAGTTCAGAGTTATTTGTCACCAATAACCCAAAGCTGAGAGTCGAGCTTACACAGAGCTGTGGTCATTTCCTGTAAGTACTTGCTCCTAATTTTACAAGATTGTCACTTCTTTAGACTTTACCCTAGAAAATAGAAGTCTACCACAGAAGAACTTTACTACAAAGCTTATCTGCTAGTAATAGTCTAAATGGACATAAAACATACTTAAAATAATTCTGTCTTTAATTTTCAGACAATTCTTTCAAGATCTTTTATTATTATTTTTTATGGTATAAGAAAAGTAACGAGAAAGATCTTTTTTCAGGCATATATATATATATATATATATATATGAGGGAGAGGGAGAGGGACATACATAAAACGTTAAACTGAGCTGATCTTGTCTATACTATAAAATCTGTATTGGTTCTATTCAGAAAAGCAGCTTAAAATTAAATTACCAAGCATGCACCCTCCTATAAGAAAACTGGGTATCTGAGTATAGAGTAAAGATAAAAACTCATGTGGAAAAAGAATGACAAAAATTCCAATTAATGTCATGTTATTCTATATTTCTTAATTGGCACTTCAATTAATAAACTCCATTGAGAAAAATAAGTTAAAACCTACATTACATGTTAACGATTGGAAGAAAGCTCTTAGAAATATATTTACTTAACTGCAAAGGAAATAAGGTTGATTGAAAATCTGCTGAATCACGAGTCAGAAGAACATGGGTTTGTTCTCAAATATGTGGGTCTCAGTTTCTCCATCTATGAAATGGGTGAGCCATCCTGCCAGATTCAAAGACCTGTTCTGAAGAGAGGATGAATATATGAATTGTTCCCTAAGTAGTTGAGTTTGGGCCCTGTTCTAAACTGCATTGAATGTTATCAGAGGAGCGAAAATTTAATGATCCACTTTTACAGAAGAAAAATGTAGTTGAGGTTTTGAATAATTAAGTCATTTGAAGAAACCTAGCTAAGAAATCACATACAATATTCTCATTAACCATACTGCCTGGGAATTGTTTAGTTTGACAGAAAGGTCTAAATAATTGAATGGATTCTCATATGAACTGGTGAACAGTATACTACAGGGCCAAAGGTTATGTCCCCTAGTGACCTTCACAAAAAATGCCTACTTAGAGAAATAGATAGTAGAGCGGATGGATCAAAATAGCATCCTACGAATGGGTGCCATGAAATCATCTTATGCAAAGGACATACATACTAACTTATTAAGCGCAATTGCAAAGCATAGAATTACTAACTGTACAATTGAAAATAACCAAATAGATGAGGAATGATTAGGTTTTTACTAGTATAGAGTAAATCGGGAAAGTCATGACCACAATGTAGAACATGAGCCACAACAATATCAGTTTTGTACTTGGATAAATTCCTAGTTGGCAATAACATATATTCCCACTTGCTACATGTCTGCTAGGATTTTAGAGTCAAGTAAAGGAATATTTTCCAGAATGTGTTCTTCAGAGGATGAGGTCTAAGCAAAATTCATAGGTGCTACAAAAATAAAAGTTTTAGGAAAAATATTATCTTAATCACCCTTAAAAAGGCTTTTGTAAAATATGACTTCTCAGAGATTTTTATTATCTGTCATTTTCAAAGAAAAGGATATATTATGCAGCATTGTTTAAATGCATTAGAACACAGAAAGTTTTCCTCTCAACATAGCTGGTATTCCAAAGAACATATTAAAAGCAATTCTAAATTACAGGATATTTAGAACACATAGAACACTGTAAATCACATATCTGAAATGACCAGGAAAATATTCACAAAAAATTGCTAGAACAGTTTATTGATTAGTTAAATGCCTGCCACAGTATTCTAGATATGGAATTATATTTGCTGAAATGTGATTCTCATGTTCCATACTTATTTGAAAAATCGATAGCAATCAAACATCTGAATACTAATTGTTCACTTAAGAGCACAAAACCAATGATAAGTACAGTTGGCTAAGACATTTGTTTAAAGGTTATGTAAAGATATTAGGTATGGTGGTGAAATGAATACCTACTATAAGCTCAGAACTATCAATGACTAAGAGGCTTGCACAAATTTTAATTGAAATGAAGCTCTCTGCCTGTATCCTTTCATTCAGCTATTAAACAATCCCTTACTGAGTACCAACCAGGCATTGCCTTGTGTAGTAACAGATTCAGAACCAAACTCATGCCTTTAAGAAGAAAGTAGTCTGGACATAGTGATAAGTGCTATAAGAGGACAGAGCACAGGGGCTTCTGATAATATTCAGTTATAAAAGTAAATTGTGAATATCATTAGGCATTTCAAAAAATTGCTCTCATTCCAAATGACCAAGTAGTTTTTATATGGAGATGAGCTATACTTACTCATGGCAACTCATAGATTACAAGTAAGAGTTTGATTTGTTTGATTTAGGGTCGTTTCATCAAGACTGCCTAGTGTTTAGTTTAGGATGGAGTTACATTTATTACAGTGGTGAATTATTACTATTATAGCCCATGAATATTAAACAGTCACAACTGATGAGTTTAGTCTCCATTAAGAGATTTCCCTTCCTTTAGATCAAGTCTCCTGGGCACTGTGAGTGCTAAGATACACAGAACAAGTAATTTAGGTTTTCCATATTTGTATGGAGCCTTAATATTTGATCTCAGCAAATTCAGAAAAATACAGAATGAACAGCTTTTGATTTTCTGTAGAAACCATTCCTCTAATGTTGATGAATTGAGAAACCTTGTCTCATGAGATGAATCTGGTTCTGAAGTTTCATGACACTGGTCAAGTTTAGAAGCTCTGAAACATAGTCGATTCCATAGGAAAATTTAATTCTCAAACAGTAGAGCTTTGAATTTACAGGGAGAGTGTGTGTTCATAATAGGAAAATTGGTTATACTTTATGCCTCTGTAAGTGAGCATGTGATTTTCCTCGAGCTCCCTTTCTTCATTGCAAAAATACATGTCATCCCCAATACATATTTTACTGACTATTAGAACTTGGGGAAAAATGATTCGACTGTTTCATTATTCATCCCTGAACATTTGAAAATTAAAGCAGTTGGAAAGGAAATACTGAGTGGGCTTGAGAATGGGATGGGAGAAGGGAACACGGAGATTTCAGCTTTTCCTGCAATACTCCATTTCTTTTCTGTTAACAAAAGTGATGCAAAAATGAAGAAACTGTATTTGCCACTTTTGAATGTTACTACATAAATATTTCGTACATTATTCCTCTATTTTTCTTAAATTAGAAAACATTATTAACAATTAATATTATGATTCATTCATTCAACAAATACTTGTAGAGAGTCTATTGCATGATAACCACCAGCCGTAAAATAGAGAAAAAACAGACATCACGCTCCCCCTTAAGGATGGTTTAGATATAAAATGTGAGATGCTTGAGATATTATATAGACAGTATGGGAATGGGGGTAAAGTTACTTATAATGGTACTGTGAAGATGAGGCTACTTTTGGTACTGAATCAGTAATCAAAGCTAATGGGACCTGCCTTATTTTTGGTCCAAATATAATTCAACTCATCGTGCACTGGCCATGGCCTACACATCTAAAGTACTCTCAAGTGGTGTCTGATTTTCTCTCTGGTTGCAGCCTCAAGTTCACATGTATTTTTCTTTGATTCCCTCTAGTATATGACTGCTGCTGCTCCTATGCAAGGGACCTACATTCCCCAGTACACGCCTGTGCCTCCGACAGCTGTTTCTATTGAAGTAAGTCTAACCTTGTCTTATAGAAATAGATTAAGGGAGGTAAATCTCAGCCATATATACTGTGGTCCTTAGGATCCAAAAATCCTCATGTGTAATTCCTGTGCTGATCTAAACTTTGCAATTGCAAGCTTAATTTATGAAAATATGCACATTATTCAAGCATGTCTCTATTTTGCTTTGCATGTGAAATGAGCTAAGCTGATACAGAGGTTTGAGGGGAGGATAGTTTTCCTATTTAGAGAAATGTCCAGAGAACAAATCACTACCCCATCAAATGTTAACCACAAATTGTCATAAATATGGAAGCAAAACAGTTTGCAACTATTAGAATGAACTAGATGACCCTTGTTTTCTCAAGGTATAGGCCCTGGACCCACATCATTTAATCACCTAGGACTTTCTTTGAAACGTAGGCTGTCAGGTACCACTCAGATCTACTCAATTTAAATTTTCATTTTAAGAAGATCCTTCTGTAATTCATATGTGCATTAAAATGTAGAAAACACTGGATTAGTGTACTAATTTTCACAGTTTTCTTCTCATTAAATTTATTTTGAGAGCTTTAGAAAAGATTGATTCCTGAATTCTACTCCCAGAGATTCTGATTGACCTATCTGGAAAATGTACTATACATTAGGATCTTTAAAAGATCTCAGTTGATTCTAATATGTAACAGTGGTAGAGAGCTTGCCAAGCATGCAGAGGGTCCTATGTTTGATTTTTAGCAATATGGAAGGAAGAAAGGAAGGAAACAAAAACACTGTTCCATTGAATCACCCTGAATTTCTGGCTTCCTATAGACAAGAAATAGTTGGATCATTCTTAACACTGTGGACATCATAAATGATGGTGTATTATTGACCTTAGGGAAGTGTTGACCCTTTCCTTTTGTCTTTCATTTGGGATGAATCCGTCCTTCATACCTCACTTTACTATATAAAACCGTCAGCTATGTATAAAGGAGAAGGTATAGAACTATGCAAAGGCTTAGAATCTATTCTTCCCTCTGGTTCTGGCTGTTATTCTTCAATGTCCCCCTTGCCCCTTTCCTAATATGTATGTGTGCTATGGTCACAGAGCACCTCTCCTCCTCAGCTGGAAACCATCTGGAATTGACATCTTTGCTGCTCCACAAGTTGGTCAGCAACTAGTACATTTGTACTGTACCACATGAAATTCCACTAATAAAGAGACTAATAGGAACCTTCATAGACTAAATTAGATCTGTTAAAATATTTGTTTGTTTTTCTGTGTAACAAATGTGGACTTGTACTGAGGTCTAAAAAACCCAAAAGTGTAGTGGGACACTATTGTGTCCTTTAGACAATAAATAATAAATTTTTAAACTTCTTATATATTCTAGACATATGGGACCCCCAAAATTTGTCAAACTAAATAGGTTTTAACTGGATTTTCAAAATTCAAACAATATGTGATTGAATTACATGTTTTTTGCTACATTTAGCTCTCACAAAGCAGCTACACCATGAGTAAATCAATAATCCAGACATTCTAGGCACTGTAAGCATAAATCTCTGCCACATGTTTGCATTTCCTTATTTCTCACCAAAGGCACATTCTTATCTAAAGAATTGGAACATTTTGATGATGATTAAATAATGAGGCACATTTGACAGTGTAGTTTATTAGAAATGGTCTAGGTAAATCTGGAGTTCAAAAAGAACTTCACTGAGAAAAATATTAACACACTCTGATACACTGCCTTTCGTTTGTTCTTATAAGGAAAAGCACTAATTCATTTTCCATGTAAAAACTTTCATTACACACTCAGCAGAATCCATAAAAATAAATGCTAGTGGGAGAAAAACACACAAGAGCATATAATGCCTTAGGAAAGAAAAAATGAATGACTATATGAAAAAAATTTCAGATTCTAAGGAAGAATTTCAGGGATCTTTAGTTAAGTAACAAGAGAATTGACCAAGAGCATTTAAAACTCTTGATGACTATACATATCCAAGATTTTATCTAAAAACAAAGAGATGCCCTCTTTAGGTTTATTAACAACCAAATAAATCTATGTATGGCTCCCTTGAAAATAAACATACATCCCAACTTCAGAAATTCATTCTTGCTGACATCTGTGAGAAATGAAAGATATAAGAATAAAAAAGGAAAAGCAAATCAAAATTAAGAACAAGTTTGTTTTCTTTTTCTGGAGACTGTAAATGAATTTCAGTTCATACCTTGGAAAACAAAGCAAAATCAAACAAACTAATGAAGGGAAAACCTACTTGATAGTATCCTTTGAAAAGGTTTTCAAATTTTGATGTAGAGTTTCATTAAGACCAGAGTCCATTGTTTTACCTAATGATATACATATGGTACAGTAAACTACCCCCAGGAAATTGTTTGCATATACAAGTATTTCTAGGAATCCTGAAAGAACTTTTTTGATTAATAAATTGTTATTTAGTCTGACTATATGTAACCATGGCTTAAAAGTTCCCAGAATGGCCAAAATTATTTTCTGACCACTTGACTATTCCAAGGATTTCTGATGGCAGAGCTTATGGTGTTACATTAGAATGAATTTCCAAACCCTTTTTCAAATGTACTCTTATGCATTATTTTGAATGCTTCTCATGGCTTCATGTAGGTAAGAGCATCTCTTCTCAAGCCAAATAGAATATGGGTATTTATGATTCATTTAAACAGAGTCCTTTGTGCTAAAGAAAATAAGGTCTTTGTGTACTTATGTGCCTCCTTAGGGTGTCGTTGCTGATACCTCTCCCCAGACAGTGGCACCTTCATCCCAGGACACCAGTGGTCAGCAGCAACAGATAGCAGTGGACACATCCAACGAACATGCACCTGCATATTCTTACCAACAGTCGAAGTAAGTTTGGGCTATGCTAAGCTCTTCCCTTCAAGATCAAATATCTCAAAATCACTCTTTCAAGTATATCCATTAGTTTTTGTTGCAAACATACCACCCCAAACTTTGTGACAAACATTTATTTAGCTCTCTATTTCATTGGCTGGTTTGGGCTGACCTCAGATGGCTGTTTCTTCTGACCTTGGCTGAACTGCAGAATCTAGGTCAATTGCTGATCAGCCCTCTAGCTATGTTTTAAGGTGGTGGCTGATTGTTGGTTGGGTGATGGAACTGAATGGGCCACATATTTCTGATCCTTCTGCGAGCTCATTGCAGGGAAATCTCAGAATTTCTAAGGCAGCAACAGAGGAAGCCTAAAAAGACCAAGCATTCTTAAATTCTGTTTGTGACTCATGGGCTATTGTTGCATTGGCCAAAACCAGTCATATGGTCAAACAGAATCAATGTAGGTGATCACCATGAGAGGGAAGCATCGCACTCATTTTCACCAAAGGTACATGTTTATCTAAAGAATTGAAACATTCTCATGACAATAAAATAATGAGGCACATTTGACAGTGTAGTTTATTAGAAATAGCCTAGTTGAAAATTGGAAAAATTCTAGTATTTGCTTCTGAAACTGCATAGTGAACTTCCATTTTGTTCTCAGTCTCCTCATTCTTAAATGAAGACAGTGACACTCCTCTTGAAAGGCTGCTTTGAACACCCAGTTAAATATTTGTGAAAAAAGGATATCATAAAATACAAACCATAGAAAATGGGTTCCTACTTAGGAGTTAAGTGACAAAGAAAAAAATCAAGTACTCAGAATTACTCTTGAAAGTTCTCAAGACACTCAAAATAAATTGCCTTTGTGTTGAGTAAACATATAGACTAAAATTTGAGAGCTTCTCATTGAAACCAAAGGAATTAACAATAGTAAAATCTACATACAGATGACTTGACATGCAAACTACTCAATTTTGTACATTACAATCAAAGCCCTGGTGAACGGAGAATTCCCAGATGAGGCTCTCAGTAGTTTTGATGCATTTCTTGGCCATTTTGCTTGTTAACAAAGAAAAAAATTATCTTTACATTTGTTAGCACAGTAGGAAGACTTTATTCAGAATGACCACAATGTGTTAAGACTATTGCAAAAGGGAAGAGAGATTGGGCTCAACTCAGAATATAGCAAAGACAGGAGGAGATTTATAGTCAATCAACAGACAGAAGGGGTGAGGGAATGGAAAATCACTAAAAGGATACAGCAGATGCTGAGAATTATTGTTAAACTGACTTAATCAGATTCTTACTGAAAGATGATCAAAAATTAATAAATCAAAGATGCCAGAAGAGGAAATTGATCAAATATTAAGGATGATTCCATGTCAAGGATAGGGGATTCTGGCTAAACTGACATAATAAATAAACTGACATAAACAAACACAAACCAAAAAAAAAAAAAAAAAAAAGGAACAGAAGCATAGAAAAAATAAATTAATATAAATAAGCATAAGGAGGAAATGAAGGGTTCTGTGACCTAGAACTTTCCAACTAGCAGCTATATCATTCCTGAATGGATGAAAATAATGGCTTTTTTCATCCAGTCAGCAATTATTTTTTGAATAACTACTATGTGATAATATTCTAAGTGCTAGGAAAAGATCAATGATAAAAGCAGATTTCTCCCCCACTCTCTTAGAGTTTATTTTCTACTTATACTTAAAAAATCAATCAAAAAAATTTTAAAAGACAGACTTGCAAAACAGATCATTCAAACATTCCACAGGATATGAAATGATGAGGTCAACTCCCAGGATTTAGTTTTAGAGAAGGCCTCTCATCTGGGCCTGGGTTCTAAAAGACAATTGGAAGCTAATCTTGGGGAAATTTGGAAACAAGGCATTCCAAGGAGAGGAAACAGGCCATTTGGAAGCCCTTGGTGGGAGTGTGAGGCTGAGGTGTTACAGACTAGAGGAAATGGTTTCAGGAGAACAGCTGGTACCAAGCTTTTGCCCCTTAGCTACTTGACTCTATAATTATACTTGGTTTTATTCAAAATGAGCTCAGAACTCTTGGGAGGGCTTTAAAAGAAAAAATGATATTATTTGATTCATAAACAATGACTCTAATACCACTGGAAGCTGAGTGTAGAGGGATATATTTCAAGGATGGCTTTCAGGATGCAAATTTCCCCCTTCTTGCAAGTGTCCAGAGCTTCCTTCTTTCCCTGCCCAATTAACTAAGCTTTAGTTGCCCCAACTTGTTATTCCACAATGAGGTGCTCTCTTCCTTTCTCAAGGATGTCCTCACTCAGGTGTAAAAAACTCCTTTCCATGGTCATTTTATGATGTGGTGGGGAAAGGTATTCTATTGGATCCTGAGAGAGCATCTCTGCCTCTCCCAGATTCTGGTGACAGTTTCCACATCTACTTCCAGGACCAGAGCCAAATACATGTGTGTTATATCATCACACCAGTTGTACCAGTAGACATGGTCTGTCTTCTAGGCTTACAATCTAGGCTTGGATTTAGTTCTCCATGTTCAGAAAATGCGCATCCTGTAAAGGAAGAAAATGAAAAGAACTCTCTTTTAAAACACTTTAGTAACAGGAGAATGCTTTTCATTTTCTCTGGCTTGGTAAGCCTTGGTGGAGATTTTGACAACTGGAGCTGAGTCTTGGAGGAAGGAGCAACATTTCACAGGGCATAATGGCTTGATCAAAGTCCCAGGGTGGGAAGGGAGCACAGAATGCTTCTTTGAGAAGTAGAGGCAGAGTAGTAGAATTGTGTGAAAAAGCTGATTAGACCTAGATGGTTATATCAGGTGCCATACTGAAGTGCTTGGGCGGCATTTCTTTGTTCTATGACTACCCTTCTAATTAAGGTAGGCAATGAATTTGGTAGGAAGGGAAACAGTGCTATTATTGCTATTACTGAGGAAAGAAGCAGTGAAGTTCTAGAATGTCACAGTGGTGGGTGTAATGGTGGGAAGAGGAAGGTGGAGTGGAGGATAGACTGCAAGAAGAAAAAAAGACAAACAAGACTTCAAAATTCAAAAGGAATCAATGCAGCTGTTCATACCAATAATAGAAGCAGATGAGATTAAAAACCTAGGAGGGTGTGACTGTCTGGAGAAAGACAGGAATTTAATTATCCTCATGATGAGTCAATTCCAAGAAGCTCTGCTCCTTGAAATATTTGAGGTAATCTGAGTCTAAGCATATACAACTTTCACTGTTGAAACATATTTAGAAGTTGGTTACATACTACGCTCATTTCTTGAGCCAGGAATTTTTATGGTGGACAATGCTGAGTTTTCCAAAGATAATAAATATCCCGAAATGAAATCTCCCATCCCATGTCCTCATGGTGGTAAAAATTATGAGGAGAGTTTCCTTGATCGGAGGAATTAGGTTCCGCATTCATGCAGGAACCTATGTGGCAGGATGTTCTACAGCTTATGTTCAGTGCTACAACAGGCCAAAGATGCAAGCACTCTGGAACACAGAACATTTCAAAAGTAGGATGTGAAAACCACTTGTATTGCTCTGTGGACATTTCTTTAAACCTGGTGAAAATGGTCATAGATCCTGTATATGTTCTTGACTTCCTCTTTTGGACATGATACAGAGTCTAACAAGCTTTCGACTTGAAACAACAAAACCAAAATGGCAAATGAAACAAAAAATATACTAAGATAAACACATTTGCACATGACAGTCACTCCTTGAATTTTATAAAAGGAAGTAATTCATGAGATTCTATCCAATCTTTTATCAGTTTCAGTCAAGAGAACCTGATCTGGGTCATAGTGAGACAAATTCTTCAGAGTCGTTTAAGGAAGACTAGGAATTGAGCTGAGTTTTTGGGTCATGCAAAGTGGGTTCCTTTTCATTGGTAACCATCACTGGGGAGAGTTTGAGGGGTGCAAGAGCACCCTCTGAGACACTTATTAAGCAAGTATTTGTTAGAAATCAGGCACAGAGCAACTTACACAGCTTACAGTGAGCATTTAATGAAGTCCCAGCTTTGTTCTCTAAAGTTAACTAACCATACCTGGCATGAAAAATTATCAGGTTACATTTACCCATTTTCTAGATGTAAGACTATGTTGTCCTTATAAAGGCCACCAGGAGTCTACTCCGTGACAATTCTGGTCTGAGATCCATTCCTAAGCAGTATCCTAAAATTAGTTGCAGTCTATGCATTTCCCTAAGTTATTCTTATACCCTTCCTTTTCTAGTATAATGGAGAGTATCTCTAAAATAATTTAGCCAATCCACATTATCTTAAATATGCCAAATTTCACAAATGGCAGCTCATTTCCAACATCATTATGCTAATTAACATGCCACTACTTTCATTAAGCAACCCATTTCTAATAATCATTATGCTAATGAAGATATGGATAGCTTAAAGTACTTGCACAAACCTCTGGCCTTTCTGATTAAATACTAGCTGACCTCCTGTGAGGTGTGAAATTCTGATTAGGGTAGTCCAGTGCCCATGAAAAGTAGCTTAACACATCACACATACATTTAACACCAAAGCATCCATGCTGAAGATACTGTAAGGTAATTTACATCCATCACAACCAAAGATTGCAAGAGAAAAGTTTGAGAAATATAAATGATAGACCTGTGAATTAAGGAACTATATTTGTGATCTATCTATTCCAGATTCTACTTTCCAAGTTAAATGATAGGACCTCATATTTATATTTATGGTTTCTTGTTTTGTTTTGTTTTCTTCAAAAGAAGCCATTAATGCAAAAGGGACTCTTGGCTTTTAGGTCAGGAGGAAATGGTCACTGTGGTTCGTTTTGGAAATTCTGTGGAAATTCTAATTTTCACCCAGGATGTCTATTTGTATGTTTGTTTTTGTGTTATATAAGGAATCTTAAAACTACCTAGGATCTGAAACAAGTATGTCTTCAGACAAACTTAAATTCGACTGTGCAGAACCATAAGTCCTTTGTTCTGATTCTACCTTTGTGACATCTCAGTTACTACTTAGTTATTTGGAGCATGATTTTTCTCTTCCTCAAAGTGAGAAGATTGGGTAATTATTCTCCAAAGAATATAAATTAGGTGTCTAATGCTGGGGAAAAATTTACCACCATGCTCTGAGTCAGTGCCCCAAGCACTTTCTAGTCAAATTATGTTGAGATACACTGCTTTAAACTAAGCCAAATGCTTTCCTTAAGTACAGCTCTCTCCAAAGTCATTAAAATACAGTACTAATGAGCTGGACCTGGTGGCCCATGCCCATAAATCCCTGATACTTAGGAGACTGAAGCAGGAGGATCTCAAGTTCAGGTCAGCCTGGGCAATTTAGCAAGATCCCGTCTCAGAATAAAAATAAAAAGGATTGGGGATATAGTTCAGTGATAGAGCACCCTTGGGTTCAACCCCCAATATTGAGGACAAGATAAATACTTCCAACATTTTATTTCCTAAAATATTACAGTGCATGTCACCTTCCCTCTATGGAATTCCAAGGTTTTTTTTAATGTTTAATTTTAAGAAGTTTAACAAAATTTTAATCGTCTACATGTTGATTATTTTGATGGTAATTTAAAGCATTGTGTTGTTTAAAAAAAATTTGCACTGATAACCTCTTTGTGCTTTAGCCATTTAACAGTTTACCTGTGGACTGTCCAGTATTGGGAATTTAGTGTTTAAGTTTTCTCCAAACACTGGACCACAAAATACGTCTTTTTACATAGCATCACATGAAGGTAGTCTGTGAGAAATTACTCTTGGAAATACTGAATCAGTAGACTTATTAAATACTAAATTCTTGCTTTCAGAAATTATGGTTTGCTTTTTCCCCAACCTATCAACTATTTTTTTTGTTTGTTTATTTTGTTCTGTATTTTGATTTTTGTTTGTGTTTTTGTCTTTTCTGGAGAGGGTGTTGATGAGAGGACTCAAAATGAATCTACATTTTTAAATTCAGTCCAACTCCTAGCCCACAAATATCCACTCTGACATTAAAAAGTCATATTGCATTTTCTTTTTATACTTCAACTATTCCCTGGCTATTGGAACCTTGTGAGTACCAAATTCCTAAAAATGGTCAGTCTAGTGATGAAGTGTAAATTATACTCATGAGTCACACAACATTCTGTGTCCAGTGCTTTACAGTTTGCAGTTTTCAAAACTCATCTTTTTCATATTAATTATTTTAAGTTTCAACTTTCTTGCTGCTCTCAGTATCCAACTTAAAATATTCTCTATACTAATGATTAGGAACTTGAAAAATTTAGAATACTTCTATGTTTTATTAATATCGGTGCGACCCATAAGCACCGTGTAACTGTACACATTCACACTTCATCTAAGGAAGAGGGGGTGGAGAGAAGTAAATTTAATTCTGTTCAACAGAAACAGCCTTTTCCTTTCAACTTCAGCTAGGAACCCTGAATGTGTCAATTACAGCCATTTATTTTTCCTCCTTTGTTTTCATGTAGCAATGAGGACCCTTTAAGGACAAAGCAAATTATGGGAGGATACTATGGGGAATTATTGTACAAAGTTCTAAAATTTAGAAGCAGTTCCAGCTTAACTCATTTTATATAGAGTATACACTTGTGTATGTGTGTGTGTGTGTGTGTGTGTGTGTGTGTGTGTGTGTGTTTCAGCAGGGGGGTACTAGGGAGCATTTTACCACTGAGCTACCATTTTACACTGGCCTCTCTTATTTTGTTGATTTTATTTATTTATTTATTTATTTATTTATTTATTTGATTCATTGTACCCAATTATTCTAAGACAGTGTCTCACTAAGTTGCTAAGGCTGACCTTGAACTTGCAATCCTCTTATCTCAGCCTCCCGAGTTGAGTGGAGTCAGTGGGATTACAGGCATGTGCCATCATGCTCAGCTTAACTCATAAATGCCGATGCCTCTGAGATTAGTGCATATTGAAGACTTGAGCAGAAGAGGGTCTTTTACTTCCCTACTGAGTAAGACAACATTCATGGAACTGCTTATTATAGAGATTCATGGTGTTTCAGGATTTTTCTCTTTATTTTACAGTGGAAAATGGGAATGGGAATAAAGAACAGACAAAAACAAGGAAATAAAAAATGTTTGTTCTCACAGAAAGATAGATTTTAGAAATAAATGGAGTCTGCCTACAGTTTTCAAAGGAGAAAGAGAGCTAAAACATTGACGGGGGATTTCATAACTACCACTAATAAAATTTCCTTTATTGTTGCTATTATGAGGATTCTAATTGCATTCTTTCTTAGAAGAAATCCCACCTTTTCATGTAACCAGGGATGGGGAATGGGGAATGATGTATCCTCAGAGACTTAAACTATTGGTAAAAAATTGAAATATTCACTATATCAATTAGTTGCTTTTTTTACATGATTCTAGGAACAAATTAATTAGGTCCCTAAAAGCCACAGCTGGCTCACATGATAGCTTTATGCAAATTAGGGAAAAGAGACCTTTTGAGGTCATTTCAGGCAAGATATTATCCAGTTTAAAACACTGTTGAGGACATTATGTGAATTTCAATAAGGTCCATCCACTTGCCGTATCAGATTATATAGATCTGGGAGAAGACAGTTGGCTGAAATTTAGCCCCCTTCCCTCAACCATGTATCTTGTATAGTAAACAACCTGTGTTCCTATACCTAACAACCCTTTTTACTAAATGAAGCCACTGGGTATGAAAAGAACCTGCAGAGCTTCTTGCTGTCAACTCTACCCTGAAGAAAGAGACCTTCATTTAAAAGTGACCTGCACTCAGAGAGAGTTGTATTCACCTGTTTTCTGTTGCTATATCAAATTTACTAAAGTTGGATAATGTATAAAGAAAAGAGGTTTATTTAGTTCACAGTTTTGGAGACTGAAAGACCAAAATTGAACAATCCCATCTCTATGACCTCTTATAATAGTCCCCTTGGCAGAAGGCATCATGGTGGGAGTGTTAAAAGGATCACATGATGAGAGAAGAAGCAAATAGGGTGGGATGAGGTTTCCTCTTTTCTAACAACTTGCTCCGTCAACAACTATCTCAGGATCCCCAGAGAACTTCAATCCCCTCAAAAGCACACACACCATGGCCTGCCACTAGGCTCCATGTCTTCAAGTTCCCACCTTACCTCTCATGTTTCCACACTGAAGATGGAGATTCCAAAATATGAATGCTTGGGGGACATGCTCAGACCATATCCAGACCATATCAGGATTGATTTCTCTCTGGGCCTTATTCAATGATTATTTATAATATTTATTGCTTTAGAATCCAAAGATATTCTTGGTCTATTTACCTTGATTCTTAATATGAACAAATTCTCTAACTTGAGCATATATCTATGTGAAATTGGTAGCATTTGACAATTTCATAGGCTAAAAATGCTTTTCAAATTTTTTTCTTGACCATGTTCTCTTGAAAGAGCTTGATATCTTTTAAAACCCTCACTAGAAAAGAGCACAGAAGACAGTTTCAAAGCTGCTTTGATATAACAGTCACTCTTATTCACTTGTTTTCACAGACCATAAACAGAACTGAAGAATGTTCATCTGAAACTTTGCCTTGAATGAAGAAACTTCATTGAACAAGAAGTTAGTTGGCTTCCAGTTTGCACAGGCGTCAATGGAAGGCTTTTTTTTTTTTTTTTTTTTTTTTAATTTTATACTTTACTCAGTGAAAACAAAGATTTTATGTGCTGTGCAAATGGTTCCTTCATGTGGTCTGACAGTTTATTTTTGCCATCCTTTTTTTATAATTAAAGAAAAAAAAAATCCCAAGAAGAGAGAGTTAAACATCAAAGGTTGATGTTTTATCTAGAAGAACATTTAAATTCAGAATTTACCTGAAAGTGTAGATAGATTCTTTTTTAAAAAAACAAAAAACAAAAAACAGAAAACCTGATGTCAAGAGGTGGGCAAACAGATTTGGAACAAATTGTCTTGCTCAGTAACTAAGCTACTTTCTCTCTTTTTCCTTTCTTGTTTAAACCTAGTGAGGTTTTTTTATTTTATTATTATTTTTTTTAGAAATATGTAGGTAAGGTTTATCTTGAATCTTAATTGCCTTAATTTTAAGGACGTCAAAGGCTCTCAAGGCAAGCTGTCAACGTCTTGTTAAAAAAAAAAATCAAGAAAAATGGAAATATTGTGCCAGCTTTAACTGGTACAGAAGTTTAAGACTATGAGTTTTTAGGGTGAAAAAAAACTGTACAGTTTAAAAGAAAATGTTTTTTTCTTCATTTGAAGAAAATTTGTTGAAAAAAGAAACCATGGCAACTGCAAGAATTGGGAAATGCTGGGACTTTTCATGAACTTTGTCTTACGTGTTGACACAAATCATTCTAGAAGGCTAAAACATTTTACGGTAAAGTTATTAATGTTGGTTTAAAAACAACTGCATTAGAAATAATGCGTGTTTGGGGGGCAGAATGCAGATTTTTTTTATTTACAAAGCGTGATTGCTAGCAAAAGCATTAGTGCTTTTTATCTGCAGTCTTTTTTATGAGCTTTACAAAGTTTTTAGTCAGCTTTGCTTGTCACATTGCAAAACCTAGCTTAAGAGCATTAAAAAAAAAAAAAAAACTTAAGTAGATAGGAGCTTATGGTCAAAAAAAGTGCAAAAAACAAAAAAAGCAATAGATAGAGAAATTGTTGACAATTTCTGTAGTCTTTCCTAGTTGTGATCAAATTCAGCCTATGGATGGCCTATTTTATACCAAAGATGAAGTGACACCCTATTACAGTCCAGAGGGTAGAGGTTGTTAATTCTGTTTTGTTTTTAAATTTTTATTTGACCTACATGGCCGGACCAGTTCTTACTTTGTCATTTGTTTAAAAAACCTTCCACTGGTGTTTTACATACTGCAAAAGGAAAAAAAAAAAAAGGTTTTTTTTTGTTTTGTTTTGTTTTGTTTTTAAGTCTATTTGTTGATAGTAGAAGCTTGTACCTGCTGTGTTCAACAGTTATGGCAAGGAAAGTTCTGGGTACCAATTGATAGAATCAAGCAGCTTTAAATCCTGTGAGCTTTTCTGATTCCTTGCTAACTCTCTTCAATAGTCAAACCTGTTACTGAGGGCCACCAATAAGCCGAGACACTTGTTTAACAGGTTGGAATTTCTTTATATGAGTTTTGAACTAAAGATGCTTCCTGAAAATGATCTGAAAGATCACTTGTCAGATAAGCTAAGTGATGTTGTGTGCAATGGTGAGTGGTTTCCTGAAAAGGTCTCATGTTCCTAACAGTCTTCCTTCTAAATTCTAGCACCTCCTGGTTTTGTCTTCTCACATCAGTCTTTTGTCATCATCTACACTGTGAATAGCCACCTTGATTCTGCAATTGAGGAGGGGGTATCTTCTTTTTGCCTCTTTTGATTGTGTTTTCATATCTTGGTGTTGCCAGAAAGAAAGACAAAACAGACCTTTCATTTCGGTTTAATTATCCGAGGCAAGCAGGACTAGTAAGATTGAGAGTTCTCTTAATGGAATTTAGGGAAGTTCTGAAAATGCTAGTTGACAATCAAGAAATTGTATGATTTATATCAATAAGAACCAAAAGAATTAGGTTTAATCAATGAATAAAGCCAAAGGAGATACATGCATTAAGAATGATGCAAAAGTTCATTTAAAATTAAATTGACTTACCTAGAAAACATCTTTGCACTTTTGATTCATCAAGTCCATGTTCAACTTATACAGTCTTATCTAAAATTAAAGACAGTAGAATGGAATTTTGCTAATTGAACCAATTGGTAAAATTGCTTTGCAAATGAATCATATTAATCAAATAGGTGAAAATCTTTTAGCAAACTAAAGTCACAGAAATCTGACTTAGTCCATAAGGAAGAAGGAAATGCATAAAGTATACTATAGAAGAAAACAGGGTAGGCTTTTTAAAACTAAAAAATTCAAAATGTAAATCTTATTCCTGTTAGAGCAGTATGGGTAAGGAGGGGGACTCAAAAAATTGCCATTTTTTTTTTCACTATTTAAATGGACCTTGGTTCTCTTATTTGCAACCCCAGAAATTGAAGCTCAAACCTAAAGAATGACTCCCTATCTCTGCAAACTAGTAGCAAAAGTGTATCCAAGAAAATGTCACATGTGATACAGAGAAATTTAACTGGTCACACCCTTCCTGATGGTTTTCCATGCTTTAGACAGAATTCTAGAATGACACATTCTTTGGTATCCTTCAGCTTCCCTTGTATTGCAAAAGTGGCACTTAAGTCTGGTCTTTGAAAAGTGGACCCCCAAGTTACAGGAGGTATAAAAAAACATGTTTGGAAACTGTATTTTCTGTTCCTCCTTTTCACTCTCTGAATTCTTTGTATAAATAAGGATTATCCTAGGCATAATTCATTTGAATATGAAACCAACATGCTTTCCTTTGTTTATGTAAAAAAAAAAAATACCAAAAACCTATATTAATGTGATACAAAGAAAGTCTCATTTACACAATCAATGATGAGGCTAAAGAGGTAGCTACCATGTGGCTGATGAATGTGCCTAGGTAACTTCCTGTTTCTATTCAAAACTGCTGCTTTATTTATACATTCAGAAACATTTTTTTCAACTACAAAATTTCAGTAATCTCAATTTTTTTAAGCCACTTCAGGCAAAAGGAAATTACCTGTCATTTTATGTGTCCATGTATGTTTTGTGTTTAGATTGTTTATGTCATGCCATTCTATAAGATTACAAACCAAAAAAAAAGAAGAAGAAGAAGAAGAAATGTACATGTTCAAATTTGCCCCCTTTTTCTGTCATCTTACCTAAGAACTGTTTCCAGGTGTCCAGTTTGGGGCTGGTGGGTGGGGGCGGGGCATCCACAGGTAAGCAGTGCTACTCTGTATGAAAAAGAAAGAAAACCAAAATATGTGTTCAATGTATGTGGACATCAGCATCCTAATCTAGTCCACAGTATATGGTGTGGTGATTTTGGTACTGTTTAAGACTATAACTTTTTAAAGTTGAAGTTAATTTTCCAAGTATTCTGATTCACCAGATTTTCAAGTATTTATTGAGATGTCTCGAATTGTTCTTTATGACTACAGTTGCCAAGACTTAGCCTACACGTTAGGAAACAAATTAAAGCCACAATCCATATAAGACAAACACTGTCTCATCTAAACTCGTTATATCATCAGTGGAAGAACGGGTTTCTTCTAATGACAACAGGTGTTGTTAGGAGAAGCAATGTGTGTAGTAACTGGACTTTCACATTGCATGGTCATTGTCTTCTAAGGACAAGTAATGGAGCCCAAGAGCACTAAAGTCACAGAAGCAGGTGCTGAGGACTGCTTGTCCTGAACGTTGACATGTTCACGAAATATTCAAAAGAAAAATCCTCCACCTGATTTCAATTTGGCTAGAATTAGTCTGTTTTCTTGGTAAATTTCAGCAGTTGAAAATATTGTCTCCATATTTCACTTGAATTAATTCTTGTGACTTTAACAGAACTGCCACCTCTGAAAGCCTATGACTCACTTCCACTCCTTGTAATGCAAAACTACTTGGTTTTAAAAGCATTTCCATTAGAAATGCAAGGCTGAGAGCTGAAGAAAGCTCATGGAGCAGACAGTTCGCATTATTTCACTATGCCAACAAAATACATCATGGGCCCCATTGCCAAACTGCTTTAAAATCACTTTCAGCTCATGTATGACCAAAAGAAGGACTTCATTTTGTCCCTCCACCCCAGAAATTTTTTAAATAATAATAATAATCAAAATAATTAGGGAGCCTATTATATACCTAATTACTTTTGCACTGGCCTAAAATCCCTATTGATGGAAAGGGAAATTTTATTGAAATAGGAACCTTGTGAATTTCTTCATGATTAAAAAGAAATTACAATGGTCTGTCTAGAATGATTATGATATTAATACACTAAAAATGCATTTGACAAATCGGTTTCATTCTTGAGTGCAGAGATGAGCTGATAAGCAGAGAAAATTTCTTTAGTTTCAGTGATCAATGTTTTTTGTATGATTTCAAATCAAGCAAAGGGGCCATATTTGTATACATGAATAATAACATTCAGTGGATTTGAGGAATCACGTTGTAATACATTAGTAACGTCATGGAATATTTTATTTTGACTACAGTAGAGCGGAAAGGATGAGACTTTGTTTTTCCTGTTATGTGGCTGGCATACTTGAAAATTTTGAGTCCAATGGAACTGACAGCTTCTCATTTCAATCTGAGGGATTGACAATTTAAGGAAGGCTCATTGATTCTGTACAATATACCCTTCCTGTGGCAAAGCGATGATGAATTTCGTTAACGAATCCATTTGCTTTATAAATGATATCTGCTGTGGCACTGGAAGACAGTTGGGTCTGACTCAAGATTAACACTTCTTACCAAACTTTTTAAAATACAAAATTGGTCCCTTAATCCACATGTGATTGGTCATGACTACAATATGTGTGTGTTGCATGGAGTTCAGGAAAGTATGACAACTAAATACCCAGGGGTTCCCAAAGACCTTTTATGATGTGGGAGAGGGGAGTTCACCTCAGATTAATGATCTCTTATCTTTGGTTTTTATACCCCAACATGGAGATGTTCACTATCACAAGAGAGGGGTGTTTGGCTTCTCAATATTTGCTTCTATGTATTTCTGGGAGGGAAAATACCTTATCGGATCAAGAAACACTTCTTACATTCAGGAAGCTTTCAAGCAAAAACACTGGTGGGATGAAGTTTGTCGTCTGCAGGAGGAACCCCAAAGCCACTGAATCACGCTTGAGCTTTTCTTAATACTGCCCCAGTTTCTGCATTTTGCAGAAATACAATCACTCTCAATTTTTGAAGGGCTAATTATCTACTTTATGGATGTGTTTTGTCTTTTCTTCTCAAGGATTAGGCCTTGGGTTCTGTTTTCCTTTCATTATTATTTCACCCTGAGGGTGGAAAAAGATACAATTGGAAATAAAATTCAAATCTGTCTACTTTATTTCTTCTTAAATTTTGTGTTATGGAAGGAGTTTGAAAGAAATCATTGGCAAAATTAATGTTAGTACATTATACACAAACCATGGATTTTGAAAACTCATAATGTTCTTTTTCCATTCACCACAAACAATTGAGAGTTGGCTGTATTCTTGCAGAATAAAAATGAAAAAAAAAAAAAAAGTGGTAAAGAAATTGGCTTCCCTCGAAAGAAGTTTGTTTGTGTTTCATTCACTCTACTGAAATTTCAACCAGTAGAAAAGATCAACACAATTTCTGTTATGATAATATAATAGTAACTCTTGGTTAAATGTACACTCTTATTCCTATTTTAAGTCTTTGATCAAAAAGAAAAGGAAAAAAATCATCTTTTTTCTTTGTATTACTATATCAAGGCTGAATGACTTTGACACTTCAGTGGATATTTTTATGATCACATTGAAATAAGTTCAAAGTTTAACATTAGTGTTATATTTTGTCCTTGACACCTCAGTCTTAAATGATTAAGAAAGATGCTCTGTCCTCCTCCCCAAAATGTGTTATTTCTTCATACACACACACACACACACACACACACACACAAAAGGACGAAGAAGAAGAAGAAGAAAGGAGTTACTCTATACCTTTTAGAAACTGTGACAATTATTTCAAAGAGATACTTGGAAAAGTTTTCTTCACTCTGGAAATAAATGCTTCCCTTTATTTAAAAGGAAGAATATAATTGGAATCTTAATTTTAAGAAAAATGTGTAAAAGTACTAGTTATGACATATTCAGTTTCTAAGAAAAATAGGATACAGCTTCTTTTTAAAACCTTATTTTAGGCCATATTCAACATCATGGAACTTCTGAAACATCGTTCAGTTTTAAACTTTATTTCAGAGCATTTTTTTTTTTTTTTTGTACTGCTGTCTCTGACTGTCGAGGAAAGTTCTGTAATTCTGTGGTGTTTCTGGTTTTATTTTTAATTTTTTTCATCTGTACCACAGTCCAATGAAATACCATTTCCCCTATTCCTTGGGCTTTCTGTAGATCAGTGGATGTTAGGTTTAAATTTCTGTTTTCTTTGATGAAGCTTTCAATAAAAAATGACAATAAAATCAATCAAGTAGGGCTGTTGTGTTTGTCTACACTCTTCCAGAAACCAGTTGGTGGGCGGGGCTGGTGTGAGGGGCTGTGTTTATATGTAACTGGGTATACTACTGGAATTCCTCCAGTAAAGGGTCATCCCCAGTAACAAAAAGTGAGACAGGAGGGAGCATTCTATTCAAGGAAGAGGGCCTGAGAAAATCACTGTGTGGGGACTTCAAAGAGAGTACCATAGTTCTCTTAGGTCTTTTCTTGCCTCCCAGCGATTCCTACTTCTTATGCCAAGGGGTTCAGAAACCACCCAACTCCTATCTCCAAATAAGACTAATATCCAGCAGCTACTTGGTATATCTTGTGTGAAGGCCACAAGGGATCGAGTTATCTATATAACAATTAGACATTTGACATCCATGGTTTATATTCCTGTGAGGATTAAACTCCAGGCTAATCAAGTTAAGAAGTGTCCATTTCTCAACCTATGGGTGACTACGGTAAACAAATAATTACGACCAATATTTCTCTGATCAAGAATTATCCAAGCTATCTTGGAGCTCACAGTCAAAGACCAAAAACTATTCCATGCTGTAATGCTCTTTGTTGTATTGATCAGGAATATTCTTTCATAGAAAACAGGAAAACAAATGGAATGAATAAAATGCATGATTCATTAAATAGGCAAAGGAAGATAAGAGATAAATTGAGGAAGCATGTGAATATGAACAAAATTATAAAAAGATAGACCAAGAAATCACTATGCATTTCTGATCCATTAAATATACATGAGAAATCTGTTTCCATTGCTATAACAGAAAACCTTAGACAGGATAATTTACAAATAACAGAAGTTTATTATTCATAGTTCCGAATACTGGAAAATCCAAGATTAAGCAGCCAATGTATGTGTTGTTTGGTGGTGCCTGTTACGTGTCCTCACATGACTGAGGCCTGTTTTTTGGGGGCACTAACTTCAACCATGAGGGTTGTACCCTCATGACTTAATCTATTCCATCATCTTGGGAGTTAGGTTTCAACATGAAATTTGAAGGTGCACATATTCAGGCTTTAGCACCCATTTTCCATTATAGTTTGTTTAGAACAATGGTTCTTTATTGTTTGTTGTGTGTTTAGGACTTCTAAGGAAATTATACCACACACCACATGCACAAAAATTTTGTTTCTTATTTCAAGGTATTTGGGAAGAATTTCCTGAAACGTATTCACATGTTTAAAGTCCTTGATTTCAAGATCTAGAGAAGAAGAAAACTAGAGAATGAAGAAATGAAATTAATTTAGTATGCTGTACCTCATGCATAAAATAATCAATTTTCTGTCCTAATATCTCTATTTTTTAATGTTTTGTAATTTATTTTTTGTAAGAACTGACTGCTTTGTCAAATTTCAAGAGTTCCAATAAGTTTTATGTTCCGTGATTTTTTTTTTCAAGAAATACTGATGAAGATAACATGTAGCTGCTTTCTAAACATAGTAAAGTGAAATCTAATGGCACTTAAATTTAATCTCAGGAGATTTAAAACAATTTTTTCTTGGAAATTGCTTTTTTAAAGTCTCTAATTAAGCTAAAAGACTGTACTTTCAATTAAATCCTCAGAAACTGAGAAGGCAGCCTCTCTCCCAGGATTTTTCTCCAACCCTTAGTGGAAGTTGTAAGCTATTATCATAATAAAGTGGTTGCCAGGTGGTACTGCCATATTAGTCTCTTGTGGATTCCAAACCCACCTCTCAGTTTCTGAGTTTCCAAAGGGAATTAGCACTGTGAGACAGGGCTGTAGGAGCAAGGTCATCATTAACTGTGCCCTGACTCTGCCAGGCACTATTCCAGCTTGAATTTCCACAGACTTGAATTCACAGGACCTTCATGAGAGAATGCTCTAAGGTAGGTACTGCCACTGCCCCTGCCCCTACTTCTTCAATGAGGCTTGAAGTGAACCCAGGGACCCACACTTAGAAAGGGCTGGAGTATATTTTAAAAACAGATTCGTTTTCTCAAATCCCTAGTTCCAAAGTTTTCTTCTTCTGAAATGACTCTAGTCAATGCCAGTATGGAAGGCACCTTCTGTTGGTTTTGTTTTTTTTAATCATCAACATTTTTTTTTTTTTTTCAAACAGTTCACCTTCATTGTGCCAGGATCCATCCTTCCTGTAGCACAGGATAACTGGTCACAGAAACACAGCATGATTCACATTTTCCATCCAAGAAATAACTTGCCTTTCCCATCTTTTCTTGATTTGAGCCTGTCTTTGATTTGTTCTGGAAGGAAAGGGTCTATCAAGTAGAGAGGCATAACTTTCCACTGATGCCTTCACTTAACAGTGTCCACCAGGTGGACACGTTTTAGTCATCGGAGTAGACAAGGATGTTGTTTACAAAGATGTCACAGTCAAGTAAGTACTGACTTAGGACAACATTTTAGCATGAATAAGATCAGGGAATTTGTGGGACAATATGTTTAGCTCTTTTGTGGTTTGATACAAAGTAGATGTAAAAACTGCCTGGTCTGAAAGCAGTCATGGCTCATCAAGATACCTAGAGGATCGGCTAGGGTCTATTTCCTACTTCTTCCTCTTAGTAGAGTGACTCCTTTCCTTTTCTTAAATCATTTGGAAACTTTAACTCTTTTGATAGCCAAAGGAGTGAGTGAAATCTGCCATTCTTGGCTGGCCAGAGCTCTGGTAGGAACTATGACTTATTACCACTGACCTTTCCACAATCACCCCAGGTACAGTGCTGGCCACATTTTTAACATTTTGGAAGTGGGTCTGTGGAAAGTTATATGACTTGGCCAGGTTTTCATAGTGCAGACAGGATCTAAATTTAGGACATGCTAGGTATAAATGCCAAAAATGTTCCTCCTAAAAGTGCTGGATCCACTGATATGATTCGAAGGAATGCATAACCCCAAATAACTTTTCTTTTACCTGATATTTTATCTTCATAATTTTATTCCTAAAGGTAGACCATAAAATAGTGGAAGAAGTGCTTCAGAAGCAGTGGAAAGCTCTTGGATTCTAAATAGACATACCATCTGAAAAACAGTTTTTTTCTCCCTAAACTTTAGCTTCTTTATCAAAATACATATATAAATAAAAGAATTTATCAGAGTATTTATTCTTTTTGGTACTGGGGATTGAACCCAGGGCCACTTTACCACAGAATTACATCCCCAGCTTTTTTTATGGTTTTATTTTGAGACAGGGTTTCACTAATTTGCTTAGAGTCTTTCTAAATTGCTGAGGCTGGTCTCAAAATTGAAATTCTCCTGCCTCAGCCTCCCAAGTCACCGGGATTACTGGCAGGCACCACCATGGCCAATTTATCAGAGTATTTATGAGGAGAAAAGAGGCAAGGCACATAATGCACAAAAATTGAAAAGACAATCAAATCCTAGGCATAATTTTAAGTTCTGAAATTTTTCTTTAAAGCACAAAATATTCTTACAAGGGTAACTCCTGAGCGTTAAAGTTAGGGTAAGTTCCTGAGAAGATGAAAGGAGGCAAGAAATTAAATGAGCCAAGGTAACCAGTAGCTATTTTGCAATTGCCCAGATTGCAGAGGACAAAAATGCCAGGCTTAAAATTACCAGGTCCCAAGCCACTAGAACAAGAAAGCACAGAGACTCAGTTGATAGTTGAGCTCCATTCACCCCCAATTTGGAGGATAATCCTATATCATCATTCCATTACCATCCCTTCTGCCTTCTTGGAACTTTCAACATAGTGGCATCTAATCTAAAGGGAATGCCTGATGGAAGGAGGTAGCAATTCGAGATTATTCTACCCATTAGCTACAAACTGGAGTGGAGAACCAAGGGCAGGATCTTCAGCAGACTCAAATCCGTAAGGTAAGTTTATCCCAAGAAGTATATGGGACCATATCAATAAGCAAGTTGCACCAAAGAAATATTTGCAAGACAAATGATCATTACCAGCAAAATGTTAATGAATTCTTGCCATTACAGAATCTGAAAAAGTCTAAAGAGCATGAGATAATGGTTGTAAATGTGTGTGTGTGTGGTTATATTTGCCTCTTTTTCTGCCACCATAATTTCTCTGTCCCCGACTGCTTTGTGATTGACTTGTCTATTTGGATTTTGCTTTTACTTTTAACTGGAATATAATAATATCACAAAGAAAAATGCATATACCATAAGTGATCCATATGATTTTCACAAGGTAATTCAAAAGTGTACCCCAAAATCACAAAATCAGCATCCCTAGAAAGACACGTATCTACCCTGCTCTCTTCCTCCTACTTAAGAGCTGAATTCTAACAATCTGGAATGATTTTCTCTGGATTTTATCTCTATAATTGCACGTTCTCTTGATTTTTATGAGCACAGGGATATTATACCTGAAGGGAGGACTAACACTTTTGTTTGTTTTTGAAACACCGAGATAACTATTATTTCTCTGAAAACTACACATTATTCAATTTTAAAGATGCTCAACTTAAGAGAGTATGCAGTCTCTTTCACTACTGAGCATCTTTACAACTAAGGAACAACAAAAGTCCTAAACTAAATGTCCTTTAAGAGAGTAGTAGCCACAGTCTGAAAGTGATAGCTGAGTCCTAAGGCAAGCTGAGTCCTAAGGCTTCACCCAGGGTTTGCCAGCATGTCACTTCTTGTCTTCCTATTCATCAATGAGTGACTTGGGGCAACTGATGCTAGATTTCATCCACAGCCAGAAGTTCAATACATTAATGTTTCTACAAAAGCTTATTATATGGAATTATATTAAACCCATTCCCACCAACTAAAATGGCAACTCTTTTGTCTTATCCTTTTAAAATGTTTAGAGCTTTCTTGCATTAGAGATTTTGCTCTTACTTTCTTTCCTCCTTCCTGACTTAATCCTTTAGGCCACTGTTAGAGATCAATAGGTATCCTTAAGACATTTCCCAGGTATGTGATTGGGGCTTGTTTGGGGTGAAGGAATCATCATTCTTTTATCACTGTGGTCCTAGAAGCAGAAATCAAAGCCTTTGGGAAACTAACATAAATTCTATTACTTTGGTGACCCCTCCACAGGTTTTCTATTAAAGTAAGCATTGTGCTTTAAGTATTTTGCGAGAGTCTTCTGATGTTCTCACTAAATCCAAGTCTGAGTCTCAGGGATGTGGATATTGCCAATGTTCCTGTCCCTTCTTCCTACTGTAGAGCTGATCTTAGCTACTCCTGTCTCTCCCAAGGGGAGAGAGTTCCACATTTTATTTCTTATTTCCTTCCCCTGGCTATAAAAGGCTTCCTCTAGTGTACTAAAGTTAGTTTTTGGTTTGCTCTTCCCTTCCTACAGATTTAGATCAAAGTCTTTGTCTTTGCTGTTCTTTGTTTTTCTTAGGGTTTAATTATTTTTTTAATTTTGTGGTTATTTAATTTTGTGGTTATTCCCCCATAAGAAAGATGAGTCCATTTTGGCATTTTTTGCAGAAATTTTTGTTTCTTTCCCCCAGCTAGCACCCTGAGGGATGCTTTTTCTCCACCTACCTTGATGGGGTCCTGAGGAGAACTTCCATAGGGAGCAAATTCTGTGATACCTGCAGTTCTGTCCACCCAGGGTCAACAACCTCCACCAGGCTACAAGTCATCTCAGAAACTCCAAAGACTGTTTAGATGAATCATATTACTGGGTTGAATTGTGATGTTCAACTCCCAAGCCCCAGAACCTATGAATGTGACCTTATTTGGAAATAGAGTCTTCAGAAATGTCATTAAATTAAGAGGCAGTCATATTGGATTAAGGTAGGTACTAAATCCAATATAACTGGCATCTTAGTCAAAAGAGGAAGATTCAGGCACAGAGGCAAACACAGAGGGGGGACAGCCATGTGAGGATCAGTGGAGAGATGAAGTCACAAGCCAAGGGATGATAAGGAGCGCCAGAAACCACCAGGGGCTAGAAGAGAGGCAGAGAGCAGATTTTTCTCTAGAACCTCAGAGAGAACACAACACTGCCAACGCCTTTATTTGAGACTCCAGAATTGTAAGAAAATATGTTTATGTTGTTTTAAGCCACCCATTTGTAGGACTTGGTATTTAGTGATGGGAGTTCTAGGAAACAAACACATAAGCCATGCAGAGAGTCGGCCCCAATCAAGCAAATGCTTAGGTCCTATCTTTCACAGTAGGTGCTTGTTCTCCCAGATTTGTTCTAGGAGTCTGGCCCTGTGACCTCAGTTTTCTTACAATTGCAAAAAAAGTCACTAATCTGCACCCTATTCAATGTAATATGTTAAATGTTATAAGTATGGAGCTTTCTAGCCTTCTACATGTCTGAGGTAAAACTAGAATTCTTTGTTACAGTAGTTTAAAATTTCAAACCCGAAATGAAGCCCTTTACATGAGGCATTTCACTCCAAGGCTAATTTGGAACAAGCAGAAAGATAAGAGTCTCAGCTTCTCCAAGCAACAGTTTCTCTGCTTCTTCACTGTCCCCCTCCCCCTGCCCAATTTCAAGGCCCCCAAACAAAAGGAGAAGTGGGACAGAAAGAGATAAAAGAAAAACACATTGTTGTGCTCTCCTTTGTCTTGCTTGAGCATGGGATGAAACCCAGGGTGCCCTGTGAATAGGACTAATCTGGGAAGATCTGTACAATCCTGATGGGAACTGGCCCATGTTGAAATGACTTTCTTACTACACTAGTGGAGTCCTCACCTCGGGGAAACTCAGATTCGAGGGAGGAGGCTTGGCTGACAGGTCTTCACACTGTGTTGGGGCAAAGTCTGCCCACCTCTTTACTCTAGACCCTATTATTACCAGTGACTTGTATCCATACTCCAGAGATTTTTTTCTACTAACACTTTTCACATTTTTAGCTAATTCCCTTTTCTGGTATTCAGTTAGGTTATTCACAAAAGTCATTTTATCTTACATAGTCTAGAAAATTAAACTCCAACTTGAAAATCTTTATATGAAGCCATCCATATTCATGAACAATATGTCTACCCCACTTCTAAATGGGAAATATGCTAAAATATTAAGGGTAAAAAAGAGAATGGGTTATCTAAAGGGTAAGGAATCCTTCCCCCAACAGCCTGCCCTGCCTCCTGTCCCCTGCAAATCCCTCTCTATTGTAGCAGCCCAGGTAGACACCACTTGAAAATATAAACTTTCATCTTAGGCAAACTGTTTGAATTTCAGGTTTCCATTATAGAGTTTGTAAACTTTGTTTCCTTCTCCAGTAAAATAATAGTTCCTACCTCACATCGGTTTCATAAAAGCTACATGAATTAGTACATTTAAGGCATTTCAAAGAGTGGTACATAGTAAATAGTCAGCAAGCATGGACTGCTATTATCTTATTGGTAGTTTTTGCTTCAGTCAAGAGTATAAGGAGTATCCATCAGCATGCAGTGGTTTAAGTCAGAAACCATTTTAAGGGATAGCCATGAGATGTCCCATCCTGGTTGCAAGGTGACCAGGAAATCTATTCCACATAGGTCTTACTGCTTGACCCACAACAAGTAGGATTTTCCAAACCTCACCTCTTCTAAATCTGGTCACTGTAGTGGTTCTGGTTAGGCTAAGAACAAATTTTCTCATTATAATTATTTATGGAGGAAGAGAACTAGAGAAAAAGAGAGTAGCTTCAGTATAGGTAAAGAAGTGAAAATGTACCTTCAAAGAAAAAGAACCTAGTTCTTATCTGAAGCATCGACAAATATAGCAGATGGCTTGGGTTTAAGACTGTCTTTGAATCAGCTGAACACAGTGCAAAACAGAGAGATGCACCTCTCATGGTTTTTGCTACAGATATGTAATGATAATAGAAAATAACAAACTTTTTATAGCACCAAACAGTTCCCGAAGCCATCATAGACTTTCTAACGTTTATATTCTCCAGTACATATGATACTTACATAGATGGGAACATTGATGTTTCGAGAGCTTAAATGACTTGCTATGCCAAAAATTATTCTATCCTTCCAAGAGTCCATCCTCAGTGGGGAATGGAGAAGTCACTATCCAAATTAAAGTCAACAGGTAAAAAAAAAAAGTTGTTTTATACACTTCTTCTGAATAATTCTTTCCTTTTTCTTCTGGAGAATTATTGTACTTCTGAGACAGTGTAAGATTGGTCCCATTGTTATAGGATGTCTGAACATCTGTCCTACATTATACTGTTACTGCTTTACCCACTGTTTATCCCAAACAAAATATGACATCTTTAGAATATATTGGTGGTTCTTCCTCCTTTTCTCCTTGTGAACTCTGACCTCTGGTTCCTCTTCTCCAGTCCAACTAGGCTCCTTCCCCTTCATGTGGAGGATTGTAGGAAGCTGCTCTCCCTGACTCTACATTTTGTCTGTGGCTATACATGTATATTCCTCACTTGAAAATCTGTTTGCAGCTGCTGCCTGCACACCCCAGTCCATGGACTCTTGAATCTATGTCTGTATTAGACACACTATTATTGCCTGCAGAACACTTGCCTACAGTTGTCCATAGTGAAGCATGATGTCTTTACTTTTTTTAATTTTATTCTTTCTAGATATACATGACAGTAGAGCATATTTTGACATCATATACATACATAGAATAAGTATAATTTGTTCCAATTAAGATCCCATTATTGTGGTTGTATATAATGTGAAGTTACATTGGTTGTATATTCATATATAAGGATAGGAAAGTTATGTCCAATGCATTCTACTGTCTTTCCTATCCCCATCCAACCTCCCTTCCCTTCATTCCCCTTTGTCTAGTTCAATGAATGTCTAATCTTTCCCTCCCTTGTTGTGGGTTAGCATCTGCATATCAAAGAGAACATTCTGCCTTTGGTTTTTTGAGACTGTCTTCTATCAGCATGATATTCTCCAATTTCATCCATTTACTGTCAAAAGCCATAATTTCATTCTCTTATGGCTGAGTAATATTCCATTGTGTATATATACCACCTTTTCTTCATCCATTCATTTGTTGTAGAGCACCTAGGTTGGTTCCATAGCTTGGCTATTGTGATTTGAGCGGCTATAAACATTGATGTGGCTGTGATGTCGTTATGCTGATTTTAAGTCCTTTGGGTATAAACTGACATCTGGTGCTGGGAAAACTGGAAACCCATATGTAGTAGAATGAAACTGAACCTCTATCTCTCACCCTCTACAAAACTCAACTCAAAGTGGATCTAGGACCCAGGAATTAGACCAGAGACTCTGCACCTGCAACAAGAAAATAGGCCCAACTCTCCATCACATCAACTTAGGAACCAACTTTCTCAATAAGACTTCTAAAGCACAAGAAGTAAAATCAATAATCAATAAAAGGGATGGAATCAAACTCAACAGCTTCTTCACAGCAAAGGAAACAACCAAGAATGTGAACAGAGAGCCTACAAAATGAGATAAAATCTTTATCACCTGCACCTCAGAGCATATAGAAATAACTCAAAAAACTTAACACCAACAAAACAACAACAAAAAAGAAAAGAAAAGAAAAGAAAAAAAACCCCAAATAATCCAATCAATAAATGGGCAAAGGAACTGAACAGGCATTTCACAGAAGAAGAAATACGATTGGTCAAAAAATATATGAAAAAATGTTTAACATCTCTGGCAATTAGAAAAATGCAAACCAAAATTATACTGAGATTCCATCTCCCTACATTTAGAATGCAATTATCAAAAATACAAATAAAAATAAATGTTGCTGGGGATGTGGGGAAAAGACGTACACTCATTCCTTGCTCGTGGGAATGCAAAGTGGTGCAACCATTATGGAAAGCAGCATGGAGATTCTTCACACAACTTGAAGTGGAACCACTATTTTACTCACTTATCCTACTCCTCAGTTTTATACCAAAGAGCTTTTCTGTAGTACTCCTCTATGTCTTATGTAGGGAGTTGGATGCAATCTCATCTTCTAGAAAAGTCTACTTTTTAAATGAATTTTCTGTTATCTTTCTTTTTCTTTCGTTTATATTCAGCTATTTCATAAAACTCCTATTTGTTTTTTACTGAGTCATTGCTGTTCAATCTCTATTGATATTTCCAATATGGGTTTTTATTGGATTTCTTAATTTTTTTTAACTTCTTGCTTTTCACGATTATTGTAGAGAATTAGGAAAATGAAAATGGACTAATTCAAAAAATACTGTCTGTAATTTCACAAGAGATATTTCTTTCACTCTTAATTTTATGTATAATTTAAAAATGTGCATGTTTAGAATTACACTATGTAACTTTGTTACTTTTCACTTACGAGGATTCCCACTGTATTATTTTCCTTTTTTTTTTATTAGAGCATGTTTCATAATTAATTTTTCAGAATAGTCAGCTTCATTGTGGTTTGCTTGTACATGCAAGTAATATATTTTTATCATTTCCACCCTCTATTAACCTCTATTCCCCAAATCCCCTTCCTCTTCACTACCTCTTCACTAATAGACTCCATTAAACTTTCATGTCTTCTATCTATCTTTCTATTTTTGGATTATATATGAGAGAAAATGTGAAGCTTTTCAGTTCCATCCAATTTCATATAAATGACTTGATTTCTTCTCTTTATGGGTGAATAATACTCCATTGTGTGTGTGTGTCATTTTCTTTATCCATTCATCTGTTGACAGGCAACTAGTCTGATTCCATAACTTGACTATTGTGAATTGTGCCATGATAAACATAGATATGCAGGTACCTCTTTTATATGCTAACTCTAATCCTTCTGGATATATACTGAGGAATCTTATAGCTACATCATATGGTAGCCCTGTTTCTATTTTTTGAGAAATATCCATACTTATTTCCATTGTGGCTATACTAATTTACATTCCCACCAATAGCATATAAGGATTCGTCTTGTCCACATCTTTGCCAGTATTCATTGGTCTTTGTACTATTGTTGATTGTTATTTTGACTAGAGTGAGATGGAATCTCAATGTACTTTTGATTCACATTTCCATGATAGGTAAAGACATTGAACACTTTTTGATATAATTGTTGACCATTTGTACCTCTTTGTCTGAGAAGTGTCTGTTCAGTTCATTTTCCCATATATTGATTGGGTTATTCATATTTTTGACATTAAGTTTTTTATGTTCTTCACATATTCTGGGTATTAATCTGTTGAAATAGTAGCTGATTAATATTTTCTCTAATTGTTTAGTCTGACTCTTCATTCTGTTACTTCTTTTTACATGAAGAAGATTTCTAATTCAATGCCATCCCACTTGTCAAAGCCTGCTATCATTTTCTGAGGCTACAAAAGTCCTGGTCAATTCACAATAGCTAAGCTATGGAACCAACTTAGATGACTGTCAAAAGATGAATGGATAAAAAAAAAAATGTGGTCTATATACACAATGGAATATTACTCAGCCATAAATAATAATGGCTTTATGACATTTGCCAGTAAATGGATGGATCTGGAGAATATCATGCTAAGTGAAATAAGCCAATTCCCAAAACACCAAAGGCTGAATATTTTTACTGATATGTGGGAGCTAAGCCACAATAAAGTGGAGAAGGGAAAGAAAAGTTCAGTAGATCAGACAAAGGTGAACAAAAGAAAAGGAGGGGGGATAGGAATAGGAAAGACAGCAGAATAAATCTAACATAATTTTCCTATGTACACATAGGAAATTGCCTAAGTGAACCCCGGCATTGTGCTCACCCACAGGAATGGAGTCCTTATTAGAACAAGATATATCCTATGCATATATAATTTTATCAAAATGGATTCTACAGTCATGCATAACTAAGAAGAATCAATAAAATTAAAATTTAAAAAATAATATAAAAAAAAGTTCTGGTCTGAAGTTCATGCAGGAACTGAGAAGAACCAATAAAATTAAAGTTAAAAAAAAGTTATCAAAAAAAAAAAAAATGTCCTGGTCAGATGTTGTTTGCCTCTCCCATGATAGAAAGTGGCTTATCCAGGTTCTATTAGTCTATATAACTAATATAACCAGTAGAGAAAAACAATTTACTCCTCATACAGGCATCTTAGGCATCTTGCTGTTTTTGATATTCTACATATTAATTACTTGTAAAAGCTGTCACATCCTCAAATTATATTACAAGTAATGAAGGACTCAAGAAATAATTCAAGATCATAAACTTTTAATATATTAATAAAGAAGAGATTCTAACATGAAAAAAAAAAAAAAAAAAAGGAAGAAGAAGAAGTTGTTTGCCTCTCTGTTTTCCCTGTTGGTTTTTTTCCTTCCTCCTTGGCAGTTTCAAACTTCAGGTCTGTTATTTAGGTCTTGGATCCATTTTGAATTGAGTTTTGTACAGGGTGAGAGATAGGAATCTACTTTTGATCTCCTCTGTGTGGACATTCAGTTTTTCTAGCACTTTTTGGTAAAGAGGCTGTCTTTTCTCCAACATATATTTTGGTTCCTATTTGGAGGATCAGAAGCCATAGCTGTGTGGGTTCATTTCTTGCTCTTCTATTCTATTCCATTGATCTGTGTGTCTGCTTTTATGCCAATACCATACTGTTTTTGTCACCATAGCTCCTAGTATATTTTGAAATCAGGTAGTAATGCCTTCAGCACCAATCCTTTTTCTGCTAAGGATTGGTTTGGCTATTTAGGATCGTTGGGGCTTCCACAAAAACTTTAGAGAATTTTTTTTTCTAGTGTTTTGAAGAACATCATTGGTGTTTTCACGGGCATTGCATCAAATGTGTAACTTTCTTTTGGCAATATGGCCATTTTAACAATGTTATTCTGCTGATCCATGAACATGGAGTTCTATAAAGAACCCCATAGAAGAGGCACTATAAAGTGCCTTCTTCAATTTCTTTCTTCAGGTTTTCAATAGTTATCATTGTACAGGTCTTTCACCTTCTTGGTCAGGGCTATGCTAAGGTATTTTATATTTTTGAAGCTACTGTGAATAAAATTGTTTTCCTGATTTCTTTCTTGTGGGTTCATTATTGGTATATAGAAAAGTTGTTGATGTTGATTTTGTATACTGCTACTTCAAATTCATTTATCAGATCTAAAAGTCTTCTGGTAAAGTCTTTAGGGTCCTCTAAGTATCGAATCGTATCCTCTGCCAATAGGGATAATTTGATTCTTACTTTCCTATTTGTATTCCTTTTGTTTCTTTCTGTTGCCTGATTGTTCTGGGTACAATTTCAAGTACTGTATTCAATCCGAGTCATGAGAATGAATGTCCTTGTTCTGTTTCTGACTTCAGAGGAAATGTCTTCAGTTTTTCCCCATTCGCAATGATGTTGACTTTGTCTTTGTCATCTATAACCTTTGTTTTGTTGAGGTAAGTTCCTCCTTGACCTCATTTCTTCAGGGCTTTTATTATCAAGGGGTGTTGAATTCTGTATTATTTTCAGTTGCATTATTTTAAACATTGTACTTAATTCTCATGAGTAGATAAACTAAAACCTATCACTGGATTTAACTAATTAAAAAAGAAAAATACCATAAACTATAGTATTGAGCAACAATAGACAATTTATTTTTGAAATGCTGAACTTTAAACTACTTAAGTAAAAAAGTCAGCTTCCATTAGCAATGCCTGGAAGACGGCCTCGTGTTATTTACTTTAAGCTGCTTACATTGATTGGCTAGTGCACTCAGATTCATGCTGAGGATTTTAGGCTTAACAAGAAAAAAAAAAGTAATACCTGAGATGGTGTATAGTGAAGTATACTTCATTTTTCAATTTTTATTTTGGTTATAATTTTTTTTAATGTAGGACAAGCAACTGAAGTCTTGCATGTCAATTTCCTATTTTGAAACCCAACAGTAATTTTGAACTAATGAGAGAGGGTTACTATTGAGAAAAGTAAGGGAAGGTGTAGAACAACATGTGATATGTCACCAGATGAATTACAAAAGAGCCAAGTCTGTGTGTGTGTGTGTGTGTGTGTGTGTGTGTGTGTGTGTGTTTGTACATGTGTTTACAAATTTTCCTTTTCCATTGACACACACCCACAGGCTCACCCACAATCTGCTTATAGGGAGAGATGCCTCTGGAAATAGCCAGAAGAAACTCATCACACTAGTTTATCCCATGAAGCAAAGCTAGTTTTGTAGGGAGATTTTTTTCACTGTATACATTTCATATTATTTGCAATTTTATTCTGTGAATTTGTTAACTCTTCAAAGCCAAGGATTCCAGCAAATGAAACAAAATAAAATGATGAGTTTTAAAAAATTTAGAGGTGACTATTTTTGACTCAGAAATTCTTCTAGATTTTGAACTCTCCACTACTCCTTGCAATGAAAATGTCAACCTGCCAAGACACGAACATTATTCAGGGTTCTTGATTTTAGGAATGCCAGGAATCTCTAGAGCATTTGCTAATACCTTTACAGAAAATATTTATAAGGACGAATAAAATACATAGGAACAAAATAAAAAGTTATAGTGATAAATATCAAAATATTTTTAACTTTTGCTATAAAAATATATCAGTTTATTAGTGCCTTGTTATGATTTGAGTATGAGGAGTCTCCCAAAAGCTCCTGTGTTAATGAAGGAATACTGAGGGGTGAAATGATTAGATTATGATAGGGGTAGCCTAGTCATTCCATCTGGTTTGAGGGGACTGACTGGGTGTAACTATAGGTAGGTGGGTATGTGGCTGGAGGAGGTGGGTCAATCGGGGAGTGTCCTGGAAGAGTTCTTCTTCCTTCTGGACCCTTCCCTCCCCGTCTTCCTGCTTCTCGACTTACATGAAGGGAGCAGTTTCCCTGTGCCACACCCTTCTGCCATGATATGCTGTCTCATCTGAGACCCAGGGCAAGGGACTTGGCTGACCATAAGCTAGCCCACTGGAACTCTAAGCCAAAATAATTTCTTTCTCTAAGTTGTTCTTGTCCGGTATTTTGATTACAGCAAAAATGACAAAGATGACAAACATATGCCATAAATAAGATTTAAAGATGCTTGGATTTTTGAATGGTCTGAACAATTGTAGTGCAATATGAAATTATTTGTAATTTCTATTGATGATGAAGTACTCTAAATAGTACCATGATTTGTTCTTTAAAATCATACCTAAAGGAAATGTTAAATTTCTGTTGAATGTTACTAAAAATAAGACTTTTCTTTTCTTTTCTTTTTTCCCCCTTACTCAAGTTCAGATATATACATGTGAAAAAATATCCCTTGACTTTCTTGGACGTTACATTGAAAATACATGCAGTGGGGGAAAAATGGATAAACTCACAGAATACATAGAAAAGGCTATGATGGGAACTAAGTCATTCTTCAGGGATGCAGAGACCCATCACAAAAGTGAGACCTAAGCTATGTCTTAGAGGAAAAGTAAGAATTTTGCCTGATGCATAATGACAGAAAGGAATGTTCAGGAGGTGAAATAATGTAAGGAAGAGTAGAAGGGTGTGGAAACTCAAGGAAATGCAACACTGGAGAATTATGTGCATTTTCTTTATTCCTAAAGCACAGTCAAAAAGGCAGGAGGGTGATGAGATTATAAAGGAAGCCAGGAGTGTGTGTGCACACTGCATGCATAGCAGAGCATTGCATTGGTAAGCAATGGGGAGCAACACAGTAAATTTTTTTTTGAGGACCCTGGTGACATGGTAGAAAATGGGTTTGAGTTGGTGGAGCCTGGAGAGGAGGCTCCTTCAAAATCCAAACAGAAATGATTAAGTCTGAAATAAGCACATTCCTGTTAGAATGGAGGCAAAGGATAAGATTGTTTAGATTGGATTATTGGTCTCTAGGGTTTTGTGCTGTTTTGAAACTACTATTACCCACAACATTTACCATGTTACATTGTATTTCCCATCTCTTGATGTTGGGGTTGGCTGTGTAATTTTCTTTGGCTAATGGGATATTGATGGACTTATTATAAACAGAGGGTCAAAATGTGATGGTGCAATTCATCACCTTGAATTTCTTTCATCATCATGAAGCATATTCGAGGTAGCCTCTATTTCTAGAAGGAGAGAGTTTTTGGAGCACACCTGAATACCATTCTCAGTCTGAAGCCAATCCTGGCTGCCTTGCAGTCTACAGCACAGCATTCCGGCTGAATTCAGCCTAGAGACCAGAACCATAGTCACTCTGAAGACCTGTAAAATTGAGAACAAATGCTTACTGTTGGAGGCCACTGGGATTTTCATTGTTTTGGTGATGTAATTACAGGTGGTGAATAAAAACATGAAGTTAGAAGAATTTAGTGGCTTAATAGATGTAGAGTTTATGATATGGGGAACAATCTGACAATATTCTCCAGATTATGATTAGAGTATCTGGCAATCTAATGGTTCCAGAAACTGAGATCAGGTATCATGGAAAGGAAACATCTTTGGTGCAATAGTTAATGTGGTCAGTATAAGATATTTTGAGTTGGCATACCTGGTGGGGACTTTAGATGAAAAAAAACAAAAAACAAAAAACAAACTCAGCAGACAGCTACATAAGTAACTCAAAGCTAGAGAAAATATCAGAACTGAAGACAGAAAAGGGTAAGTCATTAGATGAAAGTTGATACCTAATAACAAGGGAGTTAATTAGAAGTTTCTTGGAGAGAATGAGTAATGGTCATAGCCTTGGGCTGAAGCAGGAACAGTCGTCTAAGTCCAGAGTATGATCCAATCAAGGAGGCTGAGAAGAAATTGCTGGTAGCTAGATGGAGAACCAGTATTACAGGAAATAAAAGAAAAGTGGTTCTCATGAAGATAGAACAATATCATTGAATATGGTTGGTGGGTTGGGTGAAGACAGACCACAAGTGGGCTAAGTAGTGACTTTGAGAGGAAAATTTTACTTTTGTTGAAATTCATCCCTAAACTGGCACAGGCATCCATATATCTCAACCACAGGCTTTTACACTGTGGAATAAACTATCTGGTAGATTAGTTTCCTCTGTTAAAGTCCATTTATAATTTTTTTAAATGAAATCTTATGGATTAACTAAAAACCTCTATGTGAAATAAGGTCTTTCTTTAGACTGTTAACTACTTAACACCTGATTTTTAAAGCAACTGTGAATGGGGAAGCAGTCATTTAATTGGCATTCAAGCTCATACTTCAAATTTGGTTTCAAATCCCATAATTCCTTTGACTCGGTTACATCATAGAGCTAATGGCCACAAAGTAGAACACTAATCATGTGTGAGTGTGTTTCCATATCTCAATATTTAATGGGCCCATTCGATCTGTGAGAACAACTTTAGTTACTGTTGAATGCAGACAAGAACATAGTGGAAGTGACTATATTTTACTGAATCCATTATGCAGAATGTTAGGTAATCTAGGATCAAGGCCAGACAGAACATGTTTCTAGTTCTATTTTAAAGTCGTATTATGCTTTGCCTAGGTGCTTAGAAGCCTTATGGTCTGCCTGTGTTGGATTTCATTGAAAGCTCGCTTTTAAAATGAATCCAGTAAGAACCAATCTGTAAGCATTGTTGTGAGACTGGGGCAGTCATGTTTATAAGTGACAAAATTCTGACAGAGAATTTGGGATAGAGAACAAAGTAAAAGAGTGAATAGTAGGAAAACCAACTGACATTTCCATTTTCTTTCTTAACAATTTGTGGGTTGCAATTTATGATATTTGATCATGAGCCACCACTTAGGGACAATGTCAGAACATTGTTAGTGCATATTATTTTCCCCACTTTTTAAAATACGATATTCATCAGTCATATCATTTTTTAAAAATAAGATGATACTCAACATTTTCTTTTTTTTTTTCCTAAATAAATAAAAATTTGTGGAATTGGTGTATAGTTAGTTCAGTGGTAGGGCACTTACCTAGGATATACAAGGTTTTGGGTTCAATCACAATCACCATAAAATAAAATAACATTTTATATTCTATTTGGTTTTGTATACAAATTTTTCTCAAACTATCTGTGGTACAGTACCATTTTTTAAACATTTCTAGTTTGGTCAAACCATTATTTTTATAAAACACAACAAAAGGGGGGTTTCAAGATGGCGGCCTAGAGGGTGGCTGCATTTCATGTTGCTCCAGGACTCAGGATTCAAAAGAGGAGATATTGAGACGATTGGGACCAACTCAAAGCAGCCGGGTGACTCTCACCCCCTAGGGAGGCATCCCGGATGGGACGGTGGTCCCAGAACGCAGGAAACTTTGTGAAGTAGAACTGCCGGCGAGACGCCCCTCCGCCCGCTGGAGCAGTGAACTCGGACAGCTGGGAGGGCCGTAAAGGAGGCCGCTCGGCACAGCGCTGGGACTCGGAGCAACCACTGGGGCTCCGGTGGCTACCCAGGGGAAGAGTGGCGAGGAGAGCTGTGTGGACTCAGGACACCGAGCCTGCCCTGAGGAGGAGGAGAAGCGTGGCCACTTGGATTCGGAGTGACTGCACCAGAGCTACAGGCGGTTGCCAGAGGAGAAGCTGCGCAGCGAACTGCTTGGACTCAGAACGATGCTTCTGAACACCAGGGCCTGCCCTGAGGACGAGGAGGAGGAAGAGGAGCGCGGCCACTTGGATTCGGGTGACTACACCAGAGCTACAGGCGGTTACCAGAGAAGGGGCTGCGTGGTGAGCTGTTTGGACTCAGACCACTTCTGAACCCCGGGGCCTGCCCAGAGGAGTAGGAGGAGGAGGAGGAGGAGCGCGGCGGGTCCTTTGGACTCGCAGTGACTGCATTAGCACTCCAGGCGGCTGCTCAGAGGAGAAGGCAAGTGGTGAGTTGTCTGGACTTAAAGTGACAGCTCCTGAACACAGGGGGGCTGCCTGGAGGAGAAGCGTGGTGGGACGCTTGGTCTTGAGTGGCCGCACCAGAGCTCCGGGCGGTTGCCCAGAGGACCTGTGCAGCGGGTCACGTGGACTCAGAGCCACTCAGAGCGACCGCTCCTGAACACCCCGGGGGTTATCTGGAGAAGGAGGAGGAACGGGGCGGGTCACTTCGACTCGGACTGATTAATTGCCCAGGGCTACAGGTGGTTGGTGGAGGTGGAGGCACGCAGTGAGTTTCTTGGACTCCTAGTGACCGCACCGGAATACTGGGCGGCTGTCTGGAGGAAGAGGCATGTGGCGGGTCTCTGGGATTCAGAGCGATTGTACAGGGCCCCAAGAGGCTGCTCAGAGGAGGGGCCGCATAGCCAGGCGATTAGGTGCAGAGCAGGGTCCCAGGATCTAGGAGGCTTCTTGGTGGAAGAGCCACACAGAGACAGGCTTAGGGCGGAGCGAAGGTTCCAGGCCTGTGGGCAGATTCTCTGAGGAAGGGCAGCCTAAGGAGAGTCATCTGCCAAGGGTGAGGCTCCCAGGCCCAGGAGGTAGGGCCGGGCCCCTGGGAACTTTGCAGAGGAAGGCAGCCCAGCCCAGGTGGTAGCTGTAAATTGAGGGGAACCTCTAGGAGGGAACTGACCAGCAAGACCTCCCCACCGGGTGAGTCTTCCCTGCTGGGTGAGGTTTCCCCAGAAGGACGGTAAAACCAGAGACTCAGGCCCAAACAGGCCTTGCCTCAGCCCGCAGCCTAAGTCCCCTTTAGATGACCACTGGTCAACAAGTGGAGGCACCTCTGCCCACTAGCAGGGATTATACCCCACCTGAGGCCACCACTCCTAGAGAGGCAGCTTCCTTGTGGAGCACCGCATTATCAACTTCCTCCAAGACTTCAGCCTACTGAAGGCTAAGGGGGGATATATATAGAAATCTTCAGGGACATTGTAAGTCAATAGAGGAAATCTGCAATATCTCAGCGGTCCTCTGATACCTGAACAATATGAGAAAACAAGGAAAGAAAATGCTGCAAACAAATCTAGATGGTACATCAATAAAACCCAGTGACAGCATGGCAACAGAAATGACAGAAAAGGAGTTCAGAATGTACATAATTAAAATGATCAGAGAAGCAAACGATGAGATGAAAGAGCAAATGCAAGCATTGATTGATCGCACCAATCGACAGTTAAAAGAGCAAATACAGGAAGCAAAAGATCATTTCAATAAAGAGTTAGAGATATTGAAAAAAAAACCAAACAGAAATCCTTGACATGAAGGAAACAATAAACCAAATTAAGAACTCCATAGAAAGCATATCCAGTAGGATAGAACACCTGGAAGACAGAACCTCAGACATTGAAGACAAAATATTTAACCTTGAAAACAAAGTTGAACAAACAGAGAAGATGGTAAAAAATCATGAACAGAATCTACAAGAACTATGGGATATCATGAAAAGGCCAAATTTAAGAATTATTGGGATTGAGGAAGGCTTAGAGAAACGAGCCAAAGGAATGAACAACCTATTCAATGAAATAATATCAGAAAATGTCCCAAAACTGAAGAATGAAATGGAAAATCAAGTACAAGAGGCTTATAGGACTCCAAATACACAAAATTACAACAGACCCACACCAAGGCACATTATAATGAAAATACCGAACATACAAAATAAAGACAGAATTTTAAAGGCTGTGAGAGAAAAGAACCAAATTACATTCAGGGGGAAACCAATACGGATATCAGCAGATTTTTCAATCCAGACCCTAAAAGCTAGAAGGGCCTGGAACAACATTTTTCAAGCCCTGAAAGAAAATGGATGCCAACCAAGAATCTTATACCCAGCAAAACTTACCTTCAAATTTGACGATGAAATAAAATCCTTCCATGATAAACAAAAGCTAAAAGAATTTACAAAAAGAAAGCCAGCATTACAGAACATTCTCAGCAAAATATTCCATGAGGAAGAGATGAAAAACAAAGAAGCAAATCAGCAAAGGGAGGAATTATCCTAAAGGAATTGTCAAATAAAGGAGGAAACAAGTTGTGTCAAACAAATAAATAAATAAAATTTAAAAAATGAAGCAAATGACCGGGAAACCAAATCATATCTCTATAATAACCCTGAATGTTAATGGCCTGAATTCATCAATCAAAAGACATAGACTGGCAAATTGGATTAAAAAGAAAGATCCAACAATATGTTGCCTGCAAGAGACTCACCTCATAGAAAAAGATACCCATAGACTAAAGGTGAAAGGATGGGGAAAAACATACCATGCACATGGACTCAGCAAAAAAGCTGGAGTATCCATCCTCATTTCAGATAATGTGGACTTCAAGCCAAAGTTAGTCAGAAGGGATAAAGAAGGTCATTTCATACTGCTTAAGGGAAGCATAAATCAGCAAGATATAACAATCATAAACATCTATGCCCCAGTGGCTCATCCATGTATGTCAAACAAATACTGCTCAATTTCAGAAACCAAATAGACCATAACACAATAATACTAGGTGATTTTAACACGCCTCTCTCACCACTGGACAGATCTTCCAGACAAAAATTGAACAAAGAAACCATAGATCTCAATAACACAATCAATAATTTAGACTTAACGGACATTTATAGAATATACCATCCAACCAAGAGGGAATACACTTTCTTCTCAGCAGCACATGGATCCTTCTCTAAAATAGACCATATATTATGCCACAAAGCTAATGTTAGCAAATACAAGAAGATAGAGACACTAGCATGTATTCTATCAGATCATAATGGATTGAAGTTAGAAATAAATGAAAGAGTAAAACACAGAAACTATTCCAACATCTGGAGATTAAACAATATGCTATTATATGATGAATGGATAACAGAAGATATTAGGAAGGAAATTAAAAAACTCTTAGAGGTAAATGAGAACAAAGAAACATCATATCAAAATCTCTGGGACACTATGAAAGCAGTACTTAGAGGGAAATTTATTTCATGGAGCGCATTGAATAAAAGAAGGAAAACTCAACAAATAAACAACCTAACACTACAGCTCAAAGCCCTAGAAAAAGAAGAACAGACCAACACGAAAAGTAGTAGAAGACAGGAAATAGTTAAACTCAGAGCTGAAATCAATGAAATTGAAACAAAAGAAACAATACAAAAAATTGACAAAATAAACAGTTGGTTGTTCGAAAAAATAAACAACATTGATAAACCTTTAGCCACACTAACAAAGAGAAGACGAGAGAAAACCCAAATCACTAAAATTCGGAATGAACAAGGAAATATCACAACAGACAGGATTGAAATACAAAATATAATTAGAAGCTATTTTGAAAATCTATACTCCAACAAAATAGAAAATTTTGAAGGCATCAACAGGTTTTAGAGACATATGAATTGCCTAAACTGAACGAGGAGGACATACACAATTTAAATAGACCAATTTCAAGTACTGAAATAGAAGAAGTCATCAAAAGCCTACCAACAAAGAAAAGTCCGGGACCAGATGGGTTCTCAGCCGAGTTCTACAAAACCTTTAAAGAAGAGCTCATTCCAATACTTCTCAAAGTATTCCATAAAATAGAAGAGGAGGGAACCCTCCCAAACTCATTCTATGAAGCCAATATCACACTGATACCTAAACCAGACAGAGACTCATCAAGGAAAGAAAATTTCAGACCAATATCCTTAATGAACATCGACGCAAAAATTCTCAACAAAATTTTAGCAAATCGCATACAAAAACATATTAAAAAGATAGTGCACCATGATCAAGTGGGTTTCATCCCAGGGATGCAAGGTTGGTTCAACATCAGGAAATCAATAAACCGAATTCACCACATTAATAGACTTAAAGTCAAGAATCACATGATTATTTCAATAGATGCAGAAAAAGCATTTGATAAAATACAGCACCCCTTCATGCTCAAAACACTAGAAAAAATAGGGATAGTGGGAACATTCCTTAACATTGTAATGGCCATTTATGCTAAGCCCATGGCTAATATCATTCTACATGGTGAAAAACTGAAAGCCTTCCCCCTAAAAACTGGAACAAGGCAGGGATGCCCTCTTTCACCACTTCTATTCAAAATCGTTCTTGAGACTCTGGCCAGAGCAATTAGACAAACCAAAGAGATTAAAGGGATACGAATTGGGAAAGAAGAACTCAAACTATCCTTGTTCGCTGATGACATGATCATATATTTAGAGGAACCTAGAAATTCCACCAGAAAACTCTTAGAACTCATAAGTGAATTCAGTAATTTGGCAGGTTACAAGATCAATGCCCATAAATCCAACGTATTTTTATACATAAGTGATGAATCTTCAGAAAGTGAAATTAGGAAAACTACCCCATTCACAATAGCATCAAAAAAAAAAAAAATACTCGGGAATCAATCTCACAAAAGAGGTGAAAGACCTCTACAATGAGAACTACAGAACACTAAAGAAAGAAATTAAAGAACACCTTAGAAGATGGAAAGATCTTCCATGTTCTTGGATAGGAAGAATTAATATTGTCAAAATGGCCATACTACCTAAAGTGCTATACCAATTCAATGCAATTCCAATTAAAATCCCAATGATGTACCTTACAGAAATAGAGCAAGCAATTATGAAATTCATCTGGAAGAATAAGAAACCCAGAATAGTTAAAGCAATACTTAGCAGGAAGAGTGAAACAGGGGGTATTGCAATACCAGATCTTCAACTCTACTACAAAGCAATAGTAACAAAAACGGCATGGTATTGGTACCAAAATAGAAAGGTAGATCAATGGTACAGAATAGAGGACACGGACACAAACCCAAATAAATACAATTTTCTCATACTAGACAAAGGGGCCAAAAATATGCAATGGAGAAAAGATAGCCTCTTCAACAAATGGTGCTGGGAGAATTGGAAATTCATATGCAACAGAATGAAACTAAACCCATATCTCTCACCATGCACGAAACTAAACTCAAAATGGATTAAGGACCTCGGAATCAGACCAGAGACCCTGCAGATTATAGAAGAAAAAGTAGGTCCAAATCTTCACCTTGTTGGTCTAGGACCAGACTTCCTTAACAGGACTCCCATAGCACAAGAAATAAAAGCTAGAATCAACCACTGGGATAGATTCAAACTAAAAAGCTTTCTCTCAGCAAAGGAAACTATCAGCAATGCGAAGAAAGAGCCTACAGAGTGGGAGAATATCTTTGCCAATCATACTTCAGATAGAGCACTAATCTCCAGAATTTATAAAGAACTCAAAAAGCTCTACTCCAAGAATTCAAATAATCCAGTCGACAAATGGGCTAAGGAAATGAATAGACACTTCACAGAAGAAGATCTACAAGCAATCAACAAACATATGGAAAAATGTTCAACATCTCTAGTAATAAGAGAAATGCAAATCAAAACTACCCTAAGATTCCATCTCACCCCAATTAGAATGGCGATTATCAAGAATACGAGCAACAACAGGTGTTGGCGAGGATGTGGGGAGAAAGGTACACTCATACATTGCTGGTGGGGCTGCAAATTAGTGCAGCCACTCTGGAAAGCAGTGTGGAGATTCCTTAGAAAACTTGGAATGGACCCTCCATTTGACCCAGCTATCCCACTCCTTGGCCTATACCCAAAGGACTTAAAATCAGCATACTACAGAGACACAGCCACATCAATGTTCATAGCTGCTCAATTCAGCTGTTCATAGCTGCTCAGCCAGACTGTGGAACCAACCTAGATGCCCTTCAATTGATGAGTGGATAAAGAAACTGTGGTATATATATACAATGGAATATTACTCAACCATAAAGAATGATAAAATTATGGTATTTGCAGGCAAATGAATGAAATTGGAGAATATCATGCTAAGTGAGATAAGCCAATCTCACAAAGCCAAAGCATGAATGATATCCCTAATAAGTGGATGATGACACAAAATGGGGGGGAGGGAAGGGTTAGTGTTAGGGTTAGAGTTAGGGTTAGGGAGGGGGGCAAGTATGGAGGAAGGAAGCACTGTATAGAGGGAAAGGAGGGGTGGGATGAGTGGGGGGAAGGGAAAAAATAACAGAATGAATCAAACAACATTGCTCTATGTACATTTTTGATTACACAAATGGTATGCCTTTATGCCATGTACAAACAGAGAAACAACATGTATCCCATTTGTTTACAATAAAATTAAAAAAAAGCAAAAAAAATGGTATATATCCACAGTTCCCCTAATTGAGTAATTTCCACAGCCATATTTCCATGCCACCTATACTATTATTAATAATGTTCAACACTCTTTACAAACCATTAGTTATTTTTTAAGTAATACTAGCCATGACATCAGAAATATGTTGCCATGTTCTATTCTTCTACTATGATGAATACTCACAGATGTCAATATAGAACTAATTTTACAAATAGCATGCTGTATATCACCAGTGTTAGATGTATCCCAGTTTTGAATATAATGCACTGATACAAACCTTTTGTGGGGCAGGCAAAGCTTTCTCTGTGGAGTAATTGTGTGCTTGTCTCTTTACCTCTGTAAGATTGAAGACACAGAACCACTCTCCTGCTGGGCATGGTGTTGCACACCTATAATCCCAGGTACTCTGAAGATTGAGGCAGGAGGATTATAAGTTTGAGGCCAGCTTGGAGCAACTTAGCAAGTCTCTATCTCTAAAATAAGATGGAGGGTTGGGGAGGCAACACAGTGGTAGAGCACTTGCCTATCAGGTGCTATGCCCTGGGTTCAACTCCTAGCATCACAAAAAGAAAAAGAAAGAAAGCCAGTCAGTCTGTCATACTGCTATTCGGTCAACTTCTCAGTTTGGTTGTGTCTCCAGGAGGGCTTGCTTTCTTATATACTTTGTTCAAATTTATGCATTTTGCACATTTATTTTCAACTAACTAAATTCCACACTTTACATTTCTCAAATACAATATAGTCCACTTCTGATTACCATTCCCTCAACTGTTGACTCAGGCCTTACTTGTCCCTGTCCAAACCCAATAAGAAAGAAACTAGACTGAAGACTTGAATAAAGCACATTTCTCTATACAGTGTATGCACAATATAAAAGTATATGTCACATTCAAAATAATGTTGCTCCAAAGGGCTACCCAAAGGGCAGCATGGAGACATCTACTATGGATAAACTATTTATTACTGGTCTATATTAAGTAGAAAAATTGAGAATTAGCATATAAGAGATTTGTAACAATTGAATCTAAATAATAATTAGTAATTGGGACTTTCATTAGGTATGTCTTTTAATTTTTCCTAAAAATAAGATTTTGTTGTGTTTTATTTATTTATTTATTTTTTATTGTAAACAACTGGGATACATGTTGTTTCTCTGTTTGTACATGGCGTAAAGGCATACCATTTGTGTAATCATAAATTTACATAGAGTAATGTTGTTTGATTCATTCTGTTATTTTTTCCCTTCCCCCCACCCCTCCCACCCCTCTTTACCCTCTATACAGTACTTCCTTCCTCCATAGTTGCCCCCCTCCCTAACCCTAACTCTAACCCTAACACTAACGCTTCCCTCCCCCCCCATTATGTGTCATCCTCCACTTATTAGCGATATCATTCGTCCTTTGGCTTTTTGAGATTGGCTTATCTCACTTAGCATGATATTCTCCAATTTCATCCATTTGCCTGCAAATGCCATAATTTTATCATTCTTTATGGCTGAGTAATATTCCATTGTATATATATACCACAGTTTCTTTATCCACTCATCAATTGAAGGGCATCTAGGTTGGTTCCACAGTCTGGCTATTGTGAATTGAGCAGCTATGAACATTGATGTGGCTGTGTCTCTGTAGTATGCTGATTTTAAGTCCTTTGAGTATGGGCCGAGGAGTGGGATAGCTGGGTCAAATGGTGGGTCCATTCCAAGTTTTCTAAGGAATCTCCACACTGCTTTCCAGAGTGGCTGCACTAATTTGCAGCCCCACCAGCAATGTATGAGTGTACCTTTCTCCCCACATCCTCGCCAACACCAGTTGTTGCTCGTATTCTTGATAATCGCCATTCTAATTGGGATGAGATGGAATCTTAGGGTAGTTTTGATTTGCATTTCTCTTATTACTAGAGATGTTGAACATTTTTCCATATGTTTGTTGATTGCTTGTAGATCTTCTTCTGTGAAGTGTCTATTCATTTCCATAGCCCATTTGTCGATTGGATTATTTGAATTCTTGGAGTAGAGTTTTTTGAGTTCTTCATAGATTTTGGAGATTAGTGCTCTATCTGAAGTATGATTGGCAAAGATATTCTCCCACTCTGTAGGCTCTCTCTTCGCATTGCTGATAGTTTCCTTTGCTGAGAGAAAGCTTTTTAGTTTGAATCTATCCCAGTGGTTGATTCTAGCTTTTATTTCTTGTGCTATGGGAGTCCTGTTAAGGAAGTCTGATCCTAGACCAACAAGGTGAAGATTTGGACCTACTTTTTCTTCTATATTCTGCAGGGTCTCTGGTCTGATTCCGAGGTCCTTAATCCATTTTGAGTTTAGTTTCGTGCAGGGTGAGAGATATGGGTTTAGTTTCATTGTATTGCATATGGATTTCCAATTCTCCCAGCACCATTTGTTGAAGAGGCTATCTTTTCTCCATTGCATATTTTTGGCCCCTTTGTCTAGTATGAGAAAATAGTATTTATTTGGGTTCGTGTCCGTGTCCTCTATTCTGTACCATTGATCTACCTTTCTATTTTGGTACCAATACCATGCCGTTTTTGTTACTATTGCTTTGTAGTAGAGTTGAAGATCTGGTATTGCAATACCCCCTGTTTCACTCTTCCTGCTAAGGATTGCGTTAGCTATTCTGGGTTTCTTATTCTTCCAGATGAATTTCATAATTGCTTGCTCTATTTCTGTAAGGTACGTCATTGCGATTTTAATTGGAATTGCATTGAATTTGTATAGCACTTGAGGTAGTATGGCCATTTTGACAATATTAATTCTGACTATCCAAGAATTGGGAGATCTTTCCATCTTCTAAGGTTGTCTTTAATTTCTTTCTTTAGTGTTCTGTAGTTCTCATTGTAGAGGTCTTTCACCTCTTTTGTGAGATTGATTCCCGAGTATTTTATTTTTTTTTTGATGCTATTGTGAATGGGGTATTTTTCCTAATTTCCCTTTCTGAGGATTCATCACTTATGTATAAACATGCATGGGATTTATGAGCATTGATCTTGTAACCTGCCAATTACTGAATTCACTTATGAGTTCTAAGAGTTTTCTGGTGGAATTTCCAGGTTCCTCTAAATATATAATCATGTCATCAGCGAACTGGGATAGTTTGAGTTCTTCTTTTCCAATTCGTATCCCTTTAATTTCTTTGGTTTGTCTAATTGCTCTGGCTAGAGTCTCAAGAACAATGTTGAATAGAAGTGGTGAAAGAGGGCATCCCTGCCTTGTTCCAGTTTTTAGGGGGAAGGCTTTCAGTTTTACACCATTTAGAATGATATTAGCCATGGGCTTAGCATAAATGGCCATTACAATGTTAATGAATGTTCCCACTGTCCCTATTTTTTCTAGTGTTTTGAGCATGGAGGGGTGCTGTATTTTATCAAATGCTTTTTCTGCATCTATTGAAATAATCATGTGATTCTTGACTTTAAGTCTATTAATATGGTGAATTACGTTTATTGATTTCCTGATGTTGAACCAACCTTGCATCCCTGGGATGAAACCCACTTGATCATGGTGCACTATCTTTTTAATATGTTTTGTATGCGATTTGCTAAAATTTTGTTGAGAATTTTTGCGTCGATGTTCATTAAGGATATTGGTCTGAAATTTTCTTTCCTTGATGAGTCTCTGTCTGGTTTAGGTATCAGTGTGATATTGGCTTCATAGAATGAGTTTGGGAGGGTTCCCTCCTCGTCTATTTTATGGAATACTTTGAGAAGTATTGGAATGAGCTCTTCTTTAAAGGTTTTGTAGAACTCAGCTGAGAACCCATCTGGTCCCGGGCTTTTCTTTGTTGGTAGGCTTTTGATGACTTCTTCTATTTCAGTACTTGAAATTGGTCTATTTAAATTGTTTATGTCCTCCTCGTTCAGTTTAGGCAATTCATATGTCTCTAAAACCTGTTGATGCCTTCAAAATTTTCTATTTTTTTGGAGTATAGATTTTCAAAATAGCTTCTAATTATGTTTTGTATTTCAATCCTGTCTGTTGTGATATTTCCTTGTTCATTCTGAATTTTAGTGATTTGGGGTTTCTCTCGTCTTCTCTTTGTTAGTGTGGCTAAAGGTTTATCAATTTTGTTTATTTTGCGAACAACCAACTATTTATTTTGTCAATTTTTGTATTGTTTCTTTTATTTCAATTTCATTGATTTCAGCTCTGAGTTTAACTATTTCCTGTCTTCTACTACTTTTCGTGTTGGTCTGTTCTTCTTTTTCTAGGGCTTTGAGCTGTAGTGTTAGGTCATTTATTTGTTGAGTTTTCCTTCTTTTATTCAATGCGCTCCATGAAATAAATTTCCCTCTAAGTACTGCTTTCATAGTGTCCCAGAGATTTTGATATGATGTTTCTTTGTTCTCATTTACCTCTAAGAGTTTTTTAATTTCCTTCCTAATATCTTCTGTTATCCATTCATCATATAATAGCATATTGTTTAATCTCCAGATGTTGGAATAGTTTCTGTGTTTTACTCTTTCATTTATTTCTAACTTCAATCCATTATGATCTGATAGAATACATGCTAGTGTCTCTATCTTCTTGTATTTGCTAACATTAGCTTTGTGGCATAATATATGGTCTATTTTAGAGAAGGATCCATGTGCTGCTGAGAAGAAAGTGTATTCCCTCTTGGTTGGATGGTATATTCTATAAATGTCCGTTAAGTCTAAATTATTGATTGTGTTATTGAGATCTATGGTTTCTTTGTTCAATTTTTGTCTGGAAGATCTGTCCAGTGGTGAGAGAGGCGTGTTAAAATCACCTAGTATTATTGTGTTATGGTCTATTTGGTTTCTGAAATTGAGCAGTATTTGTTTGACATACATGGATGAGCCACTGGGGCATAGATGTTTATGATTGTTATATCTTGCTGATTTATGCTTCCCTTAAGCAGTATGAAATGACCTTCTTTATCCCTTCTGACTAACTTTGGCTTGAAGTCCACATTATCTGAAATGAGGATGGATATTCCAGCTTTTTTGCTGAGTCCATGCGCATGGTATGTTTTTCCCCATCCTTTCACCTTTAGTCTATGGGTATCTTTTTCTATGAGGTGAGTCTCTTATAGGCAACATATTGTTGGATCTTTCTTTTTAATCCAATTTGCCAGTCTATGTCTTTTGATTGATGTGTTCAGGCCATTAACATTCAGGGTTATTACTGAGATATGATTTGGTTTCCCAGTCATTTGTTTCATTTTTTAGATTTTATTTATTTATTTGTTTGACACAACTTGGTTCCTCCTTTATTTGACAATTCCTTTAGGATAATTCCTCCCTTTGCTGATTTGCTTCTTTGTTTTTCATCTCCGCAACATTTTGCGGAGAATGTTCTGTAATGCTGGCTTTCTTTTTGTAAATTCTTTTAGCTTTTGTTTATCATGGAAGGATTTTATTTCATCGTCAAATTTGAAGGTAAGTTTTGCTGGGTATAAGATTCTTGGTTGGCATCCATTTTCTTTCAGGGCTTGAAAAATGTTGTTCCAGGCCCTTCTAGCTTTTAGGGTCTGGATTGAAAAATCTGCTGATATCCGTATTGGTTTCCCCCTGAATGTAATTTGGTTCTTTTCTCTCACAGCCTTTAAAATTCTCTTTATTTTGTATGTTCGGTATTTTCATTATAATGTGCCTTGGTGTGGGTCTGTTGTAATTTTGTGTATTTGGAGTCCTATAAGCCTCTTGAACTTGATTTTCCATTTCATTCTTCATATTTGGGAAATTTTCTGATATTATTTCATTGAATAGGTTGTTCATTCCTTTGCTTGTTTCTCTAGGCCTTCCTCAATCCCAATAATTCTTAAATTTGGCCTTTTCATGATATCCCATAGTTCTTGTAGATTCTGTTCATGATTTCTTACCATCTTCTCTGTTTGTTCAACTTTGTTTTCATGGTTAAATATTTTGTCTTCAATGTCTGAGGTTCTGTCTTCCAGGTGTTCTATCCTATTGGATATGCTTTCTATGGAGTTCTTAATTTGGTTTATTGTTTCCTTCATGTCAAGGATTTCTGTTTGTTTGTTTTTTTTTTTCAATATCTCTAACTCTTTATTGAAATGGTCTTTTGCTTCCTGTATTTGCTCTTTTAACTGTCGATTGTGCAATCATTCAATGCCTGCATTTGCTCTTTCATCTCAACGTTTGCTTCCCTGATCTTTTTAATTATGTACATTCTGAACTCCTTTTCTGTCATTTCTTCTGCCATGCTGTCATTGGGTTTTATTGATGTAACATCTAGATTTGTTTGCAGCATTTTCTTTCCTTGTTTTCTCATATTGTTCAGGTATCAGTGGACTGCTGAGATATTGCAGATTTCCTCTATTGACTTACAATGTTCCTGAAGATTTCTATATATATCCCCTCTTAGCCTTCAGTAGGGTGGAGTCTTGGAGGAAGTTGATAATGCGGTGCTCCACAAGGAAGCTGCCTCTCTAGGAGTGGTGGCCTTCAGGTGGGGTATATTCCCTGCTAGTGGGCAGAGGTGCCTCCACTTGTTGACCAATGGTCATCCAAAGGGGAACTAGGCTGCGGGCTGAGGCAAGGCCTGTTTGGGCCTGTGTCTCTGGTTTTACCATCCTTGTGGGGAAACCTCACCTGGCAGAGAAGACTCACCCGATGGGGAGGTCTCGCTGGTCAGTTCCCCTCCTAGAGGTTCCCCTCAATTTACAGCTACCACCGGGGTTGGGCTGCCCTCCTCTGCAAAGTTCCCAGGGGCCCGGCCCTACCTCCTGGGCCTGGGAGCCTCACCCTTTGCAGATGACTCTCCTTAGGCTGCCCTTCCTCAGAGAATCTGCCCACAGTCCTGGAACCTTCGCTCCGCCCCTAAGCGTGTGTCTGTGCGGCTCTTCCACCAAGAAGCCTCCTAGATCCTGGGACCCTGCTCTGCACCTAATCGCCTGGCTATGTGGTCCCTCCTGTGAGCAGCCACCTGGGGCCCCGTACAATCGCTCTGAGTCCCAGAGACCCGCCACACGCCTCTTCCTCCAGACAGCCGCCCAGTATTCCCGTGCGGTCACTAGGAGTCCAAGAAACTCACTGCGTGCCTCCTCCTTCTACCAACCACCTGTAGCCCTGGGCAATCAATCACTCCAAGTCGAAGTGACCTGCCCCGTTCCTCCTCCTCCTCCAGGTAACCCCCGGGTATTCAGGAGTGGTCCATCTGAGTGGCTCTGAATCCCCGTGACCCGCTGCACGCGTCCTCTGGGCAATTGCCCGGAGCTCTTGTGCGGCCACTCGTGACCAAGCGACCCAATGCGCTCCTCCTCCAGGCAGCCCCCCTGTGTTCAGGAGCGGTTGGTTTAAGTCCAAACAACTCACCAATCACCTCCTCCTCTGAGCAGCCGCCTGGAGCTCTAATGCAGTCACTGCGAGTCCAAACGACCGGCCGCCTTCCTCCTCCTCCTCCTCCTACTCCTCCGGGCAGGCCCCGGTGTTCAGAAGTGGTCTGAGTCCAAACAGCTTGCCACGCAGCCCCTCCTCTGGCAACCACCTGTAGCTCTGGTATAGCCACTCTGAATCCAAGCGGCCGCGCTCCTCCTCCTCCTCCTCCTCAGTGCAGGCCCCGGTGTTCTGAGTCCACACAGCTCTCCTCGCCGCTCCTTCCCTTGGCAGCCACCGGAGCCCCAGTGGTTGCTCCGAGTCCCAGCGCTGTGCTGAGCGGCCTCCTCTACGACGCTCCCAGTTGTCCCTGTTCACTGCTCCAGCAGGGGGAGGGGTGTCTCGCCGGCAGCTCTACTTCACAAAGTTCCCTGCGTTCCGGGACTACCGCCCCATCCGGGACGCCTCCCCAACAGGAGAGAGTCACCTGGCTGCTTTGAGTTGGTCCCAAGTCTCTCAATTTCTCCTCTTTTGAATCCTGAGTCCTGGAGCCACATGAAATGCAGCCACCCTCTAAGCCGCCATCTTGAAACCTCCCCTATATATAACATTTAAAGTCCTATTCGTAGTCAAAATTCTGTCTGTTTTAAGCTATTTTAAAACATATTATAAATCAGAGAACTCTGAGGACATGGGCAGAGGCATGGAAAAAAGGAGTTGTTTTAGTTACTATTCCAGTGAAACAAACCACCTTAAATTAGTATTGCAAAACGACCGTTTTGTGATGCTCTTTGATCTCCTGCATCAGGAATTCCAAGGCAGTACAACAGAAATTACTTGCCTCTGCTTTACATTGGCATGCTAGCCAAATACTTGGTGTATTTTAATGGATGTCCTTTTGATATATCTCTGTATTAGTTCCATTTTCTGTTGCCAGTAACATTACCACAGACCGAATGAGTTATAAAGAAAGGTGGTTTATTTTGGCTCATGAATCTGGAGGTACACGTTTGAGGGCCTCATCTTTTGATGGCCTTCTTGCTGGCAGAGTCCCAAAGTGGCACAGGGTATTACATAGCAAGAGACAGGGAAGGAAGCAGGTGTGACTCTTTGGTCTCACTCCCGCTTATAAAGCCACTAGGAATCAATCACAGGACTTCATCTTAATGTACTTATATAACCTCAATGGCCTCCCAAGACCCCACCTTTAAACAGCACAGTGAAATGAAGTTTCTGCCCTCCTAATACCTCACAATCCCTATTCAGATTTCAACACATGAAATCTTGAAGGACCCCTTGAAACCATATCCAAACCATAACAATCTCACTTTTGTGCTATTACTCAGGATAAGGAGCTGTGAGCTAGAGTTTTCTTTTAATGTGCTGATACGTATTTTCTAGTCACTGGCAAGATTTCTAGCTTCTGAATTTCTGTTTTTTTTTTTTTTTTTTTTTTTTTTAATGCCATTTTGGAGATAAGGGAAATAGGAAGACTTAGTATGAATACTGTCATTCATCTTCAAGTTATTCTTTCCCATTTTAGCCACTCTGAAGTCATTTCTAAATGAGTCCACATGCTCAAAACACCACAACTCAAAAACAAGGCAAAACCAAAAAAAAATAAAAACAAATTCAAAAGAAAAAATAAGAATGGCAAACTAGAAACTCAGGACAGCTCTTTATGAAGACTGAATGGTTGCATTCCATCTTTCCTTAAAAAAGGAAAAAAGGAACAATTACACATTGAGGAAGATGTCTAAGCTGGAACTCTAAGTACTTGGATGTAAAATGTCCCACCTCTGATTCTAATGACTACCCACTCTGAGTGGTGGTGTTTTCTTCCTCAACCTTCCTTGAAATCAATTCCAGACAACAAAGACAGTGCAACAGAAACAAGACTGAATATTCAGAGGTGAAAGTATCCTGAACCTCCTTACACAAAGGAGATAATTCAAACTTGAATTCTTTCTGTAATTGAGTGTACACATATTCTATTTAGCTACATTTTTATAGTAGTTTGATTTAATTATCCATATATTTCAAAGCAAATAATTTGAGAGGATCTATGATAACAAGATAACAAACAGTACTTCTTAAGCTTTAATATGCACACAGATCACTAGATGATCTTGCAAAAAAGTAAATGAAGATTCTGCAGGTCTAGAATAGTGGTCGGTGGGTCTGAGATTTCCTGTCAATGCTGCTGGACTTGAGACTATACTTTGAATTACAAGGACAGGAGGAAGTAACACATTTTGAATTTTCATTCACTGCTATAATTAAAATGATAACCTTAGTTGCAATAAGTTTTTGTGATTTTTTTTCCATCAAACTGGAAATAATTCCATATACAAACTGGAAGTAATTAAAATAATTTTCCATATACATGGAAACATACACACACACACACACATATATATATATATAACTGTCAGTTGATTCAAATAAAAAAGTTCATGATTAAGTAAAAATAATTTTGTTTCTTTAACAGAAGCACAAAAAAATTCACAATATCAGAGTTAAATTACTAGGAAATAAGATGAGAGAAATTAATGAGAAATAGCAAAATTACTAGGGTGTTGACTCAATTTTAGATTAGCGCATTTAAATTTGTAGTTCTGAGTTTGCGTGGCTGATGTTCTTGAGATTTGTGTTTTCTTCAGACTGTTGTTTCTCATCTCTGAATCAAAGGCAAACTGAACATTCAGAGCAGCCGACCACACACACAAATACACAGTGAAGCTAAATTTACTGTGTCCCAGTGGCAGCCCCAAATGCGTGTGAAGAAACCATTCTAGACATTTCTATCAGTGTCCCAGCCCATCACTAATTTTTTACGCTCTGAGCCAAAAGGAAAAGGCAACAGTACATAATTAGAGCAACGTATGATTTACACATTAATGAGCAATGAAATGCAACCCACAAAGGGGAGAATGAAATTGTGGCCAGCTAATAAGTGTCTGTACTTATTAAAGCTAAAGAAACAACCTGTGAAACGAATCTAAGCCTTTCCCAAACAGTGCAGGGCAATTATATTTGGCATCAGTTCCACAGGGAATATGCAGAGAAGCTTCAAGAACAGAGAAATGGGAGGAAGAGAGCCAGCTGAAGATACAAGGAAAACATTGCTCAGATACATCATAGATAAGGGAAAGGATAATGGTGAGAAAAAGGAAACGCTGAAGGCTACTGGGAAAAGAAGAAGAATGAAATATGCCTTTTCAACCTCAGCCTTCATTCTAGAAGATGATGGGAAAATTTAAATTTCAAAGTCATCCACATGAACTTGGAGAATAACCTTGATGGAAAATTTCTAGCAGAACTACAGAGACCTTTAATGCCCCAAATCAAAAGAAACAGACAAGCAGTCCTTGAAGAATGTCTTTCTCTTCTGGTGGTAACTTTGTTAAACACTGATTCTTTTATTAGAAATGATGAAACAAATATTATGTCTGACTCTGAAAAGTTTCAGTGGAGGGAAAAGTATTTATATGTATTTAAATAATATTATATATTTCTGTATTATAATAAACATACATTATATAAACAAACATTTTATAATATGTATTTTATAAAATAAATGTTTATTTACATAATATTTCATATAATAAAATAAACAGATATTATATGATTGCATGTAATACTATATGTACACACATACACATCCATATACATAGGTGCACACACACACACGTTCACCCACTCCCACTCCAGTATTCCATGTAAACAAGTCTGGTAAAAATCTCTGGGTCTTGTTCTCAGTGGGAGCTTCAGGGTCAAATTCCAGATCCTGCACTTACTGAAAAGTAAGTTTGACATTGGGCAAGATACTTCATCTCTTTAACTATCTGCTCTCTTATCTTTAAAATGGAAATGATAATATCTGTAAGTTAAGACTGTTGGGAGAATTACGTATGAGAGTGCACGGTGCACAAATATGTAATACTTGTTTTTTCTTTCCACCTGAATCAAAGCATGTCACAGAGGGATGAGTTGAAGGATGAAGGAAAGGACATTCATGATGGTTTATCTGCTTTTCTATCTTCCTTCCTCTCTCTTTTTCTTCCTCTCATCATTCCTTCCTTCTTTCCAAATTTATTGAGAACAATCAAAATGACAAACAAAATTCTTATACTTAGTAAGTTCATTGTGAGTAGAAGAAAAAAGTGTGACCCACTTTCGAGATGTTCTGTAACAAGGGGAATCCCAGTTGCTGAGGGAGAATCAGAGATGACTCACCAACCATAAGCAGAGGGAATGCAATATTAAAACTCTAGATAGTAGAAGTGGCTAGGAAGGGCTTCATCAAGGCAGTGATTGAAAGGCAGACATTGAAAGCAAGTTTAGGACCTTCAAATGGACCTAGTTCTATTCAATATCTTATCCCCAGTTTCTAGGTCCCTGGAGGTCCTCTGGTAGGAATCTAGCTGAGAATAAATAATAAATGAATAGACAAATGATGGAGGTGGGCAAGTGCGGGAGAGTAGATCGGGATCTCTAATACAATGGGGATTACCAATTATGGTCGAGCATCAGAACATTCTCAGAAGAGCTCAACACCACACTTTTAGATGAATTTTTATAATGCTCCATCAATTATAATGCATGCTTCTGTAAGAATCACTGCACTTGAAAAAAAGAATTGTGTGTATCCAGGCTTAGAGACCCATGGTTGAAAGTCACAGGCAGGTAATTATGAATGCAGAAAAAAAAATAGCCTAAGGGGTTTAAGGAAGAGCTAACACCAGGAAAAATTCTGAAGGTGGTTCTTCTCTTCCACTTGCAGAGAAGGAAGGGACTTCTCTGACTTCTCCCTAGATGATTGATCCAGTCTGGGTCCCCTAAAATCTGGTAACAAGTTCTTGTGTACAGGAAGTTCTTTTGGAGTTGATTCCTAAATGCAGTCCCTAGGGACCAGAGATGGGTAAAAGCTATTGGGAAAAGGAATGTACCATGGATTTAGTTACACCATGGGAGATTCCATCCGGCCAGATCTTCTAAGAAGCATTTAAAAAGTTTTCAGAATTTCCCACCAGAGGATCTCCAGGGTGAAACATTTATAGGTCTATTATCCATTGAAGTTTGTCCTCGATTATAGTAACTCCTCTACCCTTCTAGGCATGTCAAGCAGAGAAACCCTGTGGCAGAAACCAGAAGATGTGCTGCACACTCTTGGGGTGAGCTGCTAACAGAGCATGGTGAGTTAAATTTTATATGTAACTGTGCTAAAGCCACAGCAGGAATCAGAGATGAGGCTGAGAGGATGGAGTTTGGGAGAAGATCAACAGAAATTGGATATGTTGACCTTACAGATTTCTTATAATGCATTATTTTCATTCATTTCTATTTATTTGCAGCACACATTAAGGATTATTACACCCCTTTAAAAACACCTCTCTTATTCCTCCAGAGTGTGCCACAATCACAGTTTATGTCTTGTGTCCTCACCTGAGTGTATGTATAGAATTGAGTATAGTTTGCTACTTTATATAGTATATAGTTGCTCTATAATTGCTCATTTGAAAATTATTTTTCAATAATTTGCTTCTTTATTTTGGCCACACACTGTAAAGCTATTTCTTTTCAGGCCTCATGGTAAGTGAAATAATAACCTCCTGCTTTTTATAAATGAAGATTACATTATTTCCCCAGTACCCCATGATCCTGTTTAGAAATACTAATGGAAATGTGGACATCTACCTGATGACTTATGGTACTGCTAAAGAGGCAGTGTTCACCTTGGTGAATTCTTCAAGTCCTTCTTCCATGACCCAGGCTTTCAGAAGGAAATTAGCTTTCTCAGTGTCTCTAGTTTTGTCAGGATCAGGAGTGCTTATCTGATATAAGTAGATGTGTGAGTTTCTGGAGAGCAGAATCTTCAGGTGCTTGTTCAGCATCCTATGGAGCAGCACCTGTGTCCCAACTAAAGTACCTTCAGGGACCAGAAAGTGATGTAAATGAATGAGATTATAGGAGTGCAGACCCAGTGGACTTTGGACAGCATATGACCTATTTAAGGGCATTTCAAAATACTGTCTGGCCAAATAAAAGAACAACAACAAAGCAATAAGCAGTTTACTGACAACATCTACTATGTGATGGAGATAAGTACTTGGTTATTGCATTTTCATTTTATGAACTACTATTTGGTTTATAAAATTAAATATCTTTTGGCTATTACATATTACCCATTCAAATATCAGCACATTTATTTAGTTTTCCACTTTCTTTTGAGTTAATTTCTACTTCATCAGATAGCATAACATTTATTGATTCACCTTGTCCCTGCCCTTGTTTTATTGATATATCTTAAAAAAAAAAAAAAAAAAAAAAGTGAGTCCTTAACTCAGACCTGTCCAGGTATCTATTTTGTCATTTCTTAGTGGAATAACACTATTTCTCACACTCCTCAGGAAAGACACATGAGTATAATATTCCTCAAGTTCTTAGTATTTTAATCTCTTGGAGTCAGACAGTTTGGCTGGATATAAAATCGTGGTACAGTCATTAATCATTTCCTTGAATTTATTGAAATTGTTGTACCACTATTATTTTGTATTGCTCAGAACTACCAACATCCTAATTTTATGTTTCACATTAAGCAGCATCTTTTTTTTTCCTATAGAAATAGCTTTTAATTTCTATAGTGTTGAAGTCTAATAAGTTTCCTAGGATATATTCTAAAGTAGACCCTTCTGGTGATGGTAGCTCCTTCTAACATGTATATTGAGATTTTTTACACCTGAAAAGTTTTCTTTGATTCTAGTTTTAAATATTAGTTTGTTTCCCTATTTTTTGTTTTGTTTTGTTTTAGGATCTTCATTGTATCCTCTATATGACTTTGTTTTTGACTCTTCCTTTTTCTTTCTCTTGGTTGTCCTCATTTGTCTCCTTAATATCCTTTTTATTTTTAGTTGATCCTATACTGCCTAGCTTACTCAAAATTTAATCTTTATTGCCCAAATAATTTGGTCTCTTCCTTCAATTTATTTCCTATCATTGGCTAATTCTCATATCACATCTTCCTGTTTGGACTGGTTCCTGGTTTGAATTTTTATCTGATTTTAGATGTTCTTTCATATTTGCAGATACTTTAAGATAGCTAATCCACATCAGAATACTGTTTACCAGTTTTCTCTGTTTTATGGTTCTCTTGCAGGGAGTAGTTTTATTAATGAAAAAATTTTGATTCTCAAGTCCTCTTTCCTCCTGTGGAGTAGGTATCAAAACCAGAGCCTTGTTGTGTGTGCTAGGCAAGCATTCTTGTTGTGCATCCCAGCCCTATTTTTTTTTTTTTTTTCTTACAGTAGCTCTCTTTGGTCATAACCTGCCATTTTCTGTTTATTTTCAAATGGCTAAATTTTCCTGACTGCATGTGTTTCTATGGTGAAGAAACTGGAATTCAGGTGGTATATTTGGTTTCTTTAAGAATGTACTTGATAACACACTGAAATGCAGGTTATTTAGTGAAGTGTTTGTGAGATGGAGGAAGGCTATGTATTTTAGTGTTTCACCTCTCTTAGACCCTTCATTTATGATATTTCTTGCTTCTTTATTTACTTTCACCCTAAGCCTCTGAGGGAGGACTTTCAGGATAGCTGTCTCTCTTCTCCATGTTTCCCATGGCTAACACTTTGCTCTTAGGCACTTTCAAATCATTTCCAACTGACCTATCATACATTAGTTATCTCTTGCAGTACCACCGATTACCCCCAAACTGAGTGACTGAAAACAACAGCATTCATTATATTACAGGACATGGGTCAGGAACCCAAGAGTGATTTAACTGAATGGTTCTGGCTCACGGACTTTCACAGGGACTGGAGGATCCTTTTCAGGTTCATCCATGTGACAGACGACAGGAGCTTATTTTCCTCCCTGGCTTTACCTGACATGAGCTCCTGAGTTACTTACATGTAAATTGAAAGTTGTAAATATATATTTTTTTCTTTTCTTGTGATACTGTAGACATCTATTATAATTTTTTTCTTTTTCTTTTCTGAATAATCAGTATGGATTTTGTAGGCAAGGCCGAAAAATTTGTATTCACACAGAATTATCCTAAGGGAAATAAATTATTTTTGAATCTGTGAAGAAATGAATAAATTGATATACAATGAAAAAGATAATTTATTGAATAAAATCACAATGATCATCCGTTATGCATACTGGATTCTTGTGACCATCAAATTGAACTCTTTCATTTCTGGAGAAAACAGGGGCCCATGTTAGAATCAAAATGTTCCTGGGTGAGATTAGAATATATAAACATAGAATAATTTATAAAATTTGAAAGTTATGTGGCATTAAGACTTCCTCAGGTGACCAGAGTTCTGCCATTGGCATGATGGTTGGTGTAAGGGTGATCTTAGGAGGAAAGTGAAACCAATAACCTGCTCAGTGAATAAAAACTCACTATGACAGCAACTGTCACAGCCCCAGGTGCTGCTGTCTTAACACGTGGTGGCTGGTAATATGGCCATCTTTTCATGCACTTTCATTGTGACCAACGAGGATGGACCAGCATTTCTGCAAACCTGAATGTTCATACTGTGTGGTTCATGCACACCAGTCCTTCCAGATATGACGAAGTCCTTTATCTCATGGAGAGATGCTCTGGGAGAGTGGGAAGTACTCAAACATTAATACCAGACCTTGATTTTGTAGCCCACAGTAGACTTTTCACTGAGAGAATTTGGCCAAGATACTTTTTCTTTTCGAGTCTCAAGTTATTCATACAGGCCTTGAAGACAACTATTTTCTCTTTCAAACTGTAAATCTTCTCGAATTAAAAGTTTTCTTTTCCAGAGGCAATGGTTTCTGGTACTATTGACTTCAAATCTTTCCAGTTGTTCTTGTCTGAGTCTCCCTATTATTGTTACACTCTCAAAGCTATCTTTATATATCTGGGGTAATTTAGGATGTCATAGTCTGCTGAATCTCTTCTGATCAGGTGCAAAGATTTTAGAAAGTAGATAATTTTATCTTAAGTTGGGAAGCATAAAGAAGTACATTATCTTCAACTATGTTTCAAAGGTGTCACTTTGTAGAGGAAAATGACTGACTTTTGGTGTAGAAACAAATGCCTCATTTTTCTACAATTTTTATAAAATTAGGCAAATGTGCTGTAAAGCAAGGTAGCAGACATTCAAAATGAGCAATTTCACATCTTGATTGTTGTTTTGTTTGCTTGTACATCATCATCTCCAATAGTTCTATTTAAATAGGCATTTTATTGTTAATAAATACAGATATTTGGGTTAAAACATTAAACAAATCCTAAGATTAAGTTATCAAATATTATCTCTAAGACTATGGAGTTTAGAGAATTTTTTAAAAGGTATATCTGTCTATAGAGCTCTTAAATTCTGAATACTCAACATATAAAAATGAGTATTCAAAAGTAAGTGCTGTGATTTAGATGTGAGGAGTCCCCCAGAAGCTCATGTCTGAGGCAATGCAAGAAAGTTTAGAAGTGAAATGATGAGGTTATGATAGCCTTAACCTACTCAGTGCATTGATCCACTGATAGGGATAACTGTGTGGTGACTGTAGGCAGGTAGGGTGACTGTAGGCTCGAGGAGGTGGGTCACTGGGAGGATGCCTTGGGATGTGTAATTTTTCCCTGGTGAGCAGAACTCTGTCTTTCTGGTGCCATGTCCCGAGCTGCTTTTCTCCTCCATACCCTTCCGCCATGATGTGCAGCCTCACATCAGGTACAAGCAATGGTGTTGGCCATCTGTGGACTAAGACCTCTCAAACCGTGCACTCCAAATAAACCTTTCCTCCTCTAAAATTGTTCTTGTCAAGTCTTTTGGTTATAGAGGCAAAAAAAGCTAACTAAAGCTGTGAGGAAGTTAATGGTCATTAAAAAACAATATGCGCACACATATACACATACAGACATACACATGCAGATGAAATTGCTGGCTTACACTTCAGGACAGTCTTTGATTCCTAGGGACAAGACTATCTGAATGGAATCTAGATTTTTTTGGAGATTGATGCCTGGCTTTAAGAATTGGGAGACATGATATCAAGTCCTCTCCACCAGAGGGCACCATAGACTACAATCCAGCAACCATGCTTGTGGGGTCTGGGTACATAAACACAATAATCAAAATCAGTTACTTGTAGATTTTATATTTTTTGTAACAAGGAGAGACTTCTAAGATCAACAAATGAGCATTATTGATTTTTTTCAGTAAGGTAGGATTTGTTTTAAAGACATTAATTTGACTCTTCATAGCCTTCTGACATTTTTACCCTCAAGGTAGAAAAGAGAAATGAAAGCAGTAACTTAATCTTATATTTAGATCTGTACTTCTACAAAGTTATTTATTTAGAGTTGGGTCATGGGAAACTGTTCTAGCTGTAGTAACCCCATGACGAAGTCCACCTACAATTTTGCCTTTTGGGAGACATCTGCAACAAATATTTGGAATTTGTGGTTTCTGTGGAATTATCATAGGTTCTAATTTCCATGGAAGTTACAGGAAGTAAGTGCTGTCCCTCCTGTTACAGATGTTTCTATAGCACTTGAAGTGAAGTGTGTCCATTCACTTGCAGCCCAGTAGGGCACTGGGAAACTCATGGCTTCATTATCTATTGGAAATCCAGGCTTTGCCCTGAGTCTCTGACAATCAGATGTTTCAAGAGACCCTATAGTTTGCTTCAAATGCTGGGCCTTTACAAAGATACATTTACTTGTACTACCTTTGTATTCTGATGGGCAGATTTTATGAGCTGAAAGTCTGCTTGCAGTCCCCTATGAGTGTTCTGTAAGCCGACATACTTGTGAAGAATAACCCCCATGGCTCCTTTCTACTGGCTGATTAGGACTGAAATAGTGCATTTGGAAATGGAGTACCATTTGAAATTCATGGGCTAGCAGAGGATCACAGCTGATCCTAATTTCTTATGTGAAAATGTGATTTCCTTTCCCCATTTCTTCCTGCTGCACTTCTGAGGAGTTATTAAATGAGTTCCCAGCCTATGACCAGAACTTCTTCAACGGTGCAGCTGGAGAGATATAATTCAGACGAACAAAAGCATCAGGTTTCCAGGCTCTGAACTTTTAGGCTTTCAGAGTGATGGAGAGATGACTTTCAGGCTTATGAACTGATGAGTTTCATAATGTGATGGGGGAGAAATGCATCTAAAGGAACTTAAGTCGCACCCCCTGCTTAAACTAGTGTACACAATCATTTTGGATAACAACATGAGCATGTATGTAACAAGCATCTCACTGAGATAACATGGTTTTGATGCAGAGTGGGCATCCAAGATCTAAATTGACCCTATCACTTTCCCTGAGACTCCAGATACTGTTTCTATTTTCATATGGCAATTATGAAATCACTACAATTGATTAAGAAGATAGATCTCATATTACATGTTCTTAACACAAAAATAGCAACAAACTAAGACAAAGGCTATAATAATAATAATAATGAATAATACAAATTAATATTAATAATAAGCCAATTCTTATTTTTTTATGTTTCATGAAACAATTAAGATAAAGATTTATGAAGAAGAGCAATATAACAGAGTAACCAGGTCACTTCACAAAGTAAATGCCAATACACTTAATTCCCTCTACATATTTCTACTCCATAATAAAAAAGAAATTACCAATTAATTATATAACTAAATACACAATCCACATAGCATTAATTATTTTGTTATCAAAGATAACTTTTCCTATGATGCCTCTGCTCTCTCTTGGATTGTTTACCTTATTCTAATCCTGCCCAATAATAGATTATTTCGTACGCTCAACAAAGTCTAAATCTTCCCTCTATAAAATTTAATTATGAGAATTGATGACTGCTATATGTTTGAGCAATTTAATGGGAATATGGGTTCTCAAACTGTAGGCCCCACATCGACATAAATCAACAAGGATCGACAAGTTGTAATCAATAATTCAAAACTCCATCTAGACATTTGGTCTGAGACAAAGCAGTATACTATTTTGTGTTGAAATTACAGCAATCCAAGGTGTTTGCATTGATCAGAATCGGGTAATGAAGTGTGGTTGACTAATAAAAGTAGGAAATAAAATACTTCCTGAATAAATGTATTGTGATCTCCTTCACCCACGCATCCCCAAACCTTATTGCTGGTGCTTCTCTTTCCCTTCAAAGCACTTAAGGAATTAGAAAAGATGATTCTTATTTTTACTTCTTATTTTCCACTTTTTGCCATCACTCCAAGGATTATTTTCTGCTTTCAAACTTGACTGAAATCACTTATGTTGAAGTGACCAATGACCTTCTCCTTTCCAAGGTCAGTATAAGCCTCCCTGACTTCTTTGATTTGCCCTGGTAACATCTCTTCCTTCACACATCGTATTCTGTCTTCTGGTTTAACTCCTCCTCTCTGGACATTTCTCTGAGTCTTCCTTCTTCTTCTATGAGAACATGTTCTCCTGGGTTCCATTCTTATTTCTTCTTCCTCATTCTACATTCCCCCCCTCAATCATCTCATCCTGACTTGAACTAACATTTATATGATAATTTTGAAAATTTTTCTGGTTCAGATTCCTGAGAGTCAACCTTCCATTTTTGTCTCCTGAATTTTCTTACCTGGATGTCTCAGTGGAGAAAAATGTTGCATGCCCACCCAAGCTCTTGTTTGCTTTCTTGTATTTTACCAGGCACATATTTGCTAGCTTTCCCTGCAGGTATGTGAAGTCACATGATAGGTGAATGGCCAGTGAATGTGGGTGGCATCAAGAACACATCACCTCTGGTTTTGGTCTCTGTGATGTGCTACATGAGCCTCCAAATTCTCTTTCCTGAGTGCATTGGAGGATGGTAATGTCACAAGGTTTACCGGTCAGGAACTTTCAACCCAACTTTGCTGAAGTGAAGAAAAAATTTGTAGTAGGCCACTGAAAATTGGGGTTGTAGTTACAGCAGGAAGACTACTCTGATCATTGCAATGTAATGAAGGACTCAATATCTCTGAAAGAGAAGTCATTTTGTTCTCCCAAAAAAATTTCCCCATCTCAGTGAATGGGATCTCCCAAGTTAGCCAAACCTGAAAATGTAGACTCTCAAAATTTGTGTTCCAATTTTATCCCTGCCTCTAGTTTCTTACCAAGACATCTTAACAAACTCCTTAACACTTTCAGGGACTTTCTAGATCATTTACTAATGATTACCTAGTTCAGGCACTAATAGATTCTAACTGCAGTGTAAATATACTTACAAAACAATAAAACAAAGGAAAAAATGGGGAAAGATGTGAAAGGCTATTAACAAAAGAAGACAATGGCCAATAAACAGGTGAAAAATAGCTCTATTTAATGGGTATTGAAAAAATTTAAAAGCTTAATGGCAGGAAGTCTATTAAAAATTTAAACTGGTACAATCTTTTGGGGGAGTGCATAGTAATCTAATGAAGTAATCGATGCATATGACCTAGAAGTTATATGCCTTAACTATTACTCAGGTGTATGAGCATACCTGTACACTTAGGCATTTTGCAGCATTGTTCTCAATACCTCCAGTTGGGAATAATTCTCATGTCCAGCAAAAGAACAATGGACAAATAAATCAAGGTCCGTTCATGCAATGGAATGCAATACTACAAGAAATTAATATGAGTGTATCCTAGTATGGATGAATCTCAAATAACAAATGCAGAGAAATGCAAAATGCCATTTCAGAATAGTGATTATTCCTTGGAGAAAAGTGATGGGGAATGATGGATTAGAAATATATAGAGGGGGGAGTTTCAAGATGGCGGCCTAGAGGGTGGCTGCATTTCATGTTGCTCCAGGACTCAGGATTCAAAAGAGGAGATATTGAGAGACTTGGGACCAACTCAAAGCAGCCGGGTGAGTCTCTCCCGTTGGGGAGGCGTCCCGGATGGGGAGATAGTCCCAGAACGCAGGGAACTTTGTGAAGTAGAGCTGCTGGCGAGACACCCCTCCCCCCACTGGAGCAGTGAACTCGGACAACTGGGAGTGTCGTAGAGGAGGCCGCTCAGCACAGCGCTGGGACTCCGGCGGCTGCCCAGAGGAGTAGTGGCGAGGAGAGCTGTTTGGACTCAGAGCGACCACCCCTGAACACTGGGGACCTGCCCGGAGGAGCGGGGGGAGGAGGAGTGTGGCAGCTTGGATTCGGAGTGACTGCACCAGAGCTACAGGTGGTTGCCAGAGGAGGAGCTGCGTGGCGAGATGTTTGGACTCAGACCACTTCTGAACGCCAGGGCCTGCCCGGAGGTGTAGGAGGAGGAAAAGGAGGAGCGCGGCGGGTCATTTGGTCTCGCAGTGACTGAGTTGGAGCTCCAGGCGGATGCTCAGAGGAGGAGGCGATTGGTGAGTTGTTTGGATTCAAAGCAACCGCTCCTGAACACCGGGGGCTGACTGAGAAGCATGGTGGGTCGCTTGGTCTCGAGTGGCCTCACCAGAGCTCCGGGGCGGCTGCCCGGAGGAGGCGTGCAGCAGGTCACGTGGACTCAGAGCGAATCAGAGTGACTCAGAGTGACTGCTTCTGAACTCCTGGGGGGTTACCTGGAGGAGGAGGAGGAACGGGGCGGGTCACTTGGACTCGGAGTGACTGCCAGGGCTACGGGTAGTTGGTGGGAGGAGGAGGCACGTAGTGAATTGCTTGGACTCGTAGTGACCGCACCTGAACACCGGGCGGCTGTCTGGAGGAAGAGGCGTGCGGCGGGTCTTTGGGACTCAGAGCGATTGTACGGGGCCCCAGGTGGCTGCTCACAGGAGGGGCCACACAGCCAGGTGATTAAGTGCAGAGCAGGGTCCCAGGACCTAGGAGGCTTCTTGGTGGAAGAGCCACAAAGAGACATGCTTGGGGGCGGAGCGAAGGTTCCTGGACTGCGGGTAGATTCTCTGAGGAGGGGCAGCCTAAGGAGATTCATCTGCGAAGGGTGAGGCTCCCAGGCCCAGGAGGTAGGGCCGGGCCCCTGGGAACTTTGCAGAGGAAGGCAGCCAGCCCAGGCAGTAGCTGTAAAGTGAGGGGAACCTCTAGGAGGGAACTGACCAGCGAGAACTCCCCACCGCATGAGTCTTCCCTGCCGGGTGAGGTTTCCCCACAAGGAGGGTAAAACCAGAGACACAGGCCCAAACAGGCCTTGCCTCAGCCCGCAGCCTAGTTCCCCTTTGGATGACCATTGGTCAACAAGTGAAGGCACCTCTACCCACTAGCAGGGAATATACCCCACCTGAAGGCCACCACTCCTAGAGAGGCAGCTTCCTTGTGGAGCACCACATTATCAACTTCCTCCAAGACTTCAGCCTACTGAAGGCTAAGAGGGGATGTATATAGAAATCTTCAGGGACATTGTAAGTTGGTGGAGGAAATCTGCAATATCTCAGCGGTCAACTGATACCTGAACAATATGAGAAAACAAGGAAAGAAAATGCTGCAAACAAATCTAGATGTTACATCAATAAAACCCAATGACAGCATGGCAGAAGAAATGACAGAAAAGGAGTTCAGAATGTACATAATTACAATGATCAGGGAAGCAAACAATGAGATGAAAGAGTAAATGCAGGCATTGAATGATCGCACCAATCGACAGTTAAAAGAGCAAATACAGGAAGCAAAAGATCATTTCAATAAAGAGTTAGAGATATTGAAAAAAAACCAAACAGAAATCCTTGACATGAAGGAAACAATAAACCAAATTAAGAACTCCATAGAAAGCATATCCAGTAGGATAGAACACCTGGAAGACAGAACCTCAGACGTTGAAGACAAAATATTTAACCTTGAAAACAAAGTTGAACAAACAGAGAAGATGGTAAGAAATCATAAACAGAATCTACAAGAACTATGGGATATCATGAAAAGGCCAAATTTAAGAATTATTGGGATTGAGGAAGGCTTAGAGAAACAAACCAAAGGAATGAACAATCTATTCAATGAAATAATATAAGAAAATTTCCCAAATCTGAAGAATGAAATGGAAAATCAAATTCAAGAGACTTATAGGATTCGAAATACACAAAATTACAACAGACCCACACCAAGGCACATTATAATGAAAATACCTAACATACAAAATAAAGACAGAAATTTAAAGGCTGTGAGGGAAAAGAATAAAACTATATACAATAAACAAAATTGATAAACCTTTAGCCACACTAACAAAGAGAAGATGAGAGAAAACCCAAATCACTAAAATTTGGAATGAACAAGGAAATATCACAACAGACAGGATTGAAATACAAAACATAATTAGAAGCTATTTTGAAAATCTATATTCCAACAAAATAGAAAATTTCGAAGACATCAGCAGGTTTCTAGAGACATATGAATTGCCTAAACTGAACGAGGAGGACATACACACACAATTTAAATAGACCAATTTCAAGTACTGAAATAGAAGAAGTCATCAAAAGCCTACCAACAAAGAAAAGTCCGGGACCAGATGGGTTCTCAGCCGAGTTCTACAAAACCTTTAAAGAAGAGCTCATTCCAATACTTCTCAAAGTATTCCATAAAATAGAAGAGGAGGGAACCCTCCCAAACTCATTCTATGAAGCCAATATCACAATGATACCTAAACCAGACAGAGACTCATCAAGGAAAGAAAATTTCAGACCAATATCCTTAATGAACATCGACACAAAAATTCTCAACAAAATTTTAGCAAATTGCATACAAAAACATATTAAAAAGATAGTGCACCATGATCAAGTGGGTTTCATCCCAGGGATGCAAGGTTGGTTCAACATCAGGAAATCAATAAATGTAATTCACCATATCAATAGACTTAAAGTCAAGAATCACATGATTATTTCAATAGATGCAGAAAAAGCATTTGATAAAATACAGCACCCCTTCATGCTCAAAACACTAGAAAAAATAGGGATAGTGGGAACATTCCTTAACATTGTAAAGGCCATTTATGCTAAGCCCATGGCTAATATCATTCTACATGGTGTAAAACTGAAAGCATTCCCCCTAAAAACTGGAACAAGGCCCGGATGCCCTCTTTCACCACTTCTATTCAACATCGTTCTTGAGACTCTAGCCAGAGCAATTAGACAAACCAAAGAAATTAAAGGGATACGAATTGGAAAAGAAGAACTCAAACTATCCCAGTTCGCTGATGACATGATTATATATTTAGAGGAACCTGGAAATTCCACCAGAAAACTCTTAGAACTCATAAGTGAATTCAGTAAAGTGGCAGGTTACAAGATCAATGCTCATAAATCCAATGCATTTTTATACATAAGTTATGAATCTTCAGAAAGAGAAATTAGGAAAACTACCCCATTCACAATAGCATCAAAAAAAATAAAATACTCGGGAATCAATCTCACAAAAGAGGTGAAAGACCGCTACAATGAGAACTACAGAACACTAAAGAAAGAAATTAAAGACAACCTTAGAAGATGGAAAGATCTCCCATGTTCTTGGATAGGAAGAATTAATATTGTCATAATGGCCATACTACCTCAAGTGCTATACAAATTCAATGCAATTCCAATTAAAATCCCAATGACGTACCTTACAGAAATAGAGCAAGCAATTATGAAATTCATCTGGAAGAATAAGAAACCCAGAATAGCTAACACAATCCTTCGCAGGAAGAGTGGAACAGGTGGTATTGCAATACCAGATCTTCAACTCTACTACAAAGCAATAGTAACAAAAACGGCATGGTATTGGTACCAAAATAGAAAGGTAGATCAATGGTACAGAATAGAGGACACGGACACAAACCCAAATAAATACAATTTTCTCATACTAGACAAAGGTGCCAAAAATATGCAATGGAGAAAAGATGGCCTCTTCAACAAATGGTGCTGGGAGAATTGGAAATTCATATGCAACAGAATGAAACTAAACCCATATCTCTCACCCTGCACGAAACTAAACTCAAAATGGATTAAGGACCTCGGAATCAGACCAGAGACCCTGCAGATTATAGAAGAAAAAGTAGGTCCAGATCTTCAACATGTTGGCTTAGGACCAGACTTCCTTAACAGGACTCCCATAGCACAAGAAATAAGAGGAAGAATCAATAACTGGGATAGATTCAAACTAAAAAGCTTTCTCTCAGCTAAGGAAACTATCAGCAATGTGAAGAGAGAGCCTACAGAGTGGGAGAAAATCTTTGCCAATCATACTTCAGATAGAGCACTAATCTCCAGAATATATAAAGAACTCAAAAAACTCTACACCAAGAATACAAATAATCCAATCGACAAATGGGCTCGGGAAATGAATAGACACTTCACAGAAGAAGATCTACAAGCAATCAACAGACATATGGAAAAATGTTCAACATCTCTAGTAATAAGAGAAATGCAAATCAAAACCACCCTAAGATTCCATCTCACCCCAATTAGAATGGCGATTATCAAGAATGCAAGCAACAACAGGTGTTGGCGAGGATGTGGGGAGAAAGGTACACTCATACATTGCTGGTGGGGCTGCAAATTAGTGCAGCCACTCTGGAAAGCAGTGTGGAGATTCCTTAGAAAACTTGGAATGGACCCACCATTTGACCCAGCTATCCCACTCCTTGGCCTATACCCAAAGGATCTAAAATCAGCATACTACAGAGATACAGCCACATCAATGTTCATAGCTGCTCAATTCACAATAGCCAGATTGTGGAACCAACCTAGATGTCCTTCAATTGATGAATGGATAAAGAAACTGTGGTATATATATATACAATGGAATATTACTCAGCCATAAAGAATGATAAAATTATGGCATTTGCAGGCAAATGGATGAAATTGGAGAATATCATGCTAAGTGAGATAAGCCAATCTCAAAAAGCCAATGGATGAATGATATCGCTAATAAGTGGATGATGACACATAATGGGGGGAGGGAAAGGTTAGTGTTAGGGTTAGAGTTAGGGTTAGGGAGGGGGGCAAGAATGGAGGAAGGAAGCACTGTATAGAGGGTAAAGAGGAGTGGGAGGGGTGGGGGGAAGGGAAAAAACAGCAGAATGAATCAAACAACATTACTCTATAAATTTATGATTACACAAATGGTATGCCTTTATGCCATGTACAAACAGAGAAACAACATGTATCCCATTTGTTTACAATAAAAAAAATTAAAATAAAATAAATTAAAAAAAAAGAAATATATAGAGGGCATTAAGTGTATTGTCAATACCTTTGTGAAGCAGCATAGTTACTCTGTTGTATTACTCTTCTTCATAAATCTTTGTCTTAAATGTTTCATGACAAGGAAAAAAAAAACAAAACAATGAGTCAAAATGTTGTAAGAAAGAATATTTGGTGTGATTTTTGAATATGGAGAAATTGTCTGATTGCATTGGTGTTCAGATCCCTACTGGATAATTCTCTAGAAAGTTGATCATAAAAACAATATTATTTAACAGAAGAGAAAGGGAAGGGCTAACCACTTGATTTTCTCTCCTCTCTCTAAACTTCCCTTAGAGAGAAGGAAGTGCTGTGTTTGCATGGTATTTTGGGAGGAAGTTTCCTTGGATTAGTCTGTGACTATTGAGCAATTTCATTTAGACTCAAGGGGACTTTATATCTGAACGTGCATAAAAAAGCAATTAAGTAAATACTTGACCAGAAAAATGAGCTTTGAATGTGCCAGTCTGTCATTATAACTAGGAAATGCCTTCAAAAAATTTTAGCCTTCTGAAATCCTAAATGTAGCAGATCTGTGTGAAGATGCTGACGGCTTTTCCAGATTGCACACACCTTGATGTCATTGGAGTCTGACTTGCTAATTAAGCTAATATACTCTGCCAGTGATGTTTATTAACAGATTTTTGAATTTAGCCCTGATGCTTCTGCATATGTTTTATTTTAGACTGAACACATCTCCACATTGGACTGTCAATATTTTCTATTGCAATGATAAAAGAACTGCAACTGGGACACAAGATAAAAGACATCCCATCAAGCACCAGATCACATAACCATCCCAGAGACTGCTTTGTGCTACTTTGTCCGCCATTAAAAGGAATTCTAGGGAGTTCTGCAGTGAAAGCAATGGATTGATAATTAGAGTTCTTGAATTTCCTTCCAGCTTTACAAACTCATTGTCTGGTGACGTTGCAAGTAGCTTTGAATAGCTCAGTTTTATGTACTAGAATGTTAAAAGGTTTATAGTACTCACAGGGGTATAGCAAGACTTAATAAATGTTTAGAAATTCCTATTAATAAGCAGCTTTTCTTCCAAAGGATTCAGGATACTAAAACTAATTTGTTACTATCTACTTATTAAGTGCTAGATGACAAATATTTTTACTGAGTTTTGAAATTCTGGGAAAGAAATTGAGAGGCATAATTATTGTTGGTAGTGAACAGCACACAAGATGAGTAATGTGAAAAAACTCCTTCAAATCATTACTGTAGCAGGTTTTAGCTATTTCACTGTAGGAGTGGGTAAAGATATTGTCTACATTGGAAGGAGCCAGTCCCCACCTTGCATGGGCAAAGCCAGTACATATAGCTGGACCTTCAGAATGGGCATTCAGAATGGACTCTCAAGGTGTTAAGAATAAAGAGAATAAGAATAAGAAGAATAAATAGATAATTTGTATCTAGAATAGTCACTTTCAAGAACCACAAAATGCCCAGGAAATATCCTAGTGGCTCAGGAAGGCACCTGCCCTTTGATAGAGAAGTGAGTGGTTAAAATAGTTAAAGACTTGGAAGAGTACGGAACACTACAGAAATACTTTCAACATGTCACTCCCAAAGATTGCTAGAACTACCACCTAAGGTCTGAAGACAGGTCCAAGCACTATGGCTAGGACTCTGGTTGTTTCTAACATCACTAAATTTGCTTTGTGTCTTGGTCCTCAGTTTGACCATGTCAGCACCCACTCTTCCTTCAGAAAAGTTGGACTTTGTCTTAGAAAGAAAGTTTTTTTTTTTCCTTTCTTATATCCAAGTGGGTTCCACCATTGCCTACCTGCCTGTCTACCTTAAAATTTGAAGGGAGCCACTAAATAACACTAGAACAAAAATGCATTTACTATGATTTACTATAGTTGCTAGATAAAACAAAGGATTATCTTTTGAAATGCAATGCAAAATTCTTTAGTTTCTAAAGCATTTTTATACTCTGATGATCCAAAGTAAGAGACAAATGGCCCATTTTTAAAATACCTTTATTTTGTTTATTTTTCTGTGGTGCCGAGAATCAAACCCAGTGCCTCACATGTGCTAGGCAAGTGCTCTACCACTGAGCCACAACCCCTGCCTCAAATGATCCCTTTTTATACCCATGTTTCCAAGTACATATTTGCTCCTTTCAAAGCAAATTTTGTATGCCAAGAACCATCTAGGGCCCTCCAAGTCTTAGGTTCTTGAGATTCTAATGGTAAAGAATCTAGAAAATTTGAAGAAGTCTTATTTAAGACCTGTATTGTTTGGATTCCAAATGAATGAAAATCCATTTTATATGGCTTACACTTAATGGGGGTTGTATTTGACTAAAAAAAATAAAATAAAATAAAATAAAACTGCAGGTGAGGGCATGATATAACCAAGCTCAGAAACATCTGGAACTAGGAACTTGAGTGCAGTAGGACTTTTTCTTTACCTCTTGTCTTTGCTTTTCTTTGAGTTCCATTATCATTCTCTTTGCTTTTAGATCACTGCCACAGCTATACTGACATATCATCTCTAACATCTAATTAAAAAAAAATCCCAGGGAAAAGTTTTCATAAGTCTGGGTTGAGATGTTGGTATGAAGAGTAAAAAAACCCGACACTCCTAGGAGAATCACATGGCTAAAGCACAGACAAGAGCAGCTCGCCAGATAAGTTGGGCATCCTTCTTAGAAGAAATGAATTCAGGATAGAGAAGAGGTGTCCATAGTAAAATCTCACTTATGGTATTGGCACCAAAATAGACAGGTAGATCAATGGTACAGAATAGAGGACATGGACACAAACCCAAATAAATACAATGTTCTCATACTAGACAAAGGTGCCAAAAATATGCAATGGAGAAAAGATAGCCTCTTCAACAAATGGTGCTGGGAAAACTGGAAATCCATATGCAACAGAATGAAACTAAACCCCTATCTCTCACCCTGCACAAAACTCAACTCACAATGGATCAAGGACCTTGAAATCAGACCAGAGACTCTGCATCTTATAGAAGAAAAAGTAGGTCCAAATCTTCACCTTGTTGACTTAGGATCAGACTTCCTTAACAGGACTCCCATAGCACAAGAAATAAAAGCAAGAATCAATAACTGGGATAGATTCAAACTAAGTAGCTTTCTCTCTGCAAAGGAAACTATCAGCAATGCGAAGAGAGAGCCTACAGAGTGGGAGAATTTCTTTGCCTCTCATACTTCAGATAGAGCACTAATCTCCAGAATCTATAAAGAACTCAAAAAACTCTACACTAAGAATACAAATAACCCAATCAACAAATGGGCTAAGGAAGTGAACAGACACTTCACAGAAGAAGATGTACAAGCAATCAACAGATATATGAAAAAATGTTCACCATCTTTAGTAATAAGAGAAATGCAAATCAAAACTACACTAAGATTCCATCTCACCCCAATTAGAATGGCTTTTATCAAGAACACAAGCAACAACAGGTGTTGGCGAGGATGTGGGGAAAAAGGTACACTCATACATTGCTGGTGGGACTGCAAATTAGTGCAGCCACTCTGGAAAGCAGTGTGGAGATTCCTTAGAAAATTTGAAATGAACCTACCATTTGACCCAGCTATCCCACTCCTCGGCTTATACCCAAAGGACTTAAAATCAGCATACTACAGAGATACAGCCACATCATTGTTCATAGCTGCTCAATTCACAATAGCCATACTGTGGAACCAACCTGGATGCCCTTCAATTGATGAATAGATAAAGAAACTGTGGTATATATATACAATGGAATATTATTCAGCTATAAAGAATAATAAAATTATGGCATTTGCAGGCAAATGGATGCAGTTGGAGAATATCATGTTAAGTGAGATAAGCCAATCTCAAAAATCCAAGAGGAATGATCTCACTGATAAGCGGATGATGACACTTAATGGGGGGTGGGAGTGGTACAAGAAAGGAGGAAGGAGGAACTGTATAGAGGGAAAAGAGAGGTGGGAGGGGTGGGGGGAAGGAAAAAATAATGGAATGAATCAAACATCATTACTTTATGTAAATGTATGAATATGCAAATGGTATGCTGTTACTCCATGTACAAACAGAAACAATATGCATCCCATTTGTTTACAATAAAAATAAATTTAAAAAAAATCTCACTTAGTTCTTTACAATTTACAATTTACAGTTGAGAGAAGAGACTTCAAGCGGGGTAGTGATTGATTCAGAGTCATGCAGTTCCTCAGTGAGAGAACAGTGTTGGACCTTGGCTTCCCGTTGAGACAGGACCACCACACCAGATTAAAAGCCTAGGCTAGAGCTTGGTTTTTGGTTTAGGCTGCCTGACTAGAAGTCTCCCTTCATGCTTGGATGTTACCATGACTACCCTAACATTAGTCAGCCCCAATGAGTTGTTTTTGAACCCAAGCAATTCTTTGCTTACGGAACAAATACAGGACAAACTCAGGTTAACAAACACACCATCCCATTATGGGAATAGAAAAATTCAAATTGTACACTTGCAATTGAGTCAGAAAAAGATAACAATTAAGAGGGACAAGATCAGTCAATCAGTTAACATCTACTCATTGAGCATCTTCGATAACCATGTACTGTGTTAGGTTTTTTTAGTTACAGAAAGGAGAAGGAAAAAGAGATGGTTTAACTAATCACAAAACACTAAACATGAGAGTACACAGAATAATAAAATGTTATGTTTGCATGTGTATGTGTAAATGATTGGAGGGTGTGGTTTTGAAAGTTTTCCTTGTGGAATATTCTGACACTATTAAATAGGTCAGGAACTGGTTAATTTTGAGAGTTGATTCCTGAATGCCCTTGTTTCCACCTCTCCTATGATTATCTAGTTTAAGAACTCACTCTGAATGGAGTTCAAGACCTCAGTGTAAGACCTGAAACTTTCAAACTACTGGAGGAAAAAGAGAGGAAAGACTTTAAGATATTGGCCCAGGAAGTAATTTCCTGAGTAAGACTCCAGCAGCAGAGGGAATAAAAGTAGGGATTGAAAAATGGACTACTCAAATTAAAAAGCTTCTGCACAGCAGAGGAAGTAATCAGCAGAAAGAAGAAACAACCTACAGAATAGGAGAAAATCTTTACCTGAAATTCATGTGACAAAGGATTAATATCCAGAATATATAAAGATCTCAAAAAGACTAACAAGAAAAGAACAAGCAATCCAATCAACAAGTGGGTCAATGATCTGGGCAAAAATTTTCAAAAGAAATAAAAAACAGTCAATAATTATATTTAAACATGTTCAACATATTTAGCCATCAAAACCATCTTGAGGTTCTATCAAACCCCAATCAGAATGTCTATTATCAAAAAACAAAAAGTAAAAATTGTTGAGGATGTAGAGACTAAGGAGCCTCTATACACTGTTGGTGGAAATGTAAATTGATATAGCCACTTTGGAAGACGATATAAGGGTTCCTCAAAAAATTAAAAATAGAACTACTGTATGATCCAACCATACTACTCCTGGGAGAATAAAAGTCAGCATAGAAAAGAGACACCTGTACACACATAATACACACACACACACACACACACACACACACACAAGCGGCAGTATTATTCAGCCATAAAGAAGAATGAAACCATATCATTTGCAGGAAGATGTAAAGAACTGTAGGACATCATGTTAAATAAAATAAACCAGACACAGAAAGAGAAATATCATGCATGGAAACCAAAATATAAAAGAAGACATGAAAGTGGAAGAGGGAAATCTCAGGGAAGAGGATCTCTCAGGGAAGAGGAAGGGGATCAGGAAGAGCAGGGGGTAAGGAGAGGAGGGCAGGAGAAGGTGTAGGGAGGCTGTAATCAAAACATGATCTATGAGTATATGTCAATGACACAATGAAACCCATTAATTTGCATAATTTATATGCGTTAATAATTGCAATAAAATTTAACACTAAACTTAGAAATTATCTTTCTGTTTGTTTCTTCTGAATTCTGTATTTATCCTTTTGTGTTATTATATTTTTCTAAGTATGTAGAGGATACTGTGTTATAAATCTCATTTTATTTCTTCATTTCTTACTTGGCACCTCTCTGATTATATCTCCTTATATTACCAGACATACCTCTTATCCATGGCTTCTCACTGCTATTTAGCCCTTGGGAATTTGTATCCACCACATTTTACCTGCCCATTCTCCAAGGGTGGAAGCTCTATTTGTTTGCTCGGGTTGCCATAACAAAATATCACAAAGTGAATTAAATATCAGGAAATCCAGGATCAAGGCACCAGTAAGGTTGATGTCTGGTGAGGACTCTCACAGGGGATGCAGATGGCCTTTCTTTAGTGCTTGCACAAAGAACAAGAAAATGTTTTTGTGTCCCTTCTTCTAAGGACACTAGTACCATCAATTAAGTCTCCACCTGTCTGAGCTCATTTAACCTTAATTGCCTCCTTAAAGGCCCTTTCTTCAAATATGGTAACATTTTAAGGTAGGAATATAATATATAAATTTGGTGGTGTGAATTCAGATAATAACAGAGGCTCAGATTGCTTCCAGCTTCCCATTTTATTTAGGGAGACAGCCTCACTGAGACTTTTTCATTATTTGGTTTGCCAGGTTATTTTTAATAACCCTTAAAAATTGTTATGCATATCTCTTTATGTACTATATTAGTACATCATGAATTCTTGACTGATTCCAATGCTAGAGAGCCCATGCACTCCTAAAGGTAGAAGACAAGCTCACTGTAGCCACTCAAGGATCCAGGTTGATAGCAACTTCAACTCATCCATTCTATTATCACTGCAGCAGTAGAAAGAGAACAAACAGGAGAAGTTAATGTTAAACGTGTCATGTCTGCTCACATTGGTCAAAGCACATCACATGTCACACCTACATTCAAAGGTGGAAGAAAGAAGTAATGCGGGCTTTATGTGCCTGGAAGAGAGCAGCCAGAACTATTTGAAAAGTAGCTTTAATTTCCACAATGTGTAATCAGGAGTGAGATTTCTCCATGATAGGGGTATGTTTTATCCTTCATTTGCTTTAGTGTGACTTGACTGCACTCTGTAATGGCTCTACCAGTTTAACTTCCTACTAGCAGTATGGAAGGGGTTGATATCTTCACCAACGCTTGGCATTACTCAGTTTTTAAAATTTGCCATGGAATGGATGCAAACCCATATCTCACCTTTCATTTATCTGACTAACATTTTGAATATGACATTTTAATGTTTATTTGTGGATTTCCCTTTTGTTAAATATCTATTCCCGTCCTTTGCCTATTCTTCTCTTGGTTTTTCTGGCTTCGTATAAATTTGTAGTTCCTTTTTTATTCTAGATATTAATCTCTTAGCAGTTTTAGACACTGCAAATTTTGTTGACCATTCTGTCATTGATCTATTAACTTTTTTCATCCATTTATGTATGATGTGTCAAAATGCATTCTACTGTCATATATAAGTAATTACAACAAATTAAAAAAACTATTCATGACAGCATTTTTTAACAAAAATTCTATCACTTTAACATTAAATTTGATATAATTTAAAATTGTCCTTTATTTTTTGGTCTATGATTTGTACATTTCAAGTTACTTTTTAAGAATAACTTTCCCATTGTTCACAAACATATTTTTAAAATGTTTTTTCTTCTATGGAGCCTATAGATTTATTTTTCAAGTTTAGGTCTTTACCTGGGACCTAATTTTATATGTAGGGATATACAGAGAAAAGTTTCATTTTCTTTTGATTCTGAGAGTCTTACCAAGTGAGATATACTTTTCTCATTGATTTGGTGGTACCATTATTACTGTACATTAAGTACCCATATCTTCATGTTTCTGCATATTTTCATTGCATAATTTCTCTTCATTTTCCACTAAGAACACACTGCTTTTAAAACGATGGTTGTGGCATAACCTAATACCCAGTAAAGAAAAATCATTCTACTTATCTCTTCTTTCGGATTAACTTACTGATTGATAGATATTTATTCAGTCAAACAAACTTTAAATTCCTTAAGAAATGGAAATAAGCAATTGACTTTGAATTTAGAGGTTAATTTAATGGACATTTTCTTTCTTGCCCAAAGGTTAATGACTCAATGACTCCAATTCTAGTCCATGCGCTTTATTACATATTTAAAACATTTTCCATATAAACACTGTGTTCTTTGTTTTTTGTTTGATCTTATGTGGCCACTTTGCTGAACTTTATTATTGGATTGAACCATATAATAATTCCTATCTTTCTTTGTTTCAAAGCAGTTACTACTTCTATAAATAATGACAATTTTACTCGTTCTATTTTAAATCTTACCACTTTTTTCTTTCATTACCTGGTTTGCCAGGACTTTAGGACCATGTTACACATTAGCAGTGAGAGTGGACACACTAATCTCATTCCCAGTCTTGAAGACGGTGGACTTAAAGACCTTTTGTTAAAAGTAAGGCATGCTGCTGGGTGCAGTGGCACAGGCCTTCAATCTTAGCAGTTTAGGAAGCTGAGGCAGGAGGATTGAGAGTTCAAAGCCAGCCTCAGCAACTTAGCAAGGCTCTAAGCAACTCAGTGAGATCGTCTCTCTAAATAAAATTTAAAAATAGGGCTGGGGATGTGCTTCAGTGATAGAATGCCTCTGGGTTCAATCCTCAGTCCAGAAAAAAAAAAAAAAAAAAAAGAAAGAAAAAGAAAAAATGAAAAAAAAAGAAAAAAATGAAAGAAAGAAAGAAGAAAAAGAGTAAAGTGTGCTGTATATCTTTGGTGCATGATCTTTTGAGGTGAATGAGTTTTCCTTTAAATCCTATTTGCTAACCTTTTTTCTTTTTTTTAAATTTTAAATACATCCAATGCTTATTCTGAATCAAAAGAGATAACCTCATTTTCCCTTTTTAATCTGCTAATGTAGTAAATTAGGTAATGTATTTTCTCATGTCAGTCTTCTTCATGTTCCTAGTATAAACCATAGTTTGCCCTTATTTATGTTATATTAAGTACATTTTGTATCCGTTAACTCAGAGTCAAATTCCTTAAAATGTCTCACAAGCCTCCACTTAGAAGTTGCTCTCTCCTCTGCCTCCCACATGGCATCTCTCACTTAATTTCCTCCAACTTGCCTCATGTGCTCTTAGCTCCGGGCACCCTGTCCCCTCTGTTCCCCCAGCTGGCTGAGCACTTTTGCATATCATTGTCTTTGCATCTGTAGCTCTTTCTGCCTACACACACTTCCTTCAGATATACAAATGCTCACTCCCCCACCATCTTCAGATTTACACACATTTCCATCTTCTCATTGAGGCCTGCCCTGGTATTTTTATCTAAATGGATAACCCACCCACTCCTGCTATTTTTTTGCGGGGGAGGGAGTTCAGGGAATTGAACCATGGAGCCAAACCCCCAGTCCTTTTTTATATTTTTTTAAGAGACAGGGTCTCACTGAGTTGCTTAGGGCCTCACTAAATTGCTGAGGCTGGCCTCAGCCTTCCCAAACCACTGGGATTACAGGCATGTGCCACTGTGCCCGGCTCCACTCCCACTTCTCTTTATCCCCTTTCTTTGCTGTATTTTACTGAATTAACTGTATTTTCTTATTTTCTGTATTCTTGAGGCTCTGTCATGTTTAGAGAGGTGACTATTCTTCCCAGGGTTACTCGCCTCTTAGAAATAGCTAAAGGCTCTCCCATGAGCACAGCTTTCACCCACAAACTATCATCGACCCAGAGTTCACACACCTGGCCATTTTCTTTATCAAGTTCCCTACACAGCAGTATTTTCCTTGATTTCAGTCAACCGGCCAGGTACCAGTCAACTAGGAATAGGCTCTCTTCCGTAAAGTAGATGATCCAAAGCTGCTTCTGTGGCCCAATAAAGACGGTGCCCCTGCATGGTGGGTCAGATGTCCAGCTTCTAGGAATCTGTGAGTGTGGACTTCTTCCTTCATGACAATCATTTCCATGTACATGTGTCTTACTATAACTGATTTAAATAAATCCCAGATACAAGTTATAGACAATTTATTACATATGTCTTAATGTTTACTATAAGTAAATATTATAAATAAGTAATACCCAACTAGAATGCAAAGTTTCATAAAGCAAGAATTTATTTTGGTTAGTTTTCTTCACTTCTATATTTCCATTATCTAGGATAATCCCCATTGAATACTGGCCCTTCAATAAATATTTATGAGATGAATGAATGAAATATTAATGAGTAAAATGAATCTATAATCTTCCTTTCAAGTACTGGTTCCAAAGCCAGACAAGGAATATAAGAGGCAATCAATGTTGACATTTTGACATATTTTCTATTATTCAATTTACATATTTTTTATTTACAGTTAATGTTTTCATCTGAAGACACTTATTTTAATGTTTGTTGAGCAACTGCTTACTATGTATAATTCTGTACTAGGTACTGGTCCGGCACAGATGACAAAAATAAATGCTACTAATTTTTGCATTGTTTTTTGATTTTCTATTTATTATATTATGAGAAATTCCTCTTTTTTAAAAAATAAAATTTCCATGAAAATTAATTTTGATGATTGTGTATCATATGAGTTAAACAATTTCCTATTCCATTTTACAGACCATGAAAACTTTGTTTATAGATACAAATTTTAAATTGGTTGCCAGTAATTTAAAAGTTGATTGACTTAAAATGAAATAATTCAAATTTCTAGTTTCTGTAGAAAAATAGGAAATTGTACAAACAGGAGGCTATTCTCCCCAAAGGAAATTAATTGATACTTAGAAATGAATGGCAGCATCTAATTTAGACTGGGTATTAGCTTTTCAATAGAGTTTTCTTTCATCTGCCTGATTTTTTTTTTCAAATTTATTAACTGACTGGCCTCTGTTCATTTTGAATTTTGTGCCCTCTGTACAGAATATTCCATTATATGGATGTATCATAATTTTCTTAGCTATTGCCTAAAGGTTAACCAATTAGATTATTGTTAAATTTTCACTGCTATAAACAATGAATAAATCTGGGTCTATGTGTCACATTCTTTCCTTAGGGTAGATTTTCCTAACAGGGAAATAACTAAGTCATAGGGCAGGGAATTTTTAATTGCTTTTCAAAAAGATTATGTTTTTCTGCTCACAGTTATTTTTGATGCTGCACTTTTCAGTGATTGTTTACTGCAGCAGCATTTCAGAATGTTTTAATTTTTGCTAATATAATAAGCAAAAATCATCTTTTAATTTGAATTTCATTGGTTACCACTGAGATTAAACAGTTTCTATATTTTTGCCGCACTGTTTGCAGGTTGCTCTCAATTTTATGCCACTTATTTGTGCTTGGTATGGGTTCTTTCAACATTAATTAATTATAAATTGGCCTTGTTTGCTATAAATGCTTATTGTTTTAAAATTTAATCTATGTTTTCTTTGATATATAAAAGTTATTACTTTTTAGTGTTCATATAAAGATATTTTCATTTTAAAATTTTATCTATTATTTTTGACTTTGCTCTAAGCTTTTCTCCTCTAAAGACCACTTTAAACAATCACATCTGCATGATACTTTTATGGTTGAAGTTAAACATTTTGGTTTTTGTTACCTTTGTAATCTATTTTGATATAAATTGAGGGAAAATTGTTTTTGTCAGTTTCTATTGTTCTATTTTTACTTGTATCAAATCTGATTCCAAACCTATTTCTTAATCCTCCTCTTCGATGTTTGTGTGTGTTTAATGTGAGTCATGTTGGAATGTACATTAGAGTCTGTGTCAAGGTGAGTTTACTTTATCTCATAAATCTGCCTCTCAGCTCTCATTTCTTTTCATTATTAAGATTTAAAGTATACTTTAGCCCCCAGATTCTTCTAAATACCACTTCTTAGGATTTTACTTTCTAAACATAACCATTCTTATTTTTCTACAAGTAATCTGGATTTTCTTTTTTGTTTTTTGGTGCTGCTGGGGTTTGAACCCAGAGCCTTTTTCATGTTAGGCAAGCACTCTACCACTGAGCTATATTCATCTTGTTGGATTTCTAATTGGGGTTATATCAAACATATAAGTGCACTTGGAAATAATTGCAATATTCACAATAATATTGACATAGGCGTTGAAGAAAATGGTGGTCTCTGTACTTTTTTTGGAGGATGGGGTACCAGGGATTGCATCATGGTCACTTGACCACTGAGCCACATCCCCAGCCCTATTTTGTATTTTATTTAGAGGCAGGGTCTTAACCCTTCACTTTTGCTGAGGCTGCTTTCAAACTCAAGATCCTCCTTCCTCAGCCTCCTGAGCTACTGGGATTATAGGCATGCACTACTGCACTTGGCTTGGTCTCTGTACTTTTAAATATTTTTTGTTATGTCTTTCAGTAACATTTAGTTTCACTTCTCATGAAAATTTAGCACACATTTGGCTACTATTACTCTTAGCTATTTTATATTCTGCTGACATTTTGAAGAGAATATTTTCTGTTTTTAAAATTTGTTCCTTTCAGTTATACATGTCAGTAGAATGTATTTTGACATACATACCGGGAGTATGACTTCCCATTTTTGTGGTTGTATATGATGTGGAGTTATACTGGTTGTGTATTCATACATGAACACGGGAAAGTTATGACCGATTCATTCTACTGTCTTTCCCATTCCCAACCCCCCTCCCTTCCTCTGATTCTACCCTGTCCAGTCTGGTAAACCTCACCCAAACTGCTTACTGCCTATTGTGAGTGAGTCAGCATCTGCATATCAGAGAGAACTTTTGGCCTTTGGTTGTTTGGGTCTGGCTTATTTCACTTAGCATGATATTTTTCAGTTCCATCCATTTACTGGTAAATGCCATAATTTCATTCCTCTTTATGGCTAATATTCCATTGAGTATATAAATCACATTTGCTTTATCCATTCATCTATGGACAGCTTAGCTATTGTAAACTGAGCTGCTATGAACATTGATGTGGCTGCATCACTGTAGTATGCTGATTTTAAGTCCTTTAGGTATAATACCGAGGAGTGGGATAGCTGGGTCAAATGATGGTACCATTCCAAGTTTTCTAAAGAATCTCCATACTGCTTTCCAGAGTGATTGCAGCAGTTTGCATTCCCACCAACAAACATTTATTATTCCCACATCCTTGCCACTATTTATTGTTACTTGTATTCTTGATAATTGCCATTCTGACTGGAGTGAGATGAAATCTCAGTGTAGTTTTAATTTGCATTACTCTAGTTGCTACTGATGTTGAACATTTTTTCATATTTTTGTTGATAGATCATATTTCTTATTCTGTGAAGTGTCTGTTCAGTTCCTTTGCCCACTTATTGATTTGATTATTTAATTTTTTTGTGTTAAGTTTTTAGAGTTATTTATATATCCTGATGATTAATGCTGTATCTGAGGTTCAGGTGGCAAAGATTTTCTCCCATTATGTAGGCTCTCCACATTATTGAATGTTTCCTTTGCTGTGAAGAAGTTTTTTAGTTTAATATCACATTTGTCAATTCTTGATTTTACTTCTTGTGCTTTAGTGGACTTATCTAGGAATTCAGTTCCTAAGCCAACACGGTGAAGATCTGGGCCTTCTTTTTCTTCTAATAGGTGTGGGGTTTCTGGTCTAATGCCTAGGTACTTGATCCACTTTGAGTTAATTTTGTGCAGGATGAGAGATAGGGGTTTAATTTCATTTTGCTACATAAGGATTTCCAGTTTTCCTAGCACCATTTGTCGAAGAGGCTATCTTTTCTCCAATATATGTTAATGGCACCTTTGTCTAGTGTGAGATTACTTTATTTATGCGGGTTTGACTCTGTGTCTTCTGTTCTGTACCATTGGTCTTCATGTCTGTTTTGGTGCCAATGCCATGTCATTTTTGTTACTATAGCTCTGTAGTATAATTTAAGATCTGGTATTATTATGCCTCCTGCTTCACTTTTTGAAGAGAACATTTTCAATTACATCTTCTACCTGTTTATTACTGGTATTTAGAATGTGTTAATATATTTTAGATATTTAAATTTCCTTCTTTATCTCTTTTCAACTTCCCTGTCAACCCAATAATTTTTCTATATAGTCAGTTTTGTAATTCCTAATAGTGATTTTTTCCTCATCTTTCTAAACACTAAAATTCTTATTTTGATCATATTTTTTATTATTTTGGTTACAAATACCAAAACAAAATAAAAAATAGTATATTTCACATCTTTGCCTGGGTTGTGGTTTTAATTGAACTATCTTTATTGTTTCATCTTTGGTATATAGGTACACCTACTGATTTGCCAGTATCTTCATCAGGTTAATGAACTCTCTCTTTTTCTAGTTTATTAGTTATTGAAATTAAGCTTAATTCACTGCCCTTTCTATAAGTTACTAAGACAAGTAGATTTTGCAAATCTCCCTAATTATTGATATATACTTGTTATTTTCTCCAAAATAATAATTATTTCATTCTATAGTTCAAAATGAATCATTCTTTTGATATGCTATTGAATTTCATTTGTTATTTCTTTTTGAGATATGTATACTTACATTTATAAATGAGATGACATAGTTTCCTTTTCTGCTTTATATTAGCAAGTTTTAAGGTTAGATTACAGATAGATTTGCTGTGTCTGCTTCTTTCTTTTTCAGGGGTGGTCTCAATGAGGCAGTAATACTTCAGCAAGGACTTGAAGTGAACTGAGTCATGAAAGCAGAGGGAACAGCAGGTGCAAATCCCTAAGCTAATGAGTACCTTTAACACACCAGGTTGTGCATTGCATTCAGGTGTTTAAAGAGGGATAAAACGTTAACTCTGCCCTTGAGTCTAGCAGCAGCAGTACATTGATCATTCTGCCATAGTAAGGCAACTAGGAGAGAGCTAATGACATAGTGCTTCTGTAGGTCATAAGAAAGTGTTCTACCCCAGTCTGGAGGCAACATCAGAGAAGAGTTCCTGCTGGAGACATGCTTCAAATAGGTAGGGTGGGTAGGGCTTTCTGGGGTGAAGGTGCAAGTTCCATGTGGAAGAAGGTATACATAGGTCATTTTAAACAGCTGAATATAATGTAAGTGGGTAGCACAGGATGATGGGAATGAGAGCTGCAATTTAAAAGCTGCCAAACCATGTGCTAAACCATCCTAGGCAGTTTAGCTCCATTTACCAAGAGAAGGAATTATTTAACCCATCAAGGTCTAAGTTTTCAATTCTGCAAATGTTTTAATGAAATTGACATAGGTGCATTAAAATAGTTCAGAAACCATAATCTAGGAGAATTATATAATTTAATATCAATAATATTAAGATTATCATTAACCACATTAATGAATATGATCACTATTCATTCACTCATTACTTTTTTCAAAAGTATAGGACTCTTAAAAATTTCAAAGCTATCAGAAGTGGTATATTTGTTGCTCGATTTAAGTTTTTAGGTGTTCAATAAATGGTACATAATAGTTGTCTTTCCCCCTCATAATAGGCAGGGGAAAGACAACTATATGCTGTTTACTGTTATCACAGCTCAACGATACAGAACTTGCAGCAAAACTGAAGGCAAAACAAGGTCGGTTTGGGTTCTGCTGGTTATCTAGCAAGAATGAAAATGAAATGAACAAAGACAGAGGAGAAGAAGGATGGAATGAATGGATTGGAAGCTGGTAGGCAGGCTTGGGTGACTAACTGGATGGAAAAGAACAGAGTGCTCAGAGTATGAGGTAATTCCTAAATTTTTGGATTGTATGATCCAATAAAAGCTGTTATATTCTGGAATGGGTTCACTCCCACTTAAGGAGTAATGCAAGGGAATGAGTTCTGGGGAGGTGATAAAGAATTAGCATATTAATCAAATATGTAATGTCAAATGAAAGACTGGATTCACACTCCTGAGTGTGTTGTGAGGGTTTTATTTCCCTTTCTTCAAATGCAGTGTCCATTTGCATGACACATCAGATCTGAAAGCTTGCTTTCTTTTGTACATGGTACCTAGTGCGTGTATGTAAGTTTTGAATAAGTCTAAATATATCCAGGGGGCTTGTTTATTAATTGGATTTCCTGAGGCATAGCTCATTTCAGAGAAGTGCAAATAATCTGATAATTTCAGATTTTTAATGCTGAAAATATTGGTGAGAGCAGTTAAATAACTTCTTGAAGACTCTAGTATTCATATTTGTCTTTAACTTTTACTAGAATATGAATTTATCATCCCCCTCCCCTATGCACAAAAATCTATTTTTTTAAATTGTAAACAGATGGGATACATGTTGTTTCTCTGTTTGTACATGGAGTAAAGGCATACCATTTGTGTAATCATAAATTTACATAGGTTAATGTTGTTTGATTCATTGTTATTTTTCCCTTCCCCCCCACACCTCCCACCCCTCTTTTCCCTCTATACAGTCCCTCCTTCCTCCATGCTTCCCCCCTCCCACCCCCCATTAGGTGTCATCATCCACTTATCAGTGAGATCATTCGTTCTTTGGTTTACAAAAATCTATTTTAAGCCTTTAACAATGGTTTTTTAATGTGTAATTATTCAAAAGACAAACTCACCATATCTGAAAGTGTCACTTCAATTGCATTTCTTCCCAGTAGAAAGAAACTTGCCCCTGAGTTTTGAGAGAAGGTGAAATGTAGCCAGAAGGCTCCTATGTTCTATCTCACTGATCTCTCCTTCAGGCAGTTCTCTGTTCTTCAGATGTGAAAGAGGCAGCAGCTTCTTTCAAGCAAGAGAGACCAATGAAACTGCCTTTCAGTACGGTGGTGGACAATCTGCTTGTGGAGGTGCAGTTGGGCTCAGCCAGCCAGGCCCCATGGCCGCCCAGGTAGAGCTTAGGACTCTTGCAACAAGAGGTACCTGAGGAAAATAACAGAAGAATCAATGTCTTACTCTATTCCTGCTGCTATAACAAAATACCTGAAACTTGTTAATTTATAAAGGACAGTATTTATTTCTGACAGTTCTAGAGACTTGAAAGTCCAAGATTGATTCTCTGGAAGGTTCAGTGCCTCAAGAGGGCCCAACTTCTGTTTCCAACATGGTGCCTTGAATGCAGGTCCTCACTCAATGGAAGGGAGAGAAAAGGGCAAAAGGGGGCCTAGTTAGTTCCCTTCAGCCCTTTTAAAAGGTTATTACTCCATTCGTGTCTTAATCTGCATGCCTTATCCAACTTTTAAGGCTATCACATTGATGACTTAAGTTTCAACATAAATTTTGGAGGGGACACAGTCATTTTTAATAGTCAACAAAACAAAAGAGGGACAAGAATATAACAAGGGGCAAAAGGCTATACCTATTGTGGAAATGTTCTGACAATAGGAGCTCTGAAAACAATATTCAAGTGTAACTATTCTTGGATATCTCAAATATCTGAGATAATTTAAACATGATTCGATTTGAAAATTGATTAAATGTTATAAGGGATCTCCTGGTGGACACCCAGGACTTTCACAATAATCGCTGATTCATTCCAATGGATTTATGCATTGTTATTGTAGAGTTTTATACCTCTCTGTGTGACTTCTGAGTACTTGATATGAAAACAAACTGAAATCACACCTGTGTGAGTGATTTCAAACCTTTGGGGTAGAGCATTATAAACCTGAGAACATCAAAGTCAAGCCATGCCTAGTAATTCTTCCCAAGATCCCAAACATCTACATGAAAGTTTTCAGCTATATCATCCTGTCCTTATATGTGTCGCTTAATCAACTTGGGAGACAAATTCACTTTGACTCAGAAACATATATCAAGTGTTTTATATGAAAGTCAAGATTTTTATTGAAAGTTAACATTTTAAAAACTTTTAACCAGATAGATCCAAACTGTGTGACATCTCGAGAAACTACATGTTTAAATCTTCAAATAGGCCCTGAAAGTTCAAGTGAGTATGAAAGTGGAAAAGGGGAAGGAGTGTATCAACCTGGCAACTACAGAAATGGTCCCAGCCACAGGTCAGAAATGTCCAGTAGCTTCTGCAATTCAGAATACAGATCAGGGCCAGAGCAAAATAAGATAATGATAGTCCTGGTTAGCCTGATGATCTGGTGTTCTTTCTTAACATCTGACATGCATTTATTTATAAAGAACACGAAGGATTGCCTGAGAAATGAGTGCTTTGGTTCATTTGATTAATTATTTTCTTTGTCAATTTAAATATAGATTTTAAATATCTGACTTGTTTTATGCTACTTGTTCATTCTTACAGAGAAAGATTGATGTTTTCTTTTTTCCATTATTGGGATTAGAGATGGGTTTCATGAGCAATGATGTGGGCCATTTGTTTAATCATTCAGTAAATATGGAAGAGGAAGGAATTGCTTATTTTTGCTAGACTTTCCTTTGGTTCAGCAGGCATAAGGAAGAGGAAGGGAACAGAGGTTTGGTGTATTTGACTTCACTTGGTTTGGCAGTAGGGAATTTTACCTCTCCGCAGGACAGCTTTTCCATTGTGTGTTGGCAGTCAGAGGCAGGCAGGCAACTCCACCTTGCTTCCCACACCTGCTGCCCATCCCTGGAGGCAGCCTTGGTGTCTCCTTGCACCATAAGCAAACAGGAGGTACTCCATCCGGGGTCCTGGCCTCCTCTGGTTTCGGGCACCTGCCATCTGTCCTCTGGTCCTAGTGAGGTTGGATTGTGCTTTACTCATTCCCCTCCTGGAATTCTGTCTCACTTCTAGGTAGACTTTCCCCAAATTAGGAAAAGTAGTGACACCCTTCAGGTGAACATTCTTCCATCTACTATCTATATTCAAGCAGGAGGTGGGGCATAGAATCTTTCTCCTTTCAACTCAGGGTTACTTAACAGAGGTTGACTGGAGGGTCATCCAGGTTGTTAGCGAGCTAGGTAGGGCAAAATCGCCCTAAAAACAAGAAGCAGAAGAAGACCGTATTTACCAATGCACCCCTCGGGAGAAGGACTCTGGATGGTTAGAAGGAATAATTTGATAAGCTGTTTAAAGCAAGGTTAAGCCCATGACGAACCTGCTCAATAACAACAGATCACTGTACAGCTCTCTGGTGGGAATCTAATCTCATTCAGTATCGATGATGATGATTTTGGGGAATAAACAGAAGAGTTTTTACAAGGTACACAGGTTTTTGCCAAGAAATTCCACTTCTAGAAATTTTTCAATAGAAATATTCAGAATAAGTGTAAAGACCAATGTCCGGAGTCCTCATTATAATAATAAAAATCTTAAATTGGTCAAAATAGGGCTTTGTTAAATGGATCATAATAATTTTATTTACTTTTTTAAAGAATCATATATGTATGTGTATATGTAAACATATACATATGTACATATATACATATACACATATATGTATATATATGTAAACTAAAGTTGCAGTTGCCATGATTATGTTAACATCAATAACCTAGGAAATAGATACCATATGTACCACCACCAACACACATGTACCCAAGCATGTATGTATACATGTAATTTTACAACAGCAGAATTAAATTATATGCAACCTGTTTTGTAGAATTAAATGCAATACCCTGCCATTTTAGTACATTCCCATTATCACCTTCTTTCCTCATAACTCTTGACTACTGTTTATAGTTTTCCACACAGTTTTACAGTCGCTGGTTGTCTTACAGAATCCATCTTCTTCTTTGTGCTTGTTTGCATTGCGTTGAATTTTTTATTCTCCTCTCCACTCTGAGGTCAGATTCTTTAAAAAATAGTCCAGATTTTTGAACCCTAATCCTTTCACACTTATAGAATGCAGAGTAGGGTGTGAGGTTAATATTAAGCTTTCTGCTTTCTTGTTTAAATTAGCATGCTAACCAATTTGCCTTGCACAGTTTGCTGGATTAAATATTTATATACAGGGCCTCCTATGGACTAATGTTAAACAGGCCATAGATCTGGAAATCGGGAATCTGAGTAGAGGAATATAACCTTCCTGTGTTTCTCCTAAGGGACCTTTGGCAGTTATTTCACAGGACAGGTCTCTCATTCTACATTTGTAAGATGAAAAGCATCCCTTGTTTTTTTTTTAAATAAAAGTGCCAGTGAACTCATACATCTGTGTTACATATGATCGAACACCAAATGGCTGCATTTGACTAGAACTGTCAAAACAAGATAATGGATGGCTTATCTGGACAGATCAAATTATAACAAGACTTCCTGTCTCCCCAGGAAGTGCTCTTTTAGACTTGATTTAAAACCCAAGGGATGCATTAAAAGAATAGATTGAAAATAATCAGAGGAGAATGAATAAGGGAAGAGGTTGAGGAAAAAAATAAAGCCATAGTTCCAGGGATGCTTTTGATCTTCAAGAGGCTCAAATGCCCTTTGGAATAGAGAACTGCAAGACAAGACTTGAGTAATGGAGCCCAGAACCAGCTAACTGCTCCTGGTCAGAAGCCAAATACCTCTAGGTGTGTTCAGGATTGCCTGCACTCTGTATTATAAAAGCATCCTCCAATGACAAGTGGTGGTATTCGCCCTTTCATTTTTCTGTTTATTTCTAGCCTCCTCCTGGCTTTAACTTTTGTTTCCTGCATAGCCACAATTCTCCCTTTGGCCACAGAGGTCACCATCACTGGCCTGAGTTAGCACTGGGAGACACCATTTAGAAGTTATCTTTCAAATGAGAGCTCTGCCATAGTCCCAGGCATCCCTGGCATCCAAGGGTGTCAGGGGGAGTTGCTTCTGAAGATAGAAAGGTCATGTCTTCCAGATGAGGTTTATGGAAATTACAGCCCTGGAGGAAAATGGCTTCGTGACAAATTTTTTTTTTTGTTTATTTTTATTGTAAATAAATGGGATGCATGTTGTTTCTGTTTGTACATGGAGTAACAGATACCATTTGCATAATCATACATTTACATAAGGTAAGGATGTTTGATTCATTCTGTTATTTTTTCCTTCCTCCCACCCCTCTTTTCCCTCTATACAGTCCCTCCTTCCTCCATTCTTGCCCCCCTCCCGCCCCCCATTATGTGTCATCATCCACTTATCAGGGAGATCATTCACCCTTTGGATTTTTGAGATTGGCTTATCTTACTTAGCATGATATTCTCCAATTTCATCCATTTGCCTGCAAATGCCATAATTTTATTATTCTTTATAGCTGAGTAATATTCCATTGTATATATATATCACAGTTTCTTTATCCATTCATCAATTGAAGGACATCTAGGTTGGTTCCACAGTCTGGCTATTGTGAATTGAGCAGCTATGAACAATGATGTTGCTGTATCTCTGTAGTATGCTGATTTTAAGTCCTTTGGTATGGGCCAAGGAGTGGGATAGCTGGGTCAAATGGTGGGTCCATTCCAAGTTTTCTAAGGAATCTCCACACTGCTTTCCAGAGTGGCTGCATTAATTTGCAACCCCACCAGCAATGTATGAGTGTACCTTTTCCCCCACATCCTCTCCAACACATATTGTTGCTTGTATTGTTGGTAATCGCCATTCTAATTGGGGTGAGAGGGAATCTTAGGGTAATTTTGATTTGCATTTCTCTTATTATTAAAAATGATGAACATTTTTTCATGTTTGTTGATTGCTTGTAGATCTTGTTCTGTGAAGTGTCTGTTCATATCCTTAGCCCATTTGTTGATTGGGTTATTTGTAGTCTTTGTGTAGAGTTTTTTGAGTTCTTTATATATTCTGGAAATTAGTGCTCTATCTGAAGTATGAGTGGCAAACATTTTCTCCCACTCTGTAGGCTCTCTCTTCGCATTGCTGATAGTTTCCTTTGCTGAGAGAAAGCTATTTAGTTTGACTCTATCCCAGTTATTGATTCTTGCTTTTATTTCTTGTGTGATGGGAGTCCTGTTAAGGAAGTCTGATCCTAAGCCAACAAGTTGAAGATTTGGACCTACTTTTTCTTCTATAAGATGCAGGATCTCTGGTCTGATTTCAAGGTTCTTGATCCATTGTGAGTTGGGTTTTGTGCAGGGTAAGAGATAGGGGTTTAGTTTCATTCTGTGGCATATGGATTCCCAGTTTTCCTAGCACCATTTGTTGAAGAGACTATCTTTTCTCCATTGCATAGTTTTGGCGTCTTTGTCTAGAATTAGAAAATTGTATTTATTTGGGTTTGTGTCCATGTCCTCTATTCTGTACCATTGATCTACCTGTCTATTTTGGTGCCAATACCATGCTGTTTTTTTTTTTTACTATTGCTTTGTAGTATAGTTGAAGTTCTGGTATTGTGATACCCCCTGCTTCACTCTTTCTGCTAAGGATTGCCTTAGCTATTCTGGGTTTCTTATTCTTCCAGAAGAATTTCATGATTGCTTGCTCTATTCCTGTAAGGTACACCATTGGAATTTTATTTGGAATTGCATTGAATCTGTATAGCACTTTTGGTAATATGGTCATTTTGACAATATTAATTCTGCCTATCCAAGAACATAGGAGATCTTTCCATCTTCTAAGGTCTTCTTCAATTTCTTTCTTCAATGTTTTGTAGTTTTCATTGTAGAGATCTTTTACCTCTTTGGTTAGATTGATTCCCAAGTATTTTTTTTTTTTTTGAGCCTATTGCAAATGGAGTTGTTTTCCTCATTTCCTTTTCAGCTGTTTTGTCGCTTGTGTATAAAAATGCTTTAGATATATGTGTGTCAATTTTATAGCCAGCTATTTTGCTGAATTCATTGATGTGGTCTAGAAGTTTCTGGGGGAGGTTTTGGATCCTCCTAATATAGAATCATGTCATCAGCAAATAGTGACAGCTTAAGTTCCTCTTTTCCTATTTGTATCCCTTTAATTTCTTTGGTCTGCCTAATTGCTCTGGCTAGAGTTTCAAGGATCAATGAATAGAGTGGTGAAAGAGGACATCCTTGTCTTGCTCCCATTTTTGAAGGGAATGGTTTTAGTTTTTCTCCATTAAGAATGATGTTGGCCATGGGCTTAGCATAAATAGCCTTTAAATGTTCAGGTATGTTCCTACTATCCTTATTTTTTCTAGTGTTTTGAGCATGAAGGGGTGTTGTATTTTGTTGAATGTTTTTTCTGCATCAATTGAAATAACCATATGATTCTTATCCTTAGGTCTATTGACATGATGGATTACATTTATTGATTTACGGATGTTAAACCATCCTTGCATTCCAGGGATGAAACCCCACCGATTGTGGTCATGCCAATTTTAATATACGTTCAAACTCAAGGTACAGGCTCAGAGGTGCAGAAGAGAAATCAGAAGAAAAAGTATATGCTCCTTTGATGACTATTCTTCCCTTTCCCTTTTGCCTTGTTATTTTATTCTACGTGAGAGCTGAAAAGATTTCTTACAACTAGTCAAAAGAGGAAATGGTGAATATAAATATATGTGGCATTGCCATTTCTTACATGGGTTTATGGATTTTGCTCACTTCAAGTTCAAAAGATTAAATTATAGACAAGTAAATAAATAATTAAGTTTTTAGTATTCATTCAATGCTTGCAAAAGTTACTGAACTTCAATTGGCAGTGTGTTTCTTTTTTTTTTTTTTAGCTCTTTTCTCTATTTCTTTTCTTTTCTTCTTCTTCTTTTTTATTTTTGGCTCTACTATTCAGCCATGCACTATACTTAGAAGAAATAAGATCCTAATGGCTCTTGCCCTCTCAAAATTTCAGTCTGTAAATTTATGGGGAAAAAATTAAATTGAGTATCTTACATGTTAGTTATATACAATTGCTCCTCTTTTTTCATCCAAGGACCCCAGACTAAAAATAGTAGTGAAAAACCAACCTCACATTCATTTTCTTTCTTTCTTTCTTTCTTTCTTTCTTTCTTTCTTTCTTTCTTTCTTTCTTTCTTTCTTTCTTTCTTTCTTTCTTTCTTTCTTATGTAATGGAGATTGAACCCAGAGGTGCTTTACCATTGAGCTACATATCCAGTTCTTCTTATCTTTTATTTTGAGACAGGGTTTCACTGAGTTGTTTAAGGCCTCACTAGTTGCTGAGGCTGGACTTGCAATCCTCCTATCTCAGCCTCCTGAGTTGCTGGGATTACAGGTGTGTGCCACCACACTCAGCTCCAACCTTATGTTCTAAAGAAAGGTACTACGACCATCACTGATGGACTTGCAAAGTCTGACTCGGAAGTCAGAAGCTACTTATACCCATGATTGGAAAAATGGACATTGTGGAGAGCAGTGACTGAGATTGCGGGTTTCTGATTTCTTCATGACTGTGGGGCACTTGCTTCCTGGGAATGTTTCTGTGCAAGGGTACAGAATATCTAGTTTTTATCGTGGAGCTCTGCCCAAAGAGGCTCTGAGTAAGAGTCTTACAGTTTCAACCTTGATCTCAGGCAAAACGTTCCCAGGAATAGAAGAATTCTGAGCATATTAAGACAACCACAATATTTCATCAGTGCTGCTACTTCCTAGCCTGCCTACTTAACAGTAACTTTAGACAGTGGGCTTCCCAAGTGTTGCAGGAAGCTCCAACCATTGCAACAGTGAAATAGCTACAAGAATGTTTCTAGCCCTGTAACTTTCCAGTGCACAAAGAATTATACCTCTATAGTCCTTAACTTCTTGTTTATGAGACCCTATATAAACAAATTTGCTAGGCCAGTCACTGTTTCTCTATCAGAATGCAGTGTTCCACCTGATCCCAGCTTTCTCTCAATATCTGTGTGTGTTTTTCTTAATCCCCCATTACCTCTCACCATTTTCTCAGATTTAGCCATGCAAGTCACTGCAGGGCATTCCTTTGAAAGTTAAAATGCACTTCCCCTATGACCTTGTAATTTCTTTCCTGGATATTTATCCAGAAGATACAAAAACATAAACCTGGATGAAGTACACATGTCATGGAAGCTTCATCATAAATAACCTAAACTGAAAACAACTCCAGTGTGTATCAACATGTGTAACAAACAAATTGCAGTGTGTCCATGAATTGAAACACACTCAGCAATAAAAAAATGAATACTACCAAAAAAAAATGCAATGAAGCAAAACAAGTGATTCCCAGAAACATTATGTTAAAGGATAAGGGCAGACACAAAAGTATATATACCTTGGAATTCCATGTATGTGAGATTCTGCAGTAGGTAAAACTAATCAACAATGAGAGAAAGCAGATTAGAGATTGCCTGGACCCCAAGGAATGTGGGTAGGTAGGTTGGAGAGTAATTGCTAAGTGACATGAGAGAACTTTCTGAAGTGTGAAAATATTCTACACTTTGACAGCAGTGGTAGATACAGGTTGATTATCACACACTTCAAATGGGTACCTTTCATTTTTATACAAGATATATTCTAGAAAATCTAAAAAGAAGATAGTTATGCCAATTTTAGCTCTCCCTGATCTAAAGTTTATGAATTCCTTATAGTTTTAGATATTTGGAAGGCTTCTTTAGAGAAAGTCCATAGTTGTAGAATGACGGAAGGTGTTCTGTCTTATAAACCATGATAACAGGGGACCTGGAGGGAACTACTCATGTAATCTGACATATGTTCTCTAGAAACTGTAAGAAAAAGGCTGGTTACCTTACAGCTAAAATATCTGCATCTGAGAATGAATACAGTATCCTGTCAGGCTGCAGAATGAGGAGGCATGGATATTTTGGGAAGAGCCTACACTTCCAGAGTTTTATAGTCTAGGATAGATTTTTTTTTTCTTCCTGAAGGCAGGATGTGGACCTTCCAGAAAGGATCAAGACTTGGGCTGTCATAAAGTAACTGCCTATCAGAACCTGCTGGAGGAGTGGGCTGTAGGAAATCAGTCAGTAGGGTGGGTACCAATATTATGTGGTCATCTAGAACAGGTTATGATAAATGGAATATCCCAAGAGCTGTGGCATCTCCTAGGGGCCTGGGAGAGATCAGGGTTTGCTTTTGGAGGATGACTTCAGAAGATCCTAGAACATAAATATATTGCACAAGTAAGAGGCAAATGCTCCTTATCTCTTCTTCACCAACCTTGTCACCATTGAAGAACCAAGAGTGTCACAGAATGGGAAGGAGAGGAATTGAGAATGGAGCTAGGAAGTTTGCGAGAATCAACTCAGAGGAGCTGTGATGATGGGAATGAATGTCAGATGATGTGGCCATGAGCTGAGGAGTGCAGGCAGCCTTTAGAATCTGGAAAAAGAAAGGAAACCTATGCTCCTCTAAATTCATCAGGAGGGAATGCAGTTCTCTTGGTTTTAAACCAAATTCACGATGATTTGTTGCACTGCAATAGGAAACTGCTCTAGGATATGGCCTAGATTTTCTGATAACATTGCAAGTGGGTACGACACAAAACAGTTTTATTTGTAAAAATGGGAAGAACTGTTTTACTATTTGAACTTCAAATTCATGAAGCAGAACACACATAGTGTTTCTATCTTTAGAAAACAGAAAATTATTTGGAAGAATATACCCATCACATAACTTATTACAAATATTTTCCCTGTCCTCCCTCTCCAGGGCAAATTCCCCTTCTTCCCTTCCTTCACCATAAATTTTCAATCTCTCCTTTACATCACATATCAGAGTTATAATTTTTCATTTTAACTAGTATGTCTCTTTCACTGGATCCTACAGTAAAAGACATGGTAATGTCTCAAGGAGTTCAGAGATTATGTAGTGTTTTTATTTTCTTTTGCCATGTTTCTCTACCACTTTAGTCTTTAAGGCCTAGTGTAATTCTTATAGTAGATACTCAATATGTATAAGATGAGTGAATAAAATTGGACTATCCAAATGAATGAATTCTGCATCTCATGCCAACCGATACCTTCAGAGGAACTGAGAAATTGATATTGTATATTGCCACTTTATTATTAGTGTATTAGAGTTATAGACAATAGTGGAGTTATTTTGACATAATTATACAAGCATGGAATATAATTTGCTCAGTGCTGTCCTCAATACTTTTCTCTCTCTTTTTCCCCTCCTCTATTCCCATTCCTCTACTATACTGGGTTTTCTTTAGTTACTTTTTTTTTAAAATTAGTGCATCATAGATATTCATAAAGGTGAAATTTGGTGTGCTAGCATCATTTGTGTACATAGAATAGTTTGGTCAGTTTTATTCCACTGGTCCTCCCTTTTCCTGTCATTCTTCCCTCCCCCTCAATCTCTCAATGTCTCTTCTATTTTCATGGGACTCCCCTTGGCCCCCACACACTGATTTTTCATTTTTTCCCATTATTTTGGTCCAGTTTCTGCATTTGAGAGAAAACATTCAACCCTTGACTTTCTGGGTCTGGCTTCTTTCACTTAGCATGATGCTCTCCAGTTCTATCCATTTACCAGCAAATGACATAATTTCATTCTTCTTTATGGCTTAGTAAAACTCTATTGTGTACAGCTAGCACATTTTCTTTATCCATTCATCTGCTGAGGAGCATCTGGGTTGGTTCTATAACTTGGCTATTGTGAATTGTGCTGCTATAAACAATTGATGTGGCTGTATCCCTATAGTATGCTGCTTCTTTCAAACATCTGCTTGTGGTGCATGGGTCCGTAGATCTGGAAACTAGAAACTTCATAAGGAAACAGTACACCAATCAATGAAGCAATTGTGAATTTGATCAGTAGAGCTAGCTTGCCATAATGTGGAAAAATTCAGCCCAGTAATAGTATCTTGTCTTGGAATGGTTCTTAATGTCAACATAAGCCTATGAAGAATTATTTTTCTCTAGGAATCAACCCCTCTTAAAGGAGCAATAATTTGTTGCTTTAGGCTGAGGGGACATGAAGAGTTTACCTCATCACTTTTCCTGGCTCATAGTCAAAATATTCAACTATAGGCAAAGCTCTTTTGTCCAAGAAATCTCAATTTGAGAACCAAGTGTAGTGGCATGTGCCTGCAACCCCACCTATGGGAGGTTGAGGCAGAAGGATTTCAAATTTGAGGTCAGACTCAGTAACTTAACAAGACTCTCAGCAACTTATTGAGACCCTATATCAAAATAAAAAATAAAAAAGGCCTGGAGCTATATCTCAGTAGTAAAGCACCCCTGGATTCAATCCCCAATACTGCAAAAAGAAAAAGAAAAGATCTGTTAGAAACCTTTGGGGGAAGGAATTTGAGACCTAGAAATTGATGAAACTGCTTGAATCAAAGGGCAGCAGATGATGTTTGTATTCTTATATCACCTGTACATCTTTCATTTCCATAAACCCAACAGTTTCCACGAGTCAATATCTACAAGGTTCTCCTCAGGCCTCCGGACCCCATTTGACACATGCATATATAAAAGCATATGCACATTAGTGTGTTAGTAACACACACACACACACACACACACACAAAACAGGCCAGATGAGATACGGAGATATTATTTATCTGAAGCAGCAATCAGCAATGACTGATGCCAATTGCTGAATAAAGCCCCAGCTTTCACACACCTTGGTTTGGGATAACTGAGGCATGGTCTAAATTTCTCTCAAAATTCCAGGCTCTGGTTTCCCATAGTAGCATTCTTCTTGATAAGCACATCCACACTGTATTGCCTTTCTTCCCTGTCTTGCTTTCATATTCCCTTACTGGTGCCTCCTGGGCTCACTGTCAGGAACTCTGAAGAGTCTGAAGTTTTACTCTTCTTAGAAGATAATAAGTTAGTTTGACACAATTTCTTGCTTGCTGGTAGAAGATACAAGACTCTTCCGTCAGACTCCAAGGGCTTTCTTAGATAACAACTGTAACCAAAGCCTTAGCATTTCAGTTTGTTCCTCAAGCCTCAGTCCCCACAGCATGATACCAGCAGGGTTAGGTGGCACCTGCACATTCAGACTGTGTTGAAGGAGATTTGGACGGTGGTAGGCATATGCCTCACAGTTGAAGAGATGCTGCCATACCTTTGCCCACTGAATCATTTGACTCTTGCCCACTTAATAGAGTCATTTATGTAACCCTCTCTAGAGAATATTTCTCCAAATATCTTGCTTAATGATTTTTTTAAATAATAACTCCTAATGTATAAAAATCCTAAGAATTTTATGCCAAAATATATTAATACTGTAATACAGGTTCTGGAGTTCTTGCCTTCTTTAAAATAATCTCTACCGTGAGCTTGTTACCACCTTGATTCTCTTTTAAACAGTTATTACTGATCTGCATCTATACTTGACTATTAATTCTTTTTTTAATTGCTTTTTTATTGTAAACAAATGGGATACATCTTGTTTCTCTGTTTGTACAAGAAGTAGAGGCATACCATTTGTGTCATCATACATTTACCTAGGGTAATGGTTTTTGATTCATTCTGTTATTTTTTTTCTTCCCTCCCACCCCTCTTATCCCTCCATAGGGTCCCCTCCCACTCCTATTATCCCTCCATAGAGTCCCTCCTTCCTCCATTCTTGCCCACTTCCCACCCCCTATATGTGTCATCATTCGCTTATCAGTGAGATCATTCGTCCCTTTGGTTTTTTGAGATTGGCCTATCTCACTTAACATGATAATCTCCAACTGCATCCATTTGCCTGCAAATGCCATAATTTTATTATTCTTTATGGCTGAGTAATATTCCATTGTGATATATATATCTCACAGTTTCTTTATCCATTCATCAATTGAAGGACATCTGGGTTGGTTCCACAGTCTGGTTATTGTGAATTGAGCAGCTATGAACATTGATGTGGCTGTATCTCTGTAGTATGCTGATTTTAAGTTCTTTGGGTATAGGCCAAGGAGTGGGATAGCTGGGTCAAATGGTGAGTCCATTCCAAGTTTTCTAAAGAATCTCCACACTGCTTTCCAGAGTGGCTGCATTAATTTGCAGTCCCACCAGCAATGTATGAGTGTACCTTTTTCCTCACATCCTCTCCAACACCTATTGTTGCTTGTATTCTTGATAATTGCCATTCTAATTGGGGTGAGAGTGAATCTTAGGGTAGTTTTGATTTGCATTTCTCTTATTATTAAAGATGGTGAACATTTTTTCATATGTTTGTTGATTGCTTGTAGATCTTGTTCTGTGAAGTGTCTGTTCATATCCTTAGCCCATTTGTTGATTGGGTTATTTGTAGTTTTGTGTAGAGATTTTTGAATTCTTTATATATTCTGGAAATTAGTGCTCTATCTGAAGTATGAGTGGCAAAGATTTTCTCCCACTCTGTAGGCTCTCTCTTCACATTGTTGAAGGTTTCCTTTGCTGAGAGAAAGCTATTTAGTTTGACTCTATCCCAGTTATTGATTCTTGCTTTTATTTCTTGTGCTATGGGAGTTCTGTTAAGGAACTCTGATCCTAAACCAACAAGTTGAAGATTTGGTCCTACTTTTTCTTCTATAAGATGAAGGGTCTCTGGTCTGATTTCAAGGTTCTTGATCCATTGTGAGTTGATTTTTGTGCAGGGTGAGAGATAGGGGTTTAGTTTCATTCTGTGGCATATGGATTCCCAGTTTTCCCAGCACCATTTGTTGAAGAGGCTATCTTTTCTCCATTGCATATTTTTGGCCCCTTTGTCTAGTATGAGAAAATTGTATTTATTTGGGTTTGTGTCCATGTCCTCTATTCTGTACCATTGATCTACCTGTCTATTTTGGTGCCAATACTATGCCGTTTTTGTTACTATTGCTTTGTAGTACAGTTGAAGGTCTGGTTTTACGATACCCCCTGCTTCACTCCTCCTGCTAAGGATTGCTTTAGCTATTCTGGGTTTCTTATTCTTCCAGAAGAATTTCATGATTGCTTGCTATATTTCTGTAAGATATGTTGGGATTTTAATTGGAAATGCATTGAATCTGTATAACACTTTTGCAGTATGGCCATTTTGACAATATTAATTCTGACTATCCAAGAACATGGGAGATCTTTCCATCTTCTAAGGTTTTCTTTAATTTCTTTCTTTAGTGTTTTGTAGTTCTCATTGTAGAGGTCTTTCACCTCTTTGGTTAGATTGATTCCCAAGTATTTTATTTTTTTCGAGGCTATTATGAATGGGGTAGTTTTCTTAACTTCGCTTTCTGAAGATTCATCACTTATGTATAAAAATGCATTGGATTTATGAGCATTAATCTTATATCCTGCTACTTTACTGAATTCACTTATGAGTTCTAAAAGTTTTCTGGTGGAATTTTCTGGTTCCTCCAAATGTATAATCATGTCATCAGCAAATAGGGATAGTTTGAGTTCTTCTTTTCCTGTTTGTATCCCTTTAATTTCCTTGGTCATTCTAATTGCTCTGGCTAGATTTTCAAGGACGATGTTGAATAGAAGTGGTGATAGAGGGCATCCCTGCCTTGTTCCAGTTTTTAGGGGGAATGCTTTCAGTTTTTCACCATTTAGAATGATATTGGCCATGGGCTTTGCATAGATGGCCTTTAAAATGTTAAGGAACGTTCCCACTATCTCTATTTTTTCTAGTGTTTTGAACATGAAGGGGTGCTGTATTTTATCAAATGCTTTTGCTGCATCTATTGAAATAATCATGTTATCCTCAACTTTAAGTCTGTTGATATGGTGAATTACATTTATTGATTTCCTGATGTTGAACCAACCTTACATCCCTGGGATAAAACCCACTTGATTGTGGTACACTATCTTTTTAATATATTTTTGTATGCGATTTGCTAAAATTTTGTTGAGAATTTTTGCATCAATGTTCATTAAGGATATTGGTCTGAAATTTTCTTTCCTCCATGTATCTCTGTCTGGTTTAGGCATCAGGGTGATATTGGCTTCATAGAATGAGTTTCAGAGGGTTCACTCCTCTTCTATTTCATGGAATACTTTGAGAAGAATTGGAATGAGCTCTTCTTTAAAGGTTTTGTAGAACTCGGCTGAGAACTCATCTGGTCCTGGACTTTTCTTTGTTGGTAGGCTTTTGATGACTTCTTCTATTTCATTGCTTGAAAGTGATCTATTTAAATTGTGTATGTCCTCCTCATTCAGTTTAGGCAATTCATATGTCTCTAGAAACTTGTTGATGTGTTCAAGATTTTCTGTTTTGTTGGAGTATAAATTTTTAAATAGCTTCTAATTGTGTTTTGTATTTCACTCATGTCTGTTGTGACATTTCCTTGTTCATTCCGAATTTTAGTAATTTGGGTTTTCTCTCTTCTTCTCTTTGTGTGGCTAAGGGTTTATCAATTTTGTTCATTTTTTCAAAGAACCAACTATTTATTTTGTCAATTTTTTCGATTGTTTCTTTTGTTTCAATTTTGTTGATTTCGGCTCTGATTTTAACTATTTCCTGTCTTCTACTACTTTTGGTGTTTCTCTGTTCTTCTTTTTCTAGGGCTTTGAGCCGTAGTGTTAGGTCATTTATTTGTTGATTTTCTTCTTCTTTTATTGAATGTACTCCATGAAATAAATTTTCCTCTAAGTACTGCTTTCATAGTGTCCCAGAGATTTTGATATGTTGTTTCTTTGTTCTCATTTACCTCTAAGAATTTCTTAATTTCCTTCCTGATAGCTTCTGTTATCCATTCATCATACAATAGCATATTATTTAATCTCCATTTTTTGGAGTAGTTTCTGTTTTTTACTGTGTCATTTATTTCTAATTTCAATCCATTATGATCCGATAGAATGTAAGGTATTATCTCTATCTTCTTGTATTTGCTAACAGTAGCTTTGTGGCATAATATATGGTCTATTATAGAGAAGGATCCATGTGCTGCTGAGAAGAAAGTGTATTCACTCTTTGTTGGATTGTATATTCTATAAATGTCCATTAAGTCTAAATTATTGATTGTGTTTGAGATCTATGGTTTTTTTTGTTCAATTTTTGTTTGGAGGATCTGTCCAGTGGTGAGAGAGGTGGGTTAAAATCACCTCATATTATTGTGTTGTCTATTTGATTTCTGGCATTGACAAGGATTTGTTTGATGTATATGGATGAGCCACTGTTTGGGGCATAGATATTTATGATTGTTATGTCTTGCTGATTTATGCTTCCCTTAAGCAGTATGAAATGTCCTTCTTTATCCCTTCTGACTAACTTTGGCTTGAAGTCTACATTATCTGATATGAGGATGGATACTCCAGCTTTTTTGCTGTGTTCATGTGCATGGTATGTTTCTGCCCATCCTTTCACCTTTAGTCTGTGGGTATCTCCTTCTATGAGATGAGTCTCTTGCAGGCAGCAAATTGTTGGATCTTTCTTTTTAATCCAATCTGCCAGTCTATGTCTTTTGATTGATGAGTTTAGGCCATTAACATTCAGCATTATTATTGAGATATGATTTGTATTCCTGGTCATTTGGCTCATATTTTTGTTTGTTTCTTTGTTTGACATGACTTGATTCCTCCTTTATTTGGTTGTTCCTTTAAGGTAATTCCTCCCTTTGCTGATTTACATAGTTGTTTTTCATCTCTTCTTCATGGAATATTTTGCTGAAAATATTCTGTAATGCTGGCTTTCTTTTTGTAAATACTTTTAGTTTTTGTTCATCATGGAAGGATTTTATTTCGTCATCAAATCTGAAGGTAAGTTTTTCTGGGTATAAGATTCTTGGTTGGCATCCATTTTCTTTCAGAGCTTGAAAAAAGTTGTTCCAGGCCTTTCTAGCTTTTAGGGTCTAGATTGAAAAATCTGCTGATATTCTTATTGGTTTCCCCCTGAGTGTAGTTTGATTCTTTTCTCTCGCAGCCTTTAAAATTCTGTCTTTATTTTGTATGTTAGGTATTTTCATAATAATGTGCCTTGATGTGGGTCTGTTGTAATTTTGTATATTTGGAGTCCTATAAGCCTCTTGTACCTGGTTTTCCATTTCATTCTTCAGATTTGGGAAATTTTCTGATATTATTTCATTGAATAGATTGTTCATTCCTTTGGTTTGTTTCTCTAAGCCTTCCTCAATCCCGATAATTCTTTTTTTTTTTTTTTTTTTGGCAAATCAAGAAAGTTTTATATGATTCAAAGAAAAAAGTTACATTACACATTCTCACTTAAATAAGAAGTCCAAGTCTGTTACATAAACCATAATCATGAAATAAATTTTACTGAACTACTTAAAAGGCTCAATGTCAAGACTCAAGCAGACTGCTCAGGTAATAAAGTGCACGGGGAACGGCTCTGCGCTCGGCCTCGGGTCCCGCACTAGCGCAGGGGCACCTCGCTCGAGCCCCAGCCCGCCAGGGCTCTGGCTCTCAGGAGAGGATTTTTCAGGCAGGAACATTTTCCCAACTTATCTTTTTGGAAAGTACTTCTAAATCTAATCAGGAAGCGGAAGTTTAAATTAAAACCATTTCAACACATCTACAATCCTATTCCGAGAATGAAACTCTATGTCACAAGCAACCAAATATTCAAAGACCTTCCACTACCCACCAGATCACTAGTTGGACAAACATCACTGGCATGACATAATTAAGGTAACTGTCCAAATCTGATGCCATTTACGACATACACATAGTCAAAAGTGTTTATGCTTACTTAGGAGAGTGGTAGGACTGGGGTGGTGGGGAAAACACAAACTATGTACAGTCATGGTTCTCCTGCAGCTATATTATGCCTAGGACAACAGGGACACATACCTTTGGAACTGTCCAAAAATGTGGAAATCTCCTAAAGACACATACACACATGTGGTGTCAAAAAGTAGTTGATACTAAAGGACAATTTAATGAGGATCAAGTAACATACTATGAAGGACCAAGCAAAGGCTCTATAAGACTAAAAAGACCTGAACACGTAACCCAATTTTACTTACTCCACGTCACCTTACCATCATTTTAGTAAAGGTAAGTGCCAACACCTAAAAGGCAAAGACGAATCTGCACAAAAAATATTCCCAGGCTACCAAGATAGTGCAATATTCTGTGTTCTTTCATTTCTTCTGCTGCCTGAATTTCCAACATTCATCCAAAACCAATTCCATGCAGGCAGCCAATCTCCTGTATACCTGTGCCCACATGACTAGAGAGTAGTGACCAGTCTCCTTTCTAGGTAGACTGCCAAAGGTAATTTTCTGTCTGATCAAAACAATTTCTTTCAAACAGAATGAATGAAAGGGCAGCTACGTGGTGTTACACTGCCATTTAGGCATAACATGCATTTCCTATAGTTTTTCATCCCTAACAAAGGAACTTGAACCTTGGCACCGACTGTGTGCACCCGCACCTCAATTCAGATGAACTATACTTGGTGGAAAACTCATCCAAGCTTTTCTCTAATAGTCATTCTACCCCCAAGACAGTATGGATAAGGCCACATCAGAAAAGGTCAACCGACAATGGGGGGGGGGGCAATGCTTGCATTTTTGGTGCCTCAGATACAAACAATGGTTTGGCAGAGCAATGGTCCTAATGGCAAAAGCACACAGAAGCTCAGCTTCTGCAGCAGCCCCGGCACCAGGAGCTGGCAGTGACCTGAGCACCCCTGGGTGCATCCTTTACGTCACACAACAAACACGACTAGTTCCAGCCAACAAAAATTTAGTTATGTGGACTACAGGATTGGTTGCCTGGAATTTCTCTTAAAAACATTATGAAGCTGACTGTAAAATTTTTCTTCCCTTCTCTTTAATAAGAGGCCCTTATTCAACCAATACTTATTTTTTTTTAATCTTAAATTGAAAAGACCTCATAACAAACTTGTGATTTTTTTTTTTCTGAACAATGTACCAAGCTTACTAAAAGCAAAAGCAGAGTCATAAAACTTTGCTATTAAAACACTGAAAGTAAGGTGGTAAAAATCATCTATCTAGAAACTGATGATTGGAGCACCAACAATATAAATATTTTTATAAAAAACAGTATAAAATTAGTACCCTGTCTCATTTCTACAAAATATGAATAGGAAGGTTGTAAAAATCCAGATTTTGTAAACTTTATTGCCAAAATGTTTGAATGCTGGTGACTTAGATCATCAAACTTTCCTCTATTTCCTTTAAAAAGAAAGAAAGAAAGAAAGAAACTTCTCAAACTACAAAAGATACCGAACAGGGTCCCAACCAGAAAAGAAGAGTTAACACACTTCCATCAGAACCAGCTCCCGACCTTCTGAGGCCGTTTTTGGAGGAAGGCATCAGCCATTCCCGAGCGGCTTTTTGGAATCAGTGACGCCCACTGACTCTCAGGAAGAAGCAGGCAGGGGCGCGTGGGGGCTGGCAGGAGACTCCGCTGAGGCGATCCTGTTCAGCTTGCCGACCTCCGTCTGCCAGCCTGGGATCTTCTTGGTGGTCATATGGTGGCGGGCATGCTTTGTCAGGTGGTCACTGCGCATGAAACGCCGGTCACACACAGGGCACACAAACTTCTTCTCCCCAGTGTGAGTTCTTCGGTGGCGAGCCAGTTCATCTGAACGCGCAAATTTTTTATCACAGCCGTCCCAGCTGCAGTTGAAAGGCTTCTCCCCTGTGTGAGTGCGAAGATGGGCCTTGAGGTGGGAACTTTTGAAGTAGGTCTTTCGGCAGCCCGGGAAGCTGCAAACGTAGTTTCTCCTTCTGGAGAAGTCTACCTGAGGGGCACAGTTTTGGCTGGAGGCAATGAACAATGGGGCAGGGGCCAGGGGCAACAACTTGGTGTTCCCAACAGCCATGACACTGGATGGGCAAGTGGCAGGCTGGGGGAGAGTGCCCTGTGGCAGCACCAGCATCACAGTTCCCTGAGACAAGGGTGGGCCCATGAACACAGGCTGGGGCATGGGTGCAGCCTGGGGTAGGATGGATTTGACAGTCCCCACAGGCAATAAGGGAGGGGGTCTCAAAAACGCTGAGAACATGCTGCTCTGTCCGGTCGTAGGGATCATTTGGCACAAGACAGGGGGACTGGAGACAGGGACAGAAATCAGAGGGGTGGTTTTCCTTGGCACCACCAAAATTCTTTGGTGAGCAGGACTGAACTGCAGCAGGCCACCCCGCCTGCTGGCCTTTGTCAGTGGGGAGCAGGCCGCCAGACCCGTGCAAGCAAGGCTGACAGGAAACCGCATTCGCGATGAATAAACTGTCTGCAAGGCGTGTATCCTGCAAAGCTTCAAAATGTCCCAGAAACTGTGCTTTCCCCTCTCTGTTATTGGATAGTCGCTGACCTTGCATTTGGGCAGGAGGAAAGCAGGTAGAAACAGGATTCTCCCCTGTGTGGCGGATCACACTTGTTACCAAGGCCCTGCAGCCAGGGACAGGGGCTGGTTCTTGGGGTTCCAGCTTCAAACTCAGCAAGTCCCTCTCAGTCCTCTTGTTCAGCCCTCTGGCTGCCACAGTTGAGGAAAGGGGGAGGGCCATGACCCTATGTGCTTTGGAATCGGTTTCTTGGGGAGGAAGGGGTGTCCCCATCGATGGCTCCATGAGATCAGGGCTCTGAGGAGGAGTTATGCACAGAGTTGATAAAGAATGAAAGTCCTTTGGTAGATCAGGCGCGACTGTGTCCATAAGCATGGTGGTGGTGACATCCCCAGAGTCAGAGACAGGAGTAAGGGGTCTTATCCTTAACAGATCACCTTTCTGGGATCTCTGACCCCAGGAACTCATGCAAACAAGCGCCTCAACTGCTTCGATGTCTGTTTGCTCCAAAATGCTGCAGGTAGACCTTTCACTGTCATGCCGTTTCCTCTCCAGGATTGACTCACATATGTCCATGTTGTCAACCGCACGTGCGTCGCCCGGCCCGCGGAGCCGGGCGTGTGCATGGTGTCGGCGGTTCAGAGGCAACAAAGCGGCTGGGGCGTAACCTCGGGCGCTGGCAGCGGCTGCACGTGCACAGCGGGCAGCGATGACCCGAGCTCCTGGGGCCGGTGCGTGCCTCAGCCCGCTCGCTGGGCTCTGCCCCGGCGCGTCCCTCGGGCCCGATAATTCTTAAATTTGGCCTTTTCATGATATCCCATAGTCCTCTGTTCGGTCAACTTTGTTTTCAAGATTAAATATTTTGTCTTCGATATCTGAGATCTGTCTTCCAGGTGTTCTACCCTATTGGCTATGCTTTCTGTGGAGTTTTTAATTTGGTTTATTGTTTCCTTCATTTCAAGGATTTCTGTTTGGTTTTTTCCAATATCTCTAACTCTTTATTGAAATAATCTTTTGCTTCCTGTATTTGCTCTTTTAACTGTTGATTGGTGCGATCATTCAATGCCTGCATTTGCTCTTTCATCTCCTTGTTTGCTTCCCCGATCGTTTTGATTATGTACATTCTGAACTCCTTTTCTGACATTTCTTCTGCCATGCTGTCATTGGATTTTATTGCTATACCATCTAGGTTCATTTGGGACATTTTCTTTCCTTGTTTTCTCATATTTGTTCAGGTATCTACCCCTCTAATAGTGAAACTCTGGGATATTGCAGATTTCCTCTCTTGACTAATATTGTCTCTGTAGATTTCCAATAACTCACCTCTTAGCCTTCAGTAGCCTGAAGTCTTGGAAGAACTTCATAATGCGGTGCTCCAGTAGGAAGCTGGCCTTCTAAGAGTGGTGGACTTCAGGTGGGGTGTATTCCACAGTGGCTCTGAGTTGGTCCTGAGTCTCTCAATACCTCCTCTTCTTGGCTCCTGGGTCTTGTCAAAGGTCCTCTAGCCTCCTTTAGGTGTCTCAGGAAGGGAGTTGCCCTTCCAATGATGATGGCCATGCCCTAAGGAGTAATTCAAAATGCCTGCACCAGCCTATAAAGAAAATTCTGGCTAACTCCGTGATGGCGACAAACCTCGGCGTGGTGGTCAGGCAGGGTTGTTCAGTGATGGCGTCTGTCTTTGGCCTGGTGGTTGGGCAGGTTGGCTACCGCTGTCCAGTTCTGCAAGGCAGGTGGGTTGGGTACCCGCCTGCTACCTCCGCGATGCAAGTGGCCTGACTTGCCCGCCACCTCGCTCTATGACTGTGACCAACCAGTGATGGCACCGACCTAGGTGCAGGGGTCAGACAGTACTGCTCAATTATGACCTCTGTCCTTGGCCTGCTGGCTGGGTGGGATAGCTGCTGGCCGCCTACCTCCACAATGGAGGCAGCCTGGCTCACCTGCCAGCTCACTCTGCGACTGCAACCAACCAGTGATGGCACCCTGACTATTAATTCTTTCAGGATTTATTTTTGCATATGTTATACAAAAGAAGACCAACTAGTACTTTTCCAGGCATATCACACCAGTTTTATCAAAAGGGATAATTAAATATTTTCTTCCCATGAATTAAAATATTACATCTATTATATGTCAAATGACTGGAACACTCTTATATTCTTTTACATTTTTGTATTTATTCAATTTTATGTCAATAGTAAGTTAATTTGATTACAGAAGATTTGTAATACATTCTGATAATTGACCTAAGTTTCCTATCACAATGATTTTGAATATTTCTTTACCTATTCCTGGGCTTTTGTTTTTCTATGTACATTTTAGGAATATTTTTATAATTAGTAATCACCTATTGGGATACTTATAATTGTATTTGTTTATTAATTATGGAGGATTGATTTTTATGATATAGTTCATCAATCAAAAATCTGAAATATATTTCCAATTTTTCAGAACCACCTCATTTCTTAATAATAATTTATATTCTTATCAGATATCCTGTACCTTATCAATTACATTTATTTCTAGATGTTTTTGATTTGACTGCTACTATGATGGTATATTTTCCTAAAATATCATTTATGAATATTTTTTGCTAAATGGTCATTGCATATTTATTTCAGGTCAACTAAATAAAATCTCTTATTAATTATAATTCATTTGTTTTAAGGATTTTAAATCTATTTTTACATTTTCAGCAAAAGATAAACTCTATTCTTTTTCTTTTTTTTTTTTTTTGCAGTGTTTATGCTTAGCTACTTAAATTCTGCTCATCTTAGACCTTCCAAACCTGCTCTGAACATTAATGGGGACAAACATGCATTTGTCTCATTTGTGATCTTAATTTAAATAATTTTAGTGTAATTTGTTTTTATTTTTATTGGAAAATGTTAATACAATATAAATTTTTCCCTAGTTTTTTTTTTCCTTTTTTTAAGATTGGTTGGTGATTTTGTTAAATATAATTTAGCATACTTATTTGATCATATGAGTTTTCTCTTTTAATTTGTGGCTTTCTTGATATTGAAGTTCTTGCATTCCTTTTAAAAAATCTACTTGGTCAGAGTATATTTTTATATATTTTGTATACTTTTGGATTCTGTTTGCTGATATTTTATTAGGAATTTTTCTGTCAGTTGTGTGGAAACATAAACTGAAACTGAACCTGCTATTTTTCTGGATCAAATATCATCAGCTCTTTGTATTTTGATCTTAGATATGTATTCATAGATAAAACAGCTCTACAATTTTTCTGTTTTTTACATGATGTACTAAAATTGTCCATGTCCAAAAGCAAACAAAACTATCTTTTTCTATAGTATTTTAAAAAGGTATGTTTTACTATTTCATAGTTTTATTGTATTTTTAAATAGATAATATATAGTATAGAATATTCAAAGTGTATCAAGTTTGAAGCTTAAAATGTAAGACTTTATTTCCTGAGACCAGCAACTATTACCAGTTTCTTGTGTCTTTCCCCCACTGAAAATAAGCATATAAACATAAATTCAAGGGATGATATGACCATTGATTGGAGGTTTAATTTTTCCATGTAACACCATTTTTTGCATATGGAATGACTGTTCATTCTATTGACTGTATAATATTTAAATATACGGAGGTACCAAAATGGATTTAGTTAGCCCCATATTGCTGAAAGCTTGTGTTTCCAAACTCCTACTGTTTGTAATATGTAGCCTTTACAGCATCCACATGGCGTTTTGTACATGTGTGAAGAATGTTTGAGAAATAAATTCCAAGAAATCAAATGGGTATGTCTGAGTAAATGGTCTTTTTACAGTGTTGAATAGCTGGTTATTAACAGATCTTGGGTCAGGAATCAGATATTCAGGTTCTTTCTACAGTGCTATTTCAAATGTGAAAAGTAGATTCTTCCTGTTAAAATTGGAATGTTGCCTGGGATAGAAATCAAGGCTGGACTTTCCCCAAGAATGATAAAATTCCCTCTTAAGGCAAACCCAAGTCCTCTTGGATAAATATCAATGAAATGAGAAAAAGGATGGAAACCCCTGTCTAGGGTCAGCAGGCTAAGCCTGAGAGGTTGTGCAATGAGACAGGGGTCTACTGCTTCAGCAAGGGACTGACTTTTCTGTGCAGATAAGAGTTTGTGCCTTTAAAACAGATCAGTTTCCAGAGTACTCAAATCAGAATCAGGACCCCCAAGAACCAAAGCCTATTCTTAAGAGCTTTCCTAAAAACAGATCTAAGTAAAAAAAAAGAAAAAAGAAAAAAAAAGGGGGGGGGAGCAGAAGGGTGGGGTGTTCTACTATCTGTTTGTTTTATTTTTATCTTTCTCTCATTCTCTCCTTCCCCCTAAATTGTTCTTAGTATTTCGGTTCGAAGTATGAATATTTGACCGAAATTTTTCTGGTGGAACAAGAACCATCTGTTTCTTAATGTCTTTGTTTTAGAAGAGCACTCTCTATACGTGTTACTCTTTAGAGTAAGCAGAGATATTTCACTTCTGCTTGTCTGTCATAGCTTCTGTTGCTGGGTTGACACGCTTTCTTCCAACTGCCTGAAAATGTTTTCCTTTTGCCTTTTTCTTCCTCTTTGTTTTTCCTCTAGCAGTGCAGCAATAATCTTAATGTGCTACTGTGTTTTAATAGTCAATTTAGGCTGACTATTAAAATAAAATAACACACAATAAAACCACTACATTGATGGGTGCCCTCCAAATGGCAGATCCCAAGGAGATGGTGTTCTTTTTTAAGGGACAACTAAGTTTGATTAGAGTTAAGGGGTTGGTGGAATAGTCTGTCTTATGCCATTATCTCGAAACACAGTTTCTACCTTTTATGCTAGTTTTTGTTTGCTGAGATATTCACTTCTGGGTGGCCACTGAATTAAACTGCACCAAATGAAACATGGTAAGTCTATTATGGAGTGCAGTCCTCTGTATTCCAGCTCTGTCCTTCCAGAAAGAACTGGATAAACAAGTCCACAGGGAATCTCTGAGTACTGTGTGCCTCTAAACAGAGACCCAGACTATCATGATGATAATATAACCTAGGACGAACAGCAGAGTTCTTCTCTCACTGATTTTAATTAAGATCCCAACTAAGGATGAAACTAAATCAAAATGGGACTAAGTTACATTTTCTGCACCTCCAACCCATTTTTGGGTTCCACGTTCACTCAACTCCTGACCAAATCACCCTTTGACCTCAGGCTGTTTCTTAAAGTTTCCCCAAATTTTAGACTTCTATTTCTCCTTTCAATAATTTTCTTTTTAAAAAATCCTTCCACAGTTCATCATTACTGCCAGGTGACAATTTTCACGTAAAAGAATGCCTTGAATGTAATGCTTAATCCACAAAATATGTCAAAGTGAGCCATATGGCAATATATTGCAGGAAATTGTTAAGGTCTCGGGAAGAGCAAGGGCTTTGGTTTCCTATAAATCACATCATATAAGTTGTCTCCTCTTTGCACTCACAAAATTGACCCTGGGTTCCTGAAGTATTTATCTCAAAGAAGATTGAATAATTAGGAACTGTTAGGAAAAAATCATTGTATACTTTCTACCTTATAATTTTTCTCCAAAATCCTGGTCCAAGTAATGCCATGTCAAGTATTAATAGAAACCCACAGAGTTCCTAAGAAAGACTAGGCAAAACTGGCCTTGTTGTGTCTGAAATTAACTGGATGTAGTCTGTTTTATTAAAAAGCACATTTTTCTGCATTTTAATATACAGTCTCTCAATTCTAAATTTTATCAGAAAGCAATACCTTGCATTGAGTTAATCTGTAAGTCAGAGTGTGAAAGAAAAAATGTAATGGATGCATGTTAGGTAGAGTTATGTTTATTTGTGCTCTATGAGTAAGTGCTAACTAAAAATCTTAAAATAAGTCCTGGTAGTGTAGAGCAGCTCCAAATGAGTTCAGAGTCCTTAAGAACATGCCCTTCTTTTAGAAGTGAAAAATGTTCTGGCTTGCTATGCCTGCACTTTCTGCCCAAGTCTATTTTCTCAACCCACTTCCTATGAATAGTTCTCAGTCTGCTGAAGTTCTTTTCAGAGCAGAGAAAAAGTTCAGTACAAGGGGAGGAAAAGCTAAAAACGTTATTACTCAAGTTAGAGGAAGGAAGAGAACTGGAAAACAACCCAGGGGTTTTGACTAGTTTAGTCAATAACCTTCAATGCCTGTAATAGGATGCGGATAATTCCTATGCCTTCAGTAAGGTGTTTTGTTGCTTCTCTAGCCATCCACAACTTAAGAGTTAGTGCCAACATGGAGCAACTTCAATGCTGACATCCTAAGGGAACTTATAAACAGAAGACACCTGATACAGTCTTTCCTATACAGATACGATCTGTGTTCTCACAAGAGGTCTAGCATTTAGCAGTTGCCAAATAGGATGCTTTTGAACTGTGTTTTATTTCCTTTAATTACAATAAGATGGAAACTCTGGGAAATCCAGGAGTGGAGGGAAGTCCAAATCTTGCCCTGGTTTTTATTTCCCGTTAAATGCAATGAGAAGCAATATCCAGATATTAGTTTCTTTGCCTCTACTACTTGGCTTCAGGGGTGGCTCCTCTATTCTCTGTGGGATCCTAAAGTCTAGGGCTGGCACTTTCCTCTCAGTGATTAGGAACAGATATCATGGGACTGTGCCCAAAACAGGCAATGGAAGTCCAAGAGTCATTAATTCCAGAAAAGAGAGGGCCTGTTTCTAGCAGAAATTGTAGGGCCCACAGGGAAGTAGTGTTACAACTGCCTCTTCTGTGTTTGAAATCTTCTCCCTTAATTCAAAAGAAAGCTCAAGCAAATAGCAGTCTTATGTAAATAGACTATAAGCAGAAAATTTGCTGATGATATACAACCTCCTTCAGGAAAGATATGCTGCCAAACATTTCCAGAATGGCCCAATGACATGGTGTATCTCACATTGAAAATAGGAAGAGATGTCTAAATCTGTGTGTTCCCATGAGAAGTAAACATCACCTGGAAGTCCCCAAAGCCTCAATCCCTTTCCCTCCTCATTTTAGAATGAAGAATTTTTCCAGAGGAAAAAAATGTTGTCTAGATTAGAATTTGATTCACATAAATCATTAGGACAAATTCCATAAAACAATAACCTAACATTGATAAAGTAAAAATCTAAGGCTTACCTACAAGAAATGGTGAAAAGCATTATGATTTTATAATTTTAAAACAAGTACGTTTCTTTGTCTCCTTTATAAAATGTTATTAGAAAGAAAATACAGAGCTATAAAGTGCCTATTTTCAAACTGAAGGAAATCAGTTCAGATTAACATAATTCTGCAGACCTGCTTAACCCCAAAGGAGAACCCCAAAACTATGCAGTATCAAGAAACTCTAGAATTAGTCCTAGTATGGTAGATGTTTAGAAAATATTGCATATAGATATAGGAAGATATTAGATTGAGTTGCTTCGAATGATATTTTATAAGCAATTTCTAGTTTCCATTTTTCTTCTGTAATAAATGTAGGTGTTCTCTTCTATCCTTGGCATCATTGACCCAAGTGTGCCTTATTACTTTCTTAAAGCCAGGTACACAAATGATGACAATAGGAAGTTTGAAACACACCTACCCATGGTCACCTGATCCAGTGTGAAGCTGAATAAGTGAGTCAGTGAGGTGAGGTATGCTTTCCCCGGGATATGTGATAGTGACCCCAAAGATACAAAGACACTAAGTATCAGTAGCTGAGGTAAGGTATTCCCAAACTCAAGGCAAGGATATAATTTTTTAGTCCTTCACTAATATTGGTACCACTCTCCACTTAGATTACTCACCATTTCTGCATGGTGGGAACTGGTTGGGGCAGTAATAGAGTATGCCTTGGCACTTTGCAGACTTCTAGGAAAACCAAAGCAATGTCAAATATGGACTCAGAATCCAACTGCTCTATTCTATTAGAAAGCTGTAGTTCCCTCCCTCTTATCATCTTCCACTCCATTCAGTTCTTTCTGGCTGTCTTTCTCTGTGGTACTAGGGATTGAACCCAGAAGTGCTCTACCACTAAGCTACTATTTATTTATTTATGTATTTATTTATTTATTTATTTATGTTACTTTGAGAGTGTCTCATTAAATTGCTGAGACTGACCTAAAAGTTATGATCCTGCTGCCTCAGCCTCTGAAGAAGCTGGGATTACAGGTATGTGCTGCTGTACACTCAGTCAGATGCTCTTTTTATGTGTGTGCTTTAAATTCTACAGGTACTCAACTTTTCCTTAAAGAATGTAGTTTATGAAGCTGATTGAGGACTCTGTGTTTGATATATTATGAACCTTGTTTAGAAAATGTCTTGAGATACAGTTTCAGTTCATAGTTATTGTAATGTTCCATATTTTTTCTTTCTAAAATATATGCTAAAATAAATGAAAAAGATCTTAATTTTAAGTAAGCAATGCAATATTGTTAAAAATAATAGAGCAAATCTTTAGAACTTTTTCATCTTTGCACAAGTCTCCTTTTCCTCCTCCCTCTAGCTTTTCTACTTTTGAAAACTTATTTAGTTAGACTCCTACAGTATTGTCCTCAGGTTCCTGGCTGATTTCACTTAGCCCAGTGTCCTCAAGTTTCATCCACGTTGTGACATGTGACTGAATTTCCTTCTTTTGAATAGTTGAACAATATTCCACCACCGTCTTAATTTTATATCACATTTTCTTCATCTGTTTATCTGTTGATATATGTTTAAGTTTTTCCATTCTTGGCTCTTGTGAATGATTCTGGAGTAAGTATCTCTAAGAGATCATGATTTGAATTCTTTTGGATAAATACCCAGAGTGGGATGGCTGGATCATATGATAGTTCTGTTTTAAATTTGGAGATGACCTCTATACTGTTTTCCATAGCACCATTTTACTTCCTTATTAATAGAACACAAAAGTTCCAATTTTGCCACATTCTTTTTAATACTCGTTTTTTTAAAAATTTTTTCTTTGTTCTTTGGCATTGTTTGTACAATGACCATTTGAACAAGCATGAGATGATACAGAGGTTTTGACTTGCTGTTCCTGATGATTAGTGATATTAAGCACTGTTAGTTTACCTCTTGGATATTTATATGCCTTCCAAAGAAGAAATTCTCCAATAAGAAATACATATTTATGCAACTTCCCCTTCTCTGATCCTTAGGCCAAAAAAGGAGAAGAAGAAAAAAAAGGCTTTCCTGGAAAAATTTCTGGACCATTTTATTTGATATTTATCTTCAAGGAGCCTTCAGAACTTCTAAGAGGTTTAGGTATCCCATGGCAAGAGAAATATTTTCATGCTTTTGCATGGGTGATTTTTGTGAATCCTTTCTCAATGAGAGAGAAAAGAAAGATGTCTTTTTTCCTCCAAATGAATATCCTGATTAACATGATGATCATTGTTCAAGCATAAACAGAATTCACCCCATGAGAAACATGAATGAAAGGGAAAAAAATGATAAAATGGAATGAGGCAATACAGGCCTAGACTCAATGGAAAGCTGTTATCACCTGTAGGATTGAAGCAGGGAGGGCAGAGAGAGGACACCAGAATAAGAGCTGGAGTCATGGAGGAAGGATGTCAAGGACCACAGCCATGAAGGCATGAAGCCAGGGACAATCCATCAGGGCAGGGAACACAGCATGGACACCCAAACTCTACCTCCTCCTGTCACCTGCCTCTCACTGATGAAATCCAACTGGGGCCAGCCAACATCTGGGTCTACTTGTTCTATCAACCTGGCAGACAAAGCAAGGCAAGGGAGAGTAGAGAATGGACCTAACTTAGGCAAGAGAGACAAGCTGAATATCACCAGCCCACCTAGCTAACTCAAGCAAAGAAACCTAACAGTAGCAGGATAATCTGGCATGATTCTTTCTTCTCGGGTATAAAGACATTTTCATTTGTTTTTAAATTCCAATGAATTTATGCCAACAAAATCCATCAGTTACATATTTAGTGAGTAACTTTTTTAGATGCAGGGCTTGATACCAAGCATCACCAGGCATTGCTTCTATTGTTAGGGAGCCTGTTGTCAGTGGATATAGGGAAAGGACATGTAATTTTTCCAAAATGTTGACTATTTGACGTTCATCAAAATGAATTCAACCGCTATGGAAGTTCAAACAAGAGGAAAATCACATTAGATTGATGGGGTGGCAGATAATTTTAATGGATAAGTAGGATTTTCAAAAGACTTTGATCTAAGGGCAAGATTCTGAGAGGGAGGACATGGAATAACAGGAAAAGCATTCCTAGCAGAGGTTAGAGCAAGGTGGAAGGAGGTAATCCATGTTTGGGAAACAGCAGACAACCTCTAGTGTTGACAGAAAGATGATTAAGAGAAAAAGTTAGGAGGCAACCCTTGATTTAGTTATGGAAAGTAGAAAAACCAAGACAATGGTTCGGGAAAGAAATAGCTGTAGTCAAATTTAGTGAAATCTGTTTTTATTTGAGTCTTGAGTTATCTATGCCACACTACAGAAGAAACCATGCAGACCACAAGCTATAACAGTTCCAGGGAACAAGAGTCATGGGAAGAAATAGGGAAGGCAGATTTTTTTTTTTAAATAGAAAGAAACATTTCCTAACCAGTCCTCCAAATGCAATAAATACCTTGAAAAATATTTTTTGAAATGTTCAAAACAGAATGTGCCTGACCACATATAAGGGAGTGATGCAGATTCTTTCTTATTTCTAAGAATTGAAGAGATGACTTTCAGGATTCCCTCCAACTTTTAATTTCTCTCTCACAGAATAATACATGAATTATGGTAGGAAAAGTTTTAATTTCTAAATATTTTAAAGCCCTAATGAGGGGATAATAAATAAAAGAAGCAAAAGCTTCCTTTGTTCTTTCCTTCCTTTCTTTCCCCCCCTCCTACTCCTTGCCTCTTTCTCTTTCTTAGGGTGATTCGGGACTGAGTGTAAAACAGAAAGACCCAGACATCCAAGAAAAGAGAAGTGTCCTGAACAAAACAACCTGTGCAAGAATTTTTACTCTCTTTACTTATTAAGCTTGGTGAGGTTGGAGCAGATTAAATCTGTGAACCTCTTCTTCCTCCACTAGACATGTGTTGTTATATTCTTGGAGTGTTTGAGGACTGAGGGGAAGATTTTAAAAAAATGATGCATACAAATTTCCTGCTATGTGATTATTTAATAAATGTTCATTTCTACATATGTTACTGTCAAAAGATCTTTTAGACACAAACTTTCTATTTTAAATCATATAGCAAAATTTAATCTTTATGAAAATGTATGCTATGTTATTGCCTTTAAATATAGGTGTTACAGGAATACTTTCAGTAAGAAAAGAAAATGATATGCAATAGAAACTTGAGACTATTTGAAGTAAAAAATATTTTCAATAGCTGGAGGCATCCAAAATAACAGCTGCTTCAGTCTATCAAATGGGCTTAGTGTCTCGATGATGAAAAACTTACTTAGCTTCCTCACCTGGTTTAGGGTTGAAATCTGCCAATTGAATAAGGTAATTAAAACTTCCAATGTTTTCTAGGAACAAAGACATGTGCTCCTGACACTTCAACCAGTAATGATATGTTTAGCTTTTTAAAGTCTCAAGAAAAACAATTTTTATTTTAATGAGTAGATTTTGAAAACTCAGAAAAATATAGCTGAGCTAATGCATAAGTACAGGAAACTGACTTTTATTTTTATGTTTTCCCCCAAATAATATTTTTTTAAAAAGCCCTTCATCAAGTAACTAAACAAACAAATAAAAAGAAGACAACTGCAGAAGGCAAAATTCAAGTTTTTCCAAAGTGCAAAGTCTATGCTTTTATTGGCATGTTGTTTCCAGATTTAAAAAAAATTTTTTTTTCTTTTTTCTTTAATTTTTAAAAAATTTCTGGACTTCTAACTTATACATGATAGTAGAATATAATTTGACTTATTTATACAAATATGAAGAACATCTTATTTTAATTCGGATTCCAGTCTTATGGTTGTACATGATATAAATACTCACTCTGGTATATTCATATATGTACATATGAATGTTATGTTGGAATCACTCCACTCTCTTTCCTATTCCTTTCTCCCCTCCAGTCCCTTCATTTTCCTTTGTCTAATCTCTTAACTTCTAGTCTTCCCTTTGTCACGTGGTTTTGTATTAGCACCTACATATCAGAGCGAACATTCAACTTTTATTTTTGGGACACTGCCTTATTTTGCTTAGCATCATAGTCTCCAGCTCCATCCACTTTCTGCAAATGTCATAAAGTAATTCTTTTTTATGTCTGAGGAATAATAGTCCATTGTGAATACTGACCACATTTTCTTTATGCATTCATCTGTTGAAGGGCACCTAGGTTGGTTCCACAGCTTAGCTATTGAGAATTGAACTGCTATAAACATTGATGTGTCACTGCGGTATGCAGATTTTAAGTCATTTGGGATAACTGGGTCAAAGGGTGGTTACATTCCAAGTTTTCTGTGGAATCTCCACACTGTTTTGTAGAATGGTTTCACCAGTTTGCAGTTCCACCAGTTATGTAAGAGTGTACCCTTTTCCCCACATCCTCACCAACATTTATTGTTACTTGGGTTCATGATAATTTCCATTTTGCCTGGCATGAGAGATAATCTCAGTATAGCTTCAATGTGCATCTCTCTAATTGCTAGTGATGTTAAACATTTTTTGATGTTTGTTGATCAGTTGTATTTCTTCTGTTGAGTGTCTATTCAGTTCCCTTGCCCATTTATTGGTTGGTATATTTATTTCTTTTGTTCATTTGTTTTTTTTTTTTTTTTTGTTTGGTGTTAAGTTTTTTGAGTTCTTTATATATCGTGGCAGTTAATGCTGTATCTGAGGTGCAGGTGTCAAAGATTTTCTCCCACTCTGTAGTCTCTCTCTTCAAGTTCTTGATTGTTTCCTTTGCTGTAAAGAAGCTTTTGAGTTTGATACCACCCTGTTTATTGATTCTTGATTTTACTTCTTATGCCTTTAGGAGTCTTGTTGAAGAATTCATTTCCTAAACTGACATGGTGAAAATTTGGGCCTACTTTTTCTTCTAGTGGGCTCAGGATCTCTGTTCTAATGCCTAGGTACTTGATCCACTTTGAGTTGAGTTTTGTGCAGGGTGAGAGATAGGGGTTTAATTTCATTTTGCTATGTATTGACTTCCAGTTTTCTCAGCACCATTTGTGCTATTTTTTTTTCCAGTGTATGTTTATGGTGCCTTTGTCTAGTATGAGATAACTGTATATGTGGGTTTGTCTCTGTGTCTTCCATTCTGTACCATTGGTCTTCATATCTGTTTTGGTGCCAATACCATGCCATTTTTGTTAATATAGCTCTGCAGTATAATATAATTGGTATTGTGATGCCTTCTGTATAACTTTTCTCGCTAAGGATTGCTTTGGCTCTTCTGGACCTCTTATTTTTCAAAATGAATGTCATGATTACTTTTTCTATTTCTATAAAGAACATAATTGGGACTTTAATTACATTAAGTTTGCATAGCACTTTTGGTAGTATGGCCATTTTGACAATATTAATTCTGCCTATCCAAAGACATGGGAGATCTTTCTGTCTTCTAAGATTTTCCTTAATTTCTTTCTTTAGTGTTCTGTAGTTTTCATTGAAGAAGTCTTTCACCTCTTTTGTTAGATTGATTTCTAAATACATTTTTGAGCCTATGGGATAGTTTTCTTAATTTCTCTTTTGGTTAGTTCATCATTGGTGTATAGTAACACATTGATTTATAGATGTTAATTTTATATCTTATTTTGCTGAATTTGTGTTTTTATGTTGTAGTAGTTTTCTGCTGGGGTATTTTTTGGGTCTTCTAAATATAGAATCATGTCATCAGCAAATAGTGATAATTTGAGTTCTTCTTTTCCTATTCTTATCCCTTTAATTTCTTTCTCCTGTTTAATTGCTCTAGCTAGAGTTTCAAGGACTATGTTGAATAGAAGTGGTAAAAGAGGGCATCCATTTCTTGTTCCAGCTGTTAAACAAAATGCTTTCAGTTTTTCTCCATTTAGAAAGATGTGGGCCTTGGGTTTATTGTATGTAGCTTTTACAATGTTGGGGGATGTTCCCACTCTCCCTAGTTTTACTAGTGTTTTGAACATGAATGGATGTTATATTTTATCAAATGCTTTTTCTGCATCTATTGAAATAATTATGTGATTCTTTTATTTAAGTCTATTGATGTGATGAATTACATTATTGATTTCTTATGTTAAACCGACCCTGCATCCCTGGGATGAAACCCACTTGATCATGCTGCACAATGTTTTTAATGTGTTTTTTTCATGTGATTTGCCAGTATTTTATTAAGAATTTTTTCACCTATGTTCATGAGAGATATTAGCCTGAAGTTTTCTTTCCTTGATGTGTCTTTGTCTGGTTTTGGTATCAGGGTGATACTAGCTTTACAGAATGTTTGGAAGGGTTCCCTGCTTTTCTATTTCATGGTATAGTTTAAGGATGATTTGTGTCAGTTCTTCTTTGAAGGTATGGTAGAACTTACTGAGAATCTGACCTGACCTGGGCTTTCTGTCTTGGTAGACTTTTAATGGCATCTTTAATTTCATTGATCAAAATTGATTTGTTAAAATTTTCTGATTCAATTTGGGTAGGTCATATTTCCCTAGATATTAATCAATGTTGTCAAGATTTTCTAATTTATTGGCATATAAGTTTCAAAATTATCCTCTGTATTTCAGTACTGTCCATGGGTGATATTTCATTTTCAATTAAATTTTTCGGAAATCTGAGGTTTTTCTTTCTTTCTAAGGGTTTTGCTGATTTTTTTTCAAGAAACTTTTTGTTTTGATATTTTGAAATTTTTTTTTGTTTCAATTTCATTGATTTTTAGCTCTGATTTTAATTATTTCCTATCTTCTGCTGCTGTTGAATTGTTCTTTTCCCAGGGCCTTGAGATGTAATGTTAGCTTATGTATTTGATGACTTTCTATTCTTTTAATAAATGAACTCAGTGCTATGAACTTTTCTCTTAGAACTGCCATTATAGTGTCCCAGAGATTTTGATGTTGTGTGGCTATTTTCATTGGCCTCTAAGTATTTTTTAAAATTTCATCCCTGATTCCTTCTGCTATCCATTGATCATGCAGTAGCATATCATTTAGCCTTCATGTGTTAGAGTAGCTTCTATGCTTTATTAAGTTGTGGATCTCTAACTTCATTCCATTATGATCTGATAGAATGCAAGATATTGTTTCTATTTTTTTGTTTGTTTGTTTTGCTAAGCATTGCTTTGTGGCCTACGATGTGGTTTATTTTAGAACATTATCCCTGTGCTGCTGAGGAGAAAGCATATTCATCATTGATGACTGAAATATTCTATATATATCTGCTAAGACTAAGTTATTAATTATAATTCTTAGTTCTATAGCTTCTTTGTTTAGTTTTTGTTTGGACAATCTTCCCAGTGATTCAAAAGGCATGTTAAAGTATTATTGTGTTGTGGTCTATGTGGTTCTTGAAATTGAGAGATTTATTTGATGTACACAGTTGCTCCATTTTGGGGGGCATAAAAATTTGTGATTTTATATCTTTTTGATGTATCATTCCCATAAACAGTATGAAATGACCTTTTGATTCCTTCTGATTAACTTTGTTTTGAAGTTTATCTTATCCGAGGATAGAAACCCTGCTTGTTTATGAGATCCATGTGAATGATATGATCTTTCCCATTCTTTTACTTTCAGTTTATGGACATCTTTGCCTATGAGATGATTCTCTTGGAGACAGTATATTCTTGATCTTGTTTCTTAATCCCATCTGCCAGTCTATGTCTTTTGATTGATTAGTTTACATTTACATTCAATGTTATTATTGAGAAATAATTTTTATTTCCTTGCATTTAAATTTATTTCTGGTTTTTAATTTGAATTAGTTTCTCCTTTAATTAACTATTCTTGTAGTATAGTTCCTTCCTTTGCTGCTTTCCCCCCATCATTTTAAAGTGTACAATTGATATGTACAATTATAATGTGCCAATAAAAAGTGGAAAGAAAAAAAAGAAAGTATACAATTGACTGTGTATTCATGGACTTGTGCTGTTTTTCAATTTTATTTTTCATTTCTTCTTCATGAAATATTTTATTGAGTATGTTTTATAGTGCAGGCTTTCTAGTTGTGAATTCTTTTTAACTATTTTTTTATAGTGGAAAGTTTTTATTTCATCATCATTCTAAATTTTAATTTTGCTGCATATAGTATTCTTGGTTGGCATTCATTTTCTTTCAGGGATCGGTATAGATTATTTCGAGACCTCCTTGCTTTTAGTATCTGGGTTTAGAAATCAACTGAGGTCTGGATTGATTTCCCTCTAAATATGACCTTTTGCTTGTCTCTAGCAGCTTTTAAAATTTTAGCCTTATTCTGTATGTTGAATCTTTATATAATGATGTACCTCTCTTTTCCCCCAAAGATCAAATAGTTTTATTAACCATCAAGTTTCTAAATAGGTGGAGGAAGGAATTAGAAAGTTCCTTAAGTAAGATATAAGTATATATGTCTTAAGTGAGATATGTGTGTATGTGTGTGTGTGTGTGAATATAGAGAGAAATATGAATTTAAAAATTTATAAGTTTTTAATTATTTTAATAGAGACCATGTTACCATTTTTGCCCTTCATAACTTTAGGAACCTCTTTTCTCATGTATAAAATGAGATATATTTCCTATGTTGAGCAAAATAGTCAGACACACACACACCATAAGTTACATGCCATTTATTATAGCATTGTAGTATGAGAATACAAATCCTTTGATCCTCACTGTACCAAGGGGCATGTACCAGGGCAGGGTGGCATGCTTTTGGACATACCAGATTAGCTCTAATGACCTCACAGAGGTAGGGTGTAGGGAACATCTACATCAGTGTGCAGTTAGGAAGGTGACCCTGTTTGAAATGAGGAGCCTGCAGAGTGCAGCCTCTATTGTGTATGATGAACCTGCTCCTTGTTGTGCTTCTGAAGGCAGATAGGGAACAGGGATCTACAAATTTGTCTCCCAACTTACTTGATAAGATTTCTCCGATGATTAAAGTAAAATCCTTAGCCAAGTGCCTAGCACATAGTAAACTCTCAGTAATGTTAACTATTTGTAATGCTTTAGATAAAATATTATTGTATTTGGGGTAATATTATATAGTGATTATTGAAAACAATAGTCTGTTGTCCTCATGAATCCTTGGGTTGTCTTGGGAATCAGCTGAGGGTAGGTAGACCTGGCCTGGGATTGGCTGGACCTGACTTAGACTGTACCAGATCTTTTAAGCATCTTTCTAGGAGCAGATACAGCTTCAATCTGGGTCAAGGAAGCCTTGACATGTTCTTCCCAAAGTAATAGCAGAGAAAACAGAACAAGCAGAACCATACAAGAACTTTTGAAATCTAAGTTCAAAACTGGCCCACGGGCACTCCCACACTATCATATAGTTGCTTTGCTACTTGTCCATGTTCAAAACCCAGAGGAGAAAAAAAATGCCCTTTACCTTTTTTCATGGGAAGTACTAGAAAGTCACAAAGAGAAAAAGTAGGTATCCTCTTCTGAGTCTTCACCTCTGATCGTCCACCAAGACTGTCCTTCCAACACTTACTGCCTCAGTCCAAGTTCTGATTTCTGGTCAGTGATCCTCACTGGCCAGTACTGGCACTGAAGACCTATTAATATTTAGATCTGGTTATATCACCATAAGACTGTGATTTAAAAAGAAAATTGAGGGTACCAGCCAACCTCTGGATAAGGTCAAATAAGAGACCCTCTGTGACTGGGCACACAAGACATGATCAACTAAACTAGTTGCCACACCCTTAAGTGGGTCCCACATCGTGGCACACCCTTGTGGTTCTGTTGGTGTTATGCACTGTATGATCATTACCCTCCATCACACTTGCTATACTCATTTTCATTCTCCCATCAGTCACTGGCCCCTGCTATCATCCCAGGACTTGGTGTGGTCTTCACTTCCTGGTGGAACTGCTTTCTTGATTCCTCTAGGTGTGATTAAGCATTTTTCAGATTGCTCTTGGTCTCCGCATTTTTCCCACTCTGTACTGTAGTTATTTTCTAATTTTCTATTTTACTCATGAATTGCACTCATAGAAGGCTCATTGTGTCTTTTATGTTTCTGTTCCTGGCACTTATTACAAAGCAGTCACACAATAATGGTTGTGGAATGGATTATTTTTTCATCCATAAAATAATCTCTCTTTCCACAGGATAATAGATTTAAAGATACTCACATCCTCAGTGCTAATTGTGTCTTGTATCCATGGCTTTTACTATTGTCATTGTTGTTATTGTTATGCTTTGTGACAGATTTTATTTTCACAAATTTGAATAACATTTCACAGTGCTATACTTTTTCAAGTATAAAATTGAATGGCACAAACAGTTGCTATTTCTTTGGAGAAGACAGAAATAAGATATAAAGTAAAACTTTCAAAGTTTTGCTGAAGAATGTATCCACAATTAGTGCAACACAGGTATTGCATTTTTATTTTATAGTTGTACATTTTAAAATCCATGGTTTAGAAATATAGACCTCTTATTTCTACTCTGGATTTTGGAGTATTTTCTATTTTTCCACTAGTAATATTTATTTTCTTTTTTGCTCTTATATTTCTTTTCTTTTAGACCATAATATTTGCTAAATGTTTGCTTTACTCACACTATAATAAAATTAACATTTTCCCTTTAAAAATATTTCTATAATCTTTCTGATCCTAGCCTTACTGCTAGATGTTTCTATCTCCACCAAGAAGAGGTTTATATTCCCTTCCCTTGAAATTTGGTGGATCTTTTAATACTAGATCAAAAATTAGAATGAGGCAGAGGTGTTCATGTGTAATTCTGAGGCAAGGTTATATCACATTTTATTGTGATATAGCTTCAGTCTGGGTCATTCTCCTGGGATGGGGCTTAGGATACATCCACTGTATTGTGAGGAAGCTCAGGTGGCACAGGGTTGCCAATTTATAGAACTAAAGCTCCGCAGAACTGAGCTTCCAGCTCTCACCAGTATCACTTGTCAACTGCACTAGGAATGAATTCCACATGTTCTAGTCAAGGGGCCCAGCTAACCTCACACAATATAGAAGTGCCCCTTTTCCCACACTACAGAGAAAAATGAATGATTATTACTAAGTCATTAAGTTTTAAGGCAACTTGTACAGCAATATAAAGTCAAAAATTGTTATGAATATAATCAATCTTTAAAAATATCTGGTCAATATAGGAAAACAATTAAAAATATTAGACAAATATTAAAAGTTTGAGGAAGATCACTGTCTAGATATTATGTTCAAAGGCCCATGCTGGGCAAATATTTTTTAAATATTTTGTTGTTGTTATTTAAATGAACATGGAAAAAATACTGATTTTATAAACTTGAGTTCATGCATTCCAAATGCAAAGATGATGAAGCTGTATATTGGACTGGCTGGATGGTATAGCTATAGGTATAACTGCACATGACCCAGGAGATGAAGTTAAAAATGCAAAATTCACTAGTCTCAGAGTTAGGTTAGGTTATTACAATGAGAAATCTTTGAACATCTGAAAGTATCCATCTGATATTTGCCTCTCCCTTTGGTGAATCTTTTAGTCAGGAGTAAGCAAATTATAATTTTTCAGGCCAAATCTAGTCCACAATCTGTTAGTGAATCTAGTTGTATTGGAACATTGCCAAGCCCATTTATTTTCTTACTGTCTATGGCTGCTTTCATACTAAATTAACAATGCAAGGTGGTTGTAGCAGACTTTCTGGCCTGTAAAATTGAAAATGTTTACTGTCTGGTTCTTTAAAGTCAACATTTGTTGATCCTGTCTTAAATTAATTATTTGGGGACCTCTCAAGAGGCTTGCCAATTAGTTTGGCCTAAAAAGAACTATTTTCATCACACCCAAAATCTGTGCCTTAGGGAAATGCATAGTTCTGAGAAGTTCCACCGCGGAGTGATTTCTTGTGCCTAGAACTGAGGGATAGAGGTGTAGGTCTGGAGAAGACAGGGAAGGCTAGCCACAGGGAAAGCTGTGTGGCAGGCAGTTCTGACTTCATGGTCAATTTGGGAGAGAATAACATGGTTCAGAATGTTAGTCAGAAATTTATTTGTTGCAAGTGAGAAATATCCCTTTTAAATACCAAGGAATGTACCCAACTTTAAATGCAGCTGAAACCAGGGCTTCAGATAATTTCACAAATGCAGTTTTTCTTCCCTTTATCTGCTTTTCTCTGAGCCGGCTTTATTCTTAAAATCTCTCCAGATAACTCTAAACTCACATCATCCCGACTTTTAGAAATATACTGAGAAAAGATAATGCCCATCTCTAAAGCTTCATTTAAGATCATAGAATCTATCCAGAGTCTCTTGCTCATGAGCAGTCCCTTTGCCGTCCCACTGAGCTGTCACTCTGGCCAGAATGGTGAAGTCCTTTTGATTATCTAGGTCTTGGTTACCTCTAGCTTTGAAATTTAATCACATGGGTTAAGAATGAAGAAGGAACCCATTGCCAAAGAAATACTGGATAAATATTTTCTTTTCTCGTATGTTCGTCACATCTGCCCATTGGTACAAGTTTAGGCTTGCCAGATAAGTGTGGAATGCCTAATTAAAACTGAATTTCAGATAAGTAATGAGTGGTAATACATTTCACTCTAAATGGATCTAAATATTTCATGGGACATATTTATACTACAAATTCTTCATTGTTTTTAGAAATTCAACGTAACTGGATATCTTGTATTTCCACTTGCTAAGTTTGGTGATCCTAAAACTAACTGAGGTTTCTTTTTTTTTTTTTAATTGATCCAACATAATTTGGGATAGTTTAAGATAAAACTCACAAGATTATTTTGAGGATCAATCAAGGTAATAGTGGCAAAAGTATCTAGTAAATTATATAGTCCTATAGAAACACAAGAAATTATTCTCTTCTGAGTTTGATTCCTTAATTTTTTTTTAACCTTGGTGAGACAGTCATATACCACAGGCACACTCTTCTAATCTGGAATCCACTTGCTCTCCCTGACAATTAGCAGAATTGGATAGAGCTTATATATGTATGATTTAAAATAATCATAACTGAAATGATTTTTTTTCCTTAGGGACAGTGAAATAAAGCCATCAGCATTTCTCAAAGGTGCACATGTATCTTTTCTCATTCCCAGGGAGAATGAAATTCAGCATCAACTTTCTATAATTTATAGTGAATCTTCAACTCTGTCTCAAAATTTTCTGAAAGATTTGGCCTGTAATTCTAGTTTGGAGTTTTAAAAGACTGCTAATGTCCCCACTGCCAGGTTTTAATTACTTCCTGTAGGGGATTCTTCTCTCCTTTGGTCCCTGAAATTATTCAGAAGAGAGACATCTGCTCACTGCTGAACTGAAATGCTTCTCCTAGCCACAAAGATCGTTTTGCTTTCCTTTGTACTTTTTTCCTCCGACTGGTAAGAATAATGTCTATTTACTTCTGCAGGGAAAAGGCAACTAACTGTTCTACCACTTTCCTCTCTTCACTAAGACCTAAGATGACCTCCTCTTGTTATTCTCTTATAAAAATGGGGGAAGAGTTATCTGCATATGATGGTCAAGATCAATTAAATATAACCTCAGGTCACATTTTCCTGGAAGGCTGAGAAAATGGTATCATTTACAACCTGATTTCATTAAAGAGGTGCAATTATAGACTACTGAAACAAAATAGCAAATTAAACTGAAAACATGCTATTTGAACTCTACATTGCATACAGACATGACAAAGTGCTGAAGAGTTCTTCACAGGCAATTAGGAAGTGGGATACTCTCTTATGTGTTGGTTATTTCATAAGTATCATCAGCAAGAGAAATTTAGAGAAGGGAAGGTGGGCATGAAACATAGTCATAAAGCCAGAATTCACTAAGCTTCCAGGGAGAGGGGGCACTAAGTACTAGGAATGACTTTGGGAAATTTCCTGACCCAGTAGGCAAGTGATTATGACTCTGTTCTTTATTCTCATTACTAAATGTTATGGTGGTGACTTGAAAGTTTATTACAAGAATAGGAGATACACAATTTTTGATGTACCTTGAAAACTGCCCAGCACATGGCAGCTCTGATCTCTGGATTTTTGTTGTTCTTCATTTCTATTTACTTTGGATTCTTTCTCCCATTTGGAGATGTTCTTCAAATGGTTGATTGTCACTCATAAGAAGCACTGTGTGCAGGAATGGCTTTCACAACAAGGTGGTTGCTTATAGATCAGTTCTTGGATGAGAGCCATCCAAAGTCAGTATCTTTAGTTTTGCTGAGATTCCTTTCTATTTTTCCATTAGAAAAACATATATCCAGTTCCTGCCTGCAAAGTGGTAGGAGCTGATATATGCTTGGCAGCTAGTAACATGGGCTCAGGAATCTTAATCCTCATGTTTTTGGTTTTGTGTTCCACATCTGTCTTCTACTCTTGAAGTAGAATCCCAAGTTCAGAGCATATCTAGGCTAACTGCTTCAGAGAATAAACGTGGGGTTTCCTTTGGAGGAGAGGGAGAGTAATAGCTCAACTGACTGGAATCAAGAAAGGACCTATGGGTATAATTGATTTATATAAAATATTAATCAATGATTTGGTCCATTTTAGATTTCTGAATGTAACCAGCTTGCTTTCATATGTGTCTGTAAATTTTCTGACACTCCTCCTATTAAGAAATGAAGTTTAATTCTCTCCCCTTGAATGTGAACTGACATTACTGACAGGCTTCTAACATGTATAAGATGGAGAAAATGACACTCCATGACTTCAGAGCCTAGGTTATGAAAGGTGTGTATATAGCTCTAAGTCACTGTCTCTCTGAGATATGCATATTTGGAGTACACGGCAATACTCCTAAAGTCTGTCTACACTGAAGCTGCCATGTTCAAGAGAAGAGGAGAGAGAGAGAGAGAGAGAGAAAGAGAGAGAGAGAAAGAGAGAGAGAGAGAGATTGAAACCGACCAGAGAGTCAGCTATTCTGGTCTCTATTATGGGGTGCAACGTAAGAACAGACCGATCACCACTGAGAAGTCCAAATTTGAGAGTCTTTATTAAGCTGGCCAGCTGACTGTCTCACACAGTGCCCCCAAAAATGGCTATTGGGAGAACAGCCCCAACCACAGGGTTGTAGGGGTTCTTATACCAAAAATCACATCAATCATTAGTGTCTGTTGCTATGATTCAAAATTACAAACTAATATCATGAGATCATCGACAGAGGGGAAAGTGGGTCAAACTGACCCTTACCTAGGTACAAACTGAAGAATGGTTGCTAACATCCACACAATTACCGTTTACATGGTACATTGGTTAAGAGCAATAGAGGTCAAAAAGAGAGCAATTTTTATTACATAGGAGTTGCCATTGTATATTATTAAACATGTCATGCTAAGTAACTGATGAGGGGCACAGCGGTGGGGTATTCCCATGGGAGAAGCTTATTTCCTACATAACATGGAATCTCAGAGCAAAATGGAGTCTGTTTAGTCATTTCCCTTAGAGTCTGGCCTATAACATTCTCATGGAGCCAGATCTGTCAGCCCATCACAGTCTTCATCTTCTTAAGCCTTTCCAGCTCAGTTGTCAGATACATAATGAAGAAACTCTCAAGAAAACTGCGGTACCAGTCATTGTGTGATGACAGATGCAAGGGACCCTAAGTGTGAACTTCCTGCCTGAGTCCAATCCTTCTCCAGAGCCATAAAAAATAACACAAACAAGTTACTACTGCTGGTTCTTAACACCAACAAGTAACTACTGCTGGTTCTTAATGTTGGGTCTGGAGTGATCTTTTGTGGAGGAGGTGGTAACTGAACACTTAGGATGCTGAACCCCGTACTCAGTTGGCGGACCATTGCAATGGAAACCCACTCTAATGAGTGCGTGGCTCTGCCTGCCTCCATCAACTTTGCTACCTTAAAGAAGGCACTAAAATATTCTTCAAGTCACAGATTTTTCATTTGAAAAATAAAGAAGATGCCCCATGAGTAGAGCTTTCATGTGGATGAAATGAGAAAAAATATGGGGATGCTACAGGTTCTGCAAAACTGTACATAAAGTTGTAAGTTACTGAAATTTTATGAGAAGCTCTTTCCCTGAGCAAGTTCACTGAATAGTTTTCAAAAATGTAGCCAGAGCTTTCTCTGTTCATTAGTTCAGGTTTTGGGGAAGGGAAAGGAAGTTCTGTTTATGTCATCAAATGAATATCTTCTTGCTTTATTTTATTTAAAATTTTTAATAATTACTTTTATGTGTAAAATCACAAAGGGAAATTATTATATCATCTCCATACTTAGGAAAATGTCAATAATATCTGAAGGGGGGGATGATAAGAGGAATATGGTTACCCTGGCAATGGGATCCCAGTAAAGATTTGTGTTTGTGTTTTTTTAATGAAATTACAGCATTTATGTCACCATATTATGCATTTCTAATGATCATGTAACTTGCCATTAGATTCATGTATTGTCTTTTAAATTCAATATTTGTAATACTTTTGCAGTAACAAGAAGAGGTTTATAATGATTTCACTCAACAAATTATAGGGCTTAGTAGTCTTAATAACCAATAAGTAAGAGTGGCCATATAGTGGGGGAAGGTACTTTCTTAATACACCAAACTAGAAGCAATTCTTTGTTTTTCTTTAACTCAGTTTAAGTTTTGAGAATCCATTTCACCTTGCATGTTTTGGTGAAAATTAATCACAATCAATTGATTGTACCTAATTTCTGTGGTACTTATGTAATCTTAAAGGGTTGGGAAAGTGATGTTGTTTTAGATAATCAGTCAAGATCTTGACCCTCATTAATGCATCTAATGGAGTGATACTAAAACTTTAGCAGATAAGGGTTGTCTGGAGGATTTGTTAAAACATAGATTGCTGGGCATCTCTTCCATAGTTTTGTCTCAGGTCTGGGATGAGGCCTGAGAACGTGTCTGCTAGTGTTTACGAAGGATGCTGATGCAGATGATCTTGGACCACATTTTGAAGATGACTGTTCTTAAGATGAGAAGGTTGGATCTGTCTTTTATGGAGAACCTGGCCTAGCTTAGGGAAAGGTTTCACTGTGAGGTACTTCATTGTTCTTCATCAAACACTAACCAAATGAGAAAGGTAATTCAAGCAGCAGAGGTGCATTTCAGGTTTTCAGTTTTAAAAGATCTTAAGTTATGTTCGTACTTTATCTTTTATTTATTAAATCACTAGAAAATACCAAGTAAATCAGTAAAATATGACCTGGATAGAGACAAAGCCTTTGTTTCTCTTTTACCGATCTCTCTATATTGTACAAAATGGGTCATAAGGCCCACATTTCATTAAGAAAATACAGAATTTTTTTTTGCCAGTGATAGAACAAATGGGACTTACCACCCTTTCCTGGTCTGAAACAGCCTCCTCCAAATGTGCCATCTTACCTTGTTTTGTTTTAGAGTAAGTGTGGGGGATATCTTGAACAGTTTGAGTATATTTTTAAAAATATACCCTTTTTGAAACTTTTCCTTGAAGGTGAAAAATACTGGATAGCCTGTTTGACAGAGTAAGTCTCTTTCTGTCTCCCTCCTCCTCTCATTCTTTGCAGTCTATGGGCTACATATTTTAACAATTACTTGCTGCACACCTATCCCACTTATTTGGTGAGATCTCTGTGGAATCTGTCAGGTCTTCATTATGAGGCTTAATACATTCTACTTTGAGGGGTTCTGTTTGGGAGGCAAGTAAGAGAAAGAGGAGACAATGATATGACTGCTGGATAATAAAATTGGCAAAATACCTTCTGAAATAAGGAAGTCAATTTACCCCCTTGGATACATAGACATACTGGTTATGGTTCCTTAGTGCTTAATCCTAGGTCTTCTCACTCCTTTTGGTCTTGTCTCTAAGTTTGGTGATTGATATGTGCCACATGAATTTGTTTCAAAAACAAAAAGATTCCGGAACATCCACATGGTTTTCCCAGAAGCAAATTTATTAATGAAACAGAGCACTGAGTTTGGAGTCATACACTTTTGTTAAATGTCTGGCTGTTACATATTTGAACCATACGAATGTGAGCAAGCAACTTAAATTCTCTTTGCTTCAGTAAAGTGGGGTTGTTAACCCTGTCTCCTGTGATGTAAAACTGGATATGTGAACTAGCACAGTATCTGCACACATACTTAGCTTATTTTAGTTGCTTTCTATCATTTCTATATGTGTTGCCCTTTTCTGCCACTTTTCATTCCATACAGATGAAAATCTTCTTTTGCTGACCACTAGGTGGAGAAAGCAAGCCTTCTACAATAATTGAATTAAACACAAGGCCAAATCATCGTGACCTGAACACTATAGACTTTTAAGGGAGAGGAAAGAAAATTTTCCCTTCCTCAGAACTTTAGGTGCATAATCAAGCAGCCAGGAGAGATGTTTGAGGAATTCTTCAGAAGTGCACAATGAAGTATTTGAGTTTCAAGAGTGATCATGGCTTGAGGCTCTAGATTTCAATCAGGGATGGTCCTAGTCACATAATAAAGTTCAAAAAGTCTGCTTTCCAGCACCTTTTCCTTCTCCATGTCCCACTCTCTTCTTGCTTGCTTTTCAAGGAAACAACTGTCTGATGGTCTCTTCTTTCTGAGGTAGTATATGGCTACTGATTCCAAAGGACATTGTGTTTTTAAGAAAAACTCTTCCGACGAATTACCTTTTTAAATCTGTAATGCAAAAGTAATGAGAATCCATTAGGCCTACTGCATAGAACTATTGTGAGCATTATTCCATTAATAATCTTTATGTGAACTCTGAATTCTATACAAATAATAATACTATTTATATCAAGACCCCAAAACTATGCAAGGAAAGTTTCCTTTAGAGCAAGGAAAGTAGTCACCATGGTAGAATTAACAAGGCATTTGTAACCATTTGAAATCTTACATGTGAATGGCCCCCAAGTAGACTGTTTGTTAACCTTATTTTTCCCAATGTTTGTTTCCTACAATTTTAAGCACCTATTATCAAATTATTTCACTTTCCAGGTTTTAAAAGTATAAGAATCCTTTTCTGATATTTTCTCCCCAGTTTTTGCCTTTAAAGAAAAAAGATGAAAAGTCCGAAAGATTTTTGAGAAAGATTCTAGTTTGAATGGAGTCGAAGTGATAATACAGAGAATATCTGACACTTCATTGGTAAATAGCTCTAGATCTAGGTGGTAAGAGGAACAAAAAAGGTCTTTATTTTTAGAGGTTTGCATGCATTTCAAACAAAATGTTCCTGGAGGTTATCCACATCACTACTGGATCCCCACCTAGTCCTGAGCTTCCCTACCATCTAGGTGAGGTCACTGTCGCTCCTGCCAGATGCTCCATAATTCCTTCCTCATGCTCCTTATCCTTCCAACTCACCTCGTTTCTAAAGTCTTCTTTCATTTTCTTTCAGGCCTATACTTACTTTCCCAGCATTGATCCTTCAGTTGAACTACTATTTGGGATGTTAACCCATGCTTTTGATTAGCCTCTACCCACAAATTATCTCATTAGCTCCAAATATTCCAGGTACCTTTTATTCCTGATCCAACTTAAAAAGTTGATATTAGTGCAGGAAACTTTCCCATAATCCCCTTGAGCATAATGATGCTCAGAAATGAACCATTGAAAATTTTTCTATTTTTACCCATACTTGCACTTATGAGCACAAAATTTTCTGCTTTTCATGCTGGAAAATACCCAAGTTACATACCAAATTTTTAATCTGAAGTTAATGTGCTTTTATTGCAAAAAAAAAAAAAAATCTTCATCTACTTTTAAGTAGTAGTCCTATTTGCCTTGCCAACAGTGCTTGTTCACAGGCACTTTTGTTGTTGTTTTGGTTTTTCTATGTTATTTAAGGAGGGAAAAGGCAAGGGAGAAATTTCAGGTTATGTTCAGTAAATTTCCACTCTAGGACCTGAACAAAAGTTCCCATAGGCAGCCAAGAGCATGGCTGGAGCCCTGGAATGCAATTCCATTTAAATGTGACTTGAAATAGCACACTTATTTCCACTAAATTTACTTTTAATGCATCCCATAGAATGATCATTTATGCATAGTTCACATACGCACAAAAGCATCAAGGACTCAAATATAAGATCTAAATATAAATGCTGTCTTTTCCCTTACAACACTCTCTGATTCTCAATTTATAGTGTCAATTTTCAACCACCATGGCCTATATACATAAAGTACTCATATATGATATTAAGCATTTTATGTGGGGCTTCCCTCAAAGTAAACTCTAAGGCAAAAATTTGAATGTAGGCAGTTTATTTGAAAGTACAAGAAATACCAGTAGATGAGGGCAAGAGACATGCGGGAGGTGAGGCAAACAGTAGTGTATATTAAAGCCGGTCGCCATGATGGACAATGGAGAAGTAGGTCTGTGGGGAAACTCTGGAAATGATGCAAAGTATAATCCTTTGTGTTGTCTGGTAAAGGACAAGGAAACTGGGTTGCAGTATTCCTTCCTTATTTGCGTATTTGCTTCCTGCAGTTTTAGTTAGCTGTGGTCAACTATGGTTTGAAACTATGAAATGGAAAATCCCACAGATTAAACCATTCCTAAGTTTTGAAAAAAAGTTTTATTAAAATATAGTCTTATAATGATTCTATTTTCTTATAGTTGTTGTTATTAATCTCTTACTGTACCTAGTTTATAAATTAAACGTTTTCATAGGTATGTATTAGAAAAAGCACTATAGGTAGAGTTTGGTGCTATTTGTGCTATTTGTGGTTTAAAGCATCCACTGAGGGGATCAGAACACATCCTCTGTGCATAAATGGGAGACTACTGCATTTATATTCCTACACCTATCAGTTATTAGTTAATTACTATAGAGGGGAGGATTGGGATTTGAATCTTGCATGTGAACTTTATTGTATTTTAGCAGGTCTAGGGCAGCCTTTCTACAGTGATGCAGGTGCTGACCATCAGAAGACAAACAGCTATGAAAAAAAAAAAAAAAAAAGTGGAAAGAAGGTTCAAAGGAAGGGGTGGAGCACAGACAGGCCTGCTAAGGCACCCTAGGAGGCAATATTGTCATCCAGGCATCAGTTTACATTTCTGCTTAGTTTATATCAAATCTCTACACTAAAAATCCATGAACTTCCACAAAAGAAATCTCAAGTCCCATACAGTTTCACTGGAGAATTCTACAAAACATTTTTGAAAGAATTAACAAAAATTTTATACAATTTTCTTCAGACTGTAGGAGAAGTAATATGCCCCAAAGCATTTTACCAGGCCATTATTATCCTAAAACCAAAACTAGACAAAGAGTATCAAAAGTAAATAATAAAGACCAATATCTTTCCAGAAATTGTATTTAGAAAATCTTCAATAATACTAGCAAACTGAATGCAATAATGAATAAAATGAATTATACATAATTTCTAAGTGGAATTTATACCAGGTGTGCAAGATTATCTCAACATTTGAAAATTAATCAAGGTAATCAATCATGTCAACGGGCTAAACAGAAAAATCATGTAATTATATCAACTGATGCAGAAAAAGCATTTGGCAAAATACAAATTCCATTCATGATAAAACTCTCAGCAAGTGAGAAATAGAACTATCTTATTTTAGTGGACAACTTGTACATCTAATAGTGAAAGACTGCTTCCCCCTAAGATACTAGAAATTCTAACCCCTGCGATAAGGAAAGAAAAACACTCAAAAGGCATGTAGATCAGAAATAAATAAACAATTCCATCCCTAGTTTCAGATGATACGATAGTCTATATAGAAAAATTCTGAGAAATGTGCTACCCCACAAGCCCTAGAACTATATGAGTTCAGTAAATGAGTTTGCCAAATAAAAGATCAGTAGGAAAAAAAAAATCACATTTCTATATACTATTGATGAACATGCAGAAACTGAAATGAAAAATACTATCCATTTACATCTCAAAGAAAGTTAAACATTTAAGTACACACTTTAGAAAATGTCCAGGTCTTATAAAATTATAAAAATCTGTTAAAAAATTCAACAAATAAAAAATACTGTATTAATGGATTTAGAAGACAGCATAGTAAAATTGTCAATTCTCCTCAAATTTAACACAAATTTAAATTTAAGTCAGGAATTTAACAGGAAGACTTGAAGATATTTTTCAAGACATTGAGATTATTCTAAAAATTCATATAGAAAGACAAAGGTCTAGAACAGCTGAAATGATCTTGATAATTAGAATAAAGCAGCAAGATTCACCCCACATGATATTAAAATATATTTAAAGTGACAATAATCAATACTATGTAGCATTTTGGGAGGGATAGACCCATAGATCAATAGAACAAAATAAATAACCCGTATCTGGATACACACAACTTAAAGGCAAAATCTAAAACTATAAGTAGTTGAAAAAATAAAAATGATTACTGAATTTTGCACTATTGCTTTACCAGTCTCTTCCCAGCATTTTAATCTGATTACATTTCTTTTAAAGAAGAGAATAGCAGAACAGAGTTGTGGCTTAGAGTGCAGTCTGTGGAGTTCAAATGCTGCAGTTTGCATCAAATACTTGGGTCTGCATCCATGCATCATGACTCTTCCATTAACTAGCTCTGGGACTTTGAGCATGTTCCATAAATCTCCATCTGATTTTCCTAATTTGTGCAATAGGAATAATAGCAACAATCCTTATAATCTCAAAGGGAAGTTAGAATTTTTGGTCAAAATCAAAGCCTATAGAACAGTACCTGCCATGTGGTACGACATCTACAAGAGTTAGTTTCTTTCTAATATTTAATTTTGGATATTTTCTTACATTATTCATGAGAAGGATGTTTCCTAAACCATCTGCTGTCTGCTGAAGGCCTATTGTTTGAAAGCAATAAGAACCCTGCATTTTTATCTATTTGCATACCCAAGCAGATAACCCTAGCCAAACTAACCAAGAGAATGAGAAAGAAGACCCAAATTAATGAAATTAGAGGTGAACAATAAGACAAGTACACAGATATTTCTGAAGTCCAAAGGATTGTTAGGGAATATTTTGAAAATTTAAATTCCAAAAAATTAGAAAATCTTGAAGATATTGACAAAATTCTAGACGCATATGACCTACCAAAATTGAACCAGGAAGATAAAGAAAACCCCAACAGACAATGTCAAGCAATGAGATTGAAGCAGTAAAAAAAGCTTTCTGACAAATGAAAGCACAGAATCATATGGATTTTCAGCTGAGTTTAAAGAAGAGCTATCATCAACCCTCCTCAAATTATTCCATGAAATAGAAAGGTAGGGAACATTCTTAAACTCATCCTGTGAAACCAGTATCACCCTGATACCAACATCAGATAAAAAATTGAAAAAATAAATAATTAGAAAAAAAAGAAAACTACAGACCAACATCCTGATTAACATTGATGAAAACATCCTTAATAGAATGCTAACAAACCACATTCAAAAACACATTAAGAAGATAGTACACCAATAATTTTGGTTCAATATACATGAACCAAAGTAATTTGTCACATAAGTATAATCAGGGACAGAAATTATATGATTATCTCAATAGATACAGCAAAAGCCTTTGATAGAATCCATCACTTATTCATATTAAAAGTGTTGGAGAAGCTAGGGATAAAAGGACTTACCTCAACATTATAAAGTCTATATATAACAAACCCAAAGTCAACATCATATTGAACAGAGCAAAAGGGAAAGCCTTTCCTCTAAAATCAGGAATCAGACAAGATGTACACTCTTACCACTCCTATTCAATATTTTCTTGAAATTCTAGTCAGAGCAACCAGGCAAAAGAAGGAAATTAAAGGGATACAAATAAGAAAAGAAGTCAACGTATTTCTGTTTGTTGATGATATGATCCTGTATCTAGAAAACTAAAAAAATTCTACTGGAAGATTTGTGGAACTGATAAACAAATTCAGCTAATTAGCAGACTACAAGATCAACATACAAAAATCAATAGCTTTCTTATACTTGGATTTAGTCAGCTTTTCGCTGCTGTGACTAAACGATGTGACCAGAACAATTTTAGAGGAAGAAAAGTTTATTTAAGGGCTCATGGTTTCAGAGGTCCCAAACCATAGACAGCGGGCTCCATTCCTCAGGGATCAAGGTGAGGCAGAGCATCATGGTGGAAGCTTGTAATGGAGGGAAGCAGCTCACACGATGATCAGAAAGCAGAGAGAGATAGAGGGAGGGGGAGAGAGAGAGACTCCACTCACCAGATACAAAATATATATACCCCAAAGCCACACCCCTAATGCCTCCCCCACTCCAGTCACACCCCACCTACCTTCAGTTACCACCCAGTTAATCACATAAGGTGAGTAATTTACTTTAAGGGTTAAGGCTCTTGTAACCCAATCATTTCTTCTCTGAACCTCCTTGCATTGTCTCACACGTGAGCTTTTGGCGAACACCTCACATCCAAACGAGAACATACTCCAATAATGAATCTGGCCAGCAGGCTATTTAAAATAGTTGGATGCTTTTTGTATATTCCCCCCAAGAGTAGCAAATGTTTTCAATTCCATTTTGCTCATGAAATAATATATGGGGCTATTAGAAAAAGATAATATATACCCATCTGTGATCTAAGCTTGGAACAAAAATTAGAACTGGTTTGAAACGGAAATCAGAGTGAAGACATAAACTGAGTAAAAGAAAATGTAATTACGTATAACGATAAGAACAATATCAACAGTGATGGTGTTTTCAAATACAGATGTTTTTCCCGGCTCATATGGGAATTTTTCAAAAGCTCAAAATACAAAGGATTTGGCCCCCAAATTAAACATTTCTTTTCTGGTTCTGAAAAATTCTGTTTTTAGACAAAGGGATTTGCTTCCTGATTTAAACTCTTCTTTTTCAATAAATGTCAAAAAATATGAAAAAATAATGTATTCTAAACACATGGTCACTTTCAAATGACTCTTCAGTTGATGCATTTAGAAGTTTATTTTAGACTTACTTTGGTATCTGTGTGTGCCAAATGTATTCCTTGATTTCATGCATAGTCTGTAAATGAAAACTAAATTTCTTATTTGTATTTTTCATATGCAACCAAATGCCCTCTCCTGATCCTTGTTGTTGTTTTTGGCATTTGCACAGTTTTTCTTTTTCTTAAATGCTCTCCAGTTTCAAAATGATCTGTGCATTTAGCCTTACATGTACATCTTTTATTCTATTCAATCCTACTATTAGTTAGGAATAAGACTATTTTGTCTTTTGTTTGTTTCTTTGATACATGGATTGTTTTGTTTCTTCCAGACATTTAAAAATGGGCATCATGTTAACAATAATTAAGTATTTTGTTGGGTGTTCCTCGTGCAATCATAAGGCTGAACTAAATTATCTGCTGTCAATTTGGCACCACCATTACTTTCTAAGGCTAGAAATAAGAATTCCCCTCCAAGTGTGGTTTCAGGTTGATGTTTGCCAATAAAAGGAGCTAAAAGGAATTCCTGCCTCATTTGAAAGGAGAAGCAAAGCAGAAGACTTTGTTGTTGTTGTTTTTAAGGCATGAGCAGACAGACTTGTAGGTACGTGAGTGTTGTAGCAGCTTCTTGGTGACCTCCAGAATAGCATTCAATTTGCAAGTAAGTGGTAAGAGCTTCTCAGAGACTGGTGATAGTTGTACTTGCCTCTAGGCAAAGGTTGGAGAATCACCAAACTTATTGCTCAGGCTGAGATTTTGAGCATCAGTGACCTGACTTTTGGTGGCTACTCCTCTGGCATTTCATAGTAGCTTACTTGGCTGTCACTCTTCTGTCCCATGAGCCACAAATTCTAGAATAATCTGATTTCCCAGAATACATAGGGTGATTCTATTTTCTTAACTGAATCCTGGCTGACACAGAGCTCTATCAGAGTATCTTCAGAAGATACGAATGTTATCCAGGGCCAAGGCACGCCATATTGAAACTACTTCCTTCACTGAACTTCATGCTGGACAATAAATTTTGAGAGTAAATCTTAAACAGTAGAAAAATAAAAAGGAAGTCTCCTGGTTGTAATGTCCTCTGAAGTCAAGCGGCATATAAAATTGATCACTCTAAATCAATCTCAAATCTTTCCTGTAATCACTGGGAATTTGCTTCTCTAATCAGCTACCAGGTGATGGAGATGGCTCCTGATAGACCATTGAGTATTCTACTGTGAGTTTGTATTCTCAGCTGTCAAGGGAAGCTACATCAAACAACACAAAAGCTACATCTATATAAAGATGTAGGAATTGTTCACCTTTGGTTGATCACAAATACAACTTGCAGCATTGTCATTGTGAAAATAAGTTGGAGACATACAGAATCTTGAATACATACAGAATCTAATTTCAGATGATGACTTTTTTTAACCTGTTCCTGGACCCTGAATTGACAGAATGGAGCACACATACATTCAATTAAGCATGAAAATACTTGCTTTACTTATTTAAAGATATAAAGTTTATTTTATCTTTTAAATTCTAGCATTAATTTTAAACATAGGTTATCATACTGGAAATTCCAAAGGAAAAACAAAATATTTTTATGTCCTTACTTTCATTAAAACTACTAGTGGACACAAGGGACAAGAACCACTTTTTAATATCACATTTCAAGGGCTTTAACCAGGTCATAAAGCATTCAGTCTCCTGAATGTTTTTCTATCTCCTTCATATTTGGTAGCACAAACATGTATCTTTTTGTTATTATTACTATAAACATTTATGTAGATAGTAGCCTGTAGAAGTATTAGCTTATATAACACACCTCACAATTCCTTTCCATGTGTCCTAAAGCCCTTTTGTAAACCTAGATTGTCCAATGTGAGATTTAAATAAAGCTAAGAAGAGTTTAACCAGGAACCATGAATCACTGACCAAAGTGAAAGACTTAAAAATTTTAATGTAGGCTTGCTCAGAAAACTTTCCTCCTCAAAGATAAGTGAAATATTGACTTGGATTCAGGAGGGATGGAGGAAGTAAGCATGAGATGGAAACCCAGAGTTTCCAGAGAAAGCCTTGACTTGACATTCTGGAAGCTGGGCTGAGCTGCCTCTGTGTCATCATCGTCATCACCCTCCCGAGAGGTAGGCCCCAGATATTAGTCATCCAATTTGGAATGATCCTGCCAATCGCTGTTTTCTGTTCTATGGGCATATTCTTCATTCCAGTCAAATGTACACATAAATACCCTAAAATGGAGGAAGTGTGTGCTACGTACTTCCAATTTTCCCTCCAGATTCATTCTTTACTCTTCTTACCTTGACACTTAGGCACAGAGGGTAACCTCAAAAGCACATGCTTCCAAGGCTTCCTTGGCTTCTGTTTCCTGTTGGGTGTTGGAACCAACAGAAGACTGAAGAGGATCAGAGCACCCATCCCTCTAGCTCTCTCCCTGCTGTGCATGTGTGGCAGTGGAGGAGCTGTAGCCCATCCTCTTCTGTGATTTGAAACCCCTCTTTTTCCTTGCCTCTTTGATATTGGCTCTCCACTGTTGCTAGCCCTGGGAAAAAGCAAGATGTCTCTTAATCTTGTACATTCCTTTAACTAATACAAGGGATTTGAGCATCTTTAAATATGATGAGAGTTTGAAGGGAGAGTCTCACCTTTGGTGGATATGGAAATAGTCCCTTATAGTTTGGTACCCTAGCTAGTAGAGAGCATGGTTAAACAAAAGACCTTGACAGACTTACAAATCATTAAATGAATATATTTCTTATGAATAAAATATATATAAAGCATAATCTGGGCCAGTGGGTATAGGCAATGCAGAGGGTTGATGAAATTTAGAAAATCATATGCGTCTTTCTAAGGAACTTGGAATTTAGAGGAAGCGAACACATGCAATGATATTGCTACAGAATAAGGAATGAATGCAAAAGAATAGTGACTGTTGTACCCAGGGAAAAACAGGGAGATGACAGAGTTGCACCAAATCTGAGCTACTAGTCAGGGCAAGGCTTGTATATTAGATACTGTTTAAAAATGCCATTCTGATGCTATTGGTGGTGCTTAAGGAAACATTCCATGATCAGTGAGCTCTGGTGCAAACCAACTAGAGAGACATTTCCTAATTTCATTCTAGGAGTATGGCTGAGGGAAACCCTCTACAGGTCTTGGGCCACATGAACAACAGGATACTTGGGCTATTAAGAGATAGAGGAAAAAGAAAAGAAGAGAACAACATAATTGTTAGTATTATTTGTGAAATTCCATGTCAATTAATACAGAGTTTCTAAGAACATAAAAATATAGGCAAGTTACTATAGAAAAAAAATTTTTGAAATGTCCAGCTTCCCTTTTTCTTAACAGTTCTCTAGTAATGCACTTCTGTCCACCTCAACTTTATCTACACTGATTTCACACTCTTTCTCTCTCTCTGGTGCCTCTATCTGAAGAAATTTGTTTCCTTCCTCTGAGGTTGAATCAGGGCTCTGGTATCATCTTACTGGTCTCCTTGTTTTTCTTCCTTTCCTCTTCACTGCATTCTCTTTCACCTATAATATATCCATTCTTAACTGGTTTGGAAATGCTGCTTCCTTAGCTCTGCCCAGCATCGTCCCATAATTCTGAACCAAAAGGTAATGTCTGTCACTATTCATTTATTCCTTTGAAGATTATTACACTATATTCCAGACACTGTTGTAGGCATTGAGAATTCAGAAAGAAACAGACTATAAATGAAGAAGAAATAAATAAGATAATTCCACAAGGTGATGAATCCCTTGATAAGGTCATGTCATGAGGACTGACAGGCAGAGGCAGTGAGTGGAGTGAATTTAGGTGGGACTCTTGGAGAAAACCCTGCAAAGAGGGTGACATTTGGACTGATGTCTAAGTGAGGAAAAGGAGTTTATCTTGTGGAAATTAGAGGGGAGAGTGTGCCAAAAGAACATGTCCAAATACATATGCAGAGATATGTACATATACACATACATATAAACATATGCATATATTGAGCTATAATATTTTTATTTTGACCTTGAGTTCCCAGTATTACCAGATAGGACTTCTTTTTCTGTCCTCATTGTTCTGGTACTGTGTTTCCATGGTAACTTAAGACAGAGACTAGTCTGGTTTATATCATCTTGAAATTTGTCTTATTTAATGTTGCCTAGAGGGAGCCTCTGGGAGTGAGGGAAGGTATGTCCCTGGCCAGTCTCCAAATATACAGAAAAGATAAAATCCTCACTAACTCTAAAAATTGATTATATCTTGCTAACTCCATTGTCCCACACTACCCACTAAAACGAGAATTTATATTTTTGGAGAGGGAAATGGAGAAACTTTGAGAGAAAAAAAAAATTGGTCTGATACTCTAAATTTCATCTTCACTCAATTACCCCTGGAAGATACCCATTTTCCCCTTTTGAGATCTTGGCATCTTCCAAGTTATTTCATCATCTGGGAAGGAATGTCATTCCTTGTGTCTTCTATCTTCTGCCCAGCTTCAATAGGTCAGATGTTATTTTTAAAATGGTTTGACTTTACCATTCTACCAGGAGAAAGTGAAGTCAATTATTCTAAGATAAGCATGGCTGCAAAATGTAGGAGTCCAGGACATTAGTTGCAAGAAATGAGAACTTGAATAGCTTGGATTTTTCATTTCTTGTCACAGATTAATCTGAAAGACCAAAATAGCATCTAATAATGCCATCTGTAACCTTGTTAATCCCTTAGTTTCTTTCCTTGGAACTCAAATCATCTCCTTGAAGGTCATCGGTGACAAATGACCTTTTGCCTAGCAATGTCCAATGGTCACTGAATAATGCCAGCTTTCACTCTTCAACAACATCTGAGGCTGTCAACCACCCTGAGCTTCTTGCAGTTCTACCTCTTTCCATGCAGTAGTATGACTGCATTTGTCCTTTCATCTCCCAGACTTGCCATTTCTTTTGCTGATTTTTATTGTATTATATCATGCCATTAATGTGAGGGTGCCCATTTTCTATCTGTGACCCACCATCAGGGATGTCAACTATTACTTCACAGAATGGCTCAAAGTCTAACTCTGTATGTAACCTTCACCACTTTCTAAAGAGCAAGCCTACATTTTCAATATCACATTGTCAATATTTTTGCTGGTGTTTTCTCCTAGATATTGTTACTGATACCTTGTCCATTCCTGGCCAGCTACTTGTGGTCCTCAGACTGAATGAAAACACCAGCATCCATGTGAAGTACATATCCTGGTTTCAACCTGACCCTCCTACATTTTGGTTTTCAATAACTCCCCTTGAACTACTTGGACTCACTTTGATTGCCTCTGTGAGTTTACAGGTTCTTCTGTTTGACATGCTGCTGTGCATTCTCCTCCTCTCCTGTTCCCCAGTAGAATTCTGGTTATTGGCCTCATCTCTTTTCATTAGGTAGGTAATTCTATGATCAGTCTTTGGGGTAATATTCCCAGTGTGCTCAATTCTTTCCACTACCCTCATAGAAATATCTATCTCCTTTAACAGATACTGAATTTCCATTAACATGTTTACATCTGGGCTTTTTATCTTCATCTCAAACCTCATTGTATGCCTGCCTTTCTTATTCTCCTATAGCACCCGTCTTCTCCCAGTCTTCAAAGTGTAAAACCCAATTCATCTTTAACTCTTCTTTTCCCATTACACCCATTCAGATAGCCAAATTTTATTAGTTATTTTCGTTCTAACTTTGTACTCCCTATCTTTACTTCTAGTTATGAAACCCTTATGTATTGTTCTTGTATACAACTTATATCAGTTCAGCCTTCTTGATAACTGTGATTTATTCCAACTGTAAATATATATTGTTCTTTGCATTTGACTACTTACGAGACAATCTGATTATTAGCTCTGTGAAGTAAAAAATAGAGACATATTTCTTTCCCTCTTTAATATCACTTACTTTAGAAATAGCAACCTAAAAAAGAATAAAAAATTGATTATTTGAAATGGTAACCTATAGCTTTTGGGCATCAGTTGCCCAAAAGAGAGATTACACATGTTTCTCTAGCTATGTTAAGCAGAGAGTAATTTAATATGGAGAATCAGGTTGGATAAAAAATTGGCAAAAGGGCTTGGGCTTTGGGAGTATGCCTTGAATATCTCCCCAAACAATATTTTGAGATTAGCTCAGTAGGGATAGCAATACACTCCTTCAGATGTCACTAATGGAAGTATGGACTCCAAAAGAAAACCAATTTGAACAGGTTCCAGGGAGTAAAGAAACCATACCACATATTCTAGAGATCTACTGGGAAAAAAAATGGATACCCTATGCCTCATCTCTTGACCTCCATAAAGACATTAATAGCTGCCACCAAAACAATCACGACAGACTCCAAAACAACAACAAAAACACCACATCATTCTGACTGTCTCTGCCAGTTTTGTGTTTTAAATCTCATGAAAGTTAGTCCTATTGGTTGAATCAAAATCATTTGTATTTTAGATGTACAGGAGTAAGAGAAATGTAATTTTGACTACTTAGGCTCTTAGTACAATGAAGCATACTTTTAGGAAAAGATAAGACTTTTTTAAGGATCTTAAATGTATTTGTATTTTCAAAGATTTTTGTCATCTTGGGATTTCTATTGGAGGTAGAAAAAATTATTTTGGTGCCCCTTTCCATTCAATCTACATCATGCTTCAAAATCACTTAGAAAAAATTCCAGGTTTCAATTCATCTGAGTCTCCAGAATTAAGTCAGAGCAACAATAATCACATGGTCATAACTGTTTTTTATTCCTATACTGAATTTGATTTATAACCTAAACTTTTCTTTTAACTTTGCTTTGAAAGTACTACTTTGCACAGGGCTGCTTATTACAAAAAGATAAATATTCCAAATAGTATCATGCATTTTAATAACCCATTATAAAGAATAGTTATTATGCTTTGAAAAGTTAAGAAATTGTTGCCTAAAGTAAAGATGATATAGGACTTCAAAAAATAAAATTATAAAATGTAGAATTTAAAAAGTTCATCATAACTAAACCCAATCTCCTAATCTTTTGACTGACATTCCCAACTTGCTGCAAATATTTGTGAAAATAATGTTTCCCTTTCATCAGTATGAACTGTAAGAAATTTGATTATCTCTGGATAATCAAATCTTGCAGTTACTCTGGCACAATCAATGTAAAAATTTTTACATGTAATTAAATATAATCAAATTAAAAAAGAAGAAACAATGAAATATTCTTTAGTTAGCTATGTCACAGGGCTGGAAGGTAGCGTCAGAGGAGATGGACTGAAAAAGAAAAGCCTATGACACTAGTTTTTTTTTTTTTCTTCAAATTATCTTTTAAGAAATTGCTTTCCCCCAGCATCTCTAAATAATACTTAATTGCCTAGGACTTAATTGTGACCTCCAAAATTTAATATAGGTTGAATCCCTAAGCCCCAGTACCTCAGAATGTGCCTGTACTGGAGATAGGGATTTAAAAACATAATTAAATTAAAATAAGGGCTTTTGGTTGGGACCTAATCTCTTCTCACTGGTGTCCTTATAGGAAGAATACAATGGGACACAGAATGAGAATTACTAGAGATATATATACTACAGAGGAAAAGCCACACGAGGACATAGTAAAAAGGCAGATGTCTTCAAGATACTTGATCACAATCCCATAGACTGGGTGGTTCAAGCAACAGGAATTTTTTTCTTACAAATCTAGAGGTTAGAAAGTTAAAGATCAAGGCACTTGCAGATCTAGGATCTGGTAAGGGCCCTCTTCTTGGTCTGCAGATGACAGCCATTTCATTGCATCCTCATATGTTTGATAGAGACTGAGTATCTCGTGTTCTTCTTAAAAATGCACTAATATTATCTAGGAGATCTCTACCCTATTCACCTAATTATCTCTCAAAGGCCATACCACCAAACAAGATTGCTTTGAGGATTTTGTAAGGTTCATTATATGAATTTTGGAGGGACACAGACCTTCATTTCATAGTAGAGACCCTCTGCAAGCCATGAAGAAAAGCCTCGGAAGAAAGAAAATCTGCAAAAATTTTTGGATTTATAGACTCCAGAATTCTGAAAATATAAATTTCTGTTGTTTAAGCTACCCAGTCTGTGCTATTTTGTCATGGCAGCCATAGAACACTATTACAGGGAGAGAAAATGTAATTTAAACAAATAAGTTTGATGCTTTTTTTGGTATAAATAAGTGGTTCTCCCACAGGCTACTTCTCTCCCCCTAAGAGGTATTGGGCAATGTTTGGAGATATTTCAATTGTTGCATTTTGGAGGAGGAAGGTTTTATTGGTTTATAGCGCATAAAGGTCAAGGATATTGGTAACTTTCATACAGTGTACAGGAAAGACTCTCCCTACTCTGTACTCCTTTCTTACCAATAACAAAGAATTATTCAGCCTCAAATGCCAGTAGTGCTGAGGCTGAGAAACCATACTCTAATGGCATGAATTTGCTGCATAGGTTTCTGATTTGCAAGTGGGGATCTTTAACTTTTTTCTTGCTGTTTCCTGCAAAGTCATTTCTGCAACAGTTATCTATCCTGTTCCAGACACTTTGAACAGTGAGCTAGTGCATGATTTCATTAATGGTATTCTTGGCTTCACCCGTGATGAACACACTATGCTAGGGAATACCCCCTTTGCAATTAATAGAAAGGAAATATTTTTGCTACTTCTCATCACACAGAACACAGAAAGCAGAAACTAATTTCATATGTTGATGTGTTGGATGAATCTCCTTTTAGAGATGAAGGAAAAATAGACCCATTGTTTTTGTCCACAATGTACTGGACATGAATTTAGTACACCAATTAAAGACTGAAGCAACTTTTAAAATTCTTTATTTAGCAACAAAGAATTTTAAAAGTGAGTTAGGCCAGGATTTCGGGACAAAAAATGTGCAATTAGTTGAGGTTCAATTTTTGTCATTTGTAATATGTCATGTTAAATTTCTTTTTCTTCCTCCTCCACCATTATCTCTATCTTGTCAACAAAGAAGTATAAGAAGGGTAATGGCATGCAAAGCTGAGATGCTGAATTTAGGCAAGTATGCTTTAAGCTTGCTGGATGAAGTTGGACCTGTGCACCCAGGAATGGCAAGGAAACAACAGATGGAAACAACTTTGACTCTGATTGAAGCTACAGGACAGCCTAGAGCTAGCCAACAGTGAAACTGCCATGTCTCATCTGCTTCCACTTTACAGAATTGGATCTTAACTGGAGACATAGCAGTCATTTTGTCATCTCCACTCTAAAATTCAGCAGAATATATTATAAATCCTGGAACTATTGTTGGAAATGACCACTAATTTGATTCGATGGTGGAAATGATGGTAATCATAGCTGCTTGCCTCAGGCTACAGTTTTCTTCCTACAGCTATATTGTTGGTTTGAGAAAGTAAGGATTTAATGTTACAATTAAGAAAGAAAAGATATTCTACATCTGGAATAGTTGAAATATGTCAACTAATGCAATTTATTATCTTCTTCTGGGAAGTAATTAGCATTCTGAGAAAATATTTAAGCATTTCTGATAGACCCTAATAACATTAAAATTTCTTTTGAGGAGTTAATTACCCATCAATACTACAAACTGATTGAAGCATGAACATTTTTAGCTAGGCATTTCTTTACTATCTTCCTTCCCCCTCCTGTAAAAATAATGTATCCTTTTGTAGCAAATTTGAAATACAAATTTGACCCTTTCTTATTATCAATTTTTTTTTCTGTATTTTTTCATTTTAGCACTCTACCACACTAGAAGATGTCTGCTTTCCTAGGTTGGAAAGAACAGTTTGTAATGACTCAGTAGGGTTCTCCTTGGCAGCACTTCAAGAATCACCAACAGAGCTTGAGTGGGAGGACAATTGTTTTTAAAAGTGGAAATAAAACAAACTTTTTTTCCAAAGAATATGCAGTAGGGTAACTTAAAAAAGCTGTTAAACCAAGGACAGAGACTCTTGAAAGCAGCAGGAAGGAATAACTCATCACAAAAAGGAATTCCTCAAAGGATGATCAGTAGACTTCTCATCAGAAATTATGGGTGTAGGAATGCAGTGGGATGCATATTAAAAGTCCTGAAAGAAAAAAATTCTCAACCAAATATTCCATATATGATAAAATAATTTTTAAAAAATAAAGGAAAAATGAAAATACTCTTAAGTAAATAAGACAGTATTCATTAATAGACCTACCCTTATAAGATACACTAAAGAGAGAAATAAAAGATCACTAGACAGTAATCTGAATTCACATAAACTGAAAAAGAGCACCAGTGAAGATAAATACATGGGTAATATAAAAGACAGCCATGTGTGTGTGTGTGTGTGTGTGTGTGTGTGTGTGAGAGAGAGAGAGAGAGAGAGAGAGAGAGAGAGAGAGAGAGAGAGAGAGTGGGTGTAAATGTACATATATATACATAATTATATAAATTTATATATATACATATACATATATGTATGTATTTGTACTGGAGATTGGACCCAGGGGCACTTTACCCTAGACCTTTAAAATGTTTTATTTTGAGACAGAGTCTCACTAAGTTGCCACGAGTTTTGCTATATTGTTGAGGCTGGCCTTGAACTTGTGATTCTCCTTCCTCATCCTCCTGGGTTGATGGCATTGCAGTCAGGTACCACAGCACCTGGCAGCATAAATGTAGTTTTGATTCTTTTACTTTATTTAAAAGCCAACTGCATAAAGTAATAATTACAAAGTTACATTGGTGGCCTAAAATACATAAAGATATAATTTATGTGACAATAATAACACAAAGAATATGAAGGAATGAAGATATATTTGAGAAAAATTTATATATTATTGAAGTTAAGTGGTATTAATTAAAACTAAATTATTATAAGATATTCATTGTACTCCTCAGGGCAACTAAAAGAAAAAACTGAAAAACGTGTAGTAAAAGAGAATTAGTGAAAAGAAATTACTTAATAATAAAATGGAATTAAAAGAGCACATTAGAGCATATCTATTTAGCGGAAAAGAAGGCAGAAATGGACAAATAGAAGAATAAAAATATATGAAACACGCAGAAAGTTAAAAGAAAAGAAAAAGAAAAATGAACACTATAACTATTACACTATCAGTGAAAACATTAATGTAAATGTATTCATACTTCATTAAAAAAGAACAGATTGTCAGGAAGATAAAAACAAAGCAAAATATCATCTCACTATATATTGTCTGAAAGAGAAACATTTTAAATTCAAAGACACAGCTAAAATAAAATTTAAAATAAATGGAGCATTCTTCTATATAAACCAAATGTTAAGCAATAAAAAGGCCATATGTTGTCATAAAAGAAGCCTCAATAATTTTAAAATATTTGAAATTATACAAGTTATTTTCCAATTTCATACACTGAAGAAATAAAATTAGAAACTGATCAGAGAAAGAAAATTTTAAAAATTTCCCAGTACATAGAAATAAAATAGTACACCTAATAGATCAAAAGAGAAAAAAGTAACAAGAGACATGAAAAAATAAGCAATACTTATAAATAATTAATAGATCAAATTAGGAAGTTACAAGACACATGAAAAATACTTGAGATGAATAAAAATGGAAGCACAACATACCAACATGTATACAAATGCAGTTAAAATAGTGCTTAAAAGAAAAATTATAGATACACATGCCTACATTATAAAAGAAGGATCTCAAATCAGTAATCTAAATTTTTACCATAAGGAACTATAAAAACAGAGGAAAAGATAACAAATCAATCAGGAAGAAAATAAAAATGAATAAAGTAGAAATTAACGAAATAGAGAAGAAAGAAATCAATAGGAATATTCAATAAAATAAAAAAAAAATATTTCTTTGAAAAGATGAACCAAATTGACAAACCTTCAGCTGCACTGGCCAAAAAAAGAAAGAAAGAAAGAAAGAAAGAAATTACTTAAAATAAGAACGAAATTCTGGAAATTACTACTCATTCCATGACTGAGAGACCAACATCTTGTAAGGGTCTCCTTGCTATATCATCTCCTGGGAGAAGGCAGAAGAGAAGGAAAGAGAGAAGCGAACAGAGACACTGAGGGAGAATGGACCATGCTTGTCTTTTGGTAAGAAACCCAATCCTGTGAATTTATCCCACTTTTTGGATAATGACATTAATCCATTCATGATAAAGAGTCTAAGAAAGAGTCTTTATGGCCTAATCGCTTCCTGAAAGTTGTACCTCCCAACATCACTATACTTGAGATCAATAGAATCCTATGAAAATGTATGGCTTAAAGATTTTAACTCACAATTTTCATTTTAATAATAACAGCTATACATAATTGAGACAGTTTGGTAAATATTTTGCATGAGCATTTTAGTCCATCTATGCTGTTAACAAACTACTACAACTAGGTCATTTATTTTAAAAAAATTATTTCTAACAGTTGTAGAGGTTGGGAATTCTAAGATCAAGACTCAGGAAAGTTCAATGTCTAGTAAAGGTCCTTCTCCTATTCCAAGATGGTGCCTTTACTTCTGTATTCTTACCTGGAGGAAGACAGACTGGCAAATAGTGACTGAATGCAGTGTGAAGCCTTATTTATAAGGGACTTAATCCTATTAGTGAAAGAGGAGCCCCATGATCTAATTACCTCCTGAAGAATTCACTCACCTCTTGATTTTGTTGCAATGAAGATTGTTAAGTTTTGCATATTAGGTGTTCCCCAAAGCTCTTGTGTGAGACGATGCAGAAATCGGAGGTGCAAAGATTGAATTATGAGGGCTGGGCAAAGTGGTACATGTCTGTAATTCCAGCAGTTTGGGAAGCTGAGGCAAGAGGATCTCTAGTTCAAAGCCAACCGTAGCAAAAGGAGGCAGTAAGCAACTCAGTGAGACCCTTTCTCTAAACAAAATATAAATAGAGCAGGAGATGTGGCTCAGAAGTTGAGTGCCCCTGAGTTCAATCCCCCAAACCCAAAAAAGATTGAATTATCAGGACTGTAATCTAATCAGTGGATTAATCCATTTGATAGGTTAATGATTTCCATGAATTAGTGGGACCTCGCTGTAGGTGGGTAGGACATGGCTAGAGGTCACTGGGGACTGTTGGGGATTATATTTTTCCTCACTTCTTGCACTCAAGTTCTGTACTTCCTGACTATTAGGAACTAAGTAGCTTTCCTCCACCATGCCCTCCTACCATGTCATTCTGTCTCATCCTGGGCCAAGAGCTACAGAGTATAGCCCACCATGGACTGAACCTCTGAAACCATGAGCCAAAATAAACTTTTCTTCCTCAAATTTGTTTTTGTCAGGTCTTTTGGTCAGTGATGAAAATCTGACTAACACATTAAGTTTCAACATGAATTTGGAAAGGAAACAAACATTCACACCAGAGTGACAGATGATCTGATTTCACCCTCAATAAAAATTCTTTTTTAGAGATTCGGCAACTATACTTAGAAACGTAAAATAGATTGCAAACTCTATGGCCAAATTAGAGACATTTGAAATCTAATTATGCCATTTACCAGCTATATAACCATGTGGCAAGTTACTTATTTTCTCAATGCTTCACTTTTTTCTTTTGTAAAATGGAGAAACTATCAGTGCCTACTTCATTGGGTTATTGAGTCTAAGAGATATAAAATACTGACAAGTGGTGCCTGGAGCCTAGTAAGGCTTGGTAAGAATTGGCTATTATAATTATTATTAGTTACTCAGTAGCAAATAGAGAAGTCAGTGTTTGAACCCACATATCAGGGACATAGAGATGCATTGCCTGTATCCCACTTCAAGGAAAGAGTTGTTCTCAGCTGCAGAGAACAAGTTTAGCAAAAGCCTGTGACTGACACCAGCTGAAAAGTCTACCTTCCATCAGAAAATTGTCAGTTCAAGATCACACAGTTCTCAGAATAGACCCAGATTTAGTGACTGAGTGAGGTAAGGATATAAAAGTCTAGCCATTTTGACTACAGGATAACTTTGACAGGCCATACTTCTTTCTGAGTTCCTTGCTTAGGCAAGATTTCACTGGACTTTTATGATAGCTCATCTTCATCCTCTTCTGCTTCTGTCCCCTTCTTTCACAGGTATGGATCAGTAATAGATACCTTGTGTGCTAAACTTTGCCTTTTGTCTGCCTCTGGACAGCCTTGCCTGTAATACCACAATAGCCTGGCATTTAGACATCACACATAGAGAGAAATTAAGTGATATGAGATTTAGGGTCTTTATTAAAGGAAGATGGAGAACATCTGGCAAGATGGATCCTTTAGAATTCTGCAGGATTAAAAAGACAAAAGAGCAAATACCCTGTGGGACCATGGGATCACAGAGCAACTAAAGGCAATAGACACAGTGATTACAACTGACCTTGTGTTTCTGGCTTTGACTTGGCAAGGTTTATTTATGTGACTTCAGTGAAGAGGGAACCTGCAGTTCACCAACTCTGCATCTATTCTGCTGCCTCTCCCCATCAAAGTGCTGGCCTAAATCAAAACTTTTAAGATTCATAATTCATCAAGATGACTCCATGAGTGCATCATAAATTGGGCAGATTAGATTTTGTGTATTTTTAGCTTCACAAATCATAATTTATGAGTCTCTCTGTTGGATGCAGAGTGATAAGAGAAATATAAGGAAGTATGGCAACCAGGGTGAGATAATCTCATTTGAATTAGACAAATGAGGCCCTGCTGAAAGGAACACCCAGTGTCTCTGGACAAATTTATGAAGTCAAAACAAAAAATAATTACAGTGCAGAAATGGCTGGTGCTGGATGAACCTGCTTCATTCCTAATGTTGGTTGGCAGCTCTTCATCCTGATTATTCCATCTGGAGATAATTGTGTGATATCATCCATAAAATTAAATCATAAATCAACCCAACTAGTGAACAGGCCAGCAAGCTGCTGAGGAAACCACATGTAGGGGAGGTAAGACTTCTCATCTTAATGAGAGATATGGGAGTGAAATTAAGAGAAGAAGACATGTAGAGGGTGACCCTCAGCATGTCCACAAACTGAGTTGCTGACAGCTGCCGCCAAAGTCCATGCCCCCATAGTATCCTGACAGCCAACATACAGCCTGCAACCAATTTGCTGATGAGAAAATAATGTTCTGTTCTTGCATTGCTTTTTTAGGGATTGCTCATTTGAGTTGTGGGTGTTCAAAATGAAAGCACCTTAATTCCTTTCTTGATGAAATGCTAACAGTTATGGAAAATCCACAAATATAATGAAAGTCATATATAAGAGCATTTGACCAAACATCTCCTCTAAGACTTAGCTTTTGCAGATTTGAAGACTGTATCATGGATCTTTGAATTTTGTTAGTAAGTGAGGTGTGGTCAATTTGCTGTGTATTTTTGAAAAAGAATTAACTTATTTTGACAATAAGGTGTGGTTCTAAAGTTATTAATTATGATGCATGATGAGTAAATTTATTAAGATGAAGACAGATATATGATTTAAATAGTTTTTGTTGATTGCCACAAGTGCTTTTGCTATGATGAGCAAGTTGAAGGGTCAAAAGTCAAAGTCATCCCAATCTCCCCAATAATTCAAGCTAGAGCAGATATCCGAAGGGAACATGTATGGGCTGCATCATTTGAAATAATCAACCCTATTCTCTTGGTAGATTCCTCTGTGATCATAATAAAGGCAAAGTCCAGCTGTATGTTGAGTCTCTGAATTTTCCGAGTAGCAACAGTAACAGATGTTGAGAAGTTAGCAGATTATGAGCATCTGCAATGGGAAGGTCACTGTGCCACTCATCTAAGATGTGAGTAGGAAAACAATAATGAAGATAAATTTTTTGTCCTCCTCCCTCACCCTGAATAATATTAAGACCAGTAGAACAAGTCACCAGTTTTGAAAAATGCATATTTTTTTGTTTTGCTATTAATTGCATTAGGTGTATAAAACATGTATATTAGACTCTACACTTTCCTAAGTATAGGACCTAGTTGGTTTTGGATAATTCTAAAATGTGTACCAATCAGAAAATTAAAACCTTCATAGAAATAAATTATATTTATCTGTCTTTATTTCCTTCTCTCCATCTTCTGCCCTTCAGGAAATTTTCTTTTTTCATTGCTCCTGTTGTTCTCTATTTTGGCCATTCTGAACTAGAAACCAGAAAATCACATGAACCAAATTTATAATAATGAACAGAACCAGAATTCCATTTTTATCAGACTTATTTTATTGATCAGGAATCCTTTCATTGCAAATTTAGGAACTCAAACTAGTCTATGCAAAAAGAAGAAATTTATTATGAAGAATAAATTCACATAAAGATCTAGATGGTTACGTCTAGAGGAGCCCTGTTTCAGGCATATCTGCATTCAAGGCTCAAATAATCCTCTGGGTGCTTCTATTCCCTTCCTACCTCTATACTCTTCCTACCTCTATACTCATCTCCATCTTTATCAGTCTGCTTGACAACTTTTCTTATTTGGTTTAATTCTCAATTATTTTTTTAAAAACAAATGAACCCTAGCTGGGATCGGGCCTATATAATCTTTGAGATTCATGATTTTCCGGAAGCAGAGCATCATCTATTTCTCAATGATTCCACCACCACGTCAAGTGGCTGTAGTTAAGTGTTAGGGAAACAGAAGAAAATATGGCAAGGCTGGTGAATGTCACCAGACTAAATGCCATGCATCCAGCCCATAATGGGGAGCGTTTTGAAGTTTTCAAGCTGTAAAATGAAATGAGCATATGTTTATTTCAGAAGGAGGACTCTGACAGTGTTGTGGAGAATGAATTAAGTTGTAAGAACCTGGATTCTTAAGAAGAGTGGAGGCAGCAGAAGGTCCAGGCTTAGTGGCAGAAGGATTAGAAAGGATAAAAAGCAGATCCAAAAGACCACTGAGGAATAAAACTGACCAATTGATGGTGGTCGAATGAAGAAGCAAGAAAAGGAAAGATAACATTGAAGTCCCCAACTTGGATGATTGAGATTGACTGTGGTCTTCCTTTGAAGGCATTTTAAAAGAAATTTTACTAACCTTTATGTGGAAATGCTACCAGATCTGGTGCCTCTTGTAATCCATTCATGCAGAGAAACTGTAGAATGGTGGATTTTAGGCAACATTTGAGATTGGAACTAAGCTAATATTTGAGCCACTAGAGTGATTTTTTTTTTTTTAATCTTTCAAGCCAATTCCATTAAAAGACATCAAAAGCTTAAGTATTCCTTCTCAACTTTTAATAATTTAGAGTATTAATATTATAAATATTTGATTTTTTTCCCCAGATATTGTGTGCTGTGATTTAAAGACTTTTAAAAACTGTTAGTTTATTAAAGACTGAATTTGCCAAGTAATTGGAAGAGACCATCTAGGAGATGTGTGACCTAGCCCCTTGTGCTGCTGAGCAGTTGCTAACAGGGGAGGCAAAGAGGACTCTTGGGAGCAATGAAACTTCAATTTTAATGGCAGGCAGCCAGCCAAATTTTAAAAATATTGAGTTATGATAATATCTATCTTGATGACTGTGTTCTCTGGCATCTCCTTAACTGTTGTTGTTTAAGGATGGTGCTTCACTCCAGGACCAGTACTGTTGGTACAAAAGCTAAAAGGAGCTTGTTACTAAAATAGAAGATCAAGGCATGATATTCAGAAGGGAGATGCTAAGCAAAAAGATTGAGAGTCCAAAGAATCTATCCACCAGGTCATCATGTGGAAACCCCGAATCGGAGGTGGGTGGGGCAGGAACTTTTCAGAAGGGTAGAAGCAATACAGACCTATTTTGGGACAAGCAAATCCAGCTTAACCATAATAGCAGTGTGTCTGTAAGTAGTTAGGTAGGTTTCCTGGGTCAAGAATGTGCTCTTAAATTTTTTGAAGTGTGTTAAGCAAAAAGAAGTAATTTATTAAATGTGATATTTAATTTGGAGTCTTGCTGCTAAAAATGTAGACAGTGGACCAACAGCATCAGCTACAAGTTAAAGATTTTTTTTTTTTTTTAATGTCAACATCAGCATCACTTGCTTGCTTACCAAAAAACCAAATTATCAGACTAAACTCCCACCCCCACCACATTTTTTGGTACTAGGGGTTAAACCCAGGGATGCTTTACCACTGAACCATGTCCTTAACACTTTTTTATTTATTATATTTTATTTTGAGACAGGGTCTTGCTGAGTTACTTAGGACCTTGCCAAATTGCTGAGACTGGCCTTGAATTTGTAATCTCCTACCTCAGTCTTTCAAGCTCCTGAGATTATAAGCAATTACCACCATACCTGGCAAAATGTGCATTTAAAAAAAAAATATCCCCAGGCAAGTTTTTTGCATCTTGAAATTTGAGAATGATCTACAAAGTGGGTTACAAGTTGAAATAATAAAATTTTTATTTAGCATTATTTTTATCTCATGTTCTTAACACTTATATATTATACAATAGCCCCCAACCCCCACCCGAGGAGGATATGTTCCAAGACCATTAGGAGGTGCCTGAAATTGCTGATTGTACTAAACTGTGCATAAACCATGATTTTTCCTGTGCATAAATGCCTTTGATTTAAAGTTTAATTTATAAATTTGGCACAGTAAAAAATACTTTCGTGCTAGGTGCAGTAGCACATGCCTGTAATCCCAGCGGCTCCTGAGTCTGAGGCAGGAGGATAGTGAGTTCAAAGCCAGCCTCAGCAACTCAGTGAGGCCCTATGCAAACCAGGGAGACCCTGTCTCTAAATAAAATACAAAATATTTTTGAGTTCAATCCCCAGTAAGCAGTCCCCCTAGTAAAACACTTTTGTAGTTATACAAAAGCCAATATTGATATTGAAAAGATATATAAATACAGTATATAAATACATTTTATGACATATTAATTATATTATTGCAGTAGTGCACATGACATCTGTTATTATTGGGGATATACTCACAACTTTTTTTTAATTGACAGAAATACATTATCAAAAATTTTTAGAGACTACTGCTTGGAGGATCACAAGTCTGGCATACAAGTCTTTGGCGAGAAGAATAAAAGAGGAAAGAACAAGTGTTATAATATTCTAGTCCTCTGGAATATTCTTACCTTCAAGATTAGACTGTTATCTATTAATTAATCAAAACCCTTATGGAGCCTTGCAGGAAACTTAATCTAAGTAGTCCTCAAGTGACTTATTGCTCTCCTTTGATACCTTGTCCTAGAACACACAAGCAAGTCAAATTCACAAACCAATGCTTAGAGAAATGTCAAGTGAAAAAGCAAATTCAGAATTCCACATAATCGTTTCTTACATTGTAAATGGAATCATAGCTATCCTCATATCCACTTAAAATTCCTTGTGCACACTTATGCTTTTCTGGGTAAACAATGAAATGCAAATATCACCAGTCATTAATAACCAGAAAAAGTTTCGATCTTCTTGAAACAAAAATGCAGGCATGGCAGATGCATTTCTGAGACAGATCCCTCCCAAGGAATTGCTCCGTCTCAACCACTTAGGCCCTAGGCCAGCTTATCACTTCCTTTATTGCTTTGCTATTTCTATACTATCTTTCTTTCACCCTTCTTTGTCCTCTTTGCTACATAGTCCAGGTTATAGGTGATTCGCATTAATAGAAGAAATAATGAAAAATCAGTCACTGGCTCTTAGAAACCTTTTAATAATAACATGTAACTTGAAGACTACCTGAGGATTCCATAAGCAGACATTTTAAAGTAATATTAAATTTATTACTTTCATATATCTGAATGTAGCTTTTGGGAAACATTCAAAGGACAAGTCCTTGGCCAAACGAATTTCTTCTTAGGCTTTGCACTCAAGCTGCTCAAGAAATTCCATTTATAGCACAAAAGAACCACATATAGGAGCCTGCCTCTGTTTCTCTTCCAATTTACCATATTGAACTTCACTCCAACAGTGCTCCATCTGGGTCCATGCATGAATCTTGTTTCTGAGTGCTTTCCTTTGGCTTTTCAATCACTGTTGGCAAATCCCTTTGGCAGGCACCCAGGTTTTCTCCAACTCATATTAAAATCCAGGTTTTAGTGAATTATGTTACAGTGATTGTTAGCACTTGAATGCTGCAATTATGGGAAATTTCTCCAAGAAAATAAGAAAATGAGGGGGAAAGGTGGCTTTTGAATGTTAAAATGTGAGAGACAGAGCAATACACAGGAAGAACACAGGATTTGGAGTCAAAATTAGTTGGCTAATAACTTTGGACAAGTAACTTAATCTCAGCTTCATTTATAAAATGGGGATGCGCTTACTTACTCTGCAGTGGTTCTTAAATGAAATAAACATAAATGATTGTTCTTAGAGTGTTAAGAACATGAAGGCTATGGTAGAACAACTAAATTTTTTCCTCTTCTTGCTTAGGGTCTCTAGTTGGCTCTAAGAATTAAACTAACATAAGAAAAATTAACAGGAGAAAATCAACCACATTTTATTTTGTAATTATACATAGGCATGGGAGTCTTCACAAGTCAAAGAAAGGTCCACAGAAACACTTAGTGATAAATGCTCTTGTACAAGGTTGGACAAAGAATAGTAAATTGTGAAAAAACTAGACAAACGAATTTAGACTAGGTCAGTTAATTGTGGAAAAGTACTAGGTAAATAAAGTTTAGTTTAACTAGATGTGTTTGCATAAACGTCTCTCAGCTTAAACTCCCCAGTTCCTGATGATAAGAATGTCTTCTTTCCTTATGGAACAGTTAAGGTCCCTTTCACTGGGGAATTTTACCTCCTGCTTTTAGCAAAAGAGAAGAAGTTTGGAGTCTTCAATCTATTTTCCCAAGTCCTATAGTTCAAAATAACCAATAAACCAAAGTGACATATTTTGGGATGGCATGATTTGAATCCCTACACTATCTTCATATTAATTGTTGATTCTGTGATAAAAATCAACACATTAGTTTTGAGTCAGATAAGTATAATCCTTCTGAATAGGTCTGGACCACTGAACTCTGAATGGATCAGTAATACTTAAGAAAAAGAAAGATGTTTATTGACTGTGGAAGCATAGATGAATGCATGTATCAGTAAAGAAAAACAAAACTAACAAAAAAGCAATGACAGTGAATTTTCTTGTACTTCTGGAAAGCATAGGAGGTTTTAACCACATTTAGTTATGCTGGTCCACAAAATGAGTGGGATGTGTTAGGGTTTATAAACTGATGACAATTAGCTTTGCAATATTTGAGCTATCTAGCTCAATATTCTCAGCAGTGACTATTTATTACCATTACCTGGAAAGTTTCTTTCTGAGAAAGAAAATTTTTCTGCATCCACAAACTAGATATTTTGAGCATGGGGGCAGGCCTAGGCATTGGTACTTTATAAAAGAGTCCCAGGGCAGCCAGTGTTGAGATCAACTAATGTAACCACTCATGTTTTCATTTGATGCCCACCAATCATTCTTTTGAATCCTGTGTAGGACTTGTCAATATAAGCACAGCTAGATGACCAAAACAATTTTAAGTATTTCTGGACCTGTGGCTCTTATTTCCTATAATAATTCACTAATGTGGTACTTGATTATGATTTAATTTCCCACAAAGTTTGGTGATAGAGTATGGGTCAATCATGTCAGAGTGAATGTTACTGGTCCCTCTATCATTACCTGTATAATTCTTACTGTAAATTAATCAACATTTTGTAGTTTTGGTTTAGTTTGTTCTCTCCTATTTTCTAGAAGTCAATTTCATGAGGGCTGGTTTCTTCTAATAAAAATAAAATGATTTCTCCCCTTTTATTCTTTCAAGTTCCCTTTATTTTTCCCATCCTAAATTTGTCTAAAAGTTATTAGGAACAAACAAGCCAGGTTGGCAAACAAACAAGGTGTATATGTGGGAGTCACATAAACAGGACAGAGATATCCAGAGCAGGCTCTTAGTTAAGAGAATGTATACACAGGGCAATGTCAGATCCTGAGCAGGGTAAAGAGCGTGTCCACATGGGCAGGAAAGTGGAAAGGGGTTCAGGCCAGAGTATGAAGAGTTAGAGTTCAGATGAGATAAGGAGAGCATCCTTATGGATGGGGGGACCAGTGCATGGTGCCACAGCCCAAGTAGTGCAGAGAAGGATATTCATGGTGATGGAGTAAGAGATTTCATATCCCAAGTAGGAGTGGTTGTTACACAACAGTAGAGAAGTAGACATGGGGGTATTATCCAGCCCTCATTGATTATGAAGCATTAAGTCCCCAGGACATTCAGACTGCCTTGCATGATTGAGTGAGTTCCTGCATGTGGAGAATGACAGAGAAGTAGCACTTGAAGGGAGTATCTGTCAGGGTGCAAAGTCCCCGTCCCTTCTACCTGCTGATGATTGCAGGTGTGTAGGCTCAGGACATGGGGTCAGAGCAACTCTGAGTCCATCTCACCTGTGCTCAAATTGCATACCTTATTGGGTGGAAGATGTACATGTATATTGGTAAGCTAGAACATACTAAATTCAATGATAGGTACTATCAGGTACTCTTATAGCACAAAGGAAGCTTCCTATTCCAGACTTCAACATGTGAGGAAGGTGTCCCAGAAGAAGAACCAAGTGGGTTCTTCAGTCCCCATTGCATCAGGATGTGGGCTGGACAAATTAACAACTTCTCCAGCATAATACACTCCTTTGGAGGAAAAAGAATTATAACAACATCTTCTTTTAGGATAGCATTATATCAGCCTGCAAACAGAACCTTGGTAGGTTAGAGTTAAGTACATGATGACTCCTCATTTCTTTTCCTGAGGGAGCAGTGTCTCGGCCTGCACAAACAAGGTGTATATGTGGGAGTCACATAACTGCACAAAGTTGATTTGATGACCTGCTATCCTTAAGCTTCGAAGAGATATTTTTTTATTTTTTAGTGTGCAAGTGAAAATAATATGCTCTCTGATACATATATTGTGTAAATTCCTGCTTAATTCAAAAGATATTGTTATCAAATAAAAATGAAGTTAGTGAAAAATAGAGAATGTCATTATCCCTTGTTCTCTATCTGAATATAATGACTTTATTAAACATTACTTTCTTCAAGTAAAGTTCTGTCCCCTATATACCATTTTTTTGTCCAGCAATTTCTACAAAGTATTTTTTTTTTCCTTCCACAAAGAGAGAAGACCAGAAAACTACAACCCAATGACTTTTCATTAATTCTACACTCTTGTAACCAACACCCAGATCAAGAAACAGAACATGACCAGCTCTCCAGAAACTCCTTCTGCTCAATGCAGACACAGCCTCCCTGCAGACACCCACCCTGACTTCAGCCCATGGTTGGCACTCCCTGCTTGAGTGCAATGCAGATGGAATTATACCAGGTAGGCCTGTTTGGGTCTCACTCCTCTCATTCAACATAAGTGCAGTGAAGTTCATCTACCTTTGTAGAGTTGTTTAGTTTGATTTATAATTATTTGATTTTAACTGCCATATATTACATTTTTCTCATTGGAAAATCAGGAAGTCCATGGCTATCACCTGACATTGTACCTCAGAGATTTTACTAGGAAGAAACAGGGGAAGAGAGAATATTAAAAAAGAAAAGAAAAGAAAAAATCCTTTCCAAAATGCACTGCATTATAGGTAGTGTTTCCTCTGGAAGTTTGGCAAGGGTGTAGGAAGGGGAGTGTATTATTCATTCAGAGGACTTTGTCCTCAGATGCCCTTGTTTTATTGTTCAATAATTCCCACTGTAAAATGCTATTATCTGGTTTCTGTGTAGGATGCCCTATTAGAAATATAAAAGCTAAAGTTAAAATCGAGTACCACCAGCAATGTTTATTTGCTTATCATAGTTAGAGTTTTCATCTCTGTGAGGGCTGGGAATTTGGGGTGAAGGATGAAAGGAAAGCCCTTCCTGGTATGAACCACATCATTGTCTCCAAAAAAATCAGGGCAAGAGTACAACCTGAATTTAGTGATTTTAGTACTAAGTTTCACCACATCACAGTAAACTTGTAGAGACTTCTACCTTCTTTGCTCAGAAAGAGCAGAGAATGCCATGCTGAGAAAGACTGCCTCAGCAGGGGAAAGAAGCTATTTTAAAATGCACAGACAATTGTAGAAACAATCCCCTTAGGAAGTGGGTCACCCCAGGTGTACATGGACTACCATTTGCCAAAGAGTGTAAACAAGAACGTAGTTGATTAACAATCTGGGTAAGTGTCCAGGCCTAGAAGCTCTGGCCATGTTTTATTGTCTTCATGCTTTCCTAATTTTTTTTTTTTTTCAAGGAAACCCCAGCTAACTATAGCCTCCTATGTGTCTAAAGTATGATCTGATGTAGAGTTGTAAGAGCTGGAGTGCTCTTGAGCTACTTTGCTCAAGGGAGTTAGGAGACAAGAAGGGAGTTGAGTTGCTCCTTTTTATGTTGTCCAAAGTACCTTACATATACAGTATTTTATATTTAGCACTCAATTCTAAGACAGTAATTAACAAAATGAAAAGATTCATGACTGTCTAGCTATTAGAGTGAGAGGACTTGAATGCTCAGTGATGGTCACTGACATGTTTCAGCACTATGGCATCCAGTCCCTCTCCAGTGATGGTCACATTTAAGCTTCCCAAGAAAGGACAAGGTGGTTACTACTCTTATGCCTATGGTTTCCAGCACATGAAACTGAGATAAGAGAGAAAAACCCACCAAAGGTCACACAGCTGGCAGAGTCAACTTTGAATTTTAAGTAGACTGACTTCAGAGTCAGTGCTTCTGAATACCACATACCATATGCCCTGTAGCTGAAGGATTCCTTGTTGTAGAGTGGAGGTGTGATTGTATCTGCTTTGTGAAATTCTTAAATGAATCTCTGTAAAAGGCTGACCAGAGGTCTTGACTGTAATAAAACCCTCAGTAAGTATCAGCAACTATTAATATTGAGAGGACAATGATGAGCAAATGATTAACTTGAAGAAGCCCCTGGGGACCTGGCAGTGGTCTTAGAAGTAATGTCCCCACAGGTGGTTCTGTGTAAGATGGCAGCTGGCATGGTGCAGTGCAAAAGTCATTGTTGGAGAGCTGGAGGACTGCTGCTGCTTCTTACCAGTGACTTCTGGCAAATCAGTTCACCTCCTTGAATTTTCCTTCAGTATCTTGATGGTAGAGATGGTACTTAATGCTTTTCATAATTCATATGAAGCAGGGTTGGGGCTGGAGCTTAGTGGTAGAGTACTTGGACAGCATGCTCAAGGCCCTAGGTTCTATGCCCAGCTCTGCAAAAACTAAATGAAACAAAAACAATTTATATGAGGTAAATATAAAAAGTGCTCTAATAATGTCTGGGACATAAAGGAAACCTTGCCGAAGTTGATTTTCTTCACAAAACTCTGTGACTCTGGACTAGAGGATGGAATTGTGATCAACCACAGGAAGTTTAGATTTGATCCTAAAACCATTTATTTGTAATGGGCTTCGTCAAAAGAAAGTGCTGGCTCTTTGTCGAAGTTGATTAAGTATTTAGACAAGGGATGGACTGGGTAAGCTATTTGACCAAGGAAATATTTATACAGGCTTACAGAATGTTCGATCAAATCACTCACACCACAGTTATTTTTAATAATCACAGAATCCATTCACCTTGTCTACAGAAAGCATCAGTGACTGGAAGTGACAGGCACATAGGTCCTATTTACTAGTCTGCTTCAGGCCATCTTCCTTGCTGAGTCTGGCTTCCTGTCTTTGGAGGTAGTACTGGTCTGTGTTGGCTTCTCAGTGACAGCATCTAGGGCTGTCACTTTATTAATGTATTGTTTATACCATTCTATTCATTCTCTCCAACTTCCTCCTTCTCAAACCAGGAGACATTGCATTTCATTTCCTTAGACCCTTGCTGGGCAAAAGGTGGCATGAAGCAGGAAGGGAAATAGTGAATGATACTAAGTAGTGTTGAAAAATTATTCATGGCGCTTGTTAAAGGTGATGAGGGAGATACCTTTCAGGGATCTGCTAAAATGGTATTTCATAGCAAAAGAGAGATATTTGGGTTCAACTTCCAATACAATAAGAACAGGTAGAGATTTATATTCAAGGAACAGGGATGGGTTCAGTGGATGGGACTTCTGGGATTCTGGGAAACTGACTTGAGACAGGCTTGTTGCTGGAGGTAGATGAGGGTGATTCACAACTGAGAGTGGGGAATGGGAAATTTGATCTCAAACAAAAAATGGAGGATTTTTGCTAAATTGGCGCAGCAGAATTCTTGCTTCAATTGGACTAAAGAGATCAAGAAGAGAGTTCAAATTTAGGCCTAGTCAAAAAGGAAGCTCAGAGGAGCCTGACTAAAGTTTGGTCAAAGGAGAGAGACTTTTTCAGTAGTCAAGGAAAGAATCAAGAGTGATTGCAACTCTGGAAGAGTTAGAAGTCTTCCACTCTGTGAGAAGAAAGGATGAACCACCGCTCTGCTGAAAGCAGCCCTAGGAAGACAGTGAGCCCTCAGAGGGAAGTTGCCAGTGGACTTACATTAGGGAACCTGAGAAACTATGGCATCCACATTCATATTCCCATAATCAGCAACTGTAACCAATAATCCTGGAGGGTGAGATTGCTCTCTAATACACTTCCCATCTTGCATTGGTGCAAGCCAGTTACTCAGGACAGTGACTGGCAGATCCCTGAGACTTCCTGTGCTTGGATCGGAAAGCGAGTATACCCTCTGTAATGTCGAGACCAAATTTTCCATCAGCCTGTTGAGATGAAGGTTGAAGTCTGAGTTAGGTTGATAGTTCAAAAATAAGCAATTGTGATTATTTCTATCACAAGGATTTTGTAGCTGAAGATTTATACTTCCCACAAATCTAAACCCATTTGGGATTTCTCAGTGTAAGGTCATAATCTTTGGGTCCCTCATGGTGATTAGAGATGCTGCCATGCTAACCCAGTCAAAGGTGAAGCCAAACAGTGCCTGAGAGATGTGAAGCTATTGATCCAAGCATAACACCACTATCGGCCGCATCTGGGCGAGTGAAAACCATAATTCTAGATTTCCTAACTCAATTGCTCCCGCTCCAGGTTTGAGAAATGCTGTCTCAAAAATGTATCCATTATTTCAAGCAATATTTTATTTCTGCTCATGATATTTATGGAAAGCTGTTGGATGATGGAAATATAACTGTGCTCCCCAGGTGCCTTTTAGAACTCCGCTTTCCCAGCCTTCCTTGCTCAGCCTCCACTTTGCTTCTGCCTAGTTCAGAGAACAGGAGGCTTAGAGAAAGCGATTAATGATTGAAAAGGACTTTAGAATCCTGAGATGAAAGTGCTTGGTGAGCCCGAAGTACCGCTCCTGGAAGGATTACCTCTGTTTATGCTTTGGCTGCCACCTGGTTGTGTTTAAGGGAAAGGCTGATTTCAGGAATTGATCCCTTCTGCTTTTGAGCAGGCCAAAGTGGGCAGAATTGAAAGGGGATTTGAGGCTGCTGCCGGCTGCTTTGTTGCAGGGCCTGTTATCACCTCTGCATGGGGACAGTATCTGGGGGCTTGACTGGCTTCCAGTAGGTAATGAAGCCTCCTATAGGGTCACCTTAAGCCCCTTCCTGCTGTGGCTTGCACTGAAGGTGGGTGAGAGCAATGGGCTCCCAGAAGGGAGGGAGAGGGACAGGGGCATAGCTGCACCTCTCAGGGACCCTCAGTCCTGCCTTTGGTTATCTGTTTCCCAGCCTGTGACAGTCAGGCAGTAGGTCTCTGATGAAACGCCTGATGGCTTGAATTGGGTGGGAAGAGGCAGGGAGAGGTCAGAGAAGGACAAAATGAACTGCAGGAAGAAGCCCAGACCTCTGAGTCACTGCAGGGCAAGGGGTTAGGGGTACGTGTGCCATCTTCACAAGCTGTGAGACCCAGAAGGCTGGAGACACCTGACTTCTTCAGCTCGGTCGCCAACCCTCATCTCACACTGGCTTTTCTGACTTTGACAACCTTTCTTTCTATTTTCATTTCTCCTTGCTAATGTCTTTTAATAAAAGAAAAAAATTGTTAGAACTCGCAAGAGTCTCAGTAATCATCTATTCGACTTTTCATTTTATGGAAGGGGAGAATGAGGGGTGTAGGTGACTGGGAATGTTGATGGCATGGACTTGGATATTCCCCCTCCCCTCCCTTCTCCTCTCTCCTCTTCTCTCCTCCTCTTTTCTCTTTTCATATCTTACTCCCCCATTCTCTGTCTCCAACACCCCACAATGGTGTCAAGATATAGGAAGTCAGTACTTCCTGTCACCAGTCATGTGAACTGCTGAAGATCCCCCAGTCTTGAGCTTCTGTTTGACCCTCTGTGAAATGAAGGATCTGATTAAAGCCTCAGTGACAGTGAAGAGGTTCATGTGTACTCAAAAACACCTTTCCTTTTGGAATTGTGGAAAACTACATTTTCCAGCCTGCGTTCCATTATTTGTGACCACATGACTCAGCTTTGGCCAGTGGGATAGAGTAGAAATAATACATCTCACTCTGAGATTTAATCATAACATATCCTTGCTCTGCTTTCTTTGCATGATGACCTGGGAGACTACATAGGAAGTTGATAGCATTACCTGCTGGAGAAAAACTACATGGAGAAACATGGCCTCCTCTTCTCATTCCCACATTCTTTTTCTTCCCATCTATCACATGGGACTGACTCTGCCAGGAGAGCACTAAGCCTCTGTTGATTGAGAATCAACACTAAGAGAATCACTAAGCCCTGTTTGAGAATCAGGGATTGTTTGTTACAACAGTTAGCGTGCCCTGACTGAGAAAACCTCTAGGATCACCTTCATCCCTGATGGCCTCAGATTCTACCAACCATAGATACTTTACTTTAATCTCTTTCATTCATCACATATTAGTCCTTCCCTTCTCTCAGGGGCCTTGCAGTCCCAAATCTAAATCAAATGTAGTGGGAGGAAATTCAGTGTAGTAGGCATAGCTTGCCTTTGACTTCTCGTTCTTTCTTCCTATGACAGTGGTAAAGAGGAATCAAGAGGAATGGCTTTCAACTGCTATTATCCAGCACCATTTTAAGGAAGTCTCAGAGCAATTATTGAGTATCAATGGGCCAGTTACAGAGAAATGGGACGAAGATATGCTTCTAATTATAGGACTGGTGGAGCCTACTTGAAATGATACACCACCAACCATCCAGTCTGGAGAACTGGGCTATGTGACTGCATTTAGACATACCTGCATTGTATGGGGCCCTTTGGGTTCTTTTGAAAACATCTTTAAATCAGGTCCATGGACAAGCACTATCTGTCCTCATTAGAACTGTCAGTTCCTTGCTGGCTGTGATGCCCACTCCTACTCTCAAATTCTTTAGGTACATTTTTCTTCACAGTACTACAGCCCAGCACATCCATCTGGCCAGAGAAAGAATATAATAGAGCATATTTTCAGCATGACCAATTAGATGTGCAACTCCCATTAACAATAACAGGACTTACACTCCAGATTCTTCCTCAATAAATCTGGCCTTTCCCCTTATGAGCAACAGATGGGTTTTCCACAATGGCTCATTACCTTCTGGCTCAGCTCCGCTGCCAGAAGTGAAATATAAAGTTATTTATGGATGGAGAAAGATGCATAAGTCACTGTGGGTTATTTTCTGCCATCCTTTTTCGTTTATTTAGTTAGAGTTTTCTATTGCTCAAGATGAACAAGTTAAAGAAGACGGTGGTGTCCCCACTGGGAAAGGAGATGGATGTCCCTTCAGCTTGGGTACTTTTCCTGATGGCCACAGATCTCTGGGGTGATGCTGTGCTTCTTGCAAGAAATGGTAATTGGGATATTTCCATAGAGAAGATACCCATTCCTCAAAAGATTCTCTAGCCTCTGACAGGCCGTCTCTGTGAAATTTGGTCAGTGGGAGCAAAAGTCAGTGTCACTTAACCACATGTGACACATTTGAGAAAAGAAAACAAATTTATTCTTTAAGGAATGCCAATACTTCTCAGTGCTTGACATCTCAGCCAGATAGAGATTATTCCTCTGTCAATTGGGAGAGAAGGACAGGGAGCCAGTCGAAAAGATTGCCATGATAGCCATTATATGAAAAAGGACATAAAAAGTTAAAAAAAAAAAAAAAAACCATGCAGAAGAAGGGGAAAGATTGGAAAAGGACCCAGAAAATAGTACTGAGTGTGAGGTTCTCAGACTTTGTGGGTGCTGAGCAGTATTTACTGTGTGCATAGACTGCAATTCAGGCCGATTTTGCCCTGGCAAATTCCTTACATGTTCTGTGCTTCAATTTCCTTGTCCAAAATTAAAATAATACTAATAGGGATGTCATAAGATTAGTATAAGGACGAAATAAATTAATATTTGCAAAGCAAACTTACAAGAGTGCCTATCTTAAAGTAAGTGCTGTAGGTGTTAGGAAGGAGAAACTCCAGCTAGCAATAGACGTTAATTACTTTGTCTTCCCACGTGGTTCAGTGGGACTGCCAGTCATAGGGGCTTTCTTGCTGCTTTGGTCACAGGAATAGATACATTATTTGTATTATTTGAACCAGCTTTCTTAAAATCTTCTTCTTCTTCTTTTTTTTTTTTTTTTTTGATACCAAAGATTGAACCCAGGGCTGTTCTACCATTGAGCTACATCCCTAGCCCCCGTTTTTTATTTTACATCCTGAGATAGGGTCTTACTAATTTTCTCAGGGCCTGCCTAAGTTGCTGAGGCTGGTCTTGAACTTTTGATCCTCCTGCTTCAGCCTCCTGAATCACTGGGATTAGAGGCATATGCCACCACACATCGTCCCTTAGAATCTTTTGGCTCAGTACAAAAGAAAGATGATTTGACCCTCTCTTATGGGTAAGGCTGTGAGTGAAAAGTCTAGTTACTCCCAGAAATATGTGCCCTGCACAATATGACCTGATAAAAAAAAAAGTGAGTAGTAATAGAAAATCTGAATCCAGTAAAGAGGGAAGTAGGACAAGAGATGAAGGAAGCCCGCCCTAAGCAGTGTTCCAGATCCTGGAGTGTTGGTTTCTAAGGCAGCTATGCCCACTCCCTTGCAGAAGTTTTCCTGCAAGAATGAAGACATCCCTTCTTTCAAGACAGGAGGGTCATAATCAGCTCAGGTTAGGGATTTGGCACAGCATAAGAACAAAATGTTCTGGAGAATGGTCCCAAAGACCAAAATCTATTAGAAAGTATAGCTGTAAAGCTCCCCCTGCTGCTTCCCCCGACAAGTGGTGTATGTGTGTGTGTGTGTGTGTGTGTGTGTGTGTGTGTGTGTGTGTGTATGAGAGAGAGAGAGAGAGAGAGAGAGAGAGAGAGAGAGAATGATGCTGAACTACTATGGGGGTGGGTAGAGGATCATTTTTAGAGAGGCATCTAGCAGAACAATACCCTAGGGTTATTTTTAAAGCCAATGAATGAGAATCACAAAAGCACAGAGACCCAGAACCCAGAATTGCCTCACAGCTTTTATTCAGATGATGTGATTTCAGGCTTTTCTAGGACATTACTAAGGGCAAGGAAACCATTTCTTCGGAGGCAGTCAGTAGTTCTAATGGTGACATGGTCATTCTTGTCACTGGAGCAACCTGACTGAGTTGAATCTCCTCATCCCTGGTCCAGCTTTCAGGAAAGCTGTAAAATTCTTTTCTCATTCACATGCAGGGAATCACAAGAGTTGAACATAGTTTTTATTTCCTCATAAGTCTACTTCTTTGAGACAAGCATCTCTCCCAAAAGATTCTGTTAAATATTAATGAGAGATAAACTTTAGAATATTTAAACAGGATTGGTAGAAGAAATGTTTGCTTCAAGTCTGACCATTACTGTATTAAAATGTGGAGCCTATCACCTGAAAAAAGTAAAAATAAAGGATCCTAGACATGAGACAGTCTTTCAGCTGTAAGAATAAGCCATACCACAATTACTGTACTTGTGCTTGGTGACCCTGACTTTGCAACCACTAAACCAGGAGCTAATTGGCAATATATAAATCCAATTTCATTTTTTCCTAGGTTGATTTCCTTTAGGATTGACAATAATTAAGACAGATATTATGCTAAACGGCATCCTGTAGTTGGAAAATAGAGTTTTCATTTAAAAGATTTCATTTGGCAGGGAATCTATTGGAACACTACCTGCTTTACCTTTGAAACAGTTTAAATGAAAAGGACACATTTTTGAAATCTCATTTCTCTAACTGAGAAGGAGAAATTAATCACTAGAACACAGGAAACTTCTCTTCTCAGGTTTCATGTCTCCACTCTTAGAAGTTTGATTCTAACTGGGACTTCATTGCTCTTTAGAAAACAAAAGTAATGAAATCACTCTGGCTGGTCTTTTAAAAATTACAGTCTATGGAACAGACAGTCCTCAGTTATAATTATTAAAGAAAATGAGGGGAAGAAATAAAAAAAAAAAAACAATTACTCCAGCAGTTATTGCATATTGAAGAACTGATATATTGTCACTATACTATTAGAGACTATAGGAAGTACCACCAGACTTTCTGGAAGCCCTAATAGATTTCCAAATCTCTCTCCAAGTGTGCATTTGGAATAATTAAAATGTAGATTCACTTTTGCCTTTTTTAACTTATGAGTCAGTGCCAACTCCAAAGTTCAGAACACATTGTACCCAGGTCACATTAGCTTAACTCTTTTTGGTATCACTTGAGCATTGCCACAAATATGCTGCACATATCACAATGAAAGACCATCACACTCATTTCAAATGGCTAAAAATGTAAGATCTGACAGCGTCGAGTCCTGGTGAGGATATGGAGCAACTGGAACTCTCTTACAATCCTGAAGATAATGAAGAATAGAACACCCACTTAGATGAAGAGTTTGATGGTATCTTATAAAATATAGTTCCATGTGATCGAGTTATTCTACTCCTAGGTATTTACCCCACACTATGGGGAAAAATGTCTTACCAAAATATATGATTGTGTTGGGCCACAGGAAAAAAAAATACCACAAAGTTTGGCATTTCGACATGCTAAATACTTTGAACCAAAGGACATCAGAATAGAAGCAGCTTTGGGACAAAGGTCTCTCATTTCCTGCCCTCCTGTCCCTCATCCCTCATTCTCCCCCCAAAAGGGAATAGAAACCAGAATTCCTCTTCCTCAATACAGGTCATTGAAATTAAATTTTCCTTTCCATGAAGCCTAAAATTATGACTTTAGTGTTCCAATACCATTATGTCGAGGAGCTTCCCATGAAGATATTTTCTAACTTACCCTTGTCCAATAACTTAACCTTGTTCAATAGCAAGGCATAATATTCCCATTCCAGAGAGGTTCTGCCCTATATCTGGAAAGTTGGAACACTATACAGAGAGGCCAAAAAGAATCCATAGACAGGACTTGCTGAATTTCCCTACTCAATCTATTACTATTAAAGCATGTCCTTTTGGTTCAATAACATTTCTACATGGTGTCCTTGCGTCATCAAACTTAGGCAGAAAAATGGACAGGTCATCCTGGGTCTTTGGGTTTTATTTTGAAGGCTTCAAAGTCATGTGAAACTTTATTAAATGAATTCATTATGGTTTTCTCACATTAATCTGTATTTCATTATAAATGTTAGTCATAACCTTTATGAGGGGTGAGGAAAACTATCACACTTTTCCACTTCTTCAAGTGCTTACAGCATCTTTATTCATATTGCACCAAACTGCAAACAGACCAATGCCACTAGGCAGTGGAATGTAAAACTAACTAGAGAGGGGCCATGCAGTGGAATATTGTTCAACAGGGGATACAACAATACAAAGTGATTTAAAGTGAATTAGTCTAATGAAAGGCAGACATAAAAGCTTATATCCTGTATGCTTCCATTAATATGACCTTCCAGTAAAGGCCAAACTATAAAGACTGAGAGCAGATCAGTAATCCACAGAGTCTGAAAGTGATAGAGAGGAATGACTGCCAAGAATGAAGACCTTTGGTGGGGGAGGGTGGGCTGTGATGAAAATTTTTTTATGTAATGTTTGGTGGTGGTCACATGCCTACCCATTTTTCAGAATTTGTAATGTGGTGTGACAAGACAGAATAAATTTTGTCTGGAAATTAGATCCAAATAAACCTCATTTTTAAGCCCAGTTACAGCTGGGGCTGTAGCTCAGTGGCAGAATGCTTGCCTAGCTTGTGTGAGGCACTGGGTTCAATTCTTAACACTGAATAAGAATAAATGAATAATAAAAAATGTGCTATACAACAAACAACTCCAAAACTTGGTGGTTTAAAAAGGCCCTATTGCCTAAGACCCATGGGTTAGTGGTGCAGAGGAGCATAACTGGCTTAGCTCAATAGCTGTGGCAGCTCTACTTCATGCTTCAGGCCTGCAGATGTGCGTCTCACCTACAAGGGTCCCTTCTTTGGACTATAGGATACGTAGGACGTGTTCTGATGGTAGAGACACAACAGAACAAGTTTAGCCATAGGATAATGTTTCAAGTATTTTGTGTGTGTGTGTATCATCTGCTAAAATCCCTTCAACCAAAGAAAGTCAAATAACTTGGCCTAAATTTAAGAGGTAGGAAGGTAAATTTTCATTTCCAATGGGAAGAATCGCATGTGGAAGTGAAGGGTTGGAATAATAATTCAATCACATAGAAGGCACTTTACTGAATCACAATTTACAAGTATGCCCCAAAGTTTTCTTAAGAATGCTAAGAACAAATGATCCTGTCATGCATTTTGGTTTTTTTTTTTTTTTCTACATTATTACTATTGAAGTATTATTTGTTAGAATTTAGACTAGAAATTTATACTCTACTTTTTGAAGGGCAGTATAGTTGCTTTTATTGGGCAATTGGAAGCCTATGATTCATTTTGATTCCTTTTCCTGTTGGTAATCAGTGAACTTAAAGTTGATTGCAAGTGCTCAGTTGAGATAACCATGATAGTTCCAGTTTCTTGCATATTTCTCCTCACGCTGCAGGATTCTTAAGTTCTTTTAAAATCTTTATATGTAAATCCTTCATTCTCTATGTGCTTTTATTGCAAGACTCTCAAATGTATTTTGAAAACAGAAACTCAGAAGCAGATTATAAATAATGCAGAACACAGAGCATGGAACAGGGAGAACATTTGCACTGTTATCATTTCCTTGGAATATACTATGTGAACCTTGCAAATCTCTTGATCTCTCTATGCCTTGATTTCTTAATCATTTTATAAGGCTAATTATGTCTCTTTCTACTTACTTTTCAACATAATGGGGGAAACAGGTGAAGTCACAATGCATTTCCTTGGCACAATGGACTCTTTGGTTATAAGCCATTTTTATTAAGTGAAGACACAGGTGTGACTTTGGCCCTAGAGGAAGTCCATATTGTTCTATAAATGGAACAAAAGCCTACCCTTGATTTCTTGCAGTGGCTTTGCCTGCTGAGTGAGTCAGGAGATTTGTAATAAGCAGGAGAGGCTCAACTTCAGCTTACTTGTGCTTTTGTACCTGTACAGAAGGATGACAGCTCTTCAGTTGCTGACGGTTGTGAAATGAGCTGGTGGTCTCAGGCTGATTTTAAGTAGAAAGCTTGCCACAGTTCCAGCAAAATCTTGAGGGATTTGCTATGTCAAAGCCAAGGTTGAATTAAGTGCAAGTATAAAGGAATTCAACTGGCCACAGGGGGGCAGCTTCTAGGGCAAAAAGTCACTGAAATGGTGTATATGACAATCCTTTGACGAGAAGGTAGGGAGGGAATTTCCAGATGAGTATCAGTTCTCCCAACCTATTTCTACTGTACCCTTGACGCTCAGTGTAAGAGTGGCAAAGGTTTCAGCTTCTTTTAGTCACTTTCATCAGAGAAAATCACTTACATGGACAATTATTTCAAATTTTTAGACATTTGAGCCATAAGATTTGTAAATTGCAGGAACATATTTGATTATATCAATGTTTTAAAACCTATGTGTTTCTAAGAAGCCTTAGGTCATTGCAAAATTGCATATTGGAGCTGTTTTCCAATGAGCCCATCAGTTAGGAAAGATCATTCTACAGTTAGTAATTTGAGTGTTAATCAGCTAGGATTCCCTCTTTGCAGAGTCTGTCAAAACATAAGCTTGCACCAGACTCACTTCAATTGCATATTAAAAGGGATAATTGCAGGACCTCCTCCAGAAACCATGAATTAGACTTTCAAAAGTGGGGCCTCACATATAATTTTACTTTAAACAGGTTCATCTTGCTGACAGTGAAAGATATGATGAGAAACATCGTGTATAAACGGTCTGCATTACAACATGTACCACAAACCTGGGTTCTTGCTTTCCCTGGTGCACCCACCCACAAACCACACATGGAGCATCACCCCATTTCTCTTTATTTTTAAAAGGCATTGAGTTTGGTACCATTACGAGTTTTTATTTACAAATGTCGAGCAGAATGCAAAAGTAGCATGACTTTTTCAGATAAACAGGAACCTACAAAGAAACAGTTTGCTTGTGGAAGGTTATTTCCAGGTGTGCTCCTGAGTTTCTTCTGTAGTCTTCACTGCCCTTAAAAGGACCTGGTTAAAAAGTTTGAAAGACCTTCAGAGAAGGATTCTCAAGGAGAAGATGATGTCAGGGCTAAACCAATTCCCTGTATATCTTTTATTCAGTCCACCAATATTTATGAAATGCCTACAATTGAGGAGGCCCCTGGAAAATATAAAGTCCTTGCCTGAATGGAGCTTGAAAAATCATCTTTAACACACAGTGAACAGTACATGGTGGGAACTCACAGCAGATAAGAGATCAAGTGGAACTAAAGAGAGAGAGGAATATGAAGTAGGGCATTTGGGTAGCTGTGGGGATGATTAGGGAGACTCGACTGAAGAAATGGTAGAGATGAGGAAGAAATGCACTGAAAGACCAGTTGTGATCGCAGATGAAATGGAAGGAAAGCTGTGTTTACTAAGCATCTAAATTCCAGGCACTGCAGAGTTGCAGGAACTTCATAGTGATCCTTTGACATTTGAAATTCAGTTTAAGTGAGTCTTTTTCTTAAAATATTCCCCTCAATATTTTTCTGCCCTTCCCTTCGTTATATTTGTATTTTATTTTCAAATACTTAATTATAATGGGTGCAATATGTGCTACTTATCTTAATCTAGGCAGGTGTGATTATTTTTGAGTTGGGAATACGCTAATCAGGAAAGTGCACTTGAGGTGGTTAGGATCCAAATGGTCTATTTAGATCTCCTTTTGGGGTGCTGCTGCTACCAGGTGTGTATCCTAGTTCAATATCAGGATGGGGGTTGTTAATTTGTTTAGGAATTCTTTTTTATCAGTGGAAAAAAACAGTTATAGATATGTGAGTTGATTGGAAATACTATGTAAGCACCTGGGGACTTGTGTGGGTCTGTGCAATTTTACTCAGCTATGCCTAGAGTCACTGTCATGCATGTCACCACTTTCAAGAAATTTTGAAACTAGCCGCATTCTGCTATTGGAATGTTGTTGAATGATTCACCTAGTATTACCTGTCAAAGGGCCTGGAAGGATGGACAGCTGGGACTCCGTGGAGTATCTGTGCCACCGTTCTCTCACACTGTCTTTCTAATAAATATTCACGTTTGAGAGAATAAGGCTTCAGATGTGCTGCCTTTTGAGATCAGAGGCAAATAAATCTACAGCTATCACTTACTCTGATTATTGGAGGCTACAATTATCAAAAGGAGCTTAATGATCATGACCCAGAAGATAGGTTTGGTTGCATTTATAACAGGACTCTTTCTTCTTGGATTCAAATGTGTCTTCCATGTGGACCATGCAATTGAGGCGGCTCTGCCAAGGTACAGAGGCAGCATCCTGTCATCCATTCAGCAGGTGTTTGTTATGCAAGTAGAATCCTTGAATTGTATAGAATCATTTCGAGTTTACCTCTGGGTGTCATCCCTCAGGGTAAAGTCTGCCTGCCTCACTGCCTTTCTATAGCATGTTCATTGGAGATTAGCTCTAAAAACTCAACCCATCCACAGATATCCACTTCCTTTTCTCGGACCAATACTCATCTCTTTAAAACATTCATCATGCCACTGAGATTTAATTGCATAAACAAGAGCTGATTTCTGATATCCACATGATAATTTAAAAGCCTTTGGTGTTTGTTGAGGTAAGGGTAGAAGACACAAGGTAGTAGAGCTTCTCAAGCAGAGGGTGCTGATGACACACTGTCCTGACAGCTGAGCAAAGTGCAGAAAAGCATCTTTGAGTGGATGCTATTTGTATCTGGGTTGAAGCTAATCCAACCCAAATTCAAACAATATCACCTTTTCTATGCTGAAATATGACAAAGTAAGTTATACATATCTTGGACTTGGTTAAGGGGAACTTGATTGATTAGATTTGGTAACCTCAGGGCTTTGTAGAGTGGTGTACCAGTGAGTACCTATTCCTCTTTTTTATTTTCTTTCTTTTTTTGGTAGGTGATTCTTTATTGGTATTCTTTATAGATATACATGACAGTACAGTGTATTTTGATGTATTTTATACCAACGGAGTATAACTTGCCATTCCTGTGGTTGTTCATGGTGTGGTGTTACAGTGGTCTTGAATTCATACATGAACATAGGGAAGTAATGTCTGACTCATTCTACTGTCTTTCTTATTCTCATTCCTTGTTCCTTCCCTTCATCTCCCTTTGTCTAATCCAAAGAACTATTCTTCCCTCCCCCTCCCTTATTGTGTGTAAGCCTCTGCATATCAGAGAGACCATTCAACCTTTGGGTTTTTGGAATTGGTGTATTTCACTTAATGTGATGGTCTCCAGTTACATTCATTTACAGGTCAATGCCATAATTTCATACTTCTTTAAGGTTGAGTAATATTCCATTGTGTATATATACCACATTTGCTTTATCCATTCATCTGTGGGAGGGCACCTAGGTTGGTTCCATAGATTACCTATTATGAAATGAGCTGCTATAAACATTGTCTAGTATGCTGATTTTAAGTCCTTTGGGTATAAAACCAAGAAGTGGGAAAACTGGGTCAAATGGTGGTTCCATTCCAAGTTTTATGAGGAATTTCCAGACTGCTTTCCAGTTTGCATTCCCACCAGCAATGTATGAATATACCTTGCCAACACTTATTGTTACTTATACTCATTATAATTGCCATTTTGACTGAAGTGAAATGAAAACTCAGTGTAGTTTTTATTTGCATTTCTGTAATTGCTAGTGATATTGAACATTTTTTCATATATTTGTTGACCATAATATTTCTTCTGTGAAATATCTGTTCAGTTCCTTTGCCCATTTATTGATTGGGTTATTTGTTATTTTGATGTTAAGTTTTTTGAGTTCTTTAAATATCCTGGAGATTAATGTTCTGAAGTGACAAATATTTTCTTCCATTTTGGACTCTCCCTTCATGTTCTAGATTATTTCCTTTGCTGTGAAGAAGCTTTTCAGTTTGATACCATCCATTTATTTAATCTTAATTTTAATTGTTGTGCTTTAGCAGTCTTGTTGAGGAATTCTGTTCCTAAGCTGACACGGCAAAGATCTGGACCTGCTTTTTCTTCCAGTAGGTGCAGCGTCTCTGGATTAATGCCTAGGTACTTGATTCACTTTGAGTTGATTTTTGGGCAGGGTGGGAGATAGGAGTTTAATTTCATTTTGCTACATATATATTTCTAGTTTTCCCAGTACCATTTAATGAAAGTTATCTTTTCTCCAAGAATGTTCATGACATCTTTGTCTAATATGAAATATCTGTGTTTATGTGGGTATGTCTCTGTGTCTTCTGTTCTGCACTAATAGTCTTCCTGTCTGCCTTGATGCCAATATCATGCTGTTTTTGTTACTATAGCTCTGCAGTATAATTTAAGGTCTGGTACTGTGATGCCTCCTGATTTACTTTTCTTGCTAAGGATTGCTTTGACTGTTCTGGGCCTCTTATTTTTCCAAATAAATTTCATGACTGCTTTATCTATTCCTATGAAGAACTCATTAGAATTTTAATGTAATTGCATTAAATCTGTATAGTGTTTTTGGTACTATGGCCATTTTGACAAAATTAATTAGGCATATCCAAGACTATGAAAGATCTTTCCATCAACTAACACTTTTCAGTGTTCTGTAGTTTTCATTGTAGAGGACTTTCACCTCTTTTGTTACATTGATCCTCGATATTTTTTTTGAGTTTTTTGATGAATGGGTTAGTTTTTCTAATTTCTCTTTTAGTTAATGCATCACTGATATATAGGAGCATAATTGATTTATGGATATTAATTTTATAACCTTCTTTGCTGAAATCATTTTTGATTTCTACTAGTTTTCTGGTGGAGATTTTTGGTTTTCTAAATATAGAATCATGTCATCAGCAAATAGTGATAATTTGAGTTCTTCTTTTCCTATTCTTATCCCTTTAATTTCTTTAAAATTTAATTTTTAATTAAATTTAAATAAATTTAATTTAAATTTAATTGTTCTGACTAGAGTTTCAAGGACTATACTGAATTGAAGTGGTGAAAGAGGGCATGCCTGTCTTGTTCCAGTTGTTAGAGGCCTTTAGTTTTTCTCCATGTACAATGATGTTGGCCTTGAGTTTAGCATATATAGTTTTTACACTGTTGAAGTATGTTCTAACTATCGCTAGCTTTTCTATTGTTTTGAGCATGAATGGATGCTGTTTTTTTTTTATTGTAAACAAATGGGATACATGTTGTTTCTCTGTTTGTACATGGCATAAAGGCATACCATTTGTGTAATCATAAATTTACATAGAGCAATGTTGTTTGATTCATTCTGTTATTTTTTCCCTTCCCCCCACCCCTCCCACCCCTCTTTTCCCTCTATACAGTCCTTCCTTCCTCCATACTTGCCCCCCTCCCTAACCCTAACTCTAACCCTAACACTAACCCTTCTCTCCCCTCATTATGTGTCATCATCCACTTATTAGCGATCAAATACTTTTTATGCATCCATTTAAATAATTATGTGATTCTAATATTTAAGTCTATAGATGTGATGAATTATATTATTGATTTCTGTATGTTGAACCAACCTTGCATCCCTTGGATGAACCCCACTTGATCATGTTGCACCATGATTTTAATGTGTTTTTGTATGCAATTTAATAGTATTTTACTGAGAATTTTTGCATCTATGTTCATAAGGGATATTGGTCTGAAATTTTCCTTCCTTGATGTATCTTTATCTACTTTCAGAATAAGGGAGATGCTAGCTTCAAAGAATGATATTAGAAGGGTTTCTTCCTTTAATATTTCATGGAATAGTTTAAGGAGAATTGATGTTAGTTCTTCTTTGAAGGTCTGGCAGAACTCAGCTGAGCTTGTTTGTCTGGTCCTGGGCTTTTCTTTGTTGGTTGGTTTTTGATGGCATCTTCAACTTCATTGCTTGAAATTGATCTGTTTTTATTTTCTATGTCCTCCTGATTCAAATTGTGTAGATCATATGTCTCTAGAAAATTGTCAATGTCTTCAAGATTTTTTATATTACTAGAGTATAATTTTTAACATATTTTCTGATTATTATCTGTTTTTCAGTAGTGTCTGTTGTGATATTTCCTTTTACTTCATGAATTTTAATAATTTGGGTTTTTTCTCTCTTTCCGTTCATTAGCTTGGTTAAAGGTTTATTAATTTTACTGAGTTTTTTCAAAGAACCAATTTTTTAAAGTATTTTTTGGTTAATTTCATTGATTTCAGCTCTGATTTTAATTATATCCTATCTTCTCCTACTTTTAGCATTGATTTGTTCTTTTTCTAGGACTTTGGGATGCAATCTTAGGTTATTTATTTGGTGCCTTTCTGTTCTTTTAATGAATGAGCTCAGTGCTATGAACTTTCCCCTTAGAACTAACTCCATTATGTCCCAGAGATTTTGATACGTTGTGTCACTATTCTCATTTACTTCTAAGTATTCTTTTTATTTCATGCCTGATTTCTTCTATCTATTAGTCACTCATGGCATATTACTTAGTCTCCAAGTATTAGAGTAGCTTCTATGTTATGTTTTATCATTGATTTCTAATTTCATTCCATTATTGTCTGATAGAATGCAAGTTGTCTCTATTTTTTTGTATTTTCTAAGAGTTATTATATTGTATATTTTAGAGAAGGAGCTATGTGCTGCTGAGAAGAAAGTGTGTTCCATCATTGATGGATGATATATTCTATATATGCCCATTAAGTCTAAATTGTTGATTGCATTTTTTTACTTTCATAGCTTCTTTATTCACTTTTTGTTTTGAGGATCTATCTAGTGATTAGAAAGAGATGTTAAAGTCACCCAGTAGTATTGTGCTGTGGTCTATTTGGTTCTTGAAATTGAGAAGAGTTTGTTTGATTTACATAGATACTCCATTGTTTAGGGCATAAATATTTAAAATTGTTCAGTCTTATTGATGCATAATTACCTTAAGCAGAAATGTGCTTCTTTGTTCCTCCTGATTAACTTTGGATTGAATTTCACTTTGTCTGATATGAAGACAGAATCTCCTGCTTGTTCATAAGATCCATGTGAATGATACGTTTTCCCCATCCTTTTACCTTCAGTCTTTGAATGTCTTTGCCTATGAGGTAAGTCTCTTAGAGACAGCCTATTGTTGGGTCTTAGTTCTTAATATAATCTGCCAGTCTATATGTCTTTTGATTGATTAGTTTAGGCCATTCACATTCACTGTTATTATTGAGAAATAATTTTTATTCCCTGTCATTTTTATTTCTTGTTTCTTTTTTTTTTTAAGTTTTGGTACCTTTTTTTTTATTAAAAATCATAAATTTACATAGGGCAATGTTGTTTGATTCATTCTGTTATTTTTTTCCCTTTCCCACCTACCGCTCCCACCCCTCTTTTCCCTCTATACAGTCCTTCCTTCCTCCATTCTTACCACCCTCCTTATCCCTAACCCTAAACATAACCCTAACCCTAACGCTAACCCCTCCTACCCCCCATTATATGTCCTCATCCGCTTATCAGCGAGATCATTCGTCCTTTAGTTTTTTGAGATTGGCTTATCTCACTTAGCATGATATCTTCCAATTTCATCCATTTGCCTGCAAATGCCATTTCTAATTTGAATTAGTTTCTCCTTTCACTGACTTTTCTTCTAGTATAGCCCCTCCCTTTTCTGGTTTTCACTTTTATTTCTCACTTCTTCTTCATGAAATATTTTGTTGAGTATGTTTTGTAGTTCTGACTTTCTAGTTGTGAATTCTTTTAACTTTTGTTTGTCATGGAAGGTTTTTATTTCATCATCAATTCTGAAGCCTAATTTTGCTGGGTATAATGTTCTTGTTTGGCATCATTTTATTCAGAGCTTGGTATATATTATTCCAAGATCTCCTAGCTTTGAGGGTTTGAGTTGGGAAATCAGCTGAGACTTTGAGTGGTTTCCCTCTAAATGTGTGCTGTTGTTTTTCTCAGGCAGCTTTTACAATTATATCCTCATTCTCTGTGCTAGGCATTTTCATATCAATGTACCTTGGTGTGAGTCTGTTGTAATTTTGTTTTTTTGGGGTCCTATAAACTTCCTGTATTTAATTTTCCATTTCATTCTTTAGGTTTGGGAAATTTTCTGATATTATTTCATGGAATAGATTGTGCGTTCCTTTTTTGTTCATTTGTTTCTCTAAGTTCTTTATTCCTGTAAATCTCAAATTTGAATTTTTCATGTTATTCCATATTTCTTGGAAGTTTTGTTCATGGCCTCTTAACATCTTTTCTCCATGGTCAGCTTAATTTTGAAGATTAAGTATTTTATCATTAAAGGGAAATGAGAGGGAATGGAGTATGAAAAATGGTGGAATGAGACAGACATAATTACCCTATGTACATGTATGATTACACAAATAGTAAGAATCTACATCACACACAACCATAGAAATGAAGAGCTGTACCCCAATTCTGTAAAATGAATCAAAATAATTCAGTTTGTAAAAATAAAAAATAATTTAAAAAATGTTAACAATCATCTAAGATGTTAGGATAATTATGTCAATACATGATTCACTCAGAATTGCTGCAAAACTTTAATTTGTAAATGAAGCTATATCTGCAAAGTTCAATAATGTGTTTATTTGTTTGTCTTCATTGCCTGAAACTCTGTCTTCCAAGAAGTCTAGTCTATTGGTAATGCTTTCCATTGAATATTTAATTTGTTTTATAGATTCCTTCATTTTGAGGTTTTCTGATTGTTTTTTGAAACTTTTTCTATCTCTTTATATTGAAATGGTCTTCCATTTTCTGTATTTTCTCTTGATTTCACCCCTTGCATTGACCTTTACCTCACCCATCAGTTTAACTATGTACATTCTACACTCCTCTGACATTTCTTCCACTGTAGTGTCAATGGATTCTGGTTTTGGAGTATTGTGGTTGTTTGGTGTGATTTGTTCCTTTGCTTTTTCATGTTGTTTGTGTGTCTATCTATCAAACAATATGCATCTGAGGATAGAGTTTCTACCCTGTTTACTTATAGTGTCCATGAAGTGTTCCAGTACCTCACTATTTAAGGGGAGACAAATATAACAACAACCAATGCAAGCAATATACAGCATTAAACCAAATAGTTCCTGTTCTGACATCTACAATGTTAATTGTCAGAATAAAAAAATTATATGTTCAGTTATTGCCTGCAATGAAAATAGTAAGTTTGCAAATGGGTTTACAATTTCAAATGGTGGACAGGGAGAGAACAGAAGTGATGTAAGATGTGATAATTATGAGGAGAGAGAAGATATGAGGGGAGAGAAGATAGAAATGAGAAACCAAAGGAAGAGTAAAAGAAGGAAAATAGAGATTGACTGTTAGTAGAAGAAAAGAGAGCAAGAGAATTAAGGAAAACATAAGTGAGAGATAAATTTATATAAAGTAAGAATTTTAAAAATTAAAAATAAAAATGAAAGAATACAAAACAAAATTGAAATATAGTAAGCAAACACCTTAGTCCTCAAAAATACTTATCCATGAAAAATAACTGACTTCAAAAATTCTAGGAATGAAGCAAAAATCTTAATATGCATAATGTCAATGAACCATTAAGGTTGCAATAAAACAGAGAAAAGGAAAAAAAATCTCAATGAAAAGATAAAGAATTATTTCCAATGGAATTCAAAAGTTTCTCAGCTTTCCTTCTCAGCAGTGTTTGGTGGAGCCAACTGGAGTGTGACGCTTGCTTCACCCTCAGGGTGGGGTTGCTGGAGTGAGAGGAAATTCCATAGGTGGAACTCCTGGAGGTGGGGTTGAAGCTTAAGTGGGTTCTAGGTTCTTCACTGAATGGTAATTTGAAGTTTTTAAATCATCACACCTCCAGGGCCCAGCCATTTCCAGTCCATGCTGGAAGACCACATCCCAGGGATCTCCCCTGGCTTCCACTTGTGCAGTGGAGGAACCATTTCTCAGTCCACTGTGTCACCTGCAGACCCCACATTTCCTGGTCTTGGGTTCAGTCTCCAAACTCAATCTTTCCTGCCCTCAACCTTTTGAATTCCCAGTCAAGTGCATCTCTCCTAGCAGGTCCTGCAAGTTGCCAGATTAGAGGGGAAGGGGGACAGCCAGGTGGGTTTCCACTATCAGTGTTCCCCTGTATAAACCTCTCTCCACATTTGATTTTCTCCTGGTCACTTGAGTACACTCCATGTCACACAGTGTGTGTTTGACAGACATGTATTTTAGGCCAAATTCAGGTTAGCCTGGAATCAGTTTTATAAACTGCCGGCCCCCATACTGTAGCTGCAAAATGGCTTCTTTTCTGTCCTCCACATGCAACTGGGAGAGATTTTGACTTGTTTCCCATACGAGGATATTGTGCAGAACACCTTTCAGTTGAGTCCAGCAGTGTCTTTAATTTCTAAACTCTCCATACCCTGATGTTGTCTCAGGCCTCCTAAAAATGTGGGTTCATTTAATTCCCTTATTTCTCTACTTTGCTAATGGAGGAACTGCTATGGATGGTGACTCTGGCTGGGGCAGCAGCAGTGGTGCCTGGTATTTCTTCCTTATTTTGTTATATCCAACTTTCTAAGTCCCCAATCTGCCTTGAATGTACAGTATTAAATCTCAATGAAGTCCACCCCATCCACTTTTTTCACCCACCTTGCTGAGTAGCTGCCTATCCACTTTCTTGGTTTCATGCTGTGGAGCAGCCAGGATAGTGACCTTCTCTATTCCTCCAATTTAACCAACCTATATTTTTTTTTGAGAAAATGAATAAATATCAGCTTCAGTAAGTAAATCAACCAATCAATGAATCAATGACACTACTTAATTCTCATCAGAGCCAGGTACAAAGGTATCACCAGTTTACAGATAAGCAAACTGACATCAGGAGAGATCAAGCATGTTTCTCAAGATCTGTTCACCAAGGAAAGACCTGTTCTAACAAAAACCCATCTGTTGCCAAATTCTATGCTCCTCTGGTGGCACAGGTGTACCTCCCAGGACACAGAGGTGTGGAAGGTCATGGTATCTTTGAGAAAAAACTCAATTTGACGAAATGTTCAATCATGAGAATGAGGAATAGGAGATAATCTGGGAAGATAGATGAGATTTCTCTGAAATCCATAGGATTCATGTTACAGGTGTAACATAAGTATTGTTAGTGGGTGAAGCATCAAAGGTGTGTGTACATGTGTGTGTTTGTTTCTTTGTTTTAATACAATAGTGACCTGATTCAAGCTATGCTTTCAAAAGATGCAAGTGGGAATGGTTATTTATGTAAATAATTTGAAGTTAGAAAGAAACAGGAGAGAAAAATAAATAAACCTGAAAGGGCAGGGTGTAGTGACTTGTTGACTCTAGGGTTATACGGAGGGTAAAGAGATAAAGTTGGGTGTCTGAGTGACCATAACATTTAAAAATATAAATAGTTGGGCCGAAGATGCAATTCAGTGCTGGAGCACTTGTCTGGCATGTGCAAGACCCTGGTTTCCATCCCCAGCACTACAATAAATAAACAAATAAATAAATAAATTGTGGCTAACCTGGGTAAAAGCTTGTCATCTGTCTTCTAGAAAAACTGTTATCAAACCAAACATCAAGATGACATTTTTATAAAGTTATGTCTTTATGCTCAAAATTATGTATTTTTTCTGTGTCAAGTGATCAGGACCTCAACTTGTTCACTGGTAATAAGGTGTCACCAGGAGAGGTACACACCTGTTGTGGACTTGCAAAAATTTTTCAAAATGTTAAAAAATATATATACTTATACAAATAGTGAGCATATACCGAAGTTTTAGTTTAGCTCATTAATAAGGGGACCAGAAGAGTGAAAAAGCTCGTTCCAAGTTACCAGTCTATAGGATGTATAACTAGATAAAATGAGACACAGTTATATTCACAATTACTTCAGAAAAGACAATAGGGGCTGGGAATATTGCTCAGTGGGTAGAGTGCTTGCCTTGCAAGCATAAGGTCCTGGGTTCAATCCCCAGCACTGCAAAAAAAAAAAAAAAAAAAAAAAAAAAGACAATAAATGTGTAGTTATTAAATGAAAAAAATACAGAATGCTCAAGTAATATTTATAAATTAAATAAGTTAAATACAAAAGAAATTAATGTCCTGTAGCACAATAAAACAGGCTTTGGCCAGGCATGGTGGCATGCCCCTCTAATCTCAAGGGTTAGGGAGGCTGAGGCAGGAGGATGGAGAGTTCAAATCCAGCCTCAGCAAAAGCAAGGCACTAAGCAACCCAGTGAGACCCTGTCTCTAAATAAAATACAAAATAGGGTGGGGATGTGGTTCAGTGGTCAACTGCCCCTGAGTTCAACCCCCCCCAAAAAAAACCCCAAAACAAAGCAAAACAACAACAAAAACAGGCTTTGTGGTTATCTTTTCTAATAGAAAACAATTGTTTGCATTGCTACCAGAAAAAAAAAAGAAATCCTTCTGCATTTCTATAAGATAGAAATAATTTGCATACACTTTCCAAAAATAGTATCTTTAAACAATTGCAATTTTACCAAATTATGGTATACCCCCTAATTAATAGCAATAGTAATCTATAGTCCTCTTGGGAAGCAAGTGACCCATAGGCAGGCTTGATGTCAAAGCATGATATCAAAGATCACACTAAGTTTTCTACTTACAGACTTTGGATAAACATACACAACATACACACACACACACACACACACACACACACACACTCACACATACATACACATACATACTATATATATATATTTTTTTTTTTTTCCAGGAGATATACATTTTGTCTGCCTACCCATCACTTTTTTCTGGAAACCGCGTCTTTGCCCTGATTCCATCCATGTCCTTTCTGAACTTGTCATTTTGCTAGGAAAATGTATCCCTGATTCCACAATGTTCTTTCTCCAAGGCTAATAAAATAGCCCAGGAGAGAACTAGCACCCTGGGGGTTACTGGTTTTCAATTTCCCTCACTTCATCCAGAATTTGTCAAATTGAGTGAAATCATGTTAAGTGTGTTGTTTTCAATATACAATTTGTGAAACTAGAGTTTTTGGTAGCAAGTGTAAAAATAAAGTACTGCAATAAATTAGATTGTCAAACTCCACTTTATTTTTCACTGTCAAATATGAATATGCAAAATTAACAACTTTATATAAAATGATCCTATTGTACAATAACTATTCATATCAGACATTAAATTTTTATGTCTTCAGTTTTTATTAATATGCCCTTTTTCTGCTTTTTTAAAGATGTAAGTTAATCAATAACATTTCTCTTTAGATAGAGACTCTCTTTTATTCCAAGATTATGTCCTACAATTTTCCGTGTTAAAATGTTTTGTGTATGTATGTACGCATGCATGTATGTGATTATAATGATAGAAGATTACAAGATGTTTGTTTTTTTGTTGGGTTCATTTTATTCTTAATGTTCTTACCATGAAAATTAAAATGGACAATCCTATGTCTGTCCCTATTTGCTTATTTATTTGTTTTAGCTTTGTATTGATAACTTTTTTAAAAAAGCCAACTCTGAAAATCATTCTAGAAAAACTGAGAGAGCAAAATCATGCTGACATTCCCATTGTTCAGAGTTTAGCTCCAAACCTTGCAATTGTAGGAAAAATTATATTTCTGTACAGTAGGGTAGTTCATTTAGGATCAATTCATGTTAGCCAAAATTAATCTATGAAACCAAACCTAGGATGTAGAACAAAGATCAGTTGATTAAAATTTGAATTCTAACTACAAAGAGGATTGGATAATTTAAGTCCAACACTCCTTGTTGGCCTCACACCAACAGGTGCCAAGTTATAATCAGAGAATGGCTGCCTAGATGTAATCAGAGGAAAGGACATTGGTACAGGATTTAAGGAACTGAATGGTTAATAGCTTCAGCTTATGCTGGGCTAATGGTGTTGTCCTAAAGAATCCTCTCTCTTGAACAATGCTGAGTGGATACTGCATGCATTTTATGCATCTTTGGTTGTCTAGCAGAGTAAGAGAACCTCTTTTCTAACAATACATCTTTCTTTTCTGATGAGAATGAAAGCTGTCCTACCTCTTTAAGAAATACACTCTGACCCATGAAGATTAATATTTAAAATGATAACATTCCTTTTTTGTTGGTGTTATTTGTTTTTCAACAAGTTCATAACTCCTCCTCAGCCCTTGGTACATACAACCGTCACCCTTTTCTTTAACGATTGCAGAGTTCGCTTGAGGGCTTATCTGATTTATTAAGAGTTGCCAAGAAAAGATTTCTTTTCTTTCCAGGTTAGGTTTATAGATGAGTCCTCTATAGCAAAAGGCAGATTAACAAGAGAAAAAACATGCACATTTATTTAATAAAAATCTTACCTGATGCATGAGCCTTTGGAACTCTTGAAGACCCAGAGAAATGGAAAACCCCTATGGGTTTGACTAATTTGTTGAAGAAGTAGATAGTTATAGAGAAGGAAGAATTGGGGAAAAGTGGTATGCTCAGATGACAAGAAACTGGGGGAATTTAGCAAAGTCTGTTCAGATGTTTTTCCTGTGTTCCAGTATTTTTAGAGATGAGGGCATTTCTTTCCTTTGGGTGCGGGATGAATCCCTGTCATGAGGGTCTTGTGACCTAGTTCAGAAAAAATTTTTCTAGGTTTTATGGTTTTCTAGATTTCTAAGTTCTCCTCTTTTCAGGGGAGAAGATCAGGAGGCCAGTTTTCTCAAATGCCAATGTGATATGCATTTTGGAGTAGTGTGTCCTGACCCCTATTGCAAGATTCAATCTCTCCATGTCAAACCAAAGCTCGTCACTGACATGTTTTTCAGAGTCCTGCTACCCTCTTCGTGGTTTTCATTTTTTTAAAGTTTTTTCACCGCAGGTCCATGTGGAAGTGGTATGTCCAGTTTTTACAGTAATGGTTTGCATTACACAATCATTTGCTTATCTCACATCACTTTTGAGCATTGTCCTTATATCTAAGATGCAGGCTGCTGTTACAATTGGGTTTGAGTTTGAAAATTCTTACTTAAGTTCTCCAGTGTTTTCCCATCTGCTATTTTTGCTCTCTGGCTATTTAAAGACAAAAAGAAATAAATGTAAAGTTCTGGGCTCTTAATATTTCAAACACATAAATGTATTTTCCCTGTAAGTACTAACTCAGTCTCCAAATTAAATTAAAGTTAGTGTGTGTTAGTTGATACTTCTGCCTCTTACTAGCTTAGATGTTTCAAGTTGTAAACTCATATAAATTCTTTTTTGTTTGTTTGTTTGTTTTGGTATTGGTGATTTAACTCAGGGGCATTTAACCACTGAGCCACATTCCTAGCCCTTTTTTCTTTTTCATTTTGAGATAGGGTCTCACCAGGTTGTTTAGGGCCTCACTAAGTTGCTGAGACTTGACTTGCAACTCTTGATACTCCTACCTCATTCTCCTGAGCTGCTGGGATTACAGGCATGCATCACTGCACCTGGGAACTTAAGTAAATTCTGAATATTAAAAAATAATTCTCTAACTCGGAGTAAGTTAAACTATGCAAAAATTTGCCAAATCTTCACTAAAAATGATTGACCATAAGATAAGATATTTCACATGGTGCAATCCAATAGTTTTCACATGAAACAATTTATTATTTCCTCAGAGCACATGAACATTTTTTTCCAAAGCCAAGAAGATCGTTGCATGTAGGAGAAAAGGTGAAGTAAGGCAGATGGGAGACCTCTGCCAAGTGTGAGCATTGTTCTGAGACCCCAAATTTATCTGTTCATAGTAGGCAAGAAAGTCATCAAGACTCAGATCACTGAGTCCTTCTTTGTCCTAGCATCTATGACAACTCCCTTCTTTGAATTATGCTGCTACTAGAAAAAAAATTTCTGAATCCTGTCAGACTTAGTACATTTTCATAGATATTGAAAATTGAAAATAAATATTTTTCTTGCCTTGAAAAATAAAATAAAATAAAGCAAAACTAAAAACTGACAGTTGTTCTCCTCTTTCAAAAATATTCTCTGAAAGGTTAAAAAATAAATATTTCTTTCTAAGGTTGATCAAACCAATCCTGAAATATGTTGAATTCTGGCTTACTACTTTTTAGGGGGATTCATATTTAGTTGAGTATCAAAATGTCTTTTTGGGTAGCACCAAAAAGATCAAATATCAAGAATTTAACTTGCTTTAAAAAATGCTTCATAAAGATAAATTCTAAGAAATGGAGAAGTCTAGAAACTATACAATGTGAAGACCTCCAAATCTGGAGATTTTGTGGCAGTTATATATGAAAGTGGCAAACACTTAACAGCAAGTGATGTCTGTATTGTTTCAGAGCCTAAAAGCTGAGTTCCAGAATTAGAAACTCTAAGTGATGAATTTTTGCTCAATAGTAAAAATAAGTTTAACTTGTTTAAGCTACATGCCAGGAACTGGAATTAATTTTAGGACTACAGTGATTACATGCAATGTTCTACAGAGGTCAGCAAGGTATGGCCTGAAGTGTAATCTGGTCCATTGCCTGTTTTTGTAAATAAAGTTTTGTTGGAAGCTGATCATACTCATTCATTTATATATCTTCTATATCTGCCTTCATACTATGCAAATGAATAGTTGTAATAGAGATATAGCCACAATAGTTGAAAATATTATCTGCCCTTTACAGAAAATGTTAGTCAGTTTATTCTGTAGAAAACTGCTCCTAGGTCAGACTTGGTGGCACACGTCTAAAATCCCATCTGCTCAGGAAGCTGACTCAGGATTGCAAATTTGAGGTCATCTTCAGCAACTTAGCAAGACCCTGTCTAAAAATGAAAATGAAAAAGGGCTGGACATAAAGTTCAGGGTAGAGCTCCCCTGAGTTCAATTACTAGTATCTCAAGAACAGAGGAAGGAAGGAAGGAAGGAAGGAAGGAAGGAAGGAAGGAAGGAAGGAAGGAAGGAAGGAAGGAAGGAAGGAAGGAAGGAAGGAAGGAAGGAAAGAAGGAAGGAAGGGAGGGAGGGAGGAAAGGAGGGAGGGAGGGGAGGAAGAGAGGGAGGGAAGAAGGGGAGAGAGAGAAAAGAGAGAGAGAAAGAAACCCTTTGTTATTTTAGCAGGCCTAACACTATTAGAGAGAAAATCTAGATCCCAGACTAATGAAACTACAGATAAAGAAAAATTGGCTAGTCAACTGATCTCATTTTACCCATTTTTAAAAAATTTTTAGCACTGAATATTCCATGTTTCAGGAAAACTTAGAGTCCTATACTAATAGGGAGAGTTAATCATCCTAGTATGAATAGAGGTCAGAGCAAAGTCAGAATAAAGGACAACTCAGAAACTAGAAAAAGAAATGAAGGTCAACTTGGAGAAGAGATCAAGTAGGAGTATTTCAAAGAGCTACCTTGATCAAAATAAATTATAGTAGATTACATAGCTATGAAGCAGAGCTAAGATTTGAGCTCAGATTAGTCTTCTTCATCAGAACCAAGAACTTAATTACCTCTTTATGCTGCACACAGAGCATATTATAAGAAATGGTCTTTATCAAGATTTTCCAAGCCCATAGATCAAAATTCCCAGCCTAATAAATGGCACATGAAGTCAACCATTTCTGGAACAGGTGGATCTCATGTTATTATCATGTCTACTCAAGAAAGGGGAATATGTATTTTTCTTTATCTAATCTGTATACACACAAATTCATCATCCATCTTCTGATAAAAAGCCCATAATTTTCAATTCATAAATATATAATAAGTATACTTTTTATTGTAAATTCTATACAACTAACTGATTTCCATGGAAAATATTCTTTGATTTTTTTTTTTTTTGCCAAACTTGAATTGATAGCCAGCCTACAGTTGTAATTGATAAACAAGTATACTTCTGACCTGAATGCTGATCAATATGTTCATTCATGTTAAACAGTGAGATGGGAGTAAAGCAACAATGAGGGAAACTTCTTATTCATCAATAATGTCAGTACTTTCTTTGCAGAAGTGCATGCAAAGAAACTATTCAGTTTTCAAATACTGAAAGAACGTTTACTCAGTTTTTTATATTATTGATAGTGTAATAGCTATAGGAATGGCTTTTAGACTTATTCTGCATTATCAACATTCTATTTATCACTTTTGAGGACTTTAAGGTTTTTGTTTTGTTTTGTTTTGGTACTGGGGATAAACCCAAGAGTACTTAACCTCTGAGCTACATCCCCTGACCTTTTTATATTTTATTTCGAGACAGGGTCTGGCTAAGTTGCTGAGGCTGACTTTGAACTTGGGATCCTCCTGTCTTATCCTCCCTAGCCACTGGAATTAAGTAGCATATACCACCATGCCTGCCATAAAAAAATTTTGTTTTTATTGGTGCATTATAATTTATACATAATATTAGGATTCATTATGTCATATTTATACTGGCACAACATAATTTGTTCAGTCTCCTCCCCAGTACCTTCCTCTTGCCCCACTTCTTCTACCTGCTATATTTCTCTACTGATCTCCCTTCTATTATTACTATTTTTATTAGTGTATTATCATTATATATAAAAGCAGGACTCATTGTGGCATATTTATTCAAGGGCAAAGCTTAATTTGATAGATTCCATACCCAAGTACTTCTCTTTATCGTTTTTGTAAGTCTAGAACAGGGTTAGATAACTATGACCCTTTAGCCAGATTTGTCCTTCTGTCTATTTCTGTGAAGAAGCTTTATGGGAATATAGGCCCATTTATTTACACAATATCCATGTGTGCTTTGACATGACAATGTCAGAGTTAGATAGTTGTGACTGAAGACATGTGACCCACAATACTAAAAATATTTATAATCTGACTGTTTACAGAAAAAGTTTACCAGCCTCTGTGCTAAAAGGAAGAGAGCTATCAATAGATGAAATGCTGGGGCTCATATTTTTAGTTACAGAAGACAGGGCTTTTATAAAATCAAGTAACTGTTCTGGGAAAGAGGATCTTAGAACACCTTAAAGCAACCATGCAAGTGACACCTTGGTTAGTTTAATGCATGCTTTGTGGAATTCCAAGGAATGTGGTAGACCATTTAGCCTGGCAGAAAATATTCATTATATTTCCCCTAGAGGATGATTAAAAGGAAATTATAAATGGAAAAAGATACTGACAAGGAAAGAAGCCAATCCTGGAAGGGTACAAATGGTCCCCCTGCCTGTAATTTCCTTATGTTAGCTTTGGAGATTCTCAGAGTACAAGTAACTGGGCAACTGCCATAAAGAGAATCATAAAACAATTACCAGACAAAATTCCATCTAACAATTCACCTTCTCTTTTCTAAAGCACAAAGGATTTAGGTTTCAAGGACAGCTGCAAGTCTATTGAAATTTCCACAGTTCTTTTTTGGGTGATATAATGTTCAGAAAAAGTAAAAATAAAAGAAGTTTGCAAGAGCAAAGAAGGGCATGTGTGAACTGCAGGAAAAACAGATGTCTTGAAAAGATAAATGATGTTATAGGGGAAAATTGACAAGATAATCGAAGTGCAAGTTCTTAGTTACTTATTTTTTCCTCTGTGTTTGCAACCTAATTATTGCTGAAATCTGCTAGAAAATTTCCATGGGTTACATTTAAATTCCCCAAAGTCTAAGATTATGTCCAGAATTTTGAAGAATCCATTTGAAGATATTTGATTCACTTGGCTTTACAACATTGTGTTTGTGGAGCATCCAGTGGAAATATTTGGGAAATATTGGATTCACACAAGAATCAGATTCTGCTGGTTTTGTCTCTTCCCTATGATAAAATAGCCAGCTGGAGAGATGGTCCACCCTAGTATTTGCTTTCTCAAGGTATTGGGGGAAAGCTAGTTTAATATCAAGTTCAACCATCAACCTCACACAACCCAAATATTTTTAAGCTAAAAAAAAAAAAAAAAAAAAAAAAAAAAAAAAAAGAAACAGATAACTGCACTTTCTTAGTCCTGAGGGGATGAAAAGATAAAGTACCAGCCTATTGTAAAAGGAGTTCTTTTGGTGCTCTCTGAGATGATTGGAAATTGACAGTGCAGAATACTCCCAGGAGAAAGCCTGTTCTCAGGAATCCTTGAGACAATTTTGCAGTCTTGGTAAGTGTGGAGAAAGTCAAGTCTCTTTCAGACTCTTCGGGGTTTTATCATGATTATATCTTTACACTTAAAGAGCATCTTTTCTCAAAAGGCCTTCAGGTATTTTATCAACAAGAATAAAGACAGAGAGAGTTAGAGTCAGCTTTTGTAAAAATAATGACTGTATTAGTTTCCCTGGGCTGCCTTAACAAAATGCAATAGTCTGGATGGCTTCAACAGTAGAAATTTATTTTCTTATGGTTCTGGTGGCTATACATCCAGGATCAAAATTCCTATAAATCTGGTTCCTTGCAGGTGCTCTCTCCTAGGCTTGGAGAAATCTGTCTTCTCCCACGTCTTCATACTGCCTACCTCTGGGACTGCACACACTTGATGTCTCTTCCTCTTCTTCTAAGGACTTTAATTCTATTGAACAGGGGACTCGCCTTCAGGACCTTACTTATTCTTACCTCTTTAAAGGCTCTATATCCAAATACAATCAATGAGCATTAGGAATTTATTTTAGTCAACTTTTTATCAAGGTGACCAAAAGTACTGAAAAGAACAACTTGGAAGAGAGAGTTTATTTTGGCTCAGTTTCAGAGGTTCTATATAAAGTCAGCTTACTCCATAGCTCTGGGCATGAGTTGAGGCAGGACATCATGGTGAAAGATTATGGTGAAGGAAAACAAGTGAGGACATGGAACCAGGAAACACAGAGGGACAGCTCCACTCACCAGGGTCAAAATGTCAACTCCAAAGGCAAGCTCCCAGTGACCTATTCCTTTCAGGCACACTACCTGCCTACATTTACCATCCAGTTAGTTAATCTATATCAGTAGATTAATTCACTGATTCGGTTACAAATCTCATATTCTAATTATTTCATCTCTGAATATTATTGCATTATCTCACATATGTTTTACTGGCTACCTCATTATCTAAACCATAACAGACTGACCTCTAAATTTGGGCACCAAAGAGTCAAGACACAATTTGGCTCATACCAATTTAAGATAATCCTAGAACACAATAACAAAACATCAAAATATTTAAAAAATGGAGTAGATTTTAAAAGAAATCATCTTTCTTCATTCAGAAATAACAACTTTAGATATGTCATTGCATATATCTCTCTAACCATGGGATGTATCCCTAGCTCATACAGAATGAGATGGAAAATTTCCAATCTGTGAAAATGAAAATGGAATTCCATGTAATTCACTTTTCTGCTAAATGATTTCAAATTTTAGTGGTGTGATATGTTATCTTAGTTTAAATGATTCTAAAACAAGTACATAGTTACTATTTTTCTGAAAGATTGCTAAATTACCCATAAAATGAGTGTACTTGTTCCCTGTCTCAATACTGTTCCATAATAGTTATGAACATCATATTTGAGACCCTGTAAACTAGACTGTAGGAAATTGGAAACAAAAACAACAACCAGGAAAATCCGTGTGAGTATATACCTAGTCATTGAAACCATTCAGTAAATATTAAAAAAGGATGGAAAATTATAAAGTACTCCTATTTGCATAAAAGGGTTATTTCTGTCTGTTTTAAAATAGTCTACACATGTTGGCTTATTGTTTTGATTATTAAACCTTATAAAATATATGATAGAGTTGGGTGTGATGGCTCTCGCCTGTAATCCCAGCCACTCTGGAAGCTGAGGCAGGAGGATCAGGAGGTTCACAAGTTCAAAGCCAGCCACAGCAACAGTGAGGTGATAAGCAACTCAGTGAGACCCTATCTCTAAATAAAATACAAGATAGGGCTGGGGATGTGGCTCAGTGGTTGAGTGCTCCAGAGTTTAATCCCCAGTACCCCCCCATAAAAAGAAACATATGATAGCACCTAGCATAGAACCCTTATTTAGACATTCATAGTATATGATTGGTAAATATTCATTGAATTAGAATGTAAATCTTGCTTAATCAGAGTCACATCCATTCTGTTTTTTGAAAAATTATGGAAAGAATAGCCTATTTGCCATTTTATGTCGGAGTCCCGTTGAATAACTACTGCTCTTATAGCCCTAGGCATTGGTCTAATGGAGTGGGACTTTATAAAGATAAGTTCTATAGACATCCACAAGTTAAATGATGTAATTCTATTATAGTTAATGTAGCAGAAAATACTTAAATGCATTAAAGCACATTTTAAAACTAGTATCAATGTTTCTGAACATCAATACATATTATTTCATACAAGATATCTCAGACTTTATGAAAAAACAATTATAAAAATAATTAAAATTTTGGAGTCACTTTTGCATTTCAAAATACACTTTTTAATTTTAGATTGCTTGCTAGGAATGATTATGAAATTAGGTTTCTATAATTTCTCCAGATTGTTCTTGGCAATTAATTTCTATGCACATTTTTGTGTGTTTGTGTGTGGTATAGGAATCACATTTGGTCCCATTACTGGTTAATCCATTTTCCTATATATTCACCAACAGTCTTTCTATTTCAATTGCATATTTAAGTTCACTTAAAAATTTTCTGGTTATGTGCAATTAACCAAATTCTTTATGTGATAAAGAAATGGTCAGTATGGGTGGCTATAGTTTTTCCATGTTTTGGAATGTGTGTGACCTTTATTCTGGGATGACAACTTGATTGACATTAGTATTCAGGAATCACATTTTTTTTTCCTTTAAGAATTGCATAGACTTTGGGCTTGTATTGTAGCTTTGAATGCAGATATGGAAAAGTTTAAAGTCAGACTAGCATCTCTCCCATTTGCTGTCTGAACGCCCAAAGAATTTTTTTTTCAATAAATTTTAAAAGCTTAGCCAGGATATGCCTGTCAATCATTCTAAATCCATTTTATATTCTAAAATAAATGTTTTTTTTCCAACTTGTAGATCCAGTTCTCACTTTCCAAGGCATTTCTTTGAATGCCTTTCTGTTTCATTTATGTTTCTTACCTTAGCAGAAACACTCAGGAGTAGAATTTTCCTTATGTTAAAATGGTTTCTCCATCTTATAAAATAGTTTCTTTCCAGATTGGCTTAATCTTTCTGCAATTTTCTTTGGTGATTATCTCAAGACTGTCCTTGTGACAAGAATTCTACTGTCACTCGTGTTTATTTTGGTTTCTGTTATATTCAATTAATTTATTATGCCTATAATGGTATATTTTTTCTTTGCAGCATATAGCCTCAATTCTGCAATCTCCATTTTAATTTTTTCCATTGTTTTATAATCTAGATGTTTGCCAAATCTTCTTGTTATTCAAAAGCAAAAAACATTTGTGAAATGTTTACTTCTGTTCTTTGGCTTGCTTTTTCCCCCTAGAATAGTTTCTTTATCCTTTTTTTTTTTTTTCTTTTTTACATTGGTGAACCATTCCACATGCCAGGAGAATGGCACACCCTACCTCCACTCTACAGAAGTTCCTTCACTCAGGATCTCTCTCCTCCTGTCATACTCAGAGGTCCATCTGGCTATTATTTGTTTCCTCTGTTATCTGCTTTATATTAAGCCAACAATCATAAGTGAAGAATTCCTCTGAGTTCTGTGAACCAACACAGTGAATTTTCAAGCCCAACGAAGGGGTCATGGGAAACTACAATCTGTAGCCAAGTCAGATGGAAGTGTGAGTAGTAACCTTGTGACCTTCTACATGTGGCTGGTATCCAAAGTGGGGCCAGTCTTGTGGAACTGAACCCTCAACCAATGGGGTCTGTGCTGAGTACTGGTGGTTAGTGCAGATTCAGAATTGAAATTAAATTTTAGGACCTCAGTTGGAGAATTAGTTTCGGTGGGAGAAAAACACATGGTTTTGATGCTGAAGGGATCAAAGTTGAGTTAAGAAACAGTTTCCGTTTCCTTGCCTAAACATGTTGATATTTATGATACTGGGTTATGCCTCTTTATTGCTCATTTTTACTACTCCCCCCCCCTTTGGTTTCTTAAGAAGATAGTTATATTTTGTATTCAATTCCTTCAATGGATTTTTTTGGTAGAATAAGAGTCTATGATCTGACTTGGATCTGACATAATTACTTATAGTCCCTCCTTTATTGGAATTTAATTCCTGCAATACTGAGATACATCTTTTTCATTTTCATCACACTTCTAGAGGAACTGTGTTTAGATGAAGAACTATAAAAACCACTTGTTTGTTGGTATTTGTTGTTATAACACGGAATGCAGGATTTGGAAACTCCAACATGGCTATTTATGGTTATAATGACAAGTACATTGGCAATTTTTAATCTAGAAGCATGAAAGGGCTCCAGGTACTATCAGCAGGTGCTGCTCTTTTGGAAATGGCATGCAGATATACACTAGCAGTATCTTGCTCAGACCAAATGTCCACAGAGGTAGCATTTGAACTCCTCTCAGCACCAAGACTGTTTTACAGATGCTCCTCAGGCAAAAAATAGTAACAACAATTACCCACCCTCTCTTCCTGCCTATGCAGACTATGAGTTGAGGAATCATAGCAAGATATTGCACAGGTCCATCACCGACCCAGCTGTTCATTTCCTGCCTCCAGTGATCAGTTCCCATTGATGATCAAGCACTTATGTACACAGAAGTTTAGGGAATTTTTTTTCCACTTTAGTTGGTGAATATATTTTCCTTCTGGAAATTATACTGCCTTTGAAACTGCCAAGTTTGTGTCTCAAGAAATTCAACACATGCTTTCAGTTATAAAAGCTGAAACCCAGCTGATTCCTGTCCCAGTGAAATTTAAAAGCTGATTGAAAGTATCCAAAGAAATCACTTTAAACGTTCATCTTTATTATATGGAGATGAAGGAAGGCAAGGGGATACGTTCCTCTGACGTGGAAAGTGTTTCCTTATTCATTCTGAGCTGAGAAAACTCAGAATAGGATTAATGCCTGCAAATTCCCTCAACTGCATGGTCTCCACAAAACCATGACCCCAGACCAACAGCTTATGGTACCAAGTATCACAATGAATTTTTTAAATCACATTGATTTTATTATGAATGAGAATTTAAATATTGAAGATTTACATTTAAATTCTCATTCATAAAAATATATTCTCGGACCTTCACAGTAGACACTTAAAAAAATGAATATTTTGGTAGATTGGACAATGGCTGCCCAAAGATAGATAGTCACATCCAAAACCCCAGAACCTGTAAATATGTTAGCTCATGGGCAAAAAAGGACTTGCAGATGTGATTAAGGATCTTGCAGTAGGAGAGTTATTCTGTATTATGCAGATGACACTGTTCTAATCACATGGGAATTTATATGCAGAGAAGCAAGAGAGTCAGTCAGAAAAAGGAGGCCATGACAGAAGCAGAGGCCAGAGAAAGTTAATAAGATGCTGTACTGCAGGGGTCACAAGCCAGGGAATGCAGTTAGCCTTAAGAAACTGTAAAAAAGTCAACTTTGAGATGGGTTAGCTGAGCTGCACCCCTGTACTGGTTTCAGTTTGGTTCGATGGGGTGAAGCAAGGGCTTCTCCTAGGCATATATAATAGATTGCATGAAAATACACAAATAAAAACACTTTTTCCTCTAACTTTCTGGTGGTACTCAAGAAGAGGGTAGCTTGAAACTAATCATTTACTATGTGATTAAGAAATGAATGGTTGATTTTATCTCCCATTCACTCTGCAAGTATGTGCCACTGTTCTTATGTAAGGCACTTAGTAACTAGCAACAACTAACTGGGACTTCTCTATAAGGACCTTTCTCTCACCTCAGGCCTTTCTCTCCAGATGCCATCCTTCTTTTCTGTTTGGCTATGATTTTTTATTCTTCCAGTTGATAGAACATGTGGTTTTGGAGCTTCCTGATAGTCCTTTATCTGTGTTCCTCAATTCTCCACATCCTTCACAGTCTGTCTCCTCAAGGCATGCATTCTCTCCTCTAGATGTTGTATTTTAGATGATTATTAGTGTGTAATCTCACCTTATATCTCATTCTATGGGAATAAGACCTCTCCTCCTTTTGGGAAATTCCTCCTTTTCCTTCCTTCTGTCCCTAACTCTCTGTTGTCAGAGGGGGCGACTAATACTCCATCTCCATGCCCACAGTTGGTGTGGTCCATGACACCTGACTGAACTGGAAACCTATAATACTTCAACCTCGTCATAATCACATTGATTTTCCTGTGGATCCAACTCTTCTCTAAAATTGTGACCTGGAACTTCTATGATGAGCCCTTTTCCTCCTGGTCACCAGCTATATAAATGAGTACTTTTGAGTTCCCAGAGATGGGATGCAGAAAGTCTAACCATTTGTTCTGGAAAGTCAGTCCATAACAGGGAAATAGAATAAAGACAAGAGACAAGATAGATGGAATGTGGGACCATTTCTGAAAGCAACTTTATTCATATCCTTCTCATACTTTGCCTAAAGAAACTTCTTCTCATGCTGGACTGAGTGTTTGTCATTTAAAAACAAGAGTTCTGGCCTCTACTGGTCCCTTCTCATAGACCTCCTGCATTTTTATACATCATCAGTTAGTACTTAGTAAGTATCCCACTTAATGACTCCTTTTGCACAATTTTTGTTCTCCAATTGGATAGTGTGACTTGAGGATACATAGCCCAAATTGAATTGAATCAAAAGGCTTAACATCATTGTGGAAGAAACCTCAGAAAATACTTAGGGTTGATTAATGGATGAACTTCCTGAGCAGACAAGTTGTATGTTCAACATGCATTATCAGATATTATCAGCTCAACTGGGTGCATGAAAAAGAACACAAGAGCCAATATATTAAAGTCTTGCCTCTTTCTTTGTCTCTCTGGTATTATTTAAATGACTTCAACTTTCTGACCTCTAGTTTCCTTCTTATGTTTTGGATGGGGAATGATAATGTCCTTGGTATGAAACTTCGAGTTAAACAGCACAAAAATTCAATTTAATTTGCAGTAAGCAGAAAAATAACTTTTAGTCTTATCTAACTAAGGAGCAGAAGACTGGATTTTTTGTTATGATGGTTATGGGTAAGCTAATAATAGTCTTTTCATTTCTTGGTCTTAATTTTCACACAGTGAAACTTTCAGATAGCCATTCCTTAACTGGCAACAGATACAGCCAACAGAACTCCAGATTTCCACTCAAACCATGATACAACTAAAGTAGAAAGATATGTTCTCTTGTAATAATTCTGATAACAAGTCTTGTTAGACCAGTTTGACCTGCACATTCTAACTTGGTCTAATTGCTGTGACCGGTAAAGAGTGGATTGTTTTGACTAACCAATCCTGAATCAATGGCCCACTCTTGTTCCACTGAATGGGGTCACTCCCAATTGGAACCACATAAATAATGAATGAGAGACTACATTAGGCTAAAAAGAGCTCCCCCAAATCCCCACCTCCTCAATTCCTGGAAATCACTAATGTTGCTACATAATACCAATGCACCTTGCTGGTGTGATTAAAGAATCTGAGAGGTAGAGATTCCACTTTATTATCTGTGCAGATCTACACTATCAAAAAGGTACTTCTAAGAAGGAGACGGGATCTGAGAGAAAACAGCAATATGATCATAGACATAGTGATTGTTGTGATGTGCTTTGTAGGAAAGGGGAAAAAAAAAGGTTCTGTATATGGGGACCAGAGAATTAAATTGATAAAAGACAGATGAATAGAAGAAAAGGTAAAAAGAAAAGAAAAGAAAGAAAGAAAGAAAGAAAGAAAGAAAGAAAGAAAGAAAGAAAGAAAGAAAGAAAGAAAAAGAAAGAAAGAAAGAAAGAGAGAGAAAGAAAGAAAAGTAAATATGTTTAACAAACATGGAGGTTTCTCAGGGACTTATATACCATTTTAACAAAGGGTGATACATTGTGAAGAAGTGACTAGACAAAGGAAAGGAGATTTGTGTTTCTAGGTGTTTATTTCCAAGGGTACTGGGTAACTGAAGGGAGGCAAGAGAAATAAAATTAGAAAATGACACAGATAGTCAGGGTCAGGGAATGACAGGTATTAAGCTTATCTGATTTTCAGACCACATTGTTGGAGAATCACACCTTTTCTCCATCTCCTGGCAATGAGAAGGAAAATACAGCAAAATCTGGTTAATGCAGAGAAGGATCTCCTCTGAGCTGTGGTTTTTCTTTCACAACCAACAGATTGAGCATCCCCTGAGTATGATACTAAACTTGTGCCCCTAGGATTTTGGGAAGGAGAAATTCAAACTCAATATAACTTCTGTTTCCAGACTCTCATGCCATTAAATCTTTGCTGACTACTTAATAATAATTATAGAAATAATATTTAATATACTTGCAGTGATTTTTAAAATCTCCACTGTAGGAATTAATGTCTTTGACTTGCTTGGTCTTCTCTACTGAAGTATACACAGAGGAACTTTTTAGCTCTTGTTAGGAGTGATGGTGGCATGTAAATCATTTTGCTTTTAGTATGGAAAAGGTTAAGGTATTTCTGCTTGCTTTATTACACACAAATTTTGGATGCTGTTATTTGAGTAACTTATGAATTTCAGGCATTTCTGAAGAAATATATTTGGCATAGCTACTTGTGCAGGAACTGATGCAGGGTGAAATGGGGGAGACATTCCAAGAAAGATCCTGTTCCGTTCTTCTCCTGAAATGCCACTATTCCTGACATTATGGAACCTCCATAAACGTTGTGAAACATTCCACATCTCAGCCAGAGGATTTCTGGAATTCCCAAAGTCAAATTTTTGTCCCTCTTTGGTTGCCTCTGGGAGCCAGAACCCAACCAATTACAGAGATTTCCAGCTGGTTGGAGAATTGGCATAAATCACCTAACCCCATATTAAGAAAGATATCCTTCTGTTGATGTGCACTTGAAAAATTCTTACCAGTATGTATGACAAATAAAATGTGTGCTTTAAGAATTTAAATACTAAGACAACTTTCCTATTGCAATATTAAAAGCTATGAGGTTTTCCCAGGCCGCTTCTTATCAAATCCATCTTAGTCTCACTTGATTATAATGAGCATACAAATGCACATGATATTAATAGCACCATTGAAAGTAATCCCTGCTACTAAGCACGCATCTGCCTTCCTAACCTTGCCCGTAACAATAGATATCAATATCACTGTCAGTAACAGTGCCTTTTCACACAAAGAACAACAACCACAAGCATTTATCTCTGTCACTTATTTGTTATGCATTTCAATTCTTCCATTAGTGCCTTTTGTCAGATTAATTATAAAAATCCCTTTCCATTTTTTCTACAGATCTAGGATTGATGTCTGAATCCACAGATAATTCTGCCTCCTTAATTGTCCCTTTCCCTGCTGGAGACATCATCCAGATGACTCCTGTGTCTGAGAGGGATAACTGATAGAATGAGAAGACTAGAACTCCATCAAAACTTTTCCTCACTGAGTGCTTTGGTGACAGGGTGATGGTTGTGTACCCACAAACCTAGGTGGATTCAGGGTAAGAAGATTGCTTCAAAGCAATGTTTTCTATCCCTGGTGGGATGTTATAATCACCTTGAGGTCTAAAAACAATCCAGAGGCTGGTCATGGTGGCGCACACCTGTAGTCCCAGTGGCCCAGGAGGTTAGGCAGGAGGATGACAAGTTCAAAGCCAAACTTAGCAACTTATCAAGACCCTGTCTCAAAATAAAAAATAAAAAAGACTGGAGATGCAGCTCAGTGTTTAAGTGCCCCTGGGTTCAATCCTCAGTACCAAAAAAAAAAAAAAAAAAAAAAAAGAAAACAACAACAACAACAAAATCCAGGGAACAACAAGAACAAGAATATCAAAAGCCTGCCTAGTGACATGCACATCAGTTCAGTCAGAATCATGGAGACTGAGTACATGACTGAGAACCATGTTCTAATGTTTTAAATAATGCAAAGGACTCAATGCATTTCCAAATACTGTGTCATCTGCTGAAATGAATAGGCAGAGAAAATCTGCAAAATCCCATCATGACTCACCATAATAGTGGTTTTCTACCTACAATGATTTTGTCCCAGACACTTGTTGAAGACTGAAGATGTTTTTGATTGCCACTCCCCGGAAAGAGGGTGCTACTGACATCTGTTGGGAAGGGACCAGAGATGCTAAACATACTGCAATATATAGGATAGTCTTCAGCAACAAAGGATTATCTAGCTTTTATTGCCAATAGTCTCAAAGTAGTGAAACCTTGCCTAAAGGAAGGTGATCATGTCTCTTCATCTGGACTCTCTGTAAAATCTATTAAACTGAAATTCAGAGCTCCCAAAGGTAAAAATAAAACTCTCCATATAGTTTTCATTCTTTGAGGGTGATTAATAAGGGACAGTGCTGATTTCTTTAAATCATCTTCATATTCTCCTTCACCCTAAGAGAAGCTGTTCTTAGCACAGGTGGAGATGATTCAGATTTCAAGTCTGTTTTTTTAGATGGACAAGGAAATCAGTTACTTCTCCAAACACCAGCCAAACCTTGCAGGAGTGGTTTCAGATTTTCAGTGTATTCCAGACTTTAAAATTTATATCTTCCAATGGCTTTAACACAATTCTTCTAGACAGTCTTCTTCCAAATAAATATTATTTCTTTAGCAGAAAGTAGAAGCGGGGACTATACCAAATAAATACAGTGCTTAGTCATCTGCAGGTATGTGTAAGTCATGTGATTTTAGAGTCAAAGAAACTCATTGTGAAGCTGCTGTTCAGAGCAGTTGATATTGCTCAGTTTTCCAAATAATGGTGGAGTTAGGACTGGTACTCATGTGCTTTGACTATCTATCTATTGTCTTTTCCACTACTCCCCTCATTTTTAAGGGTGATTAATATGGCTAAAGATCCAATTCAGTAATGTCAAATCTAGCCATTCAAAATTGATGACTCTTGCCAGGCTCAGTATTGCACACTTGTAATCTCAGTGCCTTGGGAGGCTGAGGCAGAAGGATCCCAAGTTCAAAGCCAGCCTCAGAAACTTAGTGAGGCCCTAAGCAACTTAGTGAGAACATTTCTCAAAATAATCTTAAAAAATTTAAAAGGGCTGGAGATGTGCCTCAGTGGTTAAGCATCCCTGGTTTTAATCCCTGGTACAAACAAATTAAAAAAATAAAGACTCTTTTGGATTTTTCCCCAAATGAGGGTAAGCATATCATCTGTTTATCCAAGTAGAAGTTATACCTCAATTGTGGATAAAAGGACACATTTGATTCTGAAAACCTGAGGCAGCTGGTATTATATTTTCTAAAGTTGCTACAAATATCCCATCCTACATATTCTTTTTATAGTGATACTGTAACATGATGCTCAGAGTGTGGTTAGGGCTATTTCCTGTCTCTCTGGGCCTGGGTAGACCTTCTCAGCTTCCCTGCCCAACAGAGTAAAGTGTGTGATGTGTGTGATTTCCAAGATTATTTTATAAAACTGCCATGAGATTCTGCCTTTTTACTCTTGGGGGTTCACTCTTAGAACCTAACCACCATGTTATGAGAAATTCAAGTAGCCATGTAGAAAGGCTACCTATAGATGTTCCAGCTACTGTCTTAATAGGCAGCCAGTATCAGCTGCCAGTCATTGACTGAGGGAATCTTCAGACAATTCCAGCCCCCAAGCAAGGATTAGCTCCAGTATTCAGGCTCTTCTGGCTAATGCCATGTGGGTCACAGATGCACAATCTCGGCTCAGTCCTTCCAAAATTGTGAATTTGTGAACAAGATATTAGTGAACTAATGTTTGAAAACACTAAGTTTGGGGTGCTTTGTTACTAAGTAGTAGATGACTAAAACACCTTGCTCCAAGTTTTTGTGTCACACCATTCACCTGACTTCTTGTGATCCTGCTTAGCTCACAGTCGATTTTTACTAATTATCTATTCAATAATTAATTGAATCCATTACATGCTCACAATGAAGTTCCAGATCTGGGGCTTAGCAAATATTAAAAACTCTATAATGAACATCAATTAATAAAATGACATTCTGTGTCATTCATCAGACTTTAGTAGGCATGGTAAATGGATTCTTCTCCTCAAAGATAAATCCTCTGTCCAATGCTAAACATATCGGACTTCTAGGTCTAAAAGAACCAGTAGCTAAAGTGTGGTAAATTAATCAGCATAAAGGATTCTATGATTTTAGTACTTGGTAGACAAACAAATAGTCTGATACATGAACTTTACATGATACATGATACAACAAAAAGTTCTGATACATGAACTTCACAGAGCATCTTAAATCTCAACTTCAGCTATTTCCTTTTCTTCACATCTGAGTATTTCATATGTGATGAATCACCAAGCATGAATGAAGAAATGAAGAAGTAAGTAATTCTGACATGATCTAAAAAATGTCCTTGGATAGAGTTACAGACACTGTTTGTCAGACTCTAGTTCTGTCTTTGCATCACCCAGATCTCTTCATAATCAGACATGTGTTTTGGTAGAAGAAACTCTATTCTTTATGTTGGCTGTCCTCCATTACAGCAGAGTATGTGCCATGTAAACTCACCAAGGAGCCCCCAGCCAAATGTTTTCGATTTATGAAGTCTTAGATGTGGTCTACAATGAGTTAATTACCCTAGGGAGCAAAATGCTATCTTATAGATCAAAGCAGTATTTAAGATTTATTTGTGTTAGTGAAATAACTCACAATAATATAAGATAATTTCTTCTAAGTCTATGGTCTCTCGGAGTTGAAAAATAATCCCTTTTCTCTGAAGCCAGGAATAAAAATTGGGGTCAGTTCTTTTGAGAAATAAAGTTTCTAAAAGTAAGATTATTTTGAAATCGAAGCAGGCTGAAGAATAGAAAGGTAGGAGAAAAAAAATGTAAGTTGACTTGTCCAACAAGGGCCAGAAACTCAATCTAAGACAGTTTGGTATTGATGCAAGAATAGAAAAATAGACCAGAGAAACAAAAAGCCCTGGAGTAGACTTATATGGTTAAATAAGCCTAATATAGGAAAAAATCTGGCACTGTGTATCAAGGGGAAAGGATAAAATGCTAATTAAAAATGTTGAGCAGTGGGGTATCCAAAACAAAGAAAGGAAGTTGGGATCACGTATTATGCTGTTAATTAATTCATATTCAAAAATCAATTCCAAATGGTTTAACTACTAGTGAAAGGTAAACTTTAAGGACAAAAATGTAGATTAAAAAAAAAAGTTTATGACCTCAAGACAGAGAAGGCTTTCTTTTAGAGGATGCAGGAAACACAAAGGCAAAAAGAAAGGAGTGATAAATTGAGCGGCATTAAAATTAAGACACTTTAAACTTCTAGGAAGTTTTGGTAAATAGAACACATTTGTAACAAATACATTTGACAGAGTTTTGTTACTACAAATATGTAAATAACTCTAAAAATCAAATTTAGAAAAACAAATAAAATGGGCAAAAGTTAGGAACAAACATTTTAAATAAAATATAACAAAAGAATAATAAAAATAAGAAGGTGCTTGACTGTATTAGTAATGTAAAGGACTGAAGCTATAGCTCAGTTGTAGAGTACATGCTTAGCATGAGCAAGGGCCTGGGTTCAATCTCAAGCACAGAAAAAAAAGATTAGTAAGGAGAAAATGCAAAATTAAAATGAAAATTTTATACGAAATTAAACAATTAGATTGGTGAGAATAAAGTCTGATTATAATAAGTATTGACAATATGGAGAGTTAATGGGAAATATCATACTGATGATGGGAATGTAAATGAGGAAACCACTTTGGGAAACATTTTAGCATAATACAATAAATTTGAACACATCCAAATCCTACAACACCAGCAATCTCCCCTCTAAAGATATTGTTGGCATACTTTGCAAAGAAATTTGCAAATGTACACACACATTGTTTATAACAAAACATAGAGCCAATCTAAATCTCTATGAACTTTAGTATAAATACTCTGTAGTTTATTTCTATAATGAAATATTATTATAGGAATATTAAGTCCTGTAATGGAATATTACAGAACAGTGGAAATAAAGGAGCTCTAGCTATTATATATCATACATAAGGCTGTGTGAAAACAGTCATGGAAGGAATATAGTCACTGTGACTTAGCACTTTCAAAATGTATTATAAAACATGTAAGTTGAAAACTATGTAAAATAAAGTGAGATACCACTTACAAGTACTTACGTAAATAGAAAACTATGCAGGAAAACATGAGTGATTAATGATATTCCTGACATTAATAATTTCTAAAAGGAGCTAGAGGAACAGCCAGGTATGGCTACTCAGGGAACTTTCAGGACACGTTCTGTTAAATTGGGGAATTGATTCACAGGTTTCTTTAAATCATACATATATGGCATATGTATTCTTCTATAAATGATATATTTCAAAATACAAAAAAAAAAAAAAACCAGAAAAGTAAATATCATGCTATCTAATGGCAAATTTCACATCCAAACTTTCTGATATCTTTTTTGTAAACTAGGAAACTGGACTGAGTTGATTAACTTTCATTTCCGAGAGGCATTTAGAATGAACTGCTCTGTGCTAACACAAGACAAGCATGGTTCCTGTTATCCAACCTATAAATAGATAAGTGTAGGTTATTTTAAGAGGAAAACAATGCCCACAGCTTGTAATGTTTATTTTAAAAGGTGTTCCCTTGGCTTTTGCCTTTTCAGCACAACCTTGACCTAAACATTCCCCAGAGGACAAGGTCTCCCCATTAGAACCTTCCCCACCCAGGCCGCCCTGTTTGTCCATCTCACCCTTTCACCTTCATGACCTTGGTTTCTAATGGTCAGCCTTCACCTTATTGTTTAGTTATTATTATTTCTTAATTTCTTTTCCTTCACTAGATGGCATCAACACTGATAGTCTCAAAATGTATTTTTGTTTTCAATCAATAAAGACCTTCTGAAGTCAGATCCATAATCCTGCTCTAAACATATCCAGGGATCAAGAATTATACCAATCTGTTTTCAGGGATCCAATTTCATGAGGTTCCATAAAATGGTCAAAATTAGCAAGAAGGTACTGAACTGTCAGGATAATTCAAATACAAAACATATTTTAAACAACATTATGGATGATAATTGATGTACAATGAATTGTGCGTATTTATTGTGCAAAATTTGATGCATTTGATGTAGGTAGACACCCATGGAACCAGTTTTGCACTCAAAGAAAGCACTTTTGGAAACCCTGAAAATTTTCCTAGGCCTTTGTGAACCATTCCTTCCTTCACTTCTCACCCTATAGCCAGAGATCTGCTTATATTCCTTCCTTCCTTCCTTCCTTCCTTCCTTCCTTCCTTCCTTCCTTCCTTCCTTCCTTCCTTCCTTCCTTCCTTCCTTCCTTCCTTCCTTTCTCTTTCTTATTTTATATAGATTAGCTTGCATTAAAGATTTCATACAAATGGAATCACACAGTATTTATTCTTTGGGAGAGGGAATCTTAATTCTATCACTGATCTTGATGATTCTGACATTCAGTTGTGTTAGTTTATGTAACAGGAACTTGTTCTTTTTTTATTCCTGAGTAAACACTCCAGAAATGACATAGGATTAATCCAGATTTCCCAGACTTTGTGTTTTCATAATGAATGGAGGTTATACAAACAGTAATTACCCAGATACATCTGCTCTTGACTTCATGTCATACAGTGATCCCAAAATCTTTACTACTGCCCTTCTCCATACATTGCTGGGTATCTTCAGAGGGGGCCTTCCCTGAGTGGTTGAATATTTTGCATTTCTGCTCATTGTCTTCCTGGATGCTCTCAGACATTCCCAGTGTGCCATGAGGCAGCTGCCCAGCCCAGGGGAGGCATTGGGAATCTGAAGACACACCATGCTGGAGGACATTCCATTTGAATTATGAAAGGTAGTGTACTCTGCTTGAGAGATCCTAAGCTAAGCTGCTTACAAAACAGCTTTAATAACCAGCTTCTTCAGTTTTTTTCCTACCCTCCTTATATTGTAGTTATTAAACTTGAGATCATAAATTTAGGTTATCAAGAAGGATAAATTTATTTTATGTGGCATTAGTATTCTATGGCTGAAATTAATTTTTAATTGAGGACACATTTCACCTAGAGGCAGAAACTTCACAGTTCCATGTTTTGTTCCACTCCACCCCTCAGCCCTTTTAACCCTAGGTCTACCTCTGACTTCTGCAAGGTATACCCCATGTAGAAGGTGATGACTAGAAGCTAGTGAGATGAGATTTCCCACCTGGGCTGCAGCCAGGCTGCACCTGGATAAGTAGGCAGGACTTGGTTATTCTCTGATCCATCTGAGATATGTCAAGAACATACCTCTTATCTCCCTTTCCATACCAGGTGGAGATTTGAACAGATCTCTGGGAACAGTGCTGCTTTCTAGAGTCTCCTCTGCTCTCAGATCCTGCTGTTATCTGAAAGCATTATTTTCTTCTGGGATAAACTCTAAAGAATAATTTGTCAGGGATTCAAGGATTCTTCACAGATACTTAGATTTATTCTTCTCCTCTGCTAAACAAGCTTCATTACTGTGTTATTCTTGTCATGCAAAGCTCATTTTTTTATTGTTATTTTTTTAACCCTCTTTGATTCCCCACATATATGCACTTCAGGTTTATAGCCTTTCCAAGTGGGTTGGACACACTTCAGCATATCCAATTTCAGCGCTAAATTCCTCAAGGTATCAGCAGACATTGTATTAACAAAGCAAAATGAAGTTTCTTGGGACTGACATGATTTTAGAAGTAATTTGGAAGGGGAAGTCAGACTGGGATATTTAGCACTTTGGGGCCTGGGCTGAAGCAATCCCAGATGGGTCTTTCAAAATGAGAACTGGCAAAATCCTTGTTGTCATAGTTAGAGTTAGTCATCCATGAGTCAATGGTCTTGAAGAACATATTGATAGATATGTTTTTTTTGTTGGTTAAACAAGCTGTTTGCCCAGTGAGAAAATTATTATCTCTGATAAGTTGATGTATAGGAATTTCCTAAAGCAAAGAGTGAAGTTATTTATTGGTTTACAGTCTTATCTTTCCTGGGCAAAGTTTCCCTGGAAGATAATACTAAGTCATGTTGACAGATGTCAAAAGTCTTATACAAGCCATACTGAGGTAGAAGGTCTCCAAACTTAACGCTCAGACCTAAACTTGGATTCACATAAAATTTTTAATGTTATTTGCAACTTATAACCCCTAATCACCTCAGAATTTCTAGAAAATAGCTCCCTGTAATGGGGAATGAAACTTTATTTTATTTATTTTTATGTGGTGCTGAGGATCGAACCCAGTGCCTCACACATGCTAGGCAAGCGCTCTACCACTGAGCCCCAGCCCCAGCCCACTGTAATGGGGAATGAGAGAATAACTTTCACAGGTAATGACATTTTGAAGCAAGTCGTGAAAAAGGAACCAGATATAGAGAAACAGACTTCAGGAAGTATGTGTATAAATGCACACATAGGTGGTGACATTTGTGAAGAACACTGAGGAGGAAAATCTGTTTGAAAAAATTGGTCTGTCTCTTTGGGTAAGTACAGTAAAGCCAGATCATGACATACTTGCATGCATGATTGAAGAGTTCATACAGCTTAATTACAAATTTATAATCATTGAATGACTGCACCTAGAAGACATTCATAAAATACTAGTGACGTCATCACTACCAGATCACATTAAGCATTAAGAAGAGGTTTTGTTGGCATTATACTCAGGCAGTCAGGGATAGTTGAATCCTTACACAAAGAAAAACAATAAAACGAGAATTGCAGTATTTTTTCATAGATGCAAATGCATTTCATGGTCCAATACAGGGCTCTAGATTTAAAAGTACTTTTAGAACATGAGGCTTAGGGCTCTCTCTGGAAAGAAAAAAAAATGTGTAAACAGTGAGAAAAGTTGAATTTATTTTCCCACTTACATATATAGTATCAGAGAAGAGCATTAGAGTTTGTGAGACTGAGGGGTTGGGGAGATATTCTATCATCTTACATCCTCCACACATCTCCAGAGGAAAAAAAGTCAGGAAATATAAGCATGGAATTTATTTCTTGGTTTATTTCATATGTGTACTTTGTTGTTTTGTTCTAGCACTCAGTTCTAATTGGCAAATGTGATCTAATCAATATCTGATGTGCTGCCAAAGCCAGAAAAATTACTCCCACATTTTGGGGTAGGGTTAAAATATTAGTAGGCAGAGGAATGAAGAGGGGAAAGGGTGGTCCTAGGTTTCCAAGCCCCTATATTCTTCTATTTTTGCCTTCTGTATAAATTCACTTCTATTGAATACATTGGTTTGCAGCTATATTGATCATTTCTAAGAGGCCTAGAAATTCTGATCCTGCCCTATAAATCAATTTTCTATCCATGGATTCCCAAAGGATCTATATCCACAGTGAATAATATAAGAAAGGTAACCAATCTTGCTTTATTAGAAGGAGTACTGGTACTCATGGTGGAAAACTTTATATTAAAAGCTGGGGTGGCAGATTGGCAGTATAGCTCAGTGGTAGAGTGCTTGCCTAGCATGCATGAGGCCCTGGGTTTGATCCCCATCACTACAAACAAAACAACAAAACCTGAATTGACAAATAACACTTAGCCTCCTCTTTTCCTAAATGTACATATATTTTGGGATTCTAAACTATTTGGGTAGTCTCACATAGGAAGGAAATTAAATGCATGGGGAAAGAAATATGGCCATGTCTATATTAAATAGCTAGGTTAAAATTCTCCCCATATAACCATAAGTACCAGGTGGGCAAAAAAGAGGAATCACACTTCATTTTCAGACCTATTAATATACATTTTCCTTTCCCACTAGAAATTACGACCCCTTTACATGCCAAACTCTGGACAACTATAATAGCAGTTTCTCTGCTTTTGTAGGGAGTTGGAAACAAATGAACATACAGCCAGAGATGGGGGTTCAAATTTATTTTCTCCTTACTAGAGTTTTAAACATTTGCTTTAGGAAGGAAGAAGGAGATCTACAAGAGAGAAGAGCATAGGAAGACTGCTTCTAGCACCACTGTGCAAACATTGTTCTTACCTGTACTCTCTGCAGCTAGCCAGTCCAGGGCTGCTGATGTCATTATACCAGATGGCCATCTAGCTAGGACCTGAGTGGAGTTAGGCCTGATTAGTTTACCTCCATATGAGCAGACAGACTAGCTGTAGTTTTCTGCATATACCATAATGCTTAATTTTATTCATTGTATTAAATGCATCTCTCTTAGCCTGCCCATATTGCCCATTCATTGAGTGCTACCTTAATGGGGACCACATGTAACTGTTCTCATTTGCAGACACCTACCTACCACCTGGGCCATTCTCTGACATGGTGGGAATTGTAGCAGACGTTCTCCCATGTCGCATTTTACATATGTGTCAAGATAGCTAAAGTCTTACCTTCCCAGCCTACTTGACTGCAAAGGATAGCCTTGAATCTGTGAGAGCTAAGATCAAGTCTGCTGCCATCTTCCTGGAAAGCTATTGCTCTACTAATAAAAAGGACAGACATAAGCGATGTCACCAATCTCTTTTCTGCTGCAAATGCAGATGCTTGTCTACTATTTGGGCTACCATTTTATGCCCAAGTATGAAAGGGAGACTGAAAAAGTCACAAATGTCAGCGCTGACACATTCCAACCTCAGAACCAATACCAGCAGTTCCGTTCGTCTCACCTTGTTGCCACGTGAGAGCAATAAACCCCTATAAGCTCAATCTAATATGAGTTTTCTATTCACATTCTTGACTCTTATAGAACTTATCTGGAAAGGAAACAGGGAAAAATCATGAAACTAAATCACCCAAATGGAAATTCACATCTGAGTTGAAAAATAATCACCGTTTTTCTTTTTTGCAATATAAACATTTACAATCTGCATCTGTGCGATACTTTCTCCAGGTGCATGAGAGAGGGAAAATAGAAAGTGAGGCCGTTCTGGTTTTTTACTCATAAGTTCAGGAAGAAATATAGAAAAATGATTCTCCATAGAGAAGAAGAAAGCTGGGATTCAAATTTCAAGTGTCAAACTTTCCCAGTGCCCTGATCTTTGAAGCTGGACTCTCTGCTCAGGTTTCATAGGTCCAGATGTCTGAAAAGCTGCTTTGTATTGCAACAATAGAACTATGCACTACATTTCTTTTATATATTTTAATTGCTATGTGTTTCTTCATTAAGAACACAGCAGATTTACCAAAAGAGAAATATATTAATAGGATAATACATCTTAAGGAGTTATGGTTTAACCTAAGCCAGCTGGGCTTAGCACTTCAGAATATCATATTCTTCTAGATTATTATACTTCCAGGCATTAATTTTTATATTTGAGTCAGCTTACTAGCAAAGAAAGCACTAGCAATGGAGTCATACAAATTTGAAATTGAATTCTGGTTCCACCATTTATAGTGGTATGAGTCACTTGCAGCAAGTATACTGGTTGCATATTAAAACTGGGACTTTGGACAAGTAATTTAACCTACATCAATCAGCTTTCTTTAGTTGGAAAAGTAATTACTAAAACACTGTCATTGAGGTTTTGGTGAGAAGTTGAAAAACAAACCTGGTAAATAGTATTAACAATTATCATTAATATTAAACAGTCAGCAGACAAATATTCTCTCTTTCTGCATTATGTTCTGCAAGAATATCCCAAAGTGTCACTCTTTCCAGAATGAGACAGAGAGCTGGTGACATGCTGATCCAGTACTTCAGGTCTGCAATCTATGCCTGACATTTCTGTGTAGCTGCTTAAGTCATTTTGACCCATAGCAATTTAGAAAAACAGATTAATCTGAGTGAAGTGTTACCCTCTCTCCAGTGTCCCATGGGTTGGCAAGACAGAAATTCAGAGGTGAAGTGGTGGTCAGAATCAGTCCCCTTTGAAAGTCAGGGCTCCAGATCCTTTGGAGCAAGCAAGAGCCCAGGAGTTCCCTGGAGAGACCCTGTGGCCCTGTTCTCCATGACACAGAAGCTGCTCTACCAGCCCCTCTGCTCCTCTGTCAGTTAAAAGCTTAAACAGCTGCACTCTTTGCTAGTTTATTGATTTTGAATAAAGGAATTCTAGACAAGTTCTTTATTTGGTACAATTTGTCTAGGAGGCTTATTACATGTCATAAAAGGGTGTCTGCCAGGTTGTTTCACTGAATTATAAACCAAGCTGATTTTCTTATAATGACAACCACCAAGCAACAGCATCCAACACTTGTGACTTATTCTAGTGACTATGAAAGGCAAATCAGGCAAGTTGCAGAGATTTATTTGTTTGCTTGTTTGTTTGTTTAACTGAATGGGGAAATTAGGCTTGGATTTGCCTGAGTCTGGGACTTACCCTCAGTGAGCTAATGTTCTCCAGAGACAGTGGCTTGGGCCAGACCTCAATTATAATTTGGGATTTGCTATTAAATAGTTGTGGTTTCTCAGCATTTCTCGGTCTCTGTGACCTCAGCTGTAATATGAGCTTACTTGTGTTACTGGGTCACCAAGGATACTACCAAATCAATGCAATTATACTTCTTTGATTAAAAATGTCAGCGTTACAAATTTGCCTGATGAATGGTGATATCTAAGTAGTTGTAACACCTTTCCTGGTTCCAAGCATGACATGTATGAGATCATACTATATATGCCCAGCCTGGGTACTAACTTAGTGCACACAGGTTGCCCTCTTAAATATACCCAAGAACCATAAACATCCAGTTTTTCTGGTAGTACTTTCTCTATCACAGAATCATTTACAAGCAGCTAACACATATTATTGATCCTTGGGGTTTATATTTATTGGAATCCTATTAAGCTATTTCACGGGACCCTGTTATTCTGCATTGAAGAAACGCAGAGATGTATATATTCTATTACTGTACAAAACCAGAGACATTAACGTTTCTGGAGTTAGGTTGACATGGGCCTACAGCGCCACCTGTTGGCTAATGTGTAAATAATCACCACAGAGTACTAAATAGAAAAACAAAATAGCCGAATAGGTGAAGACCAATATTTAGTTAAATTTACTCATGATGGAAAAGTGAAAACATGCCACTAAAAACTGGTGAGGCCACTTAATTCTAGATGTTCATGAAGTGAATGTCAGGTTTGCACTAAGTTTTTCTAATAAAATGCTAGAGGAAAATTGAAAGGTGGAATGTTAGGATTTCAGATAAACTCTTAATAGCATAGCTTCTCATTAAAGAGATTTTTAAAAACTAAGATACCAGGCTGTGAGGTATCCCATAGCTGCAGACTTGGCACTGAGGGTGCCAGGTCTAGAGCTCACTTGTTCAGGTGTCTAATTCAAGGTGTTCTCTGAGAAACTTTCTCTAAGATATATTACAGAAATTTTCATATTCTCTGTTTTTAATAGAAGGTGACTAAAAATCAGAGGCCGTTTTCATAATATTCCTTACATACATTCACACCATTCAAGAAGCAGGAATTTAATTAATAACTGCTATTTCTTTCTGCTTATTAAAAATTTTAACTACTGTTTGGATGTTTTCAGCATCTAAACATCCAAAGAAAAACCTCACCCCTTCTCCTTCCTCAGCTGTGCCAGCAGTTCACTCATTTTCTCCTGTTGGGATCGTGCTGCTACGTGAAGAAATGTCAATGGGAACTGTGTCCCCATTGAGTTACAGGGTTCTTATGTCCTGGTTCCCTGAAAATGCTAATTTTTCACTTAAATCAACCAAAAGCCAAGGAGAAAAACAACTCCCAACCTGCTCCCCTATCATGATTACATCTTTGAATCTATCTGAAGGGGATGGAGACTCAATCTGGGGCAAGGTCTGGCACAGGGGAAAGGGCTGGTGAATGCCACCTCACTGACAAAAGAGGACCACCAAGTCCAGCCGGGCTCATCTTGGAGAAAAGTCAAGAAACACCTACCAAGAACAATATATAGAACTTGGTACTTTTTTTAAAATTAAAGACATCTGACAATATTTTTTATTTTGATTTTTAAATGAGTGTCTCCTAACAAGTATCTGGAAAAAGAAGTATCAAACTCAGCTCCCAAGAACAGCAGGGAGATTGAGAAGGTAGGAGTCAAGTCCTCCTTCCTAGTCAGTGTGAGGGTGGAGAGTGATGAGTAGTAGGGACTTCAGAGGGAAAGGAAACCAGGTTGCATCCAATTGGATGAGTTAAATGCTGCCTTGGTGCCTGCCAAGTATTCTTAGAGATTTGAGATGGGAAATGTATGTGGACTCCCAACCAAATTGCTCATTCAGTCCTTGGCCCATCCAGAAGTCTGGGGATTGTTCATGATCCTCACCCCCCTTAACGACTATCAATTGGGCCATTTTCAGTTATCTTTGAATCTACCCTTTCCCTTCCCTTTCCACTCCCATTGCCATTCCTTAACCCAAATGACAAATGGTACCACAACTGCCTCGGAACCAATCTTTTCCCTGGAAGTCTGTTTTTGCACATGGTCAGCAGTCACTTAGAGATACAAATTGAATCATGTAATTTTCCTGCTTAAAGTCATTGACAGGGGACCAAAGCCAAGCTTCTTAGCTTGGCATATAAACCTTTCCAACTTGGCTAGAATCTTCTTGTCCAGCCTCATTCCCTGGCTCCACAGCTCCAGTCCTACCATTCAGTCTTCCCTTTGCCACATGCCCGTTTGACTGGTCTCTCTGTCTATATCAATAGTTGATTCCTTCAGCCTGTTGTGTCCTTCACGTCCATCACTGGGCAAATTCTTACTCATCCTTCAAGGTCCATTTCCATTATCACAGCCCCTAAGGAACTTTCTCTGAAGTTCCTCAAGCAGGGAGCGTTTCTGCTATGCATGCTTGCATCTGCTTTCTTTTTACTTATCTTTGTTATAATATGAAGCTTATTGTGTAATTCCACTTACATAGGCTGGGTTTGCTGATGTAAATATTCTTATCAGACATCATTACCCTATGTACATGTATGATTACATGAATGGTATGAATCTACATCGTGCACAACCATAGAACAAAAAGTTGTACTCCATTTGTGTACAATGAATCAAAACGCAGTCTGTAAAAATAAAAAAAAATTTAAAAAGAAGTTACATAATAGAAAACAGATTTAGATTTATTAAAAATTTAAATACAAAAAAAATTCTGATCAATCTTTTTAACAGTTGAAATTATTACTGAGACCTGTTTTACAATGATCATTGAAGATTGAGCATGAATATACATTTGTGCTAAATACTAAAGCTGCAAAGAAAAGCCATGAATGATTTCCACGGTAATATCACTCAAGGTCTACCTTTTATTCTTTGTTTTTTATTGATGCATTATAATTATATATAATAGTGGGATTCATTATGTCATATTTACGTGCAGGTAATTTGATCAATCTCATTCCCCAGTATCTTCCCTCTCCCTCTTCTTCTCCCTCCTGCTGACCCACTTGCTCTAATGATTTCTACTATAAGGATCTATAATAATAATAATAATTATTATTATAATAATAATGTCAGTTCATTATAATCATAATTATATATGAGGAGGATTCATTATAGTATATTTGTACCTGGACATGGTGTAATTTGGTAGATTTCATTCCCCAGTGCTTCCCCATTCCCTCTCTTCCTCCCTCCCTCTCAATTCGCTTCCTCTTTTGTTCTCCCTATGTTTTCCTGAGATTTCCTATTATTTATTCCTTTTTTCTTCCCCTCTATCTTCTGCACGTGAGATAAAACTATCTTTTCTGCATCCTAAGATTGTAAAATGTTGGAGAAGAGAAAAGAATGTGTTCTAGACTAGCTGAACTCCATTGCAACATGGTGATTCTTAGTTGTGATTCACCAAAATCAGTCGTGAAACATATTGCATGCAATATGTGCAATTTTAGCTCTTACTTAACGATAGAACATCTGTATAGATCTTTAGATACAACAGATGGCATCATCTTGATTGTAATGCGTATTAATTTTTTTTCAAAGTTGAAAGCTCTGCCCTATGCTTTGCCTGTGTACTTGGCAAGCACTAAATTCTAATTCAATATTCTTGGAATGGACAAATACATGGGTGGATTGATGGATATGCTGTTGAAATGATGGGCAGATAGATGAATTCGAATTTGATTCCTTTCCCATGAATATCTATTGCACTTAACATTTAAGTTTGAACTTTGGGATGGATAGTGTTTATTAATACCTGAAACCATTATCACCTTTCCAAGTTCTCCCTTGTCTTCACAGACATAAAGACTGAGAACTACAGTTCTCAGCTAAACTCGTCAGCCTAAGTCTAGTTGGATTCTGTTAGTGAGAGGCACTTGTATGAGATGTAGAAGCAGAAGAGGAGGAGAAGCTGCTATCTTCAGGTGGTAGCTGTAGGCTGGCAAGTGGACATGGGCAGACAGACAATGTGGGGCTTCTTCTGTAGCTATCAGATATTTCATAAGGAACCACCTATGTTGGTGCCACAGGTAACTGAGATATTTGGGGATGGCTTTATGGGATTCCTCAACTTGCAGATGTCTTCAAAGTTCTTGTGCTGACCTTCATTCACTCAGCTTTTTAATAATTCCATTTTCCTGTAGTAAATTTCTTCTTATCCAAAATACCTAGAGTGAATTCTCAGTGAAACAGATTCTTGAGTTGGCACTAAAAGAAAAAGGTTACTTATCCTATTGAACCTTAAGTCAATGACTTAAGTCATTAAATTTAATGAAATGAATTATATTACTGTAAATAAATACATATATGTATATACACATACATACTCAACTCTGGCTTAAATACTTTTAGTGACTGAAAGCTCATTGCTTCATAAGGTAGCTAATTCACCTTTAGTAGAGTTAAATTATTTAGAAAAAAATTAAAATTTATTGCTCTGACCCTGAAATAATTTTTCCTCATTATTTATTTATTTATTTTCTGATTCTAGCTACTCCACCTCTAGAAAGCTCTCAAACTCTGGATTCTGACAGTGTCTGTAGGCAGGCATACCTAAGATCAATATCCTTGAATTTTTGGGTAGGAATAGGTAAGAAAAATGTGATGGTAACTTTATTCTGCATGTTTTCTTGGAGTGATAAATTTCAAAGTTCAGGTTTGATAATATGAATGAAGATATCTGATCACTGGATAATAAGCTTACTAAAGGCAATGATAATATCTTTAAATCCTTTAAATAACCATTATATTTGAATTCCTAGTATATAACATTGTGCTTCTTGGTTGTCAAGCTGAACCAAACTGAAAATGAATATTTAAGCAAAAAGACAAAGGTTCTACAAAGTAAACAGATGGAAAAAGGAGAGACTGCTGACACTAATCAAAAGACACTTGTAGTGGCTACTTTAATATTAAGGAAAACTTCAGAGGAAAGGATATTATGAAGGACAAAAAGAATCTATTTATTTTATAAAAATCTTAGATGTTTATGTGACTAATAAAGAGCTTCAAAAATACTGAAAGGCTGGGTGTTATTGGTGGATTCCTATAATCTCAGCAACTCCAGAGGCTGAGGCAGGAGGATCTCAAGTTCAAGGGTAAGCACTTAGTAAGACCTCATCTCAAAAAAAAAAAAAAAAAAAAAAAAAAAGGATGGATGGGAATGTAGCACAGTGGCAAAGCATCAAAGCATCTTTGGGTTTAATCCCCACTACCCCACAAAATACTGGAAACTAAAACTGATAAAATTATATTTGGAGATTTCAAAAACCCTTCCTCAATAAGTGATATAACAGTACCAGAAAATCAGGAGAAATAGAGTAGATGTTAACAAAACTATGAACCACCATGACCTGTTTGACATTTATAGAATGGTCCACCTCAAAACCACAGAACATGTGTTCTTTCCAAGTGTACATCAAATATTTACCCAAACAGACCATATTCTAGGTCATGAAAAGAGTCTTAGTAAATTTAATAGTGTTCCAGTCATAAAGCATGCTCTCCAACTTTTGTGAAATTAGATAGTAATAATAGGAGTATTTCTGGAAAATCCTCAAGTATTTTAAAACTGAACAACAAATTTCTAAATAACCCATAGGTCAAGGAAAAATATCAAAAAAGAAATTGGAAAATATTTTGAACTGAGCAAAATGAGAATAGAACATTTCAGATTGTGTGGACTACAGTGAAGGCTGTATTAGGAAGAAATATACCACATGCCTATACCTGAAAAGAAGAAGCTCTCAAACCAATAAGCTCATCTTTTACCTTAAGAAACTGAATTATAAAAATGAATTAGGTCCAAGGTAAACAGAAAAAGAAAGTTAAAAAAGATAGAAAACAGAATAAAAACAGAATTAATCAATTAAACCAAAAGTAGTTTCTCTGAGGATATCAACAAATTTATAACATGCTAGTCAGACTGATCAGGAAAACCACAGAATGCAACATTTACCAATCTCAGGAATGAAAGCGGTAACTTAGTGTATAAATATTATATATACTAAAAGGAAATTTTAAATTGATAAATATTAAAAAAGGAATATTATAAATACCTTTATGCCACCATATTCAACAGTAAAATGAAATAGATTAATTCTTCATAAATAAAAAATCTACCAAAACTCATTTAAGAAACAGAAAACCTGGATAATGACCCTGTGTTTATTAAAAATTAGAATTTGTGTTTAAAAATCTTCCCACAAAGAAAATTCCAAGTCAGATGTTTTTACTAAAAAATCTTTCAAACATTTAAAATGCAAATAATATCAACTGTATACTCTAATCTCTCTAGAAACTTGAGCATTAGAATTTGTTCTAGCTTATTTTATAAGAATATCACTAATACTTAGATACCCAAGCTAGGCAAAGACATGACAAAAAAAAAAAAAAAAAAAAAAAAAAAAAAGAGACACATTACCCTTGTTATCATAGATAATCAAAAATTATATGATTGTCAAATCACTGAGAAAATGAAATTTAACAATGAAAAAGTACAATGTATCATGACTGTGTAGCTGTGTAGAAAGAACTTACCCTTGCCCAAGGAGAAGTCTGGCTTTTGCATTTGGCTCCTGGGGAGTAATCTTTAAACCCTTGAGATGTACTGCCTGATAAAAATTATCTTTGTTTACCTGGGTGTCTTGAACTCAGATTATTTAATAATGTGATCCAGGGTGAAGGCTCTTGGTTGTGTGATGCTGGTTCAAACTCTAGAGAGGCTGGAGACTAAGGTTAGCTATGTGAGTAATTGACTATGTCTACGAGATAGAACCCTATTAGTGACTCTGACCCAGCAACATGTGAATGAACTTCTTAGGTGACAATATTCTGGGCACACTGCCCCACATTGTTTCCAGGAAAGCAGTGCTTTCTGCTGCTCTGCCTTGAGAGGACAACTGAGAAACTGAAATCTTTATGAGAACCTCCAAGAATCTCTTCCTTGGTGTTTCCCCCCACCCTCAGCATCTTTTCCTTATAATAAACCATAATCATGAGTATTACTACTTTCAGGGAGTTCAAAGAGTCCTTTTGGCACATTATTGAAATTGAAGGTGCTCTTGGGGACCCACAAGCTTGTAATTGATATCAGAAGTAAGGGTGGTCTAGTCTTATGAACTGTTGCTAGATTCGCAATAACTAAATATTATGGTCAGGCCCAGGAATGCAAGATTGATTTAACTTGGATATAACTCACCACATATCAGGCTGTAAAAGTAAAACATATGTTCATTTTAGTACATGAACAAAACTTATTTGACAAAGTCCAAAAGTCATTATTGAAAAACTCCTAAAGCAATTATAAACACAGATAGTCATTCCTCTACTTGATAAAATACCTGTATGAAAAAAATCATAGATAACATTATTCTTAACAGTAAAAAAAAAAAAAAAAAACTGAATTTTTTCCCTTTAAAATTAGAAACAAGGAAAAGATAACTGTTTTCCCTATTCCTATTCAATATTGTACTGAAAGCTCTATCTAGTGGATTAAGGGGAAGAAGAGCAGGAAAAGGAAAGGAGAAAGTGGAGGAGAAAAACTAAAAGTAGCCCAGGTTCTTTTAAGAAAAAAAAGTCTTAGTTTTGCCACCTATCATGATCATCTATGCAGAAAATTTAATAAAATCTATAAAATCACTGTGAGCACCTGTGAATGTGTTGAATAAAATTGCAGGGTACAAGATAAATGTAGAAAGGCTCAATTGCATTTCTATATAGAGACAACAAACAATTGAATATTGAAATGAAAGTTGCCATTTAAGATAACATCAAGAAATGAAACATTTGGAAATAAATCTGTTAAGTACTCATACAGTGAAAACTACAAAAAATTGCTGAGCGAAATTAAAGAAGGCTGAAATAAATAGACTTATCATGTTCATCTATCAGAAGACCATTATCGTTAAGATGTCAATTTTCCATATTGATCTATAGAATGAACACATGTCAAGTCAAAATCATAACAAACGTCTTTTCTGAAAAAATTGACTGATTCTAGAAAGCATATGAAAATTTAAATAATGTAGAGTAGCAAAATAAAAAAAGAACATTTGAAGAACTTAAACTGTCTTACACTAAGACCTATTATACATATATTATTATGAAATAATAAGCACAGTGTTGTGTTGCTGTTAATACGGACAAATAAATGAATAGAGTAGAAAATAGAGTACATAAATAGACCTACTTATAAATTGTCAATTGATTTTCACTAAAGTTGCAAAGACAATTCAACAGAGAAAGGGCAATGTTTGAAATAATTAGATGTCCATATGCCAAAAGAATCAAAGTAAAAAAAAAATCTTTGAATGATAACTTAAACTATGCAAAGAAATTAACTCAAAACTGATTAAAGTCAGTTGGTCATGGTGGCTCACATCTGTAATTCTGGTGACTTGGGAGGTTGAGGCAGGAGGATCTCAAGTTCAAGGCCAGCCTCAGCAACTCACTGAAGACCTAAGCAAGTTAGTGAGACCTTGTTTCAGTATAAAAAGTAAAAAGGGCAGGGGATGTAGCTCAGTGGTAAATCCTGGGTTCAATCCCTAGTACCAAATATATATATTAATAATAGTTAATACATAAATAAATATTATGTATATAATATTAAATACATATATATTTAAATATTAAATAGTATATATTTAAAACCACAGATGTAAAGTTTTAAACTATAAAACATCAAAAGGAAATGTAGGAGAAAGCTTTTGTCATCTTGGTTTAGGCAAATATTTTCTTATAATAGAACCAAAAGCATGATTTCTCTAAAATAATAAATGGAACCTCATCAAAATGAAGAATTCCTGCTATTAGAAATTCACTATCGTGGTAATGAATGAGAAACTGCATACTGAGAGAATATGTTTACAAATATTATCTAACACTGAACTTGTATCCAGAATGTATAAATCACTCTTAAAAATTACAAATGATAAAACAAGCAGTTTTGTAGGAAATGGACAATCTGAACAGACGCTTAATCAAGGTTTAAACATATAAATATATAAAAATGTGCTCAATAGCTATGATCTTGAGAAAACCATGAGATATCACTGCACATCTATTAAAAAGTCTGAAATTGAAAACAGTGATACCAAGGGTCAGGATGTACAACAACTAGAAATCTCATGTGTTGCAGGTGAGTATAAATGGTACAATCTATTTTGAATATAGTTTCAGAATTTCTTAAAAAGTTAAACATATGTCAATCATATAACTCAGTCAACCCACTTCCAGGTATTTCCACACAAGACTAGTAGCCTGCTTTCACACTTGTTCATGAATGTTTGTAGGAGCTTTATTCATCAGCTCTGATCAACAGGTGAATGAATAAGGAAATTGTAATACATCTATGCAGTAGACTAGAACTCATCAATAAAAAGGAATAACCTATAATGCTCAAAAACATGGATTAATCTCTAATTATACTAAGTGAAATTAACCAGATCAAAAAAAATAGAACATAATGTTGGATCCCATTTATATAAAATTATAAATGTCAAATAATCTGTTGAAACAGAGAGCATAGGGAAGTAGCACAGAAAGCCATAGGATGGAGGAAATGTGCACTTTGTCTTGATTGCATTGATCTCTTTATTGGGGTGTACATATGTCAACATATGTCAAGTTACGTGCTTCAAATATGTGCAATTTATTGCACGTATCTTCACAAATCTCTAATTTTTTTTCAAATGAGTTCAGAATGTTTGTAAGGATCATGAAGCATGTAACTGTCAATCACACAAAGTTAATAGTAAAGTTTCTGCTTCATGCCAAAAATAAGGGTTTGGTTATCCATTGGAACTTATGATATGAGCATACAAAACCAACTACTTTCAGCAACCCTAAGACTTTCTGCTATGGGAATGGTAAACACAAAAGGACTGAATTCCAAATTGCTGCATTTTTCACTTTTCCAGATTATAAATAACTGCGATGGAGGGTAGGACAGTTGGCGCGCTGTACAATGGCCAGGATGTGATGAAATGAAGAGCAAACATGTATTTCCTATTCTGATGCTCCTACATGCTCTCACTGTGTGTGGCTTCCTCCACATGCATTGCATTTGCTTGCCTTTGGCTACCTTTGTGGGAAATGCTCATGTCTCCTCCATTCAAGATATCAAATGCTAGACCTGTACTTTATGACCTCTGTATCCACTTCACTCTGTTTTTGTTCTATCGAGTTCTTTCTGAGAGCAGTTTTGGGCCCCTCTCTTTTCTCTCTCTCTGTTCCCTTTGAACTTTCATCTTCATATTTTGCTGTGAGTTCTTTTATCATTTTCCTTTCTTCTCTCTTACCTCAATAGCACTCCTGGGTCTCATTGGTTTCAACCTCCCCACTTCCTTCATCAGACACTCACTGCCTTCTGCCTGTCATGGTTAAATCCTTTCTATTATTTTCCTTTGTTCCCCTAAAAGTCATTTCTACTATAGAAAGAAAATACTCCTACTGTATATAGGTAAGTTATGTATCTTATATATATACTATGTAAACACAAGTATAGATTTTATGTATGATACATGTAAAAATAGATGATCCATATTTTCCATGCTTTTCTCTTTTGAAAATATAAAACAATAACAAAACAAAGTTCTACACAATAATATTCACAAAGTAGTCTATAAATTTGATGAATTTTCATCAAAATCCCTATGTGATATGTGTCCATATAGTCATAGTACATATTATATAATAGGTATTATCCTACATTTCTAGTGGAAGTGAAAGTTCTAGAATTTCATAAATTTGATAATCATGTATATTTACAACAAAATCCAAGATAGGTATGAAAATAGTGGTCTTCTTACACAAGGGATTATATAGCTTTGTATTTGCTATGACTATGAACAAGATGGATAATTCTCACAACATTAAACAATAAAAGCAAGCACAAAAGAGTACAGTATGGTTAGATTCATCTAAAGTTCAAAAATAGACAAACTAAGGTTTTGGAATATGGGTTAGGTAAATTATGAAAAGCGATAAAAATGTTTACTTCTAGGAAAAAGCAAAAAGGGTTGAGTTTGTGGTTACCTTGCTGCGGGCGATGTTCTCAACATGTGAGCATTTATTTTTGTTAAACTCATTTATATGCCATTTACTTTTTAGTATGTGTATTTGATTTCACAACAAAAGTGTAAAAAAATAGATTATATACAGCATATAATAACCTACTTTTTTCTTCTACCAATTAATGATGATACTTTCCCATATGATCTTAATGGGTACGAAGATGTAGTTAATAGTACAAATATGCAGTTCACTCTGAAGAATAACTCTAGAGCTCTCAGGTATTCCATGAAGACTAAGTTAAAAATATACAATGTATCAGAAATTTGCTGAGAGTAGTACCTTTAGCACACCAAAAAAAAAAAAAAAAAAAAGGAAGAAGTAACCATGTTAGCTGGTAGATATGTTCATTTACCCGAGGGTAGTAATCACTTCACTTTGTATATATCAAAACATATTGTGTGCATAATAAAAACTGAGGGAAAATATAAAAATGTGATTCAATTTATTGTACCATAATTTACTTAGCCAACAACTCAATTTTGGACATTTTGACCTTGCTCTCTCTGTTTTCTAATAAAATATAGAATAATGTCTCCATACATATAAATCTTTATTTCATCTCTGACCATTTCCTTAAGATAACATTTTGAGGAGTAACAGTAAAGTCAAGTGGCAATTATTATATGATCCTTAAATATAACTGTTCCTGCCATGTTTTCTTCTAAAAATTTTCTGTCTCTTTGACCACCCTTTTATAAGAATTCTCATTTTCATTCAAAAACGCCACCATGACTGTTAAATATCTTTGCTAATTTGATAACTAACTAATTAAATTTTCATGAGAGTAAAGATCTTTACATTTTTCAATAATATGACATCTTGCTCATACAAGGTACTCATTAAATATTTATTAACTAAAATAATTATATCTAACTTATTTGAATTGGCATGTATCATATTGCTGAAAGTTCACTTCAATACTATAGCTGTAAATGAATGTCTTCACTGATTTTTATATGTAGACTGTCAAATGACCATCATTACTATTTTTCAGAGGAATCTTTTTTTATGTAAAATTAGATCTCCATGTATTTATTTTGTCTTGGTGGACTCTTTTCCCCACTGCCCACTGAAAGGTAAGAGACTACTCCATTTGCTTGGGTGAAAATAGTCACTTTCCAATTGGACCCTAAGTTAGTGACTTAGTTTCTCTCTTCCAGCATTACGTATGTACCGGCAGTAGTCATTTGAGCAATGGAGAACCCCTTGCTCAGCTCATACTGCAAATAAATGTTTGTGGCACAGGTTTGTGTTACACATCCACATAGACACTTGTATCTTTAACAAGTGCACAAGACCCTCTTGATTTGGGAAAAGATTTATAATATTGCTTTATACAAAATTATACCTACTATTTTCTCCTCTGTTTAGCACACACTGTTACATATTCATCTACCTGAATGACAGAGAGGTAAAATGATAAATAAGATGTATGAAAATGAAAGTCACCTATTTAGATCCTTTATTATCTCTTCCCAAATAGATGTTGTTAACTCATGAATACTTAACTAGTATCTGTTTTCTTTTACTGTTTCTAATCTGATAACAGAAAAGTACAATGTAATAGGACAGACTAGTTTCAAGGTTGACGTAGTCATACTCGAATGCCAAGGTTTATTTCCTATTTCATGCCTAAGAATACAAATACTGTGTGCAAACTTCATGTTTTTCCAGTAGTTGAATCTTACCATATACAGCAACCTGGCTTTTCACATTCCACTAAAACCCATATAAACAAGGTTCATCAAGACTTTCTTACTTGCCAAATCCAATTGGATTGAATATTTAATAAGTAGCTGATTTATAATTGTTCATATTTTAATATCCTATTTGACCTCCCTATGAACTTCAATCCTTTAATGCTATTGTTAACCTCCTTGAACTACTTTGAACTGGTTTCATGGCACATATTCTTTCTGAATTTATTCCAGTAATCCAAACATTCTTTTTATCTCTTCTCAGATTCTCTATCTTTATTCTTAAAACATTGGTCTCTCTAGTTTTTTCTTTAGTGCTTTTCTTTTTTAATCACACGCTCTCACCTGTCTACTTGTGATTTTAGCTACCGACTATTATCTCCTGACTCTTGAAAGTTTTCTTCAGACCCAGAGCTCTCCAGTGACAACATCAGCCCAAACCAGATCGTGCTCCTCTTTTCCTTATCTTCACTGGCAGCACCATATTCACCCTGTCATAACAGCCAGATTCTGGAAATCATACTCCATTCTCATCTGTATCTATAAAATACAATTAATCTGTGAATCCTTCCAATTCCTGGTACAAAAACATCTCAAATCTCAAACTTTCTTTCCACTACTGCCTCCCACCATACCCACACACTCTCACTTTATGCATTATACTCTCTTAATAGTTATTTCTGTGACTTCAGCATCTCCCCAGGCTGTCACATGTTTCCCTATTTTGCAAAAGTCATGTATGATTTTCTGCTTAAAACCTGCCCTTTTCACTCATCTATCTGAAAAGCTTCCTTCAAGAACCTGTCTTCATGCTCGATGTTATAACCTATTGCTCTCTTGCTCTATGCTTTAACAGCCTGTGATGCATGCTGTATATAATGTGCGATTTACTTGCTACTCTAATAAAATAAATTTACTTAAGAATAGAGACTGTTTTTAGTCCTAGCTCATGGGATCATAAACATCTTCAAAAGGGTGAAGGGATGGTTGTATGAATACATTTATAAAGTGTAGGTAAGTAACTACCAGCGAGGTGATTCGTTTATATTTTTTTGTGTAATCCTTACAACTAGCATTCAAGGTGTCAGAGAGTAGAATTGCAGATAAGGTGGGACCATGAGGTGAGTCTGTGTTTGATGTATAGCTAGGTCACAAGCCACTTGTCAGCTGTACAACATTAAGCAAGACATCTCACTACTCGGTACCCCAGTTCCTCATTTGTAAAATGGAGATTATCGTACCTGTATTATTTAGGGCAAAAGCTGCAGAAACATGTTTAAGCAGCTCTAAGATGGCGGCTGGCACTGGGCCAAGAGGTGGTGCATAATTAGTGTTAACACGGCATGATCTCTCATGACCTTTTGCCTGATTGATTCATGTCTCTTCTGTACTAGTGGTCAACAGATGTTCTTCATTCTTTCTTGATTGGTATCCTGGCCCGTGCTCCAATCATGCTAATCCTAAGCTGATTGGCTGCCTTAGGTATATAAGACATTCTCTTCACCTGGGGGGTGTCACAGGTCGCGGGTCCCAGATTGCAGAATGCGGGACGAAGAACACACCTCCAGATCACAGGTCGCAGGTTGCAGGACGCAGGCTGCAGGCTGCAGGCCGCAGGCCGCACCTGCACCTCCAAGAAGCGACTCACCTCTAAGAAGCACACCTCTGAAAGTGTAGCCTCTCTGAAAGCGTAGCACCTCTAAAAGTAAGCAAAGCCTCTCTTCCTCTAAGCAAAGCCTCTCTTCCTCTATAAACTAGCGAACAAGCAAGTAAGCAAGGAAGCAGCTCAGAAATAGAAGTAGTTCATTCCCAGTCCACCTCCGATTTCTTCCCGCAGGATTGTTGCCGCGGGCGGCAACAAAAAGCTAAATTTCTGTAAAAATATTCTAAAATATGACTTAAATTAAAAAGATATCCCTCTGTTTGCTTCCCCTATTCCCTTAAAGTGGGCAGTCCCGACTAACCTTTCCAGACATAAATTCCTCCCAACACACAGTTGTGCCATCTTGATGAGTATTGTCTCTATCCACAGGGTAGAAACCAAGTCACTGCTATATTGCAAAGCAAGCAAATACCTTAGAAGGAAGTGGTGCCCAGTTCCCATGTTATCCCATCATTTGCTTGGTGTCGCCCCTGCCTGGGAGATCATAAGGACATTTTAAACTTTATCACAGGGGAAAGGGGAACAGAGATATTTGGGGGCACCTAGATGTCTTCCCCACAGCTTCATGATGCTATTATCAGAATTTTGAAGGTACATATGTGAAATCATAGGCGTGTCTGGTGCAGAGTGAGCACTCCATAAATATTATCTATTGTTTTATTTATTTTATTTATTTACTTATTTATTTTTATTTATTTATTTATTTTTTAAAATAAAATATTATTTATTTTTTTATTTTTTATTGTTTTTTATAGTCTAAGAAACTGAGATTCAAGGAGGTTAAACGACTTGCCTTATAGGCTCATATTGAGTAAGTGGAAGAGCAAGAAAATGAACTGAACTTCCTAAAATATGCTGCACACTTAATGGGATCTGGATAAAAGAGAACAGCAATCCTGTTTCTAACATCATAATGGCTTTCATTGTAGTGAAAGAGTCCTTTGTGTCCATTAAATAACTTAATGACAATGAAGTTCATGGAAACTCAGAGCTTCTACCCTTCCAATTGTCCCAGGAAGTATTTGAAATATAGTCTGGCTCTTAACAATATTTATTCAGATGATATCATCAAAGGAGTGGTAGAAAAAGTTTCTGTATTCCTTAAGATAAAGCTGGGAGTTTTCTGCAATATTTATGTTCAGATAATATTATCTATTACATGCAGTAGAAAAGTTAGTAGACTTATCTTGGGTTTGAGAAATTCTAATCCACTTAAATTCTTTGCCTAGTATAGATGCTGATTGGTGGCACCAAAAAGATATATTCACATCTTCACCTCTGAAAGCTACCGATGTGACCTTCCTGGACAAAATCTAAGAAGATGTCATTAAATTATGGATTTTGAGATAAGAGTATTCTGATTACCAACTGGCCCATAAAGTCAGTGATAAGTATCCCAATATGAGCCATAAGTGAAGAAGAAAGGAAAATTGTGAAGAAGAAAGGAAAATTTTGAAGACAGGAAAATTGGGAGCTATGCTACCACAGGACAAGGAACAATCAGATCCACCAGTAGCAGTAAGTGAAGGAGCCTCCCACAAAGCCTTCAGAAGGAGCATGTCTCTGTCAATACCTTGATTTTGTACATCTAGCTTCCGGAACATGAGTTAATTTCTGTTGTATTAAGCTATTCAGTTTGTGGTAATTTGTTATGGCAGCAACTGCAAACTGATGTGTCTAGTATAGAAATTTAACTGAAATCCAAAAGTGAAAAATAAGAGCTATGATACTGACTCTAACAACTCTTCCTCTAACCCTAAACCCCAAGGCTAGGAAAACGAAATGGAGGGAAAGAGTGAGAGTGAAAAAGCAAGGGAGGGAGACGGGGAGAAAGCCTCTTGGCTAATGGGTGTGGGGTCCTCAGAGATTGCAGGAAGAATCCAGACTCTGTGGCAGATGAGCAGGCAGCTGCAGAAAGCTTATCAGGTAGCTTAGGGTCCATTCTCAGAGATGCCCTGTCTGAGAGTCTTTATTCCCTCCCTAACCTATCTATGCTTCAGGCCACAGGTGGTATTTTGTATTATTATGAATAATTTCCTCCAAAAATAATTTTAGCTTTCAACTTTAAAAATAGAATTAAACAAATAATGAAGATCTAATTCCACTGTGGAGATGGACTATGTGTGTGAGTTATCTCCTGAGGATATCACTGGGGAAGTTATGGCAGAAATGTCGTGGTTACAGGGTAGGCCCAGTTACAAGCCTGACAAGGATTTATTTTTGTTAAATAATTATTAAGGGTGTTTGTCCACATGAAATGTATGTAATATGGAATTACTAAAATTGTGCTTTCACAGAAAGTATCTTATTTGATCTTTACCAGAGCTGGATAACTCCAAGTATGTAAGGATCAGCATCATGAGCCCCCTTTTTATCCCTACTTATGACATAAGAATCTGGGTCTTTAGTGATTTCCTCTGGGTCATGAAGAAAATTATGGATGGAGCTGAGATTAAAATGGAGAAATACTGATTCCTGTTTCTATTATCAATATTGTTCTTATTTTATTTTTTTGTACCAGGGATTGAACCCAGGGGTAATTAATCACTGAGCCACATCCCCAATCCTTTTGCTATTTTGTTCTGAGCCAGGGTCATGCTAAGTTGCTGGACATTGGCTTTGAACCTGCTATCCTCAAGCTTCAGCTTTCTGAGTTGCTGAGATTACAGCTGTGTGACACCGTATTTAAAGCTAGGCGGTGGACAACAAGGTATGTAATGAATGAAGGTAGAGTTCTTGCTTCAGAAACATGGCAGTCTTCACAGAGAAAACAAACATGCAAAGACCTTCCTAACTTTAAAAACAAACTGAAATGTAAAGATATCCACACATAGCAAAAGGCCTGTGATGATACTCCTTAACAAGAATTTTCATGTAATCTAAATGGTGATTTTACCCTTTGTTTCCCAATTATCACCTTTTTTTTTTTTTTTTTTTTTTTTTTTAACATGGGATGGGCAGAAGTGGACCCAAGGAGATAGGCAGAGTTTGGAAAGGCAAGGGTTTGGCAAGCATGGAAATACAGGAGACCCCTGCATCTGAAGTATTCTCCTAGGTGGTAAGTAGGAACCATTAAATGGTGAATTTGTGGGTTTTCTGCAGTTATCCTGGATGTGTCAGGCAGTTTCAAGATCCAGAATTGTTACTACTGACCTTTAAGCCAGAGTAGATAACCACCCTCAGTGGCACCGGGGACCAGGATGGGAATTGTGTTTTACATTCAAATTCCTATTCCAACTCTACTCAAAGGCAAAGTCTATCCTTTTTTGTTTTAAAAAAAAAATCCCTGTGTCCAAATAAAGGCATTTGCCAGATTAAGGAATATGAATTAAAATGCAAACAAAATCTGTTGGATGGTTGAAATGCCCTTTATTAAAATAGTTTTAAAATTGCTTTCCATTTAATGAATTTTCTAGTTAAAAAGTTCCAAAACATATTTCATTTGAATTATTAATCTTGAAACCTTGGGTGTAGCCAGGTTTTGTGAGTGTGTGTGTATGTGTGTGTGTGTGTGTGTGTGTGTGTGTGTGTGTGTGTGTTAGCATCTGCATCCTGGAGCCACATGTTTCTCACAGAGATGGCAGAACATGATTGCTTTCTTTTCTTGGAGGATTTTCGTCTGGATTTCAAGAAACCAAAGCAGATCCCATTAAATAGGACACATTTGGGACCATTTCCACTGTTTCATTTACTATAAAATTTAACACCACTATCCTGATATTCTCTTAACAAATTGTACCTATATTCCTTTGTACTCTTTCTGTGGTATATAATTACCATGAGTGTACATAACAGTTTTATTTATCAGTTGAGGAAATGAATCCCTAGGGATGGTAAAAGGCAGGTCTAAGGTCACACATATGATAAATGAATTTGGTTAATTTTGAACTCCAAGTCCTCACATGCTTGCTATATCAGACAACCCTTTTTATTTTTTATTTTTATTTTTTGGACTCAGTTAAAAGGCCAAATGCAGCCAGAGAGTTAATAGAAATATTTGATACTTGACTGATTTGATTGTCAATATTTTATTTCATGCAAAGTAGCAATGGTATCATAACTAAATTGGAACACTTGTCTTCCTAGTGGTTTGGTTATGTTCATATGCTCAGCACTGTGATGATAATGGAGCTGGAAAAGTTGAGGCCTGAGTGTAATACGGCTAATTAGCTACAGGCTGGATCTTGGAATGTGCTTCAGTGTACTGCATATTACCTATGCCATGCTTTGTGTCTCCTTTTCTTTGAGTTCTTAGACACGTCTTGGCAAATTATCAGTTCTCAAAAGGAGCATTTGAAAATTGAAGGAAAGTTTCAAGTGTAACAATGGGGATTTAAGGAATCTGAAATGGCAAGCACAAAGAAAATTCTTCTGACAGTTTTAGGAGCTTTTTTGCTTCTTTAGCAAAATGTCCTTCTTTTAACCTTTGAGAGACTTAGAGAAGTATTAAAATAAAAGAGGTTTCCTTGATGTTTGATAGAGATTTATCATATAGAAGGTGTTTTAGAATGGCAGTGGTGGACTTTGCAGTTACTTAGAGGAAATGAGGCATTTCAATGTCAAATGGAAAACTGAGAAGACAGCTAGGGCAGGCAGCAATCTCCACTCTTGTCCTTTTCCGCAAGTCTGACTGGTGCTGAGCTACAGGGGTAGAAAGTGACAAGCTTCAGGAGTAGAAAAGCAGTATTGTATATGTGGGCCCCACTCCATATCTTGGTCGTCTTATATACCCAAGACATTCCAAGAGATTTTTAGATTCCAGGCTGATTCTCTGTAGTGAGTACCTTACAGTATGATTATAAAGAACATGCACTTTAGACCCAGCTCAACCACTTATGAACCCTGTGATCACATACAAGTGTTTATCCTTTCTGTTCTCTCCATATTATAAAAAGTTTTGCGTCTTTATTGCCATTCCTATCCCTTGTGAATTGGCAGAGCCTTGCTCCCACAATGCAGATTAAACACATTCTTACTCACTTTTCCAGCTGTCTTTGCACCAGGCACTGGAAGATGTGTTTCCATTCAATGGAATCCAGTGAGATCTCAGGATTAGAGACCTCTGAGATTCAAGGGAAGAAACTCTCCTTTTATATGCCAGGTTGATGGTAGAATTGCAGCCCCCTGGTAACTGTGACACAACAAGGCTGAGAAAGAAGCAAATCTGCAAAGGATGACATAATGAAGAGAGGTAAAGACCCAGAGTTTTTAAATTAGTGCAGCAATTTTCACACCTCTCTCTTACAACCATCTTTTTACTAAAAGAGACAATAATGGTTCTTAATGTGACACCAATTTTAGCTAGGTCTGCTGTAATTACAGCTAAAAGGATCACAACACAAGATACAATAATAAATATTTATAGGGTTATTGTGAGGGTTAAAGCAGAGGATGCATCTGAAATACAGTGTGTTTAAATATAACACGACATATGTAGATGCACCTAAAGATCCACAATGAATGATATTCATAATAAAGCATTTCTCAAGTCTGATCATTGCCCTCCCACAAAACTATTGGCTCAGTTTTGTTTTGTTTTTTTTTTTCTAACCCTGTTGAAACTGGTTAGGATCATATCTATAAGAAGATTTCACAGAGTTGACATATCGAATATAATGCTTGAATTATACTAGAATTTGTGTTTCTTTATATGAACCAATGTCTATTCAGTCATAATAGCTCAGTGCACAGTCCTGACCTTCCTGGAGATTGGCTGCCTGATCATCAGCCCAGATTATGATTGCCATGGCTACTCACTAGGTTCAATTTCTCTTTGCAATGAAACCTCCACCGGTGGCCTGGCTTCTACTAGATATTTCTGGTGTCAAGAATGCACTGGAATCCTCAGCATGCCAAAGTGGCACTCCTCAAGGTAAAGCCATTGGTATTTTGTGCTGAAATGGGAACTGTATGTTTCTCCCTGCTTAGTGTCCCATTTAAACATAGGAGCCTCAAGGTAACTTTACAGGGGTTCAACATGTTATAGGAATGTTAATAAAAATAAAGACCCTTATTATTTTAGTCAGCTTTTTTTTTTTTTTTTTTTTTTTTTGCTGCTGTGACCAAAGACCTGACAAGAATAATTTTAGAGGAAAATTTTATTTGGGGGCCCACCGTTTCAGAGGTCTCAGTCCACAGATGGTCAACTCTGTTTCTCTGGGCTTAAGTGGGGCAAAACATTTTGGCAAAAGAGTGCGGAGGAGGAAAGCAACTCAGAACATGGCCTCCAGGAGCCAGATAGAGCATTCAACTCTCCCAGAATAAAATATATACCCTAAAGGCATGACCTCAGAGGTCTACTACCTCCAGCCACACCCTACCTGCCTGTGGTTTCCACCCCATTAATCCCTATCAGCAGTTTAATGCACTGATTAGTTTAAGGCTCTCATAACCCAATCATTTCACCTCTGAATGCTCTTGTATTGTCTCACATATTAACTTTTGGGGGATACCTTATATCTTAAAAATCATAACACTTAATTTTGTCATGTTCTGCCAAACATATATGTGCTAATCATATATATATGTTATCATATTTATATATATATTATCATGTTTGCCTAGTCTTAATTCCTTTGGGGCCTGTGCTTAAGAACAGTTAGGAGAAGTGACTATCATCCTAATATGGCATCTTCTCTTCAGATCTACTGACTGGTATTTGACCAGTTGGTCAAATTTATCTGTTTCTCTTTCTCTGTCCTAATTTCCCAAGGACTAATATAATTGGGACATCCTTTTCAATCAAACTAGCTGTTTTCAGAATCAGGGGAAACTAAACCATGCACAGAGCTTGGGTTTAGTTTGGGGACCCCCTTTCCCACCATCTGATTTCACTAACTACCTAGAATTGTCAAACAGAAAGAAACTTGTCACCTATTTTCTTCCCCCCTCTTGCCATTAAATAGGATACATTTTCTCAATTCAGACTTAAGAGAACCTTATTTTTCTACAAACTTCACATCATATTTTCATATGTTTTCCTAAATAGTTTCTCTGCAAATAGTAGCACACTTTAAAGACAGGCTTAATCTAATGATTAAAAACTCCAGTGTCCTGAAATGATCCCAAGAGTTGGGCTAAATCCCTTGTACTATAGCATGAAATGAAATTATTCTCATTTGTTCCATTGTGAAGACAGGCCAGCTTCTCTACCATTCCTCTCTGAGCTAATGTCATTTTCTAAGAAAATGAAAGATTATCCATCAGATTTCTGATAGATTACATGAATGGTATGAATCTATATCATGTACAACCACAGAAACAAAATGATATACCCCATTTATGTACAATGAATCAAAATGCAGTCTGTAAAAAATAAATAATTTTAAAAACAATGGGGGGAAAAGCATTTAAAATGAAAAAAAAAATTCTAAAGATCTTAACTACTTTTCCTCTCACCATTCTAATTTCCCCAAAAGTCTTATTAGCTTCTCTGAAAGGTCTTCATGTTCTCTGATGCCTTCTGTGCAGATAAAGGGACTCCAGTTCAGTGATTTTTCTTTATTAGTCCTCCTTTCTTGTGTTTGATAATTATTGGTGCCCATTCCTTGTGCTTTCTTTAGTATTTCTATTCTGAATCTAACTCACTAAAGTTTGATGCTGGTCTTTCTCATGGAGAGTCTGTCAATGTTAATAAAGCAAATATTGTCCTCGTGAGATGACTGTGGTCTTCCTGTCTTCCAACCAGACGACGTTTCAGCCCTTTGGAGACAACATGGTGGGGATGTACACATAAACCTTTCTGTAAAAATGCATTGAGTAAAACTAGTGGGACTCATACAAGTTCCAAACCTAAGGGGGAAAAAATTTAGGACATTTGCAAAATCATTACTAGAGGAAACTCTCTTTAGAATAACTGACTTTATAATACATTTAGAGCATATTTTTCTTACTGTGTGGGTGGCTTTTTATTATTGCCACACAGGCTCTGTGATGGTTAAATGCCATGCTCTATAGAATTTGTTTGTAGAAATAAATGAATAGGAGCAGAGAAGAAAAGAAATAGTAGCACTGAGAGAGCCAAAAAGGTTATATGTGCAAAGCTGTTTTGGGTGTGGATCAGGCAACTCGGTCAATGAAGTCCAGATGTCTGAAGACTAATCTAGAGGATAATGTTTTCATCTTAAATGCTATCTTATAAAATTTCTGAACTTCCCTGTTGAGCTGACAACATGATAGGACAGACAACACCCCCTACTCAATTTCCTTCTATGAAATTTAATTTAAAGGGTGGAGAAAGTTCTAGGAAAGAAACTGGAATCAAAACAAGCCATGACTTCTAAGAATAGGGAGAGGTCTCAAATATGGAAATTTCATGAGCTGTCTCTCCAGGAAAACTACTTTACATAAAGCCAAGTGGCAAATGTGTAAGAAATATAGGACTCTGTAAATTCAGAATTGGTAACTCTGGTTTCAGTAGATGACCTAGACTATTATTAACAAGATCAACCATTCAAATTATAACCATTTAAAACTACTTCTAGAGATAGATTAGACATTATTTAATATACTTATGGGGATAAATAATAAAGAATAGTATCAAATAATTATAGGGATATAGGATAAAGATGGTATTAAATGTATTTTTTTTTAATTTAAACTAAAAAAGAGAAGTCTTTATCAGATGGCATCCCACCTGTGATCTGTTGGATCACAGGTCCAACAGATATCATATTTTTGTATTTTCAGCAATACATGAATTTTATAAAATGTATTAAGTCAGATTATTTTGCCCCTTGCAGTTAGTTTTTTTTCTATGAGTAAGAGAAAGGCCTGATGTTGTGGGGTTTAGCGCTGGGACCAAAACAGAGAGGCAATGTTGGACTGCATCTCTACAGCTGAAGTCAACAAACGGAACTGAAGCCAGCACAGATGGACCAGTAACTGAGTTGAAAATAAGACATGAACTAACTCCCCTAAAGTCTAGGTTTTACCATCTGGTGAAAGTTTGCTTTTTCAGTAAAGGTCTTATTATCATAGAACTTATTTCCTGATACCTCCCTTTTGTTCAGAGCAGTGATGCTACACCCAAACACCTTCCCCTCTTCACCAACTTCATGAGAACTCCTACTACATAGACCAGTTGGGTTTGAAAAGGTAATAAAAAGGTATGATCAAGAGAAATTTGACATTGTGTCAATATTTCTGAGCCACTGATAAATACCCTTAGTTCGATGATATAATGGGAATGGAAAATGATCACAGAGACTAAATAATTAGAGATACTCCCTTTATTATATAAGGGAAACAGAAAGCAAAAGGGTTTCTTTGCCTCAAACCTGCTCAGCTCTCATCTGGAAGACTCTTATCTGTGACTATAGAGTAAAATAATAAGCAATATATCCAAGTGATCGAGTAACAATAATCTAATCACAATCCCTTCTCTAATATTCTACATGCCTATCTACTCATGGAGCTCACCATCTTTGGAAAGACTAAACAATACTTGAAAGTCAAGTGAAAATTTCCTATGTAGCAATGTCAGGCAGAGAATAAAAAAAAAAAATCACTGCTCAGATGTTCTTTTACAGGCAAACATCCCTATGTCTTTTTATTATGCTAACAGTGACCCAAATTGTTATTTCACACAGTTGTGAGGACAACACTGTGATATTTTATTCTATGAGCTATCTTTTTTCAGTTAGTTATAAAAGAAGAGAGAAGATGAATCAACTAAATAATCAACCACTTAAATGACATTGATGAGGTGCCTCCGATATGCCAGCCACTGTGCTGGAATCTGGGGAACCGGAGGAATCAAACCAAATCCAGATGTTGTAGTGGCCAAAAATATAACAGAGAGCAAACTGTGGTAAGAGTCACGATGAAATTTTGAACCAGACAGAAACGGGAGAAAAAAACAATTTTCCTATGCAATGCAAACAGTGACTTTTCACCAAAAACTCCTTTATTTAGACTTAGACTATTTTTTTTTTTTTTTTTTTTTTTTTTTTTTTTTAGCATAGGAAGAAGTAAGGGCTATTCCATACAAAGAATCTGGGCAAGTGGATAAATAAGACTGTGGAGCATTTAGGAGACTATCAGCAGTTTGAATTGATTATAGTTACAGTGTGGAAGAAATGGTGAGAAAGGCCTGAGAACAAAGGGAACTAGATGCACCCTAAGAGGGCCTTAATTGCATCCCAGGGAGGATAGGAGACTGGGAAAATCAGAGCCTGTAGCACAGAGGACTCTGAGCTCAAGTGGAGGGTGGCAGGTTATGACCCTTGGATTGAGGCTGTGATGGTGGAGATTTGCATTACTAAGGATCTGGCAACTGGTTCAGAAGAGGAAGTGCCGTGAGTGACTCAGACTTTTGAAGAAAGTCACCCTTACACAGGCAATCCTTAGATTTCTGATTTAATTCCTTTTGTTTTCAGTTCTGAACCTGTCATATTTTGAGATTGAAACAAGTTTCCTTCACTTTTGAGACTGGAAGAGTTGAGAAAGAATATGAGCAACCAGGGAGATGAGATGGTTGGAGACTGGTCAGAAGAGGAGCCCAGGGCCATCTCTTTGAAGGACTCCTCAGTGATCAACTGAGGCTAAAGGGTGGGTGTGGTGGTGGCTGTTAATGCAGTATGAGTTTGAGTTGGGTAGACAGATGTTTACCAATTTGCTTTGAGAAATCCAAGCCCTAGGGAATAGTTGGAAAAAGTCACCAGGGACCACTAACCTATGACAATGGTTGATTGCCTTGATAACCATCTTTCAGCTTCACAGATGTTTCCAATGATAGGAAATGGGGAAACATAAAGGCCATGTGCCTAATCAAGTCCACACTTAGCTAAGCTGGGAACAATGTACAGTGCCTTTTTACAGCCTCTATTGTGATTCTTGCTAGGAGGGTGGGGAAGGCTTGATACTAAAACCTCTCCATTTCAAAACACCAGCCTCATACTCCTGTTGAAATCTCATACCAGGGAAACCAATCAGACCCTCCTGATTGGAAGAGGGTGCTAACATTCTTGTACTAAGTACTTGAGTTAGTAGACATTGCCTTTTGCTTTAGAGCTTCCTGGAGAGAGGTATTTACTCTTCTGAGAACACAATGCTTCTAACCTCTCCAGTCAACCTGAAAATACCATCTCGAAAATTTGTGACATAAAATGGTATGGTCTTTTTGACAGTATCCTCTGTAGCTTAGTGCAGGTGAGTGAAAGAGAAAAAAGACAACGCTAACGTGCCAGAAATTGGTAAGATTTACAACCTTACTCCTCAGTATGATCCATGGACCAGCAGAATACAGTATCACCTGAGAGCATAGAAAAGCAAATTCGTGGGCACCACCCACACCTGCTGAATCAAAAACAGCATTTTAACAAGATTTCCCAGATGACTTCTGCACAATCTGAGAGTCAGATGGATGGCTTCCATTTGGGATAGGGAGCCCAGAAACCTGTATATTCTTTTAGGCAAATGTTCCTTTCAAGATATGTTTTTGATTTTTTGCCCCACTCTAAAATAAATGCCATTATTATTATAATTATCAGCATGTATAAAACTCTTTAATAGTGTGATAAGCCTAAATCCTTCCTACAGAATAGTTTCTAAATAATAAAAGATAATATGAATGATAAGGAAATCACTTATATAGACATAGTTCTCAAAATGAAAACAGTAGGACATATGAGATACAGTTACTCATGTGTTTTTATCTTCAGGCTTTGAACACAAGATCTAGAGTCCAGGACTAATATAGCTCCATAATTTTGAAGTTGTGTGTCAACTGTATATGATATAAATATATCTGTGATAACACAGTTCCTGATAATACCACTGAGGCTTATTACCTACATTCACAATTAAAGTACTAAATATCAGTTTGAGGTTAATAAAACTTAAACCTAATTTTCTTCCCAGTTAAAAAACACCACTGAATTCTATTCAAGGGCTCCAGATTGAGATTGCCTGTTCTACGTGGTTAATCTAGAATACTATGAGATGTGCTTCAACTTGACCTTGCTCAGAGGTGGGTGAGGGCACCCAGAACTGGCTCCACGTCCTCAAGTGCATGGTGAAGGAAGGGTAAGGGACTTGCTGTCCTTCCACACCTACAAGTGTCCAAGCCCTGCCCCACTGGGCTGAATTGAATGGGGACTTTGGAATACTTTCGTGTTTTCTTCATCAGATCTGTTCTCTCAAACTTTGTCACAGGAATATTTACAGATGGAGTTTTGTTTATCATTTTCTATTTCACCTTTATTTACTTGGGACTTTGGAAATCTCATTTCAGTTTTGATTTTGTAGTCTAATTCAACTAATGGTATGACTTGAACAACAAAAAGTACAGACTCAACTGGTTATTTGTATATTAAAACCATTATGTACAAACAGCACAATAATGAAAAAGATAAGGCAACATGATGTTGAGACAAACATTTCACCCTCTCAGTTGATTAATTTTAGATGAAAAAGGAAAAATAAACAAACAAAAACGGAACCTGGCATGTAGTAAGCATAAGACAAATATTTAATGAGTAATCAAGGTATCAGAAAGAAAAATATTCATAATGACTTTCTCTAATAGCTACACCTAAATGACTTGCAATATTCCTCTTATCAGAAGGAATTCCTTAGAATAAATGAGTTGAACTGAACACTCCTTCAAGTTTCTTTAAGCAGTAAGATTTGATAATTTTATTATAAATGGATAGACCTGGGAGTCAGAAATAGTCTAACCTCATGTTCAGAGGGTGGTTTTGGCACTGGCAGCTATGAGATCATCCAGAACAACAAAAGCATTCCCATTAACAATATTTTAGACATTCTGGGAAATGCGTCCATTTATTTCTCAATTTAACTTGTCTTAATAGCAACATTTGAATATCCATGAACAAAATTATTATCAAACACCAGTAGAAATAGTTTTATACTAGATAGATGTTGGAAATGAACCAGTTCAAATTGCTGCTATCTTTATCTTGTCTTCGTAATGTGTCTTCAGATGAAATTTAAGAGCTTTGATGCTGTTATTTTTATTTCATTGTGAATGTTATCAAAGTAGGTAATATTTATTTGCATTGCTTTGGAGTGATTTTTATAGTTCTCATCCTGTTTGATGGGCAGCCTGCAGCCAGAGCTCATGGAATTCTTTGCTGAAGTGAATGAGGTCCTCTCATCCCAAGGAGTTTTATTGAAGAGGTTCTTTCCAGGGTCCCTCAGTTTAAACGCACAACATGACCCACTACAATTTCTAAACCTCTATCTAGGTTATGGGCAGAGTCAATGAATTTTGCTCCAGTTCATCCCATTAATTGTATTCTGTATATTTTAGCAGAAATTCTTTCTCCAAACTAGAATTTCTCAAAATAATCTGATTCCAGGTGCTACTCTCTCAATAAGCCCCTTGGAAAACATGGTTCTGGGATTGTTACATTTGAAAAACTGGACACACTGTGTCTTTGTCTTAGTAATTCACTACTATCTTATAACATTAGACTTACAGTAAAGTATTATAGTAGACTGTTGGTGAAGATGAACACTGGGCAGACGCAGAAGAGACTCTACCCCACCCTCAGACTAGAGATATTGAATTAAGTTTCTATTCAGATACAAAACAAAAAAGAGAATATTTCCAAGTGACACAACCAGGTAAGAGAACTGAGAGAATGTGTATCAGCTCATACAGCAGCTATGGAATTTAAAAATAAGCACCCTTTTGTCCATATTATTCTCCCTACTCTATTGAAACTATTGTCAAAATACACTGATTTTCTTTTTAAAAAGCACTTTACTGCCATCTATCAGGAAATTTCAGGAATGAGTATATAAATTCTTGGTGTCTTATAGGTGTATGTCCACTTTGGGACTTGTACAGTGCACAGTCTGGACAGTGGTACAAGGGAGGCTTGAGAATCCTGAGTCCATCGGGGAAGGAAAAACTGGGGAGCAATTGCTACTACTAGATATAGCCTTAGGTTCTTCCCCAGGTGTGATTATTGATTACACTCCCCTCCCACTCTCAAAAGCTTACCTGTTTGGAAAAATAAGCTATAAAAATTATCTACCGAGGAGATAGAACATAGAAGAAGTGTTTTCAGGCTTATAAGAAAAGAGAAGACTCATCGTAGTCCCTATGGTCGTTTCTCTGCTCATGCCCCCTCTTCAGATACCATTTCAGTTCATGTACATTCTTCTCCCAATGCCAGTTTCTCCATCTTTGGCTGGAACATTTCTCTGGCTGCTGAAACCCACACTCTCAGGTGTGTGGAAGGCCAGAAGAGCTGGGCCTAATGCTTTTTGTCAGCATCTCTCAATCTGCTACTGATTTGATTTGATATGTAAATGCCCAGTTCCCTTGCCCCTCAGGTGAGATGATGCTGAGGCATCTGTTCAATGCTGGCTCTGAGAGTTAACCAGGGAGATTTAATTCCAGTTGCCCACCATGAAAACTTGCTTGTTAATAACCCTTCACTGACTACTTCACTTCCCTATCTCTCTTTCCTGCTTCCATACTGGAGTTTCCTATGGTCTCCCCCCAGATAAATGAATCATAATTTTTCTTGACTTAGAGTGGGCTTCTGAAGGCACTCAAACTCAGCCACTCCCCATAAAGTGGAAGACTCAAAAAAAAGCTCTCCATTAAAAATTAGGTGCCTTTCCACTAAATTTCCCACTCCATGAAAGTGAATTAGAAAATGCTGTCTGCTAACCAGAGGGGAAAACAAGATAGTTTACAGGTACTCAGGGGACTGAATGGAGAGTTGCCAGAATGACATACCCGTCTATGCCAGGCATGGGATTGAGATCCAAATTGGCATGATGCAGAAACTGACAGAACAGTGAATACAGGATTTGCAAAACCCCTAAGTCTACGACAAATGCAAAGATGAAACTATTCTCTATGATGTATTCACAAACAAGGGAGATAGGATACCCAAAGGAAAACAGCTTCACGAAAATTAGCTGAAATAAGTATTTCAAAATATATGTGAAAAGGAATCACCAATAAGTAAGAATCAGGGTATAGCACAAGTCAGAGATATAAACTTTACTTATATAGTTGATTCAAACTACGTACATTCATAGATTTTATCAAATATTTAAACTATATTCATATAGTATATGTGTTGTATACTAATAGCATAAGTACTTAGAATATATAAGAACTATGCAAATATTTAAATTATCAGAAAAAGATATAAAACAAGTATGTATAAAATATAAAGAAGGTATGTGAAAAAATAAGACAATGAACAATAAGAAAAACAAATAGGGTATTTGAAAAATAAAAGTAGCTAATAGAAGTCTTAGAAGTTAATAATAAATTCATTAAAAATTTTTAAAAAGGTGGATTACATAGGGTTTTAGTCCTTACCGAATAATATAAAAAATTTAATGACAAGCAACTGTTTAACTAAAATATTTGTGATATGTAAATGTTGATGTGTAGAATACATAAGAAAACCTCTATAAGATACTAAAAAAGAGAACTAGAAAAAACAGAAAAAGGTATGAATAGATTGATAATCCAAGATTTTTTTTGCTAGTAAACATTAAAGAAATGTTCAACCACACTGGAAATTAGGAGTATATAGGTTTTTTTTTTTTTTTTAATGTGTTACATTTAACTCCTTACACTAGCAAAATTCAAAATATCTGATATCATCAGGTATTGGGAAAATATGACAAAACAATAAAAGAGAGAAAAAGAAAGAACCAGATAAATTTGGCCCACTGGTTACACTGCATTCAGTAGCTATGAAGAGAAGAAGCCAGACAAGGATGATGGTTGCCTTTCCTAAGTCATCTTAAGCCCGTGCCCCAATGGAATTTAGTCTGGAGAGGTGTGAGAATATTCATAGGGTTAGCATACATATATTTGGCAGAAAGGTAACAGACAAAAAGGTCTTAAAATTTATTTTATTAATATTCATGTAACCTATTGGGTCCTCAGTAAAGTACCTTGAGACTCAGATGACATTAAGTAGGGAGAAACATATGGTCCCCATTTCTGCACAAGAGTCATGACTTTAGAGTTAAAAGAACTCTAGCGTGTACCACTTTGGCATGTCGAGGATTCCAGTATCTTCAGGACAGCAGAAGTGTCTGGTAGAGGCGGGGCCACCACTGGAGGTGGCAATTGCTTAGGAAGAAGAGTGTGATGCACTATCGACAGATGAGAAATGGATACGACTCAGGTGCCTATTGTGAATAGGCAAGACTGACTGGATGAATAAAGAAAATAAATGAATGAATGAAGAAACTGTGGTCCATATACACAACACAGTCTTCTCTCCTATATATTTTCTGAGTCACGGGCTGAAGATCTTCCTAAGTGGTGAGTTGCTTGTCTCTTGTTCCTTCCAAGATTTTCTCTGATTTTTATTTAACAATTTAACTATGATAGGTGCAGGTAAAACTCTCTTTTGAGTTTATCTCATTTGGTATTTTTTGAACTTTCTTAATATGTACATTAGTGATTTTAATCATGTTTGTAGAGCTTTCAACCTTTGTTTCTTCAAATATTATTTTGTCCCTTTTCTTCTTCTTTTCCTTCCACAACTTCCACTATGCACATGCTGCTTTATGGTGTCCCAGAGTTGTGAGGCTTTGTTTTTTTCTAATTTTTTTCTTTCTCTTCCCTAGACTAATCCTTTTACCACTTCGGATCTGCCATTGAGTCCATCCAGGAATTTTTAAAATTTCAGTTATTATACTTTTTGGCTCCAGAATTTTTATTTGGTTCATTTTATAATTCCTATAACTTTATGGTGATGTATTATTTACATATTTCCCTTTAGTTCTTTAGATGTGGTTTCCTATAGTTCTTTATACATATTTTTAAAAATTAAAGTCATTTATCTATAATATTCAATGTCTGGGTTTCTTAAGGAGAGTTTCTATTCAGGATTTTTTTTTTCCCCCTGTGTGAGGGCCTTACTTTCCTGTTTCTTTGTGACTCTTATAAGTTTTGGTTGAAAAGTGGGCATTTTAAATAATGTAATGTGAAAACTCTAAAAATGTGATTTTTCCTTTTCCAGAGTGCTGTCTATTGCTGTAGTTGTTGTATTGCTTAATGTTCTTTCCCTGGACTGATTCTCTAAGGTCTTCACATTTTGTAGTGTGTGGCCTCTACAGTATCAGCTCAGTTAGCTTCCTAATCAGCTGATGTATGGTTGGACACAGGTTTAGTTAAATGCTTTGAACCAGCAAGTCTCCCAACATTTGTCAAGTGCTGTGCCTGTGTGTGTTGGGCATGCTTTGACACTCTGGAAGGCAGCTTAGGACTTTGCTTGAGGCTTTGCTTTCTGCATGTGCAGAGCCTCAAGTTTAACCAAGGTGAGAGATTTGGGATTTTTTGCATCTTCATGGTCATAGACTTCCAGACTCCCAAGAATGTGTTAGAGGTTTACAAAGCCATTATAGATAATCATTTCCCATCTTCTTTATTCTTCATATTATTATTATTTTTCTCAGATACTTATTATCTCCATTAATGCCTACTCAGGCAGCTTTGGTATTAATTGTCATTGATTGTTTTTGATAATTGCTCTATGGGAATGCTGATCACAGACAGTAAGATCTGAATCAGGTTAAATTAAAAAAAAAAAAAAAAAACAAACAAAAAAACACAGAATTGAGATTTTCAATTCAGGGAGCTGCTATCCAGGTAAAATAATGACAACTTTTGGGTGATGAAACTTTTCAGCATACTTCAAACTCATTCCTCCCTTTCTGGATGATTGATGTGTGCTTGGTTTTCAAAGTGCTGGGGTTCTGAAGATGCTTGTTTTCAAGGCTGCTTTGGAACTGGGAAGAGAGAGATGAGATTAGAGCAAGTTAAAAATACCATGAGGCGCCCAGTTCTTAACAGAATTCAATAATTTTATCAAATAAATACTCTTCAGCATATTACAAGTCTTTACTTAATTTTTAGTGTTCAAAAAAAGTTAAGTTTTGACAACCTTGCCAGCATTTTCACCTCCTTTATGGAGGAACTCAGTTTCAGAGACCCTTACTCCATCGTTCTAGAATTTAAAAATTGAGAATTATAGATTTTTGAATCATCCAACTTCTGCTATTTGACCATGTATGACTTATAAAAGACTATTTTGTATTCCTTGAAGTAGCATATTCTATTATGCTTTAATCTGAATCCATTTGTAGGCAAAAAACTATAGTTCAATAGTGTTGACTCTGATATTAGAGTCTACGTGCTTCTAAGTCAGTGAAAATAAAGGTGGAATCTCTGTTCTAGTTCATTGAAGTTTCTTCCTCCTTTATTTGTTTCTTTTTTTCTATGTATTCTGCATTTTCATCTTAACAATCTGGCCTAGAATTCACTGGATCTTGGTTTAGGGACCATTTTTAACTGCATGGGACAATCTTAGTGTTTGCATTAGCACCTGTTCTAAGTTTTCTATTACTGGCCTTATATGTCAGTTTGCTTCTCCAGTCCCTTTGTCAAAGGTAGCTGATACTCTCTAAATGTTCATTCTTATTTCAAATGCTGGCTGCTTAGTGTTTGTGCACATGCTTGCTGGGTGGAGGTACCTGCCTTGTTTCCATGATCTGTAATAAAGTGCACTCTCTGCCAAGCCATGAAGGTGGGAAGCATTATATATTCTGCCTGGCAGAAAAAGTTACTTCCTGATTAGCATCAGACCTGAAAATAAATTTCCCCCTGCACAGCATTTCCTGTGTTACATGATTATTCCTTCTTCAGCTCAACACAGGAAGAAACTTTGTCATATTTGCCTTTTTTTTTTTTTTTTTTTTGCCTGTGTTTTATAGTGTACAGGTTTTAATTACCTAATTTGAAAGGAAATCCTCCCCTGACCCTATACTCTCTGCTGAATCAAGTCCAAACCCTTTAAACTGGGATTTGCCTATTGCTGCTTTGTCAATAACTAGTAAAGTGCCTAGAACATAGTAGGTGTTCAGAAAAAAAATTTTGTTGAATGAATTAATTACAATACTACCTTTTTAACTTCGTTCCCTTTTTAATAATCAGGTCATGCTCTGAGTTCATTTTTCTTCAGTTCCTCAACTCTCCATATGCTTTTTACATTCTTTTTCTTATAAAATTTCTCCCATCTGTAATATCCATGTGCCTGTCCTATCTATAGAAACTGCATGCCTTCTTCTAGCCTCGTTCTATACTCCCTGACAGTGCTAATTGCTTCCAGGACACCTTATGTGTGTCTTCATTTTGCCTATCACTTTAGTCTATCGGTACTCAAATCAGTTGTAAATATTGTCACATACATGCTCTGAATCAGGCATCTCATGAGGCATTTCAGATCCCTCAGCTTCATTGGTCCTTTAGCTCCATCCCTGCTGAATAGAACTGCTCTCTGTGGGCTCAAGCACACTCTGGCAGTGCAACCAGCTAGTCTTCCACCTGGTGCTCCCGTTTAGTCCTTTTCTCCTCCTGTACTGAGTCCTCCCTATGGATGCCAAAGCATTAAATACTGCAGGAATCTCATTGGTTTCCAAACATGCACAGCAGAGATATGAGTCACTTCAGGCCACACAGGCAAAATTCACCAACAGAGGATAGAAACTAGTAAATAAATCCTTCCATTATTTTGCACAAGGATGTACTGTACTAAAAAATATTATTCAGATGACCTTCAAAAAGACTGTGGTGTGAGATCAAGCAGTCATTCATATTTGATTGCTGGCAGTAGGTAGCTCCATAACATATTTTTCTGTTCCTTTTTTCATCCCACTATGCCTTTTGCCCCTATGCCCAGAAATATTAATGCTTAATAAATATGCACTTAAGCCCTTGCCATAAGGTTTGCTATCTGGGAAATTCAGACAATAACATAATATCTACCTGCCCTTGTGCCAAGAATAAAAAGAATAAAATATCATTCCTGCCCTAAAGGTTCTTATTGAAGAAAAGAAACATAAGCATTAACTATAATTAAATAGGCTCTGACATCATTGAACTGTGAACTGAAGTACTAAGGGAATATGTATGAAATGACATTAAACTGTGCTACTAGACATAGGCTTGAAAGATTCAAAATGAATATAGAACTGAATGGGTCTTCAAAAAATGAGGGGACTCATGCCAAACGGGTAAAAATTAGGTGAGAAAGGACAACCAAGACTAAGGGAGTATCACGAATTCAGAGAAAAAGAGGTGGAAAAGTTTATGATTATCTATTTAATCATTTATTTCCTATCTGATGTAAGTTCTTTGTTCCCCACATTTTTATTGTTGCATTTTAGTTGTACACAGTGCTTTGTTGCTACATATTTGTACATGCACACAATATAACAATATAATTTGGCCAATATCACTCCCCAGCACTCCCCTCTTCCCTCCCCACCCCTACCCCCCTTGGCTCCTCTCCTTTACTGCTCTCCCTTTGATATTTAGGAGATCCACTCCTACCTTTGTTTTTCTTTTTCCTCTCTAGCTTCTGCATTTGAAAGAAAACATAGGACCCTTAACATTCTGAATGTGACTTATTTCACTTAACATGATGGTCTCTAGTTATATCCATTTTCTTGCAAATGTGGTAATTTGATTATAAGTTCTTGAAAGTGAAGACACAAATATTATGCAGTTTAGGAGAACTTATTCTTTCTTTCATTAATTCCATGAAAATTTGCAAAGTGCCCAGCACTTAAAGGTACCTGTTGTTTGTGTGTGGTCTGAGTTCTTAGCTGCCTTTTACAAACTGAAAAGTAGCATGAATGTGCAAGTGTTGTATGCTATCCCATAGCAGATGCAAATTTGTTTCTTCCTTAGTTTGAAGGAGTTTTGAATTTAATAATGAAAAAAATAAAATGTTTGTGTACAGAATGCATCTCTGCAAGTCAGCCTTGCAATAGTTGCTGGCAGCATTTCTGTGAGCAGGCATTCTTGAGGTCTAGATTCCCAGGACTAGAGAAACTACTAGAAGGATATGGAGAGTTTCAGGGCAAGGGTCAAGATATTGAAATGTTTTGTGCCCACTGTTCACTAATCTGGTGTCTTGTGAACCTGTGGCCATATTTTACTTTATCATTCTATGAAAATAAGATGTATTCTTTAAAAATAAATTTATGTAACAATTTCTGGGTGTCTAACATTTGCCAGCATGGTGTTAAATGATAGAACGGGGAAGGCAAGTCAATTTATTCCCTTTTGCCAACATAATAGATTGGTGATGGATGCCTTGAGTCTAGTGATGAAGGATTTTAAGTGAAATCAAGTTGTCCCTGGTGAGGGAGAAGGATGGTGGAACACATTTGCTTCACATTTGCTCTCCCCCTTCCTTGGGAGTGTGGGATACATAAAGGCATTTGCTTTCTCAAGCTAAGAATGTAGTGATGCTGCTTATGGCTGGCTAAATCATATCTCTTAACAAACTGGCCCTGGAACTAGAATGCGGGGCACCCCTCAATAATTCAAACTCTAAGAGGCAAGGTGGAAGGTATTTCAGAGACAGCAACTTCTCTGTAGTAAATGTTTGGAAAATATTGTACAGAACTAAAAGTAAGTGAAAAACACAGACATTATCCAAGTCTTTTAAAACTTATTTCCCAGTGTATTCCTTGGTTCTCACTGCAGACTGTTTCTGTATTATTGTTTCTCCTTCTGGATTTGTGCCCTCAACCTCCCCTGGGAGAACAGAGGTTCCACAGAGACAAGAGTGAAAATCTCTTGATTCACTCTCCCCACCCACACTAGTAGAGGGGTTTTGAATAAATCAGCAAAGAACTAAATTAATCTAACCTCATTTCCCCATAGTATATAGTCAATCAGCTTCAGTAGTAGAAAAGTTTGGGGGAGAAAAAAAACCAATAGGTAATTCTGTTTCAACCTCAAGGGAATCTCATGGACCTAGTATGGGCTTTACTGGATGTTTACTAGCAGGATTTTTGCCAAAGGGAGGTTCAAAAATGGAGAGAATCAAATTGATTAAATTCCAGCTGCAAGACTCACAAAATCATGGAATATTGTGGTGATATAGAGGCTTACTGAACTTGAACTACATGGATAATTTAAAACAACAACAAAAAGCTCATTTGCCTTGATAGTGGGGCTAACAAATCAGCTAGCTGGGTTGTGCAGGGTCCAGGTTCACTTTGGCTGGGTCACTCAAGCAGCTTCCTGCCCTTTGCAGAATGTGGAGGCTGGTGGGCCCTGCTCTGCCTCCTGGCTGGGCAGACAGAGTGTTTTTGGTTTACACCATGAACTTCTCAGCTCAAGAAAGGGCAAAAACTTGGATGGAGCCAACAGAAGGATGATTGCCTTTGGTTTGATTCCAAATGACAATCAGTGTAGCATGGCTACTGATGGAAAGGGATTGCAAAAGGTAGAGATACATTGATAAGATAATGACATAATTTTGTAGTCATTTGGCACTTGGCCAGGCCAGCAGGCGCTCCACAATGAATCATGATTGTAAGTCTGCAACTGCTGGAAAGGCATGCGAAAATGGGCATTTTCACCCTGGCCAAATGAAAATGCCCTCTTCTCCTTGCCCTTTCTTTTCTTTATTGTTCCCTTTTTATCAACACCGCTCCCCACCCCCGCAATGCAGCATAATATTTTTACAAATGTCTAGAACAGACATGTGCATAGACTCCATTTCTAAATTTGAAGTGTTCTTCCCCAGTAATCGTCACTAGTGCATCAATTCCACAAACGTACTGACAAAGGAATTCATGTATGAGAGAGGCATGGTGTGTACCCTCTGCGTTCTTAAAGTCTTGTCAAAAGGAGAATGCATTAAACACTTAATAAGAACTGACTTGAAAATCATAAGAATCTAAAGCTTCTACTTTCCTTTTGCAAGTTTGTTGTAACTTAGTTGATAAATTCTTGCCTTATAATCAGAAAGTTGCTCATTCCATTGGTTGAGAAGAGTTAAGTGAAAATATTCATCTTCCATTGAATAAGATGAATGCTCCTCACAAACTGGATCCTCAGTTGGAGGGATGGAGAGGTAGGCAGGCAAGTGTGGACATGTACAGCTGTGAGAGGTTTTGGAAGAGAAAGTTGAGCAAGAAATATCTATAGACATCAGCAGTAAACAGGCTGCAGTAGATTGAATGAATGTCTCCATCGTTTTCTCTCTTCCAAGTATCCATTTACTTTACAGTGTGATCTCACAGTTTCTCTCATCGCTTCCCTACTGTCTCACCTTATCCCCAGCCATGAAATTTTCTTTGACTGACGATAGAAGGCTGTACAAGCAATAGTTAAAGTATCTTACATGTGTATCTCATTCTGTTCTGCTTTTGCCATCACCACATAAAGAACCCATTTCTGGTAGCTTGCTGGTCTGAAGACCTGGACCAAACGAACACTGGATTAACAAATCAATAGCTGTCCCTCTTATACATGAATTATAATAAATGACATATATTTCAAACCAAAATTGTGGGTTGGTTCATTACACAGTGATAACTAACTGATGCACACATACGTATTTGGATGTATGTTAGGATAGGATTACGAAGAGCTATAAAAAAGGATCAGATGAGGTACAGGATAAAGTCAGTGTCTATAATTTATATTCCATATATTTGAAAGCTTCCCAGATCTATTTTTTTTTTTTTTTTTTGTGGTGCTGGGGATTGAACCCAGGGCCTTGTGCTTGCAAGGCAAGCACTCTACCAACTGAGCCATATCCCCAGCCCTGTCTATGTTTCTATTAAAAGTTAAATTTTAAGAATAGAAAGAAGAACATAGACAGAAGTGTCTCATAGGAAGTTCAGAGAGTTGTGAATTCTTAATCATTGACTTCTCCTTCTTTTGTTGCCACTATGAGGATTACAGTTCTTTCTGCTCACTGATCAGTAATAACAACAATGGCCATTTAGTATACATGTACAGTTGCTGAGAGGCAAACATTTAATTAAACATTTTACTTATATTGTTTCATTTAACCCAGAATTCAATCCACACTCTGGTATTATTATCCCTGTTTTATAAATGAAAAACCGGAGTCTGAGAAGACATGTGAAGAGGAAATGTCAGATATAATATTTATGTGTTTGTTTGTTTTGTTTTACTCATAGTGGTCTTCATATTTTTTTCCATTTTGTCCTGCTGTTCTCTGTTCTGCATCAATATATGTCATCTCACACTGATGATTTTCCCCTAAATCGATCAATACTGTTTTTAAACAAAAAGAAAAATTTACATTGTATCCAAAAACTCTTGGCATTTGACCATAATACATATGTGAATATTATTTCTCTATATTTATCTTGATGATTGCATTCTGTGTAGACAAGATATGAGAAAATAAATACATGGAACACCTCTGCCACTCATGTAGTTATCAACTCTAACTGTATTTTAACTAAAATCACATGGATATTTTTCTATGACATTGACAGAATGATGTGGATGAGAACCTTTGAAGTTCTGATAAATTTATTTAATTAATATAGGTACTTAACATGCAAAGCTTTTTATGAGACATTGCTTAAAAATGCAGGTTCAGGTTTCTAGTGAAATTTCCCTACTTCCGATTAAAACACTAATATGTTATACATGTACATACACACAAATGCAAAAAAACAAAAAACTGAAAATTGTATGATTTCAGTCTCATTGCTAAAAGCTGGAGAAATTACCAGAGATCTCAGCTATAATAAAGACTCATTTAGATGCAGAACAGTGGTACTGATAAGGGGACAGAGCTGGTGTTTCAGGGCAATCTCTTTTCTCTTTCCCTCTAATGCAAATGCAGAGGGTCTGGATCAAGTAGAACATAAGGCAAATACCCCATGGTGGTCATGCAATTTCCCCAGGGGGGCACAGATTCTTATTCATTTTTATTCCCCCACTACCCATGAAGGGATGAGAAAGGAATGAAGTATGTCATTCTAAAAGGCTCTGCCTGTGAGTGCTTTGAAGTCACAGAGCAGTACATATTGGGGCATTTTGTATTTCTGGTAAAGAAGAAATAAAAATAATTTCGTATTATTGACTCTGGCCTATTGATTATTATTCTCATTTTTAAAAAATTCAGAAACACTGTTATCTGACAGTCTTCAGTTGCACAGTGTTTTGGATCCATTGCAGGTCTTAAGCCAAGGCTAAGCTATTATCCAGGGAACCCCAGCCAATGACTGCTAGAGTACCAGGCCCCAGTAATCTCTGTCCACTGCAGGGATTCTCTATAGGTAATAGCTTTCTGTAGCAGTCCATGAGGTAGGCAGAGACTTTCTCAGAGTTCACTGCAATCTGAGGCTTTTTCTAAATAATCCTTATTTGTTTCCCTCTCTTTTCACAGATCTTAGATCTACAAACTGAAGGTTCTCTCTGCATGCTTCTACTTCTTCTCTACTGTAGATTTCATGACATATTTCCTGGCAAATCTCTTGCAATTCTAATGCCTCTTGGTGTCTGCTTCCGACAAGGCTTAACACAGGAAGATCAATGAATCTAGAGCTGAGGAGGCAGGCCTAGGTTGGAGATCCAGGGGTGACCTTCACCAGCACTTAGGATTGATCATGACCGCTAATGAGATCTGTGGATTATGTTTATGGTTTTTCTTTCACACATGATGCCTATTGCATATCTAAGTTGAAAGTCTCAGACTGCTCAGATTCATATAGGATGAGCATCTTTAGTCTAAAACTCAGAAATGATCCAAAATCTGATGCTTCTGAATACCGAAACTTCAACAGGAAATTTCACATCTGACTTCATGTGACAAGTTGCAGTCAAAATCCTAATAAAAGCCAGACATCGTGGCATGTACCTGGAGCCCCAGCAACTCAGAAAACTGCGGAGGTATACACATGAGCCTAGGAGTTTAAGACCAGCCTGGGCAACGCAGTGAGTCACTATCTAAAATGTAGTAGTTTTAAAATAATACCTTAAAATTGTGTATAAAATTATCTTCACACTATATGTTTAAGGTATATCTGAAATACAAAATGAATTTTTTATTTAGACTTAGGTTCCTCCTCAAGATAGCTCATCTTTTATGTACAAATATTCTAAAATATGAAAAAAATCTGAATTCTGAAACATTTTTAATGCAATCATTTTTGAGAAGGATACTCAACCTGTACTATATACAGATCCATCAAGCCAATCTCAATTTACCCTTACAATTATTATTTTTAATCCTTGAGTAAAAAGCTTATTTTTAGATTTTGGAAATAAGTGGACTCCAAAGGAGTTTGAGGGACTAATTGTACACTCATTATAAGAAAACTATACAATCAGTGAGCCCTTAGAGAATGCCACCTAGTTAAGGCTGTCTCCTGGATGTTAACCCAGCATTACCCATATGTGGGTGAGGTGGAGAATTGTGACAACTGAGAAATCAGCTGAAAAATGTGAACTCCTTGTAGGACCAAGAACTGACCATATATCCAATTTTCAGGGTATTGTCTGGGTGGCACCTGCCATTAGAGGGCTCGCCACAGCTGCCTTTTGGGTCACTGCATGACCCTCCCAAGGGTCAAGGGGAGCTAGGTCCTCTGCAGTACTCTGTGTTCTCTTTCCTAATTCATTTCTCTTGTCGCTTTCCTACCATCCTTGGTAAGTCCCACCTTTTTAATGTCGATTGGAGTTTTAGAATCCTACTAGAAAAGTTCCTTACCATTTTATCTCAGAATTCATAATGGGATTTGATTGTCTTATCTAGTTTCTAGAACTTGAGTAGATTCAGAACAAATTTTTTTTGGTGTTTTGACATATATCTTAATATGTACTTAAAAAATGCTATGTAAATATTTAATAGCAAAGTCCACTGTTAAGTATAACTGTAAGGCACCAATAAAAAAAATACAATACAAGGCCTAACATTAAAGTGAGGTTACTCTAAGGAGAGTGACCTATAACACGGTTGCAAGATCTAAAGCAGGGTTTGGCAAACTTCTTCTGTAAAGGGCCAGACAGTAAATATTTTAGGTTAAGTTGTCCCTGTGGTCCTTGTTGAAACTACTGCTTTGACACAGCTGAGGAAAAAAAGCCATAGAGAATGCATAAATCATGGGCAGTTTATTTTTAAACCCAGATGGTGAACAAGATCTGACCCATGGATGGTAGTTTGACACCCCCTGATCTAAAGCATGACAAATCATATTAAATCCTTTTGAGATCTCAAAATAAATAAATAAATGTGCAAATAAAAGATTTACCTTTCTTTTTTCTTTCTTCCTCTCTTTTCTTTTGGTGGTGCTAGGTATTGAACCCTGGGCCTTGAGCATGTGCTCTACCATCAAGCCAAAACCTCAACTTAACATTCATATTTTAAAAGTGTATGTGAAAAATTCTGTGATGAACAGTACATTTTCTTATAACTATTTGACCATTTCAAACCTCCACTCATCTGACTTTATATTAATTTATGTGTCATATTTTCACACTCTTTTAATGAATTAGAAGTGTCCTTGTTGGGCACAGATTGCCTTAAGAGCAAACTTTAGGATCCTTGAGCTACATAAAGCAATCTGTCAGTTCTTGTCATGATAAAGTTTCATAAAAATAGCAAACACTTTGAAAACCTTTCAGTCTCAGGTTTGTATTTTTATATATGCTTTCCATTTTGTGAATATTTGTTTTGATTTTTTTTTTAAATTGGTTTGAAAGCAAAGCCAACATAAATATTGGATCTTTTTTTCATGGAGTTTCACAGTCTTCCTTCCATGATGAAGGTGGTTACTGGTTGCCATGGGGATGATTAGCAAAGCTCTATTTAGGTTTGTGATTTCTGAGAGGAAATGAGCATCAAAAACAAATGAATTTTTTATAGCACTTTTAAATTTCAAAGCTAACCTTTAAACTGACCCTATCATATCACCAATGGGATTATTTAGTTATAATTACTTCTGCTGGTGATGAGAAATGCTGGGTACTAATTCCAGAGCTGAGCTGTGTGGAACACAGAATTAGACATAGCCATAGGACACATCCAGTATTAAAACCACAGATCTCTCCAGGGAGAGAGCGCTGGAAGAACGACTTCTCCAGGTTTCTGAATGTTGCTCAGTATCTTTGTAAATGGAAAATAGAAAATGTAAATTTAATAATTTTTGCCCCCCAATAGGTATGCACTGGTGACTTTTGTGTAGACAAATGGAAAGGAATTGGGACTGGTAATTAAAATTAAGTTTAAGTCCTGGCTCTCTTACAAAGTCCTCTTACACTGACAATGCCAGATTTAGCAATGAAAATGCAGGATGCCTAGTTACACTTTTATTTCAGCAAAGAATAAATACTTTAATAAATTATATATGTAGCCCATACGATGTTATACTACAAATTAATTCTTGTTTATCTGAAATTAAAATGTAAGTAAGCGTCTTGTCTTTTATCTGGGAATCCTTCCTTAGAGAAGTCACACACATAATCTTTCTGAGCCTCAGTAATATTGTGAGATTAGTTCTAATTTTTATATTTCCTAGCTTCAGTGGGGTTTTCCAAGGTTAGCAAAAGGCTGATACAATAAATTGTCCCTGATTCTTAGTGATTTAATATAAGACATAACTTTTGTATTCATATCACACTCAATGGGATCCAGTAGGCTGTCTTCCATATGGTGGCTCGAGAACACAGAATCCTTTGTCTTGTGGTTTTGTCATTTTCAAAATGCTCTTTCAGTAAAATGAAATAGTAAAATATGCCCCTCCATTGGTGAGAGCCAGTTATGGTTACCACCTAGATTCAAGTTGCTGATGAATGTTAATCTGACCACAGTCCCAGAAATAAGAAGTCAGTTACATGAATCTCTAGTCAATTTCTGCCACAAGGCTTCATTTTACTTGCCCACCAATCCCTCCATCTCTCCATCTCTCCATCCATTCATTCATATGCTAGCACTGTTATAGGTACTATAAATAGAACAGTGAACAAATTGGATAAATCCCCTCCCTTTGGCAAGTTTGTTCTAGCGGGCAGAGAGGGAAAAAACAGATTAATAAAATATAGATTAATAAAATATGTAGCAGGCCTATGAAGAAAATAAAACATTGTATAGGATAAAAAGTTCAAGGTGAGGGCAGGATATATTAGGATTGTCAGGGCCTCTCTGATAAGGTCCTCTTTGAGAAAAAACCTAAAGGAAGTGAGAATGTCTAAGGACAGTTTCTAGGTGGAAGAGACAGCAAGTCAAAGCCTGAAGGCAAGAATACAGTTGGTATGAAGAGCACCGGAAGATGGGTGGCTAGAGGAAGGTGAGTGAGGCCAGGAGTGGTAGGAGAGTGAGTCAGAGACTCAGATGATTATAAGCATGGTGGCTTTTACTCAGGCATGAAAAGCCATTGGTGTGTTTTGAGCAAAGGAATAATATGACCACACTAAATGTTAAAAGTCAGGCATTTAAAATTTCTGTGGCTTTATTGAGTACACACGCAATAGTCTACACTGCATATTATGGACAGGTGTAGGGCAAGGCCATAGCAAGAGATCAATCATAACACTATTATAGCATCCTAGGTGAAAGATGATGGACCTGATTAGACCTAGTGATGCTGACAAGAAGTTGGATCTGTTGAATATATTTCATAGGGAGAGAAGGGATTTGATGAAAGCATCATGCGATGAGAAATGAGGCAAAGATTACTCTGAAGTATAAGGCACAATCAATGGGTGGAAGAGGCTGACATTTGCTGATAGAAAATTATATAGGAGGAATAACTGCAGAGGTGTTGCAGATCAGGAGGGTTCAATGTGGAATAAGTTAAATTTGAGGAGCTTCATATAACTTAGAGTAGTCATTTAATAAGCTAAATTAGTCATCTAGGTGGAGAAAGATGTCTAGGGTTGAGCAGACAGGTTCAGACCAGAGGTGCAATGGGGCTATCATCATAGAGATGACTTTTGAGAGGACTCAGTGCAGTCACCAAGAGAATGAATCAAGATAGAAAGGAGAGGACTTCCAAGGTCCAAGGATAGAGTTTGAGAATAATTCATCATGAAGAAGTCAAAGAGATGAGGAAGAATCAGAAAAAAATAAAATACTAAGAATGAATAACCAGAGAGCAAAACATCACAAAGAACCTAAAATCAGAGAGGTGATTCCAGGAAAGATTCAATGCGGAGCCAATGGTATAAAAAAATTCAAGTGTGTTGGTTGGTTAAGTTGAGAGTGAGTTAAAGGCCATTGGATGAAACAACATGAATGCCTTGGTGACCTCTTAAGATGAAGAGAGGAGGACAAAAGCCTAAGTGACATCAAACCACATCTCAGGCATTTGAACTAACCAAGGCCAATTCAATGAATTCAATTAGACACTAATTTGCTTCCATTAATTGCACATTTACCATGTCTCAATTATACCAAAGGCATGACACTAGGTGCTATGGATGTAAAGGTAACAGTGACATGCTCAGAGCTTGTTGCACTCAGAGATTGGGGGCAAGATAGATGGAAACAGGAGGTCCCTAGTCCGTATGAAAAGTGCTTACAAAAGTCAAATGAAGTGCTATGGGACATGCTGAAAATTGGCAGTGACAGTCCTGGGCTGGTGATATGGTTTAGATATTAGGTATTCCCCGAAAGCTCATGCATGAGACAGGCATGAGTTTAGAGGTGAAATGGTTGGGTTATGAAAGCCCTAACCCAAACAGTAAATTAATGCCCTGATAGGGGTTGAGTTATAACTAAAGGCTGATAGGGTGTGACTGGAGGAGGTGGGTCCCTAGGGGCATGCCTTTGGGGTATATATTTTGTCCTTGTTGAGCAGAGCTCTTTCTCTTTCTGTTTCCTAATCATGTCCTGAGCTGATTTCCACCACCACACTCTTCCACCATGATGTTCTGCCATACCCCGAGTTCCAGGGAAAGGAGTCAACAGTCTGTGGGCTGAGACTTCTGAAACCATGAGCCCCCAAATAAACTTTTCCTCCTCCAAAATTGTTCTTGTCAGAGAGTAATTCACAGAGGTAATGGTAGAACAGACCCCTAAAACTAATTGGGCTTCTGGGAGTAATTAAGGACCTATGTATGTTCCTGGTGAACATCCATGACATCTACAAAATCTAGGGAGCATGGTTTCCACCTCTGAACATGCTGTTCTCTACTGAGAGATAGCTTAAGATACAGTCCTCGGTGTTTGGGATCCCCTTATCTTCCCATTGAGCCTTCTCCTTAAATACACATGCACATTTCTGCAATATCTGTACATCATTTGAAGTGGGGTCCTCAGATAACAACATCAGCATCACCCAGGAGCATTTTTGAAAAATGTGTTCCTGTCCCCTATTACAGACCTACTGAATCAGAATCTCCTAGTGTCCAGGAACATACTGTTAACCATTCAGTTGATTCTCATGCAGTTAAATCAACCTAATTATTTTATTAACATGGTACTTACAGATTTTTCTTTTCTCTCTTGTGCCTCTTAGCAACCACTGCTGCAAATACTTAGAATTAGCATTAGATGCTCCCTAACTTGGTTTTTCTTTACCTACTGATAAGAAGTAATTTTGATTTGACTTCCAACATGCCATTAACAGACCCTTCCAAGAAAATAGCCAAGTAATAACAAAGAATGGGATAAATTATCCATTGTTATTCAGGGAGCATTTACATTTCAACCAAGTTTTGAAAAGACATTTCAATCAGAGAAAGCTGACATGAAAGATATTAGCATGTATATAGCCAGGAAAGAAACTGTATAATAAGGGTTAGAAACACCAAAATTTTGTATCTGCAATTTAAAGTGTTGAGAAACCCACCAGAAATTCAATGAGGAACTTTCGTTAAGCACCTTATTTAATGAACATTTATCAAGCACCTGCTGGGTGCCAAGGGTTGCACAGGCACTCTTTTGAGTTAAAAGTTATTAATCTGTGTTTCCTAAGGCCTGCTCATTCTATTTTCCTTTAAAATCATCTACATTTAAAATAAGTTTTGTTACTTCTTACACTTCTGGGAAAAGTTAGTTCAGAGATTGAGTAAGATAGAGTCTCCATTTTTTAAACAGGTTGGCGTTCCTCCTTCCTTCAGAGAACCACCTTACCAGAATGGAGTCTGTACACTCAGAAAATGCTCCAATTCAAGAGGAGGATCTTACACAGTGGGTTTCACCAGGAGTTTTTTTTTATTTGTTCTTTTTAGTTATATATGACAGCAGAATTCATTTCGATTCATTGTATACAAATGAAGTACAACTTTTCATTTCTCTGGTTGTACACAATGTAGAATCACACCATTTGTGTAATCATACATGTACATGGGGTAATGATGTCCACCTTATTCCACCATCTTTCCCACCCCCTGCCTTTGCCCTTCCCCTCATTCCCCTCTGCCCAATCCAAAGTTCCTCCATTCTTCCCTTACCACCCATTAGGTATCAGCATCAGCATCCACTTATCAGAACTATTTTCATTCAGAATCCTGCTTTTCCCTCTTGTTATCTTTTTTTTTTTTTTTTTTTTTTTTTGCTTGCTATCTTTCTCATTCCCAGAGTATCCCATATATCTCTTAGGTCTTATGTTCTACTCCAAAGTACTCTCCAGAAAGTAACTAGCAGTAATAACAGGTACTGTTGTCACTATATTCCAACTGCTGAGTTAAGTGCTTTAGAAATGGTATCTTATTTGATCTTTGTAATGGCCCACAAGGTAATTTTTATTAGACTTATTTTAAAGAGGCTTGGGGAAATTGAAAGAGACAAGTTCATGCTTACTTAGATTGCAAAATCAGCTTTACTGAAATCAAAAGTCATGATTTTTTTTTTTCATTTTACAAATGCTGCCACTATGACACATCATTGTGTTGCTTTTCCCAAGTGTGTTTATATTTAACATAATCCACAGTAACAAAATGGGTTTGCACTTTCCTGATAGGAGTCAGATAATTGATGAGGTGACTTCTGACCCAGGTGACAACAGGAGTTTCTGACCTCACACTGTGGGTACTTACCCTATACATGAAGGTAAGACTGTCACATCAATGTTTGAGGATGACAGAGATGCTTTCCCTGTCAGACTAAAACCTGTCTGTGGATCTTTCTCCTTACAAATCAAAGCATGTCTGAAAGACAATTTGAAAACTCCTTTTTGGAAAGAAGGTATAATTTGTATGAATCAAATGTTGTAACCTTTCCAAATACTACCTTTTTTTTCTGGAAGAAAAATGTTCCTCTCCCAGAAAGTCTCCCAATACTCCAGTAGTGTATACCTATTGGGTGTGCATAATCCTAAGCAGGTGTGAGCCATCTGGTTCTAGCACGTGTGCTAGCTGGCATGTCAGGCTAGGGGCGCCAAGGTTAGATACCCAGGAGTTCAAATGCTATTCTACAACTGACACACACACTTGTGTGTGAAGATGAACTCTATTAGAATTCCCCTGATAATCAACACAAGCAAAACTCTTAGCTCTGTCCTCTGCAATTAATGATAGCTGCTACCGTTATGAATATCAACTGAACCCAGACAGCTACATGACCCTAGAAATTGCTTCTATAAACTACTTTCCCCAGAAAATGTGTGCTTAATAGTCTGTAGATTATATTGTGATGTCAGTAGGTTACCATAGAGATAATACTCATAAGAATAATTAGCGGGTTTTGAGCATTTCTTATGTACCAAGTCCTGTGTAACATCTTATTGAAACCTCACAATGATTTCATGAATGCTGTTGTTATCCCATTTGTACAGATGACAAGAGGGAAGTGTAAGAAGTTAAGTAAATGATCAATGATCACACAGCTCAAAACAGATAGAACTGGGATTTGAACAAAGTTCTAACTACATGACTGCCTGCTTAATCAATGAATTATAAGAACAAATTTTTGTAAGATATTTGTTAAAGGTAATCTTTTCTTTATTAGTTTAAGAGAGATTATTATTCTTTCTTTTTGTTTTTAAGCTAGTTTTACAAAATAGACACTAAGTGTTTGCTTGCATGGCCAATATTCTGTCTGGTAAGTGAAAAATCATTTCCTGGGTGCTCAATAAAGTATGGCCCTATTTCCATTAGTTATATGGTTATTGTTGAAATCTGTTATTATGAAATAGTTCCCACTCTGTTAAAATAAGACAGACTGCAAAATGGAGTTATCTTACTGCCACTATTTGGTCAGGGTGGAGATGGGAGGGGTGTGGGGAAGGAGGATGGCAGGGAACAGATAAATCTGCCCTTACATTGCTATTCATTGGAAGCTGAAATTGCTCCAGGAAAGCCACCTGTGATGTAAATAGGGCAGGTATGGACAGAGAGCTTTTTTACAAATCTATTCACTGACCAGAGGCATCCTGTGGGTTATCTCAAAGGAATTCACTTTCCTGATTGGTTTACCATGGGAGGGAAAGGAAGCCTGACAAATAGTGCCCTTCAGTTTGCTCAGCTGTGAGATTTCCATTAACCAAACACAGGTTGCCTGCACACACAGTGTGTTTGCACAACTCACAGTGGCATCTTCTCAAGACCCACGGTTGTCTGGAAAGCTCTCCAAAGTCCTAAGTCTATAATAAAGCAAACAGTTTGCACAGTCATTACTGTCAGGCTCCATTTTTATAGTGCAGCATAAAATGCCACTGGTTGAATTAAATGTCACCCAAACAGCATGATAGTTAAATGTGGTCTGCCCCATACTAGCCACTTTGTTTTAGATATTTTCTCTCCACCAAACTATTGAAATTTTTATTATAGATTGGAGAGAGAGAGAGATTGACTCACTCCTGAATTTTATTGAGGAACATTTACCTAGTTAGTAACTAAAAAGCATCTTCCCTTTAGAGTTTAGAGTGAGTTATGTAGTGGGATAATATCCATAGCTAGCAATTATTTAAATAGCCTGGACTTTCAAAATCTCTTGCCCATGTGTCTTCTCATTTGCTTGGAACAAGTACCATTAGTATGATTTTATTTCATTCGTGAGTAAACTAATGCTGAAAATGGTTCAAGAATTTCCCTTAAATTATTTATCTAGGGAACAGAAAAGAGGCTTGGGTGCCTGTAGTTCTGCCTCCAGGGTCTTTAAACTTTCCACTACTCATCTTCATATACAAATCTACTCGATTTTCAGTGCTTAAAGAGTAGTTCATGCTGCAGTAGTAGCAACACCTGGACACTTATGACAAGGGAAGCATCTCAGACCTCACTGAAAACCTCCTGAATCTGAGTCTGTGTTTTTAACAAGATATACAGTTGACATTCAAGTCTTCGGAATGCTTTTCTAGAGACAAATGGTGCATCTTCTTTCTCCAACTGGATAATATATCAACATATGATGGCCTTTGAAATCTAAAGTGCCAAATACCAACAGGGAAGCGGAGAACATGTCATTTTAAAGACATTACATGGGCTTCAATATTTTCATCTTCATTTCTTAAAAATACTATTTTGGTATTATATGAATAGAAGTGTATCCACAATTGCACATATACCCACCTGAGCCAAGAAATGATGCCATGTGTCTCTAGCCATTTGGGGAACAATATCCCTTTTCATTTGCATGGTGGATGGAGATGGGTACACCATCTGGAGCTTGAGCCAGATATTCCATCGGGGGTTTTTCAGTTCATGCAAACTTTTAAATTAAATGCTCAATGCCAAGTAAATGCTTGTGAAATTGCAACCCTCCTGCCATATGGTGTGCTGCTTAACAATAGATTATATTTATTGTTCCTCAGACAAATTACCTATTGGAAATCAATGCTGTGTCCAATAGCTTTGCTGATAACCAGTTAAATGAAATCAGATAAGTCATTTAAATGCTTTGATTCTTATTTTTTCTTGCCTATAACATTAGATCGGGGAATCTCTATGCATCTCATCCAAGTTTCAGCAGAGAATGGGAATTTTAAAAGTCCCTGAAGATGTGTAGAATCTGGAAGGACACAGTGAATTCACAGCCAAATATTTTTCCCACTTACATTCTTTTGTGAATAAAGTCCTCTGGGCCCTTCATTAATTGCACTGGAGGTAACTATTTCTTTCATTATCTTTAGCACAAAAGAGCTTCTAAAATCTCAGGAATGTGGCCCAGCAAAGCTCCAAAATGAAGTATGTATGAATGAATGTGGAGGAGTGACTGAAGAACTCCTAGGAATTCAAGGAATAATTATAGAAGCAGACATTGTTAAGTCAGGGTAGGTGGCCCAGGGGAGGAGCTTATTAATATAAAATTATATAACAGCAGAAACCTGGTTCCTGAAAGTAGGCAAATTGCCACTTGTCTTTTTGCACTGGGAATTTTCTTTTAAAATGAACTGCAGAAGAATGTTCTCAATTTTTAGTGTGGTCTATGCCCCTTTATTCTTAATCAGGTCTGAGACTTTGATCTCAACTTCCTACCCAAACATGACAGTCTGTGAACAGACACTTTATGTATGAGCCAGACTTCTGGGGTAAAGGGTGCTATGCAACTGCTGCCGACATCTTTGAGGGGCACCATCCTCCTAACATCAGGTCCCTATCACCTAGGATGGTAATAAAAGGGAAATAGATAGTTTATGTGTGTTTAGGAGAGACAGAAAGAATTTTAGAAAGAGAGAACTAATTCCAAAAGTCTAGAGAATATTGGATTGGGTAAAGTCCAACAACATTTAGTACAGGACCTAAATTTTTTCAAATGATGTGTTTTATGTTGAAAAGCAAATATAATTTCACTTCAATGAACATGGTAGACTCTGAGCATGCATTCATCCATTGCAGTGAATGGGGAAGTCATGGATGCAGGAAGGTTTACACACAGAGCAAGAATAGAAGAGAGCAGCAAAGCCAGGTCTGTCACAGTAGGTGGGAGTTGCAGGTACATGCCTCTCTGTGGGCCCTCAGGTCTTCCTGGGTTCCCCATTTTTCAGATTTGGAGGAGTTCAGGGATTTCCTACTGAAAGCCCTTTCAGTGAATGAACAGCCCTTAACCATTATATACATCCACAAGACTAGGGTCCTAAATAAAATAAGACATATTCCATGTTTGTATATTTATATTTAAATGGATTTTATTGTCATGTATAGCTGAAAAGAACCAATAAATAAAAGAAACAATTACTAAAAATTAAAAAAAAAAAAAAAGAGTAAGTGCAGCCACATTGATTTTCTTGGAATTAAAAGGAAAAGCTTGGAAGTCACATGAATCCTCAGGGTCAATCACCCACTTTGGGACGCTTTGAATTTTTCAGACCTGCAATAAGAAAGGTATCTTGTGTTACATACCAGTATACACATGCATGCATTTATGTAAACCTGAAACAAAAGATTCATGAGACAATATTTTTCCTTATTGCTTGTGATATACTCTGACATTTTCTCCTTCATCTGATTTAACTCTATTTGTTGTGAAGAAATCAGAAGCTAACCCTTAGATTCGATATAGAAGGTGAATTTTCTTACAGATTGTCATGGTTTGGTTGTGAAGTTTCCCCCCAAAGCTCTGGTTAATGCAGGAAAATTCAGAGGTGAAATGGTTATATTAGGAAAATTATAACCTAATCAACCCATCCTAGTTTGCATTGCTGAGTGGTAAATATTGGGGCATGGCAGGAGGAGTGGTCACTGGGGGCATGCACTGGGAAGGTGCACCTTCCCTGTGGCCCCTTCCGTTCCCTCTCTCTCTGCTTCCTGATGCCACCATGAGCTAAGCAGCATTGCTTCTCTGGGCTCTTCCCCCATCATGTGCTGCCTCATCTTGGGCCCAGAGTAATGGAGTCAGCTGTCTGTTGCCTAAGACCTCTAAAACCATGAGCCAATTTGTTTTTGTCAAGTATTTTGGTCACAACAATGCAAAACTAACTAAATTAACTTTGTCTACCTGATGGTTGCTTCTTGCCATCACTGACAGATCAGTGGCCCCATCAGATGACACAAATTCTCATTTCCCTTGTTCCTGTCAAGGTTCTGCCAGTAAAACAAAAACAACCCAGTAAGTTTAACAAAGAGAATTTAACATAAGAATCTGGATAAATATGTAGTAGAAGACTAACAAGACTAACAAATACCTAGTAACTATATGAAGCAGTTGTACCACTCCTAGACAGGGGCAGGCAGAGCAGGACTCAGGACCCTGCAGAGAGGCTGTTACTGTCTAGCACCTGCACTTTCAGGAACCTGGAAGAGGCCTCTGCAGAATCAGAACACAAATCTCCAAAGTGGCAGTACCAGCACTTGGTACTGTATCAGGTAGGGATGGGGGAACTGCAACCTAAAGTTGGTTCCAGGAGGAAGGAAAAGAAAAACAAATTAGAAACTACAATCAACTTCCGCTACATGTACCATCAATGACGGTGTGGGTCCTTGCCTCAGCGATAAAGCAAATGGGAAGAACAAAGTCCCCTCCTTCTTCCAGCATTGCAGTCTCCCTGACTCCCTCTAGTCTCTCCAATGTCAGAAACTAACAAAAGACCAGCTTGCAAAGCAGAACTGTGGGTCCCAGAATCACCAAGAGTGAGGAAGGAGGATAGGAAGCTGAGGGATGTTGGCTTAACTAATAGCACCTCTATCCCTTAATTCCCCATAATACCACCTCACAGACAGTTTTAGAGTAATAGACAAGAGACAGGATAAGGGACAAGATTTCAGGTACAGAGAAAATGTACTATTTGCATTGTATTTGATAGTTCCCAGAATCCATGGAGAAATAATTCAGCAATAAGGAAAATTACACTTTTCACTGGGGTCCCAGTTCCTATATTTGGTTCTCAAATGAGGCATAACCTTCAACTTTTCCTTGTTGAATGTCTCCTTTTAAAAATTCTATAATGTAATCACCATCCTCACTTTGGGGCAAACCGTTCCGTGCCACCAGAAATAAGACTGGTTCCAAGATCTGTCTCTTTTCCTCCCACACACCCACCATTACAATTTATAGATCACAAAGTCCCCTGGCTGCAGTGGTTCTGAATGTCTGAGGTAAGTCTAGAACAACACATGGGGGAGGGAAGCTTGAGGGAAAAGGGGGCACTAGAAAGGAGAAAGCAAGGTGATATTTGACACTCCAGCCAGACAACCAGCTTCCTTTGAGATCTCTTCAACCCCATACTGCTAACCATCCATTGATGCACAGAGGGGCACCCACAACAAAGAATCATCCAGCATTAGGGCTGAAGCTTATAAACCCTGATCCAGATACATAATATAATTTACTCTAAGGAGTCCTACCCCACATTAACACAGACATCTAATACTCTTTTACAGAGAGAGGTAGACTCACAAGCTTATCCACACACATTCTCTCCAAAAAATGCTATCCACCATTCCAACCTCATTCTTGGCATCTCTGAATCCATGTGTAGGGTGAGATGGCTGGTCTGCTAAGAATCTCAAAGCTGTTCTCAAATAATTCTCACACTGTCCTGCTTTGGCTGTCTTGCACCACACTTGGGACGGAGAGCATACCTGATGAATTCATAGTCATCAGACTATGAATTTACACCCTTCTGGGTGGCCACCTAGTAATGTGTGGCTGTTACGGTTTGCACTGGAATGTCCCCAAAAGGCTCATGTGTTGAAGGCTTGGGCCTCAATGCAGCAGTGTTCAGAGTTGGGACTCTGAGGAAGTATAGTAATTGGTTCATGAGGGCTCTAATCTCATCAGTCCATTGATAGACTAATAATTAGATAGCACTATTCATAGAAGTGGAGGAGGTGAGACCTGGTTTGAGGCAATGAGTCACTAGGGGTGTGTCCTGGAAAGTCTTATCCTCTTTATTCTGCCTCTTTATTCTCTCTCTGCTTTCCTGCTGCCTTGGGGTGAGCAGATTTCCTCTGTCATGCCATTCTGCCATCACCTCAGGCCCAAAGCCATAGAACCAACTAATGACAGACTGAAATCTCTGAAACAATAGGCCAAAATAAACCTCTCCTCCTTTCTTCTCTGAGTTGTTTTTCTCAGTTATTTTGCCCCCATTCCAGAGAGCTGACTAATACAACAACCTATCTCTAAAAGAGCTCAAGAGGGAGCATTAGTCAATGAAGAAAATGAGTTCCTCATGATCTACAGGGGGTCCTCCAAACACCAGGAGGAAATGATTGCATTCACAACATGTTTGTGAACCAAAATGGGCATGAACCAGTGAGTGGGGAGCAAGTATGTTCAGGCAGGAGTGATTGTTAACTCTTGCTGAGGGAACAAAGACTGTCTTAGGTCTGTTCCTGTAGCTCCCTTCCCCTGAGGCAGAAAGACATCCAGGCTCCTAGGTCTAAAGCCACAGCCCTGCTCACCCATGGGCATGTTCATGGCTTGGCAAGACTCAAAGAAGCATTTTCTGGTAACCTTGCCTTCATGGCCGAGGTCTCAACATTCTTGGATTTGCTATTCTCATTTCTTGCCAATATGTGGTGGGTATTAAATCAAGAACACTCTGAGAACTACCTTAGATGCCACTCCCTTAGAACTCTAAAGTAAAGTTGATGTCTGTTTGAGTATGGTGTTCACATGGAGAAGTACTATCCCAAAGGCGACCAATGCCTCCGGGACAGGGGAAATGTAATGAGTGCTTTCTGCCAACTGAAAGTCAGAGAAGTCTTGCGGGGTGTCAGGATGTGAGGAGCCTGTGGCTTCATTTTAGCCCTGCACTGCTTTCCCTTACTTTGTGTCTCTAGAAAATAGTTGAGGTTAGAGTGTGTTTTGTATAGTTCATGTGGAATTCAACAAAGAAGAGGAGGGAAAGAGCAGCACTTTAATATGTTCCTTACATAAAGGAATAAATTCTCCTTTTTCTGTTTATGGATTGGGTAACCTGTTAACATGCTGCTGGCTGAATTGCCCCTGACTTAAAACAGCCAAAGGCAATAAATTCATGTTTCATGTGAGGTGACTCATAGGAAAGGCACTTTCCTCTTCTTTTCACTTCCACTGGCTCTTGAGTGTGCTTATTAAAAACTCTGATTGCTGTGTCTCTGATTTTGTAAGTCTTGGGTGTAGCCTGGGAGTTTGCATTTCAGATCAGTTCCAGGTAATGCTGAGGCTGCTGGTCTGGGATCACTGCTAGAGAATCATGATCCTAAACAGTATGATAAGACTCATGTTTTTCCTCAGTACTAGGGTTGGAGCCCAGGGGTGCTCTCCCACTGAACCACATAGCCAACCCTTCTTTTTCTTTATTTTAAGACAGGGTCTTGCTAAGTTGTCCAAACTGGCCTCAAACTTGGACTCCTCCTGCCTCAATCAGCTAAGTAGCTGGGATTATAGGCATGCTCCACCATTCCTAACTTTAATCAGACTCTTTTTTAAATAAAAAGAAATATATATTTGTGTGACTCTATCCTTAGGAACCTTCTATAGACCCCAGTTACTATTGCAAAAGGGTAAAAATCATAGCCCAGATTTCAAGACCTTTAATATCTGACCTAATTCCCCCCTACTCCTTCTTAAATTCTGTTCAGACTCAGGAGAACACTCTCCATCCCTTGGAATGCAGTGACCCTGCCATATTGAAGGTGTTCTCATGTAGTATCTTTGGCCACCCTCGCTCAAGCCAGGGCCTTCACATGCTCTAAGAAATAGCTGGCATCACCATTCTTCATCTCTGACCAACCCGAATGGCCACAACCTTCACTCTACCTTCTTGGCAATTTGCTCATAACATTAGCAAAATTCTTCTGATAACCTTTAAAAAAAAATTCACAACCTGCAATGACACCTATGTTTTGAAGAAAAATGTGTCAAGCAATGTGGAGTCTACATAGATATGAAGAGAAAATAGAAAGGAACATGCTCTGTAATCGGTGAGGTTCTCATGGTTGAATAATTCATGTAAGCAAGAAATTCTAGTTTTTGAGGATGAATTCCAACAGTAAGCCTCTACGTGAATGACGTGGTAGGAAATGTAAGTGCAATCACTTTAGACCAGTCTCCTCCTTTAGGGATCTTGTACCACAATCCTAGGAGGTTTAAGTGATGTCTGGAAAATTCTCAAATTCACTAGCATTCTTATCCAAGCCCACAGTGATGGGTCTCAGTTTCCATGACAGGTTTGAAATGTAATAATTCCTATTGAAGCTGGAAATTCCATGGTGAGGGTTTTGCCTCCCTGAGGTCTGGATATCTTTTGTGTACCTGCCAGTGTGGCCCATGTGTCACAATTGCTCTTGCATAACCTAGGCCTCTTGTCTGGAAACACTTCCATAAATAAGAGAAGACAGAAAAGGATCAAACTACAGACTCTGCTTTCCTGTGTGTTTAATTTATTGCTTACTATATTGTTCATAGACTGTCCCTAAGCAATGGCAAACATAGCCATTGGCTGCTTCAGACTCACCTTCTACAGATTTGCAACTGGTGTGATCATTTTTCCCAAGAAGTTTTCTCATTGGCTGACTTAGACCACATGTCAACCCAAGCCAATCATAATGATCAAAGGATTGGCATTCTGATTGGCCAGACCTACTTGACAAGCCCACCTCTAGCCCAAGCCAGAGGTGGAGACAGCCCCTCTCAAGTTGCATGGTGGGCAATGGGGAAAGTGTAGATCTCCAAAAGGATGAGTTGTGTTATCAAGAGAAAGAGAACTGGGCAAAGAGAAACCATATGTGTCTGTAACAGTTGCTGGAACTCAGAGACTCAGAATGTCTTGGCAAGAAAAATGATCATAGAAAAAATTCCCAGGTGGATAAAACTTATGCTCAGAGAGCTTAAAACACCTCTCCAGGTTTGCAAAGGAAGTTGGGAAAGAATGGCCTCACCTTTGCTTTTGTTTGTCTTGTTTTATTTTTCATGCTCCCTAACAGTTCTGGATCCTTTAACATTGGGAAACTGTCTCTTTCTTTCTGAGATAAGACATAGTCAGAGTGAGTCAGTTTTAACTTTCCACATTACTACTCTGTTCATCAGAATAGATACATTACAGAGTCAATATAATACACATTTTAGGGGAATTTTTGTCTATACCTCCTTGGCTATTCTCCTTCTCCAAAAAGTCGGCAACTAAAAGTAATGTATCCAATGATGAGTAGTTCCTATGCTGTTGGCAGAAGATGCTTCTTCAAAGCAGCAAGTTCTTTCAGTCAGTACTGTCCATTGCTCAGGCATTCATTTTCTGCAGAGTGGATGTTATAGCTGTGGAAGACATTAGCATTTTGAATAAGAGAAGGCAATGTAGAAAAACATTCATGAAACATTGCAATGTAAATATAATAGTTTATAAAATGTTATGTATGGTATGATTTTATTTATGCCAATATATATAAGTATAAACAGAAGAGATGTTTATAAATAGCTGTAAGAGGGTTAATAGTATTTATATATGAGTGTCAAAATTATGGTTAATTCTTTTCTCTTTGAAATATTTAAGGAAGTTTTATAATAAGCACCTATTTCTAACATAAGCATACATTTCCTTAATTTTAAAACACATTTGATCATAAGAGCACCATAGAATTAACAGCTTCTTTGTTTAAAAAATTCACTCTTACTTTATTGGTATTTTTAAATTTCAAACCAAATGTTTGACATTCTTGAAGGGAAATAATAAAAATTTGTTGATTTTAATCAAAGAGAGTAGTAATAGTATGAGATCATACCTTGGTTACAAATTAATGGTAATATTCTATACAATGTGGACATATGTCAACGTTTAAAAATTTCAACATTAACGTGGACATCTGCCATTAAAAATAAACACAAATCACTTGCCAAAGTTGTAAATTCACAGACATGAAATAAATAATCCCAAGCACTGAAGTTTCTCAACAATGTTCACACACCAATCCAAAAGACCAGGACAAACAATTTAGGAAAAAGAAAAAGAAAATGACATCATCGGTTAATTTGTACTTCACTTCCTCATACCATGCCTGTCTTGTGCTGCACATGGTTACTTCAAAGGCTCATGGCTGATCACTTTCAGCAATCGAGATCATCCACAGAATCTCTTAATGATACCATTCACCTATTTGGAAAAGATTATTGTATGGTCAGAGACAAACTATTTCCAAGTTGGACTGTGGGTGTCATAGTTAAGTTCTTTCCAAGCAGACCTGAAACATAAGTTATCCTGGAGTGGCCTGCTACTATGCTTCTCGACAGAGACATCTTGTAGTATTCTGAGAAAATAGCCCTCGTCCACCAAGATACAGATGAGCTGATGATGTTGGCATGAGCACACTGACAGGCCCAGGAAACATGAAAGGAGCAATGACCATGTCCATGAAGTCAGCTTATTCCCCTTTGCATCACAGAACACAGCACATTTCCTTCTCACCATTTATCAACCTTTCTTATGGCATTCTGTTTTTGGCATTTTCAAAATGATTTTCTGCACTGGATTTTCTACAGAACTCTCAATGTTCAAAAGAAGTTCACTCACATACTAACTTTTCTGAAACTGCCACATTGAGGGGTGTCCAAACCTTGTTGTTAGGCAGCTAGAATCCCAAACCTGTGGTCTAAGTGGTTCCATAATTCATCAAACCACAGTGTTTGCACATAAACGTGTAGGCGCAATGGCTATAAAGGACACATGAGAACTGAAGACCCAGCAACTGACAGTGGGATTAACAACCCTACAAAATAAGAAGTAACTACTTTCCTGAGACAGAGGAAGCCAACCTGACTTTCTTGACAAAATGCATCGGCCATTTTCAGCCGAGAGGAGAAAAGCAAATTTATTTTTACATTTTGAAAAATTTTGAGTCATCATTACTACCCTTCAGCTGCTTCAGACACAAATCCCCTTGATCATGAAAAGAGATCATCATTAACCAAATATACACACCCACCTGGATTCCAGGAATGCTAAAATATGGGGAAGAATTTTTCAACTTAGAATAAAGAGGGAAAGATTCCTGTGCATATATGTAAAGGTTTTTACAACAGGGTACAACATAAATCTTCTAGGGAGAAAAGGATCTTTATCAGAGAAAATTCTTGATTGAGCCTGAGTGAAATAGGAAGCTCCAGGCTGGGTGTAGACAGGATGGGGATGCCGTCATTCTGGGCAATAGATGAAATTTTAACTTCTGAGCAATGCATAAGGGAACTATTGAGGAACTGAGAGGAACTGATAACCTCAGTTGGCATGAACTGAACGGATGAAGACGGGAGGATGCAGGAAGTAGCCAGTAACACTCCACTCTGGAGAAGTGATGCCCACTTTGTCCTTGACAAGTTTTTTCTGTTGGTGAACAGCAAACTCCTGCTCTTGTGTTCTGAACTATCCCTTCCTTCCCCAATTCAGGAAGGTCCATTATTCTAAGAAATAGTTTGGTTTGTGTGAGTGTGTGTGTTTGAGATGAAGGAAAACTAAAGAAAAGAAACAAGTTGTGATTCAAGTCGAATGGATGTGGAGAAGGACAGAGATGGCAAATGAGGTCCCAGGACCTGGGAGGCTATAGTGGCCCTGAGAACATAAGCTCAAGAACTCACAGGAGTAGTGGGGTGAGGACTCAGTGCATCCACAACCAAGAGAGCTGGAGCCTGTTAGGGCCAGTTGAACCTACATGTTAAAGGTTTAAAGATCCTCCAATTGCAATAGGATGCACATGTGCATATGAGGGTGTTCTGCTTACCAGACATCTTAGAACATCATGGAAAAACTTACATTTTTTTCTCTTAAGAAACTTCTTTTAAAAACATAAGCTACCTACTTTTGGCACTTAAAAAACTATTTCTTATACTCTTATATTTTCTTCACTTCTTTGCATTGCCAAGTACTTATCTTTGACTTTTAATATATAATATGAGGCAAACCCATTTGTCAATCAATAGCCCCTTGTTTATTTCAGCTTTAGGGAAGTAATTGGATCACAAGGGCTCTAACCTCATCTGTGGATTAATCCACTGATGGATTCATAATTTGTTGTCATTATTGGGAGGTGATCAACACTTCAGGAGATGAGGCCTAATTGGGGGTATGCCTGGATAGGCATATCTTGTCCCTTGCCCCTTGCACCTTTCCACCACTTCTCTCTGCTTCCAGGCCACTACAAGGTGTGCATCTTTGTTCTGCCACACCCTTCCACCATGATGTACTGACTCACCACAGGCCCTGAAACAATGGAGCTGATGAATCATGGACTGAAACCTTTGAAACCATGCCAAAGTAAATCTTTCCTCCTCCTTTAAATTGTTTTTGTCAGTTATTTTGTCACAGTGATGACAATCTGACTAACACAATGATTACTGAAAAATTTTCTGGCATGGTATGTGTTGTATGTGCATCATTTTTAACTGCAGTTAGCTTAGGATTGTGAACCCTTAGATAGTAACTCATCTTCTTTTCCTTTTCCATTATTCCCCAGTTTACCATAGAAGAAAATTGTCTCTGTAGCTTTTATCTCAGCTGTGTTCAATTTATTCAAGTTTGGTCTATAGAAAAATGCTCTCTGGCACAGATATAAAAGAATCAGATGAGCTATGACCTAGTCAACGTTCAAGAACTTAGCAAATCATCTAAATGTTCTGTGTTGTAGCTTGTCTTTAAAATGGGCAAATGACCTTTTTAGCTCCCCGTGGAAGAGGTACCATCTCTCTCTCTCCCTCTCTCTCTCTCTGCTTTCTCATCCATTGTAAGTCTGTCATTTAGCATAGAGCCAGTCTTTTTATGTTGATTATTGTTTAATATAAAATAATTAATGTTTAATATAAAATAATCATATCAATGTGTACAATAATTATTAATAATAAATAAAAAGATAAAAATAAAATACATACTTAGTGTTTAATAAATATTCACTGGCCTATTGAAGAAGCAAGTTAGGCATGAGTGTTTTGAATTATTCAAGAAGGTATCAAGCTAAGTGATAATTATTATACAGTCAGGATTGAAGGGCTCCAGTAACTGGATTATCAGAAGAATCCCCACATGGTCATACTCTGTTGCTCTGTTGGTAAGAAAGTGTTAATCAACTGTTCCCTGTTAAGGGTTCAAGTTCTCAATCTAGGAATCCTGAAAAATCTCTTAAGCTTCATGGCTTAAAGATAGAGCAACAACTGCTTTGGTATTTGTGTATTTAAATAACTTCACAAATAATAATTTTCTTTATATAAAATTTTAAAATGATTGTTTGCATAATGAATAAAATAAAAATCATTCTGTAATTGCATCACCCAAAGGTAACTTCTGTAAAGATTTTATTGTATCTCTATAGCAATAAGAGAGAGACATAAAAGGAAATATATTTTTGTGTATTCATATATCATATTTTTCCTATGCAAATAAGATCATGTCAGCTATATTCCTGTTCACTTTAATTTTTTTATCTTATATATTATGAGCATCTTTCTACATCAATGCATTTAATTCTACCACATTATTCTTAATGGCTACCCTGTATGGATATGATTCGTAATCATATTTTATTTAACCAATTCTTTTAAATAGATACTTAGTTAATTTCTTGCCATCAAAAACAACCTGAATTGAAACCCTGTGCACAGGAGACTCTTATTCCTTCTTTATATATATTTCTGTCCTTAGGCAAATACTGTTGCCTAGTAGTACTGGCAAGTAGAGAATTCAACAGACCTCCTGGCAGATGGTCTTCTGTGTTTCTACACATGGGGTCAACTGATATTTGACTAAACTGAATGGCCAATTAAATCCAGAATTAGATTCACTTTTCGTCTCATCCATTTGATTTGCTATTAATCCATATGGATTAAATAGTCAATTGTTATATTTTAAGCAGAAATTGCTTTCTTCATATCTCCCCTCTCCTCTTTCTTCTCTTGTCATAAAAATCCTATGAAATGATACATATGTGATAAATATATAAAATTTAAACTCTCAACATATTGAATTATGAGTTGCATACAAATCCTAAATTATAAATATGCTATTTTAATTCTGAAAGCTCTTGAACATTCTCTACCATTTGTAGGGTCAGTCATTTTGTACACAAAAAAAACTCTTGTAACTTTCCCAAGGTCACATGGTTATTAATGGGAGAGCAGAAAATAAAACTGAGATGACTAGTTTGTTGTTTTCAATGGTAACACTGCTTGTATTCCTATAAAAAGAGGTGATGATAATAATGCTGAACCAAACTCAGTTTTTATTCCATTAGACAAAAGTACATGAGTAGCCTTAGAAGACCTTGTTTAATTGCACATAGTCTTTGATGTCTGCAGGATGTGTGTGAATTCCCTTTGTAGAGAAAAAAAAATTAAAAACATAGAAGCCATTGCAGTCTGACACAGTGTGATTTACCATTTAAGGCTGGTTCACATCCATCTTTACTCTGGGATGATTCCTGAGGCAACAATTAAGTGTATGGACCCAGAGACAACCTTGCTGCCAAGAGAGATTAAAGAATCTGTGAGTCACTTCTTGTATTGTAGAGTGGGTGACGAATAAATGATGTTGTGCTCCCAGGCTTGTAAGTAGTGGTTAATTGGAATCCCCTAGTGGGTGGGGGAGTGGTTGGTGGCTTTTACTCCTCCACTCCTCTTTAACAAACTGCATAGACATGGGATGAGATCACCTCAATTTCTTTTTCTAATTAAAAATATAATTTAGAACTTCTCATTTCCTTTTTCTATCTTGCTTTTCAATAATTATTACTAGAATTCAACAGTGTCCAGAACATAAAAAAAATTGTTCAATAAACAATTTTTGAGTGATAAATAAATAAATGAATTTATTAAGTACCAGCTATGTGCTATACTCTGTTTAAGGACTGAGGATACAGAATGGATGAAACAAAAATCTCTGCTCTTATTAAGCTTGTATTCTAAGAAAAAAAGGCAGTAAGTAAAATGTGTAGCCTAAAATGTTCATAAGGGGTTTAACAAAAAATAGTTCTTGGGAGGAAAAAAAAGTGTGTATGGAAATATGCATGAAAATTGAAATTTTAAAATGGGGTGTCAGGAAAAACACATCTTCCCCTAATATTAACAGTTCTTGGAATAAAAATACTAATAGGATCCACACACTTACATATAGATATTCTATGTCAGGAAAATCCTCCTGTAAATAATCAAATTTTTGAAATAATTTTGTTCTAATCATCTAAAAGATAAAAAATAAAATGTAATTATATTCTAAATAAATATAATAATTCTTCATCAAATATGTAAAATAAATATAAAACTTTTAAAAATAAAATATTTCCGTATGCTTTATTATTTTAATTTTTAAAAATATACTAACTTAAAAAGCAAAAGACAACTTTAATTCATGAATATTGATATTTTGTGCTCAAATTTATTTATGGTTGAATTTTAAATTTTTTATTGAAAATGTAACTAAATCATTTAAAGTAGATTAAAAAATTAAAACTATCCATAATTTTTACTTTGAATATCTAATTTTCAAAGACAAATTACTTATAAACGTCATACACATCTTATCAAATCTTATACACACATAGATGTTAGAAAAACACAAATTCTTTAAGATTATAAATTATTTGTCAATCTCTAATGGTAACATTTATGAATATTATGCTAATTCATGTGTATCCCCAGAACCACATATTGGAACATAAAGAAACAAGGAAATGGATTTTCAATGTTATTAGTAAATTAAATTTCATTAAACAAGACACTATTACTTTCATGCTGAAAGGAAGGCTATAACAAGTTAACTAAATTATCTTTTCTCTTTCTCATAATTATATATTGATATAAGACAAACTACTATAAAACTCATCTACTCTAAACCAGCAGCATTTGTTTTCTCTGTTTCTGTGAGGCAGGGGTCCAGGTATGTCTTAACTGTGTGCTTGTGTTTCAAGGTCTTCATGATGGAAGTTAGTTGGACTGTGTCTCAAGGTTTCCAGAAGCCCTACAATGGGACAACTATGAATAAGTCTACACAACAGTATTAGTACCTATACAAATGTTCTACCAACTTCCTTCTAGCTTGTGAAAATGTCTGCAGTGACTCCAGTGACTCTTGATATGGTGGACTGTGATGGAGGGGCTGTTAGAGAACATAGTGATCTATTGATCCAAAACATAGTACTCTGAAAATTTTACAAAAACATGATTATGAAGATATAACTAGAGCTTTCCCCAGGCTTTTGGAAAAGTCTTAATGTTTAAGTTTCACTTATTTCTTAATAAACTCATCTCTATTCTTCATTCAAAGAAACCAAGAGAAAAAAAGTCCTACATGAACTCTATGCTCTAGTACAGAGAAAGTCTCTTAATTTTCATAATTCAATAGATATTGAAATTATTTTTTGTTTTAAAAACGTAGTCATTGTATAACTTCATCTTTCCTGAAGGAAAGAATAAGGAACATGAATTAGCCTTATTCGTACAATTCTGTGATTTTCTTTTTAAATGATCTTTAATACAGTTAATATCTCAAATTAATTTGAAGACTCAAATTAATCTACCTGATTCCGAAATGATGGAAGGTTCCCCACTGTCAAAAGACACTTGGTGGTGGAAAGTAGGCACAGGGCTGGTGTGTAAGCAATGGTGTTTTTGGTGGCTGCAGAAGGGGGTCCCGTCATGGGAGAGTTGGAGCACCACCTACTCTGGAGCCTCTGACATAGGAAAACTTCTCCATCATAAAGTAGGCTGAGTTCAGTTTTCACCTAAGATTCACAGTTAAGCTCAGTTCTTGCTCAATTTGATTAGCTTAATATGGTATTAATGAATAATTTTCACCAAGATTGTATCATGTCCTGAAAATGAAGTCTTGACAAGGGACAAAGAATTCAGCAAATGTCATCTGCCATTCTTTAATTAATGACAGTGCCCCTAGTAAGCCCCAGAAGGATGAATATCGCATCTGAGTGCAATTACATTATGTCTACATGATGGCCTGCTTTTAGCAGTTCTGGGCTTCCTCTTTCTCCATGTGTTATAAAATTATAACCAACTTGAGCATGTCACAAAACAAATCCATGGTAGCTTATAGGAAACAAACCCAAAGACAGGCTTTGGAATTCGATTTTGCAAATATCCCCTGGAGGGATTTTTGTTATTTGCTAAAGTTAAAATGTCTTGGTGGCAGTTGCTGTAAAGTAATTAGATGTAGGTTGTGGAATTATTTTAGTATTCTGTAACATAATTGTTTTTAATAAGTCCCAGATTAGTCTAAAAGCTAGTGACTTTATTTCCAAATTAGTTTGAAACATTCTTGGTTTCAAATTTACTGTCTTCTTTCTTTCCCTAGGGAGCCTAATGTTCTTTACCTCATGGTGGCCCAGTCTTTGTTTTAGAAAAGGAACATATCAAAAATTTGAGAATATGTGTGTTATTCCATGGCATTATTTTCTTACTAGTCAATGCTGCAGAGGTAGAAGACAAAAGAGTTAATAGCAATAACACAAACTGATACACAGTTCAAATACCTCTGTCTGTGACATAAGTGTAAGACTTTCTTGGTAATAGTAAAATTGGGGGAGAATAGAAATCAGCTTCTAAGAAATTCACCATGAGTTGAGCCATATGTATGAGTAACATTCAGTATAGGTTGATTTCTGCTGCTACTTTTACTGGCAAACAATGGACAACTGCCAAAGCATGTTCAACCCACACAGCTGTTTTCAATGATTCATTTCCCTTGATTTCCCAGCTGACCCATTCAGAAGGAGAATAGCAGTTTTCAAACCCCAGTTGCTAGCCTCATTGCTGCAAGGAGCCCTCCCCTTCAATTGTGGGAGCATTTTAAGGGCTAAAGTGAGAGATGGTTGTCCTCCGAAGCAAAGTTTTTCTAAAACCAGAGTGTAAAAAGGAAAGAAAGGATGAGGAGAAGCAATGTAATATTGACTTTATGGTGAGGTGCTCACCATGGCTCTGCCCCTTAATATGGCTACTTCTCTGACTTTCTCTCAAATCACCCAGACTTCAGCCTAACGTTCCAACCTCCCTGGCAGTTTCCCAGGTACAGAAGGTTCTTTCACCCACTGCTACCCCTGCTTTTCCCACTGGTTAGAATGCACTTCCTTCTTTGAGAAATCCCTGCTAATTCCAAATGGAACCCAAGTATTACACACTCTAGAAGCTTCTCCAGAACTCTGAAAGATAAGTTAGATGGTGCTTTGGGAGTGGGACATTATGACTTCCAAGTGGATGAAAACTGAGTCTTGAAAGGCAGATCTTCTGATTCTTTTTTGTAATCAGCACAGATTATACAGGTAGTACCTGATCATATATGATTTACCTGTGGTATTCAGATTTCATTTTATGGGGAGTAATTAGAAGAAAGTGTATAAAAGGAATCTATGAGGGGGCATTAATGAACAAAAGGTAGAGAAACCCTCTAGACAAGCTCATTTGTCACTCCTGTTTATACTATTTAGTTGGTTTTAAGTCACTAGCCCTGGAAGGTTTGCAGATCAGGCTCATTGCAGCACAATTTGATGGAGACCCCCTTTTCCAAGGTCCTTTCTCCCTACCCCAGTCATGATTATAAACTCTTTGAAGGCTAAGTCACTGTGCTGTGCTCCACTGCTCCACAGTCCAGGAACAAAGCTGGAATGCAGCAAGCACTTGGGAAATATTCGTTCAGTGGCCTTGACCAGATCATGATTTTCAACCCTACCCTGGACAGTTAAACCCATTGTACTATACAAAAGAGGCTTTGAACCCTTCCAGTTTCTTCAGCATTCTGTGATTTAATAATATGCAGTTTCATGAAATTTTACTCCATTTTCAACAACTAAAGAAGCAGTGACTCAAAGGTAGATTTATATTATCAATGTATCCTGTTCAAATATCCTGTGGGTACTTTGGCTCAGTCATTGTGAAATATTTGACATGCTCTATTTCCAAACAGAAATATGTGGCACCAACAGGATAGCCATGTCTGTCAAGGACAGCATTCTCACTGTAACATGGATTGAATCAGAACTCCTGGATTCCAATCTGCCGTTTTCTATAATGGGACAGATCCCTATGACTGCTTTATATTTCTTGAAAAGTCAATATTGAAAAACTCTTCTTTAAACTAACAGTATATGTCATGGTTTGAATGTTTAGATTCCCTCTAAAATTCATGCTGAAACCTAATTGACAGTGTCCTATTTGGAATAAAATATACTCCATGTTTGTGTAAATATGTCAAAATAGACTCAGTTACTGTCATGTATAACTAAAAAGAACAAACAAAAATGTTTTAAAAAGAAGTGATACCTTTAGGAGATGAATAAATTATTAGTCTCTACCCTCTTGAATTGCATTAATGCCTTATAAAAGAGACATCGTGGAGAAGTGACAGCATGTTTTCCCTTCTGTCCTGGGTCATGTCAGGATATAGTTTCTCACCTCCAGAGGATGAAGCAAAGGGTCATCTTATTTTTTTTTTTTTGGGGGGGAAGGCAGGTGGGAAGTGTCAAATAACATGTGCTTCTTGTGGGTATAATGATTATCTTCACTTGCTGTATTTTTTATTTATTAAAGATGTTTCTTTGTATGATAATTAAAATTTCACTTGGGAACTCATTTTTTGGGGGGAGGTACTGGGGATTGAACTCAGGGGCACTCAACCACTGAGCCACATCCCCAGTCCTATTTTGTATTTTATTTAGAAACAGGGTCTTACTGAGTTGCTTAGCACCTTGCTTTTGCTAAGGCTGGCTTTGAACTCACATTCCTCCTGCCTCAGCCTCCCAAGCCAAATAATTGAAATATTTTTATTAGTGCATATTTATTATACAGAACAATGGTTTTATGATGGCATATTCATATGTGCAGATAACATACTTTGATCATATCCATCCTCTATTTTTCCCTTTTACCTCCCTACCCCATCTTCCTGATCCCCTTCTGCTTTATAATGCTCTACAAGGTGCCATCTTGAAGCACAGAGTAGCCCCCCTTCACCAGACACCAAAACTACCTGCACCTCAGACTTTCCACCCTTCAAACCTGTGAGGAATAAATTTTAGTCATTGGTAAAACAGACTAAGATAGTATATATCATCCTTTTACTTTATGGATCTGTTTTATTTCTATATCACATTATAATGATGTTGAGGAAGATATTGATGGAGGATAGCTATCATGGAGTATGCACCATCTTAGTCATTTTGCTAAGTGCTTTTTAGTCATAGTCTCACTTATTTAATGATTGAAGAATAAAGGATAAGCAGAAGCAGAATATACTGAGCCATAGTCTCACTTATTTTATAATATAAAGCAGTCAAAGTGATCTGTCCCATTATAGAAAATGGCAAATTGGAATCCAGGAGTTCTGATTCAATCCATGTTACAGTGAGAATGCTGTCCTTGACAGACATGGCTATCCTGTTAGTGCCACATTTTCTGTTTGGAAATAGTCTCACTTAACTCTCCTAACAGGTCTAAGATGGAGGTATTATCAATCTTCTTATTCACAGATGAGGAAATTAAGATGGAGGCAATACAAGAGTCCAGGGACTCTGGGCTGGAAGTGGGAAAGCTAGAATTTCCAGTCCAGGAAAAGTTGACACCAGAACCTAAGACTTTAAAGCACTGCACCAATTAGAAAACAAAAATCTGTTTCAAAATTACATAAACGAAGTGCTACATTCTGAAAGCACCTAAATTATGATGATTATGATTACTGTCAACATGAATGAATAAATGAACATTTCACTTTGCAAAGCAAGGTGAAACTTTGGCTTGGGTTTAATCTATAACATTTTGGTTATAGGTCTATAAAAGAAAAAAAAAATTAGCTTATCTCCAAACAGTAAGAAGCTGAAACACAGATTCCAGTGAAAATATCAAGTGTCTGCATAGTTCAATCCGTTGTTAGAAGTTGTTAATAGAAAAGTGTTGAGAGTGTGGTGGGGGGAGTTATTGAACAGAGAAAGGGGAAGAAAAGACTAAAAAGACACAATTCCAATTATTTGCTTTAAAAAATTCCCACTGCCTCACTCCCACTCCAGTTGAAAGCATGAATGGATTCTTTACACAGGTGTTGGTGTGACAATGGAATACAAGTGATTTAAAAAAAAAAAAAAAAGCTAAACATGGAAAGTGATTGCATGCCTCAGAAAGAGTGAAATTAGAACCAACTGTCCCCATTTCTAGGATACATTGTATTTTCCATGTGACAGCATTTCCCTTGGCCCCTTTGGAAGACAGCAATTTTGTAGCTTTTAAGGGCAAGATGGAAGGAGTGACTTCCTTAAATGTATGTGGAATTTATTTTATAAAATTGTTGCCTTAAAACAGAGAGAATGGGTGATAAAAGCAGAATTCAACTCTCTAGCTAAGAAATTAATCCTAAATACAATTTCAGATTTCATTTTCACCCTGGAAACTCTTTTCTTCCCAAGAAGTGTTTTGTTAGCAAAATCTTTTTTTTCTAAGGCTTATTACTAATGCCTGTTTACTTCTGCCCAATAGGTAGTTTCTGGGAAAAACAGTGCACTGAACTGGCTTAAGACACACTATTGCAACCTCTTTCACTTGGTGGCCACATATTGCTGGGCAGATGACTTAATTTCCTGACTCTCAGTTTCCACATGTACCAAATTCGGTAATAATATTTACTTTTAAAGATAATAATGAGTCGAATAAGGAAACACACACATAGTTTTGGCTCAGTATATTCTGCTTATGCTTATGCTTTATTCTTCAGTCATAAAATAATTTGATTGCCAATATTTTCTCTAAGGTCTTTTCAAACTTCATGTTTTATGGTGGTTAATTCCTATTGTTAGAAATATTTTTTATACTCAGTTTGCTTTCCTGGCTGAATTTCCTGTGAAATTTCCATGGATCATCAGAGAATAGAGACAAACAGGAAAGGCAAAGAGGAGAAAATACCACTGTGTGGTTTTATGTGTACAGCTGACCACTGTTGTTCGTGGTTTGCATTAAGGAGAACTGCAAAGTCAACCAGTAGACAGAAACTTCCAAAGTCGCCCTGCAAGCTTGAGCTGAACAGATGTTTCTCCAGCATGCCAGCTGGAAAGGATGATGGAGAGCTTTATAGAACACAGAAAAAAGAAAAGACACCAAGGGTTGTACAAAAAGATCCGTTCTTCAACTCTTCTTCTTTTTTTTTTTTTTTATTTCTAGGGACTTTATCAAATACATCATATACATTACATTCTGCAATTCTTTCAATAACACAGGATATAAGCACTTTAACTCCATTTTGCAGAACTTTCAAGAAACCAAGAAATCTCCCCAAGTTTAATCAGCTATTAAACATCTAGGACTGGATTCAAACCAGTGTAGGGGTTCCAATCGCTGTCTACTTTACATGCTGAGTCCCAGTGGTATATGAGCCAATATGTGCTAAGAAAATTAGTTAAAGCAGAAAAGGGGAGTGTATTAATTCCATAAGCAAATCATGGGAATGAATAGGAAGAACTAGTCCAAGCCATAGTCTTAATGGATATACACATGGTTGGCTTGTTGGTACTCCTCGACCACCATTCTTCACCCACTCCCTTCCACCCTCCTCACCCTCAACTTGTTCTTTCTCACTGCATGGTAGATTCGTTCTCTCCACCATCTTATCCCATCACTCTGAACCCATACACTTCTATGCTTTATCCTAAGGGAAACCACTTAGAAGGGGGCTATTATTGTTCTGGTTTGGTTATGTATCCATTTCTGAAACAGTAAGAGTGCAGGTAGGATGGTCGCAGTGACTAGTTCAGACTAGGTCATCTGCCTACACGTATAACGTGGCATTAGAATTGAAAACCCTCTCCAGAACCAAAACACTGAAGGGGATTGTTGTTTGGGGCCAGACAAATAGGGTAAAAGACCACTCTCCAGGTAGGGAAAGAACGTGGACTTTGGAAGTGGGTAGAAATATGTTTTAACCTTGTTCTGCTGCTTCCTAAGAGTATGACATTGAACTTTAGTCACTAGAGTGAGATACACAGTAATAAACTGGAGAACTGCCAATGCTCAATAATTAACTGATAAGTGAATGAATGATAAAGTATAGGTAAATTCAAGGTTCTAATATTAATAAGACTTTGATCATTAATTTAAAATTGTCCTTATCAGGACTCTGATGAGATATGATTTCAGAACTTTCTTTTAATCTCTTATACTTTTTCCAAGCAACTGTTCAAGTAGGAGAAGGAAGATACTGGAAAGCAAGGACAATATTTCTATATCTTTTGTGCTTCCAACATACCTAGCAAGGAACTGAGAATAGCATGGTATTAACAGCATTTGCTTAAAAAAACACCAACATGAATCACTGAAAAGGTAACAGACAAGTCACATTGGTAGTCCTTTCCAAACATTATCAAGCTTGTGGTGGGCCTTAGTGAATAATATTTATGAGAATTAGGTATTCATGTTATCAATGTTCACTTTTTTGAAAACATGCAAATAGGTGACATTTGTCAACTTTTTCATATAAACTTATAGGGTTATGTTCAATAGTTTTGATGTTAAATAATAGTATGGCCTTGAAAATGTAGAACATAATGAATATTAAGCCTTTGAAACCCACCTCACATTATGAGCTCCCATTATTTAATTCTATTTCCCTTGTGGTCACTTTTGATACATTTCCATATATCATTTATGTTAATGCTGATATTCTGAAATAGCTTCAACCAAGTTCATTATGTATTTTGATGGAAAAGAACTGAAATCTAAACAATTTACATTTACCTTTTAAAAGGTAGATTTGAAGTGATCATTAAAGAGTCACCCACAAATAAACTCTGATTTTGAATTTCTAATTGAATTTTATATTTCGTGACACAAAAAAAAAAAACATCATTATATTTGCTGAGTTACTGAGTGCTTGTTATCCACAGTATTGAGATATGAGTTGCTGTTTCTTGTTCTTTTGTCAATGGACTGGAAAACCTCTTCCATGAATGCCATGAACTCTGGGTGAATACTGAAGAGACAGGTAACTTGTAGTTACCAAGGGTTTATCTGTACTGTGTGGTGGTGTGTGTGTGTGTGTGTGTGTGTGTGTGTGTGTGTTTAGGAAATTCAAGTGCTAATGGGGCTAGAACACTCATTTGGATTGCAACATTTCTTTTGCATGAAAATGGAAGGCAGGAATATTCTATATTACATTTCTGATTATGCTTCATTTGACTTGAGTCTCTTTTCTTCTATCACTATTCAATACCTTTGAAGGAACTTCCTATTACTTCAGAATGTAGTCCAAACTGCTTAAGGTGACATTCAAGGACCCATAGATTCCTGCCTCTACCTACCTCCCTACCTCATTTTGGGTTGATTTCCCCACCCTGTCATGCTTGAGCCACCTTCTCCTTCACTTCCTGTGAACATACCATGCTTTCCCATCTTAAATCAGAAGCTGATTTAATCCCCTCTGCCTGGAAGTCACTTCCCTTCACTCCTTCACCTGCCTAGCTCTTACCCCCTATAAGATTTCTACTTAACTAGCATTTCATCGGGACTTTCAAGATTTGTAGGTGTTTTAACTTTGAATTTCAAGAAATCTAGAGAAATTGTATAACTGTTCTCTTAGTAATCAATTATTTCATCTGGCTTCTAGTAGGAAGCCAAAGGAAGGGGCAGAACTTTCAGATTTCTTAAATACTTTTGTGTTTATTCTTTTCAAATCTAGCTCCTCAGAGAACAAAATCAGGGAAACAGGAACTAAGAAAGAAAAAGAAATAGGCAAAGACCTTGAGAATAGAGTCAGCCACAGATGAGCCAACAAAGTCAACAGCTTTCTAGGCTACTCTGGATAACATGAGTAAGGCTCTTCACATGAAAGCACATTGGGAAAACCATCCATGAAATAACTCCATCCAGGTGATTGCCACTCTTTGCAGTCTGTGGGGTCTATGACTGAGCACTGGGTTTCTTGTGCTGAGTGATGGGCACTCTCTTGGTCCCAACTTATGCTTAGCATTTTTAGCCAAATCCTTTATCTGTCTTTATTTTGATTAGTTTGCATAGGTGAAGAGTGTGTGTGTATGTGCATATGGATTCTGAGCACTATAAATGCATTTCAACTTTATTATTTTCATGTACAATTTTCTATACTCACAAAAAATACTTCCATACACTTCCTGAAACTTAACGGGTCTTATGTAGAAATAAAAGTAGTAGAGGTGTCGAACTGATTGAACTCAATCTCTAACTTATCACACATTCCATATTTTCCTTTTTAGGAGGCATCCTTCATAGTTTGGATATGAGGTGTCCCCCAAAAGTTCATGTGTGAGACAATGTGAGAATGTTCATAGGTGAAATGATTAGGTTATGAGAACTGTAACCTAATCAATGGGCTGATCTACTTGAATGAATTGACTGAGTGGTAACAGTAGGTAGGTAGGGTGTGGTTGGAGGAAGTAGATCACTGTGGGTGTGCTTTTGGGGTTTATTTTGTCCTTGGTGAGCAGAGCTCTCTCTTTCTACCTCCTGGCTGTATGAACTGAGCTCCTTTCCTCCACCATGCCCTTCCACCATCATGTTCTGCCTTACCTCAGGCCCAGAGTTATGAAGTCAGTCAACTGTAGACTGAACCTCCGAAACCATGAGCAAAAACCAACTTTTCCTCCTCTTAACTTGTTCTTGTCAGGTCTTTTGGTCACAGCAATGAAAAGCTGACTAACACATATCTCAATAATCAATTATCTATTTTTCTAATTATTTGTTCAAGGTGTTTCTTCCCCAGTAGTCTGTCCATTGCATGGGCCTTGCTGATCTCCTTCTCATTCATTGCTTTATCCCCACTGATTAAAACATAAAGGATTCTTAATGAATATTTACCAAATGAATTAATGAATAATAGGAATAAGTGGAAGAGGAAGAAATAGGAATGCAGAATAAAACAAAGAAAATTCCAGTTACTTGTTTCCTCACTGGCCCAGGGCCTAACCTATTGCATTCACAGAACCATGCCCCTGATTGCCTTCTTTTGGTCCTCTTCCTCTAGTGTGAATGCCAATTCCCTGTCATGCTGGTAAAGCTCTCCCTAAGCGAAGGCGGCAAGTTCCTCATTTCTGTAACTGTGGGGGAAACAATTTAAGATACTATTGTTCAAGTTCAGTTAAATCTTATTGAAACCTAAAGATACAAGCTCTTTTAGCATAAGAGATAATTTTTCCTTCATGAATTTATGGTCAAAAATGTAGTTATGAATAGTCATTATTTGTAGATACTGGGGGAATTATTCAGTACACATTTCAAGTAAGACAACATTCTGGATGCTTTATGGAAATGCAGAGTAAAATATTACTCTCTTTTGACTAGGAAAAACTAGTTGTAGTAATACATATAACCATAGAGTTTCACTCATGGAACTGCAAACTATATGTTTGGGCTTCCCTTTGATGTGGGAATGGAAAATAAAAGCATGTACTGAGCAAACAGTAAATTAAAGTCATACTTCTGATTAGCGGAAGGCTGAATAATGTCATCACTGGGGTTCGTTTTTAAAAGTCTGACAACAAGCTAGTCTGAAACCTACAAAAATATTTTTTCAGTTGAAAATGGTGAGTTACAAAAATGTTCTAAGAGAGGTCTAAAAGTAAGACAAAGAATTGGGGGAATTGAGTGAGTGCTAATCTGAATTCCAGTTGACTGCTTGATATTAGAAAAGCCACCTGTTGTGTCCAAGGAAGCAATAATGCAGGATGCAGATGGGAGTTTAGCAAGGGTTATATTGGCTTCACTATTCCCCTGTGCTGCACAAACCAAAACGTATGAGTTATGGCTCTGCTGATACGAAAGCAAGATACAAAATACATTGGTAAAGCATAATGGGAAGCATTCTTTTTGTGTCTTGATACTTTCATTACCCATTCATTTTATCTTAATAAGCTTGAAAGACAATTTTACAAAATGATTAAAGGCGTGAGTTCTGCCAGGAGAGAGAACTTTGCTTATATTCCAAATTTATTTCACCCACTAGGTAGTGACCTCTCTGAGCTTTGGGCACTTCAACTACAGCATTGAAATTTGGTGTCTTCATAAGTAATTTGCCATGAGCATTAAATAAAATCCAGTATATACATCATGTCCAGCACACTCTGATATGCAGTGGGAGTTGAACAAATGATAATTTCTGCTCTGTGGTGTATTTTTTATTTTTATGTAGATTTTATAAGGAGGTCTTTTACAAAGAGGGATGCTTGTCTTCATATGTATAAGACCACAGAGATCCAGTCAGTTCCTGAAGGACTCTTAACAATTGATGGCAGTTTAACAACATATCAAATTAATTTAGTTGTAACATTTTCTTGAGTATTTAATTCTATGAGCAAATGCTGATGTCAATTCAGTGAATGGGAGCACTGTTGGTCTCTGACAATATCAAAAGATATAACAAACTTCACACTCACGAAGTGAACTGTGTATCAACTTGTCATAATAAATGCAAAATAGTCCAGGCACTGTGGTGCACACCTGCAATCCCAGCAGCTCTGGAGGCTGAGGCAGTAGGATCGCAAATTCAAAACCAGCCTTAGCAACTTGTTGAGGCCCTCAGCAACTTAGTGAGACCCTGTCTCTAAATAAAATATAAAAAATGGTCTGGGGATATGCCTCAGTGGTTAAGCATCCCTGGGTTCCACCGTTGGTACCAAAAAAATGCAAAATGGACTCCATCAAAGAAAGGATATAGGCTATCTACAGAGAAATGTCCATCTAACTTGTCATTCTTCAGCAAAGAGTACAACTGTTCTTATTTAAACTTTTCCAGGAAACGAAAAAGTCTATTTTGTAGACACACACATGTGTGCACAAGCAACATGTGCTGCTTGTGTGAAGACATCAAAGCACACAAAATACAGAGGTGGCACTGGCACTTTATATTTCAGCCCTAGGTTTACAGGCAGTTACTTTGCAAACGGGTTTCCAAAATTAATTACATGAATCAAAAATCAATTTAGTTTCCTTTATCAGTATTGATTTTCACCTACACTGATCAAATTTATGTTCTGTTCTTTAATTGCTGACCTCCTACTGCCTCTCATGCCCGTGGACTGGGTATGTATATATTACATACCACAAGGCTCCCTTGAAATAAGATGTCTCTGAAATCAAATACAAAGAAGTAGAAATTAAGTTCACTTATCCTTACTTTTGCTTCTCATTAGATCTGCTCTTGAAAATTTCTGGTTTAGCCTGTTTTCTTTTTAAATTTATATTTGCTATAAAAATTGAATGATGATTGCGTTATACTGTTTAGTGCTCAGCAAAATGATAAATCACCTTGTTCTTGGCGTGGCATTTTAAACTGTGAAAATTAAATGGCAGCTGTTTCAGTCAGCTTTTACTGTGCTGTGGCTAAAAGATCTAACCAAAACAATTTAAAGGAGGAAAAGTTTATTTGAAGGCTCATGGTTTCAGAGGTTTCAGTCCATAAGAGGTTGTCTCCATTCCTTAGGACCTGAGGTTAGGCTGAACATCATGGTGGAAGAGTATGGCAGAGGGTAGCAGTTCATATGATGATCAGAAAGCAGAGTCTAAACTCAGCTCACTAAATATTTACCCCAAGGTCATACCCTCCATGACCTACTTCCTCCAGCCTCATCCTTCCCACCCTCAGTCACCACTCAGTTAATCACATTAGTAGGATTAATTCATTGATTGGGTTAAGGCTATCATAACCCAATCACTCCATCTCTAAGCCTTGAATTATCTCACGTATTCAAACCATAACAGCAACTGAGGATTTTAGAAACAGTTTAAGAAACTGACATGAAAGTGACATGGGATATCAGTGGAAAATGCTTATTATTCAATGAGGAGGGGGTTAAAATATGGCAAAAAGTTAATATTTGAGGGAAACTAAGTATCAACTAATCAGGAGTTCTTTCAATTATCATTGCATTTTGTTGTGAGTCTGAAATAATTGCAAAACAAAAAAATGTTTGAAAAACAATACTGGGTAAGATTTTAAAGGAAAACTACTTATGTCCATTTAAGACGGTGACTGCATGGTATGATTTTGAGAACTATGAGGGGATTAACCAGATTTATAGGTATAATCCCCAGTATGAACCAATCAGATAATACGCCACTCCAAAGTTCGTTTATGATTCACAGGCACTCATCCCTGCTTGGTAAATCCTACTTAAGGTCCAAATAAATTCAAAATCCAACTCGTGTCTTATATCTCACCACCAGCAAAATAAAATCATGAACATAATGCAAAACGAAATATAAAGGACTTCAAATAAATTTTGTTTTGAACACAATTCTAGAGACTATCAAATATCTCGGTTTACCATTACCAGAATATGTCAACAACCCAATTTGAAAGCTGTACTTCAGCAATCTCAACCAGGTCATAATCAATGTTTTTTTTTTTTTTTTTCTCCTCATTACTGGTCATTTTAATCATCTCAATTGTCTCTGGAAAACCCATCAGGCATCTACAACCCACAACCCTGCCATCAGAACTTACAATTCTGCCTTGGGAACAAAAGCCATCTGCACTGTAAACATAGTCTGGTACATTAAAGTGCAGTGGAAATGAATATGCCCTCTGCAATGTTTCCTAATCCTTTATTCATCTCAACATGGTAGCATTTTATAGCTTCCCTCATGAGACAACTCCAATTATTCTCACAGTTTATCTAGGTTTCTGGAAAAAAAAAAAAAATCTGTTGGAATGTTGCCTTCCTCCCCTATTTCCCCTGGTGATCAGTTTATTGAGGAATACATTTTACCTGTACATTTTTATTTCTGAGGAAAAACTACTTGCTAGACATTTGTTTTCCCCATGGTTCCCTCAGAGAGAGACACAAACCGGGAAACCATAAAATAGAATAAAATAAAGTGGGACACTAAGATAATCATGCACTTTGATTCCGATACCCTGACCTATTTTTAAAAGCTAAAGAAAGAACATGTTCTGTTTCCCCTCCTCAATAATTCCATGGGAATTTTCTCAGTACAGTGATAAAATAGAGTCTAAAATAGGTGTCTTTATTCTTGGGAGGGAATTTCAACTTTCTAAATTTCAAAAAAAAAAAAAAATGACTGTAACTATTCTTTAATTCTCTAACCGTCTTCCCTAATAGTGGGTGCAGCCGCCCTACTGTGGACTCCGGGACTGTGGGCAAGATCACTATGCTTTTCAAGAGTCCTTAATCTTTGGAAAGTTTTGAACAGTTAAAAAATGCAGGAATTGACTTTTCAGATCAGGCCAATAACTTTCTGGTTATAAGAAATGTTCTCTTTTGGGGGAAGAAAAACTAGGAACAGTTTGGAAAATAATTTGAGTACCATGAGGAGAGTGTAATGTAATGTGTTCCAAAGAATGCATTTACCTGAAAAACTTACCAATTGATGTGCATTCCAAATAATTCATAAAAACTGGGCCCAGAAAGAGAAGAGACCATGAAACGCTAAGATACTCTGAATCGTTCTTTTACGCCCTTCTTGCTCACAGTACTTTCTCTCGCACCTGGGTCTTTCCGTATTCTATCTCAGTTGCACACATTGCTTTTCTGGAAGTTCATCTTTATTTCTTTTCCTGTATTCATATTTAAGTATGTCCAGTGATTCAAAGGATTGAGTCAATATAAGGTATATTTATTAATATAGCAATTATTTGTTATATTAATATTTGCCAACAATGGGCAAACATTTTGTGGCTCTGGAATAAGAATGGACAAAATAAAGACTTTGTAGACAGCAGATGAAATACTATAAACATGAACTGTATTTTAGCAGGACCTTGCTCTGGTAGACGCACATTTAGAATCAGAAACAGTATGACATGGTGGTTAAGAAGAGCTGTTCTGGAGTCACACTGCCTGGGTTTAATCCTGCTCTGTCAGTAGCTTTGCAACTTCAAATGAGTTATCCTCTCTGGTCCTCAGTTTCCTCATCTGAAAACTGGGAATGATGATAACATTGTATCTACCTTATAGATTGCTTTGATGATGAAATGAGGAAATTGATGTCAAGTACTTAGAAGAACATCCCAGAGAGTTTGTTCTTACCATCAATGCCATGGAAGTTTCTAGGAGAACAAGGATTAATTCTACCTACAGAAATCTCAGAAGACTTGGCATTAGACTTGTTTGTTTAAGGACACACCAATAGCAACGATAAAGGTTCAAAGCTTCAACTCAAAATTCTTTGTCTCAAGTTCTTATCCTTCCACTTTTATAAGAAATCACTACTTCCTGCTTTAAACAAATGTTTTTAAACATTTCAGAATTCCCACATGCATGGTCCTAGTTTTGAAGAAAGTAGTCTCAATCATGTCAATTATTTCAGTGCAAAGGCATCTGGAACATCTGTTTTGGTTTCCTTGATCTGCACCTGGGCTTCAGAATAATGGAAGGTGGTAACCTAAATGTGCTCTGAACATTCTGAAACAAGCCATATTGTCAAGCAAGTTTGACACACTTGCTGAGAATGAAATTTGTCTGGCTAGACTGATCCACCATTATTATACTCTGTGCATACCCAAGTGGTTTAGACTACCAATAAATTATTTTAAATGAATTCTGGTCACATCCAACCAATAAAATGTCTTCGGTTATGTATCAAAAAGAAAGCAAGCCTCAAATTGGTGAGTTTTCTTTCCCTGCAGAAATTCTGTGCTCTATGATTGCTGAAATATTAAAATGAGAATATTCTGAAAGTTGAAGCTACTTCATATTTCTGTATATTTAAACGTGATCCTGCCTGAAGCCAAAGTTTTCAAATATGTTAAAGAATATGGACTTTAACCTTCATGGCAATGAGTATAGGGGGCAGCCCCAGACAGAGGAAAGGATGATATCATGAAGAGCCCTCTCACTACCTGAGAAAAGAGTTGGAAGAAAAAGAGTTTGGGCCTCCCCTGGAGGCTGTTGTAGTAATGAAAGTTAATTTTTTAACTTTTTATTTGCAAAGAATTCTAGACTTAGAAGAAGTGACAAAATTGGGACAGAAAAATCTCATGTGTCCTTAACCCTAGCCTCTTTTAATGATAATATCTTACATAACTTATCATGCATCATCGAAACCAGACAACTGACTTTGACACTGTGCTATGAACTAGAATATATCCCTTACTCAGATTTTATCTGTTTTGTTTCTTTGTTCAGGTTTTGTTTGGAGGATCTATCTAGTGGTGAGAGCAGTGTATTAAAGTCACCCAATATTATTGTGTTGTGGTCTTTTTTAGTCTTGAAATTGAGAAGGGTTTGTTTGATGTGCATAGAGCATACTTATACATTGCTAGTAGAGTTGAAAATTGGTGCAGCCACTCTGGAAAGCAGTATGGAGAGTCCTCAGAAAATGTGGAATGGACCCATCTTTTGATCCAGTTATTCCACTCCTTGTTTTATAGCCAAAGGACTTAAAATCAGCATACTACAAACCTGAACAAAGAAACTATATAATTAAATAATATAATCAACGATATAGACAACAGAGTATTTCATCCATCATCGAGTGAATACACTTTCTTCTCAGCAGCTCATGGATCCTTCACCAAAATAGACCATATGTTATGCCACAAAGCAGCCATTAGTAAATACAAAAAAACAGAGATACTACCTGATATTCTATCAGACCATAATGGAATACAATTAGAAATCAATGATAAGATAAAAAACAAAAACTATTCCAATATCTGGAGACTAAATAATATGCTATTGAATGAGGCAATGATAACAGAAGACATCAGGGAGTAAATAAAAAATTCTTAAAAGTAAATGAGAATAACAGTGCAACATATCAAGATCTCTGGGACATTCTGAAAGTAGTATTAAGAGAAGAGTTCATTGCATTGAGCTCATATATTAAAAAAATAAAAAGTCAACAACTAAATGACCTAACATTACATCTCAAAGGCCAGAAAAAGAAGAACAGATCAACACCAAAAGTAGTAGAAGACAGGAAGTAATTAAAATCAGAGCTGAAATAAATGAAATTGAAACAAAAGAAACAATTCATAAAAATGACAAAACAAAAAGTTGGTTATTTGAAAAAGTAAACAAAATTGATAAACCCTTAGCCTCACTAACAAAGAAGAGAGAAAACTCAAATTACTAGAATTCATGACAAAAAAGGAAAGAGTCCATTGAAATGCATAATATAATTAGAAGCTACTTTGAAATCTATACTCCAACAAAATAGAAAATATTGAAGACATTGACAAATTCTTGTAGACATATGATCCTCCCAAACTGAATTTGGAGGAAATACACACTTTAAACAGATCAATTTCAAGCACTGAAATAGAAGAAGCCATCAAAAACCTACCAACCAAGAAAAGCCTAGGACTAGATGGATTATTAGCCAAATTCTACAAGACCTTTAAAGAGGAACTAATACCAATACTCCTCAAAGTATTCCATGAAATAGAAAAAGAGGTAACCCTTCCAAACTCATTCTAAGAAGTTAGTATCACTCTGATACCAAAACCAGACAAAGACACATCAAGGAAAGAAAACTTTAGACCAATATCCCTGATGAATATAGATGCAAAAACCCTTAACAAAAAATTCTGGCAAATCACATACAAAAACATATTAAAAAGACAGTGCACCATGATCAAGTGGGGTTTATCCCAGGGATGCAAGGTTGGTTCAACATTCAGAAATCAATAAATGTAATTCATCACATCGATAGACTTAAGGTTAAGAATCATATGATTATTTCAATAGATGCAAAGAAATTGTTTGATAAAATACAACACCCCTTTATGCTGAAAACACTAGAAAAAATAGGGATAGTAGGAACATACCTCAACATTTTAAAAGTTATCTATGCTAAGCCCACAGCCAACATCATTCTAAATGGAGAAAAACTGAAAGCATTCCCTCTAAAAACTGGAACAAGGAAGGAATGCCCTCTTTCACCACTTCTATTCAACTATTGAAACTCTAGCCAGAGCAATTAGACAGTCCAAAGAAATTAAAGGGATACACATAGGAAAGGAAGAACTCAAGCTACCACTATTTGCTGATGACATGATTTTATATTTAGAGGATCCAAAGAACTCCACCAGAAAAATTCTAGAACCAATAAATGAATTTAGCAAAGTAGCAGGATATAAAATCAATATGCAAAAATCTAATGCATTTCTATTCGTAAGTGATGAATCCTCTAAAAGAGAAATTAGGAAAACCATCCATTCACAATAGCCTCAAAAAAAATTGGGAATTAATCTAACAAAAGAGGTGAAAGACCTCTACAACAAAAAGTACAAAACACTAAAGAAAGAAATTAATGAAAACCTTAGAAGGTAGAAAAATCTCCCATGTTCTTGGATAGGCAGAATTAATATTGTCAAAATGAGCATTCTACCAAAGGTGCTATACAGATTCAAAGCAATTCCAATTAAAATCCCAATGATGTTCCTTATAGAAATAGGAAAGCAATCATGAAATTCATCTGGAAGAATATGAGACCTCAAATTGCCAAAGCGATCCTGAGCAGAAGAGTGAAGCAGGAGGTATCACAATACCAGACATTAAACTATACTACAGAGCAATAGTAACAAAAACAGCATGGTATTGGCACCAAAATAAACAGGCAAAATAGAAGACACAGAGACAACCCACATAAATACAGTTATCTCTACTAGACAAAGGGTACAAAAATATACAATGGAGAATAGATAACCTGTTCAACAAATACTGGTGGGAAAACTAGAAATCCATATGTAGTAAAATGAAATTATACCTCTGTCTCTCACCCTGCACAAAACTCAACTCAAAATAAATCAAGGACCTAGGAATTAGACCGGAGACCCTGCACCAAACAGAAGAAAAAGTAGGCCAAAATCTTCATCTTAGGACCAGACTTCCTTAACAAGACTCCCAAAGCACAAGAAATCAAAGCAAGTATCAATAAATGGGATGGATTCAAACTAAAAAGCTTTTTCTCAGCAAAGGATATAATCAATAATGTGAAAAGAGGGCCCACAGAGTGGGAGAAAATCTCTTCCACACACATTTCAGACAGAGCACTTATCTCCAAGATTAATAAAGAACTTATAAAACTTTACACCAAAAATACAAAGAACCCAATCAATAAATGGTCTAAGGAACTGGACAGATACTTTACAGAAGACACACAGGCAATCCATAAATACATGAAAAAGTGTTCAACATCTCTAGTAATTAGTGAAATGCAAATTAAAACAACTCTAAGATTTCATCTTACTCCAATTAGAAAGGCTATTATCAAGAACACAAGCAATAATAGTTGTTGGTGTGGATTTGGGGAAAAATGCACACTTGTACATTGCTGGTGGAGTTGCAAATACATATTTAGAAGGTAGAAAATAAGTCCATAAAATATTAAATAATAAAGTCAAGTATAAAATATCTTATACAGAGCCAAGCCCAGTGGCATGCATCTGTAATTCCAGAGAATCAGTAGGTTGAGGCAGGAGAATTGGAAGTTCAAAGTCAACCTCAGCAACTTAGCAAGGTCCTAAATAACTTGGCAAGCCCCTGTCTCAAAACAAAAAAATAAAAAGCACTGGGGATGTGGCTCAGTGATTAAGCACCCCTGGATTCAATTTCCTGGTACCCTAAAACACGAAATTGAAACAAGAGAAACAATTCATAAAAATTATATAAAAAATATTGTATACAGGATGATCCAATTTGGATAATATTGCATGTTTACATGCATGAGGGTAGTTGTGTGTGCATGCGTATATGTGGGTATGTGTACAAGTACAGAAAGAAGTTAGAAAGGATACATGTGAAATATTGAAAATGGGGATTTTCTCTGGGTGATGGGTTTTATTTTATTTTTTCTTTATTTCATATTATTTAAGACTTTCTGTACTGTATTATTTATTGGAAATAAGTATAACAGTATTTTTGCAATCAGAATTTTTTTGAAAAATGAAATCTCTTTTTATGCAGAAGTCAGTGTATATTTTCCTCTGTTGCATGAATACATTTTGCCCACAGTTGAGGTCTGAGACTGATGTTTTACAGTGTGGAGATATATTTGCATATAGAATATGCTCATATATGCCTGTATGGGTGAAGAAGTTTGAGCCTAAGGCCTTGAATGCATCAGTTACAATGTGGCATGTGTATTAGTTTCCTTTAGCTGTTATAACAAATTATTACTTGATGGCTTAAAACAACATAAATTTAATCACTCATAGATCAGAAGGCCAGAAGTCTAAGATCAGCATCACTGGACTGAACACAAAGTGTAGGCAGGGTTTGTACACCTTCCAGAGATTCAAAAGATCTTTTTTCTTCTTTTTTCTACCTCCTGGTGGGTGGGGGCTGGCATTTCCTAGCAGTTGGTCACATCACTTCATTCCCTGCCTCCAAAGTCACACTGCCTTCTCCTCTTTTTTTTGTAATAAAAATGTTCCACTTTGTCATAAAGGAACTTGTGATTACATTGGGGACCCACCAAGATAATCCAGAATTCCTTCCTCATCTCAAGATCTTTAATTTACTCAAACTTGCAAAGATCCCTTTCCCATATAAGGTAGCATTCACAGATTTCAAGAACTGTAAACTGAATCTCAGGGAAACATATTTTTTTTATATAGACTACCACAGCATGCCACCCTAAAAATGAGAATTTCAACCTAAATTTTATAAGAATATTTGACCTGCCTTATTACATATTGGAAAGGTACATTTGATTCTATTGATTAACCCTTGAAAGTAAATTTAATGATACATGTCAAGTCTCAAAATGAAGCATGTGACCCTTCATAATTCTAAGAAAACAATGAACGTATACATCTGAAAGCTTCACATTTACAAAGTCCAGTAATCTAAAGGGATAAGAGATGATCATGGTTTTAAGAAGAAACACATGATATAATCAAATGGGGTAATCAGGGTGATTAATGAAAGGAAGAATTTAGAGAAACCAACAATGGATAGCAATGTCAAGAGTGGTGGAAATGTGCCACTCTAGGTCTGAAGGGGGATCACCAAAATGTTGAGAGAATGGAGGATGTAAGTCTAGTTTCAGGAGCAGACTGCTGGACAGGAGCTGTGGCCTTTGGTAAAGGAACAGTCATTGTCAATCTTCAGCCTGAAGTGAGGGAGCAGACAGTTCATGGTGACCAAACCAATGGGAAGCCAGATGGTAAAGGGACATTAATATTTTGTCTATATAGACCCACCTCCTGGAGCAAGATCAGGATGGAGAAGAATGCAAAATGAATGGGCCTGGATCTTGGGGCAAGAAGAAAATAGCCAGCACGTGTTACTGCAGAGGTATAAGGAAAGCTGCAGGATCTTAGAAGTCAAGTGAAAATAGGATTTGAAGAAGGCAGATGAGTTCATATTTCAAATACTGCCAAGAGGTTAAGTAAGATAAGGACTGAGAGATGTTCATTGATTTTTAAGACGAGAAAATCTTTGGCAACCTCAGCCAGTTCTGCAAAGGTGCAGGGGCAAGTAATGAAACTGAATAGATGTTATTTGAAAAGGGAAGGAAGGAGGCAAATGGAAACAGCAAGAGAAGACAAAAAGTGGTTTTATCAAGTTTGCTTGATAAGAGAAAGAGAGAAATAGAACAATAGCTGTAAGACCAGATGAGGTTAAGAAGAAGCATTTTTTTTTCTCCCAAATCTTATCCAGGTGAAAGAGTTAATGAAGGACAAAGGCAAGAAGAAGCAGTGCGTAAGCCATGTGATGTACTCTTCATTTTTATCCAGGAAGGAGTACTGAGATGAATCAGTCATGTCTGCCATGGGTGTGACTGAGAGACAGAGAAGGAAAAATTAGAAAATGATTCTAATCTATTTTCTGTTTTCTAGATGCAACTGTGGTTCAGAGGTGGGAACCCACTTCCCTGTCATTCAGGTAACTAGTAAGAAACATTTTTACCTTTTCTCTGGGGATCCTAAGAATTGGTCACCATTTCTAAAATTATACCACCGATACCACTGGAGATATATCAAATAATTTCAGATATTTGACAGCTTAACACTTATTTAATAATTATGCACTAATTTTTATAGTTGTCATAGATTAGTGGCCCAGAATATTGGCATTACATTTGCAGTGCTAATTCATGTAATTTTATTTTTTGTCAAATGGTCTTAAAAATAAAATTTTATTTAAGTAAGAATACCACAAAATATACAGCTGTGACAACAATTGTAAAACTATGAAGATGTTCCTGAGCACATGAAGTCTGAGACATTCTATATTATCTCTGTATTATGTATTGGCAGGATTAATTTTGCATTCATTGGTGTAGGAGTCCAAGAGTTCGAATCTTGCATATGCAACCTTAACTTAAACTGCCATCCAAAATAACTAAAAACTGCAAAATGCACCTGAAGAGTCGAGAAGAAAAGTTGAAACATCAACTCTCTCCAGCATTTTGCTGAGTGGACAGAAGAATCATCTTAGCTATGAATTTTATCACAGAATTAAGGAGGAATCCCCTGACTGATTAAAAGAGAGACAAACTCATTTAAACTAGCCAGAGATTACTGCAATATTTTTCTTTGGTCAAAATAAAGTAAATGGATATAGCTGTACGACTTGCATTTTTGTTATTCACGCTATTGCCCATTTGCTGACAAATTTTCAATACTTACAGATTTATTCAGGCCTATTAAAAGCCTCAAAGCAACCAGGAAGTGTTATAAATATTTAAACAGGGAGCTGAATGTTTCAAATGCTAAATAAATCATTAGAATCAGAGCTGGTGCACTAGCTGTTCTGCAACGTGACTGCCCTTGGTCTGGACTCACTCTGGTGAACTTGCCTTTTACTAATCCAGTCATGGTACATCCTTCACTGGTGGAGGGAAGCTGTATTTTCATTTCAAAGCATCACTTCTCACCCAGAAAAGTAATAACAAGGAGAAATGTTTTTGAGAACAGTTAATCAATTTGTTTCCTAATAATGAGAGCTATACAACCATTGTTTATATTTCTGCACAAGCAATCAGTGTCACAAAGCAGATGAAATGTTTTAGTCCTTTGCTGGGCAACAATCAAGGGTCTTACATACCTGAGAGCTACCTACAAGTCATGGAGGACTTGACTCTTTGCAGAGCAACTCCCTTTTCAATTTCTCACCATCCAAAATGTTCAGAGTCAGGCCCTCCTGCATAGGCAGGACATTGAGGATGTCCTCTTCTCTGGCCATTAACCTTCACTTGGAATTAGTCTCAACCCAGCATTTGGTTTCTAGGTGTTGAGAATTGCCACTGAGAGTCAACATTTTTATTTTCTATTTTTTATTTTATTACCTCTACTTTGGTTTTTAGCTTCCTTTGACTCCCTAAAAATGGTACATTCATTTCCTAGGATTTTTATAACAACTTATCACAAATTGAAATCTACTGTCTTACCATTCCAGGGCCTACACTTCCAGTGAGGAAGGTTAAGGGGGAGAATCCTTTCTTGCTTCTTCCAAACATCTGATAGCTGCCCCAGTCCTTGGTGTTCCTTGGCCCATAAATATATTGTTCCAATATCCACTTGTTGTTGCATACCATTCTCTGTCTGTACATGTCTTTGATTTAAGACATTCTCTAATCCAGCATGATCTCATCTTAACTGATTACATCTATAAGGAGCCTGTTTCCAAATAAGGGACATGTTCTGAAGTTCAAGGTGGATGTAAATTTTGGGGAGACATTATTCAGCCCAGTATAGGTGGATACCATGATTTCCATTGGCTCTGCCAAATGCCTAGCTTTCTGGACACTTGCTCAGGTCTGAACTCTTCCCCTCCTTTTATTTATCAAAATGTGATGTTGTTGCCACCACCAAGCCATTATGTCACATGGTCCATGAGACAGCCTAAGTGTTCAATGCGGGGGAATAAATCTCTCATGCAACTTCCAAATGTAGGCTAAAGCCAAAGACCTCTTCTCTTTTCCTAAAGCTCTTAATGTATTTTAAAATTTAAGAAATATCAAATAGAGTTAAGAAAATTGACAGGACACATAACTGCTGCAAGAGGTTTCACTTTGAACCCTATAATTTCAGGATTTAGCTGTGACTTTAGGACCATCTTCTAACTCACAGTTCTGTGCAATGATCACTTTGTCTTGTTATGTTCATCTACAGCAATGCCATCATGCTGGCATGTCAGACTACTACAAACCCAAGCATTGGGAATCTGGGAGATAAAGCTAAATATAGGCAGGACTGTGTTCTCAGGCTTCTAATTTCAGTAAAATGAGCCCAAATGATGAAGTTGTGGGGAGCTGAGGATAAGCCAAATGGAGAGGACAGATAAAAGGACATCCTATGGGGTCTAATCAGAGAGGCATTAAGCATTAGAACCTGAGCTACTAGGACAGAGCTGTCATATCACATCATGAGGGTAAGAGGCAGAATCTGGAAAGATTCTCAAAATTGGCTTTTACTGAACACAGTCCACCCTGCACCCATCACTGTGGCTTGGTGCTCCACATCCATTTCATCCTCCAAACTTAAATGATCTATGAGATAAGTATTACAACTCTATGCTTCATATGCCAAAACCGAGGCTTAGGGAGGTATCATGAAAAAATTTCAAAATTATTTTGGGATAGAACCTGACCCATGAGTGGAGAGGGAACTATTAATGGGTGTCAAGTTGGCTCAGACCATTAGAATACAATTAACTCCTTTTTGTGGCCTTTCTAACTTTATGTGCCAATTACCATCCAGTCATGCAAAATGGATGATAATTGGCCTTCACATGACTAGAATAAAAGCAAATAAATGACAAATCAGTTAATTTTGTGTCTGAGAATAGAAACAGGCTCTAATTCTAAGCCATCTGAGTTTGGCCTGGCGTTGCTTCTCTGTGAGTAGACTGAATTTTCTAACTCTTGATCCAAAGGAATCCTGTTCACCAAGGCCCTATTTCTTCTTCCATTAAAAGTGTGGTAAGGGCCAACTCTGGATGTTACTGTTTGATCTCCCCACAACTTATCTTCATCTTCATCTTATCAAGTTTCTGACTTAAAAACTCTCAGCCATGCCTTCATTGAACCTGGGTAGGAATTCACCTCCTCTCCAGGCAAAACCAGCCAACTTGATTCTTCCTCAGAAGCAAAGGCCATCCAGAATGACATAAGGGTAGAAAATGAAATTCCCACTTCTTTTCTGGTGCAATTAGCATTACTGTACTTAGCTGGACTGAATCCCACTCACCCCCCCAATATCATAATCAAATCAAGCAAGTATAAAGAGCCAATTCTCATCCATAGGATGTGGTTAAAAGAGAAGGTAAATTACAACCTTCCAGATGGATCACAAAAGCAAGGGAGAGTCCAGAAGGTCAAGTGGAATATGAATAGAGAATAAGAATTATTCCAAAAACCAGGCTCGACAGCACAATACAAGCAAGAAATGACAAGTGGGGTCTGAATGCAGCACATGGGATATGGTGTTTGAGGACCCAGGCTGTGGGTCAGATGAGAGTAGTCACATCACTGTGTTGGCTTGGGCAAAGACAGATCCATGTCCAAAAGGGGCAGTCTTCTTCAGTGACTTCATGCTAAGGTCTGTGGTCTGAGTCATCAAGTAACCTTTCTGTTTTGCTACTCACCTGTTCTTGGAGGTGAATTCAATAAGGTTATAGAATCTTTCCTCACAAGCAGAATTCCTGCTACAGGCAAGTATATGCTGAAGTACCATTTCCAGAAGAGTGTTTCAGACATTATTTGTTCATTGCTGTGCTGGGGATTGAATCCAGTGGCCCTTAACCACTGATGCACATCCCCAGCCCTTTTTAAAAAAATTTATTTAGAGATAATCTCACTAAGTTACTGAGGCTGACTTTGAACTGGTGATCCTCCTGCTTCAGCCTCCCAAGCCACTGGGTTTATAGGTGTGTGCCCAGCATTTTCTATTTTATTTTGAGACAGGGTCTCAGTAAGTTGCTGAGGCTGGCCTTGAATTTGGCCTCCTGCCTTAGCCTCCTGAGTTGCTGCAATTATATTCATGTGCCACTGTGTGCAGCTACTATAGGCTTTTTGGCAATCTATGCAGTGGGATCAAAAACAAAATGTTTTTTTTCTTTTTCTTAGATCAATTACAATAATAAAGAACATAGAACTTCTGGTCCTGAAGACTATTAAATGAACAGTGCTGCCTGTTGGAATGGCTGGACCCATTCAAAAGGCATCTGCAGTGTCCTGGTTCCTAATTCTGGCAATGGATGCTGTCATGTCTTGCTTTTTGTTTGGGGCTTACGACAAGCATACCAACCTGCTACTTGGTGAAGTTTTTACTAACATGTCTTCTCCATGCAAAACAAGGTTAGCTTCTGCCTTTTTAAAGCCTTCTTTAAAACTCCAATATGACCTCTATAGAGCATCCAGAAGAAATAGTCCCCCAGGGAGATTTGGATGTTTTCCATCATTTAGGAGGAGCTGTTTCATCAGAACTCTTCTCCGTTTTGATCATCCAAGGACTTCTCTGCAGTCAGGCAAAGAGGACACAGGTCCGAAACTGTGGGGTCATCACTGCTTCTGAGCAGAAAAGGGCTTCCTAATGGGGATTTGGGTGAGAAGCTTCAATTCAAGTGAGGTTGATGTACTTTGCATCCTTATCCTCTAAATGCCATCCTTCTTAACATTCTTCTCTTTAAAGAAGGCAAAGAGCTGTCTTATATTTCTGCTTATAATTTCAAATTCAAAAGAAGAACACTGGCCCATCTGCTGAGGCTGCTTCCAACATCTGGTATAGCCATCAAGAAGCAGCAGCAGTGACTGGCAGGATTCCAGTCCTCTCTCCCTTCTCTGCTTACTCCACCTTTTCCTGGGTTTATCAGAGCATCCTATGAATGAAGAAGAGTGTTTCATCTCTTTGCCTTTGTGAAGTATCTGATTTTTTTTTCTTTTCATAAATGGGGGGACCGGATAGGAGAAATTACATTAGAAAGTAGTTCATGTTTATAAATTGCTCATATTAAAATCTCAAAGAAGGTGATCTATTTTGATAGTTACATGGATTGCTGGGGGCTGACATTGGCCTGTTTATATTGCATAGGGCTCATTTGTAATTTCTGATAAATAATTCCATCCTTAGGTTTTGTCACTTCAGTATGGCCTCTGGGCATTGGAAGGAATTCTATTTGGAAACACATCTTGATTTCTTTTATTTTCTGTCTTTCTAAAGTAAGAAAAAACCAGAAGTTAAGAAAAAAAAAAATCTCAGTTTCATCCTAAATTGAAATGTTGGCTTCCTCAAATCCCTGCCAGAGGGATTGTAGTTATAACCTCAGCATCCTAGTGTCAGTTTTCCCAGGAGATGTGAAGGGTGTTGTAATGCTCCAGGACAACACCCATGTCCTCACATTTTGAGAAAGAAGATTTTATTACAGAGTTTCTCAAACTGAGTTGTATCATTCTTCCATCTCTCTTTTCTTCTTGGACCAAGGAGAAATAGGGAAAGGCTATTGGTTTCTCCTCTCAGTAGAGGCAGAATGTTGCTACAGCCTAAGACAAGAGTAGTTGGTCATTAAAGTTGCTGAATAACAAAAATAAAAGAAAGTTGAAGAAAAGTGCTCTGATAATATCTTATGCCAGGGATCAGCAAAATTAGGATGAAATCTCAGTGGCTACCTATATTTTAATAAAGTTTTATTGGTACACAGCCACATTCATTTGTTTTTAGAATGTCTATGATTGTTTACTCACTGCAACCATAGTTGAGTGGTTGTGATAGGGACTATATGGGTCACAAAATAGAAAGTATTCATTACCTGACCCTTTGCAGAAAAACAAAAAAGCTGACTCCCAGACTGAAATAAAAAAGAAATACAGCACACAAGCAAGTATGTAAAAAGTAATTACCAAATGCTTGCCACATACTTAATGCTACTGCAGGGTTTGTGGTAGACACAAGATGCATCTTACCTCTCTGAGGAATAGGTTATTTTAACCACTGATTTGAACAGATGTGCCAGCAACAGAAAAGGAATTCATGTGCTGGAATGAGATGACATCACTGAGATGGAGCAGCCAGTAAAAGCAAACAGGAGGTGAGCAGAGGGGACCAAGGCAAGGGCAAAAGTGGTATTTCAGAGACAGCAATGACAAATAATAACCAAGAGAATGTAATTATCCTCCAATCTCTCCTGTTCACATTTTCCTGAAGGAATATTGGGGAAGGCAGTGCATTCTCTATTTCCTGTAACATAAAGACTGGGATTATTCTACTCGGCTATTGAATGAAGGAATAACCTCAGAGGACTTGGGAATAGGTTACAAATATTTGATTTTTCCTATGTAATTGTTGTCATTTTGCATTTTATTGAAGACATGCTATGACTCTAAGGGTCATGCTATGTCCTTTCTATACATTTTAAAACATGTTACAGTTTTGTGTGGTGAGTCTCTTCTACAGAATAATCTCATTATCTTCACAGCAATTTCCTAAGTAATATAGTATCTGAGTCAGTCAGGGTAGGCTAGTCTATATACTTCAGTAACAACAAGCCCTGCATTTCAATGGCTCACACAATGTAAACGTATTTCTTGTTCAAGTCACATGTTCACCATGGATCAGTAGGAGTCTCTGCCTAATGTTGTCACTCAAGAATTCAAGCTGCCAGAAAGCCCTTCTTGACCCCTGCTTATGACCAGCATGCTTTGGGCAAAGAGCATCACAGAATCTCCTACTGCCCATACCCTATGCTGTCCAGAAATGCCACATATCATTTTCACTCATGTTCATCACCAAGCTCAGAGACCACATTTCTATGATTCTTCCTGTCAGTTTTCATAGTTATATATTACATTCATATTAAGCATAACTAAGACCTCATAGAATTTTTCACCCAAACTCTGAACTTACACAGGGCCCCAATAACATTCATTTCTGCAATATTTATTAAGTGTCTTCTATGAGCCATACACTGTCCTCAACACTGAGAATGTAGCCCAAAACAAAAGAGAAGTGCCAGACCTCACGGAACTTTCATTTGAGCACAGAGAGAAAGTATACATGTTAAACACATAAGAAACTACGGAGGACAGTTGGTGATAAGTGCTATGGGAAAATAAGACATGGAAATAGATAGAGAATGCTAAGTGTTAGGAGTTAAGATGCCTCTCTGTCCATGGAGCTGTTAGCATTTGCTCCTGTGCATGACAGATGGCCTGTGAGTATTGGAGATCTCATGCTGCCTGAAGGAAACAGGCATAAAGGCAGATTTATACTATTTCTGGTGTTTTCAAGTCCAATAAATGTGGCCAGGCTGTAACCAGTGGAGAATTGGGAGGAGTGGAGGTTTTCTTGGGATCATCCATTTTCCTGAGGCCCTTTTTGGATGGAGATGAAAATGTTGTACAAGGGAAAAAACTTGTACAATAACATTACTAACCTGGACTCTTAGATGCTTCCTTAAATATAAGAAAGTAAAATTAAGGCTTAAAAATAAAGGTGCATGCAATGAGTCTTCAAGGGATACAATGGGGAGGAGGTGAGGGATCTGTTTGGCACCTAAAAAGCAAACAACAAAATACGCATCTTCTACATCCGTGAAGAGAATTGAAAGATAAGCTTACTTTGGGTTTAGCTGGTAGAGGATTGCAATGTTTCTCTTCATTTATAATGAGTGACATGTTTGTAATGAATTTTCCTAGTTCAAATTTTGGTCCTTGTTTCTGTCTTCTTAAAATAACTCTCTTTCATTTTCTCACTTCCATTCCAAAGCCCTCTGGTCCCTTCAGCAGCTCCCATTGGTAGTTCATGGGGTATTTTAAAGCCAAATAATACTCCTTACATTCAGAAATGCCTTTCTATTTTCCCCTGCAATTTTTCCAACTTGCTATCAATCTTCATGCTGAGGTTTCCAGCAAAGTGTGTGGATAAAAAATATCACTGTTATAAGTGGCTTTTTCTATTAACCTAGCTCATCCCACCTTGTCAAAACACTTAGCCGTGAGATAGTAACTCCCTTAAAGTTCTGCCTCGGTTTTCAATTTGCTGTTGACCTTGGGTGGATGAATCACTTTACCATTGTGACAAAGAAGGTTCCTCTGGGAATATAGGATTATTCATTTTCTGCTGAACTATAGCATAAGAATTTAAGCTTTCTTAATATCTGAGCTGTGCCCTGTAGTAGAAAAAAAAAAAAAAAACATTGCAAACATCTAATTACGTGACCTTGATCTCTTAGAAATAGAGGGGAAGCTGGTATCCAGCAGATACTCAGAGCTTAGGCTTCCCCCCACTGAAATACCAGAGAACAGGTATGTTTCTTCAACAGAACCCTCACTCATAAACTAACATCCCATCCCCCAGATTACCTCCCTACATCCCAACACTCCCCAAATTCAGTCCGCAGTGGGAATTGAAGAGTGATCTCTTATTGAATGCTAATTGTGCAACCACTGTGCTACGCATAAACATCCACAGGAAGTGAACACCTCCAGGTATGAATGGTTCCCATGACCTTTGCCACATAGCTTTGCAGTTCCTCTCATAAAAGTGGAATGTATTTCCTGCTCCATTGATGTTGGTGTTGGTCATGTGAGTTGCATTGATTGATAATATAAGCAATCATATGCCACTTCCAAGCCTTTGCCTCAAGAAAGATTCATGTGTTCAATCTCATGGACCTCTGCTACAAAACAAGTTTGAATTAAGTATTTGGAGGAGAGCTATGTGTCTCTTGTAATAACCAGCCAAAATCTGGCAGATCTCCAGACATATGTATGAGGTCATCCTGGACCAGATATCCCCCAGTATACCTGCCACATATAAGTCCAAGTTACATCCACTAACCCTGGCCTACATCAGCAGCAATGCCAAGCTAACCCATAGATTCACAAAAAGTAATAGATTTTAGTCAAGTCATGAATATTTTCATGTTTATCATAACTAACTGATGAGCATATTATAAAGATTAGTTTATTTAATCCTTTTAATAACCTTACACAGGGGATTCAAATAGTGTTCCCATTTTATTGGAGAGAAAACTGAAGCTTAGAAACTTTAAAGACCACACAGCCATGAAGTGGCACTACGAGTCTCAAATGTGTAATAATTCAAAATCTAACATTTAATTCCATCATACATCACTGTGGACTCCTTTCCTTGTTTCTCTTTAACTATAACCAATTGAAATTTGCTATAACTCGGCTTTTCTTTTTAAGATGGAGAGTTCCTTTTCACTCAAATAAAAAAATGAGAACCTGATTTCACTCTGACTTTCTTGGGGTCTCTGTTTTCTTCTGAAACTTGTCTGAAGCAATTGTTAGTAAAGAAATAGGCTCAAGGTATTTCAAACCACTTATGGAAACATTTTTATGGTAATAACTTATTTATGCAAATAACATTGTTTCCTGCTCTAAATTTCCCAGTGCCCCTTCTTAATGAGTGAACATAATTAATAGATCCTGTCACTCAGCCAGAAAGAAATTTGTCCTAAGCTGAGTAACTAATTGGACAGGTCAATGCATACAGGAGCATCAGAGATGGCTTTGTGAGAATGGAGGAATGAATCCTGACTTGGAAGCTGCTAAAATCTGATGGAGATAAAGGTATGAAGCTTGGTGTATTACTTGGAACTAAATACATTGCTTCTTGATGAAGTTGTCCTCAATCCATACACCTTTTGTGAAACAGAATAATGGAATGTTTACTCTTTATTCTTCTTTATATTTTTATTAGTGAATTATAATTATACATACCAGTGTGGTTCATTTTGACATAATCATAAAGCATATAACATTGTTGGTTAATTCTCAATCCTCAGTATTTCCCCAGTCCCTCTCTCCCCCTGACTACTCTTTATTCTTATAGGATACACATAAAAATACTTGATTGCTCAAGAAATATTAGCTGCTTTTATTAAAGCTTTAGTAGATGCCAATAAACTACCTTCTCTTAAAACAGACATCTGTTGTTAATTTGATTTTCTTATTTCTAAACTTCAATATGAGGGCTTCCTTTATTTCAAGTAGTTTGATTTTAAAATATGCAATGGTTGCTATTCCATGTATTTTGAATATTTTATAAAAGCATAAACAAAAAGTCTCAACATTTCATGGAAATTGTCTATGGCTTAAAGAGAATGAGGAAAATAGCCACTATCTTTCTGCTCACATGAAATCTGTTGCATTATATATTGCTATAATTGTTTTCTAAACACACAACTGAGAGTGTGAAAAAACTGCCTGCTTGTGATGCCTGAATCATTCAGAGCTGTCACGCTTGTTCTTTTGTCCATGGCAATTGCAAGACATTGTTCTGATTTTCATCTATAATAAATTGGGAAAGCTGACGTTCTTCTTTTGACTCAGTCTCACAAAGTGGAAACAATTCCTCAACAGGACATGATTCTATTTGTCTGCCTCGTATTACCATTATTTAAATTTTAGAATATATTTTTGAACCCAGAAGGCTGTAAGATTCTTCCTAAGTTATCTGATAGCTAACATAATCTCACAATATTAGTATTTCATCCATATCTTACTCATTCTTTTAATTATTTAAAAGTTTTAAACAATAGTTGGTATAGAACATTAATAATTTTCAAAATTACTATTATTATAGCATTTTATGCTTAGAATAATGAATGTACTTATTACCTCATGTACATGTATGACTGCACGACCAATGTGATCCTACAAAATGTATAATCAGAAAAATGAGAGATTACACTCCATAAATGTAGTCTATCAAAATGTATAAATGCATTCTGTCATGTACAACTAATTAGAATAAAATTTAAAAATTATAAAAAATATAAATGCACATTTATGTCAAATGAGTGCTAGATTTTTATCACATGTGAACACATGTAAAGAGATTTTTCACTTTCAGGTACTTTTAGAATGAGTACTTCTGTTTGAAAGTAAACATTCATATATAAACAATGAGTTGCAATGACATATCTTCTCATTTCACTGACCTGATAATGCTCTTTAGCTGTAGTGGTAACTTATGTGATCACATGACTCTGCCTAAACATGTTTAAAGACACCAGAAATGGTGGGAAATTGCACCTGAATCTTCAGTCTGAATCCTTCAAAGGTAACTGCTAAGGTTAAAGTTAAGAGCACATTTTGGCCAAATATGTAGGCCAGAATAAACTTTGATGCATTCTTGAATAGATTCTACTTGGAGATAAGTTTTAAGACATGAAAAGATGTATTTTCCAAGAGTTTTGGATTTACACATTTTGTATTTGGATGCAGTTCAGCCAGAATCTTTTCCTAATCACTCCTGCAAACTAAAAAGGTAAAAGTTAGCCTATGCCTACCATGGTACAGCCTAATTAGTAAACTTGCCTATGTGTAAAATAACTGAGAAAGTACAAAAGAAATGATGCAGAAAGGAACATGAAAAACAACCAGATAAGAGGCAGATATGGATAGGATGAAAGGGTTAAGGAGAGGCCAAGATAGTTACAGTCCTTAAGAATCTGGTGCCTAGCAGAGTTTGGATAAATAGACTTTTACAATACAAAAATTCTGTGTGGATCCTCACTGGTTTATAGGGTGGATGTCTGTCTGTACCACAGCTGGGATGTTGAAGGTAGACGGATTCAACCCCTATTCTGCCTGTCTAGAGCTGTGGTCTTGCATAATGGTAAGTCTGCATCAAGGGTACTTGTTTTAGTCAGCTTTTTCGCTGCTATGATTAAAGGGATCTAACCAGAACAACTGTAAAAGAGAAAAGGTTTATTTGAGGGCTCACGATTTCAGAAGTCTTAGGCTGGCTCCATTCCTCAGGGCTGGAGGTAAGGCTGAACATCATGGCAGAAGAGGGTGGCAGAGGAAAGTAGCTCACATCACAGTGATCTGGACCTGAGAGAAAGACTCCACACTCCAGATACAAAATCTATCCCCCATAGCCACACCCCCAATTAACTTCCTCCAGCTATACCCCACCTGCCTCCAGTTGCCACTCAGTCAATCCCACCAAGGATTAATTCACTGATTAGGTTAAAGATCTCACAACACAATCATTTCTCCTCTAAACCCTCTTGCATTGAGCTGTTGGGGGATACCTCACATCCAAACCAAAACAGTGCTATATGATAATGAGCAATGTAAAAGTAAGTGAGACATGGAATATGGTTTGGGGGGAAAGGTGTAATTCTGAAGAAACCATCTTTGTTGAAGCCTGATTTGACCATCTGTAGAAAGGACCAATAACTAAGTTCTGATGTGGAACAGATATAAAGAAAACTATTTGGTAATTCAATATTCTCCTTTAAACTTTAAAAACTAATGTGGCTTTTTGAACTCCCAAAGACAAATTTATTACTGACTCCAACTGAAGCCATGTTCCTGTTACTTCACTTGTCACTGAAATAATATGGATGTTATGACATAAAGCTAGATGATTAAAATAGGAAGCTTGAGGTCAAATAGAACTTCACATCTCTGACACTAGCTTTGTGACACTGCCCAAATTATCTAAATTCCTCTGTCTCAGGACTATCTGCTTTAAAATGAGAACAATAGCAGGATTTTTGGAATGATGAAATGACATAGTACACGAAGAATAGAATGAAAATGTAGCACAATCCAACCAGGAGTGGGTGTATGAATTTAGCTAGCTCTTCTGTTTCTGTAAGAAATACACACTACCTCTGCTATTCCTATTTCCCCTGATGGCAGAAGCTACTTCAAATTGAAAGTAATGCAGTTTCTCCTATTATAAGTACTTGGGGTAAAATGAGATTTGCACACCTTTCTGAAAAGAGCTTCCATCCCTGCACCTTCTTTCGAAAATAGCTTCTGGGGTTGCACCTGCAGCCTAAGTCAATCTCCTTCCTCCGTGATATCTTTCTTCAGGGCTTCACTGACCCACAGGTGAAGTGTAGCTCATGATGCCTATTCTCTGGGCACTGAGCTCCGACTCTGTCTGTTTCCATAGCCTCCCAGACGCTGCAGCTCATGGACTGGCCACTCAACAGGACTGACTTCACTTCTCCACACTGCTGCCTAGCCATCAATTCATATCTTTCTCACTTGGTAGGCATCCTGGGGCTCAGCAGTCACCTCAGTTGACACCCTGCGGTCACTGCCCACTTGACTTTCCTTCTAATATATCTGGAGTCCATGGGAGGGTGCCTGGGTCACTCTGGACCTCAGGATTTTATCTTTATTTCATCAATGATCCTTCTAGATCCCCTGTCTTGTCTTCTATGACAAACTTCCTTTGCTTTTTCTCTTTGGTGAAATACTTCCAATAACATATCTTTTTTGCTATTCTTTATCCTAGGGTTAATCCTCCTCCCTTTTCTTAGTACAGTTGTATGCATGACTTGTGTCTGAATTTTGAAAGAGCTACAAGGGAAGAGAATAAAAGGGATTATTGAAAATTTACTGGATGGTACTACACAGATATCACCCCCAATACACACAGAATACAGTTATCACATTAGAATAAAACAAATGGTAAATAAAAGTATCAAATTATGGTAACAGCATAAAGCTAAACCTTCAAGTCCTCCTTTTTTTTCTTATTTGTCTAAGAGGAAGAAACAAGCAAGCAAATAAAAAATAACCAAAATACACTAGTGGCAACCAGGAAAATATAGAAAGTACTTATTACCAGTAAGGAAAATTTTTAATGTTAAAAATTGATAAAGCTGAATGTGATAGGCAGAATTTAATGGACCCCAAATTCCCACCCCCTTCTATACATGCCTGGCTTTTTGTTTTTCCACAACCTCTTCAGTGTAGGTAGAACCCTTGAATGTTGTGGGGTGTCATTCTTGTGATTTGGTTGCTAATCAATTAACTTGGAGTTAATCAAAAGATTGTCCTGGATGGGTGGGACTAAGGATCCAGCAAAGCCATGCCATGATTCCTGACCCAGGGGACACTGCAAGATCATAAATATGTCTCTTGATTTGGAGCACTGAGTTTGTGCTTGTTGGTTACTTGGCAATAGATGACTGATACACTTGGAATTTGCTGGCATCCAAGAAACTGCAAACCCTGCCTCCCACAGAAACATGTAAGGAGAACAAAACATCCCTCAACAGTCACTCTCTACTCCTTTCCCTCCCTCATCCCCACCCCTATTTCTCTTTTAGAATAGATGTTCATCCTGGAAAGAGGATAAAGGATAGCTCCTATAATCACTTCCAAAAGGACAAGTAACAATTTCCACAAAAATTATCCACCATAAACACCTCTGAGTTCAAGCAGAGCCAGGAAAAGCTGTGTTCTCCACTTAAGATGAAGTTTAGGATGAAAAAGAAATAAATAGACAGGAAGGGACAAAATGGTTATTAGCTTCCCAATGGATTTATCTCTAACAATAAGTAGGAATTCAATCAAAGAGAAGATGAAGAAGATAAATAAGGTGAGAACTTCAGAGGGAACAAAGCATAGGGGAGAGATACTCATGAAACTCCTTCCATATCATGAGTAAGCAGGACAAGGGGAGAACGTGGTGTGAGGTAGTGTGCACAAGGTGTTAAAATGGAGTAAAAGAACAACACAGCTGACTTGCCAACTGAGCAGAATGCTCCAGTGCTTTCAGGTAAATTGGAATAAATGATTTGAGACTAAAAGTGTTCTTTCGTGGGACCAGCACACCATGACTAATATCCACTGGTGGCATCTTGACTAGTAAATCTTTCCGGTTTAAATATTTTGAACAGTCCTGCTATTGATAGAACAAAGGGGAATAAACTTGGCCGTAAGATATGAGAGTAGCTCTCAGGTGTACTAATAGAGGTGTGGTCATCTTCATTCAGCCCTTCCCAACAGTGGGATGCTAGTCAATGTTTGACAGCTAACCCTAGAGGGAACTGTGTGTGTGTGTGTGTGTGTGTGTGTGTGTGTGTGTGTGTAAATAACATTAACTGAGAGGAAGGATGTGTAGCATACATATTAAAAATAGTAAATTTAGCCAGGCATGGTGGTGCACGCCTGTAATTCCAGTGGCTTGGGAGGCTAAGGCAGGAGGATTAAGAGTTCAAAGCCAACATCAGCAAAAAGTGAGGTGCTAAGCAATTCACTGAGACCCTGTCTCTAAATAAAATACAAAATAGAGCTGGAGATGTGGTTCAGTGGTTGAGTTCCCCTGTGTTCAATTCCTAGTACTTAAAAAAAAATAGTAAATTTAAATGGTATTTACAAGTTATAATAAAATATACACTGTATTCCATTGAACTCAATGATTCTCATAGTACTCTTATGGACCTTTTTTTGAATGCTTCTACCCTTGACCAAACTAGGGTTACAATCAATTAACTAATGTAGTTCTAACATGAATATTCATGGTATTTTCCTTCAGTTTATCAGAAAAAAAGAACAACATAAAACCACTTTCTGCTTGATTTTGCTAAAACTGAATTTGTGGTACTAGGTAGCATGCACGAGGAGTTGTAAGGGAATTTATATAAAACAAGACAAAATTATAAGTGTAGAAATATTATTGAAATGTTCACTCTCTTGGATGATTAATTGATCTGTGCCAAAGGAAAGAATCAGATGTTTCTGCATTGTAGGCAATAATGTACTGCACACCTTAGCAAAAAGAGAAAACAGAAAACCTTAATTCTAATGGGTGATAATGCCTTTAATAAGGGCATTTCAAGGGAGTACAGGTTACAGCGTGTGTCATGCTCTTGGACTTGAATGTTGTCACCATTGTCTTTATTGTTGAACATTTTAATTTTCCATTAAGGTTTAGAAACACAGGGATCTGCTTTCCTGGAGACTGGACCAATTATACTCAAATTCAGTAATTGTAAGAACTTTGATCATATATGAGAATATGTATCATTTGTCCAGGTAATATTAAAAATTTCATGTCCTTATCCAAATACTAGATTCTTAATAAAACAACACCCAAATTAATGAAGAACGGTTAGTGTAAGGAATCAGTAGGGGTAAACTCTGAGCAGGGATCAGAATACTATGCTCAGATTCTGGAACCATCTTCCAAAATATTCCTATATTTAGAGAAATCATTACATTTCCATGTAGATGTTTCTTTAATGTAACATAAAAACATTAACATCATCTCTTCATTTCATGAATATAATAATAGTAGTTCAGGATCAATGTAAATACTCATAATTAATTTTTACTGATTTTTTTGTTTTTGAGGCCTTGTGCTAAAAACTTTGTAGGTGTTTATATGATTTAATCTTTATAGTGACCTATAATTTAATAGCCACTCTTTATCTTAGTTTTAAAATGAGGACACCATAGCTAAGAGTAGTTACTCAGCAAGTAGGTAGAGGTTCTATAATTTGAAATTCGTATATCTAATTCCAAAATGTGTACATTTAATTTTATCACTCTCTTATTTTCCCTAATAACCCTCCCTTAGAATAGTTTCTCAAAGTAGATAAAGGAAACCATCAATGGCATATCTTCTTGAGCTTTGTATTCTTTTACTGTTTTAAATTTCATTCCTTGTGATAATTTTATAAATATGTTGTATTATTCTCAATTTCACAGGTGAACAGATCAACCCATACAGTTTAAGTACTGACTGCACATGATCTATACAAAAGCATTTTCCATGTGATTTGAACCAGGTTGAGGTGCTAACTTGCAACTTAGTGAGTACTTGATCTCTTTTTGCTACACTAGCAAAAACACTTTTCCTCTCCTATGTATAAAATTTGGGGACAAATGAACAAAGTTAATACTAAGTGTCTCAAGGAGTCAGCACAAAAAAAATTGAGGTCAGCAAAATTTAGCCCTTTTAAAATCTTAACCTGAGACCCTGAGAGATTCTCCACACCTTTGAAACCTTCAAGAGAAGGTGATTTGGAGAGCAACAGCTTCACTTCAATCCTTGCAAGGTCATTTCTTCCCTGTCACCAGACTCCCAAAATAAAGGGCTCGAGGGATGTCATGAAGATTCCCTCCATCTGCTAGCACAAACTTGAACATGGCTGGTGAACCACTATAGCAGTGACATTTTCTTTTTCTCTAATAAAGCTCTCCAGAGGCAGTAATTTGCCTCCCTTCAGGAACATCAAACCCTTGCACTGAGAAAGGAGGGGTTTGAAAAATACAGATCTGAAAGAGGTGGTGAAAATCAGATTCCTGAAATCTCTAATTCCATTTCACGGCGTAGGGTGTGGATGAAAATAGAAGTAAAGTCATTGGAGTAGAAGGTGATTGAGAGGGAGGGAAGACGGATGAGATCATCCCTGAAAGATGAAAGAAACCATTGGCAGAAATAAGCGAAACCCCTAAACACAGCCTCATAATAAAAAGCTCTGGAGCTGAGATTCAGGTGCCCATTCAACACCTGTATGTACGGGGCCTCTCCATGCACTCTTGTGCTTTTTCACTGCAGTGGCAAAGAGAGCCTACTGGTGGGCTCTGCTTTAGAACTTCTGAACATGACTTTTGGCATTTACATGAGATGCCCAGACTGCTGGGTGAAACTGTCTTTTTGTCTACTTCACTTTATTTATTCATTACAAAAATAACCCACAGTCACTATGGAAAGTGTGAGAATATGGGCAAGTTTACCTCTACAGAGGTAAACATCTCCAGTAAGATAAGTCAGAAGGTGGTCCTCTATGCAGGGGAGAAGCATGGTGCAGGGTTGGCAGTGACTGAGAAGAGCCCTGGTACAGCCTTCTGGTTTGTTCCCCGTGCTCCATGCATGCTCTCCAGGCATGGCTCTGGGCAATGGTGACACAGGAATCAAATATTTAACAAATGAATTAGGGATCTTAAGGGATCTGCTTTACACACCTCATTGTATGTATAACACACCTCAATAAAGGAAAACATTCGACATCACTCTTCCTCTGTGTGTTTATACATACATATATATATATATATAAAAAATTGTGTCTTATAGATAATACATCATGCACTAGTTTGAGATTCATCTTCCATCTTTACATAAAAGATGGTCCTTTACTTCGTAACTTTTTTATTAGTTCATTTTAGTCATACATAATATTAGAATTAATTTTGACATAATTATACAAGCATGGGATGTAATTTGCTCCAATTCAGGCCTCGCTGCTTCTCTTTTCTCTTCCCTCTTCCCTCCCCATGTTCCTTTTCCTTTATTCTAGTGATCTTTCTTCTTATAGTTCTGACTTATAGTTGTTTGTAATTACTGCATTATGGTTATACATAAGGGTGAAATTCACTCTTTACTCAGATTCATTCCACTGTACCTCCCTTTTCTCATCCGTCTTCTCTCCCTCTCAATCACCTTCAACTCCACTGACTTTACTTCTATTTTCATGAATTTCCCCACCCACCCACCCTGGTTTTGCACCCTTATTTTAATCTAGCTTCTGCATATTAAAGAAAACATTTAACATGCGACTTTCTCAGTCAAGCTCATTTCATTTAGCAGGATGTTCTCCGGTTCCTTCCAGAAAATGCCATAACTTCATTCTTTTATTTTTTATGGTTGAATTATACTCCATTGTGTTTCCTTATCCATTGATCTATTGATGGATACTTAACATTGGTTCAATAGCTTAGATACTGTGAATTGTGATGCTATAAACATAGATGTGGCTGCATACCTATAATATGTTGATCTTAAATCTTTTGTATATACAGCAAGGAGTAAAATAGATGGGTCATATGGTAGTTCCATTCCTAGTGTTTGAGGAATCTCCATCCTGTTTTCCAGGGAGGTTGAACTACTTTGTAGTCCCACCTACATCCTCACCAGCATTTGTTATTATTTATATTCTTGATAATTGGCAATCTGACGGGAATGAGATGAAATCTTAATGTAATTTTAATTTGCATTTCCCTAATTGCTAGAGATGTTGAATACTTTTGGTCACTTGTATTTCTTCTTTTGAAAAATGTGTGTTTAGTTCTTTTAATTGGGTTAGTATTGTGTTGGTGTTCAGGTTTTGAATTCTTTATATTTGTGACTATTAATTCCCTATATCAGGAGAAGAGGGCAAAGCTTTTTCTCTCATTCTGTAAGTTCTTTCTTCATGCTTTTAAACATTTCCTTTGCTGTGAAAAAGTGTTTTAATTCAATCCCATCCCACTTACTGATTCTTGGTTTTACTTCTTGCACTTCAGGAGTCTTGTTAAGGAAGTCAATGCCTGTGCCAATATGTTGGAGTATTGAGCCAATATTTTCTTCTAGCAGATGCTAAGTTTCCAGCACCTGTGGAGTCCTTGGGAAGAAGAAGAAGAATGAGATTTTGGTTCTTGGACATTTAAAAAGTTTCCATTTCCAAACCCACAAAAAATCTTAGTCAATAATTTCAGTCATCTTCTTTTCCCAATTTAAATTCCTAGGTCTTTGATCCACTTTGATTTGGGAGTAGCATGAGAAATAGGGACATATGGATATCTAGCTTTCCCAGCACCATTTGTTCAAAAGACTTTCTATTCTCCAACGCATGTTTCTTACTGAATAACTTTGAACTTGCAAGTTCTCACAGATACAACAGAGATGTGCTGCTCTGCTCCCCACCAACAGATGTTCTCAATTCTCCTGCACTGTGATTCTAGAATCTATTCTAGGCCATGGACTTTTAATCTTTTTTTTTCAATTTTTCCTTCTGTTTCTTGCTTTTTAAGTCTATAGGATCTTTGTTATGCTCGTGCTTATTTTTGAGGTATTCCACTAAGTTTATTACTTCATTTTCTCTAGTAATTCAAAAACCTCTGAGAGCATAGAAATGGTCAACAGGAAGAGGCACTAGGTAGTGAGGATGAGAGCTGAAGCAGAGAAGCATGTTGAAGTGGAGGTGGATGTGTCCAGAGTCAGAGGAATCTTCACTTTCACAGGACTAGGGACCTGGGGCTCCAGACAACGTGAGCCTGAGTTCCTCGTGCAGTGGGCCTCCAGGTGGCATGTGGATCCCACTGCCATTTACTTTTCTTGGGCTATTGTGCAAATAACTTTATAAGAAACCTCCCAAGAGACATAACTAAGGACAGGGGGAAAACTGAAAAAGGAAGGGGAAGCATTCAGAAGAGCGTGCGTGATTTCAGACAAATTCCCAGCCAGCACCTGGTCTTGGGGGAACTCTGGAGTCTGTTTTCCCAAGTTTCCAGGACTCAGGAAGAGAACAGGGCAATCCCACTTCTGCAGCAGCCCATTGTGGGGTGTGAATCTTCCAGCCCTTTAGATCTTCAAGCTGAAAAATGGCACAGTGTGAGTGACTAGAGAGCTGCTGTCTGAAGGAAGGTGTAGGAGCCGCCCGTGTGAATAAAACAAAGCTCGCAGAATCTGGAGAAAAGACTGAGGGTAAGAACAGTCCTCAGGGATCCAAGCAGAGCTCTGAGTGTCTGCTGGAGCACCGTGCCACGTCCCTGTCTTTACTCTGTGTCCTGGCTATCCCAGATGACCAGGGACCTCCCCTCCCTTCAGTGACCACAGCTGCCTTTTTTTGTGTTCTCATTTCCAAAGAAACACCAGCACTTCCATTACTGAGCTTACCTCTAGAATGAGAGTTTTTTGCTCTCCTTTCAAACCTTAACATTCTTAGTTGTCATCTGGAAGAACCTCGAGAGATAAAAATTACTGTCCTCACTTTTAAGTGGCATGAAACTAAACCTCACTCATCTCTACAAAGCCCAGCCTTTTCCTTTGCTGTGTTCCTAATCTATGTTGAAAAACATCATCTGGGCATGCTACAGCTGGTGCATCATACCATTCCTGGAAGCTCTACTCACTGAGACTGAGACTTGCAGTGTGTCCTTGGAGATGTGGGACCCCATGTATTTATGCTCCACACCCAGACCTCCAGCCCCAGTATGGAGTCTTTGGAAAGAAGAATGAATTCTGGCCCTTGGGCATTTAAAATTTTTCCATTTCTAAAACCACACACACAAAAAAAATGATCAATATTTTCGGCTACTGTATTTCCTCAGTTTAAAACAACTCAGGCTTCTTCCTCCCAACTTTCTTCTGCGACAAATGGGGACAGAATGTCTGTTGCTCAGGGTTCTTAAAAGAGCTAAATGTGATCGTGTCTGTGAACACGCTTTATTGTAATGTAACTCGCTGCCACATTTGGGAAAACCATGGGCACCGTGACTCTATGAACAGCATCACAGATGTGAACACATGGTCTGTGCATGGAAAACACGCGGCCATGCTCTGTGGCCAGCTCTGCTCCTTATAAGTTCCTAAAAGCTCTATTCCTTGCCATGGACATGAATGCACCTTTTCATTTGTCTCAGTTTCCTTATCTGTAAAATTAGTTGGATGTACTTAAGATTCTTTCACGACTTAAAATTTTTCTAACATATCCATCAATGTAACTGTCGATTCTGATTCTCTCCTAGTTCTACCCTTCATATCAAAATAAACACCTAGATGATAAATATGCCTAAATAAACATCTCTGCTCCACATTCTATGGTCAAAGATTAATGGAAAATAGACATATTTCCCCTTAAATGACCAAAAGCCATTTCAGAGGGGATCATTCCAATGTCTTAAAATCTAGGACTTAGTGCTGCTAAGGTAGCAGACACTTGGAAAAATCTTTCAAGCAAGTCAATAGACATGGGTTTGTTTAAGAAGCATCACTGCCTCTGGCAAGACCTCATTATTCAGGGAAGGAGTCTAGACATAAACATATTTACCATTAACTATAATATTAGACTACTATGAATTTTAGTAGGCTAGACAGAGTATACTTATAGGTGTATGTATGCTCAAGGCAAGAAAAACATCCATGGCATTCCAGATAAATATTTGTAGTAAATTTTAATTTACCTTATTGTGTTACCTTCTACTTTGAGCTCCTTGTAGGCCATATGTATCTCTCCCATCTACAAATGAATTCATTTAGTGCTTATTGAGGCTATATACATATATCAATTTATTTAATCTGTGCAGTGAACATTTTGAGTAAATGTAACAGAATAAGTTTCTATTGCATGTAGAAGAAATCCCAAAGTGACCTAAACAAGACAGCTTTCTCTCTCATGGGGAAAAAAACCGATATATATATATGCATAACTATATATATGCATAATAGAACTATATATACATATATATACACATCTATGCATATACTTCACACACACACATATATATACATATACATATAAAAATTCATATATATATACATATATATATATATATATGTATATATATACATGAAGAATGTCCCTGAGTTCAATACCCAACACCCACCAGCAAAAAACAAGAGTGAAATTAAACTTGCATGGAGGCTTCCATGTACCTTGGAATCGGTGAACATTCTATCTTTCTGCTTTGCCCTCCTGGTGTGCAATCTATTCTTAAGATCACCTCATGGTTAAAAATGGCTGCTGGAGTTCTAGCTATCAAATTCATATTCCAAGCTGAAAAATATGAGAAAGGGGATGTAATTCACAACTGGGTCCAAAACTTTAAAGATAGTTTCCAGGAGGGAGAAAGACATGGACTAGTTCTCACTGGTGAGAACTTAGTCACAGGAAGACTGAGGAAAAAAAAAATTGTATTTGTAGAGACAATACTGTCACTTAAACACTGAGAGTCTGTAGCCATGGAAGGGGAGAATGATATTTATAGGCAACTGCAAAGAAGTGATCTCCATGTAATAGATACTAAGGTTCAGTGTGGTAAAGTAATTGTATACAATTTTAAAACAGTATAGCTAGCCATCTGCCTCAGTCCCTGTAATGTATAAAGCTGCTCCCCCGCCCACCAGGTATAGTCATTTTCCCCGCCTCCCAACCATTTGTCAATCTGTGAACATCCTGGCTAGCTATTGGTTCATCAGTCAGCTTGCAAGTATCCTTCTCCCATATTGGTCCCCTGTTAGCCCGGCAGAATTCAACTGTTTTACTGTAGCTGCCCTGCCATCTTTTTCCTTTCTTCTGTCTGTCCTACACAATTTTCTCTATCCTCCTGGCTTTCCACTCTCTCTAGTGTGTGCCTTTTTCTTTTCCTTTCTCTTTTCCTCTCATTTTCTCTCTTATCCTGCAGGGAGACACTGTTTGCTTAATAAATTCCCTTATGATGTGAATTCCTGTGTCTGGCATGGTTCTGTGGAAATTCCTTACAGTCCCTAAGCCAATGCATTTTTCACTGAGTCACCCTGCCATCAATGCTATCTAGCAGATGGTTGTCAGGTGCAGGTGTGGAATGCACGTTTGCAAAACATTTTGACAGTGAAGCAAGATGCTAAAGAGCAGAGAATGCAGTGCAGTCCTTTTCCACTTGAATGTGCACAAGTTCCCTGCTCACCTAGTTAAAATGAAGCTCATGATTCACTAGGAATGGCGGGGGCGGGTCTCAGAGCCAGCATGCCAATCAACTTTCAAGTGACATCCATGCTGCTGGTCCATGGCACACTTAGAGAAAAACCATCCAATATGATAGCCTTTTATCACATGTGGCTATTGAGTACTTGAAGTGCCACTAGTCTGTGAAATATCCTGTAATTGTAAAAATACACACTGGATTTAAAAGGCTTAGTTTGAAACTGATTTCTTGCTGAAATTATAGTGTTTTGGTTGTGTTGCATTAAATAAGATATTCTATTTAGATTAATATCACTTTTTAAATATGTCTACTATAAAAAAAAATTACATATGTGGCTCCTCATATTTTTTGGGTCGGTACTGGTTTATATTTAGTGATGTTACTTAATTCAAATTTTGAATCCTGACCTCCTAGCAGAAAGTCTATAAGTTAGTGACTTAACTTCACAAAGTTTGGTTTTTCCTTGTAAACTGGGAGTAATAGTAGTGTTTCCTTCATATGTTTGTTGTGATAAGTAAGAGAGCAAAATAAATCATTTAACACAAAGTAACCCTTTGAAACTGAATTGTGGTATTAGGCTTTCAACAAGGACCACTAAAAAAACAAACAAACAAACAAACAAACAAAAAAACAAATATCATTTGATGCTTCATATTTTTTTAAAAATGCCAAGCATAGTAATTAGGCACTTTTAGACTCTTTGTCACCAATTACTTTAAAAATTAATTTGGTTATACATATCACATAAATTGTGCCAGATCCATTCTTCTTAAGAGGTTCTCAGTGTACGGACACAAGGATATTTACTAAGTTGTATTAAGTTGTCAGGGCTGGGCACAGCTACAGAACCTACATTTCCAGGCTAATGAGCTGTCAATCATGTCACCTTTGTTTGCATAGGACTACATTCCACTGTAGATTCCCAAAGCAATCTATATACCAAAAAAGCAAATCCTTCCAAGTTCCATGTTTTCACCAGTCTGCCTCTTCCCAGAATGCCTAGACTTTCATTGAAGCCACCAGAAATCAGTTTACTGAGTGGGCAAGTTGCCCAAAACCAATTAGTTCAAAGTCCAATTCAACAACAACAACAAAAATGAATTCACTGAATTTACTTGTATTATTCAACTATTTACTTGCAATTCATGTGTTTTGATTTTTGTCCTCATTACAATATTTCAACAAATGCTAAATTTGTTTCTGTCCTAGTCCCTACTGGAGCTAAAGGACAAAGAGAGGGAGGGAGAGGCTGAGGAAAGAGAGATGAGAGAACAAGGAATTGGAAAGGGGAAACTGCAGAGTAGAAGAGAGAAATGCTGCATAAGATAAGCATGTAATTAAAAGGTGTTATGGAGCACTTTAATATCTATTTTTCAAGGATATAGTGTTAGTCCTGCAAGTGGACAATTGGCACACTTCTTGATATATAAGAAAGTGTTGCAGAATGCATTAAATGTATGTGAGTAATGTTTACCAACAAAATATCCTCATGCAAAATAATATATGCATCGGCATTTTCATGTTCAATATTTATCCACATGAAATATCCTTTTAAAGGGCCAAGTATTCCAAGTCTCCAGCTCTCATCCTCATCCTCCAGGAGATAGCCACAGAAGCAAGGGTGGAAACATACTGCCATATGGATATGACAGCAAAAACAAAAAGTTATCTATGAAAAAGTTTTTGAAAATACAAGTTAGTGAATTTGCATCAAACATATTTGCCTTTGCAAACAGTCATTCCATGAACTTGGCCTGCTTCTAAAGAAGCAAAAAGAGCTAATAACAGATGTGCTAAGTTGGAAGTTCAGACACTAGAGACAATATTAGATATTCTGCCTTCTACTTTCATGAGAGGAAAGCTTGACACAATGATCAGTTACATGCTTTTGTTTCTTTTGGTTGTTTTGAGTTGCTGTGGTATAGAATCTGATACAATGTCAACAACTATTTGACCCTCTTCCATACCCTGTGAGATCTACCCAACTCCTCACCTACATGCCATTTCACCACCTCCCTCTTTCCAGCATAAGAGTGGATGTGACTTGATATTCTTCCTATGTATACCTCAATAATTGCAATTTTTTTGATAATGCAATAGGAAATATAACTGTCATCCTGAGTTTCCCAACCATATTAGCACATAAGTGAGAATAGAGGTGTTCTTCCCCAAAAATGAATCAAAGGAGGAACATGCAACTCTCCTTTTTCCCCGCGTGGTACTGGGGATTGAACCAAGGGTCACTTAGCCACTGAGCTTCATCACCAGTCCCCTCTCCACTCTTTTGGTATTTTATTTAGAGACAGAGTCTACTCACTAGCTTAGGGCCTCACTAAGTTGCTGAGGCTAGCTTTGAACTTGTGATCCTCCTGTCTCAGCCTCCCTAGTGGCTGGGATTATAGGTGTGTGCCATCACTTCTGGGAACACAACTATCTTCATGAGAAAGTATAATTCAAAGACCAGCAAGACATGCCTAGACACAGACTAAAGGTCTTCATATACCTAAAGAATGGATCAGTGAGGAGAATGGAGTGATTGAAAGTGATCTGAAGTATTGATGAAGCTGACCTCAGATCAAGGATGCCCCTCCCACTGCCTCCATCCGGAGGCCAGTATGCTCCGGATGTTCTGAGAAACTGAATATTCTGAGAATATTCACTGAGTTGTCATAATCTGACTCATTTAAAACTCGTATAGTGGACTTGATCTGATGACCTCTGCTCTTCTTTCAGTTTAAGCAACAAAATTTCTAAACACATTTTCATTTCTTTACTTTGGCATATCTAACCTCTTAGCAATATGTCTCTTTCTGCAAACTCTGCTTTATAAACCTTCTGCATCCTTGCTGCCATTAGTGCTCCATCTTACCTGCTATATGTGTTAGTGCATACATTAGACTATTTGGTTTTAAAATTGTTATGAGGTAGGTACCCTCATTTATAAAGGTAATAAGTAATCATATAAGGAATACACTCAGGATAACTCAGCTCAACTAAAACCTTGGACCAATCTGTTTGATTCCTGTGCCTGCAGGGGCCCAACCTTTGCACACTCTTCTGAGTCTCATCACTAATGAGTCACTCTTGGCGACTGACAAGACCAGGAATCTGAGCCAGGTTCTGAACTGTGGAAAATCCACACATCTGAAAGTGCCAGGCAGTCTCTCCTGTCTAACAGATCAATAATGTCATAATTGTATCAATTTCATGCAACTTCCTGATTTTATTCTCATTTTGAATTAATGACTAATAATAAGAACCACACATCTATACTTAAGAGTTTATACATATACACTTTTTTAGAAAAGGAAAAAAAGCTGACATTGCTTTTTTATTCACAGAACACCTACTAGCTTCTCAAAAAAGTAATGGTGCTATTGCCTACATTCATCAGCTATGCAAATGAAATGACCTAGACTCTGGAGAAAAATTCTTTGGGGCAGAATACATTTTTGGCTAGGGCAGGGAATTCTGTTCTAGCTCCCTGCCAAAACATTAAAAAATAAATAAAGCCAACACCAAACTGAGTAACCCAGAAGTCCATCTGATAAAGAAAACCAGAAATTCCAAAATTGACAGTAGTAAACATCAAGATGAAAGTCAAAAGAAAACTAGAGTCAAAGCAGAAATAGACCTTGGATGAACACATGGTAGCAATTTTAAATCTGTTCAATCTTGAAGGCTTCTTGTTTTTCCCCTAATATTGTAAATCTCTTTCTCACACAATTTGTGAATCATTGAGCCAATACTTGGGATGACTTGAGTTGGGCAGTTTAGAAGGCAGGGAGGACAAATTAAGGACTTACCTCTTTCTCAGTGAAGAGAGAATAGAAGGTTTCACAGTGGGAACCTTGATAGGTACCTATGATAATTCTCAGAATATTCAGTTTCTCAGAACATCCTGTTCTTTGGTAAAATAGGTCCTTCCTGACACAAATATTCCTGACCTTGGGAAAGTATTTATGATTGTTATGTACAAAAGGATGTGTTTTTGTGTTTGCATCTGTGAAAAGAGAGCAATGAATGCTGCTGGGAATGGTGAGAACACAATTCACTTGTGGGAGTGCTTCCAATATTTTAAAAAAGCTCAAATTGGCATAAGAGGATAACATGAGAATTTACCTTAACACCACTTAAGTCTTAACAAAAGAAGAATAACAATTAACATAGGGAAAGGAGTTTCTTTCAGAACACAGGAAACTGAGTCAGAGAAAAATCTGGACCTCAACTTCCAGGTTCCAATTTTGGTGTGAATGAGGTCATCAGGAAGTAAGGGCGATTGAATGGCACTTTCATTTGAAAGAAAGATCACAAAGGGATGGGTGAACATAGTACCATACTTAATTCAAACTACAATCTCACCAATTCTTAAGGACTCAAAAAATTAAATGATATCCAACAAACAAACATTTTAAAAAAAAGGGGGCATGATTCTGAATATACAGTAGGATCAAGAGAATCCTTAAGATGTGTTTTGGGAAGAAATGAAGAAACACAGTCATGGAAGCAGATAAGAATTCTGGGACCACAAGATCAGATCTATCATAGCATCATCAAGGCATGAACCTTTCTAGAAACAAATTGACTATAACTCAACTAGATTCCCTTGGATTGGAAATGGGAAGTTAAATTTTAATGTACATTTGTTAGTGTAACTATAAACCCTTGCTAGAGAAAAATTATAGCCCAGTACCACTAGAGATGATTGGGTAAGTGGAAAATGGTACTATCTAATATTATGCTGTTCTACAGTTAAATTTCCCAGTACGTATTGTTTCTGTATTGAGTCAACATGTTTGAGCCAAGTGTCATTTGTAATTAGCATGCCTCTTTGTAACTATTGGTAACTTTCAATTGTTGGCAGTAGGTGAGGGCAATTGGCCTCTTTCCCTACTATCATAATCAAGATGCAAATAAAATAAGTCTAAATCAAATTTTTGTCACACAGGCAAACATTTATTCCCAAGAAGGTGTAATCACAGTTTGTGATCTAATGAACATACTAGGGAAGTTTCAGTTCTATGTTCTTTTAAGTGTTCTGACAACACACTAAAGGAGAGGTCTCCTCTGGACAAATGCTTAATGTCCTATTGGCAAGAGTCAACCAACCCAGTATGTGTCGGGCAACAGAGAATCCCAGGAATCTGTGCCTATACATGGGCCATTTTGGAATCTAAATCCATGAATCAATTCTAAAGTTTATGATCTAGGCTTATTAGATTCTTGTACCCTATTCAGGTAAGAGTGGGAATGCCTATAAAGTGGGAATGCCATATCTACAGTATAGGATAAAGCAAAATAATACAATATTATGTATATCACACTATTTCTATTAAAGTACTTTAAGTGATAAACAAAATAGGCCCCAATCCAATGTCCATCAACAAGAAAGCACAAAAATATATGAAACATTCACATAATGGAATATCCCAAGAAGCGAAAGCAAAACCCAAATGGTATCTGCAATGTGAATGAATCTCCAAAACGTGATGGTAAATTTTAAAACCCAGGAAAAAGAGTACTTACTGTAAGATTCCCTCTTTATGGAAGTTCAAGAATTGGCAAAATGGTTTCTGAGGATAAAAATCAGAATAGTGGTTGACTATGAAGGAGAGGGGCTTTGACTGCAGAAATGCAAAGCACTATATGTATGCTTGTGCATACACATTGAATGTACTTAGACCTCAAAAAAAAATCACAAACAAAATGACATAGATCTATTCCCAAAAGAAAAGCCTCAGGGTAGTTCAGAGGTTGCAGTGTTATTAAAGAAGGAAATGCTCATTTGACTTCTTGATAGCTGTGACAACAAGTCCTGAACTTGTCTAAGTTGCTCCAGTGTGCCAGGCACTGCTGTTTGGCATGATCACAATCAGCAAATTCAATAGTTTAGGAATTATCATAGGAATGATATTTAGGAAATAACACTAGTTTAGAAAATCAGAATTTTCATGATTCCCAAGGTATCCCTGATACAACTGGTGCCAGAAGAGGGTTGGTGTTTCATCCTTGTCATAGCCTAGTAAGTGATAGTGCTGGTCATCAGGCAGGTATCTTTGTTTAGCTCCAAAGCTCCATCGTTTACACTTCAGGCCGAGGCTATTTTCTGCTTCCATCAGCCGACCTCTGTGTGACTTCTGGGTTGCTAGAAACTAGAAGACAAAACTGTGAGGGCAAGGTTATTCAAGAGTCAATCCAGAGTTGAAGTAAAGGCAAAAGGAGAAAAGACCGATTTTGATTTCCTCTGTGGAAACAAATAAAATGAACTCTGTTAACATGGACACTCAACATTAGGGTCAAATGCAAATTGGGAAACAAATTTTCTTTTTTCTTTCCCCTCTGCATTATAATAAAAATCTTTTCCTGCAAATCTGGTATTGATAAAAGTGTTTATTATAATTTAGAAGGACGTCAATTCTGATAGGGAATGGGTTTCCACTACTTAGATAATATATCACTTATGACAAGTTAAGCTAATTGGGTCATTGTTATTTTACCTGTTTGGTTGTAACTCCAGTTTTGCTGCATCCCCAGATGTTTTATTAGAATATTCCCTAAATCTGTAGTTAGTATTGTACCTCAGTTCATAAAACTAAAGTCTTTCTATTTGTTTCAAAGTGGGTCCAATTTTCTTTTTAAGGAGAAGAGCACAGAACAAGTCAGAATAAAGGAATGTTTTTGCCAATTCCTTTATTTTATCTCACCTTATATTTCTTAAAGGAACTTCACTCTGAGTTGGCAAGAAACTAAGCCAAACTAGTACACTACTTAAAACAGTCTGGACTTGCCTAGTACTGTGTGAGCTGATGGTGACCTTCAGATATACAACTTCACTCCACATTGTCTAAGGAACAAATGATAATGAGGACCCTTCAGTAGGAGCATATATTTGTAATAGTTTTAAAGATTTTACTTTTATTGTGAGCCTAGAATAAGGACAATGGCCTTTTTCTGCCTTTTCCTTCTCTGCCACAGTCCTCATCTTGTGCACATGAATCAAGTGCTCTTACATATACCTTCAACATTCTGAGCAGTTCAATATCCACAGGGACAACTGGACAGTATTAGAAGTGCTGGCTGTCCCCCACCATGTGCAGTGTTAAGCTAACAATTTATGCCTGCAGGTGTCTGCTTGCAAATGCAATTAAGCCCTGCACCCATTGGGAGAGCTCAAGTGTACCTAATTAGCTGGTCCAAGACTATATTAATACTAGTAATTTTGTACCTGCAAGAAAAATGGAAAGCTTAAGCCAGAGGAAGTGAAATATATGGGCAAGTGTACATAGGCCATGGTAGCCAGTTAGTAAAGAGAAGTACTGAAACCCAAGTCCATTATATTCAGGAGGAGTTGGATCATCCTGGGCTCATTAAAAAGGATTTTTCTCAGCCAAAAGAGAAAGCTCATTTCCTGCATGGGGTTTTTGAAAATACAGTGCTTAGTCCTTCCAAAGTAAGTTGTGACCATTTAATGCAAGAAATATAGGATTTGGAATAAGACTGAACTATGTTCTAATCATATCTTGAAGATGTTAGCCCACAGGTAAATAGTGGAGTCAGGAGTTGAATGTGGATTGCTGGATACTAGTTTCATGCATTTTCTCATTATACATAAAGTCAGGACACAACATGATAGGAACATTATGTCACAGGAAATTAATAATAGAGACCTTGGCGCATTTTGATCTGAGATAATTAACTTTCTAGAAAACAGCTTTACAAAGGTAGGTCATATGATTTTGTAGTAGTAACTTAGACAGTCTTTCTGGGATTGTGATATACCCAGAGACATGGTGCTCAGGCAAACAAAAAGGGTGCTTATTACATCCAGTGACTTGTTGAAATTGCATTATTTTTGTTAGGAAATAAAGCTTGAAGTAAAAGTCATTGGAATATTAATCTAATGTGGTTTCTGATACAAACTGGCAGAGGAAAAGCAGGAGGCTTTGAGGAGAAGAGCTGAGTCAAGGAGTTAAGTGTTTATGACATAATAGGATGGGGAGAAGGAGACCAGTGATAATGAACACCATGGAGGGGACAAATGAGGACATAGTCACTCACTCTAGTATGCCCTACACCCAGAAATCATGAGTGTCCTAGATGACAAGTGAGCCCTCAAAGCTTGAGCTGGATCAGTTTTCAGATGCACCTACATTAGAAGAGTTGGTCATCAAAGGCCCTGTTAGGTACAGCATATTTTAGAGTCTAGCCTCCAGAGTCAGTGCCAGAATCCTTGTTCCATCACCTACTATGTCTATTGCAAGTTAGCTGCTCCACTGAAGTTTCAAATAACCATGGTTACAGCATTTCCCTTGCAAACCGGTCGTGAAGATCAAGTGGGAAAATCCAGACCGAGTGTTTGGAGGAAAGTAGGTTTTCAATATTTGTCAGCTCTGGGAGTTTGACCTTGGATGTCAGTATTATCCCATATTCTGCTCTATAGCTCAGCAGACAAAAACATCCCTAAGTGATGTTCAAACATGCTCTAAAACAAGAAAAAGATGATGAAGAAATGGTGACAAAAAGGAAACAAGAGCTATGGTGGGGCCAACATTGACATGTACCTTTAAACAAGGGTATTCATCCCTTATCTCCATTCTAATTGTTAGTCAAGGCTTAACTCACTCTCCACTTGGCCTTGATAAAACTTCCTCCAATTACACAAATCGGAGAATTAATTCCCTTTTTCTCTAAGTTCCCCAAATGTATTATGTTTACCTCTGCTTGCCAGGCTTATCTCTTTCGGCTCCACACTTTGGTTAATTGCAGGACTCTCGCCAGCTAATTTGGGTAATTTTTAAGGACTCATCTCTAATTCCAAGTAGAGTCTAATGCTTTTAACATAGTAATTCCATAAGTGCCTATTTAACATTGAAATTAGTAACTATTTTTATGAACAAAAATACACATACACTTGCAAACACATAACTAACTGGTTCACCAACTTTCTCTAAGAAATAAGAATGTACCTATACCTTCATCTCACAATTGGTGGGAAACAATACATTATTCTAATAAGTGAAAGACCTAGAGCCAGTCCTCCTTTCTCCTCAATTGACCTCAGAGGAAAGACCAAGGGAAGAATAGTCGTGTACATAGAATTGTATGATTGAGAGGAAATTCCACTTGCTCTTGGTTGCCCTCTGTTATGAATAAAGCAGAAAATGGGAATCTACCCGACAAAGAGGATTGGAACACAGAGTCGATAACAAAGTTCTTTGCAAATGCATGTTTTTAAGAACTTCTTTTTCACAAAAGGCCTGGTCATAAGCAATGGAGCTGAGTCTAGGACCCACTCACCCAAATAAGTCCTGCATAGATACAATTTTGAATTTTAGTTGCATTGAAGTATATGCTAAAGTTTATCATCAAAACCTCCAACATTCGAGCTACTCCCCACAAATTCTCAGGCCAATACCATATATATATAGTTTTTCTCTTTCTTTTTTAAAAAATTTTTTACAGACTGCATTTTGATTCATTGTACACAAACGGGGTACATAACTTCATTTCTATGGTTGTGCATGATGTAGATTCATACCATTCATGTAGTCATACATGTACATAGGATAATGATGTCTGTCTCATTCCACCATTTTTCATACCCCCCTCATTTCCCTCTATGTAACCTAAAATTCCTCCATTCTTCTGTCACCCCTCAACCCCCCTTATATATCATCATCCACTTAGCTGGGAAAACATTTAGCCTTTGGTTTTACATATAGTTTTTCTTATTGTCCTAAGTCCTTGTCAGGTACCCTTTATGCACTCTCCAGTTCTGTCCTGGGGAGAGCAGGCAAGGTGACCTCTTACTTGGCACTGCAGATCTGGATTCAGAAATATAAATAAATAAATTTATATGTATGTATATATAAAATAAATAATATATACAGTATATATGTAATGTATATATAATACATATGTAATGTATGCATTCATATATATAGTCACACACACACACACACACACATTCTTCTCAGACTGCTGGCACAATAGGGTCAAGGAAGGTATCTAAACAAGACATGAAGACATTTAGGTCAAGAGATGAGGGGAAACATCAAAAGATTTTGCTGTCCTTCTCTTTCTCTGTTCCTTCTCACACTTTCAAAAACCATGATTTAGTGGATACAGTGATTTAAAAATTCATAAACAAACACCACCAAAGTAACCCTTCCACTTGCTGCGTAAGAATAATTTAGATAATTTTTCAATGTCGATGCTTTGAGTCCAGACGGGCTTCTCTTTTTAGTCCTGAGAAGCACAATAATCAATTCCTCTAAAAGAGAAAAATGTGTTTTTCCCAAATATGTTGCACAGAAGATAAGGCAACTTCTCCCTGGGGAGATGGGAAGAACAAACAGTGTTGTCAACACAGGAAGGCTGCCGCAGAGGTGGACACATCCCCCTGCCACCCTGATTAGAGAAAGGCAGGAAGCAAGGACTGTTTACTTGGGAGCCACCATGAGAATCGTGCTGTAGCCCTGAGGGCGGAAGGGGAAAAACAACCAAATCTGGGAAAGGTTATGATTCCAAAGTGGCATTTTTCTCTCATCCTCCACAGCAGGAGGAGCTGTTTCCGAATCTGGGTCGGCAGTGCCCAGAAAGAGACCACCCTGTCTGCTCTCTCCAGGACAGAACTGGAGAGTGTGCTGAGGGAGTCTGACAAGGACTTAGGACAGGAAGAAAAACTATAAAACTATTCACTCACACTCTCTCCATGGGAAAATGAGTTTGTACACTAGATTTGCACGGTGCCAATTTAGCTGACAAAGAACTATGTTTCCTTAGATTCCCATTCCTGCACAGTGCAAATCTAGTGGGCATGGCCCGTAAGAAACATATGTGCTGGGATTTGGAAGGCTAAAATATAATTCAGCATCAAGCACATTCTTTTAAAGCTCTGAAGATGGGCATTTGCAGAAGTGCAGGGCATGTGGCACTATTGCAGATCACACAGGTCATTGCTGCTGTCTGGATCCCCTTATTGACACTGGGCAGAAGCCAGGCCTGCACCTCTTACAGCTCTCACCAGATCTTTCCTTCAGGGTCCCCAGATCTTGCCTGGAGCAAGTGTGTAATCAGCCAGGACTGAAGTACATCAGTTTCTCCTGCAGGTCATTTGCATCTTTGAAGTTGAAAGCTTCAACATAGGCTATGGGAATTCCAGTTTGTCCTTGTGGGTTCCAGATCATCCTTCTGGAGTCCTTTCTGTCTCTTCTCTCCTGTGCTTCATGCCTGTCTTTCCTTCGTGACTGCTTTCCCTGCAGACTTCAGATTCCAGTGTGACATAGCAAGGACCACCATTCAGAAATCGTTTAACTAGCACCATCAGCATGAAAGGTCAAATCTCGTTCTCCATCACTGCTGGTGGTTCTGTTTCTGTAGTCAGACCCCACCTGATACCATTTGAATTCTGCATCAGAATCCACCAAGGTTCTTGAGTCTGGGGTTGACCTGGCTATTAACCAGATGATTTGATTTAGGCAAGATGGAGCCCTAGAGATTTCTGATAAGATTAAGTCAAGAAAATATAATTGCAGAGTTGAAAAATGGGATAGGAGCAGATGGCAATAAACACTCATTATGAAGCAGTGAAAATGATAGTTTGAAATCTTGAGAATTCTCAATTAAATGTTTCTAGGAACGTGTCACTTTCTATGTTTAGACCTACGTGTATTTATATACACACAAATGTGTGTGTGACTAAAGTAGATACTATGACTAGTCTCTTAAATAAATTGTCTAATAAACCTTGCAACTTGATATATACACAATTAAATGATTTCCTATAAAAATAAAATAAAAAATAGTTATACCAACAGCATATTACCTAGCAGACATCTCCATGGGACTCATTTTTGTAAGCCAATATGAATGGTAGGCTGCCAAAGGAATTCTGAAATGTATCTTTAATACAGCCTGGTTTGGAGAAAATAACATTTCTCCTTGTAACTTTGAGAAATAAAAATGATTTGGTTATAGTATTTTGTATATACTTTATACTTCATCTCATTTCCAATAGTATTTGAGGCATATGTTAAGACATGCATATATTGGAAAATATGTATACTAAACCAAAATAAAATAACGACATGGTGAAAGAGGGACCAGGAAAAAGTATGACTAGAAATATAGAACAGAGCAGTTGTGAAGTAAATTCCGAAAACGATAAATTCAACAGGATGTCTACCATTAAACCTTGTGCAGTCATGTATAATAGGTACAACAGTGTGAGGCAATGACCTGAAAAGCTAGGTCAGGTTTAATCAAGATGTAATATCATGTATGCAGAAACTGGTGATTCAATTTACCCCATACTAATCAGGTCTCACCTACAATATTCATTCAATTTATGGTTCCAGGTGGAAACATGTTTAGATAAACAGGAGCATGTTCAGTTAAGGATTAATAAAAGAACTGGAAATCATGTCTTGGGAAGAACAGTTGAAGAAACCAAGAATATTTAGCCTAAAAGAAGGAAAATTTTATGAGGCAGGATAACTATTTTCAATATTAAAGGACTTCTAAGAAGAATAGGAACATTTAAAATGCATTACCTGGAGAAACATAAATTCAAAGAGCAGAAAATAGAGAAAATAAATGTAAGACAAATGTGATATCCATATCCATGCAGTAGTAAATGTGAAATAAAATCTTTTTTTTTTTATTTTTACATACTGCATTTTGATTCCTTGTACACAAATGGGGTACAACTTTTCATTTCTATGGTTGTGCACCATGTAGATTCATACCATACATGTAATCATACATGTACATAGGGTAATGATGTCTGTCTCATTCCACATTTTTCATACGCCCATTTCCCCACTCATTTCCCTCTATGTAATCTAAACTTTTGAGCAAAGTTGTTTTGAATGTTTAGTCAACTTTCCATTACTATGGCAAAATACTTGAGATAATTAACTTTTGAAAGAAAAGGTTTAGTTTGGTTCACATTTTGGAGATTTCAATCCATGATTGATTTTCCTCATTGTGTTAAGCCTGTGACAAGGTAGCACACCATGGCAAGAACTTGTAAGGAAGCAAAATGGCTCACCTCATGGCCAAAAAACAAAAAAGGAAGAGGAGGGTATCAGAGTCCCACAATCCCTTTGGAGGGCATACCCTCAAGGACCTCCTACTAGAGCCCACCTCTGGAAGTTTTCACCACCTACTAATAATGACACCCAGGGACCAAGCCTTTAATGCACAGACCCTTGGGGGACATTCAAAATCCAAACTACAGCATGAGGTTGCTACAGAGAAAAGTCAAATAATGGGGGTGAGAAGAGAAAAAGAGCATGTCAATGGTTATTTCCTATCTTAATCCATATAATAAATACCAATCTATGACTGGAAAACATACTTTTTCCAAAAATCGCGGCCAAGTTCCTATAGTTTGAGAGGTAGAACAGCCCTATAATTTGAACAAAGAGATCCTTTGAATTCTTTGTCTTCGTGGTGAACTATCAAGTGAAAAGAATCACACCTGAGAAACACTCATTACTCAATGACAACATCCCCATTCTTGACTACCTCTACATTCCATAATCATTTGAGAGCATGATTTCCCTTTTAGTCTGTAAGCCAGAGGTGGCCTGAACCACTTCCAGCCCACAGGTAGGTATGTTAATTCCATAAAATTTAAAGTTTTAAAATTAGTTTATACAATTTAAAAAATAAGAAAAAAATCACACAAAATTCCAGATTTACTACGGTCTTTGAAAAAATAGAAAGATATGGAAAAACCAAATCCATATTCCTGCATGGCAATATCAAAGAAGATGAATTCTGTCTTCTCTATTTAGATGAAACATAGATCTCAAGTTCATTCCTACTTCTTATGGTCTTGTGCATTAAGATTAGCTCTCTGGCTCTGGCTGGATTTGGAATTTCTGCCATGTTTGTTTTTGTTTGTTTGCTTGTTTGTTTCAGTACCAGGGATTCAACCCAGGGACACTTAACTACTGATCCACATCTCCAGCCCTTTTTCATATTTTATTTAGAGACTGGGTCTCACTGAGTTGCCTGGTGCCTTGCTCCTGCAGAGGCTGACTTTGAACTTTTGATCCTTCTGCCTCAGCCTCCCAAGTTGCTGGGATTCCAGGTGTGTGCCTGGCTGCTATGTGTTTTTAGCATAGTGACTGAACTCTTTTTTTTTTTTTTTTTTTTGACTCAGGCATTTTTAGTGAATGTGTGTATGTGTTCTTAAGAATGTCTTAGCTGGGTCCCCTGGAGAATAGAGCCCGAGGCAAGGATTAAATATGATGCTTTATTTGGAAAGCACAAACCTAAGGCAATAAGAGGTGCAGAAAGAAGAATGTGAGAAAGGAAATCATAGGAAACAATTGCTAAGACATGCTTAATGTGCTGAGCATTACATTCCACTCAGCAGGTGCACACACTCACCCAGGTGGATGACTCAGAACAGTTTGTACAAGAAATCGTTAGCATGGGAGGGGAAAGAGAAGGCTTGGCTTCCTCCTGTCACTTACTTCCCACTGGCTCCTTTTTGCACTGGAAGGTAATCTCTCTATGCTTCTGGATTGTATAGTCTGATACCTTTAATGGCCTCTCTGATTCCAGATTCCATGTCCTAACATGCAATTTTTATGAAAGGAGTAGACAGAAGTCTCAAGTGTGACTGATGGGCCTCCATGAATAGTGGCAGCCACAGCGCATGTGCTTGGTCCCTGGTGCTAGAACTCCTCATGGACACACTGGAAAGGAGTCAGTCAGCCACAGAGGTAAGGCAAGCCAGTGGAGTTGCTGATAGTAAATCAGGGTCCATGCATCTAGTTTTATAGGAATACAGCCAGGCTCATTCATTTGTGTGTTGCCTATGGCTGCTTCCATGCTACAGAGGAGACCACTGACTGCATGGTACACAAAGCAGAAGATATTTCATATCCAACCCTTTGTAGAAAGTTTGCCAGTCTCTGGTCTAAGGAAAGCCCGTAACTGGATCTGAATTAAGAAACAAAACTGGAATATTCTCAGAAAAGTGCAATAGGGTCATCATCTCCTGAAATTTATTTTAACAGTTACAATTTCCACATGCCTACTTATGCCCTCAATAAGTGTGAATGTGACCTCACTCACGCTTTATCTCTCTGAAGAGCCTTCCATGGTTAATGTTCCATCATCTATTTATGGAATCACCTACAAAAAGGAAATAAAATAACTTCTATTTATTTAAGCTCAATAGCAATATTAGACATTTATTCCTGAATGAAAATAATTTCAGAGCATTATCCTTATATGCAGCAGGGGAAGAAAAAGAACTAATAGCATTGGTTTATTAAATATGTAATTCAAATCACAGGAATTACATCTTAAAAATCTACTTGAAAATAAATATGCACACAAAAAAGAACCATAACCTTAAACCCCCTCTTTGATGTGTGAACCGGCAGACACAGTTTCCTGTGGTTATCATTTGAGGTGAGTTAAAGGTCTATAGTGTACCAACTCTATGCCAGGTGAAAAGATATACAGCATGCTAATAATACACACATTTTTGCTAGCAGTTAGAGGGAGGAAGTAGTCTTTATGACTGACTATATTAAGAACTTCATGCAGAAAAAGATATTGGACACAATCTTTTATTTTGGGATTGACCAAGTTCTGTTTATTCATTCACTCAAAAAGTACCCACTGAGATCCTAGCATGCTCTAGGCAGTAGTGAGATATTCAGGACAGTTTCAGGAATAGGAACAGTTCCTGCCCCTGGACTCAGCATCAACCAACACTTCAGCCCCCTTGCCTAATGCTGTAAACTATGCATTCCCTCCCAGAATAGCCCCCTCTGGGAACCACGGCTCCAGGGGAACAGCATGGAACTATTCTCAGCCCTACTTCCCAAGGCGAGCCTGACCTTTCATAGCAGTTGAAGAGCAGGAGCTGCTACAGTCCTGCAAGCCAATCCCAGTGAATATGTCCCTGAGCCAGGCATGTGCAGGGTGTACTTTTTTCCAACAGAAGCTCAGCCCAGGCTCCTAATAGTGTAAGATACCTCCTTTGTACAGTTATTAAGGTACATCTGCCTCTCAGCAACACACCTACTGTCTGAGAATCAAGTATCCTTTTGTCACTTCTAAAAGTAGATTTTTGCTTAAAAGTCTTACAGGAGCCTGGGATGCAAAGCTGGAGTTTGTTATATGCGTGTGTTTTATGACCAGTGAGTTTCTTCCTGTCTGACATGGTGAGGAGGGAATCCCATTGACCTGATTGGGCATTGGGAAGAGTCTGTGAAGGAGTCACTTAATGATACTGTGTATATGAGGAAATGTTCTCAGTAGAGAATCCTAGGCACTGTGTTTTGTTTTTTTTTTTTTTTTTCTTTTTTGAAGTAGTTAGATCTTAGATCTCAGGCAATGTGGTGAGGTAGAATAAATGATAAATGCTCTTTGATTAATTTCTACCATTGTTGGATGTTATGCAAATTAAACTTAAATCCTTATTTGCATAGCTCTATTCTAAATGTTCATGAAAGCTGTACTTCTGCGTGAAGCAGAGAAAGAAGTCTGTCATTTAATATATTTGTCTTCCTCTAAGAATGTTTTAAAAGATCCAATAGTAAGGAGGAGAATCATTTAGAGTAGTAGGAAAAGGTGTTTCTATGCAGAAGTATAAACATTCTGTGGAACAAGATCTGTAATTCCAATTGTTCATCAGTTTCTTGCGGGTAACAGTAAGTTTGGGCCTTCTTGGACTTTGGTGCCCTTGCTTCATAAATGACAAAGTAGAAAAAGGATGACGGTCTATAGATCCCTGAAAACTAGAAGAGTTCCTCTAATACAGCAGGTGCTCAACTACTAAGTTTATTGTTTTGACCTGAACTTAATTCATCTTTAATTGCCTATGAGTGGTTACTTATTTGTGTCAAAATAATCTAAGTCACACTTTTGGTCAACCACAGTGAACAGTTGGCTGTATTCTACTCTATAGCTTTGTTTTTCTGCTTTACTTAACTTACCCCCCTGGGCTCCACTGCAGTCCCAACTCACCGGACTTCTGATCCATTCCAGATGTAGTTACAGTCTTGATCCCAGACATTTTAGCACATATTAATGTGATTCCCTGTGATATTTCCATACAGACATGCTGCAGTTCCATCTACTTTATGGCCAAAGATAAGATTTCAATTTTCTTTATGGTTTAACAGTACTCCATTGTGTATGTATGCCATCTTTTCTGTATTCATTCATCTGTGGATAGTCACCTGCGTTGATTCCATACCTTAGTTATTGCTGCAATAAACACATACAGTTATCTCTTTGGCATGCTGACTTCCATTTCTTTGGATATATACCAGGATTAGGATAGCTGGATCAAATAGTAGTTCTATTTTTTGAAGAAAACATTCCTTGGTGTCCTACAAAGAATTTATGCACATTCCACAGCCTGCTGAGGAGTTTCAATCACTCCATCAGTTGTGAGCAAGGATGATCTGAAGAGGAACTTGGGAGGAGGGTCTTTCTCCCCTTACCATGCCCAGCATAGGTAGGAATAAGACCTTCACAGGAAACTTTAGGGAGAATGCATACACAAAAATCTTTTTAAACTATTTACAAAAGATCCCTGTTTCATACAGAACGATATACTCTATAATATAAAAGTCTTGTGTAGTAAAAATAACCTTAGAAAATATCCGGCTTTTCCCAAACCTTCCAGCATGGTACAAGTTGAACTTTGCTCCATCCCTACTACCTTTTTTTCCCAACATTAGAAGAAGTCATACTTTCTTTAGTTGAATGCCAGAGGAGATAATTGAATTGCATTTATAGGCCATGTTATGGATAAATATGTATATTATTTTAAAATTACAATCATAATTAGAATATCAGATGTTCGCACTGTGGGAATGAGGCTCACCCTAGGGCTTACACGTGTTCAGTGGAAGTGAAACGAAGCTGGATTTCTCGTTTTCCTTTTCTTTGTTGACCTCTCCTAGTTGGATTTTTGTGCTAAATGCTGGCAGTATAGAACTGCACTGTAACAAAGTAGGTCCAAACCTGCAGTCAGCTTGAAGGGAATGTGCCCAGTGGAGACTGTTGAGACCCTGAGACTAAGCAGAACCTTCACAGTACAACGGGTTCCAGAAGCAGGGGAAAGGAGTGTTCAGGCAGAAATTATCAGTGATGGGTGTCGGGCATGTGACTGGAGGGAGCGCAGATTTCCTCTTCAGAGGGTCTTGGCAATGGGTATTTGAAGCTGTGACACTGGGCCTGGGTTTGAGCAGGAGGGTCCTTAACTTCAGAGGATATTGACAGAGAGATTATGAGAGAGAGAGAGAGAGAGAGAGGGAGAGAGAGAGAGAGAGAGAGAGAGAGAGAGAGAGAGAGAGAGAGAGAGAGAGAGAGAGTGAGAGAGAGGTGATGTAACAGAGCACCTTTAAGTGAGTAAGAATCAGGCACTTCTGTGGTAGATTCAGTCCTGCACCAAGGGCACGGCTGGGCTCTGGCCATGGGTTCCTCTCATGCCTACACACCCACTCAAACCCACATCTTTATACAATGCTGGAATTTCACAGTGCTCTACAGAAGTTCTGATGAGAGCAGCATAAAAGTGAGGCTGATGGTGAAGGTCTATTTTAATCCTCCCAATCTACAAATTGGTCTCAGAGCTTGGGCCCTGTCGGCAGGTAGGGGTTATAAAATCTAAGCCTCCATTCAGCCCTCTCATTGTGTGTGCTGGGCTTTGGAACAATCCTTTAATCTCATCAACAATCCCTGCAACAAGAAACACTGATTCTCCTTTTATTTAATTAGAGGACTGTTTCCTCATGAGTATTGTGCTTGATTTATGAATACTTATTGTTCAAAATGTAATTGCATATTCAGCACTACTCAATGGAAGAGGCACCATTTGGGATTGTACTACTGGCTTTACATTTTTACAACCCTTTCCTTAAGTGTATATGATTCATTTCATTACTATGCATAATGCCAAGGCATCCCAGCAGGAACTCTGTGGATGCAGGTTATTTTTAATAGTAGTTAAGTCTGAAGGAGAAGACTGTGCCCAGCCAGCTGAAACACAGTCTGCTGCAAAAATGCCTGGAAATTTGAAGAGATATACAGACAGGTGTCTCATGTTCAGATGGAAGCCAGGTCTCTATAGGTGTCCACAACCTTCAGACTATAACCCAGAGAAGCAGATGCATTTTGAATGAATGAAACATGAAGTCATACTTTCAAGCATTTGTTATTACAGAGTAGCAATGAGGTTTGTTTCCTTAATATCTTGTTGGCTTCCAGGTGCTCAAATTCTAGAGTATTTTTACTAATTGGGGGGAAATTGTGCAGACACTGCTGTGGGGTCAGGTCACTCCATTGGCTACACTGTGGCATTGGGAAATAGCGCTAAGGTTCAGGCACGGGGGAATTCAAGTGGAAATTGTAGAATGAGAACTGAAGGTTCAAATATCAGCTGATTTTCTTATCATAGCCCCAACATGATTTTCACTATCATTTATGTTAATTCCCTATTCCCCAACCCTTCAGTCTAAAGGAACAACTTGTTCATTCTTCCCCACTCATACATGGCTCTCCCACACCCATGTCTTTCCTAGGTTTTGTTTTGTTCTGCCTCATCTCTGTTACCAAGGCAACTGGAATTGACAAAAACACCCAGGGGGTTAAGAGGTATTTACTATTGCAATTTACTATTGTAACTCACATTTAATTGACTTGAAGTAAGGATATTGGCCACTCCCTGGTGAGGTCATCAATTTCTGCTCTCAGTCTCAACATTCAGATTCACTGTTCCTCTCAGGTAATCATCAATAAATATTTACATAGGACCTATTTCACACTGGCCAGGCATGGGAGACATAGAAAACAAAAATCAGGGCTCCATCATTCATAAAGTGTCCTAAATATACCTTTTACTATTTCATGCACTAAAAATGCATCTGGTTTTCCCACTCGTTTTAGTCAGCTTTTTCACTGTCATGACTAAGGACCTGACCAGGATAGAGGAGGAAAAGTTTATTTGAGGGCTCAAGGTTTCAGAGATCTCAGTCCATAGAGAGCTGGGGGTTCAAGGTGAGGCTGAACATCATGGCAAAAGAGTGTGGCAGAGGGAAGCAGTTCACATGATGATCAGAAAGCAGAGAGAGAGAGATTCTACTGGACAAATACAAACATGTACCCCAAAGCCACACCCACAATGACCCACCTGTTCCAGCCACACCCCACCTGCCTCTAGTTACCGCTCAATCCCATGAGGTGAGTAATTCACTGATTGGCTCTCATAATTCAATCATCTCTTCTCTGAACCTTCTTGTATAGACTCACATGTGAGTTTTGGGGGGACACCTCACATCTAAACCATAACATCATTATAGCACTAAAAATACACATAAAATTATACAATCAATCCAGAATTACTCACTTAACATTCAGAAAATATTTGTGTTGTCCCTTCCATTCACAATCTCTTTTGTAAGGGAAGATGTTTTAGAATATTTTGCAAAGTTCTAGAACAATAGATAACAACATTGCTAAACATTTTCTGTAGGATAACTGGTAACTTCATTTTTTAATTAAAAAAGCATGTTTAGCTTAAAAATACTGACTGGATTTTAGAATATTTTTGAATCTTCAATTTTTAAATAATATTTGCTTGTTTGCTTCTTAATGTAACACACATGCAAAAAGTACACAAAACATTGCATGCAGTTCTATGAGATGCACAGTAAATCCCCTAAAACAAATATTCTTGCTATTATAAACTGGATCTAGAAAGATAACATGACCCAAACCTCCAGAAGTTCTGCTTGTATTTTTTTAATTAATCAAAACATACCAAAGTTAATTGGTATGTTAGCCCTCTTTAATTTCTCATTTTTGAGATTTTAGAGTTTCCTTTTTTAGTTTTAGGAAATCACTGAGATGCAAATCAATACGTTTTTATTCCATGAACTTGGTAAACTTTCTAATAAACATAAATCATGCTATTACCTCTGCTCACAATTGTATAATTCCATAGAATTAGCCCCCTCCCATCTGTAGGGTGGGCTGTTTAGGGACAATGACAAATGCATCCTGCTTACCAGTGATTCCTTTCCTATCATCATGGTCCAGTCCATGACAATGTTTCTGAACTGGGACAGTTTTCCCCCCAAGAAGACATCTGCCAATAAACCATGACCTAATTTCTAAGATGTTAAGTTTTATTTACTTTTGAATTTCACAACTAAGTGGAATTTTAAAAATCTGTATTTTTCATGTATAGTTTTTCTTTTTGTCAACATTATGTTTCTGAGATTCATCCATATTGTGGTGTATATCTGTATAGTATGTTATTGTATCAGTGTACCACCATTGATTTCCCTGTTCTACAACGGATGGTGTTTTCTGATTCATTCTAATGCTAATCATATAAAATGCCCTCTTCATATCCAGTATCTATATAAAGATCACTTTACATGATTTTACTCACATTCTGTCTTCCTGTTTAGTTCACTAAGCATTGAGTCTCTTGATTCTGATGAGTGTGGTATGTCTGTTTATGAAAGCATGGTGTGTGTGGGTGTGTGTGTGTGTGTGTGTGTGTGTGTGTGTGTGCACGCACATGCTTTATCCTAGATAAGGTTCTCCACCAATCTTTTACTCATAATGTACCATCTTCATCATATTATCACATGCTTCTGAACAATGTCACCTGCTTTTCCTGTGCCATGGTAAGCAATTCAGATGGATTTGAAATTTACTTCTACCTGAAACGGGTCCCCTTTTGTGGTTTTTAAATTCTGATGCACTTTGATAAACCTGATCCTGTTGAGCAGCTGATCACTCATCTTATTCCACGTATAGATCAACTTTTCTTCAATGCTTCTTTTTCAGGTAAGCACTCAACTGAAGCAAAAAACTGTCAACCTCAGCAGGTTCATGATCTAACACAGAGTGGTCATTAACCAACAGTGTTTACCAACCACCACTGAAAGTAGATTTGTGATATCTGTTGACAAAGATGTTGCCATGACCTGTGGTGTCTTGTTCATAATAAAGTACCCTAAGAAGTCCCATTGGAGCTCTGTTCCGACAGCAGCTGTACTTCTCTGAGCAATTGTTCTGTTTTTAATCTAGGAGCTGAAAAATATTCAGCTATGATTCCAGACTGCTCAAAGGTGGATTTGTGACCCAGGCAGAAGAACTCTAAGGTACATTTTTTTTATCTCATCACTGCCTACCTGTTCAGCTGACTGCAACATGAGAATCCGCCAACCACTGCTCGCTTTAAGCAAACAAACCAACCAACCTAAACTGGAACCATCTAACCAAGCTGCTCATAAACGTCTAACCCACAGGAGCCATTAGAGGTATAAATAATATATTATTGCTTTTAAAAACCACTTTGATACAAATAATTTTTTAAACATAGCATTAGATAACTAACATGAGTACTAATTATTTTCTACCAATAAATTTAGCAATCTGAAGTAAAATATACAAGTTCCTTAAAATACATAAATAATCACAATTGACAAAGAAAAAACAATATCTAAATAATATAATATATATTAAAAGAAATTGAATTTGTAACTAAAGTGTTCCTGAAAAGAAATTAATTCCAACCTGTAATGACATATCCCACTGTCAAATTCTATCAGACTTTAAAGGAAAATAAAATGTCCTACCTATCCACACAAGCTGTTTCAGAACACAAAGAAGCAAATACTCTCCAAGGCCAACATCACTCAGATACGGCTGAGATTAGAATGGTGGCATCCTCTGTAAAAGTCATAGTGAAGCTTCATCCCCAAGCAACAGTATTATGAATTGTGGCCCTGGGAGAGTGATCAAGTCAAGAGTGCTATGCCCTCATGAAGGGGATTAGCACCCTTGCCAAAGGGCTCAAGGGCCACCTGCTACCTTGTGAGGACACAGCAATAAGGTACCGTCACAGAAGCAGTCAACAGTCCTCACCAGATTTTGAGGCAAGCACCTTGACCTTGGACTTTGTCAGCTCCAGACTGTGAGAAATAAATTTATGTACCTTAAAATTTACCCAATCTCAAGTATTTTGTTGCAGTAACACCAAAAGACTAAGACAAATATCATCTCCAGAAAAGACATTTTTAAAAAGGAGAAAGGTACAGAATGAATTCAAATGTTCCCTTAAAAATTAAGGCATTGAATCAATCTATAAATAGACCAGTACATCACAGTCAAATGGGTTTTTCTCAGGAATGGAAGGTTGGGTTAAATTTAAAAATCAATTAATTGGAAATGTTCTGGAATTTGACAGTGGTCATGATTGATTGCACAATTCAGTGAATGTGTTAAAAACCACAAAATTGTGTACTTTAAAATGATTAATTTTACAATATGTGAGTCATATCTCAAAAATTAATAAAATATCAATTATTATAAAATATCATTTTCACCAAATTAACAGAAGGCCTTTAGAAGGTAAATAAGAAGTATTTAAAAAAAAATACTCCCAGAAAACACTTAGAAGAATATTTAACCTGATAAGGAAAAAAGAAAAGAAATTACAGACAACATCATACTTGAAGGTAAAATGCTAAATTCGTTCTCCCTAAGATCACGAACAAAGAAAGCATATCCATTCTTATATTTCCATGCATGATTGTGTTAGAGATCACAGATAAGGCAGAAAAGTAAATAAAAGGAAGAAAGAAAATTGTCTTTATTCACAAACAATACAATGTTCTGGGTACAAAACCCCCAAAAGACCAATGCTTCCCCTCAAAGAGTGCTACTATGACTAATAAATGGATTTAGCAACTTTTCAGTATACAGTCAATCCACAAGAATTTATTGTACTATATATATATATATATACACACATATACATATATACACATATATACATATATATATAGTATGTGTGTGTGTGTGTGTGTGTATGTACACACACATACACATATTGTAATAATGAACAACTGGGAGTCAAAATTAAAAATAAAACAATTCTATTTAAAATAGAAGAGACTCCTACTTTCAACCTAGGAGCAATAACTAGTATTCACCCTTCTGCCTAAAACAATAAAAAGACAAACTATATGGAAAAAACATTTTCAAGATATTAGGTATCAGAGAAGGACAGTGATTTCTCAGAGATGTAACACAAATGAGGTGCAAATGAGATGAACTGTACAAATGGCTCATCTCACTGCCATGTGAGTGTCCAGGTTGCAGGGAAGGAGAGGGACCCAGCAGAGTCAGGTGGACCTTCTGAGTGGAAGAGATGGGGTCAGAGTCCAGAAAATCGACAGAGACAAAACTTAAAGACAATACTGAAGAGCAAATGATGGCACACAGAGACAATGTGAGACTTCTGCAGACAGGCTTCCTGCAGAATATAGGATACCAGTCAGTGCTTGCAGGTGAGGAAGGTACTGGAACTCAGGGAAAGAACCACAGAAAATAGGTAAAACTTGCAGCCCAGTACTCACACATGTCTGGGAATGGTGCCAACTTCCCAGCCCAATAGATTGTGAAACCTCATGATTCCTGGGGCATTAGGTAGACTGTACTGAAGGGAGTTGCCTCAGTAGTGTCAATAGTCTTCCTGCCTAACAAAACTTGAAAGACTTGAAAGGATCACACTGTTTATAAGTCACTTAATTGCATGCCAGTACAAAGTTTAAGTATTTAGAAGAATACAAAAAAAGTCAGCCTTAATGAGGTAAATTGAACAATGTCTGGACATCAATAAAATATTACTAGGCACAATATGATGGACTACTATGCAATTATTCAATGATTTCAGAAGAGGAACACCTCTTTGAAAATAGAGTGATATCCAAGATATACTTCGAAAAAATGCAAAGTTCACAAAATTGTCTATAGCTTGTTATAATTTATGCAAGAAAGGACTATAAGATGATTTTCTTATAAGAAATACAAGATAAGACATTAGGCTCAGTTATCTAATGATAATTCTCATTTTTCATCATTCCCGAAGAATGAACTCAAGACAAATAAATTAGAAACTAAAAAGATTGATTACCTGCAAGGGCTTTTGGGAAAGGAGTGGGCATAAGGAGAGTTGAGAATATGGCAGAGTGATAAGTCCTTGAAAAAACTTACTGTGATAACTCCAATTCTTAGAAACACAGTATTTTCATATTCTCTTAACATACCCTAAATTAAACAGGTCTTTGAAGGCAACCCAAGGACAAGGACCACTCCAAATGAAATAGCATTAGAAAATGAACCAGTTAAAAATACATAATACAGCCATATTAGCATATGGTAATAAAATACCTGAAGTCATTGGAAAACTTCACTTTACCTCGATACTGAAAGGTTAAGACAAAAATAGCTATTCATAATAATTGTAATTTAGTTAAAATTTGTTTAAAAAAAGAGTGGTAACATATCAATTCTGGAACTACTTACTTTTATTCTTGACTTAAACTAAAAAGTCAGTAGATTGTAAATAATGAGAGCCACAGTTTCTCAATGTTAGGAAAAGAATATATAAGTATGGAAAAGGTGAAACCAAAAACAATCATCCCCTTCTCCAGGGTACGAGATTGGAATCAGAGATAGCAATATTAATTCATGAATATTTTTACAACCCTAAAATATCCCTATTCATCCCCCTTGCCTCAAGCCTCTGACAACCATCAAAATTTTTACATTCTCCTGTTTTCTTTGCACGGCATGTTTTGCAGTTGGAATTACGCAACATGTAGCCTTTTCAGATTGACTTCTTTCCCATAATGCTGTGTATTTAAGACTCTAGCATGTCTTTCCATAGCCTGCTAGCCCATTTCCTTTCAGTGCTAGATAACATTCAATAGTATGTTTAGACGTACCACACTCTAGTCATTCACCTACTGCAGAGCATCTTGGTTACTTCCAAGTTTGACAATTATGAATATGTTGGCTATAAATATTCATGTGCAGGTTTTCGTGTAGCTATGTTTTCAGTTCTTTTAAAGAAATATCAAATATGCCAGATTATATGTAAAAGCGTGCTTAGTTTTGCAAAAAATCAACAGTGTCTCCCAAAGTGCCTATATTTCTCCCCCAGCCACAAGTGACAGTTCTTATTGCTTAACATTCTCATGCACATATGATGTTTGTATTCCAGAGATTTTTTTTTTTCCTTCCTGTCTGTTGCCCTGCCTGGCATCCTATGTCAGTCTCCTGAGTAGCTGGGATTACAGGTGTGCATCACTTGCACCTAGCTATGGCCATTTTAATAGGAGTATAGTGGTATCTTGTTTTAATTTGCTTTTTCCTGATCACATATCATACGGAATCTCTTTTCATATGCTGCTTTGCCATCCATGTATCTTTTTCCAGTGAGGTTTTTTATTTTTTTTTAAATTGGGTTGTTTGTTTTCTTATTGTTCAGTTTTAAGTGTTATTTGTATATTTGGGGTAACTGTCCTTTATCAGATGCATCCTTTGTAAATACTTTCTCATAGTCTGTGATTTTTTACTATCATTCTCTTGACAAGGTCTTTCATAGAATGGAAGTCTTTAATGAAGTTCACCTATCAATTATGAATCATGGATCATGCCTTTATTTTGTATCTGAAATGTTACTGTCATTCCCAAGATCATGTAGGTTGTCTCTGTTCCCAGAAATTTTCTAGTTTTTCATTCTAAGTTTAAGCCTTATCCATTTTGGGTTAAATTTTGAGGGATTGAAGATCTGTGTCTAGACTCTTCTCTTTTGCATGTGTATATCCTGTTGTTCCACTGCTATTAGTTGAAAGGATTATTTTGTCCATCATATTATCTTTGCTCCTTTACCAAAGATCAGTTGATTATGTTTGTGTAGGATTATTTCTGATCTATTTTGTTCCTGCTAAACTATTTCTCTCTCTCTCTCTCTCTCTCTCTCTCTCTCTCTCTCTCTCTCTCTTTCTCTGTTTTATAATACCACATTGTCTTGATTATTGTAGCTTTATGAAAAGTCTTGGATTGGGTTGAGTCTTTCTCCAGCTTTGTTCTTCTTCAGTACTGTGTTGGGTATTTTAAGTCTTCTCTCTCTCCATGTAAACATTGATGTTAGAATAGCCAGGAAATGGACCTGCGAGTAAACAGGCACAAGACCAGCCCACTCCCACGAGTCAGTTCTTTACCTTCAGCACTGGGAAACTGAGGAGAAAATGGGCTTGTTGGGAAGGTTTGAAGTTCCAAATGTTTGTTTTACCTTGACCTTCTTGAGCAAGTTAAATAGGATCCAGTTATTTTATTTCAAAACACCCTCCTGGAGTATTTTACAAAATAATGAAAACATGCCAAGAACTTATCACAGAACCAGTGCCAGCTGAAAACACCAAGTAATTCCTGTGTTTCAAAAACCTTACCTTGGAGGGTCATTCCATTTTGAGTAGAAAATGAAGTAAACCGTAAGAGAGAAGCGAATAAATATTTTAACATCTGAGCATTCTTCTTTGTAAAACTAAATAAAGCAGAGAGACTGATAGAACCACAGCCGAGGCATTTATCTTTTAGAAATGCTGAAGTATCACTAAGCAAATAAGAAGCCAGAAAAAGCAAACATTCATTTTCCTGCCATTCTGGGGTGTGATCCTAATTCCTTCCATTTAGCATATTTATGAACTGTCATGCCCTCTTTCCTACATTCTCTCAATTCTTCTGTCCTTGCAGGAGGTTGTCCTTTCACACATGTTGTTCTTGCTTAATAAAGTAATAGCCAACACAATCTGCCCTCTCCACAGAGTAATTATGTTAGCCTGTTGTTATTGATTTTGTTGCTAGGGTCTGAAAAACAACCAAAGCTCCACTGTGGGAGTGGAGAGAATGAGGTGGGGGGAGGGAAAGGCATGTTCTTATAATTTTCCCATAAACCAGATGTTTTCTTTAACTTTTGCATCTTTAAAATATTTTAAGGTTGGGGGAAAGGATCAGAATGAGTTTAAAATGGAAATGCTTGTCTTCTCGGCATACCATGGTACACACCCGAATAAATAGCTGAGTGCCCACGATTCTTGCTTATGGGGACTTGTGTTTCTGCCACTCATCTGATAAGCTATGCATATGACTCAAGGTAAACCTGTTTCTTAAGTAAACTGTAGGATGACTTTCCAGTGATTCTGTTTTAGTCACCATTGAAAACAGTAAAACACGACCCTGGACAGCACTGGAATGTTTAAAAAATCACCCCAAGTGAAGTAGTGGGGTAAGATTTAAAACTTATTAGCTCACAAATTTTATGAGTCAAGAATTCGGGTTAAACTCAGCTGGGGTTGATTCTCAGAATACAGGCCCCTGGCAGATTCAGAGTAGTCATACCCCCATGCTACTGGTTTCTCCCTCACTCAGCGTCCCAGGAGAACCAGGAGAATGCAGAATGGCCTTTTCTGACCTGGTTTTAGAGGACATGAAAGCTTAGTTCTGCCTTTCTCTATTGCAGTGGTTCTCAACAAAGGAAAATGTGGCCCTAACCATTGCCCAAGAACAACCGGCGATGTCTGACTGAATATACTTTGGGTTTGCACAACCCGTGGTGCTGGGTGCTGCTTATACCCTGGGTCAAGCCCAGGGATGCTTTAAATATTCAACAAGAAGTTTCCCCCAACAGAGAATGTTACGACACAATGTGCCAATACTGCTAGGAATGAGAAAACCCCATCACATTGGTAAGGATGGTCATACCCCCAGATTTAAGAAAAAGGAACATGGATCATAATTCTTGATAGGAGGACAACTTAAAAAAAATTGGCAAACATTTTAGAAAACTGTCCCAAAGTCCAAAATTTACTTCCCCCCCTAATTTAAAGGTCGCATCTTCTATTAATTCAACTCCTAGGAGATAAGTTTTATATTTTAGAGAGAGAAAATAAAAACTACACTGGTTTTGAAACTGGGAATCTCTAAGTAGGACTTGGAAGGTGCCTGTGAACCCACCTTGACTACGATCTATATACAAGACTCAAAAAGTAGTGCTCTGCTCAAGTCACACAGCTGAGCAGGGATGTCTAAGCCCAGATGTCTGTTCAAAATCTGAAGGGCCTACACTGTGATTCCCTATGTTTCAACCTCTCTTTTCACTCATTTCATTATCAGTGCAGTTCTAGATTAATGTTATATTTAGGATTTAGTGTGGTAATATTAAATAGAGTTTTCAAACTGAGCTGCCTGAAATTCAGGGTACCGTTGTAAGACTCAAAGTTAAAAGAACAGAACTGAGCATCATCAGGATAATGGGGGAGAAGCCCTGTGCCTAGAGGAGGTGTCTCCCCAACCTTCAGTCAGCTATGGAACTGTGTCATTTTTGTTTCTGTCTCTTCCTTGCTGAGCAGCAGCTGTCTGCACAAGAAGCTCTCTCCAGACAGTCCCGGAACAAGGGAACGTGTGGAGGAGGAGCAATAGGAGGCAGGTGGCTGTCATTAAGCAAGGTGACCTGTTTCATAAAATAAACTTTACAATAACTAGCAGCACTGACACCTTTCCTTTTTAGTTGTTTTCATGAACTCATTTTTAAAGATCTCTATTTTCATTCCTTTATTTGTTCTAAGGGTCTTTCCTACTGTGTTCAGACAATGCTTCTGATTTCCTCTGATTGCATTTCTACAGTTATAAAAGAGGAAAATGATCTGCTACCACTCACATATCCATAGTTCTGTCTGGAGCAGCCTTGACATCCCAGGTACTAAACTGAGGACTGAAAGGTACAACAGTGAGCAAGACAGATCTAAAATCACTGACAGATTCAGGATGTTGCCTGCCTCCACATGGTCTAGTAGAAGACAAGAATGTAAGATTACATGAGTTATAAATGAGTGAAGACTATCACTATGCCTGGAGAGTCTGGAAGGCTTTGTGGAGTCAGTAACTTTTGTGTTAGTCAGCATTATGTTACTGTAACAAGTACCTGAGGTCATCAGTTTATTTTGGCTTAGGGTTTCAGAGGTTCCATTCTATGGTCATTGCTTTCAGGCCTGTTGCAAGATAGCACATTGTGACCAAAATATATGGTGGAACATTGCTCATTTTATGTCCAGGACATGACAGAGAGAGAAAAAGAGAGAGAGAGAGAGAGAGAGAGAGAGAGAGAGAGAGAGAGAGAGAGAGAGAGAGAGAAAGAAAGAAATAGGGGGAGAGAGGACCCAATAGTGCCAAGTTGGGGGCCAATACTTCAACACCTGGACCTCTGAGGGATATTTATCCAACTTAGAGCAACATCTAAATTGAGAGTGGGAATTACATGAATATAATGGGTGAAGTGAGGAGGGAAAGAGTGAATGAAGTCTCCATTTTACGTTCAACTATGCAAGTTCTTTCAAATTTTTGCATTGCTTGTAAGTGGATTTAAGATGGTAGGGACAAAATCTTAAATTTTTGTACAATAGTGGCAAGGAATTTGAAAAGAGCCATTGGATGTTAGCTCTGTAAATCTCTACTTTTTTCATGTGGCTTTGTGCTATTGAAATATTAGGGTCTTTTTACCTGTGCTGTGCTAGTTATACAATTGGGGGGGTACATTTTAGCCAATGCTGTTTTTTATGTAAGATAAACCTGATGCCCACTGATGCTCTAAGATGTGCCTTTGACCCAGCCTCCTGACAAGGCCCCCATGCCATAAACAATCTTAGTTCCCATCACCTTGAACAGCAAAATGGCCACAGAGTTGTTTTAATTTTCATTGAAGAGCACATTTGTAAACAATTTGAACATTGGCAAAATTGGTAATTGTTCTCCACTTAAAAACTCTGCCTTATTGAATTGGGCTTTGTCACTTCCACACAGAAAAAAGGATTCTCTAACCCTTTGCTGTCCTTCATAAAATGCACCAAACTGCCCTGTTTCTAATTCCATTTATACATAGATAGCTCTCTGAACTTCAGGACATTGATACTTTATGGGTCATAAGAAAAATAAAAGTTGAAAATGAAGTTTAAAGTTTCACTTTAAAACTAACATTCAGCAGTTTTCAAAAAGATGGCTTTTCTCTCTTCACCCCAGCGAGTGGCATGAGAAGTAGCAACTGCCCAGGCAGAGAAATCCTCTTTCTGTTATCTCACTGAAGCTCCAGAGTTTTACATATGATTGGGGCCACATAATCTACCCAGTGCTAATGCTTTACACCCCTTTCCAGGATCTCCCTTTGATACCTGTCCCAGGCCAAACCCACTGTCATATCTCACTCAGACTCTAATTTTTATTTTTATCTTCCTGACTTCTGATCTCATTTCTGTATTTGATCTTATTATTTGCTCCTCCTTGTGTTCTTACCTCAAAATTTCAACTTGGTATAATGGAATTATAGCTATAGATTCAAAGTATCATCAAATTTGTGATTTCAAACCACATGGCCTCAGGCTAGTTATTTGTTCCCCAGTTCTGTGCCTCATGCTGTCCTCCACAGGAGTAGATAGGTGTCATACAGATCCAGGAGAAATTTATCTGGAATCAATATAATATGCTTATTTAGATTATAGACCCTAGATTCAGGCACACTGGATTTTATACATAGACTCAATGAATTACCAGATGTAGAGAGACACAAATTTAGATACAATCCTTTAGCATTAAATTTCCTCCTAAAATGTTGATATTAATAGTATATGCCTCATGTACTTATAAAAACTAAATAAAACAAAACAGAAGATGATGGCAAATAGACATTGTTATCATTATTAGTAGTGCCGTATAAACAATAATAAATTATGATGAAGTGCTTTTAAAATAATCTTTTTAAAAATCATCTCCATACTGGTTCTCACCAGCTTTCTTCAGGGGGCAAATGCACTGGAAACACATACGTTGATTCGACATGTTCATAGAGAAATAGTGCAGTCATTTCATACTGGGAAAAATAACCCAAGGTGCTGACACAGTTGTGACTATTGTGACTATAAAATATTTATATTATTGAGTACCTGTTTTAGGTGTTTGGCAAAATTTCCATTGATACTAGCAGAAAGGGACTCATTTAATATGAAATTCAATTTCGGTTGCCTACCTTCACAATCATCCCCTGCCCCCAAGCAATCTTGAGCTTCAGTTACTTGGGATAAACTAAGAATTTGTTAAAAAAAAACAATAGGTACCCAGAGTCTTCTCCCAGAGGTACAAATGCACAATGATCTAGGAATATGCATTTTTAAGAAGTTCTTTTATCATTTTTATGATGTACCATCTATTTCAAAGGTGAGGACAATTTTTCTGAATACAAAAGGTTAGTAAAAATCATTTTTAATAATCAAGTTTTACAATTGAATTGTCATCTTATTAATTGTCAAAGCCTATTTTGCTCTTGTCCATGTAGATACAAGCAGTTAAAATGTTGACCTATGACAGAAGAATTTTCTTACTTCCTGACATTAGTTAAACAAACCATTTAGACTTAAATATGCATTGCTGGGACCTTCTTGGGCTTGTTGCATGCTTCAATCTTGAGTCAGAATGGCAATCCCCACCATGAACAGCTGCACATCTTTTCCAGTAAGTATAATTTTTGGCTGTGGTCATATACCTCAACTGTGAGTCTCAAACTCCATCTTCAGAATCATGTTTTTATCTATGACCTAGCACTACATCCCATGCAAATGGCTTCCCTGGGTAAGAGTCCTTAAAATTTTTTTCCAATATTTAGAGAAAAGTTTATGCTTGGGCAATAAATGGGCCCCAAGGAGTAAAACTGAGTAAGAGGCAACTCTGTCCGCCAAGTCCATAGCCCATGTTTCAATAACGTATTTAATTTGCTAGACTCTTCATCTATGACACTACATTCTCTAGCAGACATCAGATATACACTGAGTTGCTGGTCAGATCAATGATCTAAGGGGCCTTTAAAGCTTTATTACTACATAGTAGGAACCTAGTCTTAGATGAAGCCTCGATAAATATAGGAGGGAATTAAATATAAATATTTAGTGCAGGCATTACAAAGAGGAAAATGTGTGAAGGTGACTCATTCTGTGTTTCCCAAGACAGACAGTTTCCCCCAAAAGATATTACTCAAAGTTATGACTGCATATAGTAAACAGATTGGAGCAAAAAGACATAGGCCCAGCTCTCTGGGCACTTGGGACTTGTCCAGGGCTAACTAAATTAAGCCTACAAGAGGCGTCATGACATGATCCTTATGTGTATGCATTCCTATATGCTGAATTTATGACAAAGGTAATTTGGTGCTTGTTGATTGGTGACATCTCAGCATTGCTGGTATTATTCAAACATAGGCATAGTAAGATTTAGAGCATAACCCACATTCTCCTGATGTTTACCTGCCGGAGCACAACAAAAGCAAAACTTTAATATCTAGCAAGCACCTTAGTCATTGAAATAACAACATGTTTATCTTTATCTTTTGAAAAGCAAATCATTTGCTGTGAATCTACAATTATTCAAAGGGAAAGGTCTTGATCTAAGAGCATATTAAATAAATTGGCAAAAAAAAAAAAAATAGTTTGACCAATATGGAAGACTGAAAAATGAACTTCCCCACAAGATACCCATATCCTAGTCATCAAAACCTGAAAATATGTTGCTACATGTGGTCAAAATAAGTCAGTTAATGTGATTAAGTTAAAGGTTTTGATTTTCTTCCATTACCCTGGTGGGCCTTACAAGAGAGATCTTTACAATCCCTATAATCCCAATGACTCAAGAGGCTGAGGAAGGAAGATTATGAGTTCAAAGCCAGCCACAGCAACTAAGTGAGGTCATGGGTAACTTAGAGAGACCCTATCTGAAAATAAAAAGGGATAGGGATGTGGCTTGGTGGATAAGCACCCCTGGGTTAAATTCCTGCTAATCATAAATAAATAAATAAACAAACAAACAAACACAGGAGAGTTGAGAAGGGCAAAGCAAGAGCAGCAATGATCTGTATTAAGGTTAGAGAAAGGGGATGTAATGACAATAGTCATAGGTAGACTGATGCACTTTGAAGATGAAGAAAGTGGTGGGCCACAAACCAAGGAATTCAGGTGGCTTCAGAAGTGAGTAGGTCAAGAAAATAGATTTTTCCCTGAGAGCCTCCAGAAAGAGTATTGCTCTGCTTACGCTGATTTTAGTCCTGTAAGCCCCATTTTGAATTTCTGATATCCAGAATTGTAAAATAGAAAATTTGGGTACTTTTAAGCAATTATTCGTGGTAATTCATTACAGCAGCAATAGAAGACTAATAGAGCTATTGTGCCTTAAATTGAGAAAAGCATGGGATGGTGTGTTATTGTTTATCAAACAGATGCTGTTCTAGCTAACAAGACTTACTGGGGGTTTTGTCATGCAGGATGCTAATTGGGGTATTCTAAGGCAGAAATGAGGTGAACAAAGCAAGGTGAACTAAACAGACAAAGAGCTATAAATATAGAGTTACCACAAAGGCAAAATAGGGCCAAAAGGAAAAACACTAAAGAGAAATTTATTATAAGCATTGAGCAGAATGAATGCTTACTCCACCACAACCATGTGAAAATTAGATCATAAAGAAATTAAGTAGCTTGCCCTATTATAGAACTGGCAAATGACATATTCAGAACTTGGACCCAGGTAGTCTGGCCTCAGAGTCTGTGCTCTTAACTTCTCTGCTTTTCAATCTAACATGTGGCTTTAATATGACATGTTAATTATGGTAATGCGTAAGTTCTTTAGACATGTCAAAGTCTAAACAGCTGAATTGGGACTATTTTTCATGCAGGTTGTTAACAAAGAAACTGGATGCAATGGCGCACACCTATAATCCCAACGACTCAAGAGGCTGAGGAAGGAGGATTATGAGTTCAAAGCCAGCCACAGCAACTAAGTGAGGTCATGGGTAACTTAGAGAGACCCTATCTCAAAATAAAAAGGGCTGGCGATGTGGCTCGGTGGATAAGCACCCCTGGGTTAAATCCCTGCTAATCATAAACAAACAAACAAACAAACACAGGAGAGTTGAGAAGGGCAAAGCAAGAGCAGCAATGATCTGTATTCAAGAAATGTCATCAGGGCATCAAAGCCAGCAAGTAGTCGGGACAGAGTGGCTAGATGCCAAATTCAAGGCACTGTGGTGGGTCTGGACAGGGTGGTCAGGAGGAGAGACATCAGGACCATTTAGAGGAAAGGACATTTGAAGCCCAAGGCAACCTCTGTCTCAAACAGGATTGTAGTCAAAGGGTCTGCATAACTCTGAACACAGGAGAAGCCTGTTAGAGGGGATCTTAGGGATACAGGATCTTCAACAGACCTACATTTATGCATGCACCAGAAAGAAAAGGAAAGAAAGGGAAAAAAGAAACAAGAATATTTATAGAAAAACTATTTATAATATCCCCACACTGGAAACAGTAGAATGGATAAATAGATTGTGGCATATTTGTGTAATGAAATACTATTCAGCAATGTGAATAGATTTACAACTGCACTTGCAGATATGAATTGAACCTTCTAAATATAGTGATATGGGAAGGAAACATACATAACAGGTGCCTGTTTTATTATTCTGTGCTTGTGAAATTCAAGAAAAAGCAAAAGCAATTGAAGGTACTAGAAGTTCTATAGTTTTTATCTTTGACTCATGGGGTGGGAAGTATCTGGAGAGAATACAAGGGTGGCAGATCTTTTGGAGTACAAATAATCTGGGTACTTGTCCCAAAGTTCAAGCTGTGGAAATTCAATGATTTATATAATTAAATGTGCATTTTTCTACATAACGTTATACTTTAGTAAAAAAATGTAAAAAATAGGAATATAGACTTATGTGATAACAGGGCATGTTGAAAAGAAATAAAACATTGTGAATCTGAGCTAAGAATTAATCAAACTATGCTCAGCATCTTTAATTGCTTGTTAGAGAAAATTCTGATAGCAGGTTGAGAAAAATCAGGACTCTGCTTTTGTTAGCTGGGCTTTATTGAACACCGCTTAGAGAGTGCATGCTCACTCACTGTGTCAGGGAATAAATCTCATTGCTTGCTAGAACTAATTACTAAGCACATATCAATTGACTTATCAATTGTGTCTCATGATTTTTTTTCAGTGACTGATTTACTCATCAGAATATCTATGGAATCAAATCATAGGTCTTAATTATTAATCCACATTAATTGTAAGAGATGGTGATTTTGTGACTGTATGAATTAGACCAGTGTCCGTCTATTTATTTATATAATCATTCCATCATCTTAGGCACATGCCTGTTCTCCAACGATTTCTTTTTGAAATTCTCAATTTGGTACATGCTCAAGGTCACTTTGAGCTAAGAAAAATTTGCCTAAGATGCTACTGTGGCAATCAATTAAGCTTTTTTGGTTGTGTTTTTCAGTAATGGGAATTACATGTGCAAACCTGGGCTGGGCAGGATAAGGGAAAACTAAAGGCCACGGTGAGGAACATGTTTAAGTCAATACTGTCTCAGTCATCTGTAAACTTTGAGTGGTTAGAGTAAAAGAAAGTCAGATCTGTATTATCTAAATTGTAAAATAAAAATTTTAAATCAAATTTTAAAACATTTAAAATTTTCAATAAATTCAAATTTTTTAACTTTGACTAAGCCCAAAACAACTATATGGATAGGCAAGACTGAGCTCACATATAACTACTTTGTCTTCCACAAGTGTGATTTTATTCCCTCCTCATGAATGTTCTGTGAGGTAGGCATTGTATATAAAAGAAAACTGAGACTCAAAGAAAGTGTAATGCATTGGTTAAATTTGCACATCCAATAAGAGTACCACCCAAGGAAAAATCCAAGTCTAATTATCCAAATTACTATTCCTTTTCCTAAAAAGAAAAGGCTCATTACATAACACTGACATTGGAGACACCAATCAGATTGGCTTTTTGCAATCCAGGAAAAAAGTAAAAGAAATATTTATGTCACTTTTCAAGGAATATATTTTGGGGAAATTGGTTTCAAATTGTGAACTACAAATAGAGAAATATCACACCGTATTGAATTTCTTCTTGGTTATTCTAACAAGCAAACAAGCAATAATATTTGTGACAACATCATTCATTATAATGATACAACAAGTAAGCCAATTACCTTATGTTAGACAATCCAAAGCTCACAAGGGAACAAACAGCATCCAGTGGAATGGAATTCTGGAGAGTCAGGATCCTGACTTTTCACTTTTAATTGCTCCAGACTTTTCAAATGTTTATCCTTAATATAGTTTTCCAGTCAAAAGTTTTTTACACAATTTCTGCAAGACCATCCATATTTTGCCTGCAATTGCTTCCTTTTTCAATGAATGAAGGAACATGAAAATGAATTATTTGAATTATTTGAAGAACACATGTAAGACTGCTAGTAAATACTTATTAATGCTAATAATGTCCCAAACTGGCCTGAGAATGCAACTTGTCTTTGAAGAAAAGTGAAACCATTTCTAAGTAGGAACAAATGTAGTTAATGAATTACATGAAATAAGAAAAGATGATGTATTACTTAATACTATTTTTAAGGATTCTGTCTGCTTTCTGGTGGGAAGGGTCCAGCCATACTTGGTATGTCCCAATCCTTCCACAGGGCCATGCAAGAAATCAGAGTTCTAATCATCAATTTCTATAAACTGTTAGGTTCTTGGCTTCACACATATTCATAGCTTTAGCTATTTAAGTTACATTGTTTTACTTGTTCAGCTATTTGCTTAGTATGTATGGAAAAGTAGGATATATGTTAATATCATTCTCCAGATGTTCAGTATCCAGCAAGCCTCATGGGACTGAGTTGAATGCAAATTCACTTTCAAACCCTATTATCCAGTAAAGTATTGCCCTTTCCCTCTCTCTCATTTTATTCCTTGATTTTTTCAACTTTCCACAAGTACTTTAATAAATACCTGCCACATACGACCATCTTCCCTCCAAAGACAGAAAGTCAGGCCTTGAAAGCAAACCAAAATGTGAACTCTCTTCCCTCGAACTGTTTACTGCATGTTTGGGACTATACATGAACATACAAATATTTCCTAAAAGCATGACTTCACCTCTTACTCTAGGCATCTATAGTTTCATTAACAGAAAATATCAGGTATTTACTCCCAAGAAAAACAACAACAAAAACAGAAGACTTTTGAAAAATAGAAGACTTTGACCCTAGGTACTGTTTGCATGTGTGGGGGTGGGGGAACAACATAATCACCAATTTCAAGTTCATTACTGTATCGAGAGTTGAGGGGAAAAGGAAAAAGTTATATATAATATTCATGCATACACACATTCATAAATATATACATGCAATATTCTCTCCACCTTTGGGTGACCTACCATCTATAAATAAAAAAAGTATAAAATTATTTTAAATACTTATAAATGTTGCTTAGATTTTTATTTTAAATAGCCCATGAAAAAATTAATAAGCTTGTAAAGAGTTTTGGAAGCTAAATAAATACAAGGCTGATGAGAACTACTATTCAATATTTTGGAGACTATGCTAATGCTTATTTCATGAGCCTCTAACCTGAATGTCAGGTCAAATAGGTGACGCACCTACAAGACCATTAAAAAATATTTCTTTTGTTAATAAATGATGCATAAGAATGAGAAAATTAAAGGATATTCTGAAGGGGCTCCCGATACTGGATTTTATTGTTTTTTTAACATATAATGTGCAAAAGCTATGCCTCAGGAGAGTCATCATGGTGAGCAGCCATCCCCACCTGTAATGGATGGAGTCTGTCATTCAAATGGGAAACTCACAGATATGTAAGATGAATGAGTGGAGTGCTGAGTGCCACAGCAGAGTCTAAGCATACCAAAGTTGACCTTCCTCTTGCAGTTTGGGCTGCTTTCAAATCCTGTCTCAGTAAAAAATGCCATGGGGAAGCAGCTGCAAACATTAATTATTAAGATATCTACACTTCCAATGACATGTCAGAGTTCCAAGATAATTTAAATTTCTGCTGCTAGACCCTGGGCTTCTGCTCCACATGGAATACTCCCTTCCCATGTTGCATCTTTGCCCTTATGTGACCCGGTGGGCAATTGCCAAATGTCATCCCTTGTAGGTTTCTTCCAGTATTGTCATTTGTTGATTGCAGACATTCCTGATCTATTCTGCCCACTAATTGTCATTTTTCACAAATAGTACCTCCAAGTATATCATCTGAATGTCAACTTTGTTTATAAGGAACATCATTAAACATAATTCTAGTTCTGATATAGACAAGTTCTTTTTTTTAATTTTAATTTCTTATGAATTGTGACTGGAAAAGTGGGGCTTTTTTTTTTTTTTTTAAATCCTTTCCCACTGCTCTCTTATGAAGACTTTGGAATTGGCTAGGTACTGATCTTCCATACGAATTTTAAAATAAGTTTGTCATTATCTTCAAAAAAAAATCTTGCTGTAAAATTTTATTTATAGATTAATTTTTGGATAATCAACATCTTCATCATGTTAAGTAATTGCAAATGAAGCATATCCCTCCATTTATTCAGTCCTAAAATAAAGATTAAAATTTCTTCCCTATGGTTCCCATATGTTCTTTGTTAAGTTAGTTCCTAAGTGTTGTATAGTTCTGGTAAATGTTTGGATGGCAACTTATTTTTGTTTATAATGTCTTATTGATTAGTATTATAAAGGAGCATTATTAGTTTCTGAATATTTACCATTTTTTTCTGTAAACTTCCATAACCCTGTTACTAATTCTAACCATGTCTTAATTTTGTGGGGTTCTATGTAGATGACTAAGTCACTGCAAATACTACTATTTTTGTCTTTCCATTTCCTGTGCTTATAATATTTATTTAGTCCTTTCATCGACAAAACCTCCAAAACTATGTTGAACAGGAGTAAGGATGAAAGAGCTCCTCATCTCTTTCTGGTTTCTAAAGGAAAATAGATCTAAAGCTTCTCTTTATGTTTGATGTTTGCTCTAAGCTTCTGGTGTGTAGATTTTATAAAGGAAAAGTACATCCCTCCTAACAGTAGTTTTTGGAGTGTCTGCCCTATAAACAGGTGTTGAATTTTAATGTTTTATATATATATATATATATATATATATATATATATATATATATATATATATCAGACAAGATGTACGTGTGAATTTTTCTTCAGTCTATGATGTGGTGACCAGGCCCAGAACTAGGACAAGTCAGGGGAGGTACTTCTGGCACAAGGAGGCCCTGAGTCCTGGGACAAGCTCCTCACTGATTGCACCTCCATGCCACACACTCCTGACCCTGGTCTCAATCCCAGGACTGATTAAAGTGCAAAGATATTCTAAAGTTAAAATTTCTTTCCATATCTTCAATAATCTCTAATTGATCATGATGCATTTTTAATAGTATTTGGTTCTGCTCGTTAATATTTTATTTAGAAGTTTTGCACCTATCATCATAAGTGAAGTTTGCAGATAATTTTCTTTCTTTTTACAGTACACATCTGGTTTGGAAAATCTAGTATCTTAAAATGAGAAGAATTTCCTTCTTATTCTAAATTTTTTGAAATATTTGTACATTACAGGTACTAACCTACTCCTCTCCACATTTCTGGATACATAATGTATTATGAAGAGTAAGTTTGAACAAGTCACTTCTATATCACTGGACCTCAATCATCCCTATCTTCAACACAGATATAATTAAAGATGTCCTGTAGATATGTGGAGAAGAGAAAAGATAATTTAAAAACAACACACAGCTCTGAATGTTAATATCCAAAGCAGACATTTCATTAATAGCAGTTTGACACCTGTTTGAGCTTCATTAGCTTTTTGGACCATATTTGTCCCCTCTACCCCTACCTTCTCTAGAACTTCAGTTTGCTCTTGATCATTCTCTAGAATTAACTTTTAACTTATCTGTATTAAAATGCCTGTTGCTCCCTTTCATTTCAAGCACAGTCCAACTCTAGCTCCTTCTGATTAATTACTATATGTCAAGAAATGGTTGAATAATATCCTTGAAGAATTAATCAGTGTGCTTTCTAACTGATGTATTTTCTCTTATTCCATGATCCTTGTCCTCAGGCAGATTTTTAGAAAGTTTTATAGTTATAACCTCAAGGAAGGGATGGAATGCTAAAAAAGAAAAACATAAAGGAATATATTGCCATTTTTTTTCTTCCACTAGTCTACACTTTCAAGAGGAAAATTTAGTTATGTGCATAAAGCACATGATAGAATTAAGAGAAAATATATTTTATGATTAAACTAAGGATCCATCACTTTCTCAAAATCAAATTACCTCAAGAAGATGAAGTGAGGGTTGACAGTTAACAAGGGGTAGAGACAGAGTGGACTACAGAGACAGGAGCTGGTCTGGAACCTGCCTCTCCTCTGGGATAAGTTCAGTGTGTATAGATTTAATAGGAACCTTAAAGAATGTGGTAGATTGTACTACAAAGGTAAGTGCTATTGTCTTCTCCAGGAAATTGACAAGAAGTCAGAGTAGGATTGTTGGTGTGCTCTGTTCAGCAGATGGGATTTAGGTAGCCTTGTGGTAGCCTGCTGTCCCAGTATGACATTGAAGCAGAAGTGTTTCTGCATCCATAGAAAGCATGGAAATGAGGTAGGGTCATAGGTGGTTATGTTTCCAGATCACAGTGTGGTCCAGATTTGGATAATGATTGCAAAACCCAAGAGAGATCTGAGAGTTAAGTGAGAGAGAATTGACTCCAAGAAGCCTGGTTGTTGGGAACAATTCAGGAAGGATCAGCACTCAAAGACAGGCAGGAATGAGGCATGTCAGTGGGTGCCATCAGGAATTGTTGATGCCCCAGCCTCCTGCATCTCTTAGGCTTTGACATATCATGGAAGCCCACCAGAACATAGATACCATTCCAAGGAACTGGAAAGGGGGAGAGCTTGGCTGAGCTAAAGTTCCCACCAAGTGGCCAGATGGAGAGTTTATGATGAAATTATATTCTGTATGGAAAAATGAAGTTGTGCTACTTGCATACTTCTTTGTGAAATAAAATTGCCACCAATGACCACACCTTTGTCCCTCTACCCCTGTCCCCCAATGCTTGTCAGAGATATGACAGTGTGGTCTTTGGAACATCCTTCTTACCTATTGTGACCAACGGAAATTTATTCAAACTCTTAGTCTCAGTATCCATATTGTAGCTGGGAGCATGGACTTTATTGGCACTTATTAAATAATGAAGTAAAATAAGGCCTAGTTTCATCAATCCTAGTACCCACCTAGTATTTGTATTTTATTAAATAGTTTCCTAATTCTAACTTCAAGGAGAATATGTGGGAAGAATACCTACAGAAATTAAAAATAAAGCAAAGAGCTTGGAGAAGGTGTTTGTTGGAGGATTATTAATGTTCTTGCTACTAATTATGAGTCTGGGTATACAGTTCCCAGACAAGAACTGCAATCAGCAAAACTTTCAGCCTGATGCTCGCTACAATTAACCAGGGCAGGCCTTTGATTTGCCTCAAGTCCAAATTTCCGTCAGCACTTTTTATTCTCGTTTGCAGCTTCTGGGAAATCAGCTGTTTAAACGTGCACCATAACTATCTCTTCCAAAGGATACCTGCCATATTTGTTATCTAAAGGAAGAAAGGAAATCTCACAAACCTATACTAGGAATAATAGGTGTTTCCTTTAATATACCATCACCATCAACTACCTGAAAGCAAGAACAGGTTTTGTGAGCTTGCTTTCTTAGTGCTTCTGAGATTCCGAATAATAGTAACAAATTTGGAAAGTCAGCCTCTACTTGCCATATGGCATTTATGAATCAATAATGTGAATATTATTAAACATCTTGTAACTTTTCCTTACCTCATGCTCAAAATTTTACCATTAAAGAATTTTACCTCTAAGCTCTCTGTGTATTTCATTATCAAGAGTTCCCTCTGTCTGACTCCTTACAGGAATTTGTGGGTGACAGCATGGGAGATTGTGCTGGAACTGCTTAGCAGAGTCTGAGGGCTTTGCCTCATCTCATCATCTCACCTACGCAAGGAAGGTGAAACTCAGTCATTTCTGGCTAAATGAGTGAGCATGTCATACATGGTTGGGGATAAACTCCATTTCAAACATTGTTTCCTTTTGTTCTTATCAGTAGATTCATCTCTTTGAGACCCGATATTCAAATAAGAATCTCAATGTACTTTATAGAATATTACTGATCAAAATTTGTATGGTAATTTTACAGATAGGAAAATCAAGAGTAAATGGAGGGTGGACATGTTAGGGTAAAAAGGGTGAGAAGGCAAACCATTTCTGAAGGAATGATGACCTCTGAAAGTCAGGTTTAATCTTACAATTTCATGTATATTTTCCTGACTACTCTGTAGCAGACAAGACTAAGTCAAGACTTATTGATTTGAAAATTAGGGCAATAGGATCTTTTCTGTTTAATTATATCCTTCTAAGTTAAAAACTAAACACTTTCGTAAATGTTTTAAATACAAAGGGAGTATTTAGTAGCCTAGGAATCAATGGCAAGTTCAAACAGTACATGACAAGAAATGGCCGCTATTCATCCATCTATTCTAACAAAGTCAATAACCAACTTCTGGGCATCCCCCACTGAAACACGAAGATTAGAAAAGCCCATTCTCTGGTCTTAAGGACCGCAGAGTCTAGAGGAAAAATCAAACACAACAGAAACTACAATAGAAATATAAACAAATATCGAAGATAGCTCATTGGAAGTGACTCTTAAAGGCAATTGTAAAGGAAGGTATTCCTCATTAAAGGGATGTCTGAGCTGAATTCTGAAGATGAATAATATTTTAGGGAAACAAAAACAGTATTTTGGCAGTGATAACAATAGAAGAGTATATTTGGGACATAGTATGGAAGCTATGTTCACCATAATGTAATACGTATTTCTAGAACATAATGGGTAAATGGTGGTAGTAGTGGGAAGGGATTAGAAATACAAGATAGATTAAATCAGGAATGGAGAGGAATATCTTTTAAAACACTTGACTAGAACTAAATGCTCATGAAGAGAAAATGAAGTATTCAAAGAAGAGAAAAAAGAAAGTGACTGGGTTTGCAGCAGGGTTGAAAGTAGATTGGAAGGCAGAGATGAGTGACTTGTCTGGAGGGAGATGTTTTTGAGAACCTAAAAACAGTGCAGATAAGAAAGAGTCTTATTAAGACAGTAGTATCTGGAAAGAAAACAACAGCATAACTTAGGACATAGTTGAGCAACATTCAACAGATCTGGTGATGTGAAGAGCAAGAGAGAATTTGATTTTGACTCATATAACTGAGTGGATTGGGGTGTCATCAATTAAGAAGGAAATAAAAAGAGCAGCAAGTTGGATCTGAGAGGCCAAAAGACATCCAGATATCAGGAGATAATTGGGAGGCTAGTGCCAAGATATGGAAAACATCAAATTCCTTCATCTGTGACTTGACACCCGCCTTGCGATAGTCACTAAGCTAAACTCTGAACCCATTGAAAATTCTAGCCTGAAAGGCTCTAGAGTCTAGGGAACTGACAAAGAGGCATATGTAGTAGTGGACACTCAGCGCTAAAGGAGGAAGTGCAGTGTGTGAGACGACCACAGAGGAGGGTTCTAAGCAGTGGAGGTCACAAGGCAGTGTCAGGTAACCCAGAGAAAAAGGAAAAAGCCAAGACCTGAAGAGTTACTCACAGTCGACCAGGCAAAGAGAAAGAAAAGAACATTTAAAAATTTTTCACTGGGCTATGACTAGGAAGCAAGAGTAAACATGGTGTTCTTGAGGAACTGTAAGAAGTCCCACCGCTGGAGTGTGCAGAGGGGAGGAGAATGGCAAGAGCTGAGGCTGGCAAGAGCACAGTGTGCATTTCTTCCCAGAGGTTGAACTCTATCTGGTGAACAAGGGAAAGAAGGTGTTTTAGTCAACATTTTCGTTGCTGTGACTAAAAGGACTCAACCAGAACAACTGTAGAGGAGGGAAATTTATTTGGAGGCTCATGGCTTCAGAGGACTCAATCCATAGACAGGGGGCTCCATTCCTCAGGGCTCAAGGTGAGGCAGAACATCATGGCAAAAGAGTGTGGCAGAGGTAGGCAGCTCGCATGGTGATCAGGAAGCGGAGAGAGACTTCTCGCACCAGATTCAAATATATACCCCAAAGCCACGCCCCAATTCCCAATTCCAGCCACACCCACCTGCCTTCAGTTACCACTCAGTTAAACTCTCTCAGGGGATTAATTCACTGATTGGGTTAAGGCTCTCACAACCCAATCACTTCTCCTCTGAACCTCTTGCACTTTCTCACATGAGGGCATCTGGGGGAACACCTCACATCCGAAACATAACAGAAGGCCATTTGCAGGATGCTTAGCAGGATAGTGATACAGTCAGAGTTGTGTTTTAGAAACTTACTCCAGCTACTCTGTGGAGAATGAGAGGTTAAGAAAAGTGAGCCTGGACATGATTACCTAGGGAAAAGACAACAAATTGATTCAACCTGCTAATGTGCACTGGCCTGTGGAGTGCTTTTAAAAAATTCATTTAACTTTGAATTAGTGTTGAACATTTAAAAAGCAGGAGCTCTCATACAAGATTAGGGTAACAAGGCTTTTGTTTTGTTTTGTTTTTAATTAGAAGATCTGGCAATCCTGGGCCCACATTCCTGAGCTGTCAAGGATCACTGGAGCTGAGTTGTCTAAAATCTGACCCGGTTATACAAGGCAAATGCTCTTCTGCCAAGGCATTTGGTTTGATTTTCCAGCTCCTGCCTTACCTAGAGAGAACATGCACACTCTCAAAGAGAAAGACATTCACATGGTCTTAAAGCATCTTCCCATAGATGACTTATTAGTTGCAATGAAAAAGAAAATTTTAAATATACAGAGAAATTGGATAATACTTTAATCAGGTGATCAAAATTAATGTCAATTGGATGTCATGTGTCTCTGCATGTGATGTCCTAAGAAATTCACAGCATCACTTAGGTAGTACTGATGTAGACAAATGTAAGGTCCAAGGGAGGCTGGTCTAAAATCATAGATTCTTGGGACTTTGGAGAATCAGGTGAGGAACCACTTTATTAACTCTGGAACATCTTGGAAATGTCTCTTACGTGGATGAAAATTCATCTTTACCTCTTTTTTTTTTTTTACCCTAAGTCTAAAAAGAACTAAAACCTAATTCAGACATTCTGAACCCTTAATCCAGAGAGAATACCCAAAGAGCATTTTACAGGGATTTTAGAAAGATTAAGAAATTAGAAAACTCATATATGAATATGTCATATATTCTCATTTATTTTACTGTTACAAATGCTTTTATTATTAAACAAAACCACACATACAAATGAATAAAGAACTCGTTTAAGAAGTCATCTGAAGAACAATAAAACAAACCTAATGAAATGCAGTGAATTAATAAAGTTAGAAGCCGAAAATAAATAATTAAAGAAATAGACTGCATAAATCAAAGAACAAGTACTTAAGGAAGAAAATGAATTTTTTCTGGCAAAGGTAATCTCAAAAAGAAAGCAGAGAACATAAATTTACAAAATTAGATTTAAAAATATAACCAGAGAAATGGATAGTGCTTTCAAAGTACAGGAAAATAATGTATATAACCAATTATTTCAAAAATATCATAAAATTGTTCACAGATAAAATATGAAACAAATAATCATGAAAGAAACTGATAAAACTACCAAGAGTAAGTTGCGTGAAAAAGATCTGGGCTAGATATAGTTTTATAGTTTTGTTCATTCAAAGTATTAAAGTCAGAGAATTCTCCTTGTATAAATTTTTTCTATTTCTGAAAACAATGCAAAATTTCATACTTCATTATATAATTAACCTAATCTGTGTGTGTGTGTGTGAGCGCGCCAGCGCGCGCACGTGCGCACTACTGAGGACTGAACCCAGGGGTGCTCTTACCATTGCATTACATCCCCAATCCTTCTTATTTTGTATAAATCTCACTAAGTTTCTGAGGCTGGCCTCGAATTTGTGATTCTCCTGCCTCAGCCTCCCAAGTCTCTGGGATTACAGGCATGCCCCACCATGACTGGCAATGAGTGTAGTCTTGAAGCTGAAATCTAACAGAAGGGAACAAAACACAAAATGTTAAAATGAAGTAAAACAAAAAATAAAAACAAATTTCGCATCATTTCACAATGAATTTATGATATGTAAACCTTTCTGTATAAATGGTATATCTGTATAAAAAGTTAAAATATAAAAATATGAATCTTGCCAATATAAATTCTAAGCTGTTAAATTATGGTTAGCTGAATTTAGCAGCATATTAAAAGGAATGTTGCATGAAGAGCAAGTGGGATAGTCTAAAACTCTCTGCATACAGTTTCTTAGTAAGAACTGTAATAACATAATTTATTACATCAAATGAAAATTACATGATGGGTTAAAAAGTCACTTGAATATAGTTACATTACATAGAAACTAGAACTAAAGGTAGAAACAATTGTTAAATTGTTAAATTTTAACAACAATTGTTAAAAAAAAAAATCTAAGGTTAGCTGAGCATACAAAAATAAAGACAAAAACATTCCCACTGAAATAAGGAAAGAGACAAAGAATTGAAGTATTGCCTCTCTCATTTTTAAGCCTTGTTTTGAAGGAGTCAATCAATGGTATATAACAAGAAGTACCAAATAAAACATTTAACAATTACAAAGGAGGAAATAAAATCATTATTTAGAGTTTGTGTCATTGGACTGAAAAGTGAGAACCAGCTGAAAAAAGATCATATAAATAAGCTAATAAAATGCCCAGAGATAAAATAAACATGTAAAAATCAATAGCTGCAATGAAAAAAAAAATCATTCACAGTAAAATATGAAGTGTTTAACACCTAGAAATATATTCAAGAGAAAACAGCATAGAAAATGATTTTGTAAGACAAATAAGAGTTGATATTTTCAGTATTCTAGTATAAAAATAAATTTTCAAGTAAATTTAAAATTTTAATACAATGCTCTTAAAAAGGTTAAAGTGTTGTTTTTAATCTGAAAAAAATTGCTTATAAAATTCATTTTGAGAAATATAGACTTAGAACTGAAGGCAACGTGCCATTAGAAAGGCTTGATTCTCTGCTGCTGGGCAAGCTTGCAACCTAAAGTCAGAAATTAAATTGGCTTAAGAAATCAATTCTATTTTTCCTTGCCTGAGTCTATGACAGAGAAATTCTTGCCTATTATGCCTTAATCAAATCAGGCTTACCCTAGCTTGGCAATCCTCAGACTCCTCTGGGTTGCACTTGGGGTGGAGTCCACGGGAATTCCTTTGGGAGTTCTTCAGTCTCCCCTCCACCCACAATCTTTCAGCAGCACAGCCCTTTCTTCCTGGAAAAGGGAAGGATTCTTCCCAGCAAGTCTTTTCACTCGCTGGACCCTTGTTTGGTACTACTGTTCCTTTCCTTAGAATGTCAAATTTAAGTGTGTTTTTCCTCTGCTTCTTCTTCTTCAATTCTCATCTCCAATGTTAGATATTCAGAAAGCCCCCTCTGACTTTCCTATCCAAAATAATTATGTTGTATTCATATGTTTTCTTCATAACTCTTTGAACATCAGACTTTTAAAAATCCTGTCTACTTGCTCATGCATTGTTCCTTATCTGCATCATCTTATCAAATGCAAACTTCCCAAGGGTGAGGGCATCATTTGCTTTTTTTTTTTCTCTTGTACATTTCTACTTTCTAGAATGATGTCTTGGATATAGCATTCAATAAAACTTTTTTTCAATTGAATGAATAAGTCAATTATAGAAGACTGTTTAGACAAAGGGAAATGTTCATAATATATCAAGTGAGAAAAGGATTACAAACAGGTTGTCTCGATTTTGTTAAATATATGTACATATCAGCATGTATTGCTGAACACCAAGAAAAATAGAATTAAAAAACCTAGTGGAAGAGTGTGTCAAAACATAACAGCCATTATTATAAATATTGTCATTATTTTATTTATGTATTGAAATTACAAATTATTTTTATTTCCTTTTTAAAATACTTTGCCGGATTTTCTAAATTTTGGGCTATAAATACATACATGCACACAGACAAATATTTAAAAGCACTAAACTATCTTAATAAAGTTTTTTTTCAGAGTTCTTTATTCTCTCTCTTTTTTAAATGCCCTTTAATTCTGCCTGAGAGAAGAGATTTTCATGGGAACATCAGACTTGGGTTGAAATCCATCTGCCTCCTAATGAACAACTGATCTGGGGCAAGTCATTCAACTTCTCTGAACTTGTTCACATAAATGGAAATGATTTTCAATAGAAATAATCAAAACTCTCTGACCTGAGATGACAATGTCTTTGCCTTTAGATAGAATTGGGGAAGGAAAGTTTGTCATTTTTACTTAGAGCTATTTTCCCTCTCCTCCTCTGGTTTGATTTGCATACTTCCAACTCTGGATTTCTATCTAAAGACTCCTCTTAAAAATGAAGTCTGGTTCATTCTTTTGAGGAGGCCCTTTGCTCTGTAGGAAGTAGAGTGGCATTGAGAAACCAAGACCCTTCAGGATGCATTGCAAGTTCGTTTCTCCTTTTGAGTTTTCTAATTCCTGGGGCCAGGGAAAATATAGCAACCTTTCGGCTAAAGTTTGAAAAGATAAGGGAAAGAGAAATTATCATATAAATAATATTCTACATTGCCTTTCCCTAACGGAAGAAGAGGTCAGAAACTTCAAAATTCAAGCTTGCCAAATGTTTGGCATATGCAGGGTCGTGGGTATGTGGAATCTAATTCCACACAGGAAAAAAATAAGTAAATTCAAATTCATTCTAACTGAGGAGAGATTTAAACGTTGAAATGTTTGGATTTGGCCGGCTTCTCTCAGCAGCGCTAGGCATTTCCATTTCATGCGGAAGAGCAAAACTAGGCAAATAACCTGAGACTGGATAAAGACAGGTGGAATGGAGATCAGCACTTACATTTAACCTCCTATAAATAGAATATTTTCCTGTAGCATTTTTATAGGCTTGGGGGTTATTGAAAAATATCTGTCGATAAATTGAATCCACAGTCATTAAACTCATTGGGAGAAATTTCATTAGGGAAATTGCCTAGATTCTTATTAGATTTTACAGTAGGGAGCACCTGAGATTTTAAGCATTTAAACAGGAACCAGCTACCTATTTATGACTCCAGTGTGGGACTGAACTTCTGGGAGACTGTGCTTCTCTTGAGAGAAAAAGGATAGACAACAGGAGACTGAAGCTAAACAGGTGTTTTATTTTATTTCAGATCCTGAAAGCACAACCCTAAGGTGTGATTTTTTTTATCATTACCCTGTCATTTCTACCCACCAGGAGAAACAGTTCCTCATCCTCTGTCTGAATCTCCAGTTTCTAACTCTTCTCAGATGGTCTATCCGAGTCTCGGCAGCAGTACACTTTATAAGTTGAGAAGCAACAACTTTTATGTCATCGTCACCGTACTCAATGCAGAGGAAACGTACCTTTAGAAAACAGACTTAAAATATCAGCTTAAAACTCAAATTAGCTATTATTTTTCTGAAAGCACTCACCTTTAGAGCTTCTACAGGATAAAGAATTCACACTTCCAAACTCTATTGCAAGTTGATTTCAATTCATCAAACTTATAAACATATCCCAGGCTCCAGGAGCACATAGGATAAAGAATTGGAAGAGGAGGAGGTAAAGGAGAAGGCTGGCCTTTTGTGGATAAAACTTAGCTACAGATGACTAATTTTTACAAGTTAATAACCTAGAAGTTGAACCCAGATATGTATAATTCTAAAGCCCATTATCCACCATCCCCACTGTCTTGAAGTATGAGATAACTCCAGAAATAAACATTTGTACTAGGATCAGTTCATATGCTAGTCATCAGAAGTACCCATGGAAAGAAAAAACACTTAATCAATTAGAAAGAAATTCTTGAATAAACCTGCCCTGTCCCCATGAAGCCCCGTCCTGTTCCTGATGAGCTCTTTGGTTCATGATGAGATGGTAACTGTGAAAGACAACAAATTAATTTGCGTTGCTTCTAGGAGGGAGAGGGGACAATGATGAGCAAGACACCTGTCAAGCTTTCCCAGGAGGACATCTGTGTGAGCAGCTGAAAAACCTGAGTAGAGGTCTGATGGACTCAGTTAGGTAGATCCGGAAACTGAAGCAGGTTGGGTTCTGATGAAGTATGGATCAATGCCGGATGCAGTGGAACAAGCCTGTAATCCCAGTGGTTCAGGAGGCTGAGGCAGGAGGATCCTGAGTTCAAAGTCAGCCTCAGTAAAAGCTAGACTCTAAGCAACTCAGTGCGACCCTGTCTCTAAATAAAATACAAAATAAGGCTGGGATGTGGCTCAGTGGTCAATGAGTTCAATCCCTATAGCCAAGAAAAAAAAAAAAAAAGAGAGAGAGAGAAAGAAAGAAAAAAATATATAAAGGTTAGTGTTATACATGATTGACTTTTTCTACTACCTGGTTTTCCTGACTCTCCTGTTTGCCAAGAAATTCTGACCTATTCCACAGCAAACCTGCTGTTCATACCTCAGCGGCGTGGCAAGAGAAGCTGAAGCCCTAAAGGTGCTTTAATAAAAGTACTTTGAGGCTGGAATGTGTTCCAAGTGTGACTAAGGTCAGAGTGTGGCAGGAAAACCAATGCTACTGATAAGGTTTGTCTCACAAGGAATGCTCTGGCTCTCCAAATCAGGACTTTGATGTGCTATCAAGCGTGTAACCAGTCTTTGTTACTCTCTAGAATAGTTCTTATTCATCAGTCCAATATGAAGAAAAGTTCCACAAAAATGAACGTCAACAACTTTAAATTTAAAAACAAAAAATGTTTTCTTTAGTGAATGGAACTTGGTCCAATGTACTTTCTGGACTGCAAATTGTGAGTCCCTAGTGCAATCTAGCTTAAAACCAGCATAGGCAGCATAGCTTGTCATATTTCCCACTGTGCATTCCATTGTAACCAACAGCTTCAGTTAATGCCAGGAACATCTGTTGAGTGATCAATCTGCACAGTAGCAAAAGGAAAATGCATTATTTCTGTTTTCATTCAGGAATCCCTGGAAAAATTACAATTTCTTTGCTTTTTCTTTTATAATGTCATACCTGTTTGATGCAGTTTTCCAGATAAAATAGCAAAGGCACAAGAAGATCAGGAGCATTCTTCATGTTCAAAAGGGAGGGTTGTTCTAATTGAACTTAATATTTATTGTTTTGGAGTTTAAAAAGAAAAGGACTTAGAGTGAAACCATTAATCAAAAAGAAATCACTGCTCACTACTCAACAGAATCAAGTGCACCAATCTGGCTTCTTTTTCTAAGTAAGCAATGTACTTTTTCTAAGTAAGCAAAGTATCCATAGTCAATCACTATGGATAACATGATCCGTTTAATAATTAAACTATATTTCCAGGTTTTGTGTGCTATTAGAAAAGAACAATGAGGTCTTTAATAAGAAAATTTCAAGCTTGAATTTTCACATCTTTGGAGGAAAGAAAGCCAGTGTTCTGGAGTAGCTGATGGAAATATCAAAGTGTTTCCTGGTAAAAAGAAGTTCAGGCTGCCCTTTATTGCCCTCCAGATTCAGCATAGATTCTCTGCAAAGTCATTAATATCTAATGAAACAAGTATTTTCCATCCCCTTTGAAAGCCCCTGTGCTGCCACTCTAAGCAGAATGCAAATGACACTCCATCTCATTATGGAATGGAGTCCCAGACTCAGTCACATGACAAAAATTTTAAAAAGTAGGTGGCATGAACTAAACTGTGAACCCCACCAAATTCACAGGTTGATGTCCCAACGTTCAGCAAGACTACATTTGGATATGGAGTGTTTAAGGTGGAGTTAAGGTCAAGTGAGGTCATAGGATAGGACCCTTCTCTAGTTTGACTGGTGCTTTTAGAAGAGAGACACCAGGAATGTGTACACAGAGGGGAAAGGCCACGTGAAGACACTGTGAGGACACATCCATCCATAAGCCAAGGCGAGAGGATTCGGGGAAAACCAAGCTCACCAACAATTCAATCAAATTCCAGCCACCAGAACTTTGAGAAAATAAATTTCTGTTGTTTAAGTTACCTGGCATGTATCTTGTTCTATGGCAGCTCTAGAAGACTAATCCAGTAAGTCTTGCAAATTAGAACATATCACTCATGACAATATGGTCATTGTTTACTATTTCAAATTCATTAACTTTATTTCTCTAATTCATTTATTCCTTCCATCAATACAAACTCTTTACTAATGCTTGGATCACCATTAGCAAATTGAGGTTTTAAAAAATGCCCCTGCCCTCATTAAGTTTATGCTCTCAATGAGGGACAGAAAATAAATGATGAAATCTACAAATTAACAACATACTTTCAGATCACGATTCCTGTCCACGAAGAATTAAAGAGACCGAGAACCCAGAGCAGGGTCAGCCTCAGGGAAGGTGATCAGGAAAGCCTTCGTAAAGAGATGGCCTTGAAGCTGAAACTTAGAGAACAAGAAGGAGCTAACTGAGTGGAAAACTAGCAGGGAAGTTATACAGATAGAGGAGATGGTCAGAAAAAATGTTGCTAGTGATGAGAACGAGTTCTGTTTGCTGAAGACTCTAGCATGATGACAATATCACAAAGGGTTCGGTAGTGTAGCACATGTTTGAAGAGGCCAGGCCAAGGCTGTTACACACAATGCGTTTTAAAGGCCTAGAGGGGCTCTATTTTCCATTTTGCATAGGAATCTTTTTTTTCTCTCCTTCTTTGCTGTGCTCCCCCCCACACACTATTCATATCTTTACTGTGTCCTCCAGTATTCATGTGTAGGAAACTTGGCCCTCAGTCCAAGCATGTTGAGAGATGGGCTTTGTGGAGGTGATTGGTCATGACAGCCCTGCCCTTATGAATGCACTGATGCATTTATTGAGGTTATCAAGGGAGCAGGTTAGTTATCACAAGGATACGTCTGTTATAAATGCCAGTTATGCCATCTCTTGTGAGCCCCCTTGTCATGTGCTGTTATGCACCACTTCAGGAATCTACAGACTTCCAACAGCACTGAGGTCATCATCAGATGCCTGTGGCATACTCTTGGACTTCCTAGCCTTCACAACTTCAAGCTAAATAAACCTCTGTTCTCTATACATTTCTCAGTCTGTGGTATTCTGTTACAGCAACAGAAAACAAACACAGACATGCTTCTTAATATAGTATCTTTTCTAAGTTTCTGTGAGTTGACACTTGCCTTGGTTTCCTCTTACATGACTGACTGCTCCTTCCAACCTCAGGCTTGGGCCTTCTCTTGTCTACTGTCACAGTAAATTTCAGGTGCTTAAAATTTCATTTTATAGACACTTGTATTGGGCACCCCTCTTTTCTTTTTCACTCATCTGGGTTCTTGCCATCACAGTAGTCCCTAAAATCTCACTTAGCTTATAATAGTTATTATAATAGGCATTATTATATTTAATAGGCATTGACAAGCTCTTTATTCCCACCTCCCTACCTTATCTACAGCGAGTTGTCTCCACTGCATAATGGCACAGTCCTCTCCCTACTTGATTGCTCAAGTCCAAGACTGAGGAAATAACTCTCTCTCTCTCTCTCTCTCTCTCTCTCTCTCTCTCTCTGTCCCTCTCTCTCTCTGTGTATCTTTCTCCATCACCCCTCATTTGCACAGTCTAATCTATGTTTATTCCTCCATATATTTTAGTTTCACCCACTTCCCTTCACCACACCAGCAGTGCTTCTTCACCATAACTACAGCAAGAACTTTTAATGGTCTTGGGACTTCCATCTTTGTGTTCCCTGCCACCAGTTCTCCAGGCAGTGAACAATGTTATTGTAAAAATGCCAGTCTAATGATATCATCCCTTCCACTGGATTCCTGCTGCAGTTAGAACACAACCCAGCCTACTAGGCCAGGTGCAGCATGACCTGGCCTTCTTATCCACTCATGGTGAACCATCCTCCGTCCACTGGTCCCCCCATGCTAACCTCACTCCCTTTCCTGTAACTTACCAGGCTTGCTTCCCCTTACTGAAGACCCACTGCACTATTATTTACCCTATGCAGAATGTGCTCTTTCCAGATTTCCAAGTGCTAGTTCCTTCTCACCTCAAATGGAAAGTTTTCTCTCAGGCTTTCCATTGCCTGCCAAAGCAAAGTGACTTTCCTTCTTAGGCTATTGTTCTCAATCCCATTGCATTCTTTGATTCCTTCTTTATGTTTTCCATAGTCTCAAATCATGGTATTCATTTAATTATTTGGCAATTTATTCTGTCTCTCCTCATCAATATTTTAAGCTCTACAAGAGAAGGGCAGTTGTCTCTTTACTGCTGTTTATCTCCCACACCTATGCCAAGTAAATGAACGGAGTCTATAATCCTTTCTTGCTAATTAGAAGTTTTTAAATTAGGAATTTCCAAGGAAACTCTTCACAGTATATGAAGTAGATGAAATAGTTAGACTTTCCCTTACTGCCAAGAGTTTTGAAGATGGGGGTGAACTGGTTCCCAGGGTAAGCACCTCTGGGTTCTAAAGTCTTGTATCTAGTAAGACAATGATGTTATCACATATTTACTGTATCTCTGTATTATGTAGTGACTTACTTTGCATCATGCCAAGAAAAGAAAAAAAATTAATTTTATTTCTCTTATGATGGCTCTACGGGAGTTCACAAACCAGATAAAGAAATGAAAATGAAAACAACTGCAAAATGACAACAGAAAGATGGACATGACAGAAATGACAACAGAAAGATGGACAGCAGCAAAGAAAGCAGCACAGAGAGGGTGACATTTGGCAATGCTTCAATGGACAACTGTAGCAATCAGAAAAGGAGGTAAGATAATTCTCCAGTGGGAGCTGCTTGAAGTTGGCCAGTGTGAATATATGAGATTTTCCAAGAATCATGAGTCATGCCACGGATGAGAGTGATCTCTTATTTGACATTGGAGTTGGTAATGCTTAGGTTCCAACCCTAAATTCGAGGTTTCTATGTTAACGACATATATCAGTTTGCAAACTGAAAAATCTAATTAACAGATGTCTCTTGTTTCGTCTGCAGTGTTTTAAAAAACTCTAATTTGATGCCAACATTAAAAATGAGAACATTTTTAGGTCTCTTTTGGAGAAATATCTATTCAGATTCCTTGTCTATTTTTTAATCTTTATTATATTGAGTTGTAGTTTATTTTATATTTCGAATATTAACCCTTCTTGAATGTACAGTTTGAAAATATTTTCTCCCTTCTGTAAGTTGCCTTTTCATTTTGCCGATTATTTCCTTTGCTGTGCAGAAGCTCTGTAGATGGTTCTAGCAAAATTGCCTTTGTTAACTGAACTTTTGGTGTCAAATAAAAAAAGAAAATGTTGTCAAATCAATACCAAAGAACTCTCTCTCCATTTCTTCTAGGTCTAGGTGTTTTATGGTTTCAGTTCTTAAGTTTTCATCTATTTTAAGTTGATTTTTGTGTATGGCATAAGATAAGGTTCAATTTCATTCTTTTGCATGTGGTTATCCAGTTTTTCCAACACCACTTGTAAAAAGACTATCCTTTTGTTATTATTTTGTATTCTTGGCGCCTTTGTTGAAAATTAGTTGCCCATATATGAATAGACATATTTCTGTTTTTCTATTTTGTTTCACCAGAATATTTGTCTGTTTTCATGCCAGATATATGAAAAAGTGTTCAACATCACTAATAACCAGGGAGATGCAAATCAAAAGTTTATGACACCTCACATCCATTAGGAAAGCTATGATTGTGAATGATAATAAGTGTTGGCAAAGATGTGGAAAAAAATAAACCAACCTTTCCACACATTTGGTACAATCTTTATAAAAAATGATACAAAAGTTCCTCAAAATTTAAAATAGAATTATTGTATGATCCAGTAATCCCACTTCTGGGTACTTATTCAAGTGAACTGAAATCAGGATCTCAAAGAGGTACTTCTGCTGCTTTGTTCACTGCAACAGTATTCAAATAACCGAGGCCTTGGCTATTCTGGGTCTCTTATTTTTCCAAATGAATTTCTTCATTGCTTTTTCTAGTTCTATGAAGAATGTCATTGGGATTTTAATAGGAATTGCATCGAATCTGTATGACACTTTTGGTAGCGTGGCCATTTTGACAATATTAATTCTGCCTATCCAGGAGCATGGGAGATCTTTCCATCTTCTAAGGTCTTCTTCAATTTCTTTCTTTAGTGTTCTGTAGTTTTCATTGTAGAGGTCTTTCACCTCTTTTGTTAGATTGATTTCCAAGTATTTTTTTTTTTTTTTTTTTTTTTTCTATTGTGAATGGAGTAGTTTTCCTAATTTCTCTAGATTTCTTTAGATTCATCACTAATGTATAGGAATGTGTTTGATTTATGGGTGTTTGTATTTTATCCTGCTACTTTAATTTCAATATCATTAGCAATTAGAGAAATGCAAATCAAAACTACTTTAAGATTTCACCTCACCCTAGTCAGAATGGCAATTATCAAGAATACAAACAATAAATGTTGGCAAGGATGTGGGGGAAAAGTACATACATTGCTGGTGGAAATGCACATTGGTGCAACCATTATAAAGAAGCAATATGGAGAATCCTCAAATATGGAACCACCATTTTACCCAGCTATCTCACTCCTTGGTTTGTACTCAAAGGACTTAAAATCTGCATACTATAGTAATGCAGCCATATCAATATTTATAGCAACTCTACTCACAATAGCTAAACTATGGAAGGAAACTAGGTGCCCTTCAACAGATGAATGGATAAAGAAAATGTGATCCATATATGTGATGAAATATTCCTTAGCCTTAAAGAAGAATGAAATTATAGCATTTGCCAGTAAATGCATGGAGCTGGAGAATATCATGCTAAGCAAAATAAGCCAATCTCAAAAAACCAAAGGCCAAATGTTTTCTCTGATGTGCAGATGCTAATTCACAATAAGGACTGGGGTCTAGGAAAGAATAGAATTACTTTAGATTAGGTAGAGAGGAGTGAAGGGAAGGGAGGGGTATGGGAGTAGAAAGAATAATAGAATGAATCATACATTATTACCCTATGTACATATATAACTATGCGACTGACGGGATTCTACATCATGTAGAATCAGAATGAGAAATTATACTCTATGTTTGATGTATCCAAATGCATTCTACTGTCATGTACAACTAATTAGGACAGATAAACAAAATAATGATAAAGAATTGAAGGAAATGTTGGGAGGTGATGGATATATCTGTGGCCTCGAGAGTGATAGTGATTTCATGGTGTGTATTTCTCTCCAAACTCACCAGGTTATCTATAGGTCAATCATAGCTCAATAGAGAGGTTTAAGAAAAGAAGTCAGGAAATTGCGAATGAAACTGCAAAGTTATACCTTTCTTTGAAAAGCTAGGCTTTTCAAACAGGCTGAAGCTGTTGTGACTGTCCAGTGGGTCAGTGTCCCCTCCTCACTTGCTTCCTGAAGCTTACCTGCCTTTCCCTGTACACTCTGAGCTAATTGCCCTGCCTTTTTGTCTTCATGAATTTGCCCTGACAAGATAAAAATTATAAAGTTAAAGAAGAAAGTTCTAAATCAATATTTTTCCTAAAACATAACACACATTAATTTTAAAGTCCATAAATCAGTAAATGTTCATGAATTTTCACAAAATGATTCACTTTTGTAACTACCACCCACATCAAGAAATAAAATATTACAGCATCCAAAACTCTTTCCTACGTCACTGACCTCCATCATTAACAAAGAATATACCATAGATTTGTTTTGGTTTGATTTTCACTTTTAAAAAGAGATAACACTGTATACTCTCTTATGTCTGTTTCCTCTTCATTGACGTAACTATTCTGAAATTCATTGATGTTATTTCTTACTATTACTCATTTTCTTTGCTATGTGGTATTCCTGTGTGACCATATAACAATTTATTTACCCATTCTACTCCTGGTTATGTCAGCTCACTTCCACTTTGTGGCTTGTGTTTATTACATTACAGTGAAATTTTTTTAACCTCTTTTAATGTACATATATAAGTCTCTCTTTTGGGTATACATTTAGAAGTGGAAACTGCTAGGTGGGAGAATAGGTATAAATAAAGTTTTGGCAGATACTGCAATTTTCCTAAGTGTCTGTATCAATTTACAGTATGACTAGCTATATATGAGAATTCCTTTTCACCAATGTTGTTACCTTACCATCAATTTGATGTTGCAAACTGGTATTGAATTGCTTCTTGATTTTTTTTATTTTTACAGTTTAGCCATTCAGTTACATAGCTCACTAAAGTTTTGATTTGCATTGCTCCAATGACTAATAGTGTTGAAGAATGTGCTTATCTTTATTGAATATGCTTTCTTGTAAAGTGCCTATTCAAGAATTTTATCTCTTTTTGGTTGTGATTAGTATGTATTCTTGATATATTCTATATACATTTATTTCATTGAGTATTTCTATTATAATATATTCTTCCAATCTATGATCTGCCTTTCACTCTTTTGAGGATATATTTTCATAAATAGAAGTTCTTAATATTCACAAAGATCTATTTGTCATCTTTTCCTTACTTTTAAAACTTTTGATGCTTTAAATTTCGTTCTTAATTCATTACCTGTAACTATATGAATGCAATGGAATTGACCTTTGTATATTGACTACCCTATGACTACAATAAATGTACTTATTTTCTGTATAATCATGGGTGGAATCTTTTTTGTTTAATCTTATTGCACATTCTAGGACTCATAAGACAGTGATGCTTAGAGTTATATTAGTCATCTATTACTACATAAAAATTAGCTCAGCATTTAGTAGTTTAATAGCCACACACATTTATTGTTTCATAGGCTGAGAATGTGGGTGATGCTCATCTCAACACCCATGGCTCAAGGTGTTTCATGAAATTGTAGTGAAATGGTCAGCTGAGGCTGTGGTCTTCCACTTCAGTGGCAGAGTGTGGAAAAAGTGATTCATTTCTGAGCTCAGCCACTGGACTTGATGTTAAGGATTTGTTGGAGACCTACATTCCTCACTACTTGGGCATCTTCACAAGATTGTGTCAAGACACAGCAGCTGGTTTCTCCCATGGAGAGATATTTAAGGGAGAAAGAAAGAGAGAGAGAGAGAGAGAGGAAAGAGAAAGAGGCTGTGAAAGTCACAGTCTTTTTATACCCTAATCTCAGAGTAATGTCTCATTCCTTCTATCGTATTTAACTCATTGGAAGTGAATCAATAAGTCCAACTTTCACTAAAGGTAGAAGTGGCAAGATTACCAGGACATAGATGTCACTGAGGATCATCTTGAATGTTGCCTACCATGGAAGTGGTGGTAATGATTCCTCACCTCCATCCTAATTGTAGTATACTTTCAGTATTTTAGTGTTAAGTTCACTCTTTATCTTAAAATCCTTTCTTCAGACTAAGAAAGACATTTCTACTTGAAAAGACCACATTTTTAAAAAATTATGAATATATTTAATTTTAATAAATGTTGTTCCTGTATCTGTGAAGATAATCGTGCTTTTCACCTATTGTTTTGATAAGGTGGAAATTACCATTCGTTGATTATTTTAATGTTAATCATGCTTTTCTTTGGTATGAACCCAACTTGGTTGTAATGCCATAATTTCCCAATATCAATAGGTTTTATTTGCAAGTATTTTACGTTTTTTTCTACCAATACTCATTAAAGACATTAGCTCATAATGTCAATTGCACTAAATGTCAATCTTCCTTGAAATTTTATTGTTGAGAATTGCTACTCAAATTTTGCTGACATTGTATAATGAGAGGGAAAAGTTTCTTGTTTCCCACAGTTTGTGCAAACTGATACTTTCTCCTTAAATGCTGGTTAAAAAAAATTACCAGCAAAATCAGTCTAGATTTTTTCTGTTGAATCTTTTTTCATTTGAATTTGATTATTTAGATAATTCTATTCAGATTATTTTTCATATTACTTTTGGCAGTTTGTTTTTCTCAGGAAAAAAATGCTCTAAAGGTCTAAAATTTATTGTAATAAAATAGTTCGTAACATACTTTTATCTTTTAATGTCTGTGTTATCTGTTATGATATCTCCCATTCATTATACAGGCAATTTTTTACATCTCACTACTTTTTTTCTTAATCTGTCAAGTCAGAGTTTTATCATTTTTAATACTGTGTAAAAAGAACCAATTTCTGAAGTGTTGATAATGTCTGTTACACCTTTGTTTTCTACTACCTTAATTTTATTATTTTTTTATGTTAATTATTTTTTCCTTTTATTTTGTTTAAATCTAATTTACTATTCTTTTACACTAATTATTTAGAGTAGATTCTTAGATCATAAATTCTTAGACCTTCTTAATTGCTAATACATCTAATTCAGGGTTTACATTCTCTCTACTCAAGGTTTTAGCTTACATTTTAAAAGACTTGATCTACTCTAATATAATTTCTTTTGCATTGAGCTTAAAATATTTTCTAATTTGCATTATAATTTTTGACTCATTGGTAGTTTAAAAGTATGTGTTAAAAATTTCTACTTAGCTCTTTACTTTTATGTTTTACATTTTATTATTTAAAAATAATATTTTAATAGCTTAATACACCTGAGCAGAGAACATTACATGCCAGATTTTTATCCTCTGATATCTCTTGATATTTGCTTTATAGTTCAGCAAATGACCAATTTTGCTGTTTCTTGTGTACATACATATGGCTGTTACATTTGTGGGGTTCAATGATGTATATGTGTCAATTAGATCAATTAATGAATAATTTTTTAATTTGTCTTCATCTGTTTGCTATCTTACTTAAATTGTATTCTAGTCTCCCATTGTGATTGTTTGCCTATTTCTGTATAAAGTATGCAAATTTGTGCTTTATATACTTTGATGTTTTACATTTATCATACAAATTTAGTATTGTTATATATTTCTGGATCATGAATTCTTTTTATTTATGTTTTTTTTCTTTTTAGCCAGACTTATTTAGGATATAATTCATATACCATATAGTTTACCTGTTTTGAAGTAAAATGTAAAGGATTTTTAATATATTCATATAATTGCATAATAACCATTACAATTTTAGATGTTCATCACTCCCGAAAAGGAAGCCAAATCCACTAATGTTCACTCCATGTTTCACTAATCCAGGTACTCCTCAGCTTTGGTAATCACTAATTGAATATCTGTCTCTATATATTTGAATATTTCATATAAATGGAATCATGCATTGTGTGATTTTTATGATTTTATTTTCATCTAGCATATATTTTCAAGATCCTCTATGAAGAGGCTGGCATAAATCAGCATTTTATTTCTTCCTAATTACCAAACAGCAATCTATCATATGAATATATATTTTATTTATCCATTTTCAGTTGATGGGCATTTTAGTTATTTCTACTTTTTGGATACTTATGGATAATACTGGTATGAACATTTGTATTCAGGTTTTATGTGGACGATTGTTTTTGTTTCTTTTTTGTATATAATTAGGAGTGAAATTGCTGAGTGTCATAATTCTATATTTAATATTCTGATAAACTGCCAAACTAGTTTCCAAAATGATTTTATTGTTTTACATTCTCTTTTTAATTTTTTTCTTTTTCTATCAGTCTTCCTGGCTCTTAATTCACTAATTATTTCTTCTATGTCTAATCTCTTCATAAATCCACTTACTTCATTCCGAATTTAATTCAACGTATTTTTCTATTATAAAATTGCATTCTGATGCTTTTTTTACAGATTTCTGTTCTCTGATGAACATCTCTATTTTGTCATATAATTTCTTAACTATACTAATAGTATATATTTTAAACTTCAGGGCAAATAATTTTGATACATGGATCACCTCTGAGTCCTTTGCTTCACTGTTTTCCCCCTCCTTTTTAGTTTACATTTATTTTGCTCTGACTCCTGACATATCTTGATAACTTTGAATGAATGCTGAGCATTGTGAATGACATATTGCATAAGCTCTGTGTGATGTTATTTTCCTCTGAGAAAATCTCATTTTCTTCTGGTAGAAGTTGATTAGGGGCAGGTCACTTTGACCTAATCAAGAATTGACATGATTCAAGCCAGACTTTTTGTTTTGTGAGGTCTGGTCTATTCCTAAGTTTTGCTTTCCTCCTGGGATATATCCTACCAGGACTCTAAATGGGATCTTGGCATGCTCCCTAAGAACCTTCCTTTGAAGTGCCCTGAAACTCAAATTCTGTCTCATCAGCATTATGAGCTTGCTAAAAAGCTGTGCTTAATGGTTTTGCTTTTAGCTACTGCTCTCTGCCCTTATATACCTTCACTATAAGCAATTTAAAATTTTGGGAATGCTTTCAGGGTTCAACCGGCGTAGGATTTTGGAATCACTTTTTGTAGTTCTCTTTCCTCTGGGACATTAGACTCTCAAAATCTGGCTTACTTAAGAACCCTGATCTCCAACTTTTGTCTCCTTGGGCTAGTGAGACTACAAAATGCTTGAGCTGTCACATTCTACTTTGCTTCTTAGCCCCACACCTGTTAAAAATTAGTAAATATTGCAAGTAGAAGAGTGGCTAGCAATATTGGACTTACCACTATACACTTTTCTCCAAAATCCCGGTTGGTCTCCAAAGCCTTTTAACAGCTGTGTTTGCTTTTTTGTTTGTTTTACCATATCTAGCTTTTATAGGTGCCTAAGCAGATGTCTGATTTATATAAGCTATTCCATCATTCCAAAAAAAGCAGAAGTAATATTCCATCGTAAGATATGCTGATGGCATATTTTATCTGAGTCTCAGGTTCATCATTATTAGCAACCCTGTAATTTAAAGCCCGTCCCCATGAAATGAACCTGATTTGATGCTATATAGAAATTTATAGCTTTAAAAAGGCTTCAAAATACATCCTTTTCTAATCCTCTCACTTTGCAAGTAACACATCAATTCAGTGATGAATTGGGACTAGGAACCTGGCCTCCAGGCTCCTAGCCCAGTACCTTTCCATACTGTGGTGCTTCATGAATAATGCCAAAAACACATTCTCAAAGCTTTATAATTCATCCTTCAAAAACTCCCTGGGCAGGATTACGGTTTTTTTTTTTTTATTTTTAAGTCACAATAGCTTGAGAATTGAATATACTCTTGAAGTTATGCAAGGAGTTTCTACAAATATAAGAAAAAAGTTTAGTTAGACCAACCTCCCAGCAGGAAACTCTCATCCTTTCATCTTTCATTTTTTTTTTATCCCTTAAAAAAAAACCATCCTCAGATAAATGAATGCAACATCTGCAGCAGAAGCATACTGGAAAAACCAGGGCAAGGATAATGGTTCCAAGACTGGAAATATGTTCACATTCATTGGTGAAAACCTTAGGAATGAAACCAGAGAAGCCCATTAATCTAAAATGAACTATAGTACCTCAGCCCAGTCTCACCTAAACAGCTCTCCTGCTGGTCTATTCCTGCTGCACTAACCACAGTTAAAGAAAGTTCATGTTTCTCAGGAGGCCCTAGTGCAGGAAAAGTGTCTTTAATTTAAGAAAGCAGGATAAGTTAGCTCCCACACACCCCTCACTACCTCCCCCCGCCTCTCTCTCTCACTTTCACAGGCCTGGTGGTGGAATTAGAACTCTAGAGGTGGTATCCACATGTTGCTCTGGTCCCCAGAGACTAAGCATACTAAGTAACCGCTTGCTCTAAAGTCAACATGGGCACTACCAGAGAACAGCATTTGGGAGCCTCTCTACAAAACCTTGGTTGAGTGATTCTCAGCATACCTGTCATGTGGCCAGCTGCTCTGTGGTGTGAATGAGATATCCAGCTCAAAGAATTTTCAAGAGCCAGCTATAAAAACACACAGAATTCTGCCTGGTTACCCACGTGAAACTTTATTTCCCTGGTGCTTATTCTTCCTTAAATTAACTTCACTCCTCTGAGAGCTCTGGAGATTTGTTTAACCAGCAAGAGAGTCATTTCATACCATAAAAAGACTGTTCCCAATATTTCCTGCCTTACAATGAGGGAATACCCTTGGCATGAAGAACCACTCTGTTTAGTGTGTTTATGCCATTGCCCCTACAGGAAGCAAGCTTCAGGTTTTATGCTGAAGTCACTGGCATTCTGACCATGTCATCTTATTTGCAGAGTATTGTTAATATCGTCAGTGATAATTACCATCCAGAAATGTATTAAACAATTAGCCAAGGCTGAGATACGAGGATCTGCATGTACTCTCTTCCCACTGCTAAAGAAGGCCTCAATCGTGTTGCTGTATAACCAAGAAAAGTAAATAAATATGTATTTTTTAAATCACAAGTTTCTTCTTAGAGGTATCCAAAGAAGTCTTTAGAAAGATGTCTCTCATGTTCTGGCATGAACGATCAGTGCCATTCACCAATGGAAAGAATCAGGAGCTCTCATTAGGACAACATGGGAAAGGTGTCTCAAAATCTCCCAGCAAGGCAGACTGTTCAGAGACCTCTGCATGAGATTCCTAGTCTCCTCTAATCCCTTAATGCATCTATGTCTTTTATTATAGGCCACCTCACCCTCCTTTGAAAAATAGGAAGAATATAAGTTGTCAAAAAATGGATTTGGTTCTACCATTCCAAGCAAATCTTCCTTGCTTGATAATGGTCCCACAGTTCTTAGGAGGCGGTAGCCATTTTCTGGAGTACAGCCAGTTCAAGGGAACTATAAGGAAGAGCTGGGATCAGTAGTTGTGTCCCGATTCTCAGTGGAAAAGAAGTTCCACCTTCAGAAATGCCTTCCTGATCCTTTCCCCTCCAGGAAAATCTCCCTGTGCTTTTTTTTTTTTTTTTTTTTTTTTTTTTTTCCTTGCTTTTTTTTTTTCTTTTATTGTAAACAAATAGGATACATTTTGATTCTGTTTGTACATGAAGTAGAGGCATACCATTTGTGTAATCATACATTTACATAGGGTAATGGTGTTTGATTCATTCTGTTATTTTTTTCCCTTCCCCCCCAACCCCACCCACCCTGCTTTTCCCTCTATACAGTCCCTCCTTCCTCCATTCTTGCACCTCTCCCACCACCCATTATGTATCATCATCTGATTATCAGCGAGATCATTCATCCTTTGGTTTTTTGGAGGTTGACTTATCTCACTTAGCATGATATTCTCCAATTTCATCCATTTGCCTGCAAATGCCATAATTTTATTATACTTCATGGCTGTGTAATATTCCATTGTATATATATACCACAGTTTCTTTATCCATTCGTCAATTGAGGGGCATCTAGGTTGGTTCCACTATCTGGCTATTGTGAATTGAGCAGCTATGAACATTGATGTGGCTGTGTCTCTGTAGTACACTGATTTTAAGTTCTTTGGGTATAGGCTGAGGAGTGGGATAGCTGGGTCAAATGGTGGTTCCAATCCAAGCTTTCTGAGGAATCTCCACACTGCTTTCCAGAGTGGTTCCACTAATTTGCAGCCTCACAAGCAATATATAAGTGTCCTTTTTCCCCACATCCTCATCAACACCTACTGTTGCTTGTGTTCTTGATAATCCCCATTTTAATTTGGGTGAGATGGAATCTTAGGGTAGTTTTGATTTGCATTTCTCTTATTACTAGAGATGTTGAACATTTTCTCATATATCTGTTGATTGCTTGTATATCTTCTTCTGTGAAGTATCTGTTCATTTCCTTAGCCCATTTGTTGATTGGGTTATTTGTATTCTTGGTGTAGTTTTTTGAGTTCTTTATATATTCTAGAAATTAGTGATCTATCTGAAGTATGAGTGGCAAAGATTTTCTCCCACTCTGTAGGCTTTCTCCTCACATTGCTGATAGTTTCCTTTGCTGAGAGAAAGCTTTTTAGTTTGAATCTATCTGAGTTGTTGATTCTTGCTTTTATTTCTTGGGCTATGGGAGTCCTGTTAAGGAAGTCTGATCCGAAGCCAACAACTTGAAGGTTTGGACCTACTTTTTCTTCTATAAGATGCATGGTCTCTGGTCTGATTTCAAGATCCTTGATCCATTTTGAGTTGAGTTTTGTGCAGGGTGAGAGATAGGGGTTTAGTTCCATTCTGTTGCATATAGATTTCCAGTTTTCCCAGCACCATTTGTTGAAGAGGCTATCTTTTCTCCATTGCATATTTTTGGCACCTTTGTCTAGTATGAGAAAATTGTATTTATTTGGGTTTGTGTCCATGTTCTCTATTCTGTATCATTGATCTACCTGTCTATTTTGGTACCAATACCATGCTGGTTTTTTACTGTTGCTTTGTAGTATAGTTGAAGTTCTGGTGTTGCAATACCCCCTACTTCACTCTTCCTGCTAAGAACTGCTTTAGCTATTCTGGGTTTCTTATTCTTCCAGATGAATTTCATGATTGCTTGCTCTATTTCTGTGAAGTATGTCATTGGGATTTTAATTGAAAATGCATTGAATCTGTATAGCACTTTTGGTAGTATGGCCATTTTAACAATATTAATTCTGCCTATCCAAGAACATGGGAGATCTTTCTATCTTCTAAGGTTTTCTTTAATTTCTTTCTTTAGTGTTCTGTAGTTCTCATTGTAGAGGTCTTTCACCTCTTTTGTTAGATTGATTCCCAAGTATTTTATTTTTTTCAAGGCTATTATGAATGGGGTGGTTTTCCTAACTTCTCTTTCTGAGGATTCATCACTTACGAATAAAAAAAGCATTAGCTTTATGAGCACTGATTTTATATTCTGCTACTTTACTGAATTCACTTATGAGTTCTGAAAGTTTTCTGGTGGAATTTCCCAGTTCCTCTAAATATATATTCATGTCATCAACAAATAGGAATAGTTTGAGTTCTTCTTTTCCTATTTGTATCCCTTTAATTTGGTCTGTCTAATTGCTCTGGCTAGAGTTTCAAGGACAATGCTGAATAGAAGTGGTGAAAGAGGGTATCCCTGCCTTGTTCCAGTTTTTAGGGGGAATGCTTTCACTTTTTCACCACTTAGAATGATATTGGCCATGGGCTTCGCATAGATGGCTTTTACAATGTTAAGGAATGTTCCCACTATCCCTATTTTTTCTAGTGTTTTGAGCATGAAGCAATGCTCTATTTTATCAAATGCTTTTTCTGCATCTATTGAAATAATCATTTTATTCTTGACTTTAAGTCTGTTCATATGGCGAATGATATTTATTGATTTCCGGATGTTGAACCAAACTTGCACCCCTGGGATGAAACCCACTTGATCATGGGGCATTATTTTTTTAATATATTTTTGGATGCGATTTGCTAAAATTTTGGTGAGAATTTTTGCATCAGTGTTCATTAAGGATATTGGTCTGCAATTTTCTTTCCTCAATGTCTCTCTGTCTGGTTTAGGTATCAGTGTGATATTGGCTTCATAGAATGAGTTTGGGAGGGTTCTCTCCTATTCTGTTTCATGGAATACTTTGAGGAGTATTGGAATGAGCTCTTCTTTAAAGGTTTTGTAGAACTCGGCTGAGTACCCATCTGGTCCCGGACTTTTCTTTGTTGGTAGGCTTTTGATGACTTCTTCTATTTCATTACTTGAAATTGATCTATTTAAATTGTGTATGTCCTCCTGCTTCAGTTTAGGTAATTCATATGTCTCTAGAAACTTGTTGATGTCTTCAAGATTTTCTATTTTGTTGGAGTATAGATTTTCAAAATAGCTTCTAATTATGTTTTGTATTTCACTCATGTCTGTTGTGATATTTCCTTGTTCATCCAGAATTTTAGTAATTTGAGTTTTCTCTCTCCTTCTCTTTGTTAGTGTGGCTAAGGGTTTATCAATTTTGTTTATTTTTTCAAAGAACCAACTTTTTATTTTGTCAATTTTTTTGATTGTTTCTTTTGTTTCAATTTCATTGATTTCAGCTCTGAGTTTAACTATTTCCTGTCTTCTACTACTTTTGGTGTTGGTCTGTTCTTCTTTTTCTAGGGCTTTGAGCTGTAGTGTTAAGTCGTTTATTTGTTGAGTTTTTCTTCTTTTATTAAATGCACTCCATGAAATAAATTTTCCTCTATGTACTGCTTTCGTAGTGTCCCAGGGATTTTGATATGATGTATCTTTGTTCTCATTTACCCCTAAGAATTTTTTTTATTTCCCTCCTGATGTCTTCTGTTATCCATTCATCATACAATAGCATATTATTTAATCTCCAGGTGTTGGAGTAGTTTCTGATTTTTATTCTGTCATTTATTTCTAATTTCAATCCACTATGATCTGATAGAAATCAAGGTAGTATCTCTATCTTCTTGTATTTGCTAACAGTAGCTTTGTGGCATAGAATATGGTCTATTTTAGAGAAGGATCCATGTGCTGCTGAGAAGAAAGTGTATTCGCTCTTCGTTGGATGGTATATTCTATATGTGTCTGTTAAGTCTAAATTATTGATTGTGTTATTGAGATCTATGGTTTCTTTGTTCGATTTTTGTTTGGAAGATCTGTCCAGTGATGAGAGAGGAGTGTTAATATCTCCTAGTATTATTGTGTTGTGGTCTATTTGATTTCTGGAATTGAGAAGGATTTGTTTGACATACATGAATGAGCCACTGTTTGGGCCATAGATACTTATGATTGTTATGTCTTGCTGATTTATGCTTCCCCTAAGCATTATGAAATGTCCTTCTTTATCCCTTCTGACTAACTTTGGCTTAAAGTCTACATTATCTGAAATGAGGATGGATACTTCAGCTTTTTTGCTGAGTCCATGTGCATGGTATGTTTTTTCCCATCCTTTCACCTTTAGTCTGTGGGTATCTCTTTTTATGAGATGAGTCTCTTGCAGGCAGCATAGTATTGGATCTTTATTTTTAATCCAATCTGCCAGCCTATGACTTTTGATTGATGAGTTCAGGCCATTAACATTCAGCATTATTATTGAGATATGATTTATATTCCTGGTCATTTGACTCATTTTTGTTTTTTGACACGACTTTGTTTCTCCTTTATTTGGCTATGCCTTCAGGGTAGTTCCTCCCTTCGCTGATTTACATGATTGTATTTCATCTCTTCCTCATGGAATATTTTGCTGAGAATATTCTGTGGTGCTGCCTTTCTATTTGTAAATTCTTTTAGCTTTTGCTTATCATGGAAAGATTTAATTTCATTGTTAAATCTGAAGGTAAGTTTTGCTGGGTATAAGATTCTTGGTTGGCATCCATTTTCTTTCAGAGCTTGAAAAATGTTGTTCTAGGCCCTTCTAGCTTTTAGGGTTTGCGTTGAAAAATCTGCTGATATTCTTATTGGTTTCCCCCTGAAAGTAATTTTATTCTTTTCTCTCAGAGCCTTTAAAATTCTCTTTATTTTGTATGTTAGGTATTTTCATTATAATGTGCCTTGGTGTGGGTCCAATGTGATTTTGTATATTTGGAGTCCTATAAGCTTCTTACTTGATTTTCCATTTTGTTTTTCAGATGTGGGAAATTTTCTGATATTATTTCATTGAATAGATTGTTCATTCCTTTGGTTTGTTTCTCTAAGCCTTCCTCAATCCCAAGAATTCTTAAATTTGGACTTTTCATGATATCCCATAATTCTTATAGATTCTGTTCATGATTTCTTACCATCTTCTCTGTTTGGTCAACTTTGTTTTCAAGGTTAAATATTTTTTCTTCAATGTCTGAGGTTCTGTCTTCCAGGTGTTCTATCCTATTGCTTATGCTTTCTATGGAGTTTTTAATTTGGTTTATTGTTTCCTTCATTTCAAGGATTTCTGTCTGGTATTTTTCAGTATCCCTAACTCTTTATTGAAATGATCTTTTGCTTCCTGCATTTGCTCTTTTAACTGTTGAGTGGTGCAATCATTCAAAGCCTGCATTTGCTCTTTCATGTCATTGTTTGCTTCTCTGATCATTTTAATTAGTACATTTTGAACTCCCTTTCTGACATTTCTTCTGCCATGCTGTCATTGGATTTTATTGATGTAGCATCCATGTTTGCTTGGGACATTTTCTCCCCTTGTTTTCTCATATTGGTCAGGTATCTACCCCTCTAGTAGTGAAACTCTGTTGACCTATAGTGTCCCTGTAAATTTCCAATAACTTGCCTCCTAGCCTTCAGTAGCCTGAAGTCTTGGAGGAACTTGATAATGCAGTGATACACAAGGAAGCTGCCCCTCTAGGGATGTTGCCCTTCAGGTGGGGTATATTTTCTGCTGGTAGGAATTGGCACCTCCACTTGTTGACTGATGGTTAGTCAAAAGGGGGACTAAAATGCAGGGCGGGGCATGGCTGGTCTGGGCTTGTGTCTCTGGTTCTACCACCCTGGTGGGAAAGCCTTGTCCGGCAGGGAAGACTCACCTGGTGGGGACATCTTGCTGGGCAGCTCTCCTCCAAGAAGTTCCCTTCAGTCCAGAACTACCACCTTGGCTGGGCAGTCCTCCTCTGCAACATTCCTGGGAGTCTGGACCTACCGCCTGGGCCAGGGAGCCTCGCCCTGAGATTGAGACTCTCAATGGGCCGCCCTCCTCTACCACGTTCCCTGGGGCATGGAACTACCACCTCATCTAGGTCCTGGCCCTACGAGGGACTCTCTTTCTGAGTGGCCCTCCTCTACAACATTCCGTGGGGACTGGACCTACTGCCCAGGCCTGGGACCCTCACTCTGTGCTGAAGCCTCTTGCTGGGCGGTCCTCCTCTACAATGCTCCCGGTTACCTGGGATCATGGCTCTAGTTGGGGAGTCTCACTGGGCAACTCTGCTCCATGAAGTTTCCTGCATTCCGGGACTACTGACCCATCCAGTGATCCTAGCCCACTAGAAGAGACTCAGCCAGCTGCTCTGAGTTAATCCCAAGTCTCTGAATATCTCCTCTTCTTGATTCCTGAGTCCTGTCAAAGGGCCTCCAGTCTCCTGTAGGTGTCTCGGGAAGGGAACCGCCCTTCCAGTGATGATGGCCACGCCCTCAGGAATAATTCAAAATGCTTGCACCAGCCTCCAAAGAAGCTGGGGAGCCCCAGCAAGGAGGGACAAGTGCAGTGTCCCTCCACAGTAGGGGGGCAGGAGGGCAGGCTCAGCAATGGTGTCGGTGTCTGACCCCCATGGGGGGTCAGGCGGGCCAGCTAGCTCTGCTGGATGGCGTCCGACCTCAGCTTGGGGAACAGGCGGGCGGCTAGCTCTATTCGATGGCATCCTACCTCGGCTTCTCCCTGTGCTTTCTTTGCTCCAGATTTCTAACTGTTGCCACTGAGTGAACAATTAAGAAAAAAGTATCAGAGAGACATAGATGTAATTTCATAATAAAATACCGTTGGTATCTTAGAGAGTTAGGCAATATTTCAAAACAACACTTTCTCAGTCTATTTTGAAGGAAAGCAGTTTTTCTCTTACTTCCTACAGTGACTATAGGATAAATAATAAGCCAAGTTCTAAAAGAATGGCTTTGGGGTAATTAATAAACATGTCAAAACCTGTTTTTGTTGTTTCTGTGTGCAGACTGGTTTTAACTCATAATAAATCATTAACACAGCCCCCATTTCCAGGCAGAATTTTACCCAAGTTGTTCTCTTTCAGAAAAAGAGACTACCCAGAAAAAAAAATCAATTCCATCACTTTGGGATTCTTTCTGTGCTTCTTCTTGCTACCCATTATTTCCTGAAATATTTTCATTCTAGGAAATCTGTTGAGATGCATAGGAGCTAGAGGCCAAAAGTCACAAGGAGCACTTGAAATTTAATTTTCTCTATTTTCTTATTTGTGGTAAAAAAAAAAAAAATATATATATATATATATATTACATCATATTACACAATGTGATGGTGTTAGACAGAAAGACCAGCGGACTCAGAGAAAAAACACAAAAACTGAGTTTTGCAGCATGCTTGTTGAGGAACCTTACATGAGGTGAGGAATTGAAGACCAGTGATAGTGGTAGGGAGAGAACTTGAGAAGAAGACTAGGAATCCAGGAAAGAGTTTGGGTCACACAGCCCTGCTACTGGATGAGAATGTGATGTCAACCAGGTCCTCTTTTTTCTCTGGAGTCTCTGTCCCCCAGTGGTTAAACAAGAGCATCATTCTGGGGAATATCCAAGGATACGTCCAGCCCTACGGTTCTGTGTAGAGTGCCCAGCATGGGTTGGCTTGCTTAGTATGTATTTGAGGAATTTTAAACCATGCAGGCAAATCTTGATATAAACATGAATCATTTCTCTGTGCCTACAGTTGGTACCTTTCCATACTAGAGTGACTCTATTTTAATTTCCCAAATAATGCACATATACAGACCAAGAAGTGAAATGAGTGAAAAAAAGAGATGGTTTGGCACGCCCTCTACTTCCCTGATACTCAGCTTCCTCGGATTACAGTAGAATTGTTTAGGGAATGAGAGATGAACCTTAAGGATCTCAACTGGCTTGAGTCAAGGACATTTAAAGGACAGAGGACTGCCAAGGTAAACAACTCGAAACTCCCTGAGCTTATTTCTTGTTTGTTGTATGAGCCCATTTGTTTCTTTTCCAAAGTACTTCCGTATCATCTGATTCTGATTACTAGCAAATGAGGTTTTCCCTTTGTTCCTCAATCTTGTTCCTGATAGTTCAATCTCCTCGTCAAGGCCATTGAATGTTCTTGCCATTTTATTCCCTGCCATATGCAAAATGAGTGGCAGTTCTTTCACCCCCAGCAATGACTCATTTACCCAGGTGCATTGACTCTCAACTTATTTATTAGCTCTATAAATAAAAGGATTCAGAGACATTATCTATTGCACAAACAATAAACTTGAAACATTAATCAACAAAAAAAACACACAGCTGAGAACAGCTGTGCCCCGACCAATTTCCACCAAGTACTAATATAGAGAAAAGAAAATAAATAAGAATTCAGTAACTTACCCAATAACTCTGACAGTAGGTGACACTAAAAAAAGCTGTGTCTTCTACAGCTTACATATCCTGTAATATTTGTTCAATGGCCACCTCTCCCATAGGGTCTTTCCCCCCATCATGTGAAGTCAACACTTGAACATGTATTGTCTAGATAGAGTTCTTGTTCCTGCACCTGAGGTGAAGCAGGCCAAGCCTTGTGCTCCAGACAGAACTCATGAGATGTCCTAGAATTTTAAAGCCCATTCTTGTCCATGTGTGTGTTCTATCCCACAAACTCACCCTCACCTTCCTTGGGAATCACACAAAATTCTTGGCAAGGCTGGATCTGCAGGAGAATGAGCAGCAGTATGGATTATCAGCAGGTGGGAAAAGGAAGAGTCGGAGCATGGGTTTTTGACATTCTCTGTTTCTCAGAAAGACATTCTTTCCCCAGGAAGGTCTTTGAGATGACCCTGTGGGCTCTGGCAAATGTAATTTCTGTCGCCAGAGAGGGATATCAAAGACAGGAATGAGGTAGGAGAGAGAGCACATTTTTAAAGCTTTTTTTAGTGCATTATAGTAATACATAATGGATGGGTTCATTCTGACATGATCAAACATGTGTGAAATTTAATTTGCTCCATTTCAGTCCCTGGTGTCTCTTTCCCTCCCCTCTTCTCTCTTCCTCTATTCTACTGGTCTTGCTTTTATTTAGTTATCTATTTATCTTTAATTGGTGCTTTATAGATAAACATAAAGGTGAAATTCACTGTGGTATATTTATACATGACAGCATAATTTTGTCAAATTCATTCTGCATCTCTTCCTCTTTCCCAACTCTCCTCCTCCCTCAAAATCTCCTATTCCACTGATCTTCCCTCTATCCTTCTGATATCTAATCCTCCCACTTTATTTCCCCTTACTTTGTTCCAGCTTCCACGTATGAGAGAAAAGATTTGACTTCTGATTTTCTGAGTCTGGATTACTTCACTTTGTATGGTGTTCTCCGTTTCCACTCATTTACTGGTAGCCATAATTTCATTATTCTTTATATCTGAGTAAAACTTTATTGCGTATATATTCCACATTTTCTTAAACCATTCATGTATTGATGGGAATCTGAGCTGGTTCCATAACTTGACTATTGTGAATTGCACTGCTACATTGATGTGGCTAAATCACTATTGTATTCTGAATTTAGTTCCTTTGGATAAATACCCAGGAAGGGGATAACCAAGTCATATGGTGGTTTCTCTCCTAGTTTTTTGAGAAATCTCCATGCTGCTTTCCACGGTGGCTATATTAACATACAGCCCCACCAATAATGTATGTGTACCTTTTTCCCCACACCCTCACCCTCATTTATTATAATTTATATTCTTCATAATTGCCATTCCATTGGAGATTAAATCTCAGTGCAGTTTTGACTTACATTTCCCTGATTGCTAAGAAAGTTGAACATTTTTTCGCGTATTTGTTGGCCATTTGTGTTTCTTTTTCTGATGTGCATATTTAGTTCTTTTGTCTATTTATTTATTTATTTTGGTGTTAAGGTTTTTGAGTTCTTTATATATGGTGGATATTCATACCCTATCAGAGGAGTAGCTGGCAAGGATTTTCTCCCATTTTGTAGGCTAAGAGAGCAATTTTTAAAAAAACAAATACCTGTTATGAACCAATCTTTGTGATAGATGCTGGAGACACAGAGGTGAATAAAGGATATTTTTGTCAACTTGAGTCCCTCCTCATCTAATGGTGGAGTCATCTCTGCGACAATAATAATTGAGAATGTGATCACTTCTATCAGAACTGTATGGTGATTTCATTTGTTCTCCCAACCACATTGGAAGGTATAAGCACATACTATGTCCATTAAGAACCTGAGTTTTGGCTGGGGTTGTGGCTCAGTGGTAGAGTGCTTGCCTTGCACATGTGAGGCACTGGGTTGGATCCTCAGTACCACATAAAAATAAATAAATAAAAATATTGTGTACATCTACAACTAAAAAATATTAAAAAAAAAAAAAAAAAGAACCTGAGTTTCATATTCAGACTATCACAAGGTCTCAGTCCCAGCTTGGCCACTGGTTTCATGTTTACTCTTCCCAAATTATCACAATTACCAAAGGCCTCTTGAGCTTCGGAACTAAGACTTCCTAGAATTTTAAAGCCCATCCCTATTCACATTTGTGTTCTATACATAGATTTCAATCTCAGTGGTCTTGGAAATCACACAAAATTCTTGGCAAGGCCGGATTTGCAGGAAGCAGAGCAGCAGTGTGGAAGAGGGTTGGAAGAGGAAGAGTAGCTTGGGGGTGGAGTAGAGAGCAAAGTAGCAATATTATTAATGTCAGGGAAAAGGATGTAAAACTTAAATACAAGGCATGCAAATGTTTATGTGAGACTTGGAATATAGCAAGCAGTTTATAAATTTATTAGTTTTCTTTAATATCATTCCCACTTCACAGATGAGAAAACAATACCAGCTGTCTATGTCTTGCCCAGATTTGCAAGATCTTGCCCATAAGATAGCCTTATGGGTAACAAGGAGAAGGCTTGAGCTCACATCTAATTCCAAGCCCAGTGCCCTTCCCATGCACAGGGGATACGACCATGTCGTGTCCAGAGACAGGCTGTGCTATACTTTACCATTTTCCTTCTCCACATACATCATTGCATTTGAAACTTCTTCATGTTCTCTCTTTGGAAGTTATAGGAGTTCCAAAGATCACAGACTATTGTCTTCTATGTAATCTCTCTTTACCTGCACATGAAAAAATAAGGTTTGAGATTGTGCCTGAGGGAACTCCAGTGAGTCAAAGAATGACACAAGTTTTTTCACCTCCATTCACATTCCATATTCTAAATGAGGTCCCTTGTGTGAAATCTCACTGAAAACTAGTTTTTCCATTCATTCAATAATCCCAAAAGCTTTGGGGGAAATATTCATTTATATGACAAGCACTAAGTTAAAGCTTAAGGCTATAACTCTCAACAAGATAAAGTACTTTCTCTTGTACAGCTTAGATTCTATTGAAAGAGTGAAAATGAACTTGTAAGAAAATAAATCTATTCTGTATTTTTATTTAGTAGGAAGTGTGCAATGATTAAATGAAGGGTAACAGTGTAAAAGACTGGTTTGGATTGAATGTTCAGGAAAGAACTATATGAAGTGAAAACTTTAAACAGAGAACTGGATGAGAAGATGGAGCCAGGTATTTAAATTTGGAGAGAATGAGCAGTCTCAAAAAAAGAAGTGTTGCCTCGTCCAGCGAGTACAATGAAGACTCGGCTCTCAAATGAAGTTTTAAGGTCTTTATTTTTATGGGAAAGCTTCTGAGCTGAGTGCCTGATTCTTCCTCCTCCTCCACCGCAGCCGTCTTCTTTTTCTTCTCTTGTCGCGCAGCTCTCTCTCTCCTTCTTCTCTTGTCGTGCAGCTTTCTCTCTCCTTCTTTTCTCTCGTGCAGCTGTCACTTCTCTCTTCTTCCTCTCTTGTAGCGCAGCGGCCGCCTCTCCTCTTTTCTCGTCCCGCAGCGGCTGCCTGCCCTCCTTGCCTTGCTTGCCCTCCCTGCCGCGCAAAGTACGCAGCTTTATGGGATATAACAGCCAATCACCTTAATGGGTCCGGCGTTTGGCTGGTGGAGACTTAATGGTGGGTAATGAGGACATGCACTGATCACGAGCTAAGCACGATCGCGGAGAAGATCAGTCAGCCAATAGAAAGCACTTGCAGCTGGGCTTCTCGGCGCCATCTTAGGGCGAGGCCAGCCACCACTGTGGGCCCTACAGGGCAGTGGCCTCCAACAAAGTGTAACTGCAAGGAAACATGAATTTGTCTCATTCAAGGAACAGATTGCAGTCGGTGGGATAAAATGGAATTCCCAAGAGAGTGAGTGGTATGCAATGGGATTCTCAGAAAGGTAAAAGCTAAATCACGAACAGTCACCCAGGACACAAAACAGAGGCTGGATTTTATTCCAAGTGTAGTGAGAAGTCCTGAAAAGTTTTAAGCTTGACATGAAACACATCGTTTAAAAGGCACTTTGACTTCTTTGTGGACAATGGAGTACAGAGGGGCAAGGGAAAGAGAAGAAAGACCCAGCTGAGAGGCAACCAGCCAAGTCCTGGGACTTGGACTACATTACCAAGTCTCAAGGTTTTCTGCAGACCAAAGCGATTACTTTGCATTAAAACTTAACATTTGAGACTTGGACAATATTTTATGGAATGATGTTTCTTTATGATAAATATAGTAGTAACATAAAAATTGTTCTAATATTTAGCATTATTTTACCTTTTTGTTGAAAATTGAAGCAATGCTAATCCTGACCTGAGTTGGCTACATTACTTTGAGAAACAGACATTCCTACCATCCACAAATAAACAAACCTAGTCTTGACTCAATTTTGTGACATTTTCTTCCTCTTCATTTGTCTTCCTCTCCTTCTCTCAAACACTTAAGTTTTGAAGAACATCTTCAAATGGTCCTTTTGCCAGGAGAATAGATAACATGTGAGGAAAACTCCACTGAAGGACCTCCATCAGCTACACTGATAAAATATCCCACAGGTGTTCTAAGAACAGGGTAATTGGCACAAGTAAGTATATGCGTAAAAAAGAGATATCTGATCATGGAAAAACTAAATCCTCTAAATTACTCCTGTCTTTGGCTCTATTTTGAAGAATAAACCACAGACATTGGCAACATCCATCCATGGATTTATACCTTCTACCCACTTTCAAGAGCTGCAGGCATCCAGCAATAACTGTTATGGGGATAAATCTGCTCAACAAGTTGGTTGGTCTCAGGAAAACCATCATGGGAACAGATGAAGGATGTGTTTCTCCTCAGACTGAAGTATTAATGTAGTACTGAGACTACTATTCATAGGTATAAAACTTTCTTCTTTCTTAAAGATATTAATATTTTGTTCCACAGAAAGACACCAAGATATTGCCTACCCCCATTGCTCTAATATAATTTTAAACCAAGAGGTTTCATGGAGGGCAAGTTCTTGAAAAGTTTGAAAGCATACACCAAGCTCCTTAAACTATATACTTAAACTTATCTGCAAGTGTATTTTTTTTTAGGTGTTAAGGCTTATAGCATCTAAGTACACAACACTGTGTGACTTCAAAAACATAAAAGCAGCTGTCTTAAAGTATAATTTTCTTATTTCCCCCTACTCTTTCAGACTCAAAATTTTAGAAATAGATTTCATCTAATGGAAGCAACAAAACTTGTTCTGTAGATACACATGACCTGAATAATTTTCAGAGGTACAGATGCAAAGACTTCATGCTCTATCCAAGGCAAGCAATAGGTAATAGCCCATGAGATTAAAAAAATCTATATATATAAAATGTATAGGTATGTGTACATATATATATAAAATGTATATGTGTGTGTGTGTGTACTACAAATTGCTGAAATATGTAGTACCATTTGATAGATTGCAGGATATTTTTGGTTTTCAAGATGGTTGTAAAATATCTCTTTGGGGTATGCATACCCTATTAGCAGATCACTCCCCAAATCTTAATACAGAATACTTCTAATTAAATCACTTTTAACAAAAAGCAGGCACTGTGAATCGGTGCTGAATACTGACAGTTTCTGTGATTTATTGTGTCAACATGGTGTCAAAAAATCTAACCATTGGATCAATTTTTTTTTTTTGAAACTTGTGTTTCCTCCTATACATGCCACCCGCCCTTCCCCCTGCACACACACAGCTGCTCTATGAGTAATGGAATATACCATTCCTAGTGATGGAACAGAATGGACTTACAAATCCCACAGGCTGTGAAAATGTAATTCAAATATTCGTTGTCCTTGGGAAAACTGAATTCAGTCTGAGAAAGTAAAAATGGTTACTTATTCTTTTTTTCTTTTTTATTTGTCCTTTTTAGAAATACATGACAATAGAGTATATTTTGACACATTATATATACATGGTATTTATTCTTAATATGTAGGTGTCTTCTGAAAAGTAGCTACATACTGATTAAGAGACCAAGCTACATCAGGAGTAAGAGGTAGATATGGTGAAAGAAGTGTGAAAGGCTAAGGAAGAACCATCTTTATTGGCAGCTCAGCTTTCCCCCTAGTGAAATAAAATGAGTACTGAAATTGCCTAATTTAGACAGGAAGACCGGTTTCTTTGCATAGAAATGAATTTCTCATTCGGAGGAAGAAGAAGAAAAAACACACACCTCAAATAGAGATGAGAATTTGTTATCCTTCTTGTTTGAGCCCAAGAGAAAGTCAGGAGCACTCTTTAAGGCAGAGTGGAAATGACTGATGTGCCCACATGGAGAGAAATACAGGTGACCCTTGAAACATTGAGACAAACCAAAGCTAAGAGCCAGGGAGAAGATTCACATGGCAGAGACTCAAAAAACTTGTTTAGGATCCAGTCATATTATCTGCATTGTAGTTTCCTGCTCTTGTTCCCCAAACCTTGCCCTTAACTGTCCACTGGGGAATTAATAGAGATGCATGTCCCCATTGTTAGGGTGAAACAGTACTGAGGAAGGAGATAGGAAACAGATATCTGGTAAAGTTGACATGTGAACACCACGTGGGAATCAGGACATGTCAACAGTCCCCTGACATTCTCAGATAGTCTTGGAGCTGTGACAAAATAAAAGCCCAGACTTTCTAGTCTCTCAGGATGGGATAAATCAAGCAGTTCATGTTTGGATATTAAAGGGAACGGAGATGGCAGAGAATATGGGTACATAAATCGTGACTGGGGAAAGGACTGCAGAAAAGATTTGGGGGTTCAATCACTAATCATAGCAGATAAAATTTCCTAAGCACCTGCTCATGCACATCACACATACCCCACAAACCATCTCATTCAAGAGGGGTATATTCTAGTTGACAGAAAGCAGTTTCAACCCTCATTATTCTCTTACATTTAACTTTCCAGAACTCAACAATGATTAACTCACTCAATCATGAAGAGGAGCTAGGTATTCTCTGGAGATATACATACCAGAGTCTAAATTCTTACTCTGCCATTTATTGCATCAAGACCTTAGGTGATATAATTAACCTGTTCAGGTTCAATTTTTCCTTCTGTTAAGAGAAGGTAATTTAAGTTAATTCTGTGTGTTGAATGAAATAACACCATTACCCTCAAATGTACATTTCCTTTTCATATCTTTCTCAGTCCTAAATCTCAAGTACACTTTTGTTTGTGGACTCTGGCAGTGTATCCTAGGCTTCAGTGTGCACATAAACCTCCTGGAAGCCTTGCTAAGATGCAGATTCTAGTTTTGCAGGTCTGAGAATCTATCTTTCTAACAAGCTCCTAGGTAGTGATGATACTGCTTATCCTCAGATCACACCGTGAGTGGCAACACCTATAGTACAAATCCTAAAGGCCTGTCTCCAGAATTCATGCTGTGGTCCCCAGCCTGCCTTGCCATTTCCATCACCTGCCCTCCCTCTTAGTCCTTGGTTCCTCAATCTTTTTCCTCCACTAGGATCTACTGGGGCCTGTTGAAATATATCTGTATTTCCACATCAGCTTTTCTTTTCTTCCTTCCTTTCCCCTTTCTTTCTTTCTTTCTTTCTTTCTTTCTTTCTTTCTTTCTTTCTTTCTTTCTTTCTTTCCTTTTTTTTTTTTTTGTATCTTTCTAACATATTCAAAGAGTCCAAATCATCTACTGTCTTAGTTGATTAAAGGTTCCCCAATCACATTTAACAATCTTGTTCAATTTTTCCTTTTAGATAAGCCTTCTGACTTTCCTACCAGCAAGAGTACAGCCACCTAGCCTTCTCTCTTGATCCCAGAGCATCTTGAGGTTTCTGGCTTCTGTTTAAATACAGTCATGTAATTTAGATGTTTCCTGATCTTAAACAAAGATGAACTCCATGTTAAAGACATGTGTTTTATCTTTAACATGTAGCAATATTTAGTAAATAGTACTTTCTTGATACATGCAACTTAGACAATATAGAATAGCTGTCAAAAACAGAAACTAATTACATCTTAGGGGAAAAAAACTGAACTATATTTTGGGACATGTTCAGTCTGGATCTGGGTTTCAGATATACTGGTTAACTGGTAAAATGAGGAGGGGAAAATGTAAAATGATGAGGGCCAGTTGACAATCGAGAATATCTGGCCTGAAGAAGATAAGAAGATACAAAAAAGAACAGTATTGCTATCCTCAGATACTCGAATGTGTATCACAGAAGAGGGGATTAGACAAGGTTTCTGTGGCACCAAAACCTCAGACAAAAGTTATAAAGGACCTCAGTCAAAAGGTATAATCTAAAGTGAAACAGAGCTTGGCACACAGCAGAAAAAAAAATAATAAAATCACTTATCTTGTATAAGAAAAAGCTTGACAACAGAGACTTTTTAAAAAGATAGGGACTTGCTGGTCCCAAGCTATATGGACCCAGAGTCAAGACAAGTATTGACTGAAGAAGAAATTAAAGAACCAAAAAAAATTCATATGCAATTTTTAAAATCAATTTCAACTTCAAAAGTCTAATGTCACAAAGAGATGTCATGTTAGTGAGAGCTAATGGCTTCAAATTTAATCTGTTTTTGTCATTCCCTGGTTACCAGACCATGAACGCTATTCAGAGGTACTGGTCTGCCAAAGCTGTAACTTTCAGGAAAACTCATTGAAATCTGTGACTGTGGAGATAAGAAAGAAATTCATGTGGGTATTAACTTCTACATCCACCACACCAGTCAACCATTCCTCTTCCTTACGAAGAACACTGAGAGAGAAGATTGAATGGAAAATTTATCAAAACATATTGAGCACTAACATGTTATTTATATTACCCCAAGCAGAATGCACATAATGGTACCCAGAGACTAATTGCTGCATATTCACTGATACTTCAGAGGAAATAAGGCAAAAGTGGAATACTTTTCATTAATCTCATTTAAGTGGAATTAAACAGGGGCCTGTCTCAACATTTACATTTATTTCTCTTTAACTTTAGAATGTTTTCTGAATTGATAAAAGAGCACTAAACTAGTAGAGAAAAAAAACCCCGATCTTCATGCCCATTGGAAAAAAAAATTACTCTCCACTAATAGAACAATAATTTTCATTCAACATGAGGATACTGTCAGGAACGACTGCTAAATAAGCAAGTATTAGTAAATATTCTCACCAGACAGATATTTTGATGAGTGTTCTGTGATTGTGTAAGCTCTAGAAATAAGAAGTGCCTTTTCTTGATTCATGAGTGTCTGAGGTTTTAGCACAGAGGGGTGAAGGCTTGATAGTTCTCAAAAATTATGGATCCCTGAATCCCCTCAGAACCCTGAATGGTAAATCTATCATACAAAAAGAAAACCAAGCAATTTATAAAAACCATTATCATTGTGCTGCATAAACTGATCAAAATAACTTATGCAGAGTTACCCAGTAGGTTGTACTGCAAATTGCCAGATGATACATATTAAGCCAACCCTGGGATGCCTGTACACCATTATGAACTTTTGTGATTTATATTAGTTATTAAGGAGTATTAGAAAATCTCCAGCTAGGGAGAGCTGCAGCACAGCTAAAAGGGTCTCTGAGATATCTTGAAGACCGAATGGCTTTTCTTATAAGGGGAGTCCTTCATGCTGGACAGCTGCTAGGCACGTCCTGTGATAACCTTTCAAATATTTCATGTTCACATTCATGTCATGGCTTAATTACTAAATGCTGTCTTTTCTCATCACCCATGGCTTGGAGGCCTCAGGAATTTGCTCTCTAATCCCTGGTAAATGTTAAGTCTTTGTTGGTGAGTGACAATGAAGAAGTCTGAGAGGCCAAGAAAATCTGAGGAAAACAAAGATTTAATTTTTGGCCTCTATAGAACTGCAAATGTTAAAGAGAAAAGAGCTGACATGAATATCCTACTGACCCAGCTGCCATTTTCTTGACCCCAACGAAATGCTCTTCAGAAAGCTCACTTGTTCTGATGCTGAAACGTCTCTTTTTCAGTTTCAAAAGGCTGCATTTCTCAATCCTCATGAATGCATGCTTAGGACTTATATATAGCTCCCACTCTTGGAATGAAATTGTTGGGTGACAATAATATCATTGTTGTTCTAATGTATCAAAGAACTCCTTCATGAGAAAAGTCATCTTAATAAGCTTATATGTCAAGCAGAATGGGCCCATAAATCATACTGAAATGCTCTTTCATCAGGGCCTAATTCTGTACACAAGATCATTAGAAATTCCTCTATGGGGAAAAATGGTCAAAGCCATCTTGAGCCTAAAGATCTTGTCCTAAATTCCTAGAGAATAAAGGATAGTAAAAACCAGGTGTAAGCTAAAAGACGTATGTGCCACATGCAGTGAGATTTAGGGGCCAAGAAGGACCACATTTTTTTCATCTATCAAATGATAATTGATAGAGACATGGCTTAAATCATTTATTTTTTATATTCCCTCAATTTGAGTGTAGCTGAGACTTCCTGATGATGAGATTCAGTAACAAAACTTTTGCACAAAGATCTCGGAATTTATGTGGACTTTATTTTCGATGTATTTCATTCTCCAAGCCTCTGATGATACTCATGTGAGTTTCCTCCTACCTCACAGGCTGCCCCCTCCCTGTGTCTCTTTGGAAATATCAGAGAAGCCCAGAGTGCTCTTTCTGCTCGCCTCAACCTGCATTGTCTCTTCTAGTCTAATTTCCTGGCAATAGTTTCCATCACACTGTGCTCTCCTGCCTCAGCTGCAGACTCACACAAACGTTGCTAACTGACATCTCTCCCTAGGTGCCATAAGAGCAGCTAAACTTGTAACATGGCTAAAACCAATTCTATTGATTATTACCCTCTAAAATCTTGGACACTCTGTATTAAGACCAGAGCAAGAAGAAGGAGAAATTTACACAAAAAAGATGAGGATGAGAGTAGGGCAGGTTCCCAGTAGAAGGAACCACAGATGTGTATCCATTATCCTTTCTAAGATTACCAAAATCAGATAATTGAAAAATTGACAACCTTAGAAAATCTACTCTCATATTGTACAAAGTGATCAGTTCGTCTTTACGGGCTGTCACAGATAGTTGACAGAGTTAAAATCATGAGATATCTCAAAAGTTGTTTTATAGAGAAATTCATTTAACCCAACAAGCTACAATCTCATATATAGCTCCATATCATCTATATGGTGTATTGTTTTAAAAATGAACACAATTCAAATTAGCTTTCAAACAGCATGAAGCTGCAACACAGTTTACAATTGCAGATATTGAACAGAGGAATGGCAGTGCAAACTAATCAGTCATCCACCCCAAGCAACTATGTATTACTATACTTCCTGCAATATTTTTTTTCCTGTACACACATAGTGATCATGTTATAATTAATAGTGGTCTGTGTAATACAGATTGTGTTCCTGAATCAATTGATTACATTACACATAATTTACCTTAAGGGAACACAAACTGCAGAAATAATATTTGTAATTAGCTTCTGCTCCAATGCTCTCGATGATAGGGAGATTGCTGTTTCACAAAGCAGCTAATTTCCTTTTTTAAATATCACCCACTATTATTAATGACTTCATCGTATTAAATCAAATACAGCCACCCGACAACGTTTACCTACTGATTCTAAGTTCAGCCTTCTGGAGGCACATAGAAGTCTTGTTTCTTCTGCATATGACATGGCATAGAAACTTTCATGTTTCCCCTTTATTTGCTTCATTTATCCTGGATCAGTACAATCCTGGTTGGTAAATGCCTTCTCAATAGACAAAGGGACAGGCCTTGCTGTTTGTGCTCTGAACCAGAACAAATTTAGGTGTGAGTCCAGGCCAGTGACATGGATCTTCCTGCCTTCCAGGCTCTTCTTGGCATTGCAGTCTCATGGTGACAAATGCCAAGTCCATGTTTATAGAGTCTACTGCATAATCTTTGTCTAAGTTTGATTGCAATTCAAGCATGGCCTAAAACCATGGTCTTGAATGTGAATAGCAAAGTTGGTTTAGCTTCAAACTGTTACTTCTACTCATTATGATTCCAAATCCAATGGTTCTCTCCAACAAGGAAGTTATGGTGGCTTTCCCATGGCCATTTCACAGCCGATTCTTTATGATGATGTTCCCATCATTTCTATGCAATATACCTCTTCCTGAAGTTGAAAGGCAGTTTTCTTTCCTAGAAGATCTCAAAATTAAATACAATTATTCTGTCCAAGAATAATTGAGTAGTGTATCTTGTTTAACAGCTTTGCTGAGACATGCATTGACATACAATATTTAAAGTATACAATATGATATATTTGACATGCATTTGATACTTGTAAAACTATCACCATAAGCAGGTAGTGAACATACACACGGACCCCTGCCCAAATTTCTGATGCCCCTTTGAAGTTCCCCTTTCCTACAATTTCTTGCCCTCCTCACACACCCAAGGAACTATTGCTTTGTCTTTATGGATTTGCTTGCATTTCTAGAGTTTTAAATAAGTCAAATCATATGTACTATTTTCCATCTGCCTACTTTCAGTCAACATAATTGGAGATTCTTCCATATTGTAGTATGTATCACTAACCTCATTTGCTTGAGTTACTGAATAACATTTCATTATATGGATGGACTACCATATTTTTATCCATTCATCTCATAATGGACAGTTGATCTATTGCCAGCTATTGGATATTATAAACAAAGTAAGTAGAGTCCTTTCAATCTCTTGAAGGAGTAGGCTTATCAATGATGATATTTCTTTTTTGTTTCCTAAAAGCTACCTGATTCTTTCAGTTTATAACTCCTTTTGCAAGAATTGAGAACAAGTTCCCCCAAGAGTCTACACTTGTGAAAAACACCAACTAGCATCACATTCAGATGTATTGGTTGTATATTTTTAAGTCCACTCTTCTCTTTTCTTAGGATTTTCTGACCTCTGAGGAAATGTGAATTTACTCTTCTCATAGGTTGGGCAAACAACTTACCTCCTACCAGAGAGCTCTGGGCTCAAACCCTATAGCCTCCATACCATGGCTATTGTTTCTCTTAAAAGGTCTGGAATTCTTCCAGAAGGAGTACTACCAATAATCTGCCCTGTTGTTACAAAATTCTTGATAAGGATTCCCTTAGATTTCCACTCCGATTCTCTTCAGAAATCAACAGGTATCAGGCAGGAAGTGATTCTACAATCACCTTGATTGCTTCAAGTTCCCAACATTTTAGGGAAACATTCTGATAGTTCTTACTCACTTCTGCTATACCTCTTTTTTCTTTTTCATTTTCCTTTCTCTCACCCAAATCCAACTCCATACCAAAATTCCGTATAGGATAAGAACAAAGTTGAAATGTGTTGTGGTCACCAGAATGGCTGTTTCAACTTTATTTTTCTTCTTCCAACATCCAGTTCTATTCTCTGAGACAGTCTTTGAGCTTGGACAAAATTTGTGAGAATATGGGAAAAGCATAAATCTTATGCCTTAGACAGATATATAGAATAGAGGTTGTCACCTCTGGGAGTAGTGCCAGGTTATTTGAGAACAGTTTCTGGGCTATCACATGTTTGGAAATGTTCTCCATCAGACAGTTCCTTCTCTGTCAGATTGGATGAGTGACTGCTATTGATATAATTCAGACTGGGTTGATGACACTGAGATCCTGGAGCAGAGGTACTGGTTCGCTGGGAAACCACTATTCCGTGCGTTCAACAAAATTCTCTCCCCTTGTCTTTGACTTTCAGGTAAATTACTTTTCAGCAGTAGTTGAAAAAGTACGCATCAAAACCAATTCAATTTCTTCAATTGTGACCATTTAAATTTATAGGACCATATTACCACCATTCATTTGTCTTTCACATTGAGATCTTTCAGTTCAAAAAAGGGCAGGTGATAACCTAGGGTTCTGGTTCCAGTCTTGGCCCCTATAAAGACTTCATTCAGAAAGGACATCTGGGAAACAAATGCTAAGGCTCCCTGCCCCTCTTCTGTTATTGAGAACTCTGCCTCATCACTGCCTTAGAACCCTTACCAATCACATTCATTGCATTGTAATTCATATTATTCTAAAGGAAAAGACTGACCCATAGAAGCCTAAGTGGCAAATGCAATGCACATTACATAGGAAGCCTAAGCCTGTTGCATAAGTTTAAGAAGGTTTAAAAGTTTAAGTTAAGAAGACCCCCGGCCCTAATCAATGCAACAAGAAGTTTTAGTTAGCTTTTTTTATTGCTGTGACCATAATACTTAACAAGTACAATTTTAGGGGAGGAATAGTTTATTCGGCACTCACACACAGTTTCAGAGATCTCAGTCCAAAGGTGAGGAAGGACAACATGGCCAAAGGGTGTGGCAGAGAAAAGCAGTTCAGGACTCCTCAATCAGGAAGCAAAGAGAACAAAATACAAGCCCCAAAGGCACACCCCCAATGACTCACCTTCTGCAGCCACACCTACAGTTAGACCCTACCTTACTATAGTTACCACCCAGTTAATACACTCAAGTGCATTAATGAACCAATTAGTTTAAGGCTCTCAGAACCCAATTGCTTCATCTCTGAGTGTTCTTGTATTATCTCACACAGGAGCTTTTGGGGATACCTCATATCCAAACCATAACAGAATTATATATTTAGGAATCAGAGAAAAAGAATGAGAAACAATGCTTCCAGATAAGAGAAACAATATTGACCTGAACATAAAACTTAAAAAGACTCATCCAAGATTTATTGTAGAACTCTTTAGATAGGAAAATGTGTAAATCCAACTTAAACTGGTTTAGTGAGAAAAAAATAATTTATTGGTTTTATAACTAAAGAGTCTATGTGACTCAAGGATGTAACTGAATCCAGACCCAAATGACATTGTCATCAACTTGTCACTCTCAGTCTCTCGTCTCTGGTACGTTTATTGTAAAGTAACCTTTCCCCTCCTGTTGGCAAGTTGGTCACCATCTTGCTCCAAGGATGCATCAGTAGACATCGGCAAGTTTCTTTCCTAGCAATAAAATAAAAATCCCAGATGTATCATTTAGCAATGCATTGTCTCTCAGCTCCAAATGTACTCTTCTTTCTCTCTTAATGGAAAGACACCTCTCTTCCTGGTTCCAGTGTGCATGCTTTTTCTTACTTCTTTGGTGCTGGATAGGTATGTAAGACACAGAGAGTAACTCACCCCCCTCAAATGACTTCCCAGCAGTGAGATCCATGGAACAGACCCTTGTGGGAGGTTACAAGGCAAGTTCTAGGAGTTCCGCCATAGTCTTCCTCTGAGTATATTCTCCCGGCACCAGAGTGAACTTACTAACAGGTCCCTGTTGAAAGCATCCCAGTGTTTTCAGGGCACTCACAAAAACTCACTGCCACTTTGCTCTACTCCAGCGTGGTTCTCAGCAAATTCAACAGTAACTCCCACAGGCAGTTTCCTGGTTAATTTCTTTGGTATCCTAACTAGTGATTCTTCACATACTGGTCACATTCCACCAAATTTGAACCAACTCTTGATCCGAGCACCTTATGGCTACATTCCTCTCCTCTCCTCAGGTGCACTAGTACCCTTGTATTTTTAATCAGAGAAGCACAGTGAGATCATTGGCCAAGTGTGGGTTTGTGTCCATACCGGGAATCACAGGGGTAGTCAGAAACACCTAGAACATAAGGCTGAGAATAGGAGAGGGGTGACTGGTTTCCTGAAAATAAATTAAGAGGTATTGATTTTTGGGGGGAAGCACTACCCACATAGTACATATGAAAAATCACATGCTCAAGCAAAGATAGACAGAGAGAGAGACTGACAGTCCTATAAAAAGTTTAATAGGACTCCTGAAGTAAAGAGCAGATATTTCAACATATAAGAATACAGTTGGGAAGAGTAATGTAGGTCTTACAGGTGAAAATCGAGATCTAAGAAGAGATTTTTCTTTAATATTCAGAATTGAAAGGTTCTCAGCAGTTTTTTAGTGGAAGAATTAAAGATGGGGCCAAAGCATATAAAATCTTGCTTAAACAATAAAAAGGATATATTTCTTGTCAAAATAAAAAGTTCAGAATTAGGGCAAATTTTAAGCAGTACATAATCCTTCATCTCAATAGTCTCACTGAAGACACAGTTCTCGTCATTTTCTTGTTCTTCTTTCCACAGCACTGGCATCATCCTGACCTTGAGTTCCCTCTTATTTCCCAAGACTGCCAGCAGCTCCAGGTTCATCAGGATTTCTTTCTTTCTTCCAGAAATAAACTGAGAACACCTCTGACCTAGATTTCTCAGTAAAAGTCCCAACAGTCATCCCTGCCACCCCACCCCCTGCCTTTGTCAAGCCTAGCTTCTTGTCCCTGAACAATTAACTCAGTCCTGGGACAAGGAAAACAAATTGGCTTAGATGATTTTATGTATTCCATCTCTAAAGCCAAGAGTAGCACAATCTGGGACGATGGGGAAGTTATAAGATATATGCTAAGATGCCAACAAACAGATGGACCCACAGAAAATCATTAAGTGCTTCCTCATTACAGTCCAAGCAGATGTCTATCAACCCCCATAACACTTGTGTCAAGTTGTGCACGTACAACTTCTCCACCAGACTCTAGATGGTCCCCTTCGATGGCAGAATAGGCCCCGTTCCTTATCCCCAGAAGTAAAGACACTTAGGAAAATTTGAATGAATGGTCTTAAACATCATGCTTGCCAAAGGAGTTTGAACTGTGTCTACAGACAATAAGACCCCTCATGAAGGGTTTTGATCATCTAAGAAGTTCTAAAATCAGCAATTTTTTTTTTTTTTTTGGTACTGAGGATTGAACCCAGGGCCTTGTGCTACCAACTGAGCTAGCTATATCCCGAGCCCTAAAATCAGCAATGTTGAAAAGGAATGGAATGAAGGAAACAGCGCAAAAACTACCATAAATGTCCAAGAAATTGATGACATAGGTTACTATGGCAAAGGCAATGGGAATTAAGAAAAAGATTCTGAAAAATTTCAGAGGTGATGATCATGCATGGGCCTCAAAGTAGAGGGAGAAGTGAAAGACCACTTATACCTATTTGAGTGGACCAGTCAAAAGACCAAGAAAAGAAATGGAAAATAAGAATCAAGACTGTAGGGAAAAAATTAGAAGCTCACTACATATAATCTAAAGAACTCAACAATTACTTGTTCATTAATAATTGAAGAGGAGGAGGAGGAGGTGTTTAAAATATACCTCAAATATTTTCCTAGTTTCCCACAAATCACAGAAGTAAATTATTTTTAATAAATATTACTGTAGTATATGGTATGCCAATAAAAGGTTCTAAGGGAACTATCTACATCATGACTTTTCTCATTTATAATTGGCCTAGTGGGTTTCTTCTTTTGATATCTGTGAGGTCCACTGAATTTCCTGAGTCAACTGACTCTATGGGGAAGAGAATGCACAGTGATGGACAATAGCCAAGTCCACTGTGAACCATGCTGGGGACTGGGGATACAACGTTGTGATTTTCTTATCTAAGCAGTCAGGAAGCTGAGAGAGCTCAGCTCAATAAGAACAAAATACAAGCCCCAGAGTCAAAACTGAGCTCTCCTCTCCTCAGGTGCACTAGTACCCTTGTATCTTTAATCAAAGAAGCACAGTGAGATCAGTCCTTAACCTACAATCTTTCAGAAAGAATTTTGCCATTAACTTCCTGCCAATTGGTAACGATAAAACAAGGTATCCAATGTGCCTTCCAGTGGCTAGTTTTTTACTCCCCTGTCTTCAAGGATCTCAAAAGGAGTAACTTACAGGAGTCAGAGTAAGGTTGGGCTTTAAAGTAGACTTTTGATCAGAACAGATCTGGGTTTGAATTAGACACATCCCATTTATTATCTGTGATACCTTAGGTAATTTTTTAAATCCTCTTTAAGCCTTATCTCTAAAATAAGGGTTAGAACTGTTACCTAAGTCACCATTGTTATGGATGTAATATATGAGAAACACTTAGCACAGTGCTGAGTCAAGTATAATTATAATAAATGGATGCTGATATTACTACTAATACTACAACTGTGAGATGTAGTTTATAACTCAGTCAGACCCCATTTTCTGAAGACGCCTGCAGAGAACTTCTTGTGTATCTATGCATTCCCTTGTTCTGCTTCTTCCAGGAACCAGTGTGTAATATGGCACAGTGCAAACAGATGAGGATTGGAAGCCCCACAGATTAAGGTTTCAACAGGCTTTCTATTAATATTTAATAAGAGAAATGTAGATATAGCAAGCTCAATAAGATTTTTGTCTGTTTTGTTTTACCGGTATATCCCAAGAATTTTATCTACTCATTCAGCATGAAGTAGGTATTCAATTGATATTTATTAAATGGTATTGAAGTGATTCATATTCTTCCTGTAGGGTTCCACTAAATCGTATTTCCTTTTCTTTTCCCTCCTACTTCTTTAGCGAATTGACAACTATGAGCCCATGGCAAGGCAATAGAATTGTCAAAGATGTTAAACTTCAGTTGTTCCATAACAAGACTATATGTGGTCCACAGGCCAGTTCTACCCTTCAGGTGATCTTTGTTCCATAGATCTCTATTAATAAATTTGAATAAGTTGCTAGCATTTCACATGAATATTTAAAGTCTAGCTCCTCCAGGAAACTGACTAGCAATGCATGGCAGTATTCTCAACTGGCAACAAAAAGCAGAGGATCTGCTCCACTAGATGGGGTACATGTGTGTGTATTCCAATTTACCACTATCTTCACCACTCCCTATTGTACATCCAATACTGAAGCTCATGTTTCTTGTCATTACCTCCATATATCCCAGTGCTTGTTTTATTTATACTACTTCTCTGACTTCTATAGGTATTGGCGTCTGTTAATCCTGCTCTGTAGCTTTTGGAGGGTCAGTTAGAAAGAGGTGGACCATAAGCAGATGGTACAAATGCAGATTTAAGTTCAGGGTGAAGATCAGGTGGAAAAAGAACTAAGAGTCCCTTCTCTTGCTCAGATGCTTACCCATAAAGATATTCCAAAGCATGCTTACATTGCAATGATAAACATTTCCTCAGTCTGTATCAACAACGTTATAAACATCACCACTGAGACCATACAAACCCTAACCTATTTGGGATCTTTCATGAACGTTTAAATTAAAAACACTGAATGTTTTTATTGCAGGGACATTTCTATAAACACTGGTTGTGTCTATGCTTTGAAACTGAATCTTAAATCACCCCACAGACTAATGGCATTCTGAAGAGCAGAGAAGGTGACAGAGAGCACTGGTTACCCTTTTGACCAGAGCTATCAAGATGCCCCTTAGTCCTGCTAGGCTTTTCTAGTCTTTGTTTATGCAAATCAGTGGGTTTTTTGCCTCAAGAATTATAGAATGTACTGTCCTAGAAAAACATGACAGGAAATAAGAAAACATCTTTGGCAACTAATTTCATAACATCTGAGTTTATGGGGCATGGAATAAATGAAAGCTTCTCAAAATTCAAATAGTGAGAAGAGGACAGGAGGCAGGAGGGGGACCAGAAGAGGAGAAAAGAGAGAAACTCAAGCAGCAAGGAATTCATCCTCTTTTTTCTTAAGTCACAAAATAAGACTGCAAAGAGAAGGGAATAGAAAGGATGAGGAGAGAAAGAGGAATAAGGACAAGGAGAAGAAAATCAGCAAGAGAATTGATGAGTTACTTTTCCCCTTCTCCTTTTGAAGACCAGGTGAAAGTTTTTTTTTTTTTTTAAAGTCAATACCATACAGAGTTTACAAGTGTCTCCCATTTTATGGAATATATTGACCTAGGAAACTATGGAAATTTTAATTCTGAGAACCTTATTCTTAACTTACAAATGTCTCCATCCTGAAAGCTAGCAGTAAACAAAACTTATCATTATATTCAAGCACTCTCCCTCCCCACATGCCAGAACATAAAGCGTCTTTTCTCAGAACTCAGTACTTTAAAGTCCCAAATTGACCCACAAAGTTGTGGTAGATTTTATTAATGAACAAATAAAAAGGAATGGGGGATGTATCAGGAAACCTGATTATGGCCGTAGATCCAAGTCACTTTCTCCTCTGCCATAAATAAAATTAACATTTTGATGTCTATCTGATTAATCCATTTGTCTATTCCTTATTTCTGGGCTCAGAAAGGCAAGGAGAAATGTTATTTATTGTTTCATAAAACTCCCAATTAGCGAATCAACTGGGAACCTTGATTGATAGTTGTAAGCACTGCTATTTAGAGACTAAAATAGTCCATGGAACCCAGGGAGATGTGGAGGTTATTGGTACAATCAGGGCAGGAAGATTAGACTTTAATCTTCAGTGTTTCATAAACTCAAGCCTCTCTGGTTTTTTTATATTGGTAGTTTGTAGCAGCTTTTATAGTGATTATGCAGCTGTTTTTTGCAGGCACGGACTATGGGGGCAAGGAGCCTCTGCAAATTGCCTTGAACTGGTTTTATGGGCACAGATTAACTCTAGCAGGGTTTGTAACAACATTCATTCATTCAAATATACAAGTTACATGATTATTTAGTGAGGACCTACTAAGTAAGTGCCAGGCATTGCTCTAAGTTTCCAGAATATATCAGTAGAGGAAAAAAAAAAAAAAATTAGAGGAAGATTGGGGGAGCAGGGTGTAAAGAAGGGTTAGGAATTCCAGAGGTTGGAGGAGGATTTCCAATGTAAAATTATTTGGTCAGGCTAGGATATATGGAAAAGGTACTATCAGAGTAAAGGTGTGAAGGAGGTGCTATAATGAACAGACAGCTATGGGGACAGTAAGACAGAAGAACATTCTAGGCATAGTGAACAGTTTTAAAAGAATGACACACTGAAGTAGAAGCGTGGAATTGGGGTTGGGAGGTAGCTAGGACAGTGAGCAAACAGAAGAGTATTGGTCAGGAGATCAGGGAAGCCAGAGGGATTTGTTAGAAATGAGTGATGGGAAGTCACTCTGAGTATTTCATGATCTGACTTGTGGTTATACAAATCTTTCTGTCTGAGAGTGCAAGAGTAGACTTCAGGGGCCACAACAGGAGAAGGGAGACCAGTCAGAAGGCTGCTGCGTCATGTATTACAGATGAAAAGTTATGGCACCTCTGACCAGGGTCATCAACATGGAGACAGTAAGAGGTGCTCAGTTTGGGGACATCTGTTAAGAGAAAGTCAACAGGATTTCTGGACCTCTAGGATCTAGGTAAGGGAGAAAGAGAAGAAAGAGTCAAGAATAATACTAGGGTTTGCCATTTAATGGGTAGGTCTTAGGAGGAAAATCAGAAGTTTAGTTTTGAACATGTTAAAGTTTGAGAAATTTAGGAGACATCTAAGTTTACATGTTGCATGTAGTCGAAACCATGATTCTGAAGTTCAAGAGAAGGACCAGAGAAGGAAACACAAACTTGAGGGTCATCAGTATATTGACAGGAACTCGAACCATGAGAGGAGCAAGGAAAATGTATAGAGAGAGAAAAAAAATTAACAAAAAGACTCAAGGACTGATCAAATTCAATATTTCTTGGGGGGAAAGTAGACTGAGTTTCAGGCAAAATATATATCACAAAAGGCAGAATATCCGTTTACAAATATTTTATCAGGTGAAATAGATTTATCTTACGTGAGTTGGTTCAGAGCCAGAGTTTTTTGGTCCTTAGAAATGCTTTGGCAGACATACACAGGTATTATTAGACTGGCTTCCTCAAATTCCTCTTCACCTTGTTTTCAAATACATACAGAAAATAGGTGAGAATGTGAAACTATGCTGTTTTTCCCATGCTCTTTAAGTCTCCTACTTTCTGAAGTTCTGGAAGCTGAACGTATGAGTTCAGGGTGTCACAGGCCACACACCTGCTGCAGACTCTGGATAAGAATCCTTCCTTATCCTTAAGAAGCTTGTCTTAGCTTCTGATGGCTCCCAGCAGTCTTTGATGTTTCTTGGCTTAGAGTTGTGGCCCTCCTTTGGCTCCCTGTTCTCATGACCTTTTTCTATGTCTCTGTATCTTTTTACTTTCTATCACTTATAAGGATATCCACCACTTAGGGCCAGTCCCACCCTACTCCAGGTTGATCTCATCTTGAAAGTCTGATCTTAATTACATCTGCAAATATATTTATCCTGAATTTTGAGGTTCCCGGTGGACATATTTTTTGTGGGGGAACCACTCACAATTAATGAACCTGCTACTAATAATTTAACCCACTATTGATAATTTCACCAGGACATAGGATTAAGCCAAGTTGGTCCAGGAGAAATCAGGGGATGTGATTAAAGGGGATTTCCTTCCCTTAAAGGAAAGGCAGAAGACAGATGATAGCTATTATAGGAGGCACACCAGGACAGTGGACAGTCTTGGGCCTATCTCAGAGATAAACTGAGTGGCAACTTTGCCTGGGTGAGATTTCCTCACTCACCAAGGTGAAGAAAGATGGATGCATGCATTTGGCTGACCAAATCTCAATATCTCTGAATCTCTAGCGACACTTGGAACTGCAAGAAAAAAATGGAGATCTTGTTAGAAAATAAATATATGGCTTAACAAAAGAGAGTGAAAGTGAAGAAGGATTTCAGATTTCCAAGATAATTCTTGCTTTATGGATAAGAGAAAAAGGGAAAAAAAAAAAAAAAAAAAAAAACCTTGAAAATACAGTTACTTGTTAAAAGCTTATAGGAGCCTCCCAGAAAGAAAAAGGAAGCTAATACAAGGAAATTTGATTCCATCAGAGAGATATATGTACCACCTCTGAAAAACAGTAAGAAAAGTCTCTTCTGTTTATTTTTTTTTGAGCTACAAACTAGTGATTCAAAGTCTAGAAATATATTTTGTATTTATTTTTTATTGTCATGAGCTTTTATTGGAGAAAACTTCAGAAATCACAAGTGTACAAACATTTCACCAAATTTTCACAAACTGCACACAACTGTGTAGCCAGCTCCCACATCAAGTCATACCACAGCCAAACTCTTCAAAACTTCTCTCGGGGTTTCTTCTATGTACTGCTGCCTCAGGAGTCACCCCTTTCCTGCTTCTTGCTGCCTAGCTTGGCCTGGCCTGTTATTGAACATTATATAAACAAAATCACAAAATATATACTCCTTTGCATCTTATTTCATCTGAGGTATTTGGGAGAATCTTCCACAGTTTTGCATGTAGCAGTAGTTTGCATAGTACCCTATGTGAGTATTCTTAGGTACATCTCTCCATTCAAATGTGAACAAACACTCAGGTTGTTTTCAGCTATCATAGGTTTGCTATTAACATTCCTGTGCATGGCTTTTTGTGAGCATTCCTTTACATCTGTGGAACTGCACCTACCAGTGCAATTGCTGTATCAAAAGGTATGCTTATGTTCCACTTCAATGGATACTGCCAAACTGTCTTCCAAAGTGGATTAACCAGTGAAGGGCAACATTAAAATAAAAATAAAAATTAAGAACATGACAGGATTCCTGAGAAGAGACTAAAGCAAATACAAGGCTCCCAGGGTCTTATATTTCAGGCCCATCATCAATAAAAGCTTCACTTCAGGAACTTGCTGAAGGGGATTCTCCAGCTGAAGCAAAGGTAAGGATCAAAAGAGTTCAGAGGTACATAAAAGAGGCAGAGTTCGGACACCAAGGAAATTAATGCCATAGCAAAAATCCATGGTGGCATGCAAAGAGGACTGAAATGCCTCCTTGTAGTAGTGGCAGTCCTGGCAGCAGATGGAAGCATCAGTCAACTGGACTGTCACTGGAGTCAACAGAGGTTGAACACTAAAAACTTGGAATATGTGATATAGGGAACAGAGAATCTAAAGTAAGATGTAATGGCTGGTAAGTGTTGGGGGCATATGATGCTTTGCCTTGCAGACCCTTCAATAAAAGGCTTGTTGCCTAGCCACTGGATGCTTCAGTGTTGCCTTGGGTGCAGAGAGTTACCTAACCCAAGGTCAGGTCCGTGATCAGTCCCTTTCTTGGAAAATCCATATCCAGTGACTGGTGAGCATGGCAATATAAATACATAGCCATCCCAGCCCAAAACTCAGGACAATTCTGGGTCATTCCAGTACCTTGTGGAGATTAGCCAATGCTTAGGGGGGACCTACTTCACAACTTTACTTTCTCTCTCTCTCTCTCTACCTATTCATCTTTCCTTCTCCTCCCCTGCAAAGGATAGATTCCCCTGGGAATTTGTTAGTAAACATCCTACACACTAAACTCCATTTAAGTGCCAACTTCCCAAAAAGGCCAACATGTGATGGAGCCATAGGAGTTGCCCCAATGCTACCCAGTGCCACTCTGTGCTGCTATAATAAGCATGTCCTGCTATATTTAAATAGCATTCATACAATGTAAGACAATTTTGAATGACTTCAATTCGGGGGGACCCTAGTGATCACACACAATCCTATGAAATATCCTCAGGTGCCAACTGCTAAAAGCATTTCATTTGTACCTCTACAACTACCTCTGGCTGATACTGAAAGAGTAAGACATTGGGAAGGACCATTTGGACTATAATTTCTTTAGACTTCAACTTAAAATAGTAAGAAGAATTTATTTGGGTGATTTTGATTTCACCCCATGAATTTAATAATAAGGAAGAGCTATGTCATTCAAATGAAAGACATATGTCCTATTGCTGTTACTGTATTATTTGCAATGGTTTTCTGCTGTCATTTAGGCTAACAGTTCTCCAGCTGTGTTAGACAATGTGTCTGGGCATAACTAGAAAAGCAGAATAGAGAGTAGTATTTCAACTCGGGGTGCAGCACAGTTTCAGAGCTAACTTAATGAATGTACAGTTCTGAACCACTGCAGAATCCTCTCTTGGTGAAAACTAAATTGCCCACCAGGAGGTGTAGCCTAATGAAGGTGGGAACAGAATTGCTTCATTAAACATGCATGGTTGTTTGCTGAAGGAATTAAGAGATCAAAAAGTTAGTGAGGGTTAGGAAAAATTCTCTAGGCAGGTTTCATATTCTCATAAAGAAAAAAAGATGTCTGCTAAAATAGTATATCAGTATCTTCCCCTGAACCCTACAATAATTTCTCTGGTGAAAATGGGGAGAAGATCTGAGAATGCTTGGCTTGGGGTATAGTTTAGATATTAGGTGGCCCCAAAAAACTCAAGTGTGAGACAATGCGAAAATATTTAGAGGTGAAATGATTGGCTTATAAGAGCCTTAACCCAATCAGTGAATTAATTCCCTGATGGTAATTAGCTCAGAGGTAACTGAAGGTATGTGGAGTGTGGCTGGAGGAGGTGAGTCATTGGGGGGTGTGCCATTGGGGTCTATATTTTGTATTTTGCAAGTGGTGTACCTCTTTCTGCTTCCTGATCATCACATGAGCTATGTTTCTCTGCCACACTCTTCCACCATGATGTTCTGCCTCACCTCAAGCCCTGAGGAATGAAGTTGGCCATCTATGGACTGAGACCTCTGAAACCATGAGCCCCAAAATAAACTTTTCCTCCTTAAAATTGTTCTTGTCAGGTATTTTAGTCACAGCAGCAAAAAAGTTGACTTAAACAGCTCGGTACAGTTCCTTGTAGAAAGAACTTTTTGTTATGGCCAAGAACTGCTTCTAAAAGCAAACATGGATGCCTACTCACTTTTACACATAAGTATGTATTGAAACTAAGATGCCCATTCTGTGAAAGTGTTCTACTCAGCAGATCCAAACTTGTTTTTGAGAGGGCTCTAAATTATTGCAAATCAAGACTTTTGGAAGTCTCACTGTGGTTACAGACATAAGATCATCAAATACAAAGCCAGTGCTCTGCAATCATCAGTCTTATTGATTTGTCTATTCCTCCAGACTCTATGAACTTGGAACAGGGAGAGAGAGGAGCTAGTGACTGAAAATAAAGAGGAGGGGTACCTCGGAAATGACCTTAAATTACAAACTGTGAGGTTTGAGATGCTTTTGAAAAAGTTTATAAGACTCCTTGAGAGCAGAGGAGGATATTACAGTTGTGGAGTAGGCCTTCCCCTTCAAATCCCTGGTTTGAGGTAGAACAATTCATGCCTCAAAATTTCATTTGTGCCCAAGGCACAGATGGTGGGCATGTATGCAATTCAATACTCATCTTGTTCTTGTGGGCTCAGAGGCAATGCTGAATTTCATGACAGAAGAGGCTATGCTGAGTTTAATACTTTGGTTTCAAGACATAGATATATAACTTCTATTCCTCAAAGAGCACTGAGTTGTTTTTTTTTTTTTTTTCCTTTCTGTCTTTTGCTCATTCAGTTTTGTTATTTTCTTCCAACTTCATAAAAATTTTCCAAAGACTATGGAACATTAATATAGAAATAAGCATTATTATCCACTTAAACAAATGTCATTGGTGTTATCTTGTGATGTGTGTTTGTAGCAGCAATTTAGGGACTATAAATGGGAATTGTCATATTTTTATTCACTAGTTAGTTCCTGTATCCCTACTCATCACTCTGTGTGTCCCCAGAAAGAAGGACTTTCATGGTTACTTCTGCTACTTCTGAGGTTTTCCATCCCATAATGTTGGGAAAGGACATTGTGACTCAGCACATTGCAGCATTTTATTTGCTGATCCTGGTCCCTCTGCTTGGCATAACTTTGACCCTTATCATCACATAGCTGGTTCTTCTATATCATTCTATTAAGCTGTTTTGTTTTTTTGAAATATACAAAATTGTCTTTATTCATTTGTTTGCGGTAGTTAAACTGCATGAGAGAAGGGTATCACTCTATACTCAGCCCAGAAGAGTACCTGATAAATATGTGATGAGGAATTGGGACTTCAAAAAGGAATTCCTTTTTTTCTAGTTCAAAATTGTGGTTTGATGGTAAAAAAGGAAAGAAGTCCTGTGCTTTTCCTGCTGTGAACTAGCTCATGGGATATTTGTGGAAAGAAAAGACCTAAGAATAAAATCACTAAGATTACAAAGCAAAAATTGCAAAGACCTAAAAGGAGGGACAAAGAGCATGTGCTGATACAGAAATTCATCTACAGATATTTCAGGTTTAACATGAATAGGATAAACTCATATTTTCAAGGATGTCCATAGGAATGAGGAGACACTACTAATTCTGGAATTTTAGGCACAAACATATTATCATTTGTGTTAGTGGGTCAGAGAGAAATGGGTAGGAGAAGAATTCTCTTAAGAAAAGGAATTTAAAGGTTGAATAGCTCTTGTGATAGAAGCTGCTGTACATGTTTGCAAAGCAGGAAATAAATGAGAATTTGGCTTTTCCAAACTTTCTTCACGAGGTCTCTTGTATGAGGCCCCTAGTGTTATTATTCATAAGTAATTATGAAATAATAATAGTAATAATAATAATCATGAGCAATTACAATAGCAGCTGTTCAATTTCTATACAAAAGAGATCTTGAAAGAGACAAATTGTAGAGGAATTTGTTTTGTGTTCAATCTGCTACAGATGAAATTATTCTCATCTCAGTTGAGAAATCATTTCAGAGAGAATATCAACTGCTGTGCCTTTTTTGGCAGATACTCCAAAATTCCCTTCATAACCTGGCACAAGCTATCCAGAAATGGCCTACACACAGTTGGACAGTTTCACACATCGTGATTTGGAAAACATCTGGAGAGGTTTCTTTGCATGCTCAAGGAGGCCCTGAGTGACAGAATAGCACCCTCACCATAGGCAAGACTCTAGAGTGATGTGCTCTTTGAAAGGTTTAGTAAAATCACTCGCCATGGAAAGTATGGTTCAGACATCATTTATCATAACCTACAGCACAAGTTCAGCCTCCAACACATACTGAACTGGAATTATTTGTCTAGAGTGACAAGAAAGTGGTGATTTGGAGACAGACAGCCCTAGTCTCAAATAAGTCACATTGCATTTCAGAATCTCACTCTTTCCATTTATGGAATGAGGAAAATAGTGCTATGAAGGTTATACTATATATAAATCTCCTGGTGCATAATCAATATTCAGCATGACTGATTGTCATAGCTTCTAATGGTAAAAGTACAAGAATGAAATCATAGTCATCTTTAATCCATTTTCCTTGGGTAGCCATTCATGTTTCTCTAATAAATTGCTATAAAACCCTATTTTTTTTAAAATGACAGACTGTCCGTTCTTTTAAAGTCACTGGTTATGAAGACTGAAATTGATTGGCTGCTTTCCTCTTCTCTGTTTTTTGGCCCAGAAATGAGAGGCCTTGTTTTTCAGCTTCAGTAGATTCCCAGATCCCACTCCTACAAAAAATCAAGGACAAAAGGACAAAGACATGAAATGCACAGCCAAGAAGGTTTGCAAATCCTCTTTTCAGTTCACAGCTAATGACTTAATAATCACTTCAATGATTTGTCGAGTGAATACCAAATATACTTGCATCTTTGAATTGGTTATTCCCAAACTCCCTGCTTTTGCTTTGGCATTTAAGCTACTTCAAACAGCTAGATGAAGGTTTTCTAAGAAATACAAACTGGTGGGATTCAGACTGGTCTGTGATATAATATACTAGAGAGTAGAGGAAGAGTGTTATGGGAAGATTTCCTCAAATATGATTTGGTTTTGTGGAAGGGTTAATACAGTGAGACTAAGGTCACACTTAGTCTCCATACTTTTGCATAGCACCTTTTAATATGCAATGCACTCTCATGTTCCATGCATGGTTTCACTTAATGCTAATACTTGTACCATGATGGAGTGCGTGGAGAATTTTCAGTGCCATGATAACAAATGAATGATGGATCCACAGGGATATTGATATGAATGGCAGCTAATAAGGGGCATATACTAAACTCAAACTCATGTAAAGATAAAACACGCATACCTACTAAGAACCGGGGGCTTTACATATAATATTTCTCAAGTCAGTCATGCCAGAAAGATGGCATTTCCTTCCATTTTGGAGAGGCTAAGACATTTGCCCTTGGTTTATGTCTAAACACTTAGGGAAAGGAATATTCAATGGGCACTGAGGTAACTCACCTAATCAAAGGAAGAGTGAAAACCTGAATACATTGAAGGTAGAATGGAATTGAGCTCAGGCAGAGGAATAGGGGAACTTGAATGGTGTCAAGAGTTTTTCTAGTTCATTTCTGCTTCACTTCTGTGACAGTTTCATTTTCTCTCATTTAAGACAGATTTTTCATGTGATAAGTGTCAGGGTCCCCCGAGACTCCTGCTGTGCCTCAGTTTCACACTAAATGAGAAATTTTCTGTTTTTTTTTTTGTTTGTTTGGTTGGTTGTTGGTTTGTTTGGTTTGTTGTTTGGTTGTTGGTTGGTTTTTTCTTAAATCCTGTTTGGAAAATCCAGGTGAATGATCTCTTAGGTATAGGTGCCCACTAATGCAGAAACTAACTGTAGTCAGTGAAACAGGGACAGCTAATAACATGGAATTTTACCACATCATTGGGATAGATAAAGGAAGAGGTGCTCTATTCTGAGATAAGGGGAGAATGCTAGCAAGACAAAACAACAAAAGGCCATCTCAAGACTGCAGCTTATTAGCCTAGTCATGTACCTTATAAATCATCAGCCTCTCAAATCATGGTTCCCATGTCTATCAAAATAGAGGAAGCCCATTACTTAGAGAAGAAGAGGAGGTAGAGCAAACAAGAGGTGGGTCATGTCACAGGCAACTAAGTTATGGCAATCATTTTTATGGAAGAGGATACAGGACCAGGGAAGTTATTTTTCCACAGTCACAGATCTAGAAAGTGATAGAAGAGAGATGGAACCCAATTGACTGTATCCAGAATCCACATCCACCCCTAAAGTTCTCTTAATGCAAATAAAGAGCAAGAAATCACTAGAAAAAATGGGGCAGAGAAACTGTCTTTCAAGGCTGTCCTGAGACTGACATGATTTGCTGAAGCCACTAGGGTTGTAGGGTCTCTTCTGTTGACCAATTATGTAATCTTGCACAAATGCTCGACATCCTTAAAATGCCTCCTCCACATCAAGAGAATACACCAAATCATCTCAAATACTCCTAGAGTCTATTATACCTTAGACTTGTTTGCATCAACCTCCCAGATAGGTGGCTTAGATTATTATTATTATTTTGTCTATGTGAATCAGAGAGCATGTCCTGCACTCTGAGCTTCCATGTGGCATCACTGGGAGTAGTTAGAGAATCTATGCTCCATGCTTGTGTGTGGCCAGATGCTCAACACCACTGAGATAAAATCAAGAATCACAATTAGGAGATCTCAAAGATGCACACAGGATGAGGCAGAGGAAATCTCTGAGAACATATACCCCGAAGAGACCACAAATGAGTCACTGCATTTTTTTTCTCAAATCATGAGATCATTGAGATTCCTTTACACTTTTTCATGACACCCACACCCATCCACACCCTCCCTGACTCATGCACACTCCAATATCGGTCACTGTGTCCTTGTCTTCTGACCCAAACCCCTAGCTTTGGAAGAGCTTTGTCTCAAATACAGATCCCAAAACGAGGTGCCTCACTCCTAGGCAGCAAGGAGAGGGAGGGCTGCCATGGAAAGACAGTGTTAATGAATCACCTACTGAATAATGCATGTGCCATGTTTGCGAAGTTAATTAACTGACTTACTATTTGAATGATGGTGCTGAGAATTCTTTTTCTTTCAGAAGGGAATGAAGGGGTTGAATAGGAAAACTCTCCCCTAACAGTATCCTCCCTCCCTGCCTTTTGTGTCACCAGGAAGTCACGGCTAATGCTCTGAAGTTGATGAATATATATATCCAATTGCTTTTTAGCTTTGTAATTACAAGGACCTAAAACCCTTGATTTGACTCCTCAATAACTTGGGGCAAAATCCTATTGCCAGCACAAGCAAAGCAATTTCCCCTGTGCCTGTGGGACGGAACAGATCCTGCAGAAGCAGTGGGACAGGAAGGTGATTTTTTTTCCCCTCTTCTCCAGTGTTCTAGTTTGCTGCTCATTTTCCTTTCCCATTTTTAAAAGCTAGCTAGTGAGCAACCAATTGCATGTGCAGAGATTGTTTTCTGATTCCAAAGCCCTGCAAAGGCCAAATTCAAAAAGGAATGGGGACTTATTTCAGCTAAACTCTGGAGAGCGTGGAAATGCAAGAGGTTTTTGTTTTTCTCTTTGTGTGGGTATTATTCACCCTTCTCTGCTATTTCAATGAATTTTAAGGACAGGGTAATGTGTTGATTCTCTTTCACCATTTTACTCAAATGCCATTCACAGACTTTAATTTTGTTCTTGTTTTTTGTTGTTGTTATTGTTGTTGTTGTTTTGCTGATTTTCTTTGTGTAGGATTTTTTGCTGCTATTACTTTTTGTTTATTGGCTTGTTTTTTATAATTTAATCTTCCTTAATTTTTTGCCCTTATGTAATCACTCAATCAACCAAGTTCATATTCATCAAAAATAACTCATCAACCTTCCATAACTGTTTGGCCTACTGACCGTTTACCTTGAAAGTAGTATGTATACTGAATTTTCAGTCCTGAAGCCCTAAACACCTAGAGTTAATTCTGGGAAGTTGTCAGATCTGCAGGAAAGAAAGGCTATCAACTTTGTTCCCCAGGTCTTTATGGCAAGAGTTGCACTACTGATTTATGTTGGGGTTTGATGTAGAGCTATTTGGAAATCTGGAATGTTTCTTAAAAGACTCATATGAGTCTTGGAGCTCAGCTCAGCCAAACTGAAGCCACAAACAGCCCCAAGCTCTGGCAGCTGTGGGTTTCTCCTGCTCTTGTACCAAGAGGTTGTGAGCAATTGACCAGCTATGCTATCCCAGGCCCGGTGGATCTGAGAACAAAAGAAATACTTCATAGAACTATAATCCACAAGCCCCCAAAGTGTGGACATTACACACTTTTCATTCTTGGGGGAAGATGATGTAAGCCAAAGATGAAAAATACCCAAGAAGATAGAAAGGCCAGGTGGAGGGTGGGCATGCTTATCAGAGCTGCACTCACACAGGGTAACAGAGGTCATGTGATGTGGTGCCATCTGAGAAGACAGCCGTTTGCCCTCATTTCACCTTGATTCCCTGAAGTCACCCTGTGGGGGATCTACCTGACATGGTGTCAAAAGCCTGAGGAGATCACCACATGTAGCAAAATTGAAAAAGAAAGGAAAAGGGAAAAGGGCAAGAATAAGGAGGAGGAAGAAGAGGAAGAGTAGAAAGAAGAAGAAAGTATGCAACCCTCCCCCACCACACACACACACCTAGGTGACGAATTCAAACCTCTGAACTTTCACTATTAAGAATGTATACCTAGCAGGGCACAATGGCACATACTTGTGAGCCCAGTGACTCAGGAGGCCAAGACAGGAGGACTGCAAGTCCCAGGCTAGCCTGGGCAATGGAGCAAGATCCTGCCTCAAAACAACAACAACCAAAAATGGGGGTTGAAGGCACTAGGAATGAAGCTTGGTGGTAGAGCAACTACCTAACATTAAGTGAAGCCATGGGTTCAATCCCCAATATCACACACGCACACACACACACACACACACACACACACACACAAACTGTATTCTTTCTGACTCCCAGCCTTCTTGGAGAGGTAGACCCAGGGTCCTTTGTGAAAGTTGTCTGTAACTATGACTCATTTACTCAGGTGGAAGAAATGATGGGACTCTCCTAGGCTCTTAGAAGGACCAAGACTAGGATTGTTTTTGAGCCTGTTGGGTGTCCAGGGAGTAAGATCTAAGGAGACACACACTCTCAGATGAATTAAGAAGAGAGAACAAAAACAACTGACAGAGTTGTATCCAAAATAGTGCCTTTTAGAAAATGAGCTGAGACATTAGAAAGGAAAGGAAAGAAAATGGAGTGACTTGCCCAAGGCACACAGCAAACTCAAAAGACAGTGTAAGATGAAGACTCCTGACTTCCTGTCTAGAGAGCTGTCCTTGGCTCTTTTCATATTCTTTCCAGTCCATGATTTTGTTTGATGCTTTTTAGTGCAGTAATGTTTTATTATCAGTACATCTTTTTTTTTTTTTTTTCTTTTTTCTCTTTTTGGCATAGTTGAACTAGTAATGACTTTGGGTTAGGATAAATAAATTTGTAGCATTAACATGAATTTATGAGACTTTAAAGAAATTATTTGCTATCTTTGAGTTTTAGTTCCATGTCTGCAAAATGAAGATGTGGGGAGGAGGGAAGGAGGGCAGTTGAATCATGAAGAAACAAAGTCAAGGGAGGAATAAGTACTAATGTTCTACATCACAGATAACTACAGATCACAATAAAGTTGTATATATTATACAAAGAATTAGAAGTGCTAGGCGTGGTGGTACATGCCTGTAATCCCAGTGGTTCAGGAGGCTAAGGCAGGAGGATCATGAGTTCAAAGCCAGCCTCAAAAATAGTGAGGCACTAAGCAACTCAGTGAGACCCTGTTTCACTGAAATACAAATAGGGCTGGGGATGTGGCTCAGTGTTGAGTGCCCCTGAGTTCAATACCCAGTACCCTCCCTGCTCCAAAAAAAAGAATTATAGAGGAGATCAAAGGCTCTGCTGGGTAGGAGTTTAGGGACATCAAGAATGCCAAGTCAGGGTACAAGAAAAATTGCTGGAGTATAAGACTGGAGGTGAATCATCAGGTCCCTGATTAAGATAAATACCATTACTATGACAACTCATGCCAGTGAAAGCTTATCACCCATGACAACTCCCACCACAGGTTCAGTATTCTAATTAGGTGAAAATAAAATAACAATTGAGGGTAAAGGGAACTGTATTCTAATTAGGTCTTATAAAGTATCCAATGGAAAAAAGGAGGGGATCTTCAATCAGGTCCATATGGGGAGAGGACCACCTCGCAGCTCAACATATAAGACAAGAATCCCCTGATGGGGCCTGGGGCCTCTCTTCTCTTCTTCCTTTCTCTTTCTTTCTCTTTCTTTTTCTCCCTCTCTGCTCCAAATAAGAAGTATATTTTTTCTACTTCACAGAATGTTATTTTTACCTTCAATAAATCTGTCCTTCCATGTGTCTTGTCACTTCCATGTGTCTTGTTCACATCTTTGTTCAGGACACCAAGCCCCTGGACTCCAACTGGACACCCCACTGGTAACAACTCCAAACCTAAAGAAATAATAAGGAGATAGAAATACCAAGTACCCTGATTTGATCAGTACACATTATAGGTACATATTGAATATTACACTGTATCCACAAGTATGTACAATTATTGTGTTAATTAAAAAGAAAATTAAATTTAAAAATTTAAAAAATGAGATGAGATGATTGATATGAGTTTACTCAGGCATTGATTTGGCAAAATGTATGAAGTACTGTTTATGCCCAGGGTAATGCATAAAATACCAAACAAAACCAATATGGCCCCAGTTTTTAGTCTTGTGAAAGAAACAAATAAATAAACAAAAGCTTTTAATACCATAGACATTAATGAACCTTTCAGAAATTGTTTTTAAAGGAGTAGACTATCATTACCATTTGTGAATTTACTCTTTCTTAGTGTAGGGGTGCTAGAATTAGTTGGTACAAGGGATTATTTCTCCTTTATGCATAGGTTTTCGTTTTTTTCCAGTGGATTAACTCAGCTTTAAATCCCACCAGGCAGACACTAGAGTTTATTGAATGGCTAATACGATTTCATAAATTCCCTTACACAAAGACTACAATGAGTCATGTTTTGAAAAGTGCCTGAAGATGGATTTATGCCACATGACAGTCATGATGGCTCATTTGCAGTAGCTACACAGACTGTTGGGTAAATAATACAAGTTATATAAATCATATCTATGCTGCGTTTACACAATAGACCATAACTACTCCAGAGGAGACCAAACAATCTGATACAAAAGTGGTTTATAAATGATGTAAATACAGTACAAGTTTAAGTTAATCAAATGAAGCCACCCTCAAGGAAGACAGGTTTGTCAGGGAGGCCTAAGGAGATAAGATAAAGGAAATATGTGCCTTTGGTAAAAGTTATGCAGGTTGTCTCCTAGCTTGCAAATAAGTGGAGTCAATTAAGTCCCGTAACACAAAGGGGAAGAAGGACTGGGGATGTAGCTCAGTGGTAGAACACTTGCTTGGGATTCATTCCCCAACACCGTGAAGGAAAAAAAAATAAAAAATAAAAACAAGAAGGAAAGGCAGGGGGTGCCAGGAAGCAAGCAAGCAGTGTGGGGAGAGTCAGATAATTTTTAAAAATATATAGGGGTACTTTACAGAAACCAAAACTCAGAATTTAACAAGATTTTAAAGAGGAACTGGGATTAGGAGAGGGAATTTTACAAAAACCCAGAAAGTTCCTCATTTTTCTCTCTTTTCCCCTCAAACTTCATTCTACTGTCTTTTCAAAATTGGTCTTCTCTATTTACTTTTTTTGTTTGTGTGGCCTCATAATTTTTGAGTTTCTCTGTTCTGTTCCAGACACATGTGGGGCTGCAACCTGCCTCTTGGTCTCAGCCCTAAGGTCCACCTAGGGAGAGTCTCATGGTTCATGGATCCACCTACCCACAACCCACTGGGTTAGGAGAGAGGTGGGAGCATACGTAAGGATCGCACTGACTGAGTGCATGCCTAATGTGTAAGGACAGAGTTCTCAGAGAGCACATGGCTTAGACTGGGGAGATAGCCAAATAAGTCTTCCAGAGGTGCTGCCACCTTGATAGGACTCCAAGGCAGAGGAATACATTGAGAACAGACTCAGGAGGTGCAGAGCTACTGTGGAGACAGCCCACTCCTTTCCACATCTGGGAGAAGGAAAGGCTAATACAATCTGCTGGAATGTTGTCTGGATTTACCTTATCATTTTCAGTTCTAATGAAGTACTCATGATTTGGCAGAATGCATTGAAACACAAATAATAACCCTCCAATCTGATCCTAATCAAGTCTAAACATGAGAAGCTCAGGTGTGTGTGTGTGTGTGTGTGTGTTTGTGTGTAGGTATATGCATGTGTGTGTATAAGCAATGCATGTGGGTATGCACATGTGTGTGTTTCCCTTGGTGTTTCCTGCACATAGAAGGAAAGAGTGCGGGCAGGTGCTGGGGATGTGGTGTTTCCAAATTTCCATGCTGTCACTGTAGTGTCCAGAGCAGAAACCTGTGAATATACTAGGCATTTGGTAAGTACCATGGAGTGAACATGGAGTTATCATCACAAATTTAACCTTATTGTTTATAGAACTTTCTACCCTAACCCTAAGGGCCTCAGTTCATGTAACTTTGGCTAGTTTCTGATTTGCCAGAAAGAATAATTGCAGATGATTTTCATAATAACAGTATTGAAATGTTTCTTTGAATGGACAGCACATGTACTTGTTCATCCCACATCCTGGATGGTGGCCCTCATTCCTGGGGTGCTTTCCTTTTCTTGTCCCTCTCCTCATCCCTGTTTTCACTGCCAATGACTCCCATAAGCCTGGAAAAATCCTTACGTGTCACCTCACTAGTGCAGTTTGTACTTAACACGTGATTTCCCTTATGAAGTGATCAGACATGCATGGACGTAGATGAGGAGGCATCTGTGGAGCGTTCGGGGAACTGCTTGTCTGCACTAGTCTTTGCGTTACCATCATCTACCCAATTCAGTGTCAGAAATGCAAATCCATACTGTCATTATATTTTAGAGGTTTTCTTTCTATTTTGTGTTTTAAAAGAAGTTTAAAAGGGGGTAAAAAAAATATGCCCATAATTCCATCAAGCAGAGATCATTAATGTTAACCTTTTGGGTTCATTTCCTTTCAGTTATATTTATTGATAAATTAGTTTAGTTTGGGTCTATATTGTATTTTCAATACCATACACTGCTTTTATCTGAGTGCTAAATATCCCCATAAATAATATCTCAGTTTTGGAATCTGGGTCTCTCTATGTTGTGTAAGTTGGCCTCCAACTTTTGGGCTCAAGGAGTCCTCTACTTCAGCCTCTCAAGTAAATGGAACTACAGGTGCACTCACCATGCTTGGGTCCTCACAAATAAATGTGCTAAGGGCTAAAACACACGATTTTGTATGCATATTACACCATTTCCTTAATTACATCTCTTTTTTTATATTTCGTGTCACAGTCCTTTTGGGCTGCTGTAACAAAACACCACAAACTATGTAGCTACAAACAGCAGAAAGTTACTTTTCAGACTCTGGGAAGCTTTTTGCTAGTGAAAACTTCCATTTTCATTCCTGCACGATGCCTTTTTGCTATGCCATCACATCGGGAAGGGAGGAAGGCTCTTTGTGGGACTTCTTTTATAAAGGTGCTAATCCCCTCAATGAGGACTCCACCTTCATGACTTAAACACATCCCAAAGACCCCACCTCCTAATATCATCACTTGGGGTTTAGGATTCCAAATAGAACCTTGGGGGTACCCCAATATTCTGGCCATAACCTTTAGGGTACTTGACATTATTTTAATATGTAGTAACAAGTTACCCTTTAGACATATATGCTACTAATTAATTTTCCAATAGGTTCATGTAAGTGTCCTCTGGGACAAATAAATCCTTCATGAATGTTGAATACTTATTTCTTTGATTATAAATTTTATAGATAAATGTCAGGCACTCATTATAATTTTTTCCTTATATTGATTTAATTTATTTAACTGTTATATTTCATGTGTTAGTTCATACCTATTTATATCTATATTCCCAACTTGGGGTTGTTTATTTATATACTATTTTCTTAGGCTTACATAGGTTTTTGTTTTTGTTTTTCCTTTGAGACAGTGACAGGGTGTTACTGTTGCCCAGGCTGCTCTCCAACTTCTGGACTCCGGTATCCTTCTGCCTCAGCCTCCTGAGGTTCGAGGATACAGGCATATACCTCCACGTCAGGATACCATTTTTAATAAATGATTTTTTTTCAAGTTTGACTTTCACCTCTTAAGTTTAAGCAATTATGTTTGGTCTTAGATGTCTTTGGTCATTTATATAATCATATCCATCAGTATGTACATTTGTAATTTTTTCCAGTTATTCTAGGTACAGAACAAAATTCTTGATCTGAAAAGATTTAAAAATATACTTCTACATTTTACTCTAGTCTTAACAGAATTTTCTTCTTAACAGTTAACTATTTCACATATGTAGTATGCAGTGAATATAAACCTCTTTTCTTCCCTTAACAATAGGCCATGTTTTCTTGCACTGATGGTTAAATCAGCCTTTCCCGAAGTTCATTCCTTGGAATACTTAATTTATAAGTTTCTTCTCTAAAAGGAGAATGGAGTGGAAGAAAAAGAAAAAAGGAGGAGGAGGGAGACGGGAGGAAACAGAAGAGAAGAAGGAGGAAAAGGAAGTATTCTGTGGTCAAATCACCTCATCAACTGCTAATACTCTTGTGTTTTTTATAAAGGACAGAGCTTATTAATACATTTTAGGCTCTAAGTGGTCTTGTAATAAATCATCCTATTTAACAGTTTAATCCTGTCCTTTTCCAAACTCATTTTTAAGGCATTCCTCCAGAAATGAAAGGCAATGGGGAAATAATACCAAGTAGATCCCTGAAGAACACACATTCTTTCAGGCTCCATTAACTCAATTCAAGGCATGGAAGGATGGAGACAGCAGGCAATGTTTAGTCCAAATACTGACCCCCTGCCAGGCACATCAAACATCATTTTGGCTGTAGATCATCCTATAAATTGGTTTCTTTCCATATGTCCATTTAAAAGAGATATTGTCACATTTAGGGAACTTAAATACCTAATCCAAAGTGACACAGTAGTAAATGCTGCTATAATCTGAACTCAAGTCAGAATTTCTCCATGGCTGATATTTGTCCCCCTGATAAACTTCTGTTCTGTTATAAAAGTGAGGGCCCTTGAACCTCTGATAAGATGGAATACAGTTCTGCCTCTGGGATGTTCCAATCATGAAGCATCTCCTAAGACGTTTACGGGAAATTGAGTGATTATTCAAAAGTCTTTCCTTTCCAAATAGCGATTCCTGCCCATCCCCCATCTCAACTTTTAAATTAAAAAAAGTCTTCCTTTCATTATAAATTCTTGACCTCAAATATAGAGGCAGAATAAGAACCTGAGGCTCTTTATTAGATCATATAAATACAGAACTGACTTAGTGCATTCTGGGTACATCATTATCAACCTTGGAGTTAATTGCTGGATAAAGTCCACCAGATGCAGAGAAAGAGAAAAGCCACATCACAGTCTGGAGGGAGGCAGATGTTATGTCTGTAAGCAATTTCCTACTCTGTATCTGACAGATGAACTCCAAGTTCAGTGATTAACACAGCATCTTATCCAATCTGAAAAGTTAGGAGTAGGATTCAAGATGGGTAAAAAGTTTAAAGAAAAGAAGAAGAGACTGGAAAAAGGTGTAAGCTGTGATCAGATTATTTCACCACATTTTAAACTGAGATTGGGATTGTGGAGTGGAAGTGGCTATTTTTTAATTCATTTTAAGCTTTAAGCAATGCTCCAAGTTCAATGGGATGCATTTGATAGGTGCTCAAAAAAAAAAAAGTCTCTAAGCAGTTAAAAAGCTTTATAAGAGTCAGGAGTTGGAAACAAATAAAAGAAATTAAAACACTTTATTTTGCAGATAGACAAGCAGAAGCATCCCAAGCAGATGGATTTCCCAGTGTTTTTGCAAAAAAGGATTGACAGTGCTTTGGAAAAAACAATTGTTTATATTCTATACCCCAAGATGAATAATAGAAAATATGAAAATAGTCCTTTCACACAGACATTCATTTGTACAGAGACACAAAAGAGTGCAGAACTGGTACCCCATTAGCAGTGGAGTCCAGACAGCAGACAAACGTAGGAGAAAGTTCATCATTCAGTGCCTTCTCCAACTAGAGTGACCCCTGAGAATGATCGTTCTGTGCTGTTTATGTTCTAGACAGAAGAGGGACTTTCCGTAGTCCTAAAATAAAGTTGATGCAGGGGATTTCTTGCCCTTAGTCTAAAAAAGGATTTTAGTCCTTTCTCAAGGCAGATGACCTAGCAAGTTTTGTGGATGTCTCTTCCCTTCCTGGCACTTAGTGTGAAGAGGTTTTCTGGAGGAGCTAGGGACCCTTGGAGGTGTTAGGTTTCATTTTAAGTAACAGGGACTTTGTCAACAGATAGGTTCAGGCTGGAAGTTCAGTTCTACCACTTCCTAGTTCCATAAGGTTAATAAACAACCTAACTATTGCATCCAAGACTCAGTCTCACTTAGTCTTTGATGAGGACAGCAATGGTGCCTGCCATGCAGTGGTTTAATGGCACTAGAGAGGTATTATATGAAGGAAGTAGGCACAGTACTGCCTCTAAAAAAAAAAAAAAAAAAAAAAAAAAAAAGAAATCTTATTTCTTCCTTTCTTTATTGATAACACTTTTGTCTTTATCTCCTCAAAGTGATATCAGTCAGGAAGACACAAGATGTTTCTCAGGATTTCTTGACCCTTATTTAACAGATATGAGTTAAAAGATATTTAAAAGAATAAACCATAGACAGTCATCATGGACTCAGGGCAGTAATGTTCATATTAACTCTATATCTTAATGTTACCCAAGAGTCAGGGTGGGTGTACATTCTCTTGAGAGATTAGAAATAATTACAGTGAGTTAAATAGGAATATGATCTGCCTCTCTCTAGCTTCTTTTTCCTACTCCCCCTCAGCTTTAGTCTGCCCAGGCTGGCTACTGGGACAAAACACCGTCTAGTGAGCAAGTTAAATAATAGGCATTTATTTCTCCTGTGTTTAGAGCCTGAAAAGTCCAAGATCAAGATACCAGCAGATTTGGTACTTGGTGAGGTGTCATTTCCTATCTTGGTCTCTTCCTTTTCCTATAAAGTTGCTAATCAAATCAAGGGAATCTCATCTCAAGATCTCATCTAGATATAACTACCTCCTAAATACATCCCCTCCTATGTTGTCCTATTTGTGATTAGGGATTCAACATATGAACTTGGGAAGGACATAAACATTCAGTCCATACAGCCTTCCTGTTCCCTCATCATTCCACTCCCGACTGTTCCTTCTTGATGTTTGAGTTCTATTTAGCTAGCAAAACCCATTCCCACAGCAAGAGTGACTTGACTGATAGTCCAACAGGAATAATTTTTGCATGTGATTTAGTAGCCTTAATAAACTACAAGAATCTAGAACTATTATCTAATTGTCAGCAGAGAAAATATTCTAGTCAAAATTATTGCTTTGCTCTAATGATATATACCTACTGCTATGATTTGGTTTAAGTGAGTAGCTGTCAAAGGTCCATATTTCAAATACTTGGTCCCCAGAGTAACAGTATTTGGACTTCCTATGGACCTTTAGGAAGTGGTGCCTAATGGGAGCTTTGAGATACTGGAGCATGCCCTTGAAGGAGGTTGAGATCCCTGATCCCATCTTGTCTTCTCTTTACTTCTCTGCTGATGAGGCAAGTGGTTTGTTCCACCATTCTCTCCCACCATGATGAACCACCTCACCACAGGCTCCAAGCAATGGGGTCATTTGATAATGGACTAGAATCTCCAAAATCATGAGTCAAAATAACCTTTTGTCTTTATCGACTGATGGTCTCAGGCATTTCATTATGGTGATAGAAAGTTGACTAATAAAACTAGCACATCTACAGAGCAAGTCAACAAGTCTAGAAGTATATTTTACAAATTTTACACTACAGAGAAGACATCAGGAAACTATTTCTATGAAGGTTCACATAGTAAATATTTTAGGTTTTGTGGCCATACAGTCTTTATTCCAACTATTCAACTCTGCCAGTATAATACCAAAAGAAGTCATAGCAAATACATAACCACACGAATATAGCTGTATTACAATAAAACTCATTCAAGCACAAGCTTGAATTTCATATAATTTAACATGTCCAAAATATTACTTCTCTTTTAACAGTTTTAATCCATTTAAATATGCAAAAAAACAGTCTTAGGTCGAGGACCTAAAAAGATAGCCAATAAGCTATCCCTGGTCTATAGAATCCCATTGGCCAAATCCTGCTCTGCAGACCATGCCATGCTAACAAAGCCTCAGAAAACATTGAGGTGGATACTGCCAAATATGATTCATATTCAACCATGTATGCCCCAGGTTAGAAGTGACCTTGAATACTGGGTTGAGAAAATCAGAATATTGCCTTCCCATTATAAATGGAAGATTGAACAGACCAGTGACAGCTGCACACTCAAAAAACACAAATGAATGACATAATTTAAGAAACAAAACCAACCACAGGGACACACACACACACACACACACACGCACAGACACAGAAAATTTTAAAAAAAGAAAAAAACTTTAGAAATAGAAAAGGAGACTAATAAGTGGTTACTAAATGAACATAAGAGAGCAGAATCCTAAAATTACTTGGGGAAAATAAGCAACAACCCAATTTATGTGGTAGAATCCAAACAACCTATATGATTGACATATTCTGTGGGAAAAGAGTTGATAAGAGCAAGATTTATTGAAAGTTTATTTAAAATAAATTGATCTCCTCAATCTCAACTTTTCTTTGGAAGGTAATGGAAAATTTATTCTTTAAGGGATCAGACTGCCAGACACAGGCAACCAGGATTAGACCCTAGAGGTGGCAGACTGGGAGACCCGGACAATGTGGACCAGTACAAAAGAAAAGTTCCAACCTCAAGTGATTTCCACAGGATGGCTATCTCCCTGATCACATTGCAATTTTCAGAACTTTCACTTCCTACCAAAATTTCAATCTTTCTCTTTCTGGGGTTAACTAATGGCAGATATAAGTGGCAGCTGAGAAGAAATTCCCCCATTCTAAGTAGCCCACACCAGTAAATCCTGATTTAAGAGGACTGGAATGGAATGCTATTTTTATACTATAGTTATGATCATTCTGCCTATGTGCAAATTGCATTCATTCATTCATTCTTGAAAGCTAATTTATCCAAGAACAATAAACCATCTGTCACACATACTAGAAATATTCATGTTATGAAAAGTGCTGTCTCTCGGCTTGATCAAGCTACATGAAAATACGGCTGGAGATCAAAGGGCCACTTTCTGCTGTAAGAATGTACCTTCAGAGCAATCAGAAACACAGACCCATCTACTCTTTACATCTCTTCCTGTAATCAGGCCTATTGAGGATCCCATATTAGCTTAGTGAGCATTGAAATAAAATGAAGAGTGTTTAATTGAACGCATCAAAGTCCCTGGCTGGGTTGTAATCATTGTGCCGCTGCGTGGTCATTTCATTGGAAATGTGAAAACTTGGAAATCTGCTGCAGTCTGTATCATCTGTACCCCACATGTCCCTCTTTACTGCTCCTCTCATTTGGCAAATGGATAGTGGGAGAGATACCTGTGCTTGAGAGGTTAAGTTGGGGAGTGTGGCAGCAATAAGCACCAGGAAATGGTTATTATTGTCCTCATTTTATAGGGAAGGAGACTGGGGTATGGTGTTAGGTAACTTGCCCAGGTCTCCCATCTGGTGTAAGAAATGTGGCTGGGGCATCTGCAGAGCTTGAGCTCCTACTGTTTACCATGATGCAATTCCCTCAGTGGACATGTGAAGATGAACCCTGCTAACCCCAGCCTCCTATACCCCTGAGTGAAAATGCTTTGTCACATCCCATCCTCAGTACTACTCAGTCCTGCAGTCTCATGTCACCATACTTTCTTTGTCATCAGGAGGAATATAGTCTAATAACAGAGTTTGGCATCTGCTTCTGCAGACTCATCCCTATTCAAAACTTATCCCAATTGTTAAGTTACAGAATTTGTTAATTATAAGAACACATTGTTGCCTATTTTTAAATTTGCCCTTGAGCTGAATTAAATTCACTTGTATTCAATCACCCAAACCTTGGTAATGGAGTTGAGATGTTGTTACAGTTAAGTAATAGAAAACTTGAATTCTTCCTCAATTCTGGCTCTGAGTGGTCTTGGGTCCCTTAACCTCCTGCAGCACAGGGCACATTTGAAGCCTTTTGACATTGATAGTGAGTGGGTAAGATCCATGGGGTTTAGTCTATGCTTCTCTAACCTCAACCAATATCACTTTCCTCTTACCCAATTCCCTACACCTTAGGAACTTTGAGTTCCTTGCTATTTACTACTCAATGTGCCTGAGGACCTTTGTATGTACTTTTTATCTGTGTGTGTATGTCACCTAATAATCATGAAAATAAGTTTTCTGATTTATTACTAAAACTATGCCTAGAATTTGGTAGTTGCTTCAAATTCATTAGTCAGATGAACTTTGAATAATTAGTATGTCTGGAAATGATGAATCTTTGTAACCCTTATCCTTAGAACCAATTCTTAGATTCCTATTATGGTATTACTTTCTATAATACCAAATATTAAACACAGCCTGCCAAGATAAAGCTTAAAAGGATTTCTAGAGGGGAGAAAAGAGATTCCTTGGGACACTTTTTGTTATTTTCTAATAATACAATGAGACATTCATTATGTGAAGGTTTTTTTTTTTTTTTGTCCTATGTCTTATTAACAACTAATTTTCCCTTAATGATAAAAATTAATAATCAGAGCAGCATTCTGTTTTTCCTTTGTGCAAAGTATTAGGATATAAATGAATATATGGTGTGTCCCATGTATTGTTCATAACAAGTATGTAGGACAAGCTTAGATTTATTAAATAATGTACCTGAAGACCCAAAGCTAATATATGGAAGATCCCATAGGTATTTGAACCCGAGTATCAAGTTTGAAAGGCCCAGTTCTTTTTGTCCCATGCTTTGATGATATCTGATATCCTGCAGTCATGTGAATAACTTTTCCACCATCAAAAGTCAGGGTGTTTCCACTTTCCCATTAACAGGAGAATCCATGGATCTGTTATGTGCATTCACAAACTGGAATTACTATACAGAGGTGAAATGCAACAAGCTTTTGCTAAAAATGGGATAAATCTCACAGGTGTTATGCCGAATGAAAGAAACCAGAGCTAGAAGACTCCACAGTGAGTGATTCAATGACAGGCAGAGAAAAATGATGCTCATAAATTCTGGGACTGTGAAGAGACCAGAGGGAAACCTGTGGGTGCTGGGAATGTTCTGTCTTGGCATGTATACACACGACTGTTCACACAAGTAAAAATCTCAAGATGGACATTTACGGTTTGTGCACTTTACTACGTACAATGTTCTGCTTTAATAGAGAATCAAAACTGAATGAAAATTTAAAACCTAAAACGTCAAGGTATTTATAGGATCAATAGGATAGAGCAGTTGGAATCCTAATGGCTTGGGGACTTGAGGTGTGGTGCCTCTAGTTACAGAAAACACAGCAGACTATCAGGATGGGAGTTCACAATTGTCTTGGTGGCTGACAGCTGGCAGGAACTAACCTCTGCCATCTGCCTGAAACCACCTCAAAAAAAAAAAAAAAGCTGAGCAATATAAAAATTTAGGGAAGTGTTTTGCTTTTCCTTGTCTACTTTGCTTCAGACTCACTTCTAGAATTTAACAAAGCACATTCGTCTCAGTTCTGGCTTCTCTCCTAACCCCCGCTACTTTCTATCAAACAGCAAGGGAAAGAGAAAAGGTGCCCATCTAGTATGAATCATGTTTGGCAAGGGACTAGACATGTTTTCAGGCTGTTTGTCCTGGGAATTCTCTTACATTAAAAAGATTACAGGGAAGAGAGAAGGTGTTTTGCTTTTTTAAACAGCAAGTCATGAAGATGTCAGGCTATTTAGACAGGGAAACATTTGAGTCTGGGTTGCATTCATCTTTATTAGAGAAAAGGAAAGGAGCGAGGGGAAGGGAAGGAAGAGAGAGGAAGAAGAAAGCAAGGAAGTAAGAAGGGAGAGAGAGAAAGAAAGGGGGGGAGGAAGAAAAGAAAGAAAGAAAGAAAGAAAGAAAGAAAGAAAGAAAGAAAGAAAGAAAGAAAGAAAGAAAGAAAGAAAGAAAGAAAGAGAAAGAGAAGGAAGGAAAGAAAGAAAGAAAGAAAGAAAGAAAGAAAGAGAAAGAGAAGGAAGGAAAGAAAGAAAGAAAGAGAAAGAGAAGGAAGGAAAGAAAGAAAGAAAGGAAGAAAGAGAAGGAAGGAAGGAAGGAAGGAAGGAAGGAAGGAAGGAAGGAAGGAAGGAAGGAAGGAAGGAAAGAGAAGGAAAGAAAGAAAGAAAGAAAGAAAGAAAGAAAGAAAGAAAGAAAGAAAGAAAGAAAGAAAGAAAGAAAAAGAAAGAAAGGAAGAAAGAAAGAAAGACTCACTCCATGAGAAGGAATGGGAGGTCTGAATTGCTGGGAAGAGCACCTGTACTTGAGCAGGAAGGAAGTGGCAAAGGACAGCCAACACAAAAATGACTTCAACACAAAAATGACTTCAACACAGAAATGACTTCAGATTCAAAGAGGAAAATTTCAGATAGGTGACTTCTTGAAAAACTTTGATAAGTGACATTTCTACTAATATCAAATCAAAGAAAAAGATCAGTTTCCCTGGTGAACCGGGCTGAGCAAATCCTGCCTCTGGATGCATTGGCATGCCTAGCACATGAAGTCATCCGGGGAGTCTGAAGAAAGTTATGTGTCCATGGCCGAGGCGTGTTTATGGAAAAATTAGTTTTTGGGGTTTGGCTTTGCTTAAGCACAGAGCCTTCTGGGCTGCGGGTGCATTGGTTATTCTTCACAAAGTAGCTCTTGTCCTCCAGAGCAAGTGTCCTGATTTTAGGCCTCAGCCTGGAACTGCAAGGTTTGGCCTATCGGTTTTCTTCATTTCCTGTGGGCTTGGCCACCACCCCTGTGTCAAGGGCTGCTTTTAAAACTACACCCTCAGTTCACTCAGACGCTGGTACTTCATCCATGCGGGGAAGCCAAGAAACACATGAAGTGTATCTGGGCTGGAAGCAGAAAGTGTGGCAAGAACCCATGTAGCTGTTTTGCAGCATAACTGGGCTCATTCATAGCCCTGGCCACAGACAAGGACATCCCGTAAAAGTACTGAGTTGCCACTCTCCTCTCTGAGAAATAGTCTGAGCTTTTAGGACTCAAGAGACCACATGACAAGATGACTCTTCAAGTTTGCTCCCATATGCATTCCTATTCCCCATGTTATTCTCTATCTGAAGAAACTAATTACTGAATGCCATTTTCTGTGTTCGTCAAGAGCATTATGTCAAACTAGAACAAGAAGATATGAAAACTGATAAAGTCCTTTAATTACATTTCTCTGTCCCATCTTTGTGCAGGGCTCAGCATTTCCAGAATAAACTTGATGTGATGCTGGGGTATTTGAGGGAATTTGGAAAACAAAAGAATGAACTAAAAAAAAAAAAAAATTTTTTTTTGAAAAAAAATTCTCATCAGGAATGATGAGAGGGGTGGTGGCCAGAGGGACTTTTGAGTGCGTATCAAACATACCTTCTAATTTCTGGTCTCTTTTTCCTCTCTTCTTATCTTGGAACATTTTTTACATTCTTCACAGTATGTATGGTTAAAAGAAGAAAAAAAAAACTGTAAGGAAACTTCTGTTGCCCTCTGACCCTTTCTTTGGTCTCTATAGGTTTGTAAATAACAGGAAATATTTTTAGGGCTGGGAATGAGAAAGAAGGGTGGAGGAGTTTTCGTTGTAGCTGGAGTGGGAAGTGAGTTGAGTATCTCACAACTCCTGGGGGATACATCTTGATGGCCTTTCTCCATTACACTCACTCAGTAAGGAGGACTGGGGGACTGGGGTGTAGTTCAGTGGCAGAGTGCTTGCCTAGCATGCACAAGGCCCTGAGGACCTGTGTTTCCACCCCAACACCACACACACACACACACACACACACACACACACACACACACACAACATTTGAAAAGAGGGGAAAAGTCTGAGAAAGGGCAAGTGTCTCCCTTCCCTGGATTTGAAGCTAAACGAAGTGAATAAAAATATCTCTTGTCCAGTGAGGTCCACAGTGTTTGTAGAATCTGGGAGGCCTGGCAAGGGGCATGCAGGGGACAAAGCACAGTAGACATCCATGTTGCCTGCTTCAATTCCATCCTCTATTTACTTTGACACTGCACAATATCTTTTCAGTACTGGAAGCACTTCAGGAGTCCCAGTATGTCTTAAAGACAAAAGTGTCTATAAACTAACAAAGACTAACTTTAATTAAGAAGATTTTAGCATCCTTGAGATGCTAAAGTGAAGTATATGGGGCACGTCCATAGCATGAGTCCATCTTATATCAGAGGTATTTCTTTCCGGCTGCAACTAACACAAGCCAGAATGACCTTCCCCCAGCCAGCACTGCACATCCTTCCAAGAGTACATCTTCCTGATGCAACTCCATAGCCATCCATTTTGAGAAGATAGTGAAAAGGAACATTATTAAACAAGATGCTGTGCCACGTGGTCTCTGGGCTATCTTTACCCATCTTTTCTTTCTCAGAGTAACTTGGGATTTTTTTTCTGCATCTCTTCACAAGCAATGAAGAATCTCAGTTTTACTGGATACTTTGACTTTGGGATCATCCTTCAGAATCAAATACATAGATCTAACAACCAATGTTTAGAATGAAACACTTTAGGATTTGGGGAAGATAAATTAAGCTATAGATCTAAGTCACAAATCTATCCTGAATGTTGGACGGTTATAACTTTCCTAAACTATAACCATCAATGACCCCTACCTATTGTGACAAAATGAAACACTAACCCACATTTCCTAATGCCTCTGGAAAACAACCAAAAGAATTAAGATTTATTAAAACAAATAAAACAAAAAAACTAAAGACAGGGAGAGAGGTTGTTACAACAGGATTGTTTTTGTTCAGTACATGGGACCCACGTCCTGGAAAGCTCTATCATTGCTATCTTGACCCCTGAAGTCACATATTTGTGCTACGATCCTGAGGCTGTCACCCACTCCTGAGTGACAGCAGTGCTTCTCATGTTAGGCACCAGGCCACCAAAGACCTGCAGTTCAAAACGTAAGTGAGACACAGTTACATATGGTCCAAATGGACAGAGATACAAATAACTAAGTTCTGTGACATTGGGGACAGTTGAGAGGGGCCCAGACAGCAGAACGGAGCTGGGAGCAGGTGCAGATACCACAGAGCAGTGAGAACTCTATCTGGGAGACATTGTGGAAGTGAAGGGTCTGGCATACTGAGTCCAGGTTCAAGGCCCAGCTCTGCCCCAATCATCTGCCTGACTTTGGAGAAGCTCTGTAAGCTCTCCAGGGCTCAGTTTCCTCCTTTGTCAAATCAAAATGCAGTATATAAAAATTAAAGAAAAAAATTTTTTAAAAGACAAAAAAAAAAAAGGGGGAGGGGGGATAAAGAGATATTGGCCTTGCCAGCTGACTCTGGGGAGTAGATATTCAAAGCAAACATCCCAGCCACTTGTATGAAAGTGCTTGGTAAATGTTTACCATCATTATGATTTGGGACACAGAGGAATAAGGCCTCTGTAGGCAGATGAGCAACCAAGAACAACTGAAGGAACATTCCATTCATGAAGAGTCTTCCCTGTCTATCAATTGTTAGGTCAGGTTTCTATCTAATTCTGGCTGCCTCATTTATAAGTCAGATATTCTTTAGTGAGATCTTAACCTCTCTGGGCCTTCGTTTCCATATCTATAAATTATGAATAAAGTCTCTTCACATGAATGAAAATGATGGTGATCTGTAAACTCTAAAGTCTCACAAACAGAAGAGAATAGAGACTGTCCCCAATGCAGGAAGCCACTCTGATGAAGAAAGGATGAGAAGGCAGAAATTCTGCCCACTTTTTATTTTTATTTTATTTTTTGTTACCAGGAGTTGAACCCAGGGGTGTTTAACCACTGAGCAACATCTCCAACCCTTTTTTGTGTCTTCTTTAGAAAGCAAGCATCTCACTGAGTTGATTAGGGCCTCGCTAATTTGCTGAGGCTGGCTTTGAACTCATGATCCTCCTGCCTCAGCCTCCCAAGCAGCTAGAATCACAGGCATGTACCACCACTGTGCCTGTCCTGCTGCCCACTTTTGAAAAAGGCAAATTATTTCTCTGAGCCTCTGTTTTCTTTTTTGTGTCTTCTTTAGAAAGCAAGCATCTCACTGAGTTGATTAGGGCCTCGCTAATTTGCTGAGGCTGGCTTTGAACTCATGATCCTCCTGCCTCAGCCTCCCAAGCAGCTAGAATCACAGGCATGTACCACCACTGTGCCTGTCCTGCTGCCCACTTTTGAAAAAGGCAAATTATTTCTCTGAGCCTCTGTTTTCTTATCTGAAAAATTAGTTGAATCATGTTCATTACATATGCATCTCATCTGAACTCAAAGAGGTTATTTATGCAAAGCAGGTGCCCTACTGCTGACCCATAGAAGAAGCAGTAAATCTTCATTTCCTTCCTTCTTTTCCTTCCTTTCCTCCCCAACTTTGTGAAATTACCTGGAACTTAAATTCAGGAAGAGCTGGTGCCTGAAGGGCATTATATCCTGTGTTCCCACGCTGCCAGTGGAAGCCACTCCTCACCAAGGTCAGAAGAGACATGGGGAGGGACTGCAAAGGCGGGCTTTCCAGGCTGCACAAATGTATTTTGCCTTTGGCAATGTCTGTTGAAAGTTGACAGGAGACTGCACAATGATGTCCCTGAGGTCAGCCTCACATGGCTCTCCCATGGAGAAGTGTTGTGCAGGGTTCCTGTAACCGGCAGCTGCAATTGATTCCAAATATATCTGCCTTTCACAGAAGTGCAAGCTGCACACAAGAGGAATAGAGATGAAATCAAATGCCCTCCTGGGAACATGGGAAAGGAAGCCAGAGCATGTGCTGTCCCCAGCCTGGTGGGCTATAAGACACGCCCTCTATCCCTGCAGGTGCACACTCTGTACCAAGGTGAACACAGAGGGGTCAAGGAAGACAATACCCAGAATTAGATTGAGTCAGACCATGTCTCTCTTCTGGCTTGACCTGTGGCTTCTCATTTCTACTAAGGGGCTAGATTAGGACACGAGGGGCATATTTCTTCCCTGAGAAACAAACAAACAAACAAACAAACAAACAAACAAACAAAAAAGATGGGATAGAAGTGAAAAGAACACTAATTGTTCTTATCCAATTATTTTGTGCTTTGAGCAATGTAGGGCTCTGAGATTTCTCCATTGGAAACCAAAAGGTTTTTTTTTTTGTTTTGTTTTGTTTTGTTTTTATTTTATTTTATTTTATTTTTTATTGTAAACAAATGGGATACATGTTGTTTCTCTGTTTGTACATGGCGTAAAGGCATAGCATTTGTGTAATCATAAATTTACATAGAGTAATGTTGTTTGATTCATTCTGTTATTTTTTCCCTTCCCCCCCACCCCTCCTACCCCTCTTGACCCTCTATACAGTACTTCCTTCCAAGAGGTTTTGATTAGATATTTAAGGTCCCCTCTAAGCACTTCTTTTCTAGGATTCTGTTATATGTAAATCTCAGATGTTCTTTATACTCTCGAGGAAATAGGATCTCAATCATGGGGAAATATTCAAATTAACAGCTACTATAAGCATGAATAGCTCTTTGGTCATTTTTTAAAAGTTAGATTGTGCTCCAATCTAAAGAACAGTGGAACTAAGTTAATTTGCATGATGAGATTGAGCAGCTCTTGGGGTGGTCTTCCAGACCTCCTTTGGAAACATGGGATTTGAGAGTGTGAATAAGGAAAAACGACAGTTCTTCCTGAGGACCCTGCTTCTTCCTAACAAAGTGACTCCCACAATTGACTTTAATTCTCTGAGCTATAACCCTCATCTGTAAAGTAAGAATAATAATTCACATCTTATGGGATTTTTTGAGGTTTAAACAAGAGAAAGTATATTACATGGCACCTGGAAAACAGGAAGCATTCAATAAATACTGCTATTATCATCATTGTTGTGAACCTCTTATTTACCATCAGTGCCATCTCTGGAGAGTCCTGGTTCAGATGTATCTGTGGAGGTCTGGGAAGAGCTCAGGTGTCTTTCCTAGTCCCCTTTATCTTCTTGTTCTCCCTGGATGTTCTTATCCAAACCCACCCAGCTATGGTCTCTGCCTCAGGGACTCCCATAGTCAGATGTCCACCCTGAAATCTTTCTGGCATCCAGAAGCATCATGCAAATGCTCTCTGGGACATTCTACAAGTCCCCCAGAATCATAGTGTTCTAAAATTGGATTCATTTTGTTTTTCCTTGAATCATACCTTCCTATTGGAACAAATGACTTCACCATCAAACTGAGAACCTCAGTTACTCTTGTCTTCTCAGTCTCCCTCACCTCTTTTCCTCTGCTCCAATACCAAAGCCTCAAGACCCATTTACTTGACCTTCTAAAACATCTCTTCACTCTATGCCATCTCTAGTCCAGGCCACTTCTCTTTCTCTCTAATTACTTTACTTCTATCTTCCTTCCACAAAAAAAGCAACAGTGATCTTCCTAAAATGCATGTCGTAATATGTATGGTTCATGCTGAGAACTTAGTATCGGCCTTCACTGCTCATGGGGTAAAACCCAAGTTCCGTAACTTGGCTTTCAAAATAACCGATGCACCTGCCCAGCCTGATCTTGGCCTCTCAAGTCATTCTCAACTTCCTTTAGCTCTGAGAAATCCCCAGATGCCCTCTTGCTTCCTAGTTTTGAACAGGCCATTCCCTCTCTTAATGCAAAAATGTAACTCTCTCTCCTCTCTCATGAGGTGCTCCAGCTTATTCATAGGTTGTTTCTTCCCCTCAAATCTGAGAGCATCGCCACTCCTCTGAGTTCCCACAGCACACTCAATCCCCAATTGCAGTACAAACCCCTTTGGATTTCACAAGTCTGTCTACTTCTTTGCTTCCTCTACTGGACCAACTGCTTTGAGAAGGCAGAGCTCAAGTCTGTCATTTCCAGCTTTGAGTCCTTAAGGTTCAGAACACTGCCTGATGTCAAGTCAATATTTTGAGACTGAATAGAGACACTAATATATTTAGTTGCCTTAAAATATTTTGATGCATCATCTCTTCCTTACAAACTTTGAGGATCTCAGTCTTGTGTGGCCACTGTAGTCCAAGGTCCCTTTCCACACCCAAGCAGAAAAGAAAAAAAAAAAAAAAAAGTAACAAAAAAATAAAACAAAGAAAGAATCTGTGTATCACAGCTGGATGCCCTGCACTCATGGAACAATGCCTGTCCTCACCTCCGAGAGACTGGAAAATCAATTAGGATTCCAGGTCCAGACGGGTGATACTGAGGTAGGAAGAAAGGGAATAGACAGGACAGATCCAGTTGCCCAGAGACAATCCTCTGGAGAAAATTACAGAGATGAGCTATTAGCAACAGCACCCAGAGCTGCTGGTCAAAGAAAGCAGAGATCTGGGTAGTGCTGTAGACTCTGGCCTTTTCTTGGCAACTCCTTATGATCTTCACCAGTGCAAGGTTCTAAGAGTGTGCCATTGCCAGGAAGGTTCAGAGAATTCGGGTCTGTCTAGCAACATCTCCTTCACGCTGCTCTCTACCTTTTCTCATTCTAGGTTATCATCCCCCTCTGTGAGTATTAAAATCATGATTCATGACCCAGCCACATTCCCTGTCAGAGGCAAGGTGGGAGAAACGAGCCAAGCTCCTGCTGTCACCACTCCTGCCTAGAGACACAGAGCAGACACTTCGCCAGGTATTCGTATTTCACAGAGAGACAGGTCTGAGAGCCGAAAGTCGGCTAGTCAGAAGAGGAGGGAGAAAGCTTGGCTCTGCTTTCCACATGTGTCTCAGCTATGGGAAGAGTCTGTTGTGCATCTTAGCACTGCAGGTGGAGACCTCTGAGCACTGCTTAGACCAGGCAACCGGTTCCTCATGACTCAATAGATATATGGGATGAACATGTGGGACCTTTCACACTAACTATTGCATGGTAGAGTGGAAGACGGGTGATGCTGTCACCAGGCAAACCAGGATTTAAATCCCGGCTTCGCAACTCACCAGCTGTGATAGCTCGGCAAGTTGGTCATTTTTTATGAGACCCTGTAAAACGGGGACACTATCTACATTTCATGGTTGTTATGAAAACTAAGGAACGCCTGGAACATTTCAATAAACGAGAGTCGTGGTTCTGAAGGCATTTCCTGCTACATAAAGAAAAACTAGACAGGAGTGGATGTCGATAGGTTGGGAGAAGAAAGAAGCAGAAAGTACCACGTGCGCTAGGTCCTGTTGATTTCAGGGTTTAAGCACCTATTATCTCATACAATTTTACAATTATTTCTACTTTAAAGACCTAGAGACTAAGGAACACATATTTTTTTTTTTTTTTTCTCAGAAAGCCTGCTGTTTTTCTCTGTAGAGATCAGGTTATGGGTATTCATGATATTCTTCACTTCCCTCTATACCTCCAAAGCCAAAAGGAAGCCCACTAATGCAAATTCTAAGATGAGCCAGCATCTGAGATCCTCACTGATCATCTCATTTCCCAACCACCCAGCTCTTTCCAGAGAAAACTAAACGGGAATATGAATGATAATATCACTCCTCATAGAGTGAACTCTGGTCTGGACTCTGATCTTGGGGCCCACTATTACCCTCAGAATGATAGGACATCCAGCTGTCTGCCTCTTAGTTATGACCCATCATAAAACTTGTAGATGTTCAGTCAGTGTTTCTCTACAGATGACCCAGCGTTCTCCTCATTCTTCCTGTAGCCAGGCTTTCATTAGTGACTTCTCGTATGTGTCATTTGGAAACTGATTATCTGTGCCACATGTCACAAAATTTTCTCTGCTTCTGAGCATAGAGTACGTATTTGCCCACAGCCCGTACCCAAGAACTCTGCGTTCTTGTCACTTCATGTCCTAAGCTGATGAGACTCTGACTCTGTGCATATGAATTGCACTATTCTCTCCTTTCATTCTGAAAATGGAAATTAGAATACAAGACAGTGTTTGTCAATTATAGGATCAACTAAGATCCGCTCATTTATTTGCTTTTTTTGTGAAGATTGTCACAATAAAACTAGTTTATCTTTAAAGTTTTTTTAATTTGTTCTTTTTAGTTATACATGACAGTAGAATGTATTTTGACATGTTATATATACACAGAGTATAAATTCCGATTTTTGTGGTTGTACATGAGGTGGAGTTACACTGGTCAAGTATTCATATATGAACATAGGAAATTTATGTCTCCTTCATTCTACTCTCTTTCCCATTTCACCCCTCTCCCTTCCCCCCACTCCACCCCGTCCAATCCAGTGAATATCCCCTTCTCCACCACCCCTATTGTGAGTTAGCATCTGCATATCAGAGAGAACATTTGACCTTTGTTTTTTTGGGACTGGCTGATTTCACTTAGCATGATAGTCTCCAGTTCCATCCACTTATGGCAAATCATTTTATTCTTATTTATGGCTGAGTAATATTCCATTGTGTTGATGTACTACATTTTCTTTATACATTCATCTGTTGAAGGGTACCTAGATTGATTTCATAGCTTAGCTATTGTGAATTGAGCTGCTATAAACATTGATGTGGTTGCATCACTATAATATGCTGATTTTAAGTCCTTTGGATATATACAAGGAGTGTGATAACTGGGTCAAATGGGGGTTCCATTCCAAGTTTTCTGAGGAGTCTCCAAACTGCTTTCCTTAATGGTTGCATCAATTTGCGGTCCTACCCAAATGTATTAGTGTACCTTTTCCTCCACATCCTTGCCAACATTTATTGTTACTTGTATTCTTGACAATTGCCATTCTCACTAGAATGAGATAAAATCTCAGTGTAGTTTTAATTTGCATTTCTCTAATTGCTAGTGATGTTGAATATTTTTGATATATTTGTTGACAGATCCCGATTGTATTTCTTCTGTGAAGTGTCTGTTCAGTTCCTTTGCCCATTTATTGATTGGGTTATTTGATTTTTTGGTGTTAACTTTATTGAGCTTTTTATATATCCTAGAGATTAATGCTCTATCTGAGGTACAGATGGCAAAGATTTTCTCCAATTCATAGGATTTGTCTTCAGGTTCTTGATTGTTATCTTTGCTAACAATCATAAATACTTATGCCCCAAACAACGAAGCATCTATATACATCAAACAAACTCTTCTCAACTTCAAGAATCAAATAGACCACAACAAATACTGGTGACTTTTACACACCTCTCTTGCAACTGGATAAATAGATCATCCAAACAAAAACTAAATAAAGAAACTATAGAACTAAAAAAAATAATAATTTAGACTTAATACACATGTATAGAATATTTAATCTATCAAAGACTGAATGAATATACTTTCTTCTCAGCAGCACATGGATCCTTCTCTAAAATAGACCATATCTGAGGCCAAAAAGCGACTCTTAGCAAATACAGAAAAATAGGGACAATAGTTTTTATTCTATTGGATAATAATGGACTGAAATTAGAAATGAACAATAAACTAAAAAATAGAAGCTATTCTGACACCTGGAGATTAAATAATATGCTATTGAATGATGAATGGCTAGCAGAAGAAATCAGGGAAGAAATTTAAAAAAACAGAGGTAAATGAGAATAGCAATACAACATATCAAAATCTCTGGGACACTATGGAGGCAGTGCTTAGAGGATAGTTCATTGCATTGAGCTCATTCATTAAAAAAATAGAAAGTCAACAAATAAATAACCTAAGGTTACCTCTCAAAGTCCTAGAAAAAGAAAAACAAACCAACACCAAAAGCACTCTAAGAACTATATCCCCAGCCCAGTACAGAAGACCTTTATTGAAAAAAGTTTGTGCTTACCATGACTGCCCAACTAGTCTCTGCACTTCTCATGGACCAATCTCATTTATTCTCACAAAAACCACAAATGGTTGGAAACTGTTCGTATGCCCATTTTACAGATGAGAAAGCTATAGTGTGGAAAAGTGGATAGCTTGGTCATTGTCAATCCAATAATAAGAAGTGGAGCTGATGTTTGTGATCAGCACATGAACTCTTAAAATTCTTAACACTTTAATTTTACGGAGTGTCAATTGGGAGTGACTCCTATTAACTTTCCCTTCAAAGGCAAGAATATTCTAGAACCAAATGGTTGTTCCAGATGTAGACTTTCTAGGAGTTAAATGGATTTATTTTCGCCAAATTTAGACATGTATTAGAACTGGCAGTTGAGCTGTTTGTGATAAAAATAAAAAAATTCATTCTGTTGCATATGGATTTCCAATTTTCCCAGCACCATTTGTTGAAGAGACTCTCTTTTCTCCATTGCATATTTTTGGCACCTTTGTCTAGTATGAGAAAATTGTATTTATTTGGGTTTGTGTCCATGTCCTCTATTCTGTACCATTGATCTACCTGTCTATTTTGGTACCAATACCATGCCATTTTTGTTACTATTGCTTTGTAGTAAAATTGAAGTTCAGGTATTGCGATACCCCCAGCTTCATTTTTCCTGCGAAGGATTGCTTTAGCTATTCTGGGTTTCTTATTCTTCCAGATGAATTTCATGATTGCTTGCTCTCTTTCTGTAAGGTACATCATTGGGATTTTAATTGGAATTGCACTGAATCTGTATAGCACTTTTGGTAGTATGGTCATTTTGACAATATTAATTCTGCCTATCCAAGAACATGGGAGATCTTTCCATCTTCTAAGGTTTTCTTTAATTTCTTTCGTTAGTGTTCTGTAGTTCTCATTGTAGAGGTCTTTCACCTCTTTTGTGAGATTGATTCCCAAGTATTTTATTTTTTTCGATGCTATTGTGAATGGGATAATTTTCCTAATTTCTCTTTCTGAAGATTCATCACTTATGTATAAAAATGCGTTGGATTTATGGGCATTGATCTTGTAACCTGCTACTTTACTGAATTCACTTATGAGTTCTAAAAGTTTTCTGGTGGAATTTCCTGGTTCCTCTAAGTATATAATCATATCATCAACAAATAGGGATAGTTTGAGTTCTCAAACCCATATCTCTCACCCTGCACAAAACTCAACTCACAGTGGATCAAGGACCTTGAAATCAGACCAAAGACCCTGCATCTTATAGAAGAAAAAGTAGGTCCAGATCTTCAACATGTCGGCCTAGGACCAGACTTCCTCAACAGGACTCCCATAGCACAAGAAATAAAAGCAAGAATCAATAACTGGGATAGATTCAAACTAAAAAGCTCTCTCTTAGCAAAGGAAACTATCAGCATTGTGAAGAAAGAGCCTACAGAGTGGGAGAATATCTTTCCAATCATACTTCAGATAGAGCACTAATCTCCAGAATCTATAAAGAACTCAAAAAACTCTACACCAAGAATACAAATAATCGAATCGACAAATGGGCGAAGGAAATGAACAGACACTTCACAGAAGAAGATGTACAAGCCATCAACAAACATATGAAAAAATGTTCAACATCTCTAGTAATAAGAGAAATGCAAATCAAAACTACCCTAAGATTCCATCTCACCCCAATTAGAATGGTGATTATCAAAAATACAAGCAACAACAGGTGTTGGCGAGGATGTGGGGAAAAAGGTACACTCATACATTGCTAGTGGGGCTGCAAATTAGTGCAGCCACTCTGGAGAGCAGTGTGGAGATTCCTTAGAACACTTGGAATGGAACCACCATTTGACCCAGCTATCCCACTCCTTGGCCTATACCCAAAGGACTTAAAATCAGCATACTACAGAGATACAGCCACATCAATGTTTATAGCTGCTCAATTCACAATTGCCAGATTGTGGAACCAACCTAGATGCCCTTCCATTGATGAGTGGATAAAGAAACTGTGGTATATATATACAATGGAATATTACTCTGACATAAAGAATGATAAAATTATGGCATTTGCAGGCAAATGGATGAAATTGGAGAATATCATGCTAAGTGAGATAAGCCAGTCTCAAAAAACTAAAGGATGAATGATCTCGCTGATAAGTGGATGATGACACATAAGGGGGGGGTGGGAGGGGTGAGTGTTAGGGTTAGGGTTAGGGAGAGGGGCAAGAATGGAGGAAGGAAGGACTGTAGAGAGGGAAAAGAGAGGTGAGAGGGGTGGGTGGGAAGGGAAAAATAATAGAATGAATCAAACAACATTACTCTATGTAAATTTATGTTTACACAAATGATATGCCTTTAACCCATGTACAAACAGACAAACAACATGTATCCCATTTGTTTACAATAAAAAAAATAAAAAATAAAAAAAATAAAAAAATTCATGTTATAGTTCTTTGACTACCTATTGCCTTCGACTGTGAGAGCTGTCATAACAAAATACCACAGGCTAGGTGGCTTGCACAACAGAAATGTATTTTCTCACATTTTTGGAGGCTTGAACTCTGAAATCAAGGTCGCCGAAGGGTTGGTTTCCCCTGAGGACTCTGTTGTTGGCTGGGGGTGGCCTGCTTCTTGCTGTCTGTTCATATGGTCTCTGTGGGAACTTGAGTCTGGAGACACATCTGTGTCTATCTCGTCTTATAATCATAAGAGTCATATTGAATTAAGACCCATTGTAATGACTTGATTTTAACTCAATTACCTTTTTAAAAGGCCAATCTCCAAATATAATCACGTTTGGAGCTACTGGGAATTGGGATATATGCATGTACAAATTTTAAGGTGGCTACAATTCAGACCGAACGCCTGCCCTGTGAAGGCACTTGGGAAGGTTACTCACAATGATGAACAAATCAGACTTACATCCTCTCTGCAATGTATCTCTAAGTTCTCCATAACGTTTTTATGGGATGAAAGGTGAGATATAGCACCTAAGAAATAACAGGTTAAAGTGCTGGAAGTATTTCAGGAAATTGAGAAGTGACTTCCATTTATAGGGTAGGTCAAAACATGCCTCATGGAGAAACTCACCATCTGAGAAAGTTCCCACACAGTATTAGATCAGGGTTAAAAAGCAAAGTAGATGATTTTTGTCCACAATAGTCTAAATCCAAAGAAGCGATGAGGCAGCACACTGTTTACTCATCTCTTGCTTTCTTTTTGTGACCTTTTGTACCATGCTTTCTGAGTTGGGGTCAGAGTTATTTTAGCTAAGATTTTTTTTTTTTAAAGGAACACAATAATAAGGGAGGATGATTGGCAGGTCTTAAGTCACTGTTATAGATGACTCTTACTCAAATTTCTCAGCCACTTCTACTCCTCCCAAATATTTTAAGGCATGTCACCAGTCATTTAATTGATAAGGGAAAATAAATCTCACATGGAACCATCAAGGACCTTGAGCCAAGAATCAATCCAACAGACTAATAAATAGTCATATTACACACTGTTTATTAAGAAGTCTGCCATATTTGATTTTCACAGAAACACCACTGGGAAAGGTGTTTTTTTCTTTACTTGCCTTACTACCTCTGTGCATCAGCCTCCACCACTCTGCACAAGGAGGTCTCTGGAGGTTGACTAGTAAGGACCACCCCACCCAGGCTTCCTTGTTCACTGGCTTCCTGTTGAATTTTGCAACATACATCTTCAAGATCTTCCATTTCAATAAATGTATACCTACTGAATTCTTTTAATAGTTTCCTAATTTTACACTCTTTCTATTCTTCATAACTCATACTAAGGCAAGGGTTAGTGACCTTCAAAAGAGAATGGCACATTGAAGACCCCTCCCCTTCCCTATTTTGGTATATTGGATTTTCACGGTGTTTTTTTTTTTTTTTCTTTCTTTCTTTTGACATTCTAAGAATGGATCGTGAATCTGTACATTAACTAATACATTTGTTCATTGTATCCTGATTTTTGCTATGACAATATAGCAATGTACATACTGTTCATTATTTTATGTATGTCATATCTCACATACAGAAGCATAAGAACATTCCTAGACATGGATGCATTAAGCTTTGTGTCCTCTTTAATACAAAAAATAATGATTTCTGATCTTTCTCCATAGAGGATGTAACTATTTACACTCAAGTATATTAATGCATTAGAATGCCTAGTCCTGTTCCTTCCCAACAGTGTTTATAATCAAAACATATCAGCGGAAAAGATGAACACCATTATCTCATAATTATAATTCAGGGAACCTGAATTATAAGTCAAAATGAGGAGTTCTTCATTATTTAAATTTCACTTGTACTTCCTGTTCTCTAAACTTTCCTTTTTGTCTATAGGGTTGTTTTATTTTTTTCTATTCATCTCTATAGAAATTGGATGACACACAAATATAGACACAATATTAGGCTTTTATTTGCACCTTTTGTTCACCACGTTTGGTCACATGTCATTGTTCACATGTGGTTTTGAAGAACGCCATTTCCGTGCACACTTCCGGGATGCAGCATCTTATCACAGCCGCCCACAAGCTTGCCTTCGGTTTCCTTCCTCTCACATCTTTCTTCACTCTTTCCACCAGCAACTGTTGAAGAATGACTATATGACAGGCTTCACAACTTTAAGTTTAGACCTAAGAAAATCGCAGGCCCAGATCTACAGGAGCAGCATCCAAGAGTTTCAATATAAATTCATTAAAAACCAAAAGGGCAAATGACTTGGAAACAAAACTCACAGGGGTGTTAATACAATCCATGATGTGCAAATCTTTAACATTTCTTTCAATCTGTATTTACACAAACAATTCTTACTCTCCCTCCCTCCATCTTTCTTTTCTTCCTTCTGCCTCTCTGTCTCCCTTTCCCCTATTGTTTCAAACATCAATAGAAGAACAGGAAATAGTTAATTAATGGCTTTTAGACCTTTCTTTTCCATCTGCAGCAAAAATTCATTTTACATTCATGAATGCATGGAGATTAAAATAACATCAAATGAAAACAATGGATTTTATCACGCTAATACAAAGTCAAAGTCATATTTGTCACAGGTGAGATGCACTTACATAATTTCATGCAAGAGTCTGGTTACTTGGTGGCACATGTCTGTAATCCTAGCTACTTGGGAGGCTGAGTCAGGACAATCACAAGTTCAAGGCCAACCTTGGTAAGTTCAAGGATAGCCTGGGCAACTTAGCAAGGCCCTGCCTTGGAATAAAAAATAAAAAGAGCTGGTGATTTAGTTGAGTGGTAAAGCACCCCTGGATTCAATCCTCAGTACAATAAACAAATAAATAACAAAAATTAAAATTAAAATCAGTATTCCAGATAATTTAAAAAATCCTAGGAGTGAGGTACATTAAGAAAAACTGCATAAATATGCCACCTTAGATTATCTCCTGGTTACTTTTATTATTTCCTAATATATAGAGACTTTAGTACTGTAGATATTTTTCTGGCCAAAGCTAGTTTGTATGTGTGTGTATGTGTGTGTGTGTGTGTGTGTGTGTGTGTGTGTGTGTGTGTGGTGTGTCCAAAGAAAAATTAAGACTGAGAGTCATCTACCATTAATGATGGCAGAGGACAAGAAATGAGAGCATCTCTGGAGTACGTTGCTATTTCTATGAAACTCTTTTATGGAACTAGTCTACTATTTTATTGGGTAGAGCAAAGGTTAACAAAGTATTTCAGTAAAGGATCAGATTGGAAGACCATACAGTCTGTTGAAACTATTCAGTTCTGCTCTTGGAGATCACTAACAACCACAGATGATAGTGAATGCTAAATAAATAGGTATAGCTGCATTCCAATAAATATTACTTTGTAAAATAGGCTGCAAGCTGGCTTTGGTCCATGGGCCATATTTGCTGACCTCTGGTGTAAAGACAGTAGTTATTTTTAAAATGTTTGCTTAGAATGTATATCTATGCCAGTTCTTCCTGTTTGCACCTCTGATCCACTAGCCATGCTTCTTCATCTTGCTTTCCCTAGTGGAAGTTGACCTCTCTGGATCCATCACAGGACAATCTAACATCCCTGGATGCCATCTGAGTTCAACTCAAAGGAGGCATTGCTAGAAACCCAGAAGGCAAGAGGAGAAGAACAAGGTATGTATTCTCATGGCTTCCTCTGTGCTGGGTTAGCACAGGTTGGGTGTGTCCCTCTACCAGAAGGTCGGGTCTGGTGAACTTCAGCTGGGCTCCCAAGATTCTGCTTCCTGCTCCCACCCCTTGTTCTTTCATGCTAGTTCCAGAATATTCCCTGCCGGTTTCCCTTAAACCAAAATAATTCTTAGTCTCAATTCAGTAAATAGTCCTTTCAGTGAATTGTCCTGAATAATTCCATTTGAATGTGCCCCTTGTTTCCTGCAGGAACTGTGATTGATTTAGTATATTTTTCCTTGTGTAACTTTAACTATTGTATGTACTTCTCAGTGGTCAGTGAATATGAAAAGGCACTACTTTATTTTATCTGACACCAAAACAAGATACCTAACCCTGGTCACCGGGTCTTCTCTCCTATATCTGCTCATACTAATCCTCTTCAAGGGCTGCAGATGTTTAACAGCAGGACTTGAGACCTTAGTTGCCCAAAATACCGACACCCGTATGCTGCCTCCTACTACCCACATCCTGCTAGATATAATTCAAAAATGAAAGCAAGGCTGAAACACTGAACAAGTGTAAGAAAACCCAGAGGCTGGGGATTTTTTTTCCCGAAAATGACTGCTTTCATACCTAAACAATTTATAAACCATTTCAAAATAAAATTATTGCCCTTCTGACTCACTGATGTTTTAAGTATGTGCTTGATTTGCTCATTGGGAAATTTAGAACTGCTCTGTAGCATAAAGGTCAAATTCCTTATTGCGGAATTAAGAATTCACAATGACCTGGCTTCTGCCCAGCTCTCCAGCCTGGTTTGCCACCATCCCACCTTCCATGCTTGTGCCTGGGTGGGCTTGTGGTCATACAGACTTGCAATGAGTCTGGAAGTCTTTGAGAACGGTGACCCTCAGAGCCGTACCATGGAGTGACCCTGTGTGGAAGTTAAGTACTTCTTCACTTAATTCTGTTGTATCCACCCCAGCCTGTCTGCTACACACACATGCACACACACACACACACACACACACATTGCAGATTCAAGCCTGGGTTTCTCTTATGCTTTCATATACCATGGAATATTCCCCCCTTCCCATGTCCCATATGCACCCAGACCCTATTCACCATGCTAACTAACTCCCTTTAAGCTCTGAGGCCCCCACCCACACATCACCTCCAGGCAGGTCTCCTGAGCACCCCACCCTTTCCTCATCACTTCTACAGGCCCCTTGCCACATATTCCACACAGTCTGCAATCATCTTTTGCTATTCCTCTTTGCTGCTAGACTATAAGGATTTTAAGGGCAAAGGTCATTTCTTTTTCATCTTCTGTCTCTTTGGCTTGATGAACTCAATTATTTCAAGTTCTTTTCAACGGAGCCTTTCTGAAAGTTATAACACAAGCAGCTGAAGTCATTCCTCAAAAATATATGAAACTGTCAAAAATCTCTTAGCATTCTTCCATTTTCCATTGTCAGCACAGATGTCCCACATCCAACCCCCAGGTTTTCCTAAGGCTGTCTCTAAAAGAAAATATCTTCTTGGATTTTTCCAAGCCTCACTCAACTCCCACCTGAAGACTCTCTATGCTCATCAAAATAACCTCTTTCTTTATCATCTTTGTAGCATCCCAGCTTCAACCCAGCTCCCTGACAGTCAATTTGATGAACTAGTCTAGAATTTCCAAGACAGTGTGGTAAATTCTTTAAGGTAGAGTGCAAACAAATGATTCTATAGTTATATATTTTTTATTTTTAGAATGCACAGTAAACCAGAAACTTCATAGTTATTATTACTTATGAGGAGACTAAAATTAGAAAAAAAAAGAGTTCATTTAATTAAAAATTTTAAATAAGAATACAGGTAACACACAAATGTCACTCAAATCAAAAAAGGAGAATTCTCAAGTATGATAGTCAGTTCTACCTGTCCATTCATCAAAGGTATTAAACCACTTATTCAATCGAACACTAACAAGTTTTACTATGAAGGTATTTTGTAGATGTGATTAGAACCTGTGATCTGTTAATTTTGAGTAAAGAAGATTATCCTTTCTAATCTGGTTGGGCCTGATTCATTCAATTGAAAGATCTTAATAGAAGTGTGATTTCCCAGGGGAGGAAAATATTCTTCCTGTTCTGCCCAACAGTTCCCAGCCTGCCCTTCCTGGTGGCCCACCCCATGGACTGCAGACCTGCATAGCCAACCTCCATAATCACACTTGCTGATTCCTTGCACAGACAAAGAGGAGAGATACCAACGTATGTGCATACATACATATATTCTCTACTGATTCTGCTTCTCTGGTGTAACCTTGAATGATACATCAAATGACTGAAGTTTGCTTGAGGTTTTCAAGGCCTGAGGTACCTGCACGTTAACACTAATACTCTAAAACAAATGCTAAGGATCAGAACTTGCCTTTATTACTTAAGATAACTAACAAAACTGAGATGTGTATCCACACATTGGTGAGTGTTCTTGATTCTTTCTTGCTTTTACCTTCTCTGTTTGTACTGGCTGGTGAGTGTCGGTCCCTGTCAGATGTGTGAGCCAGGATAACAACAGTAATTTATTTCAGCTGACATGTAGTCTGACTCAGTAAAATGGTGCTACTACATGATATCCCTATCTGCTGTCGAAATAGAAGTATTGCTTAGAATCCTGGGATTCTAGAGTATTCATATTCCACAAAGCCCCTGTACTAGAAGTTTGATTTAAAATGAAATTTCCTAGATTGCTCATCTCAGTTCTACTACATCAGACTGTCTTAGAAATATTCCTAGGACCTAAATTTTTACAAGTTCCCAACTTGATGCTTAAATATACTAATTCCCAAAATCAATTTGTTAGGGGTTCCCTGCAGAAAAATGACAGTAGATAGATAGGTATATAGATAAGTAGATTTTAAAAACTTTGGGGATATTATAACATACTCTATTTGAGAAAGCTCTATGGCAGCTTCAAGAATCCCAAAATTTAGAACTCCCTGAACTACCCTAGAGTAGATTGAATTATTGACTCCAATTCTTTACTCTTCCTTATATTATACCCTGGCCATGAATGGAACCTATTTCCTCACTCCTTGACTTAAGGGTCAGTCAAGTGACTTGTTTGGTCAATGGCAGGTAGGACAGAATTGACCTGTATATCCTCAGTGTCAAGAAAAGCCACCTTAGACACAGTGACCTGAAGCTGACCAGCCAGCCCAGAGTCCCATAAGAACAAATGTTGGTGCTCTAAGTTCCTGAGTTTTGTGGGCGTGAGGATATTAATATGACAGATAAATGACACTCAAACTAATTTTCTGATTTTATAGATGAAAAAGCCAAGGAATTCAGAATCAAAGTGATTTTCCTAAGAATCCTTGATTTAAAGAAATGCTTCAGAATGGTAGGACATGTTCATGGCAGACCAGAAGAACAAATTGATAAAGAGGTTTTCAACTTGCTGCCTTCCAGGCATACAAAGGACAGCATCTTCAGATGGGTATGCATTTGAAGCACAACAACATTCCTATCCAAAAAAGCTACACCTTATCCTGCTCAGTCAGGGTAACAACTGAAGTTCACTATGACCTTTTTGTGTTTTATAAGGTGTCTTTCCACCTTCCCTGACTTTAGTTCAGTTATGTTCAAACAACCACATACTAGTTGTGGGTATTAAAACCAAATGCCACTAAATCCTATTGTCCTGAGCATGCATTTTCTATGCCAGCCATTAAGACTTACACATCCATATACCTTTACTTAATAATCCATGATTGCCTATTGGATATTCATCGATGGTAGTTACTAGGATAAGAGGAGGTGAGAGCAGAAGTGTTAATGATGATAGAATCTAATTAACATTCAGATTTGGAATTACTCTCTAAGACTTTAGAATGCTTGAGAATGTCCAAGTCAGGCAATCAGTACTATGCTGTAGAAGATACTATAGAAAGAATCTGCATACTCATGATAACCTAAAGGACATGTTTTTACCCCTGTACAAGTCACAGAGACTAGTGCTTTGGATTACCACAGTGTTTCTTAAAAACACTGCTCTGCCAAGTGTCTTGAATTCCAGCCCAAACATTCTCAGTATTCACAGCCACATGGTAGACCCAGTGCTGAAGGGAGATTAGCACTACTGCTTTGTTGCACAACGCTCAGACTACATTATGTTAAAAATATAAAAAATAAAAGGTAAACATGATTCTAGGCACATTCCATGCCTCATCTCCATGGCTCCATTCCTGTTATCCATCAAGTAGATTTTAAAATAGTCCACGTTTTTCATTTCTGCAAAATCAACAGTACTGGAAAGTTGGCAGGTACACTTGTTTAAACAAAGCTCCCAAGTTTTCTGCTGGCAGGTGTTTCCAGAGTTCTTGGAGCACAATTCTTTGGATAGGATATTTGCCAATATACATAGCAACAGGGGAAAAGTACGTGTTTTTCTTTGACACGGTGGAGACACTGAAATGCCTTAGACGCAAAATTGCATACTCACTTCAGGGGCTTATTTTGGCTCCAGGTCAAGATATCAACAATAATAAAATACAAAATCGTTCTGCCCAGAACTGTGATGGACTTCGGAGTAGAATAGATTTGCTTATTGAATTGGCAACATGTCCTTCGTGGCCATCTCTGTTCAGTTTGATCCAATGAGTTTGGTTCCCCCCTCTTTGTCAATTCCCCAGTCTCCCAAAAGTCTCATTTTCAAGCTAATTCTGCTTGAAATTGAGGCTGGAGATGGTGGAAATTTAATATGATGAAGGCAGAGCAGGTAAGACTTTATTCTTTCTCCATTAGCCCCCAGGCATTGATTTTATTCTTAAATCCAGCTTTCCAAAATTGAAACCTAGGACTGCTTTAAAAAGCACATGACTAGCTTTATAATCTGTTCCTCAGCAATTGGACTGATTCATGCTTGTTGCTATCAGATTCATTCCCCTAGCTGTTCAGTAAAATTTGACATTGGTGCTGGAATACCACAAAAGAGAAGCAAGCCCATCTTGCTTCTCGCCCTGAACTAAGTCAAAATAATTAGTTTTTTTCTTTTTTCTATTTTTTTTTTTTTTTTTTTTTTAAATAAGCAAAGACCAAAGTCGAAGAAGAGGAAACATAGGCATGGTAGGGAAAGGCTTTAGGGACACGTTTTTAAATCTCAAAGGAAGTCAAAACATGTTTGGCTTAGAAGGTACTTAATGGTTATTACACTGTAGCCCAGTGAAAATTAAGAGCTTCAAGTTCTGCCTAGAAAAATTTAGAAAATTAGGTATTATTAATGGCTATTTTAAGTTATTTCTTCTATATTTACCTACTAATGCATGATGCACAATCACCCGAAGTTCATGCTTTCTGTATTTATTGGCCATATCTTGGGGTTCACTGATGCTTTTCTGTTACCATTTTGCTCCATTTCTCACATATTGTCCTGTCATTTAGTATCTTTGGAAAGTGTCCTTAAAAATTTCCAAACAAAGATATCTTTTATGGATGTCCTATGTTCAAAATAGGTGTTTTCAGTAAAGAAAGACTGAGCTCTTATCTCATAAAATTCATCCATTTCAGAAAGAACAAAAGAAAGATTGACCATTCAAGTGTCAGGGAACATACTGATTTTCTTCAATTTTTTTTTTTTTTTTTTTTTTAATATTTAGTGAATTTACTCGAAGGAAGTCTAAATGATATAGAATTGAAAATTAGAAATCTACATACAGTAAAAAGTGAATATAAATTAGCCAACTCCATGGACACTTCCACCTAAATTTGCTTCAAAAAGAAAACACACCAGTCAAACCTTGAGTTTTTCACCTTAGGGAATTGTCTGTTGGAGTAGATGTGATTTAAAAATAGATTTGGATCAGACAAATTGAATTCAAATAACCGCTTTGCCTCCTATGCATAAGGTATTTAAAAACTGAGATTTTCATTTTAATAATGGCTAAATGTTGGCATTTCCTCTTCCTATCTGTGAGACTTAAAACCTGTTATTGTTTGGATATGAGGTGTCTCCCAAAAGCTCATTTGTAAGACAATGCAAGAATGCTCAAAGGTGATTGGGTTGTGAGAGTTGTAACATAATCAGTGGCTTGATCCACTGGTATGGATTAACTTGTGGTAACTATAGGCAGGTAGCATGAGGCTGGAGGAGGAAGGTCACTGGGAGTGTGCCTTTGGGGTATATATTTTGTAACTAGTGAACAGAGCTCTCTGCTTCTTGTTGGCATGTCCTGAGTTGCTCTCCTCCACCATGTCTTTCCACCATGATGTTCTGCTTTACCTTGGGTCCCTAAGCTATGGAATCAATAGTCTATGGGCTAAGACTTCTGAAACCATAAACACCAAGTAAACTTTCCTCTTCTACGTTGTTCTTGTTAGGTCTTTTGGTCACAGAGATGAAAAAACTGACTTAAATAGACCAACTTGTTAAAAATCTTTGGGTTTTATTTTCTCATGGTAAAATGGGTAATGTGAGTAGCTATCATTAGGAGAATTGAATAAAGTAATGTCAGTAAAAAACAAAGCCCATAAAAACATGGTGAAAATACCCACAAGTTTTGAGAAAAGTGTATTCTGCTAAAACATTGAAATCATCATACTTTTCACTTTAACTTTCAGGTATTTTATTTCATGAGTAATAAGTGTCTGTTGTAGGAAATAACAAATGTAGATAAGCAAAATTTGAGAATCATCCAATGATGGATGAAATCAGTTGCCAGAAATAATTACTATGGAAACTTTTATTAAGCTCTTTTAGACTTAGTCATGAAACATCCACATGACATGAGTTTGCTCTTGTAATGTTTCATTTCCACCGTTAGAAGCATCTGTCTGGTCTCTTTCATCAAAGTTAGTAAAGAGGTTATGAGAAATTGATTTCTGGGAGATAAACCAGGAGAAAGGATCTTGAGAAAAGTTGGGAGGAAATGAACTTTATGTTTGTTTGTTTTCACAAATGAAGAAACGTTGTGAATTCCAGGCAGGATATTGTTTTCTGCCAGATCATTTTTGGAAGAAGCAATACTGCTAAGCCAGTTTCTTGTGTTAATATAACAGGCCCTCAAGGATTTCTTCGGGCTGGGTTTCAGGAAGTACCATGAATCAATATTGTTTTGTTAATTCCAAAAGACTGAATTGGAAAGGATTAATAAAGAAATAACACTTTTTTAGAAGATGTCTTCCTTTTTTCTTTATTGTAAATAATGTATGAAAATTTTGTGTCTCTTTCTAAAGGCTATATTATTACCAAAAGATCAGAACAATTATTTATGAGAAGTTTCTCCTAAAACCTATTTGATTGTAATGATTTAATGTAACAACTAACATATGCCTCATGTATATGGAATTTTAATAGCATGGTTACCATTATTTTTGAATGCTTTGTTTTTTGCATGTATCTTCCAAACCCTATTTTAAGGATAACAAAATTGAAGCTGAGGGAGATTAAGTCAATTACCCAAGATCACACTGTTAATGAGGCTAAACTGGCACGTAAGTGCTGGCAAGTCTACCACAGTTCACAAGTCATGTCTCATTCACTGGGTGTATTAGACCTTATTGTGTATATTCACATATAAGCCCATATACACTCCCTTATCATTCACCCAAACACAATTGGAGCAAAGGATCATAAGCATGAGTGAGACACAAAATGTCTGCCTGGATTCATTCGGAATGAAACACTGAAGTCCTAAATTCATAATTCCACTGGACGCTTCACTGGTGTCTGTGTGGCATGGTTAACAACTTCAATGTGTTAATAAAATTCATTAATAGTAAAGGCCCTTTGCATATGCATGAATATTATATTTACATAAGCCAGAAAAAGAAAAACATATACCTGTGGGATCTAAACAGGTTGAGATGATTGCTAAGTGACCTATAGTCTTGATAACTTGAAGGAGATGATCACAATCAAAGCCTCTAGCAACCAGAGCAAGCACACAGTGTCCAGCTGGAGAGGAAGAAACATGAAGACAAAGTCAAAGGAAGACACCCAATTGTTTGCAGTGATTAGAAACCAAAACTGTCTCTTTCTTTTCTCCTCCAAAGATTCTTTAATCCCTGAAAAATGTAATTGGTGTTTAAAAGGCGTTTCTAGAACCACGTGAAGTTAATTTCCTCTTACCCTTATGTCCTCTCTCAGTTAAGTGTCTATTATCTCAGGATGCTGGAGGTCTTTTACTAAACCGAGATGAAGGCAGGGAGGAGAAACTAACGTTCATTAGATACCCTCTCAGGACCAGGCATGTGCCTAGGTGTTTAGTTACCCTCCATGACTGACAACCCTATAAAGGTAGTATTACCTCATCTTCCAGTTAAAGAAACTGAGACTCACATAGGACTAAATTAACTCATTTGTGAGGTATCAGACACCAGTTCAATTCTGAAGTTTTTGTACTGCATTGGGAAAAGAAGTAGGTTTTACACTAAGTTCCCCAATTTCACAGCCATAGTGATGCTTATGGTTAACTCTATTCACTTCACTAATATCTGAGGTGATAGGTATCACATCCTTTGGGTAAGGTTAATCATTTGTAATTTTGAATCCCAGACAGATCCCTAAAACATTTTCAGACCACTCCCTCAAGCAAAAGGAGATTCACACAATAATAATAACACCACATTTCTTTCCTTCCTTGAGACACAGAGTCCTGCTTACCTTCCTTCTGTACAGTTTTGCAGAGGTCTAGAGAGATAGTGACAAGGATACTGTGAATTGTCTCCTTAGGACACTGGGTACCCTGCATTTTCCTTCTTTCATTCCCTCTCACTGTAATGGGGTCTTTGACTTTATAACATCAAGAGAGTCAGCCTGGCCTCCAGTGCCTATCAAATAGACCACCATTGCCATGACTCTTGATGCTACCAAGCCATCATCTCCCAACACCACCACTCCATCTCCTGTCTCTGCTCAAGTTGCCAATACTAATGCTGCTGACATGTTGAGATACCAAAGTCCATTAAAGAAAGGAGTAGGGAAAAAATGAAAAACCAACTTTGTTAACTCATTTATACTGTCTGTCCTGGGACCTGGTTCAAGGAACCACCAGTGTGCTGGGCCCCAGATATATTCAAAATCCCCAGCCCTCCTCAACACCAATCCATTGCTCCTCAACCAAATTTTCTGCAGACATCTAGTCTTTGTTTAAAATGTGGTTGTTTTTTAAAGAAAATTCATATTTATTTTTATATAAAGTGGATCCAGATATGGGGAATTGAAGGGTAATTTCAGGTCTGGTCTTCACTAGGATCTTTGCTGCATGCATATGTCCCAAAATGAAGTCCAAAAAGAATTGATGAATTTGTTCAAGGCTCACAAGCTTCTTAGTGAGAGAGAGACAATAAGTGTGTGGGTATCCTGAATCCTAATTGAGAAAAATATTCTATCATAGTTTCATGTATGTATTCAACAAATACGAGTGGAGGGCCCATGTGCCAGACATGAAAGAAGGTAATGTGTTTGACACTCACTGACCCTTTAGAGTTCATGATCTAATGGTGTGGTGAGTCCATTGTAGAGTGAAATCCAAAATCCAGGGTGAGTTCATAACCCAGGGAGGGAGGGATTCCTAACCCAAGAAAGCTTCTCAAATAACAACAGTTGTAAGTTATGGATAGGCAGAAGTTGACCAAGCTATAGGAGAAGGCTGGACTATGGAGGTTGGGAAGATTGGGCATTTTGGATCAAGTTAGTCAAGAGTAAGACAACTGAGCTCTAAGATTCCTTGCCTATAAGCTTATCTTTTCCTAGACAAGCATATGAATGTATCCCAATTACATTAGAAGTTGAATAAACTTAAAAAAACAGTAACTCCATAGCATAGAGGTTTTCTTGTGAATTTATTAGAATGAGGGGGAAAAAAGACAGGCATATAGTTAATGAGAAGGGCAGAATTAGAAGCAAGATTTCAACTGTAAATAAAATAGGCAAAAAAAAAAAAAAAAAGGTAAAATAATAGCCAGGGTTTGGTCCAGCTTTTGTGGGACCTGAGTTTATATAGCATAAAAGATGTTCTTTCAGGCCAGTAATACAAGAAGGAAAAGGAAAAAAAAATGAAAACTTACTTTGGAAAATTTCAAAGATATATGACTGTGAGTATACTTGTAATTGTGATTTGAGATGCTTCTTAGGAAAGTGAAGAATTTTGAAGCTGAAGCCTCATTAGTTAGCATCATGGTAAAAACCTCATTTTAAGACACCATTTTAAAGCAGCATACTATTGACTATAATATTCCTCAAACTAGGGGCTGAAGGTATTTGAACTCATTACCTTCTTAATTTAAAATTTTCTTCTAAGATTGATCTGGGGAAGTTTGGGAAAGGAAAAAAGATAAGGAGAATATGGTAAAGATTTGCTTATATGTATGTATATGTGTGTTTCCTTATAGCTATAGTCCAGAAAGGAGAATTTCTTATGGACTTTTCTTTTCATTTTTTATTAGTACATTATAGTTGTACATATTGATGGGATTCCCTGTTACGTGTTCACACATGCACACAATATAATTTAGCCATTATCACTCCCCAGCATTTTCCCCTTCACTTCCTACCTCCCGTCCATTGTCATGGAAATTTTTAATAGTCTTGGTGTTCTAGGAAGATTCCAACACCTTTTTAGCAAACAATGGTCACATAAACCTGAAATCAATAAAGAGAGGACATGGTCTTTCAGCACTTTCCTCTAAAAGCACAACAGGAAAACTTCCTGGATTAAGTAAATGAACAAATAAATCCTCACGTGGAGACATTCTTGGAATTGATTTCATTCGCCACACAGCTACTCAAGCATGAACTGGGAATTGAAGTGGGAGAGAAGAGGGAGTCAAAAAAAGGAAAGATCTAGAAAGTGGCATATTGTTGAACTGACTCTCTAGACAAGGAAGAAAAAAGCCTGACTTATATGCCAACTTCTGTGGTGTAAATACTCCCTGGATGGATGATTTTGAGCTGATCTGAAGTTGCTAACGCAAAGTTAGGAAGATCTGGGCACAAATAGTTCTTACTGGCCAGTAAGCTCTGCTCAGAAAGCAGATACCTGCAAATAAACTTTCTGAGGTCTGGTGGATGCTTTATTGTAGAGGTACCAGAAGAGACCTTTTGTTGAAATGCATTTCAAATGTGAAAAGCAGGTGCTTTTCTTTGTTCACAGCACCTGCAATAATACACAGAGTATGGATTTAAGGTCCCTCATGCTCTTGAGTTAATTTTAATGGATTAAAAGATATTCAGACCCCTGAGAGTCAGGCTGGCCAGGATTTTGTGAACTCCAGATGGGATCCTGGCATCCTCCTCTTCAAGTCCTATATTAGCAGCTGTAGCCTTCAGAAGACAGGTAAAGACGCAAGTTTAGGGAAAGGCAGAAAAACAACAAGGATTGTGATGCCTTTTATCAAGGCTTACCTAAAACATGGACTATGGTGGGTAGAATGTTTTTAAAGAAATGTTTCCAACACCAAATTTTGCCTGGTTGGTAGGTGGACATCATTTATTTATATATTAACTGCACATATAACTTACAAATGTTTTAAATAAATTGATGTGCGCAACCCTCCCTCCATACTTCACAGTGAATAATTACAAGGTTTCAGGCAAGGAACTTAATATTTCAGGCTAGGCATGGGAATAAAACAATGAATAAGGTGAGGTTTCTAGGGCAGGAGCTCAAGGTGAGGGAGACCTTCATGTACACACCTACCTGAAGTCAGCTAAACTGGGTACAGTTGAAACATGAAAGGAATGAGTGTTAATTGTAGGTGGGTGAGGGACCAGGGAGGGCGATCAAGGCAAAATCTGGAGAGTCATACTCTGAGAACTTAAACAATGAGAAGACCAACGATTTGGGGTTCTCAAGTGTGAGAAGGTAAAAGTGGAAACCCTTAATAGGTAGAGGTAGTTCATGGAGTTTAGCCTCCCTGGAGATTTGGGGACAAGAACTGAAAAGGACAGTCCATGTATTAACAATGCCAGGAGAAGTCTGATCGGAGAAGTCCTTCAACAGCATATTATTCTTCCATTGCTGTCATTGAGAAGCCATACAGGAGTTTTTAACTGGGAAGTGATAGGATGGTTTCTGGGTTTGTGTTATGTGTTTTCCTTTAAGGAACATTCTAAGATAGCTGCATGAAGAATGGATTGGAAGGCACAAAGCTACAGCAATGGGGGCAGTTGGAGCAAGATAGCAATGAACTTTGATGAGGTTATTGGCCAAGAGGAGCAACAGAGGTGACAGACAGCACAGAGAAAGAAATTCAAGAACTTCGAGAAAGTAGAATACACACACTTTATCACCATTTTTATGTAGAGTGAAGAATGACTTAAATTGCTGCTGACATCTTGTTGGGAGTAAGGGGTGGGTGACAGGGCTTACTGAACAGAGATGAAACTAGCGAAGGTTCAAAATGAGAAGACACCCTAAAAAAAAAAAAAGCATAACAGTAAGGATTATTTTATAAAACATTTTGAGAGACCAAGAATTTGAGATTTGATATTTTTTAAAAAATGTGTTCTTGAAGAAATTTTTAATTTGCAAAATACTAGCATACATGAGTTCATTTTGATATTTGACCTCACATGCATGAGTGACAGGGTGGGTATTATAAATCCAGGGTTACAAAATGTAGTAAGTGGAACCTCAGAGCAACCGAGAGGCGCAAATGAGATTACACAGCTGAGCGAAGGTGGAACCAAGAGTTGAAAGATGTATTCTCAGTTCTAGGATAATATTCATGACAAAAAGGCTAAGATGACTGGCCACCCTGTAGAACTTGATTTTCTCTTCCCTCAGGAATTTTTCTGCCTTTGGCATTCATTGTGTAAGATACCTCCAATATCCGGCTTTGTTGGATAATTTCTCCATGAGATCACATTGATAGCGGCCTGGAGGTCTTCTGTGAATTACCTAAAATTATTACCAAGCTATTGAAACCTCGCCATGCCTGGAACTCAAATGATCCTTACCTTGGAGGGTTCTGCAGTACTGGTCTCTGTACTAATCCTAAAACCTGAAGCTCAAAAAGATGAGGCAAATATATTGTCATCCTTTCCCTCTGTGGAAAACGGAAAGAAAAACAAAAAAATCTGCCATTTCCCTGAGGTCAAGCAACAGACACTGACCCTTGACATTCCATTCAGAAAACTCCAAAATAAACACAGAATCATGTAAGCCTGAAAAAAAGAAGCCAAATTAGGAACATCAAACTTCTTGCCTGGAAAAGGACAGTTTTTCCTATTACTCTAAGTAGGACACTGGAAGAAAAAATAAAGTTACTTAAAATTCAATTACAAAACTAAAGAATGAGAAAAGCAATAAGGTTTGCAGCATCTCCAATGATGATTGGCAGTTAGAATATCCACTTATATGTTAGCTCTGCTTTTGTAAATTCCACCAAGTAATCTGCATCTTCCCATTGTGGTCTGCTCATTCTTTGTAACTGAAGAAACTCTCCCTCATGTGTACTGAATTTGATGGATAAAAATTTATCTTTCCTCTTCTCACAAATATACTCTCAGATCTTTTTGCACAGTTAAACTTAGCCCTGGAAATCACTGTTGCTATGTGACATCGCTTCAATTTCAAAATAAGGTTGAAAGGGAGGGAGTTCAACAGATCTAATGGCAGCATTTGATGCAACAGACTCCCACTCCTCCTTTTCTGCATGCTTTTTCTCTTGGCAACCAGGACACCATGCTCTGCGGGTTCTTCCTGTCTCCCAGGATGTACCTTCTCAAAATTCTTCATCAGATCCTTCCCCTCTTCCTGTTACCTCAGAACTTGCTTATTCTCCCCTCCCTTTCTTACATCTCAACCATTTTCTCCAGTCCATGCTTTAAATAGCGTCTCTAACATAATGACTCCTAAAATTACATCACTGGCCTTAATCTTCCCTATAAAACCTATATTGGTCTTAACAACAGTTAACTTGATTTCTAATAGGCGTCTTACCCAGAATTTGTTCAGAACAGAGTCTTGATTCCCCACTCTCTGTTATCCCCAAACTTGCTCAGCCGCACATCTCCACATCTGAGCAAATAGTGTCACTATTTTCCAGTCGTGCAGGTCAAAATCCAAGGTAGTATTCATGATTCATCCAGTTCTCTAACATTCCACGTCTAATTCATTAGCAAACTCTCTCTGCTCTGCTTTCAAACCAATTGCTTCTTCTGATCTTTATTTTTTCTCACAGATTGCTGCGAACAACTTCTAACTCGCCTCTATTGTTCCTCTCTTGCTTCCTTAAGTCTAGTCTCACCAAACAAGTCAACTTCTTACAATTAAATTTTTTAAAATTTGACTCCTCTTAAGATAAAACCCCAACTCCATTTTATGACCTATAAAATTCTCCATAATCCTGGCATTTGCTTCTTCTATGATCTCACCTTCTAACACTCTGCTTTATTTGTTTGCTTTAAACAGATATGGCTGGGGTTTTTTGCACATTCAAGTACTTTCTGTTCCAGGGCCTTTGCACATTCCATGTATCTCCCAAGAATATTCTACATAACTCAGTTCTTATCATCCCTCAAGTTTCAAGCTGTCACTTTCTCAATAAACAACTTTCCTCACTACCCTGGTCTTTTTTTTTTTTTTTTTTTCTTTAATTTATTTTTATTGTAAACAAATGGGATACATATTGTTTCTGTTTGTACATGGAGTAACAGCATACCATTTGCATATTCATAAATTTACAGAGTAATGATGTTTGATTCATTCCATTATTTTTCCCTTCCCCCCCACCCCTCCCACCTCTCTTTTCCCTCTATACAGTCCCTCCTTCCTCCATTCTTGCCCCCCTCCCACCCCCCCATTAAGTGTCATCATCCGCTTATCAGTGAGATCATTCTTCTTTTGGATTTTTGAGATTTACCCTGGTCTTTTTGCTCTCTATAATCTGCTATAATTTTTATGAAAGTACTATCACTATAAAAATTGTGTGGGTTATTTTTTATTAGTTGAATATTTTGGTTATTTCCTCTCCGCAGCTACAGCAAATCTAACTTAGTAGGTCCCACATCTCTTTTTGTATCACTTGTGCATCCTCAATGCCTGAAACTATGCTTATCACGAATAGGTACCACACATTTGATGATCTGATGAATGTGTTAATAAATAATTATGTCTATATGAGTCAGTCTCCCTAGTACACAATGTTTTCTTTGCAAGTTCCAATTTTCATAAAATAAGCAATTTGTGTGTGTCAGTGTGTCTCTGAGTGTTTTCCCTAAAGCTGAGTTGTAGAAATGATTAATCTCAACATCAACAGCAACCTGAGAACTCTGGAGAAAACTCTTCCAAACATTGGCTAGATGACATCAACATCACAAATAACTGCTGCTCTCGACTGAACAAGCGTGATATGGAGCACCTCTCCCCAGAAAATTCCAACAAGACAGATAACTGCATGCTTGGGTGTGTCCCCATACGGTTTCACTGGATACAAAGAGACTCAGTGCCTCCCTTGTGCTAAGCCTGTGACCAACGCAAAGTCACATGGTTGAATAGAGGCAGAAGCCTGCCCTCATGTTGCTGTTAGGGTAGCCTGATAGTGAGCAGATAACTATCACAAGATAGAAAACTGGGACTGGGGAGATAGCTCAGTCGGTAGAGTGCTTGCCTTGCAAGCACAAGGCCCTGGGTTCGATCCCCAGTACTGCAAAAAAAAAAAAAAAAAAAAAGACAGAAAACTGTTTAAACTATGGTGTAGCATTACACTCACACTTACAGACCAGAAAATCTAGCCTATGGAGGAAACAGGCTAACTCCTGAGGCACCACTGGTCCATAGCAATCTTAGGGCTTAAACTTCAATCTGTTGTCACCTTCACAGCCTGGGTGTGTCAGGACAGTGGGGTAGGTTGTGGGAAAGTCGGAAAAAGTGCCTGGGAAGAGTCTGGGACCAGGCTATAATCAGGAAACCTTACAAGAGATCAATGTTATGGTCTGGCTATGAGGTGTCCCCCAAAATCTCATGTGTGAGACCATGCAGAAATGGTTAGAGGTGAAATGATCAGAGTATGAGAGTTAGAAAAACTAATCAGTACATTAATCCATTTGGTGGGTTAATAATTTGAATGAATTAATGAGTGGTAACTGTGGGCAGGTAGGGCATGGCTGGAGGAAGTAGGTCACTCCGGGTATACCTTTGAGGGTTTTATTATCCCCAGCTCCATCCACTCAAGACCTCTCTTTGCTTCCTGTCTTCTCTGTCCTAAGCAACTGTCCTCTGCCAAGCCCCTTAGCCATGATGTTCTGCCTTACCTCCGGCTCAGAGCTATGGAGTTGGCTGACCATGGACTAAACCTTTGAAACCATGAGCCAAAGTAAACTTTTCCTCCTCTAAGTTGTTCTTGTCAGGTGTTTCAACCACAGCAAAGCAAACCTGACTAAAACAATCAGTGACTACTTTAAGAAGAGTTCAGTGGCCACAGGTTGACAGATAGCATCTCAAGGTGCTTTGCTAAGCAGCACCTCCTCTCCCTATGGCATTTTGCCCAGTGACAGCCGTCTGGATGAGTGACACTTATCCTTTCCTCAGTGCCCCCAGTTCCTGCCCAGCCCCACTCAGAGAGGGGTTTCATATGCCAGGCTGCAGAGCAGTGACATCATCAGCACTGGCTTGCTTGTCTGAGCAGCTTCCCAAAGAGCAACTGTCCTGGTTGACTTTCTACAGATGACACTAACTTGCCCCCGTTCCTAGTGTGCACAGGAGAAAGCCAGTGTCCTTCTAGATAGTATGTATCTGGACTTCCCACCCAGGCTTCCTCTCCTTGTTCCCTTAAATTAGCTAAGTATTTTGGTGAACAGAAAGGGTGCATCTCAGGGACATGGTATTTTACTGTCCCCCTTTCCTTTAGGAACAATACACCTATGTATCAACTTTTCACTTTAATGAAAGTGATATGCATCTTGCTTTTCCCAGGACAGTACTGGCTTGTCCCTGTTGTTATTAAAAGTTTCCTCCTTCCTTTCTCAAGTGAGTTTTGGTTCGGATAATCTGGCACCCAAACTTTCACACTGTCTATACCAAATCAGAATTCAGAAGAAAGTGACTGACACCCCCATTTCTTTTACTACAAACCCGATTTACCACTCTCATGAAAAAGGCCCATGTTTTAGGTCATTTGAGTCTTATAGTAGTTGTTTAGGCTAGAAATGAATTCACCACTGAGGTTGGAGAATACTGTTCAATAGCATTTGAACTTGAAGGGGTTAATTGATCCTGTTTCTAAGAGGTCTGAACTTGATTGAGATCTACATAGAACAGCAAAAGCATTTACCATAAAACAAGATGGAGCATAGTAAGCAATTTTATCATTAGAGTGAATAAAAGAGTTTCCAAAATACACACATACTTATTAATAGTTGTTTATACATTTTTATAGGTTTTATTTGTTGCCATGTATGAATTTAAGAAAAAAGTAAAGATAGTTATATGAAATACTGACACTGTAAGACCATGTACAAAATACATTAAAATATTAGGTTTAGTAAAGTTAGGAATCACAGGAATCCAATATAAGCATCATGAAAATACATTTTAAGCATGAATATTATGAAAAATAAACATGATTCAAGAAGGGGGGGGAAAAAAAGATGGAGGAGGCCCACAGAACGTTCCAGAAAATAAAATGCAGACTGGGAATGGACACACTTCCAAGGGGCAAAAGGACCAGGTCAGCTGGGCTACTGTTCTACATCAAAGAACAATACTATTCTTTAAAGCTTATTGCTCAATTTCTAACGTTTGGTTTGGTTTCCTTACTTATGTTTATTACAGGCTGCAGATATGTGAGATGTTTATAATACATGCATGTTGGCTTTATGTGTCCCTCTATCTCATGTACATCGGACCCCATTCAAGCTTTCACAGATTATATTCCAAATTTCAAGACACATTGCACATACCAAAGAATGGGTTAAGGAATCACCTTTATTAGGAAAATTCACACTGGACAGAATGTGCTGGGGTCTATGTAATCCTCACTTCTCCCACAGAAGTCTTGCCTAGGCCAGGGCAATGCCGAGCTTGATGGGAGGGTCCGCATATCAGCGTTTGGGTTGCTTTCACATGTAGGTCTCTCTCTGCAGTGTTGACAAGCTGCTAAGGAAGCAGCATGACCCACAGAGAACACAGAGTGTGCCTGGAGTCAGAGATCCTGGATTGCAGGTAGTTTTTGTCTGAGCATATTGGCTACCCAGCACCTGGAGATTTTGGGAACAACGGGACATTGCATTTCATTCAATGCAAACAGGAGGAAGTGCCTGGTCCCACAAAAGGAATCTGACCAAAGATTCAGGCCTTCCCTCTGGGAGAAGGGGTTGAGGCAGATGCCTGGCCCACATAATGCACAGTGACCATTGGTCTTCTCAGTTGTTCAGTACAGTGGACACTGGGCAGATATCTGCTCTGATTTTTATAAGAAACTCTTTTCAGCTTAAATTAGTCACATTGCAACAGTCACTCCTTTTTGAGTGAAACAGCAACAAGTATTTATGAGAGATGTTTTTTAGATTGTCCTCAAGTGACCATGGAAATCACTTTTATTCCTTAAAGGAACAGTATTATGAAACATGGAAGGGAGTCAGTACACGGCATGATATGAAAAGGACCACTGAAAAACATTTTCTCAAAATTGTCTCCTCTGTGTAGATCTTGGCCTCAAAATTTCTTGACTTTCAAATTGAAGTTTCCTGAATTGTCAAATAATTCTAAGGGTTAAAACATCAACTCATATTTAATGATATCATCTTAAAGTGAATCCATAAAGAATGTTTTTCAAAGCAGAGTATTCTTCAGTATGCTGACTATCAAGGTAATCTTTAAAAAGCATTTTGGTTGCTTAAAAAATTAAACAGACATATTACATGATCCAGCTATTCTAATCTTAGAAGTATAACCAAAGGGACAAAAATAAGTATTTAAACAAAACTTGTACATAAATGTTCATGCAGCGCTACTCCCAATAGCCAAAAGGTATCCATTAGCTGCCTGATGTTCATCAACCGATTAGTGGGTAAACAAAATGTGGTATATCCCATAATCGAATAGCATTCAGCTGTACAAAGAAGTAAAGTACTGACACATGCTACAACATGATTGAACCTCAAGAAATGCTAAGTGACAAAATTCAAACCCATAAGGTCATATATTACGTTATATGATTCCATTTATTTCCAGTGTCCAGAATCTATTGAAACAGTAATCAGATGAATTGTTGTCAGGTGACTGGTTGTCAGAGGGGCAATGGGACGTGACTTCTTAGTGGGTGTGCAGTTTCTTTTTGGAGTCATAAAAAATGTGGAACTAGACAGAGGTAACCATTACACAACACTGCCCATGTGTTAAGTGCCACTGAATTGTACACTTTAACATGGTTGATTGTATGTTATGTCAATCTTACCTCAATAAAAAGGGAAAAAGAAGGTTCTGTAATGTATAATTCGAAGGTTCACAATTTATGCTAGCATTTTAAACACTGAGAACTCCTGCAGCAACTTAAGATTTATTTAACTCAGAATTTCTCCAATGTGTTGCATCACAGAAATCTCAGTTTCTCTGTCTGTGAACATGTGTCTGCTTAACAACTACCTCATATGCCTTGTTTGTAAGGTTCAGCAGACCTGTTTGGGGTCAAGCTCACAAAAAGGGCTAACAAAGTAGGAAGCAAGTAAGTTCTATTAATATCAGTGAGAGCCAGGCATGGTGGTGCACCCCTGTAATCCCAGTGGCTCCGAGGTTGAGGTAGGAGGATTGTGAGTTCAAAGGCAGCCTCAGCAATTTAGTGAGTACCTAAGCAGCTCAGCAAGACCCTGTCTCAAAATAAAATTCCAAAAAGGACTGGGGATGTGGTTTTGTAGTTAAGTGCCCCAGGGTTCAATCCCTTGTAACAGAAAACACAAAAACAAAAGATCAGTAAGTAGCTCTTAAATATCAAGAATGGAGCAGGAGAAAAGAAAAAGGAGAGATACTGAAAGGAGAGGTAGAGGGGACAGGGGTAATCAAAATTGCATTGCAACGTTGCCTGGATAATGCAAAGAGGTGAAGAAGACCAGGAGACTTGTACCCATGTGTCTTAGATCAGCTTTTCTTTCAAGTGACCCCTGAGATAGAGGTTTGTAAGCAGGTTTGAGGAGAGACCCTAAGGATCCACATCTGTTAGGAGGAATAAAGGATTGAAAGGAGGAAGCAGCTAATCTATATAAGTCCAACAAAGACTCCAAGTAATCCCAGGGGAGGTTGCAGAGATGGATGGCCCTGAAGAGGTGTGTGGGCCTTGTCCCTCTGCAACCAGTGCTCTTGAAATTCTGACTGCCTCATGGGCACAACCTTGGGTGAGGAGGAGGATTCCTGCAGAGAGGCTCACAGATAAACCATCAGAAAGAAAAACTCCAGGCAGCTGCATGATCCAACACCTAAGTCCTGCAATGAGCACCTATAGACCACATGATAGCATCCACCACACTAGCCTACGATTCTGTGAATAGTGCCCAACATCCTAAAGAGGTGATTCCATATCTTAATAAATTGTTTAATCTCTTCTGGAACAAGGCTGGGTGTAAATAACCAACTGTATTCCAGTTATTAACAAGTAGCAGGCATTCAACGAGTCCAATATATCAGGGAAATACCATAAGAGCAAAGCATTAGCTCCTGCCGAACATTCTACTTGCTTTTGCACAAAACTTGGTGTGAAGTAATTCCAGCAATGTTGTAAGCAATTAATTGGATAGAATTTCAACTTTTGACACCAAGTGTTGATCTAACAACATTCTCTGACTTGGTATATCAGGGGACATAGAAAATAATAGGCCTTGTGCATTTCCGAAGAATAATGGAAGAAAGAATTCAGAAAATGCCCCACAATTTTCATTCTTTTCTCTTTGTCCTTCATCTTGCTTGCTTATGCGTGCTTGGGCATAAAAATAACATAAAGGTTACAGAACTCCAGATTTGATTTAAAACTTTCTGGCTTTTTGGACATTTACACAGAGCCAATTTCCCCTTTCTGCCCAGTTGAAATTCATGTGTTACACTTTGCTATGGGGTGAGGAAATTCCTAACAAATGTCGTCATGCTTTAGTTCAGGCTGGGAAAGTAAAGGTTAAATTGAAAATATTTAGAAACTTGATGTTATTACATCACAGATGCATTCACAGTTCTTGATGGGAATTTACTTTAAGCCTATGTTAGAATTAGTGCTAGATGTTTCCTAGAACTGTACAGTATCTAAGTCAACCAGAAATGAGTTCATACTTCTAATGACTTAGTAAATGAGGGAATCATGAAACAGCCCCCCAACCTGTTTGCTGAAATAATCTTGGGAAACATGGAAATAGCCCAGGTCTCTGCTTCTGATGACAGATATGAAAAGGAAAAATGGAATCCTGAGAAATCTTTGGGGCTATTAGAATTAGCTTTCTATAGCTACAGGGGCAACTTGTAGCACCGTAGTCAAGTAGGCTGGTGCTAGACTATTTGGGTTAAACCCTGGCCCTAATGTTTACTAAGTAAGCAACACTAAAGTATTTCACTTCCTCTTTCTATATCTCAATCTCCTTTAAAGTGGAAATAATAATAGTATCTATCTCACAGAGTTGTTTTGAGGATTAAATGAGTTGATTTTTAGAGTTTTCTTGGACCTAGAAGATAATTAAAGTTTAATAAATATTATCCTGGATCTTAATTCCTCTCTGGATGATGCCCTGAGATGCAATTTGCCTTCCTTCCCTATTAGGAGATGTGACAGGAAGCTCGGGCCAGGAGAAGCCATTACTAGCATGGTCTCCACTAGCCCCCTCCATGATGGAGAACCTCATTGCCTGCAAGACAAGAGCAGAAGGAGTAAACCTGTGTGCTTTGCTATGGAGTTGGAACTTCATCCTCAAGAGAAACAAGAGTCATGGACAGTTGTTCTGTGTCCTGTGGATAAAGAATTTTTGAAATGAGTGGAAGAAATAAACGCAATAGAAGAGTGCCTTAAACAAGATAGAAATGTGTACATGAGTTTCTTAGTGTTGTTGGAATTTTTTGGACTAGATTGGGAGGGTGACCATTTAAATGAAATCCATTTTGTGCCCAGAACTGGTGTGGTAAGATAAAATTTCAAATTCATCTGTGAATTCTCTTTCTTATGGCTTTTTCATTCTCAAAAATGTTTCCATTTCAAGATACAGGATGAAGCAGGGTCAAGTCTCCATTCTGGGCGTTAGGACAAAAAGAAAAGAAGGCTATGCACCCTTCCTTTAAGAATACTTCCTTTCTGCAGTCAGATTTATCCTAGATGCCATGGGTCTAGGAAATGTGATCTTTATTTCAAGTGGCAAAGTAATTTTTACTATCTAGCAAAAAAAAGAGAAAGATGATTTAGCAATCTTTCAATTAGTTTTTGGAGATGTCAGAAAGCTTTGTCTTACAGGAATGTGTCACCAAATTATTGTAAAGAAAGAGTCAAGATTAAAGGACTAGATTAAAGGTTACCATCAGGTGACCAACATAAGGAAAAATTGGTTTGTAGAGAAGATCATGTACTCATCTTTAATCATATTAAGTATAAGATATTCTGGGAAAACCAAATGGAAATGTGTATCTAAATAGTTGTATGAAAATTTAAGGCACTTAGGAGAGAAGTTCCAATTGAGATTCAGATTTGAGAGTCACTTCTACAGTAATGAATGAAATGGCTTTGGCTTTACATTTTTTTCCTTTCCTTTTTTCCCCTTTGTGTGTGTGTGTGTGTGTGTGTGTGTGTGTGTGTGTGTGTGCGCGCGCGTGCATGTGTGTACCAAATGGGTAAGAAGATATGGCTGGCGAAGGTGATTTCCCAGAGACTCCAGCTATAACAGACCCCTGTGTCCCCTCCATCTGCTGCAGGCAGGGGAAACTTCATCTTGAGCTGGGCAGGACTAGAATGGAAATAGGAAGGAAAGGAAAGATAAAACAAGAATAAAAAAGAATCCTATGGAGAGTCGGCACAGAGAGTGTGGAGTTCATTCACAATGGAATGAGGTTCTGCAAGTCACACCACAAAGCCTCAAGAGGAGGTCAGGAGGTAGGGAGGAAGCGATGGGAGGGTCTGGAAGACAGGCTGGCCCAAGAGGCCACATGTTTATGGATTGTGAGGATGAGCTCTAAGTACCACTGTGGACTGAGCATGACGATACTCTGATTATCTTGAGCATATTCAATAATTAAAATACTGCCTCATTCATTCCCTGACTCAGAGTCTCAGCAGCTCCCAATTCTTTAGAAAAAAGGTTTTCTCAAACTATAAATTCTTAATTTTTTTTTTTTTTTTTTTTTTTTTTACATAGATAGTCTTGTATCCCAAATCCAGGTAGTAACAGCGGCCTGGTTTCACTACAATCTGTGAGGAAAATTCTAAGACTGAAAAATGGGTAAATGGAGGCCTTTTCAAGAGGAGATCCTTCCACCCTAGATGGTGGAGAGGATTTTTTATCTTCCCCACTTCCCTAGTAACAGTTTTCAATGGTGGAGAAGCATCCTCCACACAAAGCCATAAGTTTTATAATTTAGATTGAACTTGCAACCTACAGTCCAAAGGGCCAAATCAAGTCCAACAGCTGTTTTTGTAGAGAAAGTTTCATTGAAATGCAGTCCAAAGCCTTCCTTCAGTCTTGTCTCAGGCTGCTTCCACACTGTAACAGCACAGCTGGGTAGCTATGACAAAGACCTCATGGCCTGCAAAATCTAAAGTATTTACTATCTGGCGCTTGAGGGGAAAAATTTGCCAACCCCTAAGTTCAGGAGTATTTATAAAACACTTAACACAGTGTCTAGCACATAGTCAGCACTAAGAAATTATACATCTCTAATTTTGATTTTGGAATCATATTTTGTTTACTAATGTCTCAATTATTGGCAATTTGATTTTCAATGCATGTGGGGGGCAATCCATTCTTGCTAATTTGCCTGTTAGCAGTGGTAAAATTTTCATGTCTCCACCTTATCTAAATTCTTGGATATATAATTTCAGTCATATGGATTTTTATGTGTGGAGATCATTCTTAATTCAAGCATATGGAAATTATTTTAACCTAAACGCATTAAAAATCAACAGATGATTTCATCTCATATATATGCAATTACCATGGAAGTCAAAATGCCCTACTTTTGCATGCCAGAACAAATGAATTTAAAGGGTTTTTAAAATCTCTAATACTGAGCATTAAAAGGGAAGCAAAAGTGAGATTCCTCTGAGGTATAATAGTATTGGTTGTTACATATGAAAATTAAGAATGTGTTAAAATAGCAAAACAAATTAAAACAAAACTCATGGATCGTATCACCCATTTTCCATTCCCTTTAAGCACATGATTAAAAGATTTCAGCATTAAAACTAACATCTTGTGACATGGTAATACACTAACTGTTAATCTAAATGATGTCCAGAGTTGGGTGGAAAGAAATTTCTCCTAGAAAATATAAGAACTGTACCAACTTAATGTAGCTAATTAAGTTAGTGGGGATCTGTTGTTGAATGTAATTTGAGAATAGTTGAACTGAGTTGAAATCTTAAAAAAGAAATAACAAAACGTAGCTTGTTAAATAAAATATAAGAGTAGAACTGTCCCATTGGAAAGAAGCTTCAATGCAGAGCTCAGGCATTGATGGAAAAGATGTTGACTCTTTGGGGCAGTTTGGTTGTATCATGTTCAATCCTTAGCAACCTCTGGCCTCTAGATGTTCATGCCTTATAAAGTCTTTGGCTTATGCCAATGTCAAATTTGAAACAGTGATTGGTTAACTTCAATGCCTCACTAGGTCCTCTTTTAACACGTGCTTACCCTCTCATGAAGCTCTTCTCTTTCCCCACAATGCCAGGGTTGCATTGGTTTAAATTTAAATAGCAGTTACCATATTGGACACCATAGGTTCTTAATTGAATAGATTATCTTTAGAGCAAAGGAAAATGCTGGGGGTTTCTTCCACAAATGACAGTAACTGCTATTTGAAGGTGTTCTCTAACTGGTCATCAGATTTGACTACCACACCCTGAAATTATCTAATGTTCCATTTCTGAAATGCTTTTCTTCTATCTAATAAACTCAGTAAAAGGTAGTCAATAAGAGCAGAAAATGCCAAGAAACTACAGTCCCCACAACTTTTTAAGATTATTTCGATCCAAAGATAAACATAGCAAGTTTATAAGAAAAAATAAATAAATCAATACATGTGGAGGGGCAGAGAGATGTGGAAAATCTCTGTATCTTCCTCCCAATTTCTCTGTGAACCTAAACCTGCTGGAAAAAAAAATTATCTTGGAAACATAAATAAATAAATCAGTCAGGGTAGGATTAAAAATGTTCACTTAGAAATTGTGATAAATTCTTACCAACCTAATATTTGTAAGAACAAATAAATGCAGCGTTATTCCAATTTTATGTAAGTTTTCAATACTTTGGTGTCCAAGTCTTTTAATATAATGAAACTTATAATTTAAAAAAAAAAAAAATTGACAAGATGTTATTTTTAACAGGGCTAAGGCCTTCTGAGAAACCAAAGCAGTGTGAAGTCCCCTTTCAAACTGATTCTTGCAATCAAGTCAGAAAGATTTCAGGTGTGTTGTATCACTTTATTGAAAGGAAAGGAATACTCTCAAGGGAGAGAGTGAGTCCTCTTAGAAAGGAGAAGGGACAGCATGCCTCTCCTGCACTCTATTTTTATTGGGGATCTCCGAAAATTTCCAGAGAGTCCTGCACATGTCCATCTCTTGACTTTTGACTGACAGCAGGATGACATCAGACTTTGGAGTCACCATAGTCATGGCCACTCTAGGTCACTTTGGCCCATGTTGACCAGTTCTAATTAAATCTTTAACCATAAATTCTTATAGATTTTGTGGTTAGGAAGAATTATCCTTTTCTCCCTGAGTTCTGGGATCTGTTCTATGAAAAGAGTCACAAAAGTCTCCTTCTCCAAGGTAACTTGGGTTCCTCTTTATCATTATTTTGGGTCTGCATTTCTCCTGCTGATAACAGGTAGTTAGCTGAGGAATGTGACATATGCTGTCCACTGAGGCCGGGAAGGGCTGCAGGTAAATTGCTTCTTGGAAAAGAAAGCATGTGGGGTCAGCACAGTGGGCTCATTTTCTAAAATTATTCCCTTAACCTCGTGTTCCCACCACTCACATCTGTCTCTCTCCTATCTTAGTAGGATAAAACCAACCCTCTAAGAACTTTCTAAAAAAATCTATAAAAAGGAAGGCAGACTTATGCTCTGAATCTACTATTCAATATGTCTATATGGCAATGCAATAAAAGGTTGTGCCAATGCCATTGGTGACTACAGTAAATATATTCCTCAAATCTGCCACCAAAACTTATCTTTCATTGAACTTACTGACAAATAGATGGGGACATTGCTTTCTTTTTTTCTGAGTTTCAATTCCACATTTCATATGGAGAGCAAACACCCAAGCAACCTCCTGATGACTTAGAAGTGGGCAGGACATCCTGCCAGTTCTACCGGCAGTTGTAAGTTGGGGAGCTTGTACCTTTAAGGCTCTCTATCACTTGGCTTTGATTGTTATTCAGTTGTCATAATTACATTTAGAAAGATTGCAATCCAACAGGAAGAATTAGCCCCCATTCCTCTACTCCACTTCCTAGCTACAGCATGATCTCAAGTCAAACTTTCTCCTACCTATGGAGTCATCTTAGTCTGACAGTAGAAAGGGACTTATGCAGTCACCAAACCCAACCATAGCAGAGAGAAAGCTGCATGCATTATAAAACAAACCTGGCTCCTTTTTGTCCTCCACCTGATCTGGCCTCTTCCACAGGATAATTTTACTTTAAACATGTTGTCATTATTTGTTTGCTGTCCTGTTATAACTTCAGTTGTCTATATTCTTATTCTTTCCATCTAACATTTTAAAATACAATTCTTAGGGTAAAATGAAAGGTTAAATTAACATCAGATATGTCCCCAGGAAAGTGATATTTTAGATACTTTTTAGTACTTTGGGGACACCAATAGTGATAATTAAGATAAAGGCAAGTTTCAATAAACTTCATAATAACTGAGAAATAAATTTTGATAAAAGTTGATGCCTTAATGGGAGTTCACACTGTTCCACAAACAACTGGAGGTGACATAATGAGTGATGAAAGCACAATTAATTTTTCTTTTTTTAATTGTCAATGAAAGAGAGATGAGAAAGGAAAGGTTGCAGAAAGGGGAAAGTAGAAACTAGTTGTGTTTTAAAAAGTACCTGTGGAGAGTAGGCTGTGTCCTGCTCTGAACTACTCCATGGTATATAGAACATCAGTTTTAGGGGCGTACATGGCCCTGAATTACTAAATTTTATAAAGCAGCAAGTTGCCTTGAACTGTCACTTGGTGAGAGCAAGTATTAAGACAGAGGACTTGGTGACTGGGCAAGTAGATACCTCCAGATATTGGACAAACCAAAATTATTGAAAAGAATAATCCCCAACTGCACAGAGCATCGTAAGTCACAAACTGATAAAGAAATCATGCTAATAAGAAATGACCACCTGTGGACTTATTGAATTATATCAGAAGCTCATGGACACAGAGGCATATGAAATCCATATCAGGGAAACTAGGCCCTTGAGCTTATCAAACACACCAGATCATTGAATGATGCAGTCCCCTCCCCTGAAACACAGGAAAGGCAAGGCACCTGAGGTGGGGGAGTGGAGGCACACGCTGACCCTCATCTTATCAGACCTCTGCATCATGTGGTCAACAGACAGTCAGCTCCCCACTGTCTGCAGGGCCTTCTGCTCAGCATGATCTCCCTGCTTGATGCTATCCACTTGGAAACTGCCTGCCCTGCAGACCCTTGCCCAGGATGAGGGTCCTGAACAGCTCTTCCCCTGAACCAGTTCTTCTTGTTCTGGTTTATGATCTTACCTGACCACCTGCCCTCACTTGCATCTGTATCTGCTCTCTCTGCCTTTGAAATCTGAGGCCACTGTTAACCCTTTCTTAGCCATTCTGTAAACTCAATATCATTGTGTCTAGTGTGTTGTGCTATGATTTGACTATTGTAGACATTAGTAATTAAGATTGGAAAGTAATAAAAGAACTTGCGATGGCCTTAGTCATGACACCAAGTGAACCATGAGTATGTCAGTGAATTAAAGCTGATGAAAGTGATGTATCTTATGAATTGCTATTCCATCAATTCTTACATTGTGGAAAGACACAAACACAAACCATCCTTGTCAATGGTATAGCTCACTCACAACATCAGAATACACAAAGTTGTGCAAATTAAGTGACAACTTTTTTCAATTTTCAGTATTACAATTGTCTTGATCCAGAGATATCCTCTGTCACTCTCCACCCCATTCTGAGGAAACTAGGAGAAGCTCTGCGATAGAGCCAATGGTTCTGGAAGAGAGACACCTGCAACTTCCACAGACCTGAGGTTCAAGAATGTCTCTCAGAGGTAGAGGAGACTTCTAGTGGGATCCTCCAGGATCTTGATACATTGTAGAAAAGAATTAAAGGACATTTCAGAGTTTAGCAAAGAGTAAGAGTTGTATTAGTAAGTGAAAGGTGAAGATACACATTCTCAGAGCAGAATGCTGCTTTGTCCAGCAACAGGAACACCAGTCATGAGTGAGAAGTATCTTGGGGTTCTCAGGCTGTTCTTTAAAAGGAAACTTTGCCAGGGGCAGGCTGGGAAGGTATGTGGGGAAGGTTACTAAACCTGTTGCTCACAGATGGTTTATCGTTGTCTGGCCATTCTCAGAATCTTTAGGTCCATCTTATGGTCTCATCTATCTGAGCAATAGCAAAGGTTGGGAATGTACCCTACATATAGCTGTTTTTTTTTTTTTAATTTATTTTTATTGTAAACAAATGGGATACATGTTGTTTCTACATTATAGCTTTTTAAAGTATTGCATCTCTATTTAACTTATTCTAAAATGGGTGTGTTACCTGGCATGGGCTAACTAACAGTGTAAAAGATCATTTTCCTGAGTGATTTGCAATAACTCTATGATTATGAGTGAATTTACAGTAACATTAAGATTTACATTTCTCAAAAATTTGAGGGTGATAGCTCTGAAAGAAAAACTGGCCTGGGAAGAAGTAGTATGAGGAAATAGAATACAAAGCATTCAGATTAAAGTTACAGTCTCTTTTTTCTTCCTTTTGTCTCCTTTCTACCTATCTTTTATTTCTTTGATTCTGTCTCGAGACTTTTCTCTAGTTGTATGAATTGGGCCATGAATAACACAGCTAAGATTTATAAACCAGACACATTTTCTGTGATATGAGCCAAAAAGGAGCTGTCTGCTAGTAAGAAGGAGAAAAAGGCATTACTGTGAGCTGAACTGTGCTCCCCACCCCAAATCCATATGTTCAGGCCCTAACCCACAACACTTCAGAATGAGGTTATTTCAGATCCAGCCTTAAGGAGTAATTCAAGTCAAAGGAGTTCATTTGGGTGGTCCCCAATCTAATAAAACTGCTTTTCTTGTAAGAAGAGAAGATGAGGACACAGACACAGAGCAAAGACCAAAGACACAAAAAGTCGATCCTCTTCAGTCAAGGACAGAGGTCTCAGATGAAATCAACCCTACCAATACCTTGACCTTGAACTTTCAGTCTTCCAAAAGGAAAGAAGGCAAATGCCACCCAGCCTATGATTCTTTATGATGACAGCTCTGGCAAATGTATACAGGTACTTCCCTGAAATCTCCAAATGGAGTTGTTTTCTAGATCACATTATGCACAGCAGAGTGGTTAAAATGTGCCTTCATTGCTACACGTTGAACAGATACCAACATACAGACTAACGCCCATGAGTCTTCAAGTGTTTTTCACATGACTTTCTCTCTCTGCTTTTAACTACAAGATCTCTCCCAGGCCAGATCTGAGGCCGCCTGCTCTCCTGCCTGTCTACTTTAAGAACTGTGCTAAGTAATGCGTAACATATGGTGAACAGCAGACAGAATGAACAGAAAGCCATCTCCCAGCCACTGGCATTGTTCTCAAGCCCCTTTCCCCAGCTGGTCCCTAACAGAGGAACCACTCTGAAAAGAAGAAACTGAGGAGCTCTTTAAAACATGAGCTCTGTGAAACAATCACCCTCACTTCCCAGCACTGGTGTCTTTGTCCAGCAACAGGAACACCAGCTTGACCCTAATGCAACAGAACAATGACCTATTTATGCTGATATCCTGTCTCCTGCTGAGGCTCAGGCCAGGTTCATTTGAGGAAGTGCTAAACACCACATAAGCACCCTATTGTGTGCCACTTGTTGGAGTGCAGAGTTGGGGGACTTTGGAGAGTGTGGGAAGGGTGGTTTTCTTCCTGAAACATGTGGGATGTGTAAACAATGTCCAGTCGTTTGTCCCCCTAATTTGGTTTTCTAGAGACCTTTGTTAGCAATACTTCTGAGCTACAGAAAGAGTACTGTGAATAGTAAAACCACCACACACATCACCGTGGGCTTCACTATTTCAGACTCCTTTGGTTTCTCCGCACTCTGTTGTTGCTCTGAAGGTGACCATGTTATCACCTTTTCTAAAGTTTTCCTTTCGACCTTGAATAAATTTGATGTGCTCCAATCTCTCATTCCTGAATATGAATACTGGTCTTTTTTTTCTAGTAATCCATGCTGATTTCCTCCATGAAGAATTTTTTGTTCACTGGAGCAACAGGACAATGATTCTTATTAGTCTCTATTTGATGTCTATTTTTCACACAACTATAAGAAAAAGCACACACACAAAAGTTACTGCTCTGGAATGCATTGGGAACCTCAAATATATCCTTGCTTTTCCTACTACTTCTATCATTTTATTAGATTTCCAATGTTTACCAATGAGTTATTAGCTTGTTATATTTGGTATTTTATACCTGCTCATATAGTTGCAAAATACGCCCACAGTTTTCATTATTTAACTGAATAGCTGTTGACAGGCTCAGGGCATATCACCCCAACATATGAATGTAGGAAACCAGAACATGGAACCAAAAAATTCTGCCTCTTTGGCATAAGGATAGTTATCAGATGGTTATTTTGAGAAATAGCAGATGTAGCAGTAGCTCTGAAAGTTACCCTTTTGTAAAAGAAGTTTGCATGTATAAGGGCAGCCTCCACTATTAAGTGTGTCTCCTCTCTGTATCAGAAGGGCAACTAGATCATTAGAGACCCTTCAACAATGGTCATCAACTTGAATTTGCATAACATACCTTATGGGTTTTTTTTTTTTTAAGGATTTTTTTTTTCCTGGCCATCTCATCTTATCACACATTCTTCTTTCTTTGCTTCAGAAATGAATTTAATGCAATGAATGTGGAGCTCAATCATTTTCTTTGAGATCTGCTCTAGAGATTCACTCGAGTCTCCAGGTTCCCTGCCATGATTCATGAGGCACACAGGTTAATACACTTCTGTTTGTTTTTTCCTTGTTAATCTGTCCTTTTTTTTTTTTTTTAAAGGGATGCAAAGTTAAGTACTATGAAAGGAAGAGAGAAAAATGATTTTTCCTCCCCTATGCTGTATATTCTCACAAAGATATATTCGCAAGTTTCATGACATTCTCATGATGTCTGGATCCTCAGCTCTGTTTGTAGTCCTGGTGATGTGAAACCTTCAGCTGTACAACTTGGAATCTTTTGTATGGAAAGAGCTATGAGAAGATGGATAAAAACTGGTATGAGCCATTGTTCTAAAGCAATCAACTCAGGGATGAATGCAGGGATCCTATGGAGAATGCTCTGTTTGAAGCACTAGAAGACAAGGGCATGTTCAGAGGGCTCTTTAGAGTAATGTGAGGAGTGCATGAAAACCCAGCAGGGGATGCAGAGGCTACAACCATGAGAATTCCTTTTGAGCTTTTGCTTAATCTGACCCATCTAGTCTAGCTCTTGTCTAGCTCTATAAATTTTGTAAAGAACATATTTTATATTACTTTCATCTTTTGAGAGTCTTTTATAAACCCAATGAATACACTGACAAAAAGCATATAAAACAAAGCAATCTGCCCATATAATATGAAGTTTATAATACTGTAACCAAACAGGGTAAAAATCATAATATCACATGAAATAAACAAGAGAAAATATAAATAAACAAATCGTATCTGATTCATCCTGTTGTAATCAATGAACAGTCCTGGTAGCAAGACCACTTTGCAAGAAATGGTGGAGATTTCCCACTTATGATATTCTACCATGATCTAATGAATGTTCATAATTAACCACTTTATGCTCTTCACCAATGGAAAATAAGAAGTCTTCATTGCATCTCAGGAAGACAACTAAATAATTTAAGCATATAATCTTTTGTAAAGATTTTTCTTTTTTTCTTTTTTTTTAATTTATTTTTATTGTTAACAAATGGGATACATGTTGTTTCTGTTTGTACATGGAGTAACAGCATACCATTTGCATATTCAAACATTTACATAGAATAATGATATTTGATTCATTCCGTTATTTTTTTTTCTTCCCCCCACCTCTCCCACCTCTCTTTTCCCTCTATACAGTCCCTCCTTCCTCCATTCTTGCCCCCCTCCCACCCCCCCATTACGTGTCATCATCTGCTTATCAGTGAGATCATTCGTCTTTTGGATTTTTGAGATTGGCTTATCTCACTTAACATGATATTCTCCAATTTCATCCATTTGCCTGCAAATGCCATAATTTTATTATTCTCTATAGCTGAGTAATATTCCATTGTATATATATACCACAGTATCTTTATCCATTAAATGAAGGGCATCTAGGTTGGTTCCATAGTCTGGTTATTGTGAATTGAGCAGCTATGAACATTAATATGGTTGTATCTCTGTAGTATGCTGATTTTATGTCCTTTGGGTATAGGCCGAGAAGTGGGATAGCTGGGTCAAATGATAGGTCCATTCCAAGTTTTCTAAGTAATCTCCACACTGCTCTCCAGAGTGGCTGCACTAATTTGCAGCCCCACCAGCAATGTATGAGTGTACCTTTTTCCCCACATCCTCTCCAACACTTGTTGTTGCTTGTATTCTTGATAATCGCCATTCTACTTGGGGTGAGATGGAATCTTAGTGTAGTTTTGATTTGCATTTCTCTTATTACTAAAGATGGTGAACATTTTTTCATGTTTGTTGATTGCTTGTAGATCTTCTTCTGTGAAGTGTCCGTTCATTTCCTTAGCCCATTTGTTGATTGGGTTATTTGTATTCTTCGTGTAGAGTAAGATTTTTCTTATAAGTGTTGGAAAAACTTTTGCTTAAAGGGCAGGATAGTAATACAGATTCAAAACTAGGATAAGGCCCTTAGGATTACGCAAGAGCCCTTGAGAATGCCGAACTTCTTAAAATGTGCACCCCAAGTATATTATTCTCCTCACTCTAGTCCTGACCTGCATAAATACTTCAGTCTTTTTTTTACAGCCACTCAATTCTGCCAGAACAGCTGGAGACAGCATGACATGAATGGGCATGCCTGTGTTCCAATAAAACTTTATTTACAAAATGAGCCAGAAAGTCAGATTTGATTCAAGGGCTATACTTTGCTGACCCCAAATTTACTGAGATATGTAAAACAAAAGTAAATGCTTCAATACTTGATTTGTGCATAAAATGTCATAGGCATGTAAGGAGATTTTGTTATGTCTGCAAATGATGTCTCTTAAAATGTTTCTAAAACACTGCTTGGACTGATACAACACTGAAAAGAAGTTTCCAGAATTGGGATTTTAAATGTTACTGATTCCTTCATTAAGTCATGCATGTATGTTCACACCTTTTAAAATTTTTTCCACTCTTACCCACCTAGTTCCTAGTCTACCTATCAAAAATGCTACACATTCCTTAAGAGCTAACATACAAATTGCTTCCTCTATGAAACTATCTCTCTTTGCCTCATCTCCCTAGGTACAAAAGAACTTACCTAACCCCCTGGGATGTTAGAGCCTTTGGTTTGGAATTCTCTACTAAAAGTCTTCAAACTGCATTAGGTTATAATTATCTATACCTCCGTCTATCTCCTCATGAGACTATAACAGCAGGGCCATCTCACCTATTTTTCTCAAATAACAAATTATATTGTATTCTTGATGGTCTTTAAATATCTATTAAAATAAAATAAATTGATTTTATTTTTGGCACTGATTTGTTCTTCAAGTTTTATAAGGTGCTACTTTAAAAAATCTCGCTCACACCACTGCATGCCAAAAAGCAGTGCCCTGAAGCCATGTGGGAAGCATGTGTGGCAGACTCTTGGCTCGAGCCCATGATCACAGCCCACACTTTGTATTTTAACAAGCTGATATACCACCCACTGGCTAATAATTATACTCTAATTTTCGGATGCTATGTAATTCATGATGAGAAACTCTGAGAGTCCAAGCATGCTCTCCTTTACTAGAAAAAAATCCACTGCAAACTATTTCTCAGAGTTATTTAACCAAATGCTATACTGTTTGGAGCTTTCTTCATGATGATCAGATGTGTCAGGGGAAAAAGGAGCACAGATGTAACTGGAGTAGTCATGAGTTGATGACTATTTTACTTCAATTCTGGATACATGGGGGCTCGTTGTACAATTCCCTCTCATTTTGTTTGCTTAAAATTTTCCAATAAAAAATTAATTAAGAGCAGTTCAGCTAAAGAAAAATACTATCTTGGATTTCTCCTTTGCTTTTGGTATATATATTTTTCTTCAGAGGCCAATCCATAAGGGGACAGGTAGGTAGCCATGCAGGCAGACAGATAGACTATAATAGCTGGGCCATCTCACCTATTTTTCTCAAATAATAAAATATATTGCATTCTTGATGGCCTTTAAATATCTATTAAAATAAATTGATTTTTGGCATCAATTTGTTCTTGAAGTTTTATAGATTAGATATAGGTATATATAGATGAGTCAGTAGATAGGTTGATAGATGAAGCTTTTCTCTTTGACCCATTTTTCTGACTTTCATTTATCTTGCCCTTATTCTCTCTAGACCTTCACCATTGGTCAGGGCTTATGCTCCTAGTCCTGGGAATTTTCTTATTGTCCAGGGAAAGCCAAAAGCAAATGATGTGGAATAATGGAGGTGAGAAAAGATTTCTCACATGACACTAGCTAGCCTTTCTTGAGTTCCTGGACTGCTACTTATTAATATATTTAATCATTCCTTGTACATCAGCCAAAGAAATAGATCCTATTTATTACTCTCTTTTGGAGAAAATTTGATGTAACTTGATGAAGGACACCCAGCTCACAAATGGAGGAGCTAGAATTAGAGTCTCTGCATCTGGCTTCAGAGCCTCTGCTTCTATGCCATATAGTGGCCAAGAAAATATTTGACAGAATTTAAAGAATGACCAGAACAAATCCAAGTCCCTGCTCTTCAGGGCCTGGCACTACTTCCCAGTTTCTACACATAATTTCCTCCCTAGATGATCACTTCTACACTTTTGCCACTTCCTCCTTGGAGGGCTTCTTCACAGTAGGTTGTAGGTTCTTCTCTGTATTAACCTGTTTTGCTGAAGTAACAGAACCTCTAAAATGCCTGGCTCTTGACGACAAAGGTTGAGTTCATGTTACATCTCAGCTGTGGCTTCACCACAGCCACACATCTTCTCATTCACCACCTAGACAGGTAGAGAAGCTTCCAGAGAGGAGCAAGAGTTCAGATGAAAATCCGTAATGCTTCCTAAATTTTCTATAAGAAACTCACATTTCTTTGGTCAAAACCTATCACCTGGCCAACCCCAAAGTCAGTAAGGCAGTCAGTGAGATGATTGTCTTTCTCTCAGGAAACACATCAAGACATAGGGAATAGGCAGGAGTAAATTATTCTATTTAAAGGAAAAGCAGGGTAAATAATTGTCGAAAGTGATTTAATCTACCACCTTCTTTTTTCAATATCCATTTGATTCTTACAGTATTTGCTCCAACACCACTCTGGTCACAAGATGCTGAGTTAATATGTCCCATATTCTCTCAATACCGGTTCCCCTAGTTCATGGTTTTCCTCAAATCATACAAATAAGAACCTTCCAGGTTCTCAAGTCCAACCTTCTTTGTCTCTGAGAAAAAGGAGCTTCTTGTCTATTCTTGTTACAAGAACACAGCGTCCTGAAGTGATATCCAGGATAGAGTCCTCAATATGGTGAAATAAAAGTCCACTGGCACCCAGAACTTTGGTGACCAAGGTTACACTCAGACCAAGATTACTTAGGGTTTCATGTGGAACAAAGAACATAACCCTGTAGCCTGTCCTGGAATAGGCTAGATCAGAACCCAGGTCCCTTCTAGTAATCTACTTTACCCACATTTTGCCACATTCTACTCCAGACTTGGAGGAAATCAATTGCAACCCTGGCCCCATATCTATATTCTACATAGGAAGAAAGGTTAAAAACAAAAAGGGTTAAAATGTGTGCAGTAGTTTTTCTTTTAAATATGATAAAATAGCTTACCCAAGACCAGCACCTGTACAATTCTGCTTGTATCTCATTGGCCAACATTGGGTCACCTGATTTCTAAAGAAGTTTGAGTCAACATCCTTATCATTTTTTTAAGTTTTTGTTTTCAAATAATTACAGTCACAAGAAATTGTAAAAACCATAACCAAAGTTCTTATGTAGCCATTGTGCTGTGTCCTTAAATGCTGATGTATAACTACATAGTAGTACATTATCAAAATTAAGAAATTTACATTGACAGACTACAAGTAGCTAGACTGAATTATAGACACCACTAAGATTTCACCCATTCTTGAATGCACTCAATTTTTGGATTTTCTGCCTATGTGCCTAAATCTGTGATATTTATCACCTGTCTAGATTCATATGACCATGACTGCAATCAAGAGTTCCATTACCACAAAGCAACTCAGGAGATGGGTCTTTTTACCTACATGTATTGCAGCCCTAAATAAAATCAGAGATCCTGCTAGGAAGGAAAAAGGGGAAATGGATTTGGGGGTAGGTAACAGCAGCATCGACCACAAAGAGCAGCTATTTTAAGGAAAGGGAGTTTTCCATGATCTTAGAGGCAATGAATAGCTTCTGTCCACTCCCATTCTTCCTTCTGACATATATACTCCCTTTGTTCTTTAGAAACCTCTCAAACAAATGCCATACAATTTGATTTATCTCATGCTATAAGGTTGTAATGACCCCATTGAGATGTGGAATTCATGATTTCAGGAACCAGCAAATATATGTCTGAGTTCAATACCACTAAAACCACCCAAGAGACCAATGAAAGAACAAAGGGTTTTTGTTGTTATTGTGCTAATGAGAATAATTCCTTGACACAGTACCAAAAGGCAACAAGCATAGGGAAATGGAAAATGCCGAGGGTCCCCTCAAATCCTAAGGTGTTTGGGGTTGGGGATAGGAAGGACCTCTTAACTAGAGGCACAACCAATATCTGCACCTGAAATTCCAGTAGTCCTTGAATGAGTTCCAGCAGTGTGCTTACTATAGGACCTAAGAAACATTCCACTTTGTCATCCAACAAGAAAGTTCTTAAAGTGTCAATTATGAGAAGAAATGACTATAAGGTGTGTGTAGAGAATATTCATGGTGGGAAAAATATATCTTTAAGAAAGTACAAATGTTTTAAAATAAAAAAAAGGAACATTTTATTAATTGTACTTTGCTTAACTGCATTTGCTCTGTCAAAACAAGCTTGAACTGATTTGATTGATTGGTGACTAATAAAGGCAATCTAATGATGACTTAATATGTTAAATTAAATTAATATGTTAAAACTATAAGATTTGTTCTTCCTACAACCATTAGCTCTTGATGAGTCTACTTGCAAGCACTGTTAATATAATCAGCAATAGGCTTCAGACTTTGGGGAAAATGACCCCAGACAAGCAATAGAACAACTCCAATAAAACAGTTTATCCTCTAGAGCACATTCTTTTAAAACGGTGCCTTTCCCACAAAGTATTTTTCAGCATGGTTAAGATGGATGATGTAAGACATCAGAGTAAGCATTGTGATAATAAGGTCAACCTATTTGCTATTGGATTGGAAGTTCAGTGATTAAACTACAAGATAGTCAGCTTATGTGACCAAGGGGTAATGCCATCATTAGGTGCCAGCATTCCCACAAAGTGACACAAGCTTCACTCCACTCCTTTTCCAACTCACCTTGGTATTAGTTCTAGGACATCCTCAACAACTAAGGGTGATACAATTTTTTAGATACTCATTTCCTTTCATGTTAGAGGTTAGCTTCTGAGCCCAAAAATTGTTAAAGGTCAAAAATGGTCACCAAGCTAATAAGGCTTTCTCAAGTTGCAGATGCTAAAAAAATTACATATGCAAAGCAGATCAGTATAGACAATAAGGAGTGGTAGGGACTGTGACTGATTGTCTTGATTTTCTATAGGACACCCTATACAAATACCTTCAAATTCACAATAAAAGCATACTAAAGAAAATAACAGTGAACCAGCAAAGCATGTTTGCCCACTAATCTGAAGGGCAAATTCAGCCTGGTGCCTCTGTAAGACTTTGTTTTAGTCAGCTTTTTTGCTGCTGTGACTAAAGAACCCAACCAGAACAATTTTAGAGAAGGAAAAGTTTATTTGAGGGCTCACAGTTTCAGAGGTCTCCATCCATAGACAGCAGGCTCCATTCCTTAGGGCTCCAGGTGAGTCGAGACATCATGGCAGAAGAATGTGGCAGAGGGAACCAGCTCATAAGGTGATTAGGAAGCAGAGAGAGACTCCACTGTCCAGATACAAATACATACCCCAAAGCCACACCCCCAATGCCCCACCTTCTCCAGCCACATCCCACCTGCCTCCAGTTACTACTCAATCCCACCAGGGATTAATTCACTGTTTAGTTTAAGGCTCTCACAACCTAATCATTTCCCCTCTATATGCTCTCTCATCATCTCACTGTGAGCTTTTGGGAGTCATCTCACATCAAAACCATAACAGACTTCTACTAGATAAAAGACAAATGCGACTTTCTGCATTCTTTTAAAACTCTCAGCTGTCCTTTATTGCATAACCAAAATCCAGTCTTCTTCCTTTCTTGTTGTTTCTCCCACTCATAGGCATTTTTGCAGCAGGCTCAGTGTTAATATTTCATTATCAGTCTTTAACACAAGTCATTCACTCTTCAACTGAGCTATAAAACAGGAAAGTCAACACATCTATTAGTCTTACAGTTTGAATACTGAGTTATGATCACTGGTATCATCACATTGTTCACAAAGGTAACACATACCCAAGCACAGAATGAGGGCTCCAATCTTCCTTGAGAAGAAGATAGAAATAGTTGTTCTTAAAAAGAAATATCCTGCCTGGCATGGTGGTGCATACCTGTAATCCCAGTTGCTTGGGAGGCTGAGTCAGGAGATCATGAGTTCAAAGCCAACCTCAGCAAAAGCAAGATGCTAAGAAACTGAGTGAGACACTGTCGCTAAATAAAATACAAAAATAGAGCTGGGGATATGGCTCAGTGGTAGTGTGCTCCTGAGTTCCATCCCTGGTACCTACTCCCTCCACCAAAGAAAAAAAGAAATATCCTGCATACTTTTTATATTATGTAACAGGTTTTATTGATGCTAAAAAACTATTAAATGATTGATAGCTCAATATTTTCCATGATCAAAAATTCCCCAATACAATTGTTTTCTAAAAGATTTTTTAATTATATGCATACTGATATTGATTAATTTTATCTAGCAGCACTATGGGACTCAGGAAGGAATCTATCTGTTCACATACAATGATATAGAGGCTCATGTCTGAGTTTGGACCAGGAGGGCATATTTGAGATGTGATAGACTTAAAATGACTGCAGATTCTTCATCCTCTTCCCATTAGGATGTGGAGTCTAATTCATTTCAACTTGAATCTACATTGATCTCTGTTTTACTTGAACAATAAGGTGCAGTACGAAGTATATTCTGGAACTTCTAAAACTAGGTCTTAAGATGTCTTGCTACTTCCACCCAAGTTTCTTGAGACTACAAAAATTGAGCCACTATGTGAGGAGTCACATTGCACTGAGTCTGCCAGGCAGGATGTAGGGACACATATAAACACTTCGCTTTCTAGTTCTAATTGAGCCCAGGACTCCAGTCATCCTTAGAGGTGACAGACATATGAATGAGGCTATCTCAGACACTCCTAACCAGACCAGCCACCAGTTGAATACCACTGAGCAGCCATTGTTGATTCCTTGAGCTGCATCAACAGCCTGACTTGTACAATGGTGCAATACAATAATGTGCTTGCTTTTCAAAACCACTACGTTTGGAACTCATTTTTTTAATGAGGAATTTATCACCAGAACCCTGAATGATTTATACCATAGCTTAGTTCAAAGCCCATGTTAGAGTTGGCTCCAAATCGAGAAGCAGCAAACACTTAGGTAGTAAGTACTACATACCTGGCACTGTTCTAAGTAACACATGCTTCTCACAAAACTCCATTAATTTGGTACTATTCTGATCATCCCTATCAGGAAACTGAGGCATAGTAGGATTATGTAACTTGTCCATGGTCACTCCAATAAATAGGCAGAAAGACTGCAATTCACATCAGGCAAACTAACTTGTTTTAAAAGTTGGATTCCATTTATTCGAGCTAAGGAAAGAGTAGCCTACTGTGCTGATTTTAGGTGGCACGTTTAGGCCAATTATTTGTTTTCCTCTGCTTCACTTTGGACTGTGTGGACAAGCTTCATGAAGGCCAGACACCCTGGTGAGATGCTGCAGGCAAATGCCAAGGGGGAGTCTGATTGCTCTACACAATACTTCTATTTATAAGGATCCTCAGGGGGAAAAAAATCCTTCCTGACATTTGGATCAGAAATAGTTACAATTGTTCTGAACAATTAGTTTGCTTTGAATAACTGCTAAGTACTACTTGTTTAAAAAACAAATATATAGCACCTAGCACCTTAGCGTATATATTTTTTCAATTTCCTTTACCTTTACCCAACTTCCATTTTATGACCCAACTCTTGCTTTCTTGTTTGATTTCACTCTAGTTCTTTTTATGTAATGTGTCTATAGCTTGTGAATAGTTGTAAATTTTTATGAACACATTTTGGAGTCAAGCAAGGTACATAACAATCAATTAATAAAATGATGTCTAGCTAGTTTGGAGAAAGCTGCGGAATTTAACTTTGATAGTCTCATCCTGAATATAAAATAGAAATGTGTGTGTGAGTGGACACACATGCAGGAGCATCATAGGCCACCCGGTTAGATAATTATAGAATATTCTATTACTTAAAAAATGTTCTGGGAAAATAAACATTCAAGGAAAAATGATGATCCAGTGAAGAAGACCCTTTGTGACAGGGGGAGGGCTGGTGTCTCTGCCTTTCTTCTGTCCTTGGCCCTGGGATGGTAAGGAGGGTGCTTGACATCACTTCCTCACATGACAACTCCAAAGTCCCCAAGCAGGGGACAGCCAAAATGGCATGAAAGTTCTCTCCCAACACCCTTCTTCTTATTTCCTTCTTTACAGATTCCAGATATTTGCCTCTTATATATCTTCATTCGAAATTGGGCAACAAGGCCACTCTTGGGTACAAGGTGTAAGCTAATGGCCCACAAATGACGGACGCAGGAGACAGGAAGCAAACCTCAGATCAGCAAGCTTTCCTTTATTCTGAAGCGATGTCCGTGGATCAGGAATGGGAGGGCCCATTTTCTGGCTATGAAGTTGGTCCCCAAGTTATAGAAGGAGTCTGGGTTTTATCGTCTCATTGGAGACTGCAGACATGCAATTTGGACAATCCAGAGCTAGTTGTTCAGATTAGAACTTTAACTTAGGAGGGTAGTTATAAAAATGTTAAAACATTATTATAGGAGTCCAGATCCTGAGGGATGAGTACTCAAATCTTGCCCTTTGTTTTACTTTCTCTGGGATCCATTGTTTCCCAGAGTTTCAATATTTGCTGGGCCTCCATTTAGGACTAATTTGCTATGGGGAAAGGTCAAAGTTTAGGACCCAGCATTCAGTATTCGTCCCTTTCCTTTAGGGCCCATTATTATTAGGAAAGGGTGCATTGGGAGAGGTTTAATGTTTGGCCAGTTTCCCCTCCCTCCTCCTGAGCCACACTGTTCCTCCATTTTTCTTGGGGAGCTGTCTTGTAGGAATATTATTTTCCATAACCCTTCACAAGGAAAGCTGGGAAATTCAGCATTGTCTTTTTCATCCTTTGTATTTAAAAAGAAAGCAGAAACTAGGATGGAATAGTTGATAGGCAGCTAAATATTGCTTTCATCACAAGCAAGCAATTAAAAAATAGAAATATTTAATGATGGTTATGTCCTGGAAAATAGCCTATCAGAATAGGAGAGAGCCTTGACCAGCTAGTTAGACTGTACTAAAATTGACTGGTTATGTTAGTCTTGATTAGAAACCAAGTTTCCCCCAAACAGCAGTAAGAGTCTCACAAGAATGTTGATGTTGACTTTTTAGTTCTTCCTACAAATACACACAAGAGTATTTGTTTAATCAGGTTTGGAGGACATAAATGTGCTGGTGGTCAATAGTCCACATGATATTCCCTGGGTTGCCTGTGTTACCTCTTCAGGTTGAAGGATAGGTCAAGTGGGCAGGTCTTCAGTGTGATCAGCAGCTTTGAGAGGGCAGCTCTTACGTGCAAGAAGACATTAGCTGCTAGCCAAATATCTGATTAACATAAGTCATTTGTTGCTACTGCAATGTAGACTTTCCCAAAGTGTGGTCTGTACCAGAATCTCCTAAAAATCCCTTAAAATCCAGTTTCCTAGATCCCATTCCAGACCCAGAAACTAGATGTTTTTTTTCTGCATTTTAAGCAATATGTAAATATAAAAGGTTATCATCTATTTTGCCTTAAAAAGACACTGATTTCAATAATTAGGCATCTGAGCAAAGATCAAGATATTCAGATGATTATCCTTTATTGCCTTTATTGATTTGTTTCCTTCTTCTTTTTCTTAAATTATCACGATTGACAGTTACCCCTGTGATTCTCATACAGATTTTGGAATTGCATGCCTGATTTCTTTTGGCATGTGTCCATGTATGCACAGTAAAAGGTAAAATAGCCATTGACTTATGTTACATATAAATCATTTCTTGGACCCTGCCTGGAAACTTTTATTTCTCTCATCCATAAGGCCATATTTTACAATAATTGTTTTAAATGCCTGATACAGCTCCCCTCCCCTGCACACGCATAACAGGAATTAAATAAAATTAAACAAAAACAGGCAAACAGAGAAAAATGCAAGTTCTTTGTAAAAGGTTGAAATTCAGGTACTCTTTTATTAGATCATAGCACTGCAAGACAGATTAAATTTCAAGCATAGAGACTTTCAACATTATTCCTGTGGCTACAAAGCATCCAGAGGCATTCCTTTGTACTAATAATTATGCTCTTGGGTAATGCAATTGTTCCCAGAAGTTAAACAGAAAGATTCTCAGTAAATTATAGTTTCTTTTTATTTATCACAATACCAGAGAATAAAGTGTAGATTAATTAAATGCTCTTGCATTAGTTTCTATATGGTATTGATTTTCAATTCAGAGTTAAAGTGTATCCTCTCACAGTAAAAAGCCTGTTTATAAGTTTGTTTTTAATCTTCTTCTGAAAAGGTTTAATTTATAATTCATTGTGTTTTCTCCTCTACTTTAATTGTTCATAACAAATGATGCAAATGCTTGAGTTAAGCTTTAAATATTCCCTTTCCGGCATGGAAATTTCAGAATGAAAGTATTCTCACACGTTCCCTTTTGGTATGCTTTTACAATTTCTCCAGAAATGATAAATATATTTACATATATGTGGATAAGTTTCCTCTTTCATTACAATGGGAAAGTGGGACAAAAGAAAGAGAGCATAACTTTCTGTCACAGAGGAAGAGCCACCAAGACCAACATGATAACCAAGAGCAATAGTTTTGATAAATGACTAAAATAAATAATGACTGTTCCAGCTTGCCCAGACTTCATAGTCTCCTGGTTCCTTCTCTTTCCTCCTCCTTAATTCCAACTATTTTTCATCTCTCGTGAATATTAAAAAACCTTTTGTAGGATTCCCTTAAAACAGTTTTTCATATATTTTAGAAAAATATGCAGGCAAAAAGAGAAGATCTGAAATGGACAGTGGGTTGCATTACATTACACATAACAGCAACGAAAAATGTTATTAACCAATGGAAACACATAAACTGTATATAAAACTTAAAATGCATATAAAACACAAGCAGCAAAGATAGTTCTTACATGAAATCATTCTTCCACTTTCAAAATAAAAGAGACTTGTTTGCATGTAAAGATTCTGTATTTTTATTCTCTGTCCAGTTTGGGAATTTCTATTTGCTTCATTTCCATTTCCATTTGTATTTATATATAAACAGTAAAGGCCAGTCTAATCCCAAATGGATCTCAAAGTCACAATGTGGAATGGAGACCATTGATAAAAGATAATCCCCCTTTTCTCCCAGCCTGGTGGAGAAGATCTGAGTGGATTAAGCAGATTTGGACCAAGCCAACAATCGTTTATGAAAAATCAAGCTGTGAGCTTGGCATCAGAACTGAAACCATTTTTTGTGGATGCCCTGTTCAAGGAGAAAAGTCAAACTGTCTCTTTCCTAGCAAGACAGAGTCAATAAGGAGGTTCCAAAATGAGAGTTCACAAAGCTTGGAGGCAGTGAACTGGCCTCTAAATACAGGTCATGTGGCTCATGTAGTTTTTAACTTTTTAAAACTCACTCCCAACTTTCAAAACCATGAAATTTAACATAATCATCAACAGACTCAATCTTTCTGTAGAAATGACAAGGTCTGGCAATACGAAGCCTGTGGATGGCAGCAATTGGTAAGAATGGAGTCATGGGTCCCCACTGTCCTGCTCCTCCTGTTTATTCATCCCTTGCCCTCTTCTCTCAGAGTTATCACCTACCGGACCTTTGTAGGCACTGAGTGTGTGTCTCCTGATGTAGCACATCATTTGCACTTTCGCAGATGAGGAGAGAAGATGTAAGAAATGAGCGCCTTGAAAGAAGCTGAAGTCACCAGTTGGATGCAGTCAATCATGGGGTGGAGCAAAGGTGGACAGAACAGGGAGTCAGGCAGTCCTGTGAGAAGAAAGTGATGCAGAGGACACACCTTCTAGCCACAGCAAATGAGAACCTCAGAGAGCAGGACATGTGGACAGAATTCCTTACATGGATATGTTAATGCTTTCCCCAAATAAACTTAGGCTCTCATAGTGGGGATTCAGGGTTTATCATTATTAACAACATCATTAACCTTAATGGAAAGGCAAGGTCAAATTCACGATGCCTGATTAGACATGATTTAACTCCACCATCTAACTCAGATTTTCTAAGAGCAGTGGTATATCAAAAGTAGAGCCATGAAAGTGAGTCTCCAGACACGGTCAGTAAGACAGAAGTAATGCCTATAGACAATGTCAACACAATAATAAAACTTCCTAAAAATCAGTCTTCTTGGGCTGGGATGTTGCACAACAGTAGAGCATTTGCCTTGCATTCACAAAACCCTGGGTTCTATTTCAAGTTCCAAAAAAAAAAAAAAAAAAAAGACAAAAAAAGCAGTCTTTTATTTATACCATGCACTAGCAAATCTGAGTACTGAGTACTATCAGTGATGTAGAGATATTCCTCTCTAAAAATTAAAATATTTTGATGACTTAAGTTCTAAACAATTGTAGTTATAGTAGAATTTTAATAACATTTATGTGTCTGTTTTGTGTTGCTACAACAGAATCACACAGATTGGGTAACTTGTATGGAGCAAATATTTATTGGCTCATGGTTCTAGGGGTTGGGAAGTTGGAGATTGAGGGGCCAGTATCTGATGAGGGCCTTCTTCTAGTCAGCCCATGACAGAAGGGCAAAGTGAGAGCCAGAGAAAGAGCAAAAGGAGGCTGAACTCCCTTTCGGACTTTCATAATAATGACCTCACACCTGCATCAGCCCCACCCCTCTACCCTCATGGCCTAATTGCCTCTCGTCAGGCTCCACCTCCCAGCACGGTTTCATTGGAGATTAAGTTTCCAGCATAAGCGTTTTTTTTTTTTTTTTTTTTTTTTTTTCCCCAGCATAAGCTTTTTGAGACACATTTAAATGATAGCAATATGTAAGAAGCTCATTAGAACATTTTATTATTTCTACTTGATTGAATTGCACATGAAAATGAAGAAGATTCCCAGTTAGGCAACCTGACCCAGAACACCTAGCCTCAGCTATGTAAATTCACTTGGAGAGGAAGTCTGGTCTGTGACAGTTAAAAATCCTTCCAGCACAGCTTCAGGCTAAATTCCTGTTCCTACCCCTTCCTGCACTGCATGTTCCTGTGTTTAAACAGTAGCTTCAAAATAAACATCGATCGCACAATGATTAAAAAGACAAAATGCAGAACTCCAAGGACTTTAATTCTGTGTCCCATAATGTTTTAATTTATGTTTACAATTCTTAAACTGCAGAGACATTTAAAGCCTCTAGAACCAATCCTACTGTCTTGAAGAAACAAAGATTTGGGAAGTTGTATTTTCTGGGAGTTATTATAATCTGGAATTTTTATGATCTCTGCCAAATACATCCTTATGTTTAAGATTTCTCATAATGATTTCTGTATATATTGCTTCAAAGGTAATACATGATTTGGAATTAAAATTAATGCATATGCTTTTGATCAATTACAAATGAAATAGATTGAAAAATCTAGTTACACTGTCATTCAGGAACATATAAGGAAAATTAATTATTACGAAGTCATCAACAAATTGACAGAAATAAAGCCTTGAAAACAAACTCATGTTTTAACCATGGCAATGATGGACCAATCCTGCATATCTATTCTTCTTTGTTCAAAGAATATTTTATTGTAACTGCAAAGCATTAGTCCATTATTCGATGCTTCTGTTCTGGCTATTTTTTATCATTAATCCTTTAATTTTAAAGTTATTACTAAAACTGATTTTATTTTATAAAGAACAGTGGTGTTAAGGTAAGATCAGCTCTGAGTGTCAATTATGCCAGATCTTTCTTACTGTAAAGTACTACTTTCCCCCAAAATTAGATTCCCACGATTTAGCAGATGCAGGTAGCAGGGGTTTGGGGTTTTCTTTTGTTTCCTGTAGGGCTGGCGCTGAAATGCAAGTCCTCATTCATTCTAGGCAAGTGCTCTACCACTGAGCTACCCCCAATCCTAGGTAGCAGATTTTCACCTGCCCTGCGTCTGGACTGAATTTCATGCCAGTTTATATCTATAATAGAATTTTATGCACTGTGAAGTTTTCTCAGGGGTCCCTTTCCTGGAGGGTTAGAGCAATTCCCTCCCTGGTGGATCCCACAGCCTTTTGTTCACAAATAACTATGTCATGAATAAATGTTTAGATGATTGTCTCTCCCCATAGACATGAACTCCCAGAATATGGGGAATACACATTAACTAATCAGTGTCTACTGCATTTCAAGTACTCAGCAAATTCCACTGAAGTCAGTTCATGAATTCACACACATCATGAATATGTGAGATTTGTGTTCTTACTTAGATACATTTGAAATGGATGATGTTTTTTCTTTATGAGTATACTCTATCCCTAAGATCGCTGATATTACTTTAAAACCAGGCCTCACTCATGTTAAGTCTTGGTAAATCTGAATAAATTCTTTGGAAATGCTCAAATAGTCACTCAATGATCTGAGGATAGTCCCGGACAGTGCAGTCCCTCCAATTTCAATCAATTCACACCTCTTAATTTTCAATTTATTTATGTAGTTATTTATTAAATACTAACTCTACCCACTTTGAAAAAAAATTATCATAAGAAATAACATCCATGAATGTTTGGGTTTTATGTGCCTATTACATTCTTTTTCTAAAGCACACTAAAATAGTCACACAAATTTCAAAACATTACATATCCATCCTACTACTGTCTGAAATCACCACAGTGGAATGGACACAGACTTTGTGGTAAGAAGAAATCATCTTGGATCTTCGCCACCTACAAAGTAATTTACCCTCCTTAAAAGTCAATGTTCCTTATAAATATGGAAATCAGAGAACTGACCTCAGAGAATTTCTGTGAAGATTAAATGAGAAACATATGTCAATCTCCTGCATTATTTTTGTGTTCAACAAAGTATAGCTACTAAGATAATCTTTTTTTCTTTTTTCTCTTCTTTTTTAATTAATTTTTATGTCTTCTAATTAGTTGTACATGACAGTAGAATGCATTTATACATTTTGATAGATCATACATAAATGTATAATTTCTCATTTTTCTGATTATACATATTGCAGGATCACATTGGTCATGCAGTCATACATGTAGTGTTTCACTCTGTTATCCTTCCTATTCTGTATCCCTTCCCCTCCCTTCATTCCCCTCTACCTAATCTAAAGTAACTCTATTCTTCCCTAGGTGCCCCCCACTTATGGTAAATTAGCATCTGCATGTCAGAGAAAACATCCAGCCTTTGGTTTTTTGGGGTTTGGCTTATCTTGCTTAGTATGATGTTCTTCGACTCCATGGAATACTACTCAGTTTTAAAGAAGAATAAAATTATGGCATTGGCTAAATAATCTTGATGTTCCTACCTTTAAACTGCGGCCCCTTTTTCCCCATTTCTCATTCTAATATGTTGTTGGTCACTGAAAGAAACAAGATGGCCCAATTTTATGCAAAAGAAACATTGGTCATAGCAGTTGCATAGAGTAAAAATAAGTACAGACATGATAGTGTTGGCGTAAGAGACAGAATGGCAGGGTCTCTGGACACTGCTCCCCTAGTTAGTTATTTCTATCCAAGAAACGCCAAATGGGCTCTGTGGGCTCTTCTTTATATTTAGTAAAATTGGAAGTGCTATTTGATGAAATGCTTCACTCTTTAACACACCATCCCCTTGCTTGCCTGTTTTCTCTCTCTTTTCCCCTTATTTTTATTATGGTAGTACATATAGAGCAAAAAGTTCACTGTGAAAATGAAAAGATTTTTCTACTGGGATTTCAAGAGTTTTTCAAGTTCAAACAGGTTTTTAACTTCAGGTCTCTCAATGGTTCTCCTGTTGAACCATTAACCCAGCCCCTCACGAGTGTTCTAATCTTCCTGACTTCTTTCACCCAGGTGATACCAGTCTGTATTTATTTATTCTTCTCTTGTTATGGGATTTGCACTCTCAGAGAGAAAGTAGGTTAAAAACAAGAGTAGAAATCAAGAGCAGGAATTCGAAGAGTGGACAAGAATTTTAGTTTACCTATTTTTTTTTTTCCAGAGAGAGAAAATTGCTTAGAGTTTTGATTGTATGGGAGAGACCTCTAAAGCATTTAATTAAGATGTCTGAGGCAGATAATAACAAATGTGAGGGACTCCTTGGATGATCATCCAGCAGACACCTTGAGATAAATGTACACCAAAGCAAGAATATGTCTCTCCTTCTGCCTCTTCATCCTGTGGACCCAGCTGGCTGACTGCACATGCCCCTCAGAGGTCAGCCCCACTGCTGTTGGAAGAATATCGTTTCTAGGTTAAGACAGATCTGAGTTCAAATCCTGGATTTATCATCATCAGTGACAGGACTAAAAGTTACTTAAGTTCTCTGACCCTCAGTTTCCATCTACAAAAATTGAGATTATGCAGGAATTTTTGGAAATAGAGTGAGAAACTGCTCCATTATTTTATTACTGCACAACAAACCATTCTAAGCCTTCGTGTAACCATGTTTCTATTATTAAGCTCATGAACTTTGGGTATGAGTTCAGGTGACATAGCCATTATGGCATGGCTCTTCTCCACTCTTCCCTCATCTGGGAAGATTCACATAGGCTGGGGCTGACTTGAATGGCTGTAGGATGGAGCTATCTGGAGACTTCTTCACTTTCATGGCTGGCTCCTGGGCCAAAATGACTTATTTGGCTGGAAGCATATTGGCATCTCTCCTGATGAGTTCAAATAGCCTCTCATGTGACATTTCCTTCAGGTCTCTCCATAGGGCAATCTTGAGATGGTTAGACTTCTTATGCAGCAATTTGGAATTCCACCAGTGATGATTCTAGAAAACAAGTTGGAAGCTGATTGACCTTTTGTAATGTAGTCTTGGAAACCACACAGCGTCATTTCACTGCAGATCTATCTATGCACCAGCTCTGTCAGATACCTAGAATATGACTGGAGCTCCAGAAATATTTTTGATCAGAATACCACTGATCAATTCCCTGTAGTAAAATGCCACAGTAAATAAATCAAAAGATATTTGAACATACTCTTCAAAAGGCACACATCTATCCATTAACTCATTATATCACAACACCCTTCTCTATGTAGGAGAAATTTTTTTTTCCTTATTATGCAAATAAAGTAAACTCAGGGAGTTTCAATGTATTTCCCAGCAACATACAACTAGTAAGTGGTAGTGCAGCTGGAAACAAAACTCAAGGTTTCTAATTCATGATGCAATCTGTTTTGTTTTGTAAAGGTAGTCGGGGAAACACATTCAGTATATAACTTTCTGTATGAGTGAGCTCTGTTAGCCATTGACAATTTCAGCTCAACTATAAAACATGCTTTTGTGTGTGTGTGTGTGTGTGTGTATATATGTATATATATATATAGTAAGTTATTTTAATATGTTTCCTTTTATTAGCTTAGAAAAGTAAAGTCACATTTCACATTTATACAATGTGACACTTTTGATGAAAATATTTTTATAGCTAAATCCTTCCCTTTTTGCATTAGGAGAGAAAAGTTCCTGATAGACAGAGTTTCTAGAACTGTTAACAGTTATTTACACCTTGATACAAATTAGTTTCACAGGCTGTCTCGCGGTAAAGGCGTACATCTCAAAGCTGACACCCCATTGTCCTCTCCACTTCTCCCTCAGTGGGAACTGACCTTAGATCAAGGTATGGTCTCAATGTATTCCCATCCTACTTGCTAAAGAAAGTTTCAAGAGTGGTCATGTGACCACATTTGGACCAATAAACAACAACAACAAGTTTGTTGGAGGCTTCTGGGAAGGTTTCCCTAACTCATTTGGAATTCTAGCACTCTCACTCCTCAGGGACCCAAAGAAATCAGGTTTCCTAGGTGGTTGCTAGAAGTCATCAGGCAACCCTGAGGGAAAAAATGGTTGGAGATAAAATCCATATTCAGTGAAGGACCAGGATCAGGATAATCACAGAAAATCACAGCTGTAGTTGACAGTGCTTGCCCTCATCTCCTTTTCCATAGGAATGCACACCACAGCTAGGAGTACTGGCTACAAACAACTAATTGCTATCCTTCCTCCTAAAAATTGCTTTTTGTGGATGAGGAGGCAAACCCTCCCCCTGCCCTTCACCCCTGAAGTTGTATATCTCTCTGTCCCTGCAATGTCCTAAAGCAATGACTCACTGCCACTGGGATACACAACACCACCTTCTTACCTCAAGGTGTGACCTCAACTGTGTCACAATTCATGCTCCAGAGCACCCATGAGATCAGGCAAAAGCTGACTCCACATCTCTGCCTAGCTCTTCCCCTTAGCCTATCTGGTTTGCCTTACTTCCTGCCTTGTGAGAGTTCTTTCTCCATAAATCACATGGACCCAAATTCCTGCCTCAGGTTTTCCTTCCTGGGAATCCAAGCCATGACAGTGCCTGAAAGACTGATTGAACCATGTGTGACACATGCTCTAACTCTGTTCTTTAAGTTGTGTACACCAGTACGATTCCTTGTCTTTGAAGAGAATATGATTCAGCTTTTTGGTTTTTGTTGTTGTTGTTGTTGTTGTTTTGTTTGTTTGACACTTGTAGTCTGAAGTTTCCTAAGCAATGACATACAGGCTAATGGGTGTTGATTAGGAAATTTGAGTCAGAAAATGTACATGTCCCAACTTTATATAAAGGACCTGCTTTTTTGCTGCTAGAACCCAGAATATAGAATCTTGCACTCAGTGAAGGACAAAGGGTTTCTGGGATAAGCATTCTTGAGGGTTTGCTAAATATATGTTTCTCTAAGTGTTACTTGCATTTGTAACTCAAGAAATTCTGGGAACTTAAGCCAGGTCAGAACCTGTACAACCATTGAGAGAAGTGAGGGGTGAGCGGGCAAGGAGTTGAATCAAATGACCAAAAATACTACTGTGACTATCTTAAATGACAATAGAAAAAATAACCCCCAAAGGGACTATCTGGGATGTAGAATTTAGAAAATTGACCTTGGGTTTAGGAAGTCACAAGACCCATGTCCCCAACTCAGGATTTAGGTAGATGAGGTAAGATCTGGGACTGTGCTAACCAATACAGTTGCCACTCACCACAGGTAGCTATTGAGCACTTTATATGTGGCTAGCGTGAATTCACATGTACTGAAAATGAAAAATAATGAAAATCAAAGATGTACTACAGGGTTGGGGATCTGGCTCTGTGATAGAGCTCTTGCCTTACATCAGGTTGGATAATATGTACTTAAAACTAATGTTACCTGTTTCTTTCACATTTTAATATAGCTACTAGAAATTTTAAAATCACAAATGTGGTTACCCTTTTGACCTTGTCCTTCCTTTTATTCCTTTTGGACCCCGATGATGGCTGGAACTCCTGATGTCACTTGTCATTTTGAGGATAGAAGAGCAAAAAGAGAAGGAACTTATGACAGTGTAGATCCACCACAGCATCCCTCACAGGTAATTCTCCAATTTTTTTTCTTTGTTTAATTTTCACATTTCTGTGAAAGGATAGAGAGGGTAGGGTGGAGGAAGAAACCCTTTTTGAATGGTATCAACTTTCATTAAGGGAATAATCAAACCTGACCACCAAGAGGCTCTCCATTACTGAGGTTCCTTAGAGGTGCTGGTGTTAGTCAGTTTTCCATTACTATAACAAATGCCCAATTATCTTTCTTATAAAGAGAAAAGGTTGATTTTAGCTTACAGTTTCAGGGGTTCTATTCAGTGATCAGTTAGGCCCCATGCATTGGGCCTTGGGTGAGACAGCAGCTCATGGCGGAACTCCTTAATGGAACAAAACCACTCACCTCACCATTAGAAAGAAAAGCAGAAGGAAAAAGGAGCCAGGGCACCACTACTCCCTTCAAGGGCACACTCCAGATGTCCTAAAAACTCTCACAAGACCTCATCTCTGAAAGGTACCACAGTCTCCCAGTAGTGCTACCCTAGGAACCCAACCTTCAATACATCGAACACTGGGGGACAGGCAAGACCCAGACAGTAACAGACACCCCAGAGCTTCCTCAATAAAATCAGGCCTTGCCATCAGTCTGGTCTCACTTGATTTTACTTCCCCTTCTATTTTGCTCTATCATTCCTTTTGAAAACTTAAGTATTACTTCTTTATGAAAAAGGCAAAGTCAAGAGGAAGAATCAGAGATCAAAAGCAGATGAAGAGTAGTAGATACCAATAAAGTCATGAAGGTACAGCTTGGAAGACCAAAGAGTCAATTGCTGCCTGATGGTTAAGTTGTGATCGTGAACTGGTGAAGCTGTAACGGTAAAGCTCTTGGAGAGTAGAGTCAACTTTTCAGAAGGACAGAGAGACAAGCCCATTTCTGTCACAGCATTATGCCATTGTCTTCAATAGCAGGTGCACCAGTACTGAACTCACTTTCAACATAGCAAAGAATGATTTTTCATTTTCTCTATTCTTTGCCTTTGAAATTCATATATGGCATATGGATTTCAGGATATTGAAGTTCCATGTCTACTTCTTCATCCCTAATAAATAATGAATTCCTCCCCCCTGCACCCACATTACCCATATAAACTGAATTTAAGGCTTTCTTGAACACTTTTTAAAATTTTACCAAAAATCTTTCTCAGGTTCATTCATTCATTCAACAAATATAATAGTAAGATCCTAAAATGAAAACTTCTTTATGAAAACACAAATCTCATAATTTCACAGTTATGTAAGTATAGATATAGATATATGTATATACATACTATAAGTAAACCATTTGGCACAATATTTTATTCCTATTTTAAGGAAATGGTGCTTTAAATCTGATGACTTAAGTTCCACATTAGCTAGGAAGGTCATGATTTTGGAGTCTGCTTTAGCTACAGTGAAACTCTTGTTTCATATCTCTTGAGTACAAAGGATTTGTAATTATTCCCAATCATGATTTGAGTGATACCCAAAGAAGAGTTCATTGTATTTAGAAAAAATTTCTGTGTCCTCCTATTATTAACTGAAGTCAATATTAACCATATTTGCAATGTCATCTTTATCTGGAATAAATTTTAATTTAAAATGCAATTAAGATTATGTCTGTCAGTAAGGACTCCTTACATGCAAGCAACAGAAAGCCCAGATTGATTAACATAATAAGAGAATGTATTGACTCATGAGATTGGAAATCTTAGAACTAGGGAAGACTTTAGGTTGCTTCAAAGATTCACAATGTCATCAGATCTCATTTTCCCGTAATTCTCTCAGGTTTTTTCCCTTCTTTGTGTTTGTCCTCATCTTTAGGCTAGTTTCACTCAATCAGGGGAAGTAGGAAGACAGCTTCCAGGATTTCTAAGGTTCCAGACCTCCTTCACTTCTAGATGGAGAAGATCTCTTCTACCACAATCAATCATCAATCGAAGATCCAATGTTTCAGATTGCATTAATGTTCACCTTATCATCATCTCTAAATTATTAATTTCAGAAGGAGGATGGAACTCTCCTGATTAACTTAAGCCAGTTACTACCTCTAGAGCTGGAGGTGTGTTCAATTTTGTATAAATTCTATGTCTGCTCTGCTCTTCAAAGGAGAAAAGGATAAACAAATCATTGAGGACCACCAGAATGTCCACTGCCAAAGAAGATAAAACAATATTTCTAGTGTGCTATTTGCCCTCATATCATTATATATATATAATTATATATATATATATATATACACACACACACAGAGAGAGAGAGAGAGAGAGGGAGAGAGAGAGAGAGAGAGAGAGAGCGAGCGAGTAGTGGATTGGGAGAACTCACAGATTAGACTTTGTGAAACTTCCTGACAGGATAATTACAGTCTAGGAGAGTGACCAATAAATGCAATATTACTTCATAAATACTGTACCCAACAACAGAAACATAGTCTTGGAATTACATGAGACTCAGATCCAAACTCTGCTATACCCTAACTATGAGGCTTTAGACACATGTCCTCAACAATAAAATAGGTATAATAGCTCTTTATCATTCATGACGGAATCACCTACAAGTAATACAAAGCCAAAATGAAATTGCTTAACAATAAGAGTATCGGTAACAATGAGAGTACCTGGCTGATTACTTCAGATACTTGATGACATCATTAAGGACTGAACTTTCTTGTGTTATGCTGGTAATACCCTCACTTATTATCTGCTTGCTAGATGGCTACAGGGACCCAAACCATCTCTTCACATAGCCACATCCATAGGTCCCAAAGCGGAAGTCATGCATCAGCTCTTACTAAGAACAAGACTCCTCGTCAGAAGCCTCTCTTCTCTCTACCCTCCCCACCCCACCAGCACACTTCCTCTAATTCTGTCAGAATTGCATCACATGCCCATGTCTAACCTCAAGCTGGTAAAAATAATAAAATGGTAAGATCAGCCCAGACTAATGAATACTGATCCTCTTGAAATGTACAGGGAGGAAACTTTCTGCCTCCAGAATATACAGAATAAAAAGCATTTAGAACCTGGAAGGAAAGCCAGAAAGGAAAAGTCATGTGTGGTTAGAGGAAGAGATGGGCATGGGTCAAATGGACTTGGGAGGCAATCACAAGGCCTACTAAACCAGCCCAACAGTTAGTAATGAAAAGATCTAAGAACAGCATGTAGAATGTGCAAGGACTCAATAAATGGTTATTAATATTAACTTTAAAGAAAGACTGGTGTGTTCAGGGAGGTTTCCTACAAGATGGTTCGCTTTGAGTTTTAAAGATAAATATACTATGGAATTGCCTAGTTGAGAAATTACTAAGAAATGAAAAGGAGTTGTGAAGGTGGTAAAGGTGGACAATTAAAGGGACGCTATATTTTTCATTTCTGGTTTGACACGTGGTATAGTAGAGAAGTCCAGAAAGACTTCAAGCATTCTGGCATGATGTGAGCAATACCTATGCATGTCTGTGTCATTTGTTAATACAGAGAAGTGTCAGATTTGGTTATAGAGATGGACCAGATCAGGGATGGGCATGATGAGCCTGAAGGGTCTGTGGAAGATTCCAGTGCAGATTTAATTATAGTACCAACTGCCACCATTTACCTAGTATTATGCCATCCATTCTATTAAGGAAGACTTATTGTATACCTACTGTGTGTTTGGGACTAAATTCAATCATTCAAAGCAATCTTATATAATCATTTCAACCCTGCTTAAGGATAGTTGCCCACTGATCTCCAGCTGTGGCTTTCAAGACCCATTTTGGAATCCATTCACTAGTGCATCACTGATAGTTAATTACACTGTTGGCAGCAACATTCTCAAACACAAAAGCCACATTGTGTATGTGAACTCAGGAGTGTGTTTATCGTCTCTCATTATAATTAGAATCAGCCCTGCTTGCTCATTAACTATTTCTATACACTCAGAACCTGACAATCAAATGCTTGAAAATACAGTGAGTGAATTAGACTGATAAAATATGAGATTTAGAGACCTGTAATAAAATTTTAATATTGATATTAAATTACATAGATATACATACATATATATAGCTATAGTCACACACATACACATGCATAACTTAACAGTTACAAGTTTTAAAGAAATTTCATAGATATCATCACGGTTATTTTCATGCCAATAGATAGTGTTTCTTCAACTAAACTTTTATTTTGAGATGTTTTAGATTCACATGCAGTTGTAAGAAATAAGGCAGTGGAATTCCATGCACCCCAAACCTAGTTTTCCCTCAAAGGTAACATTGACAATCTGGTTATCATCATAACCAAGATATTGACATTGATGCAGTCACTATTCCAACATTACTTTCACCTCCACTTTCCCTCATGTTGCCCCTTTATAGTCACACCAACTCCTTTCTGCATTACCTGCTCCTTAACCTCTGGGAACCACTAAGATGTTCTCCATTTTTTAATTTATGTAATTTCAAGACTGTTATATAAATAGAACCATAAAGCATGTCACTTTTCGTGGTCAGCTTTATTCACTTGGCACATTCTTCTGGATATTTATCCAGGCTGTGGCTTACATCGATACTTCATTTCTTTTTCTTGTGAGTATTTTTCCCCTGGCATAGCTGTATCACAGTTTAACCATTCACTAGTTGATGGACATATGTGTTACATCTGGTGCGGGCATATTACAAATAAACCTACTGTAACAATTCCTGTCCATTTTTTTTTTTTACAAACACATATCTTTATTTTTCTGGAATAGATGCCCAGGAGTGAAATTGTTGGATTATATGTTATTTTAATATTCAGTTGCTTAAGAAATTGCCAAAATGTTTTTCAGAATTCCAAAGACATGAATGTTAGCTATATTGTTGCATTCTCATAGGTAGCTGAGGCTCTGTTCACTTTTTACTCTAGCTTTATTAGTGGTATGTATATAACATGTAATACTTTATTATATATATGATTAATACATATATATATTATAGTCTACTCATATCAGTTTATCAGTTTGAGTGACATGTAGAAATATCACCTGTTCTTTCCATTTTTACCATCCTCCATATGTAATACAATTATCTTAAATATTTCCTCTACATACATTTAAAGCCACATCAGATATAGTGTTATACAATGAAACATTGTTTTACAAAAACTAAAAGAAGGAAAACATATTTTTAAAACCATATTTTCACTCTTTCTGTTGTACTTTTTCCCTCATTTTCAAAATCCCATCTTTCATCTTTCCCTTTCTGTTTAAAAGATATATTTTAGGAAGAATGAAATTATGGCATTTGCTGGTAAATGGATGGAACTGGGGACTACCTTGCTAAATGAAATAAGCCAATCCCAAAAAACCAAAGACAGAATGCCCTCTCTGATATGCAGATGCGAACACACAATAAGGTGGGGAAGGGAAGAATAGAAGTTCATTGGATTAGACAAAGGGGACTGAAGGGAAGGGAGGGTGGATGGAAATAGAAAAGCTAGTAGAACTTTCCTATGTTCATATATGAATACACCATTAGTGTAACTCCACATCATGTACAACCACAGAATGGGAAGTAATACTCCCTGTATGTATGACATGTCAAAATACATTCTACTGTCACTTATAACTAAAAGAAACAAACAAAAAACAAATAAAAAATTTTTAAAGATATATTTTAGGCTAAGTTCTTACAGGAAACAAATTCTTAGTAATACTCCATTGAAGAACACCTTCACTTCCCTTCCCCTCCTTTCCTGAAGGATGTTTTTTATTGAATTTAGGATTCCAGTTTTACATGTTTTTTCCCCCTTTCAGTGCCTGAAAACATTGTGCAACTTGACTCTAACGTCCATAGTTTCAGAAGAGAAATTCTTATCTTTCTAATTTTTCACTTCTGCAGGCAAACTGTTGTTTTCCACTGGTTGCTTCAAAATTTTTTGTTTGTTTGTTTTCAGAACTTTAACTATGATGGTCTTAACATTGATTTCTTTGGTTTTGTCCTCTTTAGAATGTTTTTTTCAGTTTCCTGAATCTATAGATGTATTGTTTTTTACCAAGAATGGGGAGGAAGGTAGGGGAGTTAGCCATTATTTATTCAAATATCTTTTCATCCCTGCCTTTCTTTCTCTTCTTCCAGGATTCTGATGAAATGAATATTAGATATATTATAGTACTCTGGCAGCTCTCTGAGGTTGTGATTTTGCTTTTTTATCCTCTCTCTTTTTCTTCTATTTTCTCCCTTGTTTGGACTGGGTAATTTCTACTGTTCTATCCCCAAATTCACCACTTATTTCCTCTGTTCTCTCTAATTTTAGGTTTATTCTACCTACAGAACTTTTTATTTTGGTTACTATGTTTATTAGTGTTATTTTCAGTTTTATTTTACTTTTTATTTGTTTTACCTATTGGTATTTACAGGTTGCCAGATTTTTCAGCTTTAAGCCTGTGCTATGTGAAGCAAAAAAGAAATCCCAGAGACATCACCATTAGGCCATGAGGCCCCAAGCTGTCCTGACTTCACCTCTCCACTTTCCATAGTCTTCTTATGTTTGTCTTATATATCATAATAATAATGGGAATTTTATTTGTATTTATCAGGAGGAATTAAAAAAAAGTATCTTTACCATCTTCCTGGCAATAGAAGTTTGGCATGATTATAATTTTGCTTTTTAAACTCAAAACAACTTGGATTAAAAAAATGTTGGATGAATTGCTCAGGGTCACCCAGTTAGAAGCTGTAAAATCAGCCAAGCAGTTAAGAGTAAGTACTGTAGAATGAGACAGTCTGGGTTTGGTTGCCAGATCTACCACTTACGCTAAATATTACTAGTTAACTTCTTTTTTGAACATAGAACACTTGGAGAATCTGATAAAAGCTAGGATTCTCTCTTTTGAAAATGTACTTGTGTGAATACCCAAAAATTGCATATCATGTGAATAAATTTTAAGTTACGACCTATTAAAAATAAAAAAGAAAGAAAGTGTGCTGGGGATGCTGTGGGTCTATGTAGAGGAAAGAGTGAAGCCATGATTATATGGATACAGCTAGAAATCACATTTGGAAAAACCATCTGCTGGATCTGAGTGGATCTGCTGAATCTCAGTGGATCTCACAAGATCCACTTGTGATCTCAGTGGCAGGAGGCTCTGGGACCAGACATGAGAAGAAAACAATCATGGGAAACTTGAGAGTGCCAAAACAGTGGCCAGATTTGAATGCAACTGCCCCAGAACCCCACCCACTGTCCTTTCCTACCTCCAGAGGTTACTGTCTCAGACAGGTGTTCTGCTAGGAGGCTCAGTGTGTGGGGACACTGCTTTCCAATTGATCACCACCACCATGTAGAATGTGCTATCACAATTCTCTCAGACACTCTGGCTCCAGAGCACTTCTGGGTCCCTTCTGGAGCAGAAGCAACAGACAGTTATTTGGACTTTGGTAAGGGACTTCAGCTTGCCAATATTCCCTGAGTGGGTCACAATGGTGAAAGCTTAACTTAGAATTAGAGACATATAACCCAGCAGAAAGAGAGGTCCAGAAGGTCATGCAAAATAGAGGGAAGATCACCTAGGTAGCTGATAAGCATTTTGGCTTTTACTAGCTGTGTAGCCTTGGGAAAAATCCCTAATGTCTTAGAATATCAATTTCTTTTTCTGTCAGGTAATAACACCTGCCCTTTATATCAACAATAATACTCATATATTAATAATTTTTGATATCATGTGTTTTCATGAAAAAGGAATCCCATCACTACATGGAGATTCTTTGAGAATTAGAAAATGCTAACCAATATGATTTTCAGATATAACTAGAGATTATATAACTTCATCTAGAAGTTGTGTACAGAATTTTTTATTTTTGTGAGATGTTCTTGTAAAGGGCCCAATAGAAAACCTAAGTCATATGGTAAAACTATGATCTAGTTGGTCGCTCTTGGAGACAACTATCCTAAGGAACATGGGTGTGCCCCATAAAAGAAGTAAATATGTTTCACTGGAGCAGATAGCAGACATGAAAAAAAAAGTAGCGCATAATAAAATTTATCTATAAAATCAGTTAAATAAAACATTAAGCATTGAGTGAAAATAGCCTGATGTTTTAATTGTCTTTCAGGACATTGTTTTGCATGTGGAGGCCAAATGACAAGAATAAAATTCAAAGGCAGGCTTTCTGAACTACTTCCTCTGGAATCCTAGAGAACTGGTAGCATTCTGATAGCCTGTAGGTGGGGAATGACTAAATGAGGCGGCAGATGGTTTAATTTTTGTATGTCTTGGAGATAAGTATTTACCATGGCAATTCTAAACAATAACCAATGAGTTCATTGTCAACTTCAGGGAGGAGGCAACCCTTTGAAATGCCTAAAGGCCCAAATAACGCATACTTTTGCCCTGACTGGACAGGTTAATAATTAATATTCTCTTGAGACTTGTGCACATGATTATGCAAGAGCACATATCACGCTATGCATTCTTCACCTGGATACACTAAAGCATAAGTGTTTTGTCACTAAATACTCTTTGCAATCATTCTTAGCAGTTAATCTAAAGTTTTTGCATTTAAAGAACGGCTGTGAACTGACCACAGTCAATTTGTCATTGACAAATATTTGGTTAAGTTTGGTGGATGGGAGAAATTAAAAATGGATGAGAAGTCAAGGTCTCCCTCATATCCTTGCAACCAGGTTGCATGCAAAATTTAAAGTCTGAGATTGAATTCTGCCACACGTACAAATGTTTATTAGCAAACCAGCATTGACCTCTTCTGTAAACCAAATGAAGACTGTTCTTGGTCATTTTACATACTCTCTATTTTACAGGAAACAGTCACTCTAGGATAATGTTTAAATTTTCAAGCAGCAGAATATAGCCTGGGATCAGTGTCAGATTATTCCAACAATCGCTGAACACAGGACTGGGTGCTTTAGCCTGTCATGTTTTCTTCTACATGATATAGGACCTCATGTTCTATGCATGCCACAGCAAGAGCATCTGGCAAGTCCTTGAAGCCAATTCACATAACTCCAACACCAATTCTTTAACCAATGGAAATTCAATCTTGATCTCCATTATGTCAATTAACAAACCCTCCGGAGTTGATTGAAGCTAAAAATGGCTATCCCAAGACAGAAGCTGCCTATGGGTACAACCTTTGGATAAGAACTTTCCAAAGGCTATCACTACACTTGAAATATTTATCTTTGGTTAGGGTACAAAATTTTTACCAGAAAAATCTCAAGTGTTCATTGAATCTAATTAGCACACACACGTTTTGATGCTCTAAGATGTGTAGTAGCATGGAATTGAATTATGCATTAAATATAGCTCTTAAAATGGTTACTATTATTATTCATCTGGCATCAACTAAATAAATCTACTTTAAGATGCATTGTTAAGTCCATGAACCTGCATTGTTAAGTGACTACTTTTGTGAAATGAACAATTAAAAGTTTGTTGTAATTAAAGCAATAACTTGTGTTTGATTAAATGTCTAACTTCCAAGCTCTGTGACAAAGTTTGGCTAATGACTACTTATTAAGCTGAGTGATTATGACACTTATAAAGTAATGTCCAAATGAGAATGAAGTCCAGCATTTCCAAGGAAGCAAGTATTGGCTAGAAAGATTTCAACTGCATTGTTGTAATTTTCTTTCTTTCTTTTTTTTTTAAGGTAAGAATTAGAGATGAATGTTTTGACAGCACAAAATTGATTAATGTAACCGTGGAGGATATTTCACTTCTCTGGAAGTGATATCTATCTTTATTGGTTTGTACCATTCTCAATTTAGGAAAACATTTTTCAGTATTTTAAGAGGAAGTTAGTGCTGGTTGTTTAAATCCCACGATAAGCATCCCCAGCCAAATTTGGTAGTCAGGCATTGAGGGGCCTGCAGGTTTGATTTCCTGAATTCACAACTTTCAGAGTCCTACTTACTGAATATTACAGATTGAAGAGTTTGTTCATTCACTTGTCCTCCATTGGTATTTATTAAACAATAAATATGGGTTAGGCACAAGAAGCTAAAGATGTGAAAGATACAGTTCCTGCCTTAAGAATATCACAGTTATGGGTGGGGAGCCTGGGATCTGGCTAACATAGTGAGAGCAGATGACAGAGTGGCTTAGCGCCCAGTCTCTGCAGCCAGTCTTTCTGAGCTACATTCTGGTTCTGTTGTTACATAATATCTTTGTGGTTCAGTTTCCTCACCTATAAAATGATGCTATAATGCTATATACCTCCGAGGATTGTTGTGAAGACCAGGAATATTTATTTGCAAACTATTGAGAACGGTGTGTCAACATAGTAATATATATCCTAGACAATCCATGTTGGTTCTAATTATTATTACTAAGGATAGATTACTTTGGGAGCTCCCTTTTGCAAAAACACCCCTCCCTGTAACCCCATGTCATCTCAGTCTTAAATTCTGCCCAATCAAGTTCCTTATTATCTTTCTTATCTGTTGACTTCCCTCTTTTCCCATGACACGACTTTAGTTTAGACTTTTGTTATTTCACACTTGTTTTCTTAACACAGTCATCTGCCCTCAGATGTATCCTCCAGATTTTCTACTTGCTGACTTGCAAATCTTACTTGATTATCTCTAATCATCTCCCTCCCTTGACCCAAATTTACTTCAATGCTTTTTTATTATCTTCATTCAGACACGAAAAACAAAGTCTCTTAGAGTTCAAGTTATCCTGAGCCATTCTTGGGTGTTAAAATTCTTTATTGTGCATAAAAATGAATAAAGGCTAAAATGAAATCACAAAATTTTGTACATGTATCTGTTTACAACATATAAACACTTTGAACACAAATACAAAAAAATATAAAATTTGTACAGTTCACAGGATCATTGGTGAAACCATTCCATTCTTATTTCACAGCAGATGTGGTTAAGTATTTGGTACACACATTGACAGTTGTATGGCAGCTGGAACATCTTTCTCTTTGAACGTCATCAGTGGGTTTCTCTGTGTTCATTAGACATGATTTGGGATGGAACTAATCTTTTGTACAATATAACTCCATTATCTCCCATACATCTGTAATGTGGTCTGAGACCACCTTGCTGCTTCTCTTGGTATTTTTTGGGACCAGACAGTCTCACATTACTTCTTCACTCAAGCTAAGAAGATTAGAGAGAAGAGTTGGAATATCTGGTGTCTAGCTGGGCATTTCTTTCTGCTTGTGGTCTCTTTCATGGCTGTCTTGGGCTTCCTCATAGGATAAGGGTCTCAGGGCATTTGGCATTTTTACCTGGTAACTGGTTTCTAAGAGAGGAAGTCTCTCTTTAAGGTCAGTCTCAGAATGGGCACTTCTTCTATAGTTTGTTGTGAAAGCAACTTGCAAAGCTGGCCTAGATTTAAAGGGAGATAACTTTTACAAAATAAACTCCATCTTGCCCATCAGTGTGAGGACCCTAGAAGAGTGCAGTGAAGGAAGGGAAAGAGAATGGTCATCTTCAAAGCAGCTCCACTACACTCAAGTCCCATCCACATTGAGATCATGCCTGGCATTGGATCAGTGATTCCTCTATGACACTTCTAGCCTTCCTCTCATTGTTGAAGTGTGACTGCAGCATCTTCAATTGTTTTAGCCCCTTCCGATTATGTCTACAGGTAGGCGATCAAATGTGGCAAGGGGCAGAGTGTTCCTTTCAGGCACTTCTTTCTTACTAGGTTTAAGAAAAGATTTTTTCCCACAAGTATCATCAGATCTCTTCTTGCATCTCTTTGACCAGAACTGGGTCAAATATGCACACTTAGATAAAGAGGGATTTTTCCTTAAGCTGCATCCAGATTCTAAATAAAATTTAACCTCCAAATGCAGGTAGAAGCAGTGAATTCATTTTAGGTAAGCAAGAAATAGTATTGTCAATATTGCATAACTATGTAGATAACTGAGTTTATAGATGACGTGAAAAGTCTAGATTAGAACCCTACTATCTCCCTATCTCCAGGGAGCTCTCCCCAAAATAACCTATGACAGTTTTACCTATAATAACCTTCATGATATTGCTACTTGCACACTTACTTAGCATCGCTTTCCCATGATCCCTCACCCTTAACATCCCTTCTATTTCAGCCATTATCTTAAAAATTCTGGATGACAAATCACCCCCAAACTCAATGACTTAAACAAAATTCATTTATTCTCACTCATACATATATGGGATAGCAGTGGCTGACAGGGTTTGAGTTTTGGTCCAAGTGGGAGATCAATTTGTATCTCTTCCACATACCCCTCAGCTTCCCTGGGCTATCAGGCTAACAAGGGCCCATTCAGTTCAATGTCATGGTAGAGCTGTGAGTGGTAACAGTCCATACACATGTTAGACCTTCACTCGCTACATGTCTATTAACACCCTGGTGCCTACGATGACACAGCCAAACCAAAAGTACAAGGTCAGAGAAGTACCCTGTGCCTCCTGATCAAAGAACTGCACAGCTCTAATGCAAAGAGCATGGATTCAGGGAGGGGTGTAAAATTGGGGCCAACAATTTAATCAAAAATCCCTTCAAATCTATATGCTAGGCACTCTGAAATCTTTATATTTCCTTATCACACCAAGCTTGCCCATATTTTTGTCTTCACATGCCTGGCCTATGTATCTATAACACCTTCCACATTCCTTCCTTCACCTGTCCATCAAAAGGAACTTCTTTCCCTTAGATTGCTCCTACTCTGAGGCTGGCGTGGTAGCCTCTCCTGTCTGTGCCTGTGATACCCTGAGCTTATCTCCATGATGACATTAAAAATATCACTTTTACAAATCTTATTGGCTTACTTAGCCATGTCTCACTTCAGATCATAAAGGCAGCCTGGTGCCCTTTAATTAAAATAGGGTTACATTGCATGTCTTTGGCATTTAACATAATTTTGGGTTATAGCAGAGAATAAAATATTGGATGAATGGATAAATGGGTGGATAGTAGGTTGAAATTCTATCCTGAAATTAATGAGAAGCCACTGAAGAATTTTAAATGTGATTGTTATTCTTGCATTTAGGCAGGAAATACTCTGGTAGTGGCAAAAAATATGAGAGAAATTGGGGAGACTAGAATGTAAAATGAGAAAATTGGAGTAATCCCATATGAAATAACAAGAGATGGAACTAAGATAATGTCCGTGGAGTTGAGGTGAACAGAAGAGACTCAGGAGTATTTAGAAAGCAAAGAGGATCCAATGTATGGCTGGTTCTGAGAAGTAGAGACAAAACTCCCAGCTGATTTCTATGCTTCTGGCTTGGGATACTCTTCTTGATATGGGGAATATGAAAAGGGGATATACATGTTGGATTATTTTAGAAAAATGAGCATGTGATGCCAACCTAATATGTGTGGGAGAAAGTCAAATAGGCAACTGGATAAATTGTCACTTAGGTGAGAAATCAGAAGTTGATAATTAGATTTAGACATCATCATATATTTGAAGTGAAGCCATAAAAGTAGATATGTTCCCCAGGAGGCGTTAGAGAGGGTGCTGAGGACAGAACTATATGAATCAGCTTTTGAACAATAAAGAAGTAGAAGAAAACATGGCTATAGAGAGACTGAAAAGGAGCAACCGGCCAGGCAGGCAGCCAGGTGCATTTATCTGCCAGAACTGTCATAACCTAACACCATAGACAGCACGTCTTAAACAACAGAAATTTATTTTCTCACAGTTTTGGAGCCTGAAGGTCTAAGACCAAAGCATCGGTGGGGCTGGTTTCTCAACAGCAGCTGCCTCCACCTGGGTCCTCACGTGGCCTTTCCTCTGTGTTCCTAGGTCCCTGGTGTTGCTTCCTCACTTTTTAAGAACCCCAGTCACAGGTTGGGTGAAGGGCCTACATTGATGGCCTCATTTAGCTTTAATTAATTAATTATATTTTTGAAGTCCCGATTGCCAAATATAGTCTGCTTGGGAAATTAGAGTGTCAACAAAGGAACCTTGAGGAAACCATGTAATCCTCAGTGGGGGGATAAAGCAGTGACATGGAAACCAAAGGAGAGAGGATGGCCAGGGAGAGAGTGTCCCAGGCAATTCAAGGGTCAGCAAGCTGCTGACTGGAAGTGCCACACCGTGTGCCCGTTAAAGACAAGGTGTGATTAAGCAAAAAACTTTCCAATGGAGAGGTGAATGCAGTGCACTGGTTAATGAGTAAGAGGGAAGGAGGTGTCAACAGGGAAGGGCAACTTTGATCATTCCAGAGTCACCCAGAACTGCTGGAGCTACTGGTTCAGTGCAGGGGAGGGAGACATTTAAAAGCAGTCTATGAAATAACAGGCAAATTAACTGGAGAAAAGAGACATGGACTTGTGAGTGTAGGGGTATCACAGGAAAGAAAACTGAACACTCAAAAACCCAATGAGATTTAGGACTTATATATCCTCTTCACAGGGGACAAGAGGAAGTGGATGTAGGTAACTGAGAGGAGAGGAAATGATTTCAGGGAAAGATGAGTGTGTCCTCAGAAGAGGCGATGGCTTGTGACAAAGTTTGTCTGGGCATGGGGTCAACTTCTAGTCTCTCCTCCTGTGATAGGAGTTGATCTTCTCTGGTTGATGAAGCCCTCTCGGAGGGGGACCCATGACAACCTAGTTCATTTGGGAGATCTGTCTTCAAGCAGAGAAGGAGAGTCAGAAAATTGATTCTCCCTACATTTGTTCTTCTCCACATACCTGCAACTCCAGGTCATTAGCACACCAAGGCAGAGTTGGGGTGGCATTTCTTGAATTCCTTTACCGGTCCAGATCAACCATCTATTCGACTTTCTCCAGAGTGCAGGCTCTGGAGCCAGACAGGCCTGAGCGCAAACTTGGGCTCTGTCTATTACTAACTATGTGACCTTTGCCAAATATGTAATCTCTCTAATCCTCAAATTCTTCATCTGTAAAGGGGAGATTAGAATAGTACTGCAAGAATATGCTCCAAAATGTCAACAATGATTATCTTTGGGTAATAGGGTTAAGAATTCTTTAATTTTGGGCTTGGTTTCTCTGTATTTCATATTTTTTCTACCTACAATTAACATAAATTGCTTAATAATTTAAAAAGTTACGTTTTTCCAAAAAGAACCTATTAATACCTTCTGCAAACCTGTGGCATAATTACAGTTTTTATTAATATCTGTGAAGAACTGCAAGAAAGCAAATGGATTAGGAAAACAGATATTCTCATTCTTTCCTCTATCAAAAACAAGAAACGTATATTGAGCACATTGAATACCTATTATTTGTAGGGTACAGAGTGGAGATCTAATTTGAAAAATGAGTGTTCAGAAATTTCAAGGATTTTGCAATTGGTGGGGTAGAATTCTAAGAAGGAAATAAATCACCACAATGTACTGTATCTCAGAATGGGGCAAACATTAAAAAACAGATGAACTATATTCAATGCTTCCTGGGTCCTGCCTGGGTAAGGAGTGATCAGATGAAGCTGGGAAAACACAAAATGCTTCTTGGAGGAGTTAGCATCATGGATGACCCTTAAAGGTGGGTGACCCTCAGCAATTTGCTATTGTCTCAATGCTTATTGATTTGCTTCACAATGGAAGGAAAACTGGTCAAGAGATAAGAGCTGAGAACACAGAATGATTGATTCATTGGAGAGGAATCTCCCTCTCCACTGCTTTGGCTGCCAGTAAACTCAATAGCTGCATGTCAAAAACTTTAGGGGCGCAGGATGCCTTTCTCTCACCACAATTGAGAAATGCAAAGTTCAAATCCACTGCACTTTCGGTTCAATTGTTTGTGCCTATCAGCACAGAGCTTGTAAAACTTGAAAAATAAATATTATCAAGCTTTTTAACTTTGATTCAAATTCAAGTTGATTTTTATTGTTTGGCAACTTGTTAAGGGCTTTAAAATCACCCTCCACGTTATTAAACTCTTAGTTAGCCTTTTTTCATTCCATGGCAAATGACCCAACCTCTACATATATTTATTAACTGACTCGAGTACACAGAAAATTACAGTAAGTCAAATAAACAATGATATGTAAAAGCGATGTCTCCATTGAGGGTATCAGACTTCCCTTTCAAAGAGAATCCCAAAAGAAAGAGCATCTTGACAACTTTTTTCCTGTGTCAAATTGAAATGTGCATGAGTCTACACTTCTACAATTTCTCATGAGGAGTTCTAAAAGACTAGTTTCAGTTTGCACTTGGCAATGCTGAATTCAGACACTCCTCAGCTTTACAGATGATTGCAGATTCAGTCAGAAATGTTAAAAGTAAACAAAATTAAAATCAACATTAGTGGCTTATGATGAAAAAGATCACTAGTGAAACATTCCACCAAGGTATCCAATAGCAGAGACCCAGCATCTAACCACGTAAGGCATCCATGGGATGACCACAGTGTTTGAAATTGATCAGACACTTACTTGCCAAGGTAAGAAAGTACATCTTTACTGTCCAGAGGAACTTGAGCAAGTATTGGGGGGTGGGGGGTGGAAAGAAACCCACACACTTCTCTATTCTTAGGAAAAGGAAGTAGTGTTGACATCACCTTTGCTGAAATCTAATCTGTTTATATCTCAAATTATTAGGTAAGAAAATGCCTTCTCCAGACTTATGAAGTAACTAGGATGGTTTTCTTCTGAGTCTCTTTCATGTCAGTCATTCATTTTTTTCAATAAATATTATGAAGCACCTATGTTGGGTTTGGTGCTGGAAACAGTAAGTGGCAGCCCTCAAGAAATTTGGAGTTGGATGGGGAATAGGAAAAGAAATTAAAGAATGACACAAATAATTATAAAACTGATGTGTAATAAGTGCTAAAAGAATAAAGACAGGGGTCTGAGAACACTTATGACAAAATATCTACTTATAAGGTGAAAGGAAAGAAAGGGTAGAAGAAGGGAAGGCCTCAATGGAGAGGGTTCTGTCCAGTGAGAACACAAAAGCATGTTCCAGGGAGTGTAGAGAAGGTGCTCAGCAGACAGGGAATGAAGGAAGCCAAATGACAGGTTACAAGACAGGTGGGGGTTTGAAGGCAAGTACAAGCATTTGGTTTCTATATTCTCTTTTAATCAGAGGGTAGGTGTAGCCAGGTGTGCATTTTGCACAGTTGACTTCAGTTTTGGTTTGAGAAACTGAAAGAAAGGGCCCAGACCCTGACAGCGGGTGAATGGCTGGGGCATGCTTGCCTAAGCGATGGCAGTGGCATGGGTGGGGAATTGAGGAGGAAATGAGGAGACCAGGATTCTGAACTCAATCTTCCTCCATTACTAAAGGGGCTCCAGCTCTGGTAAGGTTGTTGATGGGCAGGAAGATGTTTAGCCTTCCTGGTTTTCCTGCATCTCCTTCACCCTAAACATAAGAACTGGGAAGTGGCATTTTCTTAAAGGATACATCCCAAGGCAGCCTTTGGTCCTGGTCTGAACAAGACTTAAAGTCCCAGGTTGAAGCAAATGAACTCAGACTGATAGGGAAGATTTCAGGATTGGGTTTGAGGGAAGGCTATTTGCTTGGATTCCCAGTGAACTTGACACCTGCCTCCACAAGAAATCTTTCTCAAGTAAAGAAATTCATTGTCTGAACAGCTGGAAAATCTCCTGACTACAGTGCTATCCAGAATTTGTATCTTTCAGAGCTGGAAGTAGATTGATCGTATAATTCATTATCTAATCAGAACCCAAGAGAAAAGAAGTTTTATTCGTATTTGAACTGTAAAACAGATGTAATCAGGATTGTCTTGGCCAAACCTGGATACCCCAGCAAGAAGGGAAATTTGAAATTTTCTTCCAGCTGTTACCCCTTTTTACTTAGAAGCTACAAATCTTTCTTCACTTGGAATACAAACGTGGGCATTCAGCTGTCTGTCTCCACAGGCACTTTTATTTTACGATTTCTGTCATATTTGATACGTTCTGAAAGTAACACCCCCCAGCATTATCACTCCCTGATGATTCATGATTTGCAAGTATCTCCTCATCACCCCCAGGAAGAGGTGGTTCAAAATGGGGGAGGGGGACTCAACTGGAAATCATTTGAAATGCAGAGGATTCACTACCTCCTTCACCTACTGAATCAGAATCTGCATTTTAATAAGATTCCCACGAGATCAACAGTGCACATTAAACTTTGGAAGAAACCTCTGGACTTCAATCCTACAGTAAAATTTTTTTTTTTTTTTTTTTTTTTTTACAATATGGTGGGGGTTATATATGCATATACGCACCACTAAATTTAATGAAGCAACACCTATCATGATATTAGGGGGGAAATGTAATCAGAACTCACTAACTGAATTTCAGTGTCCACTCCTGAATCTCAACTTGTAGTTTGAAAACGCAGCTATAAAGCACCTAGAACAATCCAGAGTAGGTTATGAGATGGGTGCTATAGAAAGTGTAGACACTTCATGTAGTTACTTTGTGAAATGCGTGCACTCAGTCACTCCTGAGTAAATACTTGGACCGAGGAACTCCTGAGTGATGTGGGAGGGCGGTGAGGGGCAGCTGAAAGTTTGCCAAACTCTTCGCAGGGGCTGGTCTTGGGGACGTGATTGGCAGCGAGGAGAGAGCCAGGGCTGGATGCCGAGGAGAGGGAGAAGGCTCTCTGGCGGCTAGAGGTCCTGCCCAGCTGTTGGCGAGGAGTTTCCTGTTTCCCCCGCCCAGCGCCCGGGTAAAGTTGAGTGAGTCACTCGCGCGCTACGACCGACGACACCCCCGCGCGCGCACACGCTCGGGGCAGGAGCCGGCCTCCTGCGCAGCTCGCCTCGGCCGCCGGGGGCCTCCGCCGGCCTCCAGGCGCCCTCCTCGCTGGCGAGCGGGCACCACATCTGGCCGGCACATCTGCCTGGCCCGCCCGGCGCGGGGGGTCCAGAGAGGGCGCGGCGCGGAGGCGCAGCCAGGGGTCTGGGAAGGCTCCGTCCGCTGCGCTCTGGGCTCGGTCTATGACGAGCAGCGGGGTCTGCCATGGGTCGGGGGCTGCTCAGGGGCCTGTGGCCGCTGCACATCGTCCTGTGGACGCGCATCGCCAGCACGATCCCACCGCACGTTCAGAAGTCGGGTGAGTGGCCCCCAGCCCGGGCTTGGCGAGGCGCCGGGGTCTCCTGGGCTCCTCAGCCCTTCGCTGCGCTTGACAGTCGGCCCCGGGATCCCGGGACTCTGGCGGAAACCGGGAAAGTTTGTCCTGGCGGCAGCCAAGCAGCCCGATTTCTGTGGCCGCAGGGATGTGGGGGTTTTACTTGAAAACGAGAAGAAAAGTTCAACTGCAAAGGGGCGCGAGGCATGTCTGGCCCCCTTTGTGCGAGCAGGAAAGGCGTTGTGTTGGCCGCGATCGAGGCGAGCCCTCACTCCCGGAAAGGGAAGTTTGAGAAGTTGGTTATCTGCAGGCGGCCGGGGAACAGCGGCCCGGGGCAACAGCTGCTCAGGCCGCCGAAGTGGCTGCACACCTGGGGCCTCTGCGGCCGATGGCGATGCTGCGTGCACCCAGCTCTTCTTGAGACACTCCTTCAAATGGCCACTTAGTGGGTCCCTAGCTCCTGGAAATGGCCACGCAAACCCCCAGGCGGGTTTCTTGGTCCTGAATTATTCAGTACAAGATTCAAGAAAAGCGATTTCCAAAGTTAGGTTGTCTGGGTTGGCCTGCGTGGATAACAAGGCAATGGAGATGGTAAGGTTCCAGGCTCTGGAGATGTGGTCTGGAGCAAGATAGTGCTGCCATCAGGGATTTGATGGTTTTCTGCAGCTATCGTTCGACGGCAGGTCAATGGTTAAAATCTCAAATCAGCTCCCTTCCAGATCCCTGTCTCAAGAGATGTTTTGGGGGAAAAATGCTCGAATTAAGTTCTTAAATACTTGTTATGCAGAGTGCAGAACCCATAAGATGTCAAAGTAGACATTTTGCTGCTATGATCCGCATACCTCAGTATATGCAGCTGTGGTCTGGACAACTGAGTATTCCCCACAAGCATATACCCATTTTAAGCCTCAGTTTCCTTATCTGTAAAATGGCATGGTGCAGATTTGGATAATTTTACATACCCTTCACCTTGTAATATTTTACACCCTCTCTCCCTTTTGGTAATCTGGAGATGTCCCACGTAGATATTTTGGTTGAAATGCAGAGGGTTTGATAGTTCACTATTGCAAGAAAAAAAAAAAAATCCTTACATAAATTTGAGTTCTACAGTTCAAACAAATTTGTTCTTCCTTAACTGTTTTCCTACATTGCAGTAACAGAAGGTGCAGCTGTCTCTGATTTTCTTTAGACTCTTAGAAACAGAGTTTTGTTAATAAATACAAACGTGGCACCCTTAATTTTCTGTGCACATTAAACTTAAGTTTCAGATAAGGAAAGAAAAAAAATAGCAGGCCCCAGATTTTGTTAGTGAAGTTTTGTTTACACTGGTAAAATTTATGATTTGCAAATTCCAGATTCAGTAGTCCATGAGTTCATTTCATTTTGTCTATATGCTCACTTTTAAACAATTTGCTTAAAAGCCCAGTGATTTTTTATTTTGCTATAAAGTTTTATTAAACCAACAGCTTTCATATTTTCATGAAATCAAAGTTTCAAAATGGTTGAACTAAAGGATTATTTTGAATTTGTCTTCATTCCATTGGAATTAAATTTTCAAAGATGATTAAAGTTTGAAGATGACTACAATAAAGATGAGAAATCTAATCACACTTATTGTAATTTTCCATGTAAATAAATGGTTTCAAGTCTTTCTAACATAATTGGCAAAGTGTGAAAACATTTCTTGCAATACCTTAATGCAAGGTAAGATAGGAAGGGATGAGATTGTTCTCCTACTCAATCGTTGAAAAAAAACTGAACCTAATTTTTCTTTAGTAGCTTTACAAGTGAGCAAAGAATTTCACTTTAAGAAAAAAAAATTGAAGAAAGTATTTTAACCTTTAATTTTTTTTTTTTTTTTACCTAGTATATTCACTCTTCCTACATGTTCAAAAATAGGAAATGACTATTTGGAGGGAAAATTGTCCAAAACCTTCAGATCTGAAAAATATGACTTTTACTTTTCAGACCCCTAAAAAAGATTCTTGTTGAGAACTAAACAATGTCATAAGGGGTAAATATTCCTACTTCCTAAAAATCACCTTAACAGTATACTTAGATTTTCAGTGTTAAAGACTAAAGATCATTAAGTCTAGAATGTGATCTTTGGTTCACTTACTTGCCTGGTTCACCCCCAAAACATATTTTCACCTCTAGGCCACTTCCTTTAATAACATTTTATTTTTATCAAGTTATACAAAATACTAACCACATTTTGAATTCATTATCTTTTCTCTCTCTCTTTTAACCCAGGGGTGCTTTACCACAGAGTTATACCCCCGTCCTTTATTTATTTATTTTTATTTTGAGACAAGGTCTCCCAAAACTGCCCAGGCTAGCCTTGAACTTGTAATCCTCCTGCCTCAGCCTCCTGAGTCACCAGTTTTATAGGCATGTGCCCTGTGCCCAGCCATTACCTTCTCTTTTGACAGCATCTCATGGTGATGATTCCTTATCATCTGTGTATTCAACCTGTTACATGTTTTGTTGATGACTCTTTGTTGATGATTCTTTGCTCTTCAACATGACTTTTTACATTTTTGTATAGGTTTAGTTTTTGACTCCATTTTTCTAATCAATGGTGGCATCTTATTGGTGACATTTTAAAAAGTGACTATTTCTTATTTTTCTTTCTCAACGATACTTATTGAGTATTTCCTTCTGCCAGGTGGTTTGCTCAGATCTGGAGATTCCATTCTCAATGTATAAGACAAGCCTGGTCTTTGTCCTCACTGAGTTGATGTCTATGTGTTCCAAGCAAAGAAATGGATACATATTTTAACCCCGTGTACTTGGTAGCATTGGTGAAAACTGTCCTTTTATTTTCTTGACCTTGTTTTTGAAAGACTTTTTTTGTTAAATGTGCTAAACCCGTGTGCATGTGGAATATTTCCTTTCAGTACCTCTGACTGTATTTTTGAATTGACTTATTCTAACTTTTTTTTGGCCTTTTTTTAGTCTCTATAGACCAACAATTAGGCCACTTTCAATCCCTTTCTCTGTTCTGTAGCCAGCATGGTGGACCCAATGTGTCTACTTAGTCTTTGGGGATGAGCTGGAGGTAGAAGCCCATAAGGTACAAGCTATGAAATCAAGTCATCTTGGGTTCCAAAGCCACCTCCTATTTATTGACTGTGTAGCCTGTCTCAATCCCTTTAATTTCTAGCTCTCACATCTGTAAATTGGGGATTATAAAGGTGAGGATTAAATAAAATAATGCTTTTGAGTGCTTAACATAGTGTATGAAGCCTAGTAAGTATGCAACAAATACCAGTTTTGATTATTATTAACTCCTTAATCAGGCTGAATGGGGGCCTCAGAGACCTGGTTCCCTCCTGTATTTGTGTATCCACATTCCACCAAGGCTACATTTTCCCTGGGCAGTTAAGCTGTTACTCCTGCTACCTGCCTGATTTTCTCTCAGATTTCAAGACTTAACTTGTGTTGTCTTTTAAGGAAACCTGCTCTGAATGCCCCAGGTTGAGCTAAGTGCCCCCCTCCTGTGTACAGTCTCTCCACTCATAATAGTAGCAAGTGAAATAATGGAACTCTCCTCTTTATGGAACTCCCTTGTCCATTAGACCTTTCAGCAAGAAGTGGGTCTCACTGTCTCAGGGTCTCACTATCTCATGGCCTCCCTGAGAGCTGGCACATCATGTGGCACATCTGGAATGTGCATCCTGTGGGATATCATGCAATTTGGGTTATGCATTTAAAAAAACAACCAGTTACTGATTTTTGGCTGTTTGGTCTAAATGGCAAAATCTTTCCTTTCAATAAGAATAGTTTTAGCTCTGATCAATTTGAATAAGAATTTGGCGGTTTTTATACTATATAATTGGTTTTTGTATTCTGGTAAAATATGGAAAAAGATATTTCAACTTCTAACAAACATGATGAAAAGCTACTAGAAGTTTCCATGTTACCCTTCCAGTTCTAAATTTTAAACTAATATAAAGCATTCAAAGCCATTGCAAAATTTTTTAAACAGTTTTCACCAACCAAAATTATCCAACAAATACTGAATTTCATTTTTTATTCAGAAGATTGTCATAAAGGAGACCTTCACTGAAAATGTAGAACTGAATCTCAATTTAGCTTTTAAGTTTCTTTTTTCATCAGGGTGTTAGTGTTTTGGTTTATAAGCAGTGAAGCAGAGTTGGTTTAAAAGAAGTGTGGTCCTGTAGCAGCCAATGTCTGCTCTAGAGCAGCTTGAATATTACTTAGGTCAGATGCAAACCACTAAAATATTTTAAAATAGGGTGCAGGGAAATATACTTCCTGGCTGCAGCTTGGTATTATTTAGCCAAGTTCCTCATAAAAACATAACTCTACCACCTTGTTAGCTTCTGCCCTCCAGGTCCATATGTACAGCTTCAGCAGATTTAAATTATGATTTTCAGTGGAAATGTCTTGGCAGATAGGCATTAGCAGCACACATGCTCTCCATGTATTTTGTACTCTCTCCTTGCCTTGCAATTTTTTGATCTCTAGGTACCTGTTGCTTCTGAACGAAGCAAGATAATGGTTATTATACTTCTTTGTGGGGCATGTCAGAGGGTTTGGAATGCTGCATAGGCAAATGGACTCTGCTCAGGGAGGAGTTAGAGAGAAGAGGGCCTAGAAGAACTGACATTTGAGAAGTTACCATGAACTACCCACTTGACATTACTTAATGTGATCCCATGAAGAAACCAAAAGATAAGTTTTATTATTTCATAAATGAAAAGATGGAACCTACTCAAGTTTACTTGTGGTATGTGTGTGTTTGTGTGCAAGTGTTCATTTTAAGCCTGTCCTGTTTATATTCTGCTAGGCTTTGTGTGTGTGGGTGGGTGAGTGTTTTGGGAGGGGTAAAGGAGGGGTACAGGGATGCAGTGTCTAAGGAAAGAGGAAAAACTTACCATCTCATATCATCAGTTAAGTGGTCTTGATAATGGATTTGCTCTGCTTGTGTCATCTCCCTCTTCCTGACTGGCTTAGTCTGATAATTGTGTCATGTTGGCCGGAGGCACTGATGATGACCTAGGCCTTGACCATTATAGCAGTTGTCAGACACCATTTTCAAAAATGTCTATTATAAACCTCAAGCATGTGGGACCCCTGCTTTGTTTATAGGACTCAAAGAACTGCTGGAAAGGCAAGAAGAGCAGATTTGATCCAATGTAATGAAGAATATTCTGACTTCTGAGGTCCAGCTAATTTGAAGACTTAGAGATGGTTGAGTCTCCTCCTCACCCATGCCATCAGGGTCACTTTTGCCTTTCACTGGTCATGATTGGTGTTTTAGGTGTTGGCATCCAGCATGGGGTAAATGTCCCCTTGGGTGCAGTCAACTTAGAATATTTTCCTCCAAATATTCTCAGCTCTACGACTAAAATATAGGCTAGGATACAGGTGAAAGAGGTATCTTTTCTGGGCTTCCAGGGGCACGTGCTCATATTCTCTGCTCAGACCTAGGCCATAGCATGGACACACTCCTGGACCTCCTAGTATTATCCAATTCCTATTTTAGATCATATTTAGGGTCCTGGAAACCCCAAATTCCCTGTCCTAAGCTTGCATCTACTGGGACCCCTCAAGCCCATTTTCCTGAAGGTCTTCATGGCCATTGGTTGTGTACCTTCTGCCTGAGGGGATGGCTGAGGGTCAGGTTGTGTGTGTATGTAGGTGTGTTTGAGAGAGGGAGAAAGGAAGGTAGGGAGAGGGAAAGAGAGAGTGAGAGAAAGAGAGAGAGAGAATACAATCTTGGTTGTCCAAACATACATATTCATGGAGAGAGGAAAACATTGACCAGGGCTCAGGTCCACGCTGCCCCCTACCACCCATTTCTGAGGAGAGACTTTTGAGTATTGCAAGAGTTCTAAAGTTGAACCTGGTCTTTTGAAATGTTATAAACATAGATTTGTCAGCTGAAGTAAAAGGATAGAAGCTATTTTATTGAGCAATTTGTTAGCTCAGTTTGTAATTTTAGATATTTTGATCTATGCTTTGGGTCTGTGTTGTGTTCTTACCCTGGGCCTTCTAATTTGAGGGATGGATTTATACCAGCAATATTCCTTTACAGAATGTTGGGCAAAAAATTGGTTTTTATTAATTATATCACATTCTCCCTAAAGCAGAGAGCATGTTTTTTTAATGAAAAAACTGAGAGTTTGCATAGCATTGTGTTGTGTTTCCTTTGGTTTTCATAGTTGGTATTTTCTTGAAGGGAACTGTAGCTCTCTATCCATTTGACTTCTTGTATGCAGTTTCACTTATACATGTTTGAGGCTTTCCAGTGTCTTAGTTTCATTTCCTCTATGTATTGAGACCAGTAGGGCAAGGTAGAGCTTATCTCAATTTTGTTCTACTGTTATAAATATTTTATTTGAAGTGATGGCTTTGTCAAGCCTTTTCAAAAAAAGAGAAAACCAGGAGTATTAGGGCTAAAAAGACTTCCTGTGCTATAAAAGGTATAGAACTGTCAAAACTATGCACTTTAGAGAACTACACATTTGGCTGAACAAACTCGAAAACCTTTGGAGGAACCTAGGGTTTAGGTGCCCATTTTCAGCATGGGCCACAGCAGTTCTTTATCTATTGAAGTTGTCAATCATGTAAAAGGTTTCATTGACTTTGGGGGGAAACTCTCTGCTGCTACCCATATCATCCCAGAACTCTGCAAACTTTTTCTGCATAGAGAAATGAAGTCAGCATTATACCCTGTATAGTTTTACTCAGGAGATTTCATGGACAAGTTTCCCAATAATGGTAGGAGCTATCACTTATTCAGATCTTTCTACTGCCTGGATCATGCTAACCATTTTGTGTGTATTATTTAACCTTCAAAACAACCCTACAAGGGAGGTTTTATAATGCTCATTATAAGTCAGAGATTAAGGAATTTGCCTAAGGCTACTCAGTTGGCAAATGATTTTGCTGGGGTTGGAACCAAGATGGTTTAGTCTGGGAATCTAACCTTCAATTGTGCACTGAGACTAGGCTGCCTTATATGACATGAACCACTTGTCCCTTAAAGAAGCCTATTAGAAGGGTTAAAGAGAAAGAATGATAATATCCAAAATTTGTCCACTGCTTTAGCATTTTTTATATATTTGCCTACTTAATTTCCTGAGTGAAATAAAATTAATGTTTAGTTCATACACCATGTAGTCAAACAAGACTGACGTGACTTTAAGGGGACCATGAAGAATATGTATTTAGTGGTATATTGTCATCTGAATCATGGAACCGTTATGCTATCAGGGAATTTAGGTGTTCTGAATAAAACAGACACTTTATTTGGAAGGATTGAGCAAATTCAAAGATGCACCAAATATGTTGGGATACATATGGTGGGTCCAGGTGGGTCTACTGTAAAATATGTGGAACCCAAATTTCAAGGCTCCTTTCTGGTGTAGGCCCATCTCCTGACCCTGGGGGAGTCCCTGGCATTTTGGTTAACAAGTGTCATCAATTCAGCCAACAGTTAAGAAATGCCCTGAACCCTACAGTTCATGCATAAAAGAAACTGGATGGAAGTTTCCCCAAATTTGGAGGCAATACAAAAAATGTATTTACCTATAATGAGTTATGAAGCAAAAAGAACCTTTTCCAAATTATTCAAAAATAAATTACACATTTTAGAGAAAAGACTAAATTATCTTTCTATAGAGAATATTGCAAAATTACTGGGAGAGGTGATCAAAAAGTATGCAAACAAAAAAATGTGGAAAAAATTTCAGAGGTGTGTCCAGTAGCTGATTGATTAAAAAGATCTGTTTTCTATTATATTTTGTATTTGAGGGTTTTAAAAATTTATAATTTGTGTGATGCCATGTTAATTCTAAATAATATTTACTTTAATACCCAAATTTCTATTATTAATTTGTGTTACCGTTCTCAAAAGTGCCCCCTGAAATTTACAAGCTTCAGCTTCCACAAGACCCAAATTCATGACTAATGCTAGGGTTCTCTTGTTGCCTTAGAAAATAAATTTTAAAATGCCTCCTCATCCTTTCCCCAGTTGCAAATAGAAGACTGAAGTCTGCATTGTTAGGTCACAAAACAGAATTTTACTTTGCTCCAGGTTTAGCTAAACCCATCATCATTTTCCTACTTTAGAGCCCAGTGCCAAGTAGAAAAGAAGTTGCAGATATGTAATTATCACAAAACCTTGATCTTGAATGAAAGGTGGCCCAGAGTTGACCCTTAGTTTGTGATCAGAAAAACTCTGCCTAGGAGACAGACAAAAGGGACCCAAGCATGGTGCACTAGGAACCAAGGCGCTCAGGTGACCAGGTAACTTTTTGGTCCCAACATGGTCTTATTTTACCTTCTTTGTACAGTGACAAGAATTGGACTAGATGAGATTTGCTCTTTTTTTTTTTCTTGTTCTGAAACATTTAATTCTTCATGTTGTTAGAGGAAATCATTGGAATTGACTTAGCAAACATTTATATAATTCTTAACTAATCAAAATAGAAAACTATGAAAAGTTATAGCAGGTCCAAACTGACAGATACCACAAACATTTACTTGGAGTTTTTCTGAAGATGGCTACTAAGAAAAAGAAAAAGAAACCATAGTTATTTTGAAATTTTCCTTCTGCAGGTGTCTGAGTATACATCCTGACTAAATAGCATGTTTACTTGGGTGTAGAATTCACGCCTTTTGGCTAAAGGAAAGGCTGGCTTGGTTTGGGTGGTAGTGCCATTTCTCTTGTTAATTATGGTGTTTTCATTCTCCTCTTCCTCTAAATCTGTAAAAATGTCTGCAAGGGTTTTTCCTAAGGTAGAAAATCATGCAATGGTTTTGCCATGTTTAGGAAAAGAAGTAAAACCCCAAAGAGATTCTATGTTTTGGGGGAAAGAAGGAAAACTTGTCTGGATAAAATTAGTGTTTTGTTGCCTTTCAAAGATTTCTCCATCACTCTTCTTAAAATATTCTTAGAAAAGACAGAATTTGCTACAGATTGGCAGTTTTCAGAGTGTTGTTTTTAGGCAAGGGAGGAGCGGTCAAGGCCCATAATTGCATTTCTGTATAGTTTGCAGATACTTGTTAGTACAGAGTAGGAATCTTCTTTTTTTTTTTTGGTACCAGGGATTGAACCCAGGGGTACTTAACCACTGAGCCACCTCCCCAGCCCTTTTTATTTTTTATTTTAAGACAGGGTCTTGCTAAGTTGCTTAGGGCCTTACTAAGATGCTGAGACTGGCTTTGAACTGTGATCCTCCTACCTCAGCTTCCAGAGAAGCTGAGATTACAGGCCTGAGCCACACTGCACCTGGCAGGAATTTAACTATTGTCATGAGTGACTATCTTATTGCCATATATCATGTTGATGTTTTATACTCTAAAATCTATAGTATTGGACTGGGGAGGGAACATCTGATATAATTTTCCCTTCAAATAAGTGAAAAGGAAAAAAATTCAATCCTTATGTATTTCGTATTTAATATTTTAGAATCTCTGAAGTTACATTTTTATAAAACAGTTGCTAACAATCTTAACCCATCCTGGGGGCCCTGACTCTTGCTTTTGTAAATTATTATTATTAGAATAGATTTCTCTAGTAATAATTTGTGTTGCTTCTCTTGTCACCTGCTTATTTCTTCTGATGAGCAAGTCTTTTCCTCTGCTGCTCTCTGGTTTTCCATCACCTCCAGCTGTGGCCTTATTTGTTCTACTTTCTCACTCTTTCAGCCGCTTGGTTCCTCTCTGAACATTCACATTGCACGAGTTAAAATTGACATTGAGACCCACATCTTGAGCTAAAGTTTTCTGACCTTGAAGATGATGGTTTTCTGTCTCCTGATAACACCACCTAAAGGTGTTCTAATAACTTGCTGTTTCAAAGGGTCCAGCAGAAGCAGCAGCAGCACTGACAATTAACTGGAAACGCAGATTCTTGAGCTCTTCCCCAGGCCTTCTGCATTAGAATCTGCATCTTATCAAGGTCCTCAGGTGATGCTGTCCGGGTGTAAGAAGCTTTGCTTTGTGCAATTCAAGTATTTTCCCAGGAGGAGTCCAATTTTCTGCAATGATTTTAGTGGATACCATCAGGATTCTGTCCAGAAGTGAAGAAGAGGAGGATTCCATCCTGGCAGCTCAGGAGGCTGAGGCAGGAGAATTTCAAGTTCAAAATCAGCCTCAGCACTTTAGTGAGGCCCTAAGCAACTCAGCAAGACCCTGTCTCTAAATAAAATATTAAAAAAGGGTTTGGGATGTGGCTTAGTGGTTGAGCACCCCTGGGTTCAATCCTTGGTACCAAAAAAAAAAAAAAAAAGGATTCCAGGGAGACTTACAACTTGGTTTTACGAGAGTCTTTTGACTCTTAAGTTTCAAGTCCTGTTTTAACTATATGTAACCAACACACATAGGCTAGCAGACCAGAGAGAGTGCACAGGTGGCATGTCAATTAATGGTGTTGAATTTTGACCAATTTGTTTTCCCAAAGAATCTTTCATGAGTCTTCCATCCACTGAATGTCCACATCTCAACCATGAACTGTAGAACTCAAGGATCTGTTTCTCTGTGAAAGTCACAGCATTAATCGTGTTTCCCTCATTGTTTTTAATCACAGACTGCTTTGATGCATATGGGCCTTAATTCATTCTGGAGCTACTGTACTTTCTTAAAATATGTCACACTGTGCCCCAAACAAAGCAGGTCCCCAGCAAGTTGGTGAATTAATGACAGGTTTTGCAGAAAGTTCTTCTCCTCCTTAACCCTTTTAAAATCTCCTCCTTTGTCTTGAAAAAGTGACTTGGCTGAAGGTCAGTAAGGACTAAAATTTTCTTAACTCTCTCCACATTTATCTTGAACAAATCTGAGAGTGTCACTGCAGTCTTTGTCATTGATTGGCTTCTTTTACTCAACAGAAGGCAATTTTTGTGTCTTGATTACATTTGTCTTCTAAAATTGTCAGTTTCTAATGCCTTTAACATGGTGGCTGCAAAAACCATTTCTCGTAATTTCTGATTTTTCCAAATACTTTTATTTTCTGACTTTTTCTTAACCTTCCACATTTGAACGATACTTGGGAGAAGAAGGAGTAGTGGGGAGGAGGAGGAAGAAGGAAGGAAGAAAAGAAAGAGAAAAACCAGAAAAAACTTCCCGTTGCAATCCACATCTCATGTTGCTTTCTATTGCATCTAACTCAACTTATTCATCAGAACAGCAGAGTAACTTTTAAATCTTAATACCAAGAATCTCTTAATCAGATGTTTGCTTACAACAGAAACCTAGTTACATGAACTACATAACCATTTGGCTTCATTTTTCTCTTGAACTGTGCTTCCACAATGCAAACCTTATTTTGTGTCATCGATAAGAATCTTCTCATTGGTTTCTGCCCACGGACACCCTTTGTCCTTTTCTTCACCAATATATATGTCTTGTCACCAAACATCCTTCTGAATAGGTGGTCCTTGCTAGAGAGCCTGCCAGTCATCCTTTCCATGAATCTTAGGTTATTGCATGGTTGACCTTCCTCATGGAGGTCAGAGGCTGCCTCGGTGTCCCTGGCTCATGAAACAGTGTCCTGCACACCAAAGAGATACAATTTGATGATGCCATGTCTGAAAAAGGCCAAGTCTCTCCCCAGTTTCCATTTTACCTTTTGCATTTCTCATAGCTTGCTTCCACTTGAACAAAGCTTCCTCATGTAGCTTTTTTGATTTCAAATATCCTAGCTATGATTATTCCTTTCATGACTATATTCCACCCTCCAAAGTTTCTGCATGTGTCCTGCAATAGCTTCACTCTTTAAAATAATGCTTGGCCTGAATGTTACTCCTAGTGGGTCTCCCTTTATTATCTCACTTCAATCTCCTTCTTTCTCCTGCTCTCATCCTAACAGTGTCACTCATATGGCCTTATTCACCAAACTGCCAGTGGTTGTGTGAGTGTGTGTGTGTGTGTGTGTGTTGATTCATTCCATTATTGGAAGAAAAACTTTTGGAGGAGGAGATTTCTGTCTGATTCTGCCCCAGCATACATACTCAGTCAATTCATTTGTTTATTTGTTGAGTTTATTACTGTTTGGGATTCATTGCATTTAAAGGCAAGGAGAGCTGCTTGTAGATCCAAGACTGGGAGTGCAGCTTTTAATTTTTCCAGACAGCTTACCTCCTCCCTGTAAGTGTGGACACCAGTGGCCTTGTTGCTTATAGCCACACAAAGTACTGACAGAATCATAGAGAGTTGGGAGTTGTGAATCACGCGCTTCATGTAAGCTGCTCTTGGTAGTGAAAGTTTGCTCTGTCTGCAGTCTTTAATTTCAGTGAATTTGGGGGTGTTGCACTGTGTGGGTATTCAGAGCTGTTATTTTTCTGTACATCTCAGGCTGCCTTTGATTCATTTATTTCCTGTGTGTAAATCATTTGTAGAGAGCTCAACACATTATGACTCTAGAGGCCAGGAAAAGTCATAAAGAAAATCATACCACCTGACTCAAAACAATTATTTGCCACTCCTGCCTTCCCTTCTTATGAAATAGGTCATCTCCCATCATTGGGATTGTGGAGAACTGGTAGCTGAAGGAGTCCTGGGGCAGTGGAAAGGGCCTGGTGACCCTCCACTTCTTCTACCCGCCTGAAGGCAGGTATCCCCTATTGCAAAGATGACCCACGGTTGCACTTTTTGGAAGGCCCTGTTAAAATGATACATGCTAAGGACATGTGTCCTTCCTTAGCTGGAGGATGAAGCCTTCCTTAGAGGGAGGCTTGACAGGGGTGAGTCCCCAAGGAGGGTCTTGAAGGCTTTCAGTCTTTTCCTCCACCTTGGTCTCCATCAGCTCCCTGCAAAGCCACCCTAAGTAAACTCACAGTCTGGGTATCAGGAGTCCCTTGTTTCCTGTGCAAACACAGCTTTCCAGATAGGACTCCAGCCAGATCATCACCTGTGAGTCCCCTCTATGAGAATTCCAGAGCTACCCCTGACTTCTTAATGCTGCTTCAGTGTGGACTGGCCATGCCTGACCTGCTCTATCAAAGGGGAAAAGGAGATGAACTAAGAATTATAGTATTCTTAGGTCTCAATAATCTATGGGAATGGTTAAAACAAAATACTTTTATATAACATGCCATTGCTTAGCTCTTAAAACTGCTGAAAACATTCTCTCAAGATTTTAATGATGACGTTGGTGAGGATGTTTGTGGCAATGGTATAATCACTTACATTAATTCAGCACTTTACAAAGCATGTTTGCAAACTCGTAGTGTTGCCTGCTACCCGTTTATTAATGAGATGCCTGGGGTTTCTTGGGGGACATTGAGGGAATACAGTTTCTCACCAGTACAGAATAGCAGTTACAATTTAACCCCTTCTGAGCCAAACCTGTTAGCTCTGCCACTCCCAAGGTATAACTCCTTTTATATAAAAACAACTTGCCTAGGCATTACATGCCTAAGTTGTATTCTGCCAATCCACAACAATTTTATTCTTCTCTGTATCTTTCTTCAGACCTTTGTCTTTAAGGAGTTCTGGGAAAGGAAGTGAAAAACAATACTTGACCTCTGATACAATGTGCTGTTTTGATTATGATCAGTGTTTTAAAAGAATTTATCTTTAAGAGAGTCTCTGGAGTGAGCCCTGAAAAGCTTGGAAAGTTTGATTGATCCGGCTTCACCTTTCCTAAATTGTCTCCCTTTACTTAATAAGACCATGGAGGCCAACTTGGTTTTCCTGCTCTCGAATTGAAGCATCTTGCAGTTATAAGAAAATGAAAGAATCAGAGTGGTCAGGTGGTGATTGTTTGGGTTGAAAACAACCCCTGAAACCCCAGTTTCCCTAGAGGGGAAATTATCAGAGGTGACCAGGAATGCAGTAGAAGATCTTAACAAGTGAACCTTTTCACCCTCAGCTTTCTTTGGTACATATATCCTGGGAACACAAAAAAATGTCTTTCTTGGTTAAAATAGTTTTTAAATGTATTAAAGCAAAAAATTGGGACAATAATTATTTACTTGTCCAGACAGATTAAAAAAAAAAAAAAAAAAAACTAGTGCCAGGAAAACACAAAAGAGAAAAGTAATTTGAATAACTTTACAGTCATTGAGACTTATGGAAAAAGAGCACCAGTGGGTGGGAAAAGTGCAGTCTGATAACTTTGAAGAAAACATACTGATTGTGTCTGGTTATGTAATCTTTTCATAATCCCTTTCATGAATAGAGTATTTTATTATTTGCAAAACAGTTCCACTTGCATGTCATATTTAATCTTGGAAACAACCCTCTGGGATGGGTGTAATTATCCTATTTTGCAGATGTGGAAATGGAGGCCCAGAAACATGAAACCATCTGCCTAAGCTGTAATGGGACCACTCATCCGCTGAAACATTGTCACGGATCTTGAATTTCTTTTCCTCATTTTATCATTTCTAGTCATTGTGCTTAAAGTATAATCTTTAAGTCTAAGATAAAAATCTGTGATCCCATTTGTTTTCCTATTTTTGTAGCTAAATTGTAGAAGAGGTGATAGGAGGGTTTATATCCAATGCCTCCTTCTTGCCTTGAAAATTAGAAGCCATATTTAGAACTGGAGAATCTCCTTTTTCAAGTCCCACTTCTTTGAGGGCTTTTTTCCACCAGTCTTTCTGGAGTTCAAACGGTATAATGAGTCATTTTTCTTTTCCTCTTTTCTTGTGGGGAACAGCTTCTCTTTTAAACACCGTGTGGTCTGCCTTCATGAGGGTTCTGTCACATTGTCAGTCGACAAATGTTGCCATCTGTAAAAAGCTGTGCCAGTTGCTACAGTCCTGTGGTTTGGCTCTTCCACAGGGGTTCAAGGTGCTCAGCATGATCAGGAATATGGGCCCCTTTACCTAGGAAGGTGCTTCACCATGTGGACACAGGTCCAGTATTAACCGTGGCTTCCTTTCCTAGAAATTTTGCAAACATGAATGTCTGCATAAAGATATAGAGAGGAACAAAACTGTTTTAGTGGCAGAACACAAGTAACATATGTGTCTAATATTTCATCAAATTGTTCTTATATAAAAGAGGACATATCTTGAGGAACAGCGAAAGCCAACCTGTATAACTAGGACATTTCCTGAGGACATGACAGAAAGAATGTCCTTGATAGGCAGGGCCTGCACTCAGCAGACATACCAGATCACTTCTAACTCCTGCTTGCCTATATCTTGCTCTCTAAAAATGTTATTTCTCCAGTGGCAAAAAATGAGAAGTTGAGTCATGATGTTGTTTTACTTAATTTTGGTTAAGCAACATGTTAAATAATTAGCTCCCACACTGTGTTTCCTCCAGGTGTTCATCAGGCTAATCTTTCCAGTGTGGTTTGTTGGGACAGATCATCATTGTGATCCTTCTTGCTCAGTGGAGATTTACCCCCAAAGGTGGCTTCCTTAAACAATGACTAGATTAGCACACATACAGTACAATTGGCAAATTTTTCTCAAATTGTGATAGATTTTGATGTTACTTTATGTATTTCCTTCTTAAAAGGGATGGAATAGTATCCTGTCTGGAATATATCTTTTACATACTAATAATTGAAAATAACAATTTTTACTACATACTGGTTCTTCTTAGGGCAGAGATGCCTTTGTATCAAAAACATACTCAAATTTTTGAACATTTCTGAAATATAGGTACTGTTGTGTGTGTGTGTGTGTGTGTGTGTGTGTGTGTGTAATGGGATATATGTTTAATGGGCTGAAAATGACAGAGGTGGCAAAAGAAATTGCAGGGATATGTTAACTTAAAATTTATTTTAATTGTGTTGTATCTATGTAGGGTTGTGATTTTCTGAAGGGAAAACTTCTTCACAACTCTTAGCCTCTGATCTAAGGAATCATTAGCCTTCCTAACTTCTCTGCTGGATTATGGAAGGGCGGCGGGATACACATTCCCACAGCATCCCCCTTAACTCACTATTTATGTTGATTTGTGGGGTCAAACACTTTAGAGATTCAATTTCGTAGGAAACTAGCTCCTCCAATCTTTCAAACTGATCTTTCTAATGTCAGTCTATTGTCTCCTTGGTAATTGTCAAAGGATTTCCACCCTTGAAAAAGATGGGAACTTGTAAAATATGTACTTCAACATTAATTCAAAAGTGATCTTCCAAGAAGAATTTACACAATGACAACTAAATGCCCTGAAGTCAATTGTATTTATGATTCCTACTTCATCCCAAAAGTGTAATTAGAGTTTGAGTCATATAAGAAGATTCTTTGGGTGGTGCTTGGCCATGCCTGCATATGTTTCTAATAAGGTTCTATCATAATACAGCTCACAGTGTCCCTAGCAGCCAGCTCAAAGCAGAGTTGAAAAGCATCACTTGTCTGTAGTCCACCTCTTACCCTCACTAATTGCAGGGCTTTATTGCATTCTCCACTCTTGTAGAGAAAGGCCTTTCCTGAACTCCAGTTTTCAACCCTGGCTGCACATTAGAATCATCTGAGAAGTTTAAAAACAATTTTCAATGCCTGAACCAAACCCCCAGAAATTCTAATTTATTGCCCTGGGGTGAATCCCTGGCAACTTTATTATCATAAAAGAATCCCCAGATGACTCTGATGTGGAAGTGAGGTAGCAAATCACTGATATGATCTAACCCAGATAGGTTATCAGATGAAGAATTTGACCAGGCTGGTCAAGATAGTACTGGAGAAATACCACTTGCTCAGTCAAAAGTCTCTTGTCTGTTGATGTTAAATTCAGTATAACAAACATGAGTACAATTTTAGAGCGAACAATGGGAGAATTTTAAAGTTCTGTGACTTCTGGAAACTCACCCTCAAAATGGGGTAAATAAAGTCCCATCTAATACCTAACAATAAAGGTAGTTAAAACCCAAGACTGGAAAAGTTGGTTTGGAGGTGGGTGGGAGGGATGGCTTTTGAAAGGAGGAAACAGTCATCCTGGGTTGGAAAGACTGGGTTCAAGGGCTGCACTGTCCAATTGCTAGCCCCAGGTCATTCTTCCTCTCTTGCTTCAAGGACACAGCAGAAGCAGGTAAGTGCCTGGTAAGGATAGGTGCCCATCATCCTCCAACTCCATCAGCCATGCCCAACACAGGCCATCTGCATGTGAGCTGCTTTGGACCACCTTTCTTAGACAGGGTAGGACGTCTCTGCAGAGATCATTCTCAAGAGTCCCACCCCATCACATAAGCCTCATGGCAAAAGCAATAAACTCCTTCCAGAGGCTGGGCAGACCACCTGGGGGATGATGATTTTCTTGACCTTATGATTGACCTGGGAGATCTGGTGCTAGAAGAGGGAAAGACAGGAATTAATAGGTTAAAAGGCTTCTGATACAAGGGATTGTTCAGCAGAAAGTAATCAGATTATGAGCACCTTATATAGCCAGGCCATATATGTTAAATCTAAGTCACCGGCAAATTGTAATTAGGGAAATGATGAAATAAAACATTGTAAGGCTCACAGTTTGCAATGTGAAGATAGGAATCCCTTCCTTCTTTTCTCACATCTCTGTAGTCAGCAGAAGGAAGGGAAACCTGTCAGCACCTCCCCATTCATCTGGTTAGCACCTGAGTGTTCCATCACTAGCACGTCATGATGATTCTAAAGCAATGCGTCCTTCATTGTACCTGAACAGATGTATGAACTAGGTCTGAGAACTCCCAGGGCGTTCACTCTCTCAAAGTATCATTAGTTTCCATTCAGTCTTCCTGAAGATGCCCTGGACAAAGAAAACCAAGGAAACAAAGACATCAATTGCAGAGAGCACCTTCTTTGTCCTGGACTTCACTCAGACATTTTCCTGACACGTCCTCTCATCATGTATCACAAAGCTATGCATCCTACTTTGGCATTCTGAAGGACCTGGAATTTCCACTGGGCAGAGCCTCTAGGGAACACATTTTATTACATCAAATGCCATTTTAATGAGCTCAAAACTGGGAATGCTGGGGCTGATTGGACAACATGTGAACCCCTGCACAGAATTCACCAGAGTGGAGAAGGTTGCCAATAGCTCAGAAACTCAGTTTTAGGGAGCTTTTATTTTATAATTCCCATGAGAAAACTGGGACAAAGGATGTAGTCATTTTAGAAAGCAGCACTGATCTCTAAACTCAATATAGTTTTCTGCAGTAAACAAAGTATCTTCAATGTCTGTTGTGGCAACAATGTGACTTGAAATGTGGCATGTATAACTAAGGATCTGAATTTTATATGTTACTGTATTTCAATTAACTTAAACTTCAGTAACCAATGAGGCTATTGGCCTTGTCAATTGCAAAGTATCCTTAAAATTCTCATTTGTCTCCAAATCTTGAAGAGGTACATTCAGGAAATTTCTTAGCACTTATAATCATAGTGGGACACCTTGAATTATTTGTATCTCTCTAGTCCTATGCTCTGCAATTATAGACTACTTCTATCCTGGAAACCTGGTAGTCTAAAGTTTGTGCAAATGTGCTTTAATAACATACTCTAATTATAATACTGTAGGTATCTTTTAAATTTTTTTCTTTTTTCCATATTTTTATTGGTACAATATAGTTACACATAATAGATTCATTGTTCCATATTTGCATACAATATAACTATAATTTGGCCAATATTATTCCCCAGTATTTTCCCTTTTCTTATCCTCCACTCTCCCCTTGATCCCTTTCCTATGCTTTATTGGTGTCCCTTTGATTTTCATGAGATTCCCCCTTCCTTTCTTTACCTTTTTCCTCTCTAGCTTCCACATGTGAAAGAAAACCTATGTATGACCCTGGACTTTTTGAGTTTGGTTCATTTCACTTAACATAATGCTCTTCAGTTCCATTCATTTTTCTGCAAATGACATAATTTCATTCTTCTCTATGGCTGAGTAAAACTCCATCGTGCATACATATAACTTTGGTGGTTCCATGCCTAGGCTTTTGAGGAACCTCCATGCTGATTTCCGTAGTGGTTGTACTAATTTATTATCCCACCAATAGTGTAAAAGTATTCCTTTCCACATCTTCTCCAGCATTATTATTATTTGTATTCTTGATGGCTGCCATACTGACTGGAATGAGATGAAATCTCAGTGTAGTTTTGATTTGGATTTCCTTAATTGCTAGTAATGTTGAACATTTTTCACATATTTGCTGAAGATTTGTATTTCTTTTGAGAAGGAGGGCTGTTTAGTTCATTTTCTCATTTATTAATTGGGTTGTTTGGCTTTTTTTTTTTTTTTTTTTTTTTTTAGTTCTTTAGATATTTTGAATATTAATCCTCTGTCACAAGAGTAACTAGCAATGAAAGAAGATTTTCTCTCATTCTGTAGGCTTTCTCCACATTCCTTTTTTTTTTTCTTTCTATTTTTTTTTTATTGGTGCATTATAGTTGTACATAATGATAGGATTTGAGATTGGTTGTTACATATTGGTATATGCCTTTTTCCTTTCTAGCTTCCACATTCTCTTCACATTATTATTTGTTTCCTTTACTGTGCAGAAGCTTTTTCATTTGATACCATCCCATTTATTAATTTTTGGCATTATTTCCTAAGCTTTAAGGCTCCTATTAAGAAAGTTGTTGTTTGCCCCTATAAGCTGGACTGTTGACCCTATGTTTTCCTCTAGGAGTTGCATATTTTCCGGTCTAATTTCTAGGTCTTTGATGTATTTTGACTTGACTTTTGTGCAGGGTGAGAGAAAAGGTTTTAGTCTCATTCTTCTGCGTAGGATAACCAGTTTCCCCCAGCACTATTTGTTAAAAAGACTGTCTTTTTCTCCAATATATGATTTTGGCACCTTGGACCAAATGAGCATATCTGTATGGGTTTGTCTGTGTGTCTTCTATTCTGCACCATTGGTCTGTGTGTCTGTTTTCATTACTATAGCTCTGCAGTATAATTTAAAGTCAGCTATTGTTTTGCCTCTAGCTTTGCTTTTTTGGCTTAGATTTGCCTTGGCTACTCTGGGTCTTTTATTCTTCCAAATGAATTTTAGAACACTTTTTTTTTCTGGTTCTGTGAAGAATGTCATGATTTTGATGGAGATCACATTAAATTTGTATATTGCTTTTTTGTAGCCTGGCTATTTTAACAATGTGAATTCTGCCTATTCATGACAATGGTGGTCTTTCCACCGTCTTTTATATTCTTCAGTTTCTTTCTTCAATACTGAATAGTTTTCAAAGTAGAGGTCTTTTGTCTCCTTGGTTAGATTTATACCTAGAGTTTGTTGTAGTTGGTGAAGCTCCTGTGAATAGGATTGTTTTCCTGATTACTTTCAGCAGGTTCATTATGATGCATAAGAAAGCTATTGATTTTTGTATGTTGATTTTATAATCTGAGACTGCTGAATTTGTTTATTAGCTCTAGGAGTCTTTTGGCAGAGCTTTTTGGAACTCTTAAATATAGGATCATATCGTCTGCAAACAGTAATAATTTGACTTCTTACTTTCCTAAATTTTTTTTTATCCCTTTTACTTCCTACTCTTGACTCTAGGCCTCTTGTATCATCTGTGTTTTTAGTTTTCATACTAAAAGGGCTATAAAAATAGTATTGTCTTGTGGGAACAAAGTGTGTTTAAGGTCTATGCAGGAGGAGTGGGAGGGATTATGAGCAGTTCAAACTGCCTTTGGATACATTAGGGAAAGGAAAGTTAAAGCACAGGTATGAGTCTACACAGAGCAAACTTGCCCTGGAGGAATGCTTTTAATTGGGTTTAGCTTTCATCAGCAGCAGGCCAGCAGAAGTGCTTTTCCCGAGGGCTTTGGGATTTTCCCCTGTGAATAAATTCTCCCCACCATTGGTCACCTCTCTGCTATGTTCTCCTAGAAACTCACCCTTATTTGGCATTCTGTGACTTAAACCCTCCAAAAACCTTGAGGGAAAAAAAAAAAAAAGCCTATGTTTTTTCTAAAATATTAATTTCCTTGCTCTAGGCTTCTGTCGGCTTTGACTGGAAACTTAATCTGCGTGCCTCAGCTCTGCGTGATGTTTCAGCCATTGAAATGGGGCTTAATAGGAATTACTTGATACCTTGGTAGTTAGACAAGCCTTACTTTTTTTAAAAACAGTCTTTTATCCTAGGCCCAGGGATTTGCATTTTGAGAGGTTGTGCCAGCTGACTTGAGCCTTGCTGGTTTCAACTTGTTGCAAACCTAGTTCAGTCCATTTCTCTCATTTCCAGAACCTTCTGCTACTGCCACTCATTACCCTTCTACCACAGAAGTCTAGACCTTGTCTCTAATCATTTGTTCCTACCGCAGCCATGATACTTGAGACAACCAATGATTTGATAAAAGACACATTACTTAAAAAGCTGGGATAGAACTTACTAGGAACAACCTTCAAATGTCTCCTGGGCCCCTTGAGCTCTTCCTTTTCAGACTTCCCTGGGTCTGAGAATCCCAAGTCCATGTGGATTTCCTTTGATCAGCATCATTCTATAGAATTTGTCGGTGATAATGAAAACATTCCCCTTCTTCTTAATGACATGTGACTATCAGCACTTGGAATGGCTTGTGCAACTTGGAACTGAAGATGTGATTTTGCTCAACTTAATTTAAATTAAAAATGCAAAAAGCTGTGTGTGCTCAGAGCCATTGTGCAGCTCCAGATTGTGCCCTTGACTTAAGGACAGTGTGACTTGGAAGAGGCATTTTTCTGTTGGCGACTGTAAGGCCCTCCACTTTTCACGAGCCAGCTCCTCCCAGTAAAGGAACTCTCCTTCATTTCTCAACTCATTTCCTTTTATTACTAATTTTGACTAATTTAATCCTTGAGTTTTTTATCTTTTCAAGATGATTTACACCCTCATACTTGGATTGCACACTTTTTTTTTTCTTCCTATTTTCCTATTTCCTTATTCCTTGACCAGCAACTGCAAATACACATTGACTTTTTGTAAAGTAAGAGGAACTTATCAAAAGATCAGGTTTTTCCAGGGACCTAAGGATGTGATACAAAACTTGGTTTCAGAAGACTTAAGATAGAGAGCTATCCATAAGTCCTTATTGAGTACCAGCCAGCGTGCCACATGCAGGCCAACGTTTGAGATCCAAGGAGTAGAAGAGTGAACAAACAGGTTTTGACTGATTTGTCAGAGGACAGGTACAGGATGAGGAGCAGAGAGTGAGAGGTAGGTCCCTGTTTGTGATTTTAGAAAGGGTTTTCAAGAAAGGCCTCTGTGATCAGGCTGTTTTTGAGCAGAGATCAGAATCAAGACTGAGGATAATGAAAGCACATCTCTGGGGCCAGAAGATTGTACTTGGAAGAAGCAGCAAGTCCTAGAACTAGTGTGCTTGTCATCTCTTCCCTCTCTTCCTCCCACTCCCCGATGGCCTCTCATCTTTTTTTGTATGAGTCACATTTACAGACACATATTTTTACACTGTACTACTCAGGAACTTGAATCAGCCTGCAACCTCAATGGTGTGTTGGTAAAAAGATTAGATTAAGATGAGATACTGTGAAACGGAGTCAGGATATACTTTCTCAGTCACCTGCAGTCAGGCAACATGTTACCCATTTCAGCTCTCCAGAAGGAGGTAGGTTTCATGAATAAGGTTATTTGAGTGGGAGGGGCACCAAGGTTAGGTGCATACCATCGCTCACATGAAAAGTCTTCCTTGGAAATAGTAAGCAGTGGAACTTGACCTACCAGCCAAAGGCACTTCAAGACATTTAAAAATTTAGGTTGCTGCTGGGCCCTGGGGTGAATGCCTGTAATCCCAGCAGCTTGGGAGCCTGAGGCCATAGGATCTCTAGTTCAAAGCCAGCCTCAGCAACTTAGTGAGACACTAAACAACTCAGTGAGACTGTGTCTCTAAATAAAAAAATACAAAATAGGGCTGGGGACATGGCTCAGTGGTTAAGAGTTCAATCTCTAATACCCGCCTCCCAAAAAAATTAGGTTGCTTACTCCCTCTTTATCTCTAGAAGTAAATGCTTATTCAGTAGGCAACCTGTGGCCATTTCCTATAGATAGGAGGAGCCACCTTTGTGTTCCAGCAGTGTGACAGGACAATCCGCCTTGAAGATTTTGCATGTGGTTCTCATTTGCCATGTTAAAATAACCACTGGCCTCTATCTTGACTCTTCACAGCCCTCTGACAACATCCTTGTATAAATGCTTTTCCTAACCAATTGCTATGATATAAATGTGTCCCTGCCAAAATTCACATAGAAACTTGATCTACACTGTGGGAGTATTAAGAAGTGGGATCTTTGGGAATGTAATTAATAGTGGATTCATCCTATAAAATGGGACTGGAGTTAACCAGCTTAGGCCTTTTGCTATGTGAGGTGATAGCCTTAGTCCCCTCCAGGGCACATAGCAACAAGGTATCATCTTGGAAGGAGGGAAAATGTCTCTTAGGCCCCCAAATCTGCCAGTGCCTGGATGTTGAACTTCACAACCTACAGAACTGTGAGTAATAAAGTTCTGTTCTTTATAAATTGCCCAGTCTCAGGCATTCTGTTACAGCAGCACAAAAGGACTAAGCCACAATTATTAGTGGAATCCTTTGAACTTGGAGGAAGGGTGATTTTTCACACATTGGAGGGTGGCCTCATTCAAGTTGCAGCTACTTATCTCATGAGAGACCTTTATGCTGTTTAGTGCCAATAACATTAAGGTCACAACAGCAATGAGTAATACCCAGGAAAGATCAACCTCACACTTTTTCATCTAACTGCACTGTGAGAAAACAAGCAAAATTACCCAGTTTAAGGGCAGATACTCGAATTTCATTTCAAATTTCCTGCCCTTTGTTGTCCTTTCTTGAAGCTTTAACAATGCATGAAGCTTGTTTCTTTTTTATTTCACTTCCTTTGCTTGAAAAACATGAAGGGGGAGGTTTCAAAGTGTTTGGTGTTATCTTAGAAACCAAAGTGATTCAGAAGGTGCCTTTTTGTCTTCTTATGCCAACTGGTCAGACATAGTTTGGCTGCTAGTAATCAAGTGAACACCTCCCCAGGTTCTTTTAGAAATGGATCACTGTTTTAATATGATACCGAAACTATGCTAGGAGTAGTTCCCACTTTGAGTTCCTCAAAATGAACTGTATTTCTTTTCTTTAATTTGCATTTGGGGGAAATCAGTGGTGAATAGGTGGCATAGTGGAAAGAGCTTCATTTAAATTTGGACTTTCAATTCAATCAATTTTTTATTGAACCTCTGTTCTGTAGCAGACCCTGGTCTGAAGCTGTCCATCATGGAACAAGACAAATGACCATCCCTATCTCGTATGGCTTACTGCCTGTTATCTGTGCCAACCTCAGCAAGTTACTTAAATATGTTTCCTCTTCTGTGAAATAACAATAATGCTAGTCTTCCATGATCATCAGATATAATCAAGGCATTGATCATACAATAGGTTGTTTTTATACAGTCATGCCCGTTTTTATCATTACTCGCTTTTCTTTCAAGCTGAGCCCAGAAAGCACAAAGTTCCGAGAGACACTTTAAAAGCTATGAGGGTTGTTTAAAATTCTTACAGTAAATGTCTAGCCTCAATCAGAGTTTCCTCCACATCCCCTATAAAATTAGAGGAAATGCCTGCAACATCTGTGTGGAAAGTGGTCCTTTGTCACCTGACATAATTGTCCTTCCTTCTGACCTTGTGATATACAAATGACACTGTGAGTTTGTTCTTGCATGCCTGTTCGGCTGCAATAATCAGGTTTAAGTTTGTGTATGAGTATGGGGCAGGGAGATAGCATTTGAACGGCATGCTAAGAAGTTGGAAAGAGCAGGTTTCTCCATTAGCAGAGAAAATAAACAAAACATATTATAAATCATGATCTTGATGGTCTCAAAGCTATTTTTCATAAGTTAAATCATAGCATCTCTATCTGTTTAACCAGGACTGACAGGTCTAACCTGGACATGTTTGAATTATTTAGCTCTCTGGAATATTTTTTCTATGAATATTTTTCAAAATAAAAAGGACCTTCAAGATCATCATGTTCAGTCCACCCATGTGAATGGACAGGGAACAGGCACAGAGAGTATTTGGGTAACTGCCCAAGAACATGGACCCAGCTTGTGGTAATGAGCCATCTCTGTATCAGCCTCCTTCTACTTCCAGCATGAATTCTCCTCCAGTGGAAATAGAACAGAAATATTGCATATTTAATTTTTACATGAGGAAATGATCTCAAAGAGGAGAAATTAGGAATATTGCTTTCCAGATATCTGAATGGCGTAGGACACCATACGTTATCTATTGCTGTCTAGATACTTAAATATCTAATGAAATTTTTAATATTCTTTTTGAATTCTCTCATCGGTTATGAATCAAAATATACCAGTTTTATTTCCTTGAGAGAAAGCCAAACATAATCAGTATTTTAGAATTCCACAGTTTTAAGGCACCTCATTGTCTCCCCATCTCTGCATGTCAAACTTTTAGTGTGCCAAATAACACACTAGGTGTCTCAAAGCCAAAACAGATCAGCTCTTGCCTGATAACTGTCCAAGAATCAGCAAAGGATTTGAAAATTGAACTTGGGTCTCACGTTACTGCCTATTTGCCAAACCTAAATTGGTTATGGACAAGGTTTCAAAACTAGATTATTTGGTTTTAGACGGGTTGTTTAAAGATCATAAGAATTCTTAGAAGCTTTATTATAATAAAGTTTGATTCATTTTTATTTTTTGAAAGTTTTGAAGTAGAGCAGTAACAAAAACACTATTCTATTTCAATTTGTTGATTTATTCAAAATTCCTGAAAAAAATTTTTTTTCAGGTATCATCAAACTGCTGCTTTCTACAGATGCATAGGAATATATTTACCCTGTCCTTAATTATCTTGTCATTCCTGTGATTTTGTTTGTTTGTTTGTTTGTTGGGTGGGAGAGAGCAGTTGCATGGAATGTTCCTTTTCTAACAAGAGAGTGCTGTGTGGTACTCCTTACTGTCTAGTGTTTGTTCATATGTACTTCAAGATGGTTGGAACTTCATCTTGATCCAACAAGGCATCGTTTCATAGATCAGGAAATAGAGGTCCAAGAAGTGAAGTGTGTCACTATGGTCCCACAGCACGTGCATGGCAAAAACTAAGCTCACACTTTCACCTCACAATGCTTGGACTTCACTGAGCTGCTTTTATTGTGTATGTTTTCTAAAGTAAGTGAAGTAATTATGAAGGGCCCAAAGTCTTTTCTAAGAAACTGACTATTCCCCCTGTACCCTGTACCCTCCCTTCAAGCTCTACTGGCCAGCCCCAATATCTTTGTCTTTTCCGGAATGAGTGTGAAGCTCTGCTCTTGAACTTTAACAGCAATATCTGCTGTATTGCTGGGAATCAGGAAGGGTTGAGGGCTTATGTTCCACTGTTGGCTTTACTCCTCATTAGCTGCCTGTCATTGACCTTAGATATGTTGTTCACTTCTTTGATCCTTAATTTCCCCTTGAATAAATCAGTGATGACAAAATTGCCTGGTGGTTGTCATGAGTGAAATAATCAACACCACACTGGCCTGAGCACTTGGCCTGCACACAATGGTGATAATAATAATAATTGGCCTTATTATCACACAGATCTGATTTCTAAAGTAGATCACTTCTTTCCTTGACCTGAAATGTGATTATCCACATTTGGGAGTTAAATGCATATTAGAAAATATCTATATTAGAGAGTTCAATCATGATTTTTTGCATTCCACTTAACCTCTATTATTAGAAGACAGAATTGAATGGATGGGGTAAATAATCATTAATTATCAAAAGTCAGGCAGCCACAGGGGCCAGGAAAGGCAGTAGGTGACATGAAGGCCTAGCGGGGGTAAAGCAAACCAGGGCACAGGCACTATGTCAAGGGAAGCATTTCAGGGCTCCAGGGGCTGACAGTTGCTAGGGGATTATGTAGGTCCACTGTTGCCAAATCTCTCTTTATTCCTAAGTGGAGTTGGAAATCTAGCTTTTCATGTGAAATTGCCTCACTTTAAAACTTGGTTCACATTTTATTAAAAAAAAAATGAGTGTAAGCTGTGAAAATATAGGGAATCATCTGATCTGTCCCACATTCATACATACCTAGTGAAACTGTAATTGAAAACCCTTCCTGCACTGGGCATGCACCAGGACACAGTGGCATATTTTGGAAGAGAGAGGGAAGCTGCACAGAGAAATTTATTAGTGAAAATCCCCACCTGACAGGAAATTGACATTCAGACCAAATTCCACACCTCCTTGAAGCAAAAAGAGCATCGCAGGTGTTTCTTTTTTTTTCTGATTTCCTAATAGTCACTACTTTTTAACAACAAAAAAATGTTTTTACCAGATTTCATATTAATTTTTGCATTTTCCATTATGCTGTTCCAGTGCGTTGAGATGATTTACTTCTTAAATCCTAAATGAATAACTTAATTAAAAGAATGTCTTTACTCAGACCTTTTCCATTTCCAAACTGCTTTGGTAAAAATCATTTTTGTTCATGTTCTTTGATTTCTTTCAAGCCCATAAGCATCTGGAGAAAAGGATGTGTCTCACACATCTTTCTCCACCAGGGTGAAATATGAGGGCCCCCACAGGGCAGATTTGTTCATGTTGGCTTCTAAGTAACAAATTATCATAGCTGGAGCGGGATGTTATAAAACTTCATAAATTGTGCACTTTTTTTCTCACCTACATAAGACTGTGCCACTTACCAATGTTGCTTTGACTGTCATCAAGAGAGTTATTTAATCATCTTTTTCTCCCCCAATAATCTCTGCATTATTTTCCTTGCTGTTCTCCCACATCATCCAAATCATATTAACTGAGGGAGAATCATCTTCTCAGTTGCTATCACTTTACATAAAGTACCATCCTTAAAGCACTTCTCAGCAGAAGCATAAAATTATTATTGAAAGTCCATGAAAAAGTACCCCATTCCACACCTTCATTTGATATACTCTCCCATTTATATTGATGTAGTGAATTTTTTCAACAGGCTTCCTCTTTTCCTCAGTCTCAACCCTTGCATTTTGAATTTGGCTCCTTTTACTGTCCCAATAGTCAGGATTTGCCAAACAAAGGCACTGTTAAAACCAGCCTCATTCATGTAAAGCTAAAATGCACAAGTGTGGATGACAGTATTGGCTACCAACTGCTCACCTGTCCCTACCTTTCAGGAGGTATTTCATCCACATGATCCCTATTAAAGATGAAGGAATATGATCAACAGAGCCAAAAGGCTTCCAGATTTTTAAATATGGCTAGTATTCTGATGCCATTCCCTTGGCAATGATATAGATATCTCTGTTTGCAGGAATCATTTCAAATGGTTAGGTTTTGTCTCCTATTCTGTAACATGATTCTGGGCCACATAAACCCTTCTCCACCCAAAACAAGATAGGTAAAGAAGGCAAATTCAGTAAGTTTTGGAAGAATTCAAACTGTGCTTCATTCCTCAGTGATCCAGGAAATTCAGGGATAAACAAGAGAACAGTATGTGTATCAAGAAGTTATTTGGAGTTATTTTTTGGGTTAGAGAGTGTTAAGTAGGAGAGGATGCAACTGAAACTCCAGCTCGGTTATTTTATGCTTATCACTGAAGATACTACTTTTCCATGTAGCTATAGCTTGCTTTATTCTACAGATGTCTTCTTTAAAATTTCCTTGTATATTTAAAAATCTTAAAAGGGCAGTCAGGTTTTCAACTTAAGCACCCTATTTGATTAATCCATTTGAAACATGGTAATCATTCCCGAGTCCCTTAATTTACTTTCTTGGTAATACAAATTTATGCTTGTATATCCTTTAAAAAATCATAGTGAACTATTAAACTCATGAGCTAAAAGATGAAACTCTCAAAACTAAATTCCTTCAGTTGAACAAGTTCCAATGGGGAAAATCACACACACACACACACACACACACACACACACACACACACACACACACACACACCCCACACAGGCCCTCCAGCTAGTTCATAATTACTTACACAATAGTGAATCTAGGCTGGAGTTGTATTAAGCTGTTCTACATATACTCAGATTCAGTGGTTTACTTACCAGGTCTTGACTTTCAAGTTTTTAAACCAGATATCCAGTTTATACATATTATTTTTACAAGACACTTATATCATGAGTTTAGGTGAACAAAGTCTGGGATTCTATTCTTGGCTTTAAGCTTCTGCTGGGATTTTTTTCCTTGTCTCCTCAACTCTCCTTGCCTTTTGTAAACCTAACTTTGGACAAGCCAATTCTATAAAAGTGTACAAGACATCCTGTGTCTCAGCCCTTCCATCTGTGAAAGTGGGATGCATGCTTACTGGGTGCTCTTCTGCCTTCAGAGTTCTGTTGGATGGCTGTGCCTCCCTGTTCTGCCCAGTCCCCCTGGTTCATGCTCTTTGCCTAGACAGCCTCCTCTTCCTACTCAGCTCTCAGAACCACTCATCCTCTGAGTCCTGACTCCTCCAACAAGCTGCAATTTGCTGTACCAATACTCTCTCCATGTCTGAGCTCATGTCTGCATTTAGAGGACAGTAACTGATTCTAATGAGGTTGCCTTTGTTAATTTGGTCTCTCAATCTAGAATATAAGCTATGCTAGGGCAGAAATCAACCTGATATTTATTTTGAAGATCCTGATACTTACTTTGGATATCAGCCACTTGATGATTCCTTAATAATTGACCAGGTGATAGATCCTGCCTTCAAGGGAAAGCCATGTATCTTATCTTACTAGGTTTCTGAATAGAATGATTTCTGTATTCTTTCCAAGAGATTTTAAAGTATTGATTATGTCATCCGTGGGAGGTTTTAAGAACAGTATTACTATTACAGCCTTTTGGCCACTGATCTGTTTATGTCCTGCTCACATTATGACCTCTCTGTCAGCCAAGGGATGTTGTTTCCACTGCTGATCCTGCTGCCCCAGAAGTCATATGGGGCTGTCAATTAACTGAAGGTCACATACACCCACCATGACACAATCTACCTAACATTGATTTCTTATAAAGTAAAAGTGTTTTGAGTACATAAAAAATGGAAAATTCAAAATTGATAAAAGGGAATGAAATAAACTTCCTTCTTCATCTCAGGTTCCTGGCCATTCTTTTTTGTGAGCCAAGAAATGTCTGATTCCCACCTTTTTGCATCTTCTCCTAGAGACAGTATACACATAGAAGAATAGATACATGTATGCATTTAAGAATGTGTGTGCATAGATTTTGTTGTTGTTTATTAAATAATATGTGTGTATTTATGTATAAAGAATACATACATATATATGTGTGTATATACCTACCTATTCATATCTATCTATCTATCTATCTATCTATCTATCTATCTATCTATCTATCTATCTTTACCTACCTATCTATATCACCTATTTATCTCAGGGTTCCACCAATTGGCACAAACAAATGGCACCCTGGCATTAGGAAGACTTGTGGAGAGGTTAATAGTAGAATCCTTTGCAAAGGTTTGGTCAGGGTCAAAAGAAACCAAAATAGCAGAGAAACCATGCTACAGATACCTGAGACTAGTGGTTAACTTTCTTGACTCCCTAAGCCTAAAGGGACAAGAGAAGGCAGAAGTAAGTTTTAGAAATGAATGCCTCAAGAGAAGCTGTGACCTCCAGGTGAGGGACTCAGCCAGCTGGAGAAATTTCCAGAGTGAGGAATCTAGGGCACAAATACTGTGAATGCACCCTCCTGGATATCCCCATCCGCCAAACTTAATGGAAGCTTGAGGACAAAGGAGCTGTTTAATATAGTCCATAAAGATCAGCTCCTGCAGCAGAGAAGCAGCTGACGAAGAGTGAAGAGCAGATTCCTAGGAGCAATAGAAGCCATCCATTCCACATATCAGCTCTACACTCTGGCCCATACCTTGTTTTTTAATTTTCTTGAATGCTATAGCCTGGCCACCAACACTTACAGCAATGGGGCTACTTCCTGGTTTCTAATCATTGCACTGTATTCATTGTTTGGATGCACCTAATTTATTTTGCCAATCCTTTATCAATAAACAGGTTGTTTGGAAGTCACCTGCCCTTATAAATTATACTGCAATGAATTTATCAATGAATAAGTGAGTGTATAAGGTTAAAGACTATTTACATTTGTAGTTTTGATAATTTTCATGGACATATACTCCTGATAAGTTACTATTTTACACCCCAGCTGTCTGACAGTGCCTATTCCCCATGCCATGTACAACGTACTGCGATCTGACGTGTTGATCCTTCCCAATATGTTTCATATGAGATATCTGCATTTTTAGCCTGTATCTCTCTTGTTTGTAATGCAGTCAAAAGGCTTTGGTTCTAAAGTCCTTTTTCTCTGATGACATGGATAGAATCTGCTGTTTAAAGCAGCATTTTTCTTTTACAACAGTTTAGAGCAGTTGTGGAATACACCATTCATTTCCAGAGAGCATAGATTCCTTTGGGATTTGTGGAGTACTTCTTATTTATAAAGCAGGAATTCTAAGAGAATGTAGAGTATCAATATCAAAAACATATATGGAAGATTTTAACAAAGTATTAGTACTACAAAAACAATTTCATGAGAAGGAAAATCGAAGCATTCAGGACACTTGTCTGTTTCCTTTCTGTGCACTCCGTGATCTCCCTGTGAGCTAAGTGATGCTTCTCCAGTACTAATTCTGGTGCCCCAGAGACCGTCACAGGAAGAAAGAGCTCACCTCTTCTGTGTCAAAATACTTACAATTACACAGGGAATTAGCACTTAAACACATTTTGAAACTAAAAATAAAGTATTGTATTATATTAAAAGTTCTGATTATGCAGTAGATGTTCCGAGAAGGGAAATGCTCCTAAAATCTTTCTATCTTTGACTAAATCAGGGGTGTTTTTTATTTGGTTATAGTAATTGGTCAAAGTATTTGATTGTCTTGGAGATGCCTTTCTTTCACAAAGTCTCCAGGAGTCCTTCAGGACTGCTGGGCTTGCTGCTTTGTTCTGGGTGGGAGGATGTGTGTGACAGGCCAATAGACTTGTCCCATGTGGTCTCAAGGGCATGGGTGTTTGTTGCCAGCATCACAGACCATGGCGGCTGTCTGCCAGATGGTTGCCTCTGTGTCTGGCTCTGAAATGCCAACTGCAATTAAAATCCTTCTTTCAGAGAACAAGTCTTTCGGTTTCGGGCCCATATGGTGATCAGCACCTCTGGGCCTCTGATCATTTAAGGGGCCAGGCTCAAGAGAAAAGCAGGTGGAAAGAACTGTAAGATGAGAAATGCCTGTAAAACGGTGCAGAATAGGTTTTGAATTTTACTAATTCCAAAATCAGTAGAGAGAGGGAAACAATGGCCAGTCAAAAAGTGGGTTCTCCACGGGTCTCCGGCTGAGCATGTGGCCAGTGGACCAGCAGTGTGCCCTCAGAGCAGAACCTCATTTCATTTCCTAGCTGGGACAGGCACTGCCAGGTATACTTGACCAGGCTCTGGTATCCAACTGTTTTTAATCAGACACTGGTCTAGATGTTTCTATGAAGGAATTTGTAGAAGTGTCTAATACCTACCGTCAGTCGACTTCAATTAAAGGAGGTACCCTCAATAATATAATCGGCCCTCATCCAGTCAGTTGGATGCTGTTAAGAGCAAAAGCTGAGGTTTCCTGCAGGGAAGAATTCTGTCTCAAAACCACAGCATCAATTCCTGCCTGAGTTTCTGGCCTTCCTGTCTGCCCTATAAATTTCAGACTTGCCAGCCTACACAATTATGTGAGCCAATACACTACCCCACACCTGCAAGTTAAAAATACTCCCAAGGGATTTGTGTGCACATTAATATTTTAGAAGCAAATTTGCAAGCCCTGGCGAGCTTTATTCTCCAGTTGCCATGGATTATTCTTTGAGAAGCTGCACTTCACTGTGTCAATATCAGTGGCCCTGCTATGAAATACATAGTCCCAAGTCAGACATCCACAGGTGATTGTGGAGTAAACAAATTTTAAGTTCCCCCAGAACATCCCAGAAAACAACAGTCAATAGATGCTTGAATTCCATGTTACCCAAATATGTTTCTGGCAAAGCATTTAGGATGATTTGTGAAATCTTGATGCTTTACCTCATGGTCCAGTTAATTAATACTAGATACCATTTTGGAGATATGGACTAAGCAGTCATGTTCAAAATTCCTAATGCATGTATGGAATAAGTCTAAACCTTATTCAGCTGCACATCTCTGACCCCCAAGGACAACAGTACTATCCCATAATGAGTTAAACACCTAATTCATATTCTCAAGACCTGGAACCTCTTGCTCCAGGCAGTGAGTTTGGGGAAAACGTGAAACACAATGAGGAAGGTGGTGTGACCTAGGGTGAAGGTCTGGATATTACTCATTGACTGGTTTGAAGAGAAGTGAAATGCAATGGGCCATGTGACACTGTCATATGCTGAGGAAGCTGACCATGTTCACTTCCTTCAGTAGAGACTTTCTAGGTGAGAGAGGTTCGTACTAGAAACTCTTTTTGAAGAACTTTATGAATAATTAATTTGTTTGTTATCAGTAGAAAATTCTCTAAGGATGGTCAGCTGCTCACAGAGGATCTGTAGTCATTATAATGCCTTAACACTAGAACATCTTAACTAAAGAGATGTGCAGTAATCTGACAATCTAGATTGGAAGTGATTCTGAATTGGAGTGAGGGTTTGCTAAAGAGTACATCAGATGGGTTTTGTTGTGTGCATGTTTAGGGTAATATCTTTATTGCTAGCAATTCACATAGATACATTTCTTTGCCTTTCTATTCCTTTGGCTTCTTAAACATTATGTATTAAACATAAGGAGATGTTGTTGATGCCTAAGTTCATGACTGGTACAGCTCCTCCTGTGGATTGAAATGCACAGAAGCAATATTACATAAAGTGATTGGCTCTCACCCTCCCACCTCCATCCTCACTACCCCCATCCCACCCTCATCAGAGCAAGGTACTGCTTAGTAGGTCATAGTGGCTCTCAAGGACTCTGAGGTAGGCCTAGGGTTCTCTGATTGGGGCTTATGAGCCTTTAGGCAGTCTGTAAATCCTCCAAAATGATAAGCAAAAGTTCGTATCTGTTTTTCTCCACTCCACCCAAGAATGAATTCATAAAATCTTTATCGAAATTAGGTGACACCAAAAACATTTGTGAGTAACTGCCCCTGATCTTAAGTACCCCAACCTACCATGCATGTATGCACAAAGGGCCTCAGGGCCTCTGATGCATAGAGGGAAAAAATGCTGGTTTAAAGCAAAGGTTGGAAAACCAACATTTTTTTTTTTCTCTATGCCTTCCAGGGCTGGCTGGAATTATTGAGGTGGGGAGCATCCTCTCGCCAATTTATAGGGAGTTGCTGGTTGATGGTGAATTGTACTGAGCATGCTCTGCATAAAGGTTTAATACTACATACATACTGGCTGTTATGGTTTGGATGTGAGATGGCCCCCAAAGCTCACATATGAGACAGTGCAGGAAGGTTCAGAGGAGAAATAATTGGATTGTAATTACTTAACCCAATCAGTAATTATTCCTTGATGGGATTAATTGAAATGGTCGGGTGTGGCTGGAGGAGGTGGGAGTTGGGGAGTGGCTACGGGGTATAGATTTTGTATGTGGAGCTTAGAGTCTCTCTCTGCTTCCTAATGATATGAGCTGGTTCCCTCTGCCATGTTCTTCTGCCATGATGTCTTGACTCACCTGGAGCCCTGAGGAATGGAGCTGGCCTTCTATGGACGAAGACTTCCGAAACTGTGAACCCTCAAATAAACTTTTCCTCTTCTACAATTGTTCTGGTTGGTTTTAGTCACAGTGGCAAAATAGCTAACTGAAATACTGGTCACCCCCCTATGATGGCAGCATTTTCTATAACAAGGAGAAAAACTAGGGAGTTAGATGCTCAAAGGAATGTGCTTTAACCTAGGCACGCCTCCTGAGTCATGGTAAGCATTCAGTAGGGGTAAATTCCCAATGTACACTGACCATGTCCCCCAAATGTCTCTGACTATGGGGTGCAGTTGGCTGCTCGCCTTTCTCCATAATGCCAAAGAGAGGCTTTGCCTTCAGGCTCCTCACAAGGCAGCGTGCACCTGTGCATTTCCAGAGCCCCATTTGCAGAGACTGCTCTGCAAAGTGGAGCCTCCATAGCTGTGCAAATTTGTGTCCTTCCTTTCTCTTCCTTCCTTCTTTTATTTATTTTTTTGAAGGTCCTTTTTTGTCTCTTGCCTGTTGATGGTGTTTTGCAGGCATCAGACCTAAGCCACTTAGGCTTGTCAACACATGTGTGGCAACCACTGCTGCTCCCAGCACCAGTCTCATCTGTTTTTATTGCTACCTTATCGCTCCTGACTCCTGTCACTTCTCTCACACTTCTGGGCTTTGCTCTACATGGACTGGTCAACCCTGAAAAGGTTTTCTTTCCATCAGGGGTGTAAATGAGCCAATCATATCTCTGTAGATGCATGCTTCTCACAAAGAAACTTCCTTCAACTTTTTTGAGAAGCTATTTCTTCACTGTCAAACAAGTTCTTTATGAGTTTTTGCAGGGGAGATGTGTTGTTTTGTGCTTGGTGTCCCTCCCCCCCAACTAATTCTTGGTCACAGTTCTCAACCTTAGGTGCACATTAGAATCACCTAGACAGCTTCTAAAACTCCTTATGCCCAGACACCCTCCTGAATAATCAAATCAGCATACCTGAAAGTGGACACAGGTTTCACAACTCATCAAACTCCCCAGCTGACTGATTCCAACCCACCCCCAGAGTTGATAACCACTCATCTAGGCTAACCACTAACCTAGGCTAAAATCCTACAGCGCTAAAAGACTGAACTCCATGTCAAAGAGATTTGATTTATATTTAAAGAACATCAAAGTTTCCTAATGAACAAATAGATATTTGTGTGAAATATATGCTACACACACACAAGTCAACTATCGAAAGCATGGTCTCACTTTTCTTATTTTGTTTTGGTAGCATCTTATAGGAAAACTTAAAGGGTTAAATAAGTTATCTCACAAATGAATCCAAATATAACCGTCATAGAAAAAAATATATATTCATTGTTGTGTTAGTCCCAAATTTAACACAAGGTTCAGAGAGCATTTCTGCCTGTATTTTTAGCTAAGCATAGAACTCCTGGTCTGGGAGACATCAAGAATTTCAAAATAGTTTGTTACCTAAAAATATACTTCCTGAAATGAACTTGAGGCCTGAAAGGGATGAACGGGTTTGTTTTTTTCTTCTATATTTACTGCTACCACAAGAAAGCAAATCTTAAATACATATATGTCTATATTTTTAGAGACCCAGGAAACAGGTGCTGTGCCAAGCAACAAAGAAGGTCACAGGGAGAGGTATTGACAGAAATGTAAATGTCACAGGACAGAAGGTGACTGTGGGAGGGCATGAAAGCTATTCCTCTCTAGTCAGGAGTGTACTTAACTCAAGGATGACACACCAGGTTCTTCTCAGGCCTTCCAAGGGGGATGCTTTGAAGCAATGCCTCCCAGATTCCTAAGGGCAAGAACTCCTAGTGCAAGGTATAACCTAGATGCCTAATCTTTCTTGGTCTAGCAGAGTGTGTGCCATTTCCTGTTTGTTGGTTCAATGCCTTGCAGCCTTGAGTTACTTCAGTTGGCTCTCCAAACTATGTCTTTTTAACTACCATCACCAATGGAAATGGATCTTATAGAAGAAAACAGATGAGGAATGGGGTGTTGTACCTTTCTTATTGCCTCTTGGCATGCATGTACATTGCAAAAAATAGCCTGTCTTCAATATTTTATTGAGAGAATGTGAATAAATATTACATTAATAATCACTCCTCCCCAATCTGAGTGAAGAACTTCTACATCTTGTCCCACTTGATACAGAGGACCAAATGTGAACTCCTTGTGATTCATGTGTTCATGCTTTATTTGACAAATATTTTGGGGTTCCTTCTATGTGACAGGTGCTCTTCAAGGCAATGGAGATTTAGTAATAAACATGGTAGATCAAGCCTCATGGAGCTGACATTTTGGTGGATAGATTATAAACAAGTATGTGACCCAAATTGTTTGTGTAGGTGATAAAAACAGAAACCTGTTGTAGTTACTCTCAGGTAGATTTAGGATGAAGAGGGACATTCAATCAGAGACCAGAAAGGTGACAAGAAGTCAGACAAAGGGAATAGAAAATGAAATGCCTGAGGAAGAGTAAACTTGGCTTCTGCCCAAAAGGAGCCTAAATGACCTTAAAGGTGATTCATGAGGAACAGGGGCTTGATGTGGAGCAGCTGGTCTTTGAGGTGAAATAAACTCTCCTTTGCCTTCAGAACTGCTGGGGGTGTGTCTGGGAGGCACTTAATAAGTGCTGATGAGTCACCTCAAGGCAATGGACAGAAGTCAGAGCTCAAGAGAGCCCATCTTCTGCACAGCAGGCCCTTCTAGTTCTTTCAGGTGCAAACCAGGAAAATGGCAGCCAGGTCTTGTGCCCCCATGGAGAGTCTGCCCTTCCACTCGACCCTCTCCCTTCTGTATTTCATGACACTGCTTGGTTACGACCTTTCTCTGAATCACTTTTCTCTGGTTCCCACATTCTTAGTGTCTCCTTCTATTTTGGGTTGTCTTGCCCTGAACTGTTTGCTTATCTATTCACCCAACTGAACTATAATTTTCTTAAGGGTACATTCTTTGTGTGTGTGTGTGTGTGTGTGTGTGTGTGTTCTCCCAGCATCCTGTGGTATGGAGAGGGCTGGTCTGTTTCTTTATTGAACGATAAGTTTTTTGTATAAAGAATGCCCTATGATAATCACTGTAAAAAGCAAGAATCTACTGCCCTTCCACCACCACTACCACCACCATGCAATGGCTTCCATTACAAATTGCATTCATGAGGGAATTCTTATCTGATGTGAAGGAATTATTTTGTCCTTCTTCTTATTCATTCTCATGACATCAAGTTGATTTGAAATTGCATAACATCTTCAGGAACCCATTGGCAAGCTGCCTACAGTTGGATAATTATTTACTGTATCTTCCTCTCCCTTTAGTTAATAATGACATGATGGTCACTGAAAACAACGGTGCAGTCAAGCTTCCACAGCTGTGCAAATTTTGTGATGTGAGATCTTCCACCTGTGACAACCAGAAATCCTGCATGAGCAACTGCAGCATCACATCCATCTGCGAGAAGCCACATGAAGTCTGTGTGGCCGTGTGGTAAGGGAGCTTTTTAAGAAACTCTTCTTTCTTTCCCTTCTTTTCCAGTCACATGTGCTTGTGGTCCATAGACTTGGTATGTCCCCAGCCCACCAACAAGAGGCCAGAAAAACAACCTATGCTCAGTCTGGAGCTCCAGTAATACCAATCACTGGACAGGACATTTTCTCTTGAATGAGATTCTTTACTTTCTCTCTCATTCTCATTTCCTCTTCCTCCCCTCCTTCCCATAACAAACATCTCAAATATTTCTTCAAACCTATACAGTGAATACCCATGAATCATTTTATTAATTCATGCTTATAGATCAAGAACACGAGCAAGCCATAAACACCCTTGATCATTCAAAGAGTCCTAATTTTATAAAAATGTGTAAAGTCGTTTCTAGTGCATTTTGCAAACTTGTTCTGATGTTGTGAATTTCTTGGTTATTTCCTTAAAGTAGTTTAGGTGTCTCCTGGCTGGTTGGCCAAGAACATAAACCCAAATATGTCTCCCCTTTTATGGAATGAGTCTTTGGAGACTTTCTCCAGTCACAGATTTGCTTTGAGGATAGATCTGGAAACCTTTCAAATTTCCATACATACCAGGGGATGAACTGATTTCTTAAGAACTAAAGGAATGTTAACAGCAAGGCCTGTCATGACAGTTTGCTGTACCTGCCAGCCTTGCCCATGTCCAGCTTGGGTCATGCATTTGAAGAAGGGATTTTGACAAAGAGCATGTTTTGAGGAAAGGGCCCAGTGTGATTTGAGGTTTAGAAAGCATGCTATGTGAGGTTGGCCCACGCAGTTAGACATGGCTGGTACAGTAGAAAGACAACTTGGCTTCTGTTGAGAGTAACTGAAAAGCTTTCAGTGGAAAATACTATGAACTCATTCTGTATAACTGTGAAGGGTGGAGGAGGATCCACCACACTGATGAGGGGACTGACTTGTTCTCAGTGAGTTTAAGTGTTTTCATAATCAGAGTTTCCCAACATCAGAACAGGCTTCCTTCTCTGGAAGTCAAATGGAACTCCAGAGAGGCTGGATGGCCTATAGAGGGAAGATTCACACCCAAACTAGAGGGCCTCCCTGCTTCCTTCTGGGGTTCTGTTTTCCATTGCTCCTCTTTACATGGGGATGTGCTGTGCTTGTGAGAACTTCCTTCTGCTGCTCAGAACAGGCTCTTTCAATTGAGATGTTTTCCCCAACCCATAATACAAGATGATTGAATTAAAATCACGTCCCTTTGGAAGAGAGGCTTTGCTTGTCTCAAAAATTGTCTGTAGGAGAGAGGAAACCTCCCTCTCTTTGGTCTCCTAGCTATAAAGAGTAATAGAGTGAACATTATTTTTACATGTCTTGACAAAGGAGATTACTCTGATGGAGTCAGTGTGTTGATAATGAGAAAGGGAGATACAGTGGGGACTGTGGGGCACCTCCCTCTCTGGGAGGAACCCAGAGTCTCTCCAGGGACTTCCTCTCCAATGACAGGAGCTGCTTGGTTCATGTGGGACCCCACTCATGGACAGCCAGCTTATGGGCTGGCGATGTAGAGGTACAAATTTCTGGCCGCTTTGCCTCAATTTGGGACCACTTGAAGAGTTGTTCCAGCTTCAGAGCTTCTGGGGGATCAGCTGAGGCCTCTGTTGCAACCTGAATTGCAGTTGAACTTCTCTGTGATTACTGCTTCCTTCAGTGCCTTACCCAGTGCATCTCCAAAAACCTCCTACATAGAAATCTCATAGCTTCAATGTCGGTTTCCAGGAAACTCAAACTAGACAGGAGGCAATTTTAAAAATAGCCAAGTGTGGAAACTGAAAGACTTTACCATGGAGAAGTTTCAAATGCTTTCATAGGTTTTAGTGCTGGTTTTCATTCATTCTTTGATTCATTCATTTAACAAATATCAGTTGTATATCCATTCCATGTAAAATGCTTAAGCTTTTCCCAAAATAGAAATATTCTGGAACCAAAATTACATTATAGTGATTCTTCTTTTAGTAGATATTGGCAACCTATTCAGTAACTCAGAGCAAATATTGCAAGACAAAAAAGAAATCTATACATAGGATTTCATTGAATTTTCCCTTTCTGTGTTGAGTTCTCTCCAAAGATGTTTTGCAAACTTAGTTCTGCTGGCAGAAAGCACTGTCACATAGGGTAGGTGGAGATATCACTTAAGGACTTTACTCAGACCCAAGCACCATAATTGTTTTCTCTCTACAATCCTGCATGGTGATTATAGAGCAGCTTTATTTCTTGGCTCACGATCTCTTCCTCCACCTCTAGAAACTTCACAAAGAGGAGTCCCCTGGCTTTTCTCTAGAAGTTTAGACGATTCAGCATGCTTTCATTTTATTACCAAAATAACCCCCAAAACAACCTGCACACATATATACATAGAACAGTGGGGTCAGAGCAGGAGCTCTTGTTCCATGACCACAACTTTTGCAAAGACTTCCCAGTAACTTTGAGATTCAGGATTGGAAGATTTCTTTAATGTGCATTATTTGTTGTGTGATCCTGTCAACTCTTACGTAGTTTCTTTTAGTTCCCTGATAGCCACCCTTGAGTAAGGATTCCGATTTGTCACTCTTCTTGTAACAATAGGGGCCTCCCTAGCAAGGGGTTGCTCACTGCTGTTCCACCGGAGATTTAGTTCCAGGACCCTTGAGCTCTTTAGCCAAGGGTACATGTACCTTGACTGGAGTCAGCTCTGGGCTGCATGGATGTCATCAATGCCACTTCTGTTCCTGGTTGAGCTGCTCCAGCCTCACCACACTCCCACTCTTCTGATCTCTCTGTTGACTTACTGACCTTTTATGTCCTTGAAGTGAGAACCAAGAAAGTGGCACTAGTTAAAGTGCTGTTTCCCTCAGGGGAAAGGCTCCACCCCTTTTCTAGTTGAAAACTCTAACTTAGCTGCCTGTTGCTTCTTGTCTGCCTTCCATTTTCCTTACTGAGAGTAGTGAGTGTGTGTGTATGTGGGTATGGGTGTTAGCATGCACACTCATGTGTCACCCATGTGTCAATTCATACATGCACTCTGAAGCCTTCTCATGGAAGGCTACACTGGCAAACTGACTGGACCTATGTGGTCATTTAAGGCTAATTGGCTCTTCCTCAGTGTTCTTTTATACATATAGACTACCATTATTTTGCATCTGAAAAGGGCTGAGACATCTTTTCTGTTGGACTGAGGTCTTCCAAGATGGCACATTCCGGAGGGAAGCAGAGAAAGTGCTAGAGAGGTCATGATGCCCTTTTCCAGGGATGCTGAAATTTTATTTTGAGGTTAGCAATTATCATTAATTGTGTCATTTTTAAATGTTATGAACATGTACATGCAGAGCCAACTGAGCATTTCCAAGAGCTCAAGAAAATTGCAAAATAAGAGATTCTCTGAGCCCTGAACTGAATTAGTCTGCAAATATGTGATTCAAAGGGATTCTAAACATAGAAATAATTCATTTATGACAGCATAAAATATTGCATTGCACTGTAGATGAAGAACAACCTGCGAGTCTTCCCCATGTGTTTTAATTAATTTTTCCTCTCCTGCTCCTTTCTGTATTTCTGGAAACTACAATTCTTCACTGCATTGTTTCTTTCCATTCTGTTGACAGAACCAGCTGCTGACATGGACTATGCCTCTCACACAGAGTGCCCTGTGGCCCAGCAAACAAAAAAGAGAATCTACCACTAGTTTTCTACATCCTTTCTGAAAACCAGTTAGCTGGACAGTCCCCTGATTCTGTCACATAAGCTAGGGATGTAATGTGAGCTCTGCAGTACACTCTGGGTGGAAGGTTTAAAATTATCCTGAGTACTTAAGAAATCTTATGTTTTCCTGTGCCCTCCCCTTTAATGATTCAATTAGGACTTAATGTGTAAAATTCTCCTGCAAGACAGTCCCTAAGGAAGCCATCATGTTTATACTCATAAGTGGGTTCTGAGCATAAGCAAGGGAAAAATGGAAATGAATGGAATAGATACAAGAGATTAACGTATAGTTGGCTAATGGTGGAGAACAGGAACCAGCAGTCATTATTGGGAACAACTTCACAATGAAAATAAAGACTAGATTGCCTTTCTATCCAGAGACCATATTCATTCATTCTTTCTTTCTTTCCACTCCCACCCAACAAACCTCTACACTCCAGGAGGAAGAACGATGAGAACATAACACTGGAGACGGTTTGCCATGACCCCAAGCTCACCTACCATGGATTTATTCTGGAAGATGCCGCTTCTCCAAAGTGTATTATGAAGGAAAAAAAAATGCTTGGGGAGACTTTCTTCATGTGCTCCTGTAGCTCTGATGAGTGCAATGACCACATCATCTTCTCAGAAGGTGAGTGTTCTTCTCTGGAGTCTCTGGGGACTGCCTTCCTCCATGCCAGCTCCTTGTATGCCTGAGTCCCATAGTGGATGCAATGCTGTGGCTGATGCTGGAGAGTGGGTTTGTGCTAAGTGGATCACGAACCCATTCACCTGGTGGGATCTGCTTCAGCTGGTCCACATTATCATTTGTTTTTGGCAGATAATTTCCTTCACCCAGTTCAGTGGTTCCCAATGTTCATTCACTGGAGCAGCAGCAGTACCTTCAACTGGGAATTTGTCTGAAATGCAGATTCTTAGGTGCCACCCCAGGCTACTGAACTAGACACTCTGGGAATGGCGCCCAGCAGTCGGTGTTTTAGATAAAATTTGAGAACCACCACTCTAGAGATTTGATGGGAGCTCTTTGATATTTGGCAGTAGTGGTGATGGGGTGGGGTGGGGCTTTCTTTAATTGACTGAAGTGCTTTAACGTACCATTCCTGGGATTTGTCTAACAGGTTTTGTTATTGGTCTCATTTGAGAGAAGAATTGGAATACAGAGGGAAAATGACTCAGAGTTTTTGCCCAAGAAGCCAGGAAGAGTCTAGAAATAAGCCTCCATCTTTGAAGTTCAGCATTCAGTCAGCTTGAAAAGAATGCAAACTAGCCCCTCAGTTTAAAAACCTGTTCCTATTGCCTCTCCCTCCTTCTTGTCTCTCCCCATCCCCTCCTTTCCTTCCCTACATTCATCCATTCGTCCATCCTTCCTTCCATCTACTCATTGCAGAGACATGTTTGAGTAACCCTAAGATGGTGGCTGGTGTTGAGTCAAGAGGTGGTGCATAGTTAGGTTTAACATGGTGTGATCTACTTTTGCCTGATTAGTTAATGTCTCCTCTGCGCTAGTGGTCAACAGATATTCCTCATTCTTTCTTGATTGGTACCGAGGGGCATGCTTCAATTGTGCTAATCCTAAACTGATTGGCTGCCTTAGGTATATAAGACACACACCTATAGGAAGCACCTCGGATAAGCAGCACCTCTGATAGATCGCAGGATGGAGAACTAAGAATACACCTTTAGGTTGCTAGGTTGCAGAATGAAGATCGCAGAACGCAGGACTAAACAGACAACTCTAGGTCGCAGGTCGCAAGTTGTAGGATGTAGGCTGTGTGCCGCATGCCGCATCCCGCACCTCCAAGAAGCGACCCACCTTTAAGAAGCAGTAGACCTTTTATAAGCGTAGCATCTCTGAAAGAGTAGCACCTCTAAAATTAAGCAAAGTCTCTTTTCCTCTAAGCAAAGTCTTTCTTCCTCTCAAAGCCTCTCTTCCTCTAAAATTAAAAGTAAGCAAAGCCTTTCTTCCTCTATAAAGTAGCGAACAAGCAAACAAGCAAGGAAGTAACCCAGATAAAGATAATAGAAGTAGTTCAGTTCCAGTCCACCTCCAATAAATTACCACGAGATTGTTGCTGCGGGTGGCAACAACTCATCCATTCATCCATCCATCCATCCCAACTATCTTTAGTTCAAATATGTGATCATACTACACATAAAATTTTAAATTGTTTCAATCAACCACTTTCACACTTTCTTATAGACATGGTAGTACATATAAATATGCTGCACATCTTCTAATTATTATCTAGAATTCCATAATTGATGTCATCTTCCTTGTCTGACCCAACCATTCCCCCTTTGGAAAATGAGTTAGGTTATCTCAGGTTTTCTGCTTAATGTTGCGTGGAATATCTTTGTTTAAAAAAAAAACATCTTGTACATTTGTGCTAATAATTTGGCAAAACAGCTTGCTAGATATGAAATTTCAGGATTAGAAGTTATGCACATTTTATAATATACATAACTGCTATCAAATTATTCTTTCCCAAAAGAGATATTTGATCCTATGGGTTTCTATGCACCCTCTCCAGCACTGGACATTAATAAGTCTTTTACTTTGGTCAACCTGATAGTGAAAATAATCTTCTCTTTAGTTTAGGATATAGATTTACAGTGGAAAGGTTTGTTTCGATGAAAATAGGCTTGATTCAATTAAACATTGGCTTTGGAACACCAGTGTGATGTCTACATGCCACCTGACTTATGTTTTGTGTAGGGGACCCAGCAGCCCTGCATGTCCAGCTCTTTCTTCCTGTGTGTCCTTCACCTGCTGCAGCGTCCCTCTCTTCCTGTCTGGCTCCCCACCTATGCCAGTGACTCAGTGCTCTGAAACTGGAATAATCATCAGCACAACATTCACCAAAATCACCCCTCCTCCTTCCTATTTTCTCAGCTTACAAACCTTCAGGTTTTGTTTTTTTTTGTTTGTTTGTTTGTTTGTTTGTTTTTTCCTTTTCCTATGTGTTTTGAGTTATGAGGGAAGAGGTGAACAGATGACAATGACAATCACACTGTGCATGGTAACCCTTGATATCCTGGCTCCATCAGGCCAGGCCAAGCCAAATAGAAAATTCAGCAAGTTTACTGCCATCTATAAAACTTCTCTCTCCTTCTGTATACTGGCATGTTCATAATGGAAGAGTTTATTTCATCCAGAAGGACAAAAGTTGATAAATGGCCTGTAAGATGGATATGTATTTTATAATAAGCCCTTTGGATAGCAGTGACTGTCATCAGTTACTACAGTCAGTGTATTTTCAACTCAGATATCGATCATAGGCATTCATTCATATTTTCCTTCTTATTCATTATCAGACTAATCTTTCTTTCCTTCTGAGGTGAGAGAAATCAGCATAAAGTCAATTTTGCTTCATATGATCCACGAGAGCCTGCACAGCTAATGATTCAGATGTCTGGGTGATTTCAGAGTCATCTACAGTGCTCTGGGGTCAGGTGGCATGGGGATGTTTTGTAAGCATCTCTCTTCTCTGGGGTGATAGGATTTCCCCCTGCCTAAAAGAGCACGTATCAGGAGGAACATTCTGGGCACCATCTCTCCTCTTGATACCACCACCACTTCTTTACACACCACTGAGAAGTAATTTTTACTTTCTCCACTCTAGGTGGCACAGAGTGACGCACACAGAAGCTATGGAGTACATTGCAGCTGTATTATTATTAGTTTAGTACTTTGTGCTTTTTGCCAGGTTTTGGATCTGCGGTCATAGAACAAATAATAATTACAGTCAGAATCTGTGTCTGTGGGTCCTGTATCCATGGATTCAACCAACCACAGACTAATAATGTTAAAAAAAATTGTGCTCATACTTAATATACACAGACATATTTTTCTTATCATTATTTCATAAACAATAGAGCACAACAACTTAAGTCCTGTTAAGTATACCAGTAATCCATATTTAAATATGGAAGACGGATGTGTGTAGGTTATAGGCAAATGCTGTGCTATTTTATATGAGAGACCTGAGCATTCAAGGAATTGGGTATCCACAGGGGTCCAGGATCCAACCGCTCATGGATACTGAGGGACAACTGTCCTTACCTATTTTCTTAAATAGTTTAAGGAGAAATAGTTAAGCTCCAAGAATTTCCTTTTAAATGTAGATTTTTTTTTCTATTGCAGCTATTAATGATAGCTACTACTCAAAGAAAACACCCTTTGTTCAGGGTGCAAATCTTTCCATGGCTTGACCTTATTTCACCTCCCCACCTTCCTAGGAAGTACACATGGTTAGCATCCCTACTTAGGGAAGAGAACACACAGCTTAAAAAGTTTAACACTTTGTCCAGGATCAGACAGCTAGTGGGTGGCAAAGCTAGGGTTCATAATGAGCTATGTGTACCACTAAAGCCTATGAGAGTTTTCTTCTTTCCTCCATCTCCTCCCCTTCCTTTCTTTATCTCTCTATATCGTTCCCTGTTTTTCTAGTCAGATAACACATGCACATGTTAAAAAAAAATCAAATGCTACCAAATAGGAAATGGAAAAGCAAAGTAAGCCTTCCTTTGGGTTTATCTCCTGATCTCCTGTTGCTTGGGAGCCATTGTTAGAAGTTGATCATCCATTCTTCCAAAGAGATTTTTCTGCATGGAATTATGGATAAATCCTGAATGTGGCAAAGCATATCACTGAGATGTTTTTAAAAGTGAAATTCATTGGTATATAATTTACATAACATAAAATTCACCCTTTCAGAAAGTGGAGTTGCCGAACTGTGGTAAATGTATGCAGCTGTGTAACTGCGCCACAATCTAGAGAGGGAACATTTCTGTGACTCACAATATAGTAAATTTCCTCGTGCTCTTTTGCAGTTACCACTGGAATTTTTATTCTTATTTTTAAATGTGTTGCCTTACTTCCTGTAGTTTCTGACTTCTAATTAAAATACTTAACTAAGGCCATGACTTTGATCTACTGAAGAATGGGCACCAGGGGTACTCCAGTCTCTGATCACAAGATGTTGCTGTGTTCCTCTGCCTCCAGATACCCAAACTGGGTCTAGGAAAAAAAATCACAAACACACACACACACACACACACACACACTCACACAAATTCATAGTAGATCTTCACCTGCTGCATATACTGAACTTCACTAGAAGGAGCAGATTATAAAAAAGGTCTTGCTCATTTTCTTTGAGTTTGCAAACCATCGTTGTAGAACAAAAGAGTTAAAGAGATCTTGCTGGTTTTCTCTTGGAACAAGGTGCCACCATTGACCATTGCAGTTCCACAGTGGGTCCTTGTGCCATACCTGCCTCCCCATAGTGACCCAAGAGGAGGCAATCAGGAGTAGAGGATTCACTAAAACAGGTGATGTTGGCTCTTCATAACATCTAACAGTCCCATCTCCCTTCTGGTCTCTGAAGATTCTCTCTTGCCAAAAGACTTTAGAGTCAACCCCTGTACTCACCAAAATGTAACCTTCAAATTAGAAGAGAAGGTGTCTAAATTGATCATTATCAATGGCCTGGAAGCAGCTGTCAATCAGATAACACCTGTTAGGCAGGAGAACTGGAGCCCTGCTGAAGGTATGGGAGAGGAAAGAAATCCTGAGCAAACAGCTGCCCTGTTTACTGGCAAATGACACACACTTTGCAAAGACCCAGTGTGGATACTGAACTCCCACTGAACCTTGCAGAGTCAAACACAATCATTGTTTTATTCATTTCAGAAAAGATTTCTAAGTCCAGTAAAGTCACTTCATTTGAAGAACTCTGGGTAAGGAGATGATTTGTGCAATTTTAGGTAAGAGAGAAACAGTCTATTGCAATAGTCAGGAGTGACAGTTGGAGGCAGGTGTCCTGGATTTAAGGCCTATTCTACAGCACTTTGCTATTCATACTGATGACCTGACACCACCATGCCTCAGTCCTCTTGTCTGGAAAATGGACATACAAAGGGGGCCAGAGGTGTTGCTGTGAGAATTGAATACATTGATATATAGAAGATTCTTATAGCAGTGCCTGGCACAAGGTAAGCTGTCATTATCCCTTAGCTGTTAGTGTCATTTGGGATTTTTTTTATGAAGGGATTGGGACTTGTTGAAGTCAGGAAGCCAGCCGCCTGTGTATGCCCTAGGTCTATTCCAGCCTTGAAGTTTATGCCTGCGTTTGCGGGAGCCCTGCAAGGAGAGCATTCAGACACCAAGGTACCGCAGCACAAGTGCTCTGGAGGGGTTTGCTTTGTTTTAATCCCTGCCTCATCCAGTTTCTCTTTTTTCTCCACATGCCTTCACAGAGGCAAGGGGCGCATGCTGAGTCTAGGATTTCTAATCAAAGCTAACCACATCCCTGACATTGTTGGATAATATTACAAATTAGGCACGTTGTTCCTGTTTTGACTCAGAATCACAGCAGGAAGCAGCTAAATAAAACTGGAACGACTCACAAGTGCCTTTCAGATCAGTGATTAGGGTAATCGCAGTTCTATACTTTCCAAAGGGAGTCATCCCCCCTTTTTTTTTTCCAGTGGAAAGCTTGCTCTGGGCCATGTGACTTTCTCTTTGAGTGTCCACTCCACTGCTGGCTAGCTAGTACTGATAATGGCACCCACAGGTTGTGGGAGATTCAAGGAAATGATGCTCAGGAGCACCCAGCAACTGCAGCTGGCACAAAGTAGAGGCCGCCTGCCTTAACCATTGCAACCTGGGCAGGGGAGCACTCCATGCCAAGGGACACACCTCTTCTGCCTGGTGGTGACCCTGTGCTCCGAGTGCCTGCAGACCAACAGCTGCAGAGTCAAGAGGAGCTTGTTAGAAATGCACAACCCCAGGACATGTGCCATCATCATCCACCCTGAGACAAGGGCCCTGTGTTCTGTTAGCACCCTAAAGTGGGAGAGGCACTGATATGAACTTGCCCAGGTAGGATGAAGCCAGAGATGTGGGTCTTGTTAACTTCATGCTATAAACTCACTGAAGAGGAGTCATTTTACCTTAAATGTGGTCATTTTGAAATGAGCTAAACATTCTTTACTCAGTCTGTTTGTGACTCTCCAGTGATATGTGGGTGTTTTTATGTACCCCACAAATGTTGTTCTAGTGTAAATCTAGAGGTAGAGAAGATGAGACTCTCTTGTCTGTAAACATTTTTAAAATATATTTAGTTTTAATGTATATAAACTAATTGTACATATTTATGGGGTTCAATGTGACACTTCAATACATGTATATAATGTGTAATGTCGAATTGGCATATCCCCATAGACATTTATCACATCGTTGTGTTGTGAAAAATCCTCTCTACTAGCTATTTTGAAATGTTCAATTAATTATTGGACAAATATAATTACCCTACTATGACATGTAACATTATAAAATCTATTCTATTTAACTGCACTCCTCTACCGGTTAATCATCTACTCTCACCATTTCCTTCCAGAGCTGTGGCAACCATTTTTTCCTATTCTCCACTTCTATGAGACCAACATTTTAGTTTCCACACCTAAGTGTGAAGATGTGGTATTTGTCATTCTGTACCTGACTTACTGCACTGAAAGCAATGTCCTCCAGTGCTATCCACATTACTGCAAATGACAGAATTTCATTCCTTTTTGGTTGAATAATATTTCATGGTGTGTAGAAATCTCATTTTCTTTATCTATTCTTCCACCAGTGGACACCTATTGACTCCATGTCTTGGCTATTGTGAAGAGTGTTGCAACCAACAAATAGGTGCAGATGTCTCTTTGACATACTGATTTCAGTACTGATTTCAGTACTTTGGGATATGTACATGGTACTGGATGTGTGGTAGTTCTATTTCCACTTTTTTGAGGGACCTCCATATTGTTATTTCCTTTTTTTTTTTTTTTTTTTTTTCCTTTCTTGCCATGCTGGGCATTGAACCCAGGCCCTTGAGCAAACTGGGCAAGTGCTCTACCACTGAGCTACATCTCCAAGTTGTTTTGCATAACAGCTGAACTAATTTATATTCCCACCAGCTGTATATGAGGGTTCCCCTGTTCCATCCTCGCCCGCATTTGTTAGTTTTTGTCTTTTTGATAATTGTCATTCTGACTGGGTGAGATGATATGTCATTGGGGTTTTGATTTGCATTTCCTTGATGATAAGCGATATTGAACATTTTTTCATACTTAGTAAACATGTCTTTTGTTTCCATAGTCACCTTTGTGTTTGTTTACCTGTGGGATTTCCCCCTATATATCCCAAAGCCAGAAGACATTTAGGAATGTTTTCAAGATGCATTGTACAAGATATTGTTTTGAATTGGCTCTACAAGAATGCCATTTGTTAATCCTGGGAAGCCCTGGAGGTGTAATAGTGTGATATTAAAAAGAATTCACCAGAATCATTTCACTGTGCAATAGTTTGATTATATTTATCTGCTGGAGATGGGAATATGGAAAACAAGAATATAGTCCTTGGGGAATTAAAGGGGGTATTCTTCTGGATACTGCTCCCAATGACTAGGCTCCCCACCATCCTACCTTTCCTCCAAACTTAGAGCCAAACAGCTCATTCTAGAAAATCAGAGGCACCACAGAGTGCAGGAAGGGGAATTAGCACTAGACTCAATCCTGGAATTTGAACAGACTGGCTTATGGCCAGGGGCCCACTCCTTCCTTGGCTGAAGTGAAGGCGAGGTGCTACCATACCTGTGGTCCAGGCCACAGGAACTCAGAGAACTGAAATCGTGATGATGACTGCCCGGGGTTGTACGTACCTGTACTAATCACTTTCAGGTGTCTTGTTTTACAGAGTTATAACATTTTTACGGTTCAAATGAAACCCCTGAAATTAACTCATCCAGACTTTTCATTTCATTGATGAAGAAATGGGTCTCTGGAGAGTAGCATGGGTTTGCTAGGATCTCAGAGTTGGTTGCCTACCCTTTGTCCATAGAAGACTCAGAGAATATTGTCCCCTTTTCAAGCAGCACCCTCACTCATGAACATTCCTGTGGTGAGAGGTTGTGCCTTCTTATCAGTCTTATGCCTACGGGAGTCTGCACAGCCCACACAAGAGGCTACTGTTCTGTTCACCAAATGGCAACCCAGACTAACCTTTAAGCACATTCTTGGAAGAAGTATAACCTCAGGCCTCCACTGGCCCCGTGTCTGTAGGAGGAAGGATTCTACATGATGATCAGCAGGATGTTCATCATTGGAGAAGGTAGAATAGTGTAGGGTTGAAAGCATGGTCTTCCCATAAGATCATCTGGGCTGAAGTCCCACCTTATTTCTTTACAAGCTGATTGTCCTTAGATGAACTGCTTCACCTCAGTTTCTCCTCTGAAAAATGGGAGGTAGAAATAGTAAGTACCTAAAATAGGATTATTGTAAGGATAAATTAATTTATTTAGGTAAAGAACTTAGAATAGTATCTGGCACATTTGATAAATTTTGGTTGCAAAACGCTACTGTTATTCCACTAAATTCAACTATTTTTGCTTTTTTTTTTTTTTTTTTTTTTTTCTCTCTTTGTACTCGGGATTGAACCCAAGGGTGCTTAACTGCTGAGCCATATTAATTTTGAGACAGAGTCTAAGTTGCTTAGGGCCTCCCTAAGTTGCTGAGGCTGTTTTTGAACTTGCAATCCTCCTGCCTCAGTCTCCTGAGTCTCTGGACTTGCAGGTGTATGCTACCATGCCCAGCTTGTCTTTGGCTTTCACTAGGTGAGTGTATTCACCTGCTAACTGACGTTTTCCTATAGGAGTTGTGTTTAGGTGCCATCCATCCTAAGCAGCCTTGTGAATCAAAGTGTTGTGTTCCCTTCAGAGAGTGCTGTGGAGGACGCTGTTCACCACATTGCATCATTATCTTCATAAGGAAGCCAGGAGACATTAATTTTAGCTGCCTTGTTCTCCTTGTGTGAAGCTGTTTGCTTCTGATCAGGGCTACTTTGAGAGTATAGAGCAGGAAAGAGCAAACTTCTTTGATAAAAGTCTGGATAATAAATATTTCCAACTCTGCAAAGTACAGATTCCCTATTGCAGCTTCTCTTCTATTGAAGCAGCCACAGGCAGTATGTAAAAGATTGAACATGACCTTGCTTCAGTACAACCTCATTTACAAAAGCCTGTCTCATGCATTTTATATACTAATATCATCCTTTCTTTCTTGTTTTACCCTGCTTTCTTGCATTTACATTCCTTTTTTCTTTATTTCAGCTCCTATTTTGACTTTTTCATCTTTTACTGTGTCTATTAGTAAGCTGCATGTGATTTTTTCTTTTTTCCTGTTTTGGAACAGGATAGGACTATAAGTAAATTTATCAATTGTATTTAACTAGCTCAGAAACCAGGATGCTAGAAACCACTTCTGACTCAAAGTTCAACCAATGTGGTTAAATAGGAAAGCAGACCATCAAATGTACACCGTCACCCAGTGATCCTGTTGCTGACCTGCAAGCTCTGTGTGGGTTTCAGCCTCTCTCATGTTGATGCATACCCTCTAACCTGAGAAGCTGAGAGAAAGGAGGAGAAAAGGACTTCTGGCCCCAAAGTTTTAGTCCTTCCTCTCTCATTGTAGAATCTCTTTTAAATGAAAACAGCCTCTCTGGTTTGCAAGCCTCACTCTGGCAGGAAGACAAACGCTTTTTTTTCTTTTTCTTTTTTTTCTTTTTTTTTTTTTTTACAGTATCAGACACACGGTTTCCTGTCTGTTTAACTTGCTAGCAGAACATCTCAGCTAGCTGGTTCCCCCTGGACCTATTGCGACCTTAATGACGTTGCCTCACACCATCCAGCAAGCCCACTCTGGGCATTGATCACATGCCTTGAGCACTTTATTGACTTGCATGGCTTTCTGAGGAAGAGAAGAATTAGAAATGTGCCTCTTACTCCTAAAATCTTGTTTTGTGTTTGCCCACCACTCTCAGTGGGGAGCTGACTTCTTGAAGGAAACTCTTCCTTCTCCAATATAAGAGGAGAAGAAGTCATGTGTTGCCCCTCTGGGGAATTCTGGGTATGATGTCTTTGAATTGTGAAGTCATTCTCCAGAACAGTTGCTTTCCAGCTGTGCATTTTTATTTTGAGAGATACAAACCAGAATTTGCTTTCTGGTCTAAATGCACAAGGAAAAAATAGGTGTGGAAATATGGTTGAGTAAAGTTGTTAGAAGTGGAAGAAAATTATGGATTAAAGTCACTCATCTTATCCCTGGAAAAGAAATCAGTTATGTGAGAGTCTGACTCAGAGCTGAAGGAGTCTTTGGATGTGAATAAATTTTGGCTCTCAAGCCTACTGTGAATCCCTCAATATGGCCCATGTCTGGCCAAGGAAATAATAAAGATGGTATATGCAGGAGGGCATTTTGACTCAGTCAAGTGAAGCTTAGTATTTGCAGTGTCTTAAGCAAAGAAACTCACTATTGTGGATTTTTTTTTTCCCCTAACCCACGAAGTGAACAGTGATGTACTAAGACCAGATGTGGTTGCTGGTTGTGAAATAGTGTACCCTAGAACCTTGTTCTGACATGAATCACTGTAGAATGGAATCCAGTGTGGACACAGACCGTCTTTAGTTCATCCACTGGATGTGAGTGGTCTATAAAGCAGCTGGATCCCTAAGGTTAGCATTAGGGACTGGTGATTTGTCTACAGTCTCATGTCTCCTGCAGTGGCCTGCTTGTCCCATAAACTCCACACCTACAGGTGATAGCAAAAAGGTCTACTGAGACTCTTCCTGCTGCTTTGTAAGAGACCCAGTGTCTCAGCAGGGAAAAAAAAACCTCAGGGCACTGGCTGACCACTGTGAAATTGTCCCTCCCACACTAACCCCCAGAGGCTATATTTACCACCATTTGGACATCTGACCTTTTTGCCTTTGGGAACTCTTTTCTGATCCCAGTCACTCAAGCATGTTGCAAATTATGTAAAATATCAATTTTACCATCAATAACTATGCCTATTTTTTAAAATTAATGTTAGCTTTTAAAGCAATAATTCCTATTTGCTTTTCTACTTCTCATTAGGAGATACAATTCGTTCCAATATCAAGAATAATTGATCTGAAATTTTGTCATTAGAATATCTTCCCTTCCTTCCAATTTTCAGGCCCCATCCTATTCAAAATACTTTTGTTTCTCATACTAAGCTGGAGAAGTTGCTCCCAGCCTTGGCTGTGCACTGAAACACTCGAGGAGCTTTAAAAACTACACATTAACTGGGTCTTACTCCTGCAGTATCTGACCTAATTGGTCTGGGACCTGCTAACAGGAATTTTATTTTTAATTCCCCAAGATATTCCAGTATACATCTAACACCGGAAACCCTGGGCTCAAGGCAGTTCATTCCACCAAACCCTTTATATTTTTCTTCTTGCTCCCCATGTAACCTGGAAAGGGATGGTAACGATTAGAGAATGGCAGCCAGTGCAGGAAGGAGCTGAGTGAGAGTCACCTTTTAAGGTGAGAGGAGGAGACAATTAAACAAAACACCCATGCTAGCCATCCCCAGGGGTAATGGGATGCTGTGACACAGGACAATTGTGTTTTCAACAATTTACAAGCACTCAGTTGAGAACAAGGCCAAGGACCTCATTGGCAATAGGCATCTGAAGTTTTCAGAGCAGGTGACTGAAAAGTTGGGTGGCGGAGTTTGGTGCCACCACCTTGGCAGTAGCACAGTGGGTATGGGAGAGGCGGTGTACATGGTTTTAGGAGGTGAAGATACTCAGTGGGAAGGAGCTGCAGGGCACTGTGGTTCATGTAGAAAGCCAGAGAAGTGAGGATGCGATGTGGAGACCTGGTATTGACACTGGGGATAATTAGTGCTCTTTTCCGAAATGATCTAGTCTCCCCAGTGGGGGACATACTAAAATAACTTAAGAAAGGTATCTCTGTTTTCAGGTTTCCTGAGCACATGAGGGGCCCCTAGACAGACAGCAAGAAAAAAATTAAGTAATCAGGGCAGGTAGGGGACCTTAAAGAAACCCAAACTTAATAGAAGATTAACGCAAAGCAGAAAATGGGGATAAAAATTAAAAAAAAAAAAAAAAAAAAAAAAAAAAAAAAAAACCCTACTCCAAATAACATATATCAAGCTTGAGTTTCCATTCATGGAAGCAAATCCTGGCACCATGTGAGGCCCCCCCTAGTCTGCCTCCTAAAATCACAGCAACGGAAGCATCAAGGATCTGTTGTCCTTGGAACAGCATGAAGGATGAAAGGCTTGGTAGAAGGGACACAACCCAGCCAAGACAGAATCAGAGTTTTAACTTCCTGAAATGACCAGTTTCCTAAAACCTAAAAGGCAGATGTAAAATCAGACAGGTATGTTCAAAGATTCATTGCAGAGGAGAGGTTATCAGAAAGCTGGCTCAGTTATCTATCTGTTCAGGTGATAAAGACCCAGGGGTTTAGAGGTGATCTAAGGCCATTCTGAATTCAGGATGCTCTGGTTGAAAGAATCAAAACAAAATAGCAGAAAAAGTAAATCATCATTTGTCTTAAACTTTGCTCTTTGGAAGAGGATGCTTAATCCTGCTGGAGTCTTTGCTGCAGAGTAGTTCCAGCTGTTGTAGCCGGGTCTAACAAGATACATCATGGGAAATCTTGGAGGGCAAGAAGAGTTCCAGAGAGCAGATGACTTTATACATAGAAAAGGGACCTAGCATTTATTGGATGATACATACTGAGGAGGTAGATTTTAGAGTCTGATGAATTTTTCAGACTTTAGAATCCGATAAGTGTATCTTTTGAAAAACTAATTGAATGGTGGAATAAGACAGATGTCATTACCCTATGTACATGTATGATTACACAAATGGTATGACATCTACATTGTGTACAACCATAGAGACAAAATGAAGTACCCCATTTGTGTACAATAAATCAAAATGCAGTCTGTAAAAAATAAATAAATAAATAAATAATTAAATAAAAACTAATTGAAAGAGGGATGTTCAGCTTGAAAAAGAAATGATTTCCAGAGAGGGGTTAAAGGTCCAATAGGAGTATTAAGAGCTTTCAGCTCATAGAACAAGGAATCATTTTGTTCTCTCTTTTTCTCTCTCTCTTTATGTTTTTTAGAGAGCCATAGCATGAAGACTAAAAAGTACAAGTACAGAAAATATATGTTTTTTTTTTTTTTTTTTTTTTTTTAATATCCTAACGTTTAGCCTTTATCCCAATTGAGGATAAAGGGGTTGGGCCCCTCTACTGAAATATTTCAACCCAGTTTTTACCTTTATGTCTCAAGAAAATTCTAGAAGAAGTTGTGGTGCTTGGACTAGTCTACATGTAAGGCTGTTTTATTGAGGTGAAAGCCAAGAAGAAAATAATTCAAAGGAGACAGTGTCATAGGGAGAATACATGAGTTTTGAAATACCCACAACTGGAATAACACTATCATGTGGGGAGAAGGCTTCTTCCATCACTTAAGGAAAAAAATATTCTCAAAGTCTATCCAGAATGTTTAACAGTAGTGCCAATATGCTGGGAGTTAAATTAAATTCTGTATGCCCAGAGAGCTAACTGTCCTGTTGTTTAATTAAAATGATTTTTATTGTTTGCTTGCATTTGTTTGCCTTTTATTGAGATGATGAATGGGGAATCATATCTCATTCTACACTTCTCCACCAGTTAATTGACTAGAAAATTCTCACTGTCCATTTTTTTATTGCTTAGTACTGAATACAATTGTACCAGCACTTTGCAAATAATTCCACTAAAATTTTTCTTTGTGAGAGGGAAGCATCTCTGGCAGAGCATCAAGGAACTGGCAGAATACCAAGGAACTTACTCTATTTTTTGCTCAAACAGTACTTCTGAAACTTTAATGTGTAAACGAATCACCTAGGAACTTTTAGTTGTAGATTCTGATTTAGTAGAACTTTTAGTACAGGGCTGAGATTCTACCTTTCCCCTAGGTTCTCAGGTGATGGTGCCTCTGGTCCTGGGACCACACATTGAGTAACAAAATATTGAGAGATGCAGAAGATGGTAGTAAGATCTTTGAACTCCACACATAAACCATATGGATGTGGTGTCAGAGCTGGAGTTTCTTTTTTCTTTTTTTTTTTTTCCTGTGTGTATGTGTATATATAAGTGCATATACATGTATGTGTGTACATGGAAATAGACATTCACAGACACGTGTGTATACGTACACACTATAGTCCATATTCAGAATTCTTCAAAGCTGCGTGTCTGTTGTTGTCAGTTAAATTCAGAATCCAGTCAAGGGCCACACGATAAATGTAATTGTTTTGCCTCCTTAGTGTGCTGTTGACTTTGTACAGTCTAGGTCACTTATTTTATAGAGGCACTTTCTGGATTTGTCTGATGTTTCCTACTTAATTATATCATAACTAAGCATTTTTGTAAGGATTTTACTGGTGTTTTATTGTGGGTTTTCTTTTTTTATGTAATTCTACATAAAGCAGACATTACACGTGTATTCTGTCATATTATTACTAAGGAAACTGGCCATGCACACTTGGATGATAAAATCATTTATTTAAAAACCCAAGAAATTGATAACAATAAAAGTTAGGTAGTTACTCTTGGAGGGAGGGAGGCAGGGAGGTATCTGATTGGCTGAGGAACATGAAGGGACTTCTGAGGTGGCTGGCAGTCATGTTTTCTCACCTGAGCAGTGGTAACAAGTATTTATTTGCCTTATAACAACTTACTACTCTAGACACTCATTTTATGTGCTTTTCTGCATTTATTTCAGAATCTAAAACATTTTTTTACAAGAGAGAAATTAGAACAATAATTTATGGAGGTCATGTCTGGTCCCATACCTTGTCCCTGGGATTTCAGATGCCCTTAAGAGACGGGAAATCGGAAGAGGGAACTCCGTTCTGTTGTTTGTTTTTAAGCACCTGCTCTTTGTCAGGAACTTCAAATATATAATTGTACTTAGAATCCTCTTTCCAAGTATTAGTCTCCCTTTAGGGATAAGAAACAAAAAGTTAGAGTGATTCACTCAAGGGCGGCACAACTGGTCTGAATATCTGCAGAGCCTTTGTTTTTCCCATACCACCACACGTCTCCCTAGCAATGCATCTGCAGGACCATTTAATAACTGAAAATTTCCAACCACGTGTATCCCACATAGAGAGGCCAAACTTCGTGACAAATAAGGAGCCATTTGCCAATGTTGAGCCTTAATAAATAAATAGTTTTTGAAAGACAAATGTCAAATTCCTTTTTTTCCCCCCCTTTCTTTTTGGTCTCCAAAAGATAAATGTTAATATGTCATTAAAAAAAAAAAAAAAAAAAAAAAAAAAAAAACAGACAGAAAAACCTCAAGGGGAAATCCCATGGCATACTTTCCTCTGGTGTGACTGAAAAATAAACAAGTTGTCTTCTAACTTAAGCTCGTGTGTTCATCCATGCATGCATGCACGCACACAGGAGACAATGAAAACAGGTTGCTCCCAGACTCCTTTAAGTCCCTTATTATGCCTAAATCTGACACGAGTTTCTAAAAGATTCTATCTAACCTGTCTAATGATTCTAGATTCTAACCTTTCTAATGGTTCTAAATCAAAATCTCTTGGTAAGAAAATAAATGAGGCCGACACAACAAAAAAACCTCAGTGGATTAGTTAATAGGTCTTGATAAAAACCAAACCAACATGAGTGACTTTGAGAAGTCGCTCTTGCTTTAATATAGAGCTACTTGGGCAAATTTTCCACAGTTAAGGTGTTTGGAGCAAAAACTCACCAAGACATTAGATGATAGTTTTCTGCACACCTTGGTCCCTTGGTATTCTAATGAATGTCATGTGACATGCAGAGAGATTCTTGTGACATTGTCATTGGTGCCTTAATTATAAAGATGTTCACACACCAACATATTCTCCTAAAGTAACAGAATATATATGTAGCTGGTCAAGACCCAAAGAAGGAAACTGTGCTGAAGAGAGATATTCTGAAGGGGAGGAAGAATTTCCTGTCTCAAGTTATTATATTAATTATAACTTTAAAAGGACAGCATTCGTTTCTTTATTGAGCACCTACTAGGGGGAAGCCTTTACTTGGTAAGAATATTTACTTTGGTAAGAATTTTACTTTGGTAAGAATGTTGCCACAGCATCCAGAGCTCAATATCCTTCCCTGTAAAATGGGGTAACAGCCTAACTTATTGGGTTGCTAGGGAAATAATACAAGATGGTGTTTATAAGAAAAGTCACTCAGTTCCTGGTCCCATAAAGCACATTCTGTGCTACTTATCTTTATTATCATGAGAGGAATTTGAAGGAGGGGTTCCCAGTCCACTCCAGAGCTCCTCTCACATTTGACACCAGCTCTGGTGGATGGCACAGTTGCTCCTGTGGAACTCATACAGCAAACCTTTGGCAGTAGCGACTAACTTCCCAGAGAAACTGATGAATCTCAAAATCTGCTCTGAGGCAAGCCTGGCAGAGAGACCAGAGTCGAATACTTTCACTCTAAGGGCACTTGTCTTTTTATGTGTTTACCATGGAGTTCTTAAACTGCCATAGCCTCCAGAACCTTCCTGGAGTGATGTTTTTAAATGCACAAAATATAACACTTAGGATTTTAAAGAAAAAGAATTATAATGAAATACAGTGACCAAATATTTTTTAAATGAATTCAGATACTGTATTATATGTTTCTATAGCAGTGTTCAGCAGGATCTAGCCAGCAGCAGATCTGAAAATATTGAAAGGTCTGAGTGATACAGGTAAGCAATATGTCAAGACATCCTTAACAAACATACATGGCATAAAAATCTGTGGCTTCTATTGGTGACAAAATCATAGGTAAGCCTAATATTAGGAAATGTTAAATTTTAGTTAAAGGTTACAGAAAATTAGAGGTGTAATTTTTGCTCATTTAAATTCACAGAAGCACTGAATTCTATCCACAGTACCCAAGCTGAAAACATTTGATATTATAGTGTTGAACTTCACTTTTTTATGAACCTCAGGGAAATTCCACCCAGTGCTATATCTAATTTGATGTTCTATAACAAAAAAAAAAATTGCCCGGAAGTTTCCAGTAATTCAACAATTATGTCTTAAGCCCCACTATGTGATAGGCCCCTGGATGGTCTTTGAGAAAAAGAAAGATTTGGGGGTTCCTCCCCATAGAAGACTTTTTCTTCCCCAGCAGGGAAAAGATGCATCTTTGTATATGGTTCTTAGTTAAGAACCAAGGAAAATAGCCTACACGCCCAGAATATGCCCTTTTAGATGCCCTGTCCAAAGGTTGCCAGTATCACCAAAGCAGCTTTAAAAGCACTCAGTCCAGCCTCCAATTAAGAAAACCACTCTATATCAAGTTGAGAGGTTCCACAAAGTCATCCTTAATTGGCTCTCAACAGTGTGAAGTTTAGGGACATCCTGGCATGAAGTTAAGGGCCCTAGCCAATCAAACAGCCTGTTTCAGATGTCAGCTTTACTACTACCCAAGTTGATGATCTTTGGGAAATTACTTAGCCTCTCTGACCTTCATCTTCCCTATCTGTAAAACAGGGTTTATAATAATAGCACTTTCTACCTCACAGTGGCTTTCTTTGGATTAAATGTAAATATGGTATAAAAGAACACACAGCCAGAGTTTATGAGTTTCTCTGTAATTGGGGATTGGCCAGGGGAAATGCTTTGTCTTGGTCTCTAGGTGAAAGAAATGCCAATAGCTCTGTGCTTCTCTTGCAGCCCAAGGGTTAATACTGCAGGAGGGTGTGGGTGGGTTCTGTTTAGATAGAGCCACATCCCAGAGGCTTCCTTCCAGCCTAGTTTGCTATTGTTAGGGCATTTCACCACCTCTTTGAAGTTTCAAGATTGACAGATGTTCTTCAAGAATACTTCTTCCCACAGGTTTTTACATGTAGGTTTTCAAAAAGGAATCACAGGAAATTTGTGGGGAAAGTAAAAATTCGGTTTCTGACATTGAACTGGGGATTTCTAGAATCTTCTGCAGTCAGTACCACATAAACTTCAGGGGATTTCTGTTTTTGTATTTCACTTAGCCTGAAAAAAAATAGAACTGAATAAGGAAGATCCCTCTTGTATATGGCTAGGAATTAAAAAATAAAATAAAATTATAAAACAAATGAACAAGTTCACTTGTATGTTTTAATGAAATAGAGACACATCTAAGTAATTACGTAGTTAATACTTAATTTCTAATTGCATTTCCTAATATGTGAAAAAGAACATCACATTGGACCAAAGTCAAGCTTCCCAAAAAGCAAATATTTTAGGCTTTATAGGCCATCTATGATCTCTGTTGCAGGGACTTCGTGTTCACGTGTGTGTGTGTGTGTGTGTGTGTGTGTGTGTGTGTGTGTGTGACAACACTTTTAAAAATGAAAATAAAGAAATAAATCTTAAGTCATGAGGCTGTGTAAAAACTGGCCACGTGCTCTTGGGCTGTACTTTACCAAACTTTGCTAGAAAACCTAAGAAATGTGGGGAATACCATCACACATAAGTTCAACTCATACAACACATATTTGTTGAATATCATGAATTTGTTGAATATCATGCTGCACCAGGTTCATGGTATATCCTGGTGATCAGAATAGATATGGCCATTGCTCACATACAGCTTATTTTATCCTGAGAGAAAAAAAGTCAGATAATCAAACCAGTTTATGATCTAAGACATTTTATACAGCTAGGTAAATGGAGAATTGAAACACGTGGGTCCTTCAAGCAAACACAGGGATGGATGCTTTGGATAAGAGAGATGGAGTTTCAAGGAGTGAACATTGTAATCTGTGTTATGCTTGAATGTTATTTCACCTGTCTCTGTAATTTTGCTCTCCAAGTTCATGCTTTGTGGAACAACAGGGACAGTCCATACAAATCCACAGGAGTGTTTTTTTCCCCCCAAAGGGCCAATCACAAAATTGCAGACCTTTTCATTTAAATGCATTTCTGTATCTCTCCCCAAAACTGTGATTTTGTTTTTCCTCCTAGTTACTGAATTCTGAAATCTGAGGGTTACTTCTCCAGGTTTTAGTGGCATCAAGTGGATGCTAAGACCTTAGAATTAATCACCAATGAAAGTTGATATTCCTATTTAGACTTACCTGAAAAGCAGGGAGTGCATCATGATATACCTAAACATTCTAAATTGACATGTGCTGGCTCCATTTCTATTTCATTAAATGATGGTATCAAATACCACTTAAGCAGTGGGTTCCCCTCAAGAGGTTAAGGTTGTCTGCATTCCACCTGGACTATATTCTCAGCACTGGTTTTTTGTTTTGTTTTGTTTTGTTTTTGTCTTTTTATTTTTGTTTTGTTTGTTTGTTTTTTGCTTGGACACCTACAGAAAGTGAAAACTGTCAATTGAATAAATACAAATCTTTTCTCCGACATAAAGTCTGACTCCATACCACCTACCCAACTTTTTTCCTTTCTCTTCTACCCTGAGCAGGGCAATTCTAAAATTCCCCAGACAGATCATATATCCTTTTTCCTTAACATAACACTGTTTTTATCCATCCTGGATCTTTGCAATCTGTGAGTGGCCACCTCAAAGGCAGACTTTGCCACCATGCCTTCCATGATTCTCTGAACTTTTCCAACCTCCACCAGCACACAGATAGCAACACACATTTAGTTCACATCCCATAATACCATAAGTTGCTCATCATTTGTGTACCTGTGATTTAGTCAGCTTTCTTCGCTGCTGTAACTAAAAGATCTGACCAGAACAATTTTCAGGAAGAAAGGTTTATTTGAGAGCTCAAGGTTTCAGAGGTCTTAGTCCACAGAAGGCCAACTCAACTCCTTGGGGCTCAAGGTGAGATAAACCATCATGGCAGAAGAGTGTGGCAGAGGGAAACAGCTCACATGATGATCAGAAAGCAGAAAGACAGGTCTCCACTTGAAAAATAAAAATATATACCCCAATACCCACCTCCTCCATACCCTATCACTTCATTCACCACTCAGTTAATATATCAGATTTATTCACTGATTGGATTAGGACTCTCACAACCCAATCTTCTCTGAACCCTCTTGCATTATCTCACATGTGAGCTTTTGGAAAACATCTCACATCCACACCACAACAACCTGCCTTAACCCCTCTACTGGATACTCCTTGAGGGCAGTGTCAAACTCACAGTAAACACTTGGTAGTGTCTTCATCAATCACAGAGGCTTGTTTCTTTGTCCAAGAAAGAAAACTGGCAGCATTTCCACATTCATCTTCTCTTACTTTGTAGCAGTGTTTACATTGTTGCTGTTAATTCATTTTCCTCCAAACTGCATGTCCAAAGCTGGTGATATAGCATGGTGGTAGAGCCCTTGCATAGCCTGAGCGTGATTCTGGGTTTAATCTCTAGGACTGGAAAAAAAAAAAAAAAAAAAAATGCATGCACAGTAAAAACAGGAGTATGGGTGGACATAAAGTAATAGTCTTCCAAAGAGATTCTCCCCAGACACCTCTCTCCCCACCACTCAGAGGCCCAGAGCTGATTTTTCCAGGTAGATGAATGCTGAGCAGAGTAGAAATGTTGAAGCTTGGAAAAGAGCAAAGTCCATGGCAGAACTGTGGTTGACTCTTTGTTTTTACCAGATGCCTTATATGCAAACTTTTTTAAAGGCAGGATCTGCTGTCCTTCTGCTTCTATTCCCAATGCCTTTGGCAATACCTTGACCTTAGTTAGCATTCAGTAAATGTTTTGTCTTTATTCAACAATATTGAGAACCTGCTGTGTGCTAAGGGAGTTTATAGTAGTGAACAAGTCCCTGCTAATCTGGAGTTCTCTGTCTGCTGGGGTTGAAGAGAGAGGGAAAGATGGAGACAAAAAACAAAAAGTGAGGTCCTAGTTATTTGGTTTAAATTATGCTGAAATGTAACATACGAAAAAATACCGTGCTATGAGAATAGATAAAATGAGACATTTCATTAAGTTTTCTTAGCCTTTTCTTAGAGACATTTAGGCTGAAGTTTGGGAGAAGAGTAGGAGATATTTAATGGATAGCCGGAGGTAGAGAAGAATGACAAGTGCACTTCAGCATCATTGGAAAAAAAATTCCTAATGTAGCATCCAAAAACACTACAAAGATGCAGATGGGTAAAGACTAGAGACCCAGGCTCACTTCCTACTGAACTCAACTCCTCCTTCTTTTTGTTTCCACATCAGAATATACTACCAGCAGCCCTGACCTGCTGTTAGTCATATTCCAAGTGACAGGCGTCAGCCTCCTGCCACCGCTGGGAATCGCCATAGCCGTCATCATCACCTTCTACTGTTACCGCGTCCATCGGCAGCAGAAGCTGAGCCCATCCTGGGAAACCAGCAAGTCCGGGAAGCTCATCGAGTTCAGCGAGCACTGCGCCATCATTCTGGAGGATGACCGCTCCGATATCAGCTCCACGTGCGCCAACAACATCAACCACAACACGGAGCTGCTGCCCATCGAGCTGGACACCCTGGTGGGAAAAGGCCGCTTTGCCGAGGTCTACAAGGCCAAGTTGAAGCAGAACACATCAGAGCAGTTTGAGACTGTGGCAGTCAAGATCTTCCCCTATGAGGAGTATGCTTCTTGGAAAACAGAGAAGGACATCTTCTCCGACATCAACCTGAAGCATGAGAATATCCTCCAGTTCCTGACTGCGGAGGAGCGGAAGACAGAGTTAGGGAAACAGTACTGGCTGATCACCGCTTTCCATGCCAAGGGCAACCTGCAGGAGTACCTCACACGGCACGTCATCAGCTGGGAGGACCTGCGCAAGCTGGGCAGCTCCCTCGCCCGGGGCATTGCTCACCTTCACAGTGACCACACCCCCTGTGGGAGGCCCAAGATGCCTATCGTGCACAGGGACCTCAAGAGCTCCAATATACTGGTGAAGAACGACCTGACCTGCTGCCTGTGTGACTTTGGGCTCTCCCTGCGTCTGGATCCTACTCTGTCTGTAGATGACCTGGCTAACAGTGGGCAGGTAAGGAGAGCTGTTGCCAAGTCCCTCTTCCTTGTCCTCACTCCACCTCTTGATCAGTATCCCCTGCCCTTGTGTCATGCAGTTCTACACTCTAGATACTTATTTAGGGAGTTTAGCTTAAGTCAGCAATCTACCCTGGGCATCCTCCATTCTCCTTTGCTGATGGACAACCCTTCTCCTCCTGTCTTCAAATCCTTCCCAAGTCAGGGCAAACATTTTTCTCCAAGTCAATCTTCATTTCTGTTCCATCTGCAAATATTTTCCTTTGCTTGGAGCACTGTTAGCATTTAACTCTGTTTTTGACCTCAGTTTTAGTTGTACTTGGCCCCCTGTACTCTATACTCCTGGTATTTATATTGATTTCTAGATTCTAGAAGGCAGCCTCCCTGATGTCTAGATACATGTCCCCGTGGTCACCCAAGACATCCAGCACAGCACCTTGAAAGTGAAACTGACCTATAGGCTTTTGTTGAGTGAATGAACAATTCCATTTTTGAAGCACTCACAGATTCAAATGGAAATCTCTCTTGGTTAAGGAGCCAAAAAAGTGGAAGTGATTCAGAATTATCAGGGCATCCTTTGTGAATGGTGAGCTCCATGTGGTCAGTCACTGTAGCCCATCAAGAACAGCATTGCTTTCTCTGGACTGGTGGCAGGACCTGCTTCTGTGGCATGCGGTTCCTGCTCAGGCAGCCCTCCGTGTCCATGGCAGCACAGACAGTGTTGAGGTAAACATGCTGAAACATAAACTGATCAGTGGGTATGGTAATGAGTCATGCAAGGATTTGTTGAAGAGAAAAATTTCTTCTAATACACACCGATAAGAAGCATTCCTTGAAATGTAAATAGCAAATTACTGGACCTTCCCTAAATCCTTGTGACAGTAAGACAATTATTGTCATTAATCAGGCTGTGCCATACTGCAGTATCAAACATTTATATTTGAAAAGTTCTCCCTAGAAATATTTTTTCCTTTGTCCTACGGGCTCCACATTTGTATGTTCTCAGGTCATAGAGATTATCACAGGCCCCACATCAAAGTATAACTTACTTGACACACCCACAACAATTATAATTGTTATTATTATAATTATAATTATAATTATAATGGGATTCAGATTTGCTCATTTGCTGTGGAAATATTTTCATGCACTTTTAGTAAAGATTTATGAAATTATACTCCATCCTTGGCACAATGGAATGTGCCATGGGATAGGCAAAGATTAAAATCATCCTTAAGGCATCAAAACTGATGGCAATTATTTTCATCATGAACCATGGAGTTTCAAAAATGAAAAAATATTGAATTTACAAAAGCAAAAGTAAACATCTAAAATATCACAGATGCTGTCTCTCAGGTTATCTCTGTAGAGGTTAGGTTGTCATTGAATAATGCATTGGTATATATCACGGGCTAGCTAAGATCTCTGGGCTTTGGCACTTACTTATTTTGTTTATGGTCTTTAAAGGATTTTCAGTGAGAGAACATCATTTTTAAAAATAACCATACATGCCATATCTTTCTGTGCAGTTCTCTTTATCCTAAAACAGCATTGTGATTCTTTTAAAGATCATTTATGCACTTGAGGGACAAGCATCTCTCTACTGTGGAAATAATGATGCACCTGGAATTCACTGACAGGTCTCAATGTTTATTTTTGCTTTAGGTGGGAACTGCAAGATACATGGCCCCAGAAGTCCTAGAATCCAGAATGAATTTGGAGAATGTTGAGTCCTTCAAGCAGACTGATGTCTACTCCATGGCTCTGGTGCTCTGGGAAATGACGTCTCGTTGTAATGCAGTGGGAGGTATGTATGGACCACTGGCATGGGACTGTGGTGGACCTGACTTCAGAATGATGTTATGCTATTTGCTTCAAGCCTGGTCCCAGGGGTTCACCACAAAGTGGTTAGCTCCACAATAATAGCTACTTGAGATATCTACTAGCACACAATCATTCCAGAACCATTTGGAATCACACTAAACAAAGAGTTATGCTGAAAGCCATGTTTGGAACATAAAACTTTGCGTCTCCTTCAATAAGGTTTGTATAATTACTTTTCTCTTGATTCATCTCTCCACAAATATTTTAATATCTAGTAGGAGATGAGCACTAATATGTAGAAGAATTATTTGTCTTTATCAAATAGATGATATTATTTGGATTAGCATCTGGCTTTTGTTTCTTTTTATATTTAAAGTTTTCTCAATTACAAGGTCTGGAAAAAGGATTGGACTAAAAATTGACTTACAGAGACATGATTTTGTTGTTGTTTTGGGGGGTATTGAGGAAAGGCATCCTTTGACTGGCTAGGCTTCAAGAAGGATCAGGAAACTGCCTTTTCTCCTGCCTTTCTTACATAAGTCCCAGGTGGTCTGGCTGACTTTCTCTTTTTTGTCCCACAAGTTCAGCACTTCCTTTCCTTTTCTGAGCATTCTCTCATGGCTTTCCCAGATTCTTCACAAGTTACAATCTGAGTCCTCTCTGTTGTCAGTGACCATGACTGCTCTTGACCATGAGAATGTAGATAAGGATGGGCATTATTTGTGGTGTAGGGGCAAGGCCGTTGTTTCAGGAATATTGTCCTCTGATCATTCAGGAGGTGAGAATTGTAAGGAAAAAATGCAGCTCAGCTGGGGACCCGTGGCAGTTCCAGCCCTTCCAGCGGAACTGGCGCTCCCCACGCCTATCTCAGTTGCGGCTCAACAATAGCTCCCAGAAAAATCCACAGCGGACACAGGGCCTCACGCAAGAGACTTTATTATGCGGATGACTAGCATCAGCTCTGGGGTTGAAAAGGGAAAAGAGAAAGATGGCGTGGACGCTTCTCCCAGATGTTGGAATCTCCCAGGCTGGAAGGAACCAATAGCGGAGGAGAATACCAAGCTGACTGATGAACCAGTAGCTAACTAGCATGTTCAGACTGGCAAGCTAGGACACGTGAGAAGCAGGAAATGGCTATAGCGTAGGCTGGAAATTCCTATAAGGTAAGAAGCAGGTGGAGCACAGATTGACAAGTGTTTGGGAGGTGGGGAAAATTGCTGCACCTGAAAGGGCAGGGTATGGCTTTGTGTTACAAGAATGACACATGTCTGCATGGCTATACCCTTTGCTATTTCTTTTCTCAGTTATTTTCTTCAAGGTCTTGGCTATCACCTGAGAAATTTATGTACCCCAGTCTGGTCCTGGCTGGCTGCCAAATAAAGTCAAGTTAAATTTATTCTTTTTTTTTTTTTTTTGATAATGAAATTTAACTCAGGGGTGCTTAACCACTGAGCCACAGCTCCAGCCCTTTATAATTTTAAGACAGGGTCTCACTAAATTTCTTAGGGCGTGGCTAATTTATTGAGACTGGCCTTGAACTTGTGATTCTCCTGCCTTGTCCTCCTGAATCTCTGGGATTACAGATGTGCACCACCATACCTGGCTTTAATCTTATTTTTGGCTTTTTATTTTGTAATGATTTTAGACTCAGAGAATAGTTGAAAAAATAGCACAGAGAGTTCCCATCCTGTGAAGAAGGGAAAGTCATGAGAGAATGCTCAACTTCCCCTAATGTGAACATCTAACCTAAACCATAGTATACAGTTATCAAAAACAGGAAATTAACATTGGTACCTTGATGTTAATTAATTATAGACCTTACTTGAAATTCTAGGCTCTATGAATAATGTCCTTTGCTGGATAGGATCCAGTCTCGAATACACATTGCTATAACCTGGGAGCCTCTGTAGTGTCCTTTACTTCCAAGTTAATCTGGTTTTTATGACCTTGACTATTGCGAAAAGTTTAGACCAGTCACTTTATAGACTCTCTCTCACTTTGGGTTTCTCTGATGTTTTCTCATGATAAAATGGAGATATGAACTCTGGACAAGGACACTGCAGATATGATGTCGGGCCCTTCTCAGTGCATCATGTCAGGAGGCACAAGATCACCAGTGGCAGAAGTTAAACCTGACCCTTTGTGAAAGTTGTATCTGCCATGTTTCTGCCCTGTAAAGATACCATTATTTTATTTGTAATTAATTCATACCTCATGGGAAGATACTCTGACCTGTTTCTAAAGATACTAAACACCTCTTTAGTAAAGATACCTAAGATCTTTTCCTTTCATCATTTTATCTACTAACTTGAGGATCTGTCAATAATTCTTACCTTCAACGATTATTGCTGCAATGCTTGCCTAATGCAGATTTTCCATTTTTTTTATTTCTTCATTTATTAATAGGTACTCTACTTGAAGGAAGATCTGTCCCATCTTTCACCACCCCTTAGTATTTTTCATTAACTATGTGTTTATACCATCTTGGAATTACAAATATTAATTCCATTCTATGATTGTCCAATATTATCATTATTTATGCTATTGCTCAACTTGCCACCACTTTGGTGACAGGCCATCTATCTGACATTTTGTCCAGGCCAGAATTATCTGGCCCCTTTCCTGCCTCTGATTCTTCTTCCTTTTCAGAACATGTGGAAGGTAGGTCCAGGTCACTGCCTCCCTCTCTGCACCTTGCTGGGCCCCAGCATGGAGGCAGTATTTCCTACCTGGCTGACCCTGTTATTTTCTGGTTTCCTGCTGAGATTTCTTCCCCTGCGACACTTCCAAAAGTAACTTGGTTTTCCTTGTGCAGTGAAATTTGTTTAACCAAGTTTCAGCCACTAAGAATAATTTTCTGCCTGAAAGCTTTGACAGTTCCAAAATGAATCTTTAGGCCGATATGAGCTGTGTCAGAGACGATGCTGTTGTCTCTGTCAGAATAAATTTACCTAGACTGCAATATCTTCTCCTGTGCTTTCAAACCCGTGATTCTATAAACATGAGCTGGAGACGGGGCGACTCTCTTTCCCTCTGTCAGCGCAGAGAGCTTATTAAGGCCCTGCGTGAGCTCCCTGCCTTCATTGTTATCAATGACTAAAGCCCTTTCCTGTTGATATTTGCTGAGTGTGGAAGAATTTAGGCTAATGGGGAAGAACCAAGTTCTCCAACTTTTATGAGTTCTAAAAAGGGATGCAGTGTAAACACATTTTCCTAAGGAAGGAACAGGATCTGGTTTGTTCAGCTAGTCTCAAAAAACCTTTTATAACCTTTAAGGATAAGAACAGACAGCATTTAGGGAACCGGAAAGAGGCCATCCCGCTTCTCATTTTGTTTGATCTTAAGCCCACAGTCCTGTTTGTACCATCTCCGCCCCGGCTGCAAACACTAAGGTTATTTACCCATCCTCACTCTTGCCCTGACACGAAGCCATTACTTGATCAAGTGTGGATCTCACATAGCAGGCCCCTGCTCTGATGCTGGCCTCTTCTTCTGAAAGCCATAGTATTTTTGCTTTTTGTTTTTAATTATTTATTCACTTTTTGTTGTTGTTGGGTTTTTTTTGATACATCTTAAAAATCTTAAAGACAAATTTGTTTATTCTAGTCTTAATTTCAGAGACTTTTCTTTTGCATCCAAAGAATCTCTCAGAAAGCACGTGAAGCCAGAGCACCAAAGTCTTCTTCCTTCCAAGCCTGGGCTCTCCTCTCTCACCCTTGTAGAATCACAAGGGGAAGGGCAGTGCTTGGCCTCATGAAGTTCGTTATCTACTGGAAATGGACATAGATTTGTCTCCTTTTAAATATTCACATGTGCAGGTATCTCTTACCTTACTAACAGTGGATATTAGATTTTTATTTTTTACTTTTTTGCGGTGCTGGGGATTTGAACCCAGGGCCTTGTGCTTGTGAGGCAAGCACTCTACCAACTGAGCTATATCCCCAGCCCCTAGATATTAGATTTTAAGGTATAAAGTGCCAGGAAGAGGGAGAGATGAAGCTTCAGCTTCATTCCTATGACTTGAGAGACAGCATTTGCATCACAACTTTTCATCAGCAAGTCTCATTTCAATGAAGGAAAGGAATGTGCTTCTTTCGTATGATAAATATCCATCAACACTTTACTTCACTACAGAGATCAACTAATATTCAGTCCAGTTTATTCTGCATTGTGGACTCTGACTGAATGATGCAGGATACTAAGCATGAAAGGGCAGAAGATACCATAGAAGAAACTGAGATTCCCCTCTCCTGCCCTTTGGTGGTGACTCCATTCTATTCTTATGGTTGAGTCTGGCACTTCCTGACCCTTGCTTGCCTCTCTAGGCTCTTCGGCAGGAGCTGTTTGTATTCTGTGATCCTCATTATGGTTTGGTCTTACCTCTAGGCCTGGCTCATGTTATTTCCTGAGACTGGCACATTAAACGGACTTCTTTTTTTTTTTTTTGGTATTGAGGATTGAACCCAGAGACACTTAACCACTTCACCTCTCCAATCCTTTTTATTTTTTACATTTTTGAGACAAGGTCTTGCTAAGTTGCTTAGGGCCTTGCTAAGTTGCTGAGGCTGGCTTTGAACTTGCAATCTTCCTGCCTCAGCCTCCTATGCTGCTGGGATTACAGATGTACACCATCTCACTGGGCTTAAATGGACTTTTTAATAGGCTGGTGCTATTTAGTTGTGACAGTAGCTACGGGGGGGGGGGGGGGGGGGGGGGAGAAGCAGTAGAAACAAAGAATGGAATGCCCAGGCCAGATAGAAGGAGCCTGGTGCTCAAGCCAGGCAGTGAAGGTTAGGTCAGTTCTTGAAGGAACCGTGAGGGGGACTCAGGGGTGTCCTTTTGAGTTGCTCCCTCCTCAGCCAGCTTCTCCTCTGTGCAGGGCAGTAAAGGGTAAACATGAAAAAGACAACAGCACCCGGGAGAAGCCTGGCTCTTATCTGAGCAGAAAGTGTAAACAGATGATAACTGTGCCTTCTGATGCCAACTGCTATCGCCCTGTTTAGCAAGACATTCTGCCAGGGAGAGCAAAGGATGGATTGTCATAAGGGAAGAGAGTGGTCCAAAGAGAAAGGCTTCCGGTGGAGGTAGGTTTGGTCCAGATGCAGAAAAGCCACAGAGGAGTAACAGTTCCTGTGGCTTAAGCACTTGCTTCAGGTAACAGCTCACTTCATCTACCAGAAACACTTTGAGGCATGTCCTGTTACAAGCCTCATTTCACAGATGAGAAGATTGAGGTTTCAGGACGTGGAAGAATTGTAAAACCAGAACTGAAGCCCTGCTGTCTGACTTAGTAGCCTACAGACCCTAACCATCCTGGTGCAGAACCAGCCAGGCTGATGGAGAATATATCCAATAAATAGCTACAAGTACCATTACTTTTACTGATGGATAGTCAAAGCTACTCTGGCAACCCAGCCATTGACATGCAGCCTTTCTGGAAGTACCTAGCAAGACAGTCACACACTTGAGGATCACTCAGTAATGGCCTCACTTCTGAAAGTCTGTATCGATTGGTTTTTCCTGGCTCCTCTGGGCAAATCTCTGTTAGCAGAATACCAGCATTGTTAATTCCTGTACTTGTCACAGCAGCAATACCTTAAAGCCTAGAACAACTTCCTTATCCTTATTTCTCTGGCGATGCATTCACTCATTCGTTTATTCATTTCACTTAAGAAATATTTATCGAGTAGCTACTGTGTCTCAGGCATTATTAAAAATAGTCAAACAAACAAACAAACAAAAAACAGGCTTTTCTCCAAGGGACAGAGAGTCCAGTAAGGTGATAGTATTCTAGAAAGACAGGTAATGAACAAATAGATATAGATATGACAGGAGAGATCAGATGGGTGTGATTTTTTTTCCATATTATTTTATTGGTGCATTATAGTTGTACATAATGATGGAATTTGTTGTTACACACTCATACATGTGCACAATATCACTATATAATTTGGCCAATATCACTCCCCATCACCTGTCCCCTCCTTCACCTCCTCCCATCCCCTAGTCCCTTTCCTCTACTCATCTCACTTTGATTTTCATGAGAGCCCTGCCCCCCCCTTTTCCTTTTTCCTCTCTAGTTTCCACACGAGAGAAAACACACGACCTGACCTTTTGAGATTGACTTATTTCCTTTAATTCAATGGTCTCTAGTTCTATTCATTTTCCTGCAAATGACATAATTTCATTTTTCCTTGTGACTGAATAAAACTCCATTATGTATGTATACCACATTTATCCATTCATCCATTGCTTAATTTTAGAAAGAAAAATAAAAAAGGTTTAGGGGACAGGTAATGACAAAGGGTGTCATTGCTGACCCTTGTAGCATTGGAAAGAAGACAAAGGAAAAACCAAGAAGTGAAGTCTTCAGGGTTGTTTGAAGAAGGAAAAGCCCAGGAGGAGGTGATTGATTCCTGTTTTATAAAGGAGCAAAGTCAGGAGATCGCCACTCTGCAAGGATAGAACTGGAGACTGGGGTTCTTTCATGAAAAATGTCTGTCCAGTTCTTTGATTTCTTTGGTGTCCATGCAAGTGTGCATTGTGTGTGGGAGGCACAGAGGCCAGGCCCAGGGTCCCTGCTGGTGAATAGGGCAGGCACAATATTCACGTCATGCCAGCTAGAATGGTCCACAGGCGCAAAGCCTTCCAAATCCGAGGCCAGAGAGGCCCTTGAATAGAAGCTGACACAGCAGCCAGCTGAGCAAGCATTTAAGGAGGGGTAACAACTCCAAGAACAGTTCCTTAGTAGTGACAGTCTAGGAGGAGGACAGAAAGTACCAGTGACCCAAAAAGAAAGAAAGAAAGGGGGTGGAGGGAGGAGAACAAAAAGAAAGGAGGCATTGGAGAGAAGGCCGAGAGAACAGAATCTAAGCATTTCTTTCAGCTGGATTTGGAGGGAGAGGGCGTGCCATTTGGAAAGCAAACATAAAAACTCAGGGGCGCTGCTTTGGGGAAAACTGTCAACAGCTTTGTGGCCCCGCAAAGTCGGAACTACAGTCAAAACAACAGCTGCGCACCAGATGCTGACGCAGAGGAATGCCACTGCTGGCCCAGAGACCTGCCTTCCCGGTGCGGGGACACTGGGAGCAGACAGGCAAGCCGAGTTTCCCTTCAGAGAAGCTGAGAAAAATAAAAAGCTGCACGGTCTGCCTCTCCTGCCTTCCATCAGCGAACAGGCTGCCGATCAAGGCAGAGCAAGGGAGATGGAGAGAGGCCAGGGTCCCTCCCAAGCAGTGACACAAAGAGGTTTCTTAGAAAAGATGCTGTTAGAGGCACTCCAGGAAAGACCCGCTGTGGGGCTTGGTTTCATTAAACAGTTCTGCGCTGCAGGCGTCTGCCTTTGGGTTGGGTGCCTGAGACCCTGGAAAAAGAACAGGAGTGCAAGTAGTTTGGGAAGAGATCAGAGGAAATGCCAGTTAGGGAATAAGGAAATGAGTCAGGAAAGGGAAGGAAGCCAAACCAGGGTGTCTTATCGGGCCGTTTCCACTGCGGGCAACTGCAGGGCAAGCGTGCGTGCAGCGGAGCACGCGCACCAGCCGCGACTGCCTGGCTCTCCGGAAACTGCTGTTTATCCTCCAACTCCCGCCGGTCTTTGAGGCAGAGGCGCTCTGGGTCAAGGTGCAGGGTCGCCTCCCCAGCACCCCCAGCCTGCCCCACTTGGCGCAGGCCAGCCCGAGAGGGAAAGCAAGTGCAGAGGGAGCATTGTGTCCTGGGCTACTCACCAAGAGTGACCAAGGGCACCCGTGACTTTACTTGCCTTATGGATTCAAAAAATATATTTTTGAAATTTTTCATGGCCATAGATACTTACAGGGTATAGTGTACTGTTTCTATATATATGGTGTGTAATGATCAGGTCAAGGTAATTGTCCTGTCACCTCAAGCATTTATCATTTCTTTGTGCTGGGAACATTCAAAATTCTTTCTGCTAGCTACTTCCAAACAGATGATTAATTGTTGTTAACTATGGTTACAAAATCTTGACATCTCTTTTCCAAGTCCTCCTACCTAGTTTGACAAAAGTAATTCCCCTCCTTAGGGACCACAGAGTTAACATGTTTGAAAGAACTGTACTCAGGCAATTTTTTTTTTTTTTTTTTTTTTTTTTTTAAGATGGTTCTTATTATAGGTGAGCATACTTTCTGGACTAAATCCACTCACCCCTTAAGTTCCTTGCTCTGCTGTTCTTCATGGAAAGGAGTTCAGAGGTTGGGCATCATTGAATCAAATCTTTGAAGAGGAACTCTAGAATATATTTTATTAATCCCACTGCCAACTGTACTGTGATCTGGTGCCATCTCACAGGGCATCATCTACTTCCACCACTAACTCCCATCTACTGATCCAAACCCATAAAGGGCAATTGTTTGGGTTTAGTGTTTGTAAATAGTAACAGTTAAGGGGAGAGCTGTTTCTTTTTGTAATTGCTAATTATTATTATTATTATGCATCACTTGTTTAGAACTTCCAAACCACAACCTTTCAGCAGATCTCCTAAAGTTGCCCTTCCCGAGGTCACATGGTGGAGAGTGTCTGATCAGGGCAGGGAGAGACACTTGTCACATGTGTCACAGTCATGTTCTCACTGGGGGCTGTCCCAGCTGTGCTTGCTCTGGCTGCAGGAGAAGAACTTTCTAAATGCTTGGTGGAGAGGAGAAAGCATAAAAGCTTCCTAAAAAGGCAAATAACTTCCATCAGACTGACAGTAATACCACGTGCAGTTCTAAGTGCTCTTCCCAGAATCTGGTGTGCTCTTTGGACCTCTGTCTTCTCAGTAGTGAAGCAAAGAGTGTTGGATCACCTCTCTGAAGACTGTTCTTCCACATTCTCTGTCTAATTTATTTGAAAACGCTACAATGTGTTTAATACCTTTAATATTTATTTTCCTTTGTCAAGATGCAACTCCTATTCCTTATGAAACATCTGAAGCTGTTCTGCTCCAAGGGTGGTCTGCAGTAGGTGCTGCTCATTTCAGATTTGAAAGATGATAAGGACATGAACTTCAAGTGGGTGTTTAGTGACTTTGATAGAAATGTGATGTGGCCACAACACCCAAGCAAGGTTCATTTTTCTTGTAATTCATGTCTACTGTGTTTTACTGAAGCCTCTCCTCAATGAATGGAAGGGGAAGGACCTGATCTTTTATAAAAAATAGGTTGGGAATGACCCATTTATGAATAAGAAGGGGAAATTTTAAATCACTTTTAATCCCACTGTTCAAACAAAGCTATTTTTGTGAAAGAAACTAGGGGTTCAGAGTGGGAGAGAGATTTACTTTTCTCTGTAAATCATTAGTGATGTCATAATATTAATCAAATACAGTTTCCAAAATAAAAAATATTCTAAAGCACTAACATGAAATCAGTAGCTAGGGATAAATAATAAGACTTTTTCAGACCTAGTGACTTTGCTGGGGTGGATTAAGCATCACAGCCTCTGAAACCAGGGGAGACAGCTGGAGTTTAAGAGGGTTGGGTCACTAACTTTTTGCCATACGTGGCCTCTGCTCCATAGCCCAGGACTATCTTGGAAAGGACCATCAGTACTCACCTAGCTAGGCAGAGGTCCCCTGCCCTCTATCCTCCTCTCTCAGAAACCTGGCTCCCACTCAGTTGTCCACAACCATCTCCTGTGGAGTCCAAGCAAATCTCTGCCACATCCAGTGGGATAGTTAGAAAAACTGAAGTTCAAGTAGGAAATGCCCCCCTGGAGGGAATGGCCTCTGATATAAGGTCTATACGTGGACATCCTTCAGCTCCTCATGGAAGCCCTGAAAATGGCCAGTGGTGTTGCCTCAATAGCCATGAGGGTGGAAATAAGCTCCTTTGTCTGACTGCCCAGAGCATGTCTCAAGGCTATTGACAGAAAGGCAGCTGTGTACACAGCTGAGTCTTCTTGGTACTCACTGTAGGCGTTGAGAAAAAAAAAAAAAAAAATAGGGGTGGGGATAAAGACATTCAAAATAGGTGAAATGAGCAAAGAAAGATGAGTTGCAAAAATTTGCAATAAGAAAAAAAGCAGAAGTGTATTAACTCTTTGGGAAATATGCATTATATAAATATGACATTTCTCAGATTGAAGAAAGTCAGTTTAAGGCATGTGCACACTTCAAATCCCCATCCTCACTTGCAACCTGAAAAACTTTTTTCATATCAAGGGATGGGAATATGCCACTTTGGGTCAAAAAGCAATAGCTCCAGACTTTTCTATTTTAATCTTAGAGGTAGGAGATTCCTAGGTCCTCCCAGTATGCCTTAAGGACACAGCCCTTTCACCAGCACTTTCCTGATTACCCTTAACCCACTTCCCCTATGATATCTCCCACAAGTCAAAGAGGGCAAGCAGGCCTTTTATCTCTTTGGGATACTGGGGAATCTCACAACTTTCCAAGGCTTTAGGAGAAGTAGGAAGTAGCCTAGTTACATATCTCCTTGCTCTGGGAAAGAATATCTGCCTTTGTCTCTTCTTCCTCTAAAATAGTCATTACTTTTCTTAAGTAAAAGTAAGCCTGGTACCATCTTGTCCCATTCCCCATGGAAGTCTGCTTTGGTCCACATAGAACTTATGAAATTAAAATAAATGCCATGGTTTATATAGTGACTTTGAAAATCAGGACTTGAAATGAAATAAAGTAGCCCTGGGTTATGATCTCAACCATGGCAACTTCTTCTTTGTTCTTAAAGACGATGAGTCTTGAGATTGACACCTGGGCTTGGTTCTTTCCCCGCTTGTGGTCTTGTTCTGCCCTGTCCCTTCTGAGCACAAGTATGCGAATTGTTGATGCTACAGGGATAAATAACTCTCTGACATGTTTGGTGAAAGGGAGAGAGCATGAAATCTTCCTAAAAAGGCAAAGGAGCTTCATCGGAGTAACATCATACAGTGTGCAATTCCGAATGCTCCTCCTGGTTCAGTACTTACAGCTTCTCAAGAAAGGGTGCAAGGTTTCCACAGGGTGGCTCTGCACCCATGGTCAGATGGTGCAGTTCAGCTAAGTTGTAGACCTGGGGAGAAAGGAGAGACTACTTCTTGGCAGCTATCAGGGGCCACCTTTGCTAGAAGTAGAGTCAGACCAAAGGATTTTTTTGTGATGCTTATTGAGGATAAGATCTCAGGAGAAGGAAGTAGCAGAAGCAAGACAGGACAGAGGAAGCACTTAGGCAGACTTGTGATTTGGGGAGAGGTCCAGTCTCAGCCTGATCTCATAGGAAGCTTTGCATTGTGAATTGCACCACAGAGTTATTCTGAGAACAAGAGAGTTGGACTGTTGAATTCCCATATTAATTTGTCATTGGCTACAGGCTGCCCCTGGGATAAGGCAGGCATGTCCAGGAATCTCTAGGCTAGACAGTTCCCATCAGCCAATGACAATCTTCTGGAAATGAAGATATGAGCCCTCATGACCCAACACTTTCAGTAGCTGGGGCCTGGTGCTCTTGGCTTGGGAAAGGGTATCTAGGAAGGCACCAGCCACAGCTGCTACAAAGGCCAAAAACATTGGAAATAGGCTATGGATTGACAACAATATCCAAGGGGCAATTAATATCATAGACAATCCTAACAGAGCTATGATCTTGTTCAACTAGATTGGATTATGAGATAAATCTGAAGGGGTGAGTGGAGGTCCTTCATTTTACTGAAGAGAAGAAGCTCTGATTCTCACTTCTAGGTTCTGGTTGAATTCAAGCCAGCTCATCTATTGAGCATCTACTTTGTATCCAGCAAAGATGCAAAACTCAGCCTCGATTTTGGGGCTTAGGAATTTATAGTCTGATGGAAGATAGGAAATGGAAGAAAGAAATAAGATGTAAGTATCATGCAGATCAAAATTCAGATCTCACCCCAGGAGCAGTTTGCCTGAAGTACTTGGGCACTTGAAATCTAAAGCAGACACACAGAATAGAATAGTGGATTGCATTTGTCTCGATGTGACAGGAGGCCTTTGCCCCAAATTTTCCTGTATTTCAAAGTATTAAAAAAAAAAAAAAAAGAAAAGAAAAAAAGAAAAAGAAAATATCCCGGCAGCCCTTCTACTTGGGTGAAGCTGAAGACAATAAATATGCAAGTAGGGTTCTGGGAAGGGAAAGAACATAACAAAGCAAATAAAATAAATAAATAAAATAAATTAGCTATCTCTTGGAAAATGTCATTTTGTTGTGAAGCATCTTCAGTTCTTCACTCGGAAAAGCAAATTATTGAAAGTTTTACTCATTAGAAATGACTTTATTTTTCTTTCTTCTTTTTTTTTTAGCTAAAAGCTAAGGATCTTACTTTGGGGAAAATGGGAAAATGGGGCATTCAGTCCGCTGTCCCTATCCACCTCAGTCATGTTTTCGTCCGGGGATGTCTTCTGTCTTATAAATCGTACTATGCTTCATTGACACGTGTATTGATCTGCTCTTTTAAATTAGTATGTCGGTTTACGGTTCGCCTGGAGTTTATGCACTGCCACTGTGGACGGGACCTGAGATTCACTCATTATTCACTCCTCACTAAAGTGCTCACTGAGAGCCCTTGTTGGAGGAAGGCCCTGGCCACAGGCACTAGGAATGGAGAGAGAGAAAGGGATTCTTTCCTTGAACCCGGTCTCGTGAGACAAATGAGCAGTGATTATACAAAAAGACGATGCATATTGAAGTCAGCCTGAGCCCAGGACATCTAGCCAAGGGAGCTCGCAGGAGGACATTGACCATAGTTAAAACCTGAAGACCCAGTGTAGTGCCGTGTCATCCTGCTGTTTTCTTTACAGCATGTAATTGAAGGAAAATTACCTTCTACAGCATTTGTTAATGCTGACATAATATGTCCCTCTGTTAACCCAACAAGACAACATTTTTCAACCTTTTTTTTGTCATCCCTAGCATAAAGATTTGTAGACATTTTTCCTCATAATCCTATGTTTTTTCCATGTGGGAAATACACATAGTTTAAAAGTCACCATAGTGAATATTGTTTAGCCATTTTTAAGTACATTCACAGTGTTGTACTCCTATTTCTATAACTTTTCATCTTCTCCAACTGAAACTCCTTATCCATCAGCACTAACTCCACCTTCCCATACTCCTGTCCTCTTTCCTGTCCCCAAGTCTCTTGGCAGCTACCATTTTACTTTTTGTCCTTACGCATTTGCCTGTTCAAATGTCTTAGTGAGTTTTCTGTTGCTCTAACAAAATACTCAGGTAATTTAGAAAGGAAAGAGATTTATTTTGGCTCCTGGTTCTGGAGACAGAGAGGCCCAAGAATATGGCTCCTTCATGGGCAGGAGGCAGCACACGTCACATGTGGTAAGAGGGGCATATACAAGAGACAGAGCCAATCTGGTTTTTGTAACAGACCCACTCTTGAAACGGATTAGCCCATCAGTCTGTTAACCCATGGAAGGTTTAATCTATCCATGAAAACAGAGCTCTCCTGACTTAATCACCTCTTAAAGTTCTCACCTCTTCATACCTCATGAGGACAACTCGATTTCCACTCAATGAGTTTTGGTGGAATCATTCAGATCATAGCATCAAGGTACCTCATAAAAGTGGGATCATAAGACACCTGTCCTTTGGCATTGGGCTTATTTCCTTATTTTCCTTAGCCTCATGCCTTTAAGTTCCGTCCAGGTTGGAGCACGAATCAGAACTGCACACCTTTCGATGGCTGATTAGCCCCTGTGAACTTCAACGATACTTATTAAATGCTGTGAGCCTCCAGAAGACTGCAAACTGTTGCAATAAGTATGGTTTCCCCACCTCCCAAGAACCACCCATCCCTTTGGGGTAATATCACCCCATCACGAATTAGATTTAAATGCATTAAAATGTAAACTGTGTGGTTTTATCTACCTTATTCTCTATCCACTCTGTTGCCAGCCTCTGACATTATGTCACCTGGGAGGCACTCAGCACTCATTTGCAGATGTGAGGATTCTTCACAACCCCTCCTTCCTTCTTATTTTAATCCACTACTATTAAAAATTGCTCTTAGAATACTTACAGATGTATTGCGACTTTCAGTGCCTCATGCTGCCCTGCCAGCCCGGCACATCAACATGCTCATATCCCTGGGTCACACATGCCATGCTCAATTGACCTGTGTCTGCCTCTTGCTTCACAGAAGTGAAAGACTACGAGCCTCCGTTTGGCTCCAAGGTGCGAGAGCACCCCTGCGTTGAGAGCATGAAGGACAATGTGCTGAGAGACCGAGGACGACCAGAAATTCCCAGCTTCTGGCTCAACCACCAGGTAGGAGTAACAGCTTTGAAGGGAGAATAAGATTCATCCGGAGGAACCTCTTACTAGGAGAGAATTCTGGAATATTAGGCTTAAATCAGAGGGCAGGTCCCCTTGTGTCCTATGACCCAGTCTGGTTTTGTTTAAAAAGAAGTTTCAGTAAAGTTGACCCCGTTATAAATTGCAAGCAGCAGATAGACACAGCATTTGGAGAGGGTTCACAGGTAACCATTTGAGGAGTATGTGTCCTGTTTTCCAGGCCTCCTTGGTTCTGAGTTAAAATACGTGTTTACAGCCTCTGCTGTTGACTCTCATGCCTTCACCTCAGGAGTTCATGTCTCATTCCCTCTGGGTCCCAAGTGATTTCCTCTGGGATTCTTCAGCTCCGGAAAGAAACACTTAATGATTGCAAAACAACCAGGGTTGTCAGGCAGCTGGGCTGAGAAGGGACTGTGGTGTACAGAGGCCATGCGTAGGTGTTTGCAGGCTGTGCACGCAGAGCTGGGAGAGGCCCGTGACAGCATGCCTGGGGAGGAGGGATTGTCACTGTGGATGCAGGAAATCAAAGAAGAGGAAAATGCCAGGGAAGGAATGGGAGGCCTGCATGTTGGGAACATCCTAATGGCTTCTTGATTTTTCTTTTCAAGAAATAGAAACTAAGGGGTGTGGTGGCACACACCTATAATCCCAGCAGCTTGGGAGGCTGAGGCAGGAGGATCATGAGTTCAAATCTAGCCTCAGCAAAAGTGAAGCTCTAAGCAACTCAGGGAGACCCTGTCTTTAAATAAAATAAAACATAGAATTGGGGATGTGGCTGAGTGGTTGAGTACCCATAAGTGCAATCCCTGGTACCAAAAAAATAAAACCTGGAAGCTAAGACTTCTACTATTAGGGCAATCGTCTGGACTTCCCAGGAGCCTTTGTTTTGGGGGGCAGTTGAGGGCAGTTGTCAGAGAAAAAGAAGAAAACAATAGGTTGTGAATGAGAGACAACTGACCATATGTCTGATACACCCAGGAAAGACCCCTTAGTGAAGAATGAGAGAAAAATTCCCCCCTGCCTCACTGACAAAACAGTTCTTTCCACCAAGTAAAACCCTCAATGGCCTCTTTTGGATGGATTCCCTCATCCATAAAGGCCGAGGCTATGTCACAGGTTTTCCTAAGGGCAAGGCAAATTCAGATAAGAAACAGAAACAACAAATCAGGCATAATCGGGAAGACAAATGGAGCAGGAAGCCTGGTCCGAGCCAGTCCTGGCCCAGAGCCACTGCAAAGGACAGATCGAAATAAAGTCAGGGTGTGGAGGGTCAGGGGTTTCTCTGGAGTTTCAGGCAAATCGTCTCCGACTCTAAAAATGCAAGACTGTTTGCATAAACTCTCCCGTCAGAGGTGCTGGAGTGGTATGTTCCTTTCAGACCCTGTTACCTCCTCTGTCGTATGTTTCTTATAATGAAGCCATTATTCATGATGATAAAATTCTGGAAAGAATTTGCATAATACATTTTTTCTCTTAATGAGATTTGTTGCCCTATTGATTTCAAGTTAATGCTTAATATTTAATTTAATTTACTGCCTGTAATTACAGTGCCAGAATAAAATAAATGTTACTGCGTACCAACAATAACAGTCTACTCTTAACAGGGCCATCAATCAATACAGTCAATTAGGTGAATTATGCAATTAATTCAACATCAAGAACTCATGGGGTAGGGAGGGAGAGAGGGATTCCTAGGTGTGAGGGAAAGTTGCTGGTATTGGAAAGCAAGTGCCAGCTATCCAGGACAGTGTGAAGATATAGTGTCCCATTCCAGCCACCCGTGAGAGAGATCACCATTGGTAGTACTGATCATCTACATGGGAGGAGCTCTTTTTATTTCCATCTCTCAGACTGTTTAGTTCCTACGGCTTGCTTTTTAGAAAGGGCTTGAGATGGTAACAGAAATATTTGCAATGCAAAATAAAAGTTGAGCCAGTGAGAGAAAACTCCTACCACCTTCCTGGGCAGCATTTCCTGAATGGGCTCCTTGAATCGGGCAGATCAGTAAACCTTACAAAGTGGATTACAGTCATGTACATCTGACATACAAAGATAGTGGCGTCACCAGGTCCAGCCTGATGTCCACACAGGTCGTCCTTGGCAGCTCTTGGAAGCTGCTACTGAATCACTCCATGAAACACAGGTTTCACAAATGAAAGCAGGCTAATGTCCTTTCACTCTGGTAGTCTGGGGCTGCAATATGAACCAGGTATAAAACTACAGACAACAACAGGCAAGGGAAGGAGGGAGCGAGTGAAGAATGAAGAGGTGGGGCACAGGGAATCTGGGGCACAGAGAGAATGTACCATGTGATACCCTGAGGGCAGAGACATGTCATTACAAATTTGCCAAATCCCACAAGGCATACAACACCAAGATTGAGCCTCCATGTGAACTATGGTAAAGGATGTATCAGTGTTAGTTCCACGGACCCCGCCGACTGATGGTGGTCTCTGGCCCTTCCTCTCCCACTCTAGGGCATCCAGATGGTGTGCGAGACCCTGACTGAGTGCTGGGACCACGATCCCGAGGCCCGGCTCACAGCCCAGTGTGTGGCCGAGCGCTTCAGTGAGCTGGAGCACCTGGACAGACTCTCGGGGAGGAGCTGCTCCGAGGAGAAGATTCCGGAAGATGGCTCGCTGAACACTACCAAATAGCTCTTCTGGGGCAGGGCAGGCTGGGCCACGTCCAAAGAGGCTGCCCCTCTCACCAAAGAACAGAGGCCGCAGGAAGCTGCCCCTGGATGGATGCTTCCTGGAAAACCAAGGGTATAGCTCCCTCCCTGTGAGCTGCGGATGAGGAGAAAAGCAGCGGCAGGGTGTGGGTGACAGAGAGCATTCTATGCCTTTGACGTTGTCATAGGATAAGCTGTGTTAGCACTTCCTCAGGAAATGAGAATGATTTTTTACAATAGCCAATAACATTTGCACTTTATTAATGCCTGTATATAAATATGGAATAGCTATGTTTTATATATATATATATCTATATATGTCTATATCTGTATCGATAGCCATACTCTGAAAAGAGACGAGGAAAAAGATCAAATATTCCCAGGAAATTGGTTTTATGGTAGAGCTCCAGAACCGAGCAGAAAAGGATCCTTGCGTGACAGCATTGGCATTTGACAATCACACAGGAGATGGTTCTCTGACTCTCCAGCGGGGGATCATTGAGTTAGGAGGGAGGATCCTGTTTCTGAGCCTACTTTGGCCATGTTGCACTTGCTTTTGCAATAGATATCCCCCAACCCCCACGAGAGTTCTCTTCTGGTCCTGGAGCTAAGTACACTTGCACTGTGTTTGGGGACCAGTGTTCCTGGGGATCCTGTGTACTGATGTTTCTCCTGGACTTTTTGGTTGACCTCCAAGCCCTGATTTTGAATCTCCTTCCTCAACCTAGTCCAGACATTCAGCCCCATATAATATTTTAAATGTTGTCCCCATCTTTTACCTTCACAAGCTGCAGAAAACAAAAACATATTTCCCCACCCATGATATTGCCACACTGTCTACTAATAAGATAGTTCTTATTTGTTGATCTTCCCCTTGTACTTAACCTATTATTGTCCACTTTGCAGCTTTCATCCTTTCCTTAAACAAAGCAAAACAAAACAAAACACCCCACCACCACCACCGTGCAGGGGGAGTTTTCTTTTTTCCTCTTCACACTTGGCTTGAGTTCCCAACTTTCTATGCAGACACTGATGGATTCCATCTTTCTGGGCTCCTGAATGCTCAAGCACATTCTGGTCTAGAAAGGATTTGAATTCCCCAACACTGTCACTATCAGGACAGTGTCCTCAGGCACTCTGAACATATGTTTCATTTGACCAACACAGCATTTTGAAAAGTTGAGCCACTTTTTAAATATTTGGAGATTTTGCAGAAAAAAATCTGGATCCCAGGTAAGAATAGCAGATGGTTTCCAGTTCTCTCCAGTCCACATCATTTACAAAAAGAAGGTGTGGACTCACTTAAAAAGCTGCTTCACTTCTCACTGTAAACATCTGTGCTTTCCACGGCCCCACTTTCCATATGTGCACCCTAGTTTGGGATTAAACCTGCCCCTAATTAAAATCCGTAATAAGGAATATGCATCCAAGCTGTCCTTCTCTCGTTATATAATAGGGTTTCGACTACCTTTTCTGGCGTTAAGATTTGAAGATTTTATTGAACTAAAAAAGGGGGTGGGGTCTCCTTTATGTGGTCCTGGTTAACTGAAGTCTTTTTTGCTTCTATATTAAAAGTTTTTCCTTCTGCATTAAGGAGGAAAGCTCTTTACTCTAGGAGGTTTTCTCATGATAACTGCTCTCTGCATCACACCAGCTTCTCCACCCTTTGCAATTACTCTTGAGGACTTGAATGTGTGACCTAAGCATCCCATTTGCAGTTAGGAAAACCTGGGTCCACATGGAACAGGGCAAAGATGAGCTTTAATATTCCATAGGAAACTTGTTAATCCACGAACAAGTGTTAATGCTGCAAGTAACGATCTCTTTTTTGAAAATGTTTTTGAAGCTACTTATTTTCAGCCAAATAGGAATATTAGAGAGGAACTGGCAGTGATCAAATGAACTCTATTTGGATTGTGGAAGCTCTTATCTCATTGAGGTTTTAGGGTACATGCTAAATCGAGGCTGTACCTTCCAGCCACCCTGTTCTACCTGGGTGAGCTCAGTGAAGGACAACCTGGCTGCAATATCATGGAGGCACCCAGAAATTCCACTTGCACCTTAGGGCTTGCTGATACCATCCAATCGTTGTTGCTCATTGACCTCTAGTGGTGAATTTCTAGAATACTGTTCCATCAGTGGGATCTTCCAAGATTCAAGAGTGTTACCATGTCTGGGTCATCATAAACTGGAATGTAGTGTCAGATGATACTGTGGCTTGTTTTGTTTATTTTTTCTTATACAAGAAAAAGACCAAGGAATAACAATCTGTAGTTCCTAAAAATACTGACTTTCATTCACTACTATATGTAAAGGGAAAGTTTTATTCTTCTATGGAACACTTCAGCCGTACTCATGTATTAAAATAGGAATGTGAATGCTAGAAACTCTTTTATATCAAAAATCTCAAGCACTTATTTTCATTCTATGCATTGTTTGTCTTTTATATAAATAAAATGTTTATTAGATTAAATAAAGCCAAAATACTCAGGTAAGCTTCCTGCCTCCTGTTTCTATTCCTAGTAGTGAAACCTACTTGGCTAATTTGCTTATTTTGTGATTTAGAAAGAAAACATTACTGAAAAAATCCTCTCCAGCTTTTCCATATTTATTGTCTTCTTCAACTGCTATTCTCAGGTTCCTGAAAAAAAGAAAAAAAGAAAAATAAAATAAAGGAAAGAAAGTCATAGACACTAATACTAGATGAAGCAGCTGCTATTGACCTGCTCCTTATTCTTGTGTCCTGGCTGGTGTCCCTCTACATGTCCACAGGACCTATGTTCACATCCCAGACTTGCCTTTATCCACAGCTTCCCAGTTTGTGCCTGCTTCTGTTTTCCCCATCCTTCCCATCAGCAGGCCATTGTCTATCTTCTTGACAGCTCTCATGAGATGAGCTTCTCCCCTATGCTTTCTTCCCAGACCCTGCATCTCATGTGTTTTGACTTAATCTAAATTGCAAGATGAGTGTGCCTTAGGAAGCTGACTCCAGGTCATTGTCTGACAAAGACAATGTCTTAGAATATGAGGGATTTTGTGACTTCTTCTGAGTTATCCACTGGGATCTTCATAACAAATGCAGCAGTGCCTACACCAGGGTTTTTCACACTCTACTGCTGATATTTGGGGTAGAATAATTCTTTGTTGGGGAGGGGAATGTAGTCTTGTGCATTGTAGGAAGATTGACAGCATCCCTGGACTTTACTCCAGTAACATCTACCCCATAGCTCTGATCACCAAAAATGTCTGTAGAAATTGCCAAGCATCCCTGGAAAACAAAATACCTCTCAGCTAAGTATCACTGAGCTAGGATGATGTGGTCCTATTGTGAGTGTTAGTTTTAGTCTTGTTTTAGCTAGCAGCAACTTAGTGGTTACTAGTTTTAGTGGTTACTTGCTCTTCCATTGACTAACTGTGCAATCCAATCAAATTACTTAACCTCTCCATGCCTCAGTTTTATCATGTTTAAAATGAATTTTACAAGCCTTATTGTATATAAAATGTACCCTTGTGGTAAGCAATACATGCAAGATTTTGAAGTTGCATCTTGAACTTGGAAAGCCTTCAGTGTATTTTGGGCAATACTAAGTTGGTGTAGTAAACACCAAGTGCTACTTTTGCAAAGAGGCAGACTTTGAAATAAATCTTAGTATTAACAACACAGAGGAAAATAGACACTTTTACAGGCCCACAGGACAGGAATGAGAGCGAATGCTTATTCACTGAGTACCTACCATGGTGTTAGATCTAATCCTCCACTAGCTCAGTGAGATGGTGCTATGACCATTTTGCAGGTAAGGTATTACATTATCAGAAAATTCAGGCAAGAAGCCCAAAATCTCCCAAGGTAGAATCTGGATGCAAAGCTAAGTTGCCCTGGAACTGGAGTTTGGAAGAGCTGGAACACTTGATTCTTTTCTCTTCTTCATAGTGTCTTCTGAGGGAACTGGCCTGACCAGCAGGATACAAAGTTCACTCCATGAGGAAATGCCCCACTCCTCCATCTATACAAATGATTGATGCTCTCAACAGGGCTCTCTTTGCTCCGCAAGAGGCAGGGAGGTGCTCATTCATCTCTATTGCTCAGTTTTCTCTCCACTCACCTGTTAAGTATTGTTTAAATGCTTGCTGAGAGAATGATTGGAAGAGAATGAGTGAAGGGGTGCAGACAGTGTTACTTAGTGTGTGAAATGTATACTGGTATCTGAGATGATTTCAGAATGTGCCAGGCTTTAAAGACATTATTTTAGTTGATCTGTTTTGATTTTAAAATGTATTAGAAAACCTATTAACACATTAAGTCTGGGCTTTCACAAATATTATTGCTTAAAATGTGACTGAGTAAAATAATCGAATTGATTTTTAAAATAGACTAAGTAGAAAATGGTACATATTTGTGGCAATTATAGGAGATGTGACTATGAATGATTACTGTCAGAGAGATTCACGGAGGGAAGCACATTCATATCAATTGCTAACATTTACTGAGCACTCAGGAAGCACCATGCATTATTCTCTACATTAATCCTCATGAATAACCTAGGGAGTAGTCTTACTTCCATTTTATAGATGAGGAAACTGAGACAGTGAGGTCTTACTAACAGTCCTGTAGCTGGTAATTACTAGCATCAGAATTTGAATTGAAGCAGTTGAACGCAGGAGATCAAATTTCTATCCTGAACACTAGATGAAGTTGGAGTGAGATAACAATATGCAATCTCTGGGGGCTCCAGGATCTAATTCAATAGTTCAAAATATAGAAGAGGAAGATGCTCTTAGTACTGAAGAAGTGGGTTTGGTCATCAGGAGCCCAGGGGGAGAAAGTCATTCCTCAAACAAAATGCACAAGCACTCTGGGCTCAAGCCCAAGAGCTTCAGCCAAAACAGGAGCCAAGGTCCCCTGACCCCCTTTCAGGCTCTGTGCTGCTGGGGTTATTTCAGTTCTCACTGCTACTGCAAGGTCAGGAGCATTCGCAGTTGGCAGTATGCCACCAAGTGTCCTCAGCAGGGCACCATTCAGCATCTTTTGAATGCAAGGTTCTCTTTGTGCCCAAGAGTTCCCATCTTGTGGTGACTGTTTTTGTTTTAAGCTCTCTATGCAAATGACATGCTAATGGTCCATTCCTGAGGGAAATCCCTTCCCTAGGTGACAGACAGGGAATTTTCATTTCAACAGTGTGCCTATCCTTTTCTGCTGAAGCCACCACAGTTGGCATCTGCTCATTTTGTTCATTTTCCTCCTGAAATAGGCTGCTTAATCATTGCTTATCACATTTCTAATTAGTTTCTTTTTTTACTTGAATAATTATAGCTCCACACTTCATGGGTTTGGGGCCATGCCTTTCAGGCCTACTTTGCAAACTACGCTGATAAAGATAAGGCTGTGAACTTGCCCACATAACATGGCCTGCCAATCAGTCTCGCAGTGTAATTTAATTCTAATATACCTCCTGATCTTTGGTGCATTTAAAAATAACTTTTTAATAGTCTTCCTATTCTAATTAAGCTAAAATTGCACACACTGAAATTCTTGCTCTCTTGCACAGTCTCTCTCTCTCTCTCTCTCTCTCTCTCTCTCTCCCTCTCTCTCTTTCTCTCTTTCTCTGTCTCCACATGCTCGCGCACACACACACACACACACACACACACACACACACACACAAATGATCCTTAAAAATCATTTCTGTATGGTGCTTGTGCAGCACAGTACTTCTGAAGTTGTCCCCAAGGTCTCCCCTCAACCTGTTCCCATAATGAATAACCACAGAATACAACAACTGTAGCCCTGGCAACTTAGGGTCATCAAAATATCCATAATGAAAGCTAAATGTTCATAACAAAATGGATAAAATTGGAACCCCTAGAGCCAGATGCCATTAGTTCAGATCCCATCTCTGTGTGACTTTGCACAAATCTCCCAACTGTTCCTATTTATTGGTTCCTTAATGTATACAACGGTGATAATGATAGGTACTGCTTGCAAATGTTGTGAGAACTAAATAAGATGGTTTTCAAAAGGTGGTTAGAACAAAGCATTAGTTATTAGATATTATTTTTTGCATTCCTTAAAGTGAAGTTGTGTTGGAATATTTTAAGGATGTATTGTTCCCCAAATCAACTCTTGAGGAAGATGAGTTGTGTTTGTCCTGAAACTGAGCAGGCCACCCCTTACCTTTGAGAGGGGTATTGAATCCAGGTGATTAGCATGGCTGAGAGATAAACACAGGTCCTGTGAGACAGGAAGCCTTAGCTATTAGTCTGGCTCCACTGCCAGACTTTTCTATGACTTTGGCCCATCTGAAAATCATCCCTGCCCTTCCTACATTAGAAAGCTGGAGAAAATGAAATAAAATAAGAAATAAAATCACATGGGAAAAATACCAAAATATCCTTAATGCAAGGTATAAACTCTCTTGGAGCATTAGACCCTTATTCATTAGTAACATTGGTGACATTTTGAAATATAACTTTCTTGTATGGCATGTATTTGTACATAGGCTAATCATCCTAAAGTGTAATACAAAGCCAATACCCCGCCCTTTCAAGTGCAGACATTTTTCCCCTCCTCCCAACCACATGTCAATCTGTGATAAATGTACCCCCCTCTCTTACGTTTCAGGAATTTCCGGCCTACGCTACAGCCATTTCCTGCTTCCGAGGTTACATCCTAGCTTGTCAGTCTGAACATGCTAGCTAGCTATTGGTTCATCAGTCAGCTTGCAAGTATTCCCCGCTATTGGTTCCTTCCAGCCCGGGAGATTCCAATATCTGGGAGAAGCGTCTACGCCACCTTTCTCTTTCCCTTCTTTTCCAACCCGGGAGCGGACGCACTAGTCCTCCGCATAATAAAGTCTCTTGCGTGAGGTCCTGTGTCTGCCATGGATTCCTGGGAGCTATTGTTGAGCCATAACTGAGACCGGGCATACGGAGCGCAAGTTCCCTCGGAGGGGCTGGAACTACCGCGGGTCCCGAGCTGAGCTGCATTTTTCCTTACACTAAGCTCAATAAAGTAGGTATTATTTTCTTTTAGAGCTAAGGAGATTGAGATAAGTATCCTATTCAAGTTCAAACCATTTGAACACATGTCTACTCCTCTGAACTCTTTTCCTCCATATTTTTTCTTTCATCTTGATAACTCCAGTTACATTGACGAGTCCTGCTTCCTCAGATGTTGAAGTAGAACACCAGAGGAACACACCAAGGCAAATGTAGAGTAGAAAATAAGAAGCTGTATTAAAGGAAAGTAGCACAGACTTCTCCCAGGTGGAAGAAGGTGACCCAAAGACGGAATCTGGGGGTTGAGGAAGTCATGCCCCTTTTATAGATTTAAAGTTTTCTTTGTTCTCCTACTCTTTCTCCTTATCTCTTTCCTTCCTGCCTCCTAGGCCCAGGAGATGCTGGTGAGATGGCAAAAAGTTGAGAAGCAGTTGGGTTGGGAGAAGAGCCAAATGGAGTGATTCAGGCAGGCAACAGCCTAGGGAGGCATTAATTAGCAATTCCTTGCCTGCAGCATTTTGGGAGGGGTAGTAAAAGCAGGCAAATTTGGTAATCAAAAGACTCTGGAGAATTTGACATTCCATTCTCCCAGGGGCAGTCTCCAACTTCAGAGACTCAGATGGCTTTCATTTTCTCCATTTGACCTGATTCCTTCTTCTACACTATTTGTGATTTGATTTAGGTCTCACCTAGATAATCCAGGATCATTTCATCTCAAGATTCTTAACTTAGTTATATTAATAAAGATCCTTTTTCCAAAGAAGATCACTCACAGGTTCCAGGGATTGGGACATGGTCATATCTCTTTGGTGACACCATTCAACCACTCTAGAGCTTTTATGAATTCCCTTGGCATGAATTCTTCTGAGATGAAAAATCCCAAGTTTATAACTCTCAGTCTCTCAAAGACTTCTCAAAAATGATTCTGACAACTCCACAAATCTCAATTGGTTCCATTTTCTATCTTAATGAAATAGTGGAGATGTTTACACTGTAGAGTAATTAAAATATCATGTAAGGATCACTGTTTATTTCACTGATTTCATGTATGTTTTACACAGCTATCATTTTTTGCAGCAGTGATAATTTTTCCTTCCCAGGACTATAAGAAAGAAATGATGTTGACAATTCTCTTCCTGCTCATTGTACTCTCTTTTGATGCCACTCTGTGCTCAATAGCCCTGACACAAGGTAGGGAACAAGTCATGGTACTCAAACATGGGTTCTGGTTCACCAAGTCTTCCAGCCCTATGACCCTGGATATTCTAGTTATTGTTACCACAAGACTTAGTGGCTCAAAGGTACATTTTTACTTTGTTCAAAATTTCTGTGCCAGGAATTTGGGGAGAGATGGGACTGGATAATTCTCACTTGGAGTCCTCTTCTTCCATCGCAGTATGATGTCAACTGGAACTGAAACCGTTTGATGGCCCAACCAGGCTAGACATTCAAGGTGCCTGGCTCTGACAGTTAAAGCTGGTAGTTGAGTGGGATTTCAGTTGGGGCTGTCGTCTCGCACACCTTGCAAGGCCTTCCCACCTGGCAGTGGTAAAGTGATATAGTTTTAACATGGCACTTGGCTGGCTCTGGGTGAGAACCAGCAGCAACTGTAGGCATTCATGACTCAGCCACAGAAGTCATCTATAGCATCACTTCTCCCATATTCTGTTGAACCATGCAGTGGTGAGTCACCCAAATACAAAGGAAGGAAACATAGTCCCCTGCCACTCAATAAGAGAAGTGTCAAAGAATTTGGGGTCAATGTTTTAAAATGTTTTAAAATCACTACAAGCAATTTACACCATGTAAATCTCAGTCTCTTATCTGTAAAATGGAACTACAACATTATCTCCAAGACTTCTCTAGACCTTAGTTTATAGGCTACTTTCATTTAATTGTCTTAATTCATGTTAGTCAGCTTTGTGTTGCTGTGACAAAATACATGAAGAAAGAACTTAGAGGAGGAAAATGTTTATTTTGGCCCAGGGCTTCAGATTGTTTTAATCCCTGGTCCACTGGCTCCTTTGCTATGGGACTGTGGTAGCAGGCAGAAGGACATGGTTGAGGAAAGCTACGTAACCCAGGGCAGTTAGGAAGAAAAAGAGAAGAAAAGAGCTGAGGTCAAGATGTAGTCCCCAAGGTCTTTCCCCCAGGGACCTACTTCTTCCAACTAGGCCCCAGCTCCTGTAATGCCATCAGATTATGACTCTATAGGGATTAATCCATCGATGAGCTTAGAGATTTCATGATCCAACCCTTCCCAAAAGTCTTGCTTCTGAAAATTACTGACCTGGGAACCTTCAACACGTGAACCTTTGGGGAACATTCAGATCCAAACTGAAACATACGCTAACTTCTTTTATGCTATAAAATAGTCACATTACATAAAATTAGAGGGAAAAAACACAGGAATATGGTTGAGTTTCAATAGCCTGTCAATTCTTTATGTGTATGTTTTTAGAATTGTTTTGTATAGTTTAATTTGTGTGTGGTGGTGGTGGGTTTGAATGTATGAGTGTGGCAAACCCTCCAGCACACCATTTTTGAAATCATTTTCTCGAAGTTAAACAAGCCAGAAAGAAATTCTGAAGTCTTATTTTTAAGAGCCATTAGTTACCATTCTCACTAAATATACTACATGGAAGTCAAATTTAATATTTTAATTATCTTGCAGTGGTTATTGACCTTAAATTATAAACTCAGGTATGCAAGGACTGTCACATCTTGTTTTTCTATAAATCTATTAAATTTTGATTCTGAACCCCTATCCAGCTGGATTGGTAAGAAACCTAGCCCTTTAATTTTTTAAAAAAAATTTTAGTTGTAGATGAGCACAATACCTTTATTTTATTTATTTATTTTTATGTGGTGCTAAGGATCAAATCCAGTGTGCCTCACACTGAGCTACAACCCCAGCCCTAGTGGTTTATTCTTAGCATGACATTTCCCACAAACTCCTGAGGTTCTGCCCTTCTTTCAGGTCTCATGCAGTAAGAAAAAGGGTCAGAAAATGGGCAGTTATCAGTGAAACCCAATTCATCCTGAGATACTCATTACCATCCTTGCTGGGCCTTTTAGGCCTTCCTGTTCCCTAGTTTCTTGCCTTGTCAGGACCTTGGTATTATTCTGGGCAAGTATCACAAGTCTAAACTTGCTCCCTTGTGGGCATTATTTCCCCTTATAGCCAGCACTTCTGGGCCCTGCCTGGAAGCATCAGGTAGACACTCTAAGCTCAGAGACCACTACCACGGTGACTCCTTCAGGTCCTAGGGATTCTAGCCCTTCACCCTTTCTTTTGTCCTGGCTGGTTCTACTCCTTCTCTTTTCTCAATAGTTTTGGTAGCCTATCATTTTGAAGCTTGACTCTGTGATGGGCTGATGGATCTGGCTCCATGAGAATGTTATAGGCCAGACCATAAGGGAAATAACTAAACAGACTCTATTTTGCTCTGAGACTCCATGTTATGTAGGAAATAAGCTTCTCCCATGGGAACACCTGCCTCTGTACCCATCATTAGTTACTTAGTATGACATGTTTAACAATACAAAATGACAATTCCTATGTACAGAAAAATTGCTCTCTTTTGATTCCAATTGCTCCTGAACAATGTACCATGTGAACAGTGATTGTGTGGATGTTAGTAACCATTCTTTAGTTTGTACCTAGGTAAGGGTCATTTTGACCCACTTCTCCCTCTGTTGATGATCTCATGATGTTAGTTTGTAATTTCAAATCATGGCAACAGACACTTATGATTGATGTGATTTTTGGTATAAGAACCCCTACAACCCTATGGTTGGGGCTGTTCTCCCAATAGCCATTTTTTGGGGCATTGTGTGAAACAGTCAGCCGGCTGGCTTAATAAAGACTCTCAAATTTGGACTTCTCAGTGGTGATCGGTCTGTTCTTAAGTTGCGCCCCATAACAACTCCTTAGCAGCCAAATAAGTAGTTCACTTAATCTTTAAACCTTCCCTATAGAAGTACATATTTGCATCACATCTTTCTTGTGCTTCAAAGGAAGGCAAAATGAATCAAATGATTATTTTTCTACACTGAGTGAATGCTCACTTTCTACTACAAAAGAACACATGAGGCTTATTTATATTCATTGCATATCCCTATCCCCTAGTATAACAAAGGGAATCACACTTCCATCTGATAGTTTTCTTGAGTCTGTGTTTGACTATTGCCTAAATCTCCTGGGTTCGATGGGAGAATAGCCTCTTTCACAGCTAAAGACACTGGAGAAATGCCAAAAAGAGAACAAAATGGTGGGCTCAGCATTTATTGTTGAGATCATACAAATCCATGATCCCTTATGTTCTATACCACATCCAAAAACCAAGAAAATATAAATAAATTTTCTAGCTCATTTGCTTTCAAAGCCTGACCTGAACTGATCTGAAGTGGCTACTTATAGTCTTAATTAACACCATGATGATTTTCGGGGTAAGCTTATTAAACTGAAAAACCCTTTTAAATTTCAAAACCTTGAGCTTTGAACGTCAAGTGATAGTCTGGGGTGGGAAGGAGGTCTCTAAGTAGGAGAAGACAGGAAGCATCAGAACAAGGGTCCTGTTTCCCATGGCAAAATCTAGTTAAAATTTCCCAGTTAAGGAATTAGGATGAGGTCAGATGTCCATGACCCTGGGGACCAATATGCTACATATCTAGAAGAAGCATGCATACTAAAGTTAAGTCAGAGTTCAGAGAATACCCAGTTCTCATCAGAGTGGCTCCTTATACCATCAACCCATGGAAACAGCAGGGCCACAAAGTCAGCCAATTAGGGTATCCAGAATCCATTCAACTGAGCATCATATGTCTCTTGTGCCAAGGAGTTACAACAATAGTCTTGTATACGTTGGAACTGAGAAAATGGCGCTTAGAAGTTTGGCACTAAGACATGCTGAGCTGGAGAAACATTCTCAGAATCAAGGTTTCTCTGACTTTTCTTAAACATTCTTCCACTCTGTCTCTCCTCTTTCTTCTCTGAATTTCAGGGAGAAACTTGTTCATGAAGTTCCCTTATCTACCTAAATCCCAGAAGCACTAAAAAATTGCTTTCAAATCTCTTTAATAAAATGTTATTAGCAGGAAGATTAAACTTGTATCACGGAGAAAGAGACTAAAAACCAACATTACATACAAAGCTCAGAGGAACATTGTCCCAAGCCATTGTCTGTTCTTTGGACCCATTTCTCCCCTAGAAATCATTTATCACCCCTCTAAAATTGCCCATGACCCTCTTCCCCATTTCCCACTCTTCTAGGAAGAAGGTATTTAAGTTCTAACCATCTGGTCCTTTCTTTGAGTTTCACATTTTGTATGGCTCCTGTGACATGCATGCATTATTAAATTTGTGATGCTCTTCTCTTGTTAAATGGTCTTTTGTTATAAGGGTGTCAGCCATGACCTGTTATGATTGACATGAGAGGGATCACCTCTTTTTCTGCCCTTGTACACACCTGCATCTGGTAAAAGGCTCTCACCCATTGTAGTTTATTGTTCACAGAATGTCTGATGATCTAGGAGATTTTTCTCATACCTCATCTATTGTTAATTAACCTAAGTCAACTTTCAGGCATAATAATTAGACTCTTTAGTAGCAGTAGTTTTCAGTGGTTAGAAGCACATTAAGGATGTGGGTCTTCTGTCCTTCATTTCATCACAGACTTCAATGAAAGCAATCTTAGGTTACACACAGGCTGTTCCTGAGCCTCCAGGAAGTCCCAAGTCTCTCTTTTTGGGTGTTTCCTCACACTTGAGACAAAAGAAATAATATTCCAGGAGTCAGGGTGTGGTAACTTAATGGCTGGTCTTGGACCACCAGAATCTATTGGATGGGTACCTAGATATTGTTTCACATGCAGGCCTCAAATACTATTATGAAAGACCTAGACTTCTCTGGACTAGTTGAATCCTGTTTGCATAAAGAGAATATTTATAATATTTCTAGCCCATTCACATATTCTGAACACCAATAATTTCATCAATGAATACACATTTGTACATATATTATGATAATTACCAAAACCTCTGCTTATTGATATATAAAGGTAACTCAAATGCTGGTAGTAAGAATTTGTTTATATTCAGAAATATATTTATATATTTATATTTATGTATACATATATATATATATACACACACACAAGTATATATATATATGTGCACACACACAAGTGTAATTTTTCCCCAAATATTTTTTTAAGGAAAGAATGCAGTTTATTCTTGCTCCGTGCTTATTAAGAGTGTTATTAATTGTTGTATTTTTAGTTGTATTTTTTATTTTGAATTGGAACAGAACTGAATTTATTGGAATGCCACATCATTGTAGTTTCTATGGACTCTGTTAGTCATGGTTATGCAAATATGTCTCTGTTATTGGCACCAATGGTGCCAATGGAAAACCTGTTAATGTAGGCCATAACTTGCGGTTTTGTTTCATGAGACAGGTATTGTTAACAAAACCATTATTGTGTTAGGAAATTAAATCATTCACTTAACAGCATCATATTATGAAATTAAGTCATTCATGTGTTATAAATCCTCACAAATAGATACTAACTGTGATTTCTAATACTGAGTTTAAATTTAAACTTTGAATATTTGGAATTTTATTGGGTGATAACAGAGAGGTGACTAAGTAAATACAATCAGTTCCCACTAAGAAAATGAAATGACAATTAAAAGACAACATAAGGTTCAGAACATACTCTCCCAAAATACTGGCATTTCAGAAAACAACAGAAGCAGGAAGGCCACTGTCACCTTTCCCTCACCCTTCTCATTCTGTCATCTTAATGAACACTCCTATTGCATTTTTATTTAGAAAAGAATTGTTTTTCCAAGGACCCAATGGTTATAGCCATGTTGTAATTTGAAAAGACTGGGAAGTGTATGACCAGGGGACTAAGGTCTGGTGAGCAGAACCTCTATCTTGCTGTAACATTACACAGTGAAAATCATCACCTGGGAGGAAGTGAGGGTGAGAGAGGCAAGAGGTTAAATGCCTGCTTTTGTAAGAAACCTACTCTGGAGATCACAAACCCACTTCCATGCTAATGGCATTAATCCAAGTCTCATGGCCTGATCACCTCTTAGAGGCTCACCTCCCAACACCACATTGGGAATCGAGTTTCTAATATGTGAGCTTTGGGGGACATAATCAAATGATAACACCAATAAATATCCAATTCTATTCTCTTACAGATTCTCTATGGCATTGTTTTAAAATAATCAATTATTTATTCACTCAAGAATTCATTAAGTTATATGGTATGGGCTTAATTGAAAATTACTTAGGTTTATTGCTAATTGTAGCAGGTACACACACTGATGAATGCAAAAATTACTGGGCAAAACATATGAGGACAAATAGGATATTTACACAGCCCTAAAAATCTTTCCCAAAATGTTTATTAATTACTATTGGTGATTTTTACCAACTGTTTACAAAGTTGAGACTTCTCCCTCCAGGAAATGGAGCTTAATTCTCCTCCATTGGGGTTTGGCTTGGATTTAGTAACTCAATTCTAAGGAACAGTGAGTGAAAAACAGAAAAAGTGAAAATAATACCTTCACTGTGGAGAAACAAACCACCATCTGTACCAAGCAATCAAGTTAACCTCACCATTAATAAAACTGGACACAGGTCAGATGTCTTAGTCTATGGTGAATTTTGTCCTACTACCAAAGCAAGGAATTTCTACGTCTTCTATTCAATGCCCTGTGAATCATGAGGTTTTTTTTCCCAGTGTAGCTGGAAAATGGAGACAATATTCCAAGCCCTGTGTGAACACTGGATACTGTTTTCTAGTTTGTGTGAGGAGTTCTTATTCTAGCCACAGATAATTTCCTTTAGTCATATGTCCTGATTCCTCTATGTACCTGGTCTCTGCAGATCTCGAATCTATCTCCTTACCTCAGGGAGTCTGCTGAGTTCCATTTGGGTTCACATCCCAAAGTAACGCCCTAAAACTCACTCATTCAGTAAAGTGCAAAAATAATGTCTTCAGCTCATTGGTTTCCTAATTCTCAAAGATCACTGCCCTTCATTGCTTACTGTACAACATCTTGAAGACTCTTGTAGCATAGTTCTTTCCAGTTGTTTAGTTGTTTCATGCAGGATAGTCAATCTGGTTCCTTTTGGAATACATAGATTCCTAATGGAATAATCTAGTCCATCTTGAGTGGAATCAGAATACCGCATTTGTTATTTCATTCTATCTTTTACATCTATCATTATCACCTAATCTTTTGGTTTCTTTGTTCATTTATTTCACAGAAGACCGTTTTCTCAAGTTAATTTCTGCTTAAAGTATCTCAAGCATCAAAGTATTTTAAATGAGTGATTTATTATCAAAATACCAAAGTGTCATTGCCAGTATCTATTGTTTCCAGGGCAGGGTTGTATTGGAAAAGCATAATGAGGACACATAGAATGTGCAAATAAGTTAATGAATTGATAAAATAATGTTTCCTTTGCAAAGCTGTTGCAAAAATTAATTAAATAATATTTGGATAAGTGCCTTGCACCAGAATGTGTTTAAAATATTTTACCTCTAATTTCAAATCTTACTCTGATTTCTCTCGTTTCTTTTTTTTTTTTAATTGATTCTGTGATCAATTTATTAATCTTTTCCTCCTAATATGCTGCTTTTTATTCTCTTCCTGGTCATTTGGATATGAATTTAAAATCCCTAAGGGACCCATAGTTGCTTGAACTGGTCAAGTATGAGGTCCCACTTCACCACTGCAGTTCACTCAGGTGAGCTCTGTCACCAGGAAAGAATCTGAGACACAACTCTGGTAGAATCTAAAATGTGCTTGAATTCTGTAATCTAGAGTAACTGTTGCTGAGTTTTTCCCCACATTTTCAGGATTGAATGGCTATTCTGATGGAAAAGAGATAGTAGGATTTCAGGGACAATTACACTTCAAATTAAGGAACATTATCAGCAAAATCAAGTTCTCTGTAGGGTTCCAAGTTATCCACACATTAAGCTACTGTTCTTAATTCAGCACACTCTTCAATAAACATACATTGGAACTATTTTATTTTTATTTTTTGACAATAAAAACTAGAAGTAATCCATTTACGTAGGAATAGAACCAAGACTTTAAGACATCCAGCTATCAATCAGGCAGGCAGTATTGCAAAACGCTGAGCTCGCACGGAATTTGAGGTCAGCAGCAACAGCACATATGCCAATCATTGGTTTCTAATTACCAGGCACTTTCTAGAAGACAGCAGCTGGCACTGCTGGTGACCCAGTTTTTCTTCAGTCTTCATATGTAATTGCAATGCTTGGTTGTTGGCTTGTTTTAGTTTTCTGAATTGTATTACATCTCTTTTATTGCTCATACAAATTCTTTCACCCACTTGCCTATTAAATTAGCTCCACTCCAAATTTCCCTAATGATGACAACTTTTCTCCATTTACCAAAAATGGAAGATTTGCATCAATCTTCTCCAAATGCTTTTACTCATAAGAGTCCACACAGAACTTTTCCTTTAGAATAGTGCAATCCACACATATCACATATATTAAATTGCTGGTCTTAAAGGCATAACTCAGACATCAGCTAGTGTTCAGATCCATGACCTTGGGACCAATTCAATCTCCTTTAGAAATATAATTGTTAGGCGCTATTAACTCTCTCTTCAGCAACTGAATTTGATTGTTTAGCTTTAGCCTCTACAACATTCAATCTATTCTTTTCCAAAGGTGTAAATATGATGGTGATGTCGGATCACTGCTTTCCAGTTAAAGTCTTCTGCCTTTCTGACTTCATCTCTTGATATTGATCAAGACAGCCCCCACCCCATAATCCCCATACCTTAAAACCTGTAGTTCAGTCCCCAATATATAACTACACACACACATAAGTTAAGAGTAGGATTTTTGTCTTAAATCAATTTTGAGGTCACATTTTTTTTACAAAAATATAGACCAATACAGCTAGGGTATGCAATGCTGTAGCATAAAAATGCAGTATTAGTCACATGAGTGTTATTCCAATGGTTTAGCTAAGGATTAGAGCAGGCCCACATACCGCATAATGAGTTTATGTGTAATCTCTACGATTGGTTGACATCAGAAGATGCAAGAATTTCCACTGCAAATTTATTATACGTATACAACTACATATGAACATAGAAGCTTGCAGAGTGGAGAATTAAAAAAAAATCATCACACATACAGAGACACATACACACACTCTCTGTCTCTCACAATTTGTACACCAAATTAGGAAGTTATCTGGAAAACCAGCAAGTCCCTATAACAAAAATGTAAAACCTACCTAGATGCCGTGTAGGTTGAAATTGGGTAGCTCTGCCCTCAAGGATGTGAGGGTTATCAAAATTCATCTGCAGGTTCCACACAGCAGTCCATAGAACACTGAGCTGGGGCCACTGGTTCCAGAATGAGAAAATTATCTCCTATACACCCAAATCTCAGAGAGACCTTTGGAAGCATGGTGTTTAGGTCCTTGAATTCTTGACCTAATCATTCAACTAAAGAACTCAACTCACATGTTGATGTAGGTATGAGATGGAAGATATCTTTTGAGATTTGTCATGTGTTCTTAAAAGTCCAAGAACAGGAAGGTGAGGAAGTAATGGAATTCTCTCAAGAATCCATTGCTCATTTCTTTTCCTGCCTGGTTCACCATTAGGAAGGGACTATACCTGCAGAAAGAAAAGCTGTTTCTATTAGAGTTTCACAACCATCTCATCCCTTGTTCTCTGGTACAGCATGACCTCATAAACCTCAAAGCCTTGTAATAACATTACATATTTAGGACTCATCATTCTTACGAACTAGAGTTTCTAATATTTGTGTACTATACTATTACCATCTATGGTTGGGGTTTGAAATTCTGGTCTATTTTACATGTGAACCTGTACCAGATTGTGCTGATAAAATGTTAAAAATTCATCTATGACTTATGCTGTTTTAATGTGGATGTACTTTCTTGTGAACAAATATTTAGAAATTGAAATCATGTTTGTTCCAAGAAATTTTTTCTGAGATGAGTCTAAATTAATTTTTAAGTAGAAACATTTTTCTTCTTCTTTAGGGCATGTTTACCAACCAGAAGACTTGATTTCTCAGTTTGTAGAAAGGGTTTTAAGATTTAAAGGAATTTTTGTTTTTTAGTTCTCTAAGACGACAGATTAGTTATTTTGCATTCATCTATCTAAATGCCTCCCCAAATTAAAAAAAAAGTCATATCAAAGACAATTTAACAGACCTACCTACCAATCTCCCTTACTTCTACAATTATTTATTGAGCAATTACTAAGTGCCAAGCCCTTTCTGTGAGAGTTTATAAGGATGCAGATACTTTTAGGTAGATGAAGGACAAGCAGAGAAACTATCCCTAAGGAACAGACAATAAAGTTGAGACCTGATAGGTAAGCATACATTTTGTTAGGTGAAGGGATCAAAAGGGGAAATAGCATTTCAGGAAGAAGAAGTACTACATCCAAAAGTTTTGACATGTAGAAGGGAAACAGGGTGGGATCTAAAATAAGACTGCATTTTCTGGCCTGCAGTGTGAAGGAGGAAGCTCCACATAAATCTGAACCTTCATGGGAGTTGGAAGGATGCAGAGCCTTGGCAGCTGCTTGGAGGATTTGATCTTTATCCTGAAAATCAGAATCATTTACCTCCATATAGCTTAAGTAGGAGGATTGGACAAGATGCAAAAGCAACATATGGATGTAGCAAAGAGGCTGTTTTAGTCAGCTTTCTGTCACTGTGACAAAATACTTGAGAAAAACAATTTAAAAGGTGGAAAGAGTTATTCTGGCTCTTGATTTAGGATGTTTCAGTCCATTTCTGCTTGGCCCCATTGCTGTGGGCTTGTGGTAAGACAGAACATGGTAATGGGGAACACGTGGTGTATTAGAGCTTCTCTCTTAGTGGCTGCCAAGAAGCAGAGAGAAAGCTCAATTTTATAGCAAAGCCCTTCCTCCAAAACCCATTCAGCTAAGAATCCATGCATGGATTAATCTAATGATGAGGTCAGAGCCCTCACGATGCAACCACCTCTCAAGAGTCCCATTTGTGAATACTTAGCTTTGGAGACTAAGTTTTCAACACATGAGTTTTTTGGGAGATGCTTCAGATCCAAGCCATAACAGAGTCTACAGTCCAGGAGGAAAGCAACAGAAGCTTGACCTTTGGATGTGAAAATAGACACAGAGATGAACAGATGTATTAGAGATCTATTTTAGAGGTGAATCCAACAAAGTCCACTAATGGGTTGGAAAGTAGGGGAGAGAGGGAGACAGAAATATGAAGCACGTAGGGTTTGCCTAATTAGATAGAAAATGGTGACGTTCACTGAGGTATAAAACATGGAAAAAGGAACAGGTCTGGGGAGTGACCTCGGGTGGTGGGTAGGAAATCGTGAGTCAGTTTTGTACACGCTTGGTGTCACTGGGCCACTCAAATGGAGTTATTGATTGTTACATCTTGAATCTGGAATGTCCCACAAAGGCTTATGTGTTGATAGTTTGGTCCCCAATGTGGAAATGTTCACAGGCAAGCAGTTTTGGGAAGAGAATGGATGTGAGGATTGTGACTTCATCAATGGTTTTAGTCATTGGAAGCATTCATTCATAACTGCACTGTTGGGAGGTGGGAGAAACTGTAGGAGATGGCACCTAGTTAGAGGGATTGGGGCCTTGGGAACATGCCCTTGGGGACTATGTCTTGTTCCTATTCCTTCCTTCCTCTCTCTCTCTCTTTCCTGACACCACAAAGTGAGCAGCTTTGATCTGCCTACACCCTTTCACCATGCTATTCAGCCTCAACATAATCTCAGAAACAACAGAGCCAGTCAACCATCAACAGAAATCTCTGAACTATGAGCCAAAATAACTCTTTGCTCCTTCTAAGTTGTTTTTCTCAGCTTTTATGTCATAGCAACAAAAGCTGACTAAATGAGCCAAGTATTTCAACATATAGTCGTGGAGCTCAGGAAAGATCAGTGAAACTAAAACAATGGCCAAGTAATCAGAAATTGTTATTCTTCTCATCTTCAATGTGTTCCCTGTTAAAATTTCTTCATATTTTAACTCAAAAGCTCCATTGTATACTGCTGCCCTCCATCTGCAATGGGAAAAGCAGAAAGAAAAATTCCTGCATTCTAGTTTGAGAAAGGTGCCATGGTAGTCTGATATAATAAAGGTTCTCTGAGACCAACTTTGTTATTGGTGCTTTTTATTTGCTAAGTAACTGTGAAAGTCAGGTATAGACAGGTTGCTAGAGTTGGTCTTTCTTCCACATATATCCACCAGTAAAGTGAAATGGTAGAAAGGCTGGGCCCTGGACGAGTTGGATTTAGATTTAAATCTTACATCACCATTCAGTAGCTTGATAATCTTAGGTAATTTTTTTTAAAAATTGAGTCCTAAGTTCCCCCATTTTGTAATAATAACTCCCATCTGGTGGAGTGTGTGACAATGCATGAGACCAGTTCAAGAAGGTGGCATTGGACATGGTATATAGTAGAAACTCAGAAAGTGATAGCTCTTGTCATAATTATCCTTGGTCTCTGCATTCGAGGATCCTCAAACTTGTAGGATTTTTGTATAAGAAATGCCATATCTGCAGGACAAAAGGGTTAAGGAAAGAAGTCACTCATGCCAGTTTTGTAATTTGGCTCTGGTGCTCCACATTCCTACCCTACTCACCTCCCACCCCATGAATCTTTATTTAAGAGCCTGGGTACCGGGTTCATTTGACCAATCTTATGCCAGTAGAGAAGGAAGTAGAACAGAAGAAAGAGCTTAGAGATATCACTTTTCTCCACTTATGACTCCGTTTTAACCTGGAGTTGTCTTTGTACTGAAAGATGAGTTATTCCCAAAGAGCCAGGAAGGATGCCTCTTACTGGGTACTACTGTTACTCACCTGTGTTCTCCAGAGTCACACCATCATGAAAAGGGAAGTTCTTTCTGAATACAGTTGGATTAAGGAAATTTAATCCAATCTTTTTCAAGTTAAATTGTATAAAACAAACCTTATAGAAATTAGAACAAATCAAACCAGGTGTAATTGGTTGAAATAAATTCCCATAAGAAAATATGTTACGTTAGCTTAGATGGGTTTAAACTGAGACGAATCAAACTGGTCCTGAAGATCTAAAATTGAATATAATCATTTTCTAGTTTCACATAGGCTCTGGTGGAGTCAAGGGGATTAAAGCATTTCAAGTTCTATCAACCCATTTCAGGATGGATTAGATAAATATGAACCAGACAGATTGACTGAATTCCAAAGAGTTTTAATTGGAATCAAACTTATCAGCCTTGGTTAATTAATGAGCTATCTGGAAAAATAAAACTTTAAGAACTGGTGTCACTCCATGCTTGTGTCACAATGGTAAAGCCTATGAGTCGCCTCCATTGGCCATTCTTTATTACTGATAGGATGCTTTCCTTTATTAATAACAGAGCTGCTCATATGGATGTGGACATCAATATATCTGGTTAAAATATCAACATATCAACATCAACATATCTGGTTAAAGTGAAGGCTACATTTTTCAGTCTCCCCTGAAGAAACAGGTGTTCCCTAAAGCAAATGGTGGTGGTGGAGTTGCTTTCTGTATCTTGCTGTCTGAAATGTGGAAAATATGTCTGGAAACACAGGGATGCAAACAGGGTGCCACTCAATGATTAAATTCATCTCTAAGGACAGCAGAGCAAAAGTGTGGACTTGCTATGCCCTCTCTCTGGAGCAATCTTTCCCCAGCTACCCCATGACTCTCTCCCTCACTTCCTCAAAGTCTCCACTCACATATCAGCTCAACAGAAGCCTCACCTAACCAAATTTTCTACATAATGCACACCACCCCTCTCATTTCCACAATCCATTCCTTTACACTCTTAATTTTTCTTCAAAGAACTTACCATCACTTGGTTTGATATATATATTTATGCACTAATTGTTTGCCTTCCCTGGAATGAAAAGTTTGAGAGGAGTAAGAGCTGTTTTATTCACTGCATATCTCTAGTGCCTAAGATCATAGCCTCAAACACAGCAGGCCTACTGCTGATATTTTTAGTGAATAAATGAATAGCTGAATGGTAATCACCCTTTCATCAAATATCTGTTAGCAGTTGTTTTTCCATTGATGAAGGAATTGTCACTTCTCCGAAGAAGGCACAGCAGGAGTTGAGCTGTGGCCATGGTTTTCCACTGCTAAGGAGAAGAAAGACTACACAAGACACAAACCCACACTTCATTATAACCACTCTCTGCGTTTTATTCACAGCATTTACTAAAAAACAGACAGTTTCCTACCTATTTCCCCACTTGTTAAACTGAATTGCCAACTGAATCCAGTTCACTTCTAAAATGTATTGGTATTATCTGGTGAAGAGGAGACGAGAGGACAAGAAAGGTTAATGACATCAAGTGCACTAATATTGCTTTTTATTTCATGAAATCCAAATTATTACAAACATCTCTTTTAGGACCATTTTGTGTAGATATTAACAAAAAAGGCAAGAAGAAATGCAACACACACACACACAGCTATCATTATAGAATGTGAAGTAATTCAGAAAAAAAGATTAAAATATTCTTTGACTAAAGGATGCCTAACACACAGGAGACCCTGGGCTCAATCCCCAGCACTGTGAAAAAGAAAAAAAAAAAAAAATCCACTAAAGGAGATATTGAGAAAACATGCACACTAAAATAATGTGCAATAAAAGCAAAACAATAAACATCTACTGCTCCAAATTTAAATGGCATGAGCTAATGATAAAGTATGGGAAGGTCACTGTATGTGCTAAGTCTAATCCTTGAACACTCTTCATTCACCTTTTAATGCAGGACTTTAACTCTGCACCCACATTTTTTAATTTTGTCTACTTCTTAGTCATATGAAAGTCTGCTAGGAATCTAGGACCAGGACCGCCATCCACTTCCAGGAAAAACAGAGGAGGTGTTTCCACCAAAAGAACTCTGGTTCCCAGATTGTCAGCCCAAAATAAGTCACTTAGTAGTCTACACTGACATTTCAAAGCTTGGGAAAGGGAATGTCATACAACCCCAGATTTCATTCTGGTTAATCTTACAAGGCAGAGAACAAGACAAGGAATGGGCCCCTAAAGATAGAAGAGACCCACACAAACATGTATGACATGTTTATCCCCAGACCATGATGTGACTGATTTTAGGAAGTGAATTAGAACCATTATTCCTTGATTGAAAGATCACACTGCAAAGTGTTTACTTTTTATCTTAATCTCTAATGTAGATAAATTAGAACAGATAATGGTTAATTTTAGCTTTTGAAAAATAAACATTTAGCCTGCATAAAACATACATCTTTATAAAGTAAACATTTTGTATAGTCTTTAAAAAATAGCTTTGATGTGCTTCTGATGCCCTTTAAAAATCATACTAAAATGCCACAGTTGTATTTTTGAAAAGTGGCTCAGGAGCTTCTGGAATATTAGCTATCCTCTTACTGGCAAAATATTAGACCAAAATATTCAAGCAATAGAAGGTGTTTTCTAAACCAGTGTGTTCAGATTTTTACTATGCATCAGAATCACCTACAATGCTTGTTAAAACACAAAATACTGGGTGCTGCATCCCCCAGAATTTCTGATTCGATTGATCTGGGGTGAGGCTTGAGAATCTACATTATTAATAAGTTCCCCAGTGATGCTGATGTGGCTAGTACAGGGACCACACTCTGAGAACCCTACCTTAAACTATTAATTTATATGTTCTTTAAACAGCAATATAAGTTTAGAACACAGGATCCACATGGTATTTACTGAATTCTTTTCAAGGCTGTGTCCAGAGACAATCTTTGCATAAAAAAAAATAATAATTCCCTCCTTTATAGCAACAGTAGTGCACAGGCAGCAAGAATCCTTAATACCATTTGGTTAGCAGTTTGGTTTTGCTGGACCTGGATTCTCCCATCTCCCATCAGAAGTGTTATAATTTACTAAATGTCTCCAGATGCCCTCCCCAGGACAGGATCCATGCCTCTGGGGGACCTGAAGCCACAGCTACATGTCTCTACCCAGGAGGTCTATCTCATCAAGGAGGAAGTCCATGTCCTCACGGCTCACTTGAGGGCTGATCACCACCTGGCGGAAGAAGTTGACCTTCCCCCGGTGGGTCTGGTAGCCCAGCATGAGGCTTCCCTTCTTCATCATCCTCTCTTTTATGGCTGGGGCCACCTGCAAGGGGAGAGAAGGGAGGAGGTGAAAGACCAGAACACCAAAGCATTTCAACTGCATTTCCGTCAGCCACATGTTGGTGTGGAACCTACTCTCATGTAGGCCAATGTTGTAATAATTCATTGAGAACTCATGGCATGTGAATACTAATTCAAGTATGTTAGACTTATTATTTCACTTGGTCTTTATAATAACCCCCTGAAATAAATACTATGAATCACATTTACAGACGAGGAAACAGGCACATGGAGGTTAAATATCACAGGTCCACAGCAGTCTCACTCTAAGCCCAGCCTCAATACCTAAATCATTTTGCAATACTGCCTCATAAAAAATCAATTTCTATGTCCACAGAGGTCACAATTTCAAAGCACCAAATGTGGTATTCTTAAATTTGTCTTAAGTAAAAAGGACCCCAGTTCCTATAATTCTGGTGACCTGGGAGGCTGAGCAGGAGGATTGGAAGTTTGAGATTAGCCTCAGAAACTTAGTGAGGCCCTAAGCAACTTGTGCTTTGAAAATATCTGGTTAGGGGCTGGGGAGATAGCTCAGCTGGTAGAGTGCTTGCCTTGCAAGCCCAAGGCCCTGAGTTCGATCCCCAGTACTGCAAAAAAAAATAATAATAATAATAAATAAATAAATAAATATCTGGCTAAAGAAAATGAAAGCTTGATATTAGTCTCACATATATGAAATAGAAATGCAGTCATTTAAGTGTATTGCCAGGTGGCAATAAAATGAGAAAGTTTGTATTTTAAAGATAAAGATTTGGAGCTGACATGAGAAGTGCTGGCTCTGATAATTCAAATGCAAAAACTTTTCTAAAAGGTAATGTTTGAGGAAGTTAATCCAAGTTCAGAATTACATGGGCAAATCAATCTCTCAAAGCAGTAATGTGACCACCGAAGAGGTAGGTTGTAAAGTTTAAAATAGTGAAGTTAATTTTTGAAATACTCAGTTAAAAAAAATGAAGAATGCACCCTTATGGACTTGAAAACATACACAAAGTGTTTTCATTCGCCTTTATTTTATCTTTCATAATTGTTGAGCATGCCCTTTGTGAATATGTGGGAAGGGAACCTCATGAAATTCTGTGCTTATCTTAACAGGGACATAGAGCTCACCCAGAAGCAAGGAGTGCTTGAAGAAATAAAGCCAGGTAGAATGTGCTTTAAACACCTTAGGTGTGGGGCACAAATGTCAGCTCCCATGAGCCTTTCTCTCGTAGTGTGACCCACCCTTAACACTCTACACTTTAAAATATCTATGTTTTGTTATCTACATCTCTGAATGCAGGCCAGTCTACTTCATCTGACACTTAACACAATCCAATCTATCTTTTCCAAAGATGATGGAAAAATCAGGTGTTTAAACCTCCGGAGATATGATGTGTTGAGCTTAGCCACAGATCCTTCTCAAGGGACATTCAAGGGTAATTTAAACAGTTTTTTGTCTTCCAGACATGCTAATTTTAGAATCTAAATCTTGCAAAACATAGACTATACCACACTGACAACAACCACCACAGTCAGCAAAATCACCTTGGCATTTTAGTCAAAGATTGGCAGTTTCTTAGAATATAACAAGACATATAAAGAAAATATATGGGTGTAAAAGAAAAATAGAAAAAGAAGATGAAGTCTAAGGTCAAAATAGTGAAATAATAATTATCAGAGTCTATAATTTTCTGGAAATATGTCACACGTTTTATTTTGAGCTTTCTAGAGACTGGAAAAACAGGACTAATTAATCAACAGCCCTCATTGTCTTTACAAAACTTAGTGACAAGCATCCAATGAATATTGAAAGCTGGAAACTGGTGGGACACTCTCTACTATGCTTATCCATACCTTCTTGGAATCCATAAATGCATTATAAGTCATGATTCCTCCCTAAGATGTTTATGCAAGTATCATTTGTTATTAGACTTAGAAAATTAAAAAATGAATGTAAGCCCATGAAAGAGAGTGGTTTCCATTCTTTGGAAAGACTAGGTAGAGGAGCCATCAAATTAGAAGTAGTTAGAGACCTATAAGCCAGCAGAGTGGCTCACACCTGTAATTCCAGCAACTAGGGAGGCTAAGGCAGGAGGATCATGAGTTCAAATCCAGCCTCAGCAACTTAGCAAGGCCCTAAGCAATTCAGGAGAGACTGTCTCTAAATAAAAATAGGAAAAAAGGCTGAAGATGTGGCTCAGTGATCGAATGTCCCCTAGTTCAACCCCTGGTACCAAGAAGAAAAAAAAAAAAAAAAGAGAGAGAGAGAGAGAGAGAACTATAAAGCTATTAAAACAAAATCTTGAGCATCTGGACTGATTCTGCACTCAGATTGCTACCTAGATGTCTGAGAACTCACTTTATCTAAAGATACACAAGCTGGATATGACAGATGATTCTCAAAGGGCATGATTTATACAACTTAGAGCACACCTGCCCTCTACTCAGGAAGAGTCTTACTTGCTTTGGGAAAGCTTTGGAAATTTTCATTTGATGAAAACAACAACAACAACAACAAACAAACACAACCTTCAATAGATGGGGAAATAAATGTATACAGATATATAAGTAAAAGAATATTTAAATGTAAAATTCAAATGAGATAAAAAAATATTTAAGTTATGTATTTTGTATGCTTCACATTTTTTGGAGAATTATCTGCTTTAAGTGATTCATTCTCATAACTTCAAGTATGAGGGCTTCTGATGTACATGTGAGTGTGGGTGTATATGTGAATGTGTGCACATGTGAGCATGCGTGCTCACAGGTAATATAAACGTCTGAGGCATCATACATCCCTCTTAAAATCTCCCTGATTGGTCACAGGACAAAGAAGAATCTCAGTCCAGTTCATACTTATGACAAAAGCACATTTATTTTTAATTCAAAAGAAGTGGCCTCTGGCCTCAGGAATATAAACTGAAGCTAGTTGGAAACAATATAATAGTGCCAGTACTAATCAATATTAGGAAAACCTGGATCATATGGTCCAAATGTCTATCCAAGACAGACATAGCCTATTAATTTTAGAAACTACAGCTTGTGATTCTGTGAATTTTTTGATTCTTTGAATTTTTTAAGCCAAAATTCCCTTCATTTACATCTCCAGCATCCTCTAGTTATCCAAGGAATGATCAGCTTTGACTTATAGCCAATTTTAAATTTAAAACAGACATATTCTTGGCTTAGGCCTTATTTGCATAGTTTATTTTTGTTTATTTTCCAATACCTCTAATTTTCTCCAATATAGGGGATATTTTATGCCTTACCTTTAGAGAGCATAAGGATTTTGATTCCAGTTCATAATGTGTCTGAGGCACAAATGAAACAATTATCAAAAGGAATATGTCAGGTTTGCATTCTTTGTAAGCAAACCAGAAATATTTTTAAAAATAAGCGAAAAAGATAACAGTTAAGAGGACACTTCGGATGTTTTAATACTAAGATATTCTGAATGTTAAATTCTTGCTCATATGGAAGGCACAAAAGTGTGTTCCATGGGCAAAAGAACATGGAAGAAGAACCAAACTTTTAAGTCAAATTTTGTTACTGGCTTTTCGATATTGTAAAGACATGACTATCTATGTGATTCAGAACTAGTTAGGCAAGGGTCTGACAGTACAATAGACATTTTTATCAATGTATCCATGAACATAAGATTAATTCCTAGAGATAGTTACTGTTAGGCAAACAGGGAAGATCTCCTTTCTCTTTGAGTACTTCATGGGAAAGAAAGCTATAAGCAATCCCAAGGCTGATACTCATTGAATTGCTCTCACAAATTATTATTGCTGTAGTAGTGGTGAATTATTGTTATTTTTAACAAATAGTTTATCAATCCTTTACAATTTGCAGTGTTCTTTCACGAGTCCTATTCCCATAAATTCAAGTTAAAGCTTATCTGAAAGAAATCCATGTTTTAGGACAAAGAATATTCTCATTAACAGCCTGCTTATCACCTTTCCACTTGAAAAAAAAGTCAACCATTTTCTATTTATAAAGCTGCAGGCATAGTCCAAGACTGGGCAATGTGGATATTCCCGTTTGCTGATCACAGCAGAGAAGCAGTCCTAATCTGACAGGATGGAATATTCACAGGGGAAAGAAAATATGCACAAACTAAATGTAAGTATCCAAATATCGCCCCTAAATGGAGCATGCATAGTGGAAAGCAATTTGGCAGCAGTGAGATTGCTTTCTAGCTCTCAATTATTTTACTGCTGGTTTTCCTTGAAATTGTAAATCACTTTCTTTGCTTGTGCCTCAGTGCACCGGTCCCTGCATCTTAAGTGGAGGAAGATCCTGACATTTCTATTTGGTTGCACAGCTCCTCAATCTACACATTTCTGTAGAATTTCTGTTTTTCCCCTTTAAATTATGTTCCAGCAATGATTTAGTCATTTAAACAGAATTCTGTTGACATACTGCTGCAGCACATGATAGCATGTGATATTTAAAAGTTACTTAAACTCAAGGGGAAATAAAATAAAATGACACTCTCTCTGGCCAAGTACAGCAATTTGATAAGCAACTGACCACGAAACATCACAACCTTTGATTAAAATAAAATGGTAATATCCATAAAATGACATTTCTTTTGAAAAATATGTTACACACTCAATATTAACAAGAACATATTTTCTTTCAATGTACAAAGTATGTCTCAAACTGTGGGAAAGGACCTATTTTATTTTTTTCAATGCGTTACAGATTAAGACTTTGGTGAAACATAATAAAAATTTATTACTAGAAAAATAAAATAAAAAGACACAAAAATACAAGCCTAATTTTGCTTTTTAAGTCCAACACTAAAGCTAATTTGTGAAGTTGCCATAAAAACTCCTAAATGGTAACTCTGGGTTTCCTTGCTTTTCTTACTGATTGGTAATGTGCAGCTCATGAATCTCTGTGAGGCTGTGACCACAATTTGAAGAGTGCTGCTCTGTTTGAACTCCCTTGTCTCCTTGGGTTTGTGATTTTAGCCATGAAATTGGATGTCATTTTGCAGACTTATTTCTGCTTACTGGCATGGTCTCCATACTGTTTTGAATGGTGTTTTTGTATTCCACTATATCATTGTGCTATAATTGACCTAAATATTTCCCAATTGCCAGATCTTGGCATTCCTTCTGTTATAATGGCATTTTATTGAAACCGAGGACCCAATCATGAAACCTCTAAATAGTTCTTCAAAGTCAAGTCCAGAGATCATAATAGTAAATGGTTCAAAATATCCTAGAATGTCGGATCTCCATACAACATTTTCCCGTCAATTGCTATATGGATAAAATAGTCAAAAATTTCAGTTATAAAATATGGAGTAGAACATCACCCAGGTTGGCTAAGAAAACAAAACCAATAATTAAAGGAAGTGATCCTTTGGCAGCAAATAGGAAGGGTAAAGACTACATAAGCTTCTACTATACGCCAGGATAACAAGACTACTCAGAACCTCTAATAAACCCAAAGCAATTTATGTTTTGCTAAATCCTTCTGTAAGCCATGGGAAAATATATGTTTCTCCAACTCTAGATTTTAGGTCTGTCTTCTTGATTTCAAATTTATCACCTTACATTCCATTTCCTCCAAGGTAGTCAAAATTATTTGAGGGGTAGGAGGCTAAATTCATAGTAATTTGCAAATCCTGTGGATATTGCATGGGACAAGCAAACAGACTAATAAACTGAAGAGTGAAGTACAAAAATGGTAATGCAATTAATTTTTTTTCAAAGATTATCTTGTCCAAACCAAAAGCAGATTATCTGAAGTTTATTTCCTTTAAAGGGCCAGACAGTAAATATTTAAGGCTTTGCAAGCAAAGCAATCTCAGTGGCAAATACACAACTATGCCATTATAGTATGAAAACAGAAACAGACAAAATATAAGCCAATGAACATGGCTGTGTTCTAATAAAACTTTATTTAGAGACAATGAAATTTAATATCTTACAATTTTTACATGTCATAAAATATTATACTGCTTTGGTTATTTTGAAATCATTCAAAAATATAAAGCCCATTTCAAGTTCCAAGGTTGTGCATAAATAAATGGGACATATGGTAAATTTGACTTTGGACCATCATTTATCTTTTCTCTGGTCTTAAAAAAAAAACTATATTATGATATATAAAAACTATCCCTTCAAAGGACAAAGTACATAAGAAATAATGTTGATTAAACTCTCTGAGAAATTCTTTGATTCAGGAAACAATAAAGGTCTTCTTAACGCTTCAGCAGAACATGAAACCAGAGCTACAGATAGATGGGATTGTCACTATGGCTTTCTAGCACAATTTTTCTGGAACGATAACAAAAAATCACTTGCTTTATATATTCTTCCCAAATAATCTGGATTCCACATATCCCCCACCTCCATATTAACTTGAAGGGGGTTCTCCTGAGTAAGATATTAAAATCTCATTTATGGAAAAATATGACATGAAATGATCATACTTTATATCTGGCACCCAATGCAAAACAGTTCGTGAGGTTTAAATAACTTATTTTCCCATTAAATCACCTTACTTTTTTTTCTTTAACATTTTGGGACATCTCTGATTTTTTGAGGACAGGCAGACATGCATTGTAGGTAAAGGTAAGAACCAGAATTCAGAGCATGAATAACAAGAGCCAGAATTTAAATGGATGAATTCCAGTTCAAGAATAATATACCAAGACAATTCAAAGATCTGGGATGGAAATTCAGGTGCCTTCCTCCTTCTACGAGGGATGCAGGCCAACGCAGTATCAGTGGAGAAAGCAAACAGAAGTTACCCTTGCCTCAGTGTTCTAAGAAGACAGGGGTCACAGTCCTCACCAGTCAATCATCTGAGATAAGTTTCTAGATAATCATCTAGAAAGATGGCCCAGCTCAAGAACCCTGTTCGGCGCACATGGGAGATTAGACATGTGAGAAAGTGTGCAATTTCATTATTTGTTTACTAATTTCTCTATCTCCATAACTAAAGCACTAAGGTTGCCCTTTCATGAGTCAGTAAATTTAAAGTTACCAGAACACACACACTGGATCACAGAACTTAAAACATGGATTTACATTTCTGTTTGCCTTTTAGCTTCAATTGAAACAAAAATGTATATGCTCCAGTGGGGAAAAACAGATCTGATTGGTTTCTGATTGAAGAGCTGAGCCATGTGCCCCAAGTAAGAACTTCCTAAAGCCTAATGAATATTTATATTTTAATTAGATATTTGGGTTTCTTCTCATTGTAAATATAAAATGGGTTTTCTTTTCCTTTATACAACCCACAACATGTAGAGTTGAAATAGGTTTTCCAGCTTGCAAACTCCATGTGACCCAGGGAAGTTGGTACCAAATGAATACTTATTAAGAGAAAGCATTTCTTGATGGTCTAAACATAACATAATGCAACAGAAAAGATGTTTATTTTTGTCTTATATTAAAAGTTTTTGGATAATAAATGGAAGGTCTCACCTGATACAAAAAGAAGTCCTAGCTCACAATAAAGAAGGTATTTCTTTGTGTTTCCAAATTTGTCTGAGTAATTTGTCTCTTGCTCCAAATAAGACAACCTCCATACCAGGACTTTAGACTCCGAGTGCAGCTTGCTTTTGCCCATAACCCTGCACTGCAGAGATTTTAGTTATGCTTGATCTCATTGGTAATTTCTACCTCCACTAAGGAAGATAACAGCATTGCCAGAATGAGTGTTTGTATATCCACATTCCTTAACGGTATTTGCTACCTTTAGTTTATTTCCAGGTACCATCTAAAGCTCTCTGCTTATTTTTTTTTTTTTTTTTAAATCTTACTGATTTAAGTCTTAGGTAAAATGATCCTATATCTCTTTCACTGCATGAAGTTACATTTTTTCCTTTTGGAATGGGAAATAGACAAAATGTCTTTTGTTGAAACCACTTGATCAGTAAAAACAGAAAGCTGATTCTCCCATTTCTCTGTGTAGAAAAGATCCCACTATACATTTTAACCTTCTTGGATAATTGTTGGTCAACAAAGGATTTAGAACATTTTTCTTAAATGTTACAAATCAAAATCAAATATGTTGTTTCTCTTCCTTCCTAAATAGATATTTTGACTGTACAGCCTTACTAACAAAAGAAATAGGAATGTTTATAGCAATTTTATTCAAAACACAAATGTACTTCAACTTTAAAATGGGTATACAAACTGTAATATAGATATACAGTGGAGCAGTACTCAGTAATAAAAGGCAATAAATTACTGATAGCAATAGATGAATCTCCAATATATTATGTTCAGTCAAAGAAGACAGATTTAAAAGGATATTTATCTGCCTCCATTTATGTGACATTCTGGAAAAAGCAAACCATATTGATGGAGAACAGATAAGTGATTGTCAGGAGCATGGGGTGAGGAGAGAGGCTGCCCATAAGCTGGCAGCCCTAGGGAATTTTGCAGGTGATAGAATTGTTCCATGTAGCATTACAGAGGTGGATGTATACATACAATGGAGCTACCAATTCTATTAAAAGCTGGGCCTTTATTTTTCTTTATAATCCTCAGAGAAAAATATAATGTCTTAACAGTGGCTAACATTATGCAACTGGCAAAATTCATACAACTGTGTACCATAAAAGTTGAACTCTACCTGCATGGAAATGTTAAAATAAAAACATGAATTGACTTTAAACACAGGTGAGGTCTATGAGGACATGTAGCTACAGGACAGGTAGAGCTCCCAGCACCTCCATTTCCTTATCTCTAGGCAAGAGATGGTAACAAGAGTGCAATACCTCTCCACCTCTCTGCCTAGGACTGACTAGGGCTGGCATATGATGCTGGAAATGTGAAAAATGTGCCCAGTGAACAATAGGCTGCTCGCAGTGGAGACTGATATGCTTATATAAGAAGAACTTACAGCAGACACTCCAAGAAGGAGGTGGGATTCTGAACTGGGATGTTTTCTTCCATTTCTACCACTAATTACATGTCTCTAAGCATGTCACCTAACTTCTCTGTAGGTCAGAAAGCAAGAAGAGTGATGTCAACTTAGGTGCAAAGGATGGAGGTATTGGGACAAGGTCGCAGGAAGCTTTTCTACATCATGTAGAGTGAAATAATGAAAAGGCTTTGGGGGTCAAGAATTTGAGGGCATCTGTCACAAACCAGATAAAACATATTTAAATGTACCCACACTACATGTTAAATATAAATCCCATGCAATTATAGATTTGATTCAAGTTGTGGTTATTGGGTTCAAATAATTTCATCATGTTTCATTTTGCAGTTTTCCTTCTGTCTTTTGGAGCCATTTTGAAAAGCCAGGAGAACCTTCTATGGGTCCCTATTCCTCTGCCTCCCATGCTTACTTTGCCTGATAGGTAAACAAACTAGCTGTGTTCATACCAGAGTCACCATATAGACAATGTGCTCAGGACAGACCCAGCTTATACTTGGATTCCTGTAATTATCAATAGCATTGATGATAGGTTCCATGATTTGAACTGGCCAGACACAGATCAGTAGAATAGTTTTAGACTGACTCAGGACCCAATTCCTAAAATTCTATGTGACTTTGGGCAAATAATTAACCCTTCTAAGAATCATATTAAGAACTCAGAGATAAGTTGTCTCAAAATAAAATAATAAAATATAAACAAGAGCTGGAGATGTTGCTCAGTGGTTAAGCATCTTTGGGTTGAATTCCTGATACCAAAAAAGAATAAATGAAACTGATAATCTCTTGTAGAATTGTTAAGTGGACTAAGGAAAAAAAAGTATAGAAATATATGGAATGCAGAGTGTGGCATCTGTTAAGCACTCAATAATAGGAATTAATTTTATTTATTCCTAATATTATTTATTTCTTAAAATGAATTTATTTTTAATCATTTTATACCTATATCTGGTCTTTTATTACACTATTTCATTATTCTTTCTTGATGTGTGAGCATTTTAAAGTGTTATGAAAAACATCCCTTGTTATTTATTCTTTCTCCCCAAAACATCCAAACTATATTTAAATACTTGTAAGAGAAGTTGAGCTAGCAGTTTTAGAAATTAAATCTTGCACCTCATATATGCCACTATGACATTAATCTTCTATTCAAATTCCAAGGTTTTTTTCCAACATCAACAAAATAAATTTTCCCTTTAAAAAGTAAGATAGTCATTGATAATCTTGGCAGTTTTGCAGGTTGTGGGGGTGACTGAAATTTATTGGGGCAGGGAAGGGTTTCTACTGTATTCTAGAAATTTATATCTGTTGCATAACTTGTCAGAACACAGTAATATTTTATAAGTAAAAACACTACATCTTTGGACACATGAAAAGGCCATATCCTCAAAATTCAAGTGCTTATCTCCAGAATTATACAGTCACCTTGTGCTGTCTTGCTATTTATATTTTTTTATCAAAGGAGGGTGGAAGAACAGTATTGTTTCCCAAATGTATCTGACGATAGGAATCACCTGGATCCAGGATCCAATCAGAGCACCTGAATTTGAATTTTGATGGGCTAAACCTACTTGCCTGCTTATTTTTATGAAGTAGCTCAAGTGCTCCTTATTGTGCTGTAAGTTTGGGAAATACTGGAGAAAGATGTCCTTTAATCCGGACTTTGAGAGAGGTACTGGCGAGATGGGAGGTGAGAGAGTTGTTCTGTATGCAAACAGCAATTTTCAGAGACCAGAAAGGTGACTGGCAATCTCAGATTGCTCAAGTCATTTAAAAAAAAAAAAAAAAAAAAAAAAAAAAAAAACAATGCCAGTGACCTTCAAAGAAGTTGTTAGCCAACTTTTTGTTAATCGTAAAACCTGAGAAAGTGTTCAAAACACTTACCCATGGCCAAGGAAACAATGAGCCTCTTTGTTTTGGTCACTTGAAGAATCAATTTTCCTTTTTCATATACCTTCTGCCATTCATCACCTGTCTGACTCTTGTCTGACTCCTTAGCACAACCCTTACTCATGTCCCTGATATCTGCCCCCATAACTCAGAGGTGAAATGCATCACTATAAGTCTTTCAAGCTTAAATTATGCAAAGTTGGTAGTCTATAGCCCATGAAATCATATGTATCTAAGAAATCATTTCAGCTTGGCAGAACAGGAAGAAATAGGCTACATTTTGACTGGACATGCCTTTTTCAAATATAAAATTTTACCCTTATTTTATTCCAGAGTATATCTGAAAAATCAGACATGCACAAAATAAGAATGCCTCAATTTAAAAGAACTGCCCCAATTCATGCTCTCTCTAACACAACAGGGAAAGTCACAAATACAGAGTTTAGAATCCCAAAAAGTCTGAAGAACAGTTAGCTTCACATTTGGTGTTTACAACACAGAAATGACGATGACAGCAATTCCAATAAACCTAATGTCAGTCATATATTCAAGGCAGCTGAAATGAACAGTCATAAAAACAAACCAAACTGAACTGAAAGCTTTAGCTGAAGAATGGACACAATAAACATTTTACACACTCTATAAAGCAAAAGCTTAATACTCAGTTGTGTCCCGGCAGCCATCGGAGCTAATAGCTCCTGAGTAACTGTTGTGGGCCAAAACCCAAATTGTAGCTCATGTTGAGAGATCCCTATTTCACTCCCTAAAATGAGGAGTTACACAGCAGCATTCAGCCAAAGGTGGTATCAGTTCCCTGGGTGCATTTGGAATGAGGTGGAAACATTCTGGATTGTTGCAATGACTGTGGTCTGCTACTTGCATTTAGTGTTCCCAGTTCAAAGATATTAACCACCTCACCTCACTGGGCTTAAAATAAACCTGCCCAAAGAAGAATTATGTTACCCCAAATACCAAGAGTGCCCCTATTGAGGACCTCTTTTCGGGATCTCCATGGACTGTCGGGGTCCTTTGAGATTCTCTCATGATTTGGTAAACTTGCTTTAGACCTAAGCTGATGACTAAAAAGATAGGCCAGCAAAATAAACGAGATCCTAAAAGCTTAAAATGATCTTCATGTTGGTGCCTAGATTCATGTTGTTTAACATATTCAATGGGTATCTATCTATTGGAGAGCAAAACATGGGTATAGTCCCAGGTTATCTCTAGGTCCTACGGGTCATGGTCCAGTGTTTCTGAATACTTTATCTGGCCATTTCAGTGGGGACATGGTGTTCTCATCACAGCATGGCTGCCTACCACGATAAGAAGGTCAGATTCACAAAGTTTTCCCCACATGGGTACACACTCAAACCTCACTGCACATTCAGTGAGATGAGGAGTACCCCAAAACCGTTCCAGTGAGGGTGAAAATACTGATTACTCTTTCTATAGCTGATCTCAGGTAACTTTCTCTAAGAACCTCACTCCACTCCAATATTTGGCACTGGCGCTTTAGCATCTGGAATTCTGTCTATTGACTGATTACATGCCAACAAGCTTCCAAGGACCAATGAGACTCTTTGGGGCAAAAATGCAAAACCCCTACCTAGCAGCGCAGGTACAGATGTGGAAGGCCATCTTGGCATGGACACGCTAATAATTTTAAGGTACTAAACTTACATATTAGGCTTGGGCAAATTAGCTTCCTGAGTTATAGAATTATTGGGTTTTGAAATATATTCTACAGTTTTATAAAGCCAGAGGTGAAAAGGAAGTTATCCCCTGGTGTTATGACCTGAGGGTTGTCTGGCCACATGCAGACTGCAAAGACATTTAAATCATACCTCAATGAGATGCCTGCATCCACCAGCCTAAATCCTCTTTCCTGCTCACCCCCCTGCACCCAAACACCTACATATTCTTATTCATATATATATTATTTTCCTCTGAGTATTTGCTCCAGGAGTAAACTGAAGTCTGAATTGTCCTTTTCACTTATGTTTGTCTGATTGAACACAGCGGTGTATTATCCACTACACAGTCAACTGGACACACAGGAAGTACTCCAGCTCTCCCTATGGCTTTTCTTTGCATCTCTATTTATAAGTTGTTTTCATACAGCTCACTGCACTTCTTTATTCAGCTTCAGTGCATCTCAAAACATTCCAGGGTTTCCACCTCAGAGGCAAACCTGAACTTTTAAAGTCAAATGTTTTACGTGCCATACTTTTGCTATTGAAGCAAAGGAAGTTACATTGAGCGTATTTCAAAATAATAATTTTCTGTACTATTCATAAAAATATGAAGAAAATGTTTTCCTTAAAACCTTCATAAGTCTTCATAGAAGAGTCTTACAATTAATCTTATGAATATTAATCAATAGATGTTAACAGCAATCCCATTTACTTAAGTAATGAAATGCTTTAGGTTTGCCTGTTTTGAGAAAAGTAATGAAAGTGAATTCTTACAGAACTCACTTCACACTCTTTAACCCAGTGCTTACGATTTCAAATGGCTCTTTCCTCTAAGTCACAGCAGTCCCATTGCATTCTGGGGGCTCCAGGCTAAAGAGGGGTACAAAAGAGCTGCCACAAAGGGCAAAAAGGAGACAAAGCAGACAGGAGCCTTCTTTGCCCAAAACAAACTCCAAGCTCTACTTTACCTGCTTTGTGTATATTGAAGTTCTGTGTAAGATTTTGTTTGGCATGAAGGGCTTTAGTATTTAAAATGACAAAGTATGAATTAGAATGGCAATGTATTATTTTTTAAAATTTTCATTGCAGAATATCTGAAAAAGTAGCCCTCAAGATGTTATCAAATGGAATTCTTCCTACATGCCAATCTAAGGAGGAGGTGGGTCTTGGAGTCTGGAATTCTTTTCCAAGGAAAGAAAATTTCAGACCAATATCCTTAATGAACATCGACGCAAAAATTCTCAACAAAATTTTAGCAAATCGCATACAAAAACATATTAAAAAGATAGTGCACCATGATCAAGTGGGTTTCATCCCAGGCATGCAAGGTTGGTTCAACATCAGGAAATCAATAAACGTAATTCACCATATTAATAGACTTAAAGTCAAGAATCACATGATTATTTCAATAGATGCAGAAAAAGCATTTGATAAAATACAGCACCCCTTCATGCTCAAAACACTAGAAAAAATAGGGATAGTGGGAACATTCCTTAACATCGTAAAGGCCATTTATGCTAAGCCCATGGCTAATATCATTCTAAATAGTGAAAAACTGAAAGCATTCCCCCTAAAAACTGGAACAAGGCAGGGATGCCCTCTTTCACCACTTCTATTCAACAGCGTTCTTGAGACTCTGGCCAGAGCAATTAGACAAACCAAAGAAATTAAAGGGATATGAATTGGAAAAGAAGAACTCAAACTATCCCTGTTCGCTGATGACATGATTATATATTTAGAGGAACCTGGAAATTCCACCAGAAAACTCTTAGAACTCATAAGTGAATTCAGTAAAGTAGCAGGTTACAAGATCAATGCTCATAAATCCAATGCATTTTTATACATAAGTGATGAATCTTCAGAAAGAGAAATTAGGAAAACTACCCCATTCACAATAGCCTCGAAAAAAATAAAATACTTGGGAATCAATCTCACAAAAGAGGTGAAAGACCTCTACAATGAGAACTATACAACACTAAAGAAAGAAATTAAAGAACACCTTAGAAGATGGAAAGATCTTCCATGTTCTTGGATAGGAAGAATTAATATTGTCAAAATGGCCATACTACCTAAAGTGCTATACAAATTCAATGCAATTCCAATTAAAATCCCAATGACGTACCTTACAGAAATAGAGCAAGCAATTATGAAATTCATCTGGAAGAATAAGAAACCCAGAATAGCTAAAGCAATCCTTAGCAGGAAGAGTGAAACAGGGGGTATTGCAATACCAGATCTTCAACTCTACTACAAAGCAATAGTAACAAAATCGGCATGGTATTGGTACCAAATAGAAAGGTAGATCAATGGTACAGAATAGAGGACATGGACACAAACCCAAATAAATACAATTTTCTCATACTAGACAAAGGGGCCAAAAATATGCAATGGAGAAAAGATAGCCTCTTCAACAAATGGTGCTGGGAGAATTGGAAATCCATATGCAACAGAATGAAACTAAACCCATATCTCTCACCATGCACGAAACTAAACTCAAAATGGATTAAGGACCTCGGAATCAGACCAGAGACCCTGCAGATTATAGAAGAAAAAGTAGGTCCAAATCTTCACCTTGTTGGTCTAGGATCAGACTTCCTTAACAGGACTCCCATAGCACAAGAAATAAAAGCTAGAATCAACCACTGGGATAGATTCAAACTAAAAAGCTTTCTCTCAGCAAAGGAAACTATCAGCAATGCGAAGAAAGAGCCTACAGAGTGGGAGAAATCTTTGCCAATCATACTTCAGATAGAGCACTAATCTCCAGAATCTATAAAGAACTCAAAAAACTCTACTCCAAGAATTCAAATAATCCAGTCGACAAATGGGCTAAGGAAATGAATAGACACTTCACAGAAGAAGATCTACAAGCAATCAACAAACATATGGAAAAATGTTCAACATCTCTAGTAATAAGAGAAATGCAAATCAAAACCACCCTTAGATTCCATCTCACCCCAATTAGAATGGCGATTATCAAGAATACGAGCAACAACTGGTGTTGGCGAGGATGTGGGGAGAAAGGTACACTCATACATTGCTGGTGGAGCTGCAAATTAGTGCAGCCACTCTGGAAAGCAGTGTGGAGATTCCTTAGAAAACTTGGAATGGACCCTCCATTTGACCCAGCTATCCCACTCCTTGGCCTATACCCAAAGGACTTAAAATCAGCATACTACAGAGATACAGCCACATCAATGTTCATAGCTGCTCAATTCACAATAGCCAGACTGTGGAACCAACCTAGATGCCCTTCAATTGATGAGTGGATAAAGAAACTGTGGTATATATATACAATGGAATATTACTCAGCCATAAAGAATGATAAAATTATGGCATTTGCAGGCAAATGGATGAAATTGGAGAATATCATGCTAAGTGAGATAAGCCAATCTCAAAAAGCCAAAGGACAAATGATATCGCTAATAAGTGGAGGATGACACATAATGGGGGGGAGGGAAGGGTTAGTGTTAGGGTTAGAGTTAGGGTTAGGGAGGAGGGCAAGTATGGAGGAAGGAAGTACTGTATAGAGGGTAAAGAGGGGTGGGAGGGGTGGGGGGAAGGGAAAAAATAACAGAATGAATCAAACAACATTACTCTATGTAAATTTATGAATACACAAATGGTATGCCTTTATGCCATGTACAAGCAGAGAAACAACATGTATCCCATTTGTTTACAATAAAAAAAAAAAAAATTGGAGAAGATGTTGAGAAAGATCACAGAGAACCATTCTGCTTTGCTAAAAGCAAGATTCTTTTGCTTGAGAGTCATGTTCCAGTAGAGCAATGAAAACAACAAATGACTTTCACAATATTAAACCCCCAAGTGTGTTCTTAGTGCAATTACATAACAAAGCATTATCACCTGCCAAAGGACTTTTTGCTTCTCACAAGTAGTCTCCATTTGATTCCTGCTCTCTTACTTTCCCTCATGCTTCAGCAGGGTTTCAAGCTATGCACTGGCCATTTGAATGTCTCTCTTTTTGTTAAATACCTGTTCATGGCCTTTACCCATTTCTGTTTTGAATGATTAATTTTTTCCTACTGATTTAGAATACTATCAAGAACATCAACTCGCTCTCTGCTTTACATGTTATAAGTTACTATCTGCTGTTATCTTTGTTTTATACATGTTTTATTTCATGTATAGTTTTAATATTGATGTATTCAAGCCTATAAATTACATCAATTACGTGTGTGTGTGTGTGTGTGTGTCTGTATAGAATGAATATACATATAATCCCATATAATCCAATGAATTCCAACATTGGTTTTATACATTCGTACCCTCACCAAAGATTAAATAAATGGTTGTTCTTTTCTGATTTGATTTGGATACACACTTTAAATTTGTACCTTGCATAAATTAGAGGTATGACCAATACCCCACATTTAACCAGTGGTCTCACACCACTGATGGAATAAGGTTGCCTTTTCCCAGTGAATACTGGGAACATATGTTATTCCTATAAATACTCAGACCTGAGCTTTCTATTCTGTAGGATTAATCTATTTCCTGACTAACCCAAGCTATTTTACAATTTTATAATGCTAAATTGCATGTCAAGAGAACTCCTTTTAGTATTCCTTCCCAAAACATTCTTGCTATCATCAACCTTGTCTCCTACATGATCTCTGGAAACCCTTTGGACAAGTTTAAAATAAATTATCTCTTTAATATGACTAGAGCTATATTAAGTTCATATATTAATTAGGGAACATTAATCTTTTAAAATTATGTGTTTTTCCATTTCTAAGTGTGGTAGATGTTTTTAAAATATGACTGAAAATCCTTTGGCACTCCTCTCAAAGGAATTTCTTGAATGGGACAGTGTTTGTGACAGGCTAGTTACCAGTAGTGTGCAGTGGAAGTGCTGCTATGTGGCCTCCCAGGAGAGGCCAGGAGAGACAGATCAATATTCATCTTGTCCTCAGGGACACTGGCTTATCCCAAGCCCTGCTCCCCTGCTTCCATCATGCTCTGAGGAATCCCAGGCCACACAGAGAGGTCTCATGGAGGTGCTCTAGTTGACAGCCCCAAGTGAGCTCCAGGCAAGGGCCAGCATCAACTATCAAACCTGTGAGTGAGGAGGCTTCCAGAATATTCTAGCCCTAGACATTGAATCATTCTTGGCTATTTTAGTCTTCCCAGATGAGGCTCCAGACATCCAATTCCCTCTGTGCTCTTTCTGAATTCCTGACTCACAGAATCCTTGAGCATAATAAAATGGCTGTTAAAAGGTGCTACATCTGGAGTAATTTATAAGATAGAAATTGTTATTATTACAGTAAGGATTGTTTTGGACTTAAAGTTTTATAGTTTTCTTCTATAAGTACTGTTCTTTATTGCAGCTATCTCTTATCATTATTTAATGTATTTTTGTTTTTATGGTGATGACGTAATTCTGACTGAAGAGCTGCCTTCTGATTTTCCTAGCTCCTGTTTTCTCACTCCTTACATAAAAGAAAAGAAGAAATTTAAAAAAAAAAACAAACTCTTTTTAGATATTCATATTTGTGCATCTATCAAAGTGAATTCATGAAAATCTTTTTATTTAATGCCCTTAAGTTTTATAGATATATAATCACACAGTCTAAAGTGAATACATTTTAGTCTTTTCTTTTAAAATATTTTAAAGTTCATGTCTTTTCTGGTCTTGATATTGTCCAGAACTTCCAGAACAATATTAACTGCTAGTGGCGAGGGGGGCAGATGTTATTAATTTGTTATTGAGTTTAACGGGGGAAGCTTTCCACGTTCAGTATATATAATCTAATGCGTCATACAAAGGAAACAAAGAATACCACTCACTGTGAGATAACCTTAAGCCTTCCTATTAATCTTGAAGGTCATTTAACATGTGTATTTTAGGAAATTTTTAAAGTTTTCTTCCCCTTCATCTATTTAAGTGGGAGAAATAACTTCAGATTATGTTTTTTTATTTGCTTGTACAGAGACAGGTAGAAAATGATGAAATTGCTTTTTGAGGCCTGCTGTTGCTTAGCTTCTGAAATAATGGAGTTCTGCTGAATGGAGCACTAGAAATGGAACCTGCATGCGATACTGTGTGCTACGCTGGCTGGCTAATCCCTCTCCTCAGACAGTATTTCTGAGTCCAAAAACGCTACATAAATTTTTCAACCTGTGTGAGTGGATTATTGTATGGCTCCCTGAAATAATCCTCTCATCTTTTAACACAGTTTTGACCCAGTTTGGGAACATATCTTTTTAATATCTTGTTCTACTTCAATGACCTCCAGGCAGAATAGCCAGAAATATCCCCGTTTAATAGGCAACTTTCATCTTCCGGCTCACAAAGGGGTCGGCTTTCTTTAAAAAGGAAATTGAAATTTATATCACAAGACAGCTTTTTAAGTGATTTTACTTTCTATTTTATCACCTCAGCAAATAGAAAGCAGAGATGTGGAATAACTGAAGTGCCTCAGAATAGTGTGTGCCTATTGATGGAAGTAAATCCAAAGCTGTTGGCTAGACCAGCATTTACCTCAGCATTGATTATTTGTCAAGTTATAGGCACTCACCCCAGAAAGAAAAATGGAAACGTGTGGAAGATGAGGTAAGGCTGAGTTGCTAGAATAAAACAGCCATGACCCACCCAGAAGAGGATTGGAATAGTGAGGTTCTCACTGAAAGTAATATCTGAATGTTAAAGTGGATGGTCAAGAGGATGTATGCTGGTCTACTTGGCAACTAGGGGGCCGATTGTGATGGCCTGGGGTACATTTTGTTATTGTTCTCTGTTTGTTATTCAAATGTCCTTGCTACAAGCATATGTATTCTTGCTCATACACTGCTGTATTGGTCAGCTTTGTGCTGCCATGACCGAAATACTTAACAAGAACAAGTTAGAGGAGGAAAAGTTTATCTGGGCTATGATTTCAGAAGTTCAGACTATGGTTGTCCAGCTTCATTGCTCTGGGCCTAAGGTGAAGCAAAACATCATGGCGGAAAGACATGGTGGAGGAAAGCTGCTCAGCTCAAGGCAGCCAGGAGGCAGAGAAAGCGTGAGAAGTCAGGGACTGAGACAGTCCCCAAAAGTATGCCCCCCGTGACCTACTTTCTCTGGTCACACCCACCTACCTATAGTTACCACCTAGCAGTCCACTCAAATTATTAATCCATCAATTGAATCAATTCACTGATGAGGTTATGGCTCTCAGAATCCACTTTTTACCTCTGAATATTGTTCTATCACCTAACAAAGTCAAATTGATGGTGTCTGCCATCATGAATGTGGTTGAGTACTACCCATAGATACCAATGTGTAGCACAGAGACTGAAAACATTTGACTGTAATGAACCAGACAGCACATATTTAGGCTTTTCAGTTCATACAATCTCTTACAGGAGCCATGCTAATCAAAACCACACATAGGTCATAGGAAACACATGAGCACTGCTATGTACTAATTAAACTTCCTTTACAAAAACAGGCTACAATAGCATAAGAAAATGTTAAAAAAAAAAAAAACCTACAAAAACAAGCCTAATATAGAAAGTTCTACAATTGTTTTAACATTAAAACTATCTAGTATGACTAAAATAAAGGATGTCCTTGATTTTCCCACACATAAAAGTAAGATAGTAAAAGCTACTTCATAAAGTTTTTGTAGGAATTAAGATTAAATATAAAGTACCAGTACATGCTCAATGAATTTCAATTCCCTTCATCTTTCTTTGTCCTACTACACATCTTTCTTTGTCCTACTCCTCCTTCAGGGTGAAGTCTCAATGAAGACCTAGTTAATGCATGTCAAGTTAATGAATGAGGTCAAGTAAAGAGGTCAAGCAGAGAATTCTTTAAGTCAACATTTGCTGAGCAGTTGATTTGATAAGACAAACTTATGGTAATGAAGAACAAATATTAATGTATATCATAATTTACATGTCAATTAATTAGATCCCTAATTATATTGACCTGACATGGAAATGCTTTATTTTTAATGCAGAGAAATTTAGAATGACAGAAAATAATTATCTGTGTCCCATGCCAACTTATGAAATTTCTAAAGTCTTGCATTAAAGTTCTCCCCTGTACAAAGGATAGAAAATAAAAGCCTGTGCTATCTGCTGTATTAAGAGACTACTGAACTAAATGAATGTCAGTTTTGTGATTTATTGAACTCAGACTGAGAGGTTAAAGTTTCTTTCAAAAAGCAATGAATCTTAATATGTTGCTTTACGTTCTGTTAAATGTCTTCTCTTATAAATAATTATAAGGGTCCCACATGCTCAGGAGCTATGCTAGTCAAGCTTTCTGGTACTTTGATAAAATGCCTGAGATAATAACTTAAAAGGAGAAAAGTTTTATTTCAGTTAATGATATTAGAGATTTCTGTCCATGTTGCTTGGCTCTGTTACTTTGGTTCTGGGGAGGTACAGTACATCATGGTAGGAGTACTTAGTACAGGGGGCCTATTCACCTCATGGTGGCTGGAAGCAGAGAAAGAGAAAAGGATAGGGTCCCAGATGCCCTTAATATTCCCTTCAAGGCAATGCCCCCAGTGACCCAAGTTCCTCCAACAAGGTCTCACCTCTTAAAGTTTCTATCACCTTCCAGGAGTGTATGCACTGGAGACCAAGCTTTGGATATGGGCCTTTGGGGGGAGATTTTAGATCCAAACTATAGCCGGAGCCCATTGCCCATACCTACCATCTTTGGCACATGGATTATAGTGACATGGGTTGATATAACCACATTTTTTCTCTGAAAATATAAATTCCTCTAAAGAAAAGTATATTTATTTTTCCAATATGTTTTTTGCTTGATTTAACATGTTAAATCTGTCATTCTTAGGTCTCCTCTTGGAATTCATCCTATCCTAAAATACTATAATCCCCTACCTGATTCTTTCCATTTCCTCTGTGGCCAGAGTAATGATCAATAGAATTATCAACCTCACAGCGTCTTTTCTCCCCACAAGAGGGGAAACAGGACATGTGTTGAATCTCACAGTGACCACGGAAGGCACCCACATGGGCATGAACATCTCTCCTCAGAAATGGTGTCAAGAGCAAGGTAGAATACTCTTCTGTAAAATTTGGGTGTGAGCTTGAGAGATTCCACTTTATTCACCGTAGTGTAAGTGAAATTCCTCTGAGGTGACAGTCTTGTGTGCTTGAATGAACATATGGGAAAGGGTGTATAGAACTGGGAAATGACCTAATACTCTTACCATTAATATTTTCATGGGGGCATGAACATAGCACCAGGACTTATCTCATTGGGCAATAAAGTGACAGGTGGGCAAACACTTCTTATGAGATGTTTCCTTCTGTTTCAACTTTGTACTTTTCCCTTCTAACCCTGGTGCATCAGACTTCTTATACTTAGGAATGCCAACACATAAAAAAGTGGCATAGGCGTTGGAGATACAAGAAAAAAACTGCCATTAAAATAATTGAAAAAAGTAAAAGAACTGGATCTACCATATGTACAAAACCATTTTCTAATAAATTCAATATCATTGTTTTGTGAGTCTTGGGGGCCAGCAATACAGGGGAATGAAATGGAACAGTTTGCATGTAAGCATTAAAGGACAGAAGAGTACTGAACAATTCCTCAGTGAAGGAATGCAATTTAGGCTAAGAGTTTTCCATGCTTTATCCTCACAAGCACTTTTTGTACCATGTTATATAAGGATGTCTCTACAGCTTGGTGCTTTTCAGGATCCTATGATTTTCTTTTTGCCCCTCAAATGATTTTTCATCATCACAGGCCTGAACTAAATGACTTGCACGTGAAGCACATCATCAGCTGAATTAGAATCAGGCGCCGTCCTGTTTATGAAGACAGCCAAAGGATCATCAGGCTAATAAGCAAGTCATTATTTCCTCCCGGGGAATTTTTGCGTCCAACTCCAATTGTCTGAAAGTTCCTTCTATAGAGCTGCCTCCAGACCTCAAATGCACCATGAAAAAAAATTCAATCTCCTTGACTATTGACAATAATGAATCAACTGCATATATATCTGTCAAAATGATGGTGTTTGACTATGTGAGTAAGAGAACAGGAGGAGAAGAGAAAGTGAGAGAAATGTGGACTTAAATTGAGTCTGAAACCACACATACTTAGTAATTCTGGTAAAGGATAAATTCACATCAACTCATACATCTCTTTGGACACTTGCACAAAATCCTCAAATCCAATTTCTTTTGAAAAGACAGTGTTCAATAAATTTTCTCAACCAAATGAATTTTTTCAGTATTAAAAGAAACATTCAATTATCATTTACTTTGGAATGAAGACTCCAGGCATGATCATATCCAGGGGAATGTGAACCAAAGATTAAAATATGAGTGCAAGGTTTTTCCTTTTTCCCTGATTTATCCTATTTCGTAAATAATTTTCTATTTATTACACATCAGCCCACTGCACTCTGCAAACCTGATTCTAGTTCCTGTTAGGATTGTGGCCTGTGGTTTGACTGTCTTCACCAGGGAGTTAAAATGAATTTGTTCCTGATGTTCACCACCAGCTAGATGACTGGGGCCACTAATGATGGGTCTAGCAAAGCTTCCTCACAATCACGCAGAATCATTCCATGGCTTAAAAGAGCTTCCTGCCAGCATCACCCCCCAAATGTTTACAAATATGACCTCCGAAAAAAGTTCAACAACGTACAGACCTAATTACTCATCAGACAGTGGTGAAAGGTCCAGTCATTCTTGAAACCAGAGGAGGGAAGTTAAGTCGATTACAGAGGGTTTGTGTATTCCCACCTTTCTCCTGGACCCAAGCAATGAGATAGGGACTATGGATTGATTTGGAACACCATCTAGTGAAGGATTTGAGGAAGTGCACGAGCAAAGAAAGAAATCCCAAGCCAAATCCTGATTCATCTGGTTTAATGCTTCCCTTTAGACAATTTTAAATGGTTCTGAAAAGAATGAATTTTTAAGTTAAGGGAAAGTAAAATAGAATGATAGTGTGGGCACTTCAGTGTAGACCAGAGTCAGCTAGATTATCCCACCTGCCTCTTGGGATGGAATGGTCAGCTTTGTCTCTTAGCACTTTCCCATTGACTACAGGAAGAATGAAGTCAGCACAATCAATCCTCCTACCAGAAAGTCTGCCTCTGGGACTGGCACCCAAGGGTTTGAGATGAATGATGCTTGGGCACCAGATTTTTAAACATGCATCTACTAGCCATGGTGTTTTTCAGTTAAACAGTATCATGTAAGAGACTTTAACCATCAAAAATTTAAAAATTTGCTAGAACTCAATAGTTTTTATCACCAGAAAGTCAGTACCAACAGTACCTATTTCACAGCATGCTGCACACAAAAAGCACTCAATATATATAACATCGCTCAATAACTAGAGGTGGCAGCTAGAATTTTTAACCTGGGAAGAGAGCTGAATATAATTCAACATTACATTTTGAATTCTTCTATATAAAACTATGTTCCCAACTTATTTATTTATTTTTTGAACTTCTCAACCTCACATTTCAAAGTCATATCCCTTGGGACATTGATCTGTGTGTGCTTAATGTTGAATAGATGTTATACAATTGCCTCTAAACTTCCCACAAGTGGAAGGAAAAGTCAAAGCAAAATAACAGCCAAACCCCAACCTCAGTACTGTGGTACTTTTACTAGAATTAACTAGTAAAAATTTTGCCTTCATGCATCTTTTCCTGATTTTCAGTAAACCTCTCCTCACTACTCCTGATTGGAAGCTTGCTTTGTCATTTGTAGAGACTGCTCTGCAGTTGCATAGTCACCCTGCTATGTTGACATGGCATCTAGTCTCTATGAATAACTGATTTCAGCTCATCTTCAGTGGAAGGAAATGCTATACTTGCATTGTTTATGTTGCTAGATTTTCCTTTTTTAGGTCAATCAAGAAAAACTTCACCAATTCTCAAAATCTCAGAGGTCACTGGGAGGACAGCCATGGCCTATCACACTCTTGGTCTTCTTGCTATAATCTGAAGACTGACCATAATGGTGAACATAACTCTAGCTTCCTCCTCCCAACCAATGGCTAATTAGCCATCATTGTCCCTAACCCAGTAATGCACAGGCCTACTTTTAGCAACAAGTGAGCATATCTTCAAGAAGCCAACACTTAAGACTAATTGGACCCACGTAGTGAATGAGGAGTTTTCAAACATCTCACCCATTCTCTCCAAATATCTCTCTGTGGTCCTTTAGTACGGCAGGAAGATGTTTGCCTGGCAATAAATTCTCAATCTGCTAGACAACACCTGAGAAGCACCTCAAGGCAGGCCGTGCCTCTATTTAATGGTTTAGAATTCCACAGTCCTTACTATTTGTTCTACCTCAGCACCCAACAAGGCAAGCCATTGAGACACCCCAATATGAAGTGCTTAGAAGTTGCACATCATTGCTCAAAGAGTGAGGGATACCTGCAAACAACTATGATATGAAATTAAATGGGTTAGAAATCATGAAAGAAGAATAAAGTGTGATGGAGATCCAGGACATGGTATTCTATAACCAATGATCAGGTGTAATGGAAGAGAGTGCTTTGGGCAGTAAATTTTGTATTGAGAAGGGGCAGGAGATTTTGCTGGCACTCAATCTTGTTTGCTTTATAGGTAATAGGTTATTTTTTGAGGTTAAAATACAGGAATTTGCAAGTAACTCCTACTCCCCTTCTTCCTTTTTCAAGCAAGTTAGAAAATATTGAGATGATCCCCACATAATGTCACTCCCAGTCCTGCTTTGACATGTTTTTGAGAATGGAAGAGCAGGGGTTAAACTTACAGAAGTACATAACTAGAGATGCTGGTTTGTTCAGGGGAGTCCTGATTGATGAGGGTTGTTCTGCTCTCACAATGTACAGCATCTCCTTCACTTTTGCAAGTGTCCTGAGTTGGGCAATACACTCTCTAATCATCAGATACATATACACAGTCTGGGTCTTATGAACAGTGCAAAAGGGCATAAGTGGCTCAAGTGGGCATGGTGCATTGTTAGCTTCCTCTGGCACTGCTGTCACTGCCAGCCTTCCTCTGCTTAGGTTCCAAAAATACTGGGTCTACTGAGATGCCCAAACAATATTCCGAAGGTGAGGCCATATGAAATGCCATTGTCCATCAAGAGAGTATCGACTGATGTTTTCAAATGATAGAAACATCTCCTGAATAAAAACTCCCATCTCTCCTTTCTTCCTTGCAGCCAATCTTTCAACAGGATTGCTACAACTAATCACTAATACTGGCAACACACACATACATACACAACACAAAATATACACATTCATATATGTAATTCATACTGTGTTCTAATATTACTTGATTTAAATTCATATCTTCTTCAAATTAGTTTATTTTTAGCCTCACTCAAAGATTACTACTTCATTTGCCTGACTTAGAGAGCTCTTTATTTAGTGAATATTAGGTCCTGGTAGAGCCTGTAATCAATTGAGCATTATGTATTTTACCTTTCTTTGGAAGACACAGGACATTAAACCACAAGGGCAACCTTTATAGCAAATGTAAGGGAAGCGTGTTTTGAGAAAGAAGGACTATTTCATTGGCAAACTTAATATATCGAGTAGAAGCGAAAAAAAGCCCTCTGAATTGAATGGAGATATCTTGGAATATTATCTAACATGAAATGTTCAAGAAATGATCCGAGAGATTGTCTACACACACTTCCCACCCCACATATTACTTTTTTGCTAAAGATCTGTTCCATAGACAAGGAGATAGTTGCTAATGAGAAACTTGGTTAGATTTCTGTTGTGCTGGCGCCCCCCAATGGTCTTACCATTTCCCTGCTCATGGTTTTCAGGAGAAGAAAGACCCTTGGAAAGTTTTGCACAGGTTTGTGTCCTTGACTAGACACAGCAGTAGGACTAAATGGCAAAGTTAAATCTAACTTCCTTCATCCACCTCCCCAACCAATCTTGTTCCCTCTCTGCCTAACAAGTGAATGGCAAAGGGTAATGAGGCCAAAAAATAAAATAAAATAAAGGCTTGCTGATAGGTGTCTGAATAAGATAGGACGAGATTCTGAAATTAAACCCAGCAGGCAGAACACTTCCAAAGGCCGCCCAGGCCCATCTGCTGAAACCTATCTCATTAAAGCCCTGTTGTGGTTTCTCATTCCACACACAAAGAAGCACCTGACTGAGTACTTCACTGAGAAACTTGAGCAGAAGATGCAGCGCTGATGGGGCACTGTTCGTCAGTTTTGCTCAGATGGTTTCAGGGTTATTACCAACAGATTTCTCTGCTTTTAAATTTAAGGGAGGCCAGATTCACAAACCCAGTACCAACACCGGCTGGCATGAAAGGAAGCTTCACTTCCATTTCAGACTCTGCCGGGCCTAACTCTGCCTCTGACAGTTGTAAGGTACAGTTTAAGCACAAAGCCTATTTAAGTAGTGCCCTTTGCATGGAGGTATTGAAACGGATAGTGAAAGGAACCACAGCTTGTGCCACAGCCAATCTCAGCTTTTAGATAGTGCCCTGCATATCTCGCAGTTATAACAGTTACATCTATGATTACCCTAGATGTAAGGATGACATGGGACACTGTTCGCTTGTTTAAAGCACCAGGACCACTTGGACACCCAGTCTCAAGGAGTCAGAAGTGATGGCTTCCATGTCCTTTCTCTCTTGACCTTTAAACATCTGATGGTTATAAGAAAATGGTCCTGGGAGCAGAGTCCACAGCAGGAGGACAGAAGCAGAAGGAGCAGAGTCAATGCTGCAGAGAAACCCCGTCTATAAGTTCCTTAGTTCATACTTAGTCTCAGAGTCCAAAGAGTGGTCAACATTTGAGAAATGTTGATGATGTGTTGAAACAATTTGGACTACTGGAAGACACTAATGTGTTTGTTCTATTGAAGTGAAAAGGACAATTGCTTCTCAAAATCTTAAAAAAAAAAAAAAAAAAAAAAAAAAAAAAAAAAAAAAAAAAAAAAAAACCAACTCTCAAACCCGGGTGGATGGAAGTCAAACCAGTGGATGGAAGTCAGACCAGTGTGACAACACACTGGTGGGACTGGTGGGACTCCTGGATTTGGTGGAAAACAGAATGATCACCCTCACCAACTTCAATCTGCTTTGAACATTCCATCACCTGTACAGATTGAAGTATTAAATTTTAAGCCTAATCAGATCCCTAAAGGAGAGTCATGATAGGTATCTTTTAAATCAACTTCTCTTTAAAAACAGAATATTTTCACTGTCAATAAACAAATGCAATGTTTTCTCATTCTGGTGAGAGTGATTTACTGCCACTGTGACTTCAGTCTTCTAGGTAACCTTGTGAAATATTAACCACACTCTAAAGACCCCACCCATGACTGCCTGCAAGTGGAAAGAAATTGCCTTCAATTATATGAACGAAGACAGTTCCAATTTATATTACAGGTTCCATACATAACAGCATTTTTTCCTCTGACATTTATTCCTTTAACTTAGAAATCCTTCCTCGAAAGATGTATTTTGAATCCTAGTTCCAAAAACATCTTTATAAATATCAATGACAGCTTTGTGTATAATACGTATTTGGCCTATTTATCTTCATAATTGGGATTTTTGCTTATTTTTATATTAATATATTATTCATTTTTATTTTTAGGGAAAACAGAATATAATTCCCATGTTAATCAGTTTTCTGTCACTGTGAAAAAATAACCTGAGAAAATCAACTTGGAGGAGGAAAGATTTATTTTGGCTCATGGTTTTAAATGTTTCAGTCCATGGGAACTTGACTCCATTGATTGTAGGCCTGTGTTGAAGGAGAACATCATGGTGGAAGGGCATGGTGAAATAGAGCTTTTATATCATGGCAGTGAGGAAGCAGGGAAGAGGGCAGGGACAAGATATAAACCCCAAGGGTATGCCTACAAGGACTCACTCCCTCCCTTCAACTAGGTCCTGCTCTCCTACAGTATCCACCACCTCCCAATAGTGCATTCAGGTATGCATCCATTAATGGATTAAACCACTGATGAGGTCAGAGCCTTCATGATCACTTCCCCAAGACCCCACCTCTGAACATTGGTATATTGGGAACCACAACATCTACACATGAACCTCTGCAGGACATTTCAGATTCAAACTAGAGCAATTCTCTCTCAGTCATTTTCTTTTCAGTCAAAAAATAAATAAATAAACCAAATTATTTATGTTAAGTAAAAATAATTTCTTACGAAAGAATGGTTAATGGAAAACTTTCTCCCACTTGGCTGTTTGTTCTTCCAACAAAACAACCAAAAACCAACAGACCTTAGAGAATAAACTATTTGTTGTTCTTCTGAGCAATACTAAAATTCACTCTCTTCACCCTGTGCTTATTTGTGCATGAGACTTACAGGGGATCCCAATTGATATTTGGGTAATGATAGAAAGAAACCAAGATGAATCTAGTGGTCCCAATACAAATCACCAAAAAAAATAAACAAAAAACCAAAAAAACTACTGGAATCTCACTTGCTTCTTAACTGTTAAACTGTTAAACCTGTAAAGACATGTATTCCCCTATATGCTTATTTAATTCAAAAACTACAAGAAAACTGGCTAAATTCCTTGTACACTTATCCCTTCATGAGGTTCCCCATTCAGAACCTTCATTGTAGTGGGGGCTGTGAATACTATAACTAGAACTGTGCCTAATCAGAGAAGAGGAAGCGTTTGTCTAGAAAAACATCCCCATTTTGTAAGGAGCACACCAAAAGTCACAACACCCTGAATTTCCCTAGGAGGACTGAGGACCACTTTCATTACTACTTTTCTTCTATATTTCCCACCTTCAAATGATAAATTTAGTGAGGGACAGGATTTTCTGAAAAGCATCTGTTTGCTACTGTGGCCTCCAAATGAGTGCAGATCTTTTTAATAAAAAGGGAAAAAGAGGTATCTTGGCTTTCCCTGAAAGGATGATCCCCATGGCTATAAGTCCAGTGTAGTATGAGATATGGAAAGACTACCAATTTATCTTTATCAAGATTTATAAAGAGAGACTCATATGACGTCTTTTGGGGGGCAAAGAGTAATGCTGTCCAACTGATGAAATAAAAATTATCATGTAATAATATCTTCTAGATCCCTTCGGGAAAGAAAAAAGAGTGTGTGGTGACTGTGTTTCAGAGCATATACATGATAAGTTGAGGAAGCTTCAGTCCTAAAGAAACATGGGAAAGGACAATCCCATGGGAACGCCAGTGACGAATGCTTGAATTTACAGAAATCTGGTGCATCATGGAAATGGGGTTCAGATTCCACAGCTAAGCTGACAGATGATGAAGAGTGCATTACCTCAATGGCTAAATATTTAAGTTTCATGGAGTGGAAGATATTTGACTATAAATGAGCCAAGAATACAAAATTAAAAAAAAAAAAAAACTGCCTGTGAAATTATACTGCAGACATAAAATCTCAACTGCCCGAGAGCTCTAGTTTTTTAAAAGCCATGGCTGACAGAGCAAATTAAGCACTGAGATGTTTACTATGTTTAACAGAGATATACTGGCAAACAGAGAAGATGTAATTACCCAGTATGTTTTTCTCAAAATGAATCTTCACTGTGCTACTAGGGGACAGTAACTGTGAGGCATTGGTGTGCTTTTCTTTTCTTTTTTTAATGCCTTTTTGAAAAACAGTCTCCCACGTGCTTGAGAAGGATTTGTAAACATTTCCAGGAAATCATAAAATGCTATCTACTGAAAAAGGAAGAAACTTTCATAGAGAAAGCAGAGCAAAGGGAATCACTCAGAATTACTGCATCACTGACAGAGATTTTGGAAGAGAATACTGTTTGATCTAGCAAGATAACCAGAGTATGATCCCTCAAACCAAGAACTAACATTTACTGTAAATGATACCACAACCATGTTGGTCACATAAACAAATAGGAGATAATTATTGACTTGAAGAGACATAAATAGATGTTTAGCTAATAAAATTATCAGCCTAATTCATTAATAAATTTGGATTATTTTTCTTGTTATTAAACAGCAACAATAAAAGAACAAAGTTCCATTTCAGGTCTTAGAAGAAGATACTATTAGAAAAAAAATTTCAGAAGTTCTGTATAATAAAACTCTCATAAGCAAAAATTCATTAGAGCCAGCACTAGAATTAATACAAAAGTGATTATTCACATAGTTGATATTCATAATATAAAAATACATATTAAGGAATTATTAAGATTAGGCCAATCTCTATTTTTAATATATACTAGCCTAAGGGATAGGTAAATATTCTTCCTCTCCTTAGGGCCTGTTCTCTGAGCACTGTCTCTTGTAAAACAGGAAACTGCCCCTTTCTTTCTCTACAGTGTGGTAATTTTATAGAATATGCCCTTGTGGCACAGAGGTAGTGTTACAGTTATTTATATCTGTATATGCTTCTTTTTATGTCCCCTTTGACTCTAAGCTCATTGAGGACCAGGACCCTCCTGGAATAGTGCCTGATACACTGCAGATTATCAAGGGTTGAATGTTTTCTATCATATGTGGAAGATAGGCCAAAGTAAGGAAAAAAGTGAGGGAACCCTATGAAAATAGAAGGCAATCAGTGGAGCAGAGGAAGGGGGTTGAGGAGGAGAGAGGAGTGACAGAAAAAGGGAGGAACTGCAGAATGAAACTGACCAAATGATGCCATGTACATATATGAATATATCGCAGTGAATTTCGAATTTATGTATGTCTATAAAGCACTATATTAAAAACTATAAACTCAAAAAACACGCAAAAAAAATCAATAAACGAGCAAAGGAACTGAACAGGTACTTCACAGAAGAAGAAATATGAATGGCCAACAAACTTATGAAAAAATGTTCAACATGACTAGCAATTAGAGAAATGCAGGGTAAGACTACACTAAGATTCCATCTCACTCCAGTCAGAATGGCAATTATCAAGAATACAAGTAACAGTAAATGTTGGTGAGGTGTGGGGAAAGGGTACACTCATACTTTGCTGGTGAGACTGCAAATTGGTGTAACCACTCTTTTTGAAGAATCAAAAAACTAGGAATGGACCCAGTTATCCTGCTCCTTGGTATATATCCCAAGGAGAAAAAAATCAGCATATTATAGTGATGCAGCCACATCAATGTTTATAGCTACTCAACTCACAATAGCTAAGCTATGAAGCCAGTCTAGGTGCCCTTCAACAGATGAATGGATAAAGAAAATGTGGTATATATACACAATGGAATATTACTCAAAGAAGAATGAAGTTGTGGCTTTTGCCATGAAATGGATGGATCTGGAGACGATCATGCTAAGTGAAATAAGCCAATTCCCTCAAACCAAAGGTCAAATGTTCTCTCCAATATGTGGATACTAACACATAACAAAGGGCAAGGGAAGATAGGAATTCAGAGGATTAGACAAAGTGAATGAAGGGAAGGGAGGGGGTATAGGAATAGGAAAGACAGTGGAATGAATCAGAATTAACTTTCCTATGTCCATTTATGAATATACAACCAGTGAAACTCCACACCATGTACAACCACAAGAATGGGATCCTAAATCAGATAAGTTATATCCCTTGTATATATAATGTGTCAAAATATACTCTACTCTCATGTATAGATAAAAAGAATGAAAAAATAAAACTATAAATAAGTAGAAGACCAGGAGAGTAGAGGAAGAGGAACAGGGGAGGGAAGAGGAGAGGTAAAAGGGAAGTACTAGGGACTCAAGTGAAACAAATTATATTCCATGCATATATGAGTATGCCAAAATGAACATAACCTATGATTATGTATAACTCTAATGCACTAATAAAAACATGAAAAGAAAAAATTTATTAAATAAATAGGTGAATGAAATTAAAACTAAATGTTCTGAAATGTGTGCCATGATGGAAAAGGATTTAAACAGGTGCCAAAATACTCTCTTTTTTTCCTGGAAGCAGCAAAACTAAATTAAGTCCTGACTCCACTGAAACTCTTGAGTTACTAACTGATCTAGGCCTCAGTTTCCTCATATGTAAGGTAGGAATGATATTAAGAATGAAATGGACTTTACAGGATTCTTAGACAAGTTAAGTGAAATTGTGGATGTGAGAATATTTGTCAAACCATAAAACAACTTGTAAGTATAAAGTTATTAAGAAAGGTGTCTTGCGGATGATGACACATAATGGGGAGTGGGAGGGGGGCAAGAATGGAGGAAGGAGGGACTGTATAGAAGGATAAGAGGGGTGGGAGGGGTGGGGGGGAAGAAAAAATAACAGAATGAATCAAAAACTATTACCCTAGGTAAATGTTTGATTACACAAATGGTATGCCTCTACTTCATGTACAGAGAAACAAGATGTATCCCATTTGTTTACAATAAAAATGAATTAAAAAAAAAGAAAGGTGTCTTTGTAGTAGAATGCTTACAAATCTAGTACTATTTGCTCTTACACCAGTTTTGGCAATATGGTTTTTAAGTTCTTCCAATCAAGAGATGGGGTCTATTCTTCTACTACACCTCCTCTCCAAGCTATCAGCAGAGCTGCCAGTTGCCACACAGCTGAGTACAACTATAAGTGTGAGGCTAGCCAAGGCCAGAAGTGTCACCCAGAAGATCTGTGGATTCATGAGGAGTGATAAAAGCTTATGATTTTATCACTAGAATTGGGGGTGGAGACGGATTTTGGTAGCAGTAGCTAATAGATACAGCAATTTCCGACTCAACAAGAATCCTTGAGAACATATCCAGAAAGGAGAGGTAATGGGCAGGAAACATATGAGTCTGAAGAACTAGTGACTGCTATATACTGCAGCTTTTTTCTAGACTTCCTGCAGCATTTCCAGGGTGGTTTTAGCCACAACTCCTGGCTGACCTCATACTAGTGCTTCTGATCTCAGCAGAACATGCGTTAATTCACAGAACATGATGTGAATGACTGAACTTATGTTTCCAAGATACAATCTAAAAAGAGAACAAGAAATGGCTTCTTGGACACTATCAAATCTCTCTTTAAGCATGCCACCCTTTTTAAATATAGCTTCTGAAACCAACCTACCCTGTCTGACATTTAAAAATCAGCTGATACAAGAAAGCAGAAAAGTATTAGTTAGCAAAAGTGGAAAGTGGAAGAGATCAGAAGCTAGATCATCAGAAGCCTATAAAAATCACAAATGCACAGGAAAATCCTCATGGAAAGTGGAAAGAGAATTGAAACAGATGAAAGGGTGACATGTCAAAGTGGTTTTTGGAGTGAATGTTCACTTGCTCATAGAATTCTGACCATGTACAGCCAAGGCTAATGAAATGACATTAGTGAATTTTGTGAACACAATTACAGACCCAGGGATTAGTGGATTTCTGCTTCATATTTGATTTTTGTTTATTTCCTGGTGCATAAACTGTCCCACAGAATATGCATAAGCATAAGAGGAAGGCTTAGAACTCCAACCATCATTTCTCACGATGAGTAGATTAGATTTATAGGGTTAAAAGAATGTGAAGCAATTCTATAACTCGTACAAATATATTCCCACCATTGCTTAAAGGGTTCTTTTTTGAGATTCTATCTTCTCCAACTCCAGACTTTCCTCGTCTTTCTTACCAGAAGACATTAGCAACAAAGTTGCTCAGACAGGTCAGCAAAAATTTAGAAACATATTTGCTTTAAGAAGGCAAGGCTGGTATCCAGCAAGAATAAATGCAAGTCCCATTACTGTAAACAGGTACTTTCTAACACCTGGTGCAAATGCCACCCTTCCTATAAGGTCTTCCCTAAGAGTCCAGTGGAAGACTCTAGGGAATAAGTCAGCATCTATCCAGCCTCCTTCCAAATCTCTTCCTATACGGAAATACACATTCACCAAATTGCCATGCATCTCAGGAGTCTGACGTGATTGAGAGTTAGCTGATGGGGTGCACTTTCACAAGCCATAATTTCTGAATTGAGTTAAGTGGGAGAAGAGTCATCGTGACAGGAATCCATTTTTGACAGTGCATTGCATGGTAGAGGTGGCCAGCACTAAGGCTGTCATGTACTGCGGCAGAGTTACAGTCTTATAACAAGTCACTTCAGAGTGGGGCAGAGGTAGCAGCTCCCTGAGTAGTTCATTTTGGTGCCTGACTTTGAGATATTGCCCTTTTTAGCTCTTTAATGATTCTGTAAGTCTTTAATTCCATATATATCACTTTCTTCCTACATTAAGTGGAATACATTCTAGTCTCTGCCTTGGATCTCTAAGAAGTAACTAAGTAGAATTCCTCTTGTCTTCTATTCCATACCTAAAGTACTTTGTTCCTGCCCATAATTCTTGTTGCACTTGACTTTTTACTTTAGTAACTTTTAGCATATTTTAATCTTTTCCTCAAGTTGGAAGCTTTATGCAAGACACTATGTCATTTTCATCTTTGATTTTCCTGTGGTATTTGGCAGAGTGTTTGGCACAAAGTACTTGCTGAGCTGATCTGAGATAGGTTCTCATAGCCTGGTTTTGAATTATCATGTTGTTTTATTATTCCACATTCAGTATCTTATAGAATGCTTACACTGCATCTTTCTTTGTGGTAGATTCAGTTACTCTTGTGAAATATTTATCCTCATTTCTTCACTTTCATGATAGTAATATATTTTGTAGCTCCATCAACATTGAACTTGACCATATGGCTGTTTTTCCACCAACACTGGGGCAAAGCATTAGTATCCACTACCTTTTAATATCACGCTCCATTCTGTGATGTGCTTTGGTCAATCAGATATGAGCAGCATGTTAAGACAGAGACTCTCGAGATGTTCTTGTCTGTCTGTTATTTCCATAAAACATGCTGCAGATAGCCATGGGTTCAAAAATAAGAGATTCACATCCCCAGCTGGGTCCAGTCCAAAAAAAAAACAAAAAAAAAAAACAAAAAAAACCACTTAACATCATCATCTCCCCCTTCTCTATAAGCACTACATGCTTAATGTTTTATATCACTAAAATTTTGTGATGGTTTATTTCTCAGTATTGTTGTGGCAATAAGTCATGTTTCTTGGGAGACAAGAAAGAAAATTCTTTCTTTCAAAGATTCCATGTATTAGGAAGAGAGGGCACAGCCTCATATGAAATGTAATACTCCCCTCTGATTCATCTTTTTCTCTTGACACCCCTCTTCCACCTTGAGACAACTCTCTAATTTCCATAGAAATGCACAATGCCTGTGGCCCATCCATTTTCTCACTTTATCTTAACACTCTGCACCTTATCAATAGATGTGACTGAAGAATTTTACTTCTCATTGTTAAGCCTCTTCTTTCCTTTGAGTAAGTATCATTTTCAGGGACTTGAGTCACTTTCTGTGGAAAAATCCCAAAACTCTAACCCCAGTCCTACATTTTTCCTTGTGTCCTAACCACTGAGTTCTCACTACCATCAGACTGTCTCTGACTGGCGTTCCTCCTATTTCCCACACAGAATGCCCCAAACCACATTCTGCAATGTCTTCTTCAGACTTACCCTTCTGTTACCTCTTTCTTTTATTGACCATCTTCCAGGTCAACCATACACAAAATATCAGTAACAAACAGTTATCTTCCTCTCACCAAATCACACATGTTTAATAACTACCAAACATCTTGCAGTTGAAATGGTTGTGGTTTTGATAGGCACTCAAAAGAGGAGTCATTTAGGTTAGTGAAGTTTTCTTTCAAGTTAAGGGAATACCATTTGGAATAATTTTTGTAAAGTGAAGAGTGACTTTGGTAATGTGACTTTGCCCTGAATGCATTCTCTAATTTCAAAATTGCTACTGTAAACAAGTTTTAAAAAATGGGGAGCAGGGTTGTGATGGACAGGTGGCAGAGGCTCACCTATACTAATAAAAAAAGATTGTGGGTAATCATATGATGGGGGAGGGAGGACATAGGGCAACTGCAGCTGTTCCCACTTGGGTTAGCAAAATTAAAGGCTGATTTCCTGTGCTGTCCTATTCAAAAATCCATGGCTGACTACTCAAAAATATAAACAATATTAATTCAAACAGGCAAAACAGGGATTAAAACTTACTACGCAGAACATGGCCCATAAAAACATTTTGCAACTATTTTCTTCCATTCAGAAAAGGATGTAACACTCAGTTTTCATACAGGCATTTAATGAGGGACCTCTGAAGAGATCTTGGATCTAAATTTTGAATAGTACGATTTATTTACTCAATTAATAAAGTCCCAGTCTTCCTCTAAATCTGACTAAATTTCTCACCCATTGTACATTATTGAGAGATGTTCCATCACAGATAGCAATGAGAATTCTGAGCAAAGGCTCTAGGGAACAGGCAGCTAGAGCCTATCAGAGTTCCTTACTCAGCTGCTGAGATAAAATTGACTCAGAGAATATTTATTTGGTGAATTGCAGGCGTGAACAACAAGTTTACCAAATATATCTGGGGTTTATTGACAAAACAAGAGGCTAAGCCTTCTTCCCGGCCCCCAGTGTCAGCACACACACTTATTTTCACATTCCATTACTTGCACAACCTGGGGTTTGATATGTTTATTTTTACTGCATGGTTTCTTTTATCTCCTGCTCTACATAAGCTTTGGGGTGTGTGTGTGCAAATGAGAACTGGAAACTGGGTAAGTGGTAATCCCCCTGACCTCACTCTGTGCCTGGCCCTTCTTGTTTTTTCCCCAACAAGTTTTGAGCCTGCACAAACTTTATCCATTTGAAAATATTGAGACTTGGCAGACCACAGGGATCAAAAGGGAACTGGAATGAGATTTTTTAAAGGTGTCTGTGTGCAAGGGAATAGACAGAGAAAATGACTTTACTATACCAGCAGTCAGGTCACAAAATCACATGGTGCACTGTCCTCACAATAGCACACACTCTCCCCTCAACATCACCACCAATTATGGTCAAACCTGCAGTCAGGAGTTTTAAAGTCCATGCTGAAAAGGTGCCACTCATGAATATGCTGTATGTCACGTGACATTTAGTGTGGCGTGGTATACATGTGCTTGAGGCTGTATACTACACATCTGCAGTGTTTAGGGAAGATGGGGCTAGGGGACCAGTGAGATTCTAAGAAAAGGAAGCACCTGGAAGTAAGGTGCACAGTTCCCAGGGATCTGAAAGAATCTCAGGTGACCTGGACAGGTGAAAGGTGCGCCTCCAAGAGGGGCAAAGTTGCTATTGACAAATGCCTCTCCTGCCCTGCTTAGGAGCTTGCACTCGACAAAGAAAGCACTGAAAGTTCTTTAGACAACCAGATAAAATGATTCTGTGGCTGATTATACGTGGTCCTCTACCAGCCTGGAAAGAGAGGCCTGGGGTAGAGGCAGTGCTAGAAGTAACTGGATCAGGTGGAGATGGTTTGTGGTGGTTTCTACCCTGTACTTCAATATAAGAGTCCTTGACAGGAATATGTTTAAACTTTTCATGGGATTTTTTTCTGAATTGCCACTATATTAAAACATACACAACACATACCTGAGGTCTCTTCAATAGATTGAGCAGAAATCAAAAACCAGAAATTTTTAAAAAGGTAGTTTTATGAACTTAGGAGCCCTTTTTACTTAGCACATTTTCTACCCTTTGATTTCTACTAAAAATCTGTGTGTACAAATATATGGATCTGTACACACAATCAAAATATATATGTAATTAAAAATGTATACATGTCTATAAATGTATACATGCTTACATGTATACATATGAATATATGAAATATTTTATATATAAAATTTTTAGTCAGCTTTTGACCAGAAGTGAAGTGATGTGAAGTGGAGAAATCGGAAGGTATCAGAAAACATATTTTTTAAATGGTGCGGATTTAGTTATCTATGTTTGGAAAATCTAAGTTCAATAATGTAAAAAGAATTACCTTCTCATTGATATTTTTTTCCTTTGTAACAAAAAGAACGAAATTTTTATAGGCTATTCTTATTAAACTAAACTTTAAACCTCTGAATAATGATGAATAGGATTTAAAATCCTTTATTCACTATTAATTTTATGATAATAGCACAGAAAATATTAATATAATAAATATTTTATAAAGCAAATTTATATTTAGTACATAAATTTATATATCACATTTATATTTGATATATTCATATTTATCTTTAATGAAGTTATCAGAGAAGTAATTTTATGTTTACACTTTGTACCAAAAAATAATTAAAAATTAAACTGCTTTAAGCAATTTTCAAAATTTAACTCTCTTAAATAATAACTGAGGATATGAAGGATATAATTCTTAATAGAATTATGAGAATTCAGGTGCAAGGTATTTTCTCTGCTCAAACTATAAGAAGATATACAGTAGAAACTAATTTCTAAGACATGATTTGATAGATTCTGGTGTTTAGACTAAAACAAATCATAACTTGGTTTTGCAATATTTCTGTCAGATTACACTTGCATGAGTGTAAGAAAAATAAAACAGCAGTACAGCTGCATCACTGAAAACCAGCTTCTGCACAAACTGAAGGAGAGGCATTCAGCATAGTTTCTTGTCCTTTCTGTCAGGTTTCATAAAACCTCAGCCCTTGGTTACCACTTTTCTAAGCCCCTTGATGAGCACTTTCTTAGAAAATGTGGTGAGAAGAGGGATGTGACCCAGGTATCTGGAAGAGTGGGTGGCCCTCAATAGGCATTCAATATGGGTGTGTGTGTGTATGTGTGTGTGTCTCCACGCACACAGAGATTCAAACAAGAGTTCTGTCTCTCTGACCATCTTTTTGTCAGCTCCATGCCAGAGATGATTAGTACTGACTTCACTGGCCCTATTCTGGTCCACCTCAGAACCATCTGGACAATTGACTCCCCCAAGATATACTATAGACAGTCCCAGTTCTGAATTAAGCACAGGATAAAGCAGTTGATTAGCACAAGCTCTGCTGCAGTCCTGCCAGCATTTGAAATATCCCTAACTCTCTAAAACAGAGAGGGACGGCTCCAGGGCTGGCTCCACGGGTCTGTAACACATATAACCGCACAATGCCCTGCCCTCAGAAGAGCATGCTTGGTTGAATGCTCTGCTGACATCATTTGGAATTCTGGATTATTCTGGAGCAAGGGGTTCTGTTTTTTATTTTGCTCTGGGCTCTGTGCTAGGCAGCCTTGGCAGACTCAAGCTCACTATGGTTAACCCCAGAGTGGGTCATGCTCCCAGGGTCTTCATTTCCCCTTCCATCAGCAGCACCATTCATACAAATGAGTGAATCTTTGTTGAGAGTGGAGGGATTACTGTATTTTATCCCTGGGCTAAAACTCACCAGCAATTTCTTCTTTTGGGTAATTTCTCATGGCCAGTTTCTTGCGTCTAGTTTTTTACCATCTTTACAAATCTCCCAAATGTTGCTATATTGGGGCCAATTCAGGGGGAGCAAATGTGTCACAGCAGTTTGTGGGAAGGGTACAAACACCCAGCAGTCAGGAGTATTTCCTGGGCAAGCCAAGGGCTGACTATTTTGAGGTATGGCCAGACACGTAAGTACCTTATATACTAGGTTGAAAATTACAAGTGGCATCAAGTGTGTGGGTATACATGTGTGTGTGTGTGTGTGTGTGTATAGCCTCTAGGAAGAAGATGCCTATTAGATAAGCATTAAAGAAGGAAGAGGTAGGAGGACAGAAAAGCAAAACACCAGGGGACAGAGGGAACAATGTGAGCAGATACGAGAAGGCAAGAAGACCAACAATCACACCCGTCATTTTAGATTTTAGAGTTTCTGATTAGGGAGACACAACCAATAAGGTCTAGGCAAATATTTCCAAATCTCCAAACTTCTGAAATTTGAAATACTTCTGTTCCGAAGCATTTTGGATAAAGGATAGTCAAGATGCCCTGTGATTTTATGGATGAAGAAGCTGAGGCATGGGGTGGTAAGGTGCTCTGTCAAAGGCTGCACCACAAAGAAGTGGAGAAACCAGGATTTGAACTTGGATTTTTCTAATGGCCAAGTCCTTGTGTTCAACAACAGTGGTGTACTGGTGACTCAGTTGGCTAGAGTGCAGGGGACAGGTCAGAAAGTTTAGTTGAATGAGATCAGTTCCTGAATGGTTATGAACTCTTTCCTATGGGGCTAATGATAGGACCAGGGTTGCATTTAGGAGATCTATTATTGCCCTAGTGCATAGGGCACTTTGGAGAGGGACAGGAAAAGAGTGAAAAAGATATCTAAGGCTCCTAAAGTCCTACAAAGGGATCCATAATAATGAGAGCTTGTGTTTATCCAGAATTTACTCTGTCCCAGGCACTGTCCCAAGCACTTTGCTGCCATTCAATCCCCATTAGAATACTACAAGACAGGTACTTAAAAGTACCTTTCTTCATAGTATTGATGAGAACTTAATGGAGGAACAGAAAGTTTAAATAACTTATCCATCATGTCCATGGTCACACAGCCAATGAGTGACAGAGACATTACATTTAAAGATCTTAAGATCTCTTTTTAACTAAAAAAAAAAAAAGAAAAAAGAAATGAAGGGAAGATGGAAGGAAGAAAAGTAAAAGGTTCTAAAACACATTTAAAATGAAAATATACATATCATATTAAAGAATGCTATCTTTCAAAAGAGCCAGGAGAATAGTTTTAGCGGATTTGAGAACATATTATAAAGCAATACCATTTAAAACTTTGGTTCCTGGCACAAAAACAGGAACACAGATCAATAGAACAGATTGGAAAAATCCAGAAATAGAATAGTGTTTTAAAAAATGTAACACATGATAACACAAACTTCTCACAATAAAAATATCAGGAAAAATTACTTAATAAACCAAATTAATATAATTGGAAAATAATTTGGGGAAATAACCAGGTGAGATGGGTACTTGAAAAGGTAAACAAAAATATTCCCTACATGGATTAAGGAGTTAAGTACAAAAAATTGAATGACAGAAAAATCAGCAGGAGATGGAATAGAATATTTATCAGATTTGTGAAAGAACAGTAACTTCAGCTTTGAAGCAGTGGAATAAATCATGAAGGGAAAGACTGACAGATTTGAATACATGAAAAATTTAAAACTTCTGTACAATGAAAAAAACAGCAAGACTAAAATAAAAGGACATTATTCTGAGGGCAGTATTTGCATTCCACATGACAAAGAGAGCTTTAAAACCCAAACGATATATACCTTCATTCAAATGTGTAAGGAAAGCATCAGAGCTCACAATATAAAATGTAAAATGTGAAAAAAATACAGTCAGTAAAAAAAAAAAAATGTGTTCAGCCCACCAACAATCAATACAAATACAATGTAAGTAAAGCAAACTTAAGATAGAATTGTTCACGGTTAAATGGAATCCTGTCCTCTCTCCTTATTGGAGGTCTTCTAATGGATACTAACTTCTTAAAAATTAGTAACATGTAGGCATAATCAGACTCAAAATCACACTGATTTTAATAATCAGCAATTACACATTGAACACATTATGTTCTGGAATAATAAAAGCAAAAGAAGATGTGAGCATGAAGATGTTCATCTGCTATTATTTACAAATGGCAAAATACGGGGGATATCTGAGCACCCACAACTGCCATGGGGACAGCTTCAGACACTGTAACAGGGACTGTTGGACAGGGTAAGAGGGCTCTGTCCGATGGGATGGAGCTAAAGACAGTGACATGTCTGGAGGGAAGTAAAACAAAGGGGAAATCATGTAATACTGTCCTCTGTAAAGCCCTCATAGGCTTATTGAAGAAGGGGAGTAATATGTTGGAGGAAAATCAGAGTGAAACTTTGAGAAAGAGAGGAAGGGAGAGAAGAAAGGAGGGCAGGCATCGGGAGAGTAGGAGAGGTGGTGATGGGCAGCTGGAACGAGGTCCTGAGCAGAAGCTGGCCCCAAAGGCGAGCGTGGGAAAGTGGCCTGTGGAGACAGGGACGTGACTGCCTGCGAGGAGAAGATGAAGAAAGAGAAACCAAAGCACATTCACAGTGAAGCAGGAACAATTCAGTCCTTGGAGAATTTCTTTTTGTAAAATATTTTTTTAAGATGTTGATGGGTCTTTATTTTTTTCATTGATTTATATGCAGTGCTGAGAATGGAACCCAATGCCTCACACATGCTAGGCAAGTGCTCTACCACTGAGCCACAACCCCAGTCCCTTGGAGAATTTCTTACTCGGGTGAGCCCTTCTGGTTCTGAAGACTATGCAGTCTGACAGCTGTGATGCTGTCATTCTGTCACATTGTAACAGCGTTTGTTGGCTAGGCATCTAGTCTTGTCAGTTCCCAGCTATGAAAGGCGCAATGAGCAGAAGTGCCGCCAGGGGGCAGGTTTGGCACTGGCAAAGAAACTTCAAAAATTTAAAAAGAAAAAAAAAAGGATTTTTTTTCTTTCTTTCTTTCAGCACAGGGTCCGTTCTTTATTTTGCAACAATAAATACTGCATCAAGTCCGGAGCAATTTCCTTAATGGTTGTGCTGTGGGTATGAATTTTGTTCCATAAACTCAGGTGTGCAAGAAATGTCACCATACTTTATTTCCTTTAAATAAAATTAAATCCAGCCTCAACCCTCTGTCCTACTAGACCAGGTTGAAAGTCAACCTCTGTCATGATTATGGCTCCCACAGCACCAAGAGGTCCTGCAAAGGTTACAGGCTCTTAGCCAATGCTAACGTTTAGGTTGTTGGTCCATCCTCGTTACCACTGAAATAGGATCTGAACCAACATGACTTCTTGGCATACTGTGGCTGTGGTGTGTCACCATCAGTCAAAGATATGGGCAGACGTTCCAGTGTCTTGAACACAGGGCTGGGGGCAAGCATCGCCTCAGGACACCCAAGGCAGGGAAGAAGGGATGATCCCCAAATGTTGAGATCTCGCCTCCTGCACGCCTCCTCCAGCCTGAGGGGAGTTTCTCTCCCTCACTTGTTCCCAGTGGATTTGCCTCCTCTCTGCTACCTTCACAGGTCAGCTGAGGCTTCAGAAAATGCAGGAAAAGGGAGGACTCCAGACCAGGCAAGCCTTAGGACAGGCATGAAGCCCAGAAGCCCTGTCTCATTCTTAGGATGGAAAAGGAGAAAACACAAGAACAAAAATGCACCTATATATCTTAACTGTGCTGTCACCTTTGCCACAAGGTCACAGTCCTGAAAACACCCTCTCTCAGGTCTGACAGCAGGTGACAGTTTTCTCTTTCTGCAGACGACTCAGAGCTCTGGTGTCCCTCAGAGAAGGAAGACAAAGAGACGACACAGCCTCATCGCTAGGAGCTTCCAGGAGACAGATAATTGAGGAACAATGAATTTAGGTGAAATTTACAAACTGAAACCTGAAAACAAATTCCCACTGACAAATGTATAAATTAAAAAAAAATTTGCCAATATTTAAAGTATCAAGATCAAAAGACAGTTCACATGGTCTCTGTAACTATAGCTTCTTCTAAAAGAGAAGAACTGGCAATCCAGGCCCTCATTTCCATACAGAGGTCATTATCAGGAGCTGTGTCGAGATTGTTCCCCTTACTTGGGGCCAATGCTTTCCAGTTTGCCACAGTCCCCACTATTCCTTATTGTATTACATCCAGTCTACCTCCCTCATTGGTTCAACTTATCCAGTTTCTATAGGTATTTGGGTTTGCAACTCCTGATTGAATAAACTAAATGACACTATACTCAGGGACACAATGTTAAGTATTACATGAGCATTTAATTAAGTCTCTTCATTTCCTCAATACTCACCACTCTGTTATATTTGAAAATTCAGAATTATTTCAGTTGGACTTATGATGTTAACAGAGCAAAGAAACAGAAGATTGAAATGTGGTTGATATGTAAATGCAATAGACAAGAACAATAGTACTCTGGCATAGAGCAGAGTATAGTCCTGCCTCTTGCATGTGTGTAGAACAGCAGACCCAAAGGACAACATGATGTTTGTAAAATGCAGCTTTAGCAGTGTTCCTTGGAGGAATTGTTATGGAGGGTGCTCGTGGATTAGCCAGTCACAACTGAACAACTGTTCACTGATGGTCATGAGCCACAAGAAGCCATCTACATGGAAAGTCCTCCTTAAGAAAGGTCTTCGTCCTGACCAGCATGAACTCAGCCTCAGCTCCTAGAGATACCAGCTTCATTCTGCTCAATTTTAATTTTCAACAGATAAGCCAACAGATAAGCCAAGCTCAGAACTAGTCCCACAGTAATTAGAATATCCCAACAGAAACAAAAGAGAGAAGGCTGTTAAACTCAAGAGAGAAAGAAATATAAAAAACAGAAAAAATCATTTTTTTAATGAGGTCATCTGTACTTGACTGTTTCCTGAAGAGTTAAGTCACTATCCATGAAAAATTCCTCTCTCTGTGTCTGTAAATGTTTAAAGGTCAAAAAGCAATATAATTAAGCAAGTAAGTAAATATGTTAATTAATAATAACAACAATATAAAGTGTATATTGTTTAAAGATGATGTTAAACACAATAGAAAACTTGCTGTGAAATTTCCTGTTGAAAATGCATATTCAGTAAGAATTTTGCTGGAATCTTTATTTTTGTTTTGGTTGAAATTTCATTAATCCATTGGAGTAGGTACTCAGACTATGACTGAAGACTAGGGAAGAAAGATGAGAATAAAACCACCAAACACTGGGAGTACCCCTGTTCCTCAGCCAAAGAGACACCCCAGCTTCTTCAGTTGATTTATGAAGGTCGCCTTTCTATGGGAAGAACCTGTGTGGCTCCTGGGCCTTTAAATGCAGAATGACAACAGAATAAAACTGATTATAACTACAATGTCTGATAAGTTATGCATAATCATATCTCTACTCGAAAGAGAGGCATTTTATCTCAGGTCTTAATAGCATGGGAAAAGAACATACAGTATCTACACTATTTAGGAAATTCACTGCTTAGGCATTTTTGAAATCACATCCCAGACATGAGCAGAGCAAGTCACATTTAGAAACTCTTGATTTAAAAGGAACTTCTATATTAGACTCTCCTTAAATATAAAATTTGAAGCAATGAGAGTGTAAAAATGAGTGATAGCCCCTAAAACAACTGAGTTTTGAAGAATATATGTCACAAAAATTTTAAAAGACTTATTTTTAAAAATTATTTTTTTTTTAGTCCCCACTATACTTTTTGATAAATAGGGCATTTTCAGTTCATAATCCAAAAATGAGAGATTGGACATATGATTATCACAGATGATGATTGCAAAAAAAATCAGAATCAAAATTCTCAATCAGAATCAGGAGCTTTCAAAATTTTTATGAACCATACTTATGCACACCAGCATATAAACAGCCACACCAATGAAAGAAGAAGGCATTATATATGTCAAAGAGGAGAGATGAGTCCAGATATGGAAAGAGAAAAGAATAATCAGGAAATGAATGGAGCAAGACAAGGGACATTGATACCCTTCCTATAATCCCAAGATATGGCCGTTTGTACATCTGTGAGGCTTCCGCAGAGGCACATCACCATACCCAGATCATGCAGTCTTGTTTTTAAGAACTGTTCATCAGAAGCCTGTCAGGAACATTACCAAATTCTCTCTAAAGATATCTGGAATACCATATCAAGCTTATTACCAAACAAGCAGTAAAACAACAAACCCATCAAGTAGGTTCTAAAAGATTTATTCTTCCTTTACTACTGAGGAGAAAGGAGCCTATTATAAATGACCAGCATTAGTCACAAAACTGCAAGTCAGCAGATTAAAAAAATAAAAAGTTCAAGTGACCATGCATGCATAAAGAAAAGACAGCTCGTTAAATACTTTCAAGAGTAAATTGTGTTGGTATAAAGTAGAATTATTTATGAAACACCAACAAAAGAGGAAATCTGCCTCAGAACATGGAGTGTAACTGTGAGGCAAAACCAATAGAATTTTCAGTTACATCTGTGGAAATTATGCTTCCAGTTTATCTTTACATTCCGTCCCAGCATCTGCATCCTCAATATCTGATCATGTGGACCAACTTCAGAAGCAATATTCTTGCACCAACTTATTTTAGGCTGTGACTTTTAAGTGCAAAGTATAGCTCTATCTCAATGCCTGAAGCTTTCAGGGAGCCCTAGCAAACCAGAAGATCTCACTGTGAACCATCAGAGTCACTGACCCTGAACTTGAAACCAGTGCAGACGGTGCACACATTGTAGTAAATGAGATAGAAGTAGATGCAGAGGCAGATGCAGAGGTAGAGACAGAGATAGAAACAGATGAAGTGGTGAGAGAAATATGAAAGAGAGAGAGAGAGAGAGAGAGAGAGAAAGAGTGAGAGAGACAGAGAGAGAGAAGAGAGAGAAAGTATGAAGGTCAAGTTTAAAAGAGAAGTAGAGGGAAAAGAATGTCAACTATATATTATACCTGAAAATATATGAGAGAAAATTGTAAGCATACTGATTGAATATTGTTCCATCATGGTCTCCGGAGTAGACAAACACCTGTGGTTCTAGAAGAAAATATTGGAACATCTTTTAATAACTAAAAATTTCAAATTTACACATAAAAAGCTTTGTGCATTTTTAAAATGCATATGCTGTGTTTATAAAGTAATATTTTTGGATAACTTTAAAACAATAGACAAATATTAAAGAAAAGGCTCAGTTGTTTTTTTAACTACTAGGCTAGCCTCTGCCTAAAACAAAACCTATGGCTTCATTGAGTCAATAATTCTACACTTTGCTACAGTATTATTATTATTTTGTTACTCTTTTCAAAAAGCGATATAAATTAATTGTAAAAAATTAGAAAATTACAGAAAAGTTTTAAAAGAAAAAAGCAACTATAACTTTTTCTTTAAAATACTTTGATTCCTATTATCTGCCTTTAATCTAAGCACAGAGTATTTTATATGTATTTATGTATTATGTATATATGCACATAATTTTCCAAATTAGTATCATATAAATAGGCTGATTTATAACTTGTTTTTTTTTTCAAGCAATGATATATTACAATATTGCTGTGGAATGGAATACCAATTGTCTGAATACTATAAATTTGTGTATAAATTATTTATTAAAATTTAACCAATTCCCTATAGTTGAATATTTAGTTACTTCTAAAATTTTAGCTATTTTAAGTAATAACTATGACCTTCTGAGTAGCTTTTCAACCCTCACATTCTATAACTATTCAAAAGCATGCATTTTTAGAAGTAGAATTTTTGGAAGAAAAATACATGCAAAATTAAAGCATGTGATGCATTTTATAAAGTTGTTCTTTGGAAAATGATACAAATTTATGTACCCATTGGTAGTGTGTAGGAACCCACTGACACTTTCATCAACAGTAAGAAGTATAGTATTTGCCAATTTAATTAGTGAAAGTGATCCATGACCTAGTTCCTAATGTGTTTCCTCCCTTGTAGAGAAATTGATGAAACTTCTCAGGTCATTTACTCAGTGCAGGGATCTCAATACTAGAAGTCACAATAGACCAAGTTAGGAAAGTATCTTAGGACCATCTATGGAAACTTTGGAAGCCAAGCAGAGGTGACTAGATTTTGTTCTGTTGGCCAGTTGTTCTCAAGGGGATGGTACTACACTCATAAGCAATACCTTGGAAATAGGTGCAAATGTTTTAGTTTTTCATGATGTTTGGGAATTACTACTGGTATTCAGTGAGTGGGGATCAGAAATGCCAGCTGCCTTTTAATACTGTGTAGAACAATCTTGAGCAACAAAGAACCAGCCCAGGACTTGCCCAACTTTCAAATATTCTACCGAAAATGCAGGAGATGAAAATCCTGATTATAATCATTCAAGTCTGGCAGTTAACTCTATTTTACATGCAATGTCAAATACTCTGTGCCTATTTTTAATAAACATTGTTTTCTACTCCCATGTAAAGCAGGGGGGAAACTGTTTTTTTCCAAGTTTTATTAAGATCTGTGCACCATTTTTTAAAATTATGTCACTACTACCACACCTTTCTCGTTATTTGCATCACCATCATCTCCTACTTACAACAGTCTGCATTTGTGTATGGCTTATACTTACTAAGAATATGTACAGGAATCTTATCACTTCTACATGTCTTATGATATTGTCCTACTCAAACACTGATAAGATGAAATGCATTTTTATCATAAATGAATTTCCTCTTATAGTACATAAGAGGTCTTATATAGTCTTATGAAATTATGTGTAGGTAAACCATATTTTCTATTGGTTTCATCTTAGGAGCGTAAAGGGAACATTACTTACTATAAAGAGTGGTCATTGGGTCTGACAGGATTGAAAACTGCTGCTGTAACGAATGGGAAATAATTCAGAGCCTTCTAGCAGGAGAGTGCAGATAAAGCAGAGCTGCAGAGAAGAAAAGAATGACTTTATGCTGGGCGTGGTGGAGCACGCCTGTAATCCCAGCAACTGGGGAGGCTAAGGCAGGAAGATTGTGAGTTCAAAGTCAGCCTCAGCAGAAGTGAGGTGCTAAGCAACTCAGTGAGAACATGTCTCTAAATGAAATACAAAACAGGGCTGGAATGTGTCTCAGTGGTGGAGTGCCCCTGAGTTCAATCCCCAGTACAAAAAAAAAAAAAAAGATTCTATTTCATTTGCTAGAAAATGGATGGATCTGGAGACCATCAAGCTAACTGAAATAAGCCAGTTCCAAAAACCTAAGATTCTTTCTGATATGCAGATGATGCTAAAACACAACACGGTGGGAGGGGAAGAAGAGAAGTTCAGCTGATTAGACAAAGGGGAATGGAGGGAAGGGAGGGTAACAGGAATAGGAAAGACAGTGAAATGAATCTGACTTAATTTTCCCATGTGTATATGTGAATGCATTACAGTGAATCTCCACATCATGTACAACCAACCACAAGACTGGGATCCTAATTAGAATAAGACGTACTCCATGTGTGTATAAATAAGTCAAATCATACTCTATTGTCATTTATAACTAAAAAGAACAAAAATTAAAAAGAAAAAAGAAAATGAATTGGAGAAGGTATAACAGGAGGCGAAAGGACCAGATAAGAGGCAAATACAATCTAAACAGGGAATTAATGAAGATCTAGGATATTGTAATATCTAAAAGAATCAGGAAGAAACATATTTATGGAGAACATCTTAAAAGGAGAAGTCACTGGAATTCACTGCTTGAATATACTTCAATCTAGTGTCACAGAGTAACGGTCATGCTATCAGACACAGTGACTGTTCTCAAAAACAGTCACACATGTGCAAGCACATTTGCAAGCACACATATCCGTTTATGCACACCAACACTCCAAACTCATTATCAAATCATCCTTCTGCCTTCTCTTGCCAAAGGGAAGACTTATCACACCAGTGACTCTGAAATCTGACAGCACAACCTGACACTAGTGTGAATTGAAGGGGCAAAGCCTTATTCGGTTTATTTATTTGTTTGTGATTCTCCATCCAAGATAAATCCTGAAATAAATTTCAAGTATGCGTTAAGTACACTGCAGGTTATAAATCATATACTTTCATTCTTGTACTACAGTAAGCAGAAAGCCACATAGATCAACAGTAGATATAGATGCATCACATCCCCATTGCCAAATTCATGCATACACACCCAACAGAGAAGAAGAGAATAATAGGAAACTAAGAACCCGAGGAACAACAATAATTTGTGGGCAGCATATATTGTTATTAATCAAAAGCACCCATGACAATTAAAATTGTGTAATATTAGACCAGACAATGGGAAAATAAGGTTCAAAATTACAGAAAAGTATTTCCAAAATGGAAGGCTAGATATGAGCCATAAGAAGATTGGGTATTAACCATAAGAGAATAGATGTTAGGGCTGGGGATATAGCTCAGTTGGTAGAGTGCTTGCCTTGCAAGCACAAGGCCCTGGGTTCGATCCCCAGCACCGCAAAAAAAAAGAAAAAAAAAATGTTAGCAAGCATTGGAGATATAAGAGAATGTCTTGATTCATATTTAATTTCCAATTAAGTTGACAAGTATATAATATTTTGAATTCTCTGATTTCAAAATATTTCAACTTCAAATGTTCTGAGAATAGAAAGTAACATAATGAGTGAGAAATATTCCCTAAAACAATGAAACGATATGCTCATTCTTACCCTTACCTGTACAACACCACTGAGTCAGCAAAACACAAAAATCGTACTCTCCATTGCTTTTCTTAGCAATCAAAAAATCATTTCTAGCTTAGTAAGAAAGATGGTAACCATATCTTTCTCATTTAGAAGCAGTTTCTCTTCCTACCCCACCAAAAATCATCAGTTGCATTCTATCAAAGTGAAAAATGTGCCTCTAAACCTCACCATTAAATTTCTCACATTGTCCAGTTCCTGCTTCTTTTTATGGATCACTTACCATCTGAAATGTATTCCAAAGCACTTTCCTATTTGTGCTGTGTGACAAAAATACAAGACAAATCCCAAGGACTATGCTAACCACCTGAAACGGGTAGTGAAGCACCCATCTAGGCCCATGCACAGATAACAACACCCACCTCTCCCCATTTTTGCTGCCTGCTCTCAGGTTTGATAATACTTATATATCAGTCACCTCTTATGTCACAGTGCAGGAGGTTTAATGCATCATGAGAAAACAGAAAATGACCAGAGGCTGAAAGGATGTGTATAAGAAAGGCTAGAGGTGTGGATATGGTTGAAAGGCAAAGCAAGACATTCTTCCTCTTAAGTCAGGGCAAAAAGTCCACTTTTTTTTACCTTGGAAGAGAAAGTCCTATGACCTCCCTATGACCTCTCCTCCTCCTCACATTACTTCTCCTGTGCACCCCTATGGTCTTGAACCTCACCCTCCCTGCCTGAACCTCTGTGTCTTTGTGCTGTGTTTCTTCTTGGCACCAACTTCTTTACAATTGTTTGCTGGCTGGCATCCATGTATTGCCTAAGACACAACTCCAGGGATGCACACTAAGGAAGATGTTCTTTCCACTTTCACTGCAAACAGAGTTTATCTCCACTTACTAGTTACGACGAAATTGTCTCTATTCATTGTCTCCTTGAACATGAACTACTCATGGGCAGAGACAAAGTTCTTTGATGTTTGTATCTCCAGTGCATAACACAGTGAGCACTCAATACATGTTCACTGTTGACTGACACATAAGTCTGTCCTTTCCTTCAAAGGGCAAGTAGGAGGGCTATTAACTATAAAAGTTATTAAAATAATTAGTGTTTTCTCCATTGAGGGGAGGAAGCAAATCACAAGTCAGAGCCTTTACTAACCAGGAGCATGGTGTCTCCTGTTCAATTTGGGAAGGAAGACACAGGGATAAGGGATTGCATAAGTTTAAGGGTACCAACTCATCATGAGCTCTGGTGCTACATGTCATGGCCGCTGAATATTTTCCCTGATAAGTGGATGATGATATATAATGAGGATGGGGGGGTGAGAGAATAGAGATACTTTAGATTACATAAAGGGAAATGAGGGGGGGTGTGAACAATGGTGGAATGAGACAGACATCATTACCCTGTGTACATGTATGACTACACGAATGGTATAAATCTACATCATGTACAACCATAGAAACTAAATGATGTACCTCATTTGTGTACAATGAATCAAAGTGCAGTTTGTAAAAAAATTAAAAATAAATAATAAAATTTTAAAAAATTCCTATGGGAACTTTCAAGTTCACGTTCAACATATATTATGTTCATACTGCAGTGGGTGGGATGAAGTAGTCCTGACTCATGAGACTTCGAAATTCTTGGATTATGGATTAGAGGCAAGATTTTAACTGGCAGAGCCATGTTAGGCAAGGTGTGGATGAGACCAAGCAAGCCCTGGAGTCTGGGCTTCTCCCGACTCTGGATTTTCAGCCTTCAGTAGCTATGTGCGGGGACGTTTTTAAGCACATTCTGTTGGGTGATTAACTGAAAACCTTTCCTGGCATTTCTTTCATTTTCTTCCTGGAAGCCTCTCGCGTGTAATACACAGGCCTTTGTTAGTAAAGAGGACAAATGCTGCACACTTGGAAAGGGTATCAGATTGAGACTTCTAACATTATTTCCAACTGAGGGGATGCAGCAATCACTGAGATGCTCCAGCAGAGCTGAGAGCAGGAGCCGTTCATCACACAACTTACACCTCCTGTCCTGTTACCAGATCACATTTTCTGAAGTGCCCTGGAAATCAGAGCCTCTAACAAATTATACAGTCATCTTGCAAACAGCACAATTTTGTTTTGGATTTGTGTGTTTATATCAAGTGTGTTGATTTGTTTGATGTAACCATTTGACATGTGGTTATTTTCTAATATAGTAGGAATCACCTCTTGAAATCTTCAGGAGGCCACAGCAAGTACAGAATTACCTATAGCATCAATAGTCAATGGGCATTGAGTTCATCTCATCAGAAAGAAAAATATAATATCATTATTACTTACCAAATTGAGTTTTTCCCAGAATTCTGGTCCTTCCTCCATCTTTCTGAGGCTCGGTGGAATGTACCAAAAGCAAATATTGGCATATTCAGGCTGAGGATTAAGAAAATGTTACTTTGAGATTTATCTTAGAATACAATAAAAAAAAAAAACAAACTTCTTGAATTCTTAGGTCATCTCTTTAAAAGTTTTCATGTGTGTATAACTTTGATAACAAATCAGAAACTTTTTAAAGTAGCCATCCATTCTGCCTAACTTCTAACAAAGCCTATTGGAAAACTTTCTCCGCCATTGTTTGCAGCTAGGAAATTCTCTTTCATGTAGATAAAGATGGGTACAGATCATGAAAGAGCAAAAATCTGGAGCTGACTCAAAGCAGAGCTGACCATCAATTAATGCCTAATAGCCAGAAGCTCAGGGCCTCCCTCTTCAACAGTCATCCCTAAGTTATTTTTTTTAACACCATCACATCCTTCCAAAACTTCTTTCTCTGCTTTTGGCAGCTAAAATTGACCTCCTGTTATCAGCTATACCTGATAAATACAAAAGCCCCTCTGAGTTGATAGCAACATGACATACTTGGGCTTCATTAACCAGCACTGCCACAACCCTAGCCAACATTACTTAGGAAAACAAGGAGAAGTTAAAGAGGAGGAGGAAGAAGAGGGGGAGGAGGAGGAGATGATGATGACAAAACATCACCTTGACTCCTGGCTCCCAAACATCAGTAAGAATGTAAACGAGTAGGTCCGAGCTCCTGTGCTCAGATCCAGAGTTTGATTGAGACCATCCTAGAAAAGGTCAAAGAGCTGGCATCTTCTAAAGTGGGTAGTAAGTGATCTATGTTTGAGAAACTCTGGTATAAACTATAGCCTATAGTCCAGTCACCTTTCCCACTAGCCTGTTTTCCTATCAGAATTGATTATACATGGGATGATATTTCAGAACAGGCTTCAACCCAGTCATTATCATAAACAATTCTTTGTCCTCATTAAACAATATAACAAGAGCCATGACAAAGGCAATCCCAAGACTTTTGCTCAATGACTAGGTGATCTGAGACATTATGTTGGGGATTCACACATTGAACCCCTGGAATTGTACTTGGGAAAGATTATGGGTCACACCCGCCCTCTTCACCTGAAGCTTAGCACTGACGGTATTTGAAATGACTTTCATTTTTCCTTCACAAATACAGTTGGCAGATAACCAATGTTACGACAGTTCTCAATAAGCATCGGAATTATTCATGAATTTCAGTACAAAGCACAAAGAAAGCGCAAACAACTATCACTTCATATCTTAAGATCAAGAATGATATCATATAGAGATCTGATTTTAGTGGATTTTAAAGCATGAGTGAGTGCTCAGGAACATTTCCAGCTTAACAAGAACATTGATCTGTTCACCCTTTCATCTTTAAAATTTTTAACATTCTTATTGAATTTGACAAAAAAAAAGAGTTACAAATCTTCAAAATATAGAGTAGTTTAAATAAAGTACTATGTAATTCAACTCAATTTCCGCAAATATTTATCATGAGACTACAATAGATTTTTTAAAATCTGCATAATTTACACTTGGATTTCTGATTTATAATTGATTTGGTTACTCTCAGCTGGAATGCATTGGACTTCCAAATTCTTTGATCATTTAATGTGAATAAATCTTTCCAAATAAAGTAACTATGATTAGAAAGTAAAAGAAAAAACATAGTTAACTGTTATTAGATTCTAGGACTTCATGTCTTTATATCAAAGAGAATTTTTTCCCCAGATCCATTTACGTCAGCTATAAATTTATTGCCACTCAGTTCCAAATCCATCCTGTCTTGGTGTCCTGCAATAATGGAGGTGGACACTAAATATTTCTCCCGTGTCATTGGTCCAGTCTTACACTTTGTCATCAGAGAGTGCTGGAGGTACACTGGAGAAGGAAGGGGTCTCTTTTCCTGGTTTGATGTGCAAACTTCACTGGCCTCCTGTCAAGTCTGTGTTCTTTTTAGCAGCAAACAGTCCCAGGTACCTCCTCTCTTCAAAAGGCATCATAGTCAACTGGCATAAAGGGTCTTTCCTGCAATATGTCCTTCAGGTGGTTTCATGGAGGAGTGACATCAGCCAAGTATCTGACTGTGTATGACTTCTCTAGTGCCCCTCTGGGTAGCCTGCAAGGAGCTCCAAGTGATGGTACCTCTCTGGAGATGGCTTCCCTCAGCACTCCAAAGGATGATGTCTAGCAAATCTTGCCAGCGTTACATGATGTCAGTGAACTTCTCTGAGATCCTGGACACTATGGTGACACCTCTCCAAAAAGGCATGGATCTCGATCTGGGAGGGAGTAACCTCTTCCTCATGTGCTCTGTCTCCACCCTAGGAGTGGTGGATGCTCCCTACATCAGTATTCCTGTTCTGTTTGTTTGTCTTTGTGGTGCTGGGCTGGGGAATGAACTCAGAGACTTGCACCTGCTAGGCAAGCACTCTGCACTGAGCTGCATGCCCAGCTCTTACTCCTGTACATTTTTTATTTCTCTTTCTTTCCTATGAGACAATCCCTCATGATTTTCTCCTGATTAATATATCATTAACTACATTCATTTTATTTGCAGGAGAATATTATAAAACATTTTATAACAACTGGATCTGGTATGAAAGATGCTATATATCATAAGTTGAGGCATAAACCTTGTAAATTTATTTCCTTTAGTAAGTTCCTGTTTAGATATTTTGGTAGTGACATTTCTGTGATTCTTTTTGCCCAAACGTTCTCTTTTAGAATGGGATGACTTCAGTGCTAAAGACATTTGAGAACCTGTAAACTCTTCTGACACTTTACTTCATTGGAAGAAATTTGATGCTCCATTTGGTAGAATACCTTCACTTTAATCATTTCCAAAATTACTAAGAGTTGAAAAAAAGTCTCTGAATGTTCACAAAGAACATATTTGAGTTTTCCCCCTGTCTCTTTCACTCTATAGCTTGACTTTCTTCAAGATACATCAAAGCACTAATGAGTATTTTTAGAACAGAACCATTCACATGCCACTTAATTTTAATTCCCTTCATATATGAAAGTATGACTTCTTGGGTATCTTGGGAACACATTTAGTCTATGTTCTCTAAAAACTATAAAAATGGAAAGGCATAAAAAGGAATCCATCTCTGTAGTGCAGGATACAAAAACCCTGTAGCAAAAAGAACACTGTCCTAATCTTTAAATTGCCATTAAAGAAAAGATGAATCTATCCTGGCTTTCAAATAGGAAAAAGAAACAGATATATTCTAAGGTGCTTTCATGTGAATCCCAGGACGGATTATTGAGTAAATGATAAGAGATCACTTGAGAAATCAATTAGTGGTCACCAAGAGATGACAGTTCAGTAAAACTGAGTCATATAAAAAGAGTCGTCCCCTTCATCTGCAATGTCATTAAATCATAATAGTAGTAATAAAAACAAATCTAGTACTATGCATTCTAATAAGTATGAATGTGAACTCCAGCATACAGATTCAAATAATCAATCATACAAATATGGAATGAAGACAAAGCTGGAAAGGTGGATTTTAACTGACTTCAGGCTCCTAGGTTTTAAATAAGATTGGGCTATTGAAAAATATCAAAGGCAGATTTAGGCAACACAAAAAGTCTGGTTTTAGAGTCACAAGGATGTAGGCTTGAATATGAGACACTCGTTCTAAGTATCTGCTTTCTAAACTACAATACAGAGATGGAGATGGTATTACCTATACCACAGCATGGGTCTGATAACACAAAGATGATTTATTTTCAGTATTTGGTACCACATCTGGCACACAGCTGGCACTCTATTAGATTAGTGACTATTATTTGGAGCTAATATTGGTAGAAAGAAATGACTTTTCAAATGGATAAATGACCTCATTGAAATCTGTACTGGTTGAAATATATCACTATGTTAATCTCTGGGTAGCATATTTGAAGGGGAACACTAAACCTTGCAAAGTATCCAAAGACCAACTAAACTGTATGACATAAGAAGCACAAATTCCTGTACTATCAATAGTTTCGCATTGGGATGAGAAAATGACTTAGTGTACTTGCCTCTAGAAATTCAGATGCAAGTAAGGGAGCTAGATAAGGCAAATAAACTACAATGGAAAGAGCATTACAGAAAAGGAATCTTTTCATAATCTAATATTTCTGGCAAAAAACAGTGCACATGTAGAAGCCAGTGTATTCAGAGGAATGGTAAATAGTTGGAATGAAGAGGGGACAGGGTTTAATGAGGAGAAGTGAAGCTAGAAATGGAGGTGAAGCTCATTTCAAGTGGGGCTTCCTCATAGACCATGGTTGGGAGTCTGGACTTGATCCCAGAGGCAACGTGAAGTCATTGCAGAGTTTCATCCTGGGGAACAGATTTCATTTTGGAAAAGCCACTCAAGCTTCAGTATGGAGGATGGGCTGAAGAGGTCAAGGACTAGAAGTGGGGTACAAGAGGCAATGGAAATATGAAGAGTGATTGGGTTCCTAAACTAAGATGGTGACTTTGGGACAGGAGAATATGATTTCCCAAAGATATATAGGGGAAATAAAAGAGAGATGATGAAACACGGCATAGACAAAGGGGAATGAAGGAAAGGGAGGGGGGATGGGAATAAAAAAGACAGTAGAACGAATTGGACATAACTTTGCTATGTTCATATATGAATATAGCATGAGTGGAATTCCACATCATGTTTAATCAAAAGAATAAGATCCTATTTTTAGAAAAAGTTATACTCCATGAATGTATAATATGTCAAAATACATTCTACTGTCATGTATATGTAAAAAGTACAAATAAAAAATTAATTTAAAAAACAGATTTTTGCTTGAATGGATCACAGTTCTAATGACCAAAGAGGAATATAGAAGTTTAGTAAGAAAAATGGCTACCCTTCAGTGTACGAAATGACAAATTTGAAATGCCTGTGAAGTCTAGATGGAAATGTCAGGACACACGCATACAAAAAGGACTTCTGTTTTGGAGACAAGTCAAGGATGGAGACATATATTGAGATTATATATATTAAAACTTTCGAAGGAGACTATGTGGACATAACAAAGGGCCAAAAGCAAGAGTCAAGAGGAGTATCTAAAAGGGTATTCAGATGAAGAGACCTTCACATAGAGACTAAGAATAAACACTTGGAGGGCTGGGGAGATAGCTCAGCTGGTAGAGTGCTTGCCTTGCAAGCACAAGGCCCTGAGTTCGAACCCCAGTACCGCCAAAAAAAAAAAAAAAAAGAACACTTGGAAAAGAGGGAAACTGGGAAAGAAGGTCAAAGTAACTAAGACAAGAGAATTTCAAGAAGGATGGAGTGGATAACACTGTAAAATACTGTAAAAATCCAAGAAGATTAAGCACAGTACGTTAGATTTAGCAATCAAGAGTTCGTTGTGACCCAACAAATCTATATAACAAGATGATCATGTAAGATAAATCATGACATGCTTGACGTATCTTAGTAGTAGGGTTCACTGAATACTAGAATGTGTGTAATCAGTACTACCTTGGAGAAGGATGAGCTAATGTATTCTCTGCAGCAGGAAATTGACAAGTAGAGGTTGGTTACCTGTTGACAACCTGCAATTGACAGAAGTTCGACAAGATGTCCTTGAAGATGCTTCATAATTCTGTAAGTCTATGAAACCTAAAGAACTCTTCCTAATGTGGAACTCAAGAAAACCAAAAAGTTGAATAATTAGGACTCTCACAAGATTTCAAAATGAAATATGTGAATGATAGTGTAAGAATGAATATACCTCTAGAAAGCATCTATTAGATCTTAGATCCAACACAGGAAAAGTAGAGAGGTGATTTCAGGTGACTATGAATAATGTACAATTTATTTACAATAATAACTCTCAATCATCTTCGGGAAGATATGCATTGCTTTTGCTTGATTCAGGAACAGAAATTCAAGTGCCGAGTCCTCTGCTGTTGCGTTCATTTACTGTTTACAATATTCTGCTTAGATTTCTCATTGCTGTCTGCTAACCACCAGTCTGTCTGTCTCTCCCTCCATTCATCCTTCTCAACTGGACACTTACATGTGAGATTCAAAGCTTAATTATATTTTATTTCTTGGAATAAAATAAGAGGACGAGGCATATGCAGAACTCATACAAAAAATCTTCATAGGAGGTGCTGGGGGCTATACATGCAAGAGGCCTAGGGTTCAATCCCAGTACCAAAAACAAAACAGAAAAAAAAAATGATATACAAAAAACTTCTTATAGTAGAAATTCTAATCATCTAGGAAGCCACCTTCACTGCCAGGGACAACTGAATTCCATAGGAAAAGTACTGAGGAGCAGAGGCTGCCTATTGATTAAAACCCACCCTAGCTTCACAAAGATCTGAATGTAATTCCCTAAAGATGATGGTGAGACATCCCTTCCTCACACTGCTAAGCCTTTAGGAAGAATATATACATAAAATTTTAAGAAGCTAATCTTTTTTTTTTTTCTAGAGCAGACATACTTTTTTATTAGTTCATTTTAGTTATACATAATATTAGTGTTCATTTTGACATAATTATACAAGCATGGTATATAATTTTCTCTGATTTAGTCTCAAGTACTTCTCCTTTCCCTCCCCTCCTCTCTCATCCTGTTCCCTTCCCTTTATTCTATAGTATATTTTTTAATTCGTTCCTAGTGGATATACATGGAGGTGAGAGTTACTGTGGTACATATATGTACATAGAAAAATTAGATTAAATATATTCCACGGTTCTTCCTTTTTCCCATCCCTCCTCCCTCCCTCTCAATCCCTTCTCTACTCCAATGATCTCTTCTATTTTCATGAAATTCCCTCTCACCTTTTCTTTTCTTATTAGATCCAATACACAAATAAGTTGAAAGGATGGAAAATAATATACCATGAAAACAATAAACCAAAAGAGCTATTGTGGCTATACCAATGTTTTAGATTTCTATTGTTGTTATCATAATTACCACAGACGTAGCAACTTAAAACAATACCATTTACTAGCTAATCTTTTTTCTCATCACTTTTTCCATCATCTATAAGAAGACTTGCAGATCCGAGGTATACGGTATTTTCCATAAGCGCTACAATTCCCATCGTTAAGAGAAACTAAGGCAACTCAAATTTAAGAAAATAAAGAAATAATTAAAACTCAAGAAAATCTAAAAAGTGACTCAAACTTGTCTTAAGCCAATCCCATGACTATCCTTTCTCCCCTACATGCTTAGGCAGGCCTCAAAAAAACTCAAAACATTCTTAAATAGATAATGCCATTCTCATGACTAATGAAATTATCAATAATTCCTTGATATCCTCCAATAACCAGTTCATATTCAAAGTTCCCCAACTGTTCCAAAAGTTACTTTTTATAGTCAGTTTGTTCAAATTAGTATTCTACTAGTGTCTCTCATGCTGCATTTAGTTATTAGGTCTCTCTGGTCTCTTTGAACCTAAAAAAATTATCAACACTCTCTTCTTAATGCTTCTTCAACCCACTGACCTGTGGAAGACACCAGGTGCCTCCTTGTAGAACATCCCACATTCTAAATTTGTCTTCTTGCTTCTCTGTAGTGTGACTAGAAAGTGATTTAGATGCGACTTTGCAAGTTTATTTGTAGCTTAGGTTTTCAGGAACTTCGGAGATTTAGAACCTCCTAATTTGCTGCCTCCTTTGTAGACAGCAGTAGAAGCCCTGCTCTGGATTCTCTGAGCAGTGTTTCTCAAACTTTCTTTTTTTTTTTTTTTTTTTTTTTGTGGTGCTGGGGATTGAACCTAGGGTCTTGTGTGTGCAAGGCAAGCACTCTACCAACTGAGCTACATCCCCAGCCCTGTTTCTTAAACTTGATGAGGACCGTCACCATGTCTCTCTTCGGCTACTGCAACAGGGTTCTAGTTTGTCTAGTTTATTCTCTTCTTGTCTTCCCTTCACCCCACATGCAGCATGATCTTTCAAACTCAAATAGACTATACCCTTCTTGAAGCATCTCCAGCAACTGTACTTGGAACAACAGCTGAAGGTCTCACCTTGATCTACCTGACCTACCTGATCTCCTTTCTGCCTACCTTTCCAACTACATCACGTACTGTGCCCCTCTTTGTTGAAGACACCTTCTTTCCAGGGTGCAACACATGAAACTCTTTTCTGCCTAGAATGTCTTTCCCTCAAACAACTGCACAGTTTGCTATTTATCATCACTCAGGTCTCAGCTCAAAGATGAGCTTCAGTGGACCTGATCCAACTATTCAAGCCAAACCAGTCCCCCACACCCTCATTTTAGAATTTTATTCTATTCATTTCCATTATAGGACTTGCCACACTGATAAAATTTATCTGTATACTAGATTATCTCTCATGAATCTGTTTACTTTCTAATGAGTTCTCACTACCTGACATTTGCCAGGTACCTATTTGCTTGTTCAGTGCCTTTCAATTTCCATTTGAATGTCAGTATCATTAGGGCAGGAACATGCCCTGTCCCTATCTCCAGTGCCTAGACCTGTCCCTGGCAAATAGTCATTGTTCAATATATCTTGCCAAACAAATGCTCACCAAAAAATTGCTAGATTTCTTATATACAGCACAGGTTCCTAGATTGCAACCAGTAGGTGATTTTATATCAGGTTAAAAAAATGCAATAAGGTATAGGCTAAAGCAAGGTCTAAGAAAACCTCACACTTTCTTAAAAATCAGAATTAAACAATATTCTCATATCTTAGAAAAATTTTATCTAGCTTTGCAACCACCTTACTTCTTCTGTGTAGCAAACAATCCAATGACATCAACAACAAAATGACTTATTTTCCCAATGCTTCAAAGCTAATATACTCTCATTATTTTATAAAAAGAAAAAAATGTATGCATTTTTGTATGTTCCAATAATTGATTTTTCACATGCAGGCACAGTTGAATATTTGCAGTACAATCATTATGCAATTTAAATATCAAGATAGAGGTCATAATTTATTCACTATTATCCCTGGTAATTATTATTGAGCATTTTAATTTTCAATACTTAAAGGCAAACATATTCCCTGTGAATCCAACACAGGAAAAAATGCTCACTAATAGAGTAAATTAACATAATGGACTCTATGAATTAAGCTAATGACTTGTTTCTAACTCTGCAACACAAAAACCAATGAAATATAACAGATTAGAAAATTACCACCTTTATCACTGTTGACTGACACACTGAGCACACAATTCCACCATTACTTACTTCCATCAGTAACTTGAATCCTTCTCTTTTCTTGATTTCTTCCACTAGGTACCTAAAATTAGAAGTTACAATAATATTAATAATTGCAGTCTGAAAATGCCATGAACATGGTTGATAAGTGACAAGTCTGTTTTTCTGGTCCAGAGACAGGGCTTTCACATAAGAAGATAGAACTGAGAGTACAGGTAAAGGCACAGATATGGATTTGAACAGATAATTCCTGAGCCCACTGCAGTCCTCTGGGTCTCCAGGGAGAGATACATTTTTTAATGAGATGATGTCTATCAAATATGTTAACGCCAGCTTTTCACTGCAGTGTGAAAGGCAAATAAAGATGATTGGGTATATTTCTCTGACTCTGGTTTTCACATCAATATTTCAGAAGGGGATTTGGCGTAGACACTTAAATTACCTCTCTTGCTTGGAGGAAAAAAATGTCTTAGGGATAGAATTCTTGCTGGTAAGTTAAGATCAACATCTTCCCCCAATTAGTATCATGTTAAAAAGTAAATGGACTATAGCCATTGGCAGAATATCTTTGATGTCATCTTGAATACAAAGAGAGTTATCAACCAGAAGCAAAGGGTATCGGTACATGAGGTATGGAATATGTTTGGGAAAAGACTAAAATGACATTGGGAATATAGAGTAAAATAACATTGACTCTTCTCCCAGAGCCTGGTGTTTGTCTATATAAAAAAGAGAACTGGGGGGGCTGGGGAGGTATTTGGTTAATTTCCAAAAATTTTTAGGAGGTGTTATAAACCTATAAAGCTTTAGAAACTTTAGATTCCTAACTTGCAAGAAAAGTAATTCCAGTAGTCGGTAGAGTGCTTGCCTTGTAAGCACAAGGCCCTGGGTTCGATCCCCAGCATCCCCCCCACCGCCCAAAAAAAGAGAGAACTGAAATGGTTGGCCTTGAAAACAAGTAATGGGATCATAAGCCTTAAAAAGTTCAGGATTCCTGAACCAATGTCGAACCAATGTCTCAGATTTTGGGGTAAAATGTAAATTAATGGTCAGAAGTGTTAAAAGAGATGGCATTTGCAAGAGATTTATTATTATACATAGTAGCAAAAGCAGAAACAAAGAAAGAAGAAAACACTACACCCAACAATAAATAAGGACTGATTTGGAAAACTGTGGTCTTGTCATGGAATTGTGGTACCATGACCATGTCACTAAATTATGTATATCCAATTAATACTGAAGAACACAGACAAAAATGTTCCTCTTGGGCCCAATTCCCTAACTATAAAACTGGACTAAAACCAATCTTCCCAAGTTGAAAAGATTGTTGTAAAAATTTGAATAAATTCATACACAGAAAGTTGTAAACTCAAAAAAAAAAAAAAACATAGAAAGGGGGATATTTATTATCACATCATTTTCTAAAGACCATTCTAGAATGTGTATATAGATTGCCTTTGGTTACAAATGCAGTTCTTTTTTCCCAGACTTATTCATGTGGCTTCCCAAACGAGGTTCAATATTGATGTTTGTGTATAGGTATTGTCTTTGAAATAGACAGAATGTTATAAATATCCTATAAATATTAGTTAGCAATGTTGATTTTTTATTTTGAGCAATAAAGTGACAACACACACATAGACTCACAAAGTTTTAGTCTCTCTCTTTCTCTCTCTCTCTCTCTCTCTCTCTATATATATATATATATATATATCCCTCTCTCTCTCTATATATATATATATATCCCTATTTCCAAATATTTTTAGGAGGTGTTATAAATCTATAAAGCTTTAGAAACTTTAGATTCCTAACTTGCAAGAAAAGTAATTCCAGTAGTCAATAAATAAACTCAGAAATGATGCTTGAGGTCATTGTTAATTAAAAAAAAAAAAACAGGAATAAAAGTAATACTAAACCATGTTCCCCATCTAATACTGGAAACAAATTTAAAGAGCAGTTACATCTAGTCATTGAGAATATGATAGAAAGCTGCTATAAATCTTTTAAAGTTAATGATCCTCCTATCTTCTGATCAAGCAAATAACTTTTGATCCAGTCTACTAGGAAAAAAAATAATATTAAGGATGGTCAAAGAGAGACATGATATACAGAAACGTAAATATACATATGCATATATGTTGTATATAAAGCTCCCTGTGGGTATATGTGTGTTCTAAACAGAAACAACCAGAAAGAAGATTAATATCCAGAAATTGGGGATGATAGATTAAAATATACTCTAGTAACCCAGTGTAATACAATGCAGCTATTAAAATGAATGCATTCTATCTCCTTCAATTAAACCACAGGGATGCTCAGGATGTATTAGTAAAAGATAAAAGTGAGGTACTGATAAATATGGATCATTTGATTTCATTTTAAAGAAATTTTTAAAAAGGAAGAATATTTTTAAAAAGGAAAAATAAGTAATCTATTCACATGCATATCTGAGTACAGAGTAAAATATGAAAGAATACATCTTAAATCCTTCAAGTCTGCTTACCTTTGGGGTTAGGGATTATCAACTCTATTTTTATACCTCTTTGTAAAGATGCTTAGGTGTAGTTACTTGTGTAATTTTTAAAGGAACTTGAAAGAAAACCATAAGGCACACCACAAAACAAATGTCTACCATCTCCACCTGTGCAAGGATATCTCCATAAACTGCCCCTTTGCTCACCTTCTTAGGTATGAATGTTCAGGCAATCCATTAACTCCAACCTCACGCTATGATTTCACCCTGAGGAGACCCACACTGTCCTCAGCATCTCAAGGCTCTGAATAATACTTTGACTTTCTAGAAACCATGGCAACGACTAGTTAGAAGGGGCTAAGGTACAGAAAATCAACCTTGTGACCTGGTAGTTCCTTAGCCTCCCTAAGCCTGCTTTAGTTTTCTCTGCAGATGTGGGACCAAATCAGTGACATTCTTCCCTAAGAGACTGATTTTGTGAAACTTAGACACAGTATCTGTTGTCTCAATTTAAAATATTTCTGTCCAACTGGCTAACACTGTTCCTGGGGAAAAGGGCTCCAAAACAGAACTGATTTTTTTCCAGTTAAAACTCTGATTTTTGCTGACCAAGTAGACCTGAGCATTTTGCTGGGGTCAATGTTCTTATGGCAGTCACCATCAAAGTCTGCAAAACCTAAGATAACTCTCCAGTTGAGTTGAGACTAGAAATGATCTGGGGAAGAGGAAAACCTGCTGTTTCATTGATAACAGAAGTCTTAACACCAGAATTTCCAAGTTATGTTTCACAGTAATCATGTTAATAGTACCAAACAGAAAGATTCCACTGTCAAATAAGTCTGAACACTGCCGGGCATAACAGTTAGGCTGCTTCTGTCTGTAATGTATAAAGCTGCTCCCCCACCCATCAGGTGCAGTCATTTTCCCCGCCTCCCAACCACTTGTCAATCTGTGAACATCCTAGCTAGCTATTGGTTCATCAGTCAGCTTGCAAGTATCCTTCTCTGATATTGGTCCCCTGTTAGCCCCGCAGAATTCAACTGTTTACCATAGCTCCCCCGCCATCTTTCCCCATTCTTCTGTCTGTCCTCCTCGCTTTTCTCTATCCTCCTGGCTTTCACACTCTCTCTAGCGAGCGCCCTTTCTCTTTCCCTTTCTTTTCCTCTCATTTTCTCTCTTACCCTGCAGGGAGACACTCTGTTTGCTTCATAAACTCCCTTATGTGAGTTCCCGTGTCCCGCGTGGTTCCGTGGGATTTCCTTACACTGTCTAGGATTAGAAGTATGCACGGCTTTATTCACCAGGCCCTTTATTGAGCTGGCTGGCTTGACATGGTCACCAGGTGATTTCAGTCCACCATGCTGAGAGGTCAGTAGGGTCTCCTCTCATGTTCATAGGATGACCACAACTGCAGCTATCATGTCCTTGCACAAGAGTCCCCAGAAGGAACAAAGGGGATTAGAGCCAAAGCCCTTTTTCTTCTTACATGCACCTCTCTATTTAGGTAAGAATATTTTCCCTGCGTGTTCACAGAATGCTTCCTGCATCTTACTGATTGAGTCACACACCCAGCCACGTGTGTGAGGTGGGTTAAACTAATGCTCCCAGCTGAAACACTACTATCTATATAAAACATGGTTCTCATGGCAAGTAAGAAGAGAACATGGTCATTGGGTAGACAATCAATGGTGTCTGTTTACTGGTGACAGCAAGGTTAAAAATGTGTCTCTATAACAGGCCTTTTAGGCCTCTTATTGTCCTTGTGAGCACTTGAATTCGCAAGAGAAGAATAAACAATATAGTTAACATTTCCCAATCATGTTTAATTATGGAATTATTTTTTGAGGATCATTTATTAAGATTTTCTGGTAGTCTATTATTCCACAGAGCATAGTTCTGAAATGCTAGTTAAAAAATAAAAACATAAATAAATGGAATAAAGATCAGTAGAGTAGAGGTAAAGGAAACAGAAGAAGGGAAGAAGGAAAGGGGTAATCCTGAGGACTGAATTAGAGAAAATTATATTCCATGATTGTAAAATTATGTCAAAATGAACTCCAACATTATATATAACTAAAATGAACTAATAAAAAAAGTTCATTGTTAAGAAAAGATAAGTACTTCTCTAAAAAACCTTACCCTCTTCTTAAATAAATGCTTAAATGAAATGAGTTGTTAGGAGGAAGTCCAAATAAGCTTTGGGTGACCTCTATCTATATTCATAAGGATGACTTATTCCTCACAAGTTCTTTTTTCAATATATGGAAACATCCTAAAAATAAAATACATTAAAAAAAAACCACACACAACTATTCTTACATGGTAGAATCCTTAAAAAGATGTACATTCGGTTTTGGGGACAAAATGCAGAAACCAAAAACTATTTCTATCAAAGGCATGCCAGGAATGAACTCCGAACTACTCATTCTCCTTCCCACTAAGCCTGACACAAAAAAGGGGGAAGAAAAAATGCACATTTGCAAGAGTTTTCCCCAATTCTACTGGGGTAAAGCTTATATGAATATTCTGACTTGATTCTGAAGCACACATTAATGATAATCTGGGTCCAAAGTGGTTCTCCTTGCTTTACTTACAAATGTGTTCCCAACATTAGAGACTCTCAGTTCTCCAAGTTATTACATGAGTCCATTTAATTTTTTTGGATTTCACTTGACTGTTTCGCAAGCTGTGCTTCACTTTCCAGAAATAGCCTTTCCAGGCCCCTTCTCAATTCGACAGCCACTACAGAGTCCCCTTGGACCACCCTGGACCAAGTTTCTCCCCCACTCTCATCTTTTCCCTTGAAAATTTTTCTGATGGCTGCACCAAACGCTCCCAGGATTCTTGAGCTTTTTCCATCTGCTTTCTGTATGCTCTGCATATATCCTATCTCATGGCTTTGTCTGATTCATCACAGACACCCACATACTCTATTCTACTGCAACTGTGATTTTTAAAAAAGTCACCAATTTAAAGAAAAGAATGAAAACATTGTCCCTTCTGGACTTGGTCCCTCCCATCGCCTAGAGAAATCAACTAGCACAAAAGCCCCATTGTGTAACTGTTCACCTTTTCCAGACTGATAAGGATACATCCCTCAGCACTCATGCAAGTCTATGAAATAAATTCTACCTGAGAGATTGCAGAGATTGTGTGTCAAGGGAATAGATAAATGACACGCTGGAGACCAAATAAAGTAGCAGAATGGGAGTTTCTGAGCCTTGTGTTGTTGTTGAAAAGACTCACACACATGACTCTTCTGGGCCTGCTTTAAAAATTACCCCTTAGTGGGAATCCATTTAACCAGATCACTACAACAAAGGCCTTGAAAGTGCATGAGGCAACAGGTAACCCCCCACTTCCCCTGCCCCACTGCACTGCAAAACACTGCCAACTGTTTGGGGCAGAGATCAGGGATGCAAGATCACATGCTGTGCACCACAAAAAAGGTGGTTTTAAACCTCAGCCCTCTGGGTTTCAATCATGCTTAATAATCACATGTTGCTTTAGGTTCCCAGTGTTACTGATATTCCAATAACCAAAGGAAAAAGCACTTTTTTGTGGGTTGGTACTGGGGATTGAACTCAGGGGCACTTGACCACTGAGCCACACCCCCAGCCCTATTTTGTATTTCATTTAGAGACAGGGTGTCTCTGAGTTACTTAGCCCCTCCCTTTTGCTGAGACTGGCCTTGAATTCACAATCCTCCTGCCTCAGACTCCCAAGCTGCTGAGGTTACAGGTAGGCACCACAGCACCCAGCTAGAAAAAGCATTTTAATAATTAATACTTCATGAAAGAAATGTTCTCTCCTCAATTGGAATGACAGGGTCAAATGGAAATTGGAAAAATCCTTAAATGTCTTTTAGGTACTCATTTTTTTTTCCTTCTTGCTGGATTTCTGACAACCCCTAACATCAGAGTCATGGTCCTCCTAAAATATCTGCTCTTGTTTTCCCATGGAAAAGGGAGAAAGTGATCTGATCAGGACAGTGATCACTCTTATTTGTTTGTTTATTTATTTATTTATTTATTTATTTGGTACTTGGGATTGAATCCCAGAGGACTTTTTCCATGGAGTTACAGCCCATTAATTTAATTCTAGTTTTTATTTTTTTGAGACAGGGTTTCACAAAATTGCTCAGGATGGTCTTAGGTTCAAGATTTTCCTGCCTCATCCTTCAGAGTCACTGGGATTATAGGAATGCACCACCTCTCACCAGCAGGGCAGGGATCACTGTCTATCAAAATCTGGTCTTTAAATCTTAAGGTCAACATACAGTGTTCAAGACCTGCACAATGGCTCACACCTGTAATCCCAGCATTTTGGGAAGCTGAGGCAGGAGGATCACAAGTTCAAAGCCAGCTTCAGAAAAAGTGAAGGGCTAAGCAACTCAGACCCTATCTCTAAATAAAATACAAAACAGGTCTGGGGATGTGACTCAATGGTTGAGTGCCCCTGAATTCAATCCCCTGTACCCCAACATCCCCCCCAAAATATAGATTTCATAATTGAATTCCATTTAGATTCAGGAATATGGAAACATTGCTTATGTGGAATTAGTGCAATTCTTACTTTAATAGGACAGAGAAAACAGCAGCAGAGTTTTTTAATATTTACGAGACCCGACCTGGGACCTAGCTATAACCGGCTGCCAATAATGGACATGCACCCCAACTAGTTACATAATCACACATACAGGCTCACTGTGCCAAAGCTGCTGTCTATGGAAGGACTTTACACTTCTTAGAAATAAATCAGTGTTAGCCTTAGAAATTATGCCTGTAGAGTTTTCTGACTGTGGATGGGAATTATTTTTATTTGGTAAACTCTGAAGCAAATTCTACTGACTTGAGGAAAAATTATTTTAACTCTAATCCTTCAGTGGTTTGAACTTCACAAAACACATAATCAGCAGTATTCCAGAGCTACCTTATAGTGACCAGTGAGAGGCCTTTTCTAAATAATCCAGAATTGTGCAAACCACAGCTGTGAGTAACTTTCAGTTTACCATGATGAAAATATTTACACCATGGAAATTGGCAGACACTACAATTTTTTTTTTCTTTTAGCAGCACAGCACTGCATATAAGCTCAAGCAAACAGAATAATAGATCCCAGAATTGAGAAGATATTCCAACAATCCTAATGAGCAGGATTATAAAGCAATGTGTAAATTTGAAAAGAAGTCATAAAAATAAAACCTTTCTTTTGTTAGTTTACTATGATCTTAATCCTAAAGAAACTTTAAGTTTATAGTTTCACGCTCATTTCCAAGTGATATGCCTAAAAAGACTGTCCTTTTCCTTGGTGCTTGGGGTGGGAAAACAGGGTGACCTTTACTAATCCCAGGAATACACTGTTGGATATCAAGAGTATGAAAAGTTGAGGCAAAAAAAAACCTATTATTAATAACTGCAGGCAAAAGGAGGGACTCTTTTTCAAATATTTAAATATAGGTCACAGAGTCTGCAGTGATGCTCACTGAAATGTTAATTCAATTCAATTCAACTTGACAAACATTTACAAACAATAAGTGTTTGTTGAATTGAATTGAAATGTTAACATTTATCCTCCTGTGATATTTCTCTGCAAAAAAATTAGAAAGTATCCGCAGACTGTAAGTTCTACCCTGAGATGAATGTTAACTTCATAATAAATATGACCATCAAATATTTATGCCTAGCCTTATTTCAAGACACCTGTCATTGAATTACTTAGCAGCTTTGACAGAATAATGCAGAGATTCTAACACATTTGAATGCTACAAGAAAATACAAAGCAGGAAACAGAGCTTCCTGGACTTTTAACTTATCGGGCAACTATGAATATTTATAGTAGACTCACTTTTTTTCGCAACTGAGTTGTTATCTCCCTCCTTTTAATAGAAACACTTTAACCCTACCTCTAGTTAAAGTACATTCTTCACCCAGTTTCAGCACATCACCTATACGAGGACATGTGACTTGATATTGACCAAAGTGTGCGTCATATTTCCCTGGGAACAGCAACTGATTCGAGATGGACATTTCCCTCACTCACCAATAAAGTTTCCTTAGGATTTTTGGAAGAGGAGCATACTCTCCTTCTGATCTTGACCTTGAATCTGGAAGAATATGATTCCTGACAGCCCCCTTCCTACATTTAAATAAACCCCACATGAAGGAAAGCAAGGGTGAAAGATGTAGAAAGATTCAGGTCAGGTGATATTCTTTAAGCCCCTAAACTAAGCCATTCCAGAAGTCATCACTATGCTAGTCTTATAAATCACTTCAGGTAATAAATTACTTTTCTTTGCTTATAATAGCTTGAGGAGGATTTCTTTTACCACAAAAAGAATCCTAATAATTTAATAATATAATGTGATATAACATATCATATCAACTTACAAAAATCTTCTGAAAGTGCTGAAGTCATCTTTTCACCAACCTTAATATCCGAGTCCTTTGCACAGAACTTTGCATTTCTTCCTGCCAAAAGGCAGAGGGTACTTAGTACCTCTGAAAGTTGGTCTTGGCTGTATGATTTGCTCTGGCCAATAGAATGGTGGTGGTAGATATAATACAATCTGAAGTTTAAAGTGAGTTTGCATGTATGGGCTTGTCATCTTGGGCTTGCTATAGTTATGTGAATAATTGCTGTTTTAAGATATGAGGTTTCAGAATTTCATGCACAAAATACCCATTTCATTCCCAGAATTGGAAGAGGAAATTTATAAAGATCTAAATAGATACTTCAGGATTTTGCAAGTGATATGAATAGGAAGTTTGTCAGGAAAGACTATGCAAACCAGAGATCACAAGTCCTGATGTTTATAGTGACTAAGCAGGTAAGAATGGCCACAACTCATATACATGAAGCATATGCCAGGCATTGTTCCAAGTGTTTTACATATATTACTTTCTTTAATCTCTACAATAATAAATATATGCTATTATCATTACTATTTTGCTGAGATGAAAGTGAGGTGCAGAGAAATTCCAAAACATGCTCAAATCTCATAGTTTGTCAAAGATAGGTTTTGAATCCACTTTGTGCCACTATACTATAGTAAATAGCCTAGATTTTAAAAAAGAAAAAGCAGTAGGAAGTGCTGGAGACTTTTGTTCTTTATAGGTTAAGGCCTCGTCATGTTCAACTGATTGGAACACTGTGGGATTAAGAATCCAACCTTTTGATAGAAGCCCAAGGTCCAGCTTGGGGGAAATCTATTTTAAAGTATTTTAAATGTCTAATATTTTGACACCATGAAGGTCAACCCTGTGCAGTGCATGTTCAACAAAACACATTTAAATCTAAATTCAGCTGTGGTCTGTCTTTTTGCTCTCACAGATCTAAGTTTAGCAGGTCAGTTTTGCTCAGGTGGCGAGTGTCTGGCACCTGTATCTCAAGAGCTTTTCTAATGTCCTTGAAACTCATGGCAAGAGCTTTGTTTCTCATGATACTAAAAAGGCAAGCAAACATGGTGCTTCTGCAGTACCTTTTTCTTTATGCCTTTACACTGTCTCCATATTCTCACAGACCTGCTTTGTGAGTCCTTAAAGTGACACCAGACTTTGGAATTTCCTCATATCCAGAGGTTTGGCTTTGTGCTCCCTCTGCCTGGATCATTCCTCACACCTCCTCATCAGGTCCCAGTTGAGTTTCTTCCTCTAAGAAATCTCAGCCAATATCACCTAAGAACACACTAGAGATCCCTCATGGGTTCTCTTGGAGCCCCATGCACCTCCTTTATCAAAAAGGAGACTCACTTGTATTTTATCTGTCTCCTTATTTGAATATATCTCTGAGTTGCTAGGATCCTAGTAGTTGATAAGACTGCTGTGCTCACAATTCCTAACATATAGTAGGTATTTAAAAAATGTTTATTTCATGAAAGGAGGAATTCACAAATAAAAGAACATGTGCAGATCTTGCCAATGTTACAAATGTTACTTTCATTTGGTCCTCCTATTATAGACTCACATGGAGACACACACACGCACACACACACACACACACACACACACACACACACACACACACACAATGCACTTACCTAGATAAAGCAAGAGCACGATTAACCCTTTCTTCAAGGCCTAATGTGCCCAGGGCCTTCCAGGTCATCCAGAACTTGAATGCATCTGGTCTCCTGCTACATTGGATGGACTTGTCTCCTGTGTCATAACTGACATCATAGAATTTATCCTGCTGGAAGAGATAGGATGCCTTGGCAGAGTAGCATTTCTTAAGAAGGTCCTTTGAAAAAAGAAATAAGGAAAGATGACAAGACTGTTTATTTTTAGAATATACTTGATTTTGAAAACACACAGAAACAAAACCTGTAAGGTATTCTACTACTTGTACCAAAAGGATATCCTACTTCATGACTGCCTGACCTGGGCTTTCTTGGTGTGCTTTGATGTTGAGAATTCTGACTCTTTTGGTTAAAATGAAAAAAAGAAAAAAAAAAAAAAAAAAAGACCTCAGAGTTGACAATTCTAGGTTCAACTTCTCAATTTCACTGATGAACAGGAGAAATGAGAAGACCATAACTTCATCTCTCTGAACATCAAGGTGGGCCAGTTTCTCATGATGAGTCATCTGGAACTCATTCAAAGTTCCACAAGGAAAAAAAAAAATCTGACATGTTGTGTATATATTATATAATTTCATAAGCAAAATGCTAGGCTTTTAAGTCCTATTGTTTAAAAATTGATATCCACAATGAAGGGCCACCGTGGATGGAAACTTAAGGAAAGAGTTTTGGAAGAGTTAAATCTGATCAGCAGGTCTTCACAGACACAGAGCATCAACTGCCACCCCAAGGCGCTTTCACATTTTTTTTTCACATTGGTCTTCTTTGCAAGCAAACTCCATTCACATTTACTAACTGGTTTCTCTTCCCCAAGAAGCCACTAATAATTTCCTGTTTATTACCATGCTTTGCCTTGATCCCAAATTATTAGAGTTTAAGTCATGTTGTTCTTGGTGTCACCAGGCATCTACAAAACCCCAGATTTCCTGACCTGTCATCAATATCCCTCACACCTCCCTGGGGTCCTTCATGCCTACAACACATTTGCTAAAACTCTCTGCTCCTCCAGGGCAGTCAATCTTCTCAGGGTCCCTAACCACTAAATCTTGTGCCATCTATATCTTTGCTCACATCATTTGCTTGAGCTTGTCTCTGTTTTATTATAATGTTTGACACATTCAATAGAATAAGTACAAACAGTGTATTTATAAATTCTGAAGATCACTATCACTAAATATAGCCTTCCGTCTTTATCTAGGTCTACCATTTTAACAGGTCCCGTCAAGTGTTTCTTCCCCCTCAGCTTCTTTATTTGCCCATTCCATCAGGCTCATATGTAGCTGCATTTGTTGGCCTTTCTGCTATGCTGTCTCCACTTAATGAGTAGTTACAACATATCTTCTCTCTTTGTGTGTCCCAGCAAGTTCTTGAGCATAGGAGTCATTTTTAACCATTTCCATTCTCATGGAGTTTAATGCTGTGCTGGGCACAGAGTGACAATGATTGTCCCTCCCCAAAGTTATACTTCTCTCCCGCTCCCTTTACATGGGGTATGAACAGAAAAAGTCCAAATACTTATGTTTCTCATTTAGTGCATTTTCCAAACTTTAACAATGTAAAACTGCACAGCTCTGTACCAGAAGCTACAAAGAAACTCCTCCATAGACACAGAGATCCTAGAAAAGCTCCTTTCTAATCAGAGAATGTATTTAATGTGTTCCATTTGACTGATCAGTTTGCACTTTGAGAGAATAAAAAGAAAATTTCAAGGCATCAAATTCCAAATGAAAGACAAGTTTGCCCTTTTAATAGAAGCATTGCCTTGTGTGGACACTAATCCCATCTAAGTATGTTCCATTACCAAAAAGCATGATTTTACATAATGGAAAACCATTTTGTATCAAAAACAATCAGGAAGTCCAAAATCTTATTCACAATAAACAGAGTATAAAATAATAATCAAAGGATTACTAGTCAGATGTCACCTGGCTCTGATGCATATTCTTGGTGGACACAGAGGAAGACCTAAACAATAAAGTAGAAAAAGTCCCTAACTCTTAAATGTTCACTTTTATTTTACCAGCAACCTATCAGCTCTTCAATGCTATCACCACTATCCCTCCCTACCTCAGTGGTCAAAATTTTGGTTATTGTTTCCACTGGCTGACTATATAGTATAATGCTAAAAGGTCAATGCATTTATTTTAAGGACCAAGCATGTACATGTATTCACAACACCCTTATATATATATGCTTGTACTTGCACCATGATTCTAAATTTGCTTCTAACAACCACCAGACTTTTTAAAAATCTCCAAAGAAATGAACTTTGGACATGCATCAAGCAAGCTTCAGGAACTTATATTAGTGACTGAGATAAAGAGAAGTCCCATCCATTATCAGAGGACAAACTGCATCCTCACAGGCAGATGGGAAAGAGGAGAGCCAAGGAAATTTACAGCAGAAGGAGCAATTGTCCTGCAGTAGAGACACAGTTAATTTCACTGCACAGAAAAATCCTCCTGCCTTGGGAAGTTTTCATAAAGAACAACTGGAGACTTGGGATTTACTTTATTGAGAATAAATGAAAACTTTCCCCCAAAGTTTCTGCTTTGCATTTTAGTTTATATCCTTGTATTAAAATGGATGAGATGTCCTTTAAGTTTTAGGATACACATCAACCAAGAGAAGAGGCTCAGATCTCTAGAGAAAACAACATTTTAGACAAAGTGTATAAAAGGTTAACATTTTTGAAAACAATTAATTACTTAATACTGTGCTATCAAAAAGAAGGACCGGGCTTAACTTACTCATCTTCATAGCCTTAATCCTAGCAGGACAATAAATACCAGTTATATGAATTCTAGCAACAAGCACCCAGTGAGAATACCAATTACTTTATATTGTGATATTAACTCACACTGTTCTCAGGGATTAGCAGACATGGTATTAGGACTTGCACGGTGACAAATGAAAGAAGCTTTAGCAAAGAAAGAGGAATTTTTATAGGCCTAGCTCATATATTTAAAGGTAGTCACGTATAATCTTCACACACAGTTGGATCAGAATTAAATGATATTCATCATCAGGAATCTGCCTTTTCCTTTTGTTCTATTGTCTTCTGTCCTATCACTCCCCAAGCAGAGAGCCAGCAGAAGCCTAGGAATTGAGGCTTCTGAGTGGGAGCCCTGAGCATGGAGAAAGTCTTTTTGAAGAGAGATGGAAAATAGAGAAGAAATGGCTTCTGCTAGTGATGCTTCTGATGAAGACCCTGCCCTTGTCTAAACCTTCAGTAGGCTCCTCTAGACCATCTGGGTCCCCACCTTGGCATCCACCTTTGTTGGGGTTTCACTGCCTAGTTCCAGCAAGGATCTTGCTGAGTTGGTTTAGAGAGAACCCCCAACTCAACCTGGATATCTGATCACCCTTGGTATCTGACCAAATTCATCATTTCTCCTCCTCAGTGTCTGATTAACCTAGCCTGAAGAATCCTGCTAAGTCTATTTAACCTGTATCCTCCTTTCATTGCCAGTAATTTTCCATCCAGTGACCCCCCCCCCACTCTTTGGATATAAATCCTCACTTGTCTATGCTATATTCAGAATTGAGTCCATTTCTATAACTAGGTCTCTTTTTCCTAATCGCAATGATTCCTGAACAAATTCGGTTCTTATCACTTTTTCTGTCCAACTCTGGTTCTCTTTAACACTACCCAAGCAGAGAGAGAGAGACTCTTAGCTCCCAATCTCAATCTCTTACCTGAATCTTCTGCTAGACAAACCTAGCAGGAAGTCAGTTGGCAAGGAAGCCTGGGAAATATGTCACCTAGGAGTCAGGACCCTTTGCACAGCAAAGGAGAGGAAAGTAAAGAATGGATTGTACAATAAAGAGAAACAGGCAGTGACACACACTGCATGAGGACAAAAGCCCCAACTTTCATTTTCACTCTGTGTGCACAACACCTAGCACAAAATAATCACAATGATCAGAGCTAATATTTATTGAGCTCATACTGTCTGCCAGGAACTGTTATATGTACAAACTCATTTAAATGTCACAATAACCCAATGCGCTAATATTATTACTGCCAACTCTATTAACATGCTTTGCTACATAACAAGGTCCATTTAATTATCTGAGGTCATGTGACCACAAGAAAGCAGGGCTGGGTTTTGAACTGATGCTGCTTCGATTCAGGGCCTGAACTCTTAGCCCATTACACTCTGCTATACCAACAGTGGACACTCAAACATGTGTGCAAGACTATTTATGACACTGGTGATATTAAAGGATATCACTAGAAACACAAAACTGAGTCAGTAGGTTGCAGATTCTCCTTATCAAGATTGGTCAAGCCACATTTGATTTTCACAGTCCAGATTAGAATCAGCAGGTCCTTCTCCAGAAGTCATGACCACATGGGCTACTTTAAGTCAAAATCTTTGTAGTAATTAATTTTCCCAAATTATGTATTGGTTTCCTGCTATATAACAAGCACCATGATACCAGGATTCTGGGCATACAACCCTAGGCAGGAATTAAGCATCTAAGTTAATATTTGTTAATTGGATGTGCAAACTCAAATTTAGTCTTCAATAGGAGGAAGACTGGGCTCTAATCTAGAATATAAAAGTGAACTTTAAAAATTATTATGCCACCTCATATTGACTTTATTAACTTATTGCATAAATGTTTTGAGTGCTTTAATAGATGGAGAAAGCTGTGCAAGCACTTGTGATGTCATGGTAAATAAGAAAGTCACTATTGTTAAGGAGTTTCAAATGGCAACAGGGACAGAAAAACAGGCAATGACAGTACAGCGCTTGGAGAGGAGAAATAGCCAGATGCTACAGAGTCACAGGAGGGTCGCCAGTCACTTCCTCAGAGATGTTACATGGGGCTTTTCAGAAGAAATGTGTCGGCTGAGAGCTGAGAGGTGAGGAGCAGCTGAGTACGAGAGGAGAGGACAGAATTAATTCAGTCTGATTGGAGCTAATTAATGAAGTTGGGCACAGCGAGAAAACCAGCCTGCAAAGGTAGAGTAGCCAAGTCACCAGGAATCTTAACTGCCATGATTAGAATGATTTGTTACAAAATCTTCATAGGCTGATATGGATATTACAACTTAAACTTCATTACTCATCTGGCAGAATAAAGTAGAATCAGCAGATGTGGAGTATGCTTTTGATTTAGTCATTTGGTGTCAGAGCTCAAATCAAGTCACTTAACATCTTGGTCTTCATTTTTCTCATCAACCTAATGGAAATGAGGATGCTTGCTCTATGCTACATCCACAGATCTTGTGAAAATCTAATGCTTTAATGTTCATTGGGAACACCCCTCAGTCTTTGGCCAAAACCCTACCTTCCATCCCCTCTCTAGCATATTCCTAAGCATCCCGATCCCTCCCAGTTGTCACTACCCAGTCACCCAGTCTTCCTTTGGTTTACTCAGAAGAACTGCAGGACAGGGTATCAGCTCTGGATTTCCTCACTGTTTATGAAATGAGCATTATAGCCCTTGTCTATTTTCTCTTTTCAGTGGTACATATCTGCCTGTTATAGGTCATAAAAGTAGACTAAAATGACAGAGTAGATTAAGTGCATTACAAGAAATCTTAGAGCAAAAGAAAGTGTTAACCACGACCTTCTTCCTCCAAGTGAGACTGAGTCTGACCCATTCTGAATACTCTTCTTAGACACCCTGGATCTTTCCAAGTTTCAGAAAGACATTGTGTGGACTGACAGTGAACCAGAGAATGGAGAGAGGGAGAGAGGGAGGGAGGGAGGAAGGAAGGGAGAAAAGGACCAGAGAGAGAAAAGAGAGAGGGAGGGGAAGAGAAGCAAAGAAAGCAAGAATGAATGAGCAGTAATGGGGATATTATCCAAGGTGAAATCTCACATGTTGAAATATAGTGTAATCCAAGGCATCTGTTTTCCTCAGTGTTTTTAAACCCGATGGAAACCCACTGATCATTTGATTTCTCCCCCAACATACCGAGACTCTTGCATTAGCACACCACCTTTAGAAATTTTTTGCCATTTTTGTCTAAATTGAAATTGATGAATGAAGGCAGAAAGTGGGAATATAACTCTCTATCTTCATTCCTCTACAGATGTGTACCTGTGACTTCTTTCTTTGTTTTACCTTCAGTGTCACAAATGTTCCCTCTTTCTGGCTTTCTAAGTATATAGCACAAACTGATATATTGAAGGCCCAGAGTAGAAATGAAAGCTGATCCTCAAAATAATTTGCAACTCATGACCACTGCATTCGTCCACCTCCACTGTCCTATCTTTGTCCTTCTGTGTGTCTCCTACTTGTCTTTTCTAATCTCAAGCATAGTTATTGACTTGGTGGAGCTGGCATTTCCTACACTCCATTCTATTGTAAGAGCTATTCATTTATTATTGGGAATCTGCCTTCACCTTTAATCAACCAGGTCTCATCTTCCCTTTGCTCATGGTATTTCATTTTTTTTCTCTTTCCTCCTTTTTTTTTTTTTTTTTTTCTTTCCTTTTTGGTACCAGGGATTGAGCCCAGAGGTGCTCAACTGAGCCACATCCCCAGCCCTTTTAAAAAATATTTTATTTAGAGACAGGGTCTCGCTAAATTGCTGGGGCTGGCTTTGAACTTGTGATCCTCCTGGCTCAGACTCCCGAGCCGCTGGGATTATAAGCATGCACCACTGGGCCCAGCTGCTCATAGTATTTCTATATTTTGCCCTCTTTATGTTCACCTGTGTTCCAAAGTAAGTATCCAAGCATTTTTTGCACTTCTGAATTCTTCGGCTAGGGGTGCTTTCATTTTTCTTATGGCTTTTCTTTGATCAGTCTTTTGGGGATTTATTTAATTCACTCCCTTTTGTTGTAGTTTGTTCATTCTCCACTAGAATAAAAATTAAAATCACCTAGTATTGCATTCCACTTGGAGGACAAAAAGTTATTATTTTGATATCCAGTTTTTCTTTGAACCTGCTACCAAATCTGAGTTCTTATTTGCCTTCTCCTCTGCACCCTGAAAGGTGAATCTCAGACATATTGTGTACTTTGTTGGCTACTCAGATGTCTGCAGGAGGTTCCTATCCTGACGTACAGACATTAGTGATCATTTTTCTCCCATCCCTTTCGAGCATTTCCCAGTCACTTGTATCCCACACAGATCAACCTCTGCTTATGTCTCCAACTTATTCTCCAATTCCCATGACCCTCTTTCCCTAGCTGCTGGCATTTTTGGATGATGTGAGGTGTGGAAATTTGCTGATATTTCTGGGGCTTATGCTTGAATTCCTGAAGGACTGGTGAGCAGTCCACCCTACTCCCTTCTGCACATGGTGACATCTGTGAGCTGGTCATCCTGCCATTTCAACATCTCCTTTTATAATTCACATCAGCCTCCATTTTCTCAAAATACCACTGTGCTGTCAGCCTTCTGCAAACTGGCTCATGGTCTGCCTGATTTGTTATTTTTTTCCCAGAAGATTTCTTGGTACTACAGGATAGGTGTCCAACAAGGGAGAAATATGCCTTTCTCCCTTGTTTCAGCTCAGTAACCTGATGCTTTCAAACATCGTGTTCATCAGTGAAGGTATGTTCTTTGAGAAAATCCTTTCCTTTTGGGATCCTCTGAAAGAAAAAGTTTTATATGATATCTGCTTGTGTTTGTCATCTACTTTTGGCCTTCAAGTTCATATTCTTTTGAAAACTCTCGAGCTGTTTTGCCTAACTGAATTCAGTCTCTCCTTAATGCATTGGATGTACTTTAAAAACCATCCCTTTCTCACTGTGTGTACTGCTTTAAGTTATTAAACAGATCCTACAGCTCTGTGCCCAGCTCAGGGCAGGAGGGCCAGGAAGGGGCACTGGATACATTGGCTATGACTCTTCAGTTCACTTCTGGCCCTCCCCTAGCTGAGTCTAGTCTCTGGCAGCTGCAGCCTCCTCTGGCTGTCTTCCGTGCCTGTCTCTCCAGTTCTCATCTCTCCCAGTCTCCACAGTAGACTTACAGCAAAATGACTGGAGGAAACAGCAGTCTTCAGGCAGGTGTGTCTATACAGAGGAATGAAAGCAAATGGGGGGGAGGGTGGGCATTGGAGGCAGGCCTAGCGTGTCCCATAGGCCACCAGGAGGACTTGGAAACCAAAGTGCTGTCTTCATATTATTTATGCAGTTATGCATATGGGCCTCTATGAGATCATAGGAACTGAAACACTTTGCTCTATCTGTAAAAACCACTGACTACCCTGAAATATTGAAACACTTGATGTTAATATCAAAGCCCCTGTCTCCTTTCAGAAAGCCTCCTGGAAAATTTGAGAAAGTAGTGTTAAGTTCTAATCCTGTAGGCCACATAAGGATTTTCAGAAAACTGAGAATACTTTAGTGCATGAGCTGAGATCTTTTATTTTTCTCCTGAAGTGTAAATCTTCCTTAAATTCCCTTAACTAAGGGTTAGGATGAACTGATTTGAAAATGAAGAGACTGAACTAAAAGATATTTTTAAGAAATGCAACTTAATAACTTTAAACCATGACACTGCCTACAGGAGTGAGGGAAGTTGGACACAGTTTCTTAGAGAATGTTAAGTGCGTCTATAAATAGGTAAGAAACATCTGATAGTGCAGAGATCATTTGGCAATGCCTCTGTGCACCCTGCAAGCATTTAAAAATAGTGTGATTGGGTTTCTGTCTTAGGACAGACAGAGATTTTGATTTTCCCTAGGTAACTATCAGCACACCTTCTTTATTCAAGATAATCTAAAAACTGTTTTTCAAACTATGACTACAACCCACAGTAAGTAATTATTTTTTACTAGTGATACAATATCCTGACTATATACATGAACAGAAACAAAGTTGTTGGACTAGTATGCCTCTTTGGTACATGAAATGCATAGGGGCATTTTCTATTCATTCTAATTTGTTCTATTCATTAAAAGGGAAAAACCAAAAGCTGTTGTGAGTTACAATGGAGACTATAACTCAAGACCAATTAGTGCAATGGGTCTTAACCCCAGATAACATTAGAATCATCTGAAGTTTTCTTTTCTTTTTAAATACTAATGGTTCTTATTTAAGACTTAAAAAATATGAATTTCTGGTATGGGGAGAGGGCAATGTTAATTTTTAAAGCTCCCCAGGTGATGCTACTCTGGAGTCAGCATGAAAAACCACTGCTCTGAAGAGTCTTGACCTCCTTCTAAAAATTTCTGATCTAGAATGTTCAGTCCACATTATATTATATTCATGTTAGAGCTAGTGACATCTGAAGTGGTGAGTTTTTATGAGAACATGAAACTAGGGTGATTATGGGATTTCTTTTTGTGCAATTAGTGCCCTTTATCCTTACCTTTTTTGTGTGTGAGTATAAGTGAGGAATGGCTTCCTTCTAGGTACCCAAAATAAAGAGAATATGGATCATGCTGGAGTCTTAGGGGGAAGGAAACTCCAAACTATGAACATATGTCTATGGATCATGGCACAGATTAATGTGCAAACAGAGCCAAGACTTACCCTAGTCCATTCAACTTTTTGATTTACTATATTTTTGTCACATGGAGAAAAGCATTTGTTTCAGCAGCTAATCACATCAATAGAGATATGAGTAAACTTTGCTCACTTAACCTCTCTGAGAAGAGTTGTGATTTTTGTTCCTCTGGCATCACACCCAACTCTGAGTTTCAGTGATTGTGCCTGACCTGTATTTACTTATATCCTATTTTGTTGCAAAGGGGACTTATGATGAGGTAGCTTATGATGAGGTAGGATTAGGAAAGAAAAGAAGAAGGGAAACTAAGAGAAGGAGAAGAAGAAGATGGAGATAGAGGAAGAGGATGAAGAGCAAGGAGAGTTGAGGGAGGAGGGAGGGGAGCTGAAGAAGAGATGTCAAGGTCCAAAGAAGGTCTGATGAAAAAATACAGTGCAGCCCAGAGTTACACCTGCACACAGAGGTGCATTGGAAGGGAAAGAAAAGGGAAAGGATTATTTGCCATTTTCTTGGCACACCCGGTAAAACCCCAGTTATCCACCTGTGGTGAAAGCATCCAGTGGTTTTTTTACTGCCTTTAAACCCTGGGTATTTACTGTGTGACTGTCAACTACCTCCCTTTGCTTCATCATATCACATTTTTGTTCATCTGTAATTGAGGGTAATGATACTGCACTACAGCCTACCTCCTGAGAATATTTTGATTATTTGTGGCACATTGTTTAAGAAAATGCCTGGGAACAAAAATTCATTAACACAAGGCATATTTCTTCAGTCTAGATAGATTAATTGCACCTCTCTAAAATAGGTGGACAGGAATGAATGGAAATGCTGTCTTTCAGACTGAACAAAACCACCAGGGGGCAAGGATGCCGCTTTGGATTGAGGCTAGAAAAGCAATCTAAGGTCAAGAGCACGATATTTAATGTAATCAATCTGTCTCCTGCTTATTCTGGTGCTGTTAATGAGGGCATGGTTCCTTCTCAAAAGGGATTCTACACATTCAACAGCAAGGCCTCTGGTCTACATATCTTGGAGTTTGAGTACCCTCAAGAGATCTGCCCTCTGAGGTATGGAAAAGAGGTAGGAGATTGTTTTTTATAGAAGAGAAAAATGCAATGCGGAAGGCAATTTCTGAAATGTAAGTTCCCTGCTCTTCTTTGTAAAAATCCCATTGAAGAATCATTGAAAATTGTTGATATTAGTATAACCATGAAAAATTCTACTTAAAACTAGCCTTAAATAAGAGTTTAAAAATAAATCAGGAAGCACTTATTAAAACCTTTGGACAGAACCAAAGGTGTAGTGGACAAAAGTGTTTCTTTTTTAAAGACTTGTGTTAAAATACAGAAATGTGCTACAATGATGAACAATTTTTCCACCATCTTACAGACATTTTTCAGATGGAAAAATCTATGTATTCACATGTGGTTTACTCCTCAATCTGGATAGAACAAGAACAATAATGATTTATTTCCTTTTTTGGTTTGAGAAACATTTCATATAAGTTCCACAGAGAATGACACTTGATGATCTGAACCCACACTGGCTTATCATTTCTAATTTCCATTGCTCTATCAATGCCCCAAAAAAGAAAAAAAAATTATACTGTGATGAAACTGGTAAAATCTAGATTCATTTTCTGTTTTATTCTAAGGTTGTATTCTGCCATCTGTAATGGATTTTTGCTGAAATAATGTAGCAGGAAGGGCTATGAATCTTAACCTGAAACCTCTTTATATGCAAACAGCAAGCAGGAGTTACTACTGGTTAAAAAAAAAAAAAAAAAAAAGAGCAAAAAAGGAAGGAGGGAGGGCAGGCAGGCAGAAGGGCTCTCAGGTGGGCTAGATACAGGGGGAAGAGATGACTTCCAGGAGCCTCTGGCCCAGGCAGTCTCTAGGTATGAGAATTATAACTAGCAAAACAAAGAAGAAAACACTTGTCTGACAAACTGGACTATCCCATAGGGGACAAGAGAACTGGATGTGTTTAGAACAACCACACTGCAAATCCTGGGGGAGAGTGACTCTACCTACAGAGTTTCTGTACATCCTGGGCTAGAAGAGGAAAAATATAACAAGAAAAATCGACAGCCAAGTGTCTGAAGACTAAATCAAGTTAAGAGATTTATAGGTCAGCTTTACCAGACTGGTTGGGTATGTGAAAATGAGGTAGAATTAGCAAAATCATCACCAGTACTATTTGACTTTCTGTTGGTTCTAAGGAGATGAAACAGGATTTACCTTTCTGAATCAACAGTGTCTATTGCTGCACATTATTGTAGCTTTAAAATTCATAGTTTAAAGCAGGAAGTGAAGTTGATTCATTACCTGCCATCTTGTATAGGAAATGTGAGTTGCATGATTGAAAGTATGGATTGTGGAGTGAGCCTGACTGGTTTAAATCCCAGTGCCATTCCTTACTTGAGCTGAGTTTTGTGAGAGAAATGTGGGAATCACATAGGTGAGGAAGAGAGTGTCTGATTTTCCACAGAGAGATCACAGTCTGCCTATAGGAAAATGCGAGCACTGGACAGGATATCCTAAATCTCCATATGCAACCGGAGATTGCCTCCGAGCCCCATCTCCTAGCACACCAATAAACAGTTCCCCAGTTGCAGACACTTGGTCTGTGACATTGTCTGCACATCATCTTCTCTCCCAGGGACCTCACATTCTCCATTTCTGACTCTTTAGTACTTGTCAGAAATCAAGAAACAACTACATTTAATAGCATCAAGTCTACTATGCTTCTACCCCTGTCCCCTGCCCCTGTCCACAAACAGTCCCCAAGTCCATGATGCTTAGCACATTCTTCTAGGAAGCCAATGGATGGACTAATGGATTATGCAGTGTCCCAGATCCATGCTGACCTCCAGTAAGCCATAGACATCTCCCTTCTCCCCTGCTTCACACAGTCCATGAAACTGATATAGTGACATCTTTCCTGTGACCTCTCCTGGCTTGGCACTGATATCTGACAATTTTGGTTCTAGATAATGATGATAAATGTCTTGAATACAAGTGACAACTTTTCTCAAGAATGCCTAAAGTTATAAAGGCATTGAAGGAAAAAAAAAAAATACCATATAGGAAAGGTTAAACATCAGGGGGTTCACATTAAACCATTGTTTTGCTGTTCAGCCAACATCACACTCTAGACTATACTTAAGACTCTGGCTCTGTGAAATTAACCTCACCACAAATCATGGATGAGTCACTTTCTCCATCACAATTTTTTTTTTAAATGAAGGAGACATTTGAAAAAATCTACTCCCTTGGAGATTTCCTCTTGGATTTCAATTGAACCCTCTAAGTGAAGGGGACCCTGTGGCTTTCATAATTGGGAAATAAAACCTATTGGAGCAGCTAACCCTCTAACACTTGATGTTGCTACCTCACAGGGAGAAAACAATCTTTTCCTTATTATGGATAAATTCTCAGTTCTCACCAGCTCTGAAAACAGCCTTTCACTCTACCTCGGGCAAGTTGGATACTGACATGGCACAAAGATTCTAACTGTACTCTAAATGCATCTGCATTTCTCTAACTGAATGCAGAGATTTAATCTGCACTACGGTGCTGTCTAAAACTGATAATTCAACAGAGAAATAAAGTCATTATAAGATCCAAAGGACACATGATAGTGACATGTGCTATTCCATGACAAGGGTATGATGAAATGTACTGGGAAGAAAAGCCCTTCTGAGAAAGCTGTGAACTTTCTGATAACTGCTCTGAAGTTAGAAAAGGGGGAGATGTGATCCACCTTCCTTTTGTCTTTCAGTTTCTGGACCAGCTTTAAAACTGGGCAACCCCTTCATAAGTGGTCGCGCAAGAGAGGAAGATGTTTGCAATAGACACAAGTTCCACTCTATGCCAGATGCACCCTGACCCCTTTCTTCCTTTCGCACCTATCCCCTACCCCAATCAATCAGACCAGAGCTACCTCACAGGGAGCCTAGGAATCTGGAACCAACACAAAGAGGTTCTTATTTAGCGATGCTGGTCTCTTGGGCAGCAATGTAAACATACCTCGAGAGGCCACATTTTACCTGTCACAAGAAATTAAAAGCAAATATAATTGTTGCAAATTTCAAAATTTTATCACTTTGGATATGACATTTTCTTTTTTCATTTTTTTGATTGAAACATTTCCGTTTTTGGAAACATCACTATTTCTAATGTGTATTTATTTTGGTCACTTCCAAAAAACTCAAAGTGAATGATTTCTCAGACTACGTAGGTGTAAAACAAGATTAAGATTTTTCCCCTGAAAGCCTTTTCTGCCTCTGCTTGCTCTCCATTGAACATTACTGTGGATTTCACAAATACCTCTAAGAAGGGTTCCCAGTTAAAATATAAAATCTACTATTTAACTTGAATTTCACATAATTTCATAAAACATTATTAGCACAACTATGCCCCATGCAATATTACTTATACTAAAATATCATATGCCATTTATCTTAAATTAACATTTAATTGTATCCTGTATTTTTATTTGCTGCATTTGCTGCATCTGTCAACCTTACACTGGGGAGTGAAATCTGCTTCTCCAGTGTGGTCACTGCTGTCTTGTGCTGACCATCTGTTCCATCCCTAGCTCCTCCTAAGAAGGTCTTTCCTTCGTCCTGCCCTTTTCTGAAGTCCTGCCAGGACCTCTGACTTTCAGATACCATGAGTCACACTTCTCACTTCCTGTCTCTATTTGCAGGTTCTTTTGTGTCAGTCACTTTTGGTTGACCCCTTACCAGCCACTCTGAAGTCAGTGGGAAAACTGGGGCTATCTCTCATGGCTTGATGCACTCCCTGGCACCTCTAGTTTCTGCTTTCACATATTGACATGGGAGATGGAGGGAGAGGCTTCCCATCTCTCTGAACTTCATCTAGAACTTGAGCCCAAAGAGAAAAGAACCTCCGAGTCTTCACACTTATCAGAAGACTCTATCCTTCCTTGGTGCCCTGAGTCTGCACATTCATATTTAACACTTGCATTCTCTTCCAACTCCTCCCCTCAATGCTGAGAACTGTTTATCTGCTTGGGGAAAATGGTGTGAACAAAAAATGGTTTCTGGATGACAAGGGTAACTTCAGAGATCAAAAGGTGAAGATTTGTCACTCCATTTCCAATATCATCTAATTACAATGAAACAAGCCAGAATACACACACACACACACACACACACACACACATATATATAATATATATATATATCACTACTCAGGGCCTCACTAAGTTGCTGAGGCTGGCCTTATAAATGTGATTCTCCTGCCTGAGTCTCCTAAGGAGCTGGGATTGCAAGCATGCACCAACACCACCAGCTGTCACAGCATATCTTAAAGTACTTAGAAGATTAAATCACTCTTGCTCAAAGAGTAATCACCATTTTTATTATAGAGTAACTGAAAAATACTTTAAATAAAAGCAAAACTTAAGAAGCAGAGGCAAAACTGCCCTCACATGTAAATTACCATGCTCATAAAACAAAATATAAAGAAAGAAGAAAGAATGAATAACAAGTAAATTTATTAAGGACAAGAATTGAAAAATAGAGGCGCGAAGTGATTCTTCACAGAGAGAAGGTGATGAGATAAGCAAATCAAATCAGGTAGAAATGTTTAAAATATTCTAAATATTAAGATTTAAGGCAGGGATTTAAGATAAGAATATTATATAAATAAGAAAATGATACATTATGCTAATATGTTTAAAATCTTAATAAAGTAAATTCAGTACTTGAGACAAAACATTATTGAAATCAACTTAGGTAGAGTAAGAAATTCTTAATTGCTCACTAAAAATGTGAAGAATGAGCACAAAAGGAATCATCTCTCCAAAGATTTCTGAGTAACAGTTTCATTATTAATTTTCTCCAGCATTTCTAAAAACTGATGATCCTTATGCTACAATAATTATTTTACAGCAAAGGGAATGTTTTAAAATCAGCACTCAAAGTAAAATTCAACCAAGATAAGATATACACACAAAGAGTAATCAATCTGGTGTACAGGCAAAAGTCTAAAGATATAAATATATCAATACAGTAAAATAACAATTTACCGCAACAAAATGAGGTTAATCAGTAATGAAGACAATCTATTAACACACTTAACTTTATTCAAGAAGTAAAATCATAGAATCTCCTTATTAGATAATAAAAAAGAATATGGTAAATTCAATACTCATTCCTAGGTAATTTCTCAAGAGTATTTAGAAAGAATTTGTATCGTAAGGCAACTCAAAAAATCTCAAAGAAGATAAGAATTCCTTCTATTTATTATACTACTAACGATATTTTTGTGAATTTCAAAGTGCATTGTAATTGTAACTGGTATTAACCTTAGATGTTAGAAAGAAAGCAAAATTACAATTTAGACTGATATGATTATATTTTTAGAAATGCAAGAAAATGGACGGGGGGGGGTGCTGTAGCTCAGTGCTTATCTAGCATGTGTGAGGCCCTGGGTTCGCTACGAAAAAAAAATAATTTTGTATCTCTGAGAACAAATAAGAAATCAGGTCAAATAGTTAAATAGAAGTAAATACTTTAAAAGTTTCTTTTTATACAAGCATTAGCTGTTAGAAGGTTAAAAACAAGAGGCTGTAAATAATTAACAGTTATAAAAATTTATAAATAACCCCAGCAAATCATATTCAGACCTATGAGAAAAGCCAATGAAATTCTGCAAAGTTGAAATAATATTTCCAGGTAAAATGATATGTCGATATTTTTTTTTCCCTTCAATTATACAGGGAACGGGGAAGGGGCAGATGTGATCACATCAGCTATCACTGATTTTTTACTGAAGTTAACTGATGGGTTCATGAAAGTTCATCTCTGCTTTATGTTTGAAATTTTCCATAACAAAAGTTAAAAAGAACTTTTGGGTGATATAAAAGAGATCTGAATAGATGGAGAGAAATAGCCATGTTTCTAGGTGGGAAGGCCAAAATAATGTAAAGATTTTAAATCTTTTTAAGTTAATTTGTAGATTAAATATAACCCTACATAAAAATTCCAGTGGAAGGTTTTTAAACTTAAAACATTTCCCCAAATCATTGGGAAGAACAGATAAGAATAATTCATGTTGTAAAAGAGTGAATGAAGTCTTGCACTACTAGATGAGATAAGTCCCGAAGCTGTAATAATGGCAACGACATGGACTCCGCGAAGCAATCAGAGCACTTTGGTCCTGTGGACAGGTCACTCTAGCAATGGGACATTTTGTTAGATCCTTGTCTCACCCTGTCTTCTTCTTACCTTTAATCAACATTCCTCTATCCTTTCATTCCGAAATTCCCAATGTTTACACAAATGGGTTTTCGCTATAGACTGTTTCTCATTTCCTCAGGTTGGCAGGTAGGGACTGTGAAACGTTGGGTCTCATCTGGTGCAACTAATGGAATAACTTGCACTGATGAAAGTCTGGTTTCCACTTGAAATTTTTTTCTCTATAGATGAAAGTTAATGTGTGTCAAAAAAAAGAAAAAAAAAAAGGATGACAAAATCCCATGAGAAGAAGAGGCGGCTGGAGATTTCCCAGTATCAGTATCTCCTAATTGAAGGAGACATTCCAATCGCAGGTTTGACTTCCTGTCTTTCTAGCAAAATAACTGAGAAATCTGAACAGTTATGGATGTGAGAGGTGCGTGGATGGGAATGGAAATGGGGGAAATGTGAATTTTTCAATAGAAGAGGGGCTTCCGAAAACATGAATTTCCCAGGAGGCACCCTGCAGAAATGGACTCAAGGTGCTGATTTAGCTGCTGCCCCCAATAACTATGGCCATCATTAAAGGAACAATGTCCTGGGGACTCTACAAGCCCAAGTAGCCTTTGTTTCCCATAAGAAGGAGGGAACACAGAAAGTAAGATGATGGTTAGAGAAACAAAGTAATCTGTATCTGTCAGAATTAGATAAAGACAAATTAATACAATAATGTGCTTCGATCAAGATAAGTTTTAATGCTTTCATATTGGCTAATGAGTTACAAGTAATTTTTATGATCTTCACTATGCTTGATTCTATTTGCTGTGGCAATTAATGTTTTTTAAAATGTGGGAAGAGAATACCAATAAGTAATATTTAAAAATTCATCTCTACTGCACTAAAGTTTTCTTGACTAGCCCCTTCAGCAGTGTTCACTTATCTGAACTATATTCCCCAAACAACTCCTTTTTTTACTTATATAACTAAAATGAATTATATTTTAATTGTTCACTTAAAAACAATTGTCCTTATTAGCTTTTGAGTTCATTTACGGTAAGGATCATGCCTCATTCAAACACATAGTAAGCTTTACATATTTGCAGGTTGATGGAAAGATGAATAAATTAATGATTACTTATCCACACTGGTGCTAAACAGCAGCTACATAGTTAAAAATCCAAAGCTTGGCACATATCAATTCTAGTAAGAAAAAACTAGAAGAATTGAGAGCCCTCCCACTAAAACAAACAAAACACTGGGACAAAACATAGAAACTGCATCTAATGAAATGTATAGCACTGCCCAAGACAGGGATGAACTACTGTAAGGAACAGGAAAGAAATGGGACTCAAAGGGGGAATCTTGAGACATTTCTGCCCCAGGACATTTTCAGGCTCAGGGAGGATATCCAAGACAAGAGGTAGAAAGATGAGAAGGGAGGGAATATGGATGGGGGTCCTATGGCTACCAAGTCTGGGGATCTAATGCTTTCTATCACTTCTCAACAATAGATATTTCAGGGGCTCAGGGAACAGTCCAAGGAGTTCAGTGTCATGGAAGCCGGAAGAGCTACTCCTTTCTTGTTTGGGACTAAAAGATCTCCACCTTAAAATGGAGGTACAGGATATATCCTGAAGGTCTAGAAAGTCATTAAGGTTTGGTCCTGGACTTCTAAGTTACCCAAATTCCCAGAAGAATTAATATAAAATCCTCCACAATGAAAAAACTGATTTCACCTCAAGTCTCAAGTTATTGCTAGAAGTAAAATTTCAAATATAATATTCAATAACCATCAAAAAGCATAAGGTGTTTCTCTTGACAATATGGTAGGCAGGAATCATAAAAGAAATGACAGGAATAGCACCAGAGAGAATCTAGTTATTGAAATCAACAAAGGTGGGCTGTCAATGTATGTTCATAGTGTTCAGGAAGACAAACACTCATCTTTAAAATGTCAACAAGAACCTAGAGACATTATGTAGGTGGAAAGAATTAATTAAAAATTATAAAATGGGAAAGATGATAACAAAATAAGAACACGGTGGGGGGGTGGCTTTAACAGCAGATTTAGTAATCCTGAAGAGAATTAATAAAATTCAGGACAGGACAGAAGAAATCGCCCACATTGAAGCATGGAAAGATACAGTTATGGAGCATACAAAACACAGACTAAGAGAAAAAAATGAGGCAGTCTAGCATACATTTAACTGAAAAGCCAGAGAAAAAGAGAAGAGGAAGCAGAGGCAGTAATTAAACAGACCATTTCTAAAGCCTACAAAACACATCAGTCCACAAAGTAAAGAAGTCCCGTGAAGCCAAAACAAAATCCACATTTAGAACACCACAGTTTAACAACAAAGGAGCTTGAAAATGTTAAAAGAAACCAATGGAAAAGAATTCATTCTAACATCCAATAAATGACAGTTAAATAGTTAACAATTTTAATACAATAACAAGAGGCTAAAGCAAAAATATAAAAATAAAAAGCATGTGTAGGGAAATGTATCATCAACGTACTGAAAGAAAGTTACTGGCAGAATTCATCAACAGAAAAATGAAATAAGGACATTTTCAATGAAGTAACATCTAACACTGTGCTATCATGTGGTCCAGAAGAAATTTCTACATATGGTCTTCAGAAAGAAAAACTGTCCCAGATTAAACCTCGGAAATATAGCAAACAATAAAGATATGTCTCACAACAAAGTTTTATAAAACCAGAGATTGGAATAACCCAAATGCTCACAAACAGTAGAATGGAACATGTCCAGTTTTGGGATAGTATAAAAGAGTAAAGGTAATCATCAACTTGTGCCTCAGCATGGATGAATCTTAAAGACAGAATAAGTTGGAACAACAGTAACAACAAAAACCCAAACACAAGAAAATGCACTCTGTAGCTGGGCCTGGAGGTGCACCCCTGTAATCCCAGCTGCTGGGAAGACTGAGGCAGGAAGATCACAAGTTCAAAGCCAACCTCAGTAACTTAGTGAGGCTCTAAGTAAATTAGCAAGGTCCTGTCTCTGAATAAAATATATTTTAAAAAAGGGCTGAGGATGTTGCTCAGTGGTTAAACATCTCTGGGTTCAATCTCTGGTCTCAAAAAAAAAAAAAATGCACACTGTACATTCCAGTTAAATAAATTTCAAAAAGGCAAAAGCAAATTACATTATTTGAGAATGCATAACTACAGAGCAGAACTCGAACTCAAAAAATTCAATATAGGGAAGGAGGACTTGAAAGATATCTGGGTGTCTGGTTATGTTTGTTGTTTTAAATGGTGAAGAAATGATCTGGTTATTCATTTTACAATAAATTAAGATGTCCATTGACATTTTAGCATATGGTTGTGCCTCAGTATCCGATGGGCCTGATTCCAAGACGCCTCCCATACCCAAATCTGTAGATGGTCAAGTTGCTTAAGTAAGATGGCATAGTACAGGTTGGGAATTCCTTATCCAAAATGCTTACTGCCAGAAGTGTTTCATATCTTGGAGTTTTTTCAGATTAAGGAATATTTGCACAGACTTTACCAGTTAAGCAACTCTACTCCAAATATCAACTTGAAATTTCATGTAACCTACATATCCTCCTGTATATTTTAAATCTTCTCTAGATTACTTATAAATGTAAATTATAAGTAATGATTTATAGTACAATAAATTTATAATTTAAATTTAAATTTTTGTTATCCTATAAGGAAAAACAATAACAGAAAAAACTGTACATGTTTGGTACAGATTGATTTTTCTTCAAATATTTTTTCTCTGACTGTGGATGTAGAAACATGGATATGGAAGACCAATTGTATTTTTACATTTTTCTTGTATTTCATAATGCTTTAATTTTAAAGAAAGACTGACCACTTCCAAACTCCTAAACAGATTTCAGAATGAACTACTAGAGAATATGCTATGTTTCTTTTGCAATCAACAAAGCTCTCTAAATTGTGATTTTCTATCAGCACTTCTTTTTTCCTTGGTACTAGGGATTGAACCCAGGGGCACATAACACCTGAGTCACAATTCCAGCCTTTTTCTTATATTTTATTTAGAGATGGTCTTGCTAAGTTGCTTAGGGCCTCACTAGCTGCTGAGACTGACTTTGAACTTGTGATCCTCCTGTCTCAGACTCCCAAGTTACTGCAATTACAGGCCTGCACCACCACACCCTGCTTCCATCAGTATGTTAATGTCTCAAAATGCTTGCTGTGTGAAGGCATGTGTGCATGTGCTCTTATACCTGAGTTATATGCACCTTCACATCTTGAAGGCAGGAGATTCAAGATTAGGGTACCACTTCTATTTTCAAATAGTCCTTTGGGCATTGGGATTCCTATGTACAAAAAGAAAGTTGCTATTTTATTATTTCTGTTTTTCTATCCAAATTGCAATTAATTTCTTTTTATATGACAATTTCTCTACAAATTGCAGCTTGAATACAATTAATAAAAATTTTTATAATAAGCCTATATGTCCACTTCTGAATGATTTCCAAAATTGGAACACTTCTTTTTTTCATGTGGTCTTATATGGACATTTGAAATCACCAGGGAAGAGAAAAAAATCCAGAAAAAAAATGCTTCCCTGAAATATTTTGTCCTTGAAACAGCAAAGCTAGGAAGCCTAATTATGAAAATCAGGTATGTTTTCAGACATCTTCCCTAAAAAACAACAAATATGTCAAGTATAATTGTACAAAGAAAAAGAAATAGAACGATTCACTCCAAAAAGTCAAAGGGGTCTCAAGTGTCACTACAGAAAGCAAAAATAGAAGAGAAGGTCTTGCTGCTATAAGTCAAAAGTAAAGTAAAAGGCAAAAGAAGGCAGATGCTTGGAATTCTTTAAAAATGCTAAAACCAAATTTTAACCTACCCTCTGAGGCAGGTGTAGCATGCTAATTATGGCATACATTTTTCCATTAGCTTCATTGCAGGTTTCTTTTTATGCCCCTACCCTTATGTTCTCCATTTCCTTAGATTTTCACTTATATAATCTTCCTATACTATGGGACCCTAATCAGCATTATTACATGGTAAGGTAGAAAAAAATTCATTCTGTAAACAAAATCCTCTCTCTGGGATATTTCTCAACTGCTGATTTTTGTTGACTCAGCAATGAAAAAAAGAACACACAAGTGGAATTTCATTTTTTTCCCTTTTTGGCCATTTATTAGCAAATCTAAAGTCTTTTGTGATGATTGGCAAAGAAGCAAAGTTTAGAGTTCCATACTGAAATGGTATATCCACCAAGAGAGTGAAATCTTTATCTAGAAGGGTGTTAGAAAGATTTCCAGGCCCTAAGTGTTCTCCAGAAACAGAAAATGAAATCCAATAATGGGTAAAACCCCAACTCATCTGAGTCAAACTGATGAAATAAGTGTAGCTTAATCAGTAGGACCAGGTGGCAGTCACCAAGAGTTTTGAAGGATATCAAGGATGAAACTGGGAAGCTGCTGGCCAAGATGCTGGATCCAATATTATGTCCATTGCCAGCAAAAGGACAGATTGCAAATGTCATTCTGTTCATTAGAAAGGTCAAGAGAGGACCCAGGGAACCTTAGAAAGCAAGCATCTTGTCCATTTGTCCAGTCTCCACTAAAGAACAGCATCATTAGACATTAAGACTAAAATAAATTACCAGAGGAAAGACAAGAAGGTTTCTGAAAAAGGAAAGCATGAGTCACTGACCTATTATTGGTCTGTGAGGCATGTAAGTAAAAGGCCAAATGGTGACACCATGTAAATACTTCTTTTCTAACTGCTAACATGAGATGAGACATGAGAAGATATGGGGATGTATCAAACCATATGGATAAGGCAAAATATCATTTCTATCCCCCATCAAGAATTCCTATGTAATAGTGAGCCTTTTGACATTTAAAAGATATGATTCCATGGTAAATACTTCACACTGTGGGTAACAAACTTTAAAATATGCATTACTATTTGGTGATACTGGAAAGAAATATACATTCAGTCCCTTCCAGAAGCATTTTTACTGAGCATTAATTGACACCAGAGCTTGTATTCAGTAGTCAGACTGGAGTGATGAAGAAGGCCCATTCTCTCCTCAAGTAGTTCAGTCAACTCGAGATAATGGCAAGAACCATGGAATAGGCCTTCATGGGCTGCTCAGGCCTTTCTTTAGGACCTGCAAATACTAGGACTAGATATTGACTAGTGACTAAAATTAGGTGGGTAAATCATGACTATGCAATGTCACATCCCCTGGGATCACAGTCAGCCATGGGATTAATATACTATGCTATCAGGAGCATGGATCTAAAGCAAAGTGCCAATGCAGATTCTCTTGTTAAACTTAATGGCAAGGGTAATAACAACAAATACTAAAACCTGATTGTATTGGTTTGTTGGATGGTGGAGAACAGTGGTTTTTGAACATGAGACTCTTGACATTTTTCCCATAAAGGAAAGCAGAAATGATAACAGTCTTTGCTATTGCTGATAATATCACATTTTAATATGATGCACCCATACTTGCAGGCATATGCACAAAATTTCCAAAAGCCTCATCAAAAGGAAATTATCTGTTGTTTATTATAATTTTAGAAACACAGGATTCAAGAAGAAAAGGGTCATTTACCAAAGCTTTGACACTTTCTGCCAGTGTGATACAATTCTCTACCTTGCTGAAAGACCTGGAAAGAATTTTCTCAGCTCAGGCAAGAACATCCAGATATGGAGAATGATTTTGGCAGCACCAAGCACAGGAGATTGATGTCTTCCCTACAATTGATATGTTTCTCTTTTCTAATCAGTTTTAAACACCTACCTTCCCCTTTTTCTGCTACATTAGCCTGAGACTGTCATTCTAAAGAAATTTAGAATGTATGTATATGGAGAAGGCGTGAGTATGCTCTGGCACGAAAGGAAACAAATTCTTTGGTGATCAGATTATTCTCAAAGCATCTAATGGCAGTTCTGTCAGAACCCTATGAAGAAAAACAAGAGCTGAAAAAGAAACCCTCATGAAAACAAACATTATCTGTTCTAGTTTCTACCATATGTATTTTCTCTTCTTGGACAGTTTTTTAAATGGCATCTAACAGAGGTCATTTATAGTCTCAATTACTATTTAGAAAATAAATTGAAATAGGGCTCAGTAGTAACTAGTTCTTAGATGTAATAATCAGGCAAAATTTTTCTGCCTTCTTCTGGAGAACCACACTGGAAAATGACATCAGTCACCTTTGTTATTTCTTTATTTTTTTCTGTGCAGTGCAGTATGTGATCATAACACATCCTTAATGAATGTGTACTGGATGAATTTCCTACTCCTCTTCTTCCTACTCCTTCTAAAGAAAACTGGGTCCACATTCTGAGCCTCCTCTGAAATGAATATGAATGGAAAAGAACTGCAATCCTATCTCTAAAACCTCACATTTGAAATCTGGGTAACAAGGAACTGCATGTCTAGTTCTCATTGTAGAGGTCTTTCACCTCTTTTGTGAGATTGATTCCCAAGTATTTTATTTTTTTCGAGGCTACTGTGAATGGGGTAGCTTTCCTAATTTCTCTTTCTGAAGATTCATCACTTATGTATAAAAATGCATTGGATTTATGGGCATTGATCTTGTAACCTGCTACTTTACTGAATTCACTTATGAGTTCTAAGAGTTTTCTGGTGGAATTTCCAGGTTCCTCTAAATATATAATCATGTCATCAGCGAACAGGGATAGTTTGAGTTCTTCTTTTCCAATTCGTATCCCTTTAATTTCTTTGATTTCTCTAATTGCTCTGGCCAGAGTCTCAAGAACGATGTTGAATAGAAGTGGTGAAAGAGGGCATCCCTGCCTTGTTCCAGTTTTTAGGGGGAATGCTTTCAGTTTTTCACCATTTAGAATGATATTAGCCATGGGCTTAGCATAAATGACCTTTACAATGTTAAGGAATGTTCCCACTATCCCTATTTTTTCTAGTGTTTTGAGCATGAAGGGGTGCTGTATTTTATCAAATGCTTTTTCTGCATCGATTGAAATAATCATGTGATTCTTGACTTTAAGTCTATTAATATGGTGAATTACGTTTATTGATTTCCTGATGTTGAACCAACCTTGCATCCCTGGGATGAAACCCACTTGATCATGGTGCACTATCTTTTTAATATGTTTTTGTATGCGATTTGCTAAAATTTTGTTGAGAATTTTTGCGTCAATGTTCATTAAGGATATTGGTCTGAAGTTTTCTTTCCTTGATGAGTCTCTGTCTGATTTAGGTATCAGTGTGATATTGGCTTCATAGAATGAGTTTGGGAGGGTTCCCTCCTCTTCTATTTTATGGAATACTTTGAGAAGTATTGGAATGAGCTCTACTTTAAAGGTTTTGTAGAACTCGGCTGAGAACCCATCTGGTCCCGGACTTTTCTTTGTTGTTAGGCTTTTGATGACTTCTTCTATTTCAGTACTTGAAATTGGTCTATTTAAATTGTGTATGTCCTCCTCCTTCAGTTTAGGCAATTCATATGTCTCTAGAAACCTGTTGATGTCTTCGAAATTTTCTATTTTGTTGGAGTAGAGATTTTCAAAATAGCTTCTAATTATGTTTTGTATTTCAATCCTGTCTGTTGTGATATTTCCTTGTTCATTCTGAATTTTAGTGATTTGGGTTTTCTCTCGTCTTCTCTTTGTTAGTGTGGCTAAAGGTTTATCAATTTTGTTTATTTTTTCGAAGAACCAACTATTTATTTTGTCAATTTTTTGTATTGTTTCTTTTGTTTCAATTTCATTGATTTCAGCTCTGAGTTTAACTATTTCCTGTCTTCTACTACTTTTGGTGCTGTTCTGTTCTTCTTTTTCTAGGGCTTTGAGCTGTAGTGTTAGGTCGTTTATTTGTTGAGTTTTACTTCTTTTATTAAATGCGCTCCCCATGAAATAAATTTCCCTCTAAGTACTGCTTTCATAGTGTCCCAGAGATTTTGATATGATGTTTCTTTGTTCTCATTTACCTCTAAGAATTGTTTAATTTCCTTCCTAATATCTTCTGTTATCCATTCATCATATAATAGCATATTATTTAATCTCCAGATGTTGGAATAGTTTCTGTGTTTTACTCTTTCATTTATTTCTAACTTCAATCCATTATGATCTGATAGAATACATGGTAGTGTCTCTATCTTCTTGTATTTGCTAACATTAGCTTTGTGGCATAATATATGGTCTGTTTTAGAGAAGGATCCATGTGCTGCTGAGAAGAAAGTGTATTCGCTCTTGGTTGGATGGTATATTCTATAAATGTCCGTTAAGTCTAAATTATTGATAGTGTTATTGAGATCTATGGTTTCTTTGTTCAATTTTTGTCTGGAAGATCTGTCCAGTGGTGAGAGAGGCGTGACTGTGGAACCAACCTAGATGCCCTTCAATTGATGAGTGGATAAAGAAACTGTGGTATATATATACAATGGAATATTACTCAGCCATAAAGAATGATAAAATTATGGCATTTGCAGGCAAATGGATGAAATTGGAGAATATCATGCTAAGTGAGATAAGCCAATCTCAAAAAGCCAAAGGACGAATGATATCGCTAATAAGTGGAGGATGACACATAATGCGGGGGAGGGAAGGGTTAGTGTTAGGGTTAGAGTTAGGGTTAGGGAGGGGGGCAAGTATGGAGGAAGGAAGTACTGTATAGAGGGTAAAGAGGGGTGGGAGGGGTGGGGGGAAGGGAAAAAATAACAGAATGAATCAAACAACATTACCCTATGTAAATTTATGATGACACAAATGGTATGCCTTTACGCCATGTACAAACAGAGAAACAACATGTATCCCATTTGTTTACAATAATAAAAAAAAAAGGAACTGCATGTCAATATCTTGAGCCAAAGAAGTAGCTTGAGAAGGGAAACCAAAATGTCAACAGAGAAAACAGATAAAGTTTGTATCTGTGTTTATAAGTGAACAAATATCTTGCCTATCAAACTGACATAAGTACCTCTTCAATGTCAAAGGTTAAAATGTACACACACACATACACACATACATAACTCTGCCAGTGGGACTGTAAATTATTTTTTAAGGGAATTATGGAACAAGTATGAAAAAGCACCAAGAAAGTTAATCATGGTTCTTCCACTTCTGGAGATTTATCCTGATGGGAGATTAGAGGATCTGCACAAAGATTTAACCTCAGTGATGGCAACCAAATTTGTAATAGCCAAAAACCCAAATCATCTAATTGGTCAGTAATAAGCATTAGCCAGATTAATTATAGTATGCCAAAATGACAGAACACCAGGCAGCTATTAGAAATTGTACAGAATGCACGTTGGTGTAGAACAATGTTCACAATTTTGTTAAATTAGAAAATGCATGCTAAAAGCAAAACATGCTGCAAATTTTGTAAATTCAGCATAGTGAATGTGTATAGTAAGGCATATGTGCCTAGGGAGATACATCAAAGACATCTTTGGATATTAGTGTTCTATGTCTCCTCTTCTTCATCTTTCTCTTTATCTGAATTTTCTGACTCATCTATGATTAACATGCATTACTTGTGGAATAAAAAATGTAAAACTGGAGATGATTTTTAAAAATCCATAAGGTAAGGTCAACATGATCTTTCTGAAAAAAGAAAAAGAAAATATCTCATTTGCATTCTCTGTGGCTGATGGGTTCACCAGGAAGGCTTTGTAAGTTAAAATCAGATGACGATGGTAGGTAGAAATGAAGGGGAGCAATCTACACTCAAAAATCTTCTGGTTAGCACATTTCCTGTTCTCCTGCATCAAGTTTTTTAGCACTAAAATGTCCCTCTAATAAACACTAAAAATCCAAAAAGCCGATATTGAAATTTGCTGTATCTATGCAACTGATTCTTAGAATATATCGCCTTTTATTTTAGATCAAAGCATCAAAACTGTCTTTGATCCAAAACAGCCATGTAGATCCAGCATTTACATCTGAAGTCAACGTATTTAGAATCACAGATTTTTTTTTAATCCCTGATTTTCTTTTCATCCCTACCATGCAAAGACGGTGAGTGGTAGTACCTCTTCAAGAGTACCAGAGATGCTTTGTATCTGAACCAGTCCTTCTTTCCATGCAGGACATTAAAAACACAAACAGAACCAGCTGGTCATCAAATGATGGGCATTGTGAACAATGTCAGCACTCTCAGCACGCTTGGGGTACAAATTAGGGAGTTAGCTTCCACCTAAACAGCAGTAAGCTTGCTAAGCAATTGCTTTCTTTTAACTCGAGTTACCCCTTCCATCACCTGGAGAAGTGAGTTCAGATTAAAATCACTGTTCATCCACTACTGCCAGAAGTATACTCAAGCCCAATCTGGGATCCAGTAACAGAACTCATCAGTTAAAAGTGTAATCATTGTATCTCAGAGTCCTCAAAAGGAATAATTTGGGGTGGGAGAAAAACTGAAAACTCCTAGTGACTGCTGACATGGAAACAGATATTTCTGGGATTTTTAATGTATTTAATCAATCATTAAATTTCTCCATGATTTTTAATGTGGTTTTCTTTTTTTCTTTTTCAGTGAATACTTCCTAGATACTGGGTGCACAGGGGTGACTATTGGACACAGACCCTTTCCTCTTCCAGCTTACATTCTAGCAGGGGGGAACCATCTGCCATGAGAAATTATAATTACAAATAGTAGTAAGCACCACAAATCAGGGAAATACAGTCTCAGAGAGAACAATGGGAGAGGTTAGTTTACCTTTGTTGGTTCTGGAACCCTTAAAGAGGTGGCACTTAAGTTGTGACATGGAGGGTGAAAGTCACTCACATCCCTCATGACATTGTCAGAGTTCAAAACACAACCCCAATACATGTCATCTTGGAGGTCACTCTCCGACCTTCTCCTGCCTTCCTCCCCTGAACAAGTGATAAAGAATTCTCTGAACTACCACCTATGAAAGCAGTTCATAAGACCCTCATTCCACAGGTGTCCTGCCCCATATCTGGAGGTCAAGAAGGATCTGGATCAGCATACCTTGCTAAGCTTTCACAGTTTATCACCACTAGATTAAACCCTACGTCCTCCACTCACACTTGCGTATGACTCAGCCATAAACACACTCTGTTTTTCCTGAGCCACAAAAATTTTTGTTAAGTAAATTTGTTAACGCTTTTCTCTTGCTAATCTGCCTTTCATGATGTAGAAGAGTCATGATCATGACCAGTGAGGAAAAGGTATGGCCTTTTCTCCCAATCTATTCTCTCAATTTCATTGGCATCACTCTACCCTGGCCTTCCTACTACCTGCCTGACAAATCTGTCTCAGCCTTCATAAGGCGATCTTCCTCTTCTATCCAATCTTTAGACTCTGAAATTCTTCAGGGCTAAGTTCTAGGCCATCTTCTTTTCTCAGTCTAAAGTTCCTCCCAAGGCATCTAATCCATTTCTATGATCTCAGAGATCACCTCTGTCAATAATTTCTTAATTTGACTTTTCTACCCCATACTTATTTTCTTAGACTCAATTAACTGCTGCAAATAGATATCTCAGTGGAATCTCAATTTTAATGTTAATGTAAAAATAAAGATATTTCACTCTTTTTTTTTTTTTTTTTGCAGTGCTGGGGATCAAATCCAGGGCCTTATGTTTGAGAGGCAAGCACTCTACCACCTGAGCTATCTCCCCAGCCCAATATTTCACTCTTGAAACTTCTCCTTCTCCATCTCCCTAAACAGGACCATTCACTCAGCTACCATATAAGTAATCAAGGAATCAACCATGATAACTTCTCCTTCATCTACCATATCTAATTGGCAATTCAGCTGTGTCCAGTTGAAACCTGAGATATATCTAGAATTTCACAACATTTTTTTCAACTCCTTTGCCATCAACTCAGCCAAACTTCTTTCAATTTCATGCAGCCTTGCCTCCAAATTATTGCCTTAAATGCAAATTTCCAATTACTCTCTGGTTTTAAAGTTCTCCCATTTTCTGAAGATCAAGTCTAAAATCATTTGAATCGTTTCTAAGATTCTGTATGATCTACTTACTGCTTAATGCTCTCGTCTCATTCCATGTCAATCTTCACATTATTATTGCCACAGTAAATTTCTTTCAGTTTCTAAAATTTAAAAAGGACTTATCTTTCTGCAAGAGTTTGCACATACTGCTCCTTCTACCTGGAACATCTTAAGTTTCCCAGCTACATGTGATCAAAGCATGATACTCATCTCTGTATCAGATGTGAGTATATTGCACCGTAAGCAATAGCTTACCCAATGAAGATGATTTCAACAATAAAGATATTTAATTATCGCTTATCACAAAAAAATCTGAAAGCAGGCACTTCCTATGTTGGTACAAGACCCACATTTTTCCTTTTCTTCTCTGCCATTCTGTACATGTCAGTGTCCCATGTTCTGATATAACTGTATCCAGGCTAGAAATAAGGGAGAAGAATGCTCATTTTCAGAGTAAAATCTTTCTTAAAAGCCTTCATCATATTTCCCTTCCTTTGCATCAGCCAGTTCTATATCACCTGGTGATGAGACTGCTTTTGTGAGTATCTGGGGATAGGCAAGAAGAGAGAGGGGATGGAATGGCTGTTGGTTTTAGGATCAGTAGTGTCTGACATTCTTTAATGCACTGATCAAAAGAACAATCAGAGATGGATAGAACTACAGACCGTTGATTAACTGAAATAAGTCAATCTCAGAAGGTGAAGAGTCCTATGTTTTATCTCCTATGTGGAAACTGAGAGGAAAAGGAAAAGAAAGTCAGAGGGATCCCACTGAAAATCAAAGGGAGATTAGTAGAGGAAAGGGACCCAGGGGTGAAAGCCAGGGAGGGAGGGGGAAGTATGGGGAAATGACATTGGACCAATCATATATTGTTTGCATGTAATAATATGCAACAACCAATTCCATCATTAGGTATGACTATGATGGAAAATAAAGGATGGTGGGAGGAAAAAAAGACAAAATAACCATTAAAGGAATAAATATGTTCTTTTTGTTCACTGTCTTTTCTGTGAGATAATAAACTCTTTGACTCTGGGAAATACATCTATTTTATTCACTGCTGTAAGCCTAAAATCATCACAATGCCAGGCCCACATAGATCAGTTAGTGTTGACTGAAGGTACAAATTAGTGAATATTAAAGAGCATAGTAGAAGGAGAAACCAGTTTCAAAGGAGACAAAAAAACTGCCAAGACGAAACTTAAACTGATTGCCATACCATATTTCAAATCTCATAGTTGAACTTTCTATTTCATGTAAATTGAAAACAATCTTTTCATTGAAAAATTAGACATTATTTTTAAAGTGCTCAATTCTTCACAGAGTAACTGCAACTCTCCTAACCTCTCAATTCCTACCATGTGAGTAGACACAGGCATTATTATTATCACTGAGATGCAGGAATAAATTATATTTTTAATAAAATTTTAAGCCCTGTTAAGGAGTTCTATGATTCAGAACAATTTAAACTATCTTCTGTACATACGTATAAATCAATTCTTGGGCTCCATCACTCAAATACCATTCAAAAGTAGATAAAAGCAAGTTATTTAAAAGAATACATATAAAATTTTTGGTCTAAATTTTCTACTCTCAAGAGTATCATGCCAACAGATAAGTTTGTAATTCACGTTGGCTGAATAGGGAGATGGCAAATGTAAAATGTCTGGCATAAGAAGTATGCTGGGTGCATTTTTGTTCTTATATCTAGTCCAAAAGGAAGGGTTTACTCCTATCTCTACCTTGTCCTAAGTATATACCTATGTTTATTATGTTCTTTGGATTGCGAATGATATGGTAATCTTAAACTATATTTTCCTTGTAAATAAAGTCACCCCACAATTTAAAGACCTAAATTTAAAAAGGCAAATGATTTTGAAAGGGTCAAAACCAAACTGACAAAAGATTTAGAGGTACATTCACATTCCTGAGGGTGTCTATTTCTACAGATGCAAATTTTTTTCCTAGTTTCTGATGGACATTCTATTTGGTGCTGTCAAAATACATAGGGCATTGACTTACAAACATCATATTAAAGAAAAATTTAAAAGATCTTAAATATCAACACATGCAAGAGTAGACTTCAAGTTTTTATTTGAAAATTTTAAAAAAATCCTTAAAAACAGAAAATGACTTTAACATTGGCAAAGGGAGTCCCCCAAAGAAAAAAATATCAACAGATGGCTGAGAAAGATCACCCACATGCAGAACACAGATCTTGAGGAGGCAATTCTAAGAATGAAGTAGCACTTACCAGCCTGGGCCACTTCCCACAAGGATCCTTGTTTAACCCATGGAAAACACCAAACTTATATCATGGGCCAAGAGAAACCTCAACCCTTTTCCCATTTACCTCATAGTAATCCAGATGAGTTTCTAGCTGTCCCCAGTATACTCAGAGAAACTAAATACCAGTCACTTGAGACCAGCAATCCCCTAATAAATCAGCCTTCCATGATCAGTCCTGAACTAGCATCTTCCTATGTGAACAGGCTATTAAACCCTAGCTAAGCATATTAAGCATTCAATTTAATGTATGACACACATCTGTTCCACTTTCTCAGTGAGCAGAAGTTTCAAGACAACTTAAATCTCAGACTTAATCAACAAGGAAAAAAAAAAGTCTTGGCAATGTTTAAAACTGAGTTTTAAAATATAATCCAAATGAGGGCGAGAGAGACCATTTTGCTGTAACTAATGAGATTATATAATACCTAAATCAAATCCTCAAAATTACCTGAGAAGAAACACTAGCTCTTTTATCTCTGCCTATTTATTTTTTTCTTTCATGATTATCAACATTTCCCAAAGACCTTCATGTACACCTGGCCCAAGACATCAAAGAAGAAGCAAAACTGGCAAGCCTTTCATAAACATGACAATTTTGTAGAAGGATGCAGAAGGACCATAAAAGGATAACTCACAGACTTGTCTTTCACAAGTAGAGCACAACACTGGATTCCAGCCATCAGCATCTTGTGCGGGTTCCAGGCCACCGAGTCAGCCCTATTGTGTTCAAGAAAGAAAGGGACAGAGTAGGAAGGGGACTTGATTAGTTTCCATAGGCAGAAGGACATTCAGTCCTCACACAGAAGTTACTGCTCTACAGGATTCCTTGTCTGAGTCATCTGGGGGACTTTAGAAGCTTTTTGTTTTGTTTTAGGAAAAACAATGATTTCATTTTTGCCTATTTTCTGAATATCACTTCAACGGGCAAGGTCCAAAGAGATTCCTTTGCCTAAATAAAAGTCAGTCGCAAATGAGGAAAGGACATTTACCTGTGGATACCATGTAGAAGCCTGCGGTGCTTCCTTGACATCAAAGCTGAGCCACCCCAAGAAGCCTGTTGAGATATTTATATAACCAAAGCAATGTTACTTCCATGTTATTTGTTTACCAGCAGGTTGTCATAGAAAATCCTCAGTGATCATCTCAATCTGTGTTATTTGGTGTTTGGTTTTGTGTTCTGTTAATAGATTTATACTCCAGAGAATTTTTTTTCTTGTATTTTTTTCTTCTTTCTTTGGAACTGAGGATTGAACCTAGAGCTTCATGCATATAAGACAAAGGCTTTACCACTGAGCTACATCCCAGGCCCAGAGGATTTTAATCTCTGGCTCTACTTAGGCAACCAGAACCTCTTCACAACAGATGGGCCCCCATTGACCCTTAGAATGTACATTGGCACATCATAAATACATTGATACATTAAGGAGAGATTTAAAAGACAGTCCATGCTCACTTGAAGCCTAGAATCTAAAAGGGATAATGTCTTCACAAAGCTGACATTTTGACATTCATCCTGTATGGTGAGTCATAGGTTAATGACTGGAATTCTAAGCAATGAAAGAGGCACATTATTGACAAAGTGGATGGAAGGTTCACCAGGATGATTAGGTGGCAATTTATCCTTTAATGAAAGATCTTTTCAGTCAAATGGCATTCAGACACATTTGCAAATCAAAGGTGGAAGAGTAAAGGAGAGGAAGCTTGGGACTTCCAAGGAAATTATTCACTGGAGAGGTAAATTTTCTGAATACAGGAGAAGGGAGCTGAGAAAGGGGAAATAAAAGGAAGTCCCACAGTCAATAGGTCAGGAAGTAGGGAGGAACGATCAATGTAGGAAATACAAAAGTCAGTTTGATCCTTGAAAATTGTGCGAACTTCCAAATTTTAATTTAGTAGGACGATGAAGGATAACTACAGTGAAAGAATCTGGCGGAACTAGCCTGAGCTAGGTTGAATGCCCTCACATTTATTTAAATCTCATAATATCACCCTGAGGATGGAGTTATTATCACCTCAATATTTATAGATCAACTAAATTTCAGAGGTGGTAGGCTAATTGTTCAAGGTCTCGTGGGTGATAAAATCAGATCTAGGATCCCAAACCCATTCTGTATTAGTAAAGGTGACTATTGGACAAATTGGGGAGTAAAATATAGGAATTGAGGGTGATGGATATGCTTTATTCAAGAGGTGAGTTCAAGAGTTTCTGAGGATATAGAAAAGGTGTCCTACTTCAACTATAGAATTTAGTAAGATAGGTAGATAACAATATCACACAGAAAGAAATGTCAGGATTGTATTCACCATGAATGTGAAAGATAAAGGAAATGAGGCATCTCTATGACTCACAGTTTACTTCCAAAGTTGGGGTCACTGGTAACCAATAAAGAAAAAGTACAGCACAAGGCACTCCGTGACCTCGAATCCCATTTAAAGGCAACTCTCTCCTTGAGCGCTGGGAGTAGCTTGAGGTGTGTTAATCACTCAATTATACAGGTTAAAAATGAACTCACTCTCAGAGTGAGTGGTCCTAAAAATGAATGTGTGCTTAAATTTGAGTCCTAGGACCATCTCTGGTCTCACCTTAGTTTCAGCCCTGATGCCAGGAACTAATGTCTTCAACACTCCATGAGGTCCCCAAAGGCTTTTGCACTCTGATGTGTCTTGAGGATTGTGTGCACAAGTCCCAAAGACACCCAGGGGCTGCCAGGTAAGTGTTCTTACTGCACTGCCTCACAAAGGATCTGGGTGACTAAGGTGCGCAGCTACGGCAGCAACTGCCTTCAGCATCAAGGAATATCTTATCCTGGCTTACTAACTGAAGGTCCCCAGACCTGAATTTTGAGATCTTGACCCTCCAAAACATTAATATGATTTATATATTAGGTTCTCTTACTTCCATTACACACCCTAAATACTAGCACTTTTTAAAGGCATTAGTTCACTGGTTTACCAAGTCATTGGCCGGGTTAGGAAGAGCTCAGTCATAAACTCATTCCTCAAAAGAACAAAAAGGAACCCAGCAGATACCAAAATCCACACATGCCAAAGTCCTTTTATAAAATGGCATATAACCTAGGTAGTCTTCCCAAATAGTTTAAATGAATTCTAGGTTATTTACAATACCTAAAAATATAAGTGCTATATAAATAATGGTTACAATATAATATCTAGGGAATAATGACAAGAAGGAAAGTTCGTACATCTTCAATATGGGCACAATTTTTAAAAAATATTTTTGATCTGCTGTGTTCCCGGAACCAATTCCTTGTGGATACAGAGAGATGATTGTCTATGCCTTTTTTAAAAAGGCAAAACTATGAAATCAATGTTTGTTAGGGACTGGGAGAGGGAGGGATGAATGGATCAAGCAAAGAGTATTTTAGGGCCGTGAAAATGTATGATACTATAATGGGGATATGTGTAATTATACATTTGTTAAAACCCATAGCATGTACAACACCAAAAGTGACCCCTAATATAAATTATGGATCTCACAATGGAACTAAAAGAAGAAACAAATAAAACTTGTGATGCCAATATTCTACTTCTATTTGCTTTCCTTTTTCACTCCCTAACAATAGAATTTCAAGAATAGCAAGTCAACCACTCAAATGATGAAGGAGCTCGATTTTGCATCTCTATTGGAGATGTTATTTATTGAGCTAATACTATATGCCAGGCACCACAATATGTTACTTTGCGTATTTTTCTCCTTAATCAACTAGCTAATAAATTACTAGGGAAACCAATCTTAAAAGAGAGGTAGAAGCAGAAGTGGCATCTAGATTCTGCAGCCTCTAAAGCCCATGATTTCAAATGCAATGCTGCAGTCTTCCAGGACTCCTAATGGATAGTGGGGAGACAGCAGAAAGTCTTGCTGGGAACATGAGGCCCTAAAGAAGCCACCAGACTCTGCTTCAAAGGAGAGTGAGCCAGCCCTGCCTTGTTCTAGTCAGACTTGAATCCCATTTACTCTCACAGAGAAAGGATAGTCCTGGAGGGAAGAGACCCTCACAAGACTAGGGTTTTTTCTTATTCAGTTGTTTAAAATGCATTATAATTAACCAAACTTTACCTATCAAATATTCACCATTATTTGTATACCACTGAGGGGAAAAATCATCAAAATACTAATTTCAAAGATGTAAGAATACATTTTTAAAAGTACAAGATAGAATTAATAAAGTATGGTATATATGCAAAGGCAAATCAGTTTTATGGAAAACTCAAATAAGTAATCATAATGACATCTTTAAACAGAGATAAGTAAATACCAGTTCTAATATTTGAAAAACTCTTTAAAATACTCTTTAGATGATTTCCAGTAGGTCAAAGCAATTACTGTAATTTTGTTAATATTCTATCTTCAAAATTAATAAACTTCCTGTGGTATGTGAAGTTTCTTTAAGATCAGCTATGTATTGCTATAATGAAATGTTTTCTACAGATTGAACCCCTATAATAACAAAGATTGGGCAAATATTCTCTCAACGTTAGAGCTTATTAATTTCTCTAATATGTCAGAAAGACCGTGGTCAAATTTAATTGAATATTACAGGCATTTGCCAGATACCTACTATGTGCAAACAGAATAATTTGATTTGGCTTACATGTTTCCTTAAAGAAGTGTTTTCTTCAAAAATTCAACCTTTAATTTTTCGAAAACCCAGAGAGCTTTTCATTCTTTCGAACAAATCATAATTCTCTCTAAGCCCCATAAATCTCTTAATATCATTCCCAATTTAACAACTGCTGTAGTTACTCTGTTTTACATAAACTATATAATCCATATTTGATGCTTCTTTTATGAGAGTTGAATATTCAAGTACAATTGCTGATGTATTAAATTGTTTCTCCTTATTTCTACAGTTACAAAAGTACTCACTTCATATTATCTTTTAGGACGTAATGTATTGTTATGCTTCTAAGTCTATAAAAATCAATAAGATGTAACTTGGAATATGAACAGATACAAATACAAAATCCCATTTTAAAAAGTTGCAAATAATCTACCTGAAGTAGTGCTACTGGCATGCTAATCATCTAGTAAGCTTCGTAATGCGTGCTGTTTTCACCAAATATTGTCACACATTTAATGAAAACCTTGAACTTTGGAGGAATTCCCTTCACATCATATCAGCCACACTTTATTTTGAAACCATAAAATCATCTGAATTCTAAAATGTTATGGAGCTGTGTCTTCCAAATGCTCAGTCACCTTCTGTTTACCAAGTCAAAAAATATTTTTTTCTGATGAGGATCTGAGCCATTCCTCCAGCAGAAGGAAGTTCCCTAGAGTCTCATCAGAATGTTCTAATGCCCCTTTTCTTGGGTAGAATCAAACTAGTTATGTTCTGGTCTCACTAAATAAATAAATATATAAATAAGAAAAAAAAAAAATGAGAGATAACCAAAAAGCTCAACAATAGTCACAACTAGTTGAATTCAACTTTTTAACTCCTGAATAAGTAGATTTAAAATTATCTTTAATTTTAGGGAAACTTTATCATGAATAACCCCAGGACTCACAAAATTAATTAGAAAAAGAGCCAATCTTTTAAGTTAGAAAATTACACAAGAATGTAAATCATCTCAAACCTTCTTAAATAATTATCTATGATAGATACATATAAAACTGGTTTTAATTATGGCATGCAATTAAATAATGTAGTTTTTACATTTTTCTGGCTGATTGGAATCTTATAATTTCAGAGCGAGAGGATATTCTACCAACCACATCAACCATCTCCCTTTACAAAGGAAGAAACTGTGATCTGAAGGCTTGAGATCACAATGAAGAAGAGGCAGATTAGAATCCCACTTCCCCCTGCCCAAAATTTCCTAATACCATGGTCTCAAATGTATCCCTGACTTCAGCCACCTCAATGACTCAGGGAGGCAAACAGATAGCCCTGGGGAGAGGGACAAAAAGTGAAGTAAAATCCAGAAAATTAATCAAAGTTTCCATGAAGTCTTAGAATTTTCCTCTTTAACCCTCACTGAAAGTGACATACTAATTTGCCCAGATTAGAAGCACAACTAAAAATAGTTGGGACTTCGCATCTAGGTTCTGAGAACACGCTGCAGAAAGACGAAGAAGTTTGACAGGTGTGTGTGAGCAGGTGAACTTACATCCACGTGAAGCCAGAGGCCGTGCCTCTCACAGATGTCAGCTATTTCATCCAGAGGGTCGAAGGCGCCCAACACAGTGGTGCCAGAGGTGGCACAGACAAGAAATGGTGTTGTCCCCTGTGAGAAGGATCCACACACAGAGAGAACTGTCACCAACACCACCGAAGTTGGTTGGAAACACAAAGCGTTATGCATCCAGAGATCAATACCGGCGTTGTGGAGGAGGTGGTTAATTCAATGGGTGTATTTAAACTTCCACACTGTGTGGACTTTGGTCTCAACAAATGCTAAGAGGGCAGTAGTCTTTTGTGATAGGTCAATACACAGCCTGGCTATTATTGCTCTCATTTTCCTTCTGTAGTATTCTGTGCTCTAAGCATGGCCCAGGCAGAATAAACAGCCTCAACGGCAAAGGCAAAATGACATTCTGTATGCACATTCCAGTTTCTTCCTGGGGGAGTATCTTAGGCTTCCATAGTGCCAGCATTGTCACCCTTCTCCAAAACAAAAAGGAAAATGATTGGAAGACAAACCACTCGGTGGGTAAACCACACAGGACTGTTTGTCTCCTTGTAAAGTTAGCGTGGTTGCAAAACAAAGAATGTGTTCAGGTACAAACCCAGCAAAATTTGAATAGAGAGAATCAGGCACTCTTGTGGGGAGGCCTTTTCCACATGGGTGCTACAGTTGAGAAATTCACTGGAAAGTACTGGAAAAGAGCACTTGCATCATTCCTGCCATGATTATTCCTCCTCCTCCACTTGTTGCTGCATCTTGCAGAGAGAACAGGTGCCAGTGGAAGATGGGGGAGGAAAGGGAGAGTATGGGGGCACACACAGAGATGAATGGTAATGGCAGTCAAGCTAGCCAGGCACCCTAACCCCATTAAGGGACTTTACAGGGCAGAGGAAGAATACAACAGATTGTTTCCAAACAGATTGATCCCAGCATGGCAGCAGAGATGAGCTGCTTACTGTGAAAGCATCCCGGAGGGAAAACTTACAGACCAATGTAAGGTGGAGACAAGCAACTAGAATCCTAGGATTCTAGAACACCTGAGGAATAAGTGACTCCTGCCACTTCACTGCCTGTGAAAATCATTCTACTTCCATTTAGCATGGAGTTATGTTTTTCCCTCGGTTTTATCAAGAAGTGCATTATTATTGCAATATTCTTTTTTATCCTTTGATGCCAGGGGTGGTTGTGTTTTGAACCAAACTCATTCCAATTTAACTGACCTTTGACAGAAAGATGTTATTTCTCAACAGAAAGTGGGGCAGAGCAAGAACACTTGGTCCCACATCTCCAAATTGAGATGCACAGGAATCAAAGTGATGGTACATAATGAGTCCAGTTGCCATTTTGGGAGACATCTGTGACACACAGAATCGAGTCTACCCCAAACCTCTCAGCCAGGCCAGAAGGTGAGAGAGCCCTTGGGAAACCATAGGCTTTGGAAATTCTTCCCTGTTCTCAAACACAACAGATTAAGTCTTTATCATGTCAGTGACCTAAATGAAATGAGAACAGATGTACATCAATCAACAAAAGAACAAAAGAAGTAATTTGCTAAAGCTGTTTAAGGTGTCTTTTAATGGTTGGACTTTCCCTCATAGACTATATGACACTCTGACAGCTGTGGGAAAATACCTATGCACACTATCGTAGCCTATTAATGAGTTTTTCTCACCTTTAAAAAAATGTTCCTATACAACAGGCCCAGAAATTAAACTTTTGCAATCTGGATTTAACCTTCCATATTTTTTTCCTTCCTCATACCTCATACATTAACAAGAAAATTCAGTAGACACGTTATTGATCATATGCTGCCAATGAGCTGTATTCCCTAAGAAAGTTTGTCATTTCAAATATTCATACACAAAAATGCCTCCAAAATATTCTGTGGTCATACTAGTTCAGGCTTGTCAATAATCACTTTAAAACCTCTGGTGCCTTACGGTTTTCACTGTCTTTGTAGTAGCATCAAGTAAAGGTCACTGCTTAAAAGATTTTTTAATGGATTTGTGATCCACCAGATACTTGAATCCCAGCAGACACAAAAAAGCTGATGTATGGTTCCCTACATCTGAAACCCTAAGAGTTAAAAGCTTGAAACAAAACAACTAGGTCTAAGCTACTGAGGAAAAAAAACTACTCATCATGTATTATCATCTCAAAATGGATGCTAGGTTTGTTCAGAATAAATCCAGGCTAAAGTATTAGCTGACTTAAAAGAAAACCGAAAAGACATATCAGCTCTAACCCTCTTGCCCTACTTTTAAATGTGTCTAAAGCAATTTTTTTGACTTTTAAAAGACTTTCTTTTATTAAGTTCTCAACTTTAAAATTATGTTGGCTTCATATATTTCATAAAACAAACAAAAAATTGAGCAAAAAAAATAGCAACTGCAGTGGAATAAAACTCACTGTGCTAGAAATAAGAATTGTTGCAGCTCAGTGGTAGAGCACTTGCCTAGCACACACTGGGCCCGGGGGTTCAAATGCCAGCAACGCCAAACACAAGAAAGAGGAAGGAAGGAAGGAAGGAAGGAAGGAAGGAAGGAAGGAAGGAAGGAAGGAAGGAAGGAAGGAAGGAAGGAAGGAAGGAAGGAAGGAAGGAAGGAAGGAAGGAAGGAAGGAAGGGAGGGAGGGAAGGAGGGAAAGAAAGAGAGAGAGAGGAAGGGGGAGGAGGGAGAGAAAAAGAGAAAAAGGGAAAGGGACAGAGAGGAAAGGAAAGGAAAAGAAGAAAAGAAATATGAATCATTAATGATACCAAAAATTTGGGAGACCATGTTTATAGAAAACTAACTCAGTATTTGGAAAAATTGTCAGTAAGGGAAAGAATAAATCATTGATCCTGCCTTGCATGTATAAACTGCTTCCTGAGGGAAATCAAATAGGGATGAGGAAACATTTTTCTTTATAGGAGAGTGCCTGACAATAAATAAAGAAGGAATGAGAAACTGAATTAGAACATCCGTTAATGAAATAATGGGCCTAGACAATGACCACCAATGGCAGCAAAATCCATGTGGTGAGGGACTGACTATGGGCTTTATAATAGGTGGTCTGACACCAAACCCCACTGCAGTGTTAGCACAAAGAGGGAAATGGGATATGTCCAGACAGAAGGACAAAAGGAAAACTTCCTGGTTAAAAAAAAATCCAACTTAAATCTCACTGAGTCTCAAGATCTAAATTCTACACTACAGACAGGGTGGTGGGGAGCACTTAGAGTTTCAATTCTTGATGCAATCTACAAAATCCATAATATGGAACACTCTACCAGACAAAAGACCTGGCTTCTTTAACAAATTGATGGTAGGAGATAAACAAGGAGGTATAAGCTATGGATCAGAAAAGACTTATGTGATATATTAACCAAATGCAATGTGTGGACCTTGTTTGAATCCTGATTTAAACAGGCCAATTATTTTTTAAAAGGCAATGGGGAAATTTTTAATATAGAGTGAATATTTGATGGTATTAAAAAATTTAAGTTTTTAAATATAATCATGGTTTTTTTTTAAAAGAGTACATATCTCTTACAGATATTCTCAGTGATTTATAGATGGACTGAGATAATGTCAGAGCTTGCTTCACACTAGTCCCATGGTGATGAGAGGGCATGGGGTGTGGATGAAGCAGAAGGGAGAAGGAGCTGATGAGGACTAGGAAACTATCAGCATTCCCTACCAAGGAGAATCCATGACATCATCAAAGTTCTCTTTGACAAGAATTTCTGTAGAATACTAAGACTCAAAACCAGTATCTGTGGTTCAAAGCCAGTATTCTGCAGAATTTTACACAAATGTCAAAGGCGTATGCTAATCTGAACCACCAGATTATTATCACATCTACTTGTCCTTGGAATGGCAAGAATAAATACATAAATAAATAAATAAATAAATAAATACATAAATAAATGCAGATTTCAGGATACACACCTGAAGCCAATACAGCCACAAGAACAGCAGAATTGTTTAAATATAGACTTTAAACCAAATAAAGTAACCTAACATGTGCCAGGACAAGGTGATTTTTATGAAAATTTGAAAAAAAAAAAAAAAAAAAAAAACCCTGATGAGTACAAGAACAGAAATACAATATTAAAACTTTTTAAAAAATTAACCCATCATTTCTTAGAGTGTGAACTCCTATGAAAATAGGTATACTTACATCCCAGATCAGAAGCTGGGCTTTTTAATTTTCCTGGGCCTCATCATTTGCTACCTGTTGGGAAGTTACTGGAAAATTATCTGAAACTCCATTAGCAAGGGAGGAAGTGGGGAGGCAGTGAGATAGGTGTACCAAATCCAGGAGATTTTTGGTCCAAAGAGCAAATGGTTGGCACCAAAATAATGAGCTTTCTCTTCAAAAAGCAGGTACAGGGTCATGCCCTGTCTTCTCTAACAGCAGGCATTTTAGCTTTAATATATTCTAGCAGGTGAGGAAGACAGGACATTCTACCTTCTGAAATGCTAGACCCAGATCCAGTTTGAGGGGGCACTAATGGATGGACTTTGGGTTGAAAGCAACTGGGAGAAGAGATGGATCAAGAAGTCAACAATCATTGTGAATGCAGCCAACTGGTTTGGCCTACAGATTTCTGGGAGAAGGAGCTATACAGCAGAGTGGATGCTGGGCCTCTGCTGGAGAGGCTAAGTTCATCTTTAGGGCTTATTCTTGCCCGGAAATCTGAATACGGTGATGTCAGTGTTTTAAAAGGCTCAGACCACCTGGGAATGAGTATATCCAACAAATTCCACAGACCATGGAGAGCCAACCACCTGGAAATAGAACATCTGTAAATGAGTTTCCTTATTTTAACTCCAACATGTTCTCTTCTCTCTCCCACACATAGAAATGGGTTTGGCTGTTTGCATTCTTTCCATTTCTCTCTCTCTCTCTTTCTCTCTCTCTCCCCAGATGCACACATATGCACTTGTGCTTGCTCGTTCCCTCTCTCTCTCTCTCTCTCTCTCTCTCTCTCTCAGTCTTGCTCTCGCTCTCTCTCTCTTTCTCTCCCCCTCTCACCTCTTTTCTGGCTTGCCAGATTTGCTTCTCCAGTTCTTCAGGTATCATTTTACCTCTAAAGGACATAGATGTAAGACTTTCAGTTACATTTAGTAATCAACAGGCAATGGTTACTGCTTTGGAAACAGTATGAGTTTTTCCCTCCAACCACCAGGCTTCCAGATCCTGTCCCCATTACCTTCCATCTGTTTCCACAAAGCACACATTCTGGGTACCAATTCCAAGAAAAGACGCTGCTTTCTTCATGGAGTAATGACACTAAATTAAAGGGGTAAGAGGGGAGGGGGAGAAATGAATGCATAGCATGAAAAATGTATTAGTTTTTATCTAAATGAGCCTGTCTTTAGAGTTGACCACAATATTTGGAACATTATTGCATAAGAGAAAAAGATAACAGTAATTTAATTGAGTTCCTAAGTGTAATGACTGAGAACATTGACTTTGGGGTCGAGAAACCAGGATTTATGAACAAATAATGCACATGCTCTGCACCTCAGTTTGCTAATCTATAAAGGGATTGTATCAAGAAATGTCTACTCCATCAGCTTGTTAGAGAATGAAAGGGTTCAAAATACAAAAAGGGCTGAACACAAACCCTAACAATGGAACAAACTTGGTCACCGTGGTTATTATTCTTTATAACGTGGAGAAAATTTTCTCTTGATGCTCGAAGGCTCACTATTAATGGAAACTTAGAATCTAGTCCACTGCTGACTCAAAATCCTCTTAGGAGAAAGTAAGACTGTATATCAAAGACTGCAAAAACAAACTGAAGAATTTAATTATTTCCAAGAGAAAACAATGGGTTATAAATGCTGATCAGACACTTGATCAGTCTTATTTAATACAGAACATAAGGCAGAAATTAAACACATAGGAGTGAGACTAAAGTCCTAAAAACAAAACTAGTATTAATGTATAGACATTCTACTTAATCAGCTGTGGCATGAAGGAGGCTAATAGATGGTTCTGGAATGAGATCTGGTCCTTTTCTTATTAGCAAATAGTGGAATATTCTTTAGATTATTGGGCCTTCCCCCCACCCCACCACATGTAGCCTTTAAAATAATTAGCATTCAAACATTGGAGATGTCGTTCTTTATATATTAGTGAGGACAGGTGGTCAATTAATTCTTTCTCATGCCAGAAAAATGAAGGTGCTAAAGGACATTATTGTACCAAAAAAACCTTAGTAATTTAATTTGTAGGTATGAATACATTAAAAGAGTAGTCATGCCTTCACACTTAACTTGATGTATTCCTTCAAATGTGGTAATTTTTTCCTTCTTTTGTCAAGAGAGTTTTATTGGGAGCTCTTTTTTTAACTCTGTAAAAATAAAATGCAGAGGTAACACCATCAGGAAAAAATGAGGCCATCTTAAATAATTAATTTCCAAATATCAAATAGGACACATCCAAAATGCCTATAGGATGTATTTATTTTGGGTTGTTACAAGAACATATGCACATTGAAGAGTAATACTGTACATGAAAATGTAATTAATTCTCTACTTGATACATCAGCCTATGCAGTTTGGAGGTAACAGGCCTGCCATAGCTAAGGTGACATAGCTAAGGTGAATTATTTCTCACCAGAGATTTGAGCTCTGGCAACCAAATAGCTATTGATTTCATAATGATAAATACTAGCTTACCCCCATAGACATCTGACTATAAGGAAAATCATAGTGCCTTACCCCCGAGAAATAGCAAAATATCTCTAACCAATAGCTCTTCTGAATAAAAATCTTGTAATCAGACTAAGAATAGCTTCAGCAGAGCTGTCTTTAAGTACCTCAGGGCAAAGTACAGCCCAAAGTCAATCTCAAATGGATAGGGACAGATAAAAAGTCTGTAAAATTGAAGTTTAAACATCTGAAAACAGACAAGAAGGAAAGAACCCTGGAAGGGGAAAAGAAAGAGAAAGGGGGATGCTTCTGACATGCTGAGTAGTTTCAAGGCAAGGAAAAACCTGGAAGGCTGGAATTCAGAAGTAACCACAGCATTTAGAAACAAACGGCAGTTGTTTCCACTACTGGCAAAAGATAAGGCAGTCGTTCTAAGACCTGATCTCCCTGTAGATTTCATAAATCTACAGAAGAAGCAAAAATCTCAGCGGGTACTCATTTCTATAAAGATAAAACAGAAAGTGCCTACATGAAAGACAGCATTGAGCTGAAGTTTTACTTTCTGGTTCCTGCAAGGATTTTTTTTTTTTTTTTTTTCTATGACCTTGGATTTCTCAGTGAACTACTGCTCTCTCCTCAATGTGCTCTGTGCCCTGGATATGTGGACTCCTTTCAGGGCTGACTATTTTGATATTCAAATTAGCTGGAAGGGAGAGTGGAGTTGATAAATGCTACATATTAAGGAAGGAAGAAATGAAATATCTAGGGGATTTCTCCAAAAACACACCACAGATTCAATTCCTAAAGAGACCAGAACCAGAATCCAGATTGATGGACTTAGCCTCATGTTCATCAGGAGAGCTCAAGGAACCTCTTTGTGCCTTTTGAGAAGATTGGAGGTAACACCCCAGCCCAACGCAGTAAGGCACCAGGGTGCAGAGTGTAAAGAGGCAAAACCCTCAGCCACGTGCCCCTAACATCTTAATTGTTCCCTCCGGCAATGACCCTGCTAAAGATGAACTGGTCCCATTTGTCACTGGCCTGGGAGGTGAGTTTCTTTGTACTTTTCACTTTTCAATGACAGACAATGAACACTATTTTATGTGGATTCCCAAAATGATTTGAATTACTCAGGAACTTTACAAACCTAATATCTCCACATGCCTATATCAAAGTACTAACCAAGTCATAAATTTATTACTTCAATTATTTTTCTCCAATAAGTTCCTTTAGCACCTAGGAGGCTACTTCGGATATATTGACAGCACAAGTTTGACCCTATTAGATTCTGCAGATCTCTATCAACAGCTGGATCAGAATTCAAACCTGAACAATGCAAAAATGCCTTCAGTTGGGGGGAATACAGTGTACATTTGATGGTGCAAGACAGAGATGAAGTCACCTGGGGCAGCATGAAAACGGGCGGAGGTGACCCAACAAGACAGTAAGGAACACAACCTCTGGGCCATGGACCACACACCTAAAAGAAAACATTGAAGATCTAGCAAAAACAAAACAAAGAAAAGTTCCATAGGGTTTAAGACTGTTTAGTAAACACAACGTTCTTTAACTTTTTAAACAAAACAAAATAGATCAAACCGTTACAATAAGCAGTGAAGGTAGTCATTAAAATATAAATTAAAGTACTGAAAATGCTATGTCACAGTGTCTTCAGGCAGAGCAGGGAAGGAATGAGCTAAAAGGTAGAGTCTGGAGGGAGGGGTGGAAACATATATTCAAGGCCACAGTGGGCTCACAGGGATAGAAATTATCTGGGAATTCACATCCAGCTCTTGATTTTTCTGGCACCAGCTTCTGCAGACTTGTTATCCATGGCATGCATTTTGGCTCTTTCTGGGAAAAACAAAAACAAAAACAAAAACAAACAATCTCACTGAGTCCCAAGTTCTGGTTCTATAATGACATGAGAACTCCATTTCTTGTCACTCTCTGTTCTCCAACCACACCTGTGTTACTGGTCTTTCCCAGGTGTGATGTTTAGTCAAGTCTTCAACATGATTTATTCCCCCTTTTCAGGGCAATTATGTCAGAAAGAAAAATCCAGAAAAATTTAAACCAAAATGAAAAATTCAAAGGGCAAAAATAAAGGCATTGAACAGATAGCCGTGCCCCAATTCATCGGCTTTCCCAGGCTTGGAAAATCCAAACTGGCAATCCAAACACTGAAGAGTTGGTGCTTTCTTGATCTGCTGGAGTTCCTCAGACTGAAATATCCAAGCTGGAACCTGGAGAGGGAAACCCTATTCTACAATAATCCCAAATAACCGGTTACGTTCCCCAGCTGTCCACATTACCATTCTCTTTCTACAGAAAGAACATGGTATGAAGAAGGGTCAGGGTGGCTGGGTCAAGGATCTGAACAGATGACACTTCCAAGAGGATTCTTCTCAGGTGCCTCCAACTCCTACTCTGCACCTTAGTACTGATGCAAATAGTGATGGTTAGACAAGACAGGAGGAAAACATGGGGGTGGATGGGTTTCCTTGCACTTTGGATCACTTTGGGCACAATTTATTCTTTTGCAATAATAAAGTAACTTTTGTTCTTAGAATAAAATAACAGATTTGGGAAATCCCAGCAGGAAATAATAGAGATTTCAGATTTCGCCCACCTCAAGTTTGTGATAAGAGACCTCATATTCCCATAGAAGGTGAAGAAGTTAAACTTTCTGTCAGGGACCTGGAAAGGAAGCAGTGACAGAAGGACAAAGGCACCCACTGGAATCACACAGAAATAGAAAAAGGAAAAAATAAGAATCTTCTAGATAAGACTGTACTTAACTGTGCCATCCATTTCTACCTGCCTCTTATAGGTGGCTCATTCTCCTACTATTAATAATAGCTAATATTTTTGACCTCCATGATGTCCCAGATTCATTTAGTCTTTGCAACAACTCACTCATCAGTGATGACTATGAGGTGCCTGGGCCACCTCATGGGACCAACTCTTCACTGCTATCTGTATCTTCCTGGTGACTGCAGCAAGTTTCCTTAAAGGTATAGCTTATTTCCCATAGATCTGGGTTCAGAAATGAGACTTACTTTGTCATGAAAATGATGAAGAGGTGACAATGTGCCAGTTCTGAGGCTAAGACTCAAGAAGCCCAGTATGTTGCCATATTGTTGATCACCTTCACCATTGCCATGAGAACACACCAAGACTTACATGCCAGGGGCTAACAGATTCATGGGGTAGAGGGGAGACACAACAGTTGTCCTGGCTGGGCCACTCCTACATCAGCAATTGACCAGCCAGTCCCTGGACATGTAAGGGAGCCCAGCCAAGGACTGAAGAACTGCCCAGCTATCCTGAGACTTGTAAATGATAATATATAGTTATAGTTCTATGCTACTAGGTTTTAGCATAATGTATTAGTTATGAGGACTGATACACTCATTTTTACAAATTAGGAAACTGAGGCACAGAGAAGTTAATTGACTTATCCAAAGTCACTCAAATAGCAAGTGATGGAGATGGTTACTGGATCCAGGCAGCCCAGCTCAAAGTCAATGCATGAATCTACAACCTGACCTTGCGCTTTAGTGAAGAGTAATATTAGAGACAGGAGACAGTGGCAACATCCGATTATGTGTGCATGTGTTTGTATGTGTGTGTGTGTAATGTTAATTGTTACCAAATATCTTCCTTTCACCTTGAAAATGAAAATGTGAACCCATTATATTAGCCAGATAAAGCAATTTTACAAGAAAATGTGAGTAGAAAACAAATAGCTGAGAACAGTAGTAATCATATAAGTTCTAATACACAAGATACTCAAAGAGAAAATTCAAAGATAGCACTTTGAATGGAAGATTCTTAACTCAAAGAAAATATAACAGACCTCAAATTGTTTTTTTAAAAAGTGGTGTACAAAATTGAGTAGCCAGGGGTTTAATACTAGGCCCATCAGAATTTCCTTTAGAAAGCAGTATTATATAATACTTAGGCTTATTAATCATGAGTGTATAGGATACAGTTACAACAAGGGTCCTCAAACAAATAAGTTTTCTTAAATAATTCATTATCAGAAAAATGTATGTTTAATTACTAAGAATAATGTTTTACCTCTGCAGATGTGAAAAGGATTAATCTTGGCAACCCGAAAAGTCCCTTTTCTTTAATATCAGGACAATATTTGTATCTAGCTAAATTCATTGCATACATATTGGACACTGAACCACCTGCAAAAACAAAATTTAAATGTCATACTTATGGCCTGAAGTTATAGTACCTAAAGTACTGAATAGAGTAGAAAGCAGGGATGGCCATGACTGCTCTAGGCTAAAGCTGTCAATGTGAAAGTCACCCAAATACCACCCTCCACCCGTTACTCTGAATATTTCACTTATTCCTTAATCTCCAACTCCAGAACCCTTTCAGTCTCAGCAAATACAGAAACTTCGGTCTATTTTCTCATTCCAGTGATTTTTCCACACTTAAAAGCTTTCAGTGTTTGAGCTTCAAAATTAGGGTCAGTGCCCAAGTACCCATAATTTTCTTTTCTTTCTTTTTTTTTTTTTTTTTTTTTTTTTTTTTTTTTTTTTTTTTCGGTACTGGGAATTGAACACAGGGGGCACATAGCCCTTAAGCCATAGCCCCAGCACTTTTTATTTTTTATTTTGAAACAGGGTCTCGCTAAGTTGCTTAGGATCTCACTAAGTTGCTGAGGCTGGTCTTGAACTTGCTATCCTCCTTCCTCAGCCTCCCAAGTAGCTGGGATTGCAGGTGTGTGCCAGCATGTCTGGCCCACTTCTTCACATAATTAATAATATTTTTTCTGTCTGTCACTTGATCAAGAAAATTGAAATAAAAATATGTGCTCATCTCTGAATTGGAAAAAAGAATTATAAGATAAACAAATTCACTTTAGGAACTTTCTCTAGTAAAATTGGTTTAAAAATTTGGAGGGCTTAATATTGCCTTTCCAAATTCCCAACAGCAGACAAATTCGTTCGTGTTAGACATAAATCCTAAATTGTAGACATCTCATTTGTTAAGTATGTATGTCATTTATTTAGCATTTATGCAAAATATTATCACTCTGGAGAAAGGCATAAGCTATTTGCTTACCAAGTAGCATCTTTAATATCCAACTTTCTGTAATGTGTAAATCTGCAAGGAGTTGTTCCTCAAATGAATAAAATTTTAGATGCTCATAGTGGAAGGGTGATGGCAATAACTAATTGTACTCACCTGGGTTAAATATTCCATCCCCTTCTTTCCAGCCAATAAATTCAATCATTTTCTTCAGAACCGCTTCTTCCACTAACAGAAACACTGGGGACACCTCATACGTATAACTAGATAGATATAAAAAACACTTCACTTCTATGACTAGAGTCAAAACATCCCTTTGGTGTCCCAAGAAATGCACAGAGTTTCATTAAACCAAGTGGCTTCTGAGATGTAGGTTGTCTTTGGAAATTTATCCATTGAAAATAAAAGAATTGCTCCCTTAGTGATAACATTAGGCATGGTTAGATAATGCCAGAAGCCAGTGGTGTAGGGGACAGGCAACCTACTTCAGCAGCCCTAGTTGAGAAGGCACTTTCAATTCCACAAGGAGAGAACAAGACAGGGCATCAACATTCTTGGTATTAGCCATGGACAGTGGCATGTCAGTATCTGGATACTTTGGATGCTGCACTGGATGCTGATGTTGGTTGAAGAAACATCATCATCTTGGAAACCAGGTTTTATTAAGTTATTACAAGGAGTATACTAACAGGTCTAGATGTTTTTTGTAGAGCCATCCCTAACTGCAGCTTCCTCTACCGCACTCCCTGTATCAATACAGATAGTAAGGGTTCTGGGGGACGTTTCTCATTGTGTGATGGTTTGACTGCAAAGTCTATCCATCCCTCCTCAGTGAAGGTTATGTGGCTCTACTCTGGAATACTGTAGCCTTGCTACATCAGTCCTGACAGGAAATGCCTCAGCTGCAGGGAGCTGCCTCTTTCAGATCACATCCCTTCCTGTGGCACTCCATGCTTAATGACTGGTCACTCCAGAGATCTCTGAGTGAGATCCAGAGATCCACTCCAGAGATCTCTGAGCTGAGCTCATCATTGAGGCTGCACAGTAGCTTGACTTTTATCCCTGCCTGCTCCTGCATCCTGGTCCCCCACTTACCCAGCCACTCATGTTGATGACAAAGTTACATCCTAACGAACATCCCACTCACTACACTTCATCTTCACTCTTGATACAGTGACTTCCCAGGGAACCCAGATGACATTATTGCACTTTGTTTTATAATGTTTGAGTCTCTTTTTTCTCCAGATAACATGAGGATGACTAAACATCTCTAATCCCCTACTCAATTAGGTGATTACATTAAATTGTATCTGAATAAATGTGTTCTCTAAATATGTTGGCTAAGTAGATTCATTTAGATTTATAGTCACAGAATTCAATGCAATCATTTTAACATCTGGAAGGAAAAGCTTTGGAATGGAGGCAAAAACATTAAATATCTACTCTGTATCACTTACCTATGTGCCAAGAACTCTACAAATACTACACCATTTAAAAAACAAGATAGGTTCTGTTTTCAACCACACTATGAAAACAGTTTACATACACACTAGGAGTGCAAAAAACACATATATGTTCAGGTTTACCTAAAACATTAATAGAATAATCATTCAATTTTTTTTTTTTTTTTGTAATGAAGAGTTAGTATTACATGTACCATTGAAAACTAGCTCAACTCTGCACCTGGGAAAGGGCCTGCAGGTGGAGAGGATGTCAGAGAACACACTCAAGTACAGGAACACATTTTGAATGGATGTTTCAGTTTAGCAGCATTTTAACACTTACAAAAAGTTCTTTAAATTTTTTTTTCAGATTAAGTGTCTATGATAGCCAAGGATTCAAAGAGTTGTGCAATATTTTGGGGGTACAGGGACTGAACTCAGGGGCAGTTGACCACTGAGCCATCTTCCCAGCTCCCCAGTCCTATTTCGTATTTTATTTTGAGACAGGGTCTCACTGAGTTGCTTAGTACCTCACTTTTGCTGAACTCTTTGAACTTTGAACTCTTTGCTTTGAACTCTTGCCTCAGCCTCCCGAGCCACTGAGATTACAGGTGTGCGCAATCTCACCCAGTCAAAGAGTTGTGTAATCTTACTGCCTTTTCCAACTTATGTACTGCTTCCTTTTCTGCCACGGTAACTGGTTTTCACTCTCATTACTGCACCAAACATCTCTGAGGTCACCCATGGCTTCCATGTGGGTAACTGGGTGGACAATGTTCAGTCTTTGTCTTAACTAATTGCCCAACAACATACAACCCTAAACAAACTCTCCTGTCTTCCATGCAGACCCTCTTGATTTTCTCCTAGTCTCTCTTCCTGATGGGATGATTTTACTCCTAATCAATAATTGTTGGATGCCTCAAGGCCCAGTACAGAAGACAGCCCCCCTCCTCTCCTTATTGTACACTCTCTCCTCATGACAGTGATTCTCACTCTTTGCTGCTCATTAAAATTACATGCAAATATATCCCTATGTGGGACGTACCCATGGAAATTCATATTTAATTGGTCTGAGTTAGGATCCAGGCACCAACTTTTTTTTAAAGGTTCCCAAGTTGATTCTAATGGGCAGTGGGGATAAGAATCACTGGCTTCAGTAATCTCATCCATACCCACTCTTCATTCCAATTACTCTCATTTTACCAACAATTTTTTAATTCTTATGGATACCAGAATTTCAGGCCCATATATGTCTCAGCATAATTGGTCTATCTTCTTGGATATCTCAAAGTCCCTGCAAACTCAAATGTCCACAGTTGAACATTGAAGCCTTGATCTGGGTTTTTCCACTGCATACTTGAAAACTGGTTCCCTCTTCTGTATCCATGAGTGACATGACAATGAACCAACTAGGAAAGCCTGAAACTTAGGCATTATCTTAGAAACTTCCCTCTTATCTTCATTTTCAACATCCTACATATTATCCATTCGTTTATGTTCGAGCTTCCAAATATATTTTTTCTCTCTATCCCTTCCACTTTCACCTAAGTCCAAACTATTATTGTTTCTCACCTAAGGAAATCCTTCCCTAACTGATACCCTCAAATATACTTTCCAAATTTCTAGCAACTTTTTTAATAGCAAATGTCATCCAGTGATTTAGAGACCTTCAAGAACTTTCCAATGTACTTAGAATAACTCCAGGCTCTGCATGTCTGGCATCTTTCTCTTTCTCTCCCCCGTCTTGTCCTCCTCTACACTCCCTGTTGCTCTGTCAGCTACACCCACATTGACCTTTCCATTCATAGAGTATGTCATGCTGCCCCCACCACAGGGCCTTTGTATGTGCAACTCTCTCTACTGGAAACAGGTCCCTCCTATTTTATCCAGTTAACTCTTACTCATCCTTTAGCTCTTAGCTGTCACTTTTTCTGAGAAGACTTTCCTAAGTTCACAACTAGAAGAAACTTCCCCATTTACACTTATAGCACTATGTACCTCTCCTGCACATAAGAGTTTGGATTTTATACTAATACCATTTTTGACTAGCATGTCTCTTTCTCTAACCAGATTTTATGCTTCAGGAGGACAGAGTCAAAGTTTATTTTTATTCAAAGTCCCTCCCCGGCACTGAGCACAGATGGTTTTTCATGCAGAAATGAATGAAAAGCTACTTAGTTCATTTTCTCATCTGTTCAATGAAGGTAACATGGAGGTAGTTGCCTGCCTTACTCGTCTTTATGGTATAATTGTTCAAATCAAACAGCTCCTTGAACACTGGTATCATAAGACTGTTCCATAGTTTATGATACAAGAAACCATTAAACAGAAATTCATGAAATAAAATTGCATCTATTTAAGGAAACCTCTCTTATCCTTGTTAGGTGGGGAATTCTAGTAGCATGGTACTTACACGCTAGGGTTTAATGCTTCTGTCATAAATCGGGCCGCCAAGGAGTAATAGTCAAGTCCAGCATACAACTGGTTGAAAAATCTTGGGTGGTCTGTAAATTTAAAACAAAGTATTCACCTATGCAATAATCAAAAGAAAAATAGTATCAATACAATAATAACACAAATAAATCAGACAATGCAAGCGAGAAGACACAAAAGAATTTGCATAGCATGATCCAATTTATAGGACACTCAAAATCAGCAAAGCCACCTATGGAAAGAGACATTAGAATGCTGGGTATGCTGGGGAAGAAACTGTTACTGGGCAGGGGATTCAGGAGCCTCTGGGTCCTAGAAATGTCCTAAATGCTAACTTGGGTGGTGGTTTCATAGGTACAGATGTGTACGAATTCATTGAGCTGAGCATGTAAGATGTGCGCCCTTTATCAAACAGGAATTATATCTCAGTATTAAAAAGCATCCAAAAGGTGATTATATAGAAAAGCAATGTTGAAGACCTAGCTCATAACCCTTTCTTAAGTCTAAGTGAAACTCGAGCCTTCTCTTAAGAGCTCTGACAATGTCTTGCTCTTTACCATCCACATCCCACTTGAATCCTTGAGAAATGGATCTGAACACTGTTCAAGTACCTGCTGCCTTTGTCTTCAGAAAATAGCAGTGTCAACTTCCCTCACCTCAAAAGCATTTCACTCACCAACAGGGTTCACCTCAGGCTACAGGCTACAAGGGGCCTTTTCATTTTCCAGATTGGACTGTGTGGCTGGCATGTAGATGGAGATGTGACTCATCATGCCGCGTACATACACTTTCTGATTCAACTAACTTCAAATGTAGCCTCCTTTAAGATTCAACATCTAGTTCCAACTTTCCACTTTTTTTCCTTTTTTTTCCTCATGTGAAAGGTCTCAAAAGGTTCTTGGCTTTACACAGTGCAGATATTCACACCAAACACTGGGCTAACTGGCTTGACGTTCTCAGTCATAGGAAGCTCAGCAGGACAAAGAACAACGAGGCAGGGGGTCTAGTTCTAATTTTAGGAATTCCATTTTAGTTAGTGACCCCTCATTACAATTTACAGAATTTAACTTGCATGCTCTTCTTTCTTCTTTAAACTAGGGATTCAATAAAAAAAAAAAAAATCTCAAAAGAAAATGTCTTTTCAATTAAAACATGGAAAACTTCCTCTGATCTGGCAAAGGAAACCAGACATTGCTACAAGTAATTTTAATAAGATTTTTTTTAGTTCTGTGTTAATTTATGATTGATTTCCATGGTAACATTATGGAAAATATCCAGTAAACTGAAAAATCTACTGCATTAAATGTCATTCTACACTTCTGACATGCACTATAATAATAAGATATGTATCTCTGCTTTTGAAATGCTAACTGAGTTTTTGATACATACACCAGACTTTCCCAAGGGAATATAAACCAATTATATTTAGCCAGGATTTTATTATGTTCTTTCCACTAAATTTAGTCCAGTCTCAGAATTCACAAAGCATAATATGCCTATATGGTTTTCAGCACTGGATTACCTTCACAATCACACAGAGAAATGCATACTTTGGAAAGTTATTCTCCCACTTTTGGAACTTGCTCATTGGGTGACTAAGTCATTAACAGTCAAGTTGGAAGAGTGCTTTCATGTATGACTGATGTCAAGTCACTACATTTATAACAGATCACAGTGGCTATGGGATTTATTGTGAAGCAATTGCAGCAAAACTTGCCACACATTCATTTTTCATTTTTCTTACATCTGCCTGAAGGTTTTCATTTTTTGATCCTGCCAGATTTGATAAAAATAATTTAGTGATTAGCAACTTCCAAGAGTTAATCAGTGTCTTCCAGATAAATCTCTTCCTGTTTATATTACAGATACGTTCTTGAACATATTTTTTTGCATAGTATAGACCAGCCATAAAGACTTAAAATCCCTTAGCAAATTCATAGAATCAAAACATCATTTGCCAGTTTGGACCAACTCAAGAAATAATAAGTAGCAGTGATAAAAATATATGGTCTTGTTTATAAAGGGAGGACGGGGTTTGGCAGGGAACAGATAATATTTACATTAAAATACCAACATCAAAATTTTTCCTATTATCTTTGAACTTGACAACAAACCTGGGTTAGGAATTAAATGAACCATTGTAAAAACATAACCACAATTTTTTTTTTTTTTTTGTCTAGGTTTCTCATCCAATAAACATTATCAGACTCACTCTTTTAAGAGGTAAATAAATGTTTTAAAAATTTAAGAACTTCTCAAAGTGCAGTTCAAGGAAGTAAAACAAGGTTCTTACTTGTTTTGACACTGAAGCGTATGACATCCTGGCAGAGTTTCAACAGCCGGTCACATGGCTCGCCTGTGTCTCTCATCTCCAAGTCAAGAAGTTGTTTCAGTTGTTCAGGAGGCTGCCACTCACACACCTGGAGATTCAGCAGCAGCATGTAATTAACCAAACATGGCAGAAGCCCAGGATGGAAAAGATATTAGCATCTACCTGGCCCTTATGAAGCTCCCAGGCAATTGGGAGACATGGAGATTTGAGAATGTCACTCTACTTCAGCTCAAAAAGAGTTATAAGAATAATGCAGATATGGTTGGGACAGAGGAGAGGTCCCATCTTAAATCTTCATGGTCAAAAATTTCCTGGGGGAATTGATATCCAAGTGACACAAAATAATAATAATAATAATAATAAAAAAAATGAATCAAGCTAAAGTTACCTGTCCATTACCCAATCTTTATCAGTGGCCCCCTTTCTCTACTCTTCTTGTCTCCACAGCATTTATAATGTTCCAACATACTGTCTTGCTCACTTATTATGTCCTACATCATCTTTGTGAAAGTGAAGACCTTGGTCTATTCATTCACTGATCCCAAGCAAGTGACATAGAGTCTGTTGTTACACAATAGGTGCTCAATATAGGTGCGTTGAATAAGTAGATGAATAAGTGGAGAGATAAAGCTAAATCATGGTAGGGTTTATGAAACCTACTACTGAGTTTGACTTGGCTCTATGAAACCCACTGATAGGGGAAGAAAATGGTCAGGGGAAGAAAATGGTCATGTGTGTTTTAGACAATAGCTTTAGTTGCTATGTGGAAATTCCAAATGAATTGCAAATAGAAGGAAATTGTATTAGAGCAGGAAAGAGAAGGTGGTTATCTGGATGAGGGTAGGTGCTGTAGTAAAGAAGAATATAATTTTAGAGGTATTTAGAATGCAGAATCAATAGAACATGGGGATGAGTTAGATTTTAAGGATGAAAAAGAGGGACAAGTCAAGGAGAATTCTGAAGTTTCTGTCTTGGACACAATATCTTATGGTCTTGTGGGCTATCAAGAGAAAGATCTGGTTGAAGGTAGGGTGAGGATGATGAGTTTTGAGCATATTTAGTTCAAGGCACCCTTAGAACATGCAAAACGGGTGTAATAGCCAGTCTGAGGCTTTTATGAAATATTACGGTCAAAGTTCCATGCTACATGATTATATGGCAGTGGATGGATGTCATAGCCCAGAGAGAAACTACAGGGAGGAGGAGACGGCACAGGAACACATAAGGGATGTGCATGGGAGCTGACCTCATAGGTGGAGGACAGGCCAGTGAGGAAGGGGGAATCCTAGGAGAATTCATTACCACCAAAACCAAGAATGAAAAATAATTTAAGGAGAAGATGGTTGCCACTGCCAAATACTGATGAGATGCCAAATGAGATAAAGACTGAGAAGTGTTCATGGGATTTATCAACAAGGAGGTGTTCTTGGCAAGAGCAGTGTGACTTAGACAGGTGGGGGCGCAGGCCAGATTGTGGCTAAGTGAGGATGTAGGAGGTGAAGAAACGGGAGGGAGGGAGTGTAGACAATCTTAAAAAGGAAGTTTCCTTTTGAGGTGGGAAGGAGAGAGACCAGGGAATAACCAGGGAGTGAGAAGCCTGGGATGTGGGAAGTTGGGGGAATTATCAAGTTGTGTGAGAAGTATGAAATTAAACTGATGGGGTAGCCATGACCAGAAGAGGGATAGCACAATGCCTGAGACAACCCACAGAAATGACTGTGGATACACTCACAGTACAGATGAGTCTCCAATGAATTTTGATGAGGGAGAACAGTAAGTCTCAAAAAGCTACTCCTGACATGATTCCATCTACATGACATCCTAGAAAAGACAAAAACTAAAGGGACAGAAAATAGACCAGTGGTTTCCAGGGGTAGGATCTGGCCAGGAGCAGTTGGTTATGGAGGGGCACGGGGAAATTGGGAGGGAGCTGAAACTGTTCTATATCTTTATCATGGTGATGGTGGCTTGACTTGTCAAAGCTCATGAAACTACACAACAAGAGGGATAAATTTTACTGAATATAAATTGTAAATCAAGTTTTTTTTTTTTTAAGTAGCTGAGAAAGAATGCTTACTAGAGAGGGTATTGAGAATAATCATCTCAACAAGTGTACCTTCAGGTCACCTTTTAATGGTGCCCTATTGAATCTCAGACAAAGGTTAAGTTAGTAGTACAAAAACTTCCCCTCACTCCCCAGCCCCTAAATGCTTTCAATCTACCTTCACATGCATTGACCTCCTGCACATATACCATACTGTGATCAATGTGTTCTTCCTTAATTGGTAACTTAGGATCACAAGCCTTCTCACCTCAACTCCCATTAGTCCCCTGTATATAAGCCCTTCTTTCCAGAAAAAAATAAAAAATAAAAAAAGCAAAAAACCTTTTGCTCCCCCCGCCCCATGCATTGAACCCAGGGGCACTCCACCACTGAGTCACATTTCCCAGCCCTTTTTACTTCTTATTTTGAGATGGGGGCTCCATAAGTTGCTAAATCTGACCTCAAATTTGTGACCCTCCTGCCTCAGCCACCAGAGTCACTGGGATTACAGGCATACACCACCACACGCAGGTGCATCTTGCACTTTTGCAGTATTCTTTGCATTGTTTGCCTTCCTGCTTTCTTTAACATACATGGAAAGAAGCATCTCCACCCTAGATTTCAAACTTTACTCTCTGCATCAAAGCGCAAAGTTCCCATTCTTCTGTGAAATCCCGAAAGTCTGCCCCAAACTCACAGCATTTATCACATTCTCGCTGGGACCTCTTTTCTCTTTTTCCAATGAAAATTTATCCTTCCAATTAGATTATGAATTCTGTTCAAAGCTGTGTCTTTATCTTATGTTTCTTTGTATCCTCCAGGGCTGAATATAATGCCTCACCAGTAGCTAACACTCAGTTAATATTTAATGACTGAATAAAGGCCAATTTAAAAACACACTTGCCAGAGGAGCAGTGGGTTCCAAAGCACACCAGGTCCAAAGGATTTCAAAAATACAGAAAAGACAAAAACTATGCAATTATAAATATATAAGTTGAATGGATAAGAAATACCATCAGCACTTTTGCCTTGAACATAACAATTCCAAGTTCACAGGTCATGTTAATCTATTCTATTAGTTTTCTCAAATGCTTGGGACCATGAATTCAAAATAAATACCACCACATTCAAAATTCTTTTAATTTGAGTTTTATTTCCTGCTAATATAATTTGGAGGGTCTCTCCCATGTGCTCATTTGTTGGTAACCCAATTCCAACACATGATCAGTGTCATAAGAGGTGATTTAGTGAGTTTTAGAGGCATATGGAGAAGTTAAGAGTGCAGACTCTAAAGTCAGACTGCCTGGAATTTAGTTCCAGCTCAGATACTCACTAGTGGGTGATCTTGGGCAAGATATTTGATCGCTATGTCCCTAACTTTCTTCCTCATCACTAAAATGGGACTGTAAATAGTACCTATCTCTTAGGGTTGTTTTTCTATTTTTATTTTAATTTTTAATTGACAAAATTGTACATATTTATGGGGTCCATGTGATATTCCAATACAAGCATACGTTGAACAATGTTCGAATCAGGAAAAGCATATTTATCTCCCCAAGAATTTATCATTTATTTGTAATGGAACCATTCAAAATCATTTCTTCTAGCTTTTTTGAATTATATTGCACATTATCTGTAGTCAGTTTATTGGGCAATAGAACACTAAGGAACTTATTTTTCTTCTAACTGTAGCTTAATACCCCTTCACCATCTTCCCCATGCCTGCCTCCCCCATCCTCTCCAGCCTCTGGCAACTGCCACTAAGGATCAAATACACAAATACACATGGGGTAGTACTTAAAACAGTACCTAACATAGAGTAAACACTCTTGAGAGTTGATGTTATTAGTAGTAGTTCTAATAACAATTTGAGCCTGTATTTCAAACCTAGAACAAGTAATTGGTATCAGCCAGGGGTCAGATGTATTAATCCATGATTTATAGTCTCAGCTCAGACAAGTTTCTGGGAAGGAATGTTAGATAAATGAAAAAGGATTTTTCACAAACTCTTCAACCTTCTGCTTGATTTTCATTAGCAATATGAAAGGTAATTACAATAAAATAGAGAGGGGTTGGGGGATTCAGCACAGGAGGAGAGTGCTTACCTAGTATTCATGAGGCCCTGGTTTCCATCCAGAGAGAGAGAGAGAGACAGAGACAGAGACAGAGACAGAGACAGAGAGACAGAGAGAAAGAAACAAAGAAACAGAAAGAAAGAAAGAAAGAAAGAAAGAAAGAAAGAAAGAAAGAAAGAAAGAAAGAAAGAAAGAAAGAAAGAAAGAAAGAAAGAGGGGGGAAGGGAAAGAAGAGATGAAGAGAGGAGAGGAGCGGAAGGGCCAGGACAGGAAAGGAAAGGAAAGAAGAGAAAACAGTGTGTTGTAGAGTGTGCAAATCATAGCAGCAGATCATTTATAATCCAGATTACTACCAAGGACAGGACGCTTCATCTCTGTGCTTCAGGGCTGTTATCTGGTTAAGCCCTGGTGTCCCAGTTGATCTCTCAACAAATAATGGCTGCCAGTCAATCAGTCAGAAGTTAGTCCTCAAAGAAAGCAGACACTGAGTGGGGATGAGGGAGGGAAATGGCCCAAACTTTGATATCTGGACATCATCCTTTGAGACAAGAGTACACAGGAAATGAAAGTCTATATTTTTCATTTCCCTTAAAGAAAGATACACAGATACAGGAAAGACCTATTTTTCCCATTTCTGCCTCAGTCTCCCAAATGACTGGGATTATAGACACACACCACTGTGCCCAGATATTCATACAAGTATATATTTTTACCTTTTCATTGATATCTGTAGCTTTCAAAACTACCTCTTCCATTATTAGCTTATAGGCCTCTTCAACAAACTTTTCTCCAGCTTTTGCATCTGTCGTAGGGCCATTCAGTACAACCCCATCCACAAGAACAATGCTCTTCATATTTGGAACCATCTCTTGTTGATCAATATCACCTAGAAGCACACAGACAAATTGTGTTTGAGAGGTAATCTATTTAGTTCGCACAATGAAACACAGGCAGGAAGAAAAAATGAACAAAGGAACATTATCACTATCCAGCTCCAAGTGGCATACCTTCTTTTAATACATTAAGGTGCCATTAGAGGCTTTGAAATCAACAATTTCTTATGGTGCCCAATGGCATGACATAGCTAAGGAAATTTCATAAAGCTCATGATATATGGGTAAGTAAATCTACCTTATCGTGTGTAGCTCCTCTGTGCTAGGCTGAGTTAGCACATGGAGTGGATGACCCCTGTTCAGTATAATTTCAGGTCTGATCAGGAAGAAAGCCATGGTATGCAACATGGCCCATGCTGAAAGGGGATAAAGTTGAAAAAATAATGTCTTCCATAATTAGAAAGATGATCTACAAAACTATCACCCTAGAAGAGAGTAGAACGCTTTCTGGCATTCCCAAACATGTACCAATGATTTCCATCAGATCCCTTCCTTAGATACATCCCTCCTCCCCCCACAATAGGGTATAAGCTGACAAGGTGGGGAGGGGAACTGAGCATTTGGAGAAGAGAAAGGGGAAAAAGAGCCCTTCAAATTTTACCTGGAATCAATATCACCTCTATTGAGTAAGTAGCCCTTTGAAATACACAGCATATTTGTTCTAACTTTCAGGATCTGGTACACTGAGTAGACATATCATACAACTGAGGTAGGAAGTTTAGGTCTACATTTCCTCAAGCAAATGAACTCGGCATTGCTGAGTCCTTGGGGGAAACTCTGTGCAGAAGTAAAGAAAATGTCACCTGGCCCTACACAGATTGTTTTCCTCAAGGAAGCAATAATGCACTTCTGCAATGGAATACCAAATTGAATTTTATAAAGTTCCATCTTGTATTTGATGTATCTGAATTACAGAAGGAACTAAGAGGGATCATCTGGTCACCTGCAAGAAAGTAAATATTGCAATCTTCAAAGGCAGAGAGAGGTATCTGCTTCCTTCCTAAAAGACTGACTTGCAAAAGCATGTTTCTCTAAACCGAAGTACCCTCTTCCTTTAGGTATATGTAGTTCTCAGTCAGTTTCTCCGTGAACTAAATGTCAACATCTGCACAGGAAGAAGGTTCTATTTCCCTTTCATGCAGTATGCTGGTCAGCATCAGGGAGCGTGGAGGAACACCAGAAAGGCAAACAGCCCATGTGATTCACGTTTGCACCCATTTTTGAACACAGGTATGGAAAGGTCTTGGCAGCACAGGCCTGTGTCTATTTATGGTACACATATTATCTTATTATTCATTCGATTTAACCGTGTGTACCCTTTTAATAAATAATTTTTAAGGGAGAAGGAGCAAGATAAACACTTTACTAATTTTAAGCCTATATTTGAATGACAATGCTTTGGCCCTCAGAGTCCCACCCTAAGCTCACAACCACCTCCTGCAGAAAGTATGAGAAGAAATGAGTGGTAGGAGGGTGTGGGAGCTTGTCTTTAATAACTTTAGACTTTTCACATGTGCAGTTTTAGAGCAGAAGGGTGGAACAGAACACGCTCAGGAAGGTACAAGAGCCAGAGAGTGACTAAAGGCTAAAAGTCAACATGGAAATCTGTATCTCAGAAGAAAGGTTACTGCTGACTCAAAATAACCTACCACAAAAATAATTCTGGCAACCTAATCCAAATCGTCAACCAATATCTATCACAAGCTCTGATTTGATCATATTCTCTTTTTCGAATCAGTATTGCTCTCCTTATAAGGTGCATTACAGAAACAGTTTTGCAGTACTTCTCAGCACTGCACCTCTCAAAGTACCTTCCACTTAAATCCACCTAAACCTGCTGATAGCCTGTCCAAAACAAAAAAACTCTCTAAATATATGCCTCTCAAATAATTCCTTTCTTACAGAAGGCTCCAACCATATTAGCGTTTATTATGCCTCAGATCATTTTCTTCTCAAAGTTTAAATGTTCTGGTAAAATTCTGCAACTTTCTAAAACCTTTCATTTTTGTTATTGACAACTACAAATGGTGCCCACAAAGGCACGAGATAAAACTGTCACGGGATGAGTCTCCAATTTGGGAAAGACTGAACTGCAGCAAAGGCTCAATCTCACATCCTCTCACTAAGGAGGAACCATCCAGAACTCCAGCAATGAATTTCGGTCTCACCCTTCACTTTCACTTATCTCTCACTTGAAAGGAAGCATTTGACAGGGTTTAGGGGCAAATGTGAAAGCACTAGAACTGAGATTGAAAATGGAAATGTTCTGTATCCAAAGGTACTTTCCCCTCAAAAATTTTTTTTTTCTTTTTGTTTTTTTTTTTTTAGGTCTTAAAAATAAAATAGGAAAGAGGGCAATTATTCTGGGAACCCTGGTTATGTCAGTAGGCAGTGCTATTATTAAGCACACAGAAAACGTTAGACTTTTTTAACCTCATTAGTAGGATGTCAGGCCTTTATTGCCCAGGGAATAGCAGCAGCTCCAGTTCTTACCTCTCTCAGCCTGTCCATCTCTCTCTCTCCTTCTCTCTCTCTCTCTCTCTCCCTCCGTCACACACACACACACACACACACACACAAATTGACTCTGTCTCTCCCTCTTTCTCTCTCACATACACACACAAGATAAAATTCAAAAAAATGTCAAACACCCACTTCCCACCAGAATAGCAGTGAAATTTAAACCATCACTGTCTTCACATCCATCAATTAAAGATATCCCTAAAATTCATACCATTAGGAGAAAAAAACAATGAAAAGACTATGAAGAGGTGGGTCTGGATTATCTGTTTTCTCCATAGCTATGCTTTATTCTATTGCCAGATGTGCCTGTTTCCCTTTCATTTGTCCAGTTTGGAAAACACCTCTGGAGACCAAAGGCCAAGCTGGGTCCTCTGAGTGTGCACATGCAGAGCTCTCTTTATAACAGCTAGGGTTTATGGTGGTATTTGTCAAGTCTTTCAACTGGAAGGATCTTCCATGAAGAATGTATCCAGAGGCTGCCTACTTCTTCTGCCACCTTAATCCAAACCATCATCCAATGCTCAGATCACTGCAGTAGGCTGCCAGCTAACCCTGAGTCCCCATCTACTCTCTGCATGACCTGTGAACTGTTCTTAATATAACAGCCCCTATGTCCCTGTGAGAAAATAGGTGATGTCAAATGATGGCTCCTCTACTCAAACCATTCACAACTTCTCATCTCATCAAACTAAATTCCAATATCCTCATAAAGACCCCCACAACCCATATGAGCCCATTCCCCCATTATCTCTTCAGCTTCAGACCTCTTCTTATCCTATGTCTTCTAAGCTTACCCAGCTCTTTCATCTTTGGTCTCTTCACTATTACTTAATTCTATTCTTAACCATCAGTTTCTGGGGAAGCCTTCTTTGACAATACTATATGATGCTATAACCCCTTCTCTCTACTACCTTCTCAGTCTACCTTGACTCCACAGCAGGGACCACCCTGTGACACGTGATATCTGTATGAATTAACATATCTTTTTAAACCTCTGTCTCTCCAGAAGAAGTAAAGCTTGATGCAAACATGAGCTTGAGTCTGCTAGTTTCACCATTGTTTCTGCAGCACCCAGAACATTCCTGGCAGTTTGAGGGGGTTTGATAAGTACTGGCTAACCATTAAACAAAAGACACTTGCTCTAGTTCCTTCAAACAACCAGTGACAACATCCTCTGAGTTGCCACTGCAGATCATCTGTATGCCTTTCTGATTTGCCTGCCCAGGGAGGAGCCTGGACCTAACCAAGCAGGAGACACCATTGACTGGGATGCAGTAGACACAGAACAGAACTGATGGGCTTGAGAAGAGATAGGTTGGGGGCTGAAAGAACTTGGCAATAGAGTCAGGAGGCACACTGGAGTCCATGGTCTCTGGATTAGTAAAGGAGATCATGCAGAAAAGACTCTCACTTTCCTCTCCTTTCCCTTCTTCTCTCTCTCAGCTCATGCTTCTTCTTTGCTCTCTCTCTCTCTCTCTCTTTTCCTTTGGTGGTCATTTGACTTCTGAAAGTCAATCCATCCACCAGAGTCTCCACCCAGGAATCACACTCCCCTCTGAAAGCCAGTCAATCCCTAAACATTCCCACTCTAGCATTTCCGCCAACATCTCAAGTCCATCCCTTCCCAAACTGTACATAAACTCAGCGTTTGCTTTGTTCAGAGGATGCACAACTCTCTCTTACTTAGAAACATTAAATCCAATCTCCAATATTGTTTCAAACATTTAAAAGTGGCAAAGAATTAGATGAATGAATACAGATAAAGCCTTCAAACAACACATAGTGGGCACTCAATAAACTCAAGTTAGCTATCTCATAATATGAGCCATCTCAAGAAACGTTAGCTAACTGTAGTAGGCCACCATAATACTTGTTAAGTACAGAAACGCATAAAAGGATTTGCATGTGGTGGAAAGCTATGACAGGATAAAGGGAGGTCTGCTTAGAATGATCACATTGCTAGTGCCATGAACTCTACACCAAGTGACTGTTGAGTTGTCTTCTGTGGAAGGGGATGATGAGGGGTCAGAGTGGCCCCTGTGAGCAGAGTAGGACTCCTTCACAGTATTCAGGACACAAAAGGGCTGCCAAGTAGTTCAGCCCACACTGGGTAGGCAGCTGTCCACACAGCTCGCCCTGTCACTTTCTACTGTGGTTATCTGTGCTGAGGTCTCCATTCTTGTTCCAGATTGTAAACTCCCACAGGGAAGATATCCACGTCTCCTGTTGTCAGAGTTCAGTAAACTGGCTTTCAACAACTCTGAGGGCTGACTGACCAACAGTATAGTTGTCTTAGAGGTCGCATCATCTGAATCTTTTCAGACAACCCCCCCAAATTCCCTTCCACAACCCAATAATCTAAACATTAAGAGAGCTAAAGTTCCAATCTCACTCAGTCACTCCCAAGCTCTCTGATCCTGGGCTAACAGGATCTCTCTATGCCTGTTTCCTAATTTATACAATGGGAGACTATCCAAGAAAAGTACTGCATTAGGTTCTAGAAGTTACTAGAAGAAGTAGTAAGGACTCAGATTCCTGGATTCAGTTCTAGGTGGGGCACTCTAAATTATACCAATAATACTAAAATTAACTAATATTCAGGTGGCTTTGGGAATCAACACTTTTAGAAGGAACTTATCACCTTAAGGGTCCCTTCAAACTCTTACCTCTTCAGTTGTCTGGGTTCTCTCTCATCCTTTAATGATTATGTATTCATTTCAACAAACATCTATCAATCACCTACCATGTGCCAAGTATTACATAAGGGGACATAGACTGGAGCCTCCACTTGAGTAGCCCAAAGTCTCACTGGGAAATGAAGTACTGAAAAATTATAAGATATGTATATGGTAGTTTTTTAATGTGCCAGGCCCTGTTCTAAAAAGTCTTATGGATTTGACAAATTTAATTGTAACAAAAACTTCAGTTAGTTACTCAGTTTTATAGAGGAAGAAACTAAGGGATGGCAGGTTTTACTGGGTGTAACTGATTTGTCCAAGGTCATAGAACCAGTTTGTAGTGACACTGAGGAGGTAAACAGGGTACTTCAGTTCTGTGAAGGAGCAGTAGGTTCTGCTTTACGGGCATCTACAATTCACAAGGCAATGTTAGGGAGTAACTGGCAACAGCAAGAGAAATTAGACTCAGTTCCTGTCCTCGATGACTGAGAGTTCGGAGGATTAATAACTGCAGTTGAAGTTTGTAAGTGTCAAGTGCTATGAGAAAGACAACAAGAAAACGTTTTACATGTAAATAATGTAGACATCTGGGGCTAAGGGCTGGGCTTAGAGGAAATGTTGAGGTGTCAGGGAGGACCTCTGAATGAGGCAACTTGTCTTCTTCTGGAATATCTGTGGTAATAAATAGTAATAATTTTGAAATCCCACCACTTCTTAAGCCAGTGACTCCCACTGACAGCCGGAATGGTTCACAAAGCTGCTTCGGAGACAGACTTCAAATATGCATTTGTATCATTTGTACAGGACTTTACAGTAAATGAAATGACAAAACAAGTCTAACTTCTCTTCAGCAGGACTCTAACCCAAATATGTGAAACTTCTATCAGTTCTCGTCTAAATTTTTCATTTTTACGGTTAAGACTGTTCCAGTTTTTTTCTCAGTAGTTTGTGATAGCCCATGATCCTTACTGTGAGCCAGTTTGCTTTTATCTTATAAAATACTGTATAGCACAAAGCTCCAGGTGGAGCCTTATCAACCCTAAATAGATGAACTCATGTTTCCTGTCCTTTGGTTACCATGATTCTGTCAATAAGCTTCCATTAGCACCCTGGTGGATTCCAAAGCTAAAACTTTGAAACTAGGCAAATGCAAATCCTGGTCCAAATTCTAAATCTGCTGCTGTGAACTTACCCATAATATTTAACTTCCATGAAATCCATATTTCTATTCTGGCAAATAGGGGAAATTGCCAGGCTATTACCTTGAGTCATTGAAGGGGTCAAAATGTGCTAATTCACGCAAGGCACTTAGGAAAGTGCCAGAAACAGTGTAAAAGAACTCAATAAATGGTAATGATGAAGGCGACGAAGTCCATATGGACTCTCTTTTGGCATGCACATTACACTGTTGGCTCAGGTAGAGGTTATAATTAACAGCCTTAGGTTTTTATCAGAACATCTGCCAAAAAGAGCAAAGTATCCCATCCAAGACTTTTTAATTGTTAAGAACAAATTAACAGTAGAAAAATAATGTTTGCTTCCAAAGGACAGAAAAGGAAAAACAATGGATCCAAAATGAATCCAAGCAACCGGGTTCTGAAGGCTAAGGAACCCTTCAGAAAATTCATGCAAAGATATTGGAGACCAATAAAAGCCTGAGGGTTGGGACCTAGAGAGTCAGTAAACCAGACCAGGAAAGACTGAGAAGCAAAGTCTGGGGAAAAGTTAGGGAGATATTAATAAACAAGTTACCAGGAACCTACTATGTGTCAAGCACTTAGTCAGGTGCGTGGGGATAGGAAAGTAAACCATACAGCGTTTCTGTTCCCAGATTGCCAAAAGTCTTGAACAAGACTATTTAGGAAACTGAGGCAAAGGAAAATCAAAGTTTAAAAAAAAATTGAAGATATATCCTTCTGTCCTTCTGTTCAGAAGTTTTCTAAGTCAGGAGCTCCTCCTCAGCTCAAAAGAGTAGTGCCTCATTTCACTGACGTAGCCAGTGCAGACTTATACATTGCTTGCATGTCTTTTAAAAGGCACATCACCTTTAAGCCATTTTTTCTAAAAAATAAACATGCCAATGAGGGTAACTGCGGTAAACCTACAAGGAAGAAGACTATAGGAAACAAAAATTAAGAAGTAATAATAACACAGGGAAGTTACCACCGAGGCTCTGAAGATTTTTGCAATGGCAACTTAGCTTCTCAATCTAGCCCTGTGATTGGGGAGGATCAGAAGTAGGCGCAGGGGCTGAACAGCTTTCAGAGTGCAACTGCAGATAAGAAGTCAAAGAAGAAAATGACCTAACAATGATACAACTTTAGTTATCTGAGAGGGGTGCCTAAATGCAAAAGGGGGAAAAGGACTGAAAAAGAAAAGAGAAAAAAAAAAATCATTCCTTTAGTCCCATTTTGGGATTGAATTCTTAGCTGAAATCCACAGAAAAGAGATACATTTTTAATTTACATTTTCATGAAATATTGATTGAATTCCTACTATGTGCAATATCTTGTGGCAGGTACTATGGGAAACTCATATATGAATCAGACATACAGATGGTGACCTCAAAATCCAATAGGAATTAGATATGTTCGTGAATGCTTGGAATCCTACCATAGAAGAATAAAGTACGATCCTTGAGGTCAGACAAAACATGCACAGAAATTTCAGAGAAGGGTATTGCTTCTGAATGTGAGAAGCAGAAAGTTCCAGGTCAGGTGGCATCTGAGATGGCTCTTCATTCAGTCACTCACAAATACTTATTTACTGTCTGGTATGCACAGAACACTGTGGTGCACCTATGACTGAGGAATGAACAAGAAGACAGGTCAATTTACATTCAGACGGGGTGGATGTGAGATGCAGGTAATAAAAATGCAAACTGATGAATCATTAGGATAATTGTAACTCTGATAAATGCTTTGAAGGAAATTGCCTGACTTGATAAAATAAGGACAGGGAGCTATTTCAGATATGTTTAGGAAGAATTTCTGCAGATGAAATATTTGAATTAAGACATGAAAAAGGAGGAGCCCAGACATGAAAAGAAATGGAAAGAGAGTGGTCTGGGAAGAAGGAGCAGACAATGCAAATAATCAATAAATTGATTAAGAAATAGAAAAAGATCAGCATGGCTCAAGTGCAAAGACAAGGGGAAGGAAGAAATAAAATGAGATTTGCAAAAACAGACTGGGAGCAGGCCAGGTAAGGATGTATTTTACTATAAAAGACGGGCAGTCACTTGAGAGTTTTAGACAGAGGGCTAGCATGAGCTAGTTTACCTTATAGAACATTACTATGGGGGTCATATAGAGAACGGACTGTCAGAAGATAGATGTGGAAATAGGGAAATTGCTTAGAAGGCTACTGCAGATGTCCAGGCAAGAGATAATGGTGACTTTGGTCTGGAAATCAGCAGTGGAGATGGGAGTGAGGTGATATAATTGGGGGGACATTTTGGTGGTAAAGCTGAAAGGACTTGCTGAGGAACTGATGTGGGGGTCAAGGAAATAAAAGAATCTAAGGTCATTATCAGGATGGGGGTCCGAGTGTGGATAGATGGTGAATGGTGATACCCTATATTGATATGGGGCAATGCTGGGAAAAAGAGCAAGTTAGGCAAGAGTGGTGTTTGGGAGATCAACGATTTTTGACTGATTCACATGAATTGGTGATAACAGGGTGGAAACAAAGGTCATGGCAAGGACATTCAAGACATAAAAGGACATCTGTGACATAAAAAGCAATGTGAGCCAGGCCTCGTGGCACACACCTGTAATCCCAGGGGCTTGGGAGCCTGAGGCAGGTGGATTTCAAGTTCAAAGTCAGCCTCAGCAACTTGGTGAGACTCTGTCTCAAAAGAAAAAAAAATAAAAAAGGGGCTGGGGATGTGACTTAGAGGTTAAGTGCCCCTGAGTTCAGTCCCTGGTACCAAGAAAAATAAAAACAAAGTGAACTACAGTAGAAAAGAAAGTGCGTACACGTGTGAGGCCAGAAAGCTCGAGGACTTGTGTTTGTACAAGGACCAGTGTCTGTCAAGGAAAGAAGGGACCAATCTTACAGAGAGTGTGGAGGCCCTGGGGAGTCTGATGATCAGGCAAGAGGAAGCCCCTTAGAACTTCTGATGGGATGAGAAGAGTGCTTTAGAAAGATGAAGTGGGTACCAGTGTGGAGTTCAGATGGGAAATCAAGAATTGGAGGCAGAGAGATGCAATGACAACAATCCAGACCAGGGAGAGAGAGGACATGAACTAAGTAGTAAACAGGAGAGAAGGTTTTTATTTAATTTGTACTTTCCCCTACAAGAACATATTGGAAATGAGCTCAACTACTGCTCATGAAGAGGATAGCTTTTCTGTGCTCTACTATGTCTATGTTCTAAAATAATATTTGAGTGAAACAGTGAACAGAATAAGACAGGGAAAGAAATCATTTTGTGTATCAACTCCTCTCTTGCAGAACCCAGATAACTGTATAACATTTCTGTGGTGTGTACCCATCACCCAGGGTTTTATTTTATGAGATCCTGCTATGTTAGCATCAGAGACACCCTGTCAGATGATTCAGATCCTACTGTAACATCAAGTCACCTCCTTCAACAAAAGAGCCAGGTCCATAAAAACCACTGGCTCCTTAGAAGGCCGTCTCTTGAACAACCAGAAAAATAGTTCCCTGTTGGTGGCCAATGAGTGCTTGGTGAGCCGTAAACCCTATTTACTTTTTTTTAATTTCAAAAATGTTTTCCTTTCACTGGGCACCAGGCCAGCCATTAGATACCCTTCTGATATTTCCAGGGGAGGTTTTCTGAGACATCTTTCCCTATTGCTTGATCAAAGAGGACTTGACAATCTATACACGATGCTGTTGCACATCTGAGCTTGTCATATGATTGACAGATTTCTAAACCACTCCTTGCCCACCTTGAAATCTCATGGGCTTCTCTGATGAATAACATTTCTCTTGGAAGGCCTTTAATGCAGTGGGCTCCATGAGAAAACTGGGCTAAGCTTACCCACTAGGTAATGTCCTCCCCCTCCTTTGGTCCTGGCTATGGATGATAAGCTTTGCTCTGACTCAGTGGTACCTACTGCACTGTGGTACAGGACCTTTCTGGGGATGTGTACTCACTTGGCCTTTCTGCTCTTCATCCTCAGTACCTTTTCCCTGCGAGTCACAGCTCCTGCCAGCATTTTCCTTCTCTGCCATCTCTGCTGGCTGTCCTCACTTATTCCTCATCTTACTTCTTGACTACAGATACTTGTGAAACACCAGATTTGATTCATGGCTTCATTTGGTTTTCTTAGGTGTAAGGTTGGGTGGAGTGAACATTAGTTTTGAGTTTGCTTGTTTACTTGGAGATACTCTCGGCCTAGTTAGCATTCGAACTGAATCCATCCATACCCCAGGAGCCTGTCTCTGTAACACTGTCCGTTGAGTAAAGAAAGAATCCTTAGGTTGGTACCCCTAAATTCCAAGTGTCCCATATCTCCAGAGTTGCTTTGGTTCCTGCATTTCCCAAGATCTCATTAACCACCTTTCTCCAATTCTATGTGCTTTTCCAGATCCTCCCAATAAACTCTCCCTCTTAGAGAGCAAGAGTCATTCTACAGTCTGTGAAACTAGAGAACCATGACTAATACTCTGAGTAACTTGGACTCTGTAGCCATTTACAACTAAGGAAAATTAAAACCATCTTGGCGCTTAACTAATCAAGTCTTGGGACAATGCGAGTTCTTCATCTTTTTTTATTGTTCTCCAGAATTTCAAGGTCACTCAGTTACTATTACAAAATAAGCATGGTGGGGTTTTTTGTTGTTGTTGTTGTTTTTGTTTTAACATTCCATATGTACAGTTCTGGATGCCTGAAGTCAGTGAGTGTAGAGCTGTCTTCATGAAAAGGGTCCAGGCCGATGCTGCCAAACAGAAATACAATGCAAGCCACAGATTCAAGCCTTGTGGGTAATATTATATTTCTAGCAGATATTTTAATTGTAGTTTAGCATAAAGAAAGCAAAAATGTAACTGCACTCACAAAATAACAGTGAACATTTTATGGTTACTTACAATGGACTAGGTACTAAGCTAGCACTTCATCTGGCTCACTCATTTCTTCCCTGTCACAATCTTTTGATGAAAGCATCTTTATTAACTCCACTCTCCAGATAAGGAAGCTGAGCCAGAAAGATGAAGAGAATTATCCAAATCACACAGCTAAGCAGTGATAGAACCAGAATTCAAAGCCAGATAGCCTGAGTCTGGATACCTTGTTAAATAATTATCACATTCTGCTTTTGTTTCCCAAAATAGGCAAACTGAAGATATTGCTTCCCGTGTCTCGTCAACCACGCTAAACTATTTGGACACATATTTTGTACTCTTAAAGCAATAAGCAATTATCTGGGAAGTATGTATTAAATTGCAACGTGCTGCAATTTAATATCTAGTTTTAAAACCAATTTGCTCAAGTGTTGACTTCAGGATTTTAAATGTATTCCATTTAACCAGCAATTTAAGTGAAAATTTAAATAAATGCTATAAATGGGTGCCTAATTTGCATGATCTGTTGATTAACTCTAATGTGGGTCTCATCTGTGCCTAGGGTTCTAACTCCTGACTGGGGCTTTGGCAAATCACTTTCTAGTCAAGAAGCGGGCAGTTACTCTCACTTCTTCTGCACCTCAGCACTCATGCTGGGACAGTCCCATGTGACCATCCTTAGATGCAGAAAACTCACCAAAACTCCTTCGTGGAGTTACTAAATATGGTTGTAATAAACACTGAGAAGCTGCTTAGAATAGCAATAAGACCTCTCCAAGGGGTATCTTTAAATATAAAGTGGTCTAAACTGCCTTCCAAGAAGAGAGGACTCTGCCACTGGCAGGGCTAATGCACTGCTGAATAGTGAGAACACAGGTGAGGCCAGAGCTGGATTGCTCAGTGAAGTTGAGAAGAAAACGAGGATGCCACCAACATCTTCCCTCTCATTTTTACATCACACAGAATCTACCTCCTCAGCATAAAATTCGAGCATGTCTTTTTTTTAAATCACTATTTATTTCATTTTTACAGACTGCATTTTGATTCACGGTACACAAATGGGGTACAACTTTTCAGTTCTATGATTGTGCATGATGTAGATTCACACCATTCGTGTAATCATACATGTACCTAGGGTAACCACGTCTGTCTCAGTCCACTATCTTTCCTACCCCCTGCCCCTGCCCCCTCTCATTTCCCTCTACGTAATCTGAAGTTCCTCCATTCTTCTTTCACCCCCCCACCCCCCAACCCCCACTATGTATCATCATCGAATCTTTTAAAACTCTGAAGTTGCCTGAGAGTCACCACAGTGATGATGGATGGCATTTCTCCAGTGACAAACGTAGGAAGGCTGGGGGAGGCCCACATGTCTCTGGACCACCCTGATTTTGAGAGGTGAAGCACCACAGAGCAGCCCATAGCAGATGGCCACCACACTGGCATGGGTTACCCCTCTCCACTGAGACCCATGGAAGCAGGAGTTTGGATCCATCTAGAATATGTCCCAAGGAGAGTTTGATCAATTATGTGTAGGAACTTGGGACTTGAGAGCTTTACAAGCTCATATAGATTATTTAGCAAATGTTCTCCCTTTGAATTTGTGGGAACAGGGTTGTTGATGCTCATGGAACTCCTGCACCAGGTCTACTGCATCCACTAAGGATGGTCCACAATCCCTACCTCAACAGCATCTTGAACTATTTCATGTAATCATATCCAGCATTTATTTAGGGCTATGAATCAGATTTCTGGCAAGCCTCTTATAAATAGCCACATACTTATCCAATAGAACAACCCTGTGAAGACACAAACAACTACGACTTACTTGGATTAAGCAGGAAAATAAATTATTGACAGGGCATATCAGTTACTTCTAGTTGGATTTAAAAAAATGGCTCCCAAATTTAGTAGCTTAAAGCCAAAATAACGTGTTCATTCTTGGATGTTGGCTGGGGGATTCTGCTGATCTTTCCCAGGCTTGCTCACATCACTATATTCAAATTGCTCACTGACTCAGAGCAGAGCTCAGTGGGGAAGACTGAGGTGGCTGGGCCTCTCTCTCTCCATGTGGGCTTTAATTATCAAATAGATTAGACTGCTCTTGCTCACAAAATTGAAGACAGCGAAGGCAAAAGTTACAGAGACTCTTGAGGTTTCAGATTAGATATCACACAACCTCACTCCTGCTGTATGCTACTGTATGCTACTGGTTAAAGCAAGTCACAAAAACAACTGGATTCAAGGATACAGGAAAACAGCTGGCCTCCTGCTGACTGACTGCATTGTCCCACTGCCCAGAGGTGTGCTTGCTGGGAAGGAGGACATTTTAAGCCATGTTTGCAATCTGTCACTCCAGCCTCCAACTACAAATTAGCCATTTTCTTCTCATTCACAAACTATACCCATTTCCATCCCAGATATCTGAAACTCTTATCCCACTATAGAATTAGGCTTGAAGTTCAGGATTTCAGTTCTGAATCAGTCTGTAGGCAAACGGGGCTGCTCAGCTGCAGCTGATCTTGATCCAGCAACCCACAAACTAAGAACACAACATCACACACAAGGTACAATAGTGATCTAGGTCATGGCAGCACCACAGAACTCCCGTGAAAGAACAGGAGGCACAGGGCAATCACCGGTCCATCACACTTCTGAAATCCAGCAGGGTATGCATGTGCATGCTCAAGAGGGTCACGTTCTGCCCTCGGTGGTGGTTTCCTAATCCATTTTTCTGCTGGGCTCTTGGCTCTGCATTCTGGCAGAGGTGTGGTAGGATCCAGCCTCTCCAACAATCTCGAAGGTCAAATGCAGTGATGGGTACACACTGGCATGCCAGTATGCTAAGGCCAGTCCTTCCTCTCTTCTCCCTTCATCTCCATGCTTGGGCATTGAGCCACAGACAGTTCAGCTACACGAAGGAAACAGCTTTCTTTCTCCAGCCCCTTTCACAGTCACGGTTTGTCAATCAGACATGTCTGGATTCCCAAATTCCCCGATAAGATACAACTTGGCTGCCCTTGCCAGTTCTTCTGACAGGCTGATTAGTGACTTTTTTCTGATTTCCAATTCCCCATATAGACTTTCTTTGTTAGATCTTACTATGTTTGTCTAAGGTCCAATTCCTATAATAAATTTCTTATTCCTTAATTCTCTTTACTTGAATATTTTATTGTATTTAATCTTCACAACAGCTGTACAAGTTACATACACTGGAAGACACTGAGACTCAGAGAAATTAGGTAACTTGCCTAAGGACACACAGCTAATAAAGACTAACGGTATCCTTTTCTTGTTTCTATGTTGCAAAGACTTTCATTGTGGATAATTTAACTGCAACAACCCTTTCACATCTGGTTTACAGGGCTGGGGCTACATATCAAGCAAGGGCAGAACATTTCCTAGTACACATGAGACTTTGGCTTCAATCCCTTGCACCAAAAACAAAAATAAAAATAACAACAACAACAACAAACAAAAGCCCTGGCTTATAATAGTTCTGAATGTTGAACACTCTCAGGAGCTGGAACTGGTCTGAGGTGGTTTCAGCACACCTCTGAACAAGGAGCTAAGAAAACAACAGCTCATCACTAACATAATGCAGCAATCGTTATCAGAGACATGGTGGGGTGCCTGGTCAGCTGACTCATCCATGTGCCCATGTGGGAGCTAGCCAGCTTCCTGGAGCTGCCATCTTTCTATCTTTGCCTGCGGTCTTTCTATTTTGATCAGAAGCTGCTCTTCCTTCTCACATGGCAAATCTGAAGCTCAGCATCCCTTGAACAATCAGTGATAGAAATGAATGCATAAAAGAGCAGTTACTTGTCCTTCAGGTGGGCCATCTCTGATGTGTGTGCTCTTCCCTAACACTCAGGTTGACTCAGAGATCAAGCCTCAGTTACCTTCAGTGACAATTTACTTCATCAGGCACTCTCTCTTGGGATCACTTTACCAAGTTAAGTATTTATACTCAAATCCTTGATTCAGAGTCTGCTTCTGCAAACTCTGACAACAGTTTCCACGTTTTGAATGCCAGTAAACCAGATAGATGCAGTTTTAGGTACATCTATGTTTTGTCATGATTTTTTATTCTTTTTTTTTTTTTTTTTTGGCAGTACTAGGGATTGAAGCCAGGACTGTTCTACCTCTGAGCCACATTGCTAGCACTATCTTTTTAAATTTTATTTTGAGACAGGGTCTCCCTAAATTGCCAAACCTGGCCTTGAACTTGTGGTCCTCCTGCCTCAGCCTCCTGAGGAGGTGGGATTACTGGTGTGCACTGCTCCCCCCGTTCCCCAGCTTGCAAGAATCCTTATGACACCCGTGGAGGCAAGTATCATACCTAGCTCTACAAATTTGGAAATGAGGATCAGAGAGATTTATTAATTCTATGGAGATCACAGAGCTGGCAAAATAAATAAGAGAGCTAATATTCAAACACTGACTGATTTTGTTGTCTCTTCTTCTTCCACTAAACTATGCAGCCTCTTGCACCTGGGAGAGTGGACTAACACAGGCGAAACAATAAAAGAACAATTAACTGCTAAGCTGACATATGGTATTGGAATTTTCTAGGCAAAACTGTCATCACAGTTACATTCCACAATTACTTTCTAAAATTCTCTTTTGTTGTGCCATCAACCTGAAAAATAAGGACACTGACTAATATTACAAAATCCAATTGTTCATAGATTTTCCTTCTTCTCTTTCTCTATTTCTTACAAATTAGCTGGACTGATGGCATAATAGAATATACCATGATGAAAATGCATAGAGGGAAATATGTTGCTCGGGTGTATTTCTTTGGCCCGTGTAGCATTGAAGGAACACATATATCATAAAATACCAACTAAGTCTCTATTGATTTTATAAGTCAATACAAAGTATTAGGAGATCAAACAACCCAGCATCCAGAGCACTGAATTGGGAATAGTCTTATCAGCTAACAACTTCAAACAAAGGGAGTGATGCACAATACATTTAATGGGCCAAAACTGGAGTGTGGAAATTAAAAGCTGTGGCTAAATCACCAAAAAGCGATGCTAATATTTAACAATGGTCGGCTAACATCAAGTAATTTAGATTGCTGCTCTGAAATATCTAGGATTAAGGAGCTCCTGAATGCTGAAATTCTTAGCCGTGCTAAGAAGTCTCAGATGCTGGTGGAAACAAACATAAGTTCCAACTCTGATTTAATCAGCATCTTGCAGGGTTGGTTTCTTACTTTTAATTAGCTGCCTTAAAAATAACAAATGTTCTGGAATCTGGGGTGGGAGAGTCTTCGCCCTGACTCTGGCCCTCAGTAGTTCTGTGACTGAAAGTGCTTGAACTTCCCTGATTGATGCTCTCAGTTAAATGATGCTCCACAGGATGCCTTGCCACTCTCTCAAGAATCCTATGGCTAATGACCATTTCTCAATTAAATTATTATTCATATTATTAATGCATATCACATTCTATCACTTCTAAAAGCGGTCTTCATCAGTGTTCTGCAGAACCACAAGTTTCTGAAAAACCAGGACCTTCATGGGGGTGGCTCAGGGCAGGAAGGGGAGGAAGTGAGGGAGGAGATGAGCAGGTGGTCTTCAGGCTCATGAATCTTACTTCATGAGCTGTGGAAATGCTGCTTTGTCGCTAGTGTTTCTATATTATGATGTTTAAATAAAGAGTTTGCAGACAGGAATGAATACATGAACCCCTGGTCTAAAATAACAATATGACTGATAGGCATTTGTCACCCATCTTCTGTTCCTCTTAAAAAAAATGGAGAACTGATCTACTAAACTCACTTACCATGGGCCCTCCAAAGCAGATCCAAGACTAGCTTTGCACATATTTCTCTTTGACACCTGTATTCTCCAAAGACAGTACCAGGGCACTGGCTGCGGGAGTTGACTGAATTTATTTTAAGGCTATTTGTGGTACCATTACTTTTATGACACTAAGGTACACAGAGAAGATATCCTATCTTTGTTTTGATCTCTCTATTTAATCTTGCCTTCCTCATGAGTTCCCATTGCCGGAGACACAGCAATGTGGTAACACATTTACTTTATTGAGTCCAATCTGGTTAAAACTGGATCAGATATAATAAATTAAATGGTCCTTTAAAGCAATGGTCTGCTCTTTGGTGTGAAAATGTTTCATATCTCAGATTTCCACCCCTCTCTTTCCTATTACTCTTCTTGACAGCTTCTAGGTACACAAGGAGAAAAGCATGTCTCACTCAAGTGCAAGGGGAAGGAAGAGAGGTGGAGCCCCTGGATGCACAGCAATGGCCCCTTCATCTCTGGACAATCTCACTTCTACATCATTGCTCCTTCCCCACTTGGCAGTCATGGCTGAGCACATTTGTGATCTCTTTTCTCTCACTTTGGTCAGAGGTTGGTGGGACTCCCTGGCTGAGGTGTCCTTACCTTGGCTCTTGGTAATGGGGTAGACCTCTCTGGGCTCATCCTCATCAGAGGAAGACCCCTGGGAGAATCAAGGGTACTTCTTCTGAGACAAGAGGACCTTTCTGAATCACTATGTGAGGCACTTGAACAGAGTTCTCTCTTTCTCTCTCTCTCTCACTCCATCCAACTTCAGTGAGCCACCATCTTGGCATTGACCAGGCTGTAAGGGGGCCTCCTCCAAGAGGGGCTGGCAACAATCTCTGTTGTTGCTTTCCATGCTTCCATAAATCTATCATTCACCATAACCACTGCCTTCTCACCCTTCCCTTGACCCCAGCATAATGGGACGTGGAGAAGGTGTGCTATATTCACTTGCCTCTCTTGCCTCAGGTTTCCTCTTCCCATTATCATCTTGTGCCAGAAATGGAATTTTTTTGTGTGTGTGGACTTCTCCTATGTTAAATATTCCTTTAAGAGGACCTTAGCCTCATGGATAACCACGAAAGATGCACCAAAGTATCTTCTCTGCCCCATGGACCAGACCCCATGATTTTCTCTACCAGGCCTAATAGTTGAAAGGGAAAATGAAAGAGTTTAGAAGTGCTCTCTCAAGGCAATAGCCTGGCTTATAAAACTATCACTTTGTTTTGAAACTCCTATTTTGACTGTTGGGATCTAAACAGCCAATTGTCTTCCTCTTTGCATTCTACCTGAAAATATCATAATCTCTTCCAGGCAGTGAGCTGCTTGCAGAGGGGAGCAGGTACTCATAAAGGCAGCAGAAGAAAAGCACAGTACCATGTTTTGAAATCATCATGTCCATGGATTATGGTACGAGCTCGGCAACACTACAAATACATTATGAACTGAACTATAAACTCAAATATGTAATATGTGTCAATGTAAACAATATCTCAGTGAAGCTCCTTAAAAGTCATCTAAGGTGGAAAAAGGAGTGAAACACAGTTACCCACCGGCCGGAAAGCTGTACTACTATTCTCAGTAGTGCCGCTCATGGGAGCAGCAGAATAGAGAAAGCGAGGGACAGGAACTGTCCTCTCCCCAAGGTCAGAGATCAGTCACATTTCCAGTGAGGTTCAGTAAGTTGAAAGCTGTAATTTTCCTTCAAGCTGGGACTTATCTGGCAACTCTGGTTACATGTGTATCTTCACTCACAAAATGTTATCAGTTTCTTCAGATCCTGAATGTGAACTGTAATTACGCACACATTTACATAAAATTTTTTTTTTTCATTTTCATATACTTTGTATGGAAGTTTCTTATCTAGCAAAATCAAATATCTGGGACACACAAAAGAATACAGGAGAATGCAAAAACAATATGACAATGTCAATGGAACAGACGCACGTTAACTCCTCTTGTGGGAGTCTCTTCACGTCCAACACAGAGGCAGCCTATCCCACCTGGGGCACAATCCTATCCTCTTGTGGGTTCAAACTGCAGAAGATGAGCTGATAACCAAGCTTGTTAAAAGTTAATACATTACAAGAGGTGTAGCTAGTGATGCTCAAAGATGCTACTATGACAATGAGAAGAAAGTATAGTTGACACAGTAGACTATGTGGAAGGAGATGGTAACAGTATACAAGAAGATACATGAACCATGAATGGCAATCTAAGGGACAAACAACTGGACACCTCTCAATCCTCTAGAAGCATTACAATATCAATGCTCACAATGACAATGCCAAGATGCACCCACAAAAGTTAAATTTGTTCAGGGAGTGCTATGGTCTGAATGTTTATTGCTTCTAAAACTCAAGTGGAAATTTAATTGCCATTGTGATGGTATTTGGTGGTGGGATATTTAACAGTTACCTAGCCAACAGGTCCCCCTCCTTATGTGTGGGATTGCTGATGCTATAAAAGGGCAAGTTCAGGACCCCTTTCCTCTCTTTTGCCCTTCTGCTTTCGGTCTTGGGATTATGCATCAAGAAGACCCTCCCCAGATGCCAGCCCACTGAGGTTGGACTTCCTAGACTCCAGAACTGTCAGTCAATGCATTTCTGGACATTATAAATTACCTAGTCTTTTATAGTAGCACAAAACAGACTCAGATAGGGTTGCAAGGAAGTTTCTAAATTATTTTATAAATTTTCTTATCCTTAAAACTTTTGTTTATTGGTTTGTTTTTTAAATTGAGCATTTTGTTGTTAGGGTAAAGCATGCATAACATAAAATTTGCCATCTTAGCCATTTTTAAGTGAATAGCTCAATAATGTCAAGTATATGCATATTGTTGTAAATCAGTTCTCCAGAACTTTTTCTTTTTGAAAACTAGAACTTTTTATTAAACAATTCCTTTTCCTCCCTGTCCCCAGCCCCTGGAAGCCACCATTCTCCTTTCTGTTTCTACAAATTTGGCTACTTTGGATACCTCATGTAAGTGAAAAAATATTATTTATCTTTTTGTGACTGGCTTATTTCACTTAGAATAATGTCTTCAAGGTTTATACATGTTGTCGCACATGATAGTATTTTCTTTCCTTCCAAAGGAACTAAGAATAATATCCCATTGTGTGCATATGCTACATTCTGTTTAGCCATGGGTCCATCGGTGGAAATATGGGTTGCTTTTACCTCTTGACTCTTGTGAATAGAGCTGCTATGAACAAGGGTATGTAAATAGCTCTTCAGCACTATAGATTAGTTCTTTTGGATAAATACCCAGAGGCAGAATTGCTGGAGGTAATTCTACTATTAATTTTTACCACTGTTTTTCCACAGCAGTTGTACCCATTTATAAGACAATCAAAAGTTCACAGGTATTCCAATTTTCCCACGCCCTCACCAACATTTGTAACTTTTTCTTAAACAACAGTCAGGTTATGAGCACAAAGGTTTTATTTCATTGTTTGACTTATATTATTTAATGATTAGTGATGCTGCATGTCTTTGCCTATACTTACTGGCCATTTGTATATTTTTGAAGAAATGTTTATTCAAGTTATGTAATTTTTGTTGTTGAGTTGTGGGAGTCTTTTACATATTCTGAACATTAACTCCTTGTCAGATATATGGTTTGCAATTTTCTTCCATTCCATAAGTTGTCTTTTCATTCTGTTGATTGTGTCCTGTGATGCACAGTATTTTTAGTTCGATGTGATTGAATTTGTCTACTTTGCTTTTGTTACCTGAGCTTTTGTTGTCCTATCCAAGAAGTCATTGCCAAGTCCTATGCCATAAAGCTTTTCCCATTTTAGGCGTTTTATAGTTTGGCCTTTTTCATCTAGGTCTTTAATCTGTTTTGAGTTAATTTTTATATTTGGTGTAAAGTAGGAGTCCAACTTTTCTTTCTCATTTCAATATCCAGTTTCCCAAACCCATTTATTGAAGAGCCTGTTCTTTCCCCATTGACTGGTCTTGTTGACCTCATCAAATAACGTCTGTCCAAACATGTGAGGGTTCATTTCTGGGCTCTCTAATCTGTTCCTTTCATTAGGTCTGTCTATACGCCAACACCACTGTTTCAATTATTTTGTCCTTGTATTATGTTTTCAAGTCAGAAAGTGTTTGTCAGCTTTTCCTCACTACAATAAATACATGAGAAAAACAATGTAAAAGCAGGAAAGATTTGGTTAGCCCCTTATTTCAACGCTTTTGGTTCACTGTCAGCTAGTTCCATTAATTTGGGGCTAAGGCAAAGCATCAAGGTGGAAGGGCATGGCACAGAAGAACAGAGAAAGGAAGGGACCAAGGATAAGATACAGTCCCAAAGGCAACCCCCCATGCACTCACTCCCTCTAACCAGGATCCACAGCCCAGGGTCCACCACCTTCCAGTGATCATTCAGCTATGAATCCCTCAAAGGATTAATCCACTGATGAGGTCAGAGCCCTCATGATCCATTCACTTGCCAAGAAATCACCTGTGAATATTGCTGCAATGGGGACCAGCCTTCAACACATGAGCCTCTGGGAGAACATTCTAGAACACAGAAGTGTGAGTACTCCAACTTTGTTTTTTGTTTTGGATTTTATTTTGTTGTTTTGTTTTGTTTTCAAAACTATTTTGGCTATTCAGGGTCCGCCAAAATTCCATATAAATTTCAGGAGTAATTTTTAAAAATTCTACCCAAAAAACATCATTGGCATTTTAATAGGAATTATGTTTAATATGCAGACTGCTTTGGGAAGTATAACCATTTTAACAACATTGTCTTCCAATTCATGAATACAGGATGTCTTTCCAATTATTTGTGTCCTTAATTTATTTTAGCAATACTTTGTAGTCTTCAGTGCTCAATTCTTCCATCTTCTTGATCAGATCTATTCCTAAGTATTCTTTTTGATACTACAGTAAGTCATGACATTTTAAACATAAAAGTGTAAGTGCTTGACTTTTAAGGAAATTAGCAATGAGACAGACAGTTGTGGATTGGACTGCTGAAATCCCACAGGAATTAGTTCAATTTATTATGAATAGCCTATTTGTTCACCCAACTCCAAATACATCCATGTCTCAGTCTACACAATCTTCCATTCCACAGTCAGTGGGAAACCATAATTGAACCAAAAAGATGCATTCCATGTTATCCTCTTCAGTCTGATTACCAAGACTTGCTGGGTATCACACAGCTTGAAGTACCTTAGCCACAGTAGTCACAGACCAGACAATTTTAAGTAAACTACAGAAACCATATCTGGGGATTTGGTAGAAGCTCAGCTGGAATAGAGGAATGCCTGCCCTGTGACAGTCCTGTTGCATGAGAACTTTGCAATATTATTCATAAAATGAGCATCAGGCAAAGACCTACATTAGAGAGTCAGAGATTCATTTCCTGAGCAAGTCTGCAGCACCTGTTGAAGGAATGGTCCTTAAAACAGTGGTGGCACAAGCAGACCAACTACAAATCCCTAAACCCACTGAAGAGGAAATCTGTCCCTATGTAGGCTCAGGGACACACCTACCTCAATCACCCAACTTGACCAATAGGAAACAAAATCTATCTCTCACAGTATATTTTTCAATTGCCTTCTCCACCTGAGTTACTTCAGTTCTGAGCTGGAAGAATCTGAAAAACCATTGCTCCTTTTCAATTACTCTATTAAGAATGATAGAAGTCAAAGGTTTTCCTACCTCATTATACAGTGTGTTTGTTATTTGGTTTGGAGGATTTACTTAAACTAAGCCACATTTAAAAACATACTCCCCACAGAGTGCCATGCTTATTTATCCATGCAATTCAAGGTAATAAATATTTATTGAAAGAGGAATGTAGGACATACTTTTCTTCCATGTGCCAGGTATTTTTACATAAGCTCTCCCCATGAATCCTCACAAAAAACATGAAGTAAGTAATGTTGTCTCTTACAGTCTCATTGTATTGGTGAGTGAACAGATCTCACTATTATTCACAAATTGAGCCTTAGTCTACCTGAAATCAACTCAAAGCCTGGATTTACTGCCCTAAAAGCAGCCCAATGTTTGTCCAACAGCAGGTATTAGATCCCCCACAATTGTTTAAGATGGCAGACTAGAAGGAAGCTGCCATTCCTTGTTGCTCCGTAACTCGAGTTTCAAGCAGAAGATATCTGTTTCTCCATGAGGCAGATTTTACTGCTTATAGATCCCCTGCTATTTACCCCATTTGTCTACTGTGAGCACCTACAGTCTGCCAGCATATCGACTGCTTTTTGAGTGCAGATTACTCACTGACTGGCACCTATCATCTGCCATTTGCCTGCCTCTTGACTGCCAATCACCTGCCTTTCACCTACCCATCACCCATCACCTGAGGTCTACCTGCTGATTATCTGCAAGTAGCCAGCAGACTAACTGGAGACTGCCAGTGGAGCACCAGTTGCCTGCTGTTGCCTGAAAGTCCACTGTCACAGTACCTGCAAGTTTGGTTACAGGTGGCTGCCGCCATTTTGAGGCAACAGCCAGGACTTGTAGGAACCCCATCTGGTCTGACCGAGCCCTGTCTCCAGGACCCCTGGACCTACCAACTGTACCCCACCTCCAGGACCCCCTACCAACCATGCCCATACTCGGAGTTGCAGCTCCCCACTTGCCAACACATTTGGAAGCCCGAGTGGCCATCTTGGATTATCCTGGAAGCAGTAGCTCTCATTTTTAGGTGGGGCAAATCCCATCCTGAGATGTCTATTGGAGACTGAAAGCTCATTGTCAGATACCTCTTGTGCATCAGGCTACTGAAGACTGGGAGGTTTGAATACTATATGACTGTTATAGTGTAGATTTTTTTTTCTTTTTTTCTTTCTTTCTTTTTTTTTCTCTGTTTTAAAAATTTTTAAGTTTTTATTTCTTTACTTTTCTAACTCTATTTTCCTTTTGTTTACCTGTTTCCTCAGAGTATCTTTCTCCCTTTTCTTATGCTAACAACCAACTTCTTTTGATTACACTTTCACTCTTTCTACAATCTAGAACTTCTATATACACTTTTCTTATCCCATTAACAGCTACATCCTACACCCCTCCCCATCCTCTTTGTCCTCCAATGGAAAATACAGACCTTATTGCAATTTATTTGTTATACTGTTGATAAAAATTGAACTCATTCTGTTTATTATGACAATATTGTTAACGTCTTCATAGGGGTTATTTGGTTTAGGGCTGCATATTGTCTGTACTGGGTGCTGCTAATATTGATCTCCCCCTTAAAGAAAAGGTTTTGGAAACCTATAGGGTCACTATAAGCCTACAGGGGGGAAACTGCAATACTCCAGATCTGCACTGCTAGAGGGGAAGATAAGTGAACAATGTGAAAAAACAAGGGAAGAAAATGATCCAAACAAACCTAGATTCTATATTAATAGAATCCAGTGACAGCATTGTAGAAGAATGTCAGAAAAGGAGTTCAGAATATACATAATTAAAATGATTCATGAAGCAAAGGATGAGATAAAAGAGCAAATGCAGGCAATGAATGATCACTCCAACAAGCAGTTGAAAGAGCAATTGCAGGAAGCAAAAGATCATTTCAACAAAGAGATAGAGATTCTCAAAACAACAACAACAACAACAACAACAACAAAAAGAAATCTTTGAAATGAAGGAAACAATAAACCAAATAAAAAACTCAGTGGAAAGCATCACCAACAGACTAGCTCACTTGGAAGACAGACTCTCAGGCAATGAAGACAAAATATTTAATCTTGAAAATAAAGTTGACCAAACAGAGAAGATGGTAAGAAATCATGAACAAAACCTTCAAGAACTATGGGACATCATGAAAAGACCAAATTTAAGAGTTATCAGGATTGGCCCAGAGATACAAACCAAAGGAATGAACAACCTATTCAATGAAATAATTTCCCAAGTCTGAAGAATGAAATGGAAAATCAAATACAAGAGGCTTACAGAATACCAAACACACAAAATTACAACAGATACACACCAAGCCACATTATAATGAAAATACCTAACATACAAAATAAAGACAGAATTTTGAAGACTTGGAGAGAAAAGCATCAGATTACATATAAGGGGAAACCAATACAGGTATCAGCAGATTTCTCAACCCAGACCCTAAAAACTAGAAGGGCCTGGAACAACATATTTCAAGCTCTGAAAGAACATGGTTGCCAACCAAGAATTCTATACCCAGAAAAACTATCATTCAGGTTTGAAGACAAAATAAAATCCTTCCATGATGAATAAAAGTTAAAAGAATTTGCAAATAGAAAGCCTGCGCTACAGAATATTCTCAGCTAAATATTCCATGAGAAGGAAATGAAAAACAACAATGTAGGTCAGCAAAGGGAGGAGCTTCCTTAAAGGAAAAAATAATCAAAGGAGAAACCAAGTCAAGTTAAAAACCAAAAATATGCCCAAATGACTGGGAATACAAATCCTATCTCAATAATAACCCTGAATGTTAATTGCCTAAACTAATCAATCAAGAGACATAGACTGGCAGATCAGATTAAAAAGAAAGACCCAACAATATGCTGCCTTCAAAAGACTCATCTCATAGATAAGGGCATCCACAGACTACAGGTGAAAGGATGGGGAAAAACCTACCATGCACAAGGACTTGATAAAAAAGTGGGGGTTTCCATCCTTATTTCAGATAAAGTGGACTTCAAGCCAAAATTAGTCAGAAGGGATAAAGAAGGACATTTCATACTACTTAAGGGAATCATAAATCAGGAGGACATAACAATCATAAATATTTAGGCCCCAAACAACAGTGCATCCATGTACATCAAACAAATCCTTCTTACTTCTAGAATCAAATAGACCACAACACAATAATTCTGGGTAACTTTAACACACTGCTGTCACCACTGGATAGATCTTCCAAACAAAAACTAAACAAAGACACCATAGAACTCAATAACACAACCAATAACTTAGACTTAACAGACACATATAGAATATCCATCAACGAGCGAATACACTTTCTTCTCAGCAGTACACGGAACCTTCCCTAAAATAGACCATATGTTATTCCACAAAGCAGCCCTTAGTAAATGCAAAAAAATAGAGATACTACCTTGTGTTATAGCAGATCATAAAGAGTGAAATTAGAAATCAAAGACAAAATAAAAAACAGAAATTACTCCAATACTTGGAGACTATATAAGGTGAAAGATCTCTATGATGAAAACTATAGAACATTAAAGAAAGAAAAGAAGACCTTAGGAGATGGAAAGATCTCCCATGTTCTTGGATAGGCAGAATTAATATTATCAAAATGGCCATACTTTCAAAGGTGCTATACAGATTTAATGCAATTCCAATTAAAACTCCAATGACATTTCTCACAGAAATAGAAAAAAAATCATGAAATTCATCTGGAAGAACAAAAGACCCAGAATAGTCAAAGCAATCCTGGGCAGGAAGAGTGATACAGGAGGTATCACAATACCAGACCTTACACCTTACAGTAACAGAAGCAGTATGGTATTGGCACCAAAATAGACAGACCAATGGTACAGGATAGAAGACACAGAGATATACCCACATAAATACAATTATCTCATACTAGACAAAGATAGCCTCTTCAACAAATGGTGCTGGGAAAACTGGAAATTCATATGCAGTAAAATGAAATTAAACCCCTATCTCCCACCCTGTACAAAACTCAACTCAAAATGGATCAAGGATCTAGGAATTAGTCCTGAGACCCTTCACCAAATGAAGAAAAAGTAGGCCCAAATCTCCATCATGTTGGCTTAGGACCAGACTTCCTTAACAAGACCCCCATAGCACAAGAAATAAAAGCAAGAATCAATAAATGGGACAGATTCAAACTAAAAAGCTTTTTCTCAGCAAAGGAAACAATCAATAATGTGAAAAGAGAACCTACAGAGTGGGAGAAAATCTTTTCCACATGCACTTCAGACAGAGCACTAATCTCCAATGTTTATAAAGAACTTAAAAATCTTTATACGCAAAATACAAAGAACCCAATCAATAAATGGGCTGAGGAACTGGGCAGACACTTCACAGAAGATATACAGGTGATCAACAAATATATGAAAAAGTGCTCATCATCCCTAGTAATTAGAGAAATGCAAATTAAAATCACCCTAAGATTTCATCTAACTCCAATTAGAATGGCTATTCTCAAGAACAAAGCAATAATAAGTGTTGGCGTGGATGTGGGGGAAAAGGCACACTCATACATTGCTGGTGGAGTTGCAAATTGGTACAGCCACTCTGGAAAGCAGTATGGAGAGTCCTCAGAAAGCTTGGAATGGACCCACCATTTGACCCAGTTATCCCACTCCTTGGTTTATACCCAAAGGAATTTAAAATCAGCATACTATAGTGATACAGCCACATCAATGTACATAACTGCTCAATTCACAATAGCCAGATTGTGGAACCAACCTAGATGCCCTTCAATTGACAAATGCATAAAGAAACTGTGGTACATATACACAATAGAATATTACTCAGCCATAAAGAAAAATAAAATTATGGCATTTGCTGGTAAATTGATGAAGTTGGAAAATATCATGCTAAGTGAAATAGGTCAAGCCCCAAAACCAAAGGCTGAATGTTTTCTCTGATAAGTGGATGATGATATATAATAAGGTAGGGTGACAAGGGGAAGAGAAGAATGAAGGAGCTTTGGATGGTGTAGAGGAAAATGGGGTGGGAGGGGTTGGGGGACAGAAAGATAGTAGAATGAAAGAGACAATACTACCCTATGTATATGTATGATTACATAAATGGTGTGAAGCTACATTGTGTACAACCATAGAAATGAAAAGTTGTACTCCATTTGTGTACAGTGAATCAAAATGCAGTCTGTAAAAATAAAAAAAAATTTTAATAAAAAAATGAAATTTATACCACAAAAAAGGTGGCCATTTGTTAAAATGTTGAATATTTCCAGGCATTGGATTTCCAAGAACTCAGACTTTTGATGCACTCCTGAGAAAATTTTCAACTTTATAATATGCCTTACAACACTATTAATCCTTTTCCAGAATGGTAGGTTTCCCTGTTTTTTTCCTTTTATATTTTTAATTAATTTTCAATCAATTGTTTTGTCCTCTGTCTTGTTTATGACCAAACAAATTATTGAAACAACTTAAGTATTCAGTAATGGGAGATTAATTGGAACATATTTCAGAATCTAGTGTAAGGATATTTTGGGACAATAGAAATGACATTCACGCCTTTGTAAGAAAATGAAAACCAACCCAGATGCATACAGCAGGAAAGCCCAGACTAAAATGAAGGAGAAAAACATTTCAGCAAAACAAAACCCTCATCCCAAGCCTCTTCTTTCACATTTTTTTGTCCTTTTGTAAGAAAACAATGTAGACTCACTTCAGAAAATGCAGACAAGCAGAAGGACCTAAGAAAAATCCATGATTCATCCTATCATCCACAAGTAGCTTTAATCCCTAGATACAGATTTTTTTTTAAGTTCCAGTTCCCTATGTATAAGTGAATTATTATTTTCCAATAAAATGGGCTCTTGCTCTACATATTATTTTGCAATCCACCATAATTTAAATAACTCTCAACATTTCCATTTTTCAAATAAATCTTTATTTCTAAATAGTTCCATACACACCAATACTTTATTATTATTATTGTTATTATTATTATCATGAGAAAAAATAATTGCTTGAAAATTAATGAAGACCAAAACATCAAAGAAGAAAAAATGAAAATATTTAATGATCAAAAAAAGGCTTAAAATAGAAAAGTTTGCAAAACTACCATATGACACACCCAATTACTAATTTAAAATAATTAGTAAATGAGAACCTCAATTTTAACCAACTTATTATAATGCTTAGTGAAGTTAATGCAAGAATCAAGGAGTTGAATATAAGAAATGCAATAAAATTCTTGACTGTCTAATAAGAAGTCTAGTAGATAATGATTTCAAGCTCATGCTTGTTTGTGGAATTTAAGAATCAGATCAAAAAATGCAACTTAGCCAAGATGACTAGCTAGGTCCAAAGGAAGCAGCACATAGAGAAATTTCTACATGCTAAATAATAAGGTCCAGCATCCAGAGATTCTGCAGCAGCCAAACGAGGGCCTCTCTGGAAAGCAACTACACAATTTCACATTATAAAGAGCAAATAATAGGCACAAGAAGAACAAACATGCTCTGAGGAGAAGAGGACACAGCCCTAGCTGGGATGCAGAGTGGGATGGTTAGTGATGTCTGAAGCAGAGGCTTCATGTGGGAGAGGGCCCTGGTGACCAAAGCAGTACTGTTCTGACAGCTTGTGGAAGTAGAATGCAAACTTTTCACCACGGAGGCACCTTCATACCAACGACTCATGCTGCAACCTTGTGTCACCACAGCTATGTCGTGCAGAGAAGACTTGGGGATCCTGACTGCTCTGGGGTATTGCTGTTCATGAGGTTCAGGTCCAGCAGGAGCATTAAAAAACAGGGACAAAACAGAGACATCTAGTTGATATGGTAACCTGGAGCCTCAGAGACAAAGGCACCCTGCCTCTCCTCTCCACTGAATGATGATAATCGTAATAGGAGCAGTGAATATAGAGAAAGCATTACAGTGAATGAACCAGTGCTGTGTTTACGTGGGTTAGCATATTTACTCATCACCAGGACTGTGCATGGCTCTCTACAACTCTGCAAGTAACTTACTAGTATGGATGGGGAAGCTGGACCAGAGAATTTGGCAGCAAGATAGAGGTTATAATTTAGTTACTGCGGTGCTGAGAGTTCAGTAACTGGTGTAGCCTAGACGCCAATGTGTTGTGTCACCTCACCTCCTTGTATTTGTTAAATAACAGTCCCTATTTTATTCAGGCAAGGACTGAGCAGGAAGAGGGGTGAGGGTGGTATAAGAAAGAGAACAAAAGAAAGCAATCTTTAGGAAAAAGTTTTAAGCCAAGGGTGCAAAGGAGCAAAATCCAGATTGTGAGGAATTCTATAAAGATTCAATGGCTCAGGTTCTTTACCAAATAAATGATATAGGAACAGAACAAAGGAAGAGAGGGAATCTGCACATTAAAAGGCATATCATAGGATAAAATGGGCAACAGCGCCTTGTTACGTCTAGGAATGCACACATGGACAGTAAAACTTTAAAACACACAGAGAAGCAATTGCTATCAAAACCAGGGTAATGGATTCTTAGAGTGGGGAGGGCTATGAGTGGAGTGGGGCATGTGGAAGGGGCTTCTAGAATGATAGGCAAACTGTATTTCCCATCATCTTAATGGTTACAAGTGTAATAAGTGATAGCTAGGTGTTCTATTTGCTCATTCCTCAAAACCCAAAAGGAAGTTCAATGAACAGAAAACTGAAGCGACCATCATGGAGTAGCACAGTCTCTTGGGAATCCTCGGAAACTCAGGGTGAAAGGAGAGAGCAGGGGAGAGAAAGCAATCAGGAGCCGATTTTTGGGATATTATTTTCTTTCAGGCGTTGTCTCCTTTCCACATCCATTCTGCCATGGAAGGATGGAAAGAGAATACCAGGCCCCATTGACGAGGACTTCTGGAGAAGGAGTACACCAGGTCAGGTAACAGGAAGGGGAGGGTCTGCCAGTGTCTGTGCAAGCAATCTCAAAAATGAGGTGAGGTTCCTTTGAAGACTGAAAAGGAGTTCCCCACGGGGAAGAATGTTGCTGGTGGTTGATCCTGGAAAAAGCGACCCACGTCCTCCTTCTCAGTCAGAAGTGAAGAAGTGTGGGATGTTAGCAAGACCCCAAGGTCATGATGCTCCAGTGGAAAGCGTTGAAGCAATGGGCTAATCTCTACAAAATGTATAAATAGGTAACATTAAAGGTTACTCCTTCACATCTGTTTCCACGGAATACTGGTTTAAAGGAGGAGGAAGAGGAGGGAGCACTCTACAAGGTTCTTGCTCCTGGAGCTAACTCTGCAGAAAAAGAAATGCTACTCAACAATGGTCACCCCGAAAACACCTCAAGTTCATGCACCCAACAATGAGGGAATGCTCACAAATTAATTAAGCATTCACAAATTGTCATAAAATGTTTATGTAACAAAAGTGGGACCACCAAAAGTTAGGCAGGAGACCAAAAGATAACTGTTTGCAGCAGAGCAATGTATTCAATGACAGAAACAACAGGTTGCAAAATTAAGACCCTTGGTCATTGGCTTTGAGTGAGCTTTTTACTTTACTAACTTTGAGTTCTTTTTCCAATAGCTCATCTCTTTTAAATCAGTTGTGCATTTTTGAAACACTGAGAAGTGGGAACTATCTTAATGTTAAACAGAGGAGAGTAAATTCAGAAAATGAGCTAAGCACACTTTGTCAAGAGGTACGATACACAATAATCGACAATATGCCAAGCATGTATTTGTTATGTTTCTTCTTTATAAAAGCAAGACAAGTTCATTACCTAAGAATCAGATATAATAAATAAGCAGAAGAATTTAAGGAATATCCATAATCCCTTCTACCCAGAGACAGACAACCTCTATTAATCCTTTGCCATCTATCCACCTTGATTTTCTTACAACATATAATCATTTTCCAAAACACAGAATGCAGTCACATAGTATTTTATACCCTCCTAAAATTTATTTAAACCATCCAACTATTAAATAGTTGGGTGTTCCAAATAATACCCTATTGTTTGATGTGTACAAAGTTATAATTTTTCACTATTAAAAATGGCTCCAAGGAGGAAAAAGTGTATGTATTCAAATTTTAAACATAACAGTGAACATACTAAATATTTCAGGAATCACGTATTGCTATGTAATTGTCCCATCAGTCTCTGAATCATTACTTCATGCATGAGTTTGCTGCACAAACCTATGCTAAACAGATGGACCTACTATGTGTATTTCGCTAGATGCTGAGGATGCAATAAACAGATGTGGTCCATGTCCTTACAGACTTCAGGCAAGAAAAAAGGATATAAACATATAGAAACAATTTGGGGGGATATACAAGGGACTGAACCCATGGGCATTTAACCACGGGGCCACATTCCCAGCCTGTTTTTTTTTTTTTTATTTTTTTTGAGACAGTGGTGGTAGTGGTGTGGGGAGGAATTACGCAAGTTGCTTAGAGTCTCACTAAGTTGGTGAGGCTGGCCTTGAACTCGTGGTCCTCCTGCCTTGGCCTCCTGAGCCATTGGGATTACAGGTGAGCATCATCATGGCACCCGTCAAGTTAGAAACACTTTGTGAAGAACTATGATATGGGTAATGCAGAGTTTGCCAAATAACTCACACTAGAAAAATCAGTAAGCAGGGATGAAAACCTGGAAGCCTTCTACTGTGGTAACTCCACTATGCTATTAACCAAACTGCTTTCTGAAAAAAAATCACTTTAAGAATCATCTGGACTCTTAGTTCATTCTTCTGATTTAGTATATAAAATAAACTCTTCAGTCTTTTCCAAAACTGAATGCCCAAATAACAAATAGTCAGTAAGAGCCTCCACATATAAAGTTCATGGTGATTAGCTAATTACACATCTGAGGAGCTCCCTGCATCCACAGGCAAAATTAGATTGCATCCAGTAGCACCACAGAGTTAAGTGCCTCTCACCTTGGCCTATCCTTCGGCAAAGGCACATGATGTTACCTCTTTACAGTTACCTCCACAATTTTCTGAACATAAATAAGTCTATTTATGGAGAGGCTACTACCTGCCATATGCTCTGTGTATTTTCCCTGGTACTCACAATAATCCTAACTAATGGATGTTTTTATTCCTACTTTACATATTAAGAAACTCAGGCTCACAGGGATCAAATCCCATATATCCAGGGAATACACAATCTGACCAGACTGTGAGTCAGAATGTTTTCTATTATTCTTCCCCCATTCCTGTAGTTACCCTCACGAGACCTATGGATCAAGGTGGGTCTGTCTTCTCCCAGGGCACTGCGTCCATCATGGTCTGAGAGGAACAAGATTAGAATCCTGCCCTGAGAGAAGGGCTGGTAGACAATGAGTCCCACAGGGTGTTACATTTTTCCCTCAGAGCTAAGTCACTTCTCCTCCTTAGCAACCAGAAGAGTCTACCCCAAGGGCACAGCACACATCTCTGTCCTGGCAAAAGGGACAACGAACTGCTTCCACACACCTTCAAATATTCATAGCCTTTCCATATTCTTCCCATCCAAAGAGAAGATGGTATAGAAAGCTGCTCTCATGTCAATGAGCCCAGAGTCACATCTCAGGGACTTTCTAGCAGTCCTCCCTACAAAGACAGGCAGAGAATGCACTCCAACTCACCTGTCCATGTTCAACATCCTCAGCCCAGCAGGGCCAGAGGTTAGATGCTAAGGTGTAGACTCTCAAATTAGAGCACCTAGTTGAACATGATCCTCTCCAAGCCTCAGTTTTAGGGGACAATAGTCTCTTACCCATTGACTTGCAAACAAGGATGAGACAAGACAGAACAGCTAGCTCAGCAAAGTAGGGCCCAGACCCCAGGTAATGAGTTTTGCCTGGGTTCACTTAAATATTTAAATGGTGGCAAAAAGGAATACAGAAAAGTGAAGACATCACAGAGAAAGAGAACTAGAGGTAGTGGTGGTGATGATGTGAGGAGGAAATACACAAAAATTTTATTCCTGAATATCATGGTTTCACCTTTATTCCAACATACCAGTCTACAGTTTTATAACAACAAAGTCAACCTTTCAACAGAAATTTGTTTTGCTCCTTCCCAAGAAAATTGAAAATTTATTTCCCTTTTCAGAGTTTGCAACAAGAATCAAATCTATCCAGGCAGAATTATGTGAATGGTGGTGTTATTATTTCAAACAATAGGGGCAAATATTTGAATCCAAAGAATTTTTTATTTTTAATATAATTAACATCAAACTAGATGTAACTAATTGCAGAAACTTCTTCTTGGGTGTATCATGGCAAAGTCATAAACTATATCAAGGAGGAAGCATGGATTAAGAATTCTTCATCTACAGCAGGATTACTATGACATGCTTCTATAATATAGAGGTTGGTAACAATCAACAAGCGAGTTTAAGGTAAGCATATCATTTAATATACTCATCAAATGACTCTGTATTATCTCATCATAAATCCTTGGAAATGTACTAAATTTGACAGATATATCCAGTACTTTTTAAAGATGTCATAGTAAGCTTTAGCACAATTAGGTATTATTAAACATGTTTTATTACCTTATCTCTTGCTCAAGAATAACCAGATAGAAGGTGAATAAAGTCTTCTGATGCTCTCAGGAATGTTAGATTCAAGGTGAAATGTCAAAATTCTCTATTTATTTATTGCAGTCATTAAAGTCAAACTACAGACAAATCTGGTCCAGGGAGAACTTTTTGCCTCAGCATTCATTTTTAAAATATAAGTTTAACTTTCTCAGAAGCAGGTATCTGTCGCCTTTGACACAAACTCCAATACTCTAGCCCACTTGAATTATTCCAAGTAGTAGTCATTGTTAAGAACTTAAGAAGCATCTCTCCCAGGCAGGGTCCTCACTTTTCTGTTGCTTCCTCTAGAGGGTTGCTATGTTTGTCCAGGAGCTTTAGGGGGTCACAACATGACCTCATGGAACTAGTTCTGCTTGCTTTAAGCCCAGCAATTAAAGCTCTCCTTAGAGACTGGTTTAGACAATGCCCTGGACTATATAAAGGTGCAGGGGTTCCCCATCTCTCCCTGCCTGCCCTTCTAACCTTCTTGAACAGTGTGTCATTTGAAGCTACCCCTGCAATCCCACCATTAACCCACACAGGTGGGTCTCCAGAGGATGCCACAGTCTGAGCCTCTGGTGGCTTCTGGGGACAATAGCTGCCTTCTGAGTTGATAACAAAATTCAATGAATTTCTTTCAAAACACCTAGTTATAAGGACATACACTTGATTTAGGAAGAGTAGATACTTATTTTAAAATATTTCTATCACAGTTCTACAGACCATGTGCTTTAAAATAGAAATTAAGGTTGAAACAAGCAAAACACAGCAAGGGTAAAGTGGTCAGACATATGTCCTGCCCATCTCGCTTCACATAAAAAAGGCTGCCGTATAATATATATGTGTGTGTGTGTGTGTGTGTGTGTGTGTGTGTGTGTGTGTGTGGTGTGTGTGTGTGTATTTAAATCAACAATCTAATCGTAATCAGTTCTCAAAAAATCAAATGTCTTAAATCATAGTATGGACCCACAGTGGAAAGACAAAAGTAACAGTCTGACAAAAAGTTGCAGCTGTTTAAAGTGCTGTTTTTGTTTGTTGGTGTTCTCTAGGGAAAACAGTAACAATGGCAGTTTCTTCCTTAGCTTTTTTTTTTTTTAATTTGAGACTGGGTCTTGCTAAAATGCCACACTGGCCCCACACTGGCCTCAAACTGTGATAGTCTACCTCAGCCTGGGATTACAGGCATGCATCACCACCTGGGGAACAAAACAACTTTAAAAAAATGTTTTTAAGTGTATCATTGGAGCAATTATGTTGGAAACTCACCTTGGGACAATAAAAAGAAAGAATGGAATGTTTCTTTCAGCACCATGATTCTTGTCTTGCCAATTACTGAACAAAATACCCAACTCTGAAAAGGATGGATCCACAGGGAACCCTGGTAAAGTTACCATGTACCTGTTGATCAGAAGCCCCAGGGGAGTTTCAACTCCAAAGAGGTTTCATTAAGCCATGCTCAGTACAATCCAGAAGGGTTTTGATACAAAGAGGAGTTATTCCTGGCAGAGTGCTCCTTCTAAAAGGTCAACAACTAACTAGTTAGAGAGAAAACCTAAAGAGCAGCAACGATGACCTTCCAAAGGAGGGGTGAATAACTGGGGATACAACGAAGTTAAGGGGTCTGGCCTGAAATTGCCAGCAAAGTTCCAAATGTATAGTAGTTGGTGAATTTTGATGGGACTAGGGTCCAAAGTATTTCATCACAAGTTCAATCTGAGAGCCTTCCCCCGAAAAAAAATTGTTAATCATTATTTTAAAGAAATAGAACTAAATGACTCCCAAGTTATAAAGTCATTTTTAGGCATTCAGTTGCAAACTGTCTTTGTTAAGTAACTAAGGTCCCAGTTTTCCAGTCCAAAGAACATTATTAGAGCATTACTCTATGAACTCAAAGTGGGTTCTTTAAATACCTTTGCGGAGTATCTGGGTGGAGGTCGGAGAACTGGGATGATGCTGTTAATTGTCCCATAGTAGAGGCAAAATTATCTTTCCTTGAGGGAAAGTTTTTTTTTTTTTTTTTTTCCTCTAGACTAAGGTTACCTGCATCAGCCCACCAGTGAAACTTCATTTAACAAACCCCATTCTGTGCCAGGCACGATTCTCTGTACTATAGAAAAGTTAGCTCGATTGCTTCTAAATATAACTCTAAAAGGTCCAGAAGAGGGTGCAAACATCCACGAAAATGGGGATTTCCCACCCACCCGGCTGCTCTGCCAGGAAAGAACCGACCTCCGGATTCCCCCAGGTCAAGGAGAACCGAGGAAATGAAAACCCAGAAATGGAGCGGTTAAGGACCAAAAAACGCAGGCGCGTAGAAGAGATCTTTACCGTCCACCCGGCCCTGGCGGTCGCAGTCGCAGCTCATCGCGGCTCCGGCACTCCCCGCTGCTCGCTCCATCTGGCTGCGGTTGCTGAGGCAGCGCCCCCTCCGAGATGCGCAGGTGCACGGGGCAGCCCAGGCGCCAGCCAGGACCAGGGGAGGGATGAGAACAGAAGTGCTTGGCGCTCTTTTCCGGCGCTCCTTTCACTTTGCTATCCAAGGCTCCAGTGCCAGCCTCCAGAGCCTGCGACTCTTTATTAGTACTTGGAGCGCCCAGGGTTGCATGCCACCAGCTTGACCTAGAGCCAGGATCCCTCAGCTCCTGCGGGGAAGGAGGGGAGAACAGTCTGCAAGGGTGTGAATAATTTTTCTGGGTATGAGTAGGCGACAGCACTTTTCTCAGCCCTTCTAGGGTAGAAATTGGGAAGGGCAAGTGATTGAGCCTTGGCCTGGTGGCTGTCCCAGAATTCAGCTCTTAGGGGTAACCACCTTGCAGGATCTGATCTGGCCCGAGGAGCCCCAGGCTAAATATGATGATACTTGCTCCAGGTCACCAACTCAGGAGACCTATTTTAGGGCAGCTGCAGTGAACAGAATCTGCTACCCATTCATTCAGTACCGCCCTGACATTTGAGAGTTCTGCAAGTGAATCCTTTTCCTGATCCTATTTCAGCCGTTTGCCTTTGCAGAATTCTAAGTTTGGAGAGGGGAAAGGGATGGGCACGTTGTTACTGGACGGTAAGGAGCCAAAGGAGGTGATAAATTAGAATGGCTCAATGTTTTCCTGCTCTGAAGATTAAAATGTTCTCAACACTGTATTTGCACCTGCAAGCCCCTAGAAGTTTAGTTTCAGTCCTATTCCTTTTGTAAATTTAAATTTGATCAGTGAGCACTACTTTTTAGTCATTACTCCAACCGATTTTTATGTTTAAATTCCCTGAGGGGCTTTCGACTGAGGCTATTGAGATGATAGGATCCGTTAATGCCATTTCAAAGCACATTTATGACAAGTACATTGTGGAACTGTGTTTGTAATCCAGATCCTTGAACAGACTTAAAAAAAAAAAATCCCTGTTTTACTTTTGACAAAGCCTAATATCATTTCTTTATGGTCAACTCATCACTTCCTCTGGCAAGCATAAAACCCTCAACAGTGAAGAGAGTGCAGACTTTTTCTCCCAAATAAGAACTGTTATTTCTAATACACCTACAATCACGGTTATTAAGAAAGTTGAAGTTAAATTTTAGAAAGTCACTATAAATTTCTGAGACCATCCTCTTTTACTCTTTTGTATCAAGTTACACTGGAAAAAAGGATTGACTTCTAGTAATAAGAGCATAATTAAGAATTGTAGGAATTAACCTTTTGCAACTCTATTAAAAATATTGAAAAGAGGTACACTCTGAAATGTTTTCACTTTTTTCTTTTAGCATAACAATAAGTGAACAACCTTCACTCCAGCTCAGAATAGTGACCAATGTCCACTGCTGTCAATTTACATACTTCTTTGTGTGAGACAAACCAGAGCTTGCCAGGGCTATGGTTGATTACAGAAATGTTAATTTGCAAACTTGGATAAGGACCTTCCTCTCCCCCCACCTCCCAACTCCCTACCAAGCAGAGAATACACCATTCAAACTTTCTTAGACTGCCAAGCAGAACCTGCCCTGTGAGCTCACCTCTTACTGGCTTATCTCAAGTATTAAATTTATTCCTGTTTTTTTAAAGCATTATATTATATTCTTTCTTGAATTTATTCAATTATTGCATTCTTTCCCTGTGCCAGGCACTAAGGATTTGAAGAAAAAGTCTATCCTCAGAGTTAAAAGAGACAGGCTTAGGACCATCTCACCTTCCTCAGATATTTTATGTTCTGTGAAAGATATGGGGGTCTTGAGCCTGAGTGAGAGACTGGCTAATACTACATGGGGAATTAAGAAATGCTTCCAACTTGAAGTGGACAGTGTGAAATACTTGGAAATTTTCACAAATAATAGTTGACAACACATACTGTGACCTAGGTACTCTGCCAAGTGCTTTTCATACATTCCCTCCTATAATCCTTATAAGAACAGGAATTACTATTGTCCACATTGTATAGAGGGCCAAACTGAAGCTCTGAAGTCAAAGAACACAGAGGTAAAGAGTTTCAGAACTATGATGTGAATGTACTCTCTATATTTTTGAAACCTGTGCCCTGTCTCTATACCACACTGCACTGATTAGCAAAAGCTCTTCCCCCAATCCTTGTCGTAAGAGTCTCACCAAACCTTTCCAAAAAATGTATCCTTTGAACAACAAAGATGGCCAATTGACGTTGTAGTGAACCAGATTACACTAGGCTGTCACAATTTCTCCACTAAGGAGATCCTACTTGCCATAACAAGATAGGACACACAAATGACCCTTAAGAAAGAGCCACACCAGACTTCAGGGAGAGCAACATTCACTAATTCATAAAATTCATTCAACATTGTTTGATTACCTACTATACATTACACACACTTTTTCTGGAAACCAATTTCACTCCAGTAACAGATTTCCCTAACGATGCTCTATGGGATTAGAATTTTTCACGTGGAGAAGGAAAAAGTGTTTCTCCATGCATAATTGACCATTGGAGCAATTTACTTGAAATTAAGAAACGTGCCTTTTGCTGCTTGAAATTAAGAAAAAAAGTGAAAGAGATGAAAGAAGATCATGAACTTGCATTCCCATAAGAACATTTCTACTATTCATACCTATCAAGAGGGCACACAGATTTTATGAGTCTGAGAATTATATTGGCAAGTTTGGCTTAGAGACAACAAAAAGCACTGATTAAGAATCCAGTCTTTGGGGTCCAATGAATACCATATTCAAATAAATGCTCTCCATCTGGAAGAGGTGGCAATAGAAAAGCTTTCCTGGAGAGGAGGAATGTGAAGATGTTAGATGGGAAACAAGTTCTGAATTCAGGCTGGTTTTGAATCCCATCTCTACCAACCATCACATGATCATTGAAAAATTACCAAAATTACACTAAATCTGTACTTCCTTAATAGTGAATAGAAAATGAATATTGTGCCTAACTTTTGTATTTACTGTAGAGAACAGATGAAACAAACATTTAGCACAGTGCTTATAGAACATTACTGTTAAGAATTAGCATTTAAAAAGTAATATTTGGGACAAGTTTTGAAAAATTAGAAAAAAAAATTGGTCTATTGATAGGATTGGGGAAATGAGGTAGAATACTAGTTTCCCAGACAGAGGCAGTGTTCATATGGACAAAGTTATGACACCTAGGGTGCTGTTTCTTAGAGAGGGTTAAGTGGTGAGATGGGTATCCAGAAATGAGAGTGGCCCAGGGATCAATACCCAGGGCCTGAAGGACTTGAAGACTATGCTTAGAACTTAGACTTTCTCCTGAGGCATTGAAAGACCCACTAAAGACAGAGATGATAGAACTATGGAAAATGACTGGAAGGCCGGGGTGGCAGGAGGGTAAGACCCAGAAGAGGAGACCAGCCATTGTAATAATTCAGGTGAAAGATGGCAAATCATCAGGGAAATGAAAATCAAAACTATCTTGAGATTTCATCTCATACCAGTCAGAATTGCTTTCATAAAAGTAAATAACAAATGCTGGCAAGGCTATGGAGTAAAGGGAACCCTATACACTTTTGGTGAGAATATAAACTAGTATAAGCACTATGGAAAACAGTAATGGCACTTCCTTAAAAAACTAAAAATAGAACTGCCATAGGACCCAGCTAGACCACTCCTGGGTGATACCCAAAGGAAATGAAGTCAGAATAGAAAAGAGACATCTGTATGCCCATATTTATTGTGGCATTATACATAATGGTCAAGTTATGGAATCAACCTAGGTGATAGACGAATAAAGAAAATACTTCATCATTTAGCTATAAAGAAGAATGAAACTATATCATTTCAGGAAAATGGTTGCAACTGGAAGACTTAAGGTTAAGTAAAGTTAGTTAGACTCAGAAAAATAAGTAGTTTATCTTTTCTCTCTATGTGGAAGCAAAAAAAAAAAAAAAACTCTAAATTAGAAAAGGAAGTTTTAGGGAAGGAGATGAGGACCAGGGTGCAGGAAGAGAGGGCAACATTGGGTGGCAGGGAAGGTGGATATGATTTAAACACTGAATACACCGGTATGGAAAGTCACAGTAAAACCCATTTATTTGTAGAATTAATATAAGTTTATTTTTGTAATAATAATTAAAATGATCGCAAGTACTGCCAGCTAGGTTGGGAGTGTAACACCTGAGAGGAGAGGACAGGAAGCAAGAAGCCTGGAAGAGCTGGTTGTGAGCAGGGCTCTCTCTCTGCCTTTTCCTTTGCTGAAGCCCCCAAACCCTGAACCGCAGAGGCCCTGCAGAAAGAGGTGCTATGTGTAGAATCAATAGGTATGTGAGTGAAGTACCACATTGAGATCAGAGATTGCTTATTCATTCTTCAGTGCTGTTTAGAGAGTCTCCTGGGCATTCACACTTGATTCTAGAGGACTAACTGTTAGTTGTGTCCTTTTAGGAAAACAAATGTCTATATTAATGATAACATACAAGCCCTCTGGAAATCCCTACCACTAAAATTATGCCTGGGGCCTAATCAGAAAGAAAGTGGCAAAATCTCTGGGACATGACTTCTCAGAGTATGGTCTGCAATCCAGTGCTGGTCTGGGAAGTGCTTATAACTGATGCATGAAAGATAATAACACAGTTCAAGGCTATCGCTTAGACACTGTCATAGAAACAACCTAGGTACTATTGACATGTTGGACCTCATGATGGCTGTGGAGCTGCCCTGTGCATTATGGGATATGTAGCCACATCCCTGCCATCAACCACTGGTTGCCAGTAGCACCTCCTCCCTGTTTTGACCACCCAATTCTTTCCAGTTGACAACTAAAAAAAATAATCTCAATCTGTTGCTAAATGCTCCCCTAAGATAAAATGATCAAAGTTGAGAGCCACTGCTTTATAGTAATATAGCAAAATAATTTTTAGTCTATTGACTCCAATGGTATGAAAATTAAATTGGGCTTGTTTTGTGTGTCTTTTTATTTCATCTTTTTTTTTTTAGTAATTTATTATTATTATACTTACTATTACTTAGATTAAAATGAGTAATCCCTTCCCCACATACAGCTTGAAACACTGGTACAGGTCACTATTAAAATAGAGACATTGTCCTTAGGAGAAGGGGTCCAACATTGAACTGTGTACATAATCCTTCTGCCTTAATGACCCACAACTACGAGGTGACTCTTTGAGAAGATACCTACTTTTTATGTTTTTGCTCGGATAGTCCATGACAGACAATCTTAAACATTGTCATCATTGTTGTAAAGATAGATGAAGCCAGAACTAGACACTCCATTATGGTGTGAGAGTTCTTTGATTTCCCAGAACAGATGAAAATTTGCTAGGTGAAGTGTAAGCCATCCTAGAGGCAAATCCTAAAAACATTTTTTTTTTTTTTTTTAATGACAGAAAGGCCTATGTCAGAGGTCACAAACTGGTTAGTCACAGGTTGAATTTGGATTACGGACAGGTTTTATTTAGCTCCCACATTTATTTTTTAAATATTCAATTACTAATCTATTTCTTGTAATAATCCTAATCCCCACTCTTGAAAAATCAGAAACTTTTGGTGACACTGTGCCCACGTTCTCTCATGGTGTCAAGTGATCAAAGCTCAAAAGTAGTCACTGTCCTCAGCTCTCTTCTACTGTCCCCTGACACACCCATTTCCTGACCCATTCAGGCATATGAGCCTACAGAGCAAATACTCAGATGGTTGGAGAAACAGAAAGAACTGAGGATTTGACCTTCAAGGGTAGAACAAAGTGGGACCAGGGATACTGCTGGCCCAAGGGAGGGCCACTCAGAGACTCAAATGCTTATAGACAGTTTAATCTCCTGATCTTTGGAGGGAGATGGGCTTCTTCTGGGGCTTGCAGTGTGGACTCCTGTATAGATTGCCTGGACCTGATCATCCTGGTTGTACCATTAGAAGTTGAGCCTGGGAACTGGTCTTCCTGGGCAGCAATGACCACCCTGCAACTCCCCACTCACTAGCTCACTAGCTGGTGTGTAGGATCCTCTCCCATCACCAATCACTTAGTCTTATAATTCCCAAGGGGCCCCCTAAATGCCACTGCCAGAGACTCAGAGAGCACTCAAACCAAACTTAGTGGAACTTAGGAAAGTAAGTGACAGTGAATGCCAGGGAACACCTGCTATCAGTGAAAGAATCACTTAGTGAAAAATGAGGTCCCAAAGGCGGATCAGACATGAGTGTTCCTGGCCCTGTGATGCTCTCAGCTGGGGATGGAGACTGCTGTGTTAAAAGAGAATTAGGACACATTGGGTGTGTGCCAGTTCAGAGGGTGAGCTCAGCCCAGGAGCAGACAAAGCATGAGGAACACAGTGTCTGCTTGGAGAAATCAGGGTTTTCAGGAAGAAGTGGCATACTTAGAAGATGGGGTCGGGGGGGTAACTAGGTGAAGACAAGTTAAAAGAAAGAATTGCAGCCAATGAAATCTCTTATGCAAACCGAGACAGCTGGACTTGCACAGGCAGCAGTGTAATGTGGCAAGAACAGGGGGTGAGTGAACAGTGCCAGGGACTTGAGAAGGGGTTGGGATCAAGTTGTATCTTCCAAAGTAATCAGATTTGACCTTGGAGGTTGGCTGTAGACTCAACAATGGTGTGATGCTATCAGCTTTGTTTCTCTGGCGGTGAAAAATCTGGTGGCAAAGAAAAGAGTAGGCAAGAACTGGAGTCAGATCAGTTTTTGTTTTTGTTTTCGGTACCAGGGATTGAACCCAGGGGTGCCTAACCACTGACCCACATCCCCAGCTCTTTTTATTTTTTATTTTGAGAAAGGGTCTCACTAGTTGCCTAGGGCCTCAATGCATTGCTGAAGCTGGCTCTGAACTTGTGATCCTCCTGCCTCAGCCTCTCAAGCCACTGGGATTACAGGCATGGGCCACCGTGCCTGGCCAGACAACCAGTTCTGAGGCTGTTTGCAAACCTGGACAACAGCAGTGACAATAGTGAGACACTAGGGAGGTATTTTCAATTTACATTAAATGTGGGGGAGACAAGACAGAGGAGCTGAGTAACTCTCTGATTTGGGGAGACTGGGTACATAATGAAACTGTCAAAGGAAATTGAAAATAAACAGCAAAAAGCATGTTTGGGGAGATAGTAGATAATGAGTTGTTTAAGGCAAGTTTAAAACAACTGAGACCTTCAAATAGGTTTATCCAACATAAGTTACTGAAGTTCCAAAGAGCAGGAGATTTCATAAATGACTGATGAAGCCATGAGAAAGGTTAATGTTGCCAGAAGGAGAAAAAGAAGACCCCAATAGAACCTTGGGGGACCTGGGCATGTAAGGGACAAATAGAGGAGGATCCAGCAAGAGGGGCAAAAAAGGACAACTAGAGAAACAGCAAAGACTAAAGCAATGGAAGACAGGGGAGAATGGAAGTTCCAAGACATGTTCCTGAACATCCCCTGACATGTTCCTCCAAGGCACCCAGGAAAATATACATGGGACTTTCCAATTAAGAGGCCATTGGTGACCTTCTAAAGCCACAATCATGGAGATGGTCATGACCAGAAGCCAGAATGTAGGAGGCTGGTGAGGAGTGAACCCAGGGTCTGTGGAAGTCCAAGTGGCAAAGGTGGACTATTGATTCTAAGAGTTGCATGTTAAAGTTCAGGCAAGGGTCAGGCTGGAGCTTCGACACAGGCCACAGTGGTGGCATTTCAGCTTTGTCTTAGTTTTTAGACTGGGGAAGTCTTGAACGTATTTGTTGGGAGAGGGAAGAGCCCAGGAAAAAGAGAGAAAGTCAAAAATTCAGGAAAGAGAGGACTTTGAGTGCTGTTCCAAGTGAAGCTGTTTCTTGCCTGGGAGTAATAGAAAGACCACAGTCCAGCTTTGAGAAGGGGGTTAGGGGGGAGGTTGACCTGAAGAACTGTCTCAAAGGAAATCTAGCACTTCTCAAGGTATGGACATGGGGAGCACAAGAGCCCACCCTCTCTCAGCAGACTCCAAGGCCCCCGCAGGACCCATTAAATCAGCATGTCTAGGAGGTGGACTCCAGGACCTGCACTCTCAACCAGGTTTAAACCAGAAGGCTGCCACGGGAGGAAGGATGTGGAAACAGAGTGAGAAGATTTAACTTCCGAATCCACTTTCCTTGAGTCTAATTCTCATCTCTGCCACTAACCAGTTGTATGATCTTGGGAAATTCATTAAATTTCTCTATGCCTCAGTTTCTTCTTCCGAAAAAAAATGGAGATGATATTGCCTACCTCCAAGGGTACTGGTGAGTGGTGAATGAATCAGCCTCGGGAGGGGACATGTAAGAGTGCCTCACACACAGTAAATGCACAATCAGTGTAGACACATTATTTTTTACTTCATATCTTTTTTCATAAGGATTCTCAATTTATAATGTGCTCCCAAATTACTTGGAGAAACTTACTAAAATTCCCAATTCCACTGCTGAAAACCCAGAGATTCTGATGGAGTTGGTCTGAGGTGGGGCCCCAAATTCTGCATTTTAAACAAGCTCATCCTCTCTCTCAATGAAATTTTGGTGTGGGTGAGTATTGGACCACACCATCCAGAACCAACATTCTGTACGATTAACCCCCCAGGGTGGCTGTGCCCTTGTTCCCAGCTCCACTTCCATGTGGGCTGCTTAGGATGGCTCTGATACTTCTTCAGGAAAATGCACAGTGATGAAAGAACAGGCTGCCAGCTGGAGCTAATGCAGAATTTTTAAACAACTTTTGCTTTTAAAATTTGACTCCAAAAGTACTTTCACCCCAATTCTTCATTTGTCTGCCTTAATTGCTACTGGTGTTTTATTTGAGGTGGGGAGGGAGTAATTTGAAAAGAGGTGTGTGTGTGTGTGTGTGTGTGTGTGTGTAGGAACTTTCAAAGTTGTGCAACAATTTTTTTCTGGTATATTTATAGCACAGCCAGTACTGTGTATGCAGATTTCAAACCTGATGTTACAAAAAAAACAAGAACAATAAAACTTAAAATGGGTTCAGTGATGTTTTTCTCCCCAATGGGGTCATGGTTCTATGATTTCAACTTGAGTACGTAGCACAAAGGATGGTTCCTGACATAAATAAAAGTAATGGAAAAGATGACTGGAGGTGAAATTAGATTCCTCCTGGCAACTACTTAAAGAAGGGTAATTGCAAAGAAAAGCCAGGTGTCTGGCCTGCAATGTGCAATGCAGATGAGTCCCTCTTGCTTGATGGTTTTCTTTTTTCTGAAAGACTTTTAGTTAACTTACTGTGAGCTCCAGCTTTCAGTTGTGTTGAGGCACAGGTTCTGCATGACCTTGGGCCTCAGGCTGAGGAAAATCAGGGAAAGCAGGGGCCAACATGGTTAAATTCTGTTCTCCCCCAACCCAGAGCAGATTCTTCTCTATTTTGGGGTGTCCTCATATTTTTTTTATTAGAAACATTTGCGCTTGGGTGATTAAAATGCTTCTAGAACCATTGATCTACAGTTGCAAATGGGATCTCTGAAGCCATAGCTGGACCAAAGAGGAACCCTTTTAGACCTACCTAATGTCTTTAAAATTTCTAAGTAGTTGCCAGTTTTTTCCTTTAATTGAAAGAGTTCACATTAAAATTTTTCAAGTTGTTAAAAAAAAATAGGGTCATTCTATTATTACCATGTATGATTACAGTGAGCTGGAGACAAATATGTATTCTCTGTATTCAGGACTCTGTTTTTATCTGAAAAGTGAGGGTAATAATTATTCCTCTCTCATGGAGCTGCCATGAGCAAAGGGGTTGATTTATTTAAAACAGTGCTTGGTATTTAATAAGTCTCCATCCAGTTCAATGTATTTAACACTCTGTGAGGTGTGTAGCTTATTTGTGTTTGCGTTTGTGACCCTTGCTGTAAACCATGCAAAAGATTGTGGGTATAGCCAGGCACAGTGGTGCAGGTCTGAATTCCCAGTGAATCAGAAGGATGAGCAGGAGAATCACAAATTTGAGGCCAGTCTGGGCAACTTGGGGAGACTCTGTCTCACAATAAAACATTTTTTAAAAGGGCCTGGGAATGTAGTTCAATGTAAAATACCCCTCAGTTCAATCCCCAGCATGGGGGTGGGGGGGTGAGGGCAGGTACTGTTTGGAAGTTCCTTAGTATCTTTCTGTCCAAAAGAGCCCACCCTGGGGAATTTGCCATTTGAGGAGGACTAGGGCTAACATGCTGGGGCAAAGAAGTAAAGAGGTCAATTCTGCAATGCACTATAAATCTCAGAACTTTCTTCATTAAGCTTTGTAGTGCAAGTTTGAAACTTTGGGATGTTTCCTTTGCTTCCTCTCTCTCTCTCTCTCTCTCTCTCTCTCTCTCTCTCTCTCTCTCTCTCTCTCTCTGTTCTTGTGGTTGCCAGTAATAAACATCCTTTGAAACCCTCAATTTCAGATGTGTTTAAGGGAAAGTAAACAAAAAGTTTAAGATTATGCTCCTGAAAATTTTTTACTTAGAACAGTAGTCATGTGACATGAGTCACATGAAGCACCATTCTGTTTATCACCAAGTGTCACCCCATCTTACTGTGCTGGCTATTTTCTACTGGTCTTCTCGGAGTCTCCCTTTCTTCTTCTCCACCTGCTCTGGGCTCCCAAGCTGGCCTGTATGGCCATCCTATTGGGCTTCCCTGCCCTCTGGTGTCCAGTCTGATGCAGTCAGTGATGGGCACTGGTGGAAGCTCAAAGAAGAAAGGGAAGTTGGGTGATGTTTTGCTTCTCTGCAGCCTGGCTATGACTGCTCAGCCCTGCTCCTGCCAGGAAGCCCTCTCCGAGCAGCTACTTTCTCTGAGTTCCAGTAGCTACCCCTTGCCTTCACCCTTCAGGCTGGTAGAGATGACCAAGGAATCACCCCCACTGTTGCCAGCATGAGGATGCTGCTTAGGTTCCCCTAAGGCCTGTTGGCACCTTTGAGAACAACTCTTTTATTAAACTCTCAATTGTTCTGATTTTAAGGTGACATTAGTTTCCTGCTAGGACCCTGCTAAACATATCTACTTCATAATATTCATTACCTCCAATATATTTTATTTATTTATTTTTATTTTTTATTTTGATTCATCATTCACAAATGGGGTATAACTTTAGTTTCTCTGTTTGTACACAAAGTAGAGTCACACCATTTGTGTAATCATACATGTACATCGGGCATACCTCCAATATGTTTAAAAATAGGCTCTCCAAAGTTTTCTGAGATATGTCCTTATTGGTAAATTATTAGGTTTCTTCCTACCATTATATGCTCTGTCGGTTGTAACCAGTAGATTAAGTAATATGTTAATCAAAATATTTAATGTTGCCAAGTGGTGAAATTTTTAAAAATAATATTTTACATCTCTATGAACTTTTGTCTACCATTACCTTGAAGTAATATGAAAAAAAAATCCTGGTTGTATGAACTTCACAAACTGCCTTGGGGCCAGAGTACTTGATATATCCTCTCCTGCACACCAACCATGGAGTACATGTATTTGAGTTCTTAAATGTAAATTCTACAAAGGGAAGGTCTATGTAGAAGGGGAGAATGAACTTGTTTTTGTGAAAGAGTAGAGCTGCTTGTCCACTGTGTAGCCACAGGCACATGTGGCTACTGGGCAGCTGTAATGAGACTAGTCCAATCCAAGATGCACCAAAAATGTAGAATGCACACTATATTTCAGAAAGTCACTATGAGACAGTGTAAAATATGTCACTATTAATGTCTTGAATCATGATTATATGTTGAAGATCCAAGTTTTTGAATATATTGGACTAAATTCCGCATGATTAATATTTTTGAAAAATAACAGTAAATTAGAACTTTTTGTGCCCCTAAGCCTCACCTGCAATCCCATGGGCTTTATTGAATAAAGGAGAAAGGGAGGGCTTATGCTTGGCACAGAGATTGCAGTGGTTCTTAGACATGTCCCACCTATGAAATTCTTTTGTAAGGTGTGCCCAGGTAGAAAAGAGATTCTGCATAGCCTAGAGCACATCTGTGGTCACCCATCCTTGGAGACGTACATAAAATTCTTTCCAACAGTGCATCCCCTATCCAGAAGGAAGTCACCTGGTCTCTTCCTCCAAGGATCTCTATGCTCACTTTCTGTAACTCTTCCCACCCTTGGGGTTCCTTTGATTTGTCCCCCAGCCTCTCATGCACCATACCCAAGTGCAGCGGACCTTACTGAAAGCGAAAGGGGTGTGGAGTGAATTCTTTCATTCCAAGGCACTGGGATGTCTCCCTGGACAACTTTCCTGACAATCTACTGCTTTTCCCATTCCTGGAACATCTTCTTATTCCCAAATGGGCGGGTTTTGAATTCGAGATCCTCCTGCCTCAGCCTCCAGAGCCTCTGGGATTACAGGCAAGCACCACGACACCCAGCTTCCTTTTGGATGTTTTTTGTTTGTTTGTTTGTTTGTTTGGACATAATATCTTTATTTTTTTTTTATGTGATGCTGAGAATTGAGCCCAGGGCTTCATACATGCTAGGCAAATGCTCTACGCTGAGCCACAGTTCCAGCTCTTCCTTTCGGTTTTTAAGCAGAGCAATTCAACCATCTCTTGGTCGTGTTACACCTTTCAAGCCATACCTTGGAGTCTCATCTTCTATACTTAGAAGAGACTAGGAAGTATCATTCTTCAACAAAGGGGTTTCTTCCCCACATGTCCCACTAGAACTTATAACTTCCTGTGTGACTTGTGTTTCCATATTCTTGTTGGAAGTCTTTTTTTTTTTTTTTTTAAACTCACTGGGCCTATTGTACCTATTACATGAGAGAATACACTGAAGAACCCAAAATATGATGGTGCTCAGTTGCATCTCAAAACCTCTCTAGACTAGAGAAATCCCCACCCTCCCAAAGTTTTGAGAAGTCACAAAACTTTCCTGACAGCAGTCTGTATTAATTTCCTCAAGCTGCTATAAAATTACCTCACACTTGGTAACTTAAAGCAACACAGATCTGTTCTCTTATGGTTCTGAAGGTCAGAAATCTAATATTAGTTTCACTGGGCCAAAATCAGATTGTAGGCAGGGCTGTGCTCCCTCTGGGGGATCTAGAGGGAAATTCTTTTGCTGCCTTGTCCAGCTATTAAGAGTTCCATTCCTTGCATTCCCTGGCAGGGCCCTTCCTGCAGCTTCAGAGTCAGCAAGGCAGCATTTTGACTAGTCCTCAGCTTGCCTCCTTCTTCTGCCTCTACACTCAAATTTCTCATCACCTCCCTCTCATCAGGACACTATGATTACAATTAGGGTCCAGATGATACAGGAGAATTTCCCCATCTTGAGATTTTTAATATAATCACATCTGCAACATCCTTTTGCCATGAAAGGAAATATTCACAAACTCCAGCGATCAGGACATGAACAACTTTGGGGTCATTATTCAACCTACTCTACCTCTTTGAATTCACCTTGGTAGGAGTGAAGGATTTGACCAGGACTCTCCCTGCACCTATCCTCCCTCTCTTTTGAAGGCAGGAAGAAGTGCCTAATAGACACATGAACAGTTCTAACATACTTTTTTCAGTCTCCAAGAATAAGAATATACCCCTAATGCCAGCCCTCAAACATGCATTCATTCATCTACCAATCTATTCATTCATTCATCCATCCACGTGTTAACAAACTCATTATTGAGATCGTACTATCTACCAGGCGCTGTGCTATGAAATGAGTAAAACAAGTTACCTGCCTTCAAGGAGAATATGATTCCTGGGTATGGTGGGAGTTGGAGGAGAGATCCGTTGAGTAGACCAGAGAGATAATGTGCTTACAATACTGCTACAATGGAAATTTGACATGCAATGGGAAGTGTGGTCTTAAACAAGAGTTGTATGAAGTCAATGTGACTTTGCCAGGTAGTGATGCTCTGCTTCTAAGAAGAGTGGGCCTTTATCAAAAAGAAAGGGCTGGCGAAAGCAAAAGATAGCAACATTGAACAGTTTAGTGGTTTTGGTGAAATATACCCTCTTCCTATTGATGAGAGTGGAGGTTTTCCTAGTTAGTGCATACTGGATTCCTGAATATGGGAAGAATTATTAGCTACTGATGTCTTGATTCTACCACAGAGATTCTGGTTTAATTGGTCTGGTCATGGCCTGGGCATCTGGATTTTTAAAAAGCTCCCCAGGTGATTTTAATGTATACCCATGTTTGGGAATTGCTGACAGAAAGCCTTATGAAGAGCAAAAATGATGGCAAAGGAGAAGAAAGGGGGTAGAACTGTCATTCTTGGTTTATGACGGGAAGATGTGCACCCCCTAGGAGGTCAAGAATAATTTTTTTCTGAATGTTTATTGCAACATCTTCCCTTTTTGCTTCAATGGCAGTTTCTTTTATTACTTTTACTTCAGGACTGTTTTGGTTTCTCATACCATTTAAACAAAAGCATTAGAAATGATAAGAACTTAACATGTTTATCTGGATATTATCTGTTGGATCAGGTGCACACAAGATCTGTACATGGGAATATTCATGACTCACACCATGACTTCAGGCATGTTTTTTTCCAGGGCTGAACACATCAGTCAAATGGGGATAAACATGTAAAAACGTGTGAGTTATTGTGTAATATAAAATGCTTGCGAGAGATAAAATCCTCAGGCCAGTACCTGGAACACTGCAAGCCTAAGGAAATAGTCACCTTGTTATCAGCATCTGAATTTATTACTTAACAAAAATCTGGGAGGATTGCTAAAAACAAAAGAAAACAGTGATAGAGAAAAACAGGAACACTCTTTTTTTTTTTTCCCCCTGAAGCAGTTAATCTCCAGGGATGGTCCCTAACAAAACTGGCTTCCTATATTCATGTCCTGATGTCCTTCTTTCCATTGAATGTGGATTGGCCTTATGATCCACTTTCTGACTATAAATTGTGGCAGAAGTCACATCACACTCAGGTAAGCTCAAAAGGAGTCTTCAAGTTTCCAACCCGAGTGAGACTCTTCAAATCCTCAGTTTGGGTCCCATTCTCCTGAAATGGCTATCCTATGGGGAAACTCAAGCTATCTACCTGGAGAGGCAACAGAGAGAGGCAGCAGGGAGTGGCAGAGATGCAGGGCTAGCCCCTAATTCTTCAGCGACCCCTGCTGACTGACATGCCAATCATATGAGGGAGCAAGCCATATTGAATCTCTATGTTGAAACTTCAGAGGGCTCCAGGCTTAGCTTCAATTTCTCTGTGACTCTATAAGAATTTTCAAGAACAGTCCAGTGGAACCTAATCAACAAACTGAACCATTCAAGAAAAATAAATTATTTTTAATCACTACATTTGGAAGTGGCTTATTACATTTCTGTAAATCAGAGTGTAACAAAAACAGTTCTTTGAATCCAGTGTTTTACAAAGGTGGTCAACCTACTATTTGGTACATCTTCGAGGGGCACCTGAGACAGGTCTCAGGGGAGCTACATGTCTTAGACAGTAAATGTCTTCCTTCAGAGTGAGCATTTTAAGAGCCCTGGGTAAAAGCTGCAAGAGTTTTGACCTTCACTGTATTCTATAGTCAAAAGAGAATTGTAGGGCCTGTACAGATTTCCTGAAAGGGAGCACATACTAGGCCATCAATGTGGAAGCACTCCCTCATTGGAGTCCATCTTTGAGACTTCCTGTCCCAAGAATACATAAATTATGGAGTGCCATTGCCCCTTGTGTAAGTGTGGCTTCTTAAATGGCTCCTGAATTGTTCTATGTTGCATTAAAATTATTTCATCCATTCTAATCATTCAATTCTGTTCACAGAAAGACATTGAGAACTGCCACCCCAGTGGACTAAAGTACGAACTCAATCAGAAACTTTCACGGGCTGAAGGACCCTGCCCCACGGACATCATTTGTTTGCCTAGACTATAGTTAATTACACTCCCACTAGGGGTCTGATTAATGTTCTGGAAAATGAGGTATTCAAAAGTATGGCCATCCACTATTATATCTTTTAATATTATTGTTCACAAAGCAAATTTAAGGTCTTCAAGAAGAAAAAAAAATCTGTTTTCGTTTTGTCTTGCATCACCAGGAGATGGTATCTTTCATAATTGCATTAGTGAAGTTCTGCGAATGAAATAATATCTGTGCTTATCAGAACAGTCATATGAGGGCAAGTCTCCTATACCTGTTTGCTTGGGTTGGTCTTATTTTCACACTCACTACACCCTCATTGAGTGGAGAGCATTTTAAGATTGGTGTAATACATATATTTCCTTTAGTCTAAATTTTTAATTAATCAACTTTATTTCTAGAGTAATTTGAGACTTACAGGAAAGCAGAAAGTTGACATATACCCTCTCTCCTTAGCCCCTCCACTCAATTTACCTATTATTGTTAACTTGCATTGGTGCAATCCATTTCTTAGAATTGATGAATCCATAGTGATACATTTTTATTAACTAAAACCACGGTTTACATCAGGATTTACTTTTCTGTTGTACATTCTATGGGTTTCAACAAATATATGTTATGAGTTCATCCTTACAGTATTATGCAGTATAGTTTCACTGCCCTAAGAATCTCTTGTGCACTGCCTGACATATTTCCTCTTCATATGTTAATGTCTCAGAAATGAGGGTTTCCACATACCACTGATAGCCATAATTAATGTCATGTCCTTTTTCCCTCTCCTATTCCTTTCTCCTTTCATTCCTTCCATCCATCCTTCATCTGAGAGAATGTTATTAAATTGATTGCATGTAGTACAATTTATGGCATATTAGCATTGACAAAATACAGTAGTAAAAGAGGCTGTGATATGAAGCCTGACAGGCATACTTCCTCACCCTTTGTTGCATATCACTGAGAACAAATAGCAGGACCCTTTATATTCTTTCTCCAGCACAGAAGGTAGGAGAGCTCAGCCTGATGCAGCAAACACTTTGTGTGCCATGTGCACACACCAACTTCTTCCCTGCAAACAGAATCTAGCTTTGCATTCAGGTGTTATACTGTGTTTCCTCCACTTTTTCCATGGGAGCTCATCTCCTCCATCTTTCTCTATCCTCCTTTCTGCACCAGAGGCTGCCCTGTTGGATGACATCAGCAGCCCCCAGTTCCTTTGGCTCTTGTTTCTGTGTTGTCAATGAGGAGTTCAGATGGGAGAATGAAGGGAGGGGAGGGCACAAGCTCTCCAAGCTCTTCTTGCTCTTCCCCCTTACTCTGTTCCTTGGTAGAAAGTTGCTGCCCCTGCCCAGGTGGTGGACTTCCTCAAATCTTTCTCCTCTGGGATCTTGTAGGAGCTCACTCTATTGACCCAGGGTACTGGCAACCTGTGTTTTTATACTACCTTTGTGGATTGCCTAAGTCCCCTAACTCTATCTCCATGATTAGTAATTTGTCAATCCATACTCCAAGAACTGTCCTCATTTGGATGTGTCATCTGTTTGTTTTGGGGTTCTCAACTGACACAAGCTACGAATGGAGATTATCTTCGTCAGGGACAGTAGACCTCAATTCCAAGGTGCAAATCAGGATTGGTCTAAACAATTCTTGATGATCTCAGTCTTTGTTGCTAATTATTAATCTGGACCTTAGATTTTATCAATTCTGATAAATGTAAGGAAAAATGTGCTGAAGGACTCTGCTTTTTTTTTTTTTTTTTTTTTTAATATAAAGACAGGGTATTATGGCAGAAAAAGGAATCCATTCCTGCTGATTCCTTCCTCTCATGGACAGTGGTGTGAGTACATGATGCCTGAAGATGCATGAGTCGATTGAAAAAATTCGATCATGTGTAGAGAGTCAAGAAAAAGTGTGTGTGTGTGTGTGTGTGTGTGTATGTGTGTGTGTGTGTGTGTATCCATATACCCTAGGGACCCATCATGAAGTGAGTTGTTAATGTAATGGCATTTTAGAGAGACTGCATAAAACCTGAAACCACCTAATTTGGATTACTCTTTGGGTGAAATTATTAAATGCCCTTATTGCTTATGCAATGGAGAATCAGCAAAATCCATTACCACCCGCTAGAGTGAGGGTGGAGGTTTGATAAGAGTAGTGCAGGTTGAGATGGAGTAAAAATGGGAAAATAATGAGTCCACACTGAAGGAGGACGCATCTTGACCTGCCTTCACTCCTCTATCTCCAGAAGAGCAGGATGAGCCCTTCACAGTCCATTGGACCTGTGCAATACTCAACGCAACACCCAGTCCACTGCCTTAGAAGCTCCTCTGTGCTCAGATTCTGAGCACAGAGGAGCTTCTACAGCCAGGCCACTTGAGTGAGGCCCTTAACCTGGGTTAATTTCTTCCTTCATGCTCTTCCAGAATCTGATCTGACCTGAACTTCCACTAAAACTGCTTTTGCTGATCTCTTAGATTCATCTCTAGCCTGTCCATTTGGAGATTCTATTACTAAATTGCCCAGGCTGGCCTCAAATTCATGATCCTTCTGCCCCAGTCTCCCAAGTCACTGGAATTACAGGCATTAGCCACTATGCCTGACTTCCAATATTTCTTGAAGACTTACTCAAATGGGGAGCCATCCAAGAGTTGTATATGTAATATTTTTAATCATAACTTTAGGATTATTTTAATCCTCTTACCTGTAGGGTAAGAACTACAACAGTCCTCATTATATTTAAAAAAAGGAAACTGAAATTTTTGGATGTAAAATCACACAAGCCTGGCCAGCTACACTGGCACACACTTGTAATCCCAGCTATTTGGGAGGCTGAGGCAGAAGGATGGAAAGTTTGAGGACACCCTGGCAACTTAGCAAGACCCTACCTCAAAATAAAATATTTAAAAGAGATGTAGCTCCCCTGGGTTTTATTACTAGAACTGAAAAAAATAATAATAATCAAGACTGTCTCGGATCTAAGTCCATTTGTTTCTAGGAGGCATAAGTAAGAATAAATTCTGAAGACACTCTTCTCATGCCCTGGACACTGACCCCTGACCTGCATTTTCCCTACTCCAGACTCTCCCTTGGTCTTTTCTGCTGCCCATCATTGTGACAATCCTCAGCACTGATCAGGCACACCCTCCCTGGGAGGAATTTTGATCTCACTTTCAGCCACCACCCTCAAGCTCTAAGGCTGACAACAGCCACAAGATAACCTTAGATATTTTTACAAAAGAAGTAGACTTCATCTACTTAAGCAAGGCTGACATTTTCTCAGGATCAATAGCAATGTCTAATTTACATTTTTGGTGTTTTGAATCTTTTTTTTTTTTTTAAACACATAGCTTTTGTCTTAATATATATTGAAGAACTAAACAAGATAAAACACATTATTCCTGAGAGGGAGATTAAATTATCAATACCTACTCCCTTTGGATTACATTATCAATACCTATTCCCTTTGGGAGTAAGGGTGGTGGCAAACAGAAGGGATTATGTGACCTCCTGTCATTGAGCTTGTTAAACACACCCACCTGGGTACTCAGAGCAATGACTGGCTCTAGTACAGCTCCAGTAAAGAGGAACCATGAGAAACAAATCAGAAAATTTCATGCCATCCCAGAGGATTTCTTCCTGATGCCCAAGCATCTAGAATCTTTTTGTTTGTTTGTTTGTTTTCCTTTAACTCTAGGTAATACAATTTTAGGGAGACACAAGCAAAATGTTTTCATATTTTCATAATACCACTCAGTATAATATTTTTCAAAATCATGGTTCGATTCTATTTTCAAAGTATGACTCTCACAGGGTTTTGTTAAACTTGGTGTGCTGTCATCCTTAACAGGACCAATCAATGCTTCAGTAGCCCCTATAGAACTGGCACCTAGCAGATTGTTATAAAATAAGAGATAATACCCAGTGAAAACTAATGTGTTATCATTTATTGAGCATTTCAATATCCTATTTCAGTGTTGTGAACATTCTTGTATGCTAATTCTTTGAAACATCAAACTACTCCATAGAATCACACTATTCTTTTTCTTTTATTTGTGAGATCTCTGAGACTCAGTCAAGTTTAGGAACTTTCTCGAGGTTGATAAGCAGGTAATGATGGCACACTGATTCTAAACCTGGTTCATCTAATTGCAGAACCCACAGTTAAATATTCCGATGACTGTGTTTCTTTCACTGGCCTCAAAAGTTCTTTAGGACCTGAGATAGTCTACTTGCAAGTTGAGACAAGCTAGGTTCTCTATAGAGATGTTTTTTCCAGATTTCAGCACATGGACTCAAGTCAAGAGGAAGACACTCCAGGACCCTGTGCTTTAGGGACCTCAAGTGGGGAAAAACTCATTTCATAATAATCTTTGTCTCTACTAAATAATAGGTGATTCATCTTTGTGATAAATTCTTCATGAATCTTGGTTGCATAAATCAAAGTAGAGGGGGAGTTTTCATTCTCTGAGACTATTCCTTGGAAGAACTGAAGTGTAAGCCAGGTAAGCACCTGATAAGAAGCTTATCCATCTGACTGAACATCTCTCCCAACCCTCATGATCTGCAGTGGCCTTTTTCAAGAGTCTTTGAGCAAATGATACTAAATACTTATTTTAAATGTTTTCAAATAATGAGGTCTCTAAGTTTCTAAAATAGTGGATCTGCTTGAGGATAGTAAACTGTAACTCACACCCTGTAAAATCATCTATTCAAAGAACAAGAGTAGTCACCACATTAAATGAAGGAGCAGAAATGTGGGGAAGGCAAGTGCAAATAATGTGCTAAGGTAAGAAAGTAAACATGTCAAGGGTAGAGAACCTAACAGGGAGCTGAGGGATGTTCCTGAATGATGACTGAGAAACAAGTTTTGTAATTAAATCAACACTTAGTCAACCTTCCAAATTATTGTGACATATAGAAAATGCTTGATGCCCCAATTTAAAAAAAAAAAAAAAAATCAAGTCGTTTGCTTTGTAAAATCCTCTAAAAATAATAGATAGGAATCACACAGCAGAAAGTCCATCTAATCCAATGAGAGGAAAATCTAGGAATAGGATGGGATGGTGAAATGACAAAGTCAAATACTTAGTCAAGACACAAATTAGACTCCAGATCTTTGAACTGTTGATTAGACTTTTTTCTAAAATAGATTAAGATGGACAAATAGCAAGGAGCAAGCATTCTCCTACAGAATCTCAAAGTTCTAGAAAGCCAGTAAAGTTTATCTCTAAGCTATAGAGTTTGGTATTTCATTTAAATATTTGATGTTATCTGTACTTTATAAATGCAAATTAGATTCCCAGAATCAGATCTGCTACCAAGTAACATTTTGTTTTCAAAGTAATTAGAAAGTAAAACAAGTTTCTCATGGGAAAGGTAATGGTGGCAATGAAAGAACACTAGAGAAGAGCAAGCTGAATTCTCTCCTGGTAGGTTAGACAAACCTAGAAATTTCTTGTTGGGCCATGACTATCTCAGGTTCCACTTGAACAAGGCAAATTTCTGTTTCAGAAGGAGTGATCTCAAGTTCTCTTAGCTAAGAAACTATTTTGCTCACGCGCACCTACGTGCTCGAAATCTTCCCTCCACTATTTCCCCTGGGCTTTTCTCTGTGCTTCTCCTTGGTTGCCAAGCCTACCTGAAGAAGAATCAAAAATCCATACAGAACATTGCATCTTCTCTCAATCACAGTGCTGTTGTATGTTTACCTTTTGGGATGTGATCATTGGATGAAGGACCATCTCCCCACCAGTTTCTAATCTCATGGGCCATGTCCATATTGATCTTTGCTTACTACTGTTCACAGTACTCAGCAGAGTATGGGCACACAGTAGGCCATCCACAAGTACTTATGAGAAAATGGGCCACTTCTCCTCCTCTTCATAGGGAAAAAAAAGTCACTAACCAGAGCTTCCTCACTTTCTTGCTGTCAGCCTCCAAATTTCCCTGAATGTCTTCCCATTCTTTCTCCATTCCCTACTGTTACAGTTGAAGACATGCTGGTCCTACCTATGGCTAATTCTTCCACTTGTGCTCTGGGTTACAGCCTTTTCTACCTTTACATAAAACACGCTCTTAACTATCCCTATTCCTGTCTATGTCTTCAAGGTTGCCCATTTTATTGGCTCCCACTCATTAAAATGTAAAAAGACACTCAAGGCTCTATCACTTGAAAGAAACCCTTTCCCAAAGAAAGGTGTGTGCATGTGGGTGGGGGGGGGGGGCTCATGGAAATTGATGTGAGATCAGTAAGTAGAAGAAGGGACCAGGGAGGGAGCAGGGTATGGAGAGTAGTGACTTGAATCATGGTCTCTCTGACTGCCTGGCTGTGTTGCGCTGGGAACTTCCTGTGCAAAGGTGCAGGTCAAGATGGCCCAGTTGCGAGGTGATGCCCTGCCCTAGGAGGCTCTGTGCAAAGGCAGAGCTGTATCAGTTTGGACCTTGAACTCAGGCACCAACTCCCAGGGATAGAGAATTCTGAGCATAACAAGATAACCCTAATGTCTCTTCAATCTTGTGTGTTTCAGATCACTTGCTTTGCTGAACCTTTCCCACAAATTTCTGATGATAATACCTATATATTATATATATGATAATATAATACACATAATAATAATAAAACCTATCTAAGTCACTGTTTCTGCATCAAAGAGCATTGTCCCACCTAGCCCCAGCTTTTTCCTCTCTCTGTGTGTGTCTGTCTTTCCTCAATCTCCCATCACCACTCACTGGCATTTTTCTGAATTAACAGTCATAGCTAAAAGATGGGGCTGTGGCAGCAGAGGAGAGAAAGGGAAAATACTGGCAATGATATTGATCAAACTATATTGATATATTGTGTGCATGAACAAATATGCAACAAAATGCCACTATTATGTATAATTAAAATGTACCAATAAAAATATGGGGGAAAAGTACAAAACAAAGAAAGAAACACTTTTCCAGATACCACTTTCTTCCATCTTCCCTTTTACTAGCAAACTTGTTGAGACTTGATAACACTGTTTCTGCCTCCTACCTATGGTTCACTCTTCAGGCTCCTAAGACTTCACTGGAAATTATTTTCCCAAAGTCACCAATTATCTCCTTTTCACCAAGTCCAGGGTTACTTTTAATTTCTTTTATTTCATCAATTATTTTTGATAGGGTTGATAGGGTTGATAATATTTGATAGGGTTGATCACTTTACAGGATATACATCCTCATGGACATACTCTACTTCTTTAGCACCTCTCAGGATCTTGGTAGGCTCATTCATCAACAGCAATTTATTGACCATTTAACATGTGCCAGCCACTGTCCTAGGTGCCCAGGATAGAGTTGTGAATAAGACACTCCAGCTCCTTGATCCAACAGAATTTATGTTCTAGTGAGGAAGCAGAAAAATAATTCTTTATGCTTTTTTTTTTTTAAATCAATATGATATTAGAAAGTAAAGTCAACCATTGATTCAACTTCTGAGTAATGTTAAGCTATCTTACTAGCACCCTACCCACAATGGCTGAGTCACCAGAAAGGGGCAACTCAGCAGCAAGAAGTGGAAGATACTCTGCTCAATCCTGAAGGTTGAGAAGTACATCAAGAGAAATTGAACTAAGTTAGATCTCTTACATCACAAGAACTTCCCTGGGGAACTTTTCTCTTTCCAAGAGGAGCCCATAAAAAACTTGCATTCTGGTCTGGAACCAGAAGTCATATAAGAAGGATTCAGTCTCCTCAAGGAACATCTCCTACCTCTAAATTCTGATAAGTGAAAATAAACCAATTCTTATCCCAGATGAGGACACTCAGAGCCAGGCAATGACTAGCCTAGCCCGAATGCTTCCATTGCTTCTAGTGATGAACTTGGCTATCAACAGGACAATTAAAGGCACTAACGCATGGTCCCCTTGTGCCTAGAAGTCATTCAGCACATGTAAGAAAGACATGAGAATCAATAATATGTGCCACACCAGTTATTTGCCTTGTTCACTCTCCAATCTATCCTCCCTCACTCCCTTGCTCTGCTTCAAATCATCAGGAACTGAGTCTTGCAAACTACATTTCCCAGCTTCCCTCACTTCTTGCCATTCACTTAGTTTCAGCCAATGTGAGGTATTGGTAGGAAACATTACAGTTGGAAGAAGAAACCAAGATATTTTCCAGCCCCTCTTTCTCTGCTTTGGGTTGTGTCTCCAGCAATAGCTAAGCGGTTGCAGGATTTGTGAAACAAACCTCAGGATGATTACAGCATTCACCAGTGGATTCTAGCTCCTGGATTCTGGTAACTTCAAGTAACACTTCCCACATTCTTTTGTCCCCTCTCCAAAGGACGGGAGCAGCTTCCTGCAGTTGCTATTCTGAGTTGGCTTACTATCCTCCACTGTTCCTTCAAACCTCCAAACAGTTTAGTTATCAGGTATTCCTAGTAAATTTATTCCATGAAATTACTCAAATAGATTCTGTTTTCTGACTGAACCCTGACTAGTATTGGGCAAATCACCAAAATGCAATGAAAATTGTTTGCCTTATGATCAATTGCAACAAAATTACCCACAGAAGAAACATAAATCCAGTTCCAAAACTTAGAATTATCACTGTTATTCAATGGTGATAATGATGATGATAATGATGATGAGGATGTCTTAACTAAACCCTCAAAGAGGTCGCAAGGAGAGAAGAACACATCGCCTCACATAAAACAATTTTACACCAAGTTCTTGTGACATTCAGTCCTGCAATTAATTATTCCTTGAAAACCTGTTGATTATTTTTCCTCCTTCAAAACTAACAAAAAAGCTTTCAAAATAAAATGGCAAAACAGAGTAAAAGATTATTTTTGTTGAGATTCATTGATACTGAAGAGTAACTTTATATTTTAATTGCAAAATGATTATATTTTGCAGTAAATAACTGAAATTCTCAACAAATCAACTTAAAATTGTTAATCTCAAAATAAGTTATGAAATTATTTAAAATTTTATTAATGTAAAAAGATTGTTGATAAAAAGTGGTAATTAAAAGATGGTAGATTTATATCCCAAAATATCTATAATTGCATTAAATATAAGCAAAATATCAATGATTACATTAAATATAAGTAGGCTAAATACTTTAATGATTTGGATTATTGAACTATATAAATAAATTAACTTAAACTTGGTATATACTTAGAAAAACATGATCAAAATGTAATAAATTGAATAAAAATTGTACAAATTCTCTACACTAAAATCTGCAAAACTTTATTGAAATCAATTGCCAACAAAAAGTATTAATGGAGAGACATACCATACTCAAGGATTGAAAATAAGCAGTATTAGAGAGCTGCTGATGTCCCCTAATCTGGAGAGTGAGTAGGTTCCAATGCAGATGGATAACATGTTTCACTCTCAGTTACCTTTGACCAGGTGGAATGGAACACTACCTATGGAAGTATCCAAAAAAGTGTGGCAATTCATGGTTCTAGAGATGGCAGTCTTGATTAAAGTACCCTTTCTGGAGAGAGAGTAGACAAATTCAACAGGAATGTGTCTCAGAAGAAAGAAGGAATTTCTTCTTTGAAGAAATTAAGAGGCACACAGAACAGGTGAGTACAACAATCAGAATGCACATCAGCTCTTCTTCCAAAAAGATGCTACACATTAACGAAAGTATACTACACTACTGCCCTGACAGAAGAGGGCACTCTTAATCTAAGAAACCTATTATTCATCCAAATCCCTTCTTTGTTACACTTCTTGATGATCTAGTTAAATATAAGGAATTTAAAACAGAAAATGGATGAAATTGGAGAATATCATGCTAAGTGAGATAAGCCAATATCAAAAAGCCAAAGGACGAATGATATCGCTAATAAGTGGATGATGACACATAATGGGGGGAGGGAAGGGTTAGTGTTAGGGTTAGGGAGGGGGGCAAGAGTGGAGGAAGGAAGGACTGTATAGAGGGAAAAGAGGGGTGGGAGGGGTGGGGGGAAGGGAAAAAATAACAGAATGAATCAAACAACATTATGTAAATTTATGATTACACAAATGGTATGCCTTTACGCCATGTACAAACAGAGAAACAACATGTATCCCATTTGTTTACAATAAAAAAAATACATTATAAAAAAAATAAAACAGAATATGGGTTCTATCCATATAAAGCAATTAGTACAGGAACAAAAAAAATGGGAATCAACTATTCTTATCCAATGGAAATGTTTTTTTATGAAGGAAAAACAAAATAAAACTGCAATATATTTCAACATGAATTATATGTTATTTATAAATAAATGCAATACAAGAGAACACCTCAAAATTAGAAATGTAGAATAAAATGGGTATAAAGTAGAAATACACAAAATAGATCAACAAACTCAGGAAATGTCTTGAATTAAAAATATAGGTCAAAATAAAGTTCAAGATCTCCAAGGGGAAATCAATTTGATTAAAAATAAAATAAAGAACATTGAGGAGATGAATGAAACCAATTAAGAGAAAGAAAGTAAATCAAAGGAACTGAGAGCAAATACTTTTGGAATAGGCATAATTGGAATCCATAAAGGAGAAAAACAAAATTGGATATAACTAATATTTTATAATGCAATTTGAGAAAACAGTCCAAAGGAAAATTATGTAATCTACATAATGAAAAGGTACCATGCAACCAGAATTGTCAATTGTAAGCTATAACTGTTGGACTTTAAAAACACTGTTACACTTTAAAGACAAAGAAGAAATACCACCAGCCTCTCAATAAAATGGCCAAGTCTTTTGCAAAGGATAGAAAATCAGATACGCATCAGACTTCTCAATGACAACATGCAAAGTAAAATAAAATTGGAGCAACATTTTCCTGAAACTCAGTCAACATGTGAGTGTGTGTGTGTGTGTGTGACAAAAATGAAGGTGATGGCAAGGGTGGAAGAATGATTTGTAAGTGGTATATGTTTTGAAAAAGTTGAAACAGTATAATTTAAAAGGGGTAGAAGGGAAGGAGAAAGGAGAATAAGCTCACTGATCGTGACATAGGTAATAGGTAGTATTCAGAGAATATCACTTAAAGAAAACAAAACAAATAGTAGATGTCCAAGTAAGGAAAAGGGAAAATAAGAACATTTTGAAAGGTAAATATACATAAATACTGAACAAAAATATACACATATCTAAATACAAACAAAGAAAAAAATTAAGCGAAATAAGACTACCTTGGGAATACAAATACAAAAGTACCAAACAAAATGCATACAACATTGAGTGAACAACACATAAGTAAGGGTGATCAAGAAATAAAACTTTAATGTAAACCATATGAATATTTATTCCACTTTATACCCTAATCATTGAAAATATACTTTCTCAAGCACATGCAGAAAACCTGATGTTAGTTTACCTGTAAACCACAATAAATTCCATAAAGTGGAAATAACAGGAATAATATTGTTATTGAATTGTAATGAAACTAGAATTAATAACAATAAAAAAGAACAACAAAGCAGAGACTTCAACCTGAAGCTGGAAAATCTCTAAAAAGAGTACTTTTAATGTAAATTAAAATTAAGGATTTCTAAATAAAATGATAATGAAAACAGTAGCTGAGTAATGTTGGTTGACTATGGTAAAAATGATAATAATACTAGCCACCATGGTAATAATTGATATTTATTTATTTACTGGTATTTATTGGCACTTGAAACTTCATCCCTGATGCAGAAGTTTTCTACATATTTAATTTAGCTATATACATACCCATATGCAAACATGATTACATGTAAACATATAGGTGTGATCAAGGATTCGTTTGCGAGGACATTCATAACATTCAGAGAATGAGTGCCTTAAACACATGAAATTTATTTCCCCACAGGTCTGGAGATCAGAAGTTGAAGTTCAAAGTGTCAGCAGGATTGATTTCTGCCAAGTCCTCACTCCTTGCTTGTGGAGCATAATCGTCCAGTGCCCCATTTCCTCTTTTTTAAAAGGACACCATCATATTGGAATAACCTCATTTAACACCTCTTGAAAGGCCCAAATAGAGTCACATTCTGAGTACTGAGGATAAATACTTCAACATCTGAACTTCTAGAGGAAAATATTCAGCCCATAACAGATCATAAACTTTTTTTTAAGTGTGATCTTTTATTTCTTTCTCCTTTTTTCTTAATTCCCTGGTCTCATGTCTTATTCACCTCTTTCTGCATTTTCTGTTCCTTATTCAACCATTCCTCATGAAAACACTTCCTCAAAGACCTCTAACTTATTCATTCTGCAGACTGCATAGCATTGTTGGCACTGGTGTAGATGTACCAGTTCATTCAACTGTCCCCTAATGGTTTATGGGCAACAGAAATAATGCTGCAGAAATATCTGCCCTCACATCCTGGATAAATTCCAGAAGCAGGGTTTTCATTTGGAAGGATAATGCTAAATATACGTTAGATTTCAACAGATGCTGCTACATTTTCTTTCAAAATGGTTGCAACACTTCACACCCCCTTGAGGTAGTAATATCACCTCCTCTTAAGGCTCAAGAAGTGTGAAAAAGTAAGGAATCTGTTCCTGCTGATCAGTGGCAGAGCAGACATCCACAGTACTCCCACTCACCCGACAAACCAACACTTGCTCCACCCAACATTCAGCTTCCCAAAGTGACAGACATTTCCCCTGGGCAGCCAGGTGTGTGAATTTCAGGGCAAAGAGCTGTTTTTCCCTTGACTCTCTTGTCCACTTAGTTGTCTGTATCCTCACTATGGCCTGCTGGGTCACAGCTGCTGGGCTTGTACTATTTACAACTCATAATAGCCCTCTCATAAAAATATAATGATGTGCAATTTGTAAGAATAATGATCCTGCAGGAGCAGAAGTGGATACTAGAACTTGATGCCACTAAATTTTATCTGAGGGGGTCACAAGAGATTACTAGTGCAATGAGAAATATGGGGTCTCTTCTACTCAACCAAATGCATTATCCAAGTAAATGCTCTATGAAATAGAAAAGCAGAGAGAGGCAGCTGTCATGTTATCACATCTTTACTCTTTAGGGTTTTTGTGTGTGTGTGTGTTTTGGGTTTTTTCCTTATAAATAACTAACAAAAATGCTATTCAATTAAGTCCTGCTTACTTAGTACATTTTTGAGAGAGACAGAAAGAGAGGGAGACAGAGACAGAGCAAGAAAGAGGACGAGAGCAGCATTAATTTTAAGGATAAACAAGCTGAGGCATCTTTCTGTAGCTGTTGTCAATGGAGCTCATTTTGAGAATCCAATTACGCCTCTGGACATGTACACTGGAAAAGGTTAGCTATAATAATTCAAACAGCATCGCTGTAACAACATCCTTTCCAAATAAATTTGAGAGAAAACAAACAAGTTTCTGTTTTGACCACAGGGGGAAAAGAATCAGCATGGCTTTTGAATCCTTTCACAGCTTATAGGAGAGAAGTTCCGCCTATTTGTGAGTTCTGGCAAGAGAGATGTGAATAATAACATTTCATTTTCTCCTTAAAAAAAAGAAGAGAGAGAGAGAGAGAGAGAGAGAGAGAGAGAGAGAGAGAGAGAGAGAGAGAGAGAGAGAGAGAGAGAGAGAGAGAGAGAGAGAGTGCGTGCAGTTAGGCCAATATAAGAAAGGGGAAATGGTAAAATTCAACAGGTCTAATTCACACTTGACCAGGGAGCACTCCTTGGTGCAATGCGACAGGCTTTTCAGGGTCTCTGGCAGAGAGGAAACTTGCAGGAAAAATGAGGAGCAAGAACCAGAGTGATCCAGTTCTGCACATGGGGCAATGTGGTGTAATCCCTCTGACCTTCAGTCTGCTTTTAAACAGTTCTTTAAATAACCTGGCTCTTCATTTTTCCTTTAATACCTGCTACAGTCATTTGGAATGAAAGGTCTAGTTTGAAATATCCACAGGAAGTGGCAATAAAAAAAATTAAGTGAAGGGAGGGGAAGGAGGATGGGGGTAGGAAGGACAGTAGAGGGAAACAGACATTATTACCTCATGTACGTGTATGACTGCATGACTGATGTGATCCTACAATATGTATAATCAGAAAAATGAGAGATTATACTCCATTGATGCACGATCTATCAAAATGTATAAATGCATTCTTCTGTCATGTACAACTAATTCGAACAAATAAAAAAAATTTTAAAAAAAGATAAACAAATCTGATCACATCTGCATAGCCTCGTCGAGTCTGTGTAGCCTCCTCCAATTAGTCCTGTATTTTCTCCATTTTATCTCACCACTCATTTCAGTTTTCTTCACTGCTAATGGTATTAGTGACAAATATTTGTAGAGTGTCTTTGACTCTAAGAATAGACATTTAACCACCTCCCAGGGAGACTGAAGAGTAGGTGTAATTTGTCCCAGTTTATAAACATGAGTGGATTACTTAAGTCACTGGCTCAAGGTCACGTAGCCAGGAATACTTAGGAAGCACCTAAGCCTCCACATGTATATCCCAGCTCTTTCCTTTGCCTTCCACTTTAACAAATAGCACGGTAGATTAACTATCCGTCTTTTTATCACCTTCTGTATGAAATCCACAAGCTCTGGGATCATTTGGTACCAATTAGCAGTGGCTAGATGGAATGCTATTTGGGAAAGCTCATGATGTCATCAGTGCCATGGTGGATGGGTTGGTAATATCTTCCATGTGAGTGGAAAGGGAAAAGCTAATACACCCACTGTATACTTCCCAACCTTGCCAGTCCCAGTAGTCTTACTCTTCATTTTGACAATTATTTTCATTTGTACCTGTCTGTGTCAATCCAATCCCATGATTATTTCCTGAGTCTTAGTTCTCAGGATTGATCCATGTCTAAACTCCCATTTTCCAGCTTCGACCTACAACCTCTTCTTCTAACTCCCTCAGTTCTTCTTCTCACACCCATATTATTTAACTTAAAGATCCCCAACTCCTTGACCCCTTTCTTTCTTACCTGACTCCATTATCCATTACTTCAATTATTCTTTTAAGATGCAAATTTTTTTCTTTTGTCTTTTTATTGCATTTTATTTGAATATTTCCTATAGTCACTTAATCCAGTCTACTTTTCCCCCAGATATTTATTGGTGCATTATAGCTCTACCTAATGATGGGATTTGTTGTTGCACATTTGTACATGCACAAAATATAACAATATAATTTGGCCAATATCATTCCCTAGCACTTCCCCATCCCCTCCCCACCTCCCATCCATTGGTCCCTTTCCTCTACTGATTTTCATGAGATCCTTGCTTCTTCACCTTTCTTTTCCTTTCCCCTAACTTCTACATATGAGAGAAAACATAACTCTTGATCTGAGTTTGCTGTATTTTGCTTAACATAATGGTCTCAAGTTCCCTTGTTTTTCTGCAAAGTATATAATTTCATTCTTAATGGCTAAATGAAACTCCATTGTGTATATATGCCACATTTTCTCTATCCATTCATCTTTTGATGGCCATCTAGGCAGGTTCCATAGATTGGCTATTATGAAGTGTGCTACTATAAACATGGTGTTTATGTCAGCTATTTTGCTGCTTTGACTAAATAACTTGACCAGCACAACTATAGAGGAGGAAAGGTTTATTTGAGGGCTCACGGTTTTAGTGGTCTTAGTCCATAGAAGGCCAGCTCCATTCCTCGGGTTTGAGGTGAGGCAGAACATCATGGTGGAAGAGCATGACAGAGAGAAGCCGCTTGCATTATCAGGAAACAGAGAGACAGTCTCCACTCTCCAGATACAAAATAAATACCTCAAAGCCATGCCCCAATTCCAATCTCCTCCAGCTACACCCTACCCCTTCAATTAATCTCCTTATGGAATTAATCCCTTAGGGGAATAATTCACTGATTGGGTTAAGACTCTTATAACCCAATCATTTCTCCTCTGTTTCTTCCTGCATTGTCTCACATGTGAGCTTTTGGGGGACACCTCACATCCACATCCAAACCATAACACATGGATATGCACGTATCACTGAAGTCAGATGACTTTAATTCTTTAGAATAAATACTAAGGACCAGTATAGCTGAGTTCTGTGGTGGTTCCATGCCTACTCTTTTGAGGAACCTCCAAACTGATTTCCATAGTGGTTATACTAATTTATAATCCCACCAACAGTGTAAAAATGTTCTTTTCTCTCCACATCCTCTTCATCACTTATTATTGTTTGTACTCTTGATGACTAGAATTCTGACTGGTGTCAAATGAGATCTCTGTGTAGCTTTGATTTGCATTCTTCTAATTGCTAATGATGTTGAACATTGTTCCATGTATGTGTTGTCATTTGTATTTCTTCTTTTGAAAAGTGTTTGCTTAATTCATTTGCACATTTATTATTTGGGTTATTTGTTTTTTTCCAACCTGTATACTTTGAAGTCTGAGCCCTGCTGTTATCCTAATATAAATCTTTGAACCACTGAAAACTTTTGGTGTTCAGTTTCACCTGTTCTGTGGTCCTTTTCAAATTTTTATTCATCAATGTTCAGTGGTCTGTCATGGCGCACATCATTGTGTGAAGGATTCTCCCAGAGTTACACAATGCAGCTATACTATTGGTCAGCAGCCCCTCTCATTCCCCTCATTGGTTGTTTCAAATCTTCAGAACTAGCTCCAAATTACCCAAAGAACATACCAATTCCCCAGCCCCATTAAAAATATGACTCCATAATCTATCAATTTGAAATCATTATATAAGGTAGATTTTAATCTCTCAGTCCTCAATCTAAACAATTGTCTACATTCACCTCCATTCTTATCTTCTTGCATTCTCACCTCTTAACATGGGCCATCTCTTCCACAGCTGTTCCATCTTCCTATACAAGCTCTAGATACTCACTTTTCTCTGAGATCCTACCACATGAATCAATTCTTGCCTTTCCTAAATCTTACAGCACTTTCTCATGACTCCTTCCCCTCAACTTATAAATATACTCAAGTTTCTCAGCCTTAAATGAAGAACAGGACACACCTTTGTGTAACAGATACCATGAGCATGCTACCCACACATCCCTTCCACATTGGGGTATATCAATAAGAAGTGTGACTTCACACTGCTATTTGCATCTTTGTGTCTAAAGTTTCCTCTGGCCACCAGAGTCAATTCTGCCTCCATTCTGCAGGTTGACATGATTCATGGGATGAATGAATTTTCCCTACTGCCAGAGTAAACTTCCATTAATGATTAAGTGTAACCAGTATATAAATACCCCAGCTCTTTCACCAGTCAGGTGTGATAAACTCTAAGGTATATGTTCTGTACTATCACCAAGAGTTCCTCAATTAGCCTTAGCTACAGTTGCCCAAAATAGTACATTTTATTTTTAATGCTTTCCTTCCCTGTCTCATTTTGGTTTTTCTCCAGAAGTATTTCCTGGGAATCCCTCCAAAGTAAACTACTTGCCCTTGAAACCATGTTCCAAAGTCAGCTTCTGGGAAAACCCAAAACCAACACAACCTTGTTTGACCATCTGATCACACACATCTGCTTATCACATGCCCTTTCACTCCTTCTCCACTGTTAAGGTTCTTGAAGAATAATCATATTATGAAGAAATAGCAGTTACTACTGGTGCAAAAATCCAAAATGGTTTAAGTAATTCAAGGGTTTTCCTGTTGCCATGGAATGATAAATTGGAAGTTATGAATCTCTAAGCTGATATGACAGTTGTACAATATCATCAGGGACCCTGGAAACTTATGTCTTTCCACTCAACTATTCTTGGCATGTCTCAGAAACCTCATGGCCAAAATGGATAACCACCCCCCCTTCACCAGTACCACCTCCAGGTTTAAAGAAGGAAAATAGTGATGGGTGGACATGAGGCAAAAGATTCAAGCCATCCAGTTCAGCCCTTTCATCAAGAATCTTTCCCAAGACTACTCTCCTTCTTATATCTTATTGGCCAGAACTCAGATAACCACTAATCTTAAGAAAGATTTAAAAAAATAAAATTTTTGTTTTTAAATCTAAGTTTTCTGTTTACTCTAACCATATTAGGGTTCTCTTACAAAAAGGAAAAATGGATGTGAAACAGAGTAGACAAACACCCACCTCCACTGCAACAGTGTATAATTTCCTAACTTCTGTCACCTGGTTTCTACCACTCAATGAAAAAATGCTCTAAGTGAACAATTACTGCCTACTTCCTGTTCACAAAAGACAATGTTCAGTTAATTTCTTATTGACTTTCTGATTTCTCAGAAATCAGAAATCTTTCTTTATTTTATTTAGCACATTGGTACACATTTCTCTGCATTAAAAAATCCTTATGGGGCCACGGGGGTGTTATAGTTCAGTGGTAGAATGCTTGCCTAGTTAGTATGTGAGAGACTCTGGGTTCAATCTCCAGTACTATAAGAACAAAACAAAACAAAAAACCCTTATTGAGCTTTCCAAAGTAGAATAGATTCATGCTAAAGCTAGTTAGAAAGAAATGGAAAACAAAGATAAAATGATGGAAAAGATAATGTCATCACTCTTCCCAGATTCCCTTGAATTCCTTTATAGTGTTTATTTCCTTATTGTTTTAATGATGGGACATTGATGTGCCTTCACTTCTAACAGTCCTGTTTGTGAAGAGCCTCTCAATCAAATGGAGTCCTCTTTTCCTGAACAGAGAGCTGGAGGTACTGGGACAACTTGCCTCCCTGCTGGGTACGGAAGTATGAAAGCCCCAGCTCCCTTGCTCAGTGACAACTGTGGTGCAGGTGTGTTTATAACCCAGAGCTGCCCAGGAGGCAAAATAAAGCTCCCTTCTGCAGGACTTTGCCTCAGATCCCCACTCTACTTCCCTGTCCTGCTTCTCACCCCATTATTCCTCTGCACAGAAAATAGTTCCTCAATAAATCACTTGCACACTTCTGGGGAATCAATTTTAAGAATATAAGGCAATAAATATTTGTTAGACTGAAGAAACTGAACTAAATCAAACAAGCCTTTCAAGATGTGTTGCTGCATTAAGATCGCTTTTGAAGTTTTTATATCACCTTTCTAAAAATTAGAATGTTGGTTTTGGAAAGCAATATTTTGCTACAGCTCATAAAGTCTAAGAAATCCAATTGCAATCATTTGCTTAAATGTATAGTTTTTCTAACATTTATCCATAAACCATAGATGAAATCACATCAATAGTTTTAATACAATATTGTCCAAGCAGTTTGGAATTGTGTTTTGTACTAGCATTTCTTAATTTTATCATTTCACAAGAATTATTCATTGAAGTTATAGAAATTTAACGAGCATTTTCTGAGATATCTCTCTGGAAACATGGGAATATACAGTCATATTGCCTTTCTAGAAGCCCATCCTTTCTTTTCTAAGGAAGAAAAATAACAAATGGTACTAAATTTTCCAGTATCTCTTTTCTCCCTTGTGACTGTGAACGTTATCAATACATTGCCCCTTACCAAATGTATCCCTCTGCCCACTCTGTGACAAGGGAGGTGAGTCTTATAAATATTTCTCCTTTGACTGCCAATGCCATGTTAAACCTTGTCAGTAGAGGACACTGGACAACATCAGGAGTGGAAGGGTATTTGTCTTCCTGGCTCTTCTTGTGGAGCTACTTGTCTTTCTGTGAGTGGAGGTATTTGGAGGCAGGGGAGGGGGGAGTATCCCTGCCATGTTTTAAATATTTACTCCCTCTAATCTCATGTTGATACTTAATTGACAGTGCTGGGAGGTGGGAATTTTAGGAGGTATTTAGGTGAGGGATCTCCACCCTCACAAATGCGTTAGTGCTGTCAGGTTGGGAGCAGGTTCCTCTCTCATATGCATGCTCTCCTGCCCCTCTACCTCTTGCCATGAGATGACACAGCAAGAAGGCTCTTGTAAGATGCCATCACCTTGATCTTAAACTTCTCAGCCTCCAGATGATGAGAAATACGTGTTCTTTCTTTACAAATTAACCTGTCGGTGATATGCTGTTATAGCAGCAGAAAGCTCACTGAGATGGTCCCACAGCCAATAGCAAAAAATCACCTGCTTGTGCTGAAGTGTTGCTAACCTCCTGAGGCCAGTTGATATGTATCCCTGGCACCTGGAACATTTTCTGGTGATTTCCTGATGGTACCCTTCCTGGTGAATCAAGGGTACCTGCCATTCCCTCAGACAACTTTCAGGAAATTTCACAGAAATCCGTCTGATCCCTGACTGGCTTTCCAGGGATTCTGTAGCCTCTTATTCTCCTTGGTGGTGCCTGGTGAATTTATCTGACCTTCCAGGAGGTGGTTCTCTGCTCACTAGCCCAGGCTTATCCTGCTGACTTTGAATTGCTTAGCCACAACACTGATTTTCTCTGCAGATTCACAGACTTCAACCATGTACTCGCCAACAAGACCTGCATCCCACCATAGGAAGTTCTCTGTGTCCCAAGTCCCAAGTTAGTTCCCTCCCTGGGTACCCTTCCTCAGACCTGGATTATCCCTATGAATTCTTTCTACCTCATTTCAGCCAGTTCTCTGTTAAGTCTTTCCCCTGTTAATAATTTTTCATATTAGACTTGTTCTGTCTCCTGGTAGGACCCTTAACTAGTACAGTGACTAAAATATCTAAATCATAAAAATTGCCCATTCTCTGGGAGAAAATCTTTGCTAGCTTCTCTTCTGACAGATGATTACTATCTAGAACATATGAAGAACTCAAAAAAACTTAACCCCAAAAAACAAACAGCCTAAATAATAAATGGGCAAATAAATTAAACAGCCATTTCTCAAAAGAAAAAATACAAATAACCAACAAATACATGAAAAATGTTTGACATCTTTAGCAATTAGGTAAATGCAAATCAAAACTACAATGAGGTTTCATCTCATTCTAGTCAGAATGGCAACCATCAAGAAAGTAAATAATAACAAATGATAGAGGGATGTGGGGAAAAGGAACACCTTTACACTGTCAGTGGGAATGTCAATTACTACATCCACTATGTCAATTACTACATCCATTATGTTAAGCAAAATAAGCCAAATTCAGAAGGTCAAGGGTCATGTGTTTTTTCTCATATGTGAAAACTAGAAAAGAGAGGTGAATGTGATCTCATGAAAATTGAAGGGAGATCAGTAGAGAAAAGGGACCAGGGAAAGAATAAGGGGAGGGAGGCGAAAGTGCTGGGGAGAGATATTGGCCGAGTTACATTGTTATATTGTGTGCATGTATAAATATGTGACATTAAATCCCATCATTATGTACAGCTGTAATGCACCAATTTAAAGTGTGTGGGGGGGAGGAGAATGGATAAACAAGCTATGGAATATTCATACAATGGAATACTACTCCACAATAAAAGAGAACTGATACACAACAACCATGCACAAGTGGTTGACCTCCCAAGGTCAGCATACACACACAAAAGACCTTAAATTCTGGAGCAAACCTGTGAAAGAATGGCACTTCACAATTGCTCTGAGCCTCCTCCTGCTTACAGGCTTTGCAGCACTGTATGCCTTATTTTTCTGCTCCCATTTAGGTCCCTCATCCTTAGAAATGGGTCTCAGCCTATCCCCCGGGATGCTGCTCCATTTTGGGTGCCACTTGTTCCTCCTCTGAAATGCAGCTCATCCCCTTTGCCACCTTAGCTGCTTTTGCCAATCTCCAGATCTGTTTCTGGTGTCCCCTGTTCCATAGTCCATTGCTGCCACCCCTGAGCTGCTTCCCCAGCCTTGAAGCAAATCTGGAAGGGGAATGTAAAGACTCAGTTCTGGAAGGAGCTTTAATCTATACCCAGGTTCCAGCAGGACAGCATCCTACAGAGGCAGCTCACATGCTGCTGCTCACAGGTCAGATGGCTGCAGGGCGTGGTGGCGCTTTCCTGAGATCCCAGAGGCTCAGGAAGCTGAGGCAGGAAGATTGCAAGTTCAAGGCAACCCCCAACAACATAGCAAGACCCTATGTCAAAATAAAAAATAAACTGACTGGGGATGTGGCTCAGAGGTTTAGTGCTTCTAGGTTCTTTTTCCCTTGCCAAAAAATGAAAAAAAAAAAAAAAAAAAAAAAAAAAAACAATAAAATCCTACAAGCTGCTGTAACTTCCAAGCAACTGTTATTCTCTCCCTTTTTCTTGTCTTCTCTCTTCCCATAAGGCACACCATCGACTCCAGTACCTGGCTGAATGCTGTTTACCTGCCATATTCAACTGTAGTATAAACTCCCTGCAAAGCTCAAGGACATGGTCCACCATGACCCTGCAACGCTGGACTATAATGGTTGATTCTCTGCATCTCCCCATGAGTATCAGAACATCTGCCGTGTGGGGACTGTGTTACATTAGCCTGTGCACCCTAGCACCAAGCCCTGAACTGCATGGAAGTCCCTTAATAAACATCTGGGGAGAGAGAATAGAAACTGAGAAGAGAAAAATGAAGGAAGGATTGGGGAAAGGAAGGAAATGTAATTTTTGTTTCTCTTTGGCAATTTTGTGGCATTTTGTCAACTAAATTAAACTTATCTGACATTTAGAGTATCTCCAAAAATAGTTTCAGGTGGCTCCTGGCTGAGCCCTGTTCCAGCCAATGACCTCACTCAGAAGCAAAAGGAATAACTCCGCCACCATGGCCATCACAACAGATATTACATCAAATAACAGCTAACAGCTAACATTTAGTGAGTTCCTGTTATGTGCCAGCCCCCATGCTAAGCATCTTCCATGCATTCTATCATCAATCACCACAATTACCTGAGGAGTGAACACTATCCTGTGTGGAGAGCAGTGACAGAGGATGGGAGAGCAGTGACTGAGATTGGGGGTCTCTGATGACATCATGGCTGTGGCATGCCTGGTGCCTGGGAATGTTTCTGTGCAAGGGCACAGAATGCTTAGCTGCTGTGGCAATCCCCTGCATGAGGAAGCTCTGTGCAAGAGTCCTATTCGCTCTGACCTTGATCTCTGGCACATAACTCCTCAGAAGGAAGGAATTCTTATGCTAGACAACTACAGTGTTTCACAAGCTCTGCTTCTCTGGTTCCTCCCTGCTTTACAGTAACTTTAAACAATGGACTTTCTGAGAGCTACACAAAGCTCCTAACATTGCACTTTGCAACTGTGGATTGCAACAGCTGAAAAGCTACATAGATGTCCTGGTTTCTGCAACTTTCCTGAATATAGAGAATAATGCTTGCATAGTCTTTAACCTGATAATGAAACATTATGTAAATAGAGATTGCTGGGGAAACTCTTTAGATCTGCATCTCCATCAGAGAACAGAGCTCCACTTGACCCCAGTTTAATTGTCAAAATCTGTGTTTGTGAATCTTTATTTTCTAATCCCTCTTTGCCCTTCATCAGAAACACAAGTTTGGCCATGCTAGTCCTGGAGTCCTGTTTCTATATAAGGAAACTGAAGCTTAGAGATGCAAAGGGACTTGCCAAGGTTAACCACAGTATTGGGATACTAAATCAGACTATTCCACACCAAGTCAAACTCATAACCCCCATGTCAGCTGCTTTCTTAAGGAAATTATTTATGTAGCTTTTCATGCCCGGGGCACACACAACAACAGAGTGGATCCTAAAGAGAAAGACCTAAGACTTTGATCAATAAAAGGCACTTTAAAGTAAAAAAAAAAAAAAAAAAAAAAATCCCGAATGAGTCAAAATATGATGACTTGTATTTATAGAAACAAAATGAAAGTCACTCCCAAAATGAAATCTGCCTACTTATTGGGTGGGGGTGAAAAAACGGGGAACAAGAGAAGTACAAATAGTTAATAGCATAATTTGCATAATCTCCCATAAATTAAAATAACAAATAATAAAATAACCATCAAACTCAATTGAGAGGCATCAAATAGACTATCATAAAATATTAAAAAAGTAAAGCTCTTGGGCAGATTAAATTCCCCAACAACCTGGAGAGATTTTTGTCTCAGGTCATAATGCATATTTTCCACTAAACAAGTCCCCCATATGCTAAGGGAGGAAAAAACATTAGGTGGAGAAGTCACTTGCAAAGGGAGGGCAATTGAATTCTGAACAGCAATGAAACAAGCTTCACAAGAGTTGGTTTCAAAATTAAATGGTTTGTATGATGTTCACTTCAACTCTCAGTGCATCAAAGTATAAAATGCTACTTTACATGCATTTCCACAGCCCATTTCTCTGTAATACCTCACTGCTTTGACAAGCATGTTATGTTAGAAGGAAATAACACACAAGGGGAGGTGGGATGCCTGGGGACAGCTCCTATGAGAGTCCCTGTGACGTGCTTAAGATTATTCAAAGATCAATGCAAAGAAATGTGTTTTGCATCTCTCTCTCTGAACCTTGTCTGGAATCTCTAGAAGTACAGAGGTGAGGTTGAGAATTTGAAACTTTGAATCCTCAACTTGAGATACCTTTTTTTTTTTTTTTTGGTTCTACACATTTTAAATTTCAAAATGGTTCACTTTCAAGTGACTCTTTCTTTCTCAGGGATTTTTCATTTGTTGGTGGGTAGGTCATTTACTTTGATGCAGGCAGAAGGCAGTAGGGAGGGCATCAGAAGGAGTATCTATCTCTAATCCCTTGTCCTCAGATAGTCATAGCATATGAGCAGTTGCATATAAAAGAGCCACTTTTCAAAAATGACCACAGTCCTTTATCCCTCCCCATGTGCATGCCCTTTGCACTGTGGTTTTGCAGCTTATCCCTGAAAAAGATAATTTGATTTCACCTCCCAGTGAGTCTTAAGTCTTGCTGACCAATGAAATGTGGTAGAGGTGACAATGAGAAGGTTATGAACATGAGCTGTCTTCCACTTTCTTCTTTGGCTCTTGCTTCAATCATGTGACTAAGTCCAAACTAACTTGTTGGAGGATAAGAGATGATGCGGATCAGACCAAATTAGCCCAGTTGTCTCCATCAAAGCCTTATCACTGTGAAAAAGCCCAGTAAATATAAGTAAACCCACCTACCTGACCTGTGGCTAATCACAGGTACATAAAGAAGTCCATCCAAAACCAAAACTTCCCAGCTAAGCCCCACCTAACTTGTTGATCCACTAAAATTATGAGCTAAGTAAAACATCATTTAAGCACCACTAGATGTAGTGGTTTTTGAATGCACAATAGCTAACTGATAAACCATTTCAGCGTCAATTCTGATATAGGAGTTCTATAAACCACCCCTCCCCAACATGAAGAACTGTGAGTCAGGCTATGTGAGAGTTGAGCTATGTGAGTTCGCGTTCTCTGGCTCTGGAGCTAAACTTGGATCTTCCACAACACAAAGGTCAAAATACTCTGTAAACCAGATAATGTCCAGATGCAAAACATGATATATAAACATGGTGGGAAACAGATTAATTTCAGCAGATCCCTTCCAAGCTGGTGGGGTGTGCATGAGAACAGAACTATGCTTGACTTGCAGAAGAAGCTCAGTAAATATTTGTTGAGTGAATAGGTGACCTGACAACTCATGAACAATTATGACTTGTCTTTGTGCACCAGCTGCTGAGTAGACAGGCAGCAGAAGCTTTCTTCCTATGGGGAATATCCTCAAATGGTCATGGAAAACATTGTTTTTAAAATTTAACAACTATAATATACAAAAGACAAAATACAATAGTCCTTTAAAGTATACAGACACTTCATATACTCATTACTATTTAAAAGTATATATAAAGTATATAATATATACTAAAATATTTAAGTATATTTAAATATATACTAAGATATATTAAAATACAATATGCACTTTAAAGTATTTTATATACTTCTTAAAATTAACAAATATATGAAGTATATTTGTACATGTATTCTTTATTTTACATAGTTTTTTTAAGTTTTAAAAGTATATATAGTATCTTAAAGGATATTATTATACATCAAAAATTTTAAGAAATAATATGTACTTTAAAGTATCATATGCAATTTTAAAATTTACAATCATCTATACAGTACCTGTATATTTTAAAGTATACACTGCATTTTAATATAGACTGTATATATTTTATGGCATATATTTTAAAGTACATATTATATATAAGGCATATATAAATATGTTTAATAAAAAATATACAGTTATGTTGTGTTAGTCAGATTTTCATCTTTGTGACCAATGCCTGACAAGAACAACTTAGATGAGGAAATGTTTACTTGGGCTCATGGTTTCAGAGGTTTAGTCCATGGTCGGTCAACTCCATTGCTCTAGGCCCTAGGTGAGGCAAAGCATCATGGTGGAAGGCATGGAGGAGGAAAGATTCTGAGCTCATGGCAGCCAGGAAACAGAGGGAGAGAAGGAGGAGCTAGAAGCACAAGATATAATTCCCAAGGGCACTCCCCCAGGGGCCTACTGCCTCCATTCAGACCCCTCTGCCTACAGTTCCTACCCAGTAGAGTAGTCCTTTCAAATTATTAATATATCAAATAAAATGATTAGGTCATAGTTCTCCTAATATAATAATTTCACCTCTGAAGATTCCTGCATATGAGCTTGTTTGGGGACACCATATATCCAAACTGTAACACATACACAATGTATGGTTCAGGTTTTCACAAAAGACAAGATGCCCTTAAAGATTGCTGGCATTACATGAAGACAGGCAACCAAGAATAACGTGGCTTGTGATGTGGTGTGATAGGAAGGACACAGCACCACATGTAGGAAATTCTTGCCAAAACGTACACTTGAATCAGGTCAGACCTCTAGACGTAACTACTGTGTAGGGGAAACATAAGAGAACAGAGAAGCATGTTAAATAATACCCACAAGATGTGAAAAATCCAGAATGTAAGAAATTCTAAGGCAAATTGGCCTGATTTCTTGCAAAGGAAAAACAAGAAGGGGAATGGAGACATGTCTTCAGAGATGAAAAAGACACACAGGCCAAATCTGATATAACTGATATCACAAGGTATCGGTGACAAGTTCTACTTCCTCAAATGTTGAAGTTTGAACATTAGAGAAGAAGCCAAGGCGAGCGTAGAAAGCAAGTTTTATTTAAAAAATAGTAACACAGACTTCTCCCGGGAGGGAGAAGGGGGCCATAGCTGGTGTCCTGGTATCCCAGGAAGTGAGAGTGTCCTGTCCCTTTTATACATTTTAGACTTTCTTTGCTCTCCTGCCCTCTTCCCCCTTATCTTTCTCCTTCCTGCATATGTGACTAGGACCAGGAGATGCCAGTCGGATGGCCAAAAGGTGAGAAGCAGGTGGGTTGGAAGAGCCAAGGTAGAGTGATCTGGGCCAAAAGGGAATGGCAGCCCAGGAAGCAGTGATTAGAAGCTCCCTGTCTGCTCAGTGGGTACTTCCTAACAGCTTCTGGGAGGGGCAGTATAGGCAGATAATCTTGGTAATCAATGGGCTCTGGAGGCATTATATTCCAATCTCCCAGGAACAGTCTCCAACTTCCTGGACCCAAACCAGTCCTCCTTTTCAGGATCCAGTTCAACCTGATTACCTATCTACACTGACAGCCTGTCTTTAATTCTTGCTTCATAAGAACCTTGTTGGAAATCTGATTGAAAAAAAAAAAACTATATAAAAAGAAAGTGCCAGTTGCAGTAGCACATGCCTGTAATCCCAGCAACTCAGGAGGCGGAGGTGGGAGAATTGCAAGTTCAAAGCCAGACTGGGTAATTTAGGGAAGCCCTAAGCAACTTAGCAGGACCCTGTCCCTGTCTCAGAACAAAAAAAATAAAAAGGGCTGGGAATGTGGCTCAGTGATAAAGTGTCCCTTGGTTTGATTGCCAGTACCAAAACAGACAAACAAACAGAAATTTTGTGAGACAATCCAGAAATTTTTTTTTTTTTTTTTTTTTTTTTTTTCCGGTACTGGGGATCGAACTCAGGGCCTTGTGCTTGCAAGGCAAGCTCTCTACCAGCTGAGCTATCTCCCCAGCCCAATCCAGAAAATTTTACTACTAACTAGTAAATATGATGATATTGAGGAGTTTTCATTTTTAAATTATAAGATGATATTTTGGTTCTTTTTTTTTTTAGTGTTTCCAGAGACACATACTAGAATATTTACAATGAAATGCTCTGATTGTTCCAGTATCATTGAAAGCAATTCAGTGGTGGCTGGGGAGGAGCAAATGCGACTCAGATCAAACAGGTCAGCCAGAGGAATGAATTTTGAAGCTGGTTGATGCAATGTGGGGTTAGTCTAGGAGTTTCTCCATATTCTACTTTGAAAGTTTCTAAATTTAAAGTTGTAAATAAATAGATAAGGAATGAAAGAAAGAAAGACAGGAGGGAGAGAAGAAAGAACAGAGGGGAAAGAGAGGGAGAAAGAAGAGAGAGAAGGAAGGAAGGAAAGAAGAGAGGGAGAGAAAAGGGAGAGAGAGGCTTAGAAAGGGCCATCTCTAATTCAAGTCCACTACAAATAAAAGTAGATTCAGAAAACTGACTTGTGATTTCAATATTAAGACGAGAGATGTTCTAGGAAATTTATTATTGAAGTAATGAAAGTTAAACTGAAAAATAAAAAAGAAGGAAAGAGAAAGGAATAAAGAAGCTCAAATCACCAAGTCTGTCTCAGGACAGATTGCTCAAGACTTTCTCCTTTTTATTATGTCTTTCTGACAGGTGTGTTGGAGAGATCCTGTAGATATAAGGCCTCAGGATTCTGCAGAGCATTTATCAAAGTCTCTCATGATCTTTATAAAGAAGGAAGAAGTGGTGGCTCACATGACAGCACAGCAAGGTAGATTTATGACAGGTTGAACATCCATCCCCTAGAAGAATAGATTAGAAGCCAACATCAGGCCAGAGGCAGCTCTTTTGTGGAAGGCCGATGGACTCTTGTTCAACATGTTGAAGCTTTTTATCAATGACAGATGAAAATATACATGATGTGTTGGTCAAATTGACAGAGGACAGAAGTCCAAAGGACTCTCTTAGAATATTTTTGATGACAGAATTATCACCTAAAAATATATCAACATGCTACAACTAACAGCCAGGGTTAGACTAAAATTTACTAGTGTTTATTATCTAACAGTCAACCAAGAAAGTCAAAATGAGAAAAAGACAAGAGCATGTGAGGAAAAGGTTTGCACACAGCACAGGTGCAGTCAGAGCATAAACTGACTGTGCAGCTAGGTCTCTTCCCTCTGAATTTTACCATCATCCTATTCTTGTTGGGGAAACACAGACTCAAGATTTTCTCTCACTGAAAATTCCACTATGTCAGGAATGTCAGTGGCTGCCAAAGCTAATTGGATCTGCTAACTTGATTTCAGGGTACATTAAAACAATCCTTTTTCCAGAAGAGAAGAGGGAATGAAAACAGTCACCACATCTACCATTTATTCAGCAATAACTCCTGTGAGGCATTGCGCCAGGTATTTCCCATACATTGCCTCATTTAATAGCCACATCATCCCGTCCTTAGGGGTGTTAATAATCTCATTTCCTGGATGAGGAATCTGGGGTCTAGAGTGGCTGAATGACTTGGCTGAGGTTGCAGAGCTAGTAAACACTGGAGCTGGAAATCAGAAGGAACCCCATGGTGGTACTGTAGCTTAGGAATGCAGCCCTGTCCAAGGAAAAATCAAGAGCACAGTTTGGTTTTGGATGTTTTGCTTGGAGAGAGCTCAAGAAAAACTTACACTGTTTTCAGAAGACAGTGTCATGGTCAGATCAAGTGAGAGGACAGCACATGATATATGGTCCAATAAATGGAATGACAGACTAGGCACCTTGGTCTGTCACAGTAGGTGTTCAGTAAACATTTGTTAAAAGACTGGCTTTAGTTTCAAAAATGTTACCTGGTATCTGCCATTTCTGTTACCAATTGCTACATCATGAAACCACCCCCAATGCTGGCTTTCAATAGTCTCAGTCACTCATTATTGTTAACTCTCAGAGTTTTGGTAATTGACTGGGCTTGGTCAAGTGATTCTCACTCAGTCTCTCAAGTTTTTACAGCCCAATGGTGGTGGGAGCTGGTGTGAGAGAAGAGAAATATCTTCTCCTTACCCAGCTTAGACTCATGGCTGAGACCCCTACAGCAAACAACAAATCTATTTAATACAGGAGCCTTCAGAAATGAAGACCCAGGGACACAGAGAATCCAGGGTATTTCTATGCTGAGTTTGATGAAGGGGTAGGTAGCTGTGAAGGAATAAGATGGAGAGAGGGTATGCACTGATGGTAGAAAACTTGGCAGAACTTGGGCCTGTTTGTTCTGATTCTTCTCTGGGTTGCTGTGTCTTCAGAGCTAAGATCTTCCTCTCCTCTATATACAGGGAGGGCACCTCTCCAATGAAGGTCTTATGAGATGCTTCAGGGGAGAAGAGCAAGTCAGAGTGAGGGTGACCTTCCTGCTTCTGCTCTTTTCTGAAATACCAGAGTGCCACAGTGGGTCTTGCACCCACCACTGGAATAAATTTGAAGCTTCTTATTCACTTGTCTGATGCCTGAACTGGAAAAACAAGACAGCTGGGGCTCCTCAGGCATCTCCCTCTGTGTCTAGGGGGTTTCTGGCTATGCCTGTCCGGCATGGTGGTGACAGGGTTGCTGGACTCCTGTGGAAGCTCAAAGCTCAAAGGCATCTGTACCAAGAAAGCGAGCCCAGTGGGAGTCGTGTTGCCTTTTCTAACCTACCTAGTAAGCTGCACAGTGTCACTTCCACGTGCTTTCAATCAAGTTAATCACAAAGGCTGGCCTACTTTCTAGGGGTAGGGACAGAGACTCCACCTCTTGATGAGGAAGGGCGGAGAAGGTTTCAGGATCAGAAGCTGTTCTGCAGCTATTTTTGTAAAATATAGTCTGCCATCTGCCTACAAAACTTGGGGTGGAGACAGGGACCAGAGTTTTCCTATGTGGGCAGAGAAGGTGGAGCCAGTCCAATTTATGCAAACTAACATGAAGTCAGATTTGAGCTCAATTAAAAAAGGATGTTTTAAAGATGTTGTATTCTCTTGAGGTGGAATGAATTCTCTACACTGAAATGTTGGCATGAACTGTAGAATGCTTGTAGTGGCTGATCCCTCCCCGCAGGTGTAACTAGGACCAGTTCACTAGGGACCCAGCTAAGGGTCAGTGGCTGCAGCAGAAAATATTCGTGAGAGCCAGAAAGATTAGAGGTTAAAATTGAAAAATTGGAAAAAAAATTGTTTTAAAGCATGAGGTCTAGGCTGCCAGGAGCAGGGTTATTATTAGGTTTAGTGAAGGGAGTAGAACTGGAAATAGATGTTCAATTTGGGGGCTTCAACAAGAGTTTTAAACCAGAGAGGATAAACTATGCCTTAGTAAAGTAGAACTAACTGAAGGGTTTTAGGGAGAGGGTGAAGGACAGGAGGGGTGTCAGTGAGCAGGGAAAGCCCACCTCCTGGATTAGATAGACTTGGTAGTGTCCACTGGCAGGTATGGTAGGCTTGCTGGAGGGGAAGGAGGTTCTGGGGAAAAACATAAGCTTCCCAGAGCACCAACCAAACAGGAGGAACTTCACCCAAAAATTGGGGATGAAGGCGAACAGTGAGACAATCTCTGAAGCTGAGAATATCCCAGTCTCACAGGACCAGGAGTCATGTAGGAAATGATCCTCAGTCCCCAGGTGCCCCCTGCTCCCCTGGGTGTTACAGGAGCCATGGCACAGCAGACATTCTCTGCTCACTGGTAACTTATCAGCAGCCATCCTGCATGATAACCACGCAGGAAATCACAGGTCCAGTGCCTTGCACACAGCTCACTCCATGGCTCTAAGAACACTCAATTCAAAGATAAATTCCAGGTATGAGGAACAACCCAGCACCACAGAGACAGAGTGTGTCTTCTGCAGTCATGTCCAAAGGTCAGTGCTCAAACTGAGGTTCATACGTAGATGAAGAATCATAATCGTATTCTTTCTTGTTATCTTTCTCAATCATCTATCTTTATTCATCCATCCATCCATCCATTCATCCATCCATCCCTCCCTCCATCCATCTATATAGGCTTCTTGGAAAGTTATATGTCTTTAGACAAAGTAACACAGAAAAGAAATTAAAGTAAAATTGGTGATGGGAAAACACAGGTCAGAATGAATAAAAGAAACCCTATCCTGGATCTCTGAAAGGACAAGAGTACTGGTTGACTTTTCTGACACATCTATGAGTCAAATGAGCAGTTAGATTCATATAGGGGTAAAAAAAAGATGGATCATGATCTTTCAGCAACCCCAAATGACCATTTTGGCTAATAAGCCAGCAGCCCCATAACATACTCAGAGATACTTGCTATGCTAAATCCTCAGGTCTGGAAGGTCTGCCATAAGTAATTAGGCTCTGGTCCTTCCTCATACTGTATGGAGCAGCCATTATGCCAGACCTCTCATTTATAGAACATTCTAGGAGCAGATTCATTTATTTAAATCCACATTTAGGTACAACTCAGTAGATGGAGAATATGATTCATGGCCTCAACTTAAAAATCTCTGGAACAACACAACAGCTGGACAGGAACTGGTTATTCTTTATCCCTCTCTGTTCACGTTCCTGGGAAGAGGATGGTGCTATTATGAAAGAGGGTGAGGGAAACTGGATATAGTCCTAGATTGAAATAGTGGTTCAGAAAGAAAATGTAGACTGAGACCAAAAGGCCTGTGTCTGCTTGGAATTGTAAAGTTTTGCAGTGAGAGTTAGAGATGTTATAGAGGAACAATTACATATCTTCTGGTAATTTCTTACTATAATAGAGTGCTTCTCCAGTGTGTGTGTTTGTTCATACATACACATACATAATTTTATTTTTAAAAACTTTCCCTTTAGAATGATTGTTATGTCACTTTGCTACCCTTGCAGCACGACCTGGTGGGAAGGAAGAAACACCTTGGGTCAGGAATTCTACAATCTGGTCTTGGCTCTGTTCTAACTAGTTCAGGAACCTTCTCTCAAACCCCTTTATGTTCTTCTATTTTTATCCCACATTGTAGCAGAGTGTTGAGCATCAAATTGATGCTAAAGAAATGTTTGATGAATGAATAAATACACTTAAGCTCTAAAATTTCATGCTTCTCTGCCTAGTAATAAGAAAACATAGGGAACTCTTTTGAATAGGAAGCTGCTTTATCTATCAGAATATGGCTATATCCAAACACTGGGATTTATGTTAAGATAAATGCACAGTAATTTTGCTTAAAATACTTTCAAAAAAGCAATTAACTTAAGGGCACCAAAATGCCCCAGAGGTGTTCATTCATGTCATTTGTTTTAGGAAGATGAGCACTTCATTTTTATTCACTGGAGAGTTAAGACCTTGGGGACAGTTTTATAAATTGATCTTTCTTTTAAGTTCTTATATTCTTGCTTCTAAAGTGGGGGCCCATGGACCAGCAGCATTAGCATTAGTATCACCTGGAAGCTTATTAGAATTGTAGTTCAGTCCCCACCCACCATTGAGTTTGAACATGCATTTTAACAAGGGCCATAGGTAATTTGTGTGTGCACTAAAGTTTACAAAATGTTGAATGGATCAGCACAGCAGCCTGAGATCTTCAGTGAGAAGCATCATTTCTCTTTTCAGTTTATAATTCCTTTTAGCTTTGTCAAGGAACCTATCATGTTTAATACCCATTTGAATACTCAAGGAATAATGCTTCATAGGCAGAATTAATATTATTAAAATGGCCATACTATCAAGAACAATCTATCGTTTCCATGCAATCCCCAATCAAAATACCAATGACATTCCTTGCAGAACTAGAAAAAAAAATCAGTACCAAAATTCATATGGAAGAATATAAAGAAAAGCCAAAGCAATTCTGAGTAATGAGAGCAAGACTAAGGATGGAACCACTATATGACTCAGCTATACCACTCCTTGGTATTTATCTGAAAGAATCAAAGTCAGCATAGTATAGTAACACAGGCATGACCTAGTTTATTTCAGCATAATTCACAATAGCCAAATCATGAATCCAGCCTTGGTTTCCTCGGCAGATGAATAGATAAAGAAAATATGATGTATTACACAGCGAAGTTTTACTCAGCCACAAAGAGATAAATTGTCACTAGCAGTAATAGAACTGGAGAGCATCATGCTAAGTGAAATAAGTCAGACTCAGAAAGTCAAGAATTGTGTTTTCTCACACAGGTAGAAGCTAGAGAGAAAAATGGGTGGTGGTGGGCTGGGGAAAGGACTTCATGAAAATAGAAGGGAGACCAGGTAGGGTAGAGGAAGGTATCTAGGGGAGGAAGGAAAGAAGGGAAAAGGAAGGTACTAGGGAATGAAACTGACCAAATTACATTATGTCCATGCACAAATATATCTCAATGACTTTCACTATTATGAATAATTATAATGCACCAATTAAAAAAAAGAATAAATGCTTCATGAAACTTCAAGAAGGTTTGAGAGTGCAGCATGATAGTGCATACCTATAATCTCAGCAACTTGGCAGGCTGAGGCAGGAGTATCTCAAGTCCTAGGTCAGCCTTGGCTATTTAGCGAGATCCTGTCTCAAGATAAAAAATAAAAGATCTGAGAATGTAGGTAAGTGGCAGAGTACCCCTATGTTCAATTCCAAGCACTGCAAAAAAAGGAAAAAAGAAGCCTTGAGAAAACTTACTTAACGATTAGGTTGAACCACATAAAATCACTCCTGCTCTGTTTTCAACTATAAAAATTGCAATTGTACATATTTCATCATGATATCCACCATTAGTGAGTGCGTATGGCACCAGGCTTGGTGTCAAGTATTTCATCAAGTTTATTCTAATTCACAAAATACTCCATGGGGTGGATATTATTAAAATAGCCTGTTTCATAGTTAAGAAGCCAAGGACAGGAAAGTTATTTTCCCAAGCTCACCCAGTCAGTTACAAGGCTGCTCAGATCTTCATTCTGCTCTGGCCCCAAGGCCCAGTGTTTCTCAAATGTGAATCTCAGACTATTGCATTAGAACCACATGGGAAGTTGAAAATGCACATTTCTAGGTTCTATCCCAGAAATGCTGACTCTGAATTTCTGGTGTTAGGGCCTAGCATTTGAGTCTGTTTTATTTAAGGACACATCAAAGCCCACTTTTTGCATATTAATTTATTTCCAAGTAGATAACAGAAGGTCAGAGGCATAAAAATGTAACTCACCTCAGGGCAGAGTGACCATATGTCCAATTTCTCCTGGACAGAACTGATTCCTTCCTCCCTCCCTCCTTCCCTTCTTTCCTTCCTTCTTTCCCCTTTGGCCTTTCCTCCCTCTCTCTGTCATTCTCCCAAACACAAAGTTCACCAGAGAGTTTCTAGTTCCCAATCATAATTTGATACCTAAAGCTGTGTTGTTGTGTTTTCCTAGTAAAATACACTGGCTCTCCATATTTCCTGTTCTAGGATCACTGTGACATTTCAGCCCAAGCTTCACTATTACCCTCATACCACCCCCTGGAGACACCCCAGTTTTATAAGTGAAAAAGCTGTGCTTGTCTTTCCACCAAATTCATCCTTTCCTTCTATCAAAGTGAAAGCTCTTGACATAGATAAATGTGCTCCTACTAAATTATTTGTAGTAGCAAATGTCACTGTAATGAGATCAACCAAACACCATTGCCATGGGCCGCTGCCTGGGCCTCAGAGACACAGGCCAGAGGGAACTTTCGGTTGATAAAACTCATTGTAATGAGATGTGACCACTCTTCCTTTCTGAAAGGATCATAATGGATATTGATTCTTAGTTTGGGAGTTTGGCTCATTAAAATACCAAACAGAATTCTATGGGGAATGAGCTATATTGATTGGTTCATTTTGTTTTATGGATTTGTTTCCTATGTAACATGTAATTGTACTTTATAGTTGCTATAATATGCAAGAATTAAAGACCTAATTTGGCTAAACAAGAATTGGCTTATAAATTATGAAGCATTCTCTCCCATCAAATTTCTGGATAATTAAACAAAATTTTAGCAAATGTTATCTTTATAGATTGTTTTGTATTAGGATGGGAGATGGAAGTAGGGAAAGGAACAAAAAAAAAAAAAACAAAAAAAAAACTCCTGTTCCCTTTTTTCACTTTCTTAGCACTTAAGCCACTAGTAATGAGTTTGGGGATTTCAGACAAAGTGGTTACATTTTTGCTAAGGTCTATTAAAATGTCTTTTCTTTCACATTACTTTGCTTCTAAAATCTGAAAATGAGTTGCTGTCAGTGGTGCAGCGGACAGAGTGCAGGTTCTGAAATCATTCAGACTTAATTCAACTCTGTGTTTTGCCTTCTGTTTGAACTAAGGCAAGTTCCTAAATGGGATATACTGAGATTTTAGAAATTGTTTTTCCAACAAAAGTAGATTAAAAACTAATAACTCCTCCATCCCTTCTTATTTCAGCCTAGATTTTACTTCCCTGTGTTTTGATTCTGCACCTGGCCATATGGTGTGTTTTGGCCGATGGGAAGTCAGAAGACATGAGGCAAACAGCAGTTTGAACAATACTTGCCTGGATGAGATTGCTGTGTTCCTCCTCAGCAAAAAGAGGCACATGCCTGGATTAGCCACCTGGTCACAGAAGGAAAAAAAATAAAAATAACCAGAGCAGAACCACTCTGGGCCAACCTCACCCTGGATCAGCTGATTCATGGTCAATTTGTGTGCGTGAGAACTGCATCAGTGGTTAGCACAGTGTAGCCCTGGAGTGTATCCCAGGTAAGCCACATGACCTCTCAAGCTTCTTTTACCCATTGCCTTCTCCCATTGCTCCACAACCCTTGGAGATGAAGAAACAAACAGTCAAGAATAAAGAGATCAGTTGATATACTAAATGGGTAGGTATACATCCAGTGGCAAAACAGTCCTTTCTGTTTGCAAGAGTTAAGTTTATTGAGGCAGAAATTTATAGCTTCCAAGAAGCAATTGCCTAGAAGTGTAAGAGCATAGTTATTCCATTATGGCATGTGTACCAGGGACTTATGCTAGCAAAATAGGAAAACCCACAAGAAGGTAATAGATCCAAAGAGAAGGAATCTGAGGGAAGGTTGGTACAACTTAGATGCAAGAGACTTTTAGAAAGGCCAAGCTGAGTGCAATAACAGAAAGATGAGGAGAAAGCCTAAATAATTGATTTGTGCTTTCTGTTTCATTTGTTCAAGCCCAGGAGAACTGCAGCTCTTGAGGTATGCAGAGTGGCCCTTACCTGGTGGATTCATAGTGATTGAGGGAGTTATCAAGGTAGAAGGCCTTAGGAAAGACTCATCAAAACTATGTGCTTTTAGTGATGGGTGGTGAAAGTAGGCAATTGGGGTGTTCTCTAGCTGGGGACTCCTTGTACCCGAGTGACAGAAAGCGCTTGGGAAGCTGGAGGGTAGAACAGACCTGGGAATTTGGGAAAGAAATATACAGAGTCAAGGACGAATATGAGAGGCTGGGACTGAGCAACGAGAACACAGCTGAGACCCACAGATGGGTCTTTTCTGGATTGAAAAATGTTAGCCATGAAATCCCTGGTTCCCCGACTTCTTTGCCCAAATCTGAGGAAGGAGGAGCACAGAGCAATCTTCACAACTGGGAATGGCACCAAAGTCTTCTGGGTAATGAATCACAAGTACATAGGAGACCTTAGGAGACTGAGGGTCAACACATGAGAAGGATTCAGTATTGACAAAGGTGTCCTTCCAGGAAGCAATATCCACGGTACCTCTATAGCCAGTTTACAACACATGTTCAAACACTGCACCATGTATACATGCATCAAAATGTTAGGCTATTCCATTAATATGTACAATTTGGATGCTGTATGTATCAGTTAAAATAAATTTAATTTACAAAAAAGTTAACATGATTGTTTTAAGACAAAAATGTATGATATCCTTATAAAGATGAAGAAATTGGGAAAGACAATGTTAAGTGAGGATAGAAAATGATGGATGAGTGAAAAGGGACTTAGCAGAAAGATAGTTAAGAATGCTAAAGATCAACAAAGAAGAGTACCAGCCACCATATGCAAAGAGATTCTTGGAAACACATAGAAATCAGAGCCACTAGGTGAAGGATGCAGTAGAAAGCAAAAGTTTTGTTATAAAGTAGATCTCCCCTCTCATGCACACACCACTAAATGAGAACCATTCTACCCAAGAAAGAGATGGAATATTTTTCTCTGAAGATATTGAAGAGAGTGGCTCTAGCTTCTATATGGTGAGCACTATATTGAAGACAGAGGATTAAGGAAACATCTGCAGAATTAACAGAGACTCCTATCCTCCTCCACTTGCTACAGTGTACTAGCCTATAGGATTGTAACAAGGAGGTGACTGGAAATAATTTTCTTTAGGAATAATTAGTCCAAGAGAAAGATTCATACATTTCCATATGGCAAAGGCCAGATTGTTCCTTGACTCAGCTTCCATGAAACACAGTTGTTTGATAAAATCCACCCACATATCAATCAATCAACATTTTAGCACTGCATATAAATTATGATTAGCTTTCCAAGGATCCCTGATATTTGTGAAAAGGTTTTGACATCAAGAATTGAGACTGGATTGGTTACATGTAACCACTGATGAAAAATAAAAATGGCTCAAATGAAAGAAAAGTTTATATTATTTTTTATGTAAAAAAAAGTCCAAAGTGAACATTCTAGAATGGTTATGATTGCTAACAGGGACTTAGGCTCCTTCTATGAAGATAACAAACTACTATCAATCTAGAGCCTAGTTAGCATTCAACCTCAAGTAACCTCATGGTCCAAAATGACTACTTGAGCTCCAACCATCATATTCAGTTGAAACAGTAGGAAGAAAAATAGAAAGGCAAGAGTTAGACATAGTTGAATCAGCTCCCATTAGACAGTTTCCTTAGTTTTGCAAGAATATAAAACAATTCTGCTTACATTTAACTGACTAGAGCATTCCAAGTGAATATATCCCAATGTAAGAGAGTCTGGAAAATGTTGTCTTCCAGGAGAGTTACTATCTATCCTTAATGAAATTGTTGTATGGAAGAAGGAGAAAATGGACTTTTGATAGACAATGAGTAATCTCAGATACATACAGAAAAGGAATAAAACAATCTGAAAGAAATAATGTTATGTTAGCTAGCTTTTTGTCTGGTGCCCAAAAGATCTAACAAGGGCAATTTAGAGAAGAAAAGTTTATTTTGACCCATGGTTTCAGAGGTTCAGACCTTGGTCATACAATTTCATAGGCCTGATGTGAGGCAGAACATCATGGAGGAAGGGCATGGTGGAAGAAATGACCACCGGGAAACAGAAAGCTCCATTCACTCACCAAGGACAAAATATACACCCCAAAGGCACACTCCAGTGACCTACTTCCTCCTATCACCCGCTACCTTCTGCCTAGAGTTATCACCCATATCAGTGGATTAAATCTTTTCGCTTTAAGAACTACTGTGCCTATTGTTATGATGAAATAAAAAGTTACTCATCTATGTGGATGTAAGCAAAACAAAGCAATTCTATAATGACAACTCTGGCAGTACTTGAAAAGATCGGGGGAGGGGGGGTAAAAGAGAAAAGGTAAGCATGAACCCTCTATCAGCAAGGCCTCTGCATTCTTATTCTCAGACCCCACATGCATTTCTACGTGGAAGAGCTTTCGCAAAGCTGGGAATCCACAAGAAGAAGTTCACATTAACCCAAAGGTAAAGCTGCTTCACTATCAGGTGAACACCTGCCACCAAGCCATTCTCCTGTGACCCTAAAACTGGGCTAGTTATAAAATAAAGAAATTCTCTAGGAAGGTGAAAGCTGAGAACATTATAATAGCTTTAATTTCATGAAACCTGCAGAAAATAGTCATGGCATGATGAATCATCAGCATTGTAGAGGAAGAGCAGAGGAAGAAATGGGAGACAGCCCCTCCATCCTCTTAAATAGAAAAAGTATAACTGACAGAAATGTGATAAGATATGAAGAGATATATTTAATTAGCTTTATAAATTATGAAGCTAGGTCAGTATAAATATCCAAAATAAGAAATAACTAAAAAGAACAAATAAAAATAAAAATAAATAAATCAGGAGTTAAAAAAAAGAAATACTTGGTGATCCACTGATCATGTAACAATTTGGATCAATGTCAAAGAAACATTATGTGGAGTGAAAAAGGTCACATGTACAATAATAAACATTCATTTTGCCACAGTTCCTTAAACCTTACTTGTATAATTCATTTACTCCTATAATATATTCTCCATGTAATAGATTAAATAAATAATTCTAAAAGTTCACTCTTGCAATATTTCCAGAATTTAATATTTCTACCTGAAAACACCAGTATCAATGGAGAATACCATTAATAATTTTGAAAACTTACTATACAGTTGCTACTTTGTATACATTATTATACATAATACAGTGAGTAACATTGACTCATTGGCCTAAATTAATGATCAGAAAAGTAAGGCTCAGAGAAGTGAAACCTCTTGCCCAAGATCTAGACATGCACCTAGATCTACTTGGCTCCACAGTTCCCATTTTTTTGATGTTGCTGGGTTGTGTGTGGTGCCACTACTCTATTTTAAGAATACCCATGAGAGGAAACAAGATTATTTGGAGCTGTGTGCAGAACAAATGGAGGAAAGGTCATTCAAACTCTTATTCCAACAACTCCAAAGGAGATAGCAAAAAAGTGGCAGTACCTCATGATGCACAACTTGGTAACCTCCCCAGAGGGCACCTCAGAACCTACCTCAGCATGACTCTTCTCTCCACATTTTTCACCTTTCCAGATAATTATGTGCCCTGATGTTTTGAGACATTCCATTCTAGAAATTAACTTCATCCGTGATACAGAAACATTTGTCTTTCCTGGTGTGAAATTAAATGAGAAAACAACTAATTGATGACCAGGAAAGGACAAAAATGAACAGAACTAAAAAGTAATGGTACAAACTGCTGGGTGCTCTGAATGAATTATGCAGGCTATTCCTAACAAGTTGCACTAGGGTTTGGCTCATGCCAAAGAAAGTGAGAAGAAAGTTGGTGATTTATTTGAGAAATTGCTTGAATTTACTTGATCAATAGCTGAGGTTGCAGAAGTGCTGTGGCCGCCTCAGAATTGCTCCTCTTTCTAGAGGAAAATGAAATGACTAAAAGGAGAGAGAGAACCAATGCTGCGTTCTGATCACAAAAGAATGCCTCACTCTGATTGTGTAAGTAATCTCTTTAGGTTGGATAAATGGCAGAATACAGAATCTGCCCTCTTCCCAGCCAGTTTCATTTTTAAAAGCACTAAAATGAAGCCTCCAGAAGGCAGATAAGTGCTGCAGTAGACAGCTGCAAACAATTACTTCTTCAAAAACAAAACTGAAAAACAGACTAATTAATTTACAAAGTGCAGGGCATGCCAAGAGTGCAATAAAAATCCATCCCACTTAGCATCCACCCATGTTTCAGTAAAACAGAGCATTTGCAAGGTGCTGAATAATAATTTATAAGGTAAAACTATGATGCATAATTCTAAGATTCTCAAATATATTTCTCTAATAAGGACATTGAGCTAAAACCATTCCTAATGCAACACACTCCTTAATATCTAGTTGGGGAACATCTGCATAGACCATGTTATTAGGACTGTATCTATGAAAATCTTAATGAGCTAGGCAGCACAGGCGGTCTAGGATGCTGGTGCTCAAACCAGGAAGGAAGGAGGAGTACTGTGAGGAGATTATATTCTTGGTCTGTTTTGAAGACAGCACCAAGAAACATCTTCTGATGAGTTGATGTGCACTACAAGAAAGACAGAAGCACATAGGATGGCTCCAGGGATTTTCAACTTTGAGCAAATGGAAGATGACAAAAATGAGATGGAGAGACTGCATGGAGCAAACGTGTGGGGAGAGTAAGACTTTGTTTCCATCCGTTGAGTTTGAAATATCCACTGTACTTCTAAGCAGAGAACAATCGTAGAGATGAACATACAAAGAAGGAGCTGGCAGGAAAGACCTAATGGGAAAAGATCTAATATTTATTGTGTGGCTTCTTAACTAGGGAGTCTTACAACTAGTCCTTACAACTTAAGGACTTTCTATTTGTTTTCTGATTTAATTTCACAGAAATCTATATGGTAGATATCTTACCTCTGTTTTGTTTTGGCATTTCACAGATATATATATTAAGCATCAAGAATTTGAATCACTTAGTCCAGGGCATACATTTGGTAGAGGCAGAAGCCCAAATTCAGATCCAGACCACCTACTGCCAAACTGAATTACACTCTATTTTTACCAAACTGTGCTTCCTAAGGAAACTACCTTATGCATTAGTTTATCTTTGGAAAAGTGACTATTTCACCTACTTTTATTAATCAGAATATAGTTTTCACATTATAGAAACCCCAAATAACAGTGGCTTAAGTGAAACCATTGAAGTCATTTTCTGTCTTGGAACAGAAATGGGTGTCAGTTGTGCACAAAGCATCATCTTTGGACCCAGGCTCTTGCTGTCTTCTTGCTCCCTCATCTCTACAATATTTCTGGACTCTCCAAGGACTGAAATAGCTGACTGCCATGGCTGTGACCCAAGGATAAGATAGAGGAAGGGAGAAAGATGAGCCCAATCTGAAAATGCATGCTTCATTTCCATTCACATCCTGTTGGACCAAGTATCATATGCCACCCCTAGCTACAAGGCAGGGTGGGAATTATCTTCACTCTGAGCATCCAAATATCAAGATAAAAATTAAGGATTCTAATAGTGCAAGAAAAGGGAGGAACAGGAATCAGAGGCAAGCAATCATTGTCTCTTCTACTCTGTGCTGCAAGTTGGGATAAATCTTCTTAATGTCTTCAGGTGAATGTTCACGGAGCAAGTCTGCTTTATGTAAATTTGATTTTGAAAACATGATTAAAATTTCAATTGATGTGTGAATTTGGAAAAATGCCAATTACTTCATATTAAATGTAAGGAAACACAACATTTCAAAAGGTGTGGATGAAATGAATTGTGAACTGTGTCTAGGCTACTATTGTATGAAGCTGCCACCTTAGCTGTTGAACAAAAATACCTGTCATTCTTGTCCTGAATGTGTCTTGAATGACTTGAGTTTTGAATTATCAGATGCTTTCAGTAATGCATCTGTCACATAAACTATGACCACCCGATAATTCTAATTTCCCTTTCCATGATTCAATATCCAGACAGTTCTTTTATAGCAAAGCAGCTCTTGTCAAAATAGCTGCTGCTGCTCAAATCAAACTGCCAGTTTTAGGAAGATAGGGTCAAAGAAAATGAGCTCTCCTCCTCTATTCTATTATTAAGTAGAATAGCAATGAAAGCAATGACCAAGAGGAAAGAAAGAAAATTTAGAAATGTGAATCCCAAATTTACATTTCTAGCTCAGACTTCCAGCCCGAACAGAATTCCAAATTCATATGCATATAATTGTCTCTACTTGGAAGTCTAATACTACAATTTCAAAATATCCAAAACTAAATCCTTAAAAAAGTCCAAGCCTGCTCATCTGAGGTGATGACAACTCCATCCTTCTAGTTACCCAAGCTTTCCAAAGGTTAACCATTTGGGATCATCTTCGACTACTCTCTCTCTTTTTCATACCCACATCCAATTTGCTAGAAAATCCTTTTGGTTCCACCTTTACACCATAATCTGGTAATTTCTCATCATAATTACCACTGCCATCCTGATACCAGCCATCATCCTCTCTTGCCTGGGTTATTGTAATATGCTCACATCCTATGAATATTCCCTGCAGTCCACTGCCAACAAGCAACCAGAGGGATACTTTTAAAATATGACTCAAATTACTTTCCTCTGCTGCTCAAAAGCTCCCAGTGGTCTCCTATATGCCACAAGTGGTCAGTCTTCACAGTGGTCTCAAGACCAGGGCACCTCCTGTCCTGTCAGTTTCCCCCTCACGCCCTTTGCCGAAGCCACATGAACATCTAGCGGTTCCTGGAACAGGCAAGAATTTCCACTTGAAGTCCTTGGCTGCAGTCAAAGTGTATGTCTCCTTTCCAAAGTGCCCTTTCCTCCTATCATCCCCTGACTTCATTCCCTCACTTCCTTTAAACTTCTCCCTCTGGTGAATTCAGTGTTCTACCTGCCTGTATGTTTTTATTCTTCTACTCTCCATACATGATATACTTACCATAGACAGATGCACATCTGTAAGCAATACAGTATTTTGTTATTACATATTTGCTTGTTTTTATGTTTACATGTTTTCAAATTCCATAGGACATTTATCATAAAGTACATATTAATCTTTTCTCTTAACAATAAGTTTTGGTGACATATTCATCCTGGTTCATGAAGTTCTATATAGTAAAGGTCACCATATTATTTGTAAAAAGGTCTAGAAAGAGCAGAAGTTCAAATATTGTAGGCTTTTCAAGCACACAGTCTCTCAAATCTACATAACTTTGCTGCATTAGTATGGAAGCATCCATAGGTAATGTATAAATGAGTGGATGAGGCTGTATTTCAATAAAATTTTGTTTGCAAAAACCAACGGTGGGACAAATTTGGCCCACAGGTCATAGTGACCAGACCCTGCTATAGGTTATTTCATTGAAAGAATATGCCACAATTAATTTTTCTATTTTCACGATGTGATGATTCATTCTAGGTGCCTACTTCCTGGACTAAGGGAGTATTCAGAAAGCTCTAAAGCATTATTTCTTTTTCTGTATCTGTGAGGCTGTTCCTGGAAGAGGCTGTCATTTGAATCAGTGGACTGAGGAAAGACCTGCCTTGAGTGTGGACAGGCACCATCCACTCAGGTGAGAGCCAAATAGAACAAAAAGACAGAGGAAGGTGAATTTGCTCTCTCTTCTGGAGCTGGAATGCCCTTTTTCTTCTGTCTTTGAACATCAGAGCCCCAGGTTCTCCAGTTTTTTGGATTCTGTCACTTGTACCAGAAGTCTCCCTTGGTTCTTAGGCCTTTGGCCTCTGTCTGAGAATGATTATCACCAACTTTCCAGGTTGGAGGTCTTTCCCCCTGAGTTGAGCTACACTACTGACTTCCCAGGTTCTCCATCTTGCAGAAGACCTCTTGTGGGCCTCTCAACCCTAAGAATCATGAAAGCCAATTTCTGTAACACACCCTTTCCCTTATATCTATTTTTAACTACCTATCATCTACATCCTATTGGTTCTGTCTCTCTGAAGAACCCTGCCTAATATACATGATAATGGATTTGGGTTGTCACTTTTTTCTCTAAATCAGTTAGAGATGTCCCCAGAGCCTTGTGTGAGAAATCTTCGAGATCAGTACTTATTAACCCCTAATGTAACTCTGAGACGCCTAGAGATCTTGGTTAAAATATTTAAAACTCAGTGGAAGTGAAGGGAGGCCTAAGATTCTGTTTGTGTAACAAGCTCCCAGGTGCTACAGAGGCTGCTGGTCCATGGAAAAACTATGGACTATAGAACTAGAAGTGAAATTGCCTGAAATTATTTGATGTTGCCAAGTGGCTCTTCAAGGTGGTTGAACTTGTTTACAATTCCAGCAGTATATGCCAGTTTTAATTTCTACACACTCTTGCCAATAGTTTAAATTTTCAGAATTCTATATATTAACAACTTCAAGGATATGGAATTGTACCTTAATTTTGTTTTTCTCTGATGACTGAGAATTGAAAGTCTTTTCATATGTTTATGAGGTATATGGTCTTGCTCTTCTGTATGCATCTTGTTCACTTATTTATGATTTTTCTTATTGTTTTGTATGAATACTTTTAAAATTCTATGCATTGATATTTTGCCTGTTACATCTGTTGCCAATATTTCCTCCTAGTCTGTTTCTTTTTTCAATGTGGATTTTAAAGAACGAAATATCTTAACTTTAATATACTATAATTAAACCATTTTTCTTTATTGTTTGTATTTTAAAACTTGGCTTGAGATTTTATTCCTAAGTTTCAAAGAACTTTCTCAAAATATTTGAAAGTTTTTCTTTTCATATATAATTGAATTTATCATATATTGATTTTTGTAAGAAACACGAGGTAGGGAAATATTTATTTTCTAATGGAAAACCAGTTTTCCCAAAAACATTTATCAAATATACCATCCCTTCTATGCTGATTTGTAGTGTTTTGATAAGTGTCAATATCATGTATTTGTCTGTTTTGAAGATCTAGTCTGATTTATTATGACTATACATCACTGCCACACTGTTTTATTTACTGTAACTTTATAAATCCTGACATCTGATATGGTACCTTGTTCTTTTTCAAAATAGTCTTAATTATTTTAAGACTTTTAAAAAAATCTTTTATTAACTTAAATACATACAGATAAGTGCATATATGTATAGCTCAATAAACTTCTATGAATATACCCATAAAACAAGTATTCAGATCAAGAAAAAGAAATATGCTAACAAATATGCTAACATCCCCAAAAGCCACTGTCACTAACATGTCTCCCCAAGAGCAAACCATAGAATGAATCCAATATCATTGCATAAATTCATTTTGGTTATTTTAGTATTTTAAATAAATGGAAATCAAAAATAAAAATACAGATTTTCTTTTCTTTTCTTTTCTTTTCTTTTCTTTTTTGTACTGAGGATTGAACCCAGAGGCACTTAATTAACCACTGAGCTACATCCACAGTCCTTTTTATTTCTTTATTTGGAGATAGGGTCTCACTAAGTTGCTGAGTCTAGCCTCAACTTGTGATGTTCCTGTCTTGGTCTCTGTTGGGATTACAGGCATATGCTACTACCCCAGTATTTAGCAATACTCTCATATTTGTATATTCATATACTAGATTGTGATATAAACTATATATTTCTAAAATTGAATTTCTGTCAAAAAATGTTTGAAAACTCCTGTCCTGTTTGACTTTAAGCTTTGTGAGGACAAAGTCCTCCTTCATATTTTATTTTTTACGGGGCTATCATACTGCCTTGTTCATAGGCCAAGAAATGCAATTTGAATTGAATGGACCCTCTGAACTTAGATTTCTTTTATTTACAAATATTTATACAGTAAAATATAGCTGTCATATTACCCCCTTAACTAATCTACCACCCCAAAACCATGACATGGAGGCAATTCTGGATCCCCATCTTTCACTGGCAGCCCTTGAATTTTCTGCACCAAAGCTGCTCTGAGCATGCAGTGAACCCTTCCTGTATTACAAGTATTTGTGTTATTCATCTATATATAGATCATTGAGAGTAAGGGTGTAGACCCTTTCATAGCAATTTGCGTGTAGAAACTTTCATAGCAATTCAACATAGTAGTTGTGTATATGTTAAATCTAAGAATAAAAAAGGGAAATTAAAATATTTTTCATTTTATTTTATGGTAATTCATTTCTATTGTATTTAGGAATATGGGTTTATGATGGTTTGGAAATTAACAACACAAACAAAAATACCCTAGTATTTTGTAAAGATAGTTGGAGAATCACTGCCTGAAAATACAAATGAAAGGGGCATTTTTCAAATAATCAGAATTGCAAATTTCTTCCTGAAGTTCCCTGATTTTTATTGCTGAAATAGAATGTGTCTTCTGTAGCTTGGCCTTTGTTGAACTGACAACATATATTTGCTGTCATTTTATTGATGACATTCATAAATTTTGTCCATAACAGCTCTGTCTCTTGACTAATGGTCTACAAATTTTTTGGACCATGCCTTCTGTACTAATAAAATATTTTGAGAATATGATCTCATACATAGATATTTATTAACATAAATCACATACATATTTATTGTATGTAAATATTAGGAACAGTATAAGACATATCAAAAATAGAAATGAGAAAAGTTGAGATAAAGAGATATATGTATATGAAAGTGGAGTTAAATATTTTTCTCCTGTCCCCATAGGGTGAATATACTCTGACTTTGAAGATTCCTACTCTAGACTTGAAACAGCAAACTTTATCTGGAAAGATCTAAACAGAAAATCATTTCAGCACTGAGTCTGTATCACAATTACTCAACTCTGACTTTATAGTATGAAAGCAGGCACAAGCAATACATTTAGAATTAGGCGTGACTTTATTTTAAAACCCTATAAAAAGATAGCAACAATTCACAATAGTCAAGGGATGAATCAACCTAGGTTCCCATCAACAAATAGATAAAAAATGTGGTGTGTGTGTGTATATATATATATGTATATACACACACACACACACACACACACACACACACATAGATATATATAGGTATACACACACATATATATATATATTGTTCAGCCCTGAAGAGTGACATCATGTCACTTGCAGGAAAATGAATGGAACTGGACATTATCATGTTAAATGAAATAAGCCAGATGCAGAAAGACATGTAAGGCATATTTTCTCTCACATGTGGAACATTGGGGGGGGGCGGATAAAGATGACATTTAAGTAGAAGGGAGAAGGAAGACCACTAGAGAGAAGGAGGAGCTGGAGGAGGAGAGGGTAGAGGAAAGTAATGAGGGGGTGAGAATAATCAAACACATTATATGAACATGTGAATATGATACAATGAAAACCATTATTCTGTCCAATTTTTATTTTTTTGGTGGTGCTGGGGATTTGAACCCAGAGCCTTGTGCTTGCAATGCAAGCACTCTATCAGCTGAGCTATATACCCTATTCTGTCCAATTATTGAGAACTAATAAAAAAGAAATAGGTGGCCAGATTTGGTCCAAAAGTCATAAGTTCATCAATCACTGCTACAGACTAGAGGGAAAAGTGAAACCTGGTATATGTTGTTCTAGGAGGTACTTATTGCTCTATGAGAAGAAGCCAGAAAAACAAAAATACCAATTTTTAAAAAATTTTAATAGAGAACAAACAAACTCAATTTATGAATGAGAAAACTAAGGCTCACAGAGATGACTTTGCCTATCATTTCAGAAAGAAATTTTCTGCATATAACTACATTTTCTGCTTGCAAACTTGATCACCTTGCACTTATCATGAAATCATTGCATTTAACAACAACTTATTAAATTGTTTTATTAATAAGAGCATTCTGTGTCAGCAAATTTGGATTTCCTATGGTTGTTATTTTTTCCATTTTAAACTTTTACATCATTTAATTTAAAAATATCCCGTTTAGGGTTCAGAAAGCCTAGCAGAATCACTTCTAAGTACCTTGGTGGCTGAAAGAATTTAAAAAGGACACATAGAAGGAAAAAAAGAAAACAGCCATTTGCTTTCAGAAAAGCCTTGAAAATTGGCAGGTCTTCAGATTACAAGTGGAAGATATTCTCAGGGGTTGCATCTCGGTAACTGTACCTGGTATTAATGATCTGCCTAGGTGTTGTTTAAACATGCACAGTCCATACATTATGCAAACAGCACCCTGGCCAACAGCACGCAGAGGGCTTTCACACACACTGCTCTTAAGAAACAAAGCCATGATTAATTCATGACCAAGGACACAACTAATGTGAGCAGTAAATAAAGTCTTGCCCTGTGGGTCAGCAGATCAGAAAGGATGCTGCTACCATGGAGTGCTCAAGGACACAGACGCCTCTATTTGTTCTGCTTCTGCACATAGGACAGACCCAGCACAGTATGGACAGTCAGCCTCTGTGGAGGCAATGAATGAACAAAATATATGGCTCCTAAAGAGGACAGAATCCTATAGAGACTTCTTAAAGGTGTTCTCATTGCTGTTGCTTTTGTATTTCTTCTTCTATTTCATTAAGACAGCCAAAGATAAAGATGAGAAAGAACCTCCTGAGGAAAATCTTTTGAGTAATAATGTGGTTCCACTGAAAAGTAATTGAAAGCCAGAGATACAAAATTATTAGGCCAACACTCTACCTTCTGGTAAAGAGTTTACTAATAAATTAAAATTTCAAACATTTTTCCATATTTCCACAGTTACTTTTCAAAATACACTCATTATTCTAAATATTTCTTCAAACAACAGATTTCCAAATTTATCTTTAAAACCAAGAGTATGAGGCTTAGCTTTGAAACTTTATACAGCACATTTCAAGGGGATGGGAAGACAGAATGTACTAATAATCCTAAATAATCAATTACAGGCACTCCTGCTAGAGTACTCCCATTTCTACCCTTTTGTGACTCAAAATCTATTTTGAGTGGTTGGGAAGAGGAGAGATTCTCTTCCCAATCCCTCTACGTGGGGGCAGTTCTTGAAATTGCTTGAAACAAAGGACCACAATTTTTATTCCATAAAAATACTCAAAATGCACATATCTCTGGAATTGAAAAAAATATGAAATTGTTGACTTAGATTCACACTAAGGGGTAAATAGCTTATCATATCCTTTCCAGAGAGTGGGCTCCAATGGCTACAGGCTCATGGCGAGAAAAGGGCACTGGGGAAAAGCAAGACAAATGTTGCTCAATTTATACTGAATAGCTTGGGGCTGCTCTGCTTCTGAATTTGATACAAGTGTCTGCTAGATCAGGTCCCAAGGATCTGTTCTTAGCAGTTACAACTCTAGCCAACCATCCCATTACTCTACCCCCTGAGCCTCAGTTGTCCCAGCCTCTGTTCTCTGCCTCTTGCCTCCTCCCGTACCTCTTGCTTTTGTATCCCAGAAGTTACACCACTAAAAGCAGTGCAGATGTTGTCTCTGTCTGTCTTCAGGACGACACTCTGTATGGGAACAAAGGCTGAATGAGAATCATTTTAGACCACTGTGACCCAGCTGACTAGTAAAGAACTCAGACGTTCCCCAAAGACAGTGTCACTGATCAGTTCCTGTGGGAATGGCCTCTGAGATGGCAGGCAGGGGTTGATTGGAGAGTACTCTCAGAATCAACAACTAGAAGGACAGAGGGAAACTAGACTGGACAGGGAGAAAGGCTGGGCTGCAATGTAGTTGCAGCAAAAGTCACAGCTCATCCAAGAAGGGAGATGGAGGGCTGAGATTGCCATTCAGAATTGTCCTGAATTGAGACAGAAAGCTGCACCTTTCTAACCCAGCATTGATCAGCCACTGAATATAGGCTGCGCCTGAAAGTGGGTATGATCATGGTCAAGGCAGTCTCTTCCGCCAAAAAAGTCCAACAGAAGGTGATCCCCTGAGGGACATCTGCCATCTGCATTCCCTCCAACTGAGTAAATAACAGCTTTAGTACAGGAGGGGAGACTTCATGGGTTCTCCTGGTATCCACTACAATAAGTCAGTGCTCTTTTTAAGTACAGGCTATAAACCAGTACTTAGAAAAGTGAAAATTATTCATTAATTTGTTAGAAATTTTACCAAGGTCTGTTCCCCTTTTCAGAAAATCATGTCACCCACAGTAATGATGCCCATGGTTTTTGTCAACTCAACATCTGGATCAATCTGCATTTGCAACCATCACTTTTGTAATTCATGCAAGCATCTGCCTGCTTCACTAGGTTTTCTGTTATTTCTCTTTTATAAAGCAGTTAAGGATATGTGTACAAGTAATACTATTCACATAAATTTCATTTCAGTATGATAACGGAAGCGTGACAAAATATTTTTCTATGAAAAGAGAGCTTTGCATCTGAAAACGGAATTCAGGATGGAGGCTTGCCCTAGAGTACTTATTAACCCTGACTGCTCATTAACATCACCTTGAAAATTATAAAACATCCTAATGGTCAGACCCCAAACCAATTAAATCAGAAGCTCTGGGGGTAAAACCCAGATATCACATTGTTATTTTATTTTATTTTGTATTTTTTTTTTTAGTTATGCATGACAGTAGAATCCATTTTGATGAAATTATACATGCATAAATTATATCTTTTTTTTTATTAGGACCCCATTCTGTGGATGTACGTGGTGGTGGGAGTCACTTAGGTATTTTCATATAAGTACTTCAGAAAATTATGTCAGATACATACCACTGTCTTTCCTATTCCTTATCCTCCTTCCCTTCCCTTCATTCCCTGTTTAATCTATTGAATTTCTCTCCCCCGCTGCCCGCCACCTTTATTGTGGTTTAGCATACACATATCAACAAAAGCATTCAACCTATGATTTTATAAGATTGGCTTATTTCACTTAGCATGATAGTCTGGCAAATTATTATTCTTTATGTCTGAGTAATATTACATTGTGTATATATACACCACAATTTCTTTATTCATTCATTCATTGATTGAAGAGCATCTAGGTCTGCTGCATAGCTCTTCCCAAGGAATTGCAATGTATAGATAAGGTTGAAAAGTTGATGCTCTGGTACAGCAATCTGAAACCCAGTGTGCATCACAGTCACCTGGATATTGTTCACCTCAGAGGACTGGGTCCCCACACCAGAGTTTCTGATTCCATGTCTCTGTTATGGGGCTGAAAATTTGCAAGTCTAATCAGTTCCTGAGTGATGCTGATACTGCTGGTCTGGGGACCTTACTTAGAAATGCAAGGTACTAGAGACTGTGCCTGCCTCACTGGATCCCATGTCCCACACTGCATTCCAAAGCTCCTCCTTGTCCCTAGTCAAATATTTAGGAAAATCTTCCCTTTATCAACTTCTGGGAAGACCATTTGATCCCTATGCATCTATTTCTAAATGCCACATTTTCCCCCCAAACCTCTGAATAGCAATGACTACTCATTGGGTTAGATGACTTCTAACTTCTTTTTTCACATCCTCTAGTCTTGAATTTCTTTGCCATTATAGACATGATTCTATATATTACAGGACTACAAACATTCTTTTGGAATGGCAAACTAATTGCTTTTATTGCATACTTTAATCCCAAAATTTATGATGTTGAGTACTAAATGCACTTATTTATGTCTTTTCCTACTTGCTGTTTTTCATCTTGAGATGGGCCAGATGCAGCTGCTCAAGTTCTAGAAACACATTTCATTTGGTTTAACTCAAATCAAGCAAAGTCAGTAAACAATACAAAGATGGGCAGCAATAATTTGGCCCTCTGTTAGTTCCTCTTAAAATCAGGATATTTCACATGATTTAAAATAGGGTTTGTTTAACCCCTGCTTCCTGTAGCTCTTTCAATGGGATAGTTTCCAGAACTCATAAGAAGACACAGATCCTCAGCTACAAGCACCAAATCTGAAAAGGAAGTTTGGTGATTAAGGACAAAAATTAACTTTCCCTTTTTAGAGAGCCCGATGATGAAAAGAGTCATCATTTTTTATAGTAAAAGAAAAATATTCTCACGATTTTTCAGCTTGGCCAAGATTAATAACTCATAATCTGAAGATATTGGCTTCTGTTGAAGTGAATATCAAGATTTATTGACCTGCGGAGTAAATATTAACGGAGGTGAAACTGAGGTTAATAACAAACCTCAAGGGATAATACATCTTCATATTTGCTGAAATAAAAAGTAGACTCGTATATTGCTCATACATACATTCAAAAACCTCTTTAACCAAAAAGCTTTGGAAATCTCTTTGCTGTGACAGATTCTTTAAATATATGGCTGAATTTCCATTTGTATTAACATTCTCTGGGTACTGAGGCAGCAGGAAAAGCAGAACATTAATCATTTCCTCTAGGGATCATCAGCAGCCAATCAAATGTTGTTGCCTATTTACATATGAGATCTGATTGGAAGAGGCTGACCCTAACCAGCATCTCGATCTTCCTAATGCAGGGAGTGTATCTGATCTGACCAACACTAAAATTCAGCCACCTAAAAAGCCATCTTTTCCCCATATGAAAAATAAAAATACCCTAAGCTACTAACTTCTCACAAATCCAAATAAAAATGCTCATTTCCATCAACAATAAATTTCATAAACTCATGTTTATTAAGGAAACTTGATTTTAAAATAAGGTATATAAATTTACATGAATAAAAGCAAGAGATTTCTGGACTCCCACATCAGAATTAAAATTATAGCTCTACTATTTATTTGTTCTGTGTCATTAGGCAAGTCATTTAACTGCCCTGGGCCTCAATTTCCTTATCTGCAAGATGAGGAAAAAATAGCACCTGCCTCATAAGGTTGTGCAGATTAAATGTGTCAGGACATATGAAGTATTTTTAAAGTATGTTCAGAGCATAATAGGGGCACATAAGTATTTATTTAATTTTTTTCCCCTAGGGGAAAGGGATCTTTAAAGTCATGTGGCTAACCAAGCTCTGTGGAGCATGTCTTTAATCACTGTGACTGGGGATGGAGGATGCTGTGGCAGGAGGATCACAAGTTCAAGGCCAGCCCTGGCCATTTATTAACACCCTGTTTCAGAATTTAAAAAAAATTAAAGGACTGGAGATGTAGTGGTAGTATGCCTCTGGTACTATGCCCCAGTACTGCATTAAAACATTTTTAAAAAGAAAAAATAAATTTAAAAAAAGGAGTCAATATGTAGCTGAAAAGTCTGAGCCCTTTATGAGCATCTGAGGCATAGTTTTCTCAGGGACAGCAGGATCCATTAACTGTTAAGTATTGACCCTACTGATGTTTATTTCAATTTAAATTTAGTTTCTAACATTTAAAATCAGGAGAATTTCATGTAAAATAATTGGGAGGTACAGCTTTTCTTAAAAAACTTCAGAAGACACATCCATACTGGACTCATTCTCAGAAGGCAAAATTCAAGTGATGCTAAAGGACAGCTCCCTGCTGCAGAAAGTTCAGGTGCCCGTCCCCATTTTCACAAGGCTCAAGATCACCATCTGCCACAGTCCCCACCACACTCTCACAGTCCCCACACAGAAGCTAAGTGTCAACTTCCTGGTTTATATCATGAACGCTGTTTCTCTTCTAGTAGAATTAAGAAAAAGCATTTAGCCTCACACCCATGTATTTTTCAAAAGTGGAAACAAACAATAAATAAAGAAATTTTTTAAAAAGACTGAGAGAGCCACACTTTAAGAAAAAATATGAGTGGAACAAAGAGAAGATTTCTGGGTATAATGTACCAACAAAGTGCATCTGTAGCAAAAGAACACAGCTTAAGCCTCCATTAGGCAAACAAACCATGGAGAAACACCCAGACTGGTATGCGGAAAGATGCCTGATGAAAAGCTTAATGATCTGTTAAAGAGACTGAAATTTCAACACAATTGTTTTTGTGAATGTGAAGTAAGTGGCTTGTGATATGCAGTAATGTACACTTTACTTTGTACGTTTATGCCACCTGTCCTGCCCATGTAGATATTTGTATTTCTGACTCCTGGTCTAAACTGACTTGTCATTGTATAGAGGAAGAAACTGAAGTCAGAGAAGCTAAGGATCCACTGATGGTAGCACACCAATTAGAGGCAGAGGGGAGACTGCAGGCTCAGCCATGTCCTTTCTCTCACTCAAATACACAAACCAGTGGCTTCTAGCACCTGATTTCATGATACTCAAAGTGAACACACACCCTCATGTGAACTGTCATCCTTCAATGGGACCATAGAGGTATTCAAATTCTTTGAGTCTAACTCTCCAGTTAGAAAACATTCATTCTCCTGCTGGATTAATGATGGTGCAAAGTGTTTTCACAATTGAATAGAATGGTTGATCAACTGTATCCTGGGTGAACAAACCATATAAATGAAGCTAGCACTTGTCCAAGGCCTTCATTACCAAAACTGGAAACATAAAACAAATATTTAAAAAGTAAATACACATTTGATGACATGAAATTTCATCATTTGCCAGAAATTCTCCACTTTCTCATCTCAGTACTGTAGAAGCCATCTTTCTCTATAGACAACTGTGTCCACCTAACCAACTTTCACTTAACCTTAGCCAAGACTTTGACTCATCCTGACCCTATCTTATTATCTTAAGCTCTCTCAATTCTCTGAGTCTTCTTGTCAGGTAGTTTTGGAAAAGCTGCAAGTTACATGCCTGAAATTATAAAAACAAGGGCTGGGACAAACTACAAAACAAAACAAACCCACCACCACCCACCCACCCTGCTGAATGGCATGCACTTTATTAAAGCTAAAAGCAACATTATTCATATTATAATTATTCGCCCCAAGTGCTTTTGTTCTATATGCCTTCCACGATCCTCCTTCAGTCAATGGCTTACTTTTAAAAAGAAGTAAAAACTTTTACTCTGTTGCTTATTATATTTCTGGTGAGGTGAATTTTCCCCCTACGTTGGCTGGTCTGTGTTTTTATTCACTATCTCACCTCTTCTCTCCTCTTCTGCTTACTTTCAAGGTGATGGGGGTTTTGATAATTGCCTCACAGGAGGGATCGATTGCATCGAGGGTGGAAATTACTTCGAAAATGGAAATCAGACTATGGTTTCCAAAATTCTAAACTAATCAAGAATTTTGCTGGTTAGACATCAAGGAAAAGCATCTGAAGGAAAAAATGCAGAGAAAGAGAGGAATTGTCTTGACAAAATTAACAGGGGGAAAAGATGTGAGATGGAGATTTTAAAATCCTAAGATAAAGGCAAATTCTGCACTGCTTTCTGGGAAGAGACCTAGGAGAGATGAAACCAAGATTGTGGAGTGATGAGGGAGAAAGAGATTTCAGGCTTCCCTTGAATTCCATGATACTCATTGGAGCCCACATCCTGCAGAGACTCCTAGATCTGAGAGGTCTGTGACATTGGGACAAAGGCCTTCCCAGCATATTCCAGTGTCCACAGAAGACAGAGGCTGGCGTACTGTTCCAGCCCAGTGCCTCAACTCAAGAGACCCCATGGGACCAGCAGGACTCCTGGAAGGCAGTGGCCTCAGCAAGGACAGATTCCAAATAGATTGGGGAAAACAGAGGTAGATCAAAATGAAAATGAAGTTGTTTTTAAATTGGGTTTTCCTACACGTCTGCGTTGGTTACTTGAGACTACGAACTGATGTAAGAACAAAATCCAAGCAGCAGGGTTTTTTTGAGGAAAATATGGGCTAAAGAGCCCCCTACTAGCATTCAATCATGAACCTCACCACCTGCACATACAACTCAGTCTAAAATCCTCTTGACACAACCTGTTCACTCACCATTCACCTGGACATCCCAACTAGAAGCAACAGCCTTAGCTTTGCCTCCACCATTTCTTTCACCCCTAAACACACTTGCCATTGCCCTCTCTCCCTCCTCCACCTCATCTCTAGTTGCATGGCTGGCAGATTTCACGTCACACTACTGCTCTGGGCCCAGCCCCTCGTCTCCATCCTGCCCACCACTCTCTCATCAGGGGCCTCACCATCTCTTGACTTAACTGTTCTCTTAGACTTCTGACCTGTGCGCTGCTTCTCATCGATATCCTCCTCAAGTTTTTTCTCCATGGACTCTCCAAATTTAAATCTGTTCAGACCCTTCTGCTTAAAATCCTATCAGATAACTTCCCAGGAATAGTTTGAACTCCTGTCCCTTTAAGCCCTCCCCAATCTTCCTGCAGCCTCAGGGTTTTCTCCCTTTATGTCCTGCTATGGTCATCCTGCTAACACTGGGCAGTTGCTGTCCTTAGCACTTTGCTCATGTGACATACCCACTCTGCCCAAAATGTCCCCTTCAATTTATTCTTTCTCCCTTTCCCACAGGGGAACTCTTGCCTATCCTATAAGGCTCATAAATCCCCATTTCCTCTAAATATTTGACCAGCTGCTCCAACAGATGGATTGGCTGTCCCTCCCTAATGCTTCCCCTCATTCTTCAACTTGATGCACTGCTTCCTAAGCACCAGTTGAGTGTCTGTCCCCAAACCAGAGTATATAAGTTTAGCCAGGTCAAAGGCACACACACTCATTTCCTCATTCCTAGAACCACATAGTTTCAGCCTAGAGGCGGGTCCTGAATGAATGAATATTAGTTAAATGCAGAACCAATGAAAGAGAGAGAGAGAGAGAGAGAGAGAGAGAGAGAGAGAGAGAGTGACTCTCAGAGGAATTAATGGATTATTCTGGAAGATATAACTCCTAGACTAGCTAATGCCCCAGTTGAATTGACACACGTGCCTTCCCTGAAAAGAGCAAGGATTAAGGATTTAAAGAGCTGGGATAGAGGATGAGAAAAGCAAACAGAAACCAAAGCACAACATAAGGTTATTCACAGAAGCAAAGAAAGAAAGAAAACAAAATTCATGAAATGTGTAGGTTATGACAGAAAGGGAGAAAGAAATTGATATTTATTGGCTATTTTGAGCACCAAGTCATGTAAGGGCTAGATGCATAACTTATTTAAGCATATGTTAACTTATTTTAATAGCAATAAAATTCTTCTGTGGTAGGTGCTCTTGTCCCTGAAAATGAGAAATCTGAAGCTGGAAGAAATCATGCCCTTGTGTAAGCAGCTCATAATATAGATTTGATTGTAGCCCTGTGTGAGTCCCTATCATGTAACTTCTAAAGATACATAAGAAATTCTGCTCTTTTCTCAGTTCTTTCTGGGAACACAGGAAAGGTAATAGAAGCATATTCACTATTTCCTGTCAATCATCACAATTTTCATAGCTAACAGCAAACACATGTAGTTCTTAACATGAACTTGGTACTGTTTTAAGTACTCTGGCTACACATCTCATTGAATCCACATCACAATCCTGTGTGCCAGATACTGCTGTGATCCTCCTCATTCTACAGATGGGAAAACTGAAGTATAGAAAGTCCACAGACCTGCCCAAAGCCACACAGATAAGTAAGTGGCAGATAAGGGATTCAAAACCAGGCAATGTGTTGGCCGAGTAGATGCCCTGAGCTATTCTTCCACTGAACATCATGTGGAGCAAAGACAGAAGATAACCAGAAGAACCTAAAAGAAAAGAAATCCAGAATGTACAAAGCCTTTTCCTAGGCACTCTGTGGAATTTCAATACGACTTTATGAAGAGAAAGTAGAAATATGTAGCAGGGCTCCGGTATTCAGATGACCTTCAAGCTGAGACTAAGATCCTGGAAGAAGGCTGGGAATCATACCATTATAAATTAAACTCTTATTTCCTGCAGGTAAAACATGATAAATTAGATTTTATTTCTGAAAAAAAATTAGATTCAACAAAAACAACAAAATAATTACGAGACTGTATGAAAGGAAACTGAATGGGTTTTTTATGTTAAACACTTGAGTTTGATTTCTGTAGGTACAAGTCTCGTTGAAGTTTGTTAAAATAGGAATCAGTGAAGTTTAGCTTGAAGATAAATTCTTTTCCCTGGCATATTTCCTGGCAGCAAGCATAGGCATCTGTGAATGCACGAGGCAGCATAGACTTGAATTAAAAGTGAGAGTGACTTGTTTCAAAATTCTGCACTCTAATTCAGGGTGAATGGATGGCAATTTTTAGCATAGTAAAAGCTGGGAAAAACAGTTTCCAAGGAGTCATCTTCCTCAGTGATTTCTTGAACTTCTGTTTCATAAAGTCCTTTAACAGTGACCCCCACCTGATTTGTCAGGATTGCTAATCATTATGGTTGTTACTGGCTATCCTCTTGGTTTGGGTGTTTGGGGTTCTGATATATGACTAAAAATTCAGGCATTTTTACTGATGTGACACCATTATTTCGGAATCAAAATAAATCTGAAATCTGAAAATTATTTGCATATTGATTGCAGACATAAAAAGTTCTCTGCTGCATTCAAATTTTGTATTGAGCAAAGCATCCTTGTTTAGAAAACATTTTTCTAAAACTCTAGGATCCTCAAGAAGAGGAAGAAAATGAGAATTGATAAAGTTTCATTCACAAGAATAATTCTTATCCAGTTCAAAGGCTTTCTGCACAAGTGGTATATAAATCTGACAGTTTTGAAATTGGAAGAGGTAACCCCGCTTGAAGAATCTAGTGGTACAAGATAAAACCCAAGAAGACACAGTTCAACCTGAAATACTTTCTCTCAGATAAAAAATCCAGTTCTCTCTCTCTGTTCTAAGAGTTGTTTAAAAAGGGTTCCCCAGGCAGAAGAAACAATTATGCAATTATTTGAAGATAAAAATCTTTTTCTCATATTCCCTAATGAGGACACACAGAGTCATTTCAGCAGCTAGAAAAATCTGCACAAAATATGCCCGCAATTGTGATACCAATGCACACATCATCCAGTTTTATTTTCAAATTCAGCATTTTTATTTTTTTAAATAAGCAAACCATATTTTTAAATTATTAATGACAATTTTTTCTCATGTGAAGTATTATTGTGAAAAATACCTTATTAATTAATTTTCTAATGTGTAGTTACCACTTATATTTTCAATGCATTTGTAATTTCCTAAACAGTTTATAAATTTTTTGTTTTTGTGTTTGAAACATATTTATTCAGTTGTTGATTTCAAAAATTATTTTGTTTCCTGAGGATACTTTAAAAAGGTAGCAATGATGTCAATATTATGCAAATTAATTATCAAAATGCTGGAGTTGTCCAACAGTAACAGCCAAAACACTATAAATATAAGGTTTTTAAAATTATTTTTCTTAATAAAAGTGAAGTTATGTTTGCAAATAAAGCTACTATTGGTTTCCTGTGTATTATTTAGAAGTATACTATCTCTTCAGACAATTTCTCATAATTTAACATGGACAAGTCTCACTTGAAGATCTTATTGAAGATGAAGTTCTGATTTAGTGGGTCTAGGTGGGAGTCTGGGATTTTGAAAATTTTAGCAAACTTGCAGGTGATGTTGATGCTACAGGTCCTACGACCACACTTTGAGTAGCAAGTCTCTTCTAGAGTATTCCACATCTCACAACATGGATTCAGTCATTCTCAGATGAAGGTTAGAGATTGCTACCAGGTAGGATTGTCTGAGTATCTGTGATTTCAATGAATGGAAGGGGCATTCTGGGATCAGAGAGATAAGATGGTTAGAGAAGGAATGGTCTTGTTCTTAAAAGTTGGCAGAGGATTTGAATTTATGAGGAAGAAAACTGAGTTGTAGACTCTTGTACAGGGAGATCTTGGAAGCATTCTGGTTACAGCCTGAGCAATGAAATGGAAGAAATTGGCAGGGATTGTTTTTAGTAGGTGCCTTCTTTCAGTGAATGCCATCGAAAGAATGTAGAAGTCAAGACAGTTTGCCATGCAATCCTGTGTGGCTCTTCTACCCTCAGGTAGCAGAGAGCTCTGGCCCAGGAATCCATCCCCAAGAGACTAACACTGTAGTGGTAAAGGACACCTATATTCACTGCTTCTTTTTCCTATCAGCCCAGAAGCTCCCCTGGCTGCACCAGACAGGGTTAGATGACTCTTCTGTATGCCCACAGAGCAGCCATGTCCCTTCTTTCATGGTACGTGTCTCCCTGATCCATATCCATCTCTTTGCTCATCTCTATCTCCCCTTTAAACCTGAAGCTCCCTGAGGACAGGAGCTACTCATGACTGTGTCTTTATTTATCTGGAAAAGCATAGCATCCCACTTTTGGTAGACCCCATTCACTACATCAGAGTTCAGTAAATAAATGAGACCATGAACAAAGGCACTTAATCTCATGGAACATTTTTTTTTTTTTTCAATGTTAAATTAAGGGATGATCTTGTAGCACAGCTCCTGTAGCTGACCACCTGGGTTTCTTTTTCTTTTACCCTCTGTGTTGAAATGGTGGGGTTTAATGCTTGCCCTCTACCCTCACATTTAATGTAACCCACTATGACTCACCCTGGGTTCTCTGATTCAATGTAGGTCTTATTACTGTATTAAATAATAAGACTTTATCCAAGCAATGGCAGTACATAATCTCCTACCTGTTCTGTTTGTCTTCATTAAGATCTTTCAGGTGGTAAGGAAAAGATGTGCTTGGAATACCTCGTGGAATTGGGTTGGTTATAAAAAAGCAGGGGAGGTGAGGAAGTCAAAATCTTCCCTGGCAGAGGCACAAGCCCTCTGGTCCCTGAGCTTCTGCAGTTAGAATAACTTACAGACAATATTGTGATGCTCAGAATACTCAGGATGCAGCAAAACTCTAGTGTCCCAACTCACTTGCCCTATTCTCCTAAGCAGGAGCCCATGGCTCTCTGCAACTTTCTCTGTGTTCAATCTGTGGCATGGGCAGGAGCACAAAGGGCAGGTTCTGTATGTGAACCACCAAGTAGTCAAGGACACTGTCATTAAATCATCAACAACACTGCAATGAGATATGGGGAAAAGAACCAATTCCGTGGCCTTTCAGTATGTCAGTGTTTCCAATTTTCTGACCATTCTGATGTTATCCCCTTGTCCCAGGAAGTAGGTGTTAGAATGGTGTTTACATGGTTATTTCAAGTGTCACCACTTAGATGAACTCACCCTACACCAGTTCCTGTCTCATGGAAAAGACCAACTGCCCCACATCAGAGGATTTTACAAACAGTCTCTGCAGTTCCTAAGCACTCTAAAAGAGTACTTTAAATAAATCTTAAAATAGTATACTTCCACTTAGATAAAATTGTACAAGTATGTTATGGATGGTTTATTCACTGAGTATGGCCATAGAATTTAAGTGCCTGCCTATATTGCATTTTGGTCCATGGTATCTATGGTGCCAAGAGGTATGACTTCAATTATGATAGATTGATGACTAGAGAAGAGATTAACAATGCTAAATAATTCTTTCTTTTCATGTAAACATCAGAGATCCTCATGATCTGTAAAAAATTAGAGTTTTACAGAAGCTCTGTTAGAGCAGGGTGATGGAAAGTTGGTCCTTCCCACAGAGTCATATAACCTCAGTCCTGTGAGACAATCTGCCCAATTTCACAGTCACATATTTACTTTGGATTGGTAGTTTAGTTCCAGCAAAACAGCATCGTTCATCACATTGAATTTATGTTGTCAATTGGATTTCTTATGGTCTCATACTTTTTAAATTTAATTTGTAATTTGTTTGGATTTCATGCCTTTTTAAGAAATATGAGCACAGGAAGTTTATTAATACTTTGAGGTTTATATATATTTAAATAAAGTTATAATAAAGACAACTTAAGCCAAGGTTGAGAGTTAAGAAAACTTTCCCCTCTTAAGAGAACAACCATCTATTAGTGAAGCTTGAGAAAGAAGGGCAATTCCTTTAAAGATATTAACCCCTTGGTCCAAACATATTCTCTGTCAAAACACCAAGAGGAAGCACATTGCTGATTTCAAGGAAAAGTTTCCTTTGTCAGAAGTTCCTCAATGTTTCTCTCAGATCCCCTTACTAGGACAGTGCATCTGCCTCCTCTTTGCTCTCAATGATGGCTGCTAATGACTCAGCTGCTTCCTTTTCTGGATAATTGACCACAGAAGAAAAAGAGCCCACATGAGAGATTTCACCTCCTCAAAATTGGAGACACTCCCCAGTCACTGACTGACTAGAGAGTACAAAAATGCCCTTACATCAAGGTGGGCTCAACTCTGGGATACATTTTATGATCCAGAGTTCCCCAGGGAATCAAAAAAAGCCAGACTTCAGATGAGACCACATCCTTGCTTAGCATCTACTCCAGCTTCATTTCCTTTACTCTTTCTCTACTGAGAGTACATTTCCACAACATGCACCAAATTTCTTATACTCTGTTTCTAAGAAGCCACACCAAAGCACATACCTAATCGATAGAAAATCCATTTGGCTCCAAGACAGGACCAGTTGTTTGACACAAAAATGTCTTGGTATGGATGGTCCTTTTTTTCTCTTTCCACTACTGTGAATAAGAAATACATATTATATTCTATAGAACATGTTGGAAAATATCTGCAAATGAGATTTAATTACCAAAGAGCTTCATTGTTTGACTATGAGGATTTCTGACTTGTAGTTTTTGTAAACATCTCAACCAAAATGATTCCTTTTAAATATTTTTAAGTCTCCAAAACCAAATGACTTCCTTTCTGGATGTTGTTAGGGGAAACTTTCATTGGATCTGAGACATAATCATCTTCCCTATCACTAACTGCTATAGTAAAGTGACCAACCTGGAATCCCTAGAACAAATATGTCTGCAACCATTTGTCCACCATTGCCTACAGTGACCATCACTCTCTTTCTTAAAAGCAACTTAGTTTCAAAGTATGGAAAATAGGGTATTGATTGCCAGTTCCCATTACAGAATGTGTAACTCCATAAAGTTTATATAAATAGACATTTTTCATTTTCTCTTGTCATGCTACAGCCTTCACCACTCACCCCTTGTCCTAGAAGAAAAACAAAGAAACTCATGAAAGTTAAACTGAGTTAATAAGAGAATAGCCATAGTGACCGGTTTCACACACTATGTATCAATTACTGCAGAGAGTGATTCATAATCCTTATCTTATTCAACTCCCCCAACTGCCCCCATGAGGCAGAAGCTATCTTCATTCCAAGTTAGGGTTAACTTTTCTCATGTTACAAGAAGTCTGGAGGTAAACTGGCCACATCAGTGTAGCAGCTCAATGAAATCATCAATATCCCACTATCCTTCCATCTTTCTCTTCACCACCTGGGCATCTGGCTTTCATCCTAATGGTTGTGAAATGACTGATGTATCTCCAAGGCACTACATCTATAGCTCAAGAAGGAGGAAGAGGGCAGAAGTCATGTCTCTTCTCTAGTGTTGATTTATTTAGAAAGGCGAGATCTTTTCAGTGATTTCTGCCTCCATCTCAAGGAAGAGCAGTGAAACTTGACCATCCTAGAGCAAAGTAAGTGGGGAGTTTGAGTATCTTACTTTCCAGTCCCTCTAGCAGAATCTCTAGCTAAAATTTTACTTATTATATTAAATCATGTCTCAATTTGCCTGGGATAGTCCTGGCTTGCACTGGTATGACCAACATAATCATTAATAGGCTTGCCTTTCAGCCTCAAGTGCCCCTGTTTGGATGATAAATTATATGATTAATCTTCCTATAATGGAGGATGGCAAAATAAGTGTTGAGCAAACCAAACTTTAGTATATGTCATACTCCAGCAACCAAAATAATTGAAAATCAATGTAAATCTTAATTTACAGTCTTTCATGGAAACACCAAAGGAGTGTATATTTATGTCACAAAACTAAACTCCTTTCAATTTTTTCCTCTCATGTATCTTGTTGTCAATATCTACATATGCATGATGGATAGCCTAAAGTGCCTCTCCTCTCCCATTTTAAGATCAAGAAAATCCTCTTTCTTATGTAGCTTTCCTTCTCTTCTCTCTGGCCCTCCATCCTCTCCATTCTCTGGCCCAGGTCTTTATGATATTAGTCTACTTAAATCTCTTCTTGTTTTACTTTTCTTCTTGCCATGCTCTATGGCAGGGTAGAATCTATTGTATCTCCCTGCTGCTTTCCCTCTCTAGAAAATGCATTTTGACAGAGCTGGCTATTTTCCCTCTCTAGAGAACACATTTTGACAGAATTGGCTATTGACAACGACTTTGCAATAGGTTGAAATAAAGCAAGGGAGAGTCTGAGAAACAATTCTGGAGTCTTGATGATCCTAACACCTGTAGGCCCATCTTATCATGGAATTCCAGAAATGTGAGATAACAAATTTTCCCCAAGCCCATTTGAGTCAGGTTTCTTTTACTTGTAAGTAAAGACATCTTAATAAATACACAGATTTCTGTACAACAGAGGAAATCCCAGTTGTGATTTCCTTTGATGATAGGCAAAGGAAGAAGATGGATTTAAAATTTTGTAAATTAATATTTTATTTCTGTTATTTGTATTTTTATAACTTCATGTGTATTTTTCTTTTGTACTTGTTAAAAGTCTATAACAGGAAACCACAATTTATCTGGTTTTCTTTTTTTTTTTTTCTGTTTTGTTTCATTTTACTAATGGTTGAGGAAAGGGGTTGAAAAATTTTGAAGATTAAGTAAATGTGGTCACCATCTTCTAAAATGTGACATCAGTCACTTCATGCTAACCCATTTTAAATCAAAGCCAGTGTTGGAAGGGAGAAAACTCAGGTCTCATTAGTGGAGGAAAGATGTATGTACATGACAAAGAGGTGACAGGAGAATCCGGATGCATGGGAAAGGTGAAAGAAGAGTCGGACAGCTGTAGTTTTAATCCAACTTCAAACATATGAAGGTTTGGTACAAGCCTCCTCTGGAGGCCTAACATTCTTGCTGGCACTGTGTAGCTTACAGGGGCAGTGAACAAAAGAATGGAGGGAAGAGTATTGGTGTCCAGAAGGCACTGGTGGGGATCAGCAGAAGAATGAAGGATACAGCTCAAATGGTGAGCACTCCTGCTAACTCTTTCTATGGTGGACAGTCTCTCAGAAGCCATGTGGACATAGAGACAAAGGACCCAATTGGTAAAAAGCAATGGGGAATGATTTCTTCAGGCTGGGAATTTTAGTTGGTTCACTCTGTGATAATAGCAATGACAACTATTATACAAAAACAAAAAGTTATACATTAAGTGTCTTAAGCAACAGACTTTTATGTTTGATGACTCTGAAGACTAAGAAGTCTAAGATCAAGGTATTGTCCACTTTGGTTCCTGGTAAGGACTCTCATGCCCTTTTTTAAAAAGTTTTTAAATTTTATTTGTTCTAATTAGTTGTACATGACAGTAGAATGCATTTATACATTTTAGTAGATCATACATAAGTGGAATATAATCTCTCATTTTTCTGATTATACATATTACAGGAGTTTTTGCAGATTGATACCCCCTTGCTGTGTGTTCACATGACAGAGAAATAAAGCTATCTTTTCCTCTTTTTATAAGAGCACAAATTCCATCATGCCAACCCCAGCCTCATCACCTAACCTTATTTACTTCCCAAAGGCAAATACCATCATTTAAGATTAGGGTTTCAAAATATGAATTTGGAAGGGTAGGCATAAACAGTCAATCCAAAGCAAGAAGGAATAAATCACAGTGGGTATTGGAAAGACCGTGTCAATCTATACCCATGTACCACATTTCTTTAAATCTTGCTCTCTATTTATAATGATCTTTGCTGCTAAAAACAAATGTGTTTAGAACTTTATGCTACACTTTCTTTTTTTTAACAAAGTAAGCAGTTTTGGTGGAAACTTCTTCCCTATCTGACCTACATGTTATTTATACATTCCAATGGATAGCTAAGTTATTAACAATATATAACATAAACCAGTTCTGAGGATTTCTCGCTTAGTCCTTGACTGACTTGCTGGGGTATAGGACCTGTTTCAAAGGATGCAGCCATTGCCAAAAGAAAAGGACAAAGGAAGGAAGGAGAAAAATGAGTAGAAGAAAGCTATGAAAGTTAAATGTGGGAAGTGAGGGGTGAAGGGGAGTCAGGAATGAAAAAAGTACAATGGATGAAAGAGGAGGTGATCACCCCAGAAAGTAAAAGGACTATTTTTTAACCCAAGGATGCTCAGATGAATGAAATATGCATAGCCTGCTTTGAACATTCTGCTCAGGAAAACAGATACCATGTAAAACAATATCCTATGTACTCTGTTTCTTGCGGGGCATATGAAAAGGGAACTTAGTCATTTTAATAGTTGAACAATGCTCAATTATAAAAATGAAACTAGATTTAAACTATTAACCACATTCACTCAAAGCACTTGTACACAGAGCAAAGCTATTTAAGCCAATGAATATAATTTTGAAAGAGATTATTATATTAATTATTTCACATTTGTTATGAGTGGCAGGGTACTGAATGCTGAAAAGATGGTATCTGCTTGAGTTCTAGGGTACAGACCAATGATACAGAATTAAATGTTATCTATTTAACTAACATTGTGGTCAGTATTGGACATAGATTTAGCTATTGTTCATGACTAACTGCCTTGCAATCTAAACAGAAACAACCCTTCCCAGGAGAGAAAAGCAGAAGACAGGAAGGTATTATTTCATTTCCATGGTGTTACTTATACAAGGCTTACCCTGTTGTGTAGCTGACAAATGAACTCGAGAAGTCAAGGATCTTAAGGCAACCAACCCTCATCTATCAGTCTGGATTATGTTTCCCAACTAACTAAATTGGAAAAGAATAAAACTTCTATTTTAATAGCTAGAGAAAACTCTTGGTAAATTTGTAGGCAGTCCCTAGTAGCATTGGCCTAATAATGTGTATGTATTGCCTAGAGATAATCAAGCCTCCTGCTCAAGGTCAAAAGCCCAATTCAAGGCCATTCCTATAACACTTGCTTCCCCCAAGTAATTCTTCCCACTTGCAGCAGCACCAGGAGAAAATACTTCAACATAGAGGCATTCATGGCCTCGTTTCCAATTAGATAGTGTTTCTATTTTGTAGTATCTGTAGTTAATGTGTGTCTGTCAGTCTCCATATAACTTACCTACAGGAGATTAGCAAAATTCCCAATTTAGCAGATTCAGAATTTTTAAATCAACAAATGAAAGTCAAAGGATCAAAGAAGTAATGGAGACTTGGACTGAGAATTTTAATTAAAAAAATACTGAGTAGCTCTTGGGTGCTATGCTCTCAGAAGAACCAGAGAGATTTCCTGCCCTGAAGAAAGTCTGTCTTAAGAAGAGACTACATTGTAGGCAAGAAAGAACAGGCAACTAAGATATCGTATTTAAAATACGTCAGAACCTGCTCACTTCAGTTCCTGTTCACTTCAGTTCAGTTGCACAAAAATAGCATAAGGACTACATTAATTTCCCAACAATACACAATAAAGTCTGAGGAAAATTCCTTGTCCAAGATCACCCTTATGCTAACTAGTGGGACCCTCGTACCTCCTCAGTTTGAAAAGATTCCTCAAGAAATGAGGACCTGAAGAGAGAGGGAGAGAGAGGATAAAGGTAATGTGAGAAGGGAGGACAAGGACAAGTAACTCCATCCCCACCATGGTCATCTGTTCACCTGCCATCCTCCTGCTCTGCTGAATTCTAGAAAGGAGGCAAAAGATGATTGAACAAAAGAACAAAAGACAAAACCAGGAGATGCCTGGGGATTCAGCATTGCTGGGGAAAGCCCAATGAGATGACAACATTGCAGATAAAAAAATAACTAAGGTTGAGAAGGTATCTTCCACACATGTTGCCTGTGACTTACAGTGAGAAACATGACCTTTATAACAACTCTGTGTGTGTAATTGAAATTGAAATCAAACATTTATGAAAGATGAGTTACTATATTAACCAGTATTGTCCAAAATATGAACCATACACAAATATACACGCAGTCATATGCCATATGTAGGTAGTTTGGTCAACAGTGGACTGCATACATGATGGTGGTCCCATAAGATTGTATCACCTGGCAACATGGAGCTGTCTGAGTTTGTATAAGCACACCCTGATGCTCATAGGACAATGAAATGGCTAGCAATGCATTTCTCAGAATGTATCCCTGTGGTTAAATGATGCATGACTCTCTGTGGGCATGTGTGCAATCTTGTATCTCATCATCTGAACAGGCAGAGAGGAACATTCCCAGAAGAGAAAGAAAGGTGCCAACCACCAAACAGGTGGATATTACTTTATTTCTATTTTGTTACTTTAGTAAAATTCACTCATTATCTGTCTTTCTAAACAGACAGATTTTAAAGAATTGACTCATATGATTGTGGAAGCTGGCAAGTTCAAAATCTGCAGAATAGGTCAACAGGCTCCAGACCTTGGGAGGAACTGATATTGTAGTCTGAATCTGATGACCATCAGCCAGCATATTTATTTCCCTCTTCCTTAGGAACATCAGTCTTTTCCTTGAAGCCTTCAAATGACTGGGTGAGGCCCATTTTCACTGTGGAAGGTAATCTACTTCAATTAAATTTCACTTTTTAAAATGTTAGTCTCATCTTTAGAAAATACATTTTTGGCAATGTCGAGAAGAATTTGACCAAGTTTCTGGGTATGATGACCTAGCCAAGTTGACACACAAAAAATAGCTATTACAATTACCTTAACGATGTGTGGTATACTCTGACATTTTCTATTCAATTTGTTTGTACTTCTGTTTGTTGCAGTGACACAGATTGTATGGTGGTGGGTGGTGGAAGGAGGACTCTACCACTGAGCTACATGTGCAACCCTTGTTATTTTATTTTGAGACAGGGTCTCCTTGAGTCACCTATGTTGGCCTTCAACTGGTGATTCTCCAGCCTCAGCCTCCCAAGTAACTGGGATTATAGGCATATATTATGATGCCAGGATTCTTTTATTCTTCATAAAACGATGTTAGCAAATTACTAGATTAAGAATCCGTCTGAAAGAGCCTCACAGTCTTTCTTATGCACATGACAGGGCAGCAGAAACATCCTCTTACACTAAGGAGAGTGAGGTTTTCAGAAGCCCAAAACAGAATGCTAGAATGTGACCTTTGAACGTGAGAGTAGCATGTATACAATTCCAAAAGTTAATAGGCTTGAAGAGGTCTTGTGTTTAGGAAGAGGAAAAGACAAGTGTCTACCATGGATTAATAATAGCTGAAGACTAGCCGGGCACAGTGGCACATGCTTGTAACCTTAGTGACTTGAGAGGCAGAGGCAGGAGGATCACAAATTCAAAGTCAGCCTCAGCAATTTAGTGAGACCCTGAGCAATGTAGTGAGATCCTAAAATAAAATTTAAAACTTTAAAACGAGCTGGGGATGTGGTTCAGTGGCTAGGCACCATTGTGTTCAATCCCTGATACCAAAAAACAAACAAACAAAAAACCTGAAGACTACAAAGAAACAAGGAAATAGAATGAAGATAGCATGTAAATTATAACATCAATGCCAGTGTGACCAGATGTTTCCCTGACAGCATAATATCTTGTAACTCCTCCCAACTTAGGCAATTCCATAGGAAGGGTAGCATTGTTGATATAACTGAAATTCATTCCTACCACCCAGTGAAATGGGAAATTTGACAGAGAAGTTATTCAGATATCTATTTCTGCATAAAATACTTCCCAAAGTAGGGGGTTAAAATGGCACTAATCATTTTTACTCTTATACATTTCTGAGAGTTAAATGAGCTCAGCCAGATGGTTTCATTCAAGTCTCTCATGTAGTTGTAGGCAGCTGAAGCTAGAGGTACCTGAGGGCTGGCTCATTCACATGATGGGCAACTGGACTAGGAGCTGGATCAGATTGGAACCCTCACATATCTGTCTTCATGTGAACTCTACAACACAGCAGTTTCTGGCTAAAGAGAGAGAGAGCTAGGCACTTGGTTTCAGCTAGGCACTCTGCTTTCAGCACTTGGTTCAGAACATCACTTATGCCGAGGTCTAATAGTTAAGCCGATCACAAAAGCCTGCCCACCTACAACAGCAGAAGACAGAGACTCCTCCTCTTGACAAAGGAATGACAAGCCTTTATATAGCATATGGAACCAAAAACATCACATCAGTCATTCTGGGCAAAGAAAATCTGATGAAAACTTTCACTTGGAAGAAAAATATGATTTTAGCAAATCCAAGTGGATGCACTGAAATTTACATCTACCATACTTCATTTGAGACTCATTCACCATCCAAGGGCTGAGAACTACTGATGAAGTCCAACATCTTCACTTCACAGCTGAGGAAATTGATAAATGGGGATCCATGATTTGCACAGGGATCCCCCAGTAAGACAACATCAGTGCAAGGCCAGGTCCCAGATACCTGAGCCCCAGTTTAGTTCCCTACCTCTTTTCTTCTTCTCCAGTCTTCCCATGGACCATAATAGGCTCATTTCTTAAGCCAAGATGAATGAGCAAGAACACATGAAAATATTGCTCTAAGAGGCAAGTAGAGGTGCCTGTTAATAAGGGCTACACTGCATCCAGATGTGGAACAAAAAGAAACACCACCACATTTCCCATCTGTGAAGATGGCGAGGATTTGGTCAGCAATGATATTCTAAACAAGGCAAGGGGGCCCCACCAATCAGAGCAGACACCAGTCATAAACAATAGGTATGACAGCACCAGAGTGATCCAACTGGATATCACTTTGTCTCCTCCCTGAGCCAAGATAAGAAGTCATTTTCCTTTGTTTAAATCCCAGATTGCAGCCCATGCATTCATAGTTTGGGGCTAGAAACTTTTGTAAATCCATTTGTTCTAGAGGAAAATAAAATGTGATTTTCTCTGTGCTGGCAAAAAGAATGTTGAAGGTATGCCTTAAAAACTTTTTTAGAAGTTAAATTACTTCTGCTGAGGAAAAATGATGAGTCAATAGAAACTAAATCATGATCAGATGGATTAAATCTTTCGCAATAAAATGGTTTTCTAAAGAAAGGGCAAAGTGTTTCAAAGAACTGGTTTCCACTAGATTTTATATTAACAGTCATTATTTTTCCATACTTAAGGCTTATCCAGCCTATTGTTATGGAAATAGGGGATGTGGTCCAAAATGCAGTAGTATAATTTCACTGCAAGATTAACCAAAAGGGCAGTGAAAATCATAGTTAAAATATAGCACCTTGGTATTCTATTAAGTCAAGAAAGAAAACAGCATAGGAAGGAATTTACATTGGCATCTTACATTTCTAAAGCTTCAGTTCCAGTGGGGAAATTCTATTTGACTTCCTCTCCCCTTTGGATGCACATTTAATTGAACAATATAGACTTCACAGAAATTCAGCATATTAGAACTGGAATAAACTCTTAGAGATGATTTTGTTCAAATACTTCATTTTATAGATGAGTGTAAGGCTCTGAGAGGAGAATTAACTCATTAACTCATTCAGTCACACAGGTGGTAGAGCAAGAATTAGAACCCAAGTCTCCATTGCTGGTACGTTATCCACAATGCCACCTGCTTAAAACTCTTAGAAATATTTTAGCAAAAGCATAAGCCATAGTTAGAAACTAGACTCCCATGAGGAAGAAGGGACTCTCAGAGACATCAGCTCTTTACCTCTCAGCGTCTATCCCACCCTCCAGCAATAGTCTGCTTTTGTTTAAAGATCTCCTATTCCCACGTCAGTCACAGTTTACAGGGGTTTGTACTACTAGGGAGAGTGATGGAGCACATGACCCAGGTTAAGCCAATCATCACAGGGCAGTTTCACTGTGATTGGTTCACAGAGGAGCACAGTACCAACTAGAACCAATGAAAAACAAGCAGATTCTTGCTTTTGTTTTTAACTGGAGAGTTTCTCTTCCTCTTTCTACTTAAAGAGAAGAAAACATTAGGCTTGAAGACACTGAAACTACTTACCTATTCCTCGGACATTGAGAAAAAAAAAAAAAATCCAGTACAGAAGGTATATGTAAGCTCAGGGGCAGGGCTAGTGGCCAAATAAAATCAGACAGAAAGCGGCCCAAGCAAGTTTTATTGGAATTTGGCTCTCAGGCGAAATTCTCAGCCCCCTGGGGTACAGGTCAGAGTAGGGAGCTGGAGAAAATCACACTTGGCTCAGGCTGCCCAGGGTCTTTATAGGCCGGAGCGGGTGGGGGTCCTGCTGAGTGACAGGTGGAGGTAAAGGGTCAGTGGAGTTTCCCTGCCCGTTTGATTGGTTGCCATGTGGCCGCCGCTCTTTGCCTCAGTTGCTCCGCTTTCCGTCATATAGTCGCCCAAATTCTGACCTAACAGTAGAGCCAACAAATGAGAGAAACCATCTACAGGAGACATAGCTTGAACACTGAATCCAGTTATATATAAAACCAGCTCTAACCATGTACTTTTTAGTTACATATGCCAATAAAGTCCACTTAATCACTCAAACCAGTTCAAGGTAAGTTTCCTATCATTCTAGCTATAAGAGTTCTATGTATCACAAGATCCTAGACCTGCTAGACCTATTCCCTGTTATAAATGGGGAATAAACAGCAACAACAAAATCAAACCCTGAACATAGAGAACTGAAGCAATTTGTGCAATGTCACTGAATTTAAACGGCAAAGTCAGACCCAAACTTAACTAATCCCCTGAATAGACTGCTCTGGTGCTCTGAAATAGTCCACAAGAGTGAAGCCTGGGTCAGGAAATGGATCCCTCAAGGGACCAGTATGGATAGGGTATTCTCCCTACATTGCCCTTAGTAAAATGAGGATGATGCACGGCTATGCCAAGGGACAAGTCTGAATAACAACTAACAAAACTGAGTCCAGTGAAAATTGAGACCAAAGATGAGAGACACAAATCAGGAGGAGATAAAAGCCACAATCTGATAGGAGGCAAAACAAACATATGACATGGAGCCTGGGGTTTGGAGGAACAAAGAAAGGAATCTGAGCACTTGGAACTTCTAAGTACTTGTGAAACCACTCAGCATTTTTAGATTAGCCATAGGTCTTCAAATTCCTTGTACTTGACTTGCTTGTCTTTCCCCAGTGAATTGACTCAAGGGTTAAAATGAAGCACATTTGATCATGTTGGGTATTCAGAGACAGTGGTCTAGTCCCAGCTCTGTTACAGTTCAGTTGTCTGGCCTTGGGTAAGGCCAACAATGGACTCAAGAAAGTCATCTGAATTTGTGTAACTGGACTGAAATTCACTCATGCGAAATTTCAAATGGGAGTTTCAAGTGGTTTCTCAGAAGATGATGATGATAGATACATACACGAATAAATATACACACTTGTAAATTATGTATTTCCCTTAAACTCTTAGTTGCTAAACTCCCTTATTATCTATCCTAATGCTCAGTAGCTATGGATCACTCTCACTGGTCTATCACACTAGAGGTCTCTTAACCAGATCTCAGCCTCTTGCACCCATCTCAGTAGCATTTTCCCCCCATAATCTTGATGATCTAACCATATGAAGCCACCACATGTAGGCTTCTATAGCTTTGCTCATGCTGTTCATTCTAAATGTCTAGCCTTGTCAACTTCCACTACCTGGAAAATCCCAACTCATCTTTCAAGATCAAGCCCAAGATATTACTCTCTTAAGTTTTCCAAAACTCCCTAAGCAGAGTAGCCCCCACTCTTTATATTCTCTTTTTTCCAATACTTTGCACATACATCTCTTGTCCCTTTTTACTATAATAAAACTATTTTATGCATCTATCTCATATGCTAATTGATAAATCTCTTGATATTATTCACCAGAGTCCCATATAATATTATTGACTATTATTGCACAAAAATCACATTATTGTTAGATTTCAATCCTTGTGGGTAGGCAGATCCTTGTGGAATTGGAGGCAACATTTTATGGAGTTAGAATCACCTGAGCAAATGCTTATAGTATATAGAAAAATCATGTAAATATCTGAATGGGAGAACTGTCAAAAAAAAAAAAAAAACAGGATTGAGGACTCTGTTCAACATGAGAGTGCATGACACATATTGAGGAGCTAGCCACTACTTAGCTATAAGCTCACCTCTCTGGGCCAGATCCTACTTCTGAGATGATTGAAAAAGCAAAGATTTTGGAAGTCACTGGAATTCCATTCTTGAATCTACTGCTCACTCACTGTGGGATTGTGAACATAACTGAGATTCAAAGTCCTCATCTAGAAAAGATGAACTAGTTGCTCACCAAATCCCATCCTATTTTCCTGGACACACAGCTAGATTCCATTTTCATTTTCTCTTGCCCTGAGATGAGTTCATGTTCCCATGTTCTGACCATTGAAATACGGAGGGAAGATTTGTACATCTTTTCCAGGCCTGACCCACAAAATCTTCCTTAGCTTCAGTTACTACAGAAACATATCATGAGAAAAAGAGGAGAATACAAGTAGTCATGCAAGATGATCTTAAAAAACACCAGTGAAGGAGTGAAGAATGGAGGTAAGGAAGGGAGTTAATAAATGGTGTGTAATCAGGCAAGTTACCACTCTGGGCAACTAAAACTTAATCCTATGGCAAACTCTGGTAAATAGCACAGGATTCCCCCATCCCCATCCCCAAGAGTTATCCCACCTACGATTCAAGGTTGCTGGGGTATTTGTATACCAACCCTCAAAAGCCATTGTTTGAGGACTATAAATTAGTTTCTGGGCATGTTGGGTCTACTATATAGGTAAACAGAGCAGGCTCAGGTAACCAGAGACCATCAAGAAAAAGCTGTAAGGTGGTGACCCTGGTGTTGGAAACTGGACTGGCATGCTCTGAAATAGAATGGACTGAGAGAATGTGGGTGAGGTCCTGAAGATGCCTCCATATGCAATACTTCATTCTCCTTCTTGGCCCATGGATAAGGGAACAGAAATTTGAGGCCTTAGAGGAAGGCAGAACCACAGGTCTGAAGGAGATGGATCCTGAAATGATCACTTGGAAGCCTTGGCAAGCTGCTCATTGACTAGAAACACTCAATAGGACTTTATGTTAGCAAAAAAAATAAGCAACTGGGTTGAGTCACAAAAGTGGGAAGGCAGGTTATAGCAGTTAGCCTATTCTGACTACAGGGGAAAAGTAGATATCTGTATAGCCAGCTACCACCACTGTTTAAATCCCAGGATTAGTGGGTAACAGATGATGCTGCAGGATCATCTTGTTCATGAAAAATGCCAATAAAAGCCCTTAAGTGTACAAAGGAATAACAGGAAGACATTATGAGAAAAAGTCTCTGGTTTACATGCAAGAAAAGCAGAGGTTTTGTGATCTTCACCCTTTGGTTGCACTGACAGCTTTTTCTCCAAGGAGAGAACAAATTAGATGAGATCTTGCAGGTACATTGATTCCACAGACCCATCCAAGATTGAAGACTAAGATGCCCCAGTGGCAAAGCTTGACCCTGAACTCTCATCTATGTCTCCTGCTCAGAAGGGAAGTCAGTTTCATGGTTACTGCCCCAGTGGTGCCAGTGATGATAAGGGTACCAGTAGCTCAAAGGAGGGAACAAATGGTTAGGGATTTAGGTCATGCCATCATGAGCCACCAGCCTTCACAACAGAGGGTATTGCCACATGTAGACTGCACATCACTTGCTAAATGTGATGCTGTAATCCCATTTAATCTCCTGGCAGCCCCAAGAGGCACCAAGACTTGCATGGGAAAACAGATTTGGGGAGGAAAGTTCCTTGTGCAAAGTGGAGAGCCACAAGCAACTGAGCTGTCAGACACCAGGAACAATGCATATTGTGCCACATCCTGCTTCTTCCTCCTCTGACCTCTCCACCATACAATGTGCAAATGTAAGAAACTGAGTAAATTGGAAATATGTGAGGTCAGGAAACTTAAATTCATGTGTTTATCTTAGTTTTCTTAAAATTTCATCTAATTTCACTTATCAAGGTATTTAAATTAATTTATGTGAACAGGTATCTAAATATTTTCTTCCAATAGCTAGTGTGTCATGCACACAGTAGACATCTAAAACGTTTTACTGCAGGACTAAATAAATGTACTACATGTGTGTGCTTTGATATCTTTATCATATATTGACAAAATATCATATGTTTTTGTCGATTCTAATACATAACTGACAACAGTTTCATAATATATTTGCTTCTTTACCTCCAGTGTATCATACCAGCCCTCTATCCTTCATCCCTCCCCCAAGAGCAATAAGAACAAAACTCAACACCTTAAAAATTCTTTCCAGCAGTTGTAATCCTCAAAGACTCATCTTCTATTTCATGTTGCATTACCCCCTTTTCTCCTGCAGCCATCTCCTATGGGAAACCACCCTGCTGACCATCCCTGATAAAAACAAAATAACCAACCTTATGTAAAACTTTACAATTTACAAAGCAATTTCCCCCAAAGTTAAGTCACTTGGTTGTTACAATAACTCAGAAAGGAAGGCAGATATCATTAACTCCTGTTTCAAGTGAGAAAACCAAGGCTTAAAGGAGCTAAGTGATTTGCTCAGTATCATGCAGCTATCAGAAAAACAAACACTCTGGGCATGGTTTTCTCTTTCCAAACCCCAAGCTCTTTACACTAAATGATGAGCATCTTCCCTCCTATTGATTCCTGAAGCATCTTGACAAGAGACTGCAGCCCACCAACCCCTAGGTACAGCTCTGCTACCCTAGGCTATCAACATCCACAGGAGTGAGCAACAGTTTAGCTTGTTATAGGAAACCCTCTCAACCTCCCTGACCCAGGCAACAAGACTGACACTGAGATGGGTGAAGAAATAAGTAGAAGGCAATCACCAGAGAGAAGCCTGTATAGACAGGCTGTCCTTACAGGAACTGAAGACCTTCCTGGATATTCACGATTCCTCAAGAATTCAGAGAAAAATGCTGTTCCTTAAATACTTCAAATGTGTCAGTGTTCGAGACCACTTCTGCTGCCTCTATTAAAATTGGATAGATTTCAGCTTACTTAAACCTATATAATAACAGTATATTAAAACATCATAGGAATTTTTTTGATTATGAGCTGAGATGGGTAAATAAAATGCTAAGGATGAGACCCAGTAATGGAAGCTATCATCAAAGTTTATAATTTACATGACAATGTATGACTGTAATAATATACATATAATATAACAATAAATATAAGAGAATTATACAGACAAGAAGACATGGACAGAATAAGAAAACAAAAAAGCTACCTAAGGAAGTGTTACAAATAGTTACTACTTTTGATATCATGATGTCAGTATCTAGTATTAGTCTGTTTTGTTCTTCCTGAAATTTTTCTTAAATAGGGAGCTTCATCTAGCATGGTTCTTCATGTGTAAAAGGAACTAACAAAAATGTTAGTTTAGCACTGGTTAATGCCCCTTTGTCTAACTGTGATGGCAAAAGTATGTTTAGGGAAATCTAGGATTTGCTCTCTAATGAAGCAACTTCAGCAAATTCTCAGTGCATGATGGTTGCAAAGGTACCATTCAGATATAGGAACTTGAGTCTTTCTAGTGTGCCTTTCAACAGTAAAGAGCTATGTGTCCTGGGGAGAGATAATTCTAGGGTTACAAATCAGCAGTGTCCAGACCTACTTCACTATGAGGAAGCTAATCTTCTGTTGAAATCTTAACACTCTAAAGGGCCCTGATAGTTTTTGTATGGCAGCAAAATTTGAGTTGTTTCAGCATGAAGAACCAGAAAATCTAGAGGACTATGTGAGGAGAAATTTTTTTGTATGTGTGCCCACATGTATGTATGCAAATACAAGAGAGACTTGACTTTGATTGTGTGATAGTTAATTTTATGTGTCTACTTGATGTGGCTAGAGGATGCCCAGATAGCTGATAAAACATTCTTTCTGGGCACATCTGAGAAGGTGTTTCCTAATAAGATTTGCTCTTGAATCACTAGTCAGAATAGAGAAGATTGCCCTCACTGAAATGGGTGGGCATCATATGGTCTACTGAGGGCTTAAAAAGAATGAAAAAGCAAAGGAAGGGAAAATTCTTTTTCTTCTTGATCAGGAAGATCCATTTTCTCCTTCCCTTGGACCTCAGTACTCATGGTTCTTGGGCTCTTAGACTGTGGGACTTACACCATTGGATCTTCTTGTTTTCAGGTCTCCAGCCTTAGACATAATTTCCTGGTTCTATGGCTTGCAGATGGAAGATGGTGGGACTTATCAGCATCCATAACCATGTGAGCCAATTCAGATGATAAATCTCTGTAAACACAGACCTACATTCACAGGTAGACCTTCACATTGGTTCCATTTCTCTGGAGAGTTCTAATTACAGACAGCTAAAAAAATAATCTACAGGAAAATTAGAAAATGTGCTACTTTAAGTGACTAAATTAACCTTGAAAAAGTGTTCATTATCTTAATTAAAATAATAGACTTAAGAATTCTCTAGATGTGAAGGAAGAAAACAGAGAAATAATTTATCATTCCAGATGTATTTCATATACATGTTGAGCACCTTCTGTCTTCCAGATACTATGCTAAGTTTTGAGAGCAGATGAAGAATAGAATTTCAATTCATACCTCAACAAGCTTATGGATAGATATGGAGATGGACATTCATTAAACTATGAAAAGTACTGGATGAATCTGGCAGGTCATGTCTTCTAGTTGATGGCTGAAATAACTTCTATTTCACATAGGCTTCTAGAACTTGGCAACTACTGAATACAAAGGAAGAGCCTAATTCTCCTGCTCATAAACCTGGGCAGGCTGGGTGACCCAGTTTAGTTAAAAGAATGCAGCAAAAGTGACACCAAGATTTCCATGGTTGAGTCCTAAAAGACAAGTCAATTCTGCCCTACCTTCTGGAATCTTCACCTCAGCTGCCATGTAAGCAATACAGTTGCCCAAAGATGTCATGTTGTGAGGAATTCCAAACTAGTCCATGCAGAGTGATCATGTATAAAGTCTCTGAGACCACATCTGACAGATGCTCTACCTCTCTGCTCTTCCAACCGTTCCAGTTGCAACCACCCTTTAGCTGCAGCACATGAGGATCAAGGCTGGCTACCCAGCTGGAGCCTTCCTGGATTCCCAATCCACAGAAGTCCTAAGAGACAAAAAGGTTGCTTTTGCTTTGCAGTTCTAAGTTTTGTGATGATTTGTTATGCAGCGATAATAAATGGAATGGGGGATCTTGAGGCAGAACCCTACTGCTTTGTCCACTAGTCTTTACTCTGTAGTCAATAAAGAGTCTGGCACATAATATGTATTCTATGAATATTCATTGAGGTTTGGTGAACAGAGGTAAGTGCTAGGTACATTAGTAGCATAAAAGAATGATTAATGGCACTAATGAATAGAAACACTTCATAAGAGATGACAGATCAGATGCATCTCAATGGATGAATCAGTATTTCTCCATGAAATAAGGAATGGAAGGGAATGTCAGGTAGAAGAGACATAAAATACAAGATGCAGAACCATAGAACAGTTTGGTGGAATTAGGGAAGCATAAGTCATATAATAGGGCTAATGTAGAGCACATAAAAGAATATCATGGCAAATGGACTGAACCTCCAGCTGGGACCAGAGCAGAAGAAGCCTTGAATGCTGATTTGAGTCATGGAACCAGTAGGAAGGCTATTGCATTCTTTCCCATCCCAAACAGAAGGTCCTGTGAGGCCAGGCCAGCCTCCCTCCACTTGTCCTACTGTGTCCATGCCTGTTTTGGGCATGTGAGTCTCTTCTCTTAATCTTGTATCATCAAAAGGGTGAGAAGTCTGTGAAGAAACCCAACTCTACACACACTTTGCAAAAGGTCATCTGATCCTCATTAAGCTAGGTATAATATGTTTCAAGAAAAGGAACACAGATTCCTTCAGCTCTCAAATACCCATGATTCTGTGAGGTTTCTAAAGAAACTTCCCACCTCCCAAAGATACAAACAAGAATAGAGGACTCAAGAACATATTAGCATATTAGCCTTTAATGTCCCAAGGCTTTTCCATATATATATATATATTTTTTTTTTTCCTGTAAATTCAAAGAATCTTTATTTGGTCCAATGGAAGATAAGCTGGACTTCAAGCAGGTTAAATGCATTGCTTGTGAATCTGGGCCCTAGACTTTTGAAATTGAAAGCCCTGAATTCACTCTCTTATTATCCATGTTCTGCAATAACATCCTCGAGACAACAGATATGTCAAGACAGGCTACGTTAAACTATAGGAACAAATATTCCAACATTCAGTGATTTATAGAAATTGTCTATTTATTTTCTTCATGTTACCTATCCAGCCCCCATCTGCTCATCTAGTCATGCAGGACTCAAGGCAGACAGAAGCCCATCCCAACACATTTTTCCATGGTCGATTCTCAGAGCAAAGAGAAGGTGCTGAGCTTCAACGTAGCTTTTAAGCTTCTGCCTAGAGGAGATACATGTCATAGCTGACACTAATGTTAAAGGCTTGCTGCAGAGGTTACAGGAAAATGTCCCAAGGAAAAGAGCCTTGGTTACTGTCTTAACCTGCTTGGTCTGTGTATAGTCTCTTTGTGCTGCTATAACAACATAACTGAAATGGGTAATTGATAAAGGACAGATACTTACTTCTTATAGTTCTAGAGGCCAGGCAGTTCAATATGAAGGCACTGGAGCTTAAGGCTTAATATATGAATTTTTGGAGTTCACATGCCTTCAGTCCAAAAGAGCCATTGTTGATAAGAGTAGATATGAAGTCCTTACTTTTGACTATCCTTATAAGAAGAGATTCTGCTACAATTAAAAGTAAACTATGAAACAATAGTCTCAGACATAAAAGCAATTTATAGTTTTCCGATATTATGCAGTAATTCTCTTTTCTATGCTGATTTTGAAAAATAAAATTTTCCATTTGGTAAACTATTTTGTAAAAAGCTTTTGCTTAGCTGATTAATCAAAGTCTCAACTAAGAGAAAGTAATTTTGTTCTTCCTTTTTCTCCTAGATTTTTCTTTTCATTCACTATAAAGGTGTAAGGAATCCCTTGATTATGTTACATTGTTTTACTACAAGATTCCTTGCTTTCCTGTCTGAAATGCAAATCCTCACTTTTGGATAATTATAATTCAGATTACAGTGTAACATGATTAAACAGGCCAGGGTAGAAAATTATGATAGCTTAGAAGCTGATGTAATAGAACTGAAAATGAAATTTTTGCATGACTTTTTGTTCTTATCTTGGGGTCATTGTTTGAGAGAACAATGATTTTGGAGATAACTATTACAATGCTGACTTGTTTTTTGTAAAGCTTCCAGCAAACATAAATCAAACAAAAATGCTTCTGTTTCTAAACCTAAATATGATATGTGGTTTGTAATTTAGCAAACATTGTTAATACACCCAACCAAGAAAAGAGAAGCAGTGCTAGGGAAGGAAGAAAGGGAAGGAGGAGCGAGAAGGGGGTCTGAACTTGGATGTGATGCTTCCCTTACCTCGAGCATCTCCACTTGAATGTAGGTTGTCAGAGTTGGGGTGCAGCAATGATGGAACCCTTTCATTTCCTGGCAGGATTAAGCCAAGAAAAGGCAAGTTAGGTGAAATGGTTTACATGAAAGTGTACCTGATCTGAAGGGGGCATAAGCAGTTTCAGTCTTGAGCAACTGGGTAAAGAGGTAGGGAGACAGAGATAGAGATGGTTCTTTCCCTGGCTAGCCTTATACACCTGGACACATTGCAAAAAACACTCTCTTCCTCTCTGAATTTCTGCTAACTCATGACATAAGATCTTCTGTTTTCCCAGTGGCAGTTTTTTCTTGGCTTTTTGGGGAGAAGTGACTTTTTGGCCCTTTGTCTGTATCTCGTACTCTGAAATCTACATCTATAGGAATAGCACTGATATTTAAGACTTTCATGTAAAAATACCAATAATCAAGTCTTATGAGACATAGTAAGTGTCAGACTGTATTCTGGTTTACATATAAATTCATTCTGTCATTATAAAACCCAATGAGATACATGGTTGACAAAATACATGGCCTCTTAACTATGTCCACATTCTAATCCTCAGAACCAGTGAAAATGTTAGGTTACATGTCAAAAGGAATTACAGAATTAAAAAGATAAGAGAGATGGTCCCTAAGATAAGGAGGTTTTCTGAGAATATTCAGGTGGCCCCAACATACCCACAAGAGTTCTGGAAAATGAAAGAGAGAGGCAAAAGTTGTGGAGTGAAGCATAAGAAAGACTTAGAGACCATTGTCTTTGGAGATGGAGGAAGGGACCACAAGCCTAGGAATCTAGGTAACCTCTAGGAGCTAGAAAAGAGAATATACATCCCCCAGAACTTCCAAAAAGCACCACAGCCCTGTCAACATATTGATTAATTTAACCCAGTGCAGCCCGTTTCAGGCTATTGATTTCCCAAATTATAAGAATCAATTTGTGTTTTCAACCACTAAATTTGAGGCAACATGTTACAGCAGCAACAGGAAGCTAATACAAGTTAGGTACTACCATTATCCCCACTCAGTGGTTGAGGAAAGGCCAGCAGGGAGTGTTAAGTAACTTATCCAAGGTCACACCCAGGCCTTTTGCTTCCAGAGTCTACCCTCTGGATTGCTGAGCTGGCGCTCCCCTCAATTTGATCAGAGAAGAAGGATTCAATTATGATTACCTTTATTAATCTCCACAGGGGAGATGATATAATGCAAACATTTTTTTTTGAGTATTTATAATTCTCTGCATTTGGCTTACATTCTCCCATATGACCCTAAGAGCAAGTCTGTGTGGCTGACACAATTAGTATTCCCACATAACAGATGAGAAATGGAGGTTTGCAGAGGTGAGGCAACTTGCTTAGTAGACGGACTTGGTAAGCGGTGATGGCAGGAGTCCCTCTGTGCAGTCTCACAGGCCTCTACACATGTTGCTAAGTGGGAAGCATCTACTTCCAGAAGCCTCCACACAGAGATAAATGGAGTATGCTTCAGGGCCCTGGTGACAAAACCTCCCATAGACAGGGGAAGGGAGTGTATTCAGCAATTCTTCATGGGCATACCCCACCCTAAGGCTCATGTACTGATGGCAATGCCAGTTCCCGTTGGGCACGAGGCCACCGGGATCTGGAAGACTTCAGAGTGCAGCTGCTCTGACCTGGTTTGTGATTATACATAGTCATCCCCTGGAGGTTTTCAGAAATTTCTGGGGCAGGGAGCCCAGACTTCAGTGAAAAGCGGGCATAAGCATTGACAAAATATGATATTACTTATGCTGTGACCCTGTCCTCAGCTGGTGAGTCTAGTAAATGACAGACACACTTTAATCAGTGCAATAGTGAGCTGTCTCCATGCTATCACAACCGGAAAATCTCAGCAACATGCAATAAGCACTTATTTCTCACTTAAAGGCCTGAAGTCTGACAGATTCAGGCTTTACCAGCCTGGGCTTGGCCTCAGGATGTGCGTCAGTTCCAAGACTGCTCCACTTACCTCTCATTATTCTGAGACCAGAAGGCCACCTAAGGATGTATCGTTTTCATGGTGATGGCAGAAGTGCAATGTGGGCAGGCGGAACATATGATTCCTCTTAAGAATGAGGCTCGGAACTCACACGTTGAAATTTTTTCTACCCTTTTTTGCTAAAGTCAAGTCATGTCAGCACCGCTGAGACAGGGAAGTATATTTTTCCCATGGAGAAGTGGGAAAATTTTGCTGGCCAGTAATGAAATCTGTCACAGTCATTGCAAATCAAAGCCTACAAGGAAAACCATATCCTTAAAATGAAGGAATGGTGGAATGAGACAGACATCAATACCCTATGTACATGTATGACTACATGAAGAGTATGAATCTACACCGTGTACAACCATAGAAATGAAATGATGTACCCCATTTGTGTATAATGAATCAAAATGCAGTCTGTAAAAAATTTTTTAAAATAAGTAAATAAATAAATAATGAAGTCTGCAAACATCGTTGCATTACAAACACATCGGCTCTTGTTTCTCTTCTATACCAACTGGATGTGTGCTCTTAGAGAAATGTAGTACAATATTACTTGACTTCAACTTCTAATATGTGTATGTGTGTGTGTGTGTGTGTGTGTGCCTGTGTGTGTGTGTCTGACCAGCCTTTTGTAAACCTGCACTCCCATAACACAATGTCCTTAAATGCGACCTAAGTTCACAGCCTGCCTGGATTCCACCAACAAGTGATGATAAACTCCTACATGAAAAGAGTTCTACATCACACTGTGAGCTTGTGGTGTGGGGTAAGCCCTGCCACATGGCTGGCAGGAGCAGCCTGTTTGAGAGTCCTGTTACATGCAGAGTGGGTGGCTCAGTGCAAGCTCATCACTTTAGAAAGAAATTTTGAGGTATGCTGCATCCACAGGAAGGAAGGGAAATTTATCTTCAATCATCTTCTTTCTCAACCAGAGACTAAATGACATAGCAGAAAAAGGGTGATGTTCATGCACAAATGATTCATGTAACAATATTATTTACAAATGTTTACAAAGGTAAGAAGAGATCCTGATCTTTTCTTTGTAAGAAGAAAAAAAAATACTCAGATGAAAATTTTGCACACTATGAACATATTAATTGCTTGTGGTTACAAAATGTTATCACAAATACAATGATGAATTTTCTAGTTTGTTACAAAGATATTAAAGAATGCAGGTTTCACTTTCCTGACTCCCAGGAACATCATCTGAAACCGAAACAGAATCCCTTAAGCAAGGGAGAAACATGGTCCTTTCAGTTTTATATTGCTCTCATCTTTTCTCTTCATGGACTTTCTTTTTCCTCCAAAATTAAAAAAAAAAAAAAGGTAATGGTAGGTTTTGCCTTGAGATTCTGTTAGAAGGAAGAAAGATGTTTCTCATTCTTCACTAATTATTTTCACTACTGTCAGTGCTCTCTGCATCACAGGAGTTTCTGCTCAGAAGACTATAATAAAAAAGAGAACAAGCTTTGCATTCAGACCCTTGGACAAGTCATTAGCCTCAGTTTCCTATTCTTTGAATCAGGATGATGACTAAATTCAAGATGTTATTTTGCATATCAGCAGGGAACCTCCAAACAGGTAACAGTACACTGAAAAAATTTTACGCTTCAGTTAAGAAATGTTGTCCTCTCTATGCCTATTCTATAGGACAGACCCTGAATTACAAAGAATACAGAAACCTCTCTCATGACTTCTTTGTATCAATGACAGGTTTTTGACTAATCCACAAATCCTTTGTGCTATAATCCTTAGCCAATTCTCAAGCCACCATCCTCCATGCAGGAACTTGAGAAGATTAAGGGAAGAACTTGGAAGTCTGGTGCCTGGAAAACAAAAAGCCAATTGCCTGGAAAACAAAATCAATAGGATTCCAAGAAAGAGAGAAATTGCAAACAGTGTGGAATATAGAGAGCTGATTTCAAGCAGGAATCTCAATCAGGCACCTCCAGGCATCATTGAAGGCCAGCACAATCCTTTTGGAAAGCAACTTATTCAAGTAAGGAGGGCTGACCAAATGCCTATATACTTTGACCCTGTAATTCCAAACTTGAGACCTTTTCTTAAAGAAACATTCCCTAAAGTGCTTTAAGTAAAAATTCATCACAACTTTATTTACAACAGAAAACAATTGGAAGCAATCAAAAAGTTTGTACCTCCATCTTAGGCAAACTAGGCTATATATATCTAGTAGGCTAGAATAAATTGATAAATTAATTTATTCTTGTGGAAGTAATCAGACAAGTACAAACTGAAAGTCATTCTATCACATGAGAGTAAATGCTCTGCACAACTGTTTATTTCTACGAGTCAAAACATAAATGGAGCACTTTAAGATTAAAGGAGATCAACGAGGAATACCAACTAAAGTCAATGTTCTATCCTTGATAGAATCTCATTTGGAAAAAATATTGCTATGAAAAAACATTGTTTGAAACAATTGGAAAAATTTGTTTTTTTATTTGTTCTCTTTAGTTACACATGACAGTAGAATATATTTGGACATATACATACATGGAGTATAACTTCCCATTCTTGTGGTTGTACATGATGTGGAGTTACACTGGTCATGTATTCATATATGAACATAAGAAAGTTATGTCCAATTCCAATTCATTCTACTGTCTTTCCCATTCTCATTCTCCCTCCCTTCCCCCAAGTCCACCCCACTCAATCAAGTGAACCTCTGCTCCCCACCCCCCACCAGTATCTGCATATCAGAGAGAACATTCAGAATGGCTTATTTCAATTAGCATGATATTCTCCAGTTCCATCCATTTACTGGCAAATGCCATCATTTCATTCTTCTTTATGGCTGAGTAATATTTGCGTATATGTATCACATTTTCCTTATCCATTCATCTGTCAACAGGCACCTAGGTTGGATCCATAGCTGAGCTATTGTGAATTGAGCTGCTATGAACATTGATGTAACTGCATCACTATAATATGCTGATTTAAGTCCTTTGGGTATATGCGGAGGAGTGGGATAACTGGATCAAATGGTAGTTTCATTCCAAGTTTTCTGAGGACTCTCCTTACTTCTTTCCAGAGTGGTTCTACCAATTTGCAACCCCACCAGCAATGTATAAGTGTACCTTTTTCTCCACATCCTTGCCAATATTTATTGTTACTAATATTCTTGATAATTGCCATTCTGATCCAAATGCAATGAAATCTCAGTGTAGTTTTAATTTGCAATTCTGTAATTGCTAGTGATGCTGAAAATTTTTTCATGTCTGTGCATTCATATTTCTTCTATGAAGTGTCTGTTCAGTTCCTTTGCCCATTTATTGATTATGTTATTATTTCTTTCTTTATTTGGTGTTAAGTTTTTTGAGATCTTTATATAACCTGGAGATTAATGCTCTCAGGTGCAGGCGGGCAAAGATATTCTCCCATTCTATAGGCTCGCTTCATGTTCTTGATTGTTTATTGTTTCCTTTGCTGTGAAGAAGCTTTTTAGTTTCATACCATCCCACTTGTTTCTTGATTTTACTTCTTGGCTTTAGGAGTCTTGTAGAGGAATTCCATTCCTAAGCCAACATGATGGAGATTTGGGTCTATTTTTTTCTAGTAGGCACAGGACTTCTGGTCTAATGCCTAGATCCTTACTCCACTCTGAGTTGGGTTTTGTGCAGGGTGAGAGAGAGAAATCTAATATCATTTTATTACATGTAGATTTCCAGTTTTCCCATAACCATTTGTTGAAGAAGCTATCTTTTCTACAATGTATGTTTATGGTGCCTTAGTCTAATATGAGTTAACTATATTTATGTGGGTTTGACTCTGGATCTTCTATTCTGTATCATTGATATTCATGTCTGTCTTGGTGCCAATACTATGTGGTTTTTGTTACTATGGCCTGTAGAATAATTTAAGATCTGGTATTGTAATGCCTCCTTACTTCACTTTTCTTGCTGAGAATTGTTTTGGCTATTCTGGGTCTCTTATTTTTCCAAATAAATTTCACAACTGCTTTTTATTTCTATGAAGAACATCATCAGAACCTTAATAGGCATTGCATTAAATCTGTATAGCACTTTGGTAGTATGGTCATTTTGACAATATTAATTCTGCTTATCCAAGAACATGGGAGATCTTTCCATCTTCTAAGGTCTTCTTCAATTTCTTTCTTTTGTGTTCTGTAGTTTTCATCATAGAGGTCTTTCACATCCTGTGTTAGATTGATTCCCAAATATTTTATTTTCTTTGGGGCTATTGTAAATGGGATAGTTTTCCTAATTTCTCTTTCAGTTGATTCATAATTGATGTATAGGCATGCAATGGATTCATAGGTGTTAATTTTATATCCTGCTACTTTGCTGAATTCATTTATGAGTTCTAGAAGTTTTCTGGTAGAGTTTATTTTTGGGTCTTCTGAATACAGAATCATGTCTGCAGCAAATAGTGATAGTTTGAGTTCTTCTTTTCATATTTGTATCACTTTAATTTCTTTGGTCTGTCTAATTGCTTTGTCTAGAATTTCCAGGATGATATTGAATAGAAGTGGTAAAAGAGGGTGTCCCTGTCTTGTTCCAGGTTTTAGAGAAATGCTTTCAATTTTTCTCCATTGTGAATGATATGTTGACCTTGGCCTTAGCATAGATAGGCTTTACAATGCTGAGGCATGTTCCTATTATCCCTAGTTTTTCTAGTGTTTTGAACATGAACAGGTGCTGTATTTTGTTACAAACTTTTATGCATCTATTGAAATAATCATGTGATTCTTGTCTTTGAGTCTGTTGCTGTGACGAATTACATTTATTGATTTCCACATGTTGAAGCAACTTTGCACCCCTTGGATGAATCCCCATTGATCATGGTGCACTATCTTTTTAATATGTTTTTGTATGCAATTTGCCCTTATTTTATTAAGAATTTTTGCATCTATGTTCATCAGGAATATTGGTCTGAAATTTTCTTTCCTTGATGTGTTTTTGCCTGGTTTGGTATCAAGGTGATACTAGCTTCATAGAATATGTTTGGAAGGGTTCACTCCTTTCTGTTTCGTGGAATAAATTGAGAAGGATTAGTGTTAGCTCTTCTTTGAAGGCTCTAGTAGGACTCAGCTGAGAATCTGTCTGGTCCTGGGCTTTCTTGATTGGTAGGCTTTTGATGGCATCTTTCATTTCATTCCTGAAATTGCTCTGTTTACATTTTCTCTGTTCTTTGATTCAACTGTGGGTTATATGTCTCTAGAAATGTGTCAATGTCATCAAAATTTTCTATTTTATTATAGCATAAATTTCAAAATAGATTCTGATTATCATCTGTATTTAAATAATATCCATTGTGATATTTCCTTTTTCATTGTGAATTCTAGTAACTTGAGTGTTCTCTTTTTCTTTGTTATCTTGGCTAAGGGTTTATTCATTTTGTTGATTTTTTTAAAAAAACAAACATTTTGTTTTGTTGATTTTTTGGATTATTTCCTTTGTTTCAATTTCAGTGATTTCGGTTCTGATTTTAAGTATTTCCTATATTCTATTGCTTTTGGTGTTGATTTGTTCTTCTTTTTCTAGGACTTCGAGATGTAGTGCTAGGTTGTTTACTTGGTGACTTTCTGTTCTTTTAATGAATGAGTTCAATGCAGTGAACTTTCCTCTTAGCCCTGCCTTCATTGTCTCCTAGATATTTATATATGTTGTATTGCTACTCTCCTTTACCTCTAAGTATTTTTTTTAAATTTTATACCTGATTTCTTCTGCTATCTGTTCATTGTTCAATAGCATATTATTTAGTCTCTGGGTGTTAGAGTAGTTTCTATTTTTATTTTATCACTGATTTCTAATTTTATTCCATTATGATCTGATATGATGCAAAGTTTATCTCATTTTTTTGTGTATGCCAAGAGTGATTTGTGGCCTAAGATATGGTCTATTTTAGAGAAGGATCCATGTGCTATTGAGAAGACAGTGTATTCAGTCATTAATGGATGAGATATTCTACATATGCCTGTTAAGTTTAAATTATTAATTGAATTTTTTAGTTCTATAGCTTATTTAGTTGTTTTCTGTTTGTTTACTTGTTTGTTTTCTGTTTTTGGTACTGGGGATTGAACTCAGGGGCACGTGACCATTGAGTCACATCCCTAGCCCTATTTTGTATTTTATTTAGAGACAGGGTCTCAGTGAGTTGCAAGGCAACTTGCTTTTTCTGAGGCTGGCTTTGAACTCATGATCCTCCTGCCTCAACCCCCTGAGACGCTGGGATTACAGGCATGTGCCAGTGTTCCCTGCTTCATTAGGTTTTGTTTGGAGGGTATGTCTAGTGGTGAGACAGGTGTCTTAAAGTCACCCAATGTAATTGTGTTGTAGTGATTTTCTTCATGAAATTGAGAAGATGCTCCATTGTTTGGGGCATAAATATTTATGATTATTATGTCTTATTGATGGATAATTCCCTTAAACAGCATAAAATGTCCTTCTTTCTCCCTTCTGATTAATTTTGACTTGAAATTCATTTTATCTGATATGAGAATAGAAACCCCTGCTTGTTTACAAGATCCATGTGAATGATACATTTTTTCCTATCCTTTTACCTTCAGCCTATGGATGACTTTGCCTATGAAGTGAGGCTCTTGGAGGGAGCATGATGATGGGTCTTGTTTTTAATTCATCTGCTAGTCCTTCTTTTGACTGAGGAGTTTAGGCAATTTATATTCAATATTATTATGGAAAAATTATTTTTATTCTCTGTCACTTTGATTTATTTCTGGTTTTTAATTTAGTTTCTCCATTGATTCACTGTTATTTTAATGTAGTTCTTCCCTTTTCTTGTTTTCATTTTTTATTTTTCATCTCTTCTTCATGAAATATGTTATTGAGTATGTTCAATAATGCAGGCTTTCTAGTTGTGAATTTTTTCAACTTTTGGATATCATGCAAGGTTTTTATTTCATCATCAATTCTTTTTTTTCAGTGCTGGGGATCGAACCCAGGTCCTTGTGCTTACAAGGCAAGCACTCTACCAACTGAGCTATCTCCCAGCCCTCATCATCAATTCTTAAGGTTGATTTTTCTGGGTATAGTATTCTTGGCTGGCAACCATTTTCTTTCAGAGCTTGGTATATGTTGTTCCAAGACCTCCTAGCTTGAGGGTCTGGGTTGAGAAATCAGTTGAGATACAGATTGGTTTCCCTCTAATCATGGCCTGTCATTTTTCTCTGGCAGCCTTTAAAATTGTATCCTATTCTGTATGTTAGGCATTTTCATGTAACAATGTGCCTTGGTGTGGATCTGTTGTAATTTTTTTTATGTTTGGGTTCCTGTCAGTCTCCTATATTTAATTTTCCCTTTCACTCTTTAGGTTTGGGAAATTTGGGGATATTATTTCATTGAAAAGATTGTGCATTTCTATGGTTTGTATCACTAAACCTTCATCTATCCCAATAAATCTGAAATTTGGTGTCTTTAGATTATCCCATATTTCTTGGAAGTTCTGTTCATGGTCTTAACATCTTTTCTCCATGGTCAACTTTGTTTTCAAGGTTATATAGTTTGTCTTCCATTGCCTGAAGCTGTCTTCCAAGTGATCTAATCCGTTGGTGATGCTTTCAATTGAATTTTTAATTTGGTTTATTGATTCTTTCATTTTGAGGATTTCTGCTTGTTTCTTTTTACAACCTCTATCTCTTTATTGAAGTGATCTTTCACTTCCTGTATTTTCTCTGATTTCACTCCTTATATCATCCTTTACTTAACAGATCAGTTTAATTATGTACATTCTAAACTCCTCACACATTTCTTCCATCGTGAAGTGAATAGATTCTGTTATTGGAGTATCTTGGTTTGTTGGGGCAATTTGTTCCCTTGTTTTTCATGTTGTTTGTAGGTCTACCCATTTAACAGTATGGATCTGAGGTAGCAGAGTTTCTACTCTATGGACTTAGTGTCCCTGAAGGTTTCCAGTACCACACTTGCTGAGAAGCTGCCTATCTGCTTTCATGGCTTCATGCCACAGAGCAGCCAGGAAAGCAACCTCCTCTATTCTATCATCTTAAAGAACACTAACGGATGCTTTTCAGCTGTAACTTCTGTCACAATTAGCAAAATTTGAATAAGAACTTTTGTTTCATAATTCTATTTTATTAATGATAAGTACATTAAATATGATCATGAATTTGTGTCTACATGAGATTGTTCTTGATCTGAGGAGACACATGTCAAAACATTTAGGAATAAGGAATCATAGTCTTCTACTCAATCTTAGATGATCAAAATAAGAGATGTAATATTAATAATATATGTTATAAAGATAGGTATAATGCAATTGTGGTAAAATAGTAATTAGTGAATCTGAATGAAGTATAAGTGGGTGTTTATTGTGTTATTATAACTTTTATGATTTAAATTTTTTCATAATAGAAATTTAATAAAAAGATGCCCATCTGGAAAATAATGTTAAATTAAAAATTCAGACTGTATAATCATTTATTTAGTGTATCTTAAGTTAGAAAAATCTCTCCATATAGAAAACAAGACCAGACGGAAAGTATTACAGCATCAACAGTATCTAAGCCTGGTGAATGGGTTGAACAAGAACTCGTTTACACTTTGACTTTTTAAAAATTTTCCCACATTTTAATGACCATCTATCACTTTTATAATTTTAAAAAAAGCCTAAAAGTACGGAAATCTGCTGCTTGCAGCCGGGGCTTCTTCAAGCGGCTCCGCAGCCACTTCTCTTATGGAAAACCGCAGCTTCTTTGCCTGGCTGCTCCAAGCGGCTCCGCGCCGCTTCTCACTCCTACGGCCCGACCAGCAGGACGAAAGACACGTACACTTCAGAGGTTCATGAAGCAGCTTCCCCTTTATTCAAATAACACCCTCAATATATAAGCAGTCTCATGCATAAGCAATTGTAACCAGATATGTCCATCCAATCCTGTTAAAGGTCAAGCGATCACTCACACAAGCATACATGTAAAGTATATCTGTCCACGCACTAGGCGGCTGAACTGATTATCATGCAGCCAATTGTAAACACTTCCTGCCGTTCTCCAGGCATAATCAGGATGCCGTTTGCTCTCTGCCAGTCGCCATCTTTAGATGCACATGGCATAACCCTGGGTTCCGGGTTTCACCCGCCACATAAAAGAAAAAAAAAATGGAACTAACAAACACGATAGGAAAAGAGTTATCTTTTTCCCCATCTCCCCAACTTTGAGCCTGAAGCCAAAATCAAGAGCAATGACAGAGAGAATGAGTGCAAGCTGCCAGCTATTAAAGTGTGAAGTCTGTGTTTTGGGGGCTGCCAAGTGACCTTTAATGAATACCTGTCTGAGACAGAAAAATCATAGCATTCCAGGCTAAGGACTCAATGTATAATTTAGCTTTAGTATCACAGTGGGGCTTCTAGGTCTATCCCCAGCTTCAAGATTTATGACCAAGCTGAAGAATATTTTTGAATTTGACTGATTCGACATGGGCTTAGGTTTCAAGTTCATATGCTGCAAAATTGTTAAACATGGCTTCTGATCTCAGGCCAAATGGGTCAGACCTAACTGATTCCTAAGCCTGCCTTTCATGGTAGGTGAGACAAACATCCTCCTAGGTCTTAGGAGGGATCTTGGTCCAATGCACCTATAATATGATTCTCCCCTATTTTCTAACAAGCTTCTTATAGATGAGCTTACTCTTTATTTTTTGGTTGTTGTGCTCAAAACCTGCTTCCTCTCCCTGACTCCTCCTAGAAAAGGAGCCCTGCTTCTTGTTATATTTGTAACTCAGCACCCATCACACTTTTCTTAACATCCCTCTTTCTTCCTATGGCCTTAGCTGTGACCATCTTTTAAAGGTCTCCCTTCTATCTGTTCCACTGACTTGGAGAGTTTTAAACTTACCACAGCCTCTCGCCTACATCCATTATTCTGCCTTCTTAGAACACTTCTATCTCTGGAATTCCAACCGGCTCCTCCCAATCACATAGACTGACATTTCTGATCAGCCTCAAGGCAGCCCTGGCTTGGGCAAGAGCAGTCATTCAGACCATTAGTAGAATATAGGTGCCAGCTTGCTTACACTGGAGAAGTAGCTTCAACACTGTCATATCTCCACCAGGGAATTGGAGACATTCCCAACTCTTGCTTGGAGCTTCTCTTAGTGGTTTTCATAATTCTTGCTATCTTGTGACAAAGCAGATCATCCTGACACTGCCTATAATCACTAATCTTGCTGAACTGGCAGGAACATCAACCACAGTCACTGGTGGCTCCTTACTCTTCAGAAGTAAGCCAAGTTATACACTGCTGTTCTTTGTTTGCACCATCATTTGGGTGGGGTTTCTAGCAGGCCTCATGCCAATGCATGCTCCCTGTTCACAATCATTCCCATCCCATCTATTCCTTCATGTAAGTTTCTGCTTGTATCAGTTCTCAAGATTGAGCAAAATGCCTATGTTCATGGCTATACAGTGTCCACCTGTCTTCATACAGAGACAGGACAAAAACAGCAGCCTCCACTCATACCTTATCTATAGTTCACTAAGAAAATTGAAGTGCTGAGACATGAATTTTTCCATCTTTGTATCATTTCTCTACCTTCCCTTCTATTTCAAGAGTGAACTGTTTTTACTTCTGTCCCTCCACTTGCCCTGTCTTTTGCATCATTAATTCACTCCCTTTAGTGGACCTTTTCCCACTTCAAGCAGCACACTCCAGCATCTCCCATCCTTATGACGAATGCTTAATTCATTCCATATCCTCCTCCATCCACAGCCCCATTTGTTTCCTATCACAATACTTTCAAAGAGATGACTCCAGTGACTCTATTTTTCACACACACCCTATTTTTTTCTCAACCCACACTAACTTTAGGAATGACAATACTCTTCTCAGGGCTACCAGTAATCTTGTTGCCAAATACAAGTCACTTTTTGTTCCCTTCTTAGTCACTCAACTCAATAGAGTTCAACTTTATCCTTCTTGAACTACTCCTTTCTCATGGTTTTCTGGGACATTATACTCTCCTATTTGCCCTCTAATCTCATTTTCTCCTCCCCAGTCTTCCTTAGTAACTCCTCTTTCTTTGCTTAACATCTAGATGGTAGACTGCACTGCTGGGAATCAGTCCAGGACACTTGCAAGTTACCCTCTAAACACTCTGTGGTCTCTCCAAAACTAATAGCCATGCCAAAGACTCCCAAATTAATGTCTCTCTAACCTCTCCTCTGAGTGCCAAACTCATGTAGACAGTCACTTCTTTGACAACTTGAATATCTAAAGGGCATAAAAAACTGGAGATAGTGAACAGTACCTGTTTTTTTCAATGCTTTAAAAATATTCTTTTTTTTCCATATTTTTATTGGTTCATTATCATTGTATATAATGCTGTGGTTTGTTGTCATGTATTTGTACATGCAAGCAATATAGCAACATAATTTGGTCACTATCATAACATTCCCCCAGTATTTCCCTTCCTTATCCCTCCCCTATACCTTTTGATTCTTTCATGGGGGTGCTCTTGCGCTCTCTCTCTCTCTCTCTCTCTCTCTCTCTCTCTCTCTCTCTCTCTCTTTCTGTCACACACACACACACACACACACACACACACCACACACACAAATCTCATTTCAACTCAAGTTTTCTCCATTTCATTTAATGGCCCTACTCTCCTATCCCCAAATCCAGAAATCCTCTTTGATTCCTTCCTCTTATCCTTCCACCTCCAAATCTACAAACAAATGATAAATCCTTGTTTTATCTTCACACTGATTCTCAAATTCAATGTCATCTCAGGCAGCTGCTACTGCCCTTGTCCCTGCTTTCACAGTCTCTTGGCCATACTGTTGCAATAGCCCCTAGCAGACTCCCCTTTCTGTGCAATAGGTTCTCCACGCACAGCCAGAGCAAACTTCTTAGCATATAAATAATATCCTGTCACTTCCTCAAACCTTATAATGGCTTTCTAAAATGATATCCAAATACCTTGCCACGGCCTACAAGAATCGGGGTAACCTGGCAATCTTTCCAATTCCACTCCCAACCCTCTTCCCTTAGCTCACCAAGCTCTCGCCACACTGTCAATATCTCTGTTCCTGAAGAACATCAGCTCTTTCCTGCCTTAGCACTTGGTGTGTCTTCTGCTTGGCCAGTCCACACAAGATCTTCACAGGATTAGCTTCTGACCACTCACCTTCAGTTTAAACTTCATCTCGTTAGATATTTTCATTTCCTAATTTAATTAATTTTCTAATTTCCTAAATTAACATTCCTCACCCTGAGTTGTTCCCAACACATCAACCTATTTTATTTTCCTCAAATCCCTTATCGCCATATATATTAATCTTGCTCCTTTCACATTCATCTGTTAGTCTGCCCTCAGAGTGAAGGCTCCAAGAGGGCAGGAGCCTTGTTCACGTGGCCAGAGTTGCCTCCTCAGTTCTGGAGCACAGTACGGTAATACAGCTTGGTTAGTAAATGAAGGAATAAAATTCTAATGGCTGCAAACCCAAAATGAAGAAGGACACTAGAAGGCTGGGAAAGAGAAAACATCTGAAGAAAAATAAGTTCTACCAAATGACAATCAACTTTCAGTCCTGATCAGCTTGCAGAATTTGAGAGTGGTCTCAGAGTATATGAGATAAAACAGGGGCTGATGCTTTCCTGAAGCAAGACTCTATCTTGAGGCAAACTTTGGCCAGAATTTACCATTTAAATGGCCCCATACCAATCCCTGCTGAGACAGAGCTTCAGGGCAGCCTCCCGCTGCAGTGGTGATTAGCCTAAGGGTGTCTGCTGGACACCTGCAGGCCTTAGATCATGTCATGTGGTACCAGACTCTATTCACATATGGGGGCATAGTCACTCATTTCTAATTAACCTGCTTCAGCAGTACCTTCCATTCTCAGAAAGTTTTTGATGCCACGAAACAGAATATAAACATAAGATAAAAATGTCTTTAAAATAAATGCAGATGTGGACGGAGGGTGTGGTTTAAGAGAAATCATTGACTGATTCTGTGGTAAATGGCTTACAGATCTTACTGCTTAAATCAAAAAAAGGTCCCTCCAAAGGGGACTCTTGTCTTTGTAAAATAGGGTTAATAAAATGACTCAGGGAAAATATTCCTCCTGCTAGTTAGAATGTAGAAAATCATAAGAGGACATCAACTACCAACCCAGCAACTCCAAAGAAATTACTGGACTAATGCACACGAAGAAAAAATTATTTGAAATGGAAAGAGAACCTAAGATCTATTAAAAGTATCATAGGGTCTAACACACGGGCAAGTAGTCTTAGGAAGCAAAAAGAGTAAAGGAAACGAAACTAAAGGCTGAGAATTTTCAAAACTGATATATCAAACCACATGAAAAATGCTCAAAGAAACTGAAGAAAGTAAAAACAAAGAGAGTTCCACATAAGCACTTCGTAGTCAAACTGCTGAAAACCAAAGAGAGAAAAAGTCTTATAAGCAGCCAGAGACAAGTCAGAAAGAGGGGAAATAGGACACCTCCTATGCAGACTCCTTTTCAAAAACATTGAAGGTCAGAAGAGAGTGGGTTCCTTTTAAGTGGCAAAAGGAAACACACACTGAATTAAGATTTTGTGTCTAGTGTTGGCACCCAGACTTCCTTTAGCCAGTAGCGGGTGCTACTTTTATTGTCTGCTCGATCTCAAGGATTTAAAATCCCGATAAGCTTTTGTTTTGTTTAACCAAAGTCCACTAAGGCGTTCACTGGGCCAAACGGTCACTCACTCCTTCAGGAGCATTAAGCTGGGTAAAACTCCTGAGAGAAGCATTTTTCATTCACCGGGGAGGTTCTCAGTCTTAGGTGGCCTTTAGCATCCTTTTGGTAGCTTTTAAAAATGATATATATCCAACCCCATGCTTTGAGAGTCTGTTCTAAGTGTTCTGGGTGGGGTCTATTGTTCACATGGATTCTTTCTCTTTCTAAGACAGCTATGATTTTAAATTCCAGCATTATTCCTCATATGAAACCTTATGTAACCATGTCCTAGTTGTCCTAAAGAGTACTAGCCAGAATTATCTTTGGCAAGGTTGCCATACAGCTGACTTGTTTGTGTATGTGGACACACATTGGTATCACCTGGGTGGCTTTAAAATATACTGATGAATGGATACCTCACAGACTGTGATTTAGTTGGCATGAGTCAAAGTCTGGGAATCTGGATTTTATCAGTTCTACTGCTCTTAAGATTTTTAGAAGGTCCAAGAGGTTAAGGAATTCAGGCCAACCAGAGTTTGTCATGGAAAACAAATAAGAACAGATGGAATGGGATAAACTCCCAGGCCTCTGGCCTGCTGACTTTGCCCCAAGACTTGCTCAGCTATCTTCCTTTCCTCCAAGGGGCATCTCTGTGCATCCTCTGACCCTCTGCATGCCAGGGTACAGATGGTTCCTGCTTAATGCAAAAGCGGCTTCTTTCTTACAGAGACCTTACATGCAGCCCTCTGCTCTTTAACATCCAGACACAAAACAGAAACCCAATTACACCAAAGTAGAAAGGGTTGTCAGAAAACAAATGGTTGCTGCTGAGTGGGTGTGTCAGAGGCAGCCAGCACAGGCCCTTTGGAGAGCTGTGGATTCCTGAGTGTTGCTACATGGCTGTCAAGCTGCTCAGTAACTGTCACCCTGTCACTATGGGAGGAAAAGCAGCTCCTGATGGCTGGGCCGTGCTGCTCTCCTTTCCCTATCTCCTCCTGGTGGTGAGAAAGGTGTGTCTCATAGCCATAAATCCATGTGTTTTCAGCATTAATGGTTCCTCCTTACCAGTATCATGGCAGTCAGTCAAGGGGAGAGTTTAATTGTCATAAATGTCAAATGCCAAGTTCTACTGATTTCTGTAAATCTCGTTTCTGTTCTCTGATATTACTGCTTTTGGCACTGATGGTTCAACCACAGTTCTCTTCACTCTGTTCTTTCTTTTGTGTCTATTTATTACAACCTTTATTAAAATTCAGAGTTTTTCAAACAAAATTCCCAAAATCATGCACTAGCGTCCCCTGGAATGTCTGTCAAAATCTCAGATTCCTACACCTACCAGAGACCTCCTGAATCACACTTAAGCTGGGAGCAGAGAGCAGTACTCCTCAGAAGTACCCCAGGTCACTGTAAAGTTGGAGAACCACTGACCTGAAACAGCATGGTGAGGCTGTGAAGCCAAGCGTCCAGGGTTTTAGTCCCTGCTCTGCAGTACTGACCGAATGACCTTGAGGGACATCTCTGGGCCTGTCTTCTCCTCTGTAAAATGGAGCTGTGGTACTATCTACTGCAATAGGATTGTTGTGAGGATTAAATGAGCTAGTATTCATATTCTTAGAAGCACGCCAAGCATATAATAGGAAGTCTTCCTTACCAATAAATCCATTCCATAGGAGATTAAATTCAGAAAACATCAAAGAATAAAGTAAAGTAGAAGATTTTTTCTAAGTGCTAAAAGTGTAACAGAAATGTGAGCATCAGACTACTGCAGAAGTTAGGGTACTGCCAAGGCATTGGAGAGAAGTGAGCTTAAGACACAAGATGGGATGGACAGGCTTCCCCATTTATTATTTAAGGAAAACTCAATTCACCCAATCTGGAGACTGACATTAATGGTACTACCCTGCTGATTTATTTAAGTATATTTTTCTTCTTAACTTCTCATTAAGCTAAGTAAGAAATGATCACATATATGTGGAAAAAAAAATGAATGCAATCACTATGTGCTTCTTTATTTAAAAAATACATTTACCAAAAATTAGCAGTTAGGTTCCTAATCCCCTTCTCCCCTCTTCTCACAATTTTCCCCTGTTGTTGGCATCTGACATTATGTGATAAATGTGCTACAATTCCAGCACCAACATCAAAATGTTCTTACTAACTGAAGTCCATAGTTTACGTTAGGGTTCACATCTTGTGTAGTTCAGTCCTATGGCTTTTGGCTAGTGTATAAAGGCATGTGTACCTAATTATATACGGAATGGTTTCACTATTCACAACATCCCCTGTGCTTCACCTATGCTTCCCTCCCCCCACCTCAAGCAGCCAGCAACCCTAATCTTTTACTGTTGCTGAAATTCTGATTTTCTACAACAGAATTTAGAAATGAAATCATGAAGTTTTTAGCCTTTTCAGATTGGCTTATGTGTATAAGATTCCTCTGTGTCTTTTCATGGTTTGATAATTCCATTCATTTTATCACGGAGTGATATTCCACTGTGATGAACTGCTGATGAACCAATCTGTTTATCCATTAACCTGCAGAGGGATATCTTATTTACAGTTCTGGCAATTATTAGTCAGGTTGCCATAAACATTTGTGTGCAGATTTTGGTGCGGACTTAGGTTCTCAGTTCATTTGGGCAAAGTATGACTGCTGGATCCTGTGGTACAACTGTTGTTAGCTTTTTAAAGAATGGTCCTACTGTCTTTCATAGTGGGTGTACAATTTTGTATTCCCACCAAGAAGGAATGTGAGCTCCTGTTGCTCCCTTCCTTACCAACAATTGAGGTTGTCAGTGTTGTGGGGTTTTGCTCTCTAAAAGATATGCGGTGGTATCTCTTTGTTGTTTTAGTTTGCAATTCCCTAATGACATAATGTCAAGCATCTTTTCACATATTCCTTTGCCATCTATATGTACTATTTGGTGAGGCATCAATTCAGATCTTTTAGCCTATTTTTAAATTGAAGAGACTCTTAATCTGTTTTGTGCTGTTCTAACAGACTAGGTAATTTATAATGAGCAAAAATTGATTGGCTTACAGTTCTGAAGTCTAGGTAGTCCAATAACAAAGTGGTCGCATCTGGTGAGGCCCTTCTTGCTATGTAATCTCATGGTAGAAGGCCTCCTTATTAGCTTTCAATCACTATAATAAAATATCTAAATTAATTAACTTATAGAAGGAAAGCTTAATTTTGGCTTAAGGTTTTAGAAGTTCTAGGCCATGAATAGGCAGAAAGATTGTTTTTAGGCTACTGGTGGGTATATGCCAGATGGTAATAGTACAGTGGAACAAACTGCTCATCTCATGGATGGAAGTGAAAGAGGAAGAGGAAGAGGCTGGGGCTCCACAGTCCCTTTTGAGGACATACCCCCAATGACCTAGGAACCTCCCAGTAGGTCCCACCTCCTAAAGGTTCCATCACTACCCAATGGCACCATGTTGGAGATAAAGACTATGACCCATAGGCCTTTGGATGATATTTGACATCTAGACTATAGCAGTATTACATGGACTAGAGAGAGCAAGAGGGATCAAACTCATCCTTTTTTTAAGGAATCAACTCCTATGATAACAGCATCCACCCATCATGAGGGCAGAGCCCTTTAAGACCTAACCAGCACTTAAATATTCCACTTTGCAACACTTCTACATTGGAGATCAAATTTCTAACACATGAACTTTGGGGAACACATTTGAACCATCACAGGTAGCTTGTTTTCCAATTGTTCAGTTATTTTTCATATTTTTAACCGGTGCATTATAGTTGTACATAATGGTGGAATTTGTTATTACATATTCATACATGCACAAAATATAACAGTATAATTTGGTCAGTATCACTCCCCAGCATTTCCCCTTTCCCTCTTCACCCCTTCCCCTGGTCCCTTTCCTCTACCCTAATGATCTCCCTTTGATTTTCATGTCTCACATACACACACACATACACACACACATACATATGCACACATACACACACCTTTCTTTTCCTTTTTCCTTTCTCGCTTCCACATGTAAGAAAAAAAACATATGACCTTTGACCACTTGAGTTTGGCTTATTTCACTTAACGATATGCTCTCAAGTTTCATCTATTCTCCTGAAAAATGACAATCTTATTTTTCTTTATGGCTACATAAAACTCCATTGTGTATATATACTACATTTTCTTTAATCAATCATTCGTTGATGGGCACCTAGGCTGGTTCCATACTTCGGCTATTGTGAATTGTGCTGCTATAAACATGGATATGCATGTGTCACTATAGTATGATGACTTTAAATTCTTCAGAGTAAATACAGAGCTGGGTCATATGGTGCTTCTGTGCCTTGTCTTTTGAGGAAACTTCATATTTATTTCCATAGCGTTATACTAATTTGTAATTCCACCAACTGTGTAAAAGTATTCCTTTTCCTCCACACCCTCTCCAGCATTTATTATCATTTGTATTCTTGATGACTGCCATTCTGACTGGTATGAGATGAAACCTCAGTTGTAGTTTTGATTTGCATTATCCTAATTGCTAATGATGAGCATTTTTTCATATATTTGTTGACCATTCATTTTTTTCATTTGTTTTGAGCAGTGTTTGTTCAATCCATTTGCCCATTTACTAATCAGATTATTTGGGTTTTGGTGTCAAGTTATATATTCTAGATAAAGGGTTATGGAAAATAACATTACTACAAGATAGCCTACCCAACCCCCCCCCCCCCAAAAAAAAGTGGAGAGATGTGCAGTTCAGGAGGAGGAAGGGGAAACTAGCCAAGCATTAACCTCCCAGTAAATCCTTTCCTAATAACAATGGACCCTGAAGGAAGAGGACAGATATTGAATGCTGGGCTTTGGACTTTGACCTTTCCTCATTGCAAATTAGTCCTAATCGGAGGCACAGCAAATATCGAAACTCTAAGAAACAATTAATTCCAGAGAAAGAAAAGCAATGGGCGAGATTTGAGTACTCATCCCTCAGGATCTGGACTCCTATCTCTCCAGGTAACAATGAGTCTCAACCTTTTTACAACTGCCTTTCTGAGTTAAAGTTTTAACCTGAACAACTAGACCCTGACTGTCCAAATGGCATGTCCACAGTTTGAGGGTAATTAAACCACCCTCATTGTACCTTATAAAAGTAAAATCCCCTCTGTAACCAATGACTATTTTTGCATCCAGAAAATGAGCCCCTATGGTACCTAAGTCCACAAATGAATAAATGAAGCCACAAATGGCTTCTCTGAATCTTTTGAGATCTGCATCCATCATTTTGCACTTACACTAGATATTAGTCCTCTATCAGAAGAGACTTTCTCCTATTCTCTAGCTTCTCTCTTCACATTCGTAATTGTTTCCTTTACTATGCAAAAGCTTTTTAATTTGATGCCATCCCATATGTTAACCCTGGGCATTATTTACTGAGCTTTAATAGTCCTTCTAAGAAAGTTGTTGCTCCTGGCTATATGCTGGAGTGTTGACCCTACATTTTATTCTAAGAGTTGCAAGTTTCTGGTCCAAGTTCTAATTCTTTGATCCATTGTGAGTTGATTTTTGTGTAGCATGAAGAGATAGCTTCATTCCAGTTTCATTCTCTTTCATATGGATAACCAGTTTTCCCAGCAACATTTATAAAAGAGGCTGTCTTTTCTCCAATGCATGTTTTTGGCACCTTTGTCAAGGATCAGATGATTGTAGATATGTAGGTTTGTCTCTGTGTCTTCTCTTCTGTACCATTGGTGTATGTGCCTATGGTTAAGTTTTAAGTATGACTAAGTATATATTTGGATACAAGCACTTTATTGATTACATATTTTGCAAATATTTTCTCCTAGTCTGTTTATGGTTTGGATATGTGATGTCCCCAAAAGGCCATGTATAAGACAATACAAGAAGGTGCAGAGGTGAAATGATCAGATCATGAGTTTTAAACTGATCAGTGGATTAATCCTTTATAGATTAACTGGATGGTAACTGTAGGCAGGTAAGGTATGGTTAGAGGAGGTAGGTCACTGGAGGCATGACTTTGGAATTTATATTTTGTCCCTGGTGAGAGTAATTCTCTGATTCCTGGTTGCCATCTCCTGAGTTGCTTTTCTACTTCACAGCCTTCTGATGCGATGTTCTGCCTTACCTCTGGCCCAGAGCTATGGAGTCAACCAACTATGGACTGAATCTCTGAAAGTATGACCCCCAAATAAACTTTTCCTCTTCCAATTGTTCTTATTAGGTCTTTTGGTCACAGTGCCAAAAATCTGACTAAAACATAGTCTGTTGCCTGCCTTTTATTCTCTTAACAATGCCTTTCAGACAACAGAAAATTTTGATTTTAATGAAGGCCGACTTGTCAATTTTCTTGGTCATGGATTATGCTTTTGGAGTTATATATGAAAACTCATCACCAATCCAAGGTCATCTAGATTTTTCTCCTGTTATCTTTTAAAATGATATAGTTTTACATTTCACATTTAGGTCTATGTTACAATGGAGTTAACTTGTGAATAGTTTAAGGACCACAGGTAGTCTTATTTTTTACATACAAAGATCCAAAGACCCGGATCTTATTGGTTTTGTGTGTGTGTGTGTGTGTGTGTGTGTGGTGCTGGGGATTGAATCCAGGGCCTTGTGCATGTGAGGCAAATACTCTACTAATGGAGCTATATTCCCAACACCAAGATCCAGTTTTTTCACCTTCATTTGTTGGGAAGTTTATTCTTTTTCCTTTGAATTGCTTTTACTAGTTTGTCAAACATCAGTTGACTATATTGGTGTGAGTCTATTTCCGATCTCTATATTCTTTCCCATTGATCTATTGGTCTACTATTTCACCAATAGCACATTGCATTGATTACTGTAGCTTTATAATAAGTCTTCAATTCAGGTAGTGTTAGTCCTTCAACATTACCACCTCTGAAACATTGGCATTACATATTCTATCAGAGTCTCCAGTTTTTCATCTGAAATGGGAAAAAAATATTTGGTTTTTGATTGCAGAGTTGGTGGGAGAATGAAATAAGATAATGAACATAACACTTCTTACATGAGAGTCACTTAATAAATGATAACTTATGATGACCATAAAAAAATGTTTTCAATATTATAGTGGTTATCCAGTATCTTTGGCTTCTCCATAAATTAGGATAAGTCCATATTCACAACAAGTTACTGGGATTTTTACTGGGATTGTGTTGAATCAATAAAATTGCAAAAAACTGATATACATCTGAACAATATTGAGTCTTCCTTTTCATGAACATGAGCTATCCCTCCAATTATTTATATATTTCTAAAATTTATTTTCTTTAATCATTATGTACTTCATAAAGAGTTGGGGTTGTTTTGGTTTGGTTTGGTTGCTTTACTTTTTCTTTACTGAACATTTCTCTCCTCTGTTTCTCCTCCTCTCTTCTACCTTGTCCATTTCCCTCCAGGTATGTCAATAATCTTTTTTTCTGTAGTCAAGTACTGCTATATTGATATATATGTACATGAGTATAAATATCTCTCTATCATTTTGTCTTTCTCTGTCTCTGTCTGCCCCTCTTTCTCTGTGTACATACATGAGAATGTTTTTAATAATTTTTACTTTAAAAAAATAAAATTCTGTTCCATATACCTTTCTTCATCTTGCTTGTCTTACTCAATAATCCCATTTAAATCCCACAAAGGGATTTTAGTCTAGCTTTAACCTTTTTAAAAAAATGAGAACATAATATCCAGTAGTGGTATGAGTCACTATAATTTATTCATCATTTTTTTCCATATCTGGTCATTCATTTTGCATTTCAATTTTTCTCCTTGCAAACATCTATATAGCATACCTTCTTACAATATGCATTTATATATTTATGATATGTTTCTAGGGACACATTTCTGGAAATGAGATTTCAGGGTGAGAGGAGCATGTAATTTTTATTTAAGTAGGTATTGCCAGACTACATGTTCAGAAAATGTGTTACTACTTCATTTTTGCATCATAAAAGCATGGATGGGAAATTTTACCCATGTTCCCAATATAAATTGCTGTTATCAGTCTTTTAGTAATTTTCTTAGTCTAATGGGTCCAAAAGACTCTGTGTTATTTTTATCTTTATATCACTGGCTACTATTTGAGTTTGAGTATATTTGCCAGCCATTTGAATTACATCTTTTGTTATTATTTATACGTTTACTTGGGGTTTTATTATAATTTTTATTTATAGTCATTTTGTAATATGTATTACAATTTGACTACTGTCTTCATTACAGTTATTTTTTCCAGGTATATTTTTAATTGAATTTTTATGGGTCATTTATTCAAGTATTGGCTACAATATGTAGGAAAATTCTAAAGGAATCAGAGTCAAATTAATGACTGGGCTACTCATTCTCAGAAGGCTACAGGATGCTGAGGAGCTCACAAAGAAACCAAGATCATTCTGCTGGTACAAGAGAATACTGGATAGATAGTTAAAAGATAGAGGAAGACAAGAAGATATTTTAAATATCTAAATAACTGTCATGGAGAAGAAGTTTACACTAATTTTTAATAGTCACAAGTGATAGGACTGCATGAAAAGATTGTTACAATTAACGGAATTGAACTTGATATAAAAAGAAATAAAAGAGTCTATAAATGCTTATGATTTGGTATTCCATGAAGTTTCTGAAGTTGGCCAATGTAAAGTTGGAAAACTTTAAGGAGAAGATACTATGGATATGTTTCTATAAGTGGAAGCACTGTGTCCAGTTCAAGCATGCTTCACTTAGGATGTGGTTTGCCCCACGCCAAAACTCACATTGAATGTTGATTGCCATTTTAGCAACTGTGAGGTGGGTTCTTTAAGAAGTGATTAGGTCATTAAGAGGGATTAATGTCTTTCTCCTATTTTCACTCTTGTGGAACTGGATTAGTTCCACAAGGCTATGAGAGTGGGTTGTTAGAAAGTGGGGTTAGGGCTGGGATTGTGGCTCAGTGGTAGAATGCTCACCTAACACATGTGAGACCCTGGGTTCAAATCTCAGCACCATATAAAAATAAAATAAAGGTACTGTGTCCTCCTACAACTAAAATATATGTTTTTAAAAAATAAAGTGAGGCTAGTCCTCATGCTTTGTCTTCCATAAGTGCCCACTTTACCTTCTGCTTTTGCCATGAGTTCAAATGACACAAGGTCCTCACTAGCACCATGCACTTAGACTTCCCTGCCTCTAACACCCTGAGCCCAAACAAGTTTCTTCATTTATAAATTACCCAGTTTGGGCTATCTGTGCTAGCAACAGAAATGGACTAATACAAGGTATTGTAAAGAAAATTAATACAGCTAATTTTTTAATCACAACTGTTTCAAGGACTAGAGAAGTTAAAGACCAGGAGAAGGTATTTGATTCCACTTCACTAATGCAATTATGGTCTCAGAAACCAGGGAAGTTCTGCTGTCACACAAGGCCAATAACATGTAGAACTCCACTACTAATTTCCCAGCTTCTCTGCCCTGAATCACAAGAACATCTGGAAAAGTCAGAAGACCAAAATAAAAAAGAAAGAAAGAAAGAAAGAAAGAAAGAAAGAAAGAAAGAAAGAAAGAAAGAAAGAAAGAAAGAAAGAAAAGAAGAAATCCTTCATATATTCAAAGCCCCTCATACTTATCTGCTGCCACTTCTAGAGGAAGAAAAAATGTTTTCCACTTCTACTCTACCTTCATGTAAGTGCATCAAACCAACAGATTACAAATAGTATACGTAGTACTGAAAACAAGAAATTCCAGGAACTGTAGTTCAAAGACATCTAGCTTCTAAAGTAAAGAAGAAAGAAGGACCAGACAGCAAATGCTGGTTGGTAAACAGCATCTGGTGCAGGGTTCAAACATTCGTGTGGGGGACAGAAGGAGGAGTGTACTTGATGTTACATGACCTGTTTACAATTTACAGAAATGGGACTCCTAGCATTCTCCTCACCCGTTTCTTCTAAAATTGCTTTAAAAAGTTCTTTGCAATAACAACCTTCATGACACTCCTGAGTCTTCTTTACTTTATTCTTGGAGAACATGAGCAACCCTCCCTTTCTAAACACAATGGCAACCCACCCACTCTATTGCTTTTATAGATTCTGTGCAAATTACACTTAAATAGAAGTCATTTCACTGAAGCTGATGGTTTTTGCGATGGCTAAGAACACAAGCATATTATCCAATTCAATCTACATGCATTGAAGAGCACTGAGTATTTTTAAACCCAAGACTCTTAGTGGACCTCTGTTGTTGTACGTGCAACCTTGTGCTGCAATCTTTCTCCTACTCAGCCTCAGAATTATCACCACAGCCACTGGGTAGAAGGCAAATGAAGAGAAGAAGCTTTCATACTTAGGTTAATTACATCATAATAAGTAGGTAGGTCTCCTGTATCTACCTAATTTGTGCAAAAAAAAAAAATTTCAAGTTCACATTATTCTACAAAGTCACATTATGGATGTTAAGGAATAGATTTTTATTAAGGAGAGGGAAAACTCACAAGGGAAAGATTAGTAATACACAAATGCATATTGTATGTTGGTCTTCCAAGACCCTGTTGAAAGGTATTTGGGGTCAATGAAGCAGGCATGGTAGTATGCCTCCTGAAACCGACCTGCAGTGAAGATTATAGCTAGCTAGCTGAACAGCCTCCTCTTTTGGGACTTCTGGGAATCCACCACAGGTAGGCCACACTCTCCTCCAGCAGTTCCCAGACAATCACTGAGCATCACATGGGTACAAGAGCCTGGCCATTTAACATTTTTCTACCTTACTTTCTCTAGTTGCTTCTCTGCAACTTTCCCCAAAGTGGCCCTTATTTCCTCTGAAATAGATGACAAGCATAATATGAATTGTCAAAGATCACTATGATCTTCTATCCATGGCCCTATTTCTCATATTTTTACCATCTAACTTGCCCTCTTCTGTCTAACAGTCCCACTATAATCCACATTTATTACTTTCTCCAGACTGGGGAAATCATGATTTACAAATTTGTAGAAGGGCATCGAAAATCTTCAGTTTCAATAAGTAAGAATTGGTAGTGGCAGGTGTCTTTCTCCCATTCAGTGACTCATTCCTCTGTAGTTATTATACATGGTCATTTGCATCATTGGCCCACTTATTATATTCCTTCTGGAATCCGTATGCTTGTCACATATGGCAGCTTTGTTTCCTAAGGTTAGCTCAGCTGGAACCACTTTCCTCAAAATATTCCTCTCTATTTGGTTCTGGATTCAGTTTGCCACAAGAACAACTTGCAAGCTTAGGCAAAGGCATATTATTTGAACATGAACACTTGAAGGCAGAAGACCCACCTTATGCTCTGAAGGTGGATGTATGACCTAGCAGCTCATTCACCTTCCCACTCACCTGCTGGGTCCCCTCCAGCTCCTGCTGCAAATCCTCCTTCACCTACACCTACTCTTGAGCAGCTCCCCACATACACCAGCCAGGGTACCAGCTACTCCTGCGAGTCACTCAGGTCTTAATATTTGGAGACAATTAGAGACAATCCTTGCTTTCACCCATGTTGTGTCTAACTTTCCTTTGCAAATTCTTGCCCCAAGTACCATAGCCCCAACATCTGATATAGAGGCTCCTTAACAACTTCATAATTGCATAATGGACATCTTCCTCTATGTCCCTCACACTAGTTCTGCTTTTCTAATCACACTCCAGTGATCTAAGTTCCACTAGCCAAGTAAGTTTCTTCCCCTCTTAACTTTGGCATGGCCAGGTAACTTGCCTTGGTGTGACATAAGCCCAGTGGGGTGTTTCCCTCTTCCCTCTGACATGAGCATACCCTAGCTAACTCCCACTCCTAGGAAGAAGGTGGGGTGTGTGAAGTATACTCATTCCAGCCACCAGGTCAGAGGTAAAACTTTCCAGCCAACCCTGGACTCACAGTGCAAAGTTAAACTGCCATTCTTGCCCAGCCTAGATGCACTGAACATCAGCTTACCTACATATGCAAGAGCAAAAATAAATACTCATTTTAATAAAGTCACTGAGTTTCAGGGTGCTTTGTTATGTGGCAATAGCTAATTGACATACTATGACAATAATACTTTTAGTTTAAAAAACAGAATCTAAACATCGCTCTTTTGCTAAAGACATAATATTTGTGGTTTTGGATAACTTCAAACAATACTTCATTTAAAATTAACCCTCCTTCCATTTTTATTTTATAATTACATCTAAAGCACACAAACATTGAAGTTTGGGTTTGAATTTTAGCTCAAATACTTATGACTTGTGTGAGAACCTATTTAATCTCTATAAATCTCAGTTTCCTCATCTATACAGTTGGGAAAGATGTTACTCAACTGATTGGAATGAGGTTAAAATGAAGTTTAACATAATAACTATACATAGTGTGTACTCATTCTTTGGTTATCTGTGTGTGTATGTATGTGTATGTTGAGTCTTCTGCCTTCAAGTGTTTATGTTCAAATAATATGCTGGTCACCACCTCTTGGGTGCTGAATCTCCATGTAGAAGTGTTGTGCAGCAAGCATCTGTAATGGCCCCTGAAGACAGGAGATAAGCCAGACTCAGAAGGTGTTCTCAAAGATTCCATTACCTTTACTATCTTTCAGCCACTTCCTGATTAATTAAGTCATTTCTGAAAGGCAGTATTTCTACTGAGATATGGAAATAAGACTAGAGTAGCCAAAATGAAGCCTTTCATGAGGTGACCTGAAAATGTTCAGTAATTTCAGGAGGCTGTATGTTCTGTTCAGTTAAATTGCTGTCATCATCCTCATCTCTATTTTATTTCAAGCCTTTCAACTATTAAGTGGAATAATTATAGTATTTACATTCTAATTTGTATCTTCTGTTTTATCTTCATTTTTCCTTTGAATGTATTATCTAAAAAAAAACTGACTCCTCATTTTATTTTTCTTTCTGAAAGGAACCTCATTAATTTTATAATTCATAAAATGAGATTGATTATTTTTGTACTGACCTCATTTTAGACTAATAATAATAGCAAACACTTATAATATGCTTATTCTATGCCAACAATTATCTTGAGCATATGATACAAATTCATTCAGTGAATATAACAACTCCATGAAGTAGTATTTTACAAATATTCTGATTGTGTGGATGAAGAAATGGAAGCAGAGAGATTAAGTCACCTTCCCAAGGTCACACAGTTGGCCCACAGCATGGACAGGATTCAATTTGACCCCAGATTCCAGGGTCTTTAGCCCCAAACTCTACTATCTCTTCCCTCTGATCCATAAAGCAGGGAGTCTATATATTGCACAGGTTGATGCTTAATACAGATACTCCCAAAGCATTCCTCAAAATAATTTCTTTATTCTTCTGAACCCTTAGCCTTGAGTGATGCTGTCATCTTTAAGCATAATTTCTATTTAATAAATGTCCTTTTATATTGACAGGAATTTCATTAACTTGATCGTCTCTTGGGCCTGACAGAAATGATTATCACATTCAGGAAATTGGAGAGAAATGGGTTATTACTTTGAAGGCAAATAGAGCATGGGACAGGAGAGGAACACAGGAAAGGCAGAGAGAGGTGAGTGCATTAAGAGGAGGGGAAGGAAGCCAGGACTTGAAGAGTCGTGGTTCCTGCAGGTTTCCCTCCCTGATGGCAGGCAATTACCAGAAGGCCCAGTGATGATTGCTAAGCAGAGGATGTGGAGGTCTCCTGGGACCCTGCAGATTTTTCCCGTGACCATCCTATGAAAGAGCAGTGAGAGAAGAGAGCAGCAGCTAGGGGTGGAGGCGACATGAAGGAATGTGTCTTGAATTGTTTAACGGGAGGCTCCTGGAAACTTCCTCCACTCTGCTTATTCCTGGGGAGCCAAATAGAAAGAGCAAATGAAAAGCATCCTTCAAACAAGCCCAGGGAGGAAGCCAAGTGGCAGGAGTTGAAAGTCCCTGAGTCATCATTCTCCGGTCCCTGTGGACAGGTGCGTGCCTCTGAAGCAGAGCATCTCTCCTTAATCACTTGGTGACTTTCCCTGAAACTATGTGCTGACACAGATCTCTCTAGCTGGAAAAGACTGTTTCCCTCCTTTAGGCTGCAGAAGCCAGCTTCATTTCTGGCCTGTCATTTGAAGCAATTCTTATTATTTCTGTCCTGATTTTGCCTAACTGCCCCTCCCCTGGCACTCATGATACCTTCATGCTACAGGTAGTTGAGGCAGCCAGGTGGCTCAGCAGTGACATCTCAATATTTAAAGATGTAAAATATGATGGCTTCCCAACCAACCTCTTCATATTCCTTCACCTCACTTTCCATCTCTTATAGTCTCAGCAGCCAGATTGGTCTTTTTAAAAACACAAATAAAAATGTATTGCCCATTATCCTGGCTGAAAATCTGTTGAGTTACAGAGAAAAATAATTTGCCTGGTCTACAAGGAGGCACAAGCACACAGTCTTGTGTGCCTTTCCATTCTCATTATTGACTAGTCTCCCCTTTGTTCTACATCACACGGCCACCCTGGCCTCTCTCTGTTTCCAGGAGACCTTACACCATGCTGCCTTCTTTCAAGGGCCTTTGACCATGCTTCATCGTTAGCCTAGAGTCTGTTCCTCTTACTTTTTAACTATTAACTTATTGTTTAGGTCTCAGATAGTTTCTATTTTCCTTTAAGATCCACTCTTAACCTGCATCTCCCTATTCTCTGCTCCACATGACTAATCAATATGGACCACATTAATGGGCTCCTTTGCCCTCCAGTTCTGGAAGGATATTGAAGGGAGAAAAGAGAAGTGAGTGGGGGCATTTCTTTTCCTGGATCACTCTTTGTGAAGATCAACACTTCACAGCTGTGTAGCTCGTTGTATTGGTCAACCATTTCCAAGTAACAACCACAAAGTCTCCAGGGCATAGAATAATCAGCATCCATTTCTCAAGACCTGGGAGGGCATGATCAATGGCAGGGAGCAGTGCTGATCCAGGCTGCACTCACCTGGCAAAAAAAAAAAAAAAAAGAGCAACCTGATCACAGGAGCAGTTTTGAAGATTTAACTCTCTCTCCTAAGTTGCTATTTTTGTGTTTGTTTTGCTCATCTTTACATTCCCATCACCTAGCAAAGTGCCTAATACATTGTAAATTCTCAGTAAATATTTAATGAATGAATGGATAAAACAGGAAAATTGCATCAGATGCAGCTTGATGCCCTGATGCAGACAGAGACAATAGAACTATCAGAATACTGGTTTGTTCTGCAGATGTAAGAATTTCAAAGGACATTTCCTCCAAAGGCAGAGGTGACTGTGAAATATCACTATATAAACATGAAAATTTCTTGCTGAAAGTGAACTGATTGTGCCCAAAATAGCCTTAACATCATCAAAGTCTGCCCCAGGGAGTGGTAACCCAGGCTTTGAAGATGTCTAAAATGTCTTATACAGTATCAACTCATGAGTAGATTCTCATTGATTATCAGGGAAGTAGGACTTGGAATAAAATACATTGAAGAATTCTTATTTGTTTGACCTCTTTGAATCCATGTTCTCTATAAAATGGGATAACATTGTCTGCCTTAATTATTTCTGTGAAAATGAAAAGTAGACATATGGCAATGAATTTCACAAAAAATTTAGATACTACCCTTCATGCACATTATTTTGGTGGTAGTGGCTTTAGCAGTGTTAGTTGTTGTTCACAGCTGTGACTGAGGACAAATTGAAGTAAAATATTTCCTATTCTGTTTGCACAAGACTCTTTCATACCAAATAAATGCTTTGTGCATGAAGTGGATGGAGGAAATAATGAGATGGTTTAGAATAGCATAAACTAGTGCCCTCTAATCCTTCCATCCTAGGTGTTCTCTAATGCTGATCGAAGAGTGGTATCTAGGAAATGAGAAGGAGATTGCAAAGAAGAGCCCTCAGTCACTTCAGTCTTCTTGAACCAGGAGAAGCTGTGTGGTCCATCAGTTAGATTCAGACTCCTGTGTTCCGCAGATTTAGGTTCAAATGAATCCCAGCTCTACAGCTTTCTGGCCCTATAATCTAGACAATGTGCCTAACCTAATCAAGTCTCAACTGTAAACCAGGGTCCAATTATAATCCTCTTGTTGGCTTGTTGTATTAATTTGGATAATATATATGATTATGGGCATATAATAAATTCTCTGGCATACTTTGGCTATCATTATGCTTAAAAGAGTGTTAAGGGAAATTGAGGACAGAAAAAAAAGCAGTATAGTTTCAAAATTTTAACCCACCCTCCTATCCTTGCCCATGCAGTGAAATCTAGCTTCATGCAGAATTCACCAAATGGACCTTGATCTTCATGGATGGAACTCTAGTAATACAGAGATCCTTTTAATCTTATCAAACACTTTTAGCCAGATTTGTAAGACTGGAGTGTCTTTAAGTTGGATTTACTTTTACACATGGTCACTTTGGGCACCTTAGTCCAAGTGCCAAGACCAGTAAGCGGCCCATCACTATTTTACGTGAAAGAGATGTGGGCCTCTTTCCCAGACCACTTTCCCTTTCAGGCAAAACCCCCAGCTTCTAGTCTCCATTAACCATCCAACCAACACAGCTTTCATTGTGTTAAGCAGTAGCTGTGAATATCTGCCATAAGTCTTCAGCAATGATAAGAGCAAACAAGTCAAAACTGAGAAGCAAGAGAGAAAAAAAAATCCCTGCACAGTTCACATGACAGTTTATCAGTGATCTGGTAAAACTCAAGTGGGTGCAGCTGTTCGGGGATTCTTTTTTGGATTTCTGTTGCTACTAACAAATTTCCACAAATTTAATGGTTTTAAACAACATACATTTTCTTCTCTTAGAGTTCTTCAGATAAAAGTTTCAAATGAGACTTACAAGGCTAAAATCAAGGGATCAGCAAAACAGGATCCTCTGGAAGGTCTTAGAGAGAAGGTGTCCCCTGCCTCCTCTGGCTTCTGGTGGCTCCTGGCAGTATTTCCCTTGTGATGGTATCGCTCCAGTCGCTGCTCTATGACCACAACACATGCTCCTCTTCTGTGGTGAGAACTCCCTCTACCTCCTTCTTACAAGGACATTTTCATTACACTGAGTGCCCATTTTTGTTACGCTGAGCTGCATCTGATGAAATTTCCCTGCTTTATCCATTCATTCATTAAAATATTGGCATCTGCAAAATAATGTCCCATCTCAAAATCCTTTGCCTATCTGTAAAAAAAAAAAAAAAAAAAAAAAAAAAAAAAAAAAAAAAAAAAAAAAGGCCCTTTTGCCACAGAAAGTAATATCCATAAATTCTGGGGGTTAAGAGGTGAACATCTTGTGCGGGGATTATTCAGTCACCACAGGCTCACCTCACAGGAAAGCTGGAACAACAAATCTACTCCTTAAGAGTTTGAGAATCAGAACTGTACCTGTCCCACTTCCAAACTTTGCTTTTTTTTCACATGCCCTCCAGTTACCAAGGAGGAATGACAGGAAGCAGCCCCAAGAGAAAGAATCAAAGCTCTCTCTCTCACATACACACACATACATCCCTGAACTATTAGCAATTATGACTGTTGTTTAGTTATTTTTGCCCAAAAGTAATTATGAACAATCTACTTCTCTCTGAGGTGGAGTCACTGTCACAGCATTTGCCTGCACAGGATCACTTACTGCATGAAACACTGACACACATCCACAGTGCTTCCTGGCAGTTACTCTACTTCCCTTTATATTCTAAGAAGCATAGCTCCCATCCCCCTACCCCTGCCACCTCTCCAAAAAGGTAGAACTCAACCTTGCCAAATCATTACTTTCTCTTTAGACAGATGCCACTTCGCTTCTCTCTGCTGTCCACCACTGCCCATCTGCTTTGATTATGAATGATCAGGGACAATCAGCCCAAATCTGTTGCTCTGTTATATCCATTTAGCCATAGCATAATAAGAGGAAGGAGAGAGCATATAATCCCCCACTGGAAACCTTTCAAACAATTTGAAATAGCTTCCTGGGATCAGGTGAACCAAAAGAGGTTATTGGCACAATGAGGCACTGAAGAACAAAAGAAGAGGGAAAATTGTCCAATATATGCAGGCTGTGTAAATGTCTTCACGAGTATACCTGGAAAGATACAGAAATGACAGAAGGAAAACACAACTTGCAAGCAGTAACAAGACACTGTGTAAACAAGGTAATTTCATTGTATGCATATTTAACATAACATGATTACAAACATAAAGCAAGTGTAAGAGACAAAAACGGATTTTAATGATGGGGGAATTTCTGCCATTCTGTGACTTAGGGTGGATTCCCACTAAGCAGACCCTGAGACAAAGACTGGAAGGAAATAATCCCAGGAAACTTTGGTGTGGTGAAGGGAAAGTGAAATGGCAGAAAAGGAAACTCGTGTATTAGAATGCATTAAGCAGCAGAAGATTGCTGTGAGTGCAGGGGGCTCAATCCAGCAGGAATTCTCTGGGAGACTGTGTAAAAACCATTTCAAAGTGTCCCATTCAAGGGATGGAGGAAGTTGAAGTGTTTGTTTTCCAAGAACTGCATAATTGGTAGAGACCTGCCCCTGAGGGCATGAACTCCCTGGCACTTCCAGCCTGCCCCAGCGCAGGCTGAGCTTGCTCCTGCCATCAGAGCAAGCCTTCAGGCTGTGAGTCACAGGTGTTTGTAGAAAAAATGATTCTTGCATGTAGGAATTGTGAGCGCTGAGGGGATACAGGCAATACACAGACAGTGGCTGTGCCAAAATTGATGAGAGATGAAGGGAGTGAATCAACTACTTTGTCATGCTCCTTTCCTGTGGGAAACATCAGATGAACATAAGGACCTGCTGCATCATCCTCCTGTTTAGATAGGAATCTCCATAAATGCAAAACACATACTTTATCTGCTGCTCAGCTGAGAAAACAACAAACTGTCCCAACACTTAGCACTGGGTGAAACCTTTCATCCCCAAACCTTTAGAAAGCTCTTGGCTGATTCAGTGGCCCTGTACCAATAAATTTGGTGAAAGGAAGAAGAGAGCTAGATCAGAGGTGGTAATGGGTAAAAAGAAAATCATTGTTTTAAATGGATTACTAAAGATACTCTGCTTTAGTTGTGTTACTCTCTAGAATAGTAGAAAAGGCATAGTTTTAAAGTAAGACAGAATCTTAGCACTAATATTAATAGCTATATAACACTGGATAGTAACTTCGTCTTTTTACATAAGTTTTCATCTTCTTAGATTGTTACCTTACATGGTAGGAATTATACAAAGCAGAGTACAATCAGAGTTCATAGTCCTGGCAGATCATGAACACTCGATGAACTTCAATTCTTGCCTTCAAAGCTAGGATTTATTAGGCAAGCTAACATTATCAATGTGTTGCTTAATGCCCTAAAAGTCAAGGGCAAACCTGGTTTATATACCAGACATATTGCCTCCAAGTGCTCCCACGGTGGAATCAATCTTGTAATCCCTTGTTCTGTGAAACACTCATTCCACCCAGCACTGTATCCTAGACTATGAGGTTTTCTCAATCCAGGTAGCAATGAATTGAAAGGAGGGTTGCTTTTCATTTGCCACGACTAGAGCCTTCAAAAAGAGCATGATGCAAAACCATCTATACAAGCAGGTCCATGGAAAACTACTTGATTTTTCTCAGTCATTCTCTTTGACCAGTCTCCCTTTCTGTTGCTTAGTTTGGACAGCTTTTACACTTCTCAACTCTTCAGCAATTTTAATTGTCCAATCTTTTTTAAAACTTCAATCATATATTTTATTTAGCAGTAAAGATGTGGAAGTAGGTAAGAATGGTGAGGGAAGGGCAGTCACAGCACAGCTATCTGAGACCCAGTACCCTGTCCCATCTTCTGGGTGGTTGTTTCTATTATTTTTTTAGTTTGGATATTTTCAGGGGAAAGTTGTTTGTTTAATTTGTTTGTGTTAGTTGTGGTTTTGCCTGTTTGTTTGCTTTGCATAGTACTAAGAGGAACCATGATGGAAGAAGAAAGGAACCATAAAGGGCTGGTCAATGTGACTGAGACAAAGGAACATAGTTCCCACCTGAAGACTGTAAAGAGAACATGGTGCTGAAAAATAAGCCACTCTAAATCTTTTCTCTTACCCAATCCTTCCAAAACCTATATTTTAATTGCCTGCAGAATATCAGTTTAAATGCTTTATAGGAACTAAGACAAGATAAAGACTAAATCCCTTGACTTTCCATTAGCCATGCCTCTCATTTTGATTAATCCATTTTTGTCACCAGCCCTGGAACTGCATTGCCAGTTACAACAGCTACGAACCACTGCATCATTAATTTCTTTCTCAAACCTATTCGACATGCCTTTCTTAATGCCAGTTCCCATGTCCACCTACTACTAAGGTCCTCTTACATGGCCGACATTCCTTTTGGATAGGTAGCAGAAAACAACTCAGCCATACCGGTGGTGAATTCATTCCACTCTATTGTTCTCAACTACAGCAGAGATGCAGGGCATTCTGTGATTGCCTTCTCTCTCCATGCTGAAATCTCTCCATAGGTCTCCTCTCCACCTGCTCAAAAGTACAGGGCAACAGAGTCAGCAAATGTGCTACAGATAGAAACCCAACTGCACATCTCCCTCATAGAGCACCCTGCAGAGGAGCGAAGATAACAACCGCTCTCCTGCTAGGCCAGTGACTTGTGGCATCTCTCTTCTCTCCCTGCTCCAGTTTTCTACTTACATAGAATTGGTGAGAAAATAAGAAGTAGAGAGAAAGGTTGAGGGCAACAGACTGATTTAGCTTGCCATTGCAAATATTATTTTTTAAATTCACACATAGTGAAATTCACTTTTTCAGGGAGTATATGATCCTATTAGCTTTGACCAGTATCACCATTACCATATTGTACAGAAAACTTCATTGCCTCCAAAAATTCCTCTGTGCTTCCCTTTCATATTCAAATCTGCCTCACCCTGGAATCCTAGCAACTACTAATTTGCTCTCTCATCCTATAGTTTTGTCTACTCCAGAATGACATAGAAAGAGGATTATATGTTGCCTTTTGAGACAGGTTTCCTACAACTATCAGAATACCTTTAAGGTTCATCTAAATTTTTACTTCCATCAATAGTTCATTACTTTCTGTTGCTAGGTAGTACTCCATTGTATGATTATAAGACAGTTTGCTTGTCTATTTGCTAGATGAAAGACATTTGGGGTTCCGATACTGGGCAACTGAGTTAAACTGATATAATCATAAGTCTTGGAGGGGATAATAAAGTCATATGGTAAGTACAAATTTAACTTCATGATGGTGGGAGTCACTTCGGTATTTTTTATATGTGTACCTAGAAAAATTATGTGAGATCCATTCTATGTCTTTCTTGATCTTATCCCCAATCCCTTCCTTTCATACCCCTTTGTCTATTCTACTGAACTTCTCTTCTTCCCACACACAAGAATGGGGTCCTAATTAGAATCAGGTATAACTAAGAAGAACCAATAAAATTTTTAAAATGTTAATCAGATCTAAAAGAAAAACTGCACAGCACATCTAGTGTTTGATTAAAACTTCGGTGCAATTAATGCATAAAATTAACCATCCCAGTGGGAAAAAAAGAAAATAGTAACATATGAATGTTCTTTTTGTAATATTATCAAATTGCCTGAAAAATAATGGGTGATGCTGAGTTAGGTTAAGCAAGCTGAGGGACATTGAAAAGTCAAAAAGTCCTCTATGAGGGAAACTACTTGATCTGAGACAGACTGAGAAATCAGGTCAGCCAGGAGCCAAGAGGTATCAGAAATGTGGTTGGAAATCAGAGAGGATACTTACATGTGAATGAGATTTTTATATGGCCATGGTAAGAATTTACGGTTTTAAGTGTAGAAGGAAATATAATGGATCATATTTATGTGGAGGAGTGACATTATCCATATATATAGATATATAGATTAGATAGATAGATATAGATTATAGATATATAATCATCTATCTATCTATTTTTTTAAGAGGTGGGGCCTCCCTCTGTTGCCCAGGCTTGCCCCAAACTCTAAACAACTTCTGTGTTCAACCGATCCTTTTGCCTCAACATTCCAAGTAGCTGCAGCCAGGGGCCACTCTGCCTAACTATGATTTATGTTTTTAAAGGTTACTTTTTCTGCTATGTGGAATATGGGTTGTTGAATTGGAGACTGGAAAACAATTTAAGAATGCAGGCAGAAGAAATTTATCTAGGCAGCAAATATTTCCATGTGATTGATGATGGTATTTGATAGGCAAAAAGCAAGGAAACTGGATAATTTTCTACACATACTGTAAGTACGATAATTCCAGATAAGTGATTTAGGCTCTTTTTCATTAATCATAAAAATTCATGTGTAAGTTGTTTTTATAAAAATAGATTTAGTATGAATCTATGTGTCCATGTGTATATATATATGTACTATTGTAATATTTTTTACTAAAGCGATCTTACTTTTATTTTTTCCCAACACACAGATTAGATTAATTAAAACAAAATGAATTGGTATTTGAACTGTTGAAAAGACTAAGTCAAGAAGATATGGTTCTATATTTTGGTTAAAACTGTTTTCAATACTCAAAAAGGACAAAATGGAATATATTCATTTTGTTTCTGTGGTTTTATTTGTAAAGCTAGAAAAAAAGCTGGATATTCTGAGGAATTACTTTGGATCTTGTCTTGTATCTTTCAAGAATTCAGAGATGTTTATTTTTGCCCACTGTATTTTTTTCTGTATGCTTTATGAAACCCTGCATAAACTTATAAAATTTTATCTGACATTTATTTTTGTTTTTTTGTTAGTGATTTTAACCTCATTTCCACAACTTATGAAAGGCATAAATAGTGCATATTGCTTTCTGCTCTGAATGTATTGCTCAGAGATGGCTTCACATTAGGTACTTGTCAGTTTTCCAGTTGCTGTCCCAATTTCCACTGTTCCTTTTATTTCCCTTAGTAACTGAGACCTGACTACTTATGGTAGTTCTGGTGAAATTTTGCATTGTCCTGTCTCTCACTGACAGCTGGGTGTGAACAGGGGATGTCAACAGTAACTGTGGGGACTCTTTTGAGAACTCTTTGAAGTGGTTTCTCCATGCTTTCAGCCCTTCCACACACCATCACCATTAACACTTCCTTTCTTTGTATTTCCTTATACTCATTTTTCATTTTACTTTTCCCCATGCCAAAAAGTCATTTTATTATTTTTATAACACCTGATTTTTTGAATCCAGAATTCATTTTATTTTAAATTTTTTAATTTGTTTTAATTAGTTATACCTGACAGTGGAATGCACTTTGAGATATATATATATATATATATATATATATATATATATATATATATTAATTTCTCATTCTTCTTGTTACACATGATGTAGAATCCCAAAATCATTGAGTTTTGAGAATTTTTTATGTATTCCAAATACAAGTTCCTTGTAGATATGTGATTTACAAATACTGTCTTCCAGACTATAGCTTCAATTTTCATTCTCTTATAAGTGTTTTTAATGGAGCAAAAAAATTTCAATTTTTAATGAAGTCCAGCTGATCTTATTTCATGGATTCTGCTTTAGTGTTTAGTTTTGGTCTAATTCAAAATCACAAATATTTTCTGTTATCTTTTTCCTAGAAACTTCATAGTGTAACACCTTACATTTAGGACAATGATCCATTTTGAGTTAATTTTATATAAAGTATAAACACATACATGGGACTTTCCCCACTCAGCATACAGATGTCCATACAGATGTCAACCACCATTTATTGGAAAGATTAGCCTTTATTTATTTCATTACCTCCATCTTTGTAAAAGTTAATTTGCAAAATTTGTGTGGGTTAATTTCTGGACCCTCTTTCAATTTCACTGATCTATGTGTGTCTTTTCACAAATACCACATTATCTTGATTTCTGACACATTAGAATACTTATTAAAACTATTGCAAGTCTTCCAACTTTATTCTTTTGCCAAATTATTTTAGCTATTCTAGTTCCTTTTCTTTGTCATATAAACTTTAAAAGTAACTGATAAACATCTAGAATTTACACAAAACCCTCAAAGATCAACAATGAAAAAAAACAACCAGCCTGAAAATAGGCAGAAAGCATGAACAGATATTTTTCAAAGAGATATTCACAGGAAAAATAAACACATGAAAAGATGGCCAACATCTTTCCATTTAGTTAGTTCTTCATTCTCTTTCAGTGGTGTGTTGTAGCTTTCATCATTGAGATTCTGCACAGATTTATTTACTATTGCATTTAATTTTGATTTCCAATTGTTATTCACTAGAACACTGAAATATGTTTAAAAATTATGTATTGATCCCATATTCTATGAAATTACTAAAATGCAAATATTAGTTTTAGACCATTTTTTGCAGATTCCTTGGATAGTATGCATAGATTATCATGCCAATTCTGAAAAGAGTTTTATTTCACCCATGTCAACTTGTATATCTTGTATTTCTTTCACCATCTCTGGTACTGCCTAGGACTTCCAGTATGATGGCAAATAGGAATTCCAAAAGCAGAGATCCTCGCTTTGCCCCTAATCATAAGAGAAAAGCATTCAGAATTTTGCCATTAGGTTTATGTTTTCTGATAAGCTTTTCCTGATGCCCTTCACAGATTAAGGAAATTCACTTCTGTTCTTAGCCTGTTATCATGAATGGATGTTGAATTTTTACAAGTACTTTTTCTGAATGTATTGATATGTTCAAAGAATTTTTCTTCAATAGTCTGTTAGTAGAGTGAATTCTATTCATTAATTTTTCTAATGTTAAATTAGCCTTATATGCTTGGAATAAGTTCTACTTAATCAAACTTCTTTTCTTTATTATATAATATTGGATTTTCTTTGCTAAAATTTTATTGAAGATTATCACATCTATATTCATAGTGGTATTGGTATGTAATACATTTGCTTTGGTTTAGTATCAGGCAATACTTTTCTCAGAAAATGTTCTGTTCTAGTTTCTGGAAGAAATTTTGTAGAAATTGTATAATTTCTTCTTCAAATATCTGGTAGAATTTTCCAACAGATATATTTGTGCAAGGATTTTTATTTGTCAGAAGGTTTTTGTACTAAAACAAAAATAGTGAATGGTGGTGATTATGCACGGAAAGGAGAACTCTCATACTCTGTTGGTTGAAAAGTAAATTAGTACAGCTACTATGGAAAATACCGTAGAGATTATTAACAAAAAACAGAAACAGTACCACCATATAATCCAGCAATTCCACTCCTGGGTATGTATGTAAAGGTAATAAAATCAGTATTTTGAAGAAATACCTGCACATCCATTTTTATCTCAGCACTATTCAAAACAGCTAAGATATGAAATAAACCTAGGTGTACATCAATTGATAAAGAAAATGTGGTATACCAATGGAATATTTTTTGACCATAAAAACTAACAAATCCTGTCACTTGCAACATAGATGGAACTAGAGGGTATTCTACTAAAAGAAATAAATCAGGTACACAGAGACAATGAATGTTATCACTTAGATGCAGACGCAAAAAATGTTGTTTCATAGAAGTAGAGTAGAAGAATGGTTACTTTAGGCTGGGAAGGGTATGGGGAAGGTATGTAGAGAGAGGATTATTGAGCTGGAGAGATAGCTCAGCTGGTAGAGTGCTTGCCTTGCAAACACAAGGCCCTGAGTTCAATCTCCAGTACCACCAAAAAAAAAAAAAAAAAAAAGAGAGAGAGAGAGAGAGAGGATTATTAACAGGTACGATGTTGAATAGAAGTGGTGAAAGAGGGCATCCCTGCCTTGTTCCAGTTTTTAGGGGGAATGCTTTCAGTCTTTCACCATTTAGAATGATATTAGCCATGGGCTTAGCATAAATGGTCTTTACAATGTTAAGGAATGTTCCCACTATCCCTATTTTTTCTAGTGTTTTGAGCATGAAGGGGTGCTGTATTTTATCAAATGCTTTTTCTGCATCTATTGAAATAATCATGTGATTCTTGACTTTAAGTCTATTGATATGGTGAATTACATTTATTGATTTCCGGATGTTGAACCAACCTTGCATCCCTGGAATGAAACCCACTTGATTGTGGTGCACTATCATTTTAATATATTTTTGTATGCGATTTGCTAAAATTTTGTTGAGAATTTTTGTGTCAATGTTCATTAATGATATTGGTCTGAAATTTTCTTTCCTTGATGTGTCTCTGTCTGGTTTGGGTATCAGGGTAATATTGGCTTCATAGAATGAGTTTGGGAGGGTTCCCTCCTCTTCCATTTCATGGAATACTTTGAGAAGTATTGGAATGAGCTCTTCTTTAAAGGTTTTGTAGAACTCGGCTGAGAACCCATCTGGTCCTGGACTTTTCTTTGCTGGTAGGCTTTTGATGACCTCTTCTACTTCATTACTTGAAATTGTTCTATTTAAATTGTGTATGTCCTTCTCATTCAGTTTAGGCAATTCATATGTCTCTAGACCTGTTGATGTCTTTGAAATTTTCTATTTTGTTGGAATATAGATTTTCAAAATAGCTTCTAATTATGTTTTGTATTTCAATCGTGTCTGTTGTGATATTTCCTTGTTCATTCCGAATTTTAGTGATTTGGGTTTTCTCTCGTCTTCTCTTTGTTAGAGTAGCTAAGGGTTTATCAATTTATTTTTTCAAAGAACCAACTATTTATTTTGTCAATTTTTTGTATTGTTTCTTTTGTTTCAATTTCGTTGATTTCAGCTCTGAGTTTAACTATTTCCTGTCTTCTACTACTTTTGGTGTTGGTCTGTTCTTCTTTTTCTAGGGCTTTGAGCTGTAGTGTTAGGTCATTTATTTGTTGATTTTTAATTCTTTTATTGAATGCGCTCCATGAAATAAATTTTCCTCTAAGTACTGCTTTCATAGTGTCCCAAAGATTTTGATATGATGTTTCTTTGTTCTCATTTACCTCTAAGAATTTTTTAATTTCCTTCCTAATATCTTCTGTTATCCATTCATCATGTAATAGCATATTGTTTAATCTCCAGGTGTTGGAGTAGCTTCTGTTTTTTACTCTTTCATTTATTTCTAATTTCAATCCATTATGATCTGATAGAATACAAGGTAGTATCTCTATCTTCTTGTATTTGCTTACTTTACCTTAGTGGCATAATATATGGTCTATTTTAGAGAAGGATCCATGTGCTGCTGAGAAGAAAGTGTATTCGCTCTTGGTTGGATGGTATATTCTATAAATGTCCATTAAGTCTAAATTATTGATTGTGTTATTGAGGTCTATGGTTTCTTTGTTCAATTTTTGTTTGGAAGATCTGTCCAGTGGTGAGAGAGGCATGTTAAAATCACCTAGTATTATTGTGTTATGGTCTATTTGGTTTCTGAAATTGAGAAGGATTTGTTTGACATACATGGATGAGCCACTGTTTGGGGCATAGATGTTTATGATTTTTATGTCTTGCTGATTTATGGTTCCCTTAAGCAATATGTAATGTCCTTCTTTGTCCCTTCTGACTTTGACTTGAATTCCACATTATCGGAAATGAGGATGGATACCCCAGCTTTTTTGCTAAGTCCATGTGCATGGTATGTTTTTCCCCATCCTTTCACCTTTAGTCTATGGGTATCTTTTTCTATGAGGTGAGTCTCTTGCAGGCAACATATTGTTGGATCTTTCGTTTTGATCCAATCTGCCAGTCTATGTCTTTTGATTGATAAGTTCAGGCCATTAATATTCAGGGTTATTATTGAGATATGATTTGTATTCCCGGTCATTTGGCTCATTTTGGTTTTTTGACACAACTTGGTTTCTCCTTTATTTGGCTATTCCTTTAGGGTAGTTCCTCCCTTTGCTGATTTACATTATTGTTTTTCATCTCTTCCTCATGGAATATTTTGCTGAGAATGTTCTGTAATGCTGGCTTTCTTTTTGTAAATTCTTTTAGCTTTTGTTTATCATGGAAGGATTTTATTTCATCATCAAATTTGAAGGTAAGTTTTGGTGGGTATAAGATTCTTGGTTGACATCCATTTTCTTTCAGGGCTTGAAAAATGTTGTTCCAGGCCCTTCTAGCTTTTAGGATCTGGATTGAAAAATCTGCTGATATCCGTATTAGTTTCCCCCCGAATGTAATTTGATTCTTTTCTCTTGTAGCCTTTAAAATTCTGTCTTTATTTTGTATGTTAGGTATTTTCATTATAATGTGCCTTGGTGTCGGTCTGTTGTAATTTTGTATATTTGGAGTCCTATAAGCCTCTTGTACTTGATCTTCCATTTCATTCTTCAGATTTGGGAAATTTTCTGATAGTATTTCATTGAATAGATTGTTCATTCCTTTGGTCTGTTTCTCTAAGCCTTCCTCAATTCCAATAATTCTTAAATTTGGCCTTTTCATGATATCCCATAGTTCTTGGAGATTCTGTTCATGATTTCTTACCAACTTCTCTGTTTGATCCACTTTGTTATCAAGGTTAAATATTTTGTCTTCAATATCTGAGGTTCTGTCTTCCAGGTGTTCTATCCTATTGGTTATGCTTTCTATGGAGTTCTTAATTTGGTTTATTGTTTCCTTCATTTCAAGGATTTCTGTTTGTTTTTTTTTTCAATATCTCTAACTCTTTATTGAAATGATCTTTTGCTTCCTGTATTTGCTCTTTTAACTGTCGATTGGTGTGATCATTCAGTGCCTGCATTTGCTCTTGCATCTCATCATTTGCTTGCCTGATCATTTTAATTATGTACATTCTGAACTCCCTTTCTGTCATTTCTTCTGCCATGCTGTCATTGGGTTTTATTGATGTAACATCTAGATTTGTTTGCAGCATTTTCTTTCCTTGTTTTCTCATATCGTTCAGGTAACAGTGGACTGCTGAGATATTGCAGATTTCCTCTATTGACTTATAATGTCCCTGAAGATTTCTAGTGTATCCCCTCTTAGCCTTCAGTAGGCTGAAGTCTTGGAGGAAGTTGATAATGCGGTGCTCCACAAGGAAGCTGCCTCTCTAGGGGTGGTGGCCTTCCGGAGGGGTATATTCCGTGCTAGTGGGCAGAGGTACCTTCACTTGCTGACAAATGGTCATTCAAAGGGGAAGTAGGATGTGGGCTGATGCAAGGCCAGTTTGGGCCTGTGTCTCTGGTTTTACAGTCCTTGTGGGAGAACCTCACCCGGCAGGGAAGACTCACCAGGTGGGGAGGTCTCACTGATCAGTTCCCCTCCTAGAGGTTCCGTTCAATTCACAACTACCACCTGGGCTGGGCAGCCTTCTTCTGCAATGTTCCCAGGGACCCGGACCTACCTCCTGGGCCTGGAAGCCTCCCCCTTCGCAGACGAATCTCCTTAGGCTGCCTCTCCTCAGAGAAGCTGCCTGCAGTCCTGGAGACTTCGCTCTGCCCCTCAGTTTGTCTGTGCGGCTCTTCCACCAAGAAGCCGCCTAGGTCCTGGGACCCTGCTCTGCACCTAATCGCCTGGCTGTGCGGCCCCTCCTCTGAGCAGACACCTGGAGCCCCTTACAGTCGCTCCGAGTACCAGTGTCCCGCCACACGCCTCTTCCTCCGGCAGCCGCCTGGTGTTCCGTGCGGTCGCTCTAAGACCAAGTGACCCACCATGCACCTCCTTCTCCTCCAGGCAGTCACCCAGAGATCTGGTGCATTCGTCGCAAGTCCCAGGAACTCACTGTGCACCTCCTCATCCCCACTGCCACCCGTAGCCCTGGTGCAGTCACTCCGAGCCCAAGCACCCCGCCGTGCTCCTCCTCCTCCTCCTCCAGCCAACCCTCCTGTGTTCAGGAGCGGATGCTCTGAGTCCAAACCACTCACCACGCTGCTCCTCCAGATAGCCGCCCGGAGCCCTGGTGCAGCTGCTCCAAGTCCAAGCGACGTGCCGAGCCCGTGCTTCTCCTTCTCCTCTGGGCAGCCCCTGGTGTTCAGGAGTGGTCGCTTTCAGTCCAAACAGCTCACCGCACACTCCCTCCTTTGGGCAGCCTCCCAAAGCCCCGGTGGGTTGCTCCGAGTCCCAGCACTGTGCTGATCGGCCTCCTCTCCGATGCTCCCAGTTGTCTGCGTTCACTACCTCAGCGGGGGGAGGGGTGTCTCGCCGGGCAGCTCTACTTCACAAAGATCCCTGCGTTCGGGGCTACCGTCCCGTCCGGGATGCCTCCCCAACAGGAGAGACTCACCCGGTGGCTTTGAGTTGGTCCCAAGTCTCTCTATATCTCCTGTTCTTGAGTCCTGAGTCCTGGAGCAACATGAAACGCAGCCACCCTCTAGTCTGCCATCTTGAATCCCCGATTTTTTTTCTTTTATCATTGAATCATTTCTTTTATCATTTTCTTTTTTCTTTTTATTTTATCATGTTGTTACACTACCTTCTAACCTCCATGGTTTCTGATGAGAAATCCATAATCATTCAAATAGTTCTGAATATTTTTCTTTGAGTTTTTCTTGTTTGGGGTTAACTGGCTTTCTTGGTAAAAATCATGTCTTTCTTCAAATTCAGGAAGTTTTCAACATTTCTTCAAGTTGGTTTTTTTTTTTTTTTTTTTTTTTTTTTTTTTTTTCAAAATTCTCACTCTGTTATCCTTCTGGGACTCCAGCAACATTAACAGTAGGTCATTTGATATTGCCCCACAGGTCCACAAAGCTCTATTCAATTTTCTGAATCTGTTCTCTCCCCTAACAGAAGATAAAATTTGAAAATTTGGTGCCACAATTTGATAATTCCCCTTTAATATTGTTGGGTTTTATCTGCATGCTTGTTTTTTATTGTTATGGTGATGCTGGGGCTCAAACCTGGGGTCTCATACATTCTAGGCAATGAGCTACACCTCCACACCTAATAATTCTTCTTGTTATATCTTTAAGTTCACTCATTTTTTACTATTCTAATATTTATTGAATGAATGTTTTATTTAGAATATCTTATTTTTTATTTCCCAAATTTATATTTGGTTCTTTTTTGTAAGTTTTTATTTTACATTGAGATCTTTTATTGTTCTATTCATTTCAAGAGTATTCTTCTTTACTGCATTGAGTTTAGTACTGCTTTAAAATATTTGATAATTCTAACTTCTGTGTAGTTTCCTGTTTACCATCTGGCACTTCAGCAGGTATTTATATTGCTTTTTAGTTCCCAAAGCCATTACTCTGCCTCTTTGGGTCTTTTCTACCAGTGTGATTCTTGGGGATGAACCAGGATTTATATCAGTTCATACACAGAAGCTTCGGATGCTCAAGTCACTCATAAAAATTATATAACAGTTTAATATAACCTGCATACATTCTCCTATAATTTTAAATGGTCTCTAGATTACGTATAATACATATACAATCTAAATGCTATATAAATAGTTATCCATATTGTTTAGAGAATAATATGTATGTTGAATACCAATGAATTTTTAAAATATTTTTGATTTTTATTTGGTTAAATGTGCAGATGTGGAACTCATGGATGAAGAGGGGCTTCTGTAACGCATCTATCTATCTATCCATCTATCTATTTGATATATTTCCCATATTATACTTATAAAATATACATGCATATATATAATAAGTCATCTTTATAAAACTACTTCTGGGGAATAATTAGCACCTTGGAGATATTTTAAAGGCTTTATAAATCAGTTACAAAGCTAAACTTTTCCATTCTTTCCTTGTAATATCATTACATACAAGAGTTAAGTGTAAGAAACCAAAGAGAGATTATGACATAAGTAACTTCAGCTCTTTATGAATAACTGAGCTTGATTATAGTGGAATAAATAGCAACCCATATTGAATAAAATGACCTAGGCAGCAAGCAGTCTCTGTGTCTTCACATAAACAGGGGCTCTGAGGGCTCAGGAAAACAGATGGTATAACTGGGCAGCTCCACTTTACATCAGGGAGAGTGATTGGACCATTTGCCCAATTACCAGTAAGTATGTTGTTTGAATACAACCCAGGAATTCATAGATAAATTTGGGCCCTGGTGAAATATCACCTTCCCCGTTTTTGCTATAAAATAGCTGTAAAAGAAAAAGTAAGGAGAGAATTACAGTGAAAAAGGGTACTAAAATTTGATTGGTAGTTGTCTACCCAAAGGTGGATGTATAAACAAATGGTGAAATATTCATAGAATGCATTACTACTTAGCAATGAAAAGAATACACTGTTGATACATTCTATAATAATATGGATGAATTTCAAAAACACTACACTGAGCAGAAGAAGTCAGACCAAAGAATGCTTATATTGTAATGCCATCAACATGACTTTCTACTGAAAGGAGAACTAGCCTATGATGACAGAAAATAAATTATTGGTTTACTGAGACAGAGACTGGGGTTGGGCATCACCTCAAAGGGGCACAAGGGAAATTTCTGACATGATCCAAATAGTCTACATCATGGTTGTGGTGATGATTACATGAGAGTATGTATTTGTCAAAATTCATCAAACTAAATGCTTGAAATAGGTGCATTTTATGCTGTATAAATTAATACCTCAATAAAGTTTATTAGAATTCTAAAAATAGGTTGGTAACACACAAAGCAAGAATACCTAAATAATTATAATTATGAAGTTCCATTTAAGAGTATTGATTTTACAAAAGCTTTTCCCTGCTGAGTGAACATCTGGGTGGAATTGCCTACAATTGTTCTTCTCAACCTTAACTGGATAGCAAAACCACATGGATAGTTTGTAAAATTCAACTGTATTGTGCTGTAGTGCATCCTGGTCCTAGGAATTTTTTTTCGAGCTCCTGAGTGACTCCAGCATATAGCTAGGATGGAAGACCCCTGAGATGGTGACCCCACTTTACCTGCCCAGGCCTCCCCTGACACAGCATGCAATATCATGGCTATGCTGTGTCCTGGGTGTCTTCTGAGGCCAGGGAAATACTAAGATTAAGCCATTTCAGGCTGACAGGAATTGGCCTTTCTAGTAGGAGGTTCTGAGAAGAAAACAGGATCAGTCTCACAGATTTATTAAGGCACATAATGGCCACTAAATTAATTATCTAGGTTCAGCTGGTACTAGCAGCTTCATTATTTAAGGGATATTTTGTTTGTTTTGTTTTATGGTACTGGAGATAGAACCCAGGGCTTCACATAAGCTAGGCAATCTCTCTGCCACTAAGTTACAAATCCATTATTTGAGTTCTGTTGATCTATCAGTCCTTTTGCAGAACTAGATTGGGTTGGGTCCAGGGAAATCATGTATATTATCACCTCAAAATGAGGGAGGACAAAGAGAGATGTACAGAAGTAAAACTCAGTGTCATTTAGTGGCCCTCTGAAGATGGAGGAAGGAGCTAATATACAGGTGCCAGGCACTTTATAAATCTTATTCTGTAGAACAAGTATCTTATTCCTGTAGAATATCTTGTACCAAGATTAACCCATTTAGTAATATGGCAACTGAGGCTCAAAGTCATTTATGTTACCCAACCCCACACAATAAGTGGCAGGGCTAGGATGTGAGAACTCACTTTCCCTAAAACCTGAGCATGCTCTTTCTAATAGGGCACACTGCCTCCTACTACTATCTTGAAAACTGATAATAACAGCAGCAGGAATGGTAACAATATCTGGTAAAAATCTTCTATGTGCTGGGAACAGATCTAAGATTGCATCTGTATCTCTATCTTTGTCTAGACCTATACTATACCTACATAGAGATATACAAAAGGTCTCTTAATCTTCATGCCAACTCTAAGAAGATGACATTACTATTATCCTCATTAAATATGATATAAAGAAGGTGCAGAGAGGTTAAATAATTTTCTCAAGGTCACAAAGCTACAGAAGATAGGAATTATTTAATGGTAATCCTTCTCTAAATACACCCTACTTAACAATGCCAGCCAAGGAAAAGATAAGAGAATTTTGCTAACCTTGCCTTCAACCTCAATACTCAATACAACTCAATAAAATTATGATTTTTAAAATACCACCTCTTGCCTTCAGACTTTGCAAACTTGTGATAGTCCATTTCGGCTGCATTGATTGTGGTACATGGGAAAGAACTGGTTATTGCAAACTCCGATTTGCAAGATCAATGTGAATATTATTACCTATCATTTTAGAAAATCATAGATTAGCAAGCTGGGAAAACTCTTCTGACAACTTCTGCAGGGAGAGAAGCAATGCATTGTGTCTGACATGGTGAAAGGGATGTAGAAAGTAGTGCTCGGAGCAAGGATTGTCAGCTGGAATTGACTATGGAAAAACGGAGCCTGCTTTCTTTATCAGATTCACTTCCAAAGCAGCAACCTGTGAGTCAGGGCTTCACATTTCACTGACATATGCAAGATCTTACAGCACTAAGCCCTACAGGGCAAATGCAAATGTGGAAATGTGATCCTGGTCCAACCCTGCCTCATACATCATCAGCACAACTGTCGGCTGAGTTTTCACCCAGAAACTTTTATTCTTAATAATGCAATCAGAACTGGAAGAGAATCATGGGATCCATTGCACTGGCAGCATTTCTACTTGAATGTATTTTATATATGAATACTCATATCCAGGTTAAAGGTAAGCAGAAATGATACTGGTATCAATGACAGATGATTTAATTGATAACTGTTGCAGTACACCAGTTTAAACACTTAATAGTTACAACAAACTACTTGCACTTCATTCATTCATTCAGCCATTATTCTTACACTTGTAAATCCATTTCTCTAGAGCTTTTTTCCCTCTGAGGGGCTCCTCCCTGCCAGTCTAGGCCCAGGCTCAGGTGGGAGTCTTCAGGAAGAGCGTTCTTGGAGGGCCTCCAGGACAGCAGGCTGCCTCTCCACTTGCCTTCTCATCAAGCTGTGCTGGCAGACCAGGGTGGCAGTCACGTCCCCTCCTTGGGCAGCCAGCATGGCAGCACCAGAGGTCATCAGCATGCAAGTTCTACCCTTGTTGCATTTGCTGGATAGAATTAGTTTATCGAGTGCTTTTTTTTCTCATCAGAGTGTAGACATAAATGAGTTCTATTTTTTCCATCTCTGCTTTTATCCCCACTTTATCAAATCCACATTTTCTGTCTCTTAACTACATCTTGGGGAAATTCCAAACTGTCTCCTCAAGTTTCACTACTAAAGCAGTTCTGGACTAGTTTTAAATTTCAGTCTTGTGTTCACTTCAAAACTGTCCACATCAGTCAACCAGTAGACTTGCAGCTGAATTCACAGAGTGTGGACAGAAGGGGATGTGGCACACACTTAGGCTCTAGCTCTACTTCCAAGTTCTTGGGTTGAGGAATGGAAGGAAAAAAGGCCATTACTCACATGGGCACATAATAAGACCAGTTCTTCCTGTCCTCTGTAGCTGCTTTTTTGGCCTTCACTTTTGACTCTCAAGACCCTAAGACCATGTGTCAGGTCTCCTCCAAGTGCTTACAAGCACTGGGTGGGTTCCCTGAAGCAAAGGCAAGATCCAATTCCACCCTTCCCATACCCCCAACCCCATGGCCTTTGCTCAGTTTCTTCCCACAAATTCTGCTGCTAGGATCTCCTTATCTACAACCATCCTCTAGCATAAGCCCCACTCTGCAGCATGCCTTTGACTGACAAGCTCATCTTTGACAAGTCTAATGGGAGGGTGGGATATAGTCAGCTTCCCTGCTTTCCCTCTTTCCAAGTCCTTGTTGCAGAGTAGATGCCTACAGTCTCACAAATGTTCTTGAGGACTATGCACCTTCCTTGCTTTAGACAGAAGAATATAGCTCTCCTTTCTCTTCTGCATGGAAGGGAGGGAAAGCCTCTCTCTCCCCCCACAGTGTTCTTACCACAAGATTGTCAGCAATGACTATCTCCCAGCCCAATCTTCCCACTGTAGAGAAAGAAAGGGTAGTGGGACTGGGTGGGTCATGGGTAGAGGAAGACTTGCATCTACCACATTTTGGGCCTGAAGTTTTCAGTTAATATATAAAACTCTCAATTAAATTTAAATTTATGATAAAGAACAAATTGCTTTTAGCATAAGAATGTCCAAAATGTTGCTTGAGACATCTTTATTTAATAATGAACTTTTAAGTATAAGGATGTCCATGAAATATTTATGACATCCTTATAGTAAAAATAATTTATCATTTATTTAAAATTTAAATTCTGGATATCCTGTTTGTACATTTGCTGATTTTAGCAGACCCATGATTCCTCCTATGGTCTGAATGTCCCTCCAAAATTTATATGTTGGAACCTAATACCCAATGGGATAGTATTAAGAGGTGGAACCTTTGGGGAAGTGATTAAGTCATGAGCACTCTACCCTCATGAATGGGATTAGTGCTATTATAAAAGAGGGTGAAGGAAGTGCCCTAATCCCTTTTGCCCTTCTGTCTCTTCTGCCATGTGTGGACACAGCATTGTCCCCTCTGAAGAATGCAACAACTAAGTACCATTTATCTGAGAAGGAGAAAGCAAGCCCTTAATATAAACTGAATCTGCCAGCTCCTTGATCTTGTACTTCTAAGCTTCCAGATTCATGAAAAAATTGATTTCTACTCTCTATAAATTACCCGGTCTGAGGTATTTTGTTATAGCAACACAAATGAACAAAACAGGTCCTATTGGTTATGCCTTGGTAATTCTTCTCAGATTGTAAGTGACTCTTATTTTCAGTATCAGTATACAGGCAACATTCTGGAATTAAAAAGAGGACCTATCAGCAACCCCTCATAGATGGTTTCATTTCCAGTTTTCCCTCTTCATGTTGCCAAGACCTCTCTGTGCTCTCTTATCTGTGCCCATTTGATTGATTTCCCAACAGATTCTACGTGCTTCTTCCCACTGAGATCTGAGAAAGGCCATAGGCCCACAGTGTTCTTCAGGAGTAGGACACCTGCTCTGCTTGCTAGTTACACCTGAATTGTTAGGCCCACAAGCACTTCCAAGAAATATTGATCTGCTGATTTTGCTGCCTGCATCCACCCACAGCTTCAGGAATCTTCACATCTCAGGGTTCACATCTTTAATTATGAGCATTCATTTGCCTGCAAATGCCATAATTTTATCATTCTTTATAAAAAAAAAAAATTATGAGTATCCATTCTTCCAACAGGTTTAATTTGTCCAACCCCAAATGACAGCACAGAAACTTAATCATCCTAGAGCTGCCTGACAATTGGCCCTAACAGAAGCCCAAAGCAGCAGTTTAGCCAGCTGTACCACACAGGGGCCAGAGTGGGCTGGGTTACCTGGCAGCAGCCATGTGAGGCTGATAAGCAGCCTGGAGCACATTCTTTGGTCTGAATGCCTCAAATTTGGATTGGCTTGGACTAAGTGCCCCACAGGTACACATTCTCCTCCCATTGATCCCTTGTGGTAGACTCTATCAGAGTTCCTCCTGGACCCCACCGGGTCTCATTTGTTGTGCCCATGGTCACTCTCCCATTAGTTTGGTCTGAATTTGAACAGTCTACACCTGTGCCTTTCTATGAACAACTGCTCTTGACTGCTAGAACAGTTTTGCCTACACAGAAAAAGAGTAGAAATGCCAGTTCCTACTTCTCTCCTGTAGGCCTGTTATGGTTTAGATATGAGGCATTCCTCCAAAAGCTCCTAGGTGAGAAAATGCAAGAACATTCAGAGGTGAATAATTATATTATGAGCATTGTAACCCAATTGGTGGATTAATCCCCTGATATGAATTAACTGGATGGTAAATGTAGGCAGATAGGATGTGGCTGGAGGAAGTAGGTCACTGGGGACTTGCCTTTGGGTTTATATTTTGTCCTTAATGAGCAGAGCTCCCTCTGTGCACTTCCTGATTGCCATGTCCTGAGCTGCTTCCCTCCACCACACCCTTCTGCCATAATGTTCTGCCACACCCTAGACTCAGAGCTATGGAGTCAGCCAATCATGGACTGAAACCTCTGAAACTGTGAACCCAAAATAAACTTTACCTTCTCTACATTATTCTTGTCAGGTCTTTTGATCAAGTGACCCAGAAGCTGATTAAATAGGGTCTCTGACCCATGACTTGTAGAAGACCAGAAGACCAGCCTCTTGCCTCCAACAAGGACAACTCTGAGGTAGTATTTATACTCTTGAGGTATTTATACTCTCGAGGTGTCCTTTGTACCCACACAGAAGCCCTCTCTGGCACCTTCCTGTTATCGCAGCTTCATCTTACTTCTTCCCATTCCCTGTCCTTCTACCCCATGCCTTTACCAGTTCCTCCTCCTATATACTTTATTAAGTGTGTACCCTTATCTCATGGTGTGCTTCTGCAGAACTCCATGGAAGACATTCTCCATTGAATAGGAGGCAGAATGAACAGGAGCAAAAACTACTGGAGAAAGCCCTCCCCCCTTTCATTTATACATATTTCTTCCACAACTGTCCACTCATGTGCTCAAGTGCCCTCCCACTGCTATTAAATTAATCCACTCAGAATGAATGCCCTGAAAAGTTAAATAAAAATCTTGCACTTTGTAGAATGTTTATACAGATAGATTTTTCTGGAAAGGAACGGGCATTTTAATATACTTACAGCTAATTAACTCTAAGGAAACTCAAGCATTTCAAAGTCATGGTTCTGGCAAAAAGAATTGAAACAGAATGAAAATCAGAATTGTAATTTTCTAGAGTAGTCATATAATTGTGTAAGTGTATTGCGGGGAGAAGAGTCACTTTCTAATTAGTAGAAAACTTCTAAGAATCACATGCCACATTAGGCATTTTTATGAAAACTCCAATGGAAATCAAGAGCCTTATCAGGCAATTTTTTTTTTATCTTAAGAGGATTATACTCAGTCAACTAAGAGAGTTGTTTCCTATAATGAGCTTCTCTGTGCCCACAAGTTGCTTGAGGGTGTGGTAGAAAGGAGAGAAATGGGCAGCCCCCTTTCACTGCCCTTGAGGAACCAGTTCATGCAATGGTTGCCTCTTTGATAATCCGGGTGTCTTACTTAGGTGGTCTCTGCAGAAGTAGAGCTGAGGGAGGGGTGCCCTTGGGTGAAACCTGCAGGGAAATGAGGGAAGGGGTAAGGCAGATAAAAAGGCGAGTGAAGATATTGTTTTTGCTAAGGTTTAACCTCATCTGACCCCATACAGGAACTCTGTGTCATTCCCAGAAGCAAGGGCACTGGTATCCTGTACCTGGCAAGTCATTCATTGGCCATGAGCTGTCTAGAGGAGGTGGGGAGGGCAGGGAGTTGTGGCCACCCAGCATCTCTGGGTATGGTGGCATCAGCCAGGGAGAGAACTTTCCTGGAGAAAGGAGAGGCTGTTAGCAGCCAGTACCCACAGAAACTGAAGGTAGACACCCCAGCCTACTAAAGAGGTGAGGGCACCAGAAGCATCATGTCATCTCAAAAACTCCCTGTACCAGAGGAGATGCCACTTTAGGAGACTCGCTATGTGGGCCTAAAGTGTGCCTTCCCATTTAGTAGTTTTCCAATAATTTTCTAAAGAAGGGAACTAATCTTCAAATCACTCCAGTCTAAAATTACCCAAGGCTGGCGTCACACTGAAACAGGATGACTTCTTTTTTCTCTTGCAACTTGGTATTTTGGCCTTTATATTAAGAGATGTGCATCTCATCCTCTCTAACTCCCCACCTTCTCCCCAGTTCACTGCCTGTTCTTTAGGGTTTTGTTCTAGGTGCACTGGATCTCGCTTTAAGGAAACAGAATGTGCCAATTACTGAAATCTGTGGTTCCCAGCTCAGCCAAGGAAGAAGCCTGAATATGAACAGGTTCAGGGTCTCACCTTTTTGATAATGAAATTAAGAGAGGCATTTCCAGTCGCTGCAAATTTCTTTTAAGTATCAGAAATCATGGGACATTGTCCCGTGGGAGACTTCAGGCACAGCAGGTCAAACTGGGCCGTCCCAGTGGCCATCTCTGAGAGCCCAGGAAAGCCACAGATTTGTCTGCATCCAACCAGACTCCTGGAGAGTCAGTCACAGGCAGGAGTAGGACCATGCTCTGGGTGACAAGAAAGCCTCAATCTGACACGCCCAGGAAGTTCAAGAAAAGTGCCACATGAGACATCTTAGTCAATGCAGAGGCCTTTTTAAACTAAATAGCCAGTTTCTGAAAAGCTGCATTTTGAATGGGCCATTTAAGACTCAAAACCAGCACTGAGTTCAGAAGAGCATGAAAGGGGGCGGCAAGCAGCCCTTTGTCAGCATCCCTACCGGACCACTGCACCTACTGAGCTCAGGTCTGTCTGTCAAGATTCACAGAGCATCCTCCCCACTGAGCCGCTGAGCTGGGGGCTCAGAGCTCTGTGTTCTGGGGACCATTTTTATGGTAAGGAGTGTGAAAGGGAGGATAGTGGGTGGTGACTTTTGTTTGAAATGCATTGTGTTTGGGAGCCTTTTGAAGAGCAAAAAATAGACCTATTTATTGACCTAAAGCCATCCATGAAATGGGATATGATCTCTAGTGCAAAGAATAAAATAGAAATTTCCCAATATTGTAGTTTTCTAGAGTTTAAAAAAAAAAATGGAGCTGAGAGGACTTTTTTTTCCCTTCTACAGTACTGATGCTGCATTTCCTGCAGAATCCTGAATAAGGATAAGGATGGGGATAGAGAGATATCTAGCTGCCTCCAAATATATATATATATGTATGTGTGTGTGTGTGTGTGTGTGTGTATGTGTGTGTATATGTGTGTGTGTGTGTGTGTGTGTGTATAAACTTTAACAGATTCCATTTTACAGCCTCTGTGAAACCTGGGGAGAGAATTCCCTACACTTTGTTATTAACAACTGGCAACCACATATTTCCATGCATTATCTCACAAAGTGCTTAAGGCACCACAAAAAGGAAAAACAACGAACTATATCCACATTAAAATGATGAAGAAACTGAAACTCAAACATCAGCAAACAGTTCTAAGATTTGAAGCCTGCTCAGTCTGACCCGAGGCCTATGTTCTGAGTGATGTTTCATTTGATGGGAGAAAGGTGCACTCTAGAGAGCAGCCACCATCAGCAGGTGCTCCATGTGACCTTTGGAAGGGAAAGCAGAGAGCAAGAGGCAGATGCACTCCAACATTCCAGAGAGCTGGTTTCTCTTCAGTGTACCAGCCTGACATCGTGCTGTTCACAGCTTGACTTGAGGGTGGTGTGTGGATTGACAGCTCAGTCACCACTGACTCATCTCTGTCCTTCATCCTTTGTAGCCAGTCACCCACCAATTGAAATGGACTCTCCTTTGAAATGAATCATGACCATCTTCCCTCACTATATTTTTCCCTCCACTTTGGGCTCAGCCTTCATCTCTTCCTGTTAAAATCACATCAACATTTCCCCCACTGGCTTCTGTGACTCAGCTCTCTTTTCCCTCATCCTGTCTGCCTGCCCACTGCTGGACATGGCTTCCTAAAATAGCTTACCCAGCCTTTCACTCCCCTACTTGAATACCTGGGATTGTTATCGATTGTTCCTCGGCCTGAGCTCCATTTCCTGCTTTTTGTCTTTCCTCATCTCAGAGAACCAATGTCCATCCCCAGTTGTCCTCCTTTCCATCATCTGTCCCCTTGCACACCTGGCCTACATCATCACCATCCTTGTCCCCCATGCTATCACCTAAATCATATCCAAATGTCAAGGTCACATTCAAATTTCACTATACCCATGAAGGTGACACAGGGGCAAAGACAAGTAGCTGATTATCAAAGAAAAGGAAATGAATGGCTAACACCTCCATCTCTCACTTCCCCTTCTCAAGGCTGCTAACACTTCCAGAGATCTGTACTTTCCAACACAAGCAATTACCCCCAGGGCTGCTCTTTCCAGCCTTTGGGCAAGTAGACAGGATAGAAAGAGGAGGTGGGGAGTGGGAGAGGAAATCTATGATCTATAAAGGGGCAAGACACACCCCTCCCACCGGCATCCAGCTCTGGGCCTTGATTTCTCTCCAGAGAAGTCTGCTATCTCTGTTCTGTCATTTTTTAAAATAAAACTTGCTTTCTACACCTCAGCATTTCTCAGGTGTTTAATCTTCAATACCAGGGTAATAAGGATCTGATTCTGATTTCAAGACCAGTATCAAAGATTGTAGCTTAACCCAAACCACACAGTCCATGAATTTTCTATAGGTAAGAGAGTCATTTCAGTTTAGATCACTGACGAAGGACAGGCAACTGAGTCCAAATGCAAATACATTGTTTGGAAATTATAGGAAAACGAGATAAGGGGGAGAGAGAAGGAACAGAGTCAAGGTAGGCAATACATCATCACACCAAGACACTGGGGCTTAATCCTGTGGAGAAGAGGGAGCCAGCTCAAGACATTCTATTATTCCATCCAGAGGGTGGTACTGGCACTCCAGTAACCTTCCACCATGGCTGGATGACTGCTCCCAGAAAGCATTCACCCCCAACTCTTCAGACCCATTAGCACAGCAGGCTCTAGAAAGAGCCCCAGAGGTAAGAAATACAGTGCTAGTATTGGCATCTGATGGAGTCCACTAAGATGGCACTAGTGGGCTGATGTGAATGGGACAGCACCAGGCTCTAAGATGATAATAACATCATTTACTACCACCCTCTTCTCTTGAGAGTGAAGAGAGTACTATTAATAATTACTCTGAGACAGACAATATGCAGGACTATCCTGAGCAAATTAGTACATATGGTCTTGCATTTTAACTGTGAGCTTTGCACCTACACTGTGGCCCCTCTCTGAACAGATAAGAGGATCCTCCTTTAGGATACATTCTATGCAGTTCAGTTATGTGCCCTCTAATGAGGTCAGCTCAGTACTTAAGACAGAAGATGATCAGAAAATAGTGGATGGCTGGTCCTAGGATGGAATAGCCACCAATATTTCAGAGTAAGAGACGACCCCAAAAGCACAGACTCTGAAGTCAGATAGTCCTAGTTGCAGCCAAAACCCCACTGATTTACTGTTAAACCTGAATGTAGAAACTGCATGTCTCTGAACGCTGCTTCCTCATCTCTCAAGTGAAGATGATATATCTTCCTGTTGAGCTGCTGAAGATCAGAGACGTCTGTGACAAAAAGCACCTAGTGTTTAGTAAATCAAGCTACAGCAGTCATGTTATTACAAAAGCTATCTTTTAAATATAATGATATGATTGGTATCATTTTAGATCATTACCCTTCCATCACAAGTAAGCACCCTTTTTGTCTCATCTCAGCATTTGCTTTTCTTCCCTGTGGCTGCAGATATTTTCATATGGCATGTGGATTGACCCTTCATAAAGTGTACTCTGTTCATGGAAATAAGAAAAGTAGAATTTGACTGGAACTTCTCTAAGTCAGGGGTGGACATGAATTTGGAAAGGTGGAAATTATTTTCCAGCAAAGAAGTTTAGAGAATAAGATCTGACATGAGCTACTGTCTGAATAGGCCAAAATCAGAATTTTAGAGTAAGTGCCACTATTTCTTACTGCTTAAAATTATGAATTAAGAGGAAAGCTATAGTAGAAAGATGCCTGAATTCTCAAAAGAAGAGTTCTAATACCTTGGAAATAAAAGATCTTACTTATGCTCCTGAGCTGTGTTACTGATTTATGGGCAAAACTATTGCTTTTGAAGTCCACTTTCTTTATATTCATGGAAACACAAGAAAAACATTATTATCTTCTGCCATGATGTTCTGCCTCACCTCGAGCCCTAAGGAATGGAGCTGACTATGGATTAAGATCTTGAAACTATGAACCCCCAAATAAAATTTTCTCCTCTAAAATTATTCTGATCAGGACTTTTAATCACAGCAATGAAAAAGCTGACTAAAACAATAACTAAAAGCATTATACATAATGTTCAGGAAACATCCTTAAAAGACACCTGAAAAAAATATCCTTTGCTTTCTCTATTCTTTCTTCTTGATGAATGGAATACAGGTATAATGACTGGAATCTGAGCAGACATGCTAAACCATGAATTTAAGGCTTAAGTTAGTATTGTTTAGAGTTAACTCCTTGCTATTTTATGTTTCTACTTTTAATAGTTAACTCAAGTGTATATCTTCTTGCTTTTGTTGATTTATCAGTTTTAGAAATTATTTATTGATGATCTATAATAGTCAATAGATATATGGTTTTATAACCCTCCACCCACCCACACACACATCCTTCATCTCAATATACCTCTATTACATATTACATATGTAATTCAGATCCACTGCCAAGCCAAGTAGTATACTCTTTTCTTTTACAACTTTTCATTGCACCTGGAGTTAACAAATGACTTTTTTTTTTCTTTCTGTCATTTAGTTTGCTCCACAGTGATTGCTAATTCCCTCTACATTGTCCTGTAGCCTCTCAAATCACTTTCTCTAGAATCTCCTTGCTGGAGCCTTTGGTCTGCTACACCACCTCCTTTCACCCTCACTGAGGAGAGCTGGGCTTTACTTCATTTCTGCTGGAATTCACCATTTTCTTAATATCAAGTATTCTTTTTGTTTGTTTGTTTCTCACTTATTGCAGAGACCTGCTTCCAGTAGCCTCCTGAAAGCATGCATCTACATCACATGGAATGTCTCCGGTGAATTATGATACATGGATGGCCCAGAATTTACACAGGTGTGGACTCAGCAGGAAACCTGGATGAAGTGATGTTAATAGAATATGGAGTCTTTTCTCTGCTTTAGGTACAACAGTGATGTGGTGGAGGAAAATCACCACGGCGGGGAAACTCTCTCCATTATGGGCCTTTAGAATGAAGGAAAAGACCTCAGTGAGAGGGTAGAGGCCCGAGATCCAGGAAATCAGGACGTTTTTCTTCGGAATGTGCTGCCTTTCAAAAATCTGACTTTGACTCTGTTAACTCACTCCCCAAGGGCAAAACAATGTTATGTGGCACTTTTTCCTCTTATTGCCTAGAGTGATAGAATCTGAAAGCAAGCTACCCAGCACTCATTAGCTCTATAATTAACTGCATAGCATTTTCAACTCAAAATCCTCCAGCGATATACAATGGAATCAGTAGATAAACAGCCCGGCGAGAACAGGGCAGCCCTGTTAGCCGAGGTGACAAGCTGGCAGGTGTGCCTCGGAGTTGCCGGGAGCCCTGCCCTTTCCTTCCCAGGCTCTCAGCAGCCCTTCGTCTCACACTGCCAGTGAGCTACCGCTTTGGGGAAAATCAAGGTTTTGTGCCATTTCTCGTGCAAGCTTGAATGGGTAACTTGGAAAGTCTGTTTTGCTCCAGGTAGAAAACCAGTCATGATGAATTAATCCAATACACTTTCTTGATTTTTAATTTAAAATTGCACCTCGAGGTGCATTAGCCAAAAGGCTGTGCAGCGGGCAAACACACAAGACTCAAGGGAGCACAGGGAAAGGCCCTTTCCTGCTACTTGACTTTCATTGACCCGGAAAATCAGCAAATGATATTATTGCAATGCATTCTAAGCAACAGCAGAATCAACTGAGAAGTCGGTCCCTGGTGGCTTACAATTATAACACGGGTTCTGTGTTCTGTAAGCAGTGACTGGTGCACATGCCCCATCCCTAAGGATTATAGAGGGGCTGGGTGAGGGTGTGTGTCCTTTTGGAGGTGTTGGTGTGATACCCCTGTTTTTGAAGGAAGAAACCGCAATGGTTCTTCCCTATGGCTTCATTTCCCGTGCCCTTCAAAGCCAGGGGTGGCCTATATTCTAAGTTGGTATTAGAATATGTATATTCATCCAGAAGTTGAAGCGATGTGTCTTCAAAACACAGCACCATGATTGTGGAATATATGAGAAAAAGAGAGGATTGACATAAAATCCCTTCCTGCTCTTGGCTTTGTAGTTTTTCAACATGTTCATGTATTGTGGCGCTCTCAGGTTGGGATACTGAACATGGGCATTTCCAAAACTTATCTGATCACAGAACCCTTTACTTGGGGGAAGGAAGTGGATGTTTTCTTATATTTCACAGACCATGGGTCTAAGGAATGTGGTTTAGAAAACCCAATGAATGCAGGTGGAGCTAACCTTCCATGCCTCCAATCCCCACAGTATATTTCAAAGTTAGAATAACACAGGCTTGAAAAAACCAAGAGACCAGATCTTCTGCCATATCCTGGCTGTCAGGCCTTGGTCAGGTTACTGAACTGCTATGAGATCCATTCCCTGCTCTCTAAAATGAAGACAATAACATTTACTTGTTTTAGAGATATTTACAAAGACTATATGAAATATTATTTATAAAGCCTCCCATTGAATGCTGTAAGTGGGCTCTGACAATAGCTAATAGTCTTTCCATTTCTTTTAAATTTCTCCCTTCTTCCCCCCATCTGCCTCTCTTCATCAAGGACTCAGCGTTGCCTGATTGTTCACAGATACCTGAAATGCCCTTTCACAATGAGTAAAACAGATACGGTGATGCAGAGATAAACCAGGAAGAGGGAATTACACTGAAGTCCCCATTCTCAAACATTGGGGATAGCAGGATTATTTGACAAGAATTTTTTTAAGTACATTTTTTTTTAACGCTCATGCCTGAAGGTTCTCATTCAGGACAGTAAGGGTCAGGCTTTCTACCACAATCTCCAAGGAATTATCATGGACCCAAAAGTCTGGTGATCATAAGGTTTAAAATATACATCGATATATTTATGTTTATCTAGGTCTAGATTTAAAGACTATCAGACATTTCTGTGAGAGCAAAACTGGAGAGAGAGACAGAGAGAGAGAGAGTAGAAGAACCCTGGTGAGGGAGAAATATAGCCAGAGAAGGAGGCAAGAGCAGAATAAGAAGAGAAACTCTAAGGATAATCTCTACTTCCCATTTCTCCTGAAAATGTGACCAGGGTGGTGGTCAGGAGGTAAATAAGAGATAAGTGTCCAAGACCATAAGGAGAAAATCACAGAAAAGGAACCAAAGGGACCAAAAGTAAATAAGTTCAGTCTTAGATTTTAGGATTCCCATAAGGATTTAATAACTGATGTGTAGTATCCAACAGGGCATGGTCCATAGTTTGCAGTTAAATGGAAACAGGAACAGTAGATACCACATTTGGCTATCAGATTGTGAACACCTTCCATACAGAGAAGATGTCATTTACCTCTAACTCCCAGATTGGCCCAGGGTCTGAGATATGGTAAGAACTCCATAAATTTTAGCTGGCTAACTGAATAAGATGATGCTAATTCTAGTACCAACTATCAAAACAGCAAATTTTTATGATGATATATATTCTTTGGCCACACTGCAGTGACCTCTCTGGTGGAGTAATGATTCAAAAGAGGCAATAGATAACATCACAGTTTTAGGCACTTATAATCTTATCTGGCAAGAAAGGTTTATTTCTGCACACCCACAAATATGCCCACTGTACACTCAACACTCCAAACAGCAAAGAAAGCTGTTGAAAAGCTGTGACATGAAGTCGTGATATGGTAACCTGGGTTAAAGAAGAATGTGGCATGGTCTGGGGACACACAGGGAGAGATACTCTTCATGAAATAGCAGAAGGAATACCAGCTATGGAGTCAGGCAATTACAGACATGAATTTGAGGTTCCTGTGGTTTACTTTTACTTTCCTTTTCTGTCAAAAAGAATAATGGCACCTAATTTCCAGGGTTGTTGGGAGATTTGAAGGAGTCATAATTCAGAGCAAGGTAATATCTTACAATTTATTTTTAATAAATATTTTTATTTGGGGTAGTATGGCCAACTGAACAATGGCACCTAATAATGTCTACATTTTAATCCCTGGAGCCTGGGAATATTTCACCACACTTTGGAAAGGGACTTTGGAGACAGGATTATGTGAAGGACCTGGAGGTGAAGAGATTATCCTGGATCATCTGGAGACAGTATAATCATGGAAGTGCTTATAAAAGAAATCAGGAGGGTCAGAGACAGAGAAGGATATGCAAAGACAGAAACAGGTCAGAATGATTCAGGGTCATGAGTTAAAGAATGCAGAGAACTTCCAGAAGCATAAAAAGGCAAAGAAACAGGCTCTCTAAAGCCTCCAGACATACAGGCCTGCCAACATAACAATTTTAGACTAATGAAAGCCATTTTGGACTTCTTAGCTTCAGCATATTCTAAAACAATACTCTTTGATATTTAAGTCGCTGCATTTAAGGCAATTTATACTTGCAACAAGGGACTAAAGAAGATTGTTTTTGTTGACTGCTGCTCACCAGTCATTGAGACTAAGGCTCCATTTCTTCAGGAGGACGGCAACACTGAGCAGGACAAAGCATTAGGTGTTCAGCTTTTTACATTCAAAGTCGTTTCCCAAAGCACACTCAGAGACAATAGCTGTGAAAGTCATAACTCATTTTTCAAGAGCTGGGAGTTTTTGAGAGAGAGAAAAGGAAAAATCAGTGATTGCTGGTTTCAAAAATCTATAGCTTCTAAACTCAGAAGATCTGAGGAAAGAGGAATCAGATGTGTCCTAAGAGTTCAGGGAAGAGATGACTTACAGAAACATGTGAGAGGATAAGATTAAAGATTTAGGCATCCTGTCCCATTAGGAAAGTGGACATAGATATGTGTGAGCTGATAGTCAAGTGCACTGAATTTGAAACATGCTAAAGGCCAAGAGATTTCCCATCTCACTTTAGTTTTTCTGGGAAGATGTCCTATCAGAGTATGTCCCCCACTATAAAGTAGGAAAGTAAAGCAAAAATAGAGGCTTGTGACATTTAGTCAGCCAGAACACCAGCGATCCAAAGCTCCTTGTGTCCCAATGAGGACCCAGAAGAAGGCAGGGAGTCTGTGTATTGGGAGGGGTCTGGGTTTCAGGTACAGAGGAATAATGACTATAGTTCATGACTCAGTCCATGAACAGAATATGTGAGCTCAGCTGAGTGTGGTGAGGATGACCAAGAAATACACCCTTCCCTTGCCACTATGTACATTTTCCCTTTGTATTCAAGTACCATCCTAGAGAGGAAAAGAGGCAAAGGAGAGCTCCTAAGAAGCCTTGATCAGGAGTTTCAACTTTGAATTAACTATATTTAAAATCTGAATTAATTACTGACCCCCCAATGAAGTTTTAAGCATAAGAATCTGAGTTATTTTGATTTTTAAAAACTCCCCCTACCCATAAAGAGCAAATTTAATTTAATTATAGAGAAATAAATTTAATTATACTACTGTATTTGCAAACCATGACTATAAATATTTTAGCCAACTACATGGGTATACCACACAATAGGTGCTCAATATCAATTTTCTCTTCTGCTGTGAATGAAAGTAAGGATTTGTCTAGGGGAAAATGAAGGAGAAGAGCATATTTTATGAAAGGAACTAGAACCTGGTCTTAAACTAAGTAGCAGATAGCTATTGTTTTGGCCTATCCAGTTTAAGGATCTTTTCACTGGTAACAGTAAACTGATTTTCCTTTGGGGTCTGTCTCTTCCCTGTTCTTTCCATGAAATTTGATTATGCAGATCTCATCCCGGCCTGGTCAGGCTGAATACTTACCCCTATGTTCATTGTAGTTAATTTAAGGAAAAAAATAGAATCCAAGTTTTATGACAGCTAGGAATTCCAAGGGCTTTCTGGGTACCATTTAGAATGACGTTCTCTTTCACTTTGGTAAACTGAAAAAAATAAGAAAACCTGGACTTCTTGTGCTGTTTTGCAAGGATGAGGGAAAGCCTGCCTGAAATTAAAACCAGTGCAGAAAAAAGAAGAGTTAAGAGATTAAGAAAGACACCAGGAAGCGTTATTTGCACACCTGGATCCATTCATGTTTGAATTTTTTTGCTTAGGCAAATAGTGTTTCTGTCACTAGCAAATACAGAACCCCCAATAAAACACACAGGAATGCACCTGCTGTGCCCTCAAGATAGCAAGGAACTCAGCTGAGCTACACAGCAGAATCCAATGTGAAGGACAGTGGCTGGGCAGGCTGGAGAGCAGGGCGGCAGACAAAATGAAGGCTCATGAAATCCAAGTTCAGGGATTTGATTTTGTTGCAGTAAGCAGGAGGCAGCCAGAGTAGATTGAGGAAAGAGGTACGATGGTGAAAAAATAATTTGGGGAAAATTGGAGCTACATAAAAATGGATTAAGGCAGAGGCTCTTATTCTGGAGTTCATGGACCTGGGTGGGGAAAATTTAAGTTTTATTCGCACTAATCTCAACTGTAATGTGGCATTTTCCTCTATTTTGAATGTAGGAAACAGACTACAGTATATCAGTAATACTTGCCCATTTGTCAACCTAAAAGTTATAGATATTTTCATATCCCATTACAGTTTTACTGTTACTGTTTTAAAATTATGGTTGTTATGGAACCCACCACTGGTTCTTGTTATAAGCATTATTAGAGAAACACACACACATAAACTTACAGGAGGAGGGTTTCTATTTCAATAACTGTATTTTAGTGTAATTGGTTTGCTTTATAATCCTACTTATTTTAGTTTGTACATTTGAAACCATTATTTGGAGTGGCTTTGAGACATGCCAAGAGAGTCCATAGGATGTGCGCACACACACACACACACACACACACACACACAGATACACCCACATACAAAAAAAATGATTAAATAACTCTTGCATTAGAAGAGGTGGAAGGTCTGGAAGCCAGCATGCTGTGCAGAGGCTGTTGACACAATTCAACAATAAAGCCTGGCCGGCTTCAAGTCAGGAGGAAGCATGGAAAGAAAGACACGTCTCCAAAAGGCTTTGAAAAATCTCAGCTGGATCCACAGAAGACAGTGCACCTCTGTAATTCTGGCAATAAAAGAAGATCTAAGAGAGCATTGGCTCCAAGTTTAAAACCTGAATGAATGGGACAAAATGAGTATGAAACAAATGATAAAATGAATATAACACAACATATAGGACACAACTGGTTTAGGGTCAGCTTTGTGGACTACTTTAAAACAATGGGAGAACTTCCCAAAGGAGATACTCCATAAGAAGGCTCCTATATAGAGGTGAGGGTGTGGACACAGATGGATTCTCTGAGCAGAGTGAGTAGAAGAGACCAAAGACCTGCAGCAATGATGCTGGAGTTCTGCTCCCTTGGGATTCTCCCAAGAATCCTCTGTCTTCTTCTGTGTTTTGACTCCCTGAGTCATCTTCAGAGAACAATATGGCTATAGTGACTACAGCAATTTCCAACATGTCAACCTCACAATGCACCAGCCAGAGGAGAAAAACTTTCCCTTTCCCCCCAAATTTCTAGATGCTCATTCTGCTCAAATTTGCTAAGTCAGGTTGCTCCTCTGAGCTAGGGTGACTACATACCCAATTCTGTTTGAGAGTCCATCTTCACCATTGCTTTAGTTTTTTTTTTTTTTCATTGTTGTGACCAAAATATCAAACAAGAACAACTTGTTGGGGGCAGGCACATCACAGTCTCAGAGGTCTCAGTCCATACACAATAGACTCTATTGCTCTGGGCCCAATGTGAAGTGGTACAACCAGCAAAGGAAAACTCCTCTGGTCATGGCAGGATCATGAAGCAGAAAGAGAAGAGAGGGGCCACAGAGGGGATGCACACTTCCAGGGCATGCTCCTAGTGACACAAGTTCTCCATTCATGCCCCACCCACCTACTGTTACCCCCGTCAATCCATTCAAAGTAGGATAAACTTGTTAGGTTATAACTCTTATGATCTAATCATTTTATCTCTGAATATTCTTGCATTAAACAGGAGATTTTGGAGGATATTTCATATCCAAACAATAACATTCTACCCTGGTTCCCAAAAAGCTCATGTCCCTCTCAAAATGCAAAATGCATTTAGTCCATCTGTAGGAATCCTATAGTGTTAAGCATTTCAGGATTACCCAAAAGTATAAATCCAACATGTCCTCTGAGACTCAAAGCAAACTCAGCTATGAACACCTGTAAAAATCAAAACAAGGTACATATATCCAATATACAATGACACAGAGTAAACATTCCCATTTCAAAAAGAAGGAGGTAAAGAAAGAAGGGATGGGCCAAAGCAAGACCTAATACCAGTCATGCCACCAAGTCCAGAACTTTACATATAGTATCTAGGACAATGGCTATGTGAGGCACCCATCAAGGGCTTAGGCAGCCCTGCTCCTTTAGCCTTGCTGGTTGCAGCCCACATGGCCTTTTCACCTGACTCTCTCTACAGTTTTTCTCAGTAGATAGCCCATGTTACTGCCATCTCTTAATTCCTGGGGTCTCCATTCCAGTTTCAACTTCACTTCACAGCTGCTTGCATCACTCTCTCAGGTGCAACCTGCAGGAATTCCAACCTTGCTATTTATTACCAGGCTTCCCAAGCCTGCATCTGAAATTTTGGTGGAAACTTTCATGACCCCTTAACTAAAGTATCCTGCATTCTTGCAGAACCAGCAACATGTGGATAAACCAAGGACTGCTTCCAGCTTGAATAGTTCCTGAGCTTCCTGGAAACATGGCTACAGTGACCTCTGAGTGCCTATGTAGCTCAGCACAGTAAAACAAGTGCCTAGGAAATCTGGGGTGCCCCATTATCTCTTCTCAATGGAATTTCTCCTTCTACATCCTTAAGCTCGTAATGAGTATGGTTTAGCCAACGCCTGAGATGCCATCTTTCATATTTGCCCCCCCCACCATGCAAAGTACTTAACCTCTCTTTAGGGGCTATAAACTCTTTAACAGGTATAACTTCCTTGGCCCTAGCTTTACATGTACTTTTATGGATGCAAGTTTTTAAAATTCTTTAGCGCTCTTTTTTCCTCCTGATTATCACAGCAAACTTGGCTAAAATCTAACAGCAATATCAATACCCCCAACTGAATTCTGTGATGCCTTGAAATTTCCTCCACCAGATTAATTAGACCATTGCTTTTAAATTCAACCTCCCATAAAATTTCAGGACATGGGCAAAATGCAACTAAGTTCTTTGTCCAAACACAAGTGGCCTCTAATTCAATTCCCAAAAGAGTTTTCACTTCCGTGTGAAACTTCATGCACAGTCCACATTCTTATCACAATTTTGGTTTTCTGAACTCCCACCAGAATTCCTCAATAATCTTCCCTGACAACATTCCAAAGCTTTTCTGGTTTGCATCTCTAAACTTTTCAAACTTCCTCCCACAAACCAGCTCTGAAGACTTCTGAACCACATGGTCAGGTTAGTCACAGCAATGACCCCATGTCTTGGTGCTAATTTCTATTTTAGCCATATTTTTCATCACTGTGCCCAAAATATCCAACAAGAACAACTTAAAGGAGGAAAAGTTTATTTGGAGTTCACAGTTTCAGAGGTCCCTATCCATAAATCACCTCTTCCATTGCTCTGAACTCCAGGTGAGGCAGTACAAGGAGGAAGGGCACAGAAAAGGAAAGCTGTTCAGCTCATGGTGAGGTTAGGAATCAGGGAGTGAGGAGAATAGAGAGGGACAGGGAACAGAGAGAGAAAGAGAGAGAGAAGAGAAGGAACAACAGAGAGGATGTTCCCTTTCAGGAAACACCCCCAGTGACCCACCATCTCCAGTCATGCCCCACCTGCCTACAGTTAATATTAAGTCCATTCAAAGTAGAATAGACATCAGATTAACAGCTTTCATAATCTAATCATATCACCTCTGAACATTCCTGCATTAACAGGAGTTTTTGAGGGACAACTTGTATATCCAAACCATAACAACCCAATATAGTCATTAATATTGCCTCTTTCACTCTGCCAACCACCCTAGCATGGCAGAGCATATGACCACCCTTTTCCAACAATCATGGAGGCTAGGAAATGCAGGAGCTGACTCACCTTGTTATGGTTTATATATGAAATGTCCCCTAAGAGTTCATGTGTAAGACAATGCAAGAATTTTCCAAGGCTAAAAGATTAGATTCTGAGAGTTACAACCTAATCAATGAATTAATCCAATGATATGGATTAACTGGGCAGTAACTATAGGTAGGTAGGGTGAAGCTGAAGAAGGTGGGTCACTGGGGGCATGCCTTTGGGGTTTATATTTTGTTCCTGAGAGCAGATGCTCTCTATGCTTCCTACTTGCCATGTTCTGAGCTACTTTCCTCCATCGTGCCCTTCTGCCATGATGTTCTGCCTTACCTCAGGACCAGAGCTATGAAGTCAGCCATCAGTGGACTAAGATCTCTGAAACCATAAGCCAAAATAAATTTTTACTCCTCTACATTGCTTTCTCAGGTCTTTTGATCACAACAGTGAAAATGCTGACTAAAACATATGTGGATATGTGTTCCACCCATAGGTCTGGGATTTGAGTAGAAAAAGATGTCCCAGAACAAAATCAGAACAGAACCAGAAAAGAACATGGAAGCTGGAAAACAAAACCCATAGATGCCCCCCTTAGTTGTAATAAAATAAAAAATATTCCTTAAGTTAGAAAAGAAATATAGAGATCCAGGAAAATCTATAAAACTGGAAGGGGGAAGATATAAGACAGACATTTTGCTCATGAGATAGGAAAGGAGAATTTAAGAGAGGTGACTAGCTCTTACTAAATTGTGAATAGCAGCCCTGATTTGTTTATCCTGTGTCTCCTGACAACTCATACCAAAGAGCCTGGAAGTTTTTGAAATGTTTTCATTGAAATCAAAACATCACAGATTATTTGCCATTCATATACAGAGTGCTTTCCACCACCCGGAAGACTCATTCCTCAAGAGCAGTCACTTCTGCACAGGTGTGAGGTGTGTACTATGTGGGTGGGGTGGCAAACAGCTCCTTCATTCCAACTTCATCAGCACCTTCTCTGAGAGAAGCCCCATGGGGACACGTAATGAAGAATGTAGATCTCTGCTCTACAACAGCTTGTGTGTTACCAGGTATACACTACATAGAGGCTGGTATTCTAACAGCTAGCTTTTCTTCTCATTTTTCACTGTAACCTAGTTCTCAAGCCACTACTTCTAATTAGGAGAAAATTCTTACTCCTTCCAAGGCTCAGAGTCTTCTGGATTGAAACTTGCTGAATCCAGGATTGAAATTCCATCTATTGGAGATTTCTATTCATGACCAGCTATGCAATTTTCAGGCCCCATGGCTAAATGACAGCACAAAGGCCCTAGTTCGCAATGATCAGTCATTTCAAGACAGCAACATCAGAGCAGTAAATTAAACACAGACCTTTCTGAGCATGAGAGCCTGTTAAAAGTCCCAAGCCAAAAAACCAGCCCTGTCTCTCTCATCTACCTCCTTAGACCCCACAAGAGGAACTGTTTAACTGTTTTTGCTTTCCCACTAGGTTTATAAAGCCAGATTGGAACTTTTACTCATGCAGTATTATTCAAGTAAGCCTCTTCCACTTCAGAACCTTCACTTACCTCTTATGTTGCATACCCTCATTAATTCCAGCATTATTGCATTATTGGTTGCTTACCACTTTGGGGTCTGCTTGTTTAGAATCATATCTTAGTATTTGACCCACACCGTAGGTATATGGTAAGTAAGTTACATACTTTCTCTGGCTTATTACCAATCCATAAACTTTATTTATATATATATATATATATATATATATATGCACACACACACACATATATAATGTATGTATAATGTATATAATAATATATATATTATTTTTTACCCTGGCAGGTGAATAACCTCTCAGCTGCATATAGGATCCTCCAGGTATAGACTTTTTTTCTTAGAGTTATATGGAGACATTATTGCTCTGTCTTGTAAATTTGTAGTGTTGCCAAAATAAAGTCCAAATGGCAGCCTGATTCTTTCTTTCTACATAGCTTTTTTTCAACCTTGAAGTTTATAGGATTTTTTCAATTTTACCAGGATATATTGAGTTGTATAGCTTTTTTCTTCAATACTATCTAGTGCTCAGGACATTTTTCAGAACTCTGCCAACTCAGGTTTTTGCTTTTTGTTTCTTGTTTTTTTAGTTTCAATACTCTTATCACCTAAGATCAATTTTATTTTTATTATTTACTTATAAAGAAGCTCTCTTCCATCTGTTCTTTGCTTGTTCTTTACATCTTAGGTCTCCTGGATCTATATACCAATTGACGTAAGTTCTTTCTCCAAAATTTCTTCTCTTTGTAATTTTGCTCTTAGTAATAAAATAATCCCTGTGCTTGATCTTCCAGTTCAGAGCTCCACAGTCAACTATAGAGTCAAAACTTTTCTGAAATAACTTCTTTATTTGACTATATAGTTAGCCCCCAACACATCTAGACTCAATTATTAGTTACTGTGAAGAATAAATTCATATAATTTGAATTATTCCAAGTCACCTCAAATGCAGTTCACACCTCAGTCCCTGCAGTAGTAGGTATCTCTGTGTTTGAGCTGTAGCTTCAGAATGAATGCTATTAGTACAATAATACAATAATAATACAGTAATAGTACAATAACTACATATGTGAAGAAACAGAACTTAGGTCACTTTAATTTTATTACTATGTGAATACTTGGAGTTTTTATTGTTGCCAAAAATGTTTTAAAATGAAAAGGAGTATGAATTGCAAACATTAATATTTTTTGTTTGGGGAATGAAAAGTTCAGTTCATTCATGAGATATTTTACTAAATTTGAATAACATTTTAAAAGTTGAAATTTATTCAAATAATGTCTATTTAATGACAAATTAAATAATCATTACTGAATACTATATGATTATTTCTGAAAACAGGTTGGCCATAGGAAGGAGAGGCTATTAGAATATGACCCATCTCACGTCTCAGTTAAGCAAGCACTCCCCAGGTCCACACTCTGGCCACCTTAGCTGGCAGTATTGGTGCACAGTCTGCCCCATGGACCAGTAATGACCCAGCTGGCAAGTTGCCATCATGATGGAAGCATTGGGTTGAAGTTTTGGGGTTCCCTGGCTCCATGTCCAAATACTAAAACACTGTAGAACTTAGAAATAGGAAAGATCCACCCTATTTTGTTCAGATCCACCACCATTTCTTAGGATTTGGTACCAGTAAGAAGCTCCAAAACAATTCATAGGGCTAGTTCTTGCCTATAAGGCAAATAGTATTATTATTATCCTCATTTTTCAGATGTGGAAACTAAAGCACAGAGAGCAAATTACATTCCAAATATTAAACAATTAGAAGAGGCATAATTGATACTGAATCCAAGCAGTGTTGCTTCTGAGTCTTCGCTTTTAAATGCTATGATAGTATCCCATCGTTTATAAAACAGTAATTACAAAAAGGTGCAAGAAACTCCACAGCACAGGTGTTAATGAAACATAAGGGAACAATAGTTTATTCTACTTAGGGGTGGTAAGGAGTGGGAGAGACAAGGCTCTGATGGTTTTTCCATTGGGCTTGTTATAAGGGGTGATGCTTGAGTTGAGCCTTAAAAGGCGAGCAGATGTTCTCCAAGCTGAACTGATCCAAACGGCAGGTTTGCAAAGACCCAAAGGTGCCAAGCACCATGAAATGGTAACCAGTTTCCATATGTGGAACATGGGGCAGTGCGTGCAAGGGGAGGCAAGGCATTGTAAGAGTCAAGTATGGCAAGACTGCAAGGGCTAGATCATCAAAGGTCTTGGGGCTTGGGCTGAGGGATCTGGTCCAGAATATATATTCCCTTCTGCTTCCCAATGGAGGTCTCAAATAACCAAAGAAATGAAATCAGAAGCTGCTGCTCCCTCAGGAGAAATAAGACCATGACCTCATACCCCACCACACTCTCAAAAGAAGGAAAAGGGATTACTGCAGTGTGACAGTATCTGGGGGAAATGGGGGTAGGGGACTTCATCTGCAGTGAAACCCCTTCCTTGAAACAAATACTTGTTGCCCAATCCTGTAAGAGCACACTAGGCTGAGGTCATTGCTGTCTGTTTGCAAATAAAGTTTTCCACTTCACCATTCTCTGTAAGAATTCCCCCAGGGCCTGAAGCTAACACAAAAACCTGTGTGACAGATGAAATCTGCAGGAGAGGTTTGAAATGCACACATCCCGCCAGCCACCTTTTCCTTTCTCTCAGCACATCCTGTTACCAGGGCTGTGTGCAAAGCCAAGGGGCAAAGAAGGGAAAGCCATACTGGAAGAGAAAGGGAAGATAAGTTTTCATCAATTCTCTGATGCAGGGAAGGAAGCAAAAGGTAGCATTTTCGGTATCTCATGAATACTTCCCAAGAGCAAATATACAACTAGGGCAAAAGTCTGCAAGAATTCAGACTCATTGTCAGGGTGGGAGTCTACCCAGATCAAATGAGAGACAATAAAGATACTTCAATTTTGAAATCCACTATCACTGCAATATTCTTCCCTTTAAAAATGGCAAGGGCCTTAGCTTGAAATATTAATTCACAAATTAGCATTTATTTGCATCTATTTCTTATGCCCCCAACATTATGAATAAAATTAATGAATGAAATCAATTAGAAGTATCAAAACCCTTATTTGGAGCAAAACAGAAAAGAAACTCATAACGCTGGCACATGCACATACAACCTTTCATTGTTCTGCACACAGCAGGAGCTTAATAGGAGTAAATGAAATGATAGACTGAACAAAGCACTGACTGACTGAATGAATGTCCCCCTTGAAGCTGTTTGACATATCTCTTATTCTTTTTTGTTTCAATTTCCTGGGTATAAGAAGCAGGGAGCCTGGTGGAATAGATACTTGACTCTACTATGGTGTTAAGCAGGAAGCAAGGTCCAATCATATCACATCAACCTGAAGCCAGGTCAAGGCCTTGCCACCAGCCAAAAAACCACGTGATCGAATCATCACCTCTCTCCCATCACCCATTGCCTCTTCCCAGAATAACCCATGAAACCGGGTTATTCTATTTTCTGGTCCAGTAAGTGAGTATCGTAGTCCTTATGCTTGGGAGAAAGCAATTTCCAGTCTTGGTTCTCAGAGAACTACCTGGAGGATCCTCAGAGAGCTACGCCCTCAGTGTAGTATGGAGGATTCTCAGGGACATTTGATAAAAGATACTTGCAATGCAGGTAGCATGATTTGGAGCTAACTTGGCAGTTCTTGCTCACAATGGCATCCATGATGGAATTGAGAAATGAGTTTTTCAGTTCTTTCTGTAATCTTTGGCTAAGGAGGTGAATGAAGCTGTTTCATTCAGATCAGTCAGCTGGACTTTGCTGAACTTTAGGTTCCTGGCTGCATGGAACATATCATCTGCTTGGGCAGACAAGGTTATGCCCACGGTGCAAGGAAAGAACGGTTCAAATAGTATCTCATCAAGAACTTACAGACTATAGGGAGGATTTTTATACCCACCCCTCTTTTTGTCAGTGACAGGGAAAGGAACATGCTGAACCACAATAAACATCCCACCAAACAGAAATTGAACAAGAGTCCAACTAGAAAACCCTCAGACATGTCCCTCATAGCAGATTTCTGTACTGCAAAAAGTCATTCCTTTCACCTCCACAGTATATATAGGGAGAAAAAACAGGAAGGTATTTACATCATTCTCAAACAAGAGCCAAAAAAAAGGACATTCCTTTCCATAAGCACATTTTCAGCAAATGGGTGCCACCTAAAATTTGATCTTAGATTTATGTGCCTTAGAATCACCTGGAAGGCTGTTAAAACCAAGTGTTGGACTGTATCTCCAGAACCTCTGACTCAGTAGGTCTAGCTGGAGCCTAAGCTTTGCTTTTTTCATCAGTTTCCAAGTGATGCTAATACTGCTGATCAGGAGGAATCTGCTGATGTAGAGGGTAGTGTTGATTTTGTACCCCAAATTTTATACCCCAAATACCTTTGAAATCTGCTGTTATGGAGGATTGTGCTAAAATGGACATTGCACATAAATATTTGGCCTATGGACATTATAGGTCAGACACAATTCTACATGAAGTTGTGAGATGATGTTGGAGGAGAGATGGATAAGGGCAGGAAAACATGGAAGGAAATAGCCACCAGGACAAAAGATGCAATAATGACAGACTCTAACTCAAGGTTATCAAAGTCAAATACCCCTAGACTCTTAGAGATAATGTAACCAAGAGAGGGAGAGCAGAAGTGAGAAGTGGCCTGTCTGCTACAGTATTGCAGACTGTGAAGGACACAGTACTTATTTAACTCTAGATGGTCACTATTATACAAAGAATAGGGCTAGTATTTCCCAGAGTTGCCAATTTTTCAAAAGAACTAAAATGATTAGATTTTCGCAAGATATGCCCATGAGGTAATGATAATCAAATTCATAATTAAAAAAAAAAAAGAAAGCAGTCCATTCAATACCCAGGAAGAGACAATGATTGGGCAATTCTCCAGAATTCACCTGTGGAACAATTGACATCTCTTAAAGGATATGAAAAGTAGCCCTTCTGGCCAGAAGATGAGCAAATCATCTTGAATCTGGAGTGACAGGGCTTTAATAGTCTGCCAGATACATGGAACCACATGGTGATCTCATGAGAATCAAAAGAATGTCAGCAGAGGAAAGAAACCAAGAGGCAGGACGTAGGGAGGGAAGGGAGAAATGCTAAGGAGTGATATTGGTCAAATTATATGGTTATATTGTGTGCATGTACAAATATGTTAACAACAAATCCCATGATTATGTACAACTATAATGTAACAATTAAAAATGTGAGAAAAAAGAGAAAGGAGACCCTTTTGGAGAAATGACCCATTTTCTTAAAAGCCTTTAGTTTCCCTTCTCATCTTTGTCCCCACATGTCCTTTGCTCTCTCTGCTCCCCCAGCTCCTTACCCCAGGGTCTATGAAGCATACAGTCATTGTGGATGGTAAGAGTTACTTTCCAGGCCATTTTGGCAAGAGTGGATCCTGCTTCTACCCCTTCTTTCCAGGAAGTTGCAGAATGAGGAAACGGGTTCAAGAAAGACAGGTCAAATTGGAATTAAAAAAAAAAAAAAAAAAAAAATATATATATATATATATATATATTCAAGTAGCAATTAATTTGTAGCTGAAGCAGCCTCCATAATCTCCAATCCAGGGCTCCCCATTAAAAGTTAAGTTGGATTTAATAGCATTGTTGCTATTTTTACTTTGAACAAACTATTAAGAGTTAGGTCAATAAGTATAAGGAAAAAATATTTTGTTTTACCTTTTCAAAAGTTAAATTGGAATCTGCGGCTTAGTCTAAAGGCAGAAATAGGATCTAGGGTGATGGACTATGCCTGTTTGCCTGGGGTTGAGGTGGCTCCACAGATACTAGTCTTTCAGTGTGAAAGCCTGAGAAGTCCCATGCAAATTAGGACAGGGTAGACATTCTAGCTTTATAATTCTCTACTAGACCTCATTATTTGGAACAATAGAAGAAAGAGGAAATTGAAGAATAGGGACAATGAACACCTTGACCTCACCTACACTGTTTATGTGTTGTCATTGTCAGAAAAATTTTGGCAGAGGAGCAATTCTGCCTTCATCCCCTTCTCTCCAGGGGCTCCCAGAATAAGGGAGCAGGTTCAAACAAGATAAGCCAAATTGGAGTTTAAAAAAAAAAAAAATTTTTTTTTTTTGAAGGATGCCAGGAAACAAAAGAAAATCTTCCAGTTTCTGTCCAACTCCAAGGCACAGTAGCCCACCTGCAAATAAATCACACTTTAATCAGATTAGTAGCTTGCTCTCCCTTGGAAGTCAGGAACTATGAAGAAGATGGGAAGAAAGGCACAACAATGCTAGAAAGTTCTGCTACCCCAAAGGGATTAATTCTAAGGTGAGTTCCTTCCTTTTATTCTCTGAGAGCCCTACCCCTGCCTTTTAAGAGACTTGTTCATAGATGAGCTCCACAAATTTTTTATTTTATTATTATTATTTTTTTTTTTTTTTTTTTTTTTTTTTTCTCAATGCTCTGAAACAATAGCTAAATAGACCTTTGAAAATTTCTGGAACCTGACTGCTTTAACACAATGAACCTTAACACTTTGCCAAAGCAGATTCCTCTTATGCTTAGGTTATGTCACCATGAAGTGACTCCATTTAGCAGTAGTGTGTTAGATACCAGGCAAAGACACTGCAATCTCTATTGCTTGTTGGCAAAGAAGGAAGGAAAAAAAAAAATTAAAAAAAAGAATGCTGAAAATGGAGCATAAACTCTATTTAAAGCAATTTTCTGAAAAACAGTGATTGCAAAGACCCTGAGCTAAGATAGCTGGGAGCAAGCCATCAGATTCCTCTTTCAAGGCACAGCTCTCTGTTGCTGTCAGCAGACCACATATTTCTTAGCATCTCTAAAGAAATTTTAAATCAATAAGCTACCTAAAGGTTGCTGACAAATCAGATGCTGTTCTATAAAAAACTGAACTCCATTGCCAGGGAAAAATTGAAGACTGGAACAATTTTTAGAAGGAAAAGGCTGTTTTCCACCAACACCCCACCTTGTATTCTGACATCTGAGGTATTACAACTCACAGCAGGGGTACAGTCCTAAGTGCTAGTTGATTCAACCAAGCTTAAAGACGCCTTAGGAAGACACAAATAGAACATGGGTCTGACCAAACTGTTGCTCATATTAATTCTGAAAATAATTTCGTACTGCAAAATTGTCCCTTGTATCTGGATAGTGCTTTGCAGTTTCCAGAACATTTCACACCATCAATCAGTAACTCACCACAAGAACCTTTTGAGTTTGGCCAAGTTAATATTCTTATCTGATAGCTGAAGAAAATAAGACTGAGAGCCCTTGGTACCTTGTTCTAGATGACATTGCCAGAAAGTTACTACGCCAGGTCTATTACCTAAGGTTATTTTCTATTTTACATTTTTCTTTCCTTACTCTTCTGAGAACTTAGTGCCTCCATGAAATCTACCCTTGATTTCCTGGTATGTCCTACAACACCTGATAATAATTCATATATTTTTCTCCAAGGGAATAAAGTTCTTAGTTTTACCCAATACTGTGTTTGTAGATTTTTCTCAACATATCAGATTTCTGTGTCAATAATTGCATGGGGTGTTAGTTCCCAAATTCATTCAATCATTTCACAAATATTTATTAGACTCCTCCAATGCAGTGTGTGAAGGAATGCATCAAGGACTCAAAAATAAGTGAGGTAGCCCCAGCCTTCACAGATCCCACAGTCCAGAGTAGAGTAAGCAAACTGTTTCTATAAATATTTTAGGCGTGGAGGTCATGCTATCTTTGTCAGCACTACCCAATCCTGCCATAATAGGGAGAAAGCAGTCATAGATATTATGTAAATGAATGGGTGTGGCTGGGTTTCAATAAAACTTTATTTACCAAAACAAACAATAGGCAGGAATGGACCCACAGGTTGTAATTTGATCTACTCCTAATCCAGAAAGAAGCCCACCACAGAAAAGTCTAATAAGGAGACAATCTGTTAAATTCCCTAAGGTCAAAAATGCTTGCAGTACTTGTTGGCAGTTTGGTACCACTCTTCCTGTTTATGGATGGAAATCATATTTTCCAGGACCATCTTCCTTTATGGCTCTAGATTAGAATTGACTAAGATAGAAACTTCATGTGAGAGTTGGGAAAACAAGAGGACATTACTTTAAAAGGTTATGATGGTAGTAAGTGAAGATAAGCAGATGGAGATATGTCCAGATGGGGCCAGCAAGTCCTCCTTCTTCTCTCATTCTACATCTAGGTTATCTTCCTGTTTATCAGCCCTTTTGACCAAACCATGGGTTCAAGTTCACCCAAAGGCATTTTATGTCAGCCTGTCCAAGTGACAGACTCCATGGGGACAATTTTCACAGAGGCAGCCATGTCTGCGTCTCTTTCCATGTAGGTATCTCCTTTAGAGTCTCACATCAGCAGCCAGACATGTATAGCATCAGAATTTCCTGTAGGCTCCAACTGTCTACCCATGCCTATACTTCTGGTAAACATGATGTGTGACTATATCTGTGAAGCTCTGACTTCCTGCTTCACTTCTCCAACATTTTACATTTTCATGTAAGTAAAAGGTCTAATATATTAAATCTCATGTTTCCATAATATTAATTGAGCTCTGTCTTCCTAACCTTTAAATATACCATATGAACTAAGAGTCTTAAGGTCATAAAGGAGGAAGCTACAAAGTGATTGAGTTTGTCTTTCATTCTGAATTTGGGAGAAGCAAGGAGATGTTACAAAGATACTGTCATAGGTCAGGTTACCTTAGAAACAAACCCCAAGTCTCTGAGCTTTGAGTGCAGGAGGTTGATTGGGGAGTGTGTGCAAGGGAGTGAGGGAAGCAGAGTTGGACAGGGGAAAATACAGATGAATTATAGTATAACTAAGAGTTAAACCAATCCTGGGAAGCTTTAGAGCTGTGATGGACCTTAGGAGAGATCCTAAAGGATTTTGCTCCTCCGCATCAACAAGTCAAGACCCCAAGGAGTGCATGCTATGAGCATCAACAACCAATGCTCCCAATAAATGAATACCACCACCATCCTGAATTGGACTATCTGTGGCAAACCACAGCATCCGCTATCGGAGTTAACTTTCAAGAGTGGTTTGAAGGTAAATGCAAGTTATCTGCATATTAAAGAAGAGGGGAAGATATACTAAGAGGAAATGTTCAGAGTAGCACCTTGATGTGAAACAGCCTGAGGTATCCAGAAAAAAACTCTAATTGATCAATGTGATCATTTGATCGGAAATAGCTAGAGATAATGGGTCTCAAGGTCAGTTTATTGAACTTCTGTAAATTCTATATTTTTCCTATTTTGACTAACATGATTTTCTTTACAGAATGAATATTTTCTAAAAGTTTGGAGATAGTTGGTGATGAGGTGAGCAGTGAGGGAACAGGTGGATGGGTGGTGGGTGGATGGTTGATGAGTGAATGAATCGTGAGCAGGTCGGGGATGGCAGGATGTGTGGTAAGTCAATAGTTGGTGGATGCATGGGTAGTTAACTGATAGCTTGCTACGTGGCAAATGAATGAGTGCCTGGGTTACTGAATTAATATCGTCAGTCATTCTTCCTCAGGCCCCTGGGAAGCAAGAGTCATACCTTGGTCAGAAATAATATGTATTAAGCAAATGTCTTTAGGCAGAGCAACCTGAATACTGTTTGTTGGTCATTGATGAAACTCCAGGAAGAAATGCAATTTTTTCTCTTGTTTTTCATGTCTTCCTGGCCCCTATCAGCAATTGACTTTGAAATCCTTTTTCCATAATGTGAGGGTATGCTTTCAAGCATTCCCCCAGAAGTGAATTCTAGAACCAAAATCAGTTGTAAGAATTTAAGGGAGCAAGTCCACACAACCCCAATAGGGCAACGAGACAAGGAAAAGAAGGCAATTGAGGTGGTTTTATAAAACCATTGCCATTCTGGGTAAATACATTTTAATCTGAAGGGATAACTCTGGAAAGTTAAATAAAACATATGCCTCAGAGTTATCTCATGTGAGGAAGGAAAGTGGAGGAGTATTTATACACTAGCTCCTACCAGTCATTGTCTAAGGGCTGCTTGCCCTGATGGTAATTGATCCTCTACTGCTCAGAGAATACCTTCAGGCAACAAGATGCAGATATTGACAGGTAGAACCCTAAGGAGCAAGCTAAAGGCACAGGAATAAGTACAAGAAAGTGACAGCATCTTTTGCTGCTTGTTCACTGATGTATTAAGCACCTGAAAGATAGTGGACACCCAACAAGTGCTCGTGAATGAATGAAGACATGCACATCAGTCAATCAGTGAATGAGAATGAGTACTCATGCTCTGATTTCAGGCAGGAAACTATGCAAGTGAACAGCATGTCTGAGGTAGGCTTTCACACATGCATGCAAGAGTCAGATATAGTGGCCTAACTAACTCCTCCCTGGAGGTTGCTTCTACCTGAAAGTTATATAATGTTTCCAAAGTGCTTTTAAGAAGTCAATTTACTATGTAATTGCAACAGTAACAATCATCACAATAATTCTTTGTTTTAATAACACATTGGAGTCAACAACAAAAACAGTTACACCATAATGTGCTTAGCTGGCAAAGGAATCCAACTTGGATAATACTGTACACACACTAATTTGTTGCTTCCATTTTCTGTTTCTTTAACTGTGATTATCTAAAGATGTCTCCATCACAATTTTCCCAAAGACCGTACTCAGGAGATAAGGTCTGCAGAGGATATGTAATTAGCACCATGTTTGCATATAACTCACATCTGCCTTTATTATCTCTTTGTTGCTGACTTTATAGTCCAGAGTGATTACTGCTACCCCAATGGCTGTCAGTCACAATTTTCTTTTTTTCAATAAAATCTGCTAGTATTTTCTTAAGTCTTACAATTTCCAAAGCATTGTCCCATTACAAATGCTAGTGGTTCTTGTGACAACCCTGGAAGATAGTCATATGTAAGTGTTATTACAGTAAAATCCTGTAATCTGCAATAAATGGACCTAAAAAAGCAAGCATGTAAAATATCAGATTTCACTATTGCAAAACTGATCAATATATACACTTTTAGTTGTTCTTCTACCTACCTTAATGAAACAAAAGAAAAAAGTTTTCCTTTATTAGATGTGCAATAACTAGGCTGATTATGGCTTGCTAGTGCATAAAATGATTAGTGCAGGGAATGTGCATTTAGCATAAATTCCCCCACTGGGTAAAAGAGATCAGTCTCAAACACTAGTGGCATTATACCTAGTATAGCAAGAAAAGTTCCAGTGGCATCCTTATTACTCTCAAAAATGTCCCAGAAAGGACAATAAATTTCATAGTCATTCTAACTATAGCTGATTTACTATGACAATTAACTTTTCAGTAGGGTTTTACTACAGCAGTTCCATTTTGCAAATAAGAAAATTAAGACTCAGAGAAGGTAAATGGTATTCCTAAAATAACACCACTATTATTTACTCATAGCTAGAACCAAAAGCCAAAACTAGCCCTGCAGTCTAGCTACCTCACAGCAAGCCACATCTACATCCAGACTGACTATAGTCATCCATCTCTCCACAGACATTTTCCCTTCACAGTCTCACTAGAAACTAGTAACTTTCTAGTCCTGTCCTTATAGATGTTGTATTGTATTATATTTACAGTAAGAACATAAGTAGAGAGTCATAGTCTTCATCCTCAATCACTGTTATATACTACATTATCAGTTGGGTTTAGGAGTGATTTAAATAAGATGGACCATTCCTTTCTTCTCAAGTATCAGCAGTCTGGAGGAAGGCAATCCAGAATGCTGTTGGGAATCACAGCCCTCAGGGACCAAGGCTCTTCTCTTTCTCCTGCACTATTCTAGAACTTTCATTCCTCAGATACCTCATGATCCACAGATGGCCACTGAAGCTAGAAACAGAAAGAAAAAGGAGCAAAAGGGCAAAAAAGGGTGTAATACTTAGCTGAGTCCTTTCCTTTTCATCACATTCCAGGAAATTTGATTCAATGTTCTATCTTATGGGCCAGATCTTGGTTACACAGACACAGCTAGCAATCAAAAAAACCTGTAAAAAATAAGAAGCTTAAAAGTGTATTCTTTTTGAGTTCATTGTTGCCCTAGTAAAACTGTAAGGAATCCCACGAAAACCACACAGGACACGGGAAATCACATAAGGAAATTTATTAAGCAATCAGAGTGTCTCCCTGCAGGGTAAGAGAGAAAATGAGAGAAAAATAGAAAGCAAAAGAAAGGGCGTGTGCTAGAGAGAGTGGAAAGCCAGGAGGATAGAGAAAAGTGAGTAGGACAGACAGAAGAATGGGAAAAAGGTGGCAGGGAAGCTACAGTAAAACAGTTGAATTCTGCGGGGCTAACAGGGGACCAATATTGGAGAAGGATACTTGCAAGCTGACTAATGAACCAATAGCTAGCTAGGATGTTCACAGATTGACAAGTGGTCGGGAGGTGGGCAAAATGGCTGTACCTGATGGGCGGGGGAACAGCTTTATACATTACAAAAACTGGGATTTTGTTTTCATAGACAAAGGGGAAAACAAGCAATCATTTTCACAACGTTGTGTAAGAAAACATCCCAAAGCACAGTGATTGGCAGCACACATTTCTTTCTTATTCGTGTATGTGTCTTGGATTAACTGTGGTTTACAGATTGATGCTAGGCTCAGTCAGGCTGGACTTCCAGTTAAGGTTCCAATTCACTCTACTTCTCCTGACTCATTCTTGTATGACTAGAAGGCTACCCAGCGCAAGTTTTTTCTGGGGCAATGGAAGAAGTGCCACAGAGCAAGCTCAGTCACACTAACTATTCCAAGTTTCTACTTGATTTATATCCACTGATATTTGATTGGTCAAAGCAAACTGCATGAACAAGTCTACAATCAAAGGACAGGGAACTGCATCTTGTCCACCAGGAGACCATGCAAAGGTGGTGATGTTTACTTGCTCTGCTTTCCTACTATAGGGGAGTATTGGGATCAATAATTCAATCTTCACAGTAAGCAATGAACAATTTTCTTTTATAACACAGTCTTTCATCCCCTACTGCCAATGCCCCTCCATAGATTTTTCCCTCCTGTATGCCAGTGTATTAGTTCCCAGGTGGATAGTTGGTAAGTTATAGAAACTCAGGTCCACCCCAAATTGCTCCTATTATAAGCACAAGAGAGTTCTTAGAGAATCTGCCGTGGGGTACCTAGAGACCAGGATGGGGAGCAATAGATACAGAACAGTGCCTGATTATGCTAGAAAGTTAGAAATGGAGGTGGGATCCCACAAAGACTTAGTGAGGAGAGGCAACGGTAGAGAGATCTGCACTGCTGGGGCTTAGCCAGGAGTCCTGCGGGTTTTCATGGTCCTACTAGATACCTTGGAAGAGAGCTCTTTCTGGAGCTTTCTTAAAAACCCATGTGGGGGCCTATGAAGGAAAAGAAACCCCAAGAGTATTCCAAAAGAAGAAAGGATATGAAGGGAACTATGACATGAGTAAGGTGTGTATCACTCACTTCAGTGAAGGAGACAGTGCCATGAACAGAACAGGGCTACTGCCTTGCTTGGCTCCAGCAGTAGCAATTCCATCACACTCTATGGAGTTGGCAGGACAGACTGCATAGCCTTAACATAAACCCTGGCAGTGCCTATTCTGTATGTTCCATATAAAACCACATCCTCCCATGTCAGTAAACACAGACCTATTTCTTTTTATGAGCTGTATAATATCTAAGGTAATATAATACCTAAGGTATAGATTAACCACAATATACTTAATTAATTCCCTAGTGATGGACATTTAGATTGTTTCTTAATTTTACTACTGCAAACAATACTGCAAGAACCATAGTTCTACATATATAAATTCCTTCCTTACCTTACATCATATACAAAAATAAATTCTGGATAGGTAAAACCAAACAAACTAAATATAAAGGAACAGCAAAAAGTACTAGAAAAATATAAAATGATGCTTTTATACTTTAGGGTATTGACAGAATTTACATATCACAAAATCATCCCCTGGAAGGTCTAATATTAATATATATATATATATATTAATAGAACTTCCATATAAACATAATACAAAGTTAAAAGACAAATAGGCTTGTAGGTAATGTTTGCAGTACATATTATAGACTAATTGCCAAAATATATTTTATATAAATAGCTCCTATACAGTGAATAATTCAATAGAAAAATGAGCAAAGGAGATGAATTACTAATTCACGAAAGAAGAAGTACAAGTGGAAAACAAGACACTTGGAATCACTTGGAAGTGGAAAAAGAAATGTCAAGGAAAAATAACAATAAAATGCAACTTTCAACAAACTTTCAAAACTTCAAAGTACTGGCAATATTTATTGTTGGTAAGAATTTGGAAAAATAAGCATTCCCTCCTTTTGAGAAGTGGGGACATGCTTACAATTTTGTGCAAGATAATTTAGTCCCATCTATATACTATTTAATGACTCAGTGATTTTGTTCCTGGGAATGCATCCTAAGGAAAATGCCTACTTATGCACAGAAACATGCACATGCACACACACTTACGTAGACAGAATATTTATTGCAGCCTTATTGTAGAAACAAAAAACAAACAATAAAAACAACTGGAAATGACCTAACCGACCATTAAGAAGACAATATAGAAGTTCTGCAGTCATTCAAATGAATATTATAGATCTAACTCAGACAAAAATCCATGATATATTATTAAAGTGAAAAAATAAGACCTAAAAATATGTGTAATTTCATTCCATGTATCTGAAAAAATGCATATTTGTTTTTATGTGTTTGCATAGCTATAAAAAAATTCTAGAAGGCTATCCTGCAAAGTTACTTCTGTAGAAGAGGAGATGTTTAGAGAACAGAAATGGTCTGTGTTGGTTCTGACTCCTGCGTGTTTATGCAGGATGAGCAAAGATGAATTACTAATTCACAAAAGAAGAAATACAAATGGAAAACAAGACACTTGGAATCACTCATGAATAAAGAAATGCCAAGTAAAAACAACCATAAAAAACAATTTTAACATATTTTAAAAATTTAAAATACTGGTAATAACTGGTAATATTGTTGTGAGAATAGGGGGGAAAAAAGTGCCCCCTCGCTTGAGTGAAAGTGGGGTGCACTGGTGAATCAACTGGATTGCAGGTAGGGGTTGATGGAAACCCTGGTTGGTAGTTTCTGTTGATTTTCTTGGTGAAAATATTCCCACCACATTTAATATCAGGTAATTCACAATGTTCTTGAATATTTAACATATGGAAATATAATAAATCAATTTTTTAAAATAGGTGAAGAAAACTGAATGGCCAAAGCCCTGAATAAACAGGTTATATTAGTCATCTTTTCATTGCTGTGACAGAATACCTGAGAAAAATAACTTAGAAAAGATTTACTTTTGCTCACACTTTCAGAGGTTTCAGTCCATGTTCAGCCACCTCCATTGTTTTGGACCTGATGTGAGAAAGAGCATTATGGGAGAAGCACATGGTGGAGGAAAGTTACTTGGCTTATGGTGGCAGAGAAACAGAGAGAGGAAGGGGCCAGGGACAAAATACAACCTTTCAAGTCACCCCACACACAATGACCCACCTCCTCCAACTAGGTCAAACTGCCTACAGTTTCCACCACCTTCTGAGAGTATCACTGATTTATGAATCTATCAATATATCCATTGATGAGGTCAGAACTCTCATGATCCTATCATTTTCCCAAATTCCCATCTCTGAACATTGCTGCATTGGCGACAGAAACTTCAACACATGAGCCTTTGAATGACATTCCAGATGCAGACTAGAAGACAGCTCAAGTCACTAATTCTGCTCCAGTGGAATGGAAAATCTGGGCTGTCCAGGGCAAATCTCAGCACACATTTGCAGCTTTCTCCCCTCCCCCCCTCTCTCTCTCTCTCCCTCTCTCTCTCCAGCCAACCACTGAGCATTTCCAGTTCAAAGCTTCTTAGGCTGCACAGTCTCATTACAGTTTTGCAAGGTGGTTATTCACTTCACCACCTCTCTAAGAGATCCTTCACCCTTTAGAAATAGGTCATGTAGTGGAATTAAAAGTCTGCCAGGAAGTGCTTCTTGCTCATTTCTAGCCCAGGTGCCTTCACTGAATTCTGCAGATGGTGCACAGAGGAGAGAATCTGGGTGAATTTTCAGCCTTTACAAAAATATTTATCCAGATGGGAAGGCATGAGGCCCATCATGCAGCCCTGTTTCAAGGTGCTGCTCTGCAATACAGCAAATAACAAGGCACCTGGCAATTACTCAGCTAGGAACTGGGAGGAATGCCTGCCCCGAATTTATTCACAGTTTAATGGCACAAGAATCAAAGTAATATAATAAGGTAAGCACTATGAGAGCTAGGACCATCCCTAGCACTTGTGGGAACTATAGAACTTGCCTCTGCAGGTACCTGGAAGCAGCCTAAAATCATATGAGCTGGGAATTATAGGGTTCTAGTTATTCAGAGAATGATCTAGAAGAAGGGCAGGACTCTTCACCCCATAGGAGAAATGCTGTCCACAAGGGAAGGAAGGTGTTTTAGTCAGCTTTTTTGCTTCTGTGACTAAAAGGATCTGACCAGCATAATTAGAGAGGAGAAAAAGTTTATTTGAGGGCTCACAGTTTCAGAGGTCTCAATCCACAGACAACAGGCTCCATTCCTCGGGGCTCAAGTTGAGGCAGAACATCATGGCAGAGAGAAGTAATGAAGGGAAGTAACTCATACATGATCAGGAAGCACAGAGAGAGACTCCACTACCCAGATACAAAATATATACCCCATAGCCACACCCCCAATTAACCACTTCCTCCAGTCACACTCCACCTGCCTCCAGTTTCCATTCAGTTAATCCCATCAAGGACTAATTCACTGATTAGGTTAAGACTCTTACAACCCAATCATTTCTTCTTTGAACCTTCTTGCATTGTCTCACATGTGAGCTTTTGGGGGATGCCTCACATCCAAACCATAACAGAAGTTCTCTCCAAAGCATGGGACCTAGAGTAGGGGACCCCATCGCCTGTGAAGTATTGGTAATGGGAATAATGCTGGAGGCTAAGGGAATAATTAGACAGCTTTCTGGAGAAGATGAGCCTAAACTGAGTCCTGACATATACATAAAATTTAATTAGTCAGAAAACAGGGCCAGGGATTCATTCCAGAAAGAAGAACTTTACCCACAGAGCTGGTGTTATATCATTCATGAGAATATATGTCTTTGTGTTTCCCAAATCAGAGAGATGCTACCTACCCTTCACCCTAAAATCTAAGACATTTGGTTGCATTCACCTACAGCAGAGTGATTCTGAGTTCTCCTCCATCCAAATTCTGATTCTCTATTTGTCAGGCTGAACCGTGGTTTAACAGAAACCTTCCAACCTTGCTCCTAGCCCCTCCAAACTCTTTCCTCTGCTTCCTCCACCCCCTTCTGCAGTCACTGCTCTCCCAGAAGACTACTAGAGACAGACAGGACCTGGGAAAGGAATTAGTATCATGGTGTTAATTGGGGTAATGAGTTAGCAGATAATTCATTTGCATTTTTATGGGCCCCTTTAAGGCCTTAATTTAACCTGAAAGTGTGACTAAGAAGGGAATTTTCGGGACATAAGCAGGTCCCTTGGGAATCTCTGGAAGGTCTTTCAGGTTCCCTGAAAAGTCCTGTGTCTCATGCTCATATTTGAATACCTCTATGTCAGAGGTCAGCCAGCTTTTTCTCTAAACTGCTAGAGAGCAAATATTTTGGGCCTTGTGGGTCATATGGTCTTGGTCACAAATATTCAGCTCTGCTGTTACAACCAAACGGTAGTCATAAACAAAATATAATTGGATGAGCAAAGGAGTGAAGGAGTTACTGTATTCCAATAAACTTTGCTTAGAAACACAGGTGGCAGTCCATACTGACTGACCCCTGCTCTAGATCTTTATTTGTTCTCCTTTCCTTTTGCCACTTCTAGGAAATACAGCCACACTAATCAGGAGAAATTTTGCCGTTATTCCTTGAGATTCTTCGAAGGAGGATCATCATGGACTGCTGTAATTGACTTCAATGAGTCCAAAGGAATTTGCAGTTAGAGGGAATCTTTCATGACATCTTGCATTCTTGTCTTGATTTCTTATGTTTGAAAAACAATCACACTTATTGCTTCACACTTAATTGTCATTCCACCCTACCAATTAGGGAAGATAGCATAGCTTGGTAGTTAAAAAAGATCATAGGTTCCACAAGACACACTAGGAAGGATTGTGCTAAAGTAACAAATTAAACTCCTTTTTCAACATAAAAGAGGTTTACTTCTTCCTTATGTTATACATCCAGGAGTCAGTAGGGTGATGGCTCTGCTCCACACAGTTATTCAGGGACCCAGGCGGATGGCAGCTCCATCATATGGAATAGCTCCAAGGACCACAGTAAGAGAAGAGGGAAAGTACAAACATAACACACACACTCTTCTACATTTCAGCCCAGCAATACATGTTACCTCCTGCTTAGAGTCCATCGTCCCTAGGTAGGCACATGGCCAGAACTAACTGCAGAGAACTCTGAGAGATGAGAGACCAGATGGAATGTTTAATAAGCACAACTGGTCTCACTGGTGAACTGCTGTATGACCTTGGACGATAATTCACATATTGAAATATTCTGTACTTCAATTTCCTCCACACTAAAGCAAGAATAATAATAGCCTCTGACTCAAACATTGTGATAATAAGAATTGACAATGTGCTTCTAAATCACAGTGTCAGGCACTTAGCAAGCATTCAGTAAAAGTCAGTCATTACTTTTATTATTACTAACTATATGATTGTGAGAAAAATGCTTTATCCCTCTGGGTCAATGTTCTCTCATTTTCAAATCAGGTATGTCAATAACACTATTTAGTAAGCTATTATATTAAATGGCACCATATATAAAAAGATCCTAGCATGATGCCTAACATACAATAAACATTTTATGAAAGTTATTTCCCCTTGGTGTATGTAATCATGAATTGATAATTCATTTTTAGTTCTGGTTTCAAAGGGCTGATTTGTGATTCTAATGGGCTGCAAGATTTTTTAATGTGCTGACCATGGAAACCCAGAGTACCTCAAAACAGGAGATTTTAGAGATTCTCTCTTCTCCAGAGGCAGCTTAACATCAGAGATGCAGGATGGCACAGTGTGTTGTATTATCTTTTTGACAACTTGGTCACACTTGGAACCATATTTCTTATAATTCCTTTTCCCTTATAGTCTGAATTAGAATTGCCAAAAGTGAAATCTTGTAAGATTTGGGACATGTACATGAAGCAGCAGTCTTTACAGTCTGAAGTTCCATGTTGGCAGGAGGTGTTGGGAAGAGGTGAGGCAGGAGGTGGGGGGCTGGAGAGTTCCAATGTGTCCTTTCCCTCCCCTCTGCACTCCTAGATTTCCTTTCCCACCACCAGTCCTGATGAGCAATACTGAGCCCAGGCCCATCACTAATGTGAACTTGCAAAAAGCACTTGTCACAAAAAGCCATCAACTTCCCCACACTTCTACATTAGCATCCTCTGCAGTTTCCCTCAAGCAGCCAGATATGTCTAGTATCTTCTAGGTTTCACTGAAAACTTGAACTCCTTTGCCCACACCAGGACTGGATATTCATGGGTTGAAGCTTTCATCCCCAGGGTCTCAGAAACAGCTGTATTTGAAGTTAGGGCCCCTAAAGAGATGATAAGGCTAAAATGAGATCATATGTGTGGGTCCTAAGACCCACTGAAAGGACATGTGGCAAGGGGTCCTGATATGAGGAGGAGATTAGAATACAGACAAGCCCAGAGGGAAAACCATGTGAAAACACCAGAGGAAAACAGCTATTTCCAAGTCAAGGGTAGAAGTCTTAGGAGAAATCAGTCCTGCTGCCATCTTGGTCTTGGACTTGTATCCACCAAAATTGTGAGAAATGAAATTCTGTTGCTTGAGCCACCTACTCTGTGGTATTTTGTTATGACAGCCCCAGCAGATGAATACCTGACCTTTCTTTGGTCTTCCAACTTTTATTTGTGGATCTTTACTTCTCTAATTCTTCCCACAGCTGTGTAAGGTCTAATAGTTACACAGCTGTGTAAGGTCTAATGATAAATTCCTCATTGCACAACACTCTTGGTGGTTCTGCTTTCCTGATCAAACCCCGACTGATACATGCAGCAGTTTAAAATATAAACTGGATACAACCTGTCCAAACAGAATTTCAGTCTCTGACTTTACTCTTGGCCTGATCTTTGGACTGCTGCTACTTAATTCCTCTATATGTCAGTTGCCTCATCTGAAAAGTGGGATAATAAAGGTACCCTCTGTGCAGAGTTGCTAGAATTAAGGAAGTTACTACATGTAAGATGTTCAGTATATCCCTAGCACACAGTCAACACTCACTACATGTAGATTAACAGTATGAGTATGAGTATGATGATTATTTGCTGTCTACCTACAAAATAAAACACTGACTCAAGGGTTTCTTTCTCTGCCCTTGTTGGCTATTTTCTCTCCAGACTATAAATATCTGAGTATAGGTACCATAATTTATTTGTCTTTGATTTCTTCCATTTGACTCTTTTCTGATAATCTAGCAAGAGGTCCATGACTGTCTCAAATGAGATTTTGGCCAAGTGAGAATTAGCTTTCCGTTTAGTCCAAGGAGGGTTTGCAGTCTGTGGGAGCCAGATTTCAAGATGGGTCCCCTCTATCTCACCCCATGGTCTTCACTCCCCTGTGTGCCCCCTACACACACTAGGAAGGGCTGATCTGCATAACCAATTGAGCAGGAAAACAATGCATGTGATGCTGTGGTTTGTCCTCTCTGAAACTCATGTTGAAAAGTAATCCCCATTATGAGATATTAAGTAGTGAGACCAATGGGACCTCTAAGAGATGATTAGGGCTCCATTTAATCTGATTAATGGATTAGTGGATTAACAGTTAATGTGTCACCTGGAGAGTGGATCTGCTGTAACAGCCAACTTGGCTAGGTCTCCCCAGGCTTCCCATCTCTCTCCATGGAATGCCTTGTATCACCTTGAGATTACCAGCAAGAAAGCCATCACCATATGCAAACCCTCAAATTTGGACCAGTACCACAAGCCAAAATCAAGTTCTTTTCTTTGTAACTGATTCATTTTTTTATATCATGTTACTAGCAACAGAAATGGATGATAGACATGCTGTTATAGGGCAAGGGTTCATCGCAGAGCTAAGACAGCCTTTCTTATCAGTTCTTAATATCACAGCGGAAAGATTTCAGTCATGTCACTCAGAGTAGCAGGTGTGAGTTTTTTAGAAGGTATAGGAAAATGGAAAAAGGGGGAGACTTTCAAGAGAAAGAGTAGGTCCTCTCAGAGAGAAGGAATGGGGCCAAGTCAGGGGTTTAAAGGATTTCTGGGTCCCAGTGTTCTTTCTTCAACTTTTATACCCCTTTAATCTGCTTATTATCCTTTGAATAACACATGGGAGATCCTGGTCATAAGGAATGGTTGTGGTAGTTGTCATAGACTTTTGGTGATAATGGAGGATCTTGGTCACCTGGTAGGTAAGGTATGACATGATTTTTGAAATGATGTTTTTTCTTAAAGGGATATAATTAGTTATGGTGGGGGGAGATTTTGACATACCAGACTTCTTCGAGGTGCTTGCTTGTCCAATAAAGTATCCTGTGGTTTTCAGTTGCCCCATATCCATTTTCCTGCTCACCTGTTTATGACTGACTGGTTAGCCAGCATGTCTCCCCAAACCCTCCTGGTCAAAGACTTGGATTCCTAAATTATTTTAGGATATTTAAGCATGGATTTGATCTGGCTGCTTCCTGCCAAGAGGGAGCAAAGTTGAAGTCTTTATTCTGTATCAGGTAGGGCATGAACATAAGAGTACTTAGCACCAGGGCAGTCCAGAGGTCCATGATTGCAGTTGGTAGATTCCTGGACGAGGTTAGTTATGGCTGAGGTTAGTTATGGCTAATGAGAATGGTCAAGTTCCATTCTCATAACGGTATGTCAGTCTTTGATTATACTTTTCTGCTGGGTGTTTAAGATCAAATTGGTCAAAATTGACCTTGTTCTTATGTATCATTTAGGTCAGCTGAGATTCCTCAATGGGTCACTCTTGGGAACTTGTGAGAAGCCTCTTGACTCCTTTAGCTTTCTTCTGCCAGTTGTGCCATCTGTCAGGATGGTTCAGGATCTTGCTGAACACGCATGACTTCCTTTGAGAGCATCAGGGTCATTTCCCTCTTTTTTGCAAGAGGGTCAATAACCTCTTCTTTGCAAGATGTCCACTGGTTGACTTCCTGTCCTCTAGGGTACACACGATCCTCCTGATTGGGAAGTCAGGTGAGTCACTAGAGTTGCAGGACTCTTAGAGGGTTCCTGTTGTTCCCTGAGTCCTGGATGACCTTAGAGGGCAGGAAAAATACTGGCTGATTTTTCCTTAGCCCTTTTACATCTTTGACTTTGGTTTCTAGTTCTGGCTTAAACATCCAACAGGCCAATTTCACCAGTCTTGAAATGGGAGTGATGTGCTTCAATTTTAATGTCTACAATGTCCACAGCATCACAAGCATTATTTTCCTAGTGCTCAACTGGTTATGCAGGTCAGCCCTACCTGATATGGGAGGGGAACCCACAAAGAAGCAAAGACCATGGAGTGAGATTCACGGGACACATCTTGAAGTCCGGCTCTCACAGGCCACAAACGCTCCTTGAACCAAACAGAATGCTAATTCTCACTTGGCCAAAATCTTATTTGAGACAGTCATGGGCCTCTTGCTAGGTAGGAATGTCCTGTTGGCAAATCTTAGGTAGGGTTTTATTGTTATGTATCATTCTACAAAGTTCTCATATTATCGTTTCCTGAGTCTATGTGAACATCAGGTAACATAATATATCACTACATTCAAAACATGAATCAAATGGAAAGCTTAAGAGAAGTCTTAACTTCTTTTTTTGTGGAAAAGGGAGAAAATGTTTCCATGTTCCATATTGCCAACCTTTAAGTAAATCAGGCTCTCCTTATTACCTTTCTAAAAATATATTTAAATTTCCATCCCAGTATAAAGAGTAACATAAAAATTTTATATGGAACTTATTGATGACAGGTTATTGTTATTCAGTTGTTATTAAATTTCAGTTTTTATTAAAGATATTTATAGATTCCCTACTAAATTTGGTATTTCTACATAAATCTGAGAGTGGCTATTATTACAAACAATTTTAGCTTGAAGAACACTAACTTTGTAAAGTGTCCTCCTAAGCTTTACATTTTAAAAGATTTGTATATTTGGAGAACATGAATGCATCAAATATATAAAGAAGTCAGTAATATTTAACATCAGTAATATTGAAGTTGCATCAGAAGTCAGTAATATTTAATTATACAGATGTCCTTAGACTAACTTAGTTTTAGCTTTCAAAGTGCAATTTAGAATCCATAGTGTAGGGGCTGGGGTTGTGCTCAGTGATAGAGCACTTGCCCAGCATATATGAGGCACTGGGTTTGATTCTCAGTACCACATATATATAAATAAAATAAAGGTCCATTGACAACTAAAAAAATTTAAAAAAAAAAAAAAAAAAAGAATCCACAGTGTAGGATAACTACAATCATAGGTCTGCATGGGTTAGTAGCACTAACAAAAATGAAAGAAATCTCTTATAAGTTAAGGAAACAGTGTTCATGATCAGAAATGGGCTTATTATTTGATGTCCAAGTGCATCTCATTTATGCAACATTAAAATATTTATTTAGTCAAAGCAAATCAGGGGTTTTTTCAAGATGGCGGCCTAGAGGGTGGCTGCATTTCATGTTGCTCCAGGACTCAGGATTCAAAAGAGGTGATATTGAGACACTTGGGACCAACTCAAAGCAGCCGGGTGACTCTCTCCCGTTGGGGAGGCGTCCTGGATGGGACGGTAGTCCCCGAACGCAGGGAACTTTGTGAAGTAGAGCTGCCGGAGAGATGCCCCTCCCCCCCCGCTGGAGCAGTGAACTCGGACAACTGGGAGCGCCATAAAGGAGGCCGCTCAGCACAGCGCTGGGACTCGGAGCAACCACTGGGACTCCGTCGGCTGCCCAGGGGAGGAACGGCGAGGAGAGCTGTGTGGACTAAGAACACCGGGGCCTGCCCTGAGGAGGAGGAGGAGGAGCGTGGCTGATTGGATTCGGAGTGACTGCACCAGAGCTACAGGCGGTTGCCAGAGGAGCAGCCACGCGGCGAGCTGTTTGGACTCAGAACGACTGCTTCTGAACACCGGGGCCTGCCCTGAGGACGAGGAGGAGGAGGAGGAGCACGGCGGGTCCTTTGGACTCGCAGTGACTGCATTAGCGCTCCAGGCGGCTGCTCAGAGTAGAAGGCGAGTGGTGAGTTGTTTGGACTTAAAGTGACAGCTCCTGAACACAGGGGGGCTGCCTGGAGGGGAAGCATGGTGGGTCGCTTGGTCTTGAGTAGTAGCACCAGAGCTCCGGGCGGTTGCCCAGAGGACGCGTGCAGCGGGTCATGTGGATTCAGAGCCACTCAGAGCGACCGCTCCTGAACACCCGGGGGGTTATCTGGAGAAGGAGGAGGAACGGGGAGGGTCACTTCGACTCGGAGTGATTGATTGCTACGGGTGGTTGGTGGGAGGAGGAGGCACGCAGTGAGTTTCTTGGATTCCTAGTGACCGCACCGGAATACTGGGCGGCTGTCTGGAGGAAGAGGCCTGTGGCGGGTCTCGGGGACTCAGAGCGATTGTATGGGGCCCCAGGTGGCTGCTCAGAGGAGGGGCCGTATAGCCAGGCGATTAGGTGCAGAGCAGGGTCCCAGGAACTAGGAGGTTTCTGGGTGGAAGAGTCGCACAGAGACAGGCTTAGGGGCGGAGCGAAGGTTCCAGGACTGCGGGCAGATTCTCTGAGGAGGGGCAGCCTAAGGAGATTCATCTGCGAAGGGTGAGGCTCCCAGGCCCAGGAGGTAGGGCCGGGCCCCTGGGAACTTTGCAGAGGAAGGCAGCCCAGCCCAGGCAGTAGCTGTAAATTGAGGGGAACCTCTAGGAGGGAACTGACCAGCGAGACCTTCCGACCCGGTGAGTCTTCCCTGCTGGGTGAGGTTTCCCCACAATGACGGTAAAACAGAGACTCAGGCCCAACAGGCCTTGCCTCAGCCCGTAGCCTAGGTCCCCTTTGGATGACATTTGGTCAACAAGTGGAGGCACCTCTGCCCACTAGCAGGGATTATACCCCACCTGAAGGCCACCACCCCTAGAGAAGCAGCTTCCTTGTGGAGCACTGCATTATCAACTTCCTCCAAGACTTCAGTCTACTGAAGGCTAAGGGAGGATATATAGAAATCTTCAGGGACATTGTAAGTCAATAGAGGAAATCTGCAATATCTCAGCGGTCCACTGATACCTGAACAATATGAGAAAACAAGGAAAGAAAATGCCGCAAACAAATCTAGATGTTACATCAATAAAACCCAATGACAGCATGGCAGAAGAAATGACAGAAAAGGAGTTCAGAATGTACATAATTAAAATGATCAGAGAAGCAAACGATGAGATGAAAGAGCAAATGAACGCACTGAATGATGAGATGAAAGAGCAAATGCAGGCATTGAATGATCGCACCAATCGACAATTAAAAGAGCAAATACAGGAAGCAAAAGATCATTTCAATAAAGAGTTAGAGATATTGAAAAAAAACAAACAGAAATTCTTGACATGAAGGAAACAATAAACCAAATTAAGAACTCCATAGAAAGCATATCCAGTAGGATAGAACACCTGGAAGACAGAACCACAGACATTGAAGACAAAATATTTAACCTTGAAAACAAAGTTGAACAAACAGAGAAGATGGTAAGAAATCATGAACAGAATCTACAAGAACTATGGGATATCATGAAAAGGCCAAATTTAAGAATTATTGGGATTGAGGAAGGCCTAGAGAAACAAGCCAAAGGAATGAACAATTTATTCAATGAAATAATATCAGAAAATTTCCCAAATGTGAAGATGAAATGGAAAATCAAGTTCAAGAGGCTTTTAGGACTCCAAATACACAAAATTACAACAGACCCACACCAACGCACATTATAATGAAAATACCTAACATACAAAATAAAGACAGAATTTTAAAGGCTGTGAGAGAAAAGAACCAAATTACATTCAGGGGGAAACCAATACGGATTTCAGCAGATTTTTCAATCCAGACCCTAAAAGCTAGAAGGGCCTGGAACAACATTTTTCAAGCCCTGAAAGAAAATGGATGCCAACCAAGAATCTTATACCCAGCAAAACTTACCTTCAAATTTGACGATGAAATAAAATCCTTCCATGATAAACAAAAGCTAAAAGAATTTACAAAAAGAAAGCCAGCATTACAGAACATTCTCAGCAAAATATTCCATGAGGAAGAGATGAAAAACAAAGAAGCAAATCAGCAAAGGGAGGAATTATCCTAAAGGAATTGTCAAATAAAGGAGGAAACAAGTTGTGTCAAACAAATAAATAAATAAAATTTAAAAAATGAACCAAATGACCGGGAAACCAAATCATATCTCTATAATAACCCTGAATGTTAATGGCCTGAATTCATCAATCAAAAGACATAGACTGGCAGATTGGATTAAAAAGAAAGATCCAACAATATGTTGCCTGCAAGAGACTCACCTCGTAGAAAAAGATACCCATAGACTAAAGGCGAAAGGATGGGGAAAAACATACCATGCACATGGACTCAGCAAAAAAGCTGGAGTATCCATCCTCATTTCCGATAATGTGGACTTCAAGCCAAAGTTAGTCAGAAGGGATAAAGAAGGTCATTTCATACTGCTTAAGGGAAGCATAAATCAGCAAGATATAACAATCATAAACATCTATGCCCCAAACAGTGGCTCATCCATGTATGTCAAACAAATCCTTCTCAATTTCAGAAACCAAATAGACCACAACACAATAATACTAGGTGATTTTAACATGCCTCTCTCACTACTGGACAGATCTTCCAGACAAAAATTGAACAAAGAAACCATAGATCTCAATAACACAATCAATAATTTAGACTTAACGGACATTTATAGAATATACCATCCAACCAAGAGTGAATACACTTTCTTCTCAGCAGCACATGGATCCTTCTCTAAAATAGACCATATATTATGCCACAAAGCTAATGTTAGCAAATACAAGTAGAGATACTACCTTGTATTCTATCAGATCATAATGGATTGAAGTTAGAAATAAATGAAAGAGTAAAACACAGAAACTATTCCAACATCTGGAGATTAAACAATATGCTATTATATGATGAATGGATAACAGAAGATATTAGGAAGGAAATTAAAAAATTCTTAGAGGTAAATGAGAACAAAGAAACATCACATCAAAATCTCTGGGAAACTATGAAAGCAGTACTTAGAGGGAAATTTATTTCATGGAGCGCATTTAATAAAAGAAGTAAAACTCAACAAGTAAACGACCTAACACTACAGCTTAAAGCCCTAGAAAAAGAAGAACAGAACAGCACCAAAAGAAGTAGAAGACAGGAAATAGTTAAACTCAGAGCTGAAATCAATGAAATTGAAACAAAAGAAACAATACAAAAAATTGACAAAATAAATAGTTGGTTCTTCGAAAAAATAAACAAAATTGATAAACCTTTAGCCACACTAACAAAGAAGACAAGAGAAAATCCAAATCAGTAAAATTTGGAATGAACAAGGAAATATCACAACAGACACGAGTGAAATACAAAATATAATTAGAAGCTATTTTGAAAATCTCTACTCCAACAAAATAGAAAATTTCGAAGACATCAACAGGTTTCTAGAGACATATGAATTGCCTAAACTGAACGAGGAGGACATACACAATTTATATAGAACAATTTCAAGTACTGAAATAGAAGAAGTCATCAAAAGCCTAACAACAAAGAAAAGTCCGGGACCAGATGGGTTCTCAGCCGAGTTCTACAAAACCTTTAAAGTAGAGCTCATTCCAATACTTCTCAAAGTATTCCATAAAATAGAAGAGGAGGGAACCCTCCCAAACTCATTCTATGAAGCCAATATCACACTGATAGCTAAACCAGACAGAGACTCATCAAGGAAAGAAAACTTCAGACCAATATCCTTAATGAACATCAACACAAAAATTCTCAACAAAATTTTAGCAAATCGCATACAAAAACATATTAAAAAGATAGTGCACCATGATCAAGTGGGTTTCATCCCAGGGATGCAAGGTTGGTTCAACATCAGGAAATCAATAAACGTAATTCACCATATTAATAGACTTAAAGTCAAGAATCACATGATTATTTCAATCGATGCAGAAAAAGCATTTGATAAAATACAGCACCCCTTCATGCTCAAAACACTAGAAAAAATAGGAATAGTGGGAACATTCCTTAACATTGTAAAGGCCATTTATGCTAAGCCCATGGCTAATATCATTCTAAATGGTGAAAAACTGAAAGCATTCCCCCTAAAAACTGGAACAAGGCAGGGATGCCCTCTTTCACCACTTCTATTCAACAGCGTTCTTGAGACTCTGGCCAGAGCAATTAGACAAACCAAAGAAATTAAAGGGATACGAATTGGAAAAGAAGAACTCAAACTATCCCTGTTCGCTGATGACATGATTATATATTTAGAGGAACCTGGAAATTCCACCAGAAAACTCTTAGAACTCATAAGTGATTTCAGTAAAGTAGCAGGTTACAGATCAATGCCCATAAATCCAAGTCGTTTTTATACATAAGTGATGAATCTTCAGAAAGAGAAATTAGGAAAACTACCCCATTCACAATAGCCTCGAAAAAAATAAAATACTTGGGAATCAATCTCACAAAAGAGGTGAAAGACCTCTACAATGAGAACTATACAACACTAAAGAAAGAAATTAAAGAACACCTTAGAAGATGGAAAGATCTTCCATGTTCTTGGATAGGAAGAATTAATATTGTCAAAATGGCCATACTACCTAAAGTGCTATACAAATTCAATGCAATTCCAATTAAAATCCCAATGATGTACCTTACAGAAATAGAGCAAGCAATTATGAAATTCATCTGGAAGAATAAGAAACCCAGAATAGCTAAAGTAATCCTTAGCAGGAAGAGTGAAACAGGGGGTATTGCAATACCAGATCTTCAACTCTACTACAAAGCAATAGTAACAAAAACGGCATGGTATTGGTACCAAAATAGAAAGGTAGATCAATGGTACAGAATAGAGGACACGGACACAAACCCAAATAAATACAATTTTCTCATACTAGACAAAGGGGCCAAAAACATGCAATGGAGAAAAGATAGCCTCTTCAACAAATGGTGCTGGGAGAATTGGAAATCCATATGCAACAGAATGAAACTAAACCCATATCTCTCACCATGTATGAAACTAAACTCAAAATGGATTAAGGACCTTGGAATCAGACCAGAGACCCTGCAGATTATAGAAGAAAAAGTAGGTCCAGATCTTCAACATGTCGGCTTAGGACCAGACTTCCTTAACATGACTCCCAAAGCACAAGAAATAAAAGCAAGAATCAATAACTGGGATAGATTCAAACTAAAAAGCTTTCTCTCAGCAAAGGAAACTATCAGCAATGTGAAGAAAGAGCCTACAGAGTGGGAGAATATCTTTGCCAATCATACTTCAGATAGAGCACTAATCTCCAGAATCTATAAAGAACTCAAAAAACTCTACTCCAAGAATTCAAATAATCCAGTCAACAATTGAGCTAAGGAAATGAATAGACACTTCACAGAAGAAGATCTACAAGCAATCAACAAACATATGGAAAAATGTTCAACATCTCTAGTAATAAGAGAAATGCAAATCAAAACCACCCTAAGATTCCATCTCACCCCAATTAGAATGGCAATTATCAAGAATACGAGCAACAACAGGTGTTGGCGAGGATGTGGGGAGAAAGGTACACTCATACATTGCTGGTGGGACTGCAAATTAGTGCAGCCACTCTGGAAAGCAGTGTGGAGATTCCTTAGAAAACTTGGAATGGACCCTCCATTTGACCCAGCTATCCCACTCCTTGGCTTATACCCAAAGGACTTAAAATCAACATACTACAGAGATACAGCTACATCAGTGTTCATAGCTGCTCAATTCACAATAGCCAGACTGTGGAACCAACCTAGATGCCCTTCAATTGATGAGTGGATAAAGAAACTGTGGTATATATATATACAATGGAATATTACTCAGCCATAAAGAATGATAAAATTATGGCATTTGCAGGCAAATGGATGAAATTGGAGAATATCAAGCTAAGTGAGATAAGCCAATCTCAAAAAGCCAAAGGACGAATGATATCGCTAATAAGTGGAGGATGACACATAATGGGGGGGAGGGAAGGGTTAGTATTAGGGTTAGAGTTAGGGTTAGGGAGGGGGGCAAGTATGGAGGAAGGAAGTATTGTATAGAGGGAAAAGGGGTGGGAGGGGTAGGGGAAAGGGAAAAAATAACAGAATGAATCAAACAACATTGTTCTATGTAAATTTATGATTACACAAATGGTATGCCTTTACGCCATGTACAAACAGAGAAACAACATGTATCCCATTTGTTTACAATAAAAAAAAAAGCAAATCAGTTTTTTTTTTAATGACATCGTAGCCATTTTGTATGTTTAAAGTTCAGATATTATGTATAAAAAGAGAACTCTTTTACATTAACTTGCTTGTATTAAACCCACATAGCTTGTATTCTATAAACTTTTATGTAACACTTAGAAGAAGCTCAGACAAACATATATAGCCCTCAGATATATGCATATCTCTAGTTACATGTATTTAGGGTGTCAAATATATTGTAAAACCTAAAATAACAATTGTTTATTGAAACAGTTATGAAGCAATCATTTAGAAGACTTTAAAAGAGTTACCTAAACAAACCCTAATTCATTTAAGATTTAGTTACCCTAAATAATTAAAACCTAAGAGACTCAAGGAATTGTACTGATAAATATGAACAAATAGGTATTTTAAGAAAATCTTGCTCTTTTAACACACAGAGAATTAGATTTTGGTTTTATATCAGTATATTACATTTTGACCCTTGAAAAAACTTGAAATGAGTATGATAATTTCAGTCAACGTAAACACATATATAAATTTTTTGAAATTTACCTTCCATGATATTTTGTAACTTACTTAGACTTTTCCATACAAAAGACTTTCTTATCTAAAAATATTTCCTTTCCTTTTAATTTTTCTTATCAAAATACATTTCCATAACTATAACTTTCATATCTCCTTTTTTAGGTTCCAAAGTGTCCTGCCCAGGTCCTCCTCTTGACTTTTGACTGACAATAAGATGACATCAGACTTCCAAGTCCTCATTGGCATAACAATTCTAAGTCACTTTGGTTCATGCTGACCAGTTCTAAATGCTTACAGTTTTTATGGTTAGGGGGAATTATCTTTATCTCCCCAAGTTCCAGGGTCTGTGAAAAGGGTCACAAAAGCCTCCCCCTTCAGAGTAAGTTGAGTTCCTTTTATCGACATTATTTGGGGCTTGCATTTCTCCTGCAGATAACAGGTAGTTGCTAAGGAATGTGACATATCCTGTCTACTGCAGGTAAATTGCTTCTTGGAAAAGAAAACACATGGGTGTCAGCACAGTGGACCCATTTTATAGAATTATCCCCTTAATCTTGTGTTCCCACCACTCACATTTGTCTGTCCCCTACCAAGATCAGGCAAAACTAGGCAACAAACACCAAATGTTATGGGACAAGGGTCTGTCATGAAGCTTAGGCAGTCACACTGGTCTTTTCTCACCAGTTTGCCATAGCACCGTAAAGATTTCAGACATGTTGCTCAGAGTGGCAGGCATGATTTTATTAGAGGGATAGAAAAAAGGAAAGAAAAGAGAGGGAACACTCTCAAGAGAGGGATTGGGTTCTCTCAGAGAATAAAAGGAATGGTCATTATGAATTTTAAAAGATTTCTGAGTTCTCGTGTTCTTGGTTCAATTCTCAAGCTCCCTTAATCTGTGCATTACCCTTAGAATAACCCTCAGCAAACTTAGTAAGGGTCCAGAGTGTCCTGGTCACAAGGAGGGGATGGAGCAGTTGTGACAGATTTGGGTGATAAGGGAGGATCCTGGCCACCTGGTTGGGTGTGACATGATATTGAAACAATAGTTTATTCATAAGGCCAGGTAACTCATTATGGCTGGGGAGGTTTTGACATTCCAAGTCCCCATCTTCCAGGGACTTCCCTTCATTGTCATCCTTCCCTGTCCTCCTTTTCCTGCTCTCCCATTCATGGATGAATAGCTACCTCGCAATGTGACTTCCAAGGGTATGGTATAAGAGAAATTGAGGTTTCTCCCTTGCTCTCTTAGATCCCTCATTTTAGGAGAAGCCACAAACAATGTCAGGAGGATCCTCAAGAATTATGAGTTGGTCCACATGGTGAAGTCTCAAGGCTTCTTTCCAATAACATCCCTAACCTACCAGCTATGTGAGTGAGCCATCTTGAAAGGGAAATCTGCTAGCTCTAGTCAAGTTTTGAAAAGACTGCCTTGGTTTAGTATCTTATGAGAGACCCTGAGGGACACTGTCCTAAGTCACTTCCAATCTCCTAACCCATAGAAATTGTCTGAGATCATAAATATTTACTGTAATTTGTTACATAGATAAGCAATAAACCATCCAAAAAATTACTGGCCTCAGAGTATACTTGTGTGATCAACAATGATTGTCATCATTTGTATTATGTATCAAGTGCTAACTACCTATCATTTGTACTAAGCCCTTTATGAGCATTATTTTACTCAATCCTCATAACCATCTTATTTGATGAATGATTGAATTAGTATTATTTTTAATCTCATTTTCGATTAAGGAAAAAGAGACCTAGAAAAGACAACTGACTTGTTCAAAATCACCAAGTTAGTTGGTGATATAGACAGGATTCACTCCATATCTCCAAACTCTTATTTGGGGCTCTCTTCACTGATACCCTACCATGATTTAATAAGATATTGGTTCCCTGAAGACAGAATGCAAAGCCTTGGGCTACAGACACCCCTTCCCATGCACCTCCTGACCTGGATGATGCAGGCTCTTCAGCTTCCTGCAGCTTCCTACATGTAGCCTCCCTGGGAGATGCCAGGGTCCTAACTAGGTATGGTGCTGCTAATATGCCCCAAGGTAACTTCAAATGAAGTCCTCATAATTTCTTCATCACTATACTGAGATTCCCACTACTGGCTGACTCATTCCTCTTCTTAGGGAGGAGGATGGAGCAAATGCATTAAGAACAATTGCATGCATCATTCTAGAAACTTGTCCTGTGTTTCAGTGAAGGATATATTGAAGAAACTAATCAGTTCAGAATATTATATCTATTGTTATGAAAACCAGTAACTCTTTTTAGAGCATTGTACTTTGTCTTAGGGTCCTTCTATGTATAAACACTTGTTCTAGCTTGGACTTCTTGCTGGTGTAGTTTTTGCTTGGTTATGGGGAAAGTATTTTGTTCTTATAATAAGCTACTTACTTTCTTTTAGTAAAGTCCTTTAACCATAAAACATCTAATTGATCAAGACATGTTATCACAGCAAATTTTCCTGAAATCTTTAGTACACAGTGTTTGGGGACTAAGGAAAACTTTGAACTTCTGTCTCCTCAATATGCTAGGGAACCAACAAATCCTTATTGTCCTCTTTTTAATTATAAATCTAATGCCAAGTTGGTTGACATGCAACTATTCAGTATATACATAATATCTAAAATAGAAGTTCCCCCAATCTCATGCCCTAGAAATAATCACTGTTAACAAGTCAGAGCATATGTATTCAACTTTGTTTTCTCACACATTCTAAAATATTTTATTTCATTTTATTCTTTAAAAAACCAAATTGGTGTCATATTATATATGCTCTGCTCCCATATGTTTTTTTTTTCCTATTAGCAGTATTTCTTGGAAACATTTCATTTTAGAAAACTGTTTCTAGATTAGTATGTACAGAGTTTCATTCTTTAGAACAGTTCTTGATATACCATAATTGTTCTTTATTTCCATCCTAGAGGATATTTGAGTTTTTCTTCCTCTCTTTTATCAATGACAATCAATGCTGAAATGGCCATTCTGGTGCATATGCCTTCACAGTGGTTTTGCAGGATGAATTCCTATAAAGGGGAATTTGAAGACAGGATGTGAGCTATGCCAGTTTATACTCCCACCAACAATGCCAGAGGCAGCCAACTCTTCCACCCTCACCAACATAGGATATTATCTTTTCTTCCTTCATTTTCATGTTATGCCTACTTCTTATTATAATTAACATTGTATGAGAATAACAACAGATTTTTTTTTCCTCCTTTGAAGATGAGTTGAAAAGGAAATTCCCTAAGTGGTAAATAGGAGATTAAGTTTGCTCTGGAATAATTAGCATTTATATAGCTCCTCATTCTCAGAGGTAATGCAGCTTTAACTAACTCACATGTATACACAAAGAACAATTTTACACTAGGGAGAATTTTGTAGGCCCTTCTGGGAACTTATGTTTTGCTGTTCTTGGCCTGGTCTGGTGACCCTGAGCCAGGTGGCTTTAAGAATCACTTGAGAAGACAAAAAAAAAAAAAAAAGAAAAGAAAGAAAGAAGATGTCCACTCTTTTGCTACCATCTAGGGGTCTTGGGTTCATTGTCTCTGTTCAGGAAAAAATTAAAGAACAGGACACAAAGATAGCAAGCAAGCAAGCAACCGGACAGTAACAGACTTCTACGAGAAAGAAGGGGCCCCAGAGTCGGGAGTCAGGTGGGGAAGTTTGGTTTGTTCTTTTTATGGTTTGTGGAATTTCCTTCTTTTCTTTTCTCTTTCTGTCTCCATGCTCTCCTCACTAGGGTTCATTGGTGCCCCCCATGTCCATGCGTCTATTTTAGTTTTCCTATGGGATCCCCTAGTTAGGAACATAAGTACAGACATGTCTGTCTGACTGGGTCCCCCACTTGAGTCCACAAGCACTTTCATCAATCAAGAAGTGGACCTCATTGGAAGACCCTCTTCGTGCTTCTTTGGTCTGGACCTGCCCCTGCTTCCCCACTCATCTGGCCCTGGCTGTTTACACCCTTTTACATCTCCCTCGCTTTTATTTTCCACTGTGACTCAGAGGGTTCTGGGTGGGACACTGTTGTATCTCTTGAAATTAAGGTATGGACAGTCGAGGTGGTTATACTCCTAAATTTGGCAAACTGATCTTTACACTCCATTTAAAGCCACATTCTCACTTTATGTAATGATTCCCTTTCATTCACATTTGCAATTTCAACTTCCTTCCCTGTTATATGCTAACATTACAATGTACTGGATTCTCTATTCTAGACTTTTAAATTGTTTTGGAAACTATAAATTAAGGTGTATAAATTAAGTTGTATAGATTTTTCTATTTCTTACTTTTTTCTTTCAGTGCTACAATATTCTTAAACTTTAGCCAGATTGCTTGTGTATGTATTCCACAGATTTGTTTCTTCTTTCTTCTGCTTAGTATATCTGAGTACTACATTCGCAACACATTTTACCTATCCAGTCCCCCAGAGATGAACAACTAGGTTATGTCCAACAATACCTGCTACTATTACAAACAATAAATTTTTTTGAGACTTGAGGCAATACAATTCAAAAGTATTCTGATTCACAGTAATGTGCTCTTGAGTGAATACTATCTCTTTCCTATATAATCTTGGTAAAGTCAGGTAACTTCCTGAAGCCCCAGTTTCCTCACCTGTAAAATCTGGGTTGGTATCCATTTCCTAGGTTTGTCGTGTAGATATTTCCCCCATTCCTCTAATCATATCTATTGAATATTGAAAATATGCCACTTTTGCAGATGGATCATTTTCTGCTAAAGGCAATTGAAATTCAACAGATGCAGAAAAAAGCCTTCTCAGAGCCTCCCTTATCTGACTTGACAGCACAAAACTTCTGAGAACTGAGGACTGACAAATCCCCTCTTCAGAAGATGGAAGAGTTAGCACCAAGATGAGTGCACACAAAGACACTTGCCCAAAATAACCCTTGTCTTCCAATTTCCCCATAATTGCTTCCCTGCAATTCACTGCTTCTGGAAGCCTAACCACCCCTTGGTCTAATCACCACTCCACAGTTTATAACTCTTTGTTAAAATGGTACATAAGCTTCGTAGTCTTCTTGTTTGAGTTTTCATTTCTCTGTGGGGCTCCTATGCATGTAAAACTAAATAAAAATTTGTATGCTTTTTATCCTAATCTGTTCTGTATCAGTTTAATTTACAGTCCTCAGACACTGAACCTAAGAGAATAGAAGAAAGGTTTTGGTTTTTTTTTTTAATTTGTTTTGCTTTTTTCTTCTCCCCTATAATACTTAAACCAAAAATGAATGTCAGATACTGGTAGGATACAGGATGAATCAGGTTTAGATTTCCTCCTTTCAGGAAAGGATCTATTGAATATAGGATAACTGGACTGAGTCTTGAAAGATGATGCAGAATTTAGTAGATAGAAAATGAGGACCTGGATAAAGTACCATTCCACATGGAGAGACCTGCTTAATTAAAGACACTGAGGTAAGAAACAGCAATAAATAAGCTAACAGTGTTTGGCATAACATAGAGGCTCAATAGATGTCCATTTCCTTCTTTTCTGCCTTCTTTGCTAGCAGTATATCCAAATCATGCCGTAAGTATTCTTTTTTACAAGCATCCAGTTGCTATAATTGGCAAGCGTGGCCTGCAGAACAGAAGGCCTGCCATCACCTGGGAGCACGTTAGGAACACAGCATCTGGGGCCACACTCCAGACCTCTGCACCAGAGCCTCATGGGCCATTAGATCATGTGATCCACACACTGAGGTTTGAGAAGCATTGCTAGGATAAGGGATGGAATAATTTCACTAACAGATGGAAGGGTGCTTCCAGAAAACACAGATATTTGTAGCGATCCCCCTAAAATGAGGTGGTAATACAGCATTTGGGTGGAGGCATTTTCAGGTAATCAGGGTATGATTGATTCAGAGCTGATACTTGCTGAAGCTTTACCTCCATGTGTCCTTTATCCTTAGCAATGTCTCCTTCTACTCAGTAGCCCATTTTCTCCCTATTGGTCCTGTTCTTAACCAGACTTCTTCAGACAAAGGCCTGTTGCAATTTGAGAGGCATGCACTTGATGTAAGTTACAAGAGGCTCAAATAACAAGCTCATGCCTCCCTTAAACAGGATTAGCCAGCTCCTGCCTTAAGCTAAGAACTGTTCAAAGGAAGTCCTTAGTAGGGACTGCCAGGCTTCTTTTCAACTTCTTCTAAACACTGCAGCATTTGGCACTCCCAGAGATAAAAACCAATTTTCGGGAAGTAAATTGCTAGAACTGACAGTCAGAGAGGGCAGGAGCTCATCCCCTTCCTTTAACAGAAACCAGCCATCCCTTCCCACAAAGCTAAGTGACTGTGGGGAATCAGCACACACACAGTCCTTAGTTTGCCAAATGCATGTGCCAGTTTTTCTCTCCCTTTACCATATTTCACGTTTTCTCCCACTCTCATTTATGTAATTTAAATAATGAGGTAAAAATTAAGTAGATAATGTCAGGGAGAAAGAACTTCCTTTTCCCTTGCCTATTTTAATTCTAAAATTGAAGGTCAGCAAGTTAAGCTGACAAAAGTGAAATTAACTGGACAAAACACAAAATTTATCCACAACAAGTCATCAGGAGCTCACAGAAAATGTGACTAGAAGAAGCAGTTTGGGGGCTATGTACTGTTTTAGAAGAAAGGGAGAGAAAAGGCACTTACAGAAAAATGAGCTAGGTGCGGTGGTGCACTCCTGTGATCCCAGGGACTCGGGAGGTTGAGGCAGGAGGGTAGAGAATTCAAAGCCAGTCTCAGCAACTTTGTAAGGTGCTAAGTAACTCAGTGAGACCCTGTCTTTAAATAAAATACAAACAAGGTCCGGGGATGTGGCCCAGTGGTTCAGCACCCCTGGGTTCAATCCCTGGTATGAAAAGAAAGGAGGAAAGGAAAGAAAAGAAAAGAAAAGAAAAGAAAGAAAGAAAGAAAGAAAGAAAGAAAGAAAGAAAGAAAGAAAGAAAGAAAGAAAGAAAGAAAGAAAGAAAGAGAAGGAGGGAGGGAGGGAGGGATGGAAAATAAAAATGAATGACATTGGGGAAAGGTAAGTTGCCCTGAGGATACCCCGAAGGGAGGTATTAAAGTTTGTGCCCATAGGAGAGCAAAGGGGAGGTATGAGAGCTTAGAGACAATGTTTATTTATTGAGCTGCTCATCCTGGTGCCCACTTCTTGCCTCTGATAATAGGAATCAGTCTCCCCAACTTCCAACCTCAACTCACACGGGGAAGCTCCCTGGAAGGAAGATTTGCAGCTGCTGGTTACTATTGGAAGGTTCTGCTTTTTCAAGCCGGGAAGGGCAAGATAAGGGCATGGCAACAGGCAAAGCCTCCTTCTGCACATGTGGACTCTCAAATGTCTTCAGCTTGAAATAATTTTTCTGACAATCAGAAAAATGAGGAGGCACATAAAGGACATGTGATGTCCCTCTCCAACACACACACACCACCGCGATTCCCACCAACCAGAAACAAGCGACGTTTTGGTATGATTTGTTTCCGCATCTTTCTTTTCGTTCTTTTGGCACATGGTTGAGATCATACGACATATGCAGTTGGCTTCTGGCTTTTTCAGCTTAACATTTTCAAGTTAGCATTTGAGTGAGCATTTTCAACTTAGCATTTCTTAAACTTTTGAAAATTTAATCTGAAAGTACGAAATTCTTCCAAACGTAAGTGGAAGCTCAGCAAATAATGTAACAACCACCCAAGGACCGATTGCCAATATTTAAGATGCATTAACAGTGTGTTATATTTACTTTGGATTACTCTGGAAAAAAAAATCACAAATACAGGTCACACTAACGGCCCCATCCCTGGCCACCCCGTGGCTTCCCCACTCCATCACGGTCGCTCCTATTCAGGTGTCACCGGGATCCTGAGACTAGTATGTTTCAATCCCAGGACTATTTTTAACTTTTGTCAATAAAATACATCATTTCTTGTGGGGGATTAAATTTTACATAAACAGTATCACGTATATATCCTTTTGCAACTTGTGTTTTATCAGTCAATATTAGGTCACCTTGTAAAGAACACTCTTTCTTCCAATTACTAACACAAGTAGAAAGCAGGCACCCTTGCTCTGTTGGAAGATGTGTTAGCATTGCCAAGATCCCACATCTAGGGCTGATGGCAGATGAAGTTAGGTGGTACATCCCATCATGTGTTTATTTGAATTCATCAATTGGCAGAGGACTCAGAAGCATTCTGAGAGAAAGGGCACCAAGCGTAAGAGCCTATTCCTAAGTTTCAAGTTGTATATGTAGGGAAGAAAAGGTAATAACAGTTCCATACTCTTTGCAAGATTCATGACTGGGATCCCCCAAAACAAAAGACAGATAAACAAGAGACAAGCATAGCACATTTACTTAAGGTAAGTTTTACCTGATGGGCCTTCAGAAAGGAAGGTCCAAAGGCTTAGGGAAAACTGTGCTTTCTTATTAGTAACACTGCCGTGTAATTGGAGAACAAAAGGGTTTGGCCTGTGATAATAAACTGGAGGCAACTCAGCAAGCCCCGTCTATTCGGATTATTCTTAGCCTCCAGATTTAGGGTAGGACCCTCAGGAATGAAGGTCTTTGACCTACTTCACTTTCAGGTGAAAGTAAATCAAAGAATTCTTTTTTTTTTAACCTGCTTTAGGGAAAGAAGTCAGGAGAGGACCAGAGTGACCTTCCTGCTTCAGAAATCCCAATGTTCTTCAGTTTAAAGTACTCAGTATGCCCAGCTGCCATTTTGGGGGGTATTGTGTTCAGAGCTCCAACATGTTTCAGACCATATTGGCTCCGGAAGAAAAAGGCAACAGAGAATTCTGAAGAGACTCACTATAAGAGTGACGTGGGGAGGAGATCCAAGATGGCGGACTAGAGGGAGGCTGCGTTCCTTGTTGCTCCGTAACACTGGATTCAAACAGAGGATATCTGTTTCTCGGTGAGGCAGTTTTTGCTGCTTATCGATCCCCTGGTGTTTACCCCATTTGTCTGCTGTGATGACCTGCAGTCTGCCAGCATATCAACGCCTTTTTTGAGAGCAGATTGCTCACTGTCAGGCGTCTATCATCCACCATTTGCCTGCCTCGCCTGTCCATCGCCTACCTTACCCCTATCCATCACCCAACGCTCGAGGTTCACCTCCCGATCGTCTGACAGCTGCCAGCAGACTGACCACAGACTGCCAGTGGAGCACCAGCTGCCTGCTGTTGCCTGGAAGTTCACTGTCACAGTACCTGCAGGTTTGATTACACGTGGCTACTGCCATTTTGAGACAACAGCCAGGCCCCATAGGACCCCTGGCCGGACTGACTGAGCCCCATCTCCAGGATCCCTCAGCCCGACCGACCACTCCCTGCCTCTGGGGCCCTCACATCAACTGACTGCTTCCTGCTGCCAGGACCCCCAGACCAACTGACTGAGCCCTATCACTGGGAACCCAGACTGACCGATTGCACCTGGCCTCCAGGATCCCACGACTACACCAAATACACTGGACCCCCAGGACCCCTGCCGGACCAACTGCATCCTGTCTCCAGGATCTCCAGCTGACCACGTCCACCCCTGAGCAGCAACTCCCCATTTGCCAACACATTTCGAAGCCAGAGCGGCCATCTTGGATAATCTTGGAAGCCATAGCTCCGGCCTCAGGGCAAATCCCATCCTGAGACGCCTGCTGGAGGCTTGAAGCTCATTGTCAGATACCTCTCATGCATCAGGCTACTGAACACTGGGAGGTTTCATTAATATATGACTGTTATACAGTAGATTTTCTTTTTTCTCCCTTTTAAAAAAAATTTAAGTATTTATTTCTATACTTTCTTGCTTTCTTTTCCTTTTGTTTACCTGTTCCCTCAGAGTCTCTTTCTCCCTTTTTTGCATGCTAACATCCGATTTCTTTTGATTACACTCTCACCCTTTCTATTTTCTAGAACTTCTGTATATTCTATTCTTATCCCATTAACAGCCATATTCTACATCCCTCTGCATCCTCTTTGTCCTCCATTAGAAACTGCAGACCTTACTACAAACCTGTTTGTTTTACCGAAGATAACATTTGAACACATTTTGTTTATTATGACAATTTTGTTATTGTCCCCATAGGGGCTATTTGGTCTAGGATTGCCTAGTGTCTGATTTGGGCACTGCTAATATTGATCTCCCCTTAAAGAAAGGGTTTTGGAAACCTATAAGGCCACTATAAGCCTATAGGGGGAAATCTGCAATACCCCAGATCTGCAGCACTAGAGGGGAAGATACATGAACAACATGAAAAAACAAGGGAAGAAAATGATCCAGACAAATCTAGATTCTATAGTAATAGAATCCAATGACTGTATGTTAGAAGAAATGTCAGAAAAGGACTTCAGATTATACTTGATTAAGATGATTTGCGAAGCAAAGGATGAGATAAGAGAGCAAATGCAGGCAATGAATGATAATACCAATAAGCTGAAAGAGCACCTGCAGGAAGCAAAAGATCATTTCAAAAAAGAGATAGAGATTCTCAAAAAAAAAAAAAAAAAAAAAAAAAAACAAACGGAAATCCTTGAAATGAAGGAGACAATAAACCAAATAAAAAACTCAATGAAAAGCATCACCAATAGACTAGACCACTTGGAAGACAGAACCTCAGACAATGAAGACAAAATATTTAATCTTGAATATAAAGTCGCCCAAACAGAGAAGATGGTAAGAAATCATGAACAGAATCTCCAAGAACTATGGGACATCATGAAAAGACCAAATTTAAGAAATATTGGGATTGAGGAAGGCACAGAGATACAAACCAAAGGAATGAACAACCTATTCAGTGAAATAATATCAGAAAATTTCCCAAATCTGAAGAATGAAATGGAAAATCAAATATAAGAAGCTTATAGAACACCAAATGCACAGAATCACAACAGATCCACACCAAGGCACATTATAATGAAAATGCCTAACATTCAAAATAGAGATAGGATTTTGAAGGCCACGAGAGAAAAGCATCAGATTACATATAGAGGGAGACCAATACGGATAGCAGCCGACTTCTCAACCCAGACTCTAAAAGCTAGAAGGGCCTGGACCAACATATTTCAAGCTCTGAAAGAACATGGTTGCCAACCTAGAATCCTCTACCCAGCAAAACTAACCTTCAGATTTGAGATGAAATAAAATCCTTCCATGATAAACAAAAGTTAAAAGAATTTACAAATAGAAAGCCTGCACTACAGAATGTTCTCAACAAAATATTCCATGAGGAGGAAATGAAAAACAACAATGTAGGTCAGCAAAGGGAGAAACTACCTTAGAGAAAAACCACTCAAAGGAGAAACCAAGCTGACTTAAAAACCAAAAGTAAGCCAAATGACTGGGAATACAAATCATTTCTCAATAATAACCCTGAACGTTAATGGCCTAAACTCATCAATCAAAAGACATAGACTGGCAGAATGGATTAAAAACAAAGACCCAACAATATGCTGCCTGCAAGAGACTCATCTCATAGAAAAAGACAACCGCAGACTAAAGGTGAAAGGATGGGAAAAAACCTACCACACACATGGACTCAGTAAAAAAGCGGGGTTTCCATCCTTATATCAGATAAAGTGGACTTCAAGCCAAAGTTAGACAGAAGGGAAAAAGAAGGACATTTCATACTGCTTAAGGGAACCATAAATCAGGAAGACATAACGATAGTAAATATTTATGTCCCAAACAATGGTGCATCCCTGTACATCAAACAAATCCTTGTCAATTTCAAGAATCACATAGACCACAACACAGTAATTCTGGGTGACTTTAATGCACCGCTGTCACCACTAGATAGATCTTCCAAACAAAATCCAACCAAAGAAACCATAGAACTCAATAACACAATCAATAACCAAGACTTAATAGACATATATAGAACATTCCATCCATCAACGAGCAGATACACTTTCTTCTCAGCAGCACATGGAACCTTCTTGAAAATAGACCATGTGTTATGCCACAAAGCAGCCTTTAGGAAATGCAAAAAAATAGAGATACTGCCTTGTGTTCTATCAGATCATAATGGACTGAGAGTAGAAATCAATGACAAAATTAAAAAAGGAAATTACTCCAAGACTTGGAGACTACATAATATGCTATTGAATGAAACATGAATAACAAAAAACATCAGGGAGGAGATTAAAAAATTCTTAGAGGTCAATGAGAATGACGATACAACATATCAAAATCTCTGAGACACTATGAAAGCAGTACTAAGAGGAAAATTCATTACATGGAGTGCATTCCAGAAAAGAATGAAAAGTCAACAATTAAATGACCTAACATTACAGCTCAAAGCCCTAGAAAAAGAAGTAAAACAGCAAAAGTAGTAGAAGACAGGAAATAATTAAAATCAGAGCTGAAATCAATGAAATTGAAACAAAAGAAACTATTCAAAAAATTGACATAACAAAAAGTTGGTTCTTTGAGAAAGTAAACAAAATAGATAAACCCTTAGCCACACTAACAAAGAGAAGGAGAGAGAAGACTCAAATTACTAAAATACATGATGCAAAAGGAAATATCACGACAGACACCACTGAGATACAGAACATAATGAGAAGCTACTTTGAAAATCTGTATTCCAACAAAATAGAAAGTACCGAAGACATTGACAAATTTCTAGAGACATATGCTCTGCCCAAACTAAACCAGGAGGACATACACGATTTAAACAGATCAATATCAAACAATGAAATAGAAGAAGCCATTAAAAATCAACCATCCAAGAAAAGCCCAGGACCAGATGGATTCTCAGCCGAGTTCTACAAGACCTTCAAAGAACTCATTCCAATACTTTTCAAAGTATTCCAGGAAATAGAAAAGGAGGGTACCCTACCGAACTCATTTATGAACCTAATATCACCCTCATACCCAAACCAGGAAAAGACACATCAAGGAAAGAAAATTTTAGACCAATATCCTTGATGAATATAGATGCAAAGATCCTTAACAAAATATTGGCAAACCGTATCCAAAAACATATTAAGAAAATTGTGCACCACAATCAAGTGGGGTTCATCCCTGGAATGCAAGGATGGTTCAACATTCGTAAATCAATAAACGTAATCCATCATATCAATAGACTTAAAGGATAAGAATCATACGGTTATTTCGATTGATGCAGAAAGAGCATTTGACAAAATACAACACCCCTTCATGCTCAAAACACTAGAAAAAATAGGGATGGGAGGAACATACCTGAACATTGTAAAGGCTATTTATGCTAAGCCCATGGCCAACATCATTCTTAATGGAGAAAAACTGAAACCATTCCCTTTAAAAACAGGAACAAGACAGGGATGTCCTCTTTCACCACTTCTATTCAACATTGTCCTCGAAACTCTAGCCAGAGCAATTAGGCAGACTAAAGAAATTAAAGGGATACGAATAGGAAAAGAGGAACTTAAGCTATCACTATTTGCAGATGACATGATTCTATATTTAGAGGATCCAGAAACCTCCTCCAGAAAACTTCTAGACCTCATCAATGAATTCAGCAAAATAGCAGGCTATAAAATCAACACGCATAAATCTACAGCATTTTTGTATGCAAGTGATGAAACACCTGAAAGGGAAATGAGGAAAACAACTCCATTTGCAATAGCCTCAAAAAAAATAAAATACTTGGATATCAATCTAACCAAAGAGGTAAAAGATCTCTACAATGAAAACTAGAAAACACTGAAGAAAGAAATTAAGGAAGACCTTAGAAGATGGAAAGATCTCCCATGTTCTTAGATAGACAGAATTAATATTGTCAAAATGGTCATACTACCAAAAGTGCTATACAGATTTCAATGCAATTCCAATTAAAATCCCAATGATGTACATCACAGAAATAGAGCAAGCAATCATGAAATTCATCTGGAAGAATAAAAACCCCAGAATAGCTAAAGCAATCCTTAGCAGGAAGAATGAAACAGGGGGTATCGCAATACCAGAACTTCAACTATACTACAAAGCAATAGTAACAAAAACAGCATGGTATTGGCACCAAAATAGACAGGTAGATCAATGGTACAGAATAGAGGACGTGGACACAAACCCAAATAAATACAATTTTCTCATACTAGACAAAGGTGCCAAAAATATGCAATGGAGAAAAGATAGCCTCTTCAACAAATGGTGCTGGGAAAACTGGAAATCCATATGCAACAGAATGAAACTAAACCCCTATCTCTCACCCTGCACAAAACTCAACTCACAATGGATCAAGGTCCTTGAAATCAGACCAGAGACCCTGCATCTTATAGAAGAAAAAGTAGGTCCAGATCTTCAACATGTTGGCTTAGGACCAGACTTCCTCAACAGGACTCCCATAGCACAAGAAATAAAAGCAAGAATCAATAACTGGATAGATTCAAACTAAAAAGCTTTCTCTCAGCAAAGGAAAATATCAGCAATGCATAGAAAGAGCCTACAGAGTGGAAGAAAATCTTTGCCACTCATACTTCAGATAGAGCACTAATTTCCAGAATATATAAAGAACTCAAAAAACTCTACACCAAGAATACAAATAACCCAATCAACAAATGGTCTAAGGAAATGAACAGACACTTCACAGAAGAAGATGTACAAGCAATCAACAAACATATGGAAAAATATTCAACATCTTTAGTAATAAGAGAAATGCAAATCAAAACTACACTAAGATTCCATCTCACCCCAATTAGAATGGCGATTATCAAGAATACAAGCAACAATAAGTGTTGGCAAGGATGTGGGGAAAAAGGTACACTCATACATTGCTGGTGGGACTGCAAATTAGTGCAGCCACTCTGGAAAGCAGTGTGGAGATTCCTTAGAAAACTTGGAATGGACCTACCATTTGACCCAGCTATCCCACTCCTTGGCCTATACCCAAAGGACTTAAAATCAGCATACTACAGAGATACAGCCACATCAAGGTTCATAGTGGCTCAATTCACAATAGCCAGACTATGGAACCAACCTAGATGCCCTTCAATTGATAAATGGATAAAGAAACTGTGGTATATATATACAATGGAATATTACTCAGCTATAAAGAATAATAAAATTATGGCATTTGCAGGCAAATGGATGAAATTGGAGAATATCATGTTAAGTGAGATAAGCCAATCTCAAAAATCCAAAAGAGGAATGATCTCACTGATAAGCAGATGATGACACTTAATGGGGGTGGGAGTGGGACAAGAATGGAGGAAGGAGGGACTGTATAGAGGGAAAAGAGAGGTGGGAGGGGTGGGGGGGAAGGAAAAAAATAACGGAATGAATCAAACATATTATTTACATCATATGTAAATATATGAATATGCAAATGGTGTGCTGTTACTCCATGTACAAACAGAAACAACATGTATCCCATTTGTTTACAATAAAAATAAATTAAAAAAAAATAACAAACAGGTCTCGAGAAACCCGCAAAAAAAAAAAAAAAAGGGAACAAAACTCCAAATAGCAGCTGTCTCTGCAGAGGGAGATGGACAGGGATGGAGGACTTCATTCTTAATTCATTTTTTTTGTGCCTTTTGAACTTGAAACTGTGTGACTTTATTGACTGTTCAAAAATAAATTTAAACTATAAATAAAAATAAAGTCATCTGAAAAAAAAAAAAAAGTGACATGGCTTCTGGGTGTAGTGGCACATGCCTATAGTCCCAGCAACTCAGGAGGCTGAGGCAGAAGGATAGCAAGTTCCAGGCCAGCCTTAGCAATTTAGTGAGACCCTAAGAGACTTAGCAAGACTCTGTCTCATAATAAAAAATGAAAAGTGCTGGGGATGTAGCCCAGTAAATCACCCTTGGGTTCAATCTCCAGTATCAAAACAAACAAACAAACAAACAAAAAAGTAGAGTGATAAAGCTAAATTGAGACTCAGACTCCAAAGCAAGGCCTACTTTTTGGTATAGACTAGAGAATAGCTGGTTATGGACACTCCAGATGAGGACCGAGGGCCCACACTTCATCTAATCTAAAAAGCCTGGCTTATGGGGAAGGTCTGTATGTAGATGAGTGGTAAGAACTAGTCCTGTGAGCACATATCTCTATGGTAACTCTGTAAGGCAGTAACTGATATAAAGGTCTGGTCTCCTATGGTCAGATACGAAAGCATCACACAGCAACAGATGGCATTTCAAAGAGCAGCCAAGAACAGGGCTAGAGGCAGATGTACTAGACTTTCTGCTCTTCCTTTCCAAGGTGGTAGGGCTGAATGTTGGCATCCTTGAACATACCTTGGGAATGAGATCAATGGAAGTGAACTGTGGTCTTTTCAGTGACAGGATCGTAAATCAGATCTATACCAATAGATTTGAACATTTCTTAAAAATGGTATGAATCTACATCTTGTACAACCATTGAAATGAAATGATGCACCCCATTTGTGTACAATGAATCAAAATGCAGTCTGTAAAAATAAATAATAAAAAAATGATGCATTCATAAATTTTCCAAAATTCACGTGCAAAAATGATCATCGCAGTCCTATTCCAGTCACCCGCAAATGGAAACTACCCCATGTCCTTCAGTCATGGAATGGATAAATCAAAATTTACATGGTGAAATTCTCTAAACCAGTGGGAACAAGCCCTCTACACCATCTACACCCACACACAATAATGTGGATAAATCTCAAAATACAATGCTAGCAAAAGAAATCATATAGAGAGAGACACACGGTATAAGATTCCATGTAAATATTCAAAACAGGCAAAACTAAGTCATGCTGTTTGCAGCTAAACAGTGGTTACTGTTGTCATGGAGTAATGAGTAGATAGGGAACAGGTAAGACTCCTGGGGTTAATGGCTTGGTTCTTCCTCAGGAGCTGATTAAAAGGGTCCACTTAGTTTTTGAAAATCCATCAGGATTACCCTTAACAATCTGTCCAATTTTCTATGTGATATCTCAAGAAAATTTTTGAAAAAGTGATTTTATTTTTTATTTCCAGCTGGTGAAGTAAAATCTACACATGAATTATTATTAAAGCCTTAAGTCAGTCAATCACAGCCCACAGCCTCTGGTTGAAGATTCAAGACCCACCCTCATTTTTCTACCTGATGTGGCTCATTCCCATATGTTAAGCATCTTATCAGTGTTCTCTCAGGGAAATCATGTGACTTTACTCCTTTGTCACACTCTGGTCTTCAGCACACTCTGAGGTTTATGAGAAAATATTAGAAATCTGTTATCAGAAATGAGCAAGTATCTATGGAAAGGAAGGTGTTCTCAATCCCAGAGACACAGCTGGGGGCAAATTGATAGATCTGACAGCAGATGGTGCCCACCTTGTAAACCTCTCACAAAGGAGATGAGGCCCAGATTTTGGTATCGCCACATCTGTATTTAGTAGCCGGAGTCTGCCTCGCGCAGGTCTCAGTAAGCATTTCACAAAACCTCTTGTTACTGCTCACCCAACAGAAGCATCAGACCCAGAATTCCCCTTTCAGCATTAAGGCCTTGCTTTCCATTGGACACTGAATGCTTCCATTGCACGCCTTCATTTTTCTTCTCTGTGTTATGTTTACCCTGATTCTTGCTTCTAATGTTGCTCGTTAGAGTTTTAGACATGCTCTTTGGATTGCATAATTCTGTTCCAAGCACCTGCCTCCGACCTGCCAACAGTTCCACATTCTCCCATGAAATTCCTGTTGGCTAAACATCTTTCTTGTCATTCACTCTCTAAAAGATTTCAACCCCAGTTGAAAGGATTCCTATGACTACATGGGGAAATATCTCATTCTCCAGTGCAACATGAGTCCAATTGCAATGCCCAGTGCCTTCTTCAGGTGGTCGGCAGACTTTGAAACTTGATAAATGTAAAATGTACTGAGATACAGAGATAATTACACATTACTAAAAAAATTAAACCCTAGTAGTACACTTTGTTCTTCATGTGGCATCCAAATTATTATACTCGCATAGAGTGCTGAACACACAGTGGGTGCTCAGTATAAGATGTAGAAGCAAATAGAAAGAAAAATTGGAAGGGGAATATGAGACCAAGTACTAATTATAATCTAGAAGGCTTTTCACATTTTCAAAAATCAACTTATTTGGCACGATACTCTGAAATAATTATTGTATGTTTAAAAAAAAAAGTCCCTGGGGCTGGGGTTGTAGCTCAGTGGTACAGTGCTTGCCTAGCATGTGCAAGGCACTGGGTTTGATCTTCAGTACCACATAAAAATAAATAATAAAATAAAGATATTGTGTCCATCTCCTATATGTATGAATTAAATCCCTGAATTCCATATCCTCTTCTTGCATATCTGCACACAAGGACACTAAAGGTGCTAGGAAGTCCTGCATGAGAGAAACATGTTTGATTTGGGTTTTTTCAGAGTTTTTTTAATGGAATCCTTTTAGTATTGTCTATTCACTTCCAACAAGACCAGTGTTCTTCAAAGCATACTTCAGTAAGTATAGCTTTAACTCAACCAGATGTAATTCAGAGATCACCACTATGAATGGGTACTATACAAAGCACTTCTGAAACCATAGTTATCAACTACATGAATGCCTCTGAGACTGTACAAAGGTCAAGTATTCAAATACCTGTTCATAATGGGTGGGGGTTATTGCTCAGTGATAAGAGTGCTTGTCTAGCATGCACAAGGTCCTGGGTTTGATCCCTAGCATCACAAAAGTAAATAAATAAGTAAATAGATTTTAAAAGCATATTTCCTCATATAAAGTCAAGAGCACATGATTCTATTATTTTACACATATTGTACATTCAAAACAAGCTCTGGATCTTTAGTGAGAGGATGCTGTTGAGCTCCGGTGGCCCACAGCTAAAGTATCGCTAGGCAGGATGACTGAGGTCATTGTGTGTGCAATAGTTCACTCTGGTGGTCATTATAAATGAACCACATGATTGAGAGACACATTTATTTGTGTGTCATCTGGTCTTGGCATTCAGTTCCGTTCCATGTCATTAATTTAACACAGTAAAACAAAGCATCGATTACCCTCTTCAAATTCAATTGGAGCCTGCCATGTTTAATGAGAGGGAAGCAAGAGATTATTGAAACTAGAGTTTGCAGATGTCAGTCAGAAAATGACAAAAGCAATCTGAGCCTATCCTACAGAAAAAGAATGGTGAGTTGGCCTGATTGTGGCATCTCTTGTACCAATAAAAGAAGGCAGGAGAGTAACCCGATTTTTTTCCCTTTCTTTTTTTTTTTTTTTTTTTTTTTTTTGTCACCAGATGGATACTCTGCCAGTTACTTCAGTGTAGGGATACACTGACACCTAGTGGACAACTAGATGGTTGACAGTTTGGCCACGCAACAGTATTGAAATAAAGCTACCTGAAAATGGTATTTGAAAAAGCTCAATTAAAATAAAATTAAAAGTATAAATATAGATTTTATTTTTTTTCTTATGGTCAAAAACAGTTCTCTAAATTGATATCTGTCAATGTTATATTTTAAGGACTTTTCTCATTAAAAATATCATTCTACTCTTATGAAATGATAGTCCATAAGATGTCTACCAAAATTAACAACTTCATATGTAGAGAAGGGCAAATAACACCCAAAGATGGTATGGGACACTTCCTGTTTTATATGTTTTTGGAAAAGAGATCATTTACATAAGTATCAAACACATATCATTTAGGCATTTGAGAGTTTTGGGAAATTTGGTCCAAAATTGCAAAATGCTGCAAACAATTGTCCTACATGTTGCTCTGATATGTATTTTCAAGTCAAAAAACGGTTTGTGTTTCCAGTTTCTCATGTTCCTCTGATCAAGAGTTAGTGATAGAGGTCTTATCTGATTTATTGAATGATATCTGGTAGAAAGAACATACTGTTAGGACAACATCTATCTCTTCAACTCAAATTGAGAATGAATTGAGAAATAGACTAAAAGAGTAAATAAAATAAAGATTTAAAAATGCAAGTTTTAAGATTGGTAAATAGACTGGAGAATGCTTTTCAACCTGTGACCAACATAGATCTTTCTAATACTATCTCTTCTTTCTGAAATAAATTTATGCTGAAGTAATAAGAGTGCTTCTATCCTGTGCTTGTGTAGTTCTTACATTTTTTCCAGAATCGGATAGATAACTCACAATTTCCTATTTTTATCTTTTCCTCATACATGGCATTAAAATTTTATCCCAAATTTGGAAATAAGGTAAAGGGAAAGTGGGATATCTCTTCAATGCCTACTAGAATTTTGTTTAATATACCTATACAAGGGATTGTGTCATTTTCTAGAAGTAGGTACCCATGTTTGACTTAGTCCTTATTGTTTGAATAAAGCCTGTTTGATTTGCAGAGTCCTCCACTGATAAACTGAATACACAAATTAATATTTGTCAGATCAAATGTAAAAATAGAACTCTAACCCACAACCTGTATGAATCAGCTCAGGAAACCAACCTGTAATCTGCAGTAACCAGCCCTGGAAACCTGCCTGTTTGATTTCTAGCCAGCCTGACCTCTAGGAAGTCAAACCACTCTCTCTAATAAAAATCCAAGAAGTCAAATAACAGCCCAGGTAACATTTGACCCCAAATTGCCAGAACCCAATCAATAACTGACAGCTTCCCAAATGCTTATCCCTCCTTCTAACTTAGAACCAAACAGAGAAAGCCAAATACAGAGCCTCACCAATCACACGGAATGCCTCACTGCTATTTAGCCCACCTACTGCATCTCGGTGCTGGCCACCTCCACCCAAAGAGTTCTCTGTGTCACTCACACTTTCATACTCTTCTGCCTGTCTTTGAGTGTTTTCCAAAATGCAAGAGATAGTAACTGACTCCCTTGCAATCTCTCTGAACAATAGTCTTTGCCACTTCTCATTTGGTTGGTTTTTATTTATTTCCACAGTTCTGTTCAAAGCTAATGTCTATTGCCCTAGAAGATTAACTGGTTTTGTATATAGCCCAGCAATCTTTATTTTAACATTCTTTTTGCTAATGTCTACAAATAATCAGTTTTATTTTGTTTCTTCATTGATGAGTTGGCTAAATTGTTGACATGTATTCATTCTGTAACTCCATGAAATTTGTTTTTACCTTTTTGAAAATTACATATTGACAAGAGAAAAGAAAACAATACCTATAAACATCTAAGGAGAAACCCAAATTCATATTTTAGTAAAAGTTATTTTAGCAGAGGAGGTAGAACCTTTATTGGATATATAGGGTATTATCAATATATCTTAATAACATAAAATATCTTAGTAATTTGTTGACGGATGATCAAGTTCCTCAGATGATGGACTAATGGAGTTACATAGCTCTGAGAATTCCAACCTGAAACTTGCATTAGTCAGTATTTAGCTGTATAACAAAGTCCTGCTTTCAACACTTCTCTTTCTCACGTGCAAGGGAGCTGGGTGTCTCTGCTGTAGATAGATGTGAGTAGGGCTCAGGCATGTTCTGCTGCTGGACCTTCAGCTATCTGGGTCAAATTCTTCTCATGGTGATAACTAAAGAGCTAGAAAGCATGCTCTGCCATGCCAGCAGCCTCAGCTCAGGCCATGTGTATCAGCATGCCACTGGTCCAAGCAAGTCACTGGTGCTGAGCTCCAAGTCAGAGAAGAGATATATACACATCCTACAGCAGAAAACGATGCTAGTCACGTATCGAAGAGTGGGTGTGCTCACCTCCAGCAGAGAAGGAGTAATCAAATCATCGACAGCAAAAACAAAACTATGAAGGAAAAAAAGCACTACCAACCACATTTCAGAAGTGCTGGCTTCCAGAAACAGAGCAGACTCGGAGGAGGCAAGAGGGAAAGGACTCCTTTCCCAAAGCAAGAGGCCCTAAATGAGGGAATCACGGATCTCAAAGATCTTCAGTGCTATTTGGCAGGATGAAAATTACAAGTTCAGAAGCATTTCATCAGTAATATGAAAGAATCTTTAAACTTTATGGAAGCCTCCATAGAGTGAACTTCAGGATGTGTGAGAATAATTCAACTTGTGGTTGTTCTTTAGTATCTAAGGTGATTGAGGTAGAAGCAAATAATGTCCTACAAGCCAGACCTGAGGCCATGGGATAAGGGGACAAGTATGTTCTGACCACACTAAATAAAATTTCTGAAAGTCTTATTTTGCAACCAAGTTTTGAAACAATATTTGGCTTCCTTTTCTCTTTTATAAAACTAAGGCTAAAGTCTAACCTCATTGCTTTGCCTATATATACTCCATAGGTGTCAAGAATCATTGCCCATTAAAATACCAAGAGCTCATTGATTGTGAAAGATGACTCATTAGACTTACATTTTTATGAATCAAGTTTTGATAAAAGTTTGAAAATATTCTGTTAAAAAAATTAAGGGAGGCCATTGTTTTGGACTGAGCTTCTGTAGTAGGTCCCAGAAGACCAGACCACACCAAAATAGAATCATCCTTGCTAAGTGCCACATAATCAAATTAAAACTCTAAGGATGCAGGTACAGCCCCAAACAGTTCAGTTTTTCCTGAAAACAGGAGATTCACAACAACCAATCAGAAAAAGCTCAGTTTATCTGAATTAGTATGATAAGGAAGTCCCTCTTGCTTCAGCCCTTACAAGGAAAGTAACCTAAAATCAGATTTTAAAATTAATATTGTTTCTTTGTTACCAACTTACAAAAAACAACTGTTCCGTCATGCCCATGGGAACACTGCTTCTATTTCATGGAATGAACCATTGCCCAATTACAGAACACACAAAAAAACCAATTATATCTTTAAACCTAATTTGATGTGATTTTGGCTTTTCATAGCTCTTACATAACAGATAAGATCCATTTTTAATTATCAAATAAGCTATGATCCCCACTTCTTTCCAGGCAGCCTATCCAAATGTCATTGTCCAATTGTACAGGAAAATACCGAGAAACTTTAGAAGCATAACAGTAAAAATATTTGAGTTTGCAGTTTAAGTTGTTTCACTAAATATTATATTTGTGAGATTTTTCCATTGTTTCATACAACTTTAGTTCACTCATTTTCAGTGGAATATTGCATTCATTGTCTGGATATTCCATTTCTAAAATCTACACTTGTTATTAATAGTTATTTTTGGTTAATGCTTCAATTTGCCACCCCAACATATTCTTTGTTCTTGCCTTGTGGTTTATTCTTACATGTATTTCGGTGTCACTAATAACTTTCTCCCTACCAGACATATGTCATGGTTGGATATTAGCCCTAAAATGTTACTATGGAGAGAAATGAACTTGCTACTATGATCTGTTGCCTCTTCCATTAATTAATCTCCCATTAATGATAGAGGAAAAGACTGCTCTAGTAATAGAAATATCCAAGATGCTCTAGTCTGGGTCAGGCTTTGTGGCTCTTGACTAGCTTGCTCATGTATCTGCAGTCAGTTGATGGGAGGCTAACTGACAGAGGTGCCTCACATTTCCAAAGGTAGCGGCTACTGCCTGGATCATTGAGTGACTGGGCCACATGCCTCTCATCCTCCAACAGGTTCCAAAGGCAGAGCACAAAGAAAGAATTTCCCAAGACCTTTAGAGTATGAATATAAGCTCCAAATAGGCACCTCACTTTCTTCATGTTCTATTATCCAGAGCAAAACACACAGCCAGCCCATCTTCAAGGGCTGTATTCTAGCTATTAATTTCTATGGAACAAATCATTTTAAGACAGTAGTTTAAAACAATAATCATTGTTTTCTGCTCACAAATCTGCCATTTGGTCAGGGTTTGATGCAGCCAATTCATTTCTGCTCTACTAGATGTCAGTTGAGCAATACCTCTCCATGTAAGATACTACAGGGGAGAAGAGTAGCTTCCTTAGGTTATAATGTCTGGGTCCTAAGAGCAACTATCCAAAGAGACAGGAAATGCTAGCTGCTAGTTTCTTGAGGCCTAGCCCAAACACCATACAGCACCATGTCCACTATACAGTTGACTCCCATTGTCCAGGGGGAGATGTTCCAAGATCCCAGTGAATTTTTGAAACCATGGATGGAACCAAACCCTATACATACTATGTTTGTTCTATACATACATACTTCTGATAAAGTTTAAGTCATAAATTAGGCACAGTAAGAAATTAACAGCAATGACTAATAATAATATATGGGTAGGCAGGCTACTATATTTCTTTTAACAAGCAGTCAGCACCCAGACAAGGACAGAAACCATAGGCCCATTTCTCAGTGGAAGGAGTGTCAAAGAATTTGGGGCCTATACTTAAAATGGCCTTAGACAATCCCTAGTCTCCACTCTTTGTGGGAGGTTGATAATGTCACCTTGTGAACAGTGTGGATACTGGGAGGGATAAAGGGCTTCAGTTATCCTCACAACCACTCAATCATAATGTGAGCAGGAAGGGGGAGAGGTTTCTGATTCAATATTTCTCCTGCTCCTTTTTAACTAAGCTATTATATATTAGTCCCAGCCTTATGTTAGCTATAGCTTATAAAAAGGTAAATTTAGCAATACTTCTCTTAATATTTAAATGGCTTAGAGGATTTTACATAGAAAGCCTTTATAAATTCCTCCATTTTGTTTTGAAATAAGTGTTAGCACTTTAGTTCCCCTTGAAAGATGTGAAATCATGTTTTATTGATGGGATAACTATTATGAAACAACAGTGCACATAATCATCTTATTCCACTTGAAGGGATGAACACAGCCATTTTTCACACAAAAAAAGACAGTGAAGTACTCAATTAGGATGGTGTATGCTATGTAAAATCTCACTCATATGAACTGCAGAGTCATTGGTTAGACATGGGGTGGAAACTCCATAAGCTGTGACCACCTTGAATTTGATTGACTCTATCCTCTGGGTCTTTTGGATCACATTTAAACTGTCCTAGAGGCTAACCAAAATAATTGCCCATCAACTTTCCCCAGGGTCATTCACACCTGTTCAAACATAGCTCCATGGGATGCCAGTTCCCCTTCAGGGAGGAAATTCTAAGCCACATGCATCAATCACATTCTCAAGTCCCTGTATTCCTATTTCCTTTTTCTAAGCAGCAATCTAATCTCAGCAAATCAGGAAAAAAAAATCACTAAACATAAGACCAAGGAATGAAAAATTCTATAATAAATATCTGTTCATCAAAAGCACTAAAAGTACATAAAGATGAACATGAAAACAGGAGAAAGTATTTTAGCATACATACTACAAAGGACTAATATCTAGGCTATAGAAACAATTTTTCAAATCAACTATAAAATTAAACTAAAAATTTTAGTAGGCAAAAGGCATGGTCTAATGTTCCACATAGAATTATAAATAACAAATAAACACAAGAAAAGATGTTCAACTTCATTACCAATGCAAGGAAAATGAATTAAAATCATAGTAAGATGTCATTTTAAATAGACTACATTGGCAAAAATTAAGAAATCTTATAACACTGTGTCCCAAAGGGTATGATTCAATGAAAAATTACACACTGCTGACAGATGGTTAATTGTTAAAGCAATTGTAGTGAGAAATTTGGCCCTCTCCTCTAAATTTGAAAATTCACATAACCTAAGATGTAGCTATTCCTTGCTTAGATACACCCTGGAAACACTCTTGCACATGTGTACCAGGAACTGTTACTAGTATTCATAATAGAATCACAGCAAATAAGGGAATAGCTAAAAATGCAAATGGGGGATGAATAAATAAATTATGGAAAATCTGCTCTGAATATTTTATAGAATTAAAAATTGAATGAACTATAAATATAAATAACTATAGCAATGAATCTTAGAAACATATTATTAAGGGAAAAAGACAAGAACTAGAAGACTACATACAGTAAGATACTTTTATATGCCCCTGAAAGCAAGCCACAATGTAGACAATGATACTATTTATATAAAGCTACAAACAAAAAAATATCATATTCATATGTAATGAAAGCATCTAAAAAAATAAGGAGACTGGGGATGTATGTATCTCAGTTGTAGAGTGCTTGCTTAACATCCCCCGCACCACACACACACACACAGTACTAAATAGGCAAGAATTATTATAAATAAAACTCAAGATAGCAGTTGCCTCTGGGAGGTGATGTTGCAGAATGGGGTGATATAGAAGTACACACAGTAATACTCAACAGTGTGGCTGATATTTCCAGTTCTTAAGTTGGGTTGTGGGTACAGCACAGATATTAAATTTGCTATTTTGCATTGTAACTTACATAATATGTTACACACTTATTATTTTGTGGTATCAAATATTAGATAGTGATTTTTTATTTAAAATGAGATGCAAGAATTGTCTGGAAGCTGCCTGTTGAAGCAGGAAGACCTCTGCAACAATGCCAGCTCTAGGACCATAACATCTCTCCTACAATCTACGACAGCAAAATGTTTGATTAATTCTGTGTTCTCTCTCCAGAGGAACACATCACAATGAGTTTAGAGAAGATGCTTAGCAAGCTAATTCGAAGCAACCATCACACCTGCTATCATCATTATTGTTCAGCATCACATTGCAGGTGCTGTAAGACTGAGAGAGAAGAAAATAAGTGGTCATTATTTAGAAACTGTATGATCAATTACATAGAAAACTCAAGAGAATGAACAAATTATTAAAGCAGCCAAATTAAAAGAATTTTATAATAAGCATTGGTATTCTTTCCACCTAGATTCTACCACTAATAGTTTTCTATATTTGCTTTATCATCTCTCTGTCTTCATCAATCAACCCATCTAGGTTGGGGATGCAATCCAAAGTAAATTGCAAACATCAGTGCACATCCACCATTTATATGTTAGTGTGCATATTATTAACTAGAGTGCAAAATTGATTTCCTTTTGAAATAAAATTACACACAAATATATTTTATACGTGTAATGAATGCACAAATCTTAAAAATTTATGAATCAGTCCTGACAAATGCAGATATATTTGTAAACCAAACCTTTATCAAGATACAGTACAGTACTCATTGTAGCCAACTCCTGCCTTCAATCACAACCAACCACTTTTCTGATATTTTCCACCAGAGAAAAAAAATGTGCCTATTCTAGAACTAAAATAACAAAACCATGCAACATATACTCCATTTTTCAAGGTTCTTTCACTAAACATAATGTTCTTAGAATCATCCAAACTATTAACTGTATGGGTAGTTCATTCTTCTTTTTTGCTGAATACTGTTCAACAATAGTCAATAGCATAACAAATGGATACAATACCATCTGATTATCCATTCTTGTATTGATGAGGACAACCAGGCTGTTTCCTGTTTGGAGCTATTATGATTAAAATTGAACATTTTTATATGTCTTTCTGTGAAGATATGTTTTCCCTCGCTTGCGTAAGTAAATAATCAAGAGTGAAATTGCTGTGTCATATGGTTGAGTCTTTAGTTGAGCACTTAGTTTTATAAGAAACTGTCAGATCTTTCCCATGGTGGTTGTGATTTTATACTTCCACCACCAGTCTGTGGTTGTTCCACATCCTCACCAATATTTTTTTATGGTCGGTTATTTTAATTTCATCAATTCTGATGTATGAGGCTTTAATTAACATTTCCCTGATGAATAATCATGCTGGATACTTTTCCATATACTTATTGACAATTCAGTATCTTTGTTGTGACATCCGTTCAAATTTTTAACTTTTTTAAAAGCTATTTGTCTTTAATTATTTATATAGTTATATATATTGGATACATATGTTAGCATATGTATAGTTGTATACATTCTTTATGTAGTTTAGATACTACTCCTTAGTCAGACACCTATCTTGTATTTCTTCCAGTCTGTAACTTGTGTATTAATGTTCTTATTTATATCTTTGATAAGCAAGTTTTCAATTTTTATTTTAGCTTTTAAATTGATGTTTATGATCTACTTCAAATGATTTTTGTACCCACCAGTGTTGTTTGAGGGAGCTTGACAAACTGAATCTTCCATTTTTATGAAAGAAATTTCATAAAAAACTGAGATGGTTTTTACAAATAAGTAAAAACATGGATGATTTATCTCACCAGAAAGTAAAGTATATTATAAAACCATAATATGATTATGTAAAAGCATGTTACTAATTCAAGAAGAGAAAAATAAATCAATGAAATATAAGAGCCCAGAATCAGAACCAAAGGTACATATATGGAATTTTGTACACATATGTGCATATGTGTGTATAATATATTTGTCAAAATAAATAAAAAGAAGATAATTAAATTACTTAATAAACCTAGTTTAAAAAAACTTATTCATTAGTTGAAGAAAACTAAGAGTGAAACTCACATCATAATGTGTAGAATTTCAAATATAGATTCTTAATTGAAAAGATAAAATCATACAGGTAAGAATAAAAGATGGAGGGAGTTTCAAGATGGTGGACTAGAGGGTGACTGCATTCCATTTTGCTCTAGGACTCAGGATTCAAGAAGAGGAGGTGTTGAGAGACTCGGGACCAACTCAGAGCTGCCAGGTGAGTCTCCCCCAGGTGGGCAAGGCTCCCTGGCCAGGGCGGTAGTTCCAGAACGAAACACAGGGAACTTGGTGGAGGAGAGTTGCCCAGCAAGACTCCTCCGCCAGAGCAGTGAACCCGTACAGCCAGGAACGTCACAGAGGAGGGCTGCCTAGCAAGAGACTTCCCTGCAGAGCGGGGCTCCCTAGCCCAAGTGGTAGTACCAGACTGCAGGGAATGTTGTGGAGCAGAGCTACCCAGCAAGACTTCCCCACCAGAAGAGTCTTCCCCACCAGGCAAGGCTTTCCCACCTGAGCGGTACAACCAGAGACCCAGCCAGTCAGAGACCAGCCGTGCCCCAGCCTGCAGTCTAGTGTCCCTTTGGCTGACCATCAGTCAACATGTGGAGGCACCTCTGTCCACTAGCAGGGAATATACCCCACCTAGAGGCTACCACCCCTAAAGGGGCAGCTTCCTTGTGGATCACTGCATTATCAAGTTCCTCCAAGACTTCAGGCTACTGAAGGCTACTGAGTTGGAAATGTCAATAGGGGGAAATCTGCAATATCTCGGAGTTTCACTACTAGAGGGGTAGATACCTGAGCAATATGAGAAAACAAGGGAAGAAAATGTTCCAAACAAACCTAGATGCTACATCAATAAAATCCAGATAGCATGGCAGAAGAAATGTCAGAAAGGGAGGCTGGAATATACATAATTAAAATGATCAGAAAAGCAAATGATGAGATGAAAGAGCAAATGCAGGCTTTGAATAATCGCACCACTCAACAGTTAAAAGAGCAAATGCGGGAAGCAAGAGATCATTTCAATAAAGAGTTAGAGATTCTGAAAAAAAAAAACAAACAGAAATCCTTGAAATGAAGGAAACAATAAACCAAATAAAAAACTCAATGAAAAGCATCACCAATAGACTAGACCACTTGGAAGACAGAACCTCAGACAATGAAGACAAAATATTTAATCTTGAAAACTAAGTTGACCAAATAGAGAAGATGGTAAGAAATTGAGAACAGAATCTCCAAGAATTATGTAATACCATGAAAAGGCCAAATTTAAGAATCATTGGGATTGAGGAAGGCACAGAGAAACAAACCAAAGGAATGAACAATCTATTCAATGAAATAATATCAGAAAATTTCCCAAATCCGAAGAATGAAATAGAAAATCAAGTACAAGAGGCTTATAGGACTCCAAATATACAAAATTACAACAGACCCACACCAAGGCACATTATAATGAAAATCAATTACATTCAGGGGGAAAACAATATGGATATCAGCAGATTTTTCAATCCAGACCCTAAAAGCTAGAAGGGCCTGGAACAACATGTTTCAAGCTGTGAAAGAAAACAGATGCCATCCAAGAATCTTATACCCAACAAAACTTACCTTCAGATTTGATGATGAAATAAAATCCTTCCGAGATAAACAAAAGCTAAAAGAATTTACAAATAGAAAGCTGGCACTATAGAACATTCTCAGCAAAATATTCCATGAGGAAGAGATGAAAAACAACGATGCAAATCAGCAAAGGGAGGAACTACCCTAAAGGAATAGCCAAATAAAGGAGAAACCATGTCATGTCAAAAAACAAAAATGAGTCAAATGACTGGGAATACAAATCATATCTCCATGATAACCCTAAACGTTAATGGCCTGAACTCATCAATCAAAAGACATGGACTGGCAGATTGGATTAAAAAGAAAGATCCAACAATATGCTTCCTGCAAAAGACTCATCTCATAGAAAGAGATAGCCACAGACTAAAGGTGAAAGGATGAGAAAAAACATATCAGGCACATGGACTCAGCAAAAAAGCCAGAGTATCCATCCTCATATCAGATAATGTGGACTTCAAGCCAAAGTTAATCAGAAGAGATAAAGAAGGACATTTCATACTGCTTAAGGAAAGCATAAATCAGCAAGACATAACAATCATAAATATCTATGCCCCAAACAGTGGCTCATCCATATACGTCAAACAAATCCTTCTCAATGCCAGGAATCAAGTAGACCACAACACAATAACACTAGTGACTTTAAAACACCTCTCTCACCACTGGACAGATCTTTCAAACAAAAATTGAACAAAGAAAACCATAGATCTCAATAACACAATAAAAAATTTAGCCTTAACGGACATATATAGAATATTCCATCCAACAAAGAGTGAATATACTTTCTTCTTAGCAGCACATGGATCCTTCTCTTAAATAGACCATATATTATGCCACAAAGTTACTGTTAGCAAATACAAGAAGATAGAGATACTACCTTTTGTTCTACCAGATCATAATGGATTGAAATTAGAAATTAATGACAGAATAAAAAACAGAAACTTCTCCAACACCTGGAGATTAAATAATACACTGTTGAATGATGAATGGATAACAGAAGACATAAGGGGGAAATAAAAAATTTCTTAGAGGTAAACAAAAACAAAGACACAACATATCAAAATCTCTGGGACATTATGAAAGCAGTACTTACAGGAAAATTTATCTCATGGAGTGCATTCAATGAAAGAAAAAAAAATCAACAAATAAAAGACCTAACACTACAGCTCAAAGCCCTAGAAAAAGAAGAACAGAACAACACCAAAAGTAGTAGAAGACAGGAAATACTTAAAATCAGAGTTGAAATCAATGAAATTGAAACAAAAGAAACAATTGAAAAAAATTGACAAAATAAAAAGTTGGTTCTTTGAAAAAATAAACGAAGTTGATAAACCCTTAGCCACACTAACAACAAGAAGGAGAGAGAAAACTCAAATTACTAAAATTCAGGATGAACAAGGAAATATCAGACATGACTGACATACAAAAACAAGTCAGACATGACTGACACACAAAACATAATTAGAAGCTATTTTGAAAATCTATACTCCAACAAAATAAAAAATCTCAAAAACATCAACAGGTTCCTAGAGACATATAATTCACCCAAACTGAATCAGGAGGACATACACAATTTAAATAGATCAATTTCAAGTAATGAAATAGAAGTCATCAAAAGCCTACCAAAAAAGAAAAGTCTGGGAATGGATGAATTCTCAGCCGAGTTCTATAACAGCTTTAAAGAAGAGCTCATTCCAATACTCCTCAAAGTATTTTATGAAATAGAAGAGGAGGGAACCCTCCCAAACTTATTCTATGAAGACGATATCACCCTGATACCTAAACCAGACAGAGACACATCGAGGAAAGAAAATTTCAGACCAACATCCTTGATGAACATCGACGCAAAAATTCTCAACAAAATTTTAGCAAATCGCATACAAAAACATATTTAAAAAGATAGTGTACTATGATCAAGTGGGTTTTATCCCAGGGATACAAGGGTGGTTCAACATCAGGAAATCAATAAACGTAATTCACCATATTAATAGACTTAAAGTCAAGAATCACATGATTATTTCAAGAGATGCAGAAAAAGCATTTGATAAAATATAGCACCCCTTCATGCTGAAAACACTATAAAAAATAGGGATAGTGGGAACATTCCTTAACATTGTAAAGGCCATCTACGCTAAGCCCATGGCCAATATCATTCTAAATGGTGAAAAACTGAAAGCATTCCCCCTAAAAATTGGAACAAGGAAGGGATGCCCTCTTTCGCCACTTCTATTCAACATTGTCCTTGAAACTCTAGCCATAGCAATTAGACAGACCAAAGAAATTAAAGGGATACAAATAGGAAAAGAAGAACTCAAACTATCCCTATTTGTTGATGACATGATTATATATTTAGAGGAACCAGGAAATTCCACCAGAAAACTTATAGAACTCATAAATGAATTTAGTAAAGTAGCAGGATATAAGATCAATGCTCATAAATCGAATGCATTCTTATTTATAAATGATGAATCTTCAGAAAAAGTATTTAGGAAAATTACTCCCTTCATAATTTCCTCAAAAAAATAAAATACTTGGGAATCAATCTCACAAAAGAGGTGAAAGACCTCTACAATGAGAACTACAGAACACTAAAGAAAGAAATTAAAGAAAACCTTAGAAGATGGAAAGATCTCCCATGTTCTTAGATAGAGAGAATTAATATTGTGAAAATGGACATACTACCAAAAATGCTATACAGATTCAATGCAATCCAATTAAAATCCCAATGACGTACCTCACAGAAATAGAGCAAGCAATTATGAAATTCACCTGGAAGAATAAGAAACCCAGAATGGCTAAAGCAATCCTTAGCAGGAAGAGTGAAGCAGGGTGTATCGCAATACCAGAACTTCAACTCTACTACAAAGCGATAGTTACAAAAACAGCATGGTATTGGCACCAAAATAGACAGGTAGATCAATGGTACAGAATAGAGGACATGGACACAAACCCAAATAAATACAATTTTCTCATACTAGACAAAGGTGCCAAAAACATGCAATGGAGAAAAGACGGCCTGTTCAACAAATGGTGCTGGGAAAACTGGAAATCCATATGCAACAGAATGAAACTAAACCCATATCTCTCACCCTGCACAATACTCAACTCAAAATGGATCAAGGACCTTGGAATCGGACCAGAGATCCTGCACCGTATAGAAGAAAAAGTAGGTTCAAATCTTCATCATGTCGGCTTAGAATCAGACTTCCTTAACATGATTCCCATAGCACAAGAAATAAAAGCAAGAATCAATAACTGGGATAGATTCAAACTAAAAAGCTTTCTCTCAGCAAAGGAAACTATCAGCCATGTGAAGAGAGAGCCTACAGAGTGGGAGAAAATCTTTGCCACTCACACTTCAGAGAGAGCACTGATTTCCAGAATATATAAGGAACTCAAAAAACTTTACACCAAGAATACAAATAACCCAATCAACAAATGGGCTAAGAAAATGAACAGACACTTCACAGAAGAAGATCACAAGCAATCAACAGATATATGAAAAAATGTTCAACATCTCTAGTAATAAGAGAAATGCAAATCAAAACCACCCTAAGATTCCATCTCACTCCAATTAGAATGGCGATTATCAAGAACACAAGCAACAATAGGTGTTGGCAAGGATGTGGGGAAAAAAGTACACTCATACATTGCTGGTGAGGTTGCAAATTAGTGCAGCCACTCTGGAAAGCAGTGTGGCGATTCCTTAGAAAACTTGGAATGGAACCACCATTTGACCCAGCTATCCCACTCCTTGGCCTATACCCAAAGGACTTAAAATCAGCATGCTACAGAGATACAGCCACATCAACGTTCATAGCTGCTCAATTCACAATAGCCAGACTATGGAATCAACCTAGATGCCCCTCAATTGATGAATGGATAAAGAAACTGTGGTATATATACAATGGAATATTACTCAGTCATAAAGAATAATAAAATTATGGCATTTGCAGGCAAATGGATGACGTCGGAGAATATCATTATAAGTGAGATAAGCCAATCCCAAAAAACCAAAGGACAAATAATCTCACCGATAAGTGGATGATGATACATAATGGGGGGGTGGGAGGGAAGCAAGAATGGAGAAAGGAGGGACTTTATAGAGGAAAAAGAGGAATGGGAGGGGTGGGGGGAAGGAAAAATACCAGAATGAATCAAACATCATTACCCTATGTAAAGGTATGATTACACAAATAGTAGCCCTCTACTTCATGTACAACCAGAGAAACGAGTTGTACCCCCATTTGTTCACAATTAAAAAAAATAAAATTGTTTTCAAAATAATAAAAAAAATAAGAAAATGTGTCTGAGACCATGGAATAATTTCTTAAATAAGATTCCAAAATTATAAACTTTAAAGGGGGACATAGATTGACTTCACCACCTCAAAATGAGACAAAATTTCACCAGAGACACAAAATTGCACAGCAGGTGATTGACTGAGAGAAGATCCCAATGCCTGGGTGATTAATACCTAGAACTAGAGGAAATTTCTGAAGACCAGCAAAAGAAAGATAATGATATAAATGGGAACTTCAGAACCTGGAAAGCATGATTGACATAGAGCAAATGAATTAATATTTTTACAATTAACTGGACAAAAACAAGACAAAACTTTAAACAATTAATATTGACAATAATAGAAACTGGATAACATCAAATACTTAGAAGTTATGAGAAAAGAGAATCCCCATAGACACTGACCAAAGTCCACACTAGCTCAGACAACATGTGAACGATTTGGCATTATTCACTCCTGGGCATATCCCTCAGAGAACCTCTCCTACATGTCCATAAGGAAATATGTGCAGGGATATTCATAGCAACATTGTCAGGAAAGCAAGATTCATCTTTAGGAGAGGGATGTGTGAAATGCCATGAAAACCATATAATAGTCAGGAGCAATAAACCAGATTTACCAAGTACACATAAATAGTTCTTAAAAATGCAACGCTGAGTGGAAGGAAAAAAGAGGGAGAATTTGATTTATATCTCAGTTACACTGTGTAAATTTAAACACACATACACACAAACACACCACCATACATTTTTGAAGCTACAGCAGTGTAAAAAATAAATACATTCAAGAAGGCTAGGAATTTCCCTTACTAAGTACACAAGAGTGAGTGCTTAGGAGATAAAATGCCCCTGGAAAAGGGGATGAAAGGTAAAATACAAAGTTAAAAAAAGAAGAGGAGTCAACACACAGAATGAAAGGATGATATGCCATCAATTGAAGTGTAAAATCAAACTCTTTTCTGGCAACTGAGTTACACACATAGAGATAGTCACTTCTGGGGTAGGTTTTTAAACTACCTGTAAATCGACTGAGCCTTTGATTTTGCAGTCATTTTATCATCTTCACTGTAAAGCTATTAGAGAAAGTTATCAATTATTTTGCTGAAATCACAGGATAGTGTGGAATACCTTTGAGCTATCTAAATTGTAACCATATTCCTTAAGAGCAATCATTGTTAATAAGACTAACTTTGTTATTGGCATCCAAATTAGGTTGACAGGCAGGACTCATACCAATAATTGTCAAATTATTCCCCTAATTTCCATAAACTGAGCATTTCTTCGTTCTCTTCTAGAATTGCTTTAGATTTTTTTTAATATCAACCACAGAAATGAAAAAGATGTACCCCCTACGTGTACAATGAATCAAAAGGCAGTCTATAAAAATTTTAAAAAATTATTAAATTAAAAAAAGGAACACACACACACAACAGAATTTTCAGTATGCAATACCTGCTGTCTTTGCTTTGAATACAAGGTCCTATTTTCCCAAGCTTTCCCCTTCTTGCACCTCTCCCATTCTCCAAAAATTCTAAAAACTGAAGATAATAGCAATTATGATCTTAAAATAATAAACACAAGAGGAAGCATAGGCATTCATTTAGGACTCTGGGCTATATAATCCACCTGGGCTTGGACGAATGAATGTGTGTTAAGTCGCTTTTTGAGTTTTTGTGAACTCATTAATATTTGCTGCATTTTAATACCAAGGTATTGATTATTCACTGTAGGTCATAGCCTCTGTAAAGGGTCTCAGTGATTTAGAACAATATTTTAAGAATATAAACAACATGGAGACAGCACTAGCAGTGGAACCACTGATTCAACACTCAGCTGATTATTTTAAAAGGGATTTAATGGTGAAGTGGTGAATAAGAATCAGAGCTACAAATTCTAGTTACAAATTGTCCACTAAAGACCTTCATCTGTAAAATGGCATGCTATTTGTCAGGATCAAATGAGATAATGGATGTGAAATACCCCTATGAACGGCAGAGTAAAAACTAAATGGATGTTTTAATTTTTATTTCTAAAGTTGTGTTCAAATAAATGGAAAGCAGTATTTGCTAAAATGCTTTTTGGTAACATATAAGAGGCAACCCAATTCCACCTGATCTAAGCAATAATAAAAATTTACAAGCATGACATCTGAAGAAGTCTAGAGGGGAGGTCTGGTGCCGGCAGTCTCCTTTCTCTTCCTGTTTTTTTTTTTTTTTTTTGCTCTGGCTTCTCAGTGGGTTCTCCCTTTTTGATCACAAAATGACCACCAATAGCATCTAGGTCTACAGGTTTCTTGGCACAAACCTGGAGGAAATGAGCTTTGTAACCCTGAGAGTTTAAATCAAATTTATTATCTTTGGTTAGAGCCTGATGAGATAAACGTCCATCCACTAACCATCACTGTGATCAGGAGCAGGGGGCACCCTGGTGGACATAACTAATAAGGAACAGTGACCAAAGTGACTGTTGTACACAACTCCAAGGGGTAGTATTCACATATCTCTGAGAAATGAATGCTGGATAGTCAACCAGTACAACTAGACTACAGAGGACCCTTGAGAGAAAATATTCCCTTCAGCTGGAACCAGGGCAGACAGTCTTACAACTGATAGGCCAAATCATTAGGAAAAAAAAAAAATCCTAGATTTCATCTGTCAAAAATTTTCCTCTTCCCTGAATGTCCTGCTGTAGACCAAATTGTGTCGCCTCCCAAAATCCATGTATCAGATTTCTAACTACCACTGTGAAATGTGTTTGGAGATAAAGCAATAATTAAGGATAAATGAGGTAATAAGCATGGAGCTCCATCCAAAAAGGTTAATATCCTTATAAAAGGAGGTATCAGGCAGCTACCTGCCTCCCTTCACAATGCAATGAAAAGGCCAAGTGAGAACCCAATGGGAAAGCATCCATTTGCAAGCCAGGCAGAGAGACCTCACTAAAAAGAAACCAGACCACTGGCACCTCGATCTTTGAACCTCCTAACCTCCAAAACTGGGAGTAGAAAAGTTTTCATCACACAAGCCACCCAGTTTGTGGTGTTTTATTATGGCAGCCCAAGCTAAAAACAGACCTTCTCCCCATATTCTTTTCTGTGCACCCTCAAACTTTGGTTTCTGAATTCAGAGGCTGAAAAAGTTGTGTATTCTCCTGGTTTTCCTTTCTCAAACCCCATTCCTTTACCAGTCTACTATGGTAAGGATTTGCCCCTAGTATTTCAGTGAATTTTTTTTTGGTAGACAAAATGTATAGTAAGTCCTAATGTCATATGAATTACATGAATTACTGAATTCATTTGGAATTACATGATTTTTACTGAATGTTGCCATCTTCTCTCCCTCTTTTGGAGTCTGTGACCCAAATCACCATTTCCTCCTCCTCTCTGGCTCACTTCAGTTTGCTTTACTAATTCCCCTGTTGCTCAGTAAATGCTGATGTGCTTCTAGCCTCTCTTCAGAGTATCTCCAGTTCTCAAGGATTTCATATCTTGTCCACGTCGATGAGTCCCTCCCACAACCCACCCAACCTTCCTTATCCATTCAACTTCCTACCAGGCATCTTTAAGTCAAAGTCACTCAAGCATTTAAAACAAAGCTATTGTAATTATAATGTCTACCTCTGAATCAAAACAAATAGCTACCATCTGGATAAATGGCACCACTAAACCACAGATTCACCCAGAACAGAAACTGTAAAATTTTTCTCCATCTCCTCCACTTCTCACACCAACTAGTCACCTCGTTCTCTCTTTAGTCTCCTTGTTCATGTTCCCTGGTGTGCACCCCAAGTGTTATCCTGGACTACCCTCTCCAAAGAGATCATTCTGCTTCCATTTTGTGCATCATCTGCACACTCAATGCAAACCAAAAGGAAAATGTAAAAAATTTGATCCTATCACTCCCTTACTTAAAACTCAGTTCCCCATTGTATAGTAGGTCAAATAAACTTTACCTGATGTTATGTATGTAGTGGACAACATCCTTGACATTGCCACCTAAATCAGGGAATAGGTAAAGAATTACAGGGTGCTTGGCCAAGATCTAGTTCCTCCTTAAATTGTGTGTTAACCTCTAGCATTACATGTGAATATTGGGTTATAATATTATCTCATCTATTGTCCACAACTGCTTTAGGCAGTAGGTTCTCATATTATCCCCAGTTTTTAGATAATGGAGCTAAGAGAGAGGAGGATCAATCAGTTTGCTGAAGATCACAAAAGTAGCAGAGCAGGCATATAAATAAAGTATGATAGCTGAACTCAAGAATCAAGTTTTTAAACCATCTATCTGAGGGGCTATGTTCCTCAGTCTGGGCTCCATTAACCTGGTCAGGCATAGGTCAAAAATTGCATTGAAATTATGTGTGTTGTGTTAGTTAAATTTCTGTCTAGGTAGCAAATAACTGAGAAGATCAACTTAAAAGGTTTATCTTGGATCATGGTGTCCGCGGCTGCAGTACATGGTCCATGGGCCTGGTTGCTTTAGGCCTGTGGCAGCATAGTAAATCATGCAGTGGAAGTGTGTGGAGGATGGACTGTTCATCTCATGGTGGCTGGGAAGCAAAAAGAGTCAGGAAAGGGCCACAGTCCCAATATCCTTTTTCAAGGGCACACTCAGTGACCTAACTTGCTTTCATTGTGCCCTGTCTACTAAAGATTCTACCACCTTTTAATGGCATCATGGGCTGGGCCCAAGCCTTTAACATGTGGGCCTTTGGGAGACATTTAAGATTCAAATCATAGCATAGTTACATGCATTTTTCTAGGGGAAAGGATTCATAGACTTCTTAATATTTTCAAGAGAGTCCAGGCATGGTGGTACACACCTGTAAGTCCAGTGACTCTGGAGGCTGTGGCAGAAGGACTGCAAATTTAAGATCAGCCTCAGCAACTTAGTGAGACCCTAAGCAATTCAGTAAGAACCTGTCTCAAAATTTAAAAAAAATAATAATAACTTTAAAAAAGGGTTGAGGATGTAACTCAATAGTGAAGCATCTCTGGGCTCCCAGTATCAAAAAGAAAAAAGAAAAAAAGAAAGATTCAAAAGCATCCATGGCACAGATAAAATGAATAAAAAGAAGAAGAAGAAAAAAGTTATTTATATATATATATATGTGTGTGTGTGTGTGTGTGTGTGTGTGTGTGTGTGTATGTGTGTGTGTGTATGTGTGTGTGTGTGTGTAAATTTTCCAGAAATCTTTCTTGGAAGAATTTGAAGGCTACAGGACTTAGAGCATTTTATATTATCATAACCTGCTCTAAAAACTCATCACATCTATAAAGTCTTTCCTGTATTAATTAAACTTTCCTCCAATAAGGTATGAACATGCTACTGACCTGTTCAGAGAGCTTTGAATGTGGGGAGGGCCAGCTGGAGGTTCAGGTGTGTAGTTGAACATACAAGTGAAGAAAAAAGCTCACTGTTGACAAAATATCCAGAGAATTTACACCTGAACCATTCAATTTTCCTCCAGGTAATGAAACCTCTCAGGCTGCATTCAGCTCAGTTGCTTCCAAGGAAGACTGAGTCACCTTCCAATTCTTCCAGGCACACGTTTCCCTGATAGAGGTGTTGGTCTTCTCCAGGCCTGAATCTATGCAAAGTGCCCTGCTTGCCTTTGATTAATGAATTTCTCCATACAGCAGTCTTGGTGATGACATGACAAAGCTCCTCTGTCCCCATGTGTTACCAGTGCAGCGGGACCATTAACTGTTGGCAAGTGTCCCAAAATGGCTCTGAAGATGTAGAGGAATTCTAATGAAATGTAAAGCAGTCATCGAAAAGGAACAATAGATTTTTCAAAGCTCGGGCTTAGTACTTCCACTTAGCACACACTATTCTATTCCTCTTTAGGAAAACAGGCACTCGGCATGCAATGAAAAAAAAAATCCTTTAAAATTGTCTTTTTTTCTCTGTATTCTCTAAGTTTTAGTATGAACATGTACTACTGGTAGGGGAAAGAATTCATAAACACTTTTTAAAACACTTTTCTAAAGTCAAGTACTCTTTTGGTTCCTAAAGGAGGATCATTACCAGAATCAATAGGAGAAATGTGTTAAAAGGCAGACCTACAGAATCAGTATCCCTAGTGCCAGGTCTTAGAGCCTGGTCTAATGGTATACAAAAAAGTTTAAAGTTTATGCCAAGGACTCCTGTTTATCATAGGCACAGTTTATTGCCCACCCAATACATTTTCCTTCCTACCCTCCTTAGTAGCACTGAGATGTTATCTGAATAGCCACTCCTCTCCCTGAGACCCATATTTTTTGTTTTTTCAGAATAGCTCAACCCTGCCCTTCACTCCAATAGTGGTCCCTGGCTGGATACAATCAGGCATGTGTTCAAAGACAATGCACAGGTTTAGCAAGACCTTGTCTCAAAATAAAGTATTTTTTAAAGGGTTAAGGATGTAACTCAGTGGGGCTCAGGACTCTTACTCAGACTGTTAAGATACCCTCTGTATCTCACCAGAATTGAATAGGAACCACACAACCCGATGTCTACCACAGTCATCTTAAAGACATGAGGGGAATTAGACTCAGAAGAAAAGTGATACTTATGGAACCAAAGTAGGGAGATGGAAAGAAACTGCATTCTTGGTGTTCCCACCAAGCTACTAGATCAACCAATTTTGGAGCTGCTCTTGCCTCTGGTTGCTCAAGTACATGAAGCAATTCATACTTTTCATTGGAAAGGTCAATTGAAATGAGATTTTCTGGCCCTTGCAATATGATGGCTCAGCTGGTGTGAAGTTCCTTATAGTCCATGGTTTCAGCTGCAACATACTGTATTAGCTGATTTAGTTTCGTCCAGAATTTCTTTTGGAAAATTGGGATCAGGCTATAACTATCTTCATGTCAATCAATTAACATTTATTAAACACACACACACACACACCTCTGACTGATGCAATATAGTTAATGACTTAACAATCATGCCCATGACCAATATCCCTTTATGACAAAACACTGGTTTAGTGTTCCATACCTTGAAAAGTGTCTCCAGACCCACTTTAGCTCCTCTCTCAGATCTACTGGTCCTTCTTTGAGGTCTTTAGTTCTGTCTTGTTGCCTCTGACCTAGACATTGCCTCCCTCCCCAACCATTTTGGATCGGCCCTCTGTTGAGATAGGCTATGGAAATTTTCATTTCACTTTTCCCCAAAATGTTGGCTTTTAGACATGCTTAGCTTGCTTATCCATCTGCCATGAGCTAGTCTTACTTGTCACAATGCCCAAGTACACAAACCTGGGGTGCACCCAGGAAATTATAGAGTCTGGTATGAAGATGCTGGACATAAAAAAATTGTAAGTATCTGCCCTTTATAAATAAAGCAAAACTATTGAATTGCAAATACTCTAAGATATCTTCAGATTTTAAGGTATAAAGATTAGGGACATTGTCATCATTCTTGAGGTAGTTACAACCCCGGAGATGAACAGGATCCTAGAAATAAGACTCACTTATCAATATTTTCAAATGTCACCTTTCTGCCTAATAACTAAGTACTATAAAACCCACTCAGTATTTGTTAGTAATAGGACACAGTTAGCATTTTCAGCTTTATTTTTCAGAATGTGGAGCACATTTCACCAATATAAAGTAGTCTTTCAAAGATAGAAGAAAAATCCACAATATCACTCTCTTGGCTAATCCCCACAGTAGTCTCCTCATCAACAGGAGAATTCTTTGTATGTCAAGATTGATAGGTAGCAGGCAGACATGAGCTTTGGGAACATGAGGTGAAGGGGATAATTCTACAGACTTGGACTACTGTGCTGAACCCCCTTCACACTTTCTTCTAAAAGAAAATTTACCTGCAGCCCTACCTGGCCTAAGTCAGTAGGATATGGGACATTACTTAGCAAACAAACTGTTATCTGCAGGAAAAATGCAGGCCCAAAGACTCATCCTTGTCAATAAGAAGAGCCAAGTTACCCTGAAGGCTGGGACTTTGTGACCTTTACACAAACCAGATTCTAGAACTCAGGAAGATAGGATAATTAGAAGCAAAGACACCATACAATCTGTAATAACTTGTTATACAATCTGTAATAACAAGTTCTTAGAATTGGTCAGCACAGGTCAAGGTGACCCAGAGTTGCCTTTGGATCTTTAGCATGTCATTATAATAGCAAAATTTTCCCTCCATGGGGTGAGAGCATGTGAAGTGGGGACTTAAATGTCTGACACGATCCTGTGACCAGTCGAAAGTCAAAAGGTCAACCTGGTGGGACTTTCTGGAAATTTCCCTGAGACCCCCAATAAAACTGGAAGACAGGAGAGGTGTGTGTGGCCCCTCTCCTCTCTGAGGGGATCCACTCTCTCCCTTTCTCTCTTGAGAATGTCCTTTTTTTCCCCTTTTTCTTTCCCTTCTAACTCCTGCCTGCGACTATGTGTGACTCACTTGGAACTCTTCAGGTAAAATTGCAAGAACCAGTGGCCACAGACCTTCCACAGTTGCTTTGGCTCCACAGATCTCACTCTGTAACAAACACATGTTTTACCTCCATGGCCTCATGCTTTACCTTGTCAGTCTCCAATTCGACATTTCAATCTAAGCAGAGCACTAAGAATTCCTGGATATCACAATTTTAATTTGTCTTTGTCTTTTCTGTTCAACCAGAACAACTGTACCCAACTTCTTCATCCAGTAGACACACCTGTGATTCAAGACTTAGCTAAATTCTCATCTCCTTACTTAAGCCTTCTCCGGTTTGCTCCCAATTGTTGCTCCACCTAACACACAGAAGACAGATGTAGGAGGAGAGCTTGCAGGAGGGCTGCATTTGATACTCAGGAAAGCCACCAGTTAATGCTGCCTAGTGAAATGCTTTAGTTTCTGACCAGTCCAGTTCACCACTTCTTCTTGACATAGGATCCTAGAAGCAGATGGGTAAAAGGGTAGATTCTTGCCTTGGTTCTGATAGAGTTTGAGTTATCCCTTGCTAGTCCATGTGCTGGGAGCTTGATCCCTATTGTGAAGTGCTGAAAGGAGGTTGAGTCGTCTAGTGGGACATCCTCAGATCATTGTGGGAGCTGCCCTCAGAAGGCATTAAGGTTGTGTTCATGGGATTCCTGAGCAATTGAAAGAGAGAGTTTTTATAAGAATAAGCTCAACCTCTGGATTGGTCTCTGGCTTCCTGTTTGATGGTGTGATTTTCCCCTTTCATTCAGGCTCCAGCTATCTTCCATGAGGACCTTATCAAAGCAGAGCTGAAGCTGGCACCAGCAGAGCTGAAGCTGGCACCATGATCTTGAACTTCCAGACCTATGAACTAAATAAACAGGTTTTTTTTCTAAAGTTACCCTGCCTTAGGTATTTTGTTATAGTAACACAAAATAGTCTAATACAATGCTCCTCTTTGCAGCATGTTCCCAAATTTGAATGGAAGCATAAGTTTCCTCCCCAACATACAGTACCTAAAGGCACTTAGAACTCTATATTGCTTGTGTGCATATAACATGGACTATACAAGGGTGTGGGCTCCTAGCTTAAGTATGAGACTCACGACAACTGAAACGTATGCCTTCTCCACAGTCTGGTGCCTGCTGTACTCCAACAGCTCAATGAGTATTTTATTTAGAGTGAATAAATGACCAAATAAATGAACAACTACCTTTACATCCATTAGAAGAATACCCAGTATTGATATAAATATGGAACTCTGGTCATCATTGGAGGGACTGCCAACTGACACAATCACATGGGAAAACTAGTAGTTCTTCCTGAAACTAAATATATAATTATGACTTGGTCATTCCATTCCTGAGCAAATACCCTAAAGAAATTAGCATGTATATCCACCAAAATTGAATAGAATGCTCATAGCAACTTTATTCAAAATAGACAAAAATTAGAAACCCCATGTCCAGCCTCAGTTAATAGTGGTATAATACAAATAGAGTCTACTAATCAGAAAAAGAACTATACTACTCAGAACAACATGGGCGAATTTTACAAATACAATAAAGGAACAATTCCCTTATTTTACAAATGAGGATTCAGAGCCAAAAGAGATTAAACTGTTTAACCAGTGGTCACTTTTCTTGTTAATCACTGAGCTAAGTCAATATGTTTTCATTATCCCATGCCTCCTGGGCTATGCAAAGAAACTAACTAAATTGTGGACATAAATGAGAACTGGAGAGATGACGGGGGATCTCCTAAGAAGCAAGGAGGATTTTTTCTCCATCCCAGCCTCCTCGTTGTCCATTCCTTCCCCATTCCTTTTGTTTCTCCTGGCCTCATCTCATGCTGGTTACTTATTTCCCACCTTATCTGGTTTTCACATACCCTTCTGCACAATTCTTCATCCCAGCCAAACACAAACATATCATTGTAGATTTGAGTGGTCCCCAGATGATAGAAACCAAAAAACAAGCAAGCACAGATTGTGTTTACTTAAAATACAATTAATTGAGATCTACATTTATTTACATCACACCTTATTTCAAAATAAAGTTTTAGCCAACTAAGAGAGAACCAGAATCAGAAGATGATTCTAAGGAAAAAGTCAGTACCCTGACATGGAGGGAGAATTTCTTCATTGTTTCTAAAACTTAATTATTAAAGTTAGGAGCTACTGTTGTAACCACCTCCCCAGTGAAATCTCCATTGCGGAGGGATCCTGGAAAGGAAGGGAATCTGTCCAAATATTTCTTTATTTTACAGAAGATGAAGGAAAATAAAGACCTTTTTAACTGAAGACTTTTTATATTTCTAACTGCAGATTTAAGACATATGAAATAATGTCCATAATCTAAACAACATAGCTGCTTGCAGGGCACAGATGAGCTGTAGAAAAATTAAAAAGGAAACATGGTCTTATCACAGACAGGTTAGAAATAATTTCTCCCTGCACACCAGCTCAGAAGTGTCAGGACATGAGTGGTGGAGACTAGCCTGTCAATCAAGCTGCCATGTGGCCGGCCTCAGCTATGTTCATAAAATGAAGCACAGATGACAAAAGATATTAATGTTGGTTTCCAAATGTTGACAACAGAGAAACTAGGAAATGTTCTCTTTAAATATTCTTATTTTACTATTCATGCTCCTAATGATAATCAGCATCCCAGAAATCAACCAAGAGGTTGAAAGTATACCTGCTATTAATGCAAGATTCAGAATAGTAGAAATTATAGTAATGTCAATAATTGCTATTGTCTACTACTGTTGTCTGAACAACCTCAAATAAAACACCTAACAAATAACTAATTTAGTTATGTGAAAATTAAGGTTTAGGTTTTCTATTTTCATGGTGAAAAAGAAATAAGAAAAACAAAAAGTGTTTGAAGGTTATGAATTCCAGGAATCATATAAATCTTTAGTAATTCTATATAATCATTAAAGAACTCATGGTCCAGGTGTGGAAGGAGAATGAGTTCAGGGTGTAGACTAAATTAATCCTTAGAATTCTTTCCAGTATGTAGCTACTTCCAAAGCAATTACAAGTTGCCTAACAAGAACATGGCCCAATGTTTAAATTTGCACATCCGATCTCCTAACTTAAAACTGAATTTGTAAATGTTTATATCAAGTTTTTATCACAATGTACTAGAAAACTTTTGTGGTGCATTGTTACAGTGTTTAAACATTTACATGTAGTCAACATAACATAGTTCAAATTTTAGGGTGGGGATTAGGTCATTCTTAGCTAATTTTTTTAATGTCCTAAGAACATCTTAAGTAAAAAACATCTCTGAGTATATTGTAGATAGACAACCCAGGGCAGACAAACTACCACGGTTCATGCATTTAGATAATGTTATAGCTTGAACTGTTTTCTTCAGCTCTGAAATAAGGGGAACCCTATTGGTGACAATCAAATGAAAGTAATTCCTTGACACATGTAATATTTAAAGCAGCATTATGCATCATTTCCTGCAAGGCCCCAAATGCACGGAAATCTAGCAAGCTTAAGTCTTATCTATTTAACCAGCAATGAGGCATACTAACAAATTTTCCAAAAATAACAAAGACCAGAAATCACTTCTTCCTGGAGCTGTAGGGAGTCATCTTTACCATCTTCACTGAATAATCAACTGAAAGTGGAATTCCTAAGGAACCGCCTGCACTAACCAAAGCATACAGAAATCAGCACCATGTGGAGCTTTTGTAGACCATAGAGCAGGAGTCTCTACCCTGCAGAGATCAAGGGAAAGAAAACACTTCATCTGAGGAGCCCAGAGCCATACACATCCCAGGCCTTCTTATCCCAACTCTCGCTGTGGCTTCTGCAGATACCACTGCACGAGCCAGTCAATGGTTATTTGTTCCCTTAACAGCAAACAGTAAAGGCTGGGGACAGCAACAATAATGTTAGCTGACATTCGTGAATGCTTATTATGTGCCAAGCACTATTGTAAGTGCTTTATTCTATATTAAAACATTTCATTTTCCCATAGTACTATGAAGTATGGGCTATCAGGATGTGCATTTCACAGATGTGGTAGCTGAGGCATAACAGAGTAAATAATGGTAAATAATGCACAAAGGCCACACAGCTAGGAAGAGACAAGACAGAGCTTTAAACTGAGCTTCCTGGTCTTAAAGCCAGGCTATCAACCATAACTCTACCTTCTCTTGGAAAACAGAGGTATCCTGATTGACATCTATTTTCCTAGCGCTCAGAACCATTCTAGGTTTCTAAGCTCTTCCAGCATGAATCAAAGAGGAGGGGTAGGAAAAGGGACAAAAAAAAAAAAAAATCTCTGAAGTGAGAGGAATAGAATTGATTTAATAAACAATGCTTTTGTTTAATTTATATGCTTGCTAAATAAAGTCTTTCTTCCCTTAAAACTGTTTCTTTTTTTTTTTTTTTTTTTTTATAAGAGAACAGAACAAATTTAAATGGTAGTTGGGAAGGAAAAGGACAAAAGAGCAAGTAAATTGTTATCTGTAGATCATTGCACAAATGCAAGGTATTCTCACCAGTATTTGAAGCTGGAAGAAATTCAGTAAATGCAATTCTGCTCAGACTAACACTGCGAAATGCTTGGCCAGTGTATTAATGCTGCCATTACTTGCAGTCTTTTATCACAAAGTTTTTGGCCTCTCTGTGCCTCTATGTTATGGTTTAGGTATGAGGTCACCCCACTCAAAGTTTTGGTTAATGCAGGAATACGCAGATATAAAATGATTGCATCATGAGAACTGTGACTTAATCAGCCCATCCTACTTTGAATGGACTGACTGGGTGGTAAGTAGGCAGGTGGGGTGTGACTGGAGGAGTTAGGTCACTGGGGGTATTCCCTGAAAAGGTGCTTCTTCCCTGAAGCTCTTTCCCTCTCTCTCTGAGACCTGACTCCTCCATGAGTTGAACTGCTGTCCTCCCCTGGACCATTCCACCATGATATGCTGACTCAATTTACACCCAGAGCAATGGAGTCAGCTATCTACGACTGAGACCTCTGAAACCAGGAGTCCCAAATAAACTTTTCCTCTTCGAAGTTGTTTTTGTAGGGTATTTTGGCCACAGCAATGCAAAAGCTAACTAAAACACTCTATTATCAAAGATCTATTTGAGAAAGAGAAGGAGTATTCAGGTGACAGACGGGATGAGTGTGCTCAAGGTGAAAGAATGGGAACTGAAGTATTTTTTCCATTGGCAAATATTTATGGAGCACGTCCTATGTGTCACCAGTAAGTGCTCAGGATATATGAAGAATTAAAACAGGTTCCCAACCTTAAATGAACTTATAGTCTAGTTCATGGGTTGGCAAATTTTTTGTTTTTTAATATTCTGTAAAGCATCAGAGAATAAATATATTAGGTTGGGTAGGCCAAAAGGACTCTGTCCCAACTACCCAACACTGCTATTGCAGCGCAAGAGCAGCCATAGAAAGTATGTAGATAAATGGATGTGGCTGCATTCCAATAAAACTCCTTGGGGGCTGGGGCAGAGGAGGCAGTGTGCTAGTTTTGACCCCAAGGTCACAGTTTTCAAAGCTTTGTTCTAGGAGACCTCTCAAGAAAACTTCACAGGAAAAACAGTTTCTGCATAACTTCATGTTTGATCTGTTGTCTTTACTCTGGAACAACTTTAGTCTGGTTATCAAATCTTTGAATCCTGCTTGGTTCCTTGAGGGTTTCCTAGCTATGGCTCCATGGTCTTTTAGCATTGACTACTGCTAGGGAAAATCTGTAGCCAGTTGATTTTTTTTTTTTCCCTCCTTAAAAGCGACTTCCCAAGGGTTTATTTCTTCATCTTTGAAGTCCAGAAAACTTGTTTGGATATGTCTTGGTGATTCCTATATGAAAGGCTTTTTTCTTTTCACAGTAGATTTTTGCTCATTTATAAGTGCTGATATGACAAGTAACATGTGTCATGCTATTTTATATTATGCTTTCTTTCACTAGTTTAAAAACTTTCTCGAACATGTCATCTCTTGCTTCATTTTGTGTTTCTTCTAATATTTAGTGTCATATATATTTCTGTTCTAGTAGTTACTTTTATGACTATAAAATATAGTACCTCTTAATTCCTTACTATAAACGAAGATGAATTTAATATTTTCTCTTCCTTCTTCATCCTTTCTTCACTTTCCCTATCCAATTTTAGTCATTTAATTTATTTTATCAATATTATAAGGTAGTTTAATATTTACTATCTAATATTTTCTTTCATGTATTTTGCTGAGGTCATATTTGATCTGTTCCTGTATTATCACTATCTATTGGGATATAACTCCCTACGATTCATAAACATGCGAATGTGATGGTTTCAGAGGTGATCTCTTTGGTAATTAGATCATCACAGTGGTGCCCTTCTGAAAGGAATCAATGCCTGTATAAGAGAAAGGAGAGAGATGGTCTCTTTCTTCATGTGAGAATACGAGGAGAAAATGGTTTTCTACAAACAAGCAAGCGGGACCTCACCAGACCCTAGAACTGCCAATGCCTTGATCTTGGACTTCTTATCCTCAAGAACTGGGAGAAATAAATTTCTCTTATTTAGCCATATAGTCTACAGTATCTGTTATAGCAGCCCAAACTGACAAAGACACTATCTTCTCTCTGAGCGCTTTCATTTCTGCTTTGTGTTCTAGTTCAGTGAAGGTAAGAGAATAATGAAGTTTATTTAATCTATGGTGGAAAATTTGATTATGATTTCTTTTGGATAATAACTTTTTTTGAACAGAAGTGTTTCTTCTAACTTTTTTCTTTCATTTTTTTCTAGTTTATTCCCTATAGCAATCCTGTGCTATACATATTCCATTACTCACCACTGACGTTGGTGAGTGTTTTCTATAACAACTATATTTAGAGAGTTTGTATTGTGTAGGTTTCCTGTTCCAGGTGCATTTGATTACTGTTTGGCTTTGTGTATGTGTGTGAGTTTGCTCATCCTTTCCTTCTTCCCAGCTTATGGAGATAGACAACTGTGAGATTTTTGCAACCTGAAGACTTTTTCCTACTCAACTGCCACAGAAATAGTCTGCATCCTGCAAATATGACTTTACCATGTGATTATTCCTGTAACCTCATCTCCTTTGTTTCTGAAAAGGAATACAGGTCTGGGGAGTTCCAGCCACCACTAGAATTTAGATTTTTCCACCCAAGGTGTGTTCTCACTTTCCTGAGGCAACTTGTTTCTGACTAGTTCTGAGCTCTCTGGCTATGTCATTTCTCTCTACATCTTATGCACCCCTTTACTTGGACTCTGCTGCTTTTGGCACTTGTTTGTAGTTTGGAATTTTTATTTTTCATTTTACTGAAAGTGGAATTCACATCTATTTTTCACTCTCCTTTTTCCTTTTGGAGGGTTTCTAAGAAACAACGATGCTTTGATCAAAGCAGAAATCTCAATGCGAGCATCAATAACTCAGAAATTTGAACACATGTGAAATTGTAAAATAACTGAACACAACCTAGGCTGACCAAGGCAGGGACATGAAAAATAGATGGAGGAAAAGTATATATTCAGGTTAATGGTTACTAAATAGCTGATTGTCTAAGAGGAGACAACTCCTATGCAAGAAAAACAAAAAACATAGGAGGCATGCAACCATTTCCTGTGGTCCAACCTACAGTCATGCTTATCAAGCCTGCACGTGTTCTGCAATGTGAAATGGGGAGGTGAGTGTGATCACAAGACTAAGAATAGGGGGAGAAAGGACACTTCTGTGGACAAAAGTTACCTCCCATCACCAGTCATAAGGGTAAGATATGATCTCCCTTATTCATACATCAGTGGTACATTGTCAGAATGAATTGCAGAATATTTGTAGGTGTTTTGTTTTCATTTGCCTTATTACTTTATTTTATTGTTTGTAATTTAAAATATTTCCACACATACCCACATATATACTTAATTCTCCTAGATGCACAAATGTGATTTTTTTCTTTAATTTTTTTTTTTTATAATACATCAGAGAAAAGACTTTAATGTCATATGTTGCATAGGACAGCAGGATTGAGGGAGATGGGGGAAATTGGAGACTGTCAGAGATGAAGTTATCCACTACGTTTATTTAGGGCTTTACTGAAGCTTTACTTTCCCTGAAGCGTTGTTTAGAAAAGGAATACTCTCATTACAAAAATGTTATAGGTTCGATTAAAGCAGCCTTCTGAGATATAAGGAGATGTCTATAGGTCTCATCCTTCCCTAGAAACAATCTTTATACTAGTCACTTAAATTTATCCAATCCAACTCATTCAGAGAACAAAAATAGGCAAACACAAGAGTACTTTGTATCAAGCCCAGTCAGAAGATGTTAACGATATTTCAATAAGGTGTGAAATTAGCTTGAAAAAAGTTACCATAATAGGGAACTAAAACTGGATTGCAGTTATAAAATGAAGTTAAAAGAGTCTAAGAATTCACCTAAAGCAACCAGTTGGTAGAAGCAAATATATTCTGAATAATTATATTTAAGGTAAATTATGATCCTGTAAACTAAGCACATAGCACTGCAATAAAATGGAGAAAAATATGGACACATTAGTCAGCTATTTTTAATTCTAAGAAAAAGAAGTTCAATGAGCACATTCCAGATGAAATAATTGTGCAAAAAGAGAAAGAAAAAAAAAAGGCTGAAAAATTCGATTTTCCAAGAAGAACTTCAGAAAACTTACCTAACATTAAAAATTCTGGCGATGTATGGAAATACAGACATGAAGCACAAAACATATAAATCAGAATTATTACAGCAGATAAATCCAATAAATAACCATGGTATTAGCTGCTATGTCTTCTCCAATGAACAAACACGATTAGAGATGTCAAAGTAATAATCACCTTGTGAATGGAAAATAATCTTATTTTCCAAATTAACCTTTAATAATTGTCAATATAAAAATGGTATTACAATTTTGATTTTTTTCTTTAATTGAGAGTAATTTTCTTTTCCTATAAAGTGTGCTTTTCCCTCTCTCCAAAGTGGCATATCAGGTCAACCCTGCCCTCTTCCCCAGATAATTCATGCTAACATTTTGTTGTCGTATTGTATTGGGGTTTTTTTGTTTGTTTTATGTGATGCTAAGGATTGAATCTTGGGCTTCATATACACTGGGTAAACTCTCTAACACTGAACTACATCCCCAGCCGTAACAATAGTTTTTTGTGTTATTTCTTTTCCTTGTTCATATCATTCACGTACACATGTACACACCCAGATGCACACAGTTTTTGCCATTTTTTATTTTACAAAAACAAGGCTATATTAAACATTCTTTTCTGCATCTAGCATTTCTCACTCAACATTTTCTGGTGCTAATTCCATAAAATCACTTTAAATAGCTCTAATTTGTCTTCTCTAGTAACTGCACTAGACTTCCTGGTGCCTTTATATACCCTAATTTATTCCTCCATCCCACTACTGATGGGTATTCATATATTTTCCAGTATTTTTCCATCACAATGTTGCAAAAAACATTTTAGCATATGTTTTATGTATTGGTGCTTTTATTTCTATGGGATAAATTTCTACAATTTTTAGTTGCTGGGTCCAAAGGAATATATAAGTTTTTCATCTTAATAGAAACTGCTAAATTGCTTTCTGAAAAGGCAGAAACACCTCATATTTCTATCAGCAATGTATGAAAATTCTTTTTTCTCCACATGCCCTCAATAAATATTTAAATCAGTAGGTTCTGATTTATATTATTTTCCTTATCAATCTTGGGATAATTTCCTCTCTTTCACAAAGTGGTACCATAGAAGACAAGGGCAAAGAGATTCAGAAGGAAAGGTTGTGGTGTCAGACAGTCTCCCACACAGACCACGGAGAGCAGTCAGCCTGCAAATGCTTTTTCAGAAATCTAATATATGTTCAAAAATTATGTAAGGCACTGGTAAAATTTTAAAATAAATATGAATATCCCCTCTAAAGGCATAGAATCTATATGAGAATAAATTAAAACATGATGTCTCTCTTTAGGAAGGCCTGGAATCTATTTCCTCTTCATGTGTGACATCATGAAACCTCAGTTTCTTCATCTATTAAATAAGTTGGGTGATTCTACCCGCCCTTTGAGATTGTTCTGTAAATTACATGAGCAGATAAATCGCTTAGCACAGCGACTAGCACAGGGCAAGCACTCAACAAATTGTGGGTGATATTATTACTATCAAAGGTTTATGCGTGAGAACAGTGGGCAAGCAGATTAGTCAGGCAGGTTGGGGCTGTGTGGGGAAGACCTTGAATGTCAGGTTGAGAAATTTCATCTGTAGACTATGGGCTCTTGAGAAACAGAGTGATATGATGAAAATGGTATTTTAGAAAAATTTCTAGGTCAGTCATTAATCAGTGGATAAATAAGAGAGACCATAAGCAAAATCAGATGCTGCTTCTATGAACAAGCATAACTGAAATACTTTTCTGAACGGCACAGCATTGGCACTGATCAGTTGAAACAGGTGACTGAGTCATCAGAATGGATGTTGGCTGTAAACAAGCCAAATACTATTCCAGTGTATACAAGTCAAATAGCAGCCCTGGTCCTAGGAGAGCCTGTTCCTAAGATAGCTTAAGTAATAGGGCTTTGCTTACATGAAAAGAAATCTGGAGGAAGACAGTCCCAGCATTGGTTAATTGTGCAACTTGGCAGAACCTGCCAGGGCCCACCTATATTATTCACAACCCACCCTTCCAATGCATCTTGATTCAAAGTCTTCTGATAGCCAGCACCTGTGACTGTCTGCCCACAGGCTCTCTCTAGCTATAGGTATGTTCTCATTCCAGGTGCCAGGCAGGCTGGAAGTACTAAGGAGGAAACATTCTAGAAGCAATGCACGAACAATGTCTCATGGGAGTTGAGTAGTTATCCACTACTCAGGTTTCCATACCCCTTGAGTGGGACGACAACTCTGTCCCTAGCAGGGCTGGTACTCAGTTTCCCACAGCAAGAATCCACTCATTAAACACGTTCCATTTACCCCTTTCCTTTCCCCATCACTTCCCCTACTTTTCCACTGCTGTTTCCCAAGATCACTTACTAAATAAACTTATGGAACTTATTTTTCTCAGAATTGACTTCTTGAAGAGGCCAACCTAAGACAGATCATGCAGACTTTATACCTGTGATTTGTCCTACAAGGAGACTCCAGACATTCTTCCAATTTTATCAGGAAGAAAATATTTCCCAGAAGGCCCATAACTTTCCCTCTCTTCTTATTGGCTACAACATGGTCTTGTATCCATGCCTAACCATAAACTAATCACATAAGAGAAATGGGATGACTCGATGCCCTCGAACTAATCATGACTCAGATCCTGGGAAACATTAGCAGTAGGTACTCAAACAAAATTGGAGTTGTGTTATTGTGGAAGAAGGAATAATGGGTACAATCCAACAGTGTAATATAGAAATCTCTGATAATTTGGGCTTGAGGCAATGATAATACCTACCATGGCAGATGGAAGTGAAAACTGTCATCCAGCTCCTGGAATGGATTCATCATCCATTGAATTTTGAATCTTTATCATCCTCTTGAAAAAATGAGAAGTTTGAGCATTCAACTCTGTGATTAACCTACCATGAATCTGATGTGCATATTTCTCACATAAAATGAGCCTAATATATCTTAATTGCCCACAATAAGGATAACATTTTTCATAATGATTGGGTATTCACTTTGCCCTTTCCTTTCATTTATCTGAGTGTGCAGACATACGTCAGAGAGAGTTACAGTAGGAGTAGATTCACCACATGACAGCCCCGGATTACATTGCCAAACTACCCTTCCACATGTCCACATTGAGGCTCTCAACACAGGCCAAGGATGGCTTCCTCAAAGTCATTTATTAATATACAGACTGTCTGCCTCGGTAAGGCAAGTGATGATTGATAACTCAGGCCACAAAGGGTTTTAGGAGACAGAATCTAGAGTACATTCTTATTTTGTTTGAATGTCTAATGAAAAAACCAAAGTTTACTTGTCAGCCCTCTCTTGACAGCCAGGAACCATTTCAGGCAGGCCTTTTGACTCAGCCTGGGACCTCAGCTGCCATTTTGCTTACTCAACCTTTCCTAAATCCCAGGTGACTCCACGGTTCACTGAGATTATCTCCCAGAGGTGAGGTGCTCCACTGAGGTCATAAAGAGAATCCCCCCTGGGCTGTGCCTGTCAGACATTTCACTGAAAACAGGGAAGGGAGAAGAGTGAGGAGTGTGACACAGTGCTGTCACCAAGCTGAGGCATGTCAGCCCGGACTTAGGCCCAGCTGCCACTGCTGCCAGTGGTGCACGAGACGCCCGAGGTGACTGAGTTTGCCGTTAGCCTGTGCTCTTTTATCTTTGTTGGCATGGAAATAAATTGGTTTCGCTTTTTATTTCCTTCTTTGAAAGTCCTTTAAATTCTAACACGCTAATGGAGCCAATTTCTTTCCCTAGCCCAATCCAAGTCCATTAACACCCACTCTACATTTCATTCTAACCTTGTGCCCCTTTGCAAGCCTAGGAATCATTCATGGTCCATTTGTCCTGTAAGAGGAAATATCCATAGTGTCTGATCATTCCTGTTTGAGGGAGACATTCAGTGAGAATGTCAGTCAGTTCAGAGACCCTCAGAGATCGCCCACTTGTCAATCTCAGTCTTGCTGAGGCATAGGGCCAACAGCCAGGAAGACAGGCCCTTAATAGGAAGCCTCCTTCTGGCCATCAGTAATAGTGAAAGCTGCAGAAGTGGAGGGTCTTGGTGAGCCCCATCTTTAAAAACAGGTGCTGAAGGACCTCCACAGAGGAAAGAAAGCAGCAGAAACTTCCAGAGTTGCAGGAGAAACGTGAAGAATTTCGAAGCTGTCGGTATCATATTTTCCCTGTATTTGTTATTTTACCTCTATTTTCACATGCTATATTAACAGGAAAGTTCAATATGGGAGACACCTGTGGCACTGAAAAGGAAAATGGAGGAAGGCAGAGAAGAAGGAGTAAAACGTGCCCAAAATTGGTTTCAGGGGAAACAGAAACAGAATAGAATGAATGGAGAGAAAATTAAATGGAGTTTCTGGGGGGTTTCTGAGAAGATAATGTTAGTGGAGGAAGAAGTCTTTGGCCTCCGAAAATCCTACAGAAGTTATACCAAAGCTAGAGCTCTAGGAAGAAGCATGATTTCAATAGTAGCTGCCATTAGTGTTTAAATCCAGACCTGCAGAGTCTAGCATAGCCCCCTCTCACCACATGTGGCTACTGAGACCTTGTAAATGTGGCTAATTTTGAAGACTTCAAACCAAAAAAGGAAAGAAAATATTAGATGCTCATTAATTATTTTTATATTATACAATGAAATAATATTTCTAATATGTTGAGTTAAACAAAATATACTACTATAATTAATCTCACCTGTATCACTTTGCCAAGTATAATTCATTCAGATCTCATTACATATCTATGGACATGACAGGTACCGACAATGAGATGCAGAATCTCAAAACTCCTGGAAAAGTTCACCAAACTGAAACTCTGCCTTCTTCTGGACCGCTGAGCTTCATGCTTCCCTGTGAAGCCCTGAAATCAGCCTCAGCAGAGCAGTGAGATAGAATTTGGGCATGATATGGAGAAAAAGCCTAGAAAACAAACATGACTTTCATGTAATGTGTTTAACTCTTCCTTTCATTCCAAAATAGAATCAGCTTTGGAGGATGCCAAAGGCACAGGAAATAGGAAGATGGAAAGAGGTGTCAATTGCCTTCTCTGGCCCAGTTGTTTTTGCTTTGTTTCAGCTCCTTTCAAAGTGGAAATTTGCATCTTCCCGTTGACCCTGACACTGAGCAGGCAGTCCACTGAAACAGACCTTCCCGGGGAGGGACTGAGTGCCCTCCTTTTTGTGCCCAGGCACCAAACAGATTTTTCACATTACTCAAGATCAGGAGGCAATCTGGATACCTTGGAAACATACTTTGTTTTATTTGCTGAAGTACTGAGGCTTTTTTTTATCCTATTGACTCATTACTGGAATTTGCAGAACATTTCATGAATTCTGGTTGAATGGTACACTTTGATTGAAAAAGCCTTTTTTTTAAGTTTTATATTGTTCCTTTTAAAAGAATTCCATTCATCTGGTTAACAAAAATGAATGACTCATGCAATGGACAGGTATTCATCAGATACCTTGCCCTCGACAATCTCTCAGACTAATTAAGTGAGACAGATTTGCTTAAAATAAAAAATAAGTAAAAATTCTTAGTGATTCTGACAGAAATCTGTACAGAATACAAAGTCACATAAAAAAAGGAGGAATCAGTTTTTCCTCCTGCAACATCAGGAAAGTATCTCAGGGCCTTTGAGTTCAGACCTCCTTCCCCAACAATACAATTCTGCTCTAAGTCTGAGTTTCAAATTATTGTATTTATAAACACCCAGACATCTCTACTTTTGTGCCTTAGAAACATCTTAAACTTCACATGTATATAATTCTCTTTTTGAAAAAAAGTACTCCACTCTTTTTCTATCACCCCAAAGTGCCTCAGTTCTGTATCTCAGTAACAGGTATCACTAGCCACATACTTCTAGACCCTGCCAAGATGACCCTTCCTTCCTCCCTTTTTCTCTACACCAACCCACCATGCATTTGCGAATCCTGTCAGTCCTGAGCCACCATCTTCTGTTGAGCATTATCATGCAAGAAGCTGATCTCTATATGAACTCTCTTCCTCTCTCCTTCCCCTCCGTTCTAATTTCTAGGAAGCAGCATACATGAGCTTGTACAAACATAAATAGATCCAGTCACTTTCCTGCTTGTATCATCTGCAGATCCTCATTGAACATAAGAAAAAATTTCAAACACTTCTCTTAGAATTTGCAAACATATCTTATGCAAGACACACAGTAAGCACTAGTTATGAAGGAGAATATGATACTTTGGATCACTTGTACACTAATAACTTTTGTTTATCAAAGAAAAGTAAAAAGGTAACCTGTAGAATAAGAAAATGTATGTGTAGCTGGAGGCAGGGCAAGATGACAGAGTAGAGTGAGGCAACATTTCTCCTAGCTTGACTACCAGAACTCAAACAGTGGGAATACTACTTCTCCCAGAGGCTTAGAGGGAAAAATTCTGAGACTGGAGGGCAGTTGGCCCTAACCAAACCAGGGACTGTTTGACTCATTAAATGGATCCTAAAAAAAAAAAAAAAAAACTTGCCCTGAATTTATCAATTGTCTGTGGAGACATATCCAGGAGCCATCTTGAAACTGCAGCATGGCGGAGCCAATGGAAACTGGAAACCCAGATCCATGAGTTTGTAGGTCAATCTGAGCCTAGGAAGAAATTGGCTGGGCCTAGCAAACCCATGGAAAGTCGGAAACTGGGAGCATTTTGCCTGGGGGAACAGGAACATAGGTTAGAGAGGCTAGAGAGAGCCTGGTTCTCCCCAGCCCTGTGAGTCCTGCTGCTCACAAGAGCTGATGAGGCCAGCTACAGCAGGTCAGGAGGTTGGAACGGTGGGTGTGAGGGCATTTGAGTCTGGGCTTGCCCAGCTAGCCAATCTGGCACTCTTCAGGTCCCTGGGGCCCACCCAGATCAGCACTTGCCAGGTCCCAGTACCAGGCTGGTGCCCGGCTCCCTCCCCAGTTTGGCATCCACCATTCCCAGGTCCCTGGGGCCTGCCAGGTCTGGCACTAGTCCAGCACCAGACAAGGTCCTCCAGGCTGCCAGTCCTCAGGTTCCCAACTCCACAGCCCCAACCTGGCCCACCACTCTGACTACTAGGCCCACATCTTCCCCACCAACCCATAGTTCTGTATGCCTGGCTGCTGCTTCCCCACCAGACTTGCCGAAACCACCTTCACCACTTGCTGGCAGGAATCCAGCACCTGGCCCTGATCCACCTGCCCACTCTCAGCACATGGCCAGCCAGGCCCCCTGACATGGCCAGCTGCTTTACCACATGCCTCTTAACCCAGCTCACCTAGCAGGCCACTTTGTCAACAGGCCCTGCTTTACACATAGCCAGCAGCCTGGCCCACATGTGCAAATGTCTCAAGAAGGGAAATTGGGAAGTCTTAAACCCCAACCTTCAACTTGGTGAGAAACACAATATAAAGGAAGGACTCAACAACCCACAACCCATACTCCCATGCTTAGTTCATGCCTCAAGAAGAAATGAAAAGAAAATCAGTTGGGCACAGACAGTGAACACATATACTCACTGACTATTTTGTCCACCATAGTGGAAATGATTCCTTCATTTCTTGATACTTTGCCAAGATTTTTTATTTTGGTTGTTCTGTTTTGCTTTTTGTTTTCTGTTTTGGGTTTTTGTTTTATTTGAATGTGTACTGATTGATTCAAGAACTCTTACACATGTACATATTTGTTTATCTCTCCTCATTTCTAGCTTTCTTCCCTTACTTTTTTTTTAAGGTGTTATTTTTCCATGTCTTATATTTTGAGGATTAGGGTTTTTGATTAGCATATTTTGATATTTTTTGTATGATTATTGCCACTACTCTACCTCCTTTGTCTCTCTCTCTTTCTCTCTCTCTCTCTCTCTTTTTCTATTGCTGACACCCAAATTCCATTCTCTCTTCTCCTTTATATTCATCTATTTTTTCTTCCCCTTTCACATTAACAATGTATCCTAAGTTGTGGCTGCATCTGCCATTCACCCTTTGAAATTGCAAACACTTTTCTCCCCTCCTATCTCTCCTCAACTCTATCCTTAACACCTCTTAGTACTAACTGGGGTATATAATGTCTGCCCCTAACACCAACCTCACAGCAATAATTAATATGGTGGAAGTTATAGACAACACCTATTGTTTGATATTAAGCCAGAGATAATGCATAATTATTTACTGTTTTTACTGACAGGAATTGCTAATCCTATAATTTCTACATATTGTACCAATTAAAACTAGATATCAAAATAGGAACTAAGAATCTATATATAGTCCACCACTATATATTGTTTGCATAGAGGTTGCTATTTTTGGGCTTCCCCCACCAATCTGTGAGGTTCTAATAACATAGAGGGGCACTAAACTCATAAGGTAGAAACTCTATAGCATCAGATCCATTCAGATAGATGGGTCAACACACACACACAATAAAAAAGCAAGGGAACAAATGATCCTAAACAGCACAGAATGCCTCAATAATAGACTCCATTGACACCATAGGGGAGGAAATGTCAGAGATGGAATTCAGAAAGTTCATGGTTAAACAGATCTACAAGATAAAATAGGATGTAAGAAACAAAATCAGAGAGAAAATACAAGAAGTGAAAGACCATTTCAATAAGGAGATAGAGATCCTGAAGAAGAAGCACTTTGAAATCTTTGAAATGCAGGAATCAATAAATCAAATTTAAAATTCACTGGAAAGCATAACCAGCAGACTAGACCACTTGAACACAAAGTTTCAGGCAATGAAGATAAAATATATAATCTTGAAAATAAAGTTGACCATGAAGAAAAGATGTTAAGAGACCATGAATAGAACGTCCAAAAATATGGGATAACATGAAAAGATCAAACTTAAGATTTATTGGGATAGATAAAGCCTCAGGAATACAAACCAAAGGGATACACAACCTTTTCAATGAAATAACATCAGAACATTTCCCAAACCTTAAGAATAAAATGGAAAATCAAATACAAAAGGTTTAGAGGACCCCAAATATACAAAATTACATCAGACCAAGGCACATTACTATGAAAATGCTTAAGAATAAGGATAGAATTTTTAAAAGGCTGCCAAAGAAAAGCAACAGATCACATTTATATGGAAACCAATTTGGATCTCAGCAAATTTCTCAACCCAGACACTCAGAGCTAGGAGGTCTTGGAATAATATATACCAAGCTCTGAAAGAAAATGGATGTCAACCAAAAATATTATACCCAGAAAAATTAATGTTCAGGTTTGATGATGAACTAGAAATGCTCCATGATAAACAAAAGTTAAAAGAATTCACAACTAGAAAGCCTGCACTATAAAACATACTCAATAAAATATTTCATGAAGAAGAAATGAAAAATAAAAGTGAAAACCAACAAGGGAAGGAACTACACTAGAAGACTACTCAATCAAAGGAGAAACTAACTCAAATTAAAAGCAAGAAGCAAATCAAATAAAAATTTGACCGGGAATAAAAATTATTTCTCAATAATAACATTAAATGTAAATGGCTTAAGCTCTCAATCAAAACACAGAGACTGGAAGATTGAGTAAAGAACAAGATCCCACAATATGCTGCCTCCAAGAGATTCACTTCATAGACAAAGACATCCACAGACAGAAGGTAAAAGGATCAGAAAAAAAAAACATATTATTCACATGGATCTCATAAAAGAAGCAGGAGGTTCTATTCTCATATCAGATAAAATGAACTTCTAGCCAAAGTTAATCTAAAGGGACAAAGAAGGACATTTAATACTGCTCAAGGGAATTATACATTAACAAGACATAACAATTGTAAGTATCTATGCCCCAAACAATGGAGCACCTACATACATCAAACAAACCCTTCTTAATTTCAAGAATCAAATAGACCACAACACAATAATGCTGTGTGACTCTAACACACCTCTCTCACACTAGATAGATTTTCCAACCAAAACTAAATAATTTTTAGAACTAAAGAATACAATTAATAATTTAGACTTAGTGGACATATAGAGAATATTTCAACTATCAATAACTAAATATACTTTCTTCTCAGCAGCAAATGGATCCTTCTCTAGACCATATCTTGGGCAACAAAGCAACTCTTAGCAAATAAAAAATAGAGAGAATATCTTGCCTTCTATCAGATCATTAAGGAATGAAATTAGAAATCAATAATAAAATAAAAAATAGAAGCTGATCTAACACCTGGAGACTAAATAATATACTATAGTATAAGAAATCAGGGATGAAATTAAAAAATACTTAAAGTAAAAGAGAATAGTGACACATTTATCAAAATCTCTGGGACACTAAGAAGGCAGTTCATTGCACTGAGCAAATTCTTTAAAAGAATAGAAAGTCACATAATAAACAACCTAACATTACATCTCAAAGCACTACAAAAAGAAGAACAAATCAACACCAAAAGCAGAAGACAGGAAATAATTAAAATCAAAGCCAAAATCAATGAAATTGAAACAAAAAAAATTCAAAAATCAACAAAACAAAAAGTTGGTTCTTTGAAAAGTGAGTAAAATAAACCCTTAACCAAGTTAATGAATAAAAAGAGAGAAAACCCAAATTGCTAAAATTCATGATGAAAAAGGATATATGATCATGGATGCTATTGAAATACAGATGATAATCAGAAACTATTTTGAAAATCTATATTCCACTAAAATAGAAAATCATAAAGACATCAACAAATTTCTAGAGACATATAACTAACACAAATTGAAACAGGAGGACACAGAAAATTTAAACAAATCAAACAAATCAATTTCAAACAATGAAATTGAAGACATCATGTAAAGACTACCAACAAAGAAAATCCCAGGACCAGGTGAATTCTCAGTCAATTTCTACCAGACTGTTAAATAAGGACTTACACCAACACTCCTCAAATTATTCCATGAAATAGAAAATGAGGGAACCCTTCTAAACTCATTTTATGAAGCTAGTATCACCCTGATTCCAAAACCAGACAAAGAAAAATCAAGAAAAAAAAACTTCAGACCAATATTCCTGATGCACATGGATGCAAAAGCTCAACAATATACTGGCAAATAACATATAAAAATATATTTAAAAGATAGTGCACCATGATCAAGTGAGTTTATTCCAGGGTTAAAAGTTGGATCAACATACAGAAATCAATAAACATAATTCATCTTATCAATAGATTTAAAGACAAGAATCACAGGATTATCTCAATAGATGCAGAAAAAAAAACATTTGACAAAATTCAGCATCCATTCATACTCAAAACATTAGAAAAACTAGGGAGAGTAGGAATATACTTCAACACTGTAAAAGTTATATATGCTAAACCCAAAACCAACATCTTTATAAATGGAGGAAAATTGAAAGCATTCCCTCTAAAAACTGAAACAAGACAGGGATGCCCTCTTTTACCACTGCTATTCAACATAGTCCTTGAAACCCTAGCCAGAGCAATTACACAAAAGAAAGAAAAGGGATAGAAATAGGAAAAGAATAATTCAAAATATCTCTATTTGCTGGTGACATGATTCTATATTTAGAAGACCCAAAAACCTCCACCAGAAAGCTTGTTGAACTCATAAACAAATTCAGCAAAATAAAATTAACACCCATAAATCAATTGTGTTCCTATAAACTATCCCATTCATAAGAGTCTAAAAAAAAAGTAGAAAGAAAAACTTTGGAATCAATCTAACAAAAGAGGTGAAAGACCTCTACAATGACAACTACAGAACATTAAAGGAAGAAATTGAAGAAGACATGGAAACATCTCCCATGTTCTTGAATAGGCAGAATTAATATTGTCAAAATGACCATACTACCAAAAGCGCTATATGGATTTAATGCAATTCCTATTAACATTTCAATGACAATTTTCAAAGAAATACAAAAAGCAGTCAAGAAATTTATTTGGAAAAATAAGAGGCCCAGAAGAGCCAAAGCAATCCTTAGTGAGAAAAGTGATACAGGAGGCATCACAATTCCAGACCTTAAATTATACTACAAAGCTAAAGTAACAAAAATGGTATGGTCTTGGCACCAAAACAGACATGAAGACCAATGGAACAGAATAGAAGACACATAGACAAACCCACATGAATAAAGTAATCTCATACTAGACAAAGGCACCATAAACATATATCAGAGAAAAGATATGCTCTTCAGCAAATGGTGCTAGGAAAACTGGAAATCCATACATAGTAGATTGAAATTGAACTCCCATCTCTCAACCTGCATAAAACTCACCTCAAGGTGGATCAAGGACCTAAGCATTAGACCAGAGAACTTGCACCTACTAGAATATGAAGTAGGCCCAACTCTACATCATGTCAGTTCAGGAACTGATTTCCTCGGTAAGACTCCTAAAGTACAAGAAGTAAAATCAAGAATCAATAAATGGGATGTATCAAACTAACAAGCTTCTTCACAGCGAAGGAAATAATCAAGACCATAAACAAGAGTCTATAGAACAAGAGAAAATCTTTGCCACCTGCACCTCAGTTAGAGTATTAATCTCCAGGATATACAAAGAACTCAAAAAACCTAACACACACACACACACACACACACACACACACACACAAAACAACTCAACCAATAAGTGGGCAAAGAAACTGAACAGACACTTCACAGAAGAAGTAATACGAATGGTCAACAAACATATGAAAAAGTGTTCAACATCTCTAGCAAGTAGAAAAATGCATATTAAAGCTACACTGAGGTTCCATCTCACTCCAGTCAGAATGGCAATTATCAAGAACATAAGTAACAACAAATGTTGGTGAGGATGTGAGAAAAATGATTCACTCATACATTGCTAGTAGGATTGCAAATTGGTCAACCTTTTCATACTAGAAAGCAGTATGGAGAGTCCTTAGAAAACTTGGAATGGAACCACCATTTGACCCAGTTATCCGACTCCTCAGCTTTTACCCAAAGGACTTAAAATGAACATATTACTCTAATGCAGCCACATCAATATTTATAGCAGCTCAATTCACAATAGTCAAGCTATGGAACCAACCTAGGTGCCCTTCAACAGATGAATGGATAAAGAAAATGTGGTATATATACACAATGGATTATTACTCAGTGATAAATAAGAATGAAATTAAGGTATTTGCCAGTAAATGGATGGAACTGGAGACTATCATACTAAATGAAATACATCAGTCCCAAAAAAAATCAAATACCAAATGTTCTCTCTGATATGTGGATATTAACTCACAACAAGGGAGGGTAGGGAGGGGCAGAATAGAAGTTCATTGGACTAGACAAAGGGGAATGTAGGGAAAGGAAGGGGATGGGAACAGGAAAGACGTTAGAATGAATCAGACATAACTTTCCTATGTTCCTATATGAATACATGACCAGTGTAACTCCACATTATGTACAACCACAAGAATGGGATCCTAATTGGAATGGGTTGTACTCCTTTTTTTTGTATAATATGTCAAAATACATCTACTATTCTGTATATCTAAAAACAACAAATAAAATAAAAACTAAAAAATAAATTTAAAAAAGTATATGTAAAACATGTATCTGAGGAGAAATTTGATTCCAGAATATGAAAGAATTCAAACAAATCATAAGAAAAGCAGGAATTACTTAACAGAAAAAAATGAGTGATATGTTTGACAAAAGAGAACATTCAAATGGCCAAATACACTAGAAAAGGAGCTTGTCCTATTACTTATCAGGGACTGAATAAAAACACGTTGCATTAGACACTAGACCCATCAGGATGATGGAAATGAAAAAGGCAAAGGAATAATAGCATGATTTTAGTGACTGAGGAGCAGGTGGAATGCTCACATATTGATAGTAAGAGTGTAAATTGGAACCTCATAGCTAGGAAACTATTAGGCAGTATATATTAAAGGTGCACATATGTATACCCCACTATGGCTTAGGTATGAGGTGTCCTCCAAAAACTCACATGATAGACAATACAACACTGAATAGTAAAATGATTAAATAGTAAAATGATTAACCCAATCAGTGGATTAATCCACTGATGTGAATCAACTGGGTGGTAACTGAAGGCACATGGGTTGTAATAACTTGAAGCAGTTGCTCACTGGGGGTTTGCCTTTGGGTTTTATATTTTCTCATTTGTGAGCAGAGTTCTCTCTCCAAGTCCTGATTGTCATGTCCTGAGCTTCTTTCCTCTGCCATGCCCTTCTGCCATGATGTTCTGTCTTACCTTAGACCCAGAGATATGGAGTTGGCCAACAATGGACTAAATCTCTGATACTGTGAACCAAAATAAACTTTTCCTCCTCTATGTTGCTTTTATTGGGTCTTTTCGTCACAGTGGCACAAAGCTTACTAAAACACACCCTATTCTCCAACAAGGTTACCCTTAGGAATCTATACTCCTCTTCACCAAAATACACACATCTGTACACCATACATATGCACAAGATTGATTTTAGCAGTGCTATTCATAAATATGCCCAAATCAGAAGTTAACTAAATGCTCATCAGTGGTAGATGAATAAACTTTTGTTATAGTCATTTAATGGAATATCCAATGGTAGTAAATATGAATTCAATCACAGAAAAAATAAATAAATAGCTGATTCTCAAGTTCCCTGTTGAGCAAAAGATAAAAGGGCACAAGAGTGCCCTTTGCATGATTTGTTTATACTACGTTCAGAAACAGGCAAAACTATTATATTCTCTTAGAAGTCGACTTAGCCATAACCTGGGCAAGAGTGTAGCCATTGTGACTGGGACAGGGGGCAAGAGGCAACTTCTGTGACTATTTTTTGTTTCCCAATATGAGTGTTGACACTGGTATGTTCAGTGTGAGGAATTTATAAAAAAGGATGCCTACAATTCTTGGACCCTTCTGTATGTATATTAAACAATTCTTTTATCTAAAAAAGAAATCCAAACTTTCAACTACAGCCTACAAAGCCCTTCCCTTCTCTCCAACCTTTCCCTTGTCATGCCAGTCTTCCTCCCCCCGACCTCCACCCTGACCCTGGCTTTCCCTGCTCCAGCCCAGTACTGTCTTTAGCCTCTCAAATACACCAAGTTCATTGTCGCCTTGCTTATTTGGTTGCCTCATTCTGTATGTTCTCCCCTCCACTCTGACCTAACTCCAGGTCTCCTTTGCACCTGAGCTTCACTGTCTTCTCTTCTTGGTCACCACATTCCAAGGAGGTTTCTATCTCAGGCCCGTGTTTTCTTCCTTCTCATACCATCTGCTCTTAACTCTTCCGATTTTAAAACTTATAGACCCTCATCCTGGGATATTCTTTACTCCTGGGCAAAATGAGACTGCTGGTCACTTTAGTCACAATGTAACCTGCAGGTACTACATAATCACACTTCATAGATATTAAAAAAGCAAGCAAATAAAAACATTGTTTCAGTGGCAAAAAAAAAAAAAGGAGCAGAAATACGCACTTATTTTTCAATAATGACATAGAAAGAAAGGAGAAGAGGTCAGAAATGAGAGCAGCTGCTCCCAACAGGGCCTTTGCAATGTATTTCCTATATTTGAGTTTGTTTTGTGGTTGGTTGTAACCGTTCTCCAAGACTTTCTTTACTTCGTGAAAAGGAATCTGCTGAAAGACAAGGTAATAGGTGTTGCCTGCAAACACACTGGTCAAAACATTTCATTTAAATGATTGTTCTGTGTTGGCATGCTCGGAAAATGGAAGCCTTTCCAAAAAACTCATTATTATTCTTTCAGGTCGAAGAACTTTTCAGCCTACACAAGCACTGGGGACAGTTTTCATTACCTTCTAGTGTGTCCCTTTTGGAGTATAGTTTCCTCAGCAGGTGAAAGCAATAGTTTCTGAAATTGAAATGACGACCTAAGCATTCGCCTCTACAGCTCTCACCAAAAGCTCTCTTATAACCTCCCATCAGAGTAACTGCCTCTTGACCTGGCATTTTTTACTACTCATGCTTATGAAAGAGATTGGTAAGCCAAATTCAGCCAAAATGAAAGAGCAGAAATATTTTCATAACTGGGAGGTACAATTCGATCCAATGGGAAATCCCAGAGCAAGTAGAGCTTTGATTACTCCTCATTTCTCATGTTTCACATGCCCCCTTTAATTTTTTGTGATTCATCATTTCAACCAGGGAAAGCATTTACAAATGAGCATATTACATTATTATTATTTCCAATTCCATATCATATTCTTTTGGCCTTATGATTTTTCATATTCTCAAATTAAATGTTGAATGCATTTCCCCAGGTCCTGATGTTGGAAATAACCATATGACTTACTTTAGCCAGTAGGTGGGTGGCATTAAACAGTTCTTAGCCTGGATATGAAGAAGTATCACATATTTCCAATTATGTTCTACTTTCTATCCATCACCATGAAGACAATATGTGCCAGTAGCTCACTGGTCTGAGAAGGAAGAAAGACAGGTAGAGAATTCTTGAATCTAACCTAGCTTCCAGCCAAGTTAACATGAGCAAAACCTAGATAAACCAACCTTCAACCAGTACACAATATGACTATTGTTTTTAGCCACTGAGTTTTGGGGTGGTGTTTTAGGAAATACTATGGTAAAAGAAAATTGATACATGTCAGAGATGTATAGGAGAATGAAACTAGACCCCTATTTCTTCTGTACAAAAATTAGCTCAAAATGAATCAAAGACCTAAATGTAAGGCACAAAACTATAGAAGAAAACAGAAACACTTCATTTCATTGAAATTGGCAAAAATTTTTTGGATAAGGCCCCCAAAACAGAAAATAAAAGCAAAAATAGATAAATGGGATTATATCAAACTAAAAATTAATTTGTGCAGAGCAAACAGTCAACGGAGTAAAAAGACAACCTAAAAAAATGGGAGAAAATATTTGCAAACTATCCATCTGGCAAGGGAACATCCAGAATATGAGGAAGTAAACAATAGCAAAAATGTTAAATGACCTAATTTTTTAAAATGGGCAAATGATCTGAATAGAGAATTCTTAAATAAAGACACACAAATAGCCAATAACTGCATTTTTAATATGCTCTACATCACTAATCAGGGAAATGCAAATCAAAACCACAATGACTTATAATCTCATATCTGTTAGAATGTCTATCATAAAAAAAAGACAAAAAATGTTGTGAAGAACATTTTTATATACTGTTAGTGGGCATGTAAATTAAATTAGTACAGAGATCATGAAAAACAATATGGAGAGTCCTCAAAAAACTGTAAATAGAACTACCCTATGATCCAGCTATCCTACTTCTGGGTATATATCCAAAGGAAATGGCATAAGCACACCAAGGAGACACCACACTCCTGTGTTTATTGCATCACTATTATCAATAGTCAAGGTACAGAATCAACCAAGGTACCTATCAACAGATGAAAAGGTCAAAACAATATGGTATATATGCACAATGGAATATTATTTAGCCACAAAAAGAGTGAAATCCTGTCATTTATCTCAACAATGATGGAACTGGAAGACATTCTGTTAAGTGAAATAAGCCACACATGGAGAGATAAATCCCACATGTTCTCACCCATGTGGAGGCTAAATGATCCCATCTCATATACCTAGAGAATAGAGTAGAAGCCAAGAGAAGCAAGGAAGGTGGGGGGTACAGAGAGGTTAGATAGTGTATATCAAAATACAGTTAGTAGAAGGATTAGTTCTAATAACATTCTGCATCGCAGAAGGTTAATGGCCTATGATGATGGTCTATGACAATTTATGGTGTATTTCAAAAACCCAAAGGTTCCCAATACATAGGAATGATAAATGTTTGAGGAGATGGAAATGTTCATTGCCCTAATTTGATCATCACACATTGTTTTCATGTATAAGATTATTATGCTATACTGCATATATATGTATAATTAGTGTATGTCGATGAAGAACTAGAATAAAATAATAAGAAAATTGATACAATGAAAGGTCTACCTTTGTCTTGGTGCTTACAGAACTTTCTAATGAAAGTCAGCCAAATTTGACCACAACTTTACCATGAGATCAGCAGCAACTTCCTGACTAACAAAGTCATCTCAGACCAGTGGATATTTATTAAGTATCCATTACATGTGTCAAGTCCTAGGAACCCAGAGAAGAGTACTATATGATCTCTCAGCCTGAAAGAGCTTATGTTTTAGATGGTAAACAGACAATTAAAACCCCATTTTACAACACAGTGTGGCAAGTGCTAAGATGGTAAAATTCACACAGCACCTTAGTGGAAAGTGATGATCCCACTGTCCATCTGCATTAAGATGAAGAGCCCAGCAACAGTGAATACTCCAGAATGTACTCCAGGCGTCGGACCACTCTCTAGCACTAAGCAGGTGCATCTCTGACAAGACATAAGATGTAAAGTCTATTCAGCCCCAGAATAGTTACTGCATGGCTTTTTAGGTAATGTCTACAGCAACCAATGGAAAGTTATTGTCTCCTGATACTGGGGATCTGCTTCTCCTCTTCAGGTTAAGAGGCATAAGAGGAGAAGGTATATAGGGCCAGCTTGTACCAGTTCAATCAGTAAGAATCTATGACTTTCATTTGGCACAGTTCTCTCTCTTTTTTTTTTTTTTTAATGGATATATTGAGATATTCTTTCTTTACCATAAATTTTAACAGTTTCAGGTGTGCAATTCAATGATTTTTAGTAAATTTACAGAATTATGCACTCTTCCCCAAAATTGATATAAGAACATTTCCACCATCAAAATAAAGATCTCTTCCATTCATTTGCAGTCATTGCTTATATCTATTCCCAGAACAGCCATCCCTATTCTGCTCTGTTTCTCTGAATTGTCTTTTTCAGACATTTTATGTAAGTAGAATCCTACAGTATATGGTCTTTTGCATCAGTTTCTTCCACTTAACATGTCTTTGAGGTTCATTCACGTTGTACCATGTATCAATTTGTGGTTTTTTTGTTTTGTTTTTGGTGGTGCTGGGGATTGAACCCAGGGCCTCAATGCTTGCAAGGCAAGCACTCTACCAACTGAGCTATCTCCCCAGCCCTAATTTGTTTTCCTAATTCGTTTTGGTTTCTAAGAAAATCATTTCCCTTTACCAGCTCCACTCTTACCCAATAAAAACAGAAGTAACATAAGAAAATTACATATAAGTTACAGCTTTAGTTTCTTAAGCAATCAGGCCTAGAGGATTGTTGTCTAGAAGAAATGGAAGTAATGCTGATTGACATAAAAACAGGGATGATTTTCCACCTAGCGTATCCCTTATCACATTGGCCAGCAAAAAACTCAAATCTTTAGTTATCACAGGGAGCATTTTAAGTCATCATTACTCCATGAAAGTGATTTTCAGGTTACTTTAATCAATCTCTCTCTCTCTCTCTCTCTCTCTCTCTCTCTCTCTCTCTCTCTCTCTCTCCCCCCCCCCCTCTCTCTATCTGTGTGTGTGTGTGTGTGTGTGTATGTGTGTGTGTGTGTATGTGTACGTCCCACTTGTTAATAGAGGACTCTTGCACTTTTGCAGTGGGAAACACTCTTAACCAATAGGGCTTTATTGATGAAGACCAGAACAATTATCTAACTGTATCAAAGGTTATAAAATTCAACCATTCAAGTAGTAATTTCTAAACAGATACCAATAGAAAAGGAACAACTGACCTCAACACACTATTTTGCAAAACTTCAAGCATTTCAGTTGAGCAACCCAGGAAAGAAAACATTGCCTCGTATTTCCACCAGTGAAACTGGATCATCAAGTCAGCTCACAATTTAAGGGGATTTTGATGCATCACCTTTTGTAAAATCACGAGGAGAAAAATTTAAGGTCTATGTAGAACAAAACTTTAAAACAAAACTTTGAAAAAGAATTGTTCGATCTGATTGAGAATCATAAACAATCTCAGAGAGCAGCTGTGCTCCCAAGCTAGGAGCCAAATCCGGTATTGATACCTCTAGCCTCACACCCCATAGATACATTCAGATTTGCATGGCTATTTCACATTCCATGCAAATCCATCTTGTAGTAGCACACAGAGGCCACCTATGGCATTCTAGGGTCTTCTGAGAGAGGATGCTTGTTAAACATCTCCACGCACACAGTAAAACTGTGCCGAGCTCAACTGTGTGAGCCATGCCAGGAGGAAGTGAGCTGGCAGTCTCTAGCAGAAAGTTTGAATCCAAAACAATCCAGAGAAAGAGAAGGCAAGTTTAAATTAAATGGAATTGAACTGAACAAAGAAAAAAAAAAAGACAGAACCTTGTAACTGGAATAAATCCTGCCAATTCAAAGTTGAGAAATATTGGATAGGAGAAAAGGATGGGAACATAAAACCTTCCAATCCATCTGAATCGACCAGGCTCATCTTGTAGAAAACAGGGTTGCAGGCAGCACAAAGAGAACCCAGCCCAAGGGTTCTAAAATCACTTATCTCTACTCCCATAGCCCAAGGCTTTTAGGGAAAACAAGGGCCACAAAAATTTCTCCACATTCTTATAAATGTGCATCTCTTGTGAGAAGGATTGAGTTAACCATTCCTTGGCCCATGGGGCATTGTCATTATTAGTCTGCACATTGTCCTACTCTCATTTATTTATTTATTCCCATTTAAAAAGTTAATTGTGGTAAAATATACCACAAAAATAGCATAAGATTTACCACTGTAACCGTTCCAGGTACAGGTCTGTAGTGTTATGTTTATTCATTCACATTGTTGTATAGCCCTTCCTGGGAAGTCCTTTCATCTTGCAAAACTGAAACTCTGCACCCATGAACAATTCCCAGTTGTCCCCCCAACCCTGGCAACCACTCTTCTACTTTCTGAGCCTGTATAAATTTGATGACTCTAAGTGCCTCATATAAATGGAATCATATAGTATTTGTCATTTTGTGACTGACTGACTTTTTTTTAAGCACAATGTCCTCAAAGTTTGTCTATGTTGTACCATGTGCTAGAGTTTTCTTCCTTTTTAAGACTGAATAAAGTTCCATTGTATATGTACACCACATTTTGCTTATCTGTTCTTCTATTGGGTTGCTTTCACACTTTGCCTACTATGAATAGTGCTTCTGTGAACATGACGGTACAAGTAGCTTTTCAGACCTTTGCCTCCAATTCTTGGAGGTATATTTTGAGAAGTAGAATTGCTGGATCATATGGCAATTCTCTTTCTTTGCCTTTTTGAGGGGCCGTCATGCTATTTACTATAATGGTTGCAATACTACATGTCCCACCAAAAAATAAAATAAAATAAAATAAAACACAGGGCTTCTATTTCTCCACATCATCACCCACCCTTGTTATTCTCCATTTGTTGGTTTTTTAATACTATCCATCGTAGTGGGGGTGAGGTGATTACTTAGTCCTTAGAAAAGTGATAAACTTTTCTTCTATTCCCTGACCCATGGGGAACATTCTCATGTTTTTAAGGTACATACTATAAATATGCACTGCTATTTTACTCTGCATATCTTTCTTATTATATGTAGACAGATTGTTACATATTTAAATTTTCTTCCAGTTTCTACTAAGCACTAGCTTTTTAATGCCCACTCATGTTGCTATGTGTGCCATAAGTCCATACCTTTTGACTATTACAAGGTGTTCATGTGTACCAACCACATTTTTCTATGTATTCCCCTGGTCATAAAATTGCTTCTAGCTCCCTGTCACTATAAGCAATGCTGGAGTGGGCAGAGCCCTACACATCCTCATATAGACCTATGAGAATTCTTTGAGCAGTGTACCTTGAAACAGACTACTGGGATATACACTATTTCATATGAATGCCGGATTACCTTCCTGAATGGCTGCTACAGTTCATATGCCCACTGATGATGTAGGTGGTCACTATGTCTCCCCATCCAGATTTTCTCTATTTTCCCAGTCTAAATTAATTAATAAGTATGTCCTATCAATTATATGCATTTTATGATGGTGCCAGGGCTCAAACCCAGAGGTTTTTACATGTTGAGCAAGTGCTCAACCACTGAGCTAGACCCTAGTGCTCTTGTCCCATCAGTGAAAACTACCCATGGGAAACCTGTTTCAATAATGTGCATGGGCATTCTCTCTGCAGAGACCAAGGGGCCCCTGTATTTCAGCTCTGATTCCTGGACTAGCTCTGGGTATTCTTCTTCTGAGGGGTCTGTTGGTGTCCCTTAGAGTTAGTGAAGAAGTCCCACCCAGCCTAAGAGCTGGTTTCTGCATCCTTACTCCAAAGACTATGTATCAAGCCTGTTGCTCCTGGTCCCTGAACAAGGTCCAAAAGGATAAAAGATTCAGTTTTTCTCATTAAAAGTATTCTATCTAGGTAACTATGTGGTCTCTAGGGCAAAATTGTAACTAAAATAGAATACATATTAGACAGCTTGTGTATACATTATAAATATTTTACCTTCTTTCACATATACATACCCTAAAATAGAGCTAATATTGTTGAGTTCTCATTATAAGCAAGGCTTTGGGCTAAGCACTTAACATTTATAATTGCCATCCAGCATTTATGATCTTCCCACATAATAGCTACCATCCTCATAGTGACCCTAGGAGGAATTATTATTATCTCTTATTGGTAGTTGAAAAACCTGAGGGATATATGATTAAGTAATTTGCCCAGAGTTAGAAACTGGTGGGCGTAAAGCTCAGATGCATGTACATCTGGTGCCCAACCTTTAACATCTCAACACAGTGTTTCATCTTTGCATGTGTGTGTGGATTTAGTTTGTTCATTATTCACTGATCCATCGCTATTATTGTCTGCTTTGGAATACAAGGGCTCAAAAGGCAGTAGCTACTGCCTATTTGTATGTTGTACTTCATGTCTCAGTCTAGGCACATACCTACAGAGTAATAAATCCAGTGGGTCAAAGGTTCCCAAGAGCACAGAATGCCTAATTCGAATATGGAAGGAAATCTCCTAGACCAAATCTAACATGTAAACAACACACAGGAAAGTGTGGAATGAACCCAGTCAAAGAGAGAAGGTTCTTGGCATCTAAATGTCCACAGCATCTTCTAAGCAAAGCATAGAACAGGAGAAAAAGAATCCCAACCTTTGGGAGGCCCAATGGCCAAGGCTACTGCAAAAAGGACCAGTTGATTCCTGATTGTAGAGACTCTTCCCTGAGGCCCTCTAGAAGTTGCTGTGGCAGAAGAGGAAAAGGACAAGCTCTGAATTTAAAAAAAAAAATCCCTGTGTTTGAAGCCCCTACTTTGCCTAGCTTTCATTACTTGACCATGGAATTTTCTCTTCATCTCCCTGAGTTTCCATTTCCCCATCTGTAAAATAATCCTTCCCTTGCAAGGTTGTTGGGGGCATTAGAAAGGCTTCTTCATCCTTATGAATGGCACACAGGAGGTGTTCAATAAGTTATCATCATTGTGGGGATGTGGATGGGGTGGGGATGACAGTAAAAAAAAATTCATTGTACCCCAGTGACATTCTGGGGCCAAGGACAAAGGGCTAGGGTTTCTGGGTTCTTGTGAATCTGCTGAGGCTGAGAAATGGCCAATAAGTCTCTATCCCCACCTCCCATGACTTTGAAAATCCTTCAGATAAAAATGACAGAAGACCTAATTTAAACTGGCTTAAGTAAGAAGGGGATTTAATTGGCTCACATAACAAAAGTGCTGGCCTCAGGACCAACTGGATTTGAAGCTTAACCTCAGACTTCAGGGGTCCCTTCCCCTTCCCTTAATTCTGCTCCTCATCATCTGGATTGGCTCTGCCATGTAGTGAGACTTCTAAAATGTGGAGTACGAAAGGCTGCTTCTGGCTATAGTTTCACATTCTCTCTTTCAGTGACCCCATAAAGATATTCCCTTCACGGTCACTCCTGGAAGAGTTGGGTATTCACACTGCTTGTACCAACTTGGCTCTCATATTCATGTTGAACCAGTTTTGGGGCCAAGTCAAGGAAATTATTTTGGTGGGTTTAGACCTGGGTACCATAGTCAAACCACAATTCCATCTACATTAAATGGATAGAGAGTGAGGAAAGGGAAGTTCCCCAGGGAAAGTGAGTTGCTATTAGCAGAAGAAGAGAATGACTTCAGCAAAAATGACAGATTCAGAACATAGGCACCCAATAGCAACAACAGTAGAAACTATAATCACGGACATTTATTGAATGTTTACCATGCCCTAGGATAAGCACTTTCTATTAACTACCTCATTTAATCCACAAAAATAGTGCTGTGCCTATATTATTGTTATTGGTATTATTCCCGTTTAACAGATGACGAAAGTGAGACACAGAGAGACCAGGTAACTTGTCTGAGGTCAGGATGCTCATAAACGGCAGGGCTAAAATCTGAACTCAAGCTATGTGATACAAGAGTCCACACCTACTCTAAGACATCCAGGTCCTAATACCTGAAACCTGTGCATTCAATGGCAAAAGAGACTTGGCAGATATAACTAGTCAAGGATCTTGAGATGGGGAGACTGTCCTGAATTATCCCAATGGGTCCTAAATGTAATCACAGGTCCTTCTTAAAGGGAGAGAGAGGGAAATTTTGTTACAGAGAAAAGAAGGTACTGTGATTTTGGAAGTAAAGATTGGAGTGAAGATAAAGAAAGAGGCCAACAGCCAAGGAAAGAGGGTAGCCTCTAGGAGCTGGAAAGGGTATGATACAATATTTCTCCTGTGGAGCTTCCAGAAGGAACCAGCTTCTGGCACCCTGACTTTAGCCCAGAGAAACTCATCTTGATCTTCTGACCTCCAGAACTATGAGAAAATGAATGTGTGTTGTTTTAAGTCATGAAATTTGTGGTAGTTTGTTATAGTAACCATAGCAAACTAATACGCCCATCAAGCCATGTACACACATGCACCCTCCCCAGATGAACAAATATCTTCACAGACTGAATGTACATGAGATTTGTGCCCTGTACCCATGTCCCAGAGAAAGCCAGTACCTGGGAAGAAATATGCTCTTAGAAGAAGCTGTGTATCTTCTACCCATTCTAGATCCACTCTGGTCTTTCTCTACCTTCCTTTCTATGCAGGAGGCTGATGTGTATGGTTGATACCGAGTGGTTAGGTGCCCTTTGGCTTCCAACTGGGTTCCCCTGGTGAAGCACATCAATACTAATCTGAAAGGGGCCAGGAGAGTGATGACTGAGTATATCTCCCCTCAGCTTCTCATTTGACCACAGACTGCCTGTATCTGAGGACCAGAGTTCATAGATTCTAGGGGTGCTGTCTTCAGCTGTGTCTTCTCAGGTTCCTATAAGTACAATTTTCCTTCCTCTTCAGGCTGAGGAGGAAATACTCCCCAAACACTCCTGGGTTCAATTGTTCTGTCCCCCGCTCTACCCCTTATAGGTCTTTGTAATACTTTACTCATGATCTTTGAGATCTGTTCCTGTCAGGAATTCAGCTGATCAGGCTTCGCAAGGAACTTAAAGACTTGGGCAGCCAAAATTAGTAGGAAGAAGGTGATAATGGAAGCAAGAAAGCCTCTCTAGGGCTCTTCATGGAGGAAATGACTGGGAAATGGCATCTCAGCAGTACTTCTGTGGCCAGATGACATTAGGACCTTTCCCACTCTTCCAAACCACCCTCAAAAAAAGTGGGTACTACATAAGTATAGAGTGCATTCCCCCAGAAGCAGATCCTATGGGTGCAAGCATTTTACCAGGGAACTAATATTTGGACACACTGGGAAGAAAGGGGGAGATAAATAGGATGGAAAGCAGCTAATAAAGAGTTACTTTGAGCACATAGCCCACTGGGAACTCTGGAAGCCAGTAGAGAATAGTGCTTCAAGTTTTCCCACTGGAGACCTGAGGGTGTAAGGATGGTCCTATATGTATACCCATCAATCACTGGGTGACAGATGCTTCCAGGAAACAAGAATGCCCCAGATCTGTAGTTCAAGGTGGGGTTGGGAGTGCAGAGGGAGGTTCAGAGTCATTGCATAAGCACAGGCAGACAGGTGAGGGGTTGGCAGGAGGGCGTAGCAGGGTAGGCTCTACCAAGAGAGGTGGGTAGGGCATCTGCAGCCTCTGTGGCAGGACACACCACTCCCTGACGTATTGCAGTGCCAGAGGAAGCAAGATGTTTCTAAAGTTACTGAAGTTGTTTCTACCACCTACGTTGAAAGGGGCTCAAAAGAGAAATTAATTTGATTTATAGGCACAAGAAAGCAAATTTCTTATGCATCTGAGATTATGGAGAATTAAAACCTAGCCACTCAATTATAAAAAACAGAAACTCACCCAAGCTAGCACAAACACAAGAGGAGAGACTTGTTACAGGCATGAGGGATTGTCCATGAAACTAAGGAGCCAGAAGCTGAATTTTATCAGGCATGATAAGAAACTGGGAATTTCATCAGGAAAAAAAGACAGGCACTCTTTCTACCCACATGTGTGTTGGGATCCACTCTCTTGGGTTGCCCAGCCCCAGACTTACCCTTGCTTACTGGCTGAGCTGTTCCTTCTTCCCTCTCCCCTCCGGTCTCCTCTCCTCCCCTTTTTTCTCCCTTTTTTTCCTCCTCTTCCTCCCTCTCTCCTCCTCCCCCCTCCTTTTCTTCTCTTTCTCCTACTCTCCTCCCCTCCATATTCTTTCCCCTCTTTCTTATGACCTTCAAAAGAACAACCCCATCTGTGTTAGGCAAACTTTAAACTGAGCCCCAAGATCTCTCACCCTGTGCACATGCCTTGTGTAATTCCCAGGACTGGGAACACCATGGATTTCACTCCCCTGGTGCTATAGTTTGTCCCCACTAAAACTCATGTTGACATTAAATCCCTACTGTGAGGTATTAAGAGGGTAGAAATGAAATCCGTGGGTATCTGGGGATGGGACCCTTGAGAAGTAAGGTTAAACAAGGTCATGAGATCTGGGACCTCATCCAAGGGAACCATTGCTTTATAAGAAGAGGAGACATCTGAGCTAGGACACTGTCACCATGTGATTCCCTGAGCCACCTAGGAACACTGCAGAGTCCCCACCAGCAAGAAGGACCTCAGCAGATGTAGCCACTCAACCTTAGGCTTCCCAGCCTTCAGAACTGTGAGCTTAATAGACCTTTATTCATTATACATCACCTGATCTGTGCTACTCAGATATAGCAACCAAAAACAGAGCAAGACACAAGATTAGGTTACATCATGTGGCATACTTGACTTCAACAAAAAGAGAACGGTGCAATTAATACTTGAGAGGATCTGAGTTCTTCCTGAGAAAAACATGAGAAGCGTGAAGGAGCATCAACACAAGGGAGATTCTCCACTGCTGGATTTTAGAAAAGAAAGATGTTACATAGCAGGAACTGAAAGCGACCTCTAGGAACTAAGAACAACTCCTAGTCCACAACCAGCAAGGAAGTGAAAACATCAGCCCTATGACAACCACAACCACAAAAACTGAATCCAGCTAAAAACCCAAAACAGTTTAGAAATAGATTCTTCCCCAGAACACTTTCAGAGGAACATGACAAGGCCAGCACTGTGATTTCAGCCTCCTCAGACCTGAGCAGGGGGCTCAGCACATGGGGCCTGATGTATGGGAATTATGGGTGAATACATGGGTATTGTTTTAATCTGCTAAATTTGTGATAAGCTGTTGCACAATAATGGAATACATATAACAATTCAAACATCCCAATTCAAATATCCAACTCTGACCAACTAGTCTCTATATCCCAAAAGAATGGAGAGAATCAGCTTGTCCCTAGTTGGATCCACAGTCCATCAGTGATCTGGAAAGCTATGGCTACTAGACCCAGTCATACTTTCCACCGCTCACTCAGAGAAGATGACAGAATAAGGTTGATAAGCTGCCTGCATGTTCTGCTACTGCCTTTCCAACTTGGGTGTGGTAGCTCTCTATTGCACTATGTATATTTGCTCTTGTCTAGCTCAGAAGTTCAACAAAGGCAAAGAGGTGTTATGGTGCCAAAAAAAAAAAAAAAAAAAAAAAAAAGCGCAGTCTTAGGGATACAAGGAACTGGGTATAAATTCACATATGTGCTATCCAAGCTTAGGCAAGTCACTTAACTTCTCAGAACCTCTTCGTTTTTTGTTTTTTGTTTTTTCTTTCCTTAATTAACAGATTTTGGTGTGCTGCCCAGGCTGACTCTGATCTCCTGGGCTGTAGCAATCCTCCTGCCTCAGCTTCTTGAGTAGCTGGGAGCACAGATATACCACTCCAAGATTTCTTTCCTCATTTGTGAAATGAAAATGATATATCTACCATTCACAAATATGGGAAATAAATGAGATAAAATAGGTAAAACCCCTCTGTGAATCTTCAATAAATATTGATTCTCTTTTCTGCTATTTATTATTATCGATTTTTTTTTTTTTTTTTTTTTTTTTTTTTGCAGAGCTGGGATTGAACTCAGGGCCTTGCACATCCTGTTCCAGTGCTCTGCCACTGAACTACCTCCCCAGCCTTATTATTTAAAAATCCATTTGTTATGTTCGCCATAGCAGCTAGCACAATAGCATAAGTTCATTGCTGCATGAAATTAAAAAAAATATAAATCCTGCCTATTAGATTGATGAGAATGAGTAGGGCCACCTACAGCATGAAAGTGATCCAACAATAATATCACATGCAGCAATAATATCCAGAGAGAGGACAGAACTAGTAGCAGGTCCTCTGGATTGCAGTTGGCCAAGAACATAATAATGAATAGTATGATGATCATATCAGGTATTGACTGAATCTTGTACTGTGCACTAAACATCTCATTTAACACTTTACAAGGACCTTTCATAAGCATCATTGTTACCTTATTTTATGCACAAGGGATAGAGATACAAAGAGATGAAATGACTTCCCCTTAATAAGGAATAGGTAAGGTCAAACTTCAACCCTGGGTATATTTGACTTCAAATTCCAAAGATTTTAACTACTCTGCTCCAAATTGACATGAACATGGCCTTCCTCTTTCAGAATCAGAGTTCAAGTTGGTGGAGACACTCATACCCACAGAGCCTGAAACTGAATGATAAGATAGAGCTCTTTTCATTGCCTTGTGGGCTCTTTTCAAATCTTTAAATTCTCAAGAATTTTTTTTTTTTTTTTTTTAAATCACAGGGCAAGATCCCAGAAAAGGAAAATGGGTTTATGTCTGCCAAACCAAAAGTAGCTATTCAAAACAGCCCAAAGCAGTTTCACCCTTGTCTAGAGGGACACTCCATCGTGAAGTCTTCCAAATTCTGCTTGAGTTTCAGTTGTTGACAATTAAGATAAAATGAGAAGACTACTGTTCCCTGTATTGAGAGCCAAATGTCATTGTCTTTGTTTTTAAAGCACTCCTGACATCTCCCTGTAGACTGAAAATTCTGTGCACTGTTTGAGGTATCAGAGAAATGCCCGTATCACCCCTGACAAACATTATCTCCCTCGGGACCTGGCATCCTCATCTCTATTCTGTATCCCAGCCAGGGCATGGGGCCCTCACCTCTCCACCACAGTCTCAGCACAGGAGAGTCAGTAGGGCTGCTGGAAACACCCCAACATGCAGTCTGATGGTTTTAATAACCTTGTCTGTTCCCCACTTAAGAGTCAGCCACTACTGCTCAGGCCTTTTCAAGCCAGCTCAAAATTCACCTTGGCAAGGATTCTACCCTTGTTGGACACTTCCCCTGGCCTTTCAAACTTAGAAAAGAGAATTGAGACCTGCTGGGAATGCTGGCCTGTCCTTGCTCTCCTCCTAGACTCTCTGTAAAAATCTCCCACAGGGCTGCCTGGCTGTAGGCTAATTGGGCCCTTTTATTATACAATGACATCAGGAGAAACTAAAGGTGAACATTTACATCAGCCTCCAGACGCCTGTCTCTGAGAGTTTGGAGGATCCGTGGAAGTCAGAGAATAACATATCGAGGCCCACAGTATTTGCTTACACAAATGCCCAGGGTGTGGCTTTGAATCCTATGTCCCACAAAAATAAAATGATTCCTACTCATATGCTACATTCACAAGTTGCAAAATAAAACAGATATGGAAAGTTGCAGACACCCCCTCCTCTGCTCTCCTCCTTGTCTGTGTGGCAGATGACAACTCAACTTTCTAACCCAGTTCATTCTAGATGTCACCCTTCCTTCCAGAGCTTTTCACAGAGCCACACTCAGCAGGGCACAATGCTCTCTCTGTGCTCCTTGCACCGATGCAAACCAAGACACCAGGATATTAGAGCTTCTCAGCAACTGCCCATAACAAAGCCCCTGGGCACAAGATCAGGCCAGAGAAATCCTGCTACGGAGAACAGCACCATTGGAGGTGTGGTCCATGAACCATAATAATACCAGCCCTCCAGGAGGGAGGCACAGAAACCAAAACCAGCATTTAGAAGCCTCCATAGTTATTTGAAAGTGCAGAGGCATTTTACGGAAGTATCACATTAATTGAAAACTTTAAAAACAATTTTTTTAAAACTCAGCATTTGAGAACCCTTATGTATAAAAGATAAACTGGTAAGAAGGGAGGAATTAAGGGAGGGAGAAAGAAAGGAAGGGAGGGAGAGAGGAGAAAGTGAAGGCAGTAGGAATTAGAGAAAATAATAAACTTTATGTAATGATTCATAATAGGCAAAGTATTTTTACATGCATTATATCACCTGGTCCTTCCCTCTGTCACCCAAGATCTCCCTTTTCCTCCTCAGACACTCCAAGCACATCTGTCCACCTCTCTTTTCCTTGTTCTCTTCTTTCTCTGGGATGTGCATCCCTCCACTGGTTCATTCTTTTAGTATGATGGTGGTTCACTGGTCACCTCCTCAAGTAGCCTTCTCTGGCCCACCAATCTAGAGTATGCTCCCTCCCCACCACATGCCATCCTCCATCATATACCCTACTTGTTTTCCCTCTATGGAAGATAAAGCTACCTTATTCATGCATTTTCTTCTTGTTTGGGGCAATTCTCCCCACTAGAACATAAGCTCTTTAAGAAATGGCATGCAGTATGTCTTGCTAACCTCGTAACTTGCACAGTTAGAATAGTGTCCTGCACAGGGACGACTAGGTGAATGGATGATTTAATGTGTGAATGAATAATGTAGGCATTTTTGTTTCTGCTTAACATGCAAAGAAAGAGAGAGAGAGAGAGAGAGTTTTAGGACTTTTCCCAGAAGAATCTTTGTGTCTTTCCCAATGATACACAGCTCTTCCTCAGTAGGCCCAGGGCTCCAAATAATACTCTCAAGTCCAAAAGCAGTGCTCCTTCTGCCTTATGACATTGTGAGATATTGAAGTTTCTGGGGAAGACTTACAGAATCTTGTGAGATACAGTAAGAAAATTCACAGGGGTGCATGTTGCTATAGTCAGCTTCCTCAGTTCTAAATAAGGATCCCTTTGGAACTAAAGAAGAAACCACAAAAGCTTAGGATATTGAATAAGGGTCTGCTTCCAGCTGAGGTGACATCTAACCTTCCCTTCTCCCCCAGGTCCAAACAATCCCTTACAAACTTAAGGAACCTCCTCCACTGCTATTAAAAAAAAAAAAAAAGTGGCCAATAAAAAACTCTGGAGCCAGGCACACCTGAGTCCAAATCCTGATTAGTTTTTCCTCCTTACTTCTACATCTCTTCCCTCCCCAGTTTCTTCATCCCCCTGTGTAAGTCCACTTTTTGTTACTATAATGAAATACCTAAGGCAGGGTAACTTTATTTTTAGAAAGGTTTATTTAGCTCACAACTTTGGAGGCTGAAAGTCCAAATTGCATGGTGCAGGCTCTAGTGAAGGCCCCTTTAGGTACCCCACCTCAGGGTGGATGTCAACTGCGGGAACAAATGTAGGGACAAGAGATCACCTCGCCAAATAAAAGCCAAAGCTGTGGTCCCACAGTCCTTTGCTAGGGCTCTCCTCCAATTGACCTGAGGACCTCCCACAAGGCTCTCACCTCTATACAAGGCACCTGTTAAAGGCCCCACCACCTCTATACCATCACTACACCAGGAGCCAAATTCTCAACATGTGAACCCTGGGGGACAAACCACATCCATACCATAGCACCCCCTTTATGAGGTGTGCATAATGATTAACAGTTATGATGGGCAAAGTGCCCTTCAGGGGCCTTCAACTAATACAAATTCCTCTCCCTTCTTCCTGCCGTAACATCAGCTTATTATGCTTGTGCCAAGTAGAATGGAGAGTGAGTACAGAATGAATGTGGATTTAAATCTACTCAGTTTTTCACTGTACTTAAAGGCTCTTTAGTTAACCCTAACTTGTAAATGAGACCTTCAGATTTATACCCCCAACTAAATAATGTTTTAGCCAGTCTGTCACCTCATATGCAGCTTCATCGCTCAGAAAATCACTCTTGGGTGGACCCTTATTTGCATAAAGGAGTCCACGGCTGCTTCCAGCACTAAAATGCAGCCATATGAGGAAATGGTATTCTTGAAAACTGAAATCTCCACCTTACTTCTGCTTTTGTCTTCTAGTAGCTTAATGAGTGGAAAGACTGTGAGTGTTTCAGACAGAGAGACAAAGATTCAAATCCCAGGCCTGTTGTAGTTACAACTTATAGGTGTACTTCTTACCTGGAAGCATTCTGGTGAGCCAGATGACAGAGTGCAAGCTGTGGAAGGTGCTCAATGAACAGGAGCTTTAATTCCTCCCCCAAATACTCGATGTTGATGATAGGAGGAAAGAAAGCATGAAAGGGGAGGGCCTCTTCACAATGCACAGTGCTGAGAACATAGCAGATGCTCAAGAGATAGTTGATGAATGAGTGAAAAGGAAGGGCACACTGTTTGCCACAGTCAAAGAGGAAAAAGGCCCATATCCTAAAATCTGGCACTGTGTTCCAGAATTTTATGTCATGACCTTCACACTTATTCACAACAATTCACCAAGAACTATGGCAGTTTATTCTAAAAGCCTTGCCCATCTTTCAGCTCTTCCAGGACTTGGTTAAAGAGCCCATGATTTAAGTTCAACTGGGAGTGGTGAACTGGCCCATTAGTTGGCAAACTGAAAGCTCTAAAAGGAATACCTCTGTGGCCACCAAAGTGACTCTGTTCCCTCACAGGAGATCCCTCATAGGAGAAGATATGAAACTCCCATCCTTAAAGTCATCTGGCCCTTGTATTAAAATGTTCATTCAAATTAAGACTACTCAGTGCACCTGGATTTTCAACCGAGTCCCCACCACTTCCTGTCAAGAAAATAACGCTTGAAACACCACCCTGCAATTAGAGAAGAATAGGAGAAGACAGTCAGGCAAAGATCGAGGTCTTGAAAGGAACCCCCAGGCTGGGGTTTGCAAAGCTAGGAAGAAGTTTAGATCCAATACTTAGCAGGAAAGATGTAGTTGTCTGTCAGACATCGAGCATGGTTTGCAAAACTGTCAATCACTGCTGTGAACTACAAAGTCGCTATGTGAACTGGCCAGGACCCAGGAGGATTTCCACGAAATGAAATTCGGATAAAGGAAATGCCAGTGAGCCCCAGAAACAATGAAATTCGTAATAATACTGGTGTAACAGAACTTCAAAGCCACGCCAGGGTCCCTCTCTCTCCTTGTCTCTTCCCTACCCCCATTTCCTCCTGGTCCTTCTTCTTGCTCTACCCTCTCCCTTCTTCTTTTTTCTTTCCTTCCCTTTTCTTTCTTTCTTTTTAAAATTTTGTTTTCTTCCTTCAGTTTTGAGAGACAGAATTAAAGGAGCAGTAAAAAATAACGCAGAACATAAGCTTATTAGGGAAAGTTTTTATTTTGTTTGAAACCTAAACTTCTACAAAATCACATACACAGATTTATTTTCTTTTTCCTCCCTTTATAAGAAAAGGACTAATAGCAAGCTGATGTGCTAAATTTAATTTTTAAGACAAATTGATATTGGGGGAAATACAAGTCAATGCAAATTCAATGTTTGTCTGTCTACCTACCTAATTCTGCATAATTAAATAAATCTTTCCCGAGCATCTAGCATATACGATGACTTTCTCTCCTCCTCTCTACCCCAGATCAATTTCACTACAAATTTATTTCACTCCAGCCCCCACTGGGACTTCAGTGCTACTTAGAGTCTTTCTACATTTCTCTGGTCATTACTCTCTCCCATTCTCTGCACAGGAAAATGCAAACCTTCATGCTCATCAGAGCTTTTATCTTATCACCACATTCTACTCAGGAAAGCCCCTCACTTCCTCCTTCACATGGAAATAGGCAACATAAGGCAAGAAAATAGGAATTAGGAAACATAAGAGCCCCTTCGCTCATCTACTTCAAGTTAACCTATGTGAGATCTGACACAATTCAGAGACGAGATATCCCCCAAAAGCTCATCTGTGAGACAGTGCAAGAAAGTTCGGAAGTGACTTGTGAGATTGTGGGCATAGTATTTAACTTTTCTGCATCTCAGTTTTCTCAAGAAAAATGCAGTAAATATTAATTGTACTTAAGTTGCTGTGAATACAAAATATAAAAATATTAGAAGTGAGCTGAGCACAGTGCCAGGCACATAGAAAGTTCTCAAAATTGTAGCTGTTATTATCATTAAGTTCTTAAATCTGGCTTCTTCTCCTGCCATTCCACTATCATTTCTCTTTCCTAAAATTTCCTTACTGCTAACTTCAAGCAGAAAAGGTTTTTCAGGATTATCACACTTGATCCCTTTGGGACACTTGATGACTTTTCCTCTTTATAATCTCTTCACTTCTTCTTAGTCTCCTGCTTCTAATATTCCAAGACCTGCTAATACCTGTAGGTAACCCCTAGAGTTTCATCTTCCACTGGCTGTTTACTCTGCTCACATTTTCTTGGTGATCTCACCTACTCATGTCTTCTCTAGACTGACAGTGCCCAAATCTATGCCTGCAGTACAGAACTTTCTCCCACATCCCAGATTCAAAGATACAAATGCCTGAAGGGCTTCTCTACAAAGATGACTCACAGGCACTGTCCCAAGCAGACATACTTATCTTCCCCCATCTTCCTGTATGGATTGTCACTCACTCACCTGCCTTTCTAGAAACCTCAACAACATCTGTCTCCAACCCCAATTCTACCTCCTATGTGTGCCCCAGTCCAATAACCTATGTGCCACAGTAGCTCACCATCATCCCAAGTCTTACTGGGATGAGAGATGTATCTCCAAGTGAGAGATGTATCGCCTTCCTTCTCTACTCTATTACCAGAAGGAACATTATTTATCTATCTCATTTGAATCAGACTTTGGAAAATACAGGAAAAACACAAAGAAGGATAAAATGAACATTCATATTCCTAATACCCAGAATTAATAGTGATGCTTCTGAAAATAAAATCTTACTATACCACTGGTCTGTAAAATGCTCAATGGTTCCTCCTTGTCCCAAGGATTATTTTCAAACCCAGTTGCAAGGTTGACATGATTCTAGGATTTCTAGCTTCTTGTCACCACATCTCCCCACTCAGAAGTCTGAAATCCAGATCAGATCAAATTATTTATGTTTCCCCCAAAATGCCAAACTCCCTCTTCCCTCCAGTCCTTTCTATCTTTGAGGAAGAGAGCACAGAAGGAGAGAAATGGCCCAAGTACAGAAGTCAACAGAAATAAACACTAGAAAGTAGTTGGAATCAGCCCATAGAAGTGATGCTCACAGCAACAACTTAGAATATGTCAGAACATTGCAGAACTTAGGATTGTTTGGGAATTTATTTAAATCTAGTCTCCCCTGCTGTCCACATCTGGATTTATTCATCATGCCTTCAAAGAAGCTATATTTGAAAGGTAGTAGAGTACATACGCTGTATATTTTGCATCTTTTGGCTTTTTAATGTACTCTAAAGAGAGCATATAATATGTGGAGACCAGTGATTATAATTCTCTAAGGCTCCTAGAAGGCAGAACTCTTTGCCCTGACATCCTTTTCCAGGAGCAGAGGTGATCTTTGAATGGAAAAGAAAAAAAGGTCACTAACTTCAATTAAGTACTTCTTTTCATGAAGACAGAGGAAGCATCCAAAGGTTTCTGGCAATTCCTTTGTTTTATGGAGGTAGTTAAAAGGAAACCAAGAAGGAAGAGAAATCTTTCCAGTTCTTGTGACAGGTCTCACAAATTGTCTTATTTTAAAGAAACACTAGTATTTTCTTTGCGACCCAGTTCTGGTAAATAATGCCTAGAAAATGCCACAGCCATTATAAGCCAGAATTCTCTCATTTCAATCCTATTGAATTCAGTCTTCAAAGATACCTGTATCATCATATACCTGTTTGGATTGGTAGAATAATTAGTGAAGTACCCGTATGTTTTACACTCACACCAGCAGAATTACTTATGAAACAGGTAGCTGGTGTGGAGGAAAATGGATTGTACAAATAAGCTGCTTCGTTCACAAGGTTGTAATGAAAATTGCTCCAATTTCTGTGGATGGTTTAAGATGGAAGCTTCGGTTTTTTTTTGTTTTTTTTTTTTTGTTTTTTTTTTTTTGTTTCAGAACTCAACAGTTATGAACTGATCACACTTTTGCTTCTTCAGTGATTTTTGCAAAATGTGAGAAGAGAACCAAAGGGGCTTATGGTTGACTTAAAAAATAAGAAGGATAAAGAGGAAGGAAAGAAAATCTGTGGGTGAGTCTGCATGTGGTAGCTGGGATTTTTGTTGGGGATTTATTTTTCCCCATTCCAGATGAGAACATTTATTCTGGAACATAACTGACTTTCCAGTAAAGTGAAATATTTTCAAAGTGTCACAGTTCCAATTATGTGAAAAGTATACTTCCTTTCAGATCAGGTGTTTTGGAAAAATTCAACTTGTGTCAAGATGTATATTTTAATTTGTAATGGAAAGTTAACCCAGATGACTCTAATTAGGACTGAACTATCCTTTAATTTAGTATTTAGAACTTCATAGCATTACACACACACACACACAAACTCAAATTTTTCAACCCTCCAAGCATGGTTTTGAGCAGATGTGCTTGAAAATGTCAGTACTGTCTAAGTGATGCTCTGAACTGCATGGTAAGGTCAATAGAAGATTGATTAAAAAGTATATTACTAGTGGAAAGTTTGGGGAAAACTCAACTTCTGTATGATACAGTCCATGCTATACAATAAGGACCTATGTTTGAACATGTGACATGTGTACACACACACAAAGAGAGACACAGAACATTACAGAAGTGCAGTAGACAGAAGCACAGAAGGGAATCAAAGCCTTGTGAGCTCATCTTTGTCTCTAGAAACATCACCCATTGGAAGGGCCAAGTCAGTCCCTTGAATAATCACAGTGGTACCATTTATTTAGTGCCAAATATATGCCAACTACCATGGCTAGTCTTCCCTAATGATCTCATTTTATTCTCCCAACAGTCATATTTTGTAAATTATAATATCTTTATTTTACAGATAAGAAAACAAAAGTGAGCTTCATCACCAAACTACCACCTGACCTTGGGGAAAGCAGGAAGGCCATTTATATCTCAATTGTTTCATGAAGGCATGCTTCCCAACTTCAGCAGGAATCAGATTAGGCTTTCGTGAGACCTATTAGTCTATTCCAAGAAATTTGCAATTGGGATACAGAGAATAGCATTTTTTGTATTTATTTATATTCGTTCTTTCACACTAGCATGCATTGGGAAGATAAATATTGGGAAGAATGATATAGTACAAACAATAAGAGATGTTAGAGATGGACAAAAAAGGGAGGACAAAAGGCTGGAAAAGCAATCATGTCCAAATCAAGAAAATTTCATGCACCACCTTCAGAGAGTTGGGTTTTATCCAAAGGGCGATGAATCCCCTTTGAGGGACTTTCGTTAATAACCACTTGTTGGAACTCTATTTCTGTCTCCAAGATTGAGGATAGTTTCACCTCAATTTCTTGCATTTAAAACCTTCCAGAATTTTTTGCCTCATTACATGTTTAAAATCCTAAAGCATTTCTCCTACAGCAAACTTTAATTATTCTAGAAAAAGAAATTCCTGACATTCATGGACTTTCCCACCCAATGAGCAGGCCCTCTCTACTGTTTCACTGCTGTGGTGTTCCCTGTCTCCTTGCTCTGGGAACACAATTCTGACTTATGCAGAGCAAGGAGGAAAGATGACCACCACTCAGTATCTGTAGCATGAACCCACATAATTGATCTAACCCTACAATGTACTTCTCCCCTAAAACACCACCTCTTTTACTTTCAGCTGTTTTTTCTTGAAGTGAGAGCTCTTATCTAACTGGAAACAATTAAGTGGGATTATTTACTAGCAGACATCACTAATACTAAGTTAAATTCAAAACAGTTCTGTCTTTAAAAGTTTGAAAATATGTTATGCCCAAATACATCCTTTAAAGTATATGAAGTTCCTTTATAAAAACTTAACTAAAATGTGTGTTCTCCTTTGTTGGTCAGTTTTCTACTACTGTAACAAAATACCTGAGATAATCCAGTTTAAAAGAAGAACGATTTGTTTGTGCTCACATTTTTAAAGGTTTCTTCCATGCTCAGTTGGCCCCATAGCTTTGGGCTATAATGGAGCAGGATATCAAGGAAGAGAGTGTCTGTCTGAGAAATCTACTTGCCTCTTGGCAGTTAGAAAACAAGGAGGTGCAAATATCACCTCCAAGGGCATTCTCCTTGTGACCTAACTTCCTCTTACTAGACTCTGATTCTTAGAGTTTCTAACACCTCCCAATAGTGCCACAGGCTGACAACCAAGGTTTAACACATGAGGCTCTGGGGACACTTATCCAAGCTGCAGCATCTCTGTAAACATTTCTCCTTCTGGACAAAGAGAAGGTTCCTAGTGAGGAAGTGGACAATGCTTCTTGTTTGAGACAATCCAAAATAAACACACACACATGCGTGCGCGCGCACACACACACACACACACACACACAATTTTTCATTCAATGATTGAATGGGAATGGAGAAAGTTATACAAAAAGAGTAGCAGAATGTCTGAACAAATAGTATTCCAAATAGTTCCAGTATCACCCAGGAGGGAGTTTCCACTTGCACATGCTAGAGTTTGCCATAGGCAGATGAGAGCTTCTAATTCAGAACATATGCTGGGCCTCCACCTATAAAAAATTCTACAAGCAACAGCATGCCCAAGCTAGAATAACAATGCATGTATTCTGGCTGAAAATATTCTATAGCTCAACAGATGGCTCTCTTCTGGGGTTTAAGACAGGCAGGCACTGGGCAATAGCCTGACAAGAGTGAAATACTGACCCAGGGAGAAGAAAATCAGAGCTCAGGGAGATGGCAGATCTTTTGAGAAGTACACCATTTTCTGGGTGTGCCCTGCTGGAAGCTCTCCCAGAATACAACAACAAAGCAATTGCTTTGTTTCAGAAGCATGTTGAGGAATTCATAAAATAAGAACCACTGGTGCAAGTGAAATTCCGTGAATTCTTTCTATGACACTGAGATCTTTAGATTTTATTTGTCTCTGCATTCAGGAGTTGTACATCTCGGTTACAACTTAAAGTTTGTCTCTTTGGCAAATTCCAGTCCAGATTTCTTGTTTGTCCAGTGGGGATTCTCTTCTTTACCAGGGGGAAAAATAAACCATGGTCATTAACTGATAATGAGCTCAACCTGGTCCTCTCAACGGCCTTACCCATCCATCAAGACAGGCACCATCTTAGTTCAAAAACAGGGCTTCCCCCTGCCACTCTCCAGGCTAGTCATATTCAAAAGTGGACTCAATATTTTTCATCCAAAACAGAGTTCTCCTTTTACAAGTTCTACAAATGAATAAATGACTCCACAATCCACCTTCTACTGTCCAATCCAAAAATCTAGATGCCATATCTGCTTCCTTCCCTCTCCCCTATTTCTTGTGTCAGTAACTAAACCCTGTCACTCTAACCCAGATCCCCTCCAGTCCATCTCTTTCTCTCCAGCTCCACTCTTACCTTCTAGACCAGCTCCCAACATAGCTCAGATTGCATTTCTCTTCCCTATATCCCTTACAGTGGCTCTCCATGGATTGGGGATAAAGTACAAAGTCCTTGCCACAATTTAGGAGGCCCTTCAAATTATGCTCTTGCTTGTATCTGAGTCCTCATCCCTCACCACACCCCAGCTAGCACTCCATGCTCCAGTGATCCTGAACACTATGTGGCTTCCCCCAAAGCACTGCACTTTCATTTTCCACTGGACATTTATACATGCTGTTCTCTTTGGCTAAAACAACATCTTCTACCCAACTCCTACTTGTTCTTGAAACTCACATTGGCTTTCTGAACCAACAGGAAGCCTCCTTTTTCTTCCAAGTTCCCATTAGGCATTGTCCTTACATCTGCTCCTAAGCCTTTTTCAAGTCATAAGACTTTTGCTACCATCTTGGTGTCTGGGTCTTGTGAATATTATATCCTAAGATTTAAAACCTGGAACATATTCAATATTTAGTATTTTTGAATAAATAATACTTCTTGAATGATTGCATGATGTACTGAATTAATAAATTATACTCCTGGTTATTGGAGCCGTTGAGAGCACATCACTCTGCCTCTCTACCACCACTCTTCTCACTCATCCCTTGTCAGTTACTAACTTTTGTACTGATCTGATCCTCTCCTTACCAACCTAGTCCCTCCTAGATCCCTTTGGACTTGTTGTATGTGTGTGATATCCCTGCTTTCTGACCCTTAGCCTTCCCAAGTTATCTCTGATTTGGCTTACACTAATACTCCCCTATCCTTCTATGGGTATGATCTGTCTAATAGAATCAGTTTGGGGCCCCATGCAATTGACTAAGATATGAGCCTTTTAACACTTCTGCCCCATCCCACTCATGGAGTGACAAGTCAGACATTTTAATAAACAACCATGGTACTTGAAAAAACTATACAATTTTTGTCTCCTTAAGACATTAAGACAGGACATAGACAGCTTTAGTGGCAGGTATGTTCTCTCATGAGCCAAGAATGAAGGTTAAAGCAGAATTATCAGCTAACCATTGACCACAGGCACCTCTAGCTGCCACTGCCATGGTGTCACAAGCCCATTCCTTATCTTCCTGTTGATAGTCCCATGGAGTCATCACAGAGCAGCAGTTACCAATGGATACCTAGGTGTTGTGGTTTTGATTTGTGGTGTCCCCCAAAGCTTCTGTGTTTCTGCAGGAATATTCAGAAGTGAAATGATTGACTTGTGAGTGCTGTAATCTAATCAGTCCTTCTTAGTTTGAATGGACTGGGTGGTAACTGTATGTAGATGGGGTATGGGTAGAGGAGGTAAATCACTGAGGGCGTGCCCTGGAAGGGCTATTCTTCCTAAGGTCCCTTCCCACCCGCTACCCTTCTGCTTCCTGGCCCCACCATAAGCTGAGCAGCTTGCCTCATCTGGGCTCTTCCCCCATGATGTCCTGTCTTACATTGGGCCCAGAGCAATGAAATCAGCCATGTATAGCCTGAGACTTCTGAAATCACAAGCCCCAAATAAGCTCTCTCTAAGTTGTTCTTGTCATATATTTTGGTTACAGCAATGTAAAAGCTGACTAAAACACTGGGTCTCAAAATCTGGAGCAAGTTTTTCCAAACATTGTGGAACACACCAGTATTAAAGAAAGTCATGCTGTCCCTACAGAGAGAACTCTGTCAACTTCTTCGCTACTTTGCAAAGAAAGCTCAACAGTCGCACCCACCCTCTTGCTCGATGCCAGAAGTCACAGGCTGACTCTGTTAGCACACTGAAGCTAAGAACCTCTGACCCTTTGGGGGCATGATGGCACACACCTGTAATCCCAGCCACTCAGAGGCTGAGACAGGAGGATCTCAAGTTCAAAGCCAACTCAGCAAAAGTGAGGCACTAAGCAAATCAGTGAGACCCTGTCTCTAAATACAGCCCCTATCTGGGGATGTAGGACTCAGTGATAGAGTTTCCCTGAGTTCAATACCCAGTAATCCCCTCACCAAAAAACAAGCAAGCAAACAAATAAACAAAAAAAAAAAAAAAAAAAAAAAAAAAAAAAAAAAACAACTCTGACCCAGGATATTCCCACTCAATATTTAAACTCAAAGTTTCAATACTAGCCCTGAGTCCTCTCCCATTCTCATTCTCCATTCTCTGCTACTTCACTATAACTTTTTCTATTGACACTAATTTTGATTTCTGCCACTCAGATTTTGGTGCTAAAAGCCTAGTCTTGATCCTTCCTCTGCTGCCCTCAGTTTGATGTCAACACAGACATCCAACACATGGCTTCCTGCTATGGCTGACCAGCCCATTCTCCAGCATAAGATTACAACCCCATGGTATCTATCAAATCAAAGTCTCTTTAGGAGGAGAAGGGGGATAATAGAGTCAAAGAAATAATACTTAGCATTCCCAAGTGGGCAGTATTCTTTTTATACATGCTCTTTACAGAGAACATTTTACCCCGAGCTTCTGTGGATTGAAACCCGAGGCTATCATTGGAGGCCAGCTATGTTTCAGTTGACTGATAGGATAAATCAGGCAGATTTTGAAGAGCATTTGCTCTCCTATTTATGCTACCTCCAGATGGCCTATGTCCTTCTTTAAGACATTTTTAATCTGAAAGGTACAAAATTCTTAAAACACACAAAGTGGAACTGAGAATACCATATCAGACATCACAGAAGCAGGGGTCAGCATTTAAGGATGTAGTTGGAACTTTGATCTCAAAAGCTATTAAAAGCCATCTTTTTTCCAATCCCCTCACCTGCCCACCTGATTTCTTTCAAATGAAGATGCAAGAACTCAAGGAGAAGAGGGTGCAAAAAATAGAATGCCATTTTTTTTCTCTCCACTATCTCACAGATAATGATGTGGGAGCATCAGCTGGTATAGATAACTGGTGTAAATTAAAAGCTTAACTGGAAGCCTATGAAAAGCCATCTCCACTCCCTCTGGTCTACTCCCATTCTCACACAATGCACTTGAAAGAACTTGAGAGAAGGCCAAAAAATAAAGAGTCTCTAGAAAACTCAATTGCTATAACCAATTATTCAGTGAAATGTCCTTTGTTAAGTCTCAAGCCTTTGATTAGCAAGTTTCACTTAAAGAGATTCCTTTTCTTCCACTTTAAGCTGAGCTGCAATAAGCAAGGTCTTTGTTTGGCAAAATAGACCACAGAGAGTCTAGAAAGTACAAGACAGAAGTTAAGACATTTTAGAAATGATGTTAGGGGCAGTACTTCCATCCCCATACTGTCCATGGTATGATTGACTTCAGGGGAAATCTAAACCACAAAACCCACAATACAAGTTCAGATGTTCTGAAGGATTTACTCAGGGAATTTTAAACTTGATGAAGAGTCAGAAAAATCAGGCCACAAACCAACCACTTATTCTGCTTAAAAGCAACTGGAGAAAAATATGCAAAGGAAAACACCCCAAGTATCATGTCACTTGATTTAACTGCTCTGTCCAAACCTCTGCTCAAATCCATCCCCAGAGTTACCTTAAGGGGACAGTAAGCCATAGACCCATTTCTGCCTATCACAGATGCACACCTGACTCGAGATAGGCACTCAAGAGCCTCCTTCATAGAAAGTTGGATGCAGATGCCAACATTGTAGTTATTCAGCCACAAATACAGGACTTGGAAAATTATGTAAATAAACCAAGGTACCCACTACCTTCTGGAATGAGTGCAGTAATACTGTGGGGGATGCAGAGAGAAATAGAGAAGCATTGAGAGATTCCTGGTTTCAGTAGTTATAACTCCTGCAAACACCATTAAAGTTCTGAAATGAACTGCTTTTCACTTGAGCTTTCTTAAGGAACTTCTGAGGCTTGCCATCAATAGATACCTGCTCATTCTGCATACCCTCCACTTGTTCCTTTATTGTGATTTGCATTTTCCTGGGCTATTATTGTGCAATTATCCTGTATTCCAACAAAAATCCAGTTTTTTCCAAATGCCCCAGGCTTCTAGGGGTTTTGTGGCCATGGAATTTTATTATGTAAATTGCAAGTCTAGAAATAGCATCCCCCGTTTTCAAGAGTCTGTAACACAACAGAGTTTAAGTCAAATCTTTTTGCAGTAAAAGAAGCAGAAAAGAAATTCTATGACTCCACGGAGAGTGAAATTGATGTCAAAGGCCCCTCACAACTATTCTTTATCCTCCACACCTTTCTCAATTTTCTGAACTCTTTGGTGATTTGATTTGATTTTTTTTTATGTTTGACAAGCAGTTGGGGAGCTAAGTTGCTGGATGTTGGAGATGGGATGTGGCAGTCAGCTGGAATCTTTGACGTCAAAACAATAAAACTGTGAAGAACTCACTTACCTTCTCCTCTTTCCTTTAAAGATGGAAACATTACACATTACACATTCAAGTACATAAATTGTAGAGGATAAGTGACATTTAGGAACATAACCAGAGTAAGCAAATGTGACTGAGATTATTCTTTACAGGTTTAGTTCTTTGTGTTTGTGTTTGAAAAAAAAAATTCTATTGCTAAGAACTCATTAGAACCCACTGGAATCTATCAGCAAAAGTTTCTTTATATAGGATTCAGGGGCTGATGATATGGTTCAGTGGTACAGTGCTTACCTACCATGCACAAAGCCCTGGGTTCAGTCCCCAGTACCAAAAGAAAAAAAAAAATTTAATTCATAACACAGGATTCTTTTACTAAGGATATTTACAGAAACGAGAATTTTCTTGTGTGATAGGTAGCTGTTGTGGAATGGAAGGTCTTTATTACTTTACCAAGAACTTAACACGTGTACTCAAGCAAACTTAAGCTAGATATCCTCTTGAGCATTCAGCACAGTCCACCAACTTGTATGGACTTGGCCATAGGAAGTGGGCTGTGGAAATAGTAACAGGATGTTAGATGGGACTTTTCCTAGGGTTGCCAGACAAAATACAGTATGCTCAGTAGAGCTGAATTTCAGATAAACAACGTATGTTGCACAGGACATACTAACACTGATGAAAAACATTATTGCTAAATCTGGCAACTTTAACTTCTTCTCTTCTCTAAAAATTCAGTTGAAGCTCCCAAGCTTAAAACGCTGGGTTACAAACACCCGACTACCTGTGAAATGAGTTACTGGGCATTCTTGCCTTCAGCTTGCATTCTGCCTCAGGCTTTATCCTTGGGGTTCCTTAATTCTCCATTTACTTAATATATTCCTGCCATACTCATCTTTATAAGACTCCACTTTCACATGTTATCTGCTATCACCTGCAAGCCCTTCAGGCCAGGGCCAGCCACTGTTTGCCCGTTTCTTCAGAACCTTGAGAACACATAGAATATGCCCAGTGAATGTTCACAGAAATCAAGTGTTTGCCTGCAGCCTCCTACCTAGATTCTGGACTTTTCTTCCTAGCTTTAGAGAGCTGTCATAATCAAATCTCAGCTGGAAATCCTTATTGTTTATTTCTTCTCAATAACAGCCTCCACCTTGATGAAGCGTGTCTTCTTGCTGTTTCTCAGACAAGTTCTACTCCTCCTGCTACTCATACACTACAATAGAGCTCATCCAGATGCCTCATGGCTGCTCCCTGAGTTTGCACAAACTTTCCTTAAGTTCCAGTGCAAGTATACCGCCCTCTTCAGGAAGACCTTTTGAATGACTTCACCACACACTATCTCTTTATCTATGGTCCTTGGAATTTCCATAATAGAAGTTAGGATGGAGCACCGAGTTTCACCTTCAACCATTTGCTGTTTGGTCCTTTATTTAGTTCAGTTATCCCAGCTCTGGGGTCCTTGAAGTCAAAGACTAACAATTGTCTTTTATCTGCCCCGCTAGTCTAAAACCTGCACTTTCCCTACAGAAAGGTGTTTGACATTACTTCCATTCTTTCTAACACCTTCTATTGAATCAGAGCATATTCATGATTTAAAACTTCCAAGAGCAGCTAAGGAACAAGATCTTGGGGGTATCGCTCAGTTTTTCAACTTTTACCCAACCTAACATCCATTTGCTTTAATTTAGAACAAGCTGTCAAAGACTGGTACAAGGATTGCCTTTCCCAGATGATTTTCCAAAGGCTGAACCCAATGTGCTAAAGATAATTCTTAAAAAATTCTACCTTTGTGAAAACAAAACTTAGCAAATTATTTAGGGAAAGGGGTAGAAGCATGGAGCTTTAATCTTTGCCCTTACACAAATTTTTATCAATCCAACAAATTTTTCTAATCATGTCTCATTTTGATGTGCATTTCTCTTCTTATGAGAGGTTGAGCATTTTCATCTTTATCAGACATTTGTATTTCTTCTTTCATTGACCATTTCATTGATAACCTATTCAGCTGCATGTTCTGGTTTGTTTTCAGTTTGAAATCCAAGCTTGAGGTGTAGTTTGGGTGAATAAATAGCTTAGGGGTAGCCATTGATGTAATGGTGTTGGATAAGGCAGACCAGGGAGTGTGTAGGTGTGACAACTCAACTGGGTTTGTCAAAAAAATATGGAATTTCCATAGTTAATTTTTCAGAATTATCCCTTTAGCAATGGCCAAGTGAGCCAGAAATGAGCAATACAAAACCTAATCTTAAGCCCTCTGCTCACATTTGATGTTATAGGATTTTGTTGGGATAAACTAAATCATGTTTCCAAGAATCAAACATATTGGTAAGTGGGAAATTTCCAGAAGGCAATATCAATAAAGCTGTGTCTGCCACTCCAATTTGACACTGTGAGATAGAGACAAATCTGGCGAGGGATAGTGGCTGCGTTGGGTTCTGGGTAGAGCTGATAGTGGTCCAAAATAATGAAATTGTAGCATCTGCTCTGACTGGGTATAAATTGTTTAGAGCAATTTCTCTGACGACTGGGCCAAAGTCAGCATTACCCACTGCAGATTGGAGAGTCTGAAATGTTGACATAGAGTTCAACGTTAAGTAAAACAAGGCATGTTGCTCTAAGTCAAATAGCTACTAGATTAGCTGTATAAGGAAATAATTTTTAGGGATGCCAAAGGCTCAGGATATACCATTAGCCACTTGACTATGGCAGAATACACCAAGGGTAAGAGTACAGGGCACAGTGCTTAACTAATACAGGGATTCTGAATACTCTGCCAAGAACTGCTGACAGAAACAGGACTCTCAAAACAGGAGTGACAACGTTTTATCTCTGCCTGGTCCAGGAATCATGAAAGCTTTCTTTGTTCCTCCACCCATCAAGAGAGAAGATCAAGCAAAGATCTCATCACCATCTCATCCAGATCTCATTCCAGCTCTGACATCCCAGAATTAGAACAAACTGAGGTGACAGGTTGTCCAGTGACACATTTCTCATTACTAAACTTAAACAATAGAAATAATAATGAAGTAACAATGATGGCAACAAGAATCAGCAGCTAACAAGGGCTTTCTCTTTGCCAGTAAGTCTGATTAATTTAATACTGAAACAACTCCAGAAAGTAGGGTGGATTGTTCAGGAAGTAACTCAGGGCACGACATAATCTTTCCAGAGATCTTTCTTGTCTCCAGAACTTCCTGAGGATGGAGCTGGGAGGCAGCATCCTTGCCACACAGAAGCAACACTCAACACTTTGGCTTCATTTTTCTCATTATTTCCTCTTCTCTAGCCATAGCTGGATATCTGAGTAGCCACATAAGGGAATAAATTATCCCTAGAAATGAATTCCATTAAATTTGGGAAAAGATCTCTTGTATACTCAATGTTCTAATGAGATTTAAAGAGGAAAAACTGTAACAAAAGATGTGACTTGCCATTTTGGTTGTCTAATAAGCAAATCTGTCCTCATACCCTAGGAAAAACTCTGAGAGCTTGGAAAAAACTCTGAAGAATTCTTGTTTGTATAGTTGTGCTATTCTCAAGTAGCCATTTTTATGATTAACTTCTATTCTGAGTGACAAATGGAAAAGGCAATTCTTGAACTTTTCTGCAAAACAATTGCCAAGTTTTGTCTTAACACAATGACTCAGAGAATTACTATGACATTGCCCTAACTTCAGAAGTCTCCATTCTGTTTTAGAAAGTAAGTAAACTGAAACATTTTTTTCTTTTTAACTGAAGCAGTGTTCCATATCTTGTTCTGAAACATCATCAATCCATTTTATATGGTAATAATTTTCTTCACTATTTTTAGTGTCTATTTATTCTGTCAACTTTGAGTCAGGGGTCTGTGCACCATTCATTAAAAGTTAGAAATTAAACAATGTATTTGAATGTTGCATTGCTTTTTTTTCCTCTGTTATGATCTGCCTTTATCATTTAGCTATGTAATACTGTTGAAGTAATTGTGATCAAATAATATCAGTGAGAGATAATTGTATGAGAATAAAGTTATCCATTGGAGAAATTTCCGTCAAAATTGTATTAGTCCATTTGTCATTACTATAAAAAAGTACTTGGGGTAGGCTACTTTATAAAGAAAACATATGTTTTATCTCACAGTGCTGCAGGTGCAAAGTTTAGGAAACTTACTTAGTGGTAACCTTCCTGCTGGACATCTTTAGGTAGTGCAGAATATCACGTGGTAAGAGTCAGGGAGCATACCTGTCTGTGTGTGTCTGAATGTTTTCTCACTTTGCTTATAAAGACATCAAGATTCATTCATGGGGTTCCACTTTAATCACCTTATCTGATGCTAATTAAATTCTGAAGGTTTCACCTCTAAACACCATAATCCAATTGTTTCTACCCTCTAAACCATTATCATGACTTTGGGAATTAAACTCCTCTCATGAGTTCAGGGGAAAAAACCATGTTCAAACTATAGCAGAGAACATCAGAAAAAGATCTCCTTCACTTGGGAAACTTTTAGTCACCAGCAAGTAGCTGATTCTGAGATTTCCAGGGCTTCAGAAAAAGAAAGCAGAGGTTAGAGACTGGAGGCAGCCTCACCTGCAGAGAGCATACAAGGGTCATGGAGACAGGTAGAGCCCACCTTGGCCTACCCTGAAGAATGGGTGACAGCTGAGTTTATACCAGTCATTGTCTGAGGTCCTCTCTGGATCACAGAAGTTACTCACTAGGTTTTGGGTTTGTTCATTTTTTTTTTTTTTTAATTTGAAATGGTTATAGATACACTCAAAATTGAGGAAATAATGAAGAAATATCCCATACAATCTTAACCCAGTTTTCCCAATGGTAACAGCTGATATAGCTATAGTATATTATTACAATTAGGAGTTCAGTATTGATTTAATCCACCAAACTTAGTTACATTTTACCCATTTACACATACACATGTATGTGTGTGTTTTTAGTTTTATGCAATTTTATCACATGCACAGAGATGTGTAACTACAGAGCAGTTCCATGGCTAAGTGCCAAAAGTTCATTCTAACATTTTCTCATCTGATAATAATTCACAAATATATACATTCTGGCAATAGCCATTCAGTAAGAAATAAATCTAACCAATTGTCCAGGAACATAGATCCACCTGATCCAGCAAGAATGCATTAACAGATTGAGATGAAACATTTTGCTGAAATGCAGGTATGTGGAGCCCATGGCATTCCTTGAGTCTCCTGGAAGCCACACAGCTCTCACATTGGCATCTAAGCTGCCATGCTAATTGCATAGTGACCCTAAGCACCTCACTTAACCTTAGTACTCACATTTTCTCACTGACAGAAGAAAGATATTAGTGCTAATCTCACACTTGTGTGGGATTTTATAATTATAAAGTGCAATATGCTTTACTTATTAATTGCAACTGCCTCCTTACAGAATGGGGGCTGTTAAGTGGAAGTCCCTTGATTTAGTCAGCTTTTCTGCTGCTGTGACTGAAAAACCTGACAAGAATAATTTTAGAGGGTGAACAGTTCATTTGGGTCTTATAGTGGCAGAGGTCTCTGTCAATGGATGGGCAGTTACATCACTCCGGGCCCAAGGTGAGGAGGAACATCATGGCAGAAGAGTGTGATAGAAGAAAGCAGGTCAGGACATGACCTCCATGAAAGAGAGAGAGAGAGAGAGAGAGAGAGAGAGAGAGAGAGAGAGAGAGAGAGAGAGAGAGAGAGAGAGAGAGAGAGAGAGAAAGCAGGTCAGGACATGACCTCCATGAAGGAGAGAGAGAGAGAGAGAGAGAGAGAGAGAGAGAAAGCAGGTCAGGACATGACCTCCATGAAGGAGAGAGAGAGAGAGAGAGAGAGAGAGAGAGAGAGAGAAAGCAGGTCAGGACATGACCTCCATGAAGGAGAGAGAGAGAGAGAGAGAGAGAGAGAGAGAGAGAGAGAGAGAGAGAGAGAGAGAGAGAGAGAGAGAGGCTAAGCTTAGTTTACCAGGGACAAAATATATACCACAAAGTCATGTCCCAAGAGACCTACCTCCTCCATCCACATCCTACCTGCTTACAGTTACCACCCAGTTAATCCCTGTCACAGGATTATTGCACTCATTAGATCAAAACTCTCATAAACCAATCATTTCACCTCTAAACCTTCTTGTATTGTTTCATACATGAACTTTGAGGGAATTCCTCATATCTAAACTCTAATGCCCCTCGATTCTTTCTTTTGAAAGATTTATAAGTGTAAACTAGGGAGAAGACATCTGGAGAGAGAGTTGAGTTGCTCAAAAACTAAAGAGAAATAGCAGACATGGGACCATCTGGAGAACCCTAGAGAAGAGGTGAAGAGCAAGGCTTCAAAAGAAGGGCACACACTCAAGGAAGAGGCAGATTCATAATAGAGAGGATGTGTTACAGGATAAGTAGATTCAAGGTAGTTGAACCCAAGTGGCTCATGGGACACAAGCAGGCACCCTACTCACACCTCTGCCCTAGGAAGTAGCAGAAATCTTGGAGTGAAAGATCCCTGGACAGGAGAATCTGAAGGCTGGAGGCAGGTAAGCCACAGCTGACTGAGGATTATGTCCTTCATATTCATGTATAGAAACAGTAGAATACTGAGATCTCTAGTCATTGGACAACTTTTCTTAAGCAGAAAAACAGGGGAAAGGCTCTTTGTTCTGTTATTCCAACTTTGATCTTTTATTCATTCTCTATGGGCATAAATTATTGTTTATATATGTTTCCATGAGTTAAATCACTCTTGAGGATTTTTTGTTTGCAATTGCTGTTGTTTCCTGCTGTGGATTTTAATACGGAATTCTTTCCTTTTGAACCAAAAGTATCGACAACCAGCACCCTACCACTGACATGTGCTAGATTCCTTTGTTTGTGAGCTTTTGGACCCTATGTTCATGTAGGGTACACAATTAATTACAAACACGAATAGTGTGTGTCTGCTGTGTGGGAGAAGCTGAGGTAAGATTGGCTGCCATTTACCTTTCCCCCAAAATGTGCCTACCCACAGCCTCTGCAGAACATGTAGCCTCTGGCTATATTCTATACTATGTGACCTGGCCATTCTGGCCACATGCAGATGTGCAAATCTACAGCAAGAACAATCAAACCCTTTCCATAACTTTGGGGTGGTATCAGGTGAAAACACAATTTGCTCCTGTAGAATTCTCTTCCTCGGGTATTTGAAACCAGAAATGGATAAGAGAGAATACTGAAAATATATATCAAGGAAGGCCATGAGATAGCATGAGAAGCATGAGTAGTCATGAGCAAGCCAGAGGAGAAAGTAAGTTCAAAGCAAGAGGAATATGGAGCAGTCATTAAAAAAAAAAAAAAATGATAACATCACATGAACCTCAATCTGTTCTTCCCCCAGGTGTGAGGAAATACATGTCACTCCCATTGCTTACTTTCTTACATTCTCTTTTTCCTCTCCCCATCTCCTCCCTTCTTAGCTTTAATTCTCCCAGGCAGATCAGTTTTGTTATCAGAGCAGTTGGAAATGCACCATTCCACGTCCCTTGATTTTCCCTGTCCAGGCTGAATTTATGAAGGATGCACTGACCACGCTGTCAAGTGTAAGCATAGCAAAGTGCAGCTCTTCCTTCATCTTCTCAAAATGCCCAGATGGAAATAATGTCTGAGAACTTAAAGTTTTCTGATCACGGTGCTCTTCTTTCTTGTTGAATCTAATTGTAGCACTAGAAAAAGAGAGGCTGGTTCCTGCAAATCTCCCTGTAAAATGCTGGCTGTTAACACTTCATTAGCTAAATAAGAAACAACAAGATCAGCACGGTGTAGAAGAAGAGGAGATGTGTTTGCCATGGATTCAGAAAAGGTGGGTTTATCAGGAAGAAAAAGAGAAATGTACATGGAAGTGATATCACTGCAGGCCACAAAATATAGATGTACAGGGGAAAAATACAGTCAAATACATTTTCAGGATGTGGCAAGCGGATATGGCTCAACCAGAGGAATTTATAGCTGCAACTGGCATCCCTAACACCATAAAACTGTGCACGGAAGCTACTTTTAGACTTCAAGGATCAAACAGCTAGATTCAAAACATAGATAATAGAATAACAATCACTGCTTAACAGGGAGTAAGAGATAAAAATAATTTGCTACACTTCACTAGGTCCCACCCCATACCTCTAACACAGCAATCCTGAGCAGTTAATTTATTAGAATATGTGCTGTTGCCACAGACAAGGGAAATCACTATCAGTGATGGAAGAAAGCTTAGCCAGGAGCTCCTTAGCTAGCAGCTAAATAAGAGTGAGACTTCAGAAGCCAGGGGAGGTACAGGAAGAGGTGAACAGAGTCAGAGGAACAGATTTCTCTTGAAATAGGGTCTCTTTACCCTAGATCGATATAAAGAATCTATATAAAAGGATCCCTATGTAATTTTACATTTTATTTTGAAATAAGTCACTGCTTATTATTTTATTTCATTATGAAATTGGAAGAATTTCTTGAAATTTACTTATTTCCTGGCTTTGATATCAGCCATGCATCTCACAGACCAACAAAAACACTCCCTTCCTCAACCTATATCTTAAAAGATCTCCCTCCATTGACCCTTAAAAATATTTTGAGAACAATGAAGTCACAGAAATGAAATTTTAAAGCTAGCAGGATATATACTGGCTAAAGATGACATTTTCAACTACCCCTTCTTGTCAACCCAAAAGAAGCACTGAATGAGGGAGACAGATGTATTGAGGTGTTCGTAGACTGGTGTTTACAATTCGTTAATGAAGAAATACAAAGGAACTGGGCTGCCCATCCACAGTCTCCCCACAATACCCCTTCTTTACATATTCTCTTTGTCCCCAATGCACACAGGAGCACAACAGCCAGGGACAAACAGGATAGGGTGTCAACAGTAGGCAATAAATTCAGATGATCTTTAGGGTTGACAGAACTTTAGACCAGAAGTGAGTGAACATTGTTGGAGCCCTGACTGAAATTAACGAATTAATTAATAACTAGAATTCAAAATCCTCCCTCCCTTTCCCTTGAACCCAATCTAGCAAACAGCCACATTTTTAAGGAATGTCTTCATCAATATGTCCAATTATATGTTATTCAAAATAGGATTTTATGGATGGGATTGGAGAATATCATCCTAAGTGAAATAAGCCAATCCCAAAAAACCAAAGGCTGAATGTTATCCCTGATAAGTGGATGATGATATATAATGGGGGTTGGGGGTGGGGAGTGAGAGAAGAATGGAGAAACTTTAGATTAGGTGGAAGGAAATGGCAGGAGGGGGTATGAAAAATGGTGGAATGAGACAGACATCATTACCCTATGTACATGTATGATTACATGAATGGTATGACTCTACATTGTGTACAACCAAAGAAATAAAATGATGTACCCTATTTGCGTACAATGAATTGAAATATAGTCTGTAAAAAATAAATAAATAATTTTTTAAAAATAGGTTTTTATGTGTGATAGTAGAGAACTTTCTGGAAGAAGAGGAAAATAATTGCCTCCAAAATGGAAGCCTAACAGCTTTAAGGTTTAAATATTTGGCAAACTATATTGTGGAAAAGAAGAATTCAGCTTTCAGGCGCTGTGAAGGGACTCGGTATTTCAAATGGTTTGCAAGAATATAGCAAGCAGAAGAGAACGTGTCCCTAAAGCAAAGCTGCCTGGACCCTTGAGCTTCAGGCTGGCAAGTTGCCCAGCAGAGAAAATAGGATGTTATTGAATTTTTAGGCATCTCAGTCAATGATGGGGGTGGAAGGATGCTGCAAAAAGATAATGGGTGGAAGAGAAATAGGGGAAGCAGGGATGGAGGGGCAGATAGATTCTGGAAGTGAAAAGTTATATTCAAGCACAGAAGAATAGCATAAAATTTACTACTGGGAAAGTACTGCACAAAAGGTATCCTTAGTAATAAGGTGTGAAACAGGGTACCTGGGTAATAAAACAGTCTGTGGCCAAGACCCTCTGACCACTAAGTCCACAAATAATTAAAAAGAAAAACCCAATTGAGCAGAAGGATGGAAATCTCCAAGTGATAAGCTACTGCACTGAGTATTCACACTCTGGTCGCTGGCCCAGATTTAGAAGGGAACACAATGTAAAAGCACACACATATGCAAACACACACATGCACACACAAGCACATGCCCTGAGGCAGAGCAACCCATGGGCTGAGCTTAGGAGGTGGCAACAGGAAAACCCACTCGCAAGGACTTTTTCATTGCTTTCCATTTGTTTTTTATCTTCTCTGCAGCTCTTCGGATGGTGATTATGATTGTATTCTGAAATCATGATCCACCACTGCAGCAGTGTAATTACATAAATATGGCATCACAAATGAAGGTTAGCACCAGAAATAGCACAGCAGAGAAGAGTGCAATTTGTCTTTGTGGATGCAAGTGTATGTGTATATGTTTATAAGTACCTCCCATTTATGTGGCATTTGGAAATCATTTGTTAGTCCAAGCAAGGAGGGGCGTGAGAAAATAGAACAAAATTCTCAGTTGGGTTTTCAGATGAAGAATATGAAGGCAAAAAAGGATGATTTTTCTGATCACCCCAAATGGAAATAACGAGGAAGGCCTAGACTTGTACTGTGCTCACATCCCTCAGCTGGCCTGCAGTTGCTCCACATGTGGGCCAGAACCGGTATGAGGCAGCTCAGCAGTCAGAGGAGGGCAGCATCCCTGGAACCTCAGCTGTGTCCCCGTAACACCTCCCTTCCCTAGTTTCACTCAGTATCGTCTGAGGCCACCACCCAGAATCTTAAACCAATAGCAATGGGAATTGATAGATAAATTACCCAGCTTCTTCCATTTCCAGGGAAATTCCGAAGAGATTAGACAAGTTTCACACCAACTGTGCAGCAATTCTAAAATATGTTAAGTTCTTCGAACTTCCTCCCTTCAAAAAATGGAGCCTGATTCTCCATCTCAGTATGGTTCCCATTTGAGTCCCCTCAAATATGGTCCCTCAAATGGGGACCATAGTAAGTATCACACTTCAAATGATGAGACTATGACAAGAGTGAGGTTACAGGGCACCTAAGGCTAGGTTTTTAAAAGGCTCTTTCTCTTCAGGCCACTTCTGACAAAAGTCAGACACCATGTAATGTCAACACTCAAGCAACTTGTGAGGTTCACGTAGCAAGGAATTGAGAGGTCTTCTGCCAACAACAGTAGGACACTGAGCACCAGCTCACCAGTCACATGACTGAGCCACCTTGGAACTGGATCCTACTGTCCCAGTCAAGCTTCCAAAGACTGGAACCCTGACTGACATCTTGAATCTGTACAACCTTATGAGAGATCCTGAGATTTCTCATGAAGATAAGTCACTCCCAAGTTCCAGATGCATAGAAAATGTGAGTATAGTAAATATGTATTATATTTTTTGTTGTATTAAGTCATTTTGGGAGCAATTGGCTACACAGCAGTAGATAACCAATACAGAGTCCCAGTGGTATTGTGTTCAGTTACCTATAGTTAAAAGTAGCTCACCAACTCCCTCACTGATACCTCCAAAAGGAAAGACCTGAACTCACTCAAAATTCTTGTCTCTGAGTTTCCTTTTGAAGTCTAAGACATGTCAAATAAGGAAGATATTATTACCATCCTCATAATAAGAAAAATATGAGACACATAGGTAACAGTTGAATAGCAAAGAATGGCAAAATAAGGTTTTCTAAATCTTAACCCACAGCTTCCCGATCCATCACAGGGGCATCTCCCTTCCACCCACATCCCCATCCTTTGCAGATTCAAGCAACCTCCCCTTTCTCACAAGAATAAATTAATTAATATGCTCCTTCACTGGGGGCCTCACCACCCATGCCAGTTATAAAATTTAAAACCAGTTTCAGTACACTGAATAACCAAAGCAGGAACTTCAGTCACTTAAGTCAAAGTGTCTTTATCTTTCTTAACAATACCTATACACAGCAGGGAGGAACAATTAGTAAATTAATAGATTATTCTTTTGCTGACATTAATGCAAAGGCTATATGTGGGCTATATGTGACTCTGCCTTGTTTCATGTCTGGACTACAGGTGGTGGTCTGGAACTTCTGACCAATGTTACTTGTAATTTATTGAAGTCATGAACAAATGACCATGTTGCATGGGCAGGAAATGATGAAGATGAGGCCCATATGTGCTATGCTTTCTGTTTGGTTCAAATGAAATGTACAGCCAACTCATCTGTCAGATATTTAATCATAATAATTGTTGTGCCACGTGGTACTCAGGCATAAATGGGACATAAATGACTCTTTCTATCACATTTTATGTCAAATATCAATCTCTGTGTTTTTCTTTGGTAACTTTCAAGTATCCATTTCAGTGTCAGCGTGGTTGGTTCCCCTGAGTCAGCATGGTAGAACACAAATGGGCTCTGAAACCTGACCAATCACTCATACTGTGCGAACTTGATCATGTCACATGCCATCTCCGGGTCTCTTATGTAAAATTGAAATAAGTGCCTCTCCAGCAAGATTGTTATAAGAACCAAATGAGAAACTGAAATGCAGTAGTTCACATAGTGGTCATGTGCAGTAAGTACTCAGTAAAGAAAGGTCAGATTCAAGATGGCGGACTAGAGGGTGGCTGCGTTTCGTGTTGTTCCAGGACTCAGGACTCAAGAAGAGGAGATATAGAGAGACTTGGGACCAACTCAAAGCAGCCGGGGGGCTGCCCAGAGGAGAAGGAGAAATACGGGCTCGGCACGTCACTTGGACTTGGAGCAGCTGCGCCAGGGCTCCCGGTGGCTAACCGGAGAAGCAGCATGGTGAGTGGTGTGGACTCAGAGCAAGCGCTCCTAAACACAGGGGGGTTGTCTGGAGAAGGAGGAGGAGCGTGGTGGGGTACTTGGGCTGGAAGTGACTGCACCAGGGCTACGGGTGGCAGTCGGGACGAGGAGGTGCACAGTGAGTTCCTGGAACTCGTGAGGAACGCACCAGATCTCTGGGTGACTGCCTGGTGGAGAAAGAGGTACGTGGTGGGTCACTTGGACTTAGAGCGACCGCACAGAACACAAGGTGGCTGCCGGAGGAAAAGGTGTGTGGCAGGTCACTGGGACTCGGAGCGACTATAAGGGGCTCCAGGTGGCTGCTCAGAGGAGGGGCCGCATAGCCAGGCAATTAGGTGCAGAGCAGGGTCCCAGGGCCTAGGCGGCTTCTTGGAGGAAGAGCCGCACAGACAAACTGAGGGGCGGAGCGAAGGCTCCAGGACTGCAGGCAGCTTCTCTGAGGAGAGGCAGCCTAAGGAGATTCGTCTGCGAAGGGCGAGGCTTCCAGGCCCAGGAGGTAGGTCTGGATCCCTGGGAACATTGCAGAAGAAGGCTGCCCAGCCCAGGCGGTAGTTGTGAATTGAACGGAACCTTTAGGAGGGGAACTGACCAGCGAGACCTCCCCACCAGGTGAGTCCTCCCTGCCGGGTGAGGTTCTCCCAAAAGGACTGTAAAACCAGAGACACAGGCCCAAACTGGCCTTGCATCAGCCCACATCCTACTTCCCCTTTGGATGACCATTCGTCAGCAAGTGAAGGTACCTCTGCCCACTAGCAGGGAATATACCCCACTGGAAGGCCACCACCCCTAGGGAGTCAGCTTCCTTGTGGAGCACCGCATTATCAACTTCCTCCAAGACTTCAGCCTACTGAAGGCTAAGAGGGGATATACTAGAAATCTTCAGGGATATTATAAGTCAATAGAGGAAATCTGCAATATCTGAGTGGTCCACTGATACCTGAACAATATGAGAAAACAAGGAAAGAAAATGCTGCAAACAAATCTAGATGTTACATCAATGAAACCCAACGACAGCATGGCAGAAGAAATGACAGAAAGGGAGTTCAGAATGTACATAATTAAAATGATCAGGGAAGCAAATGACGAGATGCAAGAGCAAATGCAGCCACTGAATGATCGCACCAATCGACAGTTAAAAGAGCAAATACAGGAAGCAAAAGATCATTTCAATAAAGAGTTAGAGATATTGAAAAAAAAAACCAAACAGAAATCCTTGACATGAAGGAAACAATAAACCAAATTAAGAACTCCATAGAAAGCATAACCAATAGGATAGAACACCTGGAAGACAGAACCTCAGATATGGAAGACAAAATATTTAACCTTGAAAACAAAGTGGACCAGAGAAGATGGTAAGAAATCATGAACAGAATTTACAAGAACTATGGGATATCATGAAAAGGCCAAATTTAAGAATTATTGGGCTTGAGGAAGGCTTAGAGAAACAGACCAAAGGAATGAACAATCTATTCAATGAAATACTATCAGAAAATTTCCCAAATCTGAAGAATGAAATGGAAGATCAAGTACAAGAGGCTTATAGGACTCCAAATATACAAAATTACAACAGACCCACACCAAGGCACATTATAATGAAAATACCTAACATACAAAAAAAAAGACAGAATTTTAAAGGCCACAAGAGAGAGGAATCAAATTACATTCAGGGGGAAACTAATATGGATATCAGCAGATTTTTCAATCCAGACCCTAAAAGCTAGAAGGGCCTGGAACAACATTTTTCAAGCCCTGAAAGAAAATGGATGCCAACCAAGAATCTTATACCCAGCAAAACTTACCTTCAAATTTGACGATGAAATAAAATACTTCCATGATAAACAAAAGCTAAAAGAATTTACAAAAAGAAAGCCAGCATTACAGAACATTCTCAGCAAAATATTCCAGGAGGAAGAGATGAAAAACAAAGAAGCAAATCAGCAATGGGAGGAACTATCCTAAAGGAATTGTCAAATAAAGGAAGAACCAAGTCGTGTCAAAATAAATAAATAAATAAATAAATAAAATGAACCAAATGACCGGGAATACTAATCATATCTCAATAATAACCCTGAATATTAATGGCCTGAACTTATCACTCAAAAGACATAGACTGGCAGATTGAATCAAAACGAAAGATCCAACAATATGTTGCCTGCAAGAGACTCACCTCATAGAAAAAGATACCCATAGACTAAAGGTGAAAGGATGGGGAAAAACATACCATGCACACGGACTCAGCAAAAAAGCTGGGGTATCCATCCTCATTTCAGATAATGTGGACTTCAAGTCACAGTTAGTCAGAAGGGACAAAGAAGGACATTACATATTGCTTAAGGGAACCATAAATCAGCAAGACATAACAATCATAAACATCTATGCCCCAAACAGTGGCTCATCCATGTATGTCAAACAAATCCTTCTCAATAGACCATAACACAATAATTCTAGATGATTTTAACACACCTCTCTCACCACTGGACAGATCTTTCAAACAAAAATTGAACAAAGAACCATAGACCTCAATAACACAATCAATAATTTAGACTTAACGGACATTTATAGAATATACCATCTACCAAGAGTGAATACACTTTCTTCTCAGCAGCACATGGATCCTTCTCTAAAATAGACTATATATTATGCCACAAAGCTAATGTTAGCAAATACAAGAAGATAGAGACACTACCTTGTATTCTATCAGATCATAATGGATTGAAATTAGAAATAAATGAAAGAGAAAAACAGAAGTTACTCCAACACCTGGAGATTAAACAATATGCTATTACTTGATGAATGGATAACAGAAGATATTAGGAAGGAAATTAAAAAATTCTTAGAGGTAAATGAGAACAAAGAAACATCATATCAAAATCTTTGGGACACTATGAAAGCAGTACTTAAAGGAAAATTTATTTCATGGAGCGCATTCAATAAAAGAAGTAAAAATCAACAAATAAACCACCTAACACTACAGCTCAAAGCCCTAGAAAAAGAAGAACAGACCAACACCAAAAGTAGTAGAAGACAGGAAATAGTTAAACTCAGAGCTGAAATCAACGAAATTGAAACAAAAGACACAATACAAGAAATTGACAAAATAAATAGTTGGTTCTTCGAAAAAATAAACAAAATTGATAAACCCTTAGCCACTCTAACAAAGAGAAGACGAGAGAAAACCCAAATCACTAAAATTCGGAATGAACAAGGAAATATCACAACAGACACAATTGAAATACAAAACATAATTAGAAGCTATTTTGAAAATCTATATTCCAACAAAATAGAAAATTCCGAAGACATCAACAGGTTTCTAGAGACATATGAATTGCCTAAATTGAACGAGGAGGACATACACAATTTAAATAGAACAATTTCAAGTAATGAAGTAGAAGAGGTCATCAAAAGCCTACCAACAAAGAAAAGTCCAGGACCAGATGGGTTCTCAGCCGAGTTCTACAAAACCTTTAAAGAAGAGCTCATTCCAATACTTCTCAAAGTATTCCATGAAATAGAAGAGGAGGGAACCCTCCCAAACTCATTCTATGAAGCCAATATTACCCTGATACCCAAACCAGACAGAGACACATCCAGGAAAGAAAATTTCAGACCAATATCCTTAATGAACATTGACACAAAAATTCTCAATTAGAATTTAGCAAATCGCATACAAAAATATATTAAAAAGATAGTGCACCACGATCAAGTGGGTTTCATCCCAGGGATGCAAGGTTGGTTCAACAATGGAAATCAATAAATGTAATTCACCATATCAATAGACTTAAAGTCAAGAATCACATGATTATTTCAATAGATGCAGAAAAAGCATTTGATAAAATACAGCACCCCTTCATGCTCAAAACACTAGAAAAAATAGGGATAGTGGGAACATTCCTTAACATTATAAAGGCCATCTATGCTAAGCCCATGGCTAATATCATTCTAAATGGTGAAAAACTGAAAGCATTCCCCCTAAAAACTGGAACAGGACAGGGATGCCCTCTTTCACCACTTCTATTCAATATCGTTTTGAGACTCTAGCCAGAGCAACTAGATAGACCAAGGAAATTAAAGGAATATGAATAGGAAAAGAAGAACTCAAACTATCCCTATTTGCAGATGATATGATTATATACTTAGAGGAACCAGGAAATTCCACCAGAAAACTTTTAGAACTCATAACTGAATTCAGTAAAGTAGCAGGTTACAAGATCAATGCTCATAAATCCAATGGATTTTTATACATAAGTGATGAATCCTCAGAAAGAGAAATTATGAAAACTACCCCATTCACGATAGCATCGAAGAAAATAAAATACTTAGGAATCAATCTCACAAAAGAGGTGAAAGACCTCTACAATGAGAACTACAGAACACTAAAGAAAGAAATTAAAGAAGACCTTAGAAGATGGAAAGATCTCCCATGTTCTTGGATAGGCCGAATTAATATTGTCAAAATGGCCATACTACCAAAAGTGCTATACAGATTCAATGCAATTCCAATTGAAATCCCAATGATGTACCTTACAGAAATAGAGCAAACAATCATGAAATTCATCTGGAAGAATAAGAAACCCAGAATAGCTAAAGCAATCCTTCGCAGGAAAAATGAAGCAGGGGGTATCGCAATACCCGAACTTCAACTTTATTACAAAGCAATAGTAACAAAGACGGCATGGTATTGGTACCAAAATAGACAGGTAGATCAGTGGTACAGAATAGAGGACACGGACACAAACCCAAATAAATACAACTTTCTAATACTAGAGAAAGGTGCCAAAAATATGCAATGGAGAAAAGATAGCCTCTTCAACAAATGGTGCTGGGAAAACTGGAAATCCATATGCAACAGAATGAAACTAAACCCATATCTCTCACCCTGCACAAAACTAAACTCAAAATGGATTAAGGATCTTGGAATCAAACCAGAGACTCTGCAGATTATAGAAGAAAAAGTAGTTCCCGATCTTCAACATGTCGGCCTAGGACCAGACTTCCTCCACAGGACTCCCATAGCATAAGAAATAAAAGCAAGAATCAATAACTGGGATAGATTCCAACTAAATAGCTTTCTCTCAGCAAAGGAAACTATCAGTAATGTGAAGAAAGAGCCTACAGAGTGGGAGAATATCTTTGCCAATCATACTTCAGATAGAGCACTAATCTCCAGAATCTATAAAGAACTCAAAAAACTCTACACCAAGAATTCAAATAATCCAATCAACAAATGGGCTAAGGAAATGAACAGACACTTCACAGAAGAAGATGTACAAGCAATCAACAAACATATGGAAAAATGTTCAACATCTCTAGTAATAAGAGAAATGCAAATCAAAACCACCCTAAGATTCCATCTCACCCCAATTAGAATGGCGATTATCAAAAATACAAGCAACAGGTGTTGGCGAGGATGTGGGGAGAAAGGTACGCTCATACATTGCTGGTGGGGCTGCAAATTAGTGCAGCCACTCTGGAAAGCAGTGTGGAGATTCCTTAGAAAAGTTGGAATGGACCCACCATTTGACCCAGCTATCCCACTCCTCGGCCTATACCCAAAGGACTTAAAATCAGCATACTACAGAGATACAGCCACATCAATGTTCATAGCTGCTCAATTCACAATAGCCAGATTGTGGAACCAACCTAGATGTCCTTCAATTAATGAGTGGATAAAGAAACTGTGGTATATATATACAATGGAATATTACTCAGCCATAAAGAATGATAAAATTATGGCATTTGCAGGCAAATGGATGAAATTGGAGACCATCATGCTAAGTGAGATAAGCCAATCTCAAAAAACTAAAGGACGAATGATCTCGCTGATAAGTGGATGATGACACATAAGGGGGAGGGTGGGGGGAGTTAGTGTTAGGGTTAGGGTTAGGGTTAGGGTTAGGGTTAGAGTTAGGGAGGGGGACAAGAATGGAGGAAGAAAGGACTGTTTAGAGGGAAAAGAAGGGTGAGAGGGGTGGGGGGAAGGGAAAAATTATAGAATGAATCAACAACATTATGTAAATTTATGATTATACAAATGGTATGCCTTTAACCCATGTACAAACAGACAACATGTATCCCATTTGTTTACAATAAAAAAAAAAAGAGTGCAAAAAAAAAAAAAAAAGAAAGGTCTCCTTCCTGTCTGTTATATCAACATGACTTTCACACATATAATGGTAGAGGTTCTTGATCATCTCTCCAGAAGTTAATCTTTTCCTGCCCTAGAAGCCACTCCCAAGAGCACCTGCCTTCATTCTCCAAGTCTCATTGCCCATGTTAAAAACCCAAACTTACTCATACTCTTTAAAAAAAAAGACATCAGATGAATAAAAATTTATACAAACTTTTTTTATATCCATCTTGACTAATGGGTCCACAGTACAAATAAAAAGGTTTAAAATGCACCTGGGAGTTGGAGTGCCCACACTTTAGCATGACTGAGGTCTAGTTTTAGGCAAATGATGAGGGCAATTTCTCTTTCCATTTGATGGGATATACATGGTGGGGAAGTTGGGAGTTCCGGCCATCTGAATGGGCTAAAGGAAGAAAACCATGATGTGACTTCTGGTGGTGCTCATCTAACGGGAGGCAGGTCATAGTTTGGAATTTCTTAACAAACACACCCAGATGGAATGTGAGTGCAACAGTATTTCATATCCTTATGGCTGTGTGCCTTTAGCAGGAATAGTGAAGATGGAAAGTTTGCCTCTCTGTGAGAAGAAATTTGTGAAAGTGCTGTCCATAAACACAACAGCTTGTGACAATGGCAGCAGTGGAAACACTTGCTAAGGGTCTGGTATTTATTTGCAGATGAGGCTAACAAATCATTTTGGTGTCATGCTTCACTTTGTCCTCCCAGGTAGGTGCTCTGATTAAGATGGGTAAATTGAGAACCAGAGAGGTTAGATGTCAAGTCCAACAGACCAATCAACAGAAGGCAAAAGAATCACATCTGGCATCTTAATCCTGGATTCTTTTATCATATTCTTCTGATTAATAATTAGCATATTCGTTTGAAAGATAAATAGAAGATAATTTGTAAATTCTTCAACTGGTTTTTATTCCCCTAAGTTTGTTTTTAGTTACAGTGACAGTCATTCACATCATATAAGGTGGCACAGAAATCACTTTAAAATAATTGTTTAGTGATCTTTGAACAAAAAATAAATTATCATGAAGAAAGAGACTATTTCACGGGGTCCAGTCATTGCAAGTAGTTGTGTTAAGTTCACTGTAGGTGGTCCAGTGATAACAGGCTTATTCTTTTGAGCAGTTGTGGAGGCAAACTTCTTCAATTTATGCCTGTAATTTCTGCAGAAGCAGGTAAATATTTAGTGGGTCAGCCGTGAAGCAAGCTGAGAGATGTTTGCAACTCCCCCACCACAGCGTGGAGACTTGACCATAAACAGCCAACGCCCAGCCCAGGAAAGCAATGCTCCCTATCCCTACCTGCCACCACACTCTCCACAGCACTCCACCTGCCAAGATCCAATCTTTGCTTTTCTGCCCGCTTCTCTGTGTCCCAGAAGACCAGAGAAGTCTCCTCATCCTCTGGATTCTGACGAGGGCCAGTCAACAGGAGTTACTAGAAGGAAATGTGAGGGCAGGAGAAGGGAGTGAGCGAGGGTAAACTTTAACCACACCCTTCCTTTGTCACCACATTTCTGGAGGTGGCTACATCCCTCTGTGAAGACCACTCCTGATGGACAGCCTTGGCTTGTCGCTCCAGCTCTCAGAGGGCTCCAGCAGCACAGCCTGCCGCCCCTGTTCTTTCAAGTGCAGGTCCCTGGGTGTCTCAGCATCCGTGTGTGTTTTCCCTGGACCCTGTGCACATCTCTTACAGTATCACTCTTAAATTATCTTCTGGGTCAGTGGAACTTAGTTTCCTTCTAGGATCTTGAAAGTTTCTTGCTCTAAGGTGAGGGAATAATTAGGAAGGAAATTAATTAAAAGGAATGTAAACTTGCTGAAGAGCTTCCTAAGAGAAGACTGCACCCATGTCTGGCCATAATCAGCACCTGTCACTACCACATACACAACGATGGGAATGCCTGAATTATGTAATGTCTTGGAAATACTGCCTGTCTTGGGGTTTCCTATGCTTGAAATAGAGGCAAAGGCAAATAACCCCCACTGCTACAGTAGCTGCCATGTTCTCCATGACTCAGTAGGAACTTAGAGAAAAGCTCCCAGGAGTGCCATGTGTTGGCAATAGTATTTACTTCTTTATTTTTTATTGATAAATCAATTTTGTGGGATACCATGTGTTTTGATATATATATTTAATGTAACATGATGAAATCAAACTAACATTAGTTTGATTTCACCTAGCTTACTTATCATTTTTATGATAAAACACTTGAAATTTACTCTTGGTTATTTTAAAACTATATTATTATTGACTATAGTCACCCTACTATGCAATGGATCTCAAGATCTATTCCTTCTAACTATCTGAAAATTTACAGCCTTTGATCAATAAGTCTCCATTCCCTCCTCCTCACTCTCCTTTCTACCATCCTCTGGTAACTACCATTCTACTCTACTTCTGTGAGTTCAACTTTATCAGATTCTACATATAAGTAAGAACAAGTGATATTTGTTTTCTGTGACTGGCTCCCTTCATTTAGCATAACATCCTCCAGATTCATCCATGTTGTTACAAGTAATAAAATCCTCCTCCTTTTTAAGGCTGAATCATATTCCACTATGTATATGTACATATTATCTTTATCTATCCATTGATGGATAGGTTGTTTTCATATCTTGGATATTGTGAATGAGGCTGCAAGGAATTTGGAAATGCCAAAATCCATTTAACACATTTATATCATTTCCTTTGGATATATACCCAGAAGTGGAATTACTTGGTCATATGGTAGTTATATTTCTAGTTTTTTGAGGAATATTCATAGTGTTTTCCACAATGGCATAATTTTCCATAATTTCATACTTTATATTCCCACCAACAATGTACAAGAGTTCCCCTTTTCCTACATCCTAATTCTTACTTGCCTTTCATCTTTTTTATAAAAGCCATTCTAACATGTGAGAGGTAATACCTTTTAATTTGCACTCACCTCATGATTAATGATGAACATATATCTCATATACCTATTGGCTATTTGTGTGCCTTCTATTGAGAAACATCTATTCAGATCCTTTGCCCTTTTTTTAAATTGACTTGTTTTCTTGCTATTGAGTTGTTTGAGTTTCTTATTTGGGATGCTAACCCCCCATCAGAAGTATGGTTGTAAATATTTCATCTGAGTCTGTGGGTTCTCTCTTCACTTTGTTCATTGTTTCCTTTGTTGTGCAAAAGCTTTTTGGTTAGATTCCATTCTATTTGTCTACTTTTGCTTTTATTATCTGTTTTCAGTCATAAAGTCTTTGCTCAGAGCAATGTTGTGAAGTTTTTCCAATATGTTTTCTTCTAACAGTTTAAATTTTCAGGTCTTAATATTTGAATCTTTAATATAATTTGATTTGATTTTTGCATATGGTATAAGATAAGGGTCTAATTTCATTCTCCTCTTTGTAGACATTCAGTGTCTCCGACACTATTTAATGAAAAGGTTGTCCTTCCCCATTGTGCTTTTTTGATGTTTTTGGCACCTGCATCAAAAATCAGTTGACCAAATGCAAGAGTTTATCTCTAGGTTTTCTCTCTTGTTCATTGGTCAATGTGCTGTTTTTATGCCAGTACCCTGCTGGGGTTTTTCATTATATTTGATTTAAATTATATTTTGAAATCAAGAAATATGATTCCTCTGGCTTTGTTCTTTTTACTTGATTGTTTTGGCTATTTGGAGTTTTCTGTAGTTCCATATGAATTTAAGACTTTTTTAAACATTTCTGGGAAAAACGACATTGGAATTTCGATAGGATTGCATTGAATCTGTAGGTTGCTTTATGAAGTATTTAATCCGTAGATTGCTTTGGGTATTATGAACATTTTCACAGTATTAGTTATTTCAATCCATTAACATAGGATATCATTCCATTTATTTATGTTTTATTCAGGTTCATTCATCAGAGTTCTATAATTTTTACTATTCGGGTCTTTTATCTCCTTGGTTAAATTTACACATAAGTATTTAAATTTTTGTTGTCATTGTACATGGGATTGTTTTCTGAATTTCCTTTTCATATAGTTCATCATTAGTATATAAAAATGCTACGGAGTTTTCTATCCTGCAACTTTATTACATTCATCATCAGTTCTAACAGTTTTTTTTTTGGTGGAGTCTTCAGACACAAGTCTAAGGATATAAGATTATATTATCAGCAAGTAGATATGATTTTTCTTCTTTCTTTACCACTAAGATGCCCTATTTTTTTCTCCTTTCTAATTGCTCTGGCTAAGACTTCCAATATTATGTTGAAAAAAGTGCAGAGAGTGGCTATCCTTGTCTTGTTCCTCACCATAAAGGAAAAGCTTTGACTTTTTACTGTTAAGAATGACATTAGCTATTGGCTTATCATATATGGCTTTATTGCATTGAGAAGCATTTCTTCAAGACCTAATCTACTGAGAGTTTTTATCACAAAATGGTGCTGAATTTCATCAAATGCTTTTCTGCATCTATTGAGATGATCATATGATTTTATCCTTCGCTTTGTTAATGATTTGCAACGATGGTATATGATCCTTTTAATGTGCTGTTTAATTTGGTTTGCTAGTGTGTTGAGGATTTTTATGTCTATGTTCTTCAGGGATATTGGCCTATAATTTTAATTTCTTATAGTGTTCTTGTCTGGTTTTGGTATCAGGGTAATGCTAGTCTCACAGAAGGAACTTAGAAGTATTCCCTTTACTTTGAGTTTCAGAAGATTAAGAAGAGCTAGTATTATTAGTTCTTTAAATGTTTGGTGGAATTCAACACTGAAGTCATCAAGTCCTGGGCTTTTCTTTGATCAGAGACTTTTATTACTGATTCAATCTTCTTTGTTATTGTTTTGTTCACATTTTATATTTCTTCATGATTCAATATTGGTAGGTTGGATGTATCTGATAATTTATGAATTTCTTCTAACTTATCCAATTTGTGAGCATATAATTGTTCATAGTAGTTTCTTATGACAATATTCTCTTTGATCCACCCTGGGGAAGGAAGCCCCCTGAAAGGATTAGAAGGGCAGAAGAATGGGGTAAATAATCAGTGAGAGAAAGGCAGATAAGTTCTCTGGCACCACAAGGGGAAAGAAAGCTCAACACTTCCAATCACAGAGCAACCTGCTGGAAACTATTATTTCAACTTCAGAGCTTTGAGGCTGAGCATGGACTTGTTGGAATTGGCTGTATTCTCGGGGATAATCTTTCAGCAACATCATTGGGAAACTTAATTTTTAAAAAAAAATCTTCTCAGGGCCCTGGAGGAGTTGCAATGATCTCTGAACAAACAGGGGGAAAAACCAACAAACAGCTCCTGCTTCCCACTCCCAACCCACCAGTCAGACCCGTCAAAGATTGGAGAAGTCCAGAGAAGGACAAAAAATTTTGGAGGGGTTTCTAGTAGGAGAAAAGGCAATTTCAGAACATTCAAGGAAGAAGACTGTCTAATCTAGAAAAGAAATTTGAGATAAGTAACCAGAAGATGGGAGAACATTCGAAATTTCAGTGGCCATAAAGTGGGTGGGTATGGAAATAGACAGGAGCAAGGTGCAGAACTATTAAAATGGCCCCCAACTGGCACATCTGCTCCATCTCTGGAAGCTACTTCCCTAACTCCCTTTTTAAACAAAGATGTTAAAAAGCAAGGCTAGGGTGACTATGTGCCTTGGAATTAAAACAGCATCTGCAGTATTATTAGCTGGACCGAGATGTTCGGAAGCTATCAATCTTTCTGCTCAGGGGAATAATTGATTGCCAAAGGGGCCCAGATAGGCTGCTTCTCTCTCCCTGAGGTCTGGCCCTGAGTTCAGCACAATTAGCTAAGTGCTTCTGTGCTGAAGAAGGCTGGGAGCACAGTTGGCTCCCCTTAACCACAAGGTGCTTCAGAAAAAGAACTGTGCTCTGTACCTGCCCCCAGCACTACCCCACTAACACTTCTCCTGAGCAGCAGCATTCACATGTGGGAAGGGGCTCCTCTTTAGGCTTTTGGGGGCTGGGGAAGCCTATAAATCCCTTCTCTGGACAATTTTTAAGGGCATAAAATAAAGAGGATCACAAAAGAAACACATTGTTTTGAAATACATTTACCAAAATATTTTTAAAAACCAAATTGGTGTAGTAACAGTTGTATATCTTTATTAAACATTAAATAACAAGAGCTAGTGGCAGGAGCAATAAGAGTTGGGGAAGTAATGAATATTTCAAGTTATTCACAATAAAAGCATGTGATATGGAAGTGTGTGTAATGGCTACTGGAACTGTTAATTCTACTGTGGGTTTCTGGTCTATATTTATCACCAAAGGAAGTGCTAAGATTCATTTAGATGATAGTGAAAATAAATAAGTCATATTCTTTTTCCCACCAAGGCCTATAGATACTTGAATTCTCTCCAGGAGTCTTAGGTTAAGAATGTCTGCTGTGAATGATAATTTAAAATGACAATGACCCTCTCAGCTTAGAGTGAGCACTACAAGAAAGCATGCATTCGTTCACCTTCAGTTTAACCATGCTTGGAGGAAATCCCTTAGACAGCTGGCCTTGAAGGGTCTGGAACAAAGGGAAAGTACTACATTCACACAATATCTCCTGTCATCCAAATCTCTCCAAACTTGTCATTCATCCCCCTTGCCAGCTGCCCCACAGAAGAAAGAAGGGTACCATATCTGTCTCTTTTTTCTCTGGGCCTTTTTGCTTTTCACCATTGTCCCCATTTGGGTGTGCTGAACTGGGTGACTTCTGAACCCATGGAGCTCACCCACTGGTCAGTGGGCACTCAAGGACTGGGATGGTTTTATCAGTGGCTTGACCAGATGGTATTTCAGAAAAGTCATTTCCATGTCAGATTAAGAATATGACTCTAGTCCAGCTGCTATGCTCCATCTCATGACCACCACCATCCTTGTCCAAGACACCACCCACCCTTGCTTGGATTATTGCAGTAGCTTCTTTTATTGTTTTGTTGTTGTTGTTGTTTGGTTGGTTTGCTTTTTCATTTTTGTTTCTGCTATTTGGTACCAGGGATTGAACCCAGGGGTGCTTAACCACTGAGCCACATCCCCAGCCTATTTTTATATTTTATTTAGAGACAGAGCCTTGCAGAGTTACTTAGGGCCTTACTAAGTTGCTGAGTCTGGCTTTGAACTCATGATCCTCCTGCCTCAGCCTCCCAAGTCACTGGGATTACAGGCATGCATCACCACACCTGGTGCTGGAAATCTGTTTTCTGTTTTGTCATATGAATACCCACATAGTCAATGCCACAATTTTGCCTCCTGGGTCCACAAATCCTAGATGTTTACTGTCTGACCCTTCTAAAGTCTGCAAACCTCTGCCATAGTGCATCAGGCAGGTCAGCCAAGAAACCTGCTGCAATCTCAGCTGTTCAAATGGGAAGAAATTGGCTCAGAGTATTGGTTAGTCAGGAGTTTTAAGAGTTGGAGACTAAGAGGATATAGTGAAGCCACACAGAGATTAACAACTGCAGGAAGCTGCCACCACCAGGCAGCTGGGGGACTAGAGGAAAGAAGTGGTACAACTCTCAGGGCCAGGGATCTGGAGGCCCCATACAGAGCTAAGGGACATAGAGCTGAATGCAAGATGCCACCCAAGGTAGCAGAAGGGGATGGGGGAGAAAACTTCGAGTTCTCACTGTCACCCCCAATTTCACACTACTAACTGAAGTCACTGAAAACTGATGGCAACAAACCTAGAAAATGCAATTCCCTCAATACAGAGCACATCAAGAGAAAGAAAGGGCAAGGAATGGATATTAAAGCAAATAGGCAAGTGGGCAGCTCATCTAAAAAATGAGGCTGATGTTTGCATTTAAATTTTCTCCAAGAGCTAGGGGTGATTTAAGGTAGGTATCCAGATCATTCCTGAAATACAGAAGGTAATGTTATCATCACTAATGCTGTTATTAAATTATCCCTTGTACATGGGTTCCCTGCATTGGATAGTCCAAGCTGAGCATGAAGGTATGGTAGAAGATGGCATTGTAATCCACCTGTCTTATCCAGAAGTTCTGAGGAATGGACGAAATGGGACCACATTCACAATCCTGAACACAGCACAGGGGTGGGCCCAGGAACTTGCATCAAATCCCTTCTCACATCCAATGAAATCACTTCATACCACTGGTCACAGACCAGAGGATGGTGAAATCAGGAGTTTACTGATGCAAAATGAACTCAGGAATGCTTTGTACTAGTGGGGATTTTTTTTTTCTTTATTAGTGTGTGTATTGTTAGAAAAAGTGCATTTCTGTCCACTCATGCACATTTCTTCCTTCCCTAGAACTGTCTGTGTGTACCAACCTCTAAAACCACAAGCATAACAGCTTAACAAGCTTCCTCTTCTAAATGCCAGCCAATGAAATCAATGATGGGTGTAATAAGATAAAGAATGTAGCCAGTAGGGAAAGTTTTTGTCACCTTAACTGTCCACATGCAAGGATGAAAAGGTGCACAGACAGAATCTGCATCATCAGCTCAGCATGGCTGTCCAGATAGAACCGCAGGAACTGGCTGTTGGGAAATGGACCACCTCTAGGCACTCACATCAGTTGAACACTGAAATCCCAAGCTTCAGAGGCCTTAGGAGCTCCCACCATAGGTTTAGAGAGAAACATGAGCCCTCTTACTGTGGTCACCTGAGGTGTCATCATAGTTCTCTCTCCACTTGTCAGGGTTCAGGCACAGTAATGTGAGGGCTACAAATATATGCATGATTTGGTCTTACAGTGGATCCTCTATTTCTGCTCCTCCTAGACCTGCTTCTGGGTTAAAGTTGTATGTAATTCAATCAGAGCACTCAAATCATTCAAAGACTTTCAGTGGAAGTAACTAAATTCTTTCTACACAGTTCTCATATCGATGCTCAGAACAATCTTTTAAGGAAGTCTTCAAAGGCAGATTGGGCTTGAGATTAACTTCAAGGGAGCTAAAGTAGAAGGAAGGTTGGTTTTGATCTAACCCAGTGTTACTCAAACCTAAATTATTCTCACAAAGTCTTAAAAAGTATTATTATTAACCTAACATCCTGCTTTTAATTGACTTGGATTTTTATTCAAATTTGGGTTAAAGGACATTTATATTAGTTTCATAAATTAAAAAATAGTATCACTTGCCATAAATAGATGGTAATCATGAAAGCAAAATGATAATATTACATGCCCAAAAGGGCACAGAATCTGAGCCCCACTCTCTACATTGAAAAGGAGAGAATTAGCAAGTGTCAAGAGATCTGTAAAAGATATATGAACACAAACATAAAACATTTTCCTTGAAATAATCAGAAGATTGAAAGATAAATGAAAAGGAAATCGTTTTTTTCTTTATGTGATTCAGGGCCATTCATTACTGTGTCTAACCATGAACTAAATAACCTGCATAATATCTACACAGGAATAATAATATAATTTGCAGGACCCACTGCAAAAGAAAAATGTGGGGCCTTGTTTAAATATTATTTCCGCCAGGCATGGTAGCACATGCCTGTAATCCCAGCAACTCAGGAGACTGAGGCAGAAGATGGCAAGCTCAAGGTCACCCTCAGCAATTTAGAGAGTCCCTAAGCAACTCAGCAAGACTCTGTCTCAAAATAAAAATAAAAAGGACTAATATATATATATATATATATTTATATATATATATATTTAAGACAGTGATGGTGCATTAAACCAAGCATAGAACCTTTCTAAGTACAGGGCCTCCCACCCTTGAAGCCAGTCTTTATTGCACATGTCCCACACTTTGTACACTAAAGAAAATGGAAAATCCAAGAGAGTGGGTAGATATCAATGCTCAGTAGGAAATTTAAAGTCTGTAAACCCCAAAGGGAATTCTAAAGGCCATGATGTTGCAAAGCCAAAGTATAGGACCATCATCATAAAGCCTACAGCTGAAAACAGACTCTGAAGCAATAATGAGGAATGTGGGTGGAACCATTGCACAGAACCTTCTGTGACCAACTTGTAGAAAACCAGCTCTCTCTTCCTTAAAATAGTTAATGTTAGATTTGAGAAATATAAAGGAAAGAGCAATGACATGTGCTGTCAGATACATCTGGCAGCATCCCATAGAGACACTCCAGACAACTTGAGAGTTCAATGAAGGAACAGTGCACCAAGACAGACACTCACACACCACGACTAAGAATACAAGAAGCTGTTACCACCCCTGGCCTGAAAGGGTGAGCAGAAGAGTGGCTATTGGAATTTAGAAAGAACTGAACCCCCAGGAGAAGGTTGGCCAACCGAAGCCAGGACATAATGGGAGGAACACAGTCCCTGCCAAACCACAGCTCCTTAGGGAAGGAACAGGGAGAATAAACACATCAACTTCTTTCTCTTCCCAGGACTTCCCTTTGACTGAACCAACCCAGAACCAGAGGGCAAAAGACCCTGGATAATATGGTTCCAGAAATTAGCCTCCTGGAGTTCAGAGTAGAGTAGACAAGAAAGGGATTGGACCAGAGGGCAAGTGAAAATTATAATGCACCTCTGGTGAGAGGTATTTGTGGGGTGCAGGAAAGTGTTTGGGAACTACACCCAGGGCCATCAATCACTTTGAATGGTGATTCCATTCAATAAGCGAGGGGATGCAGAGAAAGGGCAGTTTGGGGGAGGAGTTAACACAATCTGTTTTCACCATGCAAATTTGGAGGCATGCAGGACATGCACCAGGCAGAGAAATGAGGAATGGCATCCGTGACCTAGAAGTCACAGATCTGTATATATGAGGTAGGTAAAGTCAGTAACCAGAAAAGAAGTCCAAGAACCATGGTCTGGCAACACCACCTTGTAAACAGGAACTGGGAAAGAAAATGCAGCTCAAAGAAAGTAAAGAGGGGCCAGATGGATAAGAAAAAAACAGAGTGGGTTTACTTTTACAGGGTTGGGGTGGGGTGAGGGCAGGGCAGAAACACTTGGTTAGATTATCTCTAGAAGGAGGGAGCCTCAGCCTCCTGTCACTGAACATGAAGTATTAAGTGGAATCCTGCATGGTGGAGGTGTGTAGATGAGATGACCTCTTAGCCATGTTCCCAGCCCATGTTTCTACCATGTTCAGAGATGAAGTAGCTACAGTAGGTCTCAGCTATAGCCCTACACAGTTCCCAGTTTGCCTCCAAAATGGGAAGGCAATCCCTCAAACACAGCAATCTCTAGCTCAGAAACCACCTATGATTCATCTCTCTCTACCACTAACCTCTCAGCCCCCTCTGAAGCCAGCACAGAGGGGTTAGCTGGCAGATGGGTACTGAAGGGGGTGGTGGTGCAAAAGCAATGAGAGGAAATGAATCTCCCTTGGATTACTTAAGGCACAACAGGGCCAACATTAAGTCATGAGCTTGGGCCATTCTGAGGGCTGCTGGTCAACTACTCCAGGGACAGATAAGAAAGAAGCCAATTCCCCTCCTCAGCCCTAAAGAGATGCCCAAGCTCCTCTGCAGATGGCAGCTCTCTGTGTGTGCCAGACACTGCCCACCTCCCCCCACCACCACCCACTTCCACATCCCTCTCCAGCTCCAGAACCACATCAGGGCCTTCTTCCTAGGGCATGTGCACCCTTAGCTGACTGAGGCTGAGTGCAGTCACACCTGGAACTATAGGAAGAGAAGGTCAGAGAGAGCTGCTTTTGCCCTTCTTCCCCACACACTCAGCTGAGACCACCCCATGCCTAGGTTCACAGAGAGGCTGACCTTCCTGTTCCTCTGCATGTCCTGAATCTGGTTTTCAGGGAAAGCCATGACTGGGCCAATGATCTGGAAAGCCTTAGGGGTTTCCTAGGAAGAGCGTCTTTTGCCAAAACTGATGCGTAAAGAGTCCCTCTTCCACAGCTCAACCCTATTCCCCTCTCTAAGAAAAGCAGCTTTGACTGAGAGCCCCAATGCAACTGGCCAAATGAGGCCACCCCTCTCCACTGCATCTCATGTGCCTCACTCTCCCTGGTCAGTACATTGCCAGTGAACATTCTTTTAGGTAATGCCTATTATACTCTGGAGCCACTGTCTCCTCGTCCTTGGAGAGATCTAGACTAAATAGATTCTGAAAGCTCTTTGACTCTCTGATATGCCTCTTGAAGTCCCTGGCCACAGTGTCATGGTGCATTCTAGCTGTTCAAGGGAAGGAATGACACACAACCCCTTGAAATCTTGGGGGAGGGACAGAGAAGTGCAGAATAACTCCATTGGAAGTGCAAAGAAGTATAAAATGAGCACAAAGAAGGAAGCCATAAAGTCTAGCTGGGACCAGTTGTTTCCATTAACAGCTCTATTTTACTAAACACGTACCATTATGTGCCAAGTTATACATTAGCTACTTACCCAGTAATTAACTCCTACACTCCCTGATGCAGCCAGTCTTATTAGTCTCTTTGAGTAGATTATGAAACTGAAACTGATTAGGAAATCAGTCTCTTTGTAGAGATTAGGAAACCCAACCAAAGGCCACAAGATATTAGGTGAAGGAGTTTGGATGGAGTTGAGTGTTTCAAACCACTATAATACATGAAAACTGGATCAACAGCAGATGAATTATTCAGACTTTGCTGAATTCCAGACAATCATTCATTTGTCACAAAATTTTACCCCGCGAGAAAGAGATTATTTCAATTCCCATCTTACGAATAATAAACTCAGTCTTTCAAAGAAGTTATATGACTTGTCCGAAGTCACACAGAAGCCAAAATTAAAATCCGGGTCCTAAGCACGGCATGATTCTGCCCCCAGATGGGAAGATGTAAGTGTGATTGATGCTCGGAGGGCTATTTCTTAGTTTGGGTTCCCTGCAAAAGCACAACCTGAGCGAGAATTTGGGCACAGGTGTTTATTGTGAAGGTGATCCTAGGGAGCAGAAGAGGGCGATATAGGGAAAGAAAAAAAAAAGGCAAAGTAGGTGTAAATTGGATTATCACTGTGGACAGCCACATCACCCTCATGAACTTTCTGAGGAGGCTGCAGAGGCCTCCTAGAATTGCTTTGACAGGAAGGGATGAAGGGGCATTCTGCATGGGTTCCTGCCTCCCCCACAAGATGTAGATAGGGTCTGCTGAGCTCCCTCTGGTGTCCCTGGCATCTGAGGAGCCTTGGCACTAAGCAAAGACCTAAGTAAGGCACGTGCTTGAAGTGAGATGCTGTGGTAAGAAGTGCAATACGAAGCTGACTCAGAGTCCCAATCTGGGCTGAATTCCAAGGTGACCTGGTGAGGCAGCAGTCCAAGTCCTAGGTATGCCTACCTGCAGGGGAGGAGTGGTGGAAGGGGGCAGCCCAGACACCGCAGGCAGCAGGGCCTAGATGGAGCCGGGAGCTCACCAAACACCTATAAACTAGTTTATAGCTCTTCTCTTGAAATGATAGAAATGAACTGTCAGCCAACGAGGTAAATGGGCATGGAACAACCCTCGATGCTAGAGGCCAGATGCAGCTACCCTTTCTCCCATTCAACCACGTAAAAACCATCCTCTGCCCCATGAACTGGCATCACTGTGCCTTCAGCTCCTGGGACTTCTGATTTGTTTTTGTATTTGTTTCTGTTTTTGATATTTTAGTGTTAGCAGTATAGGATTGAGATTGAATGCTTGGACTGTCTGTGTGTCCCTGGGCAAGTTATTAACCTCTCTGCACCTCAGTATGTTTCATCTGTAAAGCAGAACAATGATAACATACCTGGTAGAGTTGAGTGAGGATTAGATGATATTCTTCTGCCTGTACATAAATCACTTACAACAGAAATATGGCATTAGTGAGCATCTTGTCAAGGGTAGATGTGCACATTTTAACATTTCTGAGTAAATTCGCCTCAACGTCAAAGGGAAGGACTAGTTATAGTTATCATTTAAAGAAAAAAAATGATAAAATGCAGAGAGTGTCAGGTGTGCTGGGAAAAAGATTACATTTTCCAGCCATAGAAACTTAGGTCTGGTGACCTCTCTGAATTTGAGTTTTTCAGCCACAAGAGGAAATAATCATTTTTACCTGCTTCACGGCATTGCCGAAGCCCACTGGAGATCAGTAACACGAAAACACATTGGAAACACTCATGTGATATAAAGATGTTATTCTTGTCATTATAATTGGGATAAGAATTGTAGATTCCTTCTGCCCCACATGTGCACACACAGACACACACACACACACACACACACACACACACACACACACATACACACATACACTTCCTGGGCTGACTGTTCCTCATTGCCGGAAGCAGAGCAAGACATTTTCACCTTAAGGTCACCGTCATCGAAAGGAGTACGTGATTAATATCAGAGACACTCTGCAACAGCTGCTCAGGGTGAGCCATTCATACCATTGGAGTCAAGAACTGGGCTGCTAATTTATTTATGTATGAGGATGACAACCAGAGAAAGCAATTAGGACTTGGGCATCTGTGCTTCTGTGATCCCTGCTTGATGGCGGAGGGGCTCCACGGAAACCTTAACAGTTGCTAATGCTAACTACCTTCCCTCCTTGTTGGCTCAAGCCAACTCTTTATATACAAAACAAGTCATGTTTGTGCCCCAATCCCTCATCTGTTCCCTTCCACATGCCAGTCCAAATTAGATGACAAGTGGCAGTGGTGCTGCGGGGGAAATGGGCTTGGAAACAAAGGTAGGGAAGGTTCTAAAGCTTTCCAGAGTTCTTTACAGCGATCAATTAACGAATCCTGCAACAGTCAGGGAAAGTAGGTCAATATTATCATCCCTGCTTCGTGGATGAGAAAACAGGCTTAAGAAGAATGGCTTGCCCAAGGCTAAGCCACTGATCAGAGGAGCTGAAGCAGAATTAGATGGGAGAATTCCTGACTCAGAATCCTTGGCCAAGTGTGTGCTTGCTTAGCATACAGAAGGTGATCAATAAAGGAGATAGACTCCCCAACTGAGTCCTAAACAGATGCATTAAGCCTGTCTTGGGTGCAGTAGCAGATTTTAGGTCCAATTCAGGTCTGAAAGCGAGAAGATTTTTTAAATATGGGTCTGAAAACCTGCAAAATCCAAGAAAATAAGTCCATGTGCACCCAAATTAAGAGGAAAATGAAGAAGTAATTTGGTCTCCATAGTGGACATGGTTTTCTGCCCTATATCTCAACAGTGTTCTTGCCAGGAGGCAAAGAGAGGCTGACAGGGATTCCCTACTTTTTCCTCACCCTTATGACCCTATAGAAGCTAAATTATCTCCTATTTCACCTCTTGGGGAGATTAGAGATTGTATCCTATGGAGAGAGGGCAAGGTCGGTGTGGGGGTCCTTGGGCAACACCAGGATGACCAATGGCCACTGGTATCGTGCCCAGTGGTAACATTCTCACAAGATTTCACACAGAAAGTCCTTGGCTGATTTTACTTTCCTTATCCTCCCAATGTCTGTGCACCAGGTTTTTTTGTTTTTTTTTTTTTTTTTCTATCCATCCCAATAAACTCTCTGTGCCTTCAATTAACTCTCTTTTGTTGTTTGCAATCGTGACGAGTAAAGTTTCTGACCTAGAAATGTTAAGCACTTGCAGAGGTGAGTCCAATTGCCAGCTTCAGATTCCCATGCATTGCTAGTGGGAGCATAAATGGACAAGACATACCACAGAGAGCAATTTGGCAAAGGTTTTCATGTGCCCTCTGACCCAGCTCTCCACTTTGAGGCCTATTTCCTACATATATACTTACACAATTGCAAAATAATTTATATACAAAGTCGTTCTGCGCTTGTGAATCTATGTGCCTGATCATTCCCTGTAGTGGTGTTTGTAGTAGCAAAACATTTCAAAGCCTCCAAAGGTCCATCAATAGAAGACTAATTGGATAAATTATAATATCTACACAAGATGGAAAGTTATCAAGGTTTTTTAAAATGAGGATATTTGTTAGGTATTGATATGGAAAATTTCCCAAGTATTCCAGTAAGTCAAAAAAACAACAGGTTCGAAACAGTGTGCATAACATGCTATATCTTATAAAAATAAGAAAAAAATAAGAATCTACATTTACTCATAAATATACAAAAGGCCACTCTAGTAGGTTACAGAAGAAACAACAACAACAAAAATAGTGTTTACCCTTTGGTAGGAGAGGGAATGAGGCAGATAAGAAGATAAGATAGGGAGGCTGAACTTTTCTTTTTCTGAATAGCTTTTTAGAATTTTAGAATTTTGATTTTGAATCTTGTCAATAGCACCTATTTAAAAAATTAAATTAAAAATGCTACTTCAGCTTAAGTCTAATTCATTTGAGCATTCCTGCCCTCACACCAATTCACCCATTGCCTTCAGCATGTAGATAAGGCAACATGGTTAACAGTAGCCATGGACTTGACCGATTCCAGAAAATGCAGAGGGCTGTGTCAGAGAATTCTCTTGGGAATCTAGGGCTGTAAGTTTACCTTAGCTCAATGGTGGACACTTGCCTAGTATGTTGAAGGCCCTGGGTTCAATCTCCTGCTTCCCCCGGAAAGAAAGAATAGAATCTGGTCCAGATTTTTAAGGAGACAATAGAGACTAGATTGCTTAAAGTTAAATTAGATGGTTTCTAGTGCAGCAGCATATGAAAGTTCATCACATCTTTTGAATTGTGGAATACAAAGAAATTACATTTCAGAGGGGTATGCACTCTGAAGTATCTCCTCAAACCATATAAATCACTCGTCCTTGCCATGGATACACCCTCTTCAGAAACAGGGAAATAGCCCACTCAGCAATGGTTATTGGGAAATACAGGGTCCTGGCAAATTACCTGCATCAGTGGAGTATGTCTAGTGAGATTATTCTGCAAACACTGCCTAATGAAGAGATTTGAGCTTTCTTGCCTGAAGGTCCCCGAATCAAACTCAAACCAAGACCCCCAAGATAAAAATGGACTTATTTATCCTCTAAGCCATCTACTTGAAAATCAATAATATTTCAAATTTAATGAGTTGTAAGACAAGTAAATTAGAGTTTGGAGTAAGCAATATTGATTAGATTATTCTGTCAACTGGAACCCATAAGTTTCCTCTGTAATTAAGTATTTCACATAGTGTACAAGGTGCTCAACGCCGGTTGCTTTCATGAGGGTATCAGAGAGCTGCTCGTTCCTGTAATGAAAGTCTTTCCCTTACCCTGGCTGGCGGTCTGTGCCCTGCCTAGCAAGGGTGTCCCTGCCCTTCTCCACAGCAGCAGGCTCTGTTGATAAGTGGCTTCCCCCCAGCACTCATCACCCTGGCTCCAGTCACAGAGCTTTGGTGAATTTGAACATCAAAATGAAGAATGGCAGCTAAAAAAGGAAAGAAAGAAAGAAAAAAATCATGTGGAAGAAACTGCCTTCAGTAAAAGAGCTGTGAACTGATATGCTAGTGTTGGAGCTGTCTTTAAAGTTCCCTCTGCAGTTTGCATTTCACAGAAGCTTGGGGATGGCCAAAGTAGATTTCTAAATTGATAAAAGAAGGGGGCCAAAAGGGCAGAATTTAAAACATCTGCTGTCACCATTTGACATCAAATGTCCTAGTCTTACCTCTCAATACTAAATCACCTTGCCTATTATCAATCTTCTCTTCCCTTCCTAGGGGAACCTCATTTTTAAAATCTGAGTAATGGTTGCTTTTTAATTAATTCATTTAATTAATGTTAAATGGAATCTCTGACCTTGTAGTACTCCTGGGATCTCTGGACCAGAGTGCCCTAGTCCACTTTACTAAGGAAGAAAAATTCAGAAATTGCATAGAAATGTAGCCCAATTGCACTTAGCCCCCAGCTATTTAAAATATGAAAAACAGAGGCAATATAACCAAGATCTGGGTACTGAGAATATAGACTAAAGCTGGCAGCTGGTCAGTGCTGCAGGCTCTCAGTTCCTCCCAGACCAAGAGAATCAGAAGCCACCTTTCCACCAGGTCCCAGGTGATTCTAGAGCATATTATTGAGTAGCACACGAAGTTTGAGCCAGGGCTGTGCTCTTACAACTTGGGTGAACTTAGCCAAGTTATATGTCCACTCTGCAGTTCAGGGTTCCTGCACACAATAAGCACTCCATCAGTATTAGCTATTATTCTGGAAACAAATGAGTTTCTGGGCTGCAGAATACAGGAGAGATTTTCTTTGCAGAAAGAACAACATTATCCTGATATAAACTGACAAAGATTCCAACAGAACTGAAGAACCAGGAATGGTTGGAAGAAGGGGAACTTAAAGGGGAGATGATTGAAGGCAGGAATTTGTCCATTCTGCCTATTTTCCTTGAGCATGAGTGCAGTGGCAGAAATTCAAAAGAAAGAAAACAGGACAAGATTTTGAAATGCACCAACCTAGATTGAGACCCTGCCTCCCCTGTTCCCTGGCTGTGCAATCCTGAGTAGGTTTTGACTTCCCTGAGCCTCAGTCTCCCAATTTGTGTAAATATGATGAGAACATTGACAGTTACCCTTATAAGACAGATAGAAGTGACACTTGCCTGCTCTTTTTTGCATTTCCTTTTTCTTATTAGCTAGTGGCAGAGCTTCTTGAAGTCCAGATGAATCTCTGAAGACATGAGCTAGCTTGACCTTGTCTCAAGACCTGATTGCATATTTGAAAACAGATAAGGGTGCCTTTAAGGGGGAAAAAAAAAAAAACTCTGTCTGAAAAAAAAATACAATAAAATAGAAATAAAAACCTCTATCTGAGTCTCATATCAAACTGATTAAATCAGAAGCTTCTGGAATGGTGCCTAAACTTCAGTATTTTCACTTCTGCAGCCCAAGATTGGGTCCTACTGTGTTAGAAGGAAACAAAAAAAGAGAGCGCAAAATCACTTGAAAGAAGTGGGGGGAAATAGAATAGTAATCATGGGTGGGAACGGCAGATGAAAAAGAAGCCCGAGAGAGATAAAAGAGGAGCACCTTATGCGACAGTGGGGTGTCCAACTCCAGCTGCAGTCATGATTAAGGGTCTTATTAAAGAATAGAGAAATCCATTATTATTGATCTTGCCTGTCCTCTGTCACACCTCCAGTGAAAGCGATCTCACAGTGAACGTACAGCATGTTTGGGAGGAGATAAGAGAAAGACGCTCAAGGGGAAGGACCACTGACCCTCATTCAGACTGATACCAGAACAAGAGTGTCAGCAGAGATTAAGGACTCATGGAAAGCCAGAAATGGGAGTCAGAGATGACCAGGAGACATGTGAAGCCATAAGATATTATAGAGCTATTGAGGAGAGCATTGAACTTCCTAGACCATCAGGGATAGCGGGGAGAGTCCATTTTCTTTACAGCCCATGAGGAAGACTGAACTCAGCAGATTTCTGGACACACATGAACAATGTTCACCCGAGGCAGATTCAGTACAATTCTAGTTATAATTAACCCTGATGTGCTGAAATCTCCACTCCCTCCACACACTTGATGTTCCCCTGGGTTGGAGCCACTGTTACAGAAATCCCGCTAACCAATGCAAAGGTTTCATAGAGGTTATTGTGGCAATCTGCCACTCGTCCAGTTTGCAGATAGAACTTTTGATTCAAGTTTTCCCACTTTTGTATTGGCAAATACAATCTGGGTACATGGATCTTGATGACCATTTCATTTTGTAAGGAGGTGATATGGCCTCTAATACACTACTATTGAGATCACCTGTTTCCTAATAGGTGTCACCCACGAGTCAAGGGAATTGAGAGGAATGCAAGCTGAGAGGGGAGGCTTGCTGAGAAGCAAGAGGCTGACACATTTACATTCATGAGACTTCCTTCCACCTCTTTGAGGATTCCCACAATGCTGTTGGTAAGAAGAAACAATTCAACAGAACTCAAATTAAGCCAAGTGACTGTTCATCACATAACATTTAGGAGCGCACAGATTTTTCTCTTTATAGATGGCCTCTTACAGGAATGATTGCAGTTTAACACATAGAGTGAAATCATTTACAAAGAACCAGCATCATTCAGTGCGAGGCTTTCTGGCCCCACAGGAAACCCTTTTAAGCTTTCAAGCCTTAAAATGAAGGAAAACTTCTTGAGAACCTTAATTTAAGGATCATAAAAATCCATTTGTCCCATTAAATATCCTTGATTCTCTTGGCATGATCACGTCTATAAATGTTTAAGACTTCTGATTTGCTCTCTTTTTTCTATGAAATAAGAAGAAAACTACTTAAAAGCAGAAACTTTATTTATGCACCTGACCCATATTCTTCCTTCGAGTCTCCTCAGATGCCCAGACCAGGAAGTTCCCTGTCTCTATGTTCTCAGCATTCCCTTTATGTCTCTGCCCCACAACTCCCTATTTAATGCTGTTATTTTTGTATGTTTGTCTCCCCTACATGACTATACACTGTTCACTGTTGTTCTCCAGCACTTAACACTGTGCATGGCACAAGAGAGAAAATAAGTATTTGTGGAACTGTTGAAATTAGCAGGAAATGAGTGGAGGAGGATTCTCTATTACTGTAAAATGGAAACATCTGTTGCTTTCTTTCTCTCCTGATTAATAACTGAGGACATTAGTCTATTCTCCCAGTTTCTTGGTGAGGCAATTTATCTAAAGCAGATTGTTCATTTGAAATACAGAGACAACTGAAAATTCTGAAAACCAGCCTAGAATGTAAGTTCCACGAATGAGGAAATTTATCTTTCCTGCTCACCACTCCAACCCCACAATTTAGCACAGTGTCTGTGCATAGTAGCCACCAGAAGTGGACATGAAGATGTGCCAGCTGGATCCTCTTCAAGGAAGATCTGATGGTCCCTACACGAAATAATCAGCACATAGCCTTCAACTTTAAGCTCCTTCAGAGGTTACTTCAGCTGTGCCTTATGTTTCTGGAAGTCACATCCTTCCCAGGGCAGTTTGCATTCAGTGAAGGACCAAGGCAGGTGTATAATACATGACCATTTTGTACAGATGCTACCATGGACAATTCCAATAAGCAACACCTGCTCTGGACCCCCCAATGGCTTCTGGATTTTCCTATAGGGTAGTTCTACTTGCCCTGTGCACAGTTCTGCTTCCCACCTCTTACCTTCACAGATGTTGGACCTTATTAAATACTTTTCTCCTCAAACTCCATCTCAGTGTCTTTTCCAGAAGAATACACCTGTGAAATCAATAAATGCTTGTTAAGTGAATGAATGAACGAAACAAAACAGAAAACATAAATAAATTAATGTGCAAACCAATGGGTAAAAGATGAAACTAAAAAATATTTCATCTTGTGCTAAATGACTACCACCATCAGCTAGAGATGGAGTTGAAGTAATTAGGGAATACCCAAAACAGTCCCATATTCTCATCTTGGAATGCAGCTACCATCTCCTGAGTGTGCCTCCTGTTAAAAGCCATGCTGCTTCATATCACCCTTTTAGATGCTATTTTGGATAGAAATTCATTGGCCTCATTTTACAAAATAAGGGAAGGAGACTCTCAGAAGTGAAGAAACTTCCTCAGAATCAAACAGCTAATGAGCTACAAAGTGGAAATGCAAATCCTTTCTGTCCAGTCCAGAGAAAACTTCTCCTGGATTCATATTATCTTCCATAATTAATAGTAAATGTTTTAACTGGTAACCCTTTCTCAATATGGTCAAACAAACTGAAGGAAAGCAAACATTTGACATAAACATTTCCCCCTATCTGGCTGGTTGCTCCAATAAGAAACTATGACCCTTGTTCCAAGTGCACCAGCTTACTCCTGTGCAGGTAAATAGTTACTACTTGGACAATGCCAGTTTTATTTTTGCCCTTACTGATGTATGCAATGCTGTTTTTCAATGTGACAAATAATAACAATAGTAAAATTTAATAATAATGATAAAATAATAATAGAAAAAATATCATCTTTACTAGTTTGAAAACCACAAGAAAATTCCCAGTAACATTTGTCTGAAATAAGAATAAAATATTTATGTTAATTCTGCAGTGACACCACTTATTCCAAAAGAGTTTAAGGGGAATGTAAAATTGTACTTCTGAACAAACAGTGAGAGATTTTCAGGTCACAATAGCACCTCTCTTTTCACAGAGGAAAACTGAAATATTAGTGGAAATAGATGTATTAGTATTTTCCCAAAATTTAGAAGGAATTCCTCCTAAACACAATGGTGAAGTAGGCCCCAATTTCTCATTTCTTTATCTATGTTGTTTTGGGACAGTACCTTCCACAAAACTTCCCTATGTATTCTCATGCCAGAGAAAAAGGGCCAGGAAAATAACTTTCAGAAATAACCATAAATTTTTGCCACATTCTCTATTTTTTTTTCTTTTTCTTTTTTATTGTAAACAAATGGGATACATGTTGTTTCTCTGTACATGGCGTAAAGGCATACCATTTGTGTAATCATAAATTTACATAGGGTAATATTGTTTGATTCATTCTGTTTTTCCCATTCCCCCCACCCCTCCCACCCCTCTTTTCCCTCTATACAGTCCTTCCTTCCTCCATTCCTGCCCCCCTCCAAACCCTAACTCTGACCCTAACACTAACTCCTCCCTTCCCCCATTATGTGTCGTCATCATCCACTTATTAGCGATATCATTCATCCTTTGGTTTTTTGAGATTGGCTTATCTCACTTAGCATGATATTCTCCAATTTCATCCATTTGCCTGCAAATGCCATAATTTTATCATTCTTTATGGCTGAATAATATTCCATTGTATATATATATATACCACAGTTTCTTTATTCATTCATCAATTGAAGGACATCTAGGTTGGTTCCACAATCTGGCTATGGAGAATTGAGCAACTATGAACATTGATGTGGCTGTATCTCTGTAGTATGCTGATTTTAAGTCCTTTGGGTATAGGCCAAGGAGTGGGATAGCTGGGTCAAATGGTGGGTCCATTCCAACTTTTCTAAGGAATCTCCACACTGCTTTCCAGAGTGGCTGCACTAATTTGCAGCTCCACCAGCAATGTATGAGTGTACCTTTCTCCCCACATCCTCGCCAACACCTGTTGTTGCTTGTATTCTTGATAGTCGCCATTCTAATTGGGGTGAGATGGAATCTTAGGGTGGTTTTGATTTGCATTTCTCTTATTACTAGAGATGTTGAACATTTTTCCATATGTTTGTTGATTGCTTGTAGATCTTCTTCTGTGAAGTGTCTATTCATTTCCTTAGCCCATTTGTTGATTGGATTATTTGTATTCTTGGTGTAGAGATTTTTGAGTTCTTTATAGATTCTGGAGATTAGTGCTCTATCTGAAGTATGATTGGCAAAGATATTCTCCCACTCTGTAGGCTCTTTCTTCGCATTGCTGATAGTTTCCTTTGCTGAGAGAAAGCTTTTTAGTTTGAATCTATCCCAGTTATTGATTCTTGCTTTTATTTCTTATGCTATGGGAGTCCTGTTGAGGAAGTCTGGTCCTAAGCTGACATGTGGAAGATCTGGACCTACTTTTTCTTCTATAATCTACAGGGTGTCTGATCTGATTCCGAGGTCCTTAATCCATTTTGAGTTTAGTTTCGTGCATGGTGAGAGATATGGGTTTAGTTTCATTCTGTTGCATATGGATTTCCAATTCTCCCAGCACCATTTGTTGAAGAGGCTATCTTTTCTCCATTGCATATTTTTGGCCCCTTTGTCTAGTATGAGAAAATTGTATTTATTTGGGTTTGTGTCCGTGTCCTCTATTCTGTACCATTGATCTACCTTTCTATTTTGGTACCAATACCATGCCGTTTTCTTACTATTGCTTTGTAGTAGAGTTGAAGATCTGGTATTGCAATACCCCCTGTTTCACTCTTCCTGCTAAGGATTGCTTTAGCTATTCTGGGTTTCTTATTCTTCCAGATGAATTTCATAATTGCTTGCTCTATTTCTGTAAGGTACATCATTGGGATTTTATTTGGAATTGCATTGAATCTGTATAGCACTTTAGGTAGTATGGCCATTTTGACAATATTAATTATGCCTATCCAAGAACATGGGAGATCTTTCCATCTTCTAAGGTTTTCTTTAATTTCTTTCTTTAGTATTCTGTAGTTCTCATTGTAGAGGTCTTTCACCTCTTTTGTGAGATTGATTCCCAAGTATTTTATTTTTTTTGAGGCTATTGTGAATGGGGTAGATTTCCTGATTATTCTCACCAAAGATTCATCACTTATGTATAAAAATGCATTAGATTTATGTGCAATGATCTTGTAACCTGCTACTTTACTGAATTCACTTATGAGTTCTAAAAGTTTTCTAGTGGAATTTCCTGGTTCCTCTAAGTACATAATCATATCATCCGCAAATAGGGATAGTTTGAGTTCTTCTTTTCCAATTCGTATCCCTTTAATTTCTTTGGTTTGTCTAATTGCTCTGGCTAGAGTTTCAAGGACAATGTTAATAGAAGTGGTGAAAGAGGGCATCCCTGCCTTGTTCCAGTTTTTAGGGGGAATGCTTTCAGTTTTTCACCATTTAGAATGATATTAGCCATGGGCTTAGCATGGATGGCCTTTACAATGTTAAGGAATGTTCCCACTATCCCTATTTTTTCTAGTGTTTTGAGCATGAAGGGATGCTGTATTTTATCATATGCTTTTTCTGCATCTATTGAAATTATCATGTGATTCTTGACTTTAAGTCTATTGATATGGTGAATTACATTATTGATTTCCTGATGTTGAACCAACCTTGCATCCCTGGGATGAAACCCACTTGATCATGGTGCACTATCTTTTTAATATGTTTTTGTATGCAATTTGCTGAAATTTTATTGAGAATTTTTGTGTCGATGTTCATTAAGGACATTGGTCTGAAGTTTCCTTTCCTCGATGTGTCTCTGTCTGGTTTAGGTATCAGTGTGATATTGGCTTCATAGAATGAGTTTCGGAGGGTTCACTCCTCTTCTATTTTATGGAATACTTTGAGAAGTATTGGAATGAGCTCTTCTTTAAAGGTTTTGTAGAACTCGGCTGAGAACCCATCTGGTCCCAGACTTTTCTTTGTTGGTAGGCTTTTGATGACTTCTTCTATTTCAGTACTTGAAATTGGTCTATTTAAATTGTGTATGTCCTCCTCGTTCAGTTTAGGCAATTCATATGTCTCTAGAAACCTGTTGATGTCTTCGAAATTTTCTATTTTGTTGGAATATAGATTTTCAAAATAGCTTCTAATTATGTTTTGTATTTCAATCCTGTCTGTTGTGATATTTCCTTGTTCATTCCGAATTTTAGTGATTTGGGTTTTCTCTCGTCTTCTCTTTGTTAGTGTGGCTAAAGGTTTATCAATTTTGTTTATTTTTTCGAAGAACCAACTATTTATTTTGTCAATTTTTGTATTGTTTCTTTTGTTTCAATTTCATTGATTTCAGCTCTGAGTTTAACTATTTCCTGTCTTCTACTACGTTTGGTGCTGGTCTGTTCTTCTTTTTCTAGGGCTTTGAGCCTTAGTGTTAGGTCGTTTATTTGTTGAGTTTTATTTTATTAAATGCACTCCATGAAATAAATTTTCCTCTAAGTACTGCTTTCATAGTGTCCCAGAGATTTTGATATGATGTTTCTTTGTTCTCATTTACCTCTAAGAATTTTTTAATTTCCTTCCTAATATCTTCTGTTATCCATTCATCATATAAGAGCATATTGTTTAGTCTCCAGGTGTTGGAGTAGTTTCTGTTTTTTACTCTTTCATTTATTTCTAACTTCAATCCATTATGATCTGATAGAATACAAGGTAGTGTCTCTATCTTCTTGTATTTGCTAATATTAGCTTTGTGGCATAATATATGGTCTATTTTAGAGAAGGATCCATGTGCTGCTGAGAAGAAAGTGTATTCGCTCTTGGTTGGATGGTATACTCTATAAATGTTAAGTCTAAATTATTGATTATGTTATTGAGATCTATGGTTTCTTTGTTCAATTTTTGTTTGGAAGATCTGTCCAGTGGTGAGAGAGGTGTGTTAAAACCACCTAGTATTATTGTGTTATGGTCTATTTGGTTTCTGAAATTGAGAAGGATTTGTTTGACATACATGGATGAGCCACTGTTTGGGGCATAGATGTTTATGATTGTTATAGCTTGCTGATTTATGCTTCCCTTAAGCAGTATGAAATGTCCTTCTTTATCCGTTCTGACTAACTTTGGCTTGAAGTCCACATTATCTGAAATGAGGATAGATACTCCAGCTTTTTTGCTGAGTCCATGTGCATGGTATGTTTTTCCCCATCCTTTCACCTTTAGTCTATGGGTATCTTTTTCTATGAGGTGAGTCTCCTGCAGGCAACATATTGTTGGATCTTAGTTTTTAATCCAATCTGCCAGTCTATGTCTTTTGATTGATGAATTCAAGCCATTAACATTCAGGGTTATTATTGAGATATGATTTGGTTTCCCAGTCATTTGGTTCATTTATTTTATTTATTTATTTATTTGACACGACTTGGTTCCTCCTTTATTTGACAGTTCCTTTAGGATAATTCCTCCCTTTGCTGATTTGCTTCTTTGCTTTTCACCTCTTCCTCATGGAATATTTTGCTGACAATGTTCTGTAATGCTGGCTTTCTTTTTGTAAATTCTTTTAGCTTTTGTTTATCATGGAAGGATTTTATTTCATCGTCAAATTTGAAGGTAAGTTTTGCTGGGTATAAGATTCTTGGTTGGCATCCATTTTCTTTCAGGGCTTGAAAAATGTTGTTCCAGGCCCTTCTAGCTTTTAGGGTCTGGATTGAAAAATCTGCTGATATCCGTATTGGTTTCCCCCTGAATGTAATTTGGTTCTTTTCTCTCACAGCCTTTAAAATTCTGTCTTTATTTTGTATGTTAGGTATTTTCATTATAATGTGCCTTGGTGTGGTCTGTTGTAATTTTGTGTATTTGGAGTCCTATAAGCCTCTTGTACCTGGTTTTCCATTTCATTCTTACGATTTGGGAAATTTTCTGATATTATTTCATTGAATAGATTGTTCATTCCTTTGGTTTGTTTCTCTAAGCCTTCCTCAATCCCAATAATTCTTAAATTTGGCCTTTTCATGATATCCCTTAGTTCTTGTAGATTCTGTTCATGATTTCTTACCATCTTCTCTGTTTGTTCAACTTTGTTTTCAAGGTTAAATATTTTGTCTTCAATGTCTGAGGTTCTGTCTTCCAGGTGTTCTATCCTACTGGATATGCTTTCTATGGAGTTCTTAATTTGGTTTCTTGTTTCCTTCATGTCAAGGATTTCTGTTTGATTTTTTTTTTCAATATCTCTAACTCTTTATTGAAATGATCTTTTGCTTCCTGTATTTGCTCTTTTAACTGTCGATTGGTGGGATCATTCAATGCCTGCATTTGCTCTTTCATCTCATCATTTGCTTCCCTGATCATTTTAATTATGTACATTCTGAATCCTTTTCTGTCATTTCTTCTGCCATACTGTCATTGGGTTTTATTGATGTAACATCTAGATTTGTTTGGGGCATTTTCTTACCTTGTTTTCTCATATTGTTCAGGTATCAGTGGACCGCTGAGATATTACAGATTTCCTCTAGACTTACAATGTTCCTGAAGATTTCTAGTATATCCCCTCTTAGCCTTCAGTAGGCTGAAATCTTGGAGGAAGTTGATAGTGTGGTGCTCCACAAGGAAGCTTCCTCTCTAGGGGTGGTGGCCTTCAGGTGGGGTATATTCCCTGATAGTGGGCAGAGGTGCCTCCATTTGTTGACCAATGGTCATCCAAAGGGGAACTAGGCTGCGGGCTGAGGCAAGGCCTGTTTGGGCCTGTGTCTCTGGTTTTACCGTCCTTGTGGGAAAACCTCACCAGGCAGGGAAGACTCACCCGGTGGGGAGGTCTCGCTGGTCAGTTCCCCTCCTAGAGGTTCCCCTCAATCTACAACTACCGCCTGGGCTGGGCTGCCTTCCTCTGCAACGTTCCAGGGGCACAGACCTACCTCCAGGGCCTGGGAGCCTCACCCTTCACAAACGAGTCTCCTTAGGCTACCCCTCTTCAGAGAATCTCCCCGCAGTCCTGGAACCTTCGCTCCACTCCTAAGCGTGTCTCTGTGTGGCTCTTCCACCCAAGAAGCCTCCTAGGTCCTGGGACCCTGCTCTGCACCTAATCACCTGGCTATGCAGCCCCTCCTCTGAGCAGCCACCTGGAGCTGCATACCGTCCCTCCGAGACCCAGCGACCCGCCGCACACCTCTTCCTCTGGACAGCCGCCCAGTGTTCTGGAGCAGTCACTAAGAGACCAAGCAACTCACTGTGTGCCTCCTCCCGCCAACCGCCCGTAGCCCTGGGCAGTCACTCCGAATCCAAGTGACCCGCCCTGTTCCTCCTTCTCCTCCTGGCAGCCCCCCGGGTATTCAGGAGTAGTCGCTCTGAGTCGCTCTGAGTCCAAGCGACCCGCTGCACGCCTCCTCTGGGCAGCCCCCCGGAGCTCAGGTGCGGCTGCTTGAGACCAAGCGACCCACCGCACTCCTCCTCCAGGCAGCCCCCCAGTGTTCAGGAGCGGTCGCTTTGAGTCCAAACAACTCACCACTCGCCTCCTCCTCTGAGCAGCTGCCTGGAGCTCTAATGCAGTCACTTAAGTCTAAGCGACCCGCCGCGCCCCTCCTCCTCCTCCGGGCTGGTCCCTGGTGTTCAGAAGTGGTCGCTCTGAGTCCAAACAGCTCGCCGTGCGCTCCTCCTCTGGGACCCGCCTGTAGCTCTGGTGCAGTCACTCCAAGTCCAAGCGTCCCACCGCGTTCCTCCTCCTCCTCCTCAGGGCAGGCCCCGGCTTTCAGGAGCGGTGGCTTTGAGTCCAAACAGCTCACTGCGCAGCTCCTCCTCTGGCAACTGCCTGCAGCTCTGGTGCAGTCGCTCCGAGTCCAAGCGGCTGCGCTCCTCCTCCTCCTCCTCCTCCTCCTCCTCCTCTTCCTCCTCCGGGCAGGCCCCGGTGTTCAGGGGTGGTCGCTCTGAGTCCAAACAGCTCTCCTCACTGCTCCTCCTCTGGGCAGCCGTCCGGAGTCCCAGTGGTGGCTCCGAGTCCAAGCACTGTGCTAAGCGGCCTCCTCTAGTTGTCCAAGTTCACTGCTCCAGCGGGGGGAGGGGCGTCTCCCCGGCAGCTCTACTTCACAAAATTCCCTGTGTTCCGGGATGACCGCCCCATCCGGGACGCCTCCCCAACTGGAGAGACTCACCTGGCTGCTTTGAGTTGGTCCCAAGTCTCTCAATTGTCTCCTCTTTTGAATCCTGAGTCCTGGAGCAACATGAAATGCAGCCACCCTCTAGTCCGCCATCTTGGAAACCCCCCCACGTTCTCTATTATATCAGCTTTTTCTAATGGAATTACAATCTGTACTAGACAAATAATTTTAAATTTTCTAGTAGCTACATTTTTATAAAAGCAAAACTAGCGAAATTTAAATTACAGTAGAATCTTTATCCAAAATATCATTTCAACATAAGAACAATATTTTAAACAATTAATGAGATATTTTACATTCCATGTTTGTACAAGGTCTTGAAATCTGATGTGTATTTTACACTTATAGCCTAACTCAATTTGAACTAGATGCATTTTCAGTACTCAATAGCCTCAGATAGTTGGTGGCTACTGCATTGAACAGCCCAACTCTATATCCATTATTGGTGGTCATTCTATTGGCTCCAAGTGGAAACAGATAGGAAATGAAGCATTGCATCTTGGAATGTTTAGGCATTGTAAAAAAGAGAAAGCAGAAGAAATAAGAATAGTAGTTTTTCTAGTGTAGCTTCTGACAAAAGAACTACACATTACTTGAGAATACTCACAAATACTTTTCTTTATCATATTTGGAAAGGAAGAAAGAGCTTATAATCCAGGAAAGTTTTTTCAGATAAGTGTTCTAACATAAAGAAACTTGCTTAGGAGCTGTATACATCTTTCAACTTTGATACAAGGAAGATGTCATTACCTAGGTGGAAGATAATGAGAAAGAATTCATAGCTATTTGTTTGAAAATGCCAGAAATATATATGTGTGTGTATGTGTGTGTGTGTATCATATATACATATGATATAGCACAAATATAAATAAATAAATAAATACATATATATTTCTGGCTTTCTATAGAGAGAGAAATATGTGGATTTCTATATATATACATATATATGTATACACACATGATATTAAAATGTTCTGCAATTTTGTATTAGTGAAGAGGGAATCTATTTCCTTGACAATGCAAAGAAATAGCATTTATTTGAAAAAGAGTAATTTTAGGTAAAAGAAAAACGTACTTTTAGCATAATTTAATCAGATGTAAAACCTATGAAACAAGAATTGAAAGAAAATATGACAGTAAAAGAGATTTAATTTTGACCTTAGACAAAAATGAAACTGATAGAAAAAAAATAGAATTCAAGAAAATGAAAAATACAATTAAAAAGATGAAAAGGAATTGGTAAATAGGATGGAGATAAGAAACTCGACTTATAAATAATTGGTGATACCAAGAGAAAAATCACAATTTAACCCAAAGCAAAAATCAAACCTTAGACTTGAATGGAGGAAATCTATAAAGTTTTGGAGCTAAATGTATGACCCAATCATTTTCTACCAAATAGGTTGTCAAAAGAAATATATATTCTTATATAGTAAACTGGACCTGTTATCAATTGCCATCATAATGTTGCAAAACCATCACAAAACCCTAATGAGATATGAACTATTTTTGTACATAAGATAATAGGTTGACTGGGAAGTTCTGCTGATCTGAGCTGGACTACCTCTGGTGTCTGCAGCTGCTTCTAGACAACTGAGTCCACTTGACTGTTCTCTTCATGTCTTATCCTCCATTACCCTAGCTTGGTCTCTTTGTGGTCACTAGGGTTCAAAAGACAGAGTAAACACAGTGTGTACTTCGCAGCCTATGGATGCACTAAGACAAAACAATTCATATGACTGAACCAAAGTTAGACTGTGAGGGGATCACAAAGCTCCTGGGCAGAGGAGATAGACATAAGACCTCTACTAAGTGGGACCATTAATGCAATCATTCAACTTCAACCTGTCAATGCCTTCGCTGTACAGCAGCAAAACTCAACAATCATGCTGGATTTATCACTTATTTCAGTGAGGTAGAAAACACAAGAAGACCTTGAGGCATTTTGGTGAGAAGGTATTAGAAAGGAATTTTAGGACCTGTGTTTGTGTTAAGCGGTTTGTGATCCAGTGCTTTGGTCTGAATTGGATGCTGTCAGGAAGCAGGAGGATCATATGACTGGGTATTTTAGTAAAACTATTAGAAGGAGGGAAGATAGCCAAGGCTGAAGCTACAATTAACAGAGAAGCAGCCATCACTTGTATTAGCCAAGTTAGGGGGACAGTTGGTCATTTCCAGGCTTTGGAGAATGTTCATGTGTAGTCTGTGTTCAGATATGACCACAAAGTGGTCTTTGTCCTGCTCCATCATAGTCAGAGTGCCCTGGTCTGATATCAGTGCTCTGTGAAATCATTTCTCTGCTCTAAAGCCTGGTGTGATCCCAGCTGACACTGGGTCAGGGTGACTTGTCTTCTTACGTTACAAACCACCAGTTGGTTACCTGACACTTTGCTTATTGCTTTCATCAGTCATCTCAAGAGGTGATTCAGAATAAAGAACCCAAACAAAGAGAAAAAGCATTGGTATGAAAGTGCCAAATTTAAACACTTAGCCCACTTAAACATGGGGCTATGTCTAAATAAATGTTATAAATATGGTTACAACATATCAAAGGCAGTCATCAAATAAGACATATAAGCTACATAAGAATTTATTAATAGCAAGAATTTAAGTAAAAAGTCCCATAGTACAGAAAGCAAGTAGTGAAAAACAGATATTGGGAAGAAGTTAAAATGTTTAACATTTCTCTTTTTAGAGAACGGGAAGGATTTTTTTTTTTTAATTTTGAAAAACATAGTAAAAGCGACTTGTAGTAAAAAATAGAATACAAACCTTCCAAATGGTTAGGGAAAATATTTTTTAAGGTAGCAGCTGTAAGAGGAAAAGCAAAGAAAATTACAAAAAAAAAATTTTTTAAGCATGAAATTAAATGACTGCTGTAAAAAGCAAATACCTTACTTGTTATTATCTTTCCCTCTTTTTCAAACCTCTCTCTTATCTTACACTGAGCTCAGATATGCTCTCTGTCGTCTGAAATATGGCAAACAGCCTCCTAAAATGGTCTCTCTCCCTCAAACCTGTTCTCTGCCCAGTAGAGGCTACACCAGTGCCACCCAGACTTCCTGGAGTAGGGCCATCAGCAACCGTGGGCTTTGCAGTGAAGTAAGAACAGAGACTGAGAGAAGCATTTGAAATTTTATAGCAATTTGACAAGCTATTTTATGTCTGATGCGACAAATAATTAAAAACCGGTGCTTACATTTTGTACATTTTTATTGCATTTGTCTAATAACTCATTTTTATTATACCATCTAAAAATATCCATCTGTGATACATAAGAAAGGGAAGCAAACAGCCGGTCTTTCACCACAGAGGGTTGGAGAAGCTCTGGTACAGACACAGGAGACTCAGTCCTCAAGCTGGAATCTGCCGCCTCTGCCCAGATCCATTCACAGGCTCCCTTCAACCCCTAATGATGATTCTTATCTTCTCTTACCGCCTCCATGCCATCCCTGTAGGCAACATACCTATCATTCACATCCCTTAGTGCACAAGATTCTCCGAGGGAGACAGCAGGGATGAATATTTCCTCCGGGAGGAAAGGGCAGGGAGCCTGCACTTCAAACCAGAAAACCCTGAAGACTCAGAGTACACGTGTCCCTTGCTCTCTCTCCTTGGAGACTTACTGGCCCCTTGGGATGATGTCGGCATTCCTTAGCTCTGTGCACTGTCCATTTTATGTTGCACACTGTTATCCCCAGGCCTCATTTCCAACCCTAACCCACAGCAGCCCCGAACTAAGGCAGAGAGACTGTTCCCTGAACACGCCCTGCACCAGCCCCTGCCCTTATCTCCTTCCTCATAGACTGCCCTACCTCTCCTGTCCACCCACTGACCACTACAGTGTGCTCCTCCCTGAAGCCCCACTTCCAGTGTCACATCGTCACATCTTCTTGTTCCTCTTTCTGCTCCCCAACCTAGGAGAATTTCCTCACTCCTTTAAGGCAAAAGTTCTATACAGACAGCCCACTTTATCCCTGAGACTTCAATTTTAGGGTTTTTTTTTTCTCCCACCAGACAAAATTATGGCTTCATGCAGATTTATCTATGAAATTAATTCATAGTAGTAAGAGGATGGTTAAATAATTAAGTTCTCTCCATGCAAGAGAATAAATATGATAATACTGTTAAGTAAACAAGTAGATTAAAACAAAGCATATGAGTACATACATGGAACGATCATGTTATTAACTATAGTTTAATAACATAAAAAGTTTAGTGCGTATATAGTTATAGATAAAGGTATAGACACATGCAGAATCACAGACCCAGATAGAAGATTCACACAGATGTAGATACAGGTCAAATGTTAAGAATCGTTATTTCTGTGATGTGATATTATGGACCCTTGCTTCTTTTTTTTTTTTTTTTTCTTTTTTCACATATCTATTTTTTAATCAGAAATGTTAATTCATTTGCATTAAGAAAAAATGCATAAAAATTTATCACTGCTTTCGTGGGTTGCCATGGAGCCCTGTCCAGTCTTCTGCAATAACACTTACCCTCCTCTCTCTGCTTATGTACTTTGCTGGGTCCCTCAGGTAGAGGCCCCAGGAGGTAGGGTTACCCAACAGTGCAAACATGGTGTCCCACCCCAAGCAATTGCTGGGGACATGTTTACAGAGCTAAACTGAGTATGTTCAGTTGCCAAAAGACAAACATGGGACAAATGGGCATCTGTGCCATTTCCTGAGAAACCAAAAATTAAATTGGTCAATATGACCAGGTACAGCTAGACACATGAAACTTGGCCTTTGGGACTCACCTCTCTGGGTGAAGTGTGAGTTGAACTTGGTCACCGGAAAGGTGAGCAAACCCTGCTGGAAGTGTTCATTAGCCCTGACAGACACTTCAACAAGCAGTCCTCCCCAGTTCTGCCAGCAGAAGCGTAGGCTGTGATGATTTACCCAGTTGGTATTGATTCTTCCCAGGCAGTTCAGAGAGAAAGTTTTTCATGAAACTGCCTGGGAAATGGAGCAAGTCCCTGGGATGGGCATATTAGCAGCAATGATTTTTCACTTAGTTGCTGTGTGTTCATGTCTCTGTAAAAAACTCTTAGACTCTGAAATGTGTACTCCAGCTTTCCCATAAAGAAGATACAGTTCTTTCACACATATTGAGCCCAATTTTCCCATTTTTAAGGTTCCTCTTTAAGAGCCTGAATATGTTGAAAGACACATTAGCTCTGTAAAGTGCATGGACTTTTCTTTGCATACAGGAGGCTGCTCTGAAGGAATTAAGGCAGCTTAACGCCATCTGATATATTGGCTTGCAGAAGCACACAGCTTGCTGGGCTTCCCATCCATCCATGTACATCATGTGTGAAGGAGCAATGGAAGTGTGGTTTTGCATGGCTGTAGAAATTTGTCTAGCATTATAAACTATTGCAGTGAGTTAAAAAGTGGTCTCCAAAAGGTTCTACCCAGAACCTCAGAATGCAATCTTATTTTGCTGAGGTCATTTAGGTAAGGACCTCAAGATGAGATTATCCTAGACCAGAGTGAACTTGAAACCTAATGACAAGTCCTTACTAAAAAATAAGAGGTGGAAAAATTCACACAGAAACACACCAGGAAGAAAACCATATAAAGATAAAGGCGCAGATTGGAAGGACTCTGACCCAGGCCAAGGAATGTCAGGAGCCAGCAGAAGCTAGAAGAAGCCAGGAAGGTCCCAAGAGGACCTGGAGAGAGCACAGTTCTGCCCAAAAACTTGACTGGCCTCCAAAACTATAAGAGAATACATTTCTGGTTGTATTAAGCCACCAAGTTTGTGATAATCTGTTGTGGCAGCCCTAGGAAACTAATATATTCATAAAATCATGACTCAAGAGTACACCAAATAGATTGAATAAATCAGAGGAGGTTGCTGAGTTGTGTGCATGTTCACAGCATGCTAAAGCTTCATTTTCAACCCTCACTTTTTTAATATGTATATCCTAACTTGTGCATGGACAAGGCAGAGTTAAAAAATAAGCATAAGGAGAACTTAACTTTTGAAGCATAAGGAGACAGGACACTCTCTTTCTCTTTCCACCCACCCCACCACCACAAATGCACCCTTAGATCCCACCCACATCTCCATTCTCAGAAGGTGGTATGTGTAGGAGTTAAGAATATGACCTCTAGAGACAAGCAGACTCTCCATTACCCGAACTATTCAATCTTCCTGAGTCTCAGTTTCTTTATCTATAAACTGAAGATTAAGCAAGGGACAAAGAACTCAATGTTGAAAGCACTCAATCAATATTGAAATAAACAGGTAAATAATTGATAGACCAGAAGATAGCTATGCAGATTGAAAGCAACAAACATCAGGTAGAAATATAATACAATAAAGTACAGTATGACATAATCAAACTCAAGCATGACCACCATGCTCCATTTCCTACTCTATTTATCTGTTGAGGTTTAAAAGTAAATAACAACAAAAAAAAGTAAATAACAAAAGGCAAACAGATAAGGAGTTGGATGGATGAAGAAAGTAGGGAGGAAGAGAAAAAAAATTACCAAATGGAGAAAACCAAGGAAATACATCTAAGGGTTTTTAGAGTTGTTGGGGATGGTGAGGCAGAAAGCCAGAAGACGCCTCCGCCACAGTACAGCACTGTCCCTGGGGACTTCCCCTTGCAGATCAATGGGATGAGTAGAAACCAGCTGTGGCAGAGGGAACTAGCTCAGGACTTGGCAACCAGGAAGCAGAGAGAACTCTGATTTCCAGTGACAAAATATAAAACCAAAAGCACTTTTCCAGTGATCTACTTCCTCTAGCCACACCTTAACCACCTATAGTTACTACCCAGTTAATTCATATCAGTGGATTAACCCCAAGAATTGTTAAAACTCTCATAATCTAATCATTTCTCTTTTCATTCTCGCATCATCTCATACATGAGATTTTGGGGGACACCTCACATTATGTGTCTTGCCCTTCTCACACCCACATCACTGGGAAGTGAAGCAACATCTACAAGGAATAGGGGGAATGAACAGGCAGAGGGGAACAAGCTGGAACTATTCATGTTCCCCACCTGCAGGCTTCTGCCCTGCAGCCCAGGATAGGGGAAGGGAGATCAACTGCCACCTCAAGTCAGGATTTGCTTATTTCATATGGAGGAGCATATTATCTCAGGAGCAAAAGTAGATATCAGCCTTAAAATGACTATATGAGTATTACCTAAAAAGATAAAGTTGCTGTTTTAACACATTGCTAGTCATAACTGTTGATAGACTTTACCCTTTCTTAAAATAAAAAAAAAAAAATGTTTCACAAAACTCAGGAAAAAGAGAAGGACACAAACACCCACTGCTGAGATGTAACATTTGTCATAAGTTGTTTCATTGATCTCTTTTTAACAGTTATTTCAAACACAGCTATGGTCTCACCCATCCTTTCCCTCATCTCTTCCTTAAGACTCAAAGTATTGGTTTGGTGATCTCACTGTGTGGGGGTGTCCTTTATGAACTGTGATGCAGTAAATGAATGAGACGAGGGAAGAGCATACAAGGAGACTGGTTAGGAGACCCACATGGTATCCAATAAGGGTAGATATTGTGCTCATAGGCAGAGGACACAGTCACCCAGGGAGAGGATGGAGAGGGAAAGAATGGGTTCAGAGTGAGAATACCTGAAAGGAGCTACTGAAGGAGCTGTTTATCACATACAGGGGTACAGAAGGAGAATCTTTGAGTGATTTCCAATTCCAAGTAATTGCCTTCTTATATCCACAGTATTCATTGTCTTATTTAAGCCCATGGTTTTCAAATGGGGATTATCTTATGCCCTGAGACATTTGATTTTCACAACTTTGGGGTTCTACTAGCATCTATTAGGTAGGTAGGAACCAAGGACACTACCAGCAAGGCACAGAACAACCCCCACAACAAAGAATCCTTCAGCCTCAATTGCCAGTGACACTGCAGTTGAAGAACCTGGCTCTATGTGAATGTCTACCAAAATAAGAAATGGAGCTGGCAAACTTTCTGATTCTGGAAGGATATTGAGATTCATTTTATCAATGCAACTGAGATTAAAATTGTGAAAGGGAAAAAGTGTCACCAAGAGAGAAAAGTCATGATTTTCATATAAATCACTATAATTCATTATCTATATTTGGAAGGGTTGGCCGGCACAATTTGTCTTTCTTCATTTCCAATCATTGTACAAGAAATTATTAGTGTAGGCTTTGGAGTTAGCCAAACATGGGTCCAAATACCACCTCTGTCTTTCATCAACAACATATCAGTCACAGCTCAAACAAAGAAGCAACAACTATAGGCACCATGGAATAAGGGGTTGAGATAGGACTAAGACCTTACACAATTATGAGAACTCTTAAGAGAGGGAATGGAGGGTCAAAGGAAAGTCACCAACCAGCCCCTCCTGAAGCACTGGCATGGGGGGACCAGGCAGGGCCTAAAGGGGCATTGGGTAGCCCAAAGTCCACTCTGGTCGGGACCACAAGGAGTGCCAGTAAGAAGTCAATGTAGGCTATTGCCTTGCCTCCCATGGTGGGTGTATGGCCGTTGGGGCTGGTGTAGGGAAGAAGAACTGGACATGGAGAGGTGATGTGTGAGGAAAGTTAGAATCTGCTAGCACCCCTGCCCCCATCTCTCCTCATTACAATGACATTTAAAGTTTAAAGACTTCTATTTCACTCTCACCTTCCAAATTCCCGGAAAAGTTGTCTTTTGGTGAACTCTAATCAAGAACCATGGAAAGAAAAGGAGTTGTGGGAACATAATCCCATTTAGCCAAGTCAATGCCACACAACTCCACTACTGATGTGACCTTGGAAACCTTATTTGACCTCATCAAGTCTCAGTTTCCTCATGTGCTAAATAGCCATAATGTTAATACCTACCTCATGTGGTGATTGTGAAGATTAATGGAAAGGACAGAGGTAAGGAGAATAGGGCCTGGCACATAGTAAGTGCTTGACAAATCTTAGCTATTATCATTGTTGCTGGATAACTTAAGGTATATTCTAGAATTGGTGTTTCTTCAGAGATTTCACCTGGAAGAGTTTCTTTGATTGACCTTGACTTCAGCAAGGAAACTCTAGCACAAATCAATAAGCAACTTCCTCCATAGACAGAGCTATTGAAAGAAGGGAAAAAACAGACCAAAAGAAAGCTTATATTGAACACAGTACTTTATTGATTACAACAAAAAGGATTAGGCTGAGAGGTCCAACCCCGCAGCTAATCAGTGACACGACTTTGGGCAAAGTCGTAGCCCCTGTTGTTTTAGTTCTCCCATCTATGAAATGGGGAAATACACTTTTCCTCCTGCCTGTCCTGGAAGAATGGAAGGAGACCAGTACAGAACTTTGTGGGATGTGAGAGCTCTGAGAGCAAAACACTAGCATGATAGTAGGTGATCTTCCCTCCGTAATATTGCTTCATCTCCACCACGAGAAACACTCCCTTCAAAGTGCAGCTGGGTGGACATCATCATGGAGCTAGGACTCTAAGGTCATTTCTCCCTTCTGATATCAGGCACAGATCAGTAAACAGGTCTATGAAGGGGACCTGCTTCCCCACTACTCTTCATGATTTCCCAGGCAGAAGCAATAGCCAGAAGCAACCAGCAATGCCTTGCAGGGGAATTACTGAATTCTCCATAGAGCTAAAAGGTACCCCATAGTCTACACATGAGACCATTATGCTTACTACTGTCACCATATCTGTCGACAGACCCAGAGAGCTGTTGAATGTCAAGGTCTTTTCCAATATCCTTCAGGCTACAAATCCTTAAGTCCTTTCTCAGAACGTACAGTTTGAGATTCACCTCCAAAATCTTTTTATTCAAATAGCCACAGACAACACATTCTGCCACATCAAGAGTCACAGAAACTTAACAGTGAAGCAACCATACCAGAGTACACGGATGAGAAAACCTTGATCAGGATCACAGGGTAGGTTAAAATCAAGAAGTGTAATATATCCCAGGATTCTGAGTCTAATATCCTTCCCTTGGCAGCAACAGAAGGACACTTGTTATTGAGCTTTGTTTCCCATGCCCTCCCCTTTGATGCTGACAGTGTGTCAGTATGAGAAATTCGGAGCTTAACTAAAGACCAAGTCTTCAAAACCTGCCTCAGTGATCCCAGAGAAAGGCTGCATTTCAGTGATTCATTATTTAGCTACAGCTTCCTGTTGCCCAGAAAAATCCATCATAATTGCATCCTCTTCACCCCTGCCCCCTTATCTCTTGAGTGCAGCTGAACATAAAGACTTCCTATAGCTCTTTCCTCATGAAATATGTCTTTGGCCTGGAAGATTCCAATTATATCTTTTGGTGAAGTATTATCTATTAAAGATTAAAATAAACTGGAATAAATGAGCACCACCTGTGACCTTCAGCTTTCTTTCCTCAGGTGACCTCTTCCATGAGAGTAGGACTCAGGGCACCTATCTACGGTCCACTTCCCAATGACACTGCCAATCACAACTAGTGACCCTTTTTCCCAACATCTGTCATGCATTCAATCGGGCCTTGGCCCTTCACCTTGAAACCTACAGGCCTACTGTCTTGCCTCAAGACCAGCAAAAATATTATGTTTTTTTTTTTTCTTTAATCACTGCTTCTCCTCTGGATTCTTTTATCTTGTTCTTCCTAACCTATCAACATACCTCATCACTGGCTGGCACTGACCACTGGAGCCTAATGAACAGAACTGACAGTCTGAGATTCACCTCCAGTATCTTTTTATTCAAATCGTCAATAAATAGTAAATGTTTGCTATGTTTCAGGCACTCTGCTAGTGGGTATATGTCTTAATCCATTGGGGCTGCCACAACAAAATACCATGGACTGGGTGACTTAACAAACATAACTTTTTTTTTATCATAGTTCTGTAGGCTGGAAGTGTGAGATCAGAACCAGCATGGTCTGATTCTGGTGAGGGCTATCCTCCTGACTTGCAAACAGCTACCTTCTTGCTGTGCCTTCACATGGAAGAAAGAAAGATTTCTCTCACTCCTCCTCTTCTTATGAAGTTACCAATCCTAAAGGATTAGGACCTTGCTTCTATAAGCCTCATTTAATTTTACCTCCTAAAAGCTCTACCTCCAAATACAGTCACATTGAGAAACAGGGACTTAATGTATCAGTTTGGGGAAAGGGACAATTTAGTCCATAACAGTACCCAAGGGCAAGCCAAACAGATGTGATCCCCATCCTCCTAGGCTACTTAATGTTGGTCAAGTTAACATCTCGATGCCTCAATTTTCTCATCTGTAAAATAGGGACAGATAATAATAGTTCCAATGTCACCCAGTTACTGTGAAGATCAAATGAGCTCATGTATCTAAAGCCCTTGAAAGAGGTCTCAGCACAGAGACACTATCTAATAGGTATTAGCTGTTATTGTTGTAATGATTGTGATTATGATAGAAAGACAGACATTCAGCCTGGTGTTGTGGTACACACCTATAATCCTGGCTACTTGGGAGGCTAGGGCAGGAGAATTGCAAGTTCAAGGTCAGCCTAGGCAACTCAGTAAAACTCTGACTGGAAATAAAAGGCTGTGTATATAGCTTAGTGGTAGAGCACCTCTAGGTTCAATTGCCAGTACAAAAAAGAAAGAAAAAAAAAACAGATATTATCAAATGCAAAATTCTAAGATGTTTAATGAAAGAGAGGTGTCTGACAAAAAAATGCAAACTGGTCAGGGAGCTCGGGAAAGACATCTAAGAAATTGACCCTTGAGCTACAATCTGAATGAGGAGTAAAAAGTTATAGGTATGGAAGGAGTGGAATGGCTTCTTAGCAGAGAAAATGGAATATGCAAAGGCGTGATGCAGAAAAGTAAGTGATGAATTCAAAAGACTCTAAGAAAGTTCATGGGACTAATACAGAAAAGATGATCCAGAGGAGACTGGAGTCAGGTCAGGCAGGCAGTGCCTGGTGCAGTGTTTTCATTATCCAGATAACACTGGGAAGCACTGCAAGATTTAAGGGACTGAGCTGACAGGATTAGATTGACATGTCTGAAGAAGGAAGATATACCAGTGTGCTCTTTGGAGCAAATGTAGGATCTGCATACACAGTGGTCTTCCATTTGTTCCCATGGATTCAATTTGCTCCCCACAGCTCCAGGTAATAACCTAACTCCCAAAACTGCATGTTTTACGGGGGGTCAGATGGTCTGCATTGCTGACAATTTTGTCTTATCCCGACAAAAATGAATAGAGCATATGCTGCAGTATTTTTTACATACATAAAAGGCACTCATCTATAATTCTGGTTCATAAAATTTGGAAGATCAGAACGTTGCCTAAAAAAAAAGAAAAAAAAAAGATTCTAACAACTAAAAAAAAAAAAAAAAAAAAAAAGAACGTTGCCTACTGTTTTGGTCAACTTTGAGTCATTGTGACCAAAAGACCTGACAAGAACAACATAGAGGAGGAAAAGTCTATTTTTGGCTCAGTTTCAGAGATCTCAATCCGCAGATGGCCAACTCCATGGCTCTGGGCCCAGCGGAAGGAAGAACATCATGGTAGAAGGGTATGGAGGAGGAAAGTTGCTCAAGACATGGAAATCAGGAAACAGACCTCTGCTTACCAGGGACAAAGTATAAACCTCAAAGGTTCACCAGAGTGGCCTATCTCCTCCACCCACATCCTACATGCCTAGAGTTCTCACCCAGTTAATCCCTATCCATGGATTAATCCCCTAATCAGTTTATAACACTCATAATCTAACCATTTCACCTCTGAATGTTCTTGTATTGTCTCACACATGAGCTTTTGGGGGACACCTCATAGCAATATCACAACACCTACCATGATGGCTGGCCCAAATAATGAGTCCTCAAAAACCGCTCAGTTAAATACAACTTTTCAATAAATAAATACATCAATAAACTCCCTTAGAGAGCAATTCCCATCTTTGAGGAGACTATGTGTAGCTCTTGTTTGGCCCAGATCACATCTGATCTTGTAGACTTCAGGGTTCTGGCAGGAGACACTGTGATCCAACACTTGGTTCAAGGACCTCCAATAAAGGAGCTACTTACAGAGAGGTGTGGACAGGCTTAAGGAGTCCAGGGATGATGTTGTGGCACCCAGAGACCAGCAATGTCAGGGAGACATCACTGCCCACCCTTCTCTCACAGTAATACTTCAAGGGACATTGATTGCAACAACTCTGCAGTAAAATTGGCTCCAACCTAATTTTCTGACTCTCCTTGCCAGTTCTCCTCCCCACCCACAACCAGGTGTAGAATTTGGATCTCTGTTCATAAGGGAAAGAGTTTCTGATTCCATATCCTACATCCTTCTGTACTCCAGTGTTAGTACTCAGATCTAAGTTCTCCAAGCTCAGACTAAACTTATTTCAAACTGTGCCTTCTTGGAGGCTCAGAATAAAAGTCCCTTTTATCACAAGTGCTTAGTTCTCACAAATCAAAATCAACTTGGCTTTCAGACTATATTTTCAACCATGGACTCTCAAAACTCTTAAACATTGAGGATAACAATGTCTTCTTTGTTGTATGCTGCATCTATTTTCCCCTTGAGCAAAGTAAGCTATTGATTTGGAAGTGAGGAGAGAAAGGAAAGACAATTAGAAGTATCTAGGGATTTCTGAAAGTAAAAATACATTAATTTAGAAAATACCCCCCTGCTACATTTGTAAGCCTGAGGGGTGCTACTCAGTAGGGAAGTATAGGCAACTATGCAACTCCACACAGAACTCCCTTCTGCTAAGCATGATTGACTTCATAAGAACTACAGTACAAATGACTATGTTTACATTTTATAAGTTAAAACCTCACACTAATCATGCTTTCCCAGGAGGGATGGTCAGCCATCCCATTCAGTCACCATGGTTGATTGAAATAATCTTGGAACTTATTGGCAATGTTTACAAATACTCTTTTGAATGACTTTTAGACTGGCTGATTCCTCCAATATGTTTGGATTTTTTTCTATTTCACGAACAGTAACCTTTCCCTGGTAGGCTGGGAGTGTGCGTGTAGATGACCCTGAGGTCTATCAGAGAAACTTCTTTGCTGATTATCCTTAACCCTCCCACATGAGACTTGATAGGTGTCTTCTGGATCCATCTATTTTAAAGGAAATTAGTTCTATTCACTAGATGGAGAGAATAAGGAAGGAAGAACTGAAATGGCTCACCCCAGACACTGTGACTTCCACCCTGCAAGGAGAAGAGTCTTGAGTTTGAGTCTGAGGTGGTGGGCCTTGGAGACAAACTTATGAACCTTCCAGGTCATAGCCAAGTTGTTTAGTTGGCCACAAGGTTATTCTAGCAACTGATAGTTCACAAAAGCCCCATCCTTGTCCATTTCCCCCAAGGCTGTTAAATCAGAATGAGAGAATAATTTCTTGTTGAGTAATTAGCTCTTCAGACCCACTTATTAGAAGTAGATGTCTAATTATTATTGGCTAAACTGCTTTATCTTTCTTGGTGAAACAAAGTTTAATAACGCCAGGAATTAAAATCATTGCAGGCTCTCCCTTTAGTGTCTGTAGGGCTTTTGTGTATGGAAATACTCACCAGTATTTTGTTTAATGATCATTTCATTAGATTCATATACCTAATAAAGGAAATTTTGAAAGCCTATTTCTCTTGAGCATTTAGTCATTGATTACATTTTGATTAATTCAATCCCCTTATACAATTTAAATTGCAATTACAAATTTATTACCACCAGTTCTTTTGAAAGCTTTCAGTGCCTTTAAGAATGGTCAAGACAACAGAAGTATGATAATTTCAATACTACTTAAAACTATTTCACTTCATAAAATAGCTTCATTAATGCTAAGATTATGGATTTAACCTTTTTATAAATGTTCATCCTTTTTAAGGATTTTAACTTCCATGACTTCCTAAGGTTTCAGTATATCTACTAGACACCATTTGTTTATTCGTTTATAGCTTCAATGAGGTAAAATTGACAATTAAATGTGCATATTTAAAGTATAAAATATGACTTGATAGACATATACATTGCAAAATGATTACTATATTCAAGTTGATTAACATCTATGACCTCATATAGTTAACCTTTATTTATTTAGATGAGAACACTTGGGATCTACTCAGCAAATTTCAAGTATATAATATAGTATTATTAACTATAGTCCCCATGCTATCCATTAGAGCATCATAACTTATTCATCTTACAACTGAAAGTGTGTACTCTTTGACCAATATCTCCCCATTTTCCCTACCCCCAAGCCCTGGCAATCACCATGCTACTTTTGGATTCTATGGGTTTGACTTTTTTTTAATTCCACACATAAGTACTACTTTTTAGTATTTGTCTTTCTCTGACTGGCTTATTTCACTTAGTATAATGCCCTTTAATTTAATCCATGTTGTCACAAAAGGCTCAATTTCCTTCTTAAAGCTAAATAACATTCCAGTGTGTGTGTGTGTGTGTGTGTGTACATTTGCTTCATCAGCTCATTCATTAATGGACACCCACGTTACTTACATACCTTGGCTACTGTGCATAATGCCATAATGAACATGGTGCACATGTTCAAAATACTGATTTATAGTCAGGCACGGCAGTACACACCTGTAATCCCAGCAGCTCAGGAGGCCAAGGCAGGAGAAGCATGAGTTCAAAGCCAGCCTCAGCAACTTAGAGAGACCCTAAGCAACTCAGAGAGAACCTGTCTTTAAATAAAATACAAAAAAGAGCTGGGTATGTGGCGCAGTGGTTAAGTGTCCCTGGGCTCAATCCCTGGTACAAAAAAAAAAAAAATTACCAATTTATTTTATTTCAGATATACACCCAGAAGTGGGATTTTGGGATCATATTATAGTTCCATGTAATTTTTTGAGGAGTATCATACTGCTTTCCATAATGGCTGAGTCGATTTATATTCTCACAATAATATATGAGTTCTTTTTTCACCACATTCTCACTAATACATTTTATCTTTTATATTATTGATAAAAAGTCATCTTAACAATCTCACTGTGGCCAGACACCACTTTTTAAATTACCTAAACTTTCAGTAATTTTCTGGACCCCAAACAAAATAAATTTCACCTCAAAAAAACCTAGAAGGAAGATGCTAGATTGAGGACCTGTTAACTTTTGACAAGAACATAGGGCATAGTTTGTCAATCCCCTGATCACTAGGTTAAGTACATTTTTATTACAAACTTTCACTGATTGACATCCAGAGCTTTCATTTTTCAGGTTAGGTTCCTTTTTCAAAAATAAGCCTATTAATCAGGGTTCTCCATTTATATATAGGAGATATGTATAAATAGAACCTATATAGAAATACAGAAATAGATTTTTCATGAGGGATTGGTTCATGTTATTATGGGGGCTGGTAAGTCACACAGTCTACCACCTGCAAGCTGGAGAACCAGGAAATCCAGTAGTGTAGTTCCAATCCAAACCCAGAGGACCAAGAACTATAAACCAATAGTATAAGTCACAGTCCAAGTCTGAAAGCCCTCAAACCAGGCTCACTACAAGAGAAGATAGATATTCCAGCTCAAAAAGACAGAGTGAATTCACCTTTCCTCTGTTTTTATTTTATTAGAGCATTATAGTGACACCTAGTAGTTGGCTTCATCCCTACAATATCATAAATGCATAGAATTCAATTTTGGTTCATGATCCCTCACTTTCCACTCCCATCCTCTCTCCCCTCCCCCATTCTCCATTCTTCCTCATCTATTTATCTATCTTTGACTTTTTTTTTTACTTTCTATAAAGGTGAAATTCCTTGTGAAATATTTATATATGCACATAACAGAATTTTTTAAGAATCCATTCCTCTTTAACTCCCCTTTCCATTCCTCTACTCTGCCTCTTGATCTTCTTCTATGCTATTCATTTTCTCTATATCTTTATGATATCCTATCCTTGCCTCTTCCCTTCCATATAAGAGAGAAAACATTTAACCTTTGAGTTTCTGAGTCTGGCTTATTTCACTTAGCATGATGTCCTCCATTTCCTTCCTTTTACGAGCAAATGCCATCATTTCATTTTTCTTTGTGGCTGAATAAAACTCCTTTGTGTGTGTGTGTGTGTGTGTGTGTGTGTGTAGCAATTGCTTAATCCATTCATCTATTGACAAGCATCTGGGTTGATTCCATAATTTAGCTATTGTGAATTGTGGCTGCTATAAACATTGAAGTGGTTGTATTGCTGTAGTATGCTGATTTTAGTTCTTTTGGAAAAATACCAAGGAGTGGAATAGCTGAGTCATATGGTGAGTCTATTCCTAGATTTTTGAGAAATCTCCATACTGCTTTCTAGAGTGGTTGGACTAGTCTGCATTCCTACCAACAATGTACAAGTGTAGCTTTTTCCCCACATCCCCATCAGCATTTATTATTGTTTGTGTTGTTAATAACCTCTATTCTGACTTAAGATGAAATCTTAGTGTACTTTTTATTTGAATTTCCCTGATTACTAGAGATGTTGAGCATTTTTTCATAATATTTGTTGGCTTGTTGGCCACTTGTATTTCTTTGTTCTCTCTCTCTCTCTCTCTCTCTCTCTCTCTCTCTCTCTCTCTCTCTCTCTTTTCTTTTTTTTTTTTTTTTTTTTTTTTTTTTTTTTTTTTTTTTGGTACTACAGATTGAACCTCCACTGAGCTACATCCTCAATCCTTTTTTTAATTTTTTTTTCTTAATTTTGAGACAGGGTTTTGCAGTTTCTTAGGGCCTCATTAAGTTATTGAGTCTGGCTTTGAACTTGTGGTCCTCCTTCCTAAGTCTCCCAAGCCACTAAGATTATAGGCATGTCCCACCACACCCAAAGGCATTTGTATTTCTTCTTTTGGGAAGTTTCTATTTAGTTCTTTAGCCCATTATTTATTGGATTACTTGTGTGTGTGTGTGTGTGTGTTAGTTAAGATATTGAAGGTTTTTTTTTTTTTTTAATCTATTCTGGATACTAATGCCCTGTTGGAAGAGTACCTGGAAAAGGTTTTCTCCCGTTCTGTAGGCTTTCTCTTCATACTCTTAATCATTTCCTCTTCTGTGCAAAAGTTTTTTAATTTAATGGCATCACACTTACTGATTCTTGGTTTTATTTCTTGTGCTTTGCAGGTCTTGTCAAGGATGTTGGTGCTAGCACCAATATGGTGGAGTGTTGATCCCATGTCTTTTAGCAATTGCAAGCTTTCTTATCTAATTCCTAAATCTTTGGTCCATTTTGATTTGTCTTATGTGCAGAGTGAGAAATAGGAATCTAGTTTCATTTCTTTACATATAGCTATCCAGTTCTCCCTGAACCATTTGTTAAAAGGCTGTCTTTTCTCCAAAATATATTTTTGGCACCTTTGTCAAGTATTAGATGGCTGTAGGTATATGGGTTTGTTTCTGTGTTTTCTATTATGTTAAATCGGTCTTTGTTTTAGCTTTTTTGCTGCTATGACCAAAAGACCTAGGAAGAATGATCAGAGGAGGAAAAGTTTATTTGGGGCTCACAGTTTCAGAGGTCTCAGTTCACAGATGGCCGGCTCCATTGCTCTGAGTCAATGTATGGCAAAAGATCATGGTGGAAGAATGTGGAGGAAGAAACCAACTCAGAGCATCACACTGGGAAGTAGAGGGAGAGAGGGAAACAGAGGGAGAGGGACGGAGGGAGGGAGGGGGAGAGAGAGAGAGAGAGAGAGGAGAAATACCTTCCTCACTACAACAAAATATAAACCCTAAAAGCATGCCACCAATGACCCACCTCCTCAGCCACACCTGACCTGCCTACAGCTAATCCCTATCAGTGGTTTAATGCACTGACTAGGTTAAGGTCCTCATAGTTCAATTAGTTCACCTCTGAAATTTCTTGCATTGTCTCATACATGAACTTCTGGGGAAAACGTCATATCTAACCATAACAGTCTTCATGTCTATTTTGATGCCAATACCGTACTATTTTTGTTACTACAGCTCTGTAGTATAATTTCAGATCAAATATCATGATGCCTCCTGAACTGCTTTTCTTGCTCAGTATTGTGTTGGCTATACTAGGTCTCTTATTCTTTCAAATGAATTTAAGGATTGTTTTCTCTGATTTTGTGAAGAATATCATTGGTATTTTGATAGGAATTGCACTGACTCTGTATACTGCTCTTGGTAGTATAGCCATTTTGACAATATTAATTCTGCCTCTTCAAGAACGTGGGAGGTCTCTCCATTTTCTAAGGTCTTCTTCAATTTCTTTCTTCAGTGTTGTATAATTTTCATTGTAGAAAACTTTCAACTCTTGGTTAGATTAGGAATGGTGAGAGTGAACAGCTTTGGTTTTTTTCCCTGATTTTAGAAGAAATACTTTTATATTTCCTCTGTTTGGTATGATGTTGACTTTGGGTTTGTCATAAATAGCATTTATGATGTTGAGATAAGTTCCTTCCATTCTAGCTCCTCTAGCATTTTTAACATTAATGGGCTCTGGACATTACCAAAGGTCTCTTCTGTATCTATTGAGATAATCTATTGTGATCTATTGTGATTCTTGCCATTAATTTTGTTTAAGTGGTGAATTATACTTATTGATTTGCGTAAGTTGAAACAAACTGTCACCCCTAGAATAAAGCCCACTTGATCATGGTATATTATCTTCTTCATGTGTTATTGAATAGAGCTTGCTAATATTTTATTAAGAATTTTTCTATCTGTTCATCAGGGATGTTGGTCTGTAGATATCTTTCCTTGGTGTATCTTTGTCTGGTTTTAATATCAGAGTTATACTGGTTTCATAGAATGTATTTGGGAGTATTCCCTCCCTTTCAATATCATGAAACAATATGAAAAAGACATCCTCTGCTAGAACTCAGCAAGGCTTTTAATTTTTGTTTCGACTTCATTATTTGACATTGGTCTGTTTAAGTTTTCTATATCTTCCTGGTTCAATATGGACAGGTTGTATGTGTCTAAAAATTTGTCAATGTCTTCTAGATTTTCCAGTTTATTGGAGTATAAATTTTCAAAATAGTTTCTGATGTTCCTCTTGATTTCAGAAGGGTCTGTGGTGATATCTCCTTCCTCATCTTTAATTATATTGATTTTAGATCTTCTTTTTTTTAATGTAAGCATTCAATGCTATAAATTTTCTTCTTAGAACTGCTTTCATACTGTTCCAGAAATTTTGATATGTTGTATGTCTATTCTCATTTGTTTCTAAGAATTTCTTGATTTCTACTCTCATATCTTCTTTGGTCCATTCTTAATTGAAAAGAATATTGTTCAATTTCCATGTATTTGTGTAGTTACTATTATGTTTTCTTTCTGTTGATTTCTATTTTCATTACATTATGATCCTACAGGATGTTTGGGATCATATCAATTATTTTTTTGCATTTGCTAAGATTTACCTTGTGACCTGTACTACAGTTTATTTTGGAAAAAGTTCCATGAGCTGCTGAGAAGAAGGTCAATTTAGTTGTTTTGGGGTGAAATGGTCTATAGATATTTTTAGGTCCATTTTATTTATATGCTTTTATTTAGATTGGAAGTATCTTTATTGATTTTATGTTTTGATGTCCTGTCCATTCGTGATAGGGGTGTGTTGAAATCACCCAGTATTATTGTGTTGGGGCTTATCTGGGATATAATGTCAGATATATGTGTAGATATAGATATATACATATATAGTTATATATACACATACACACACACATACATATTTTTGGGTGCACTGACATTTGGGAATAAACATTTACTACATTATCTTCTTGTTAGATTGTTCCCTCTACCAGGATGTAGTGACCTTCTTTTGTCTCTTCTGATTAACTTTGGTGAAAATTCACTTTCTCAGATATGAAAATAGCTACTCCTGCTTGATTTTGGATTCTGTTTGTATAGAATATTTTTTCTTTACCTTCAGCCTGTGAATGTCTTTTTGCCTGAGATTAGTCTCCTGTAAACAGTATATAGTTGGACTTCTTTATCTATTCTGCTAATCTCTGTCTTTTAATTGGGAAGTTGAGACCATTAACATTCAGTGTTAGAGTGAATATGGGTTTATGGTTTCCTGCCATTTTGATTTTTTTTCTGTAATTAAACTGTTATTCTCATTTAGTAGATTACTTGTTTGTAGATCTTGTACTTGGGAACGTTGGGATTTGTTTTTGAGTTCCTCTGGGTGCAGTTTATCTTTAAGTATTCTTTGTAGAGCTGGACTGATTGTCATGAGTATTTTTAGTTTATTCTTGTCATGGAAAGTTTCTATTTCCCCCTCAAATTTGAAACTGAGCTTTGCTGGTTATAGCAGTCGTGGCTGGCAGTTGTTTTCTTTTACAGCTTGGAAATCTCATTCCAGGCCCTCCTTGATTTTAAGGTCTAAACTGAGAAATCAGACATGAGCCTTATTGGTTGGCTTCTAAATGTGACCTAATATTTCTCTCTTGTAGCTTTAAAAGTCTTTTCTTATTTTCTGTTATGCAGTTTGATTATGATGTGTCTTAGAAAACCTCTCTTTTGATCAGGTCTATTTGGAGTCCTGCATGCATCCTGTATGTGGATATCTATCTTATTCCGGACAAGTGAAAAGCTTTTCGCTTGTATCTCCATGCTTTTGTCTATTCCAATGATTCTCAGGTTTGGTCTCTTGATGTTGTCCCAGAGTTCTTGTATATTCTGATCATGTTCAATTATTTGTTCCCTTTATTGCATTTTGTGTACTCAAATTCATATACCCTGTCTTCAAGGCCTAAAGGTCTGTCTTCAAGGGCTGAAGTTCTATTTTCTACACAATCTAATCAGTTAATGATGTTCTTGAGTGCTTTTAATTTGACTGATTATGTCTTTGATTTCTAGGAGTGGTTTTTGTTGTTGTTGTGCTTTTGTTGTTTTGTTTTTGACTGGGATAGAACTATTGAACCCGGGGCACTTAACGACTGTGTCCTATCCCTAGCTTTTTTATTTTTTATTTTGAGACAGGGTCTCACTCAGTTGCTCATGGCTCACTAAGTTGCTGAGACTGGCTTTGAACTTGGGATCCTCCTGCCTCAGCCTCATGAATCACTGTGATTACAGTCATGCATCACCACACCCAGACATTTCTAGGAGTTCTGATTAGTTTCTTTTCAGTGTTTCTATTTCAACATTAAGATGGTCTTTCATCTCCTGTATTTGCTGTCTTAATTGGTTCCTTAGATCTTCTTTTAGGTCAATGAACATTGTTATAATCAGTTTTTTGTTAATTTCTCTGGGATTTCATCCACTTCCATATAAGTAGGATCCTTTGTTGGGGGATTCCAACAAATTCAAGTCTTGAAATTCAAGAGGAGACTTGTTTGCCTGTTTCCTCATGTTTTCAGGGGTCTTGAACTTGCACATCAGTTGAAATGGATTCCCTCCCTCTTTTTCATGTGTGACATTTTGTATGTAATTATCTTACTTTTTTGAGGACTTCTGTTTTTGATAGATGAGTAGATGTCAAGAGGTAGGAGCTGAGATCCTTCTCAGATTGTTCTTTCTGGGGTCCTAGTCATTGGTTTAGGGCTTTTGTCTCCTCAGTTCTTTGAGTTGGAATAATGTTAAGGCTCAGGAGGGGCTACCACATATGTGGGGTGAGATTCACTGTTGCTTGGCTGAGATATGAGTATTTCTTAGCAGCATGATCTGTCTACTCTCTGATCTTGAAGTGTTCTAATCTCTTTCCAGCCCCTCTTCGAGGGAGGAGGGAGCCAGGAATGTATGGCCTTTAGGTAAATGTCCAGTGTCTACTTTTACCTCTGTAACACTAATTGTCACCTACAGAGGAAAGGTGTACTCAGCATTTTATATCCGTGCCAACAATAAAAAAATGTGAACTAGATCAGTTGTTCAACAGCAGGTATCTATTATATGATCCATTGTATTAATAATCACAACAACTAGAATGGGGTAGGAATTACACAAACTACATAATTTCTATTATCTAGCAGGATTACAGTTTCTTGAATAAGAGAAAATAGGGTACGAAGGTAAGAGAAAGTTTAAATGTTTGAAAAAATGATCAGAAGAGGCAGGAGACAGAGTACAAAGGTCAGCTGTAAGTAAGAAGGAATAATTAGTTAACTGAAAGTTATGGGGGGGGAAGAGGAAGTGGGAACAGAAATTTTAAGCTGTCACTGAGGGAAAAGAGTGAAGAAGGGGAGGCAGGAGGACCCAGAACCTAGGTATGAATGAACCAGCAAATGTAAGATTAAGACAACTCAAACTCTCATCTAACTGTGGCCCACCTAAGTATAATCTAAGTTAAATAACAAACACTTGCAGGAGAGAGCTATTAGTGTGTGAGTGAAATTGTATGCAGTGAGAGCATAGACAACCTCACACACGCGCAAATAACACATCACGCATCATGAAAAAAAGTGAAGATTACAATTTAATGAAAAGAGATCCGAAAAAAATTTTTAAATGTTAAAATAAGAGTAAAAAATGAGAGTATGGAGGAAAAAATAAATAAGAAAAAAGGGAAAAAAAGAAAAAGAAAAAACCTTAATGGGAGAGATAAGGAGGGCTTGCTTCTGCTGTGGTGGTCAAATCTGTTGGCAGGGATGAACTTTCAGTCTTTACACTTAATTTTGGCTCTGTATTTTTGGCCACTATCCTTGTGTTCCTCACCTAGCTACCCCCCAGACATAGTAGCTCTCAGCTTCCAGTCTCCCAGTATTGGGTGGGCTAGACTGTGGAGTGCTGAAAGAACTGTGAAATCCTGTAGTGAGGGTGATGCCAAGAGCTGGATTGGCATTTCTAGTTGATGGGGTTTGGACTTCAGTGTGTTTTGGACCATGCCCCTTGGTGCTGTGGAGCTGCCAACCTCTGCTGGACTTCTGGGTCTCTGGAGCTTTTGGTAATATTTACTTTGAGGGCACAGGGACTGAGCCTCCGCAGGTTTCCCCTTCACCTCTATGGGTATGAATTACCAGGTGTCCGCCACAGTGAGCATCTTCGCAACAGCTCTTGTGGGGTGCCAACTATCACGGGAGTTTTCTCCCTTGGATGCAGAGGCCGAATGGCCCAGGTTAAATGTTCTTGGTGCAGGTTTCAGTTTCTCTGGTTCAGACGCTCTCTGGGAATATTTTTTCCGACGGCTGTTGGTGACTTCCCTTGTGAGTTCCCAGGCCCTTGCCCCTTCTGCCAGCCGCGCCAGCAAGCAGGGGGAGGCAGCGCTCAGCGCCTGGAACTTGCCCTCACCTGTGAGCAGGTCCCGCCGGTGGAGGGGGAGACCCCAGCCCACCCTGAGCACCACTTTCGTCCGCAGGCTGCCTTGGATTTGTTTCCGCTGAAACCCTTCCTTACCAACTCCGTGTCGGTTAAAATCAACCTTCCTCTGTAATCCACAGGTTTCCCTAGGGCGACTTTTCTTTATTTTTTCTTTTTTTTTTTTTTTTAAATTTTTAATTTTAATTAAAAATCATAAATTTACATAGGGCAATGTTGTTTGATTCATTTTGTTATTTTTTCCCCTTCCCCCCTCCCCTCCCACCCCTCTTTTCCCTCTATACATTCCTTTCTTCCTCATTCTTACCACCCTCCTTATCCCTAACCCTAACCCTAAACCTAACCCTAACCCTAACACTAACCCCTCCTACCCCCCACCCCGTATGTCCTCATCCGCTTATCAGCGAGATCATTCGTCCTTTAGTTTTTTGAGATTGGCTTATCTCACTTAGCATGATACCCTCCAATTTCATCCATTTGCCTGCGAATGCCATAATTTTGTCATTCCTCATGGCGGAGTGATATTCCATTGTATATATATGCCACAGTTTCTTTATCCATTCATCAACTGAAGGGCATCTAGGTTGGTTCCACAATCTGGCTATGGTGAATTGAGCAGCTATGAACATTGATGTGGCTGTATCTCTGTAGTATGCTGATTTTAAGTCCTTTGGGTATAGGCCAAGGAGTGGGATAGCTGGGTCAAATGGTGGGTCCATTCCAAGTTTTCTGAGGAATCTCCATACTGCTTTCCAGAGTGGCTGTACTAATTTGCAACCCCACCAGCAATGTATGAGTGTACCTTTTTCCCCACATCCTCGCCAACACCTATTGTTGCTTATGTTCTTGATAATTGCCATTCTAATTGGGGTGAGATGAAATCTTAGGGTAGTTTTGATTTGCATTTCTCTTATTACTAGAGATGTTGAACATTTTTTCATATATCTGTTGATTGCTTGTACATCTTCTTCTGTGAAGTGTCTGTTCATTTCCTTAGCCCATTTGTTGATTGGATTATTTGCATTCTTGGTGTAGAGTTTTTTGAGTTCTTTATAGATTCTGGAGATTAGCGCTCTATCTGAAGTATTTATCCGCCGACCACAGGTTTCTTGTCCACGCTCCCTAGCGAGCTCTTCTGTCTGCAGAGCTGGCGCGTCTGAGGTATTATTTCTTACGCTCAAGTTATGGACTCTCTGTAGCTCTATGCATTTTTTTGCAGTTCAGCGTTAAGTTCCAGGGAGGTTGCTTTGTTACTCACCCGGTTGAGAAGCAGTCTTCCCGCTGTGTCAGTCTGGTGCTGAGCTGCTGCTGGGCCAGCTTCCTTTCTACTACGCCATCTTCTCTCTTCCTCCTCCTCTTGCTTTTTTTTTTTTTTTTTTTTTTTCCGGTCTCAGGCCTTCAATGCATTGAAGCATTGGATCATGCCCATCCACATCTGAAAGGTTTTCTTCTTCACTCAGTCCACTGATTCAAATGCTAATCCCTTCCAGGAAGCACCCTCACAGACATGCCCAGAAGTAACCGTTTACCATCTGTCTTAGCGTCCCTTGGCCCACTCAGGTTGACACATAAAATTCACCATCTCAATAAGTTTCTTTGACTTTCAGTAGCATTCCCATTGTGCCAAAATAGTGATCTGATTTGTTGGTAATATTAAAAATTTATGTATTGGAAGACTATTGATATTTCTTATGGTGTTAATTAAATACACACTACACTGTGAACCATAAATTCCACTCCTAAGTATTTACCTGAGATAAATAAAAACATTTTAAAATAAATAACAAAAACATGTGAAGATTTGCACCATAACATACAATAAAACTAGATACAATTTTAATGTCCATCAACAAAAAAATTAAATAAGTTACAGAACATTCACATAATAAAATATGACTTGACAATGGAAGAATAAACTGCTATATGGCCCTGATATGGTTAGTCTCAAAGATTAGAATGAAAAGAAGCCAGACAAGGAGTACCTACTGTATGATTCCATTATATAAAAGTCAAAAATAGGCAAAAACCATCCATGCTGAGAGAACTCAGGACACTACTTTCTTTTGTGACTTGGAGATAAACAGAAAGGGGATGAAGGGACCTTCAGAGTTAATGGAAATATTCTATATTCTGACTAGTGTGTTGGTTTCATGGTTAAGTTGGTCAAACCTCATTAAACTCGTAAGATCTATTCTTTTCACTATAATAATTTTTATTCCATAATAAAGCAATTAAATATAACATATATTTTATTTATATAATATATGTTTACTTTTATTTATATTATATAAATATATTAATATTTATTGTATCAATATACAATAAATTATATCAATATACAATATGTTATTTATATAACATCTATTTTTATTCTGATACATATAATCCAACACACACACACACACACACACACACACACACACACAAGCAAACAAATCTGGAGGTGCTGGAGACTAAGCATTAAGGGTACAAGAGAACAAAATTCCAGAAGGAATGGCAGCTCAGAGAGGTGATCCCAAAATTTGATTCTACTTGTCCTTGAGCGCATTTGCAGTTCAAGAATGAAGGCACAGTATCTGAGAAGCAGAGTGTGGGGCAGCTTTATTGGGGTACATCCAAAGATAAGAGAGAAATTTGAATTTAGGGCCCACTGTTGAGGAGAGACCTTGGTAGACAGCTCTGAATTACAAATGGGACCCCCAAAGGGACACATCCTAGATGTAGATCAGTTTATCAAACACTGAACAAAGATTTGAATGAAGTTGATCTTCACTAACTTAGATTAAAGGTGTTTCTTCCTAGCCCAGCAACTTGACACAAACACGCAAATCCTCTCCAGATGAAACTATTGCTAAAACTTCATGTCTGGCTTTCAACTGAAAATAATCAGACATGCTAAAACATGAGAACAAAGGTCAAAGGGAAATTAATACCAAAAACATCTGAATGCTGGTGATCCAGGTATTTAAATTATAATATGTGGGCTTTAAAATAATTGATTGATGTGTTAAAAGAAATCAAATAACTTGGAATATTTTGATGGAAAATTGGAAACTATAAGCCTCTACTGGAAAAAGAACTGATAGTCAATAACAAGAGTTCAGTAGATGAATTTAAAGCATTAGTATTGTATCAAAATTTAAAAATATTAAAAGTATTGGAAATAACTATGTGGTATTTGCACAGCATTGTGAATCTAATTAATGTCACTGAATTGTACACTTAAAATTATTAAAATAGCTAGTTTTATGCTGAAAAAGTAAAATAAAATTAGTAAACTAAAAGTTTGTTTTTTACCTGAGGAATTAGCAAGTTTATAGTTTTATTTTTCAGGCTTTTTGACCAATTTATAACTACGTAATATAGTGTTGGGCTATCTTTTTAAATAGTTAATACTTATTTTTACTGGGCTCTACTTGGCTACTATATGAAACCATGAACACCAGCCAGTCTTTCCTATTTGGAGTATCAACACTACTTTTTTTTTTTTTCCATTCCTTTTTGACTTATTTGGCAAGCTTTGTTCATTCCTTCTTGTTTATATAGATAAAATCAATATGTATCTATAAATAAATTTTGCTTAACAGTATAGAAAGCATCCAGAAATATGCATGTCTTGCTACTTGTAAAAATAATAAAAATTAAATATGTGCCTTTTTGTGTTATATTTTCCTCTGTGTATACTTTACATTAATTTTCTTTTTTAATCACAACTCTAAGTACAATTTTCTATAAATCCAACTAGTTTCAACTGGCCATTATTATCTTTTGATAACAATCTTAGTGCCCCTTCAACTCACCTACTTTTTAAATTTCTCTGGTGTTTCTTTGTAACCACGGAATGTTCATCAGTCATCCTTTGTGGTATATATGCACAATGGAATATTATAGTTTGACCATTAAGAAAAATGAAATTCTGTCATTTATAGTGACTTGGATAGAACTGGAGGACATTATACTAAGTGAACTAAGTCAGGCACAGAAGGACAAATACCATATGTTCTCACTTACATGAGAAAGCTAGAAAGTTGCTCTCACAAAAGTAGAGAATAGAACAGTGGTCACCGGAGACTAGGATGGGTATGGGAGTGGGAGATAGGAAAGGATGGTTACCCAGCATAGTTGGTTGGATAGGATTCTGGTCTTAGCTTTGTGGGAAAACTATATGCTTTAGTCAGCTTTTTTGCTGCTGTGACTAAAAGGACCCAACCAGAACAACTGTAGAGGAAGAAAAGTTTATTTGAGGGCTCACAGTTTCAGAGGTCTCAGTCCATAAAAGGCCAGCTCCATTCCTCAGGGTCCAAGATGAGGCAGGACATCATGGTGGAAGAATGTAGCAGAGGGAGGTGGCTCACATGATGATCAGGAAGCAGAGAGAGAGAGAGAGAGAAACTCCACTCACCAGATACAAATATATACCCCATAGCCACGCCCCCCAATGAAGCACTTCCTTCAGCCACATTCCACCTGCCTCTAGTTACCACTCAGCTAATCCCTTCAGGGATTACTTCACTGATTAGGTTAAGGCTATAGCCCAATCATTTCTCGTCCAAACTTTCTTGTATTATCCCACACATGAGCTTTTGTGGGGACACCTCACATCCAGATCATAACACTATAATCATCAAAATTAATCAAATGTTTCAAAATAGCAGAGAATATGAAATGTTTCCAACACAAAAAAATGATAAATGTCTGAAGTGACTGGTGTACCAGTTACCCGATTAATCACTACACATTGTACACATCTTGAAATATCACACTGTACCCCACAAGCACATACAATTACTGTGTGGCACTTAAAAATAAAAAGTATATATTTTTGTTAAAGTTCTCCTTATTTTCTCTTATCGCAACATATTGGTTTTTAATCAAGGACATCCTCCCCCAACACACCTGAAACATCCAGCATTGTCTGGAGACAGTCAATTGTCACGACTGAATAGTAGCAAGTTTTATGTGCTTGGAGGAGGAGAGGTGGCTGTGGGCACCTGGTGAGTAGAAGTCAGGATCCCTGCCCAGCATCCTAAAATGCTAGGGCCTCAAACATCAATAGTAGTAAGGTTGAGAAACTCTGATCCAAGGCATGGAATCAAATAACCCCTAACAAATGCCGATTCTTTTTGTTGTTGTTGTTGTTGTTGTTGTTCTAATTAGTTATACATGACAGTAGAATGCATTTTGACACATTGTACACAAATGGAGCACAACTTCTTCCTCTGGCTGTACATGGTACAGTATAATCATACATGTATAGCAAATGCTGGTTCTTTTTTAAGCTGCAAGAGCTGAGAGATCTAAATTTGAGCATTACAGCAATACAGGCATTATTGATGGGGGAGAGAGCTGCTGCCACTGTTGCAAGGCTGATAAATAGTTTTTAAAGGTTAAGTTCAAGTTTGAAATGTACAACGTATCTCATCATATCAGTGTTCACCATCATTCTTGTATGTAGTTTTCTCAACCACTAAGACTTTTTCCTAGGTTGACAAAAGCATTCTTATAATCAATTTGAGAGCCGTCCTTCAAGGTGGCTTTCCCATAGCAGTTCTTATGGTCCATGTAATATCTGTTCTCCTTCCCTCGTCCTTCGAGGAAATGTAATTACAAAGCAAACATTAAGAAAACTCTTTTTATTGATAATTTTCCATAAATAAACACTGCCAATACCCAGATCTTCTTGATTGGCAGTTTCTTGTTATATAAGTAGTTGGTTTAAAAGAAAAATGTAACTTTGATACTTAGAGTAAATAACAGAATATTAGGAGATGGTCCAGAAGAATACTAGGGAAAAAAAATCCTCTCTCTCAGACTATATTTGTAAAGTCAACTCTGGACATTTCTGCAAGAAAATGTCATATATTCACAAATTTCTACCATAGAGATTCTCATTTTTAAAATATGGCATTTCTTTCCTTTCAGAAAGACAGATGTTAATGAGAAAATAAGAGGAACTTGAAAGCCTTAATTTGTGGTATATTAATCTTTTAAACCAAACCAGTAAACCTATGTTCTACCCTAAATAAGAAGTGTGCCATTCTCAATGTGCAAAAACAAATATACTCATATGTGTGCACATTTCCTCCTTTGGCTATCTCCCTCTCTCTGTGTTTCTCTCTTTTTCACACACACCACTCTTATTTTCCCAGTCTTTAAAATTTCGAGTCCAACATCCCAGAGCATGTGCATGTATCTTGATCTTCCCCAAATTAAAGAGAAAGCAAAGAACCCAGTTATATTCTGATTTGCTCTTGAAAACTCATTTCAAGCCAATTTTCTTGGTAACCAAACCACCCTACAGTCTGAAGCTCTCACCTGAAAATACAAGTAGGACAGAATAAGCTCCCAGTGAGCATTGGTATTATTCCCTTGGATGGTATTTGCAATTTGAAATGTGAAATCTATGTTCTTTTACTTCTCTCATATTTTTATCCGAGAGCCGAAACAAATCTTTATCAGTTGCATCTTCAGTATATGAGATGGAGAAACTAGATGTACAGGAAAATTACAAGGCAGCCGGCACTAGATAAGCATGACATTCCAATTCACCTACAACTTCAGGACCAAGATGACTTTTGCAAATTTGAGCCACACAATTATAAAATATATTAAATACAGGAAACAAATTTAAGTTATTCTGTCAGATATATATCATGTCAGTATTTATTCAATAATGGCTGTTTACAGAGAAAGCAAACTTCCAATCAGTCTGTGTTAGGTATTAGGTAACTCAAACAAGAGGAATAAACATTTACAAGGTCATCAACCAACTAGAGAAGAATAAAACCAACAATTATTAAATAATTATGTGACCTGGAGAATGATGTCAAACTTGTTTGATGGATAGATAGATGATGGGTGGGAAGATAGTTATACAGACTAATAGACACAAAAAGAAGGAAGGAAGGAAATCTCATTGAATCCTTACAACCATACAAAGTAAATTTTGGTGTCCAGATGTTAAACATGGGACTGAGCCTGAGAAAACTGGAGAGGTTTGGCTTAGAGTTTGAGTTCAAACTTCCAGAAGTTTGGCTCTCAAGCCATGATGATCCTTTTACAGAGTTAAGAAGTCCACAATAGAATTATCACTATGAGACATCAGCACAAGAACAAAGTATATTCTGGAAAAGATATGTGTACCCTGGAATGGATTTAAACACATGAAGCAGACATGAGAAACTATGCTATTAGTGCTTTCCATGGATATGAGATGGCAAACGCCACCTTGCCTTATTTACATAATTGAATTTGGGATATTAAGTTTAATCAAAATGAATAGAAAGAGTAAAATAATAGGTTTTATGTGGAATTGATGATAGGCTTTAAGTTGTAGAGATAATATAATTGAGTCTAAATTGCACTAGTTCATAATTTTAATTGCATAGATTCTAGAAAAGCTCTGGAAAACCAAATATAATAGTTACATTTATAGGAAAAGATGCATTTAGTTTTAAGTTTTAGTCACTACCAGCATGTATGTGCTAACAATTTCCACATTGTATTCCATGGACCATTTCTCTTGAAATAGGATTCCAGGATTCAGATCATTTGGACAAATGCTGACTTAGCAACAAAGGAAATATATTGCATGTATGTAAATGTAAATCTTCAAGTGGAACATACACTATGCTGGGATGCCCAAATTTCCTTGTCCATGGGATGCTGGCTTCATAAATCACATGACAGGTCATATTTTCCATAGAAAGACTTTGGGAAATGCTTGTGTAGGCAACTGTTGGCAAGATAAAAATATTAAAGGAGTTAAGACTATACAAATTGAGAATAACTTCAAAATGATGATATTACAGTTTGGAATGAAAGTATCCTCCAAAGACTTGTATGTTGAAGGCTTAGTCCCCAGGGCAGCAATGTTCAGAGATGGGAATTTGGGGAAGCAATTGGATGGTGAGGCCTCTGACTTCATCAGTGGATTAATCCACTGAGGAATCCATACCTGATAGCATTCTTGGGAGATGGTAGAAGCTATAGGAGTTGGGGCCTAATTGGAGGAACTAGGTCACTGTGGACATGCCTAGGAAGGGTACTGTCCCTGATCCTCCCTCCTGCCCCAGTCTCTATCTCTCTCTGTCTCTCTCTCTTTCTGCTTCCTAGTCACCACGGGCGAGCAGCTGGATCCACTACACCCGCTCTGCCATGATGCACTGCCTCACCTCAGGCCCATAGCAATGAAGCCTGCTAAACATGGACTAAAACTTCTGAAATCATGAATCCAAATAAATCTTTTCCTCCTCTTAAATTTTATTCTCTGGTATTTAGTCCCTGCAATGAGAAGCTGACTTAACACAATTGCTCAACAACCTTCACAAGCTGTCATGACTGACTTTATTCTTTCACCTTTTGATTGGAGCAAAATGAGTTGTCCTCCAGGGCCATTAACATGAGGTTCTCATTTTCTTCACTCTCCTAACCTAACTTCCTTAACCTTCATTAGCCTTATAAAAGCATCCACACTCAGGACAATCGACCTCATAATTACACGAGGTTTAATGTCTCCTTTTCCCCTCAAATTAAAAGTAGGCTCCCATTCCTTCTACCTGATTTCCTTTTAACAACTTACTATTGACCTTTGGGGAGATGTGAGGAAATCATGGGGAAAGGAGTTTGAAGCTCAGTTGGCATAAGTGGAGGTTTAAATCTTTTAATATTGATGGATTTTTATGCTTCCATAGCATGTGCTATGTATTTGATTTTAGTTAATGGACTACTCTCAAAGAGTCTAATAATGATTTGAGATAATTTTTAAAGTTGAACAGACATAAAAGTTCTGAAAAAATGCTTGAAGAGACACAGAAAGACAGAATTTTACCTTCAGACTTCTACACTCTCACCCCAACCTTGAATGGACTTTTTTTTTTTTTTTCCATTAAGAGTTTTGATCATTCTCAGAGGGCAGTTGAGAATTGTTTTCTGTGTTGCACAGGTAAGATAATAAGCAGAATTTCAGAGAAGTGTCCACGTAATTGGGAGATGGGACATGGAACATCAGAAAAATGTTACTTCTTGCTCCGTCATCTAACATCATGAATCTGAACAAGGAAAAGAAGATAACAATAGAGTGAAGGAACCAGCATTGATTAAGCACCTCCTGTGAGGAAACGACCTTATGCCAACTGCTTTCTTAAACTTAAAAATGGAACGCCCCCCAAAAAAAATGGAACCCATATTGCAGCTCTGCAATATAAATATTATTGACCTTATTTTAGACAAAGTTGCTGGTAGAAGCGCTAAAAGTCTGTCCCTAACTTATTTGATTCTACAGTGCATGGTTCTAAAGTGTCTCCAAGAGAAGAATAATTTTAGCCCTGTACTCCACTTAATCATTTAAAATAACAGGAAGAGTTAATTGAGAAACTCTACCCTTCTCTAAAGGCCTTATGGGACATGACTTGAAGAATAAAAACTCTAGTTTTGAAAAGGAGAGAAAATGTCAAAACAGCACCTCAGTCCAAGTGAACACCAAAAGTAAAATCGTGAACATTTAGCAAAGTTACTCAATAGGCATGTAGTGTCCCTAAACATTGTGAATTCCACAGTGAAATTCTATAGTCCCTGTCCTTAAGGAACTTGGGGTATAAAGGGAAGACACAGGCAAGTTTCTTTTTCCCAATATACTGCAATAGACTATAATTCACATGATTTAGAGTCAATTGGGGTTTGATTTTTCTTTTTTGATTGACATATTTGGTTGACAGAGTAATAAGCAGAAATCCAAGGTGTAAAGCTCAGTAAACTTTTACATTTGTTTATACATGTAAACACTTAAGTTGAACAATAGATCATTTCTAGCACTTCAAAGGGTTCTCTTGTTCCCCGCCTAATCAATACCATGTCCAAAAAAAACTACTGGTCTGCCTCTATTACCATAGATTAATTTTGCTTGTTTGAACTTCATATAATGGAGTTGCACAATTAATGCTCTTTTGAATCTGTCTTAATTTCCTCAACATTATATTTGTGAAATTTATCCAAATTTCTGTGAATAGCAGTAGTTTGTTCTCTCTTGTTGCTGTGTAATGTGTAAATGTCACACTATTTATTCATTATACTGTTGATGGATAGTTGAGTTATTTCTTGGTTTGGGCATTTTGAATAATGGTGATATGAGCAGTCTCATGTATGCCTTTTAATGGATATGAAGAGCCATAAAATGGGATAGGTTTAGCTTTAGGATACTTCCAAATAATATTCCAAGATTGTTGGTACACAGTTGTTTGCAATGTGCACTCCTCCCAGCAATATATGAGATTTCCAATTGTTCGATATCTTCGTTTGGTATTGTTAGTCCTTTTAATTTTAGCCAATCTGATAGATATGGAGTAGTATCTCTTGGTGGTTTAAACCTGCATTTCCCCAAAAACTGATGAAGTTAAGCAATTTTTCATAAGCTTATTGGTCATCTGAATTTACATTTGTTTTTGTGAAGTACCTGCTAACGTCCTTTGAACAAGTCTGATGCAGCTTGTGACAAGTCAACCTTATTTATCACTTCACATTGCATAAGCTTTACTAAAAGGCACTTGCCTTCTCTTCAGTCCTTCCCTACACTTAATTCTTTCTCATCCCAGGCCCCACCTCCACACACATACCGCTCACCCATTCTGAAGGGCTCGGATTAATTAGAGATGGAAAACGGGAACCCAACTTGATGAAATAGACTATGACGGTTTAGAAGTATTCATCTCTGCCTGCTTGGTTTTTTTTTTTTTTTTTTTTTTTTTTTTTTTTTTTTTTTTTTTTTTTTTTGCTTAATGCCCATTTCACATCTCTATCACAGCTCTGAGATTTACCATTTTACCATCCTGGGTAAAAGAACCGAGTATATTCTCTATCTTCCAGCATGCTAGAAATACAGCATTACATATATTTAAAAAACCTAAATCACTTTAAGCCCTGCAAAAAATATCCCCAGTATTGATTTAAACATGTCTTTTTGCAACATGCCTCCCTGCACGCACTCAGGAGCATAAAGTGACCCATAAATATTCTGGAAGGACCACTCATTTTCTATTCTTCTGTCACCCTGAGCTGCAAAACCACTCTTCCCCTGAGTGCCCCCAAGATTTCAAATCAACAGGCAGGCTGGCTAAGGAAGGAAGCTCCTGTTTAAGTAGACTGCCGCAGGCCTTTTGCTGAAATTGTTGTCTGGTACCCCTTCAGGCAATTTCTAAAAATAATAATAAGCAAGGTCTGTCTTCATATCATCCTTCTCCCACAATAGAGAGACCAAAGTGTTCTGGTATACATTCATTCATTCCACAACAGGCTTCTGAGGCAGGGAAAATTTTGCTACTGCAGTTTCTGAGAAGGATCTTGGGACCTGGACTGTGTGTGTGTTTCAGGTCACATGGAAGAACAGGTTGAGGGAGACTTCATGAGATCTGTCACATCTCCAAGCTACAGAATCATAATATTTTGAAGTCAAAAGGACCGAGGGAGCAGAACCCATTTATTTTCTGGTGAAGCAACTCAGACCCAAAGAACATGGGCAGACTTTCTAAGGCCACACAGAGAACCTGTCCAAGGTCATGCATAGAGCCTGGGGGCTGCCCAAGGTCAACAGAGTAGGGACTGAAGAAACTACCAAGATCTCACAGAGACCTTTGGGCTAAATAAATCAGGACTTGAGTTTTCTTACCTTCAATCCAATAATCCAAGAAATTAAACAATAAAACATCAAAAAAGGGGGCAAGAGGAGGAAAAATGAACTATTATCATCCTTAAGAATCCATGGTCGGGGCTGGGGATGTAGCTCAGTTGGTAAAGAGCTTGCCTCTCAAGCACAAGGCCCTGGATTCAATCCCCAGCACCACAAAAAAAAAAAAAAAAAAAAAAAAAAAAAAAAAAAAAAAAAAAAAAGACTCCATGGTGGTAGTTAAGCCAAAGTTCAACTCAAGATTCTGCAGAAAAGTTTGCCTCCAGCAGCTCAGATAATGAGTAATGGATTAGAACCCAGATCTGATTGATGCCAAAGTCCACTTTGGACCATGGCTCTCTAATGATAAGTAAATAGTATAAGTGGTTTATGATCCCCTAAAACAGTCCTGAGGAATTTCCTTTAAAAGATTGCATAAAACAAGAAGTAGCTTAAGGAGGAAGTGGGAAAGAAAGGCCTTTTTCTTTTTATGTCATGCCCTTTTTAATGTTTAATATTTGCTAGCCATTATGCATATCGCTTTGTTTTTTTTTAAAGTGGTTGGCATATTTTAAAGATTTTCCTGAACTATAAAATGTCATTTAATTAAAAATAGAAAACTAAATTATTCTCATAGCTCAAAATTTGTGCTCTCATTAGGGACTCATTTGATCTTCTTTGGCACATACCCAAGTGTCCCCTCACCCAGTATCTTCTGACTACAGTTTTTAGATATCCTGTGGGTTTGTTACTTGACAGTTATGGTTAAAAATATGCTCTTTTCTGCCCACTCCCAGTTTATTATTTTTGCAAGCACTCACTCCACACAACGTCTTTATTATGAAGAATATGCATGGGTCTTTATAGTCCTTGTTCACACAAGAGACATTTATTGATCACCTACTAGATGCCAGATTTCTCATGACCCTGCCAACCAGGGAGACGAACATGTAAGCAAAGCATCACCACATAGTCAGAGGAACACATAATTGAAGCATACAAGATATGCCTTGAGAACACAAAAGAAAGTAAAATAAGGCTGTGGAGAGAGTAAAGTGTTGGAAGAAGAAGAGTCACTGGACCTAGGTCTTGAAGGGAGTAATGAACGTTTCCAGAAGTCAGAGAGGAAATAAGTCATCCTAAGCTCATACAGAGATGGTGAGGCATAAGGAAGGACACTTGAGAATAGTGTCTACCGGAATTTCTCAGGGCTGCTCTCCAGAGGAAAAAGGGGCAGTCAAAATGGGTGTCAGCAAACACAAGCCAAGTGGCCGTGGAAGATGGGGAGCCACAGGGCAGTGAACATTGTGCACATGGCAGCAAAAAGCAGAGGGGGAACCAGTGTGCAGGCCGAAGAAAGACAAGAGAGGGCTTCTGTAGGCCATTTTTCTGCACCATGGTCTGAAAAACATTGAACCACCCTCAAAAAGAAAATTCTGCTAGAGTGTCTAGGCATGCAAGCTTCAGTGATAAAACTATATAAAATAACTCAGGAACAACATCCCACAAGACAGGGAGAGTGGATCTTCTGACAAGAGGAAGGGGTAATGATGGGTTGGGGCACACAGGGGCCTCTGGGCCGGTAAGCAATGTCCTCTGTTGTACTTACAAAAGTATTTACCATATAAAGAAGTAATTAAGTTGTTTTGATTTTGTTTGTTGTTTTTGTAATTCGGGTGTTGACACTTACACTGTAAAATCTGCCAATACCTAGGTTAAAGGCACGGTTCACTTTCCAAGGCCTCCGGGCACATGGTGAGAGTGTGGAGGTTGGAGGCCAGCCAGATTCCCCCATCACACATGAAAGAACACTGTGTGCCCGAAGAACATGCCTTCCGTCTTTGTGGTGGAAAGCACACAGTTTCTGTGAGGAGATCCAGGGTGGTCACATAGAAGAGAGGTAGGCAAGTGAGGAACCTCAGAAATACCCACAATTTCCTTCCAGGGTCATTATCACAGCTTCCTAAAGCTCTAGGAGTATGACAGGGACAGAGGAAAGAGAACAACATATCCTGGACAAAAGGAGAACCCAAGGCCAACCCCTTCTGGCATGGAGTGACCAAAGGAGGCATCTTCAAAGGATTCATGCTTTTTCCAGAGTAGGAGGAAGAAGGACCAACTCTACCTAAGCTCCTATTGTTGCTAGATCAGGGTGTCCACTCAAGCTTCCTTGAAATGCTTGTCCCCTGGGAACAAAGGAGCTGCCTCTAATGGCTCAGAGAGAGAAGTACCCCCCGTGTCCTGTGGTGAGACCAAGAGAGCATTTGTACCTCCTGCCCACCACAACACTCCCAGGAACTTATCACATGGGCAGCCAGGAAGTTGCTGGGTTCATCTCCCTCATTGTTCTGCTGAGGTCAACATTTTCTCCCCGTCATATTGACCCCCATGGGGTCACCAGCCCAGTGATGTCAAAGAGGGCTTGCACTCAAGAACCAAACTGTTCTGGGTCATAGTCCTGGCCTTGTCTCTTAGGAATAAATTGTTGATTCAATTTGGTTCTCATCTGTAAAAGGGACAACTGCACCTCACTCAGAGAATTTGTGCATGGATTATTAAGTGAAGTACAATCATGAGTATCTGATCAGTGTCCCTGACACTTAGTTGGCACCCAGGAAACCACACTATGGGGTAGTGTTATAATTAGGTAGAATTTATAAACACTTTTTTAAACCCATAAGGAGATAACCTCCAGAATGGCAAAAATAGAAAGACCAACAATGCCAGAAGTGTTAAGAATGAGAGGCAACTGAATCCCACATATCCTGGTAGAAGTGAGAATTAGTGCAATAGTCCTGGGCAATTGTTCATCTGAGGCTACTGAAGCTGAACATGCATATTCTTATGACCCATCAATTCTACTCCTAAGTCTAACATAAACCCAAAAGAATATGTACTTGTACAGCCCAAAAGATAAGAAGGGTCATAGCAACATTTTTCATAATAGCCAGAAGTTAGAAATTGCCCAAATACTCATCAACAATGTGATCAATAAATAAACCATGATGTATTTACACAATGGAATATTACACAGCAATGAGACTAATAGATATCTGCTCCGTTCAACAACAGGAATGAACCACATTAACCAAGATTGAGTGAAAGAAAACAGATACCAATATGTACATACAGTATATGCTATTTCAGAAACAGGCAAAATTCCCCAGTGGGGTAGGTTGTCAGAAAGGTGTGTAATCCTGGGGCAGTTTGGTGACTGGGTAGGGACCCAAATGGACTTTTTGAGTTCTGCGGTATTCTATTTCTTAATCCGAGCAGGGGTTACTGAGTGATAATGATAATTGATAATTCAGTGAGCTATGCACTTATTATATGTACACTCTTCTAAGGGTGTTATACTTCAACTTTTTTTAAAAAATTAGAAAGGAAGAAAGGTTAAAAAATAAAAAGTCATCAGGGCTGGGGTTGTGGCTCAGTGGTAAAGCACTTGCCTAGCATGTGTGAGGCACTGGGTTCGATTCTCAGCACCACATATAAATAAATCAATAAATAAATGTCCATTGACAACTGAAAGTATATTTTTTTAAAAAGTCATCAAATCCTGATACACTTTGAAATATAAACTTTTTCCCATACAGTCAGTCCACTCTCCATCTTTTCCTAAAATCTCCAGAGAACTAGCCTTTACCATGGTCAGGCATGCATCTAAGACAGTGAAGTGTATTCATTTCTTTATCCTTATAACACCTTATCAGTAGAAAGACTGTAGTTTGTGTGCTGGGTGTAGTTCCAATTTACACCTATTATCCCAGCAAAATTATTAATAGCACCATTGTCTCCCTTTTACTCTGAAAAGTAGCCTCATCTGAAGAATAAACCACATATTCGTTCTATGAGGTGGGTACCAATGAACATCTTTTGAAAACATAAATAAATAAATGAAGCACAGAGAATTAAGGTAATTTGCCTGAAGTTCCAGGGCTAGTAAATGGGGAATCCATAATTTGAACCCAGGGTCCAGCTCCTCACCACCATGATATACTGTCTTTCTGGCCAAATCTCATTGTTCTTGCGATTCAGAAACTTCTTCATGACTTGACTTTCTTCTTCATACGCAGTTTTAACCCATTTTCTGTTGTTCCATACTTCTGAAAATAGGACAGCTGCTCGTCTGCCCACAGCTGACCCACTTCACACACAATGGTCTCTCCGCATGCTCAGGACCTCAGGATGGAATTCATCCTCTGTCCTCCTTTTATAACGTTATAAATATGTTCCCTCTCACATTTATGTTTGTCATCATCCAGTGTATTTTCCAAGACTGTAGCCATGTCTATAGATGGTTCCCATTGTTCCATTCATTTCTTCAATAAATTACTCAAAGAACTCCTGCTATCTGTCAGGCACTGCTGGCCTTCCTGACAATCCAGTGATAATAAACAAGACAGACTCAGACCATGGTCTTGGGAGCTTACAGTCTGGTAGGAAATAAAAAAACAGAAAAAAAGTAATGACCACAAGAAGGACTCATTAACATCACAATGAGGGTGACAAAGAATGTAATAGGGGACTTGGGTTGATGGAGCAAGGATTCAGCAGAAGCTTCCTGGACAGAGTGGCATTTGACTCCTCTAACAGGTGATGGACAGGCGAAGGTAGTGGGGAAGGGTGTTTGGGCAGAAGGAGCAGTACATGCAGAGACTCTGAGGATAGAAGCAGCTTCAGAGACTGGTACTATGGGAGACTGGTAAAAGAGTCAGGGGAAACTAGATCTTACAGTGCCTGTAGCTCAAACAAAGAGCTCAGTTATTCTAAGTGCAGTGAAATAGTTGGATTCATTTAACAGTTAAATGGCATAATCCTATCTCTATGCAGTGCTTCAATTCCTGGCTTTCAAAGCATTGAATACTCTAAGTTAAGCAAAGAGGGAAGCCAACTCCATTCATCCATGTATCCCAAGAGTGTAGAACATTTTTAGAATGTTTTAAGAACATTTTTTTACAAATGAACAGCCTCCCCCAAATGCCCTTGGTTACCAGAAATTTCTTTATCTTTCTCAATAGCACATTGCCAACTAGTATACAGAGACTAAATTTGTCAAAAGTCCTGGACCATAGCCACCAGTTGCATAATTCCACTGTCGGTCTTGTAGTCTCTTATTGTACTCAAAAGAGGATTACTTACATAAATAACAAGAATGGCACCCCTGAAGTTAGGCGATGCAATGACCTGAGATAGGTTTGGCTTCTGTCTCTTCAGCCTTGCATATTGATTCATCTTTATATTTGTATCTTTGTTTATTTATGAATATGTGTGCCTGATTTATTCCAAGAGTGCTTTAAGGAAGCTTCTCAGGCTAGAGAAAATAGAACAAGTTTACATAACAGAAAGAGAACATAAATTCAAAGGAAGGAGAAAATAAGAGGAAAAACAAGAATAGGGCCATAGAAATGATTCAGGAATGAAGTTTTTACAAAAAAAAAATGCATTCTTAGAATTTTGAACAGTTGGTGTTAAGTTTTCTAGAAGCCAGTATTTTGGGGATTTGAGGGGCTAGTTAATCAGATTCTTCCTCAGAAGGTTCAGGACCAATTGAGAAATAGAGCTGAGAAGAGAATTAAAATGCTGTTTCTCTTCTAGTGCTGAAAAAGCTGGACTAGAAACTGGTCTTGGGTCTGAGAGCCAAAATAATCTTCCACATGAAGTGTACTGATTTACTCCTGGCCACAAGCAGAGCAGCAGACAATTGCTGGCTCTGAGGAGCAGACCTACTGGTCAGTCTTCTATCACCCGTAGGAGGCAAAGACAGAGAATAAAAGCACCTTTGCCCTGAGCACAGGTGACCCTAAAGAGGCACTGAGACGTCAAATACCCCCACAGAGGCCACTGTGCCAATGTCGCCAGTCAGTGAAATTACACTTCACTCTGGAATTTACTTATAAAAGACAGAGAGAATGGTAGATATAAATCACAATCATGTTTCTACACTGTTCCAGAAGGCAGCTCGTCGCTGGTTGAACCAAATCAAGTACATATTTTTCAGTGCTTCTCAAAGGTCTTATTGAAATGCAGTCTAGGGTGGGGGCTGAGATTCAGCACTTCAACAAGCTTCCAGGTGATGCTGAAAGCTGTCCCATGTGCCACACTTTGAGGAGAAATGAAAGGTAGAGCGTCATAGAACAGAGGTCCCTAACGGGGGTACATGCAAAACTTGAATTCAAAGGGTTTGAAGAAATGCACATCTTCAGTTTTGGTTGGTCGCTTCCAACCGAAGTTTATCACTTCCTTCTATGAATGTAGACAACAAGCCACAGTAGTATGAGCAGCACCTGTGCCTTGGTCACCAAGAGAAATCTCAGGTCTCTTCCTGTCACTTCACAGTTGTTACAGATGCCTATCTCCAAATATCGCTTTCTGATGTCTTTCTGATGTCCCTAAACATCATCCATGACTGTTTGGAAATCGCAGTAGTGATCAGACTACTGTGAGCTCTTGACATTTAATGTGTTAGTGATGAAACTTGTATATTATGATCTAACAAATTAACAAACCAGGATATTTCAAAGCTATATTTCACTGGAATTGCCTCTCACTCTAATTGGTTTTAAAGCCGTGTTTTATTATAATTGGTTAATCTTATGCATGTTTTATGCACTTAAAAGTATTATTCAGGGAAAGAGTTCCTGACAGCCCTGGAAATCCAAGACAGCATAGCACAGAAATAGTTAAGAGCCTCTGAGGTGGACGGGAAGTGGCCACTAACCCATGGTGGTGACGGCATGCTCAGCAGCTGAATTCTGGAACCAGTCTCCCTGAGTCTGAATCCTCTTTCCCACTGGATGTGAGATCTTGGTCAAGAGATTTTCTTCTTTGTATCTTGTAGGATATATTTCAAAGGGTGGTTAAAGGATTTAATGAGTGAGTGTCTTTAAGATGCATGGAACAGTGCCTGACATAGAGAAAATACCTTATAATGCGAATATTAGCTTCAGACACTCAACTGCTCAAGCTTCCATTCAGCACCCACCTGAAAGAGATAAATATTGCAAAATCCTGGTCTCAGGAGTCTACAGATTCCATGGGAGAGAGAGCAAACAAGCACACTGGAAACAATGAGCTCAGACTCAGAACAGAGGTAGGCACTGCAGGAACCCAGCAGAAGGAACTCCTGGTTGGGTGGGGAAAGGGCACGAATCTTTGCAAAATGCTCATCAAACACTTCTCCACATTGTTCTGACATAGGCAAATGCATCCCATTTCCTCCTGGCTGTGATTTCTGCTGATTTCTTGTTTAAATTCCCTGAAAAGCTCAGCATGCCTTTTAAAAGCCTGGTACCTGGGCTCCTTGTTAGCAGTTTGCTATTTTGTCAGAGTTATTCCCATCTAGTCTCCACTCAACCAGGGCTGGCACAATACCATAATCACCTGACAGGTTTATGCCCTTGCCAACACTTTGACAGGAGAAAAAGAAATTCTGTTCTCCCGGCAACACAAGGGATGGCTTGCTGACACCGGGCACTGCCTGCTCTTCCTGGGCAGAGATCCTCCAACCTGCAGGACACAGTCAGAACGTGATTTCCGCAGGAAAGCAGCCCCAAGCCAGATTATTGCCTCTTGGCTCTTGGGAATTCCTGGTTGCTGTCAAGTGATTAGTACTAGTAACTACTACAGCTCACATTTTGTAGTCTCCTTTCTGTGCCAGGTACTATACACCGGGCTTCCCATTGGTATTAGACAGCTAGGGCTGCCAAACAAAATACCACAAACTGGGTGGCTTCAACCACAGTATTTGATTTTCTCACAGGTCTACAGCCAAAAGTGGAAGATCGAGGCTGCAGTGGGTTTGATCTCTTCCGAAGCCCCTTGCTTTGGTTTGCAGATTACTATCTTCTACGTGTATCTTTGGGTGGTCTTTCCTCTATGCATGTCTGTATCCTGACCTCTTCTTATAAGAACACAGTCATATTGCATAGGACCCACCCCCAATGACCTCATTTTAATGTAACTACTTCTTTAAAGACCACATCACTAAATACAGCTACGTTGTAGTGGGCTTTAGGGCTTCCATATATGAATTTGATGGAGGAAACAGATTCAACCCATAATACCACCTAAGCCAAAAACAGCCCTTATAGATGAGGATCCCATGTGCTAAATATTAAGTCTGTGGCCCGTGTGATGGCACCTGTCTATAATCACAGCTGCTCAGGAGGCTGAAGCAGGAGGATTGATTGTTCAAAGCCAACCTCAGAAACTTAGCAAGGCCCTAAGCAACTCAGTGATACTCTGTCTCAAAATAAAACATAAAAAAGAGCTGGGAGTGTGACTCAGTCGTTAAGTGCCCCTGGGTTCAATTCCTAGTACCAAAAAAAAGAAAGATTTGGAGCCAGTGTTCAGTCCACTTCTTCTGCTTTCTTCTGACACAGTCCTTGGCCTCACCTGGAGGTCGTACAGATCCCTAAGTCCTTCTTCCAAACCATCTGAATCTGATTCCAGAGGAGAAGGGTTGGGATTCAGCATTTTTTTCCCAAACTTCCTGGCTGCACCACCATGTGTAAAAACCTCTTCCCAATGCCATGCAGACTCCTGCGTCCACTCCCACCCCAGGTCCCAGACTTTTGAACATCTGCAGCTTTTTAACACCTGCTCTTGGATTGGGAGCCCTGTGAGCAGTGTCTCCATTCCCAAGGACTGCCCTTCCCTAGAGTTTATCTGTAGTGGGATGCAGTGCTGACCTTTCCTAGGTTCCTAGCAGGGTGTAGAACATTCCCCTGCATCCCATCCACCATGCCCTTGTCATTCTTCCCCACCTCCCTCCCAGCAGCCTTCCATGACCTGCTGCCAGTCTCTGAAGCCCACTCTTGCAGGGGAGTGACCTGAAGCTCTTCCAGAGATAGAGAGGTCTGTAGGTAGTTCCTCTTGGAAAGCAGAGCAGGAGGCTGAACTCAGCAGCCTGTTCCCCTGACCACTCCCCCAGTGTCTAGTCCCAGAAACTCAGAGCACAGCAAAGCTTCCCTAAGAAAGGAAGGGAAAACCACTGTTTGAAAACCACTGTTTGAAGCCATGCACAAGCCGGATCCATCCTGGGGTCTTTTTTGTCATTTAACACCCTTATAAGGGTATTACAAAACACAAGAAACAGCTCACAGTGTGGACAATTTAATAAATTTAAATTGCATACTCCTATGAAACTATCACCAAAATCAAAATAATGATTATATCCATTTTATTTCTCCTTATTTGTTAGTAATTCCTCTTTCTTGTTTCTTGCTGACCCTACCTACCTATGTTAGTCAGCTTTCCGTCGCTATAACAAAAAACCCAAAATAATCAACCTAAAGAGAGGAAAGGTTTATTTTAGCTTACAGCCTACACAGGGTTTCAGCCCATTTTCTGTTACTCTGTTGCTTTCAGGCCTGCAATGAGACATCATGATTGGAGTGCTGGGCACAGGAAACTGCTCATCTTATGGGGGCATGGAAGTGAAGGAGCAAGAGGAACAGGCCAGGGTCCCAGTGTGTCCTCCAAGGGCACACCCCCAGTAACCTAACTTTCTCTTTCTAGACCCCACTAACACTATGAGCTAGGGAACATGTCTTTAACACAAGGGCCTCTGAGAGACACTTATCCAAACCATAGTACCACCCATCCACCCTCTACTTCCCATCTCTCCATCCCTCACATTCCAAGCAACTGTTTAGGCTATTTAAATTAATTACAATTAAATAAAATTAAAAATCAGTTCTTCAGTAGCACTAGCCACATTTCAAGTGTTCAATAGTCACCATCTGAGACACTGCCAATATTGAACCTTTCCATCATTGTAGTCCCTTCTATTGGAAAGCACTACTGTCCTTTGGATCCTGTTCCCTTTTATAATGTTAAACAAACCTGGTCCAAACTTCCTCCTGGGCTCATCTTTTAAGCTGCTTGTGGTTTTGAGGAGCTTTCTGGATGCCAGACTATTAAGCATTATGGATGTGCTACTGCATTAAATAATCAGAATGGCCCTATCAGATGCAAATAATTACTGGTGGGGAAATGCAGACACAAGAAGGGTAAGTGGATGGGAGGGCTGGCATGGTTTCCAGGGTTAGCTCTAACCCTGCACTATCACTGAGACAGCACAATGAAGTGTTTCCAAGCACAGACTCTGGGGTTTGCCCACATGGGTTCCAATCACCACCTCCCACCGATGTGATCTTGGGAAAGCCATCGATTATCTCTGCTTCCATTTTCCTGTCTATTAAATGAGAATAATAATGAAACCTGTCCCATATGATCATGATGAAGATTGAAAGGGTTAAAATACACAAAGCACATAGAATGTGTCATTGGGGAAGTTTCTCGAGTTTCCCACTTGACACCCCTTTCCTCACTCCCATCCTGAATACCTATGTGCAGCACTCCAGTATCTCAGAAATAGAAGGCAGGGTCTTGAATAGTGAGGCATTTATTCTTTCCTCCACCCCTCCCATCTCCCCATCTCCTGCATCCCCATGAAACACCAGACTCCCGATGCCCAGAGCCACGTGGCACACAATGATGGAGAGGTCCTGTGGTTTCAGACTTGACCTTTCTGCTCAGACTTCTCCCTACTGATTTGTAAGTCACTTCCTTCTCCTTCTCAAGAAAAGACAAGATTATTTGAGGAAACAGAGACAACAGAATCATTTTCCCACTCCACTGACTTTTCAGAAGAGGTAAATGATGTTAGATTCATTATCTGCTCCTATTCTTCATATTCCTTTCTTCACTGCCTCTGAATGTTTCAAGTCCCAGTCAGAGCAAGAAAGCAGGTGCTTTCTCAAGGAAACTTGAGCAGCATATTACCACTGAAGGAACCATCATGACAGATTATCATTGCAAGAATCATTAAGTCTGTGAAAATTCACTAAGGGAAGATTTGTTTGGGAAGAACAGATTTATACAGACATGCAGGTATGGACAGACCATAGATTGCCTTTTCTAATAGATGGGATAGTAAGAGTCATCCATCCTTAGGGCTTTTCTTGCCTTGGGGAACAGTTTCCTTTCCCTTTAAGCTCCAGCCCACTCTCCTGACCACCTCCAACATCTGACTCTGAGGAAAGACTTTCATTTCTTCAAAGAAGATAGAGGAGGGAGACCTACTTCACTCCACTCTCCAGCAATACCCAAGTCTCCAGCGTACGTGTTCACCGGCTGTAATACTGCACAAGGAGACCTTGTAGGACCTGTCCAGTGGTACAACATGGAAGACCATATTCCATGACCAGCAAAAACCTATGTTAAACCTCATTACTTTTCGATTCTGCAGTTTCCATCCCAACATGATAAAAATTTGTATCTGGACTAAAAGTATTAAGAATCCCTCCCTGACTACTGGAACGAACATTTTTTCTTTAAATGGACAGGGTTTAGATTAGTAAAACCAGGGGATCTATCCTGAGAGCATGAAAAAGTTTTGCTGAGGGATGTATTGATCCTTAGAAACACAATTTTATTTTCTTAAACAATTAAAGGGAGATTATACTACTGGGCCTAAGAAGATGGTATCACTACTTATCACCTGGAGCCCAGCAGATAGCTATCTTAATTTAAAAGACCCTAAAGGTCAATGCTTATTTAGTTCCTTACAATAATCTGTTTTGCTATAATTCTGTTCTTCTATTTAATTTCCTTATCTAGAGCAGCATTTTCAATTTGCATTTTATAGAACAATAGATCCATGAGGTATTAATGAGTGTCCCCAGGGTTTTAGAAAAATAAGTGGTTCTATAAGCAAATAAGTTTGGGAAATGCTGGGCTAAAGCAAATGTAAAAGGGTTCTTTAATACAGGACTTCTCAGAACCTTTGAGATGTTAATGTGTCTTATGAGTCCAAGGGTTGAGCAAGATTAAGAGATAGGTTTGAAAAATGTATTTCACAGAGGCCAGTACATAGTAATAACCAATTGGCATTAACTGCTATAATGATTAGCTATCATAATTTGAAGATTTCTCAAACTGACACATTAAGGGTCCCTATCTTCCCTGAATTTAAAGTTCCATGGAATACACTCTGAGAAAGGTTAACCTATTCTATTCATTGCTCCCAACTAATATTTAACGTACATTTTTTTCTCATGTCTATGAGAAAAGAAATAAAGAAAATATGATGTCATGTGAAGTACACCAAATATGAAAGAGTCTTATATCTGATTTGGGGAGCATTTATAGTCCAGAAATAAGACTACTTCTTACTTGGGCAGAATTTTATTCATTCTGCCACTCTCATCAGAGCTAATGGTTTTAATATCTTTATATGGTTTTAATTATATTCACCTTAAACATGGACACAATTGTACATGTAGGTCATTTTTAACAGAAGATCCTTTAATGAAGGAAGGACTTTGGGACTTTGGGAACATAGAAAAACGTCTACCTTCATTTATTTCTTCATTCACCAAAATATGCAAACATGCACAAATACACACACACACACACACACACACATTACACTCTATATAATATATAGTGACCTCTCCATTATGTGTCAAATACAGTTCTAGGCACCGGGGATGAAACAAGGAATTGAGTCCCCTGCCCTCATGGAGTTTATATTCTAGTGGAGCAGAGAGGGATACCCAGATAAAGAAGTAAGCATACAGTCTGCTGGTGTTAAGTGCTCCAGAGAAAAGTGGTGGGACACCCCTTTGAATAAAAAAAAGTTGAGAAGACTGCACTGAAAATGTGATATTTGAACAGAGAGCTGAATGCAGTGAAGAAGTCACACAGAGGGAAGAACCTGCTTGGAGCATTTGAGTAACAGCAAGAGGACTTGGCTAGAGTGGAGCCAGTGGCAGGGAGTCACAGAAGTCCGAACACCCATGGAAGGGAGAGGGGATGGGATCATGTGGGATCTTGTAAGCATTTGAAAGCACTTTGACATTTACTCTGTGGAGTCACTGCAGGATTTTGAGCAGAGGGGCAAGGAGATCTGTTTTGTTTTGCAAGATGACACAATCCACTGGGTTGAGGTTAGACATGGTGGCTGTGGGAGGGCAAGGTGAGAGCAGGGGGCATAATCCAGGCGTGAAGGGCAAAGGTGGCTTGGACCTGAGAGGCAGCAGTGGAAGAAGTTGAGATATGAAATCCATTACAGAGGAAACAGCACCAGCATCGTTCAACACCCCCTGCAAGGAGAGCTAGATGAAGACAGGAGAAGGAAGACTGCTTCACAGAATGAAGGCGTTTTGCAGCCACCGTGATCCTTGTTCAGTGGGCAAGTCAGACTGCAGCTTGTCAGCGCGTGCCATCACCTTCCTACTCAAAGAAATCCACACAGTCAAGATCTACATCAAGATGACTGGTGCATTGCCATAGCTACAGGTGCCAGGCAACCAGGATTAGACCCAGGGCCATTGATCTATGGATTCCCAATTCCTCCTCAGGGGTGTAGTGCACTATAATGGGCATTCAAAATCCTGAAGTCGTTCAAAGGAGAGGGGAAAACATCCAGTCACCATCTCATTGTGTCTGATTGCCTTTTATCTCCCACGGAGAAGGCGCCACTCAGGTCCCCCACCAGACTTGGGCTTTAGGGGTTATACCACAGGCTACCCGAACTAACCATCAGTAGAAAACTTCAGAGGATAGGCACAAGTTCTGAGGGCAGAGTCAAAGAAATTGGTTATTAGGACAAAGGAAATAGGTAAACAAAAAGATTTGTGACCAGAAAATGCTGGTATAGAGAGGGGAACAAAGTGAACAAGAGACAGAGTAACGGGATAATTCAGGAGTCAGCAGACTGTGGTCAATGGGCCAAATGGGTCCCCTGCCTGTTGTTTATAAATAATGTTCTTTATTGAAAAATAGCCACATTCATTCATTTATATACTGTTTATGGCTGCTTTCATGGTGCAGTGGCAGAGTTGAGTACTTACGGTAGAGACATTGAAGCTCATAAAACCTTAATATTTACTAGTTGGCCATTTACAAAAAGCTATGCCCACTCTCAGGCCAGTTGTTTCCAAGTCGGCTAAAGGACTATGGGTACCACGTCTTGCTCACAAGAGTACACAGCCCAGTTTGTCACTGAATGATGGTGGAGCGAGAGGAGGAGAAATAAATACTAACAAGTTTCAAGGATGCAGCCAGGCAAGAAGTACTGTCATGGCCTCAGCTCCTTCTTGACTGGTGAGGTACCAAACAATGTCCATGGATATGGACCTGACACCATGCACAGAACAAAGAGAAAACGAGAAAAGAGGGAGAGAAAGGAGAGGAACAAAGAAGAACTGCCTCAGGAACTGATCACCACACTATTTTAATCAAGTTCACTACTCTGGAGTAAGTTTTGTCTGTAAAAACTCAAACGTTGAAAACCTACCCACCCACCAAGGTATTTGGAGATGGGGCCTTGGGAAGGTAGTCAGGTTAAGACAAGATCTTAAGGATGAGGCCCTCATGATACGATTAGTGCCTTTAAAAGAAATAATAAATATAGCATCGTGTACTTTAAAAATACACAAAGTAAGTTTTTTTAACTGTAAATTTAAAATTTTTAAGAGATGTTATGATCATTTCTTCTGGTACCACTGGGCATTTTCTTCTTTGGAAACCATAATTATTGATTATACAACCAATTAGTTTGCAAACTATTTCCTCTAATTGCATGTTTCCCAAGAGAGTATGTAATTTGTCATTCTCTCTCTCTCTCTCTCTCTCTCTCTCTCTCTCTCTCTCTCTCTCTCTTCCCCCCATCCCCCCTCTTTCTCTCTCTTCTCTCTCTCTTTCTTACTCTCTCTCTTTCACTGCCATGAGAGGATACAGCAAGAAGGCAGCTGTCTACAAGCCAGCAAAGGAGCCCTCATCAGAATCCCACCATGCTGGTTTTGTGACCTCAGATTTCCTCCTGAACAAGGAGCAAGTACCTTTCTGCTGTTTGAGCCACACAGCCTTGGTGTCTTATTATAGCAGCCTGAATTGACTAAGACATTCACCAAACTGTTTGACACCGTCATTGGTGTAACAACTGAGGAATCACTGCTAAGAGAAGACAGAGCACAGTGGCAGGTGCTCTCCTGTCCCTATCTCCAGGCAGGCCAGATTTCAATTTTATCTCTTCCAAACACACGACCAGAAGTCAACTAGGAAAACTGGAACTGGAACAAGATGCTGGTTTCAATGTTCTAAGAACTTCTTCCTAGTTAATGATCCATAGACGTCCCTCACCATCCCCCAGGTTTTCCTGCAGTGTCCCCATTTGCTGCTGATTAGTTTCTAGAATCAGCACCCTTAGAAACAGGCTCCAAAAAGCTGAAATCGCTAAGGTTCAAAGCTTCAAGGATTATAGTTAGTTTCTTTCTTGCAATCTTAGTTGTTCATGAGACTAGAGACCACCTTAATTGTCACCTCTATTGGTCAGGAAGGGTTTTGAGAGATTCTGGCTCTCAATTGTTCAAAGAACAACCCTGTACTTTGGAAGAAGAAAGATAAAACAATGATCTTACTGTTTTGTAGTTCTTCCATGCACCCGTATAACACTGACAGTCCCAAAGAAAGAGAGAGAGGTACCTATTATCCCCCAACCTTTCATACTCAAACCCCAAAAATATTCTGGGGGTAAAAAATGGTGAGAAAGACAGACATTTTTTTTTTTTCTGTAAATCCTGAGTCTCTTCTGAATACCTCTCTAGTCAAAAAGCTTTTTTATCCTCCCTTGAGAGATGAAATTGTGCTTGATTTGATGACAAAATAACTTAAGACCTTTCTCTAAAAATTTTGGGCCAAGACCTAAAAATGCTGTGGACAATGCTAGAATTGTTTCTTCATGCCTTGAGGTGATACAAATAACTCACCCCTAAAAGGTTGGCACAGTTGCCTCTGGGTTCCTGCCCTGTCTACAGAATGACCCTCTGCCCCCTCTCTGCTCTGAGGATCACAAGGCAATAAGATAAGTACATCCCACAGGAAGTTCATTTTTCTTTTCTGAGGAGCTATTGGCAATGAAGGTATTTGTCTGTCATGGGTTTTGTCTTTTTTTGGGGGGGGGGTTTCTGTCTTTAGATTGTTTATTTCTGTACTTACTGTAGCCATGTTAACCTGAAAAGGGTGCAGAGGGAAAGAAATGCCCCTGGGCTCTGACCCCGAAAGGGCGCCAAGGCAGGGCTAACAGCCTGTCCTCTCACTGAGCTGTCAGTGCAACTTGGAATTTTGCCTCTTCTTTTGAAATCTGGTGAAGGTTGAAACACATATTTAAATTTCACTGATCTGAAAAAGGCTAATAGAAAAATTGGCAAGCCATGAAGAGGTCAAGAGCCAAGGGAGAGATACAAATGGTCAATAAACATGCTAATAAATAAGTTTCACCATAATCAAGACTGCAAATGCACATTCCAGCATTGAGATTCTATTTTTTTTTTTTTTTTTTTTTTGCCCATTACATCAGTAAATTCCTTTTATGTTTTTAAAGATGATTCCCAAAGTTCATGAAGATAATATCCATGGGTCATGTGGGCAGGGAGATTAATAGAATCATGCACTCCAATAGTATGTACAGTGAAATTTGAAATGGTTGTTTTGAAAGGTAATTTAGTAAAATATTTTTAAAAACTTATAATTTCATGCAAATTTTTCACCCTAGAACTATATCTTATGGGATTTCATGACTACAACTATATACACTAAAAAAATATAGTCAGTGAATGTGCAGGACTCACAATAGGTGTGATGAATAATTTTATCAACTCGGATGGGCATGGTGCCCAGATGTTTCATCAAACATTACACTAGATGTTTCTGTGAGGGTGTTTTTGGATGAGATTAATATTCAAATTGTTGGACTCTGAATAAAGCAGATTGCCCTCTCTGATGGGGGTGAGCCTTATCCAATCAGTTGAAGGCTTCACTAGAACGAAAGCCAAGCATCCCCAGGAAAGACCATATTCTGTCATCAGATGACTCAAATAAGAACGAGTTATTTCTGGACTATAAATGCTCCCAAAATCAGATATAAGATTTGTTTACTTTTTGTGTTCTGATACACGGCATCATATTTTACCTTTTTTCTTTGCTCACAGAAAAGAGAAAAAATGTACTTTAAATATTCATAGGGAATGATGAGTAGGTTAGCCTTTCCTAAAGTGGGTTCCATGGGATTCTAAATTCAGGGAGTCATTCGAGGGAAGAGAGAGACCCTTAATGTGTCAGTTTGGGAAAGCCTCAAATTATGACACTTAATAATTATGGAAGTTAATGTTTATTGGTTATTACTACGTACTGGTCACCATGCCATACATTTTTCAAACTTATCTCTTTCGTTTTGTTCACCCCTTTGATTCATCCGGCTCATTAACATATTAAAGACTCTGAGAAGATTCATACACTTAGAATCCCTTTAAGTTTCCTTTAGCCTGGATTTCCCAAACTTGCTTGCTTATAGGAAGAACCACTTATTTTTCCACCACCCTGGGGATTCTGTTTTGTTTTGTTTTTAAATTTTTAGTTGTAGATGGACACAATATCTTTATTTTATTTATTTATGTGGTGATGAGGATCTAACCCAGTGTACTACACATGAAAGGCAAGCGTTCTACCACTGAGCCACAATCCCAGCCCCAGGATACTCTTTTATAGGTGTCAAAAGTTAACTCTGAGAGAAATCAACTCAATTTTCTAAGATCACACATGGCAAAGCATGGATTCAAGTAAGCTCAAGTTCTTGGTATCATACTACACAAGTTCAAGGAAAGGCTTTCAAAAAGAACTGGCCTTAAAATGAACATCCAGCCTCCCCAGGCATTCCCTGAACTCATTCTTCAAAGCATGGGGGTCAAGGTAGACTCCCATCCTCACCAGTCAACCCGGACTTGGGACCAAAGTGGGCAGATCCTAGGAGGACAGGTTGCCCACTATAGGAGGCCTGGGTCAGTCCATCTTCTGTGTGGCCCAGAACCCTCCGCCTTGGCAGTCCTTCCTCATCTCAGAATGGGGAACGGCAAATTCTGCATGCCTGGCTCGCCTGATTGATGTGAGGAAAGTACAGCATGAGCACCCAATGCCAGTATCTGTCTATTAAAAGTCATTACAGATATCATGGAGAATGAGAGAAAAATAAAACATCTCTACTTCAGTGTAGGAAAGAGGAAGGAAGAAAAATGCTCCCAAGCATTTGCTTAATCACATTTCTGCAGGGGGAGGGTAAAGTACCTGAAAATCTTTCCACTGTGGTTCACTCAAAGTGGGTGGCTATTCCCTTTGGAGGTGGATGTTTATAACTGCTCATGGCAGAAGAGAGAGCACAGGCCTTGCACTTCTGAGCCAGCACCCTGGGAAGCACATCAAAGCTGCTTTGTTTAAACCAGGACACACCCGCCCCAAGGCCCCTACCCTCACCCCTCTGGACCTTCTTACTCCCTTGGTAGAATCTGCAGTAAGCTCTGCAGCTGACCTCAGAGGTCACCCCACAAGCCCACAAGCACTTTCCTGTTTGAAACTTGCTCCACCGGCCCGCCTGCCTTTCCACCTTAGCTGAGTCATTATTCTCCAGCCCTGACATCCATACTCCATTAGATGGAAGAGCTTCCCTATCCCCACCACCCAGGACACAAAGGCAGCAGGGGTGTGGGCTGTTTAGATTTGCTTTCAGTTCTTGAAAATAAAAATCTATGCTGCACTTTTTTTCATATTATAAAAGCAATACACGTTTGTCATAAAAATATTCAAACAGTGCAGATAAGCAGAATGGAGAAATAAAAAGCACCCATTAGTGCATCAAACAAAGAATAAGCACAGTGAGCATGTTGGAATACATCTTTCCAGACTTTTTCTCTGCAGAGATATATCCATTTAATGTTGCAAAAGGAGATCACACTGAACATCCTGGTAATGAACTTGTTTTTTTTCACTTGGCACTGTGTTGAGAACATTTTTCCATGTCATTAAATATCTACATGATTTTTTTTTCCTATTTTGCAATATGAACAAAGTTTGATAGCTTTTGTCTGAATATAAAAGCAATTAACACTTAAAATTTCATACCCTCTGCCTCAACCATTGATCTCCCGGGGGCCTTGCGGAAAGAATCGGGTCAATCAGAAGAAGGTGCACTTGATGTTCTCCATTTGAGAAACAAGGGCATTGCCCCATGTTCTCTCTTAATAATTCCTAGGAGTTACGACTGGAACTGGTTTGGGGAGCTCCACAACACTCCAGTGCAAGTACGTTCCCATCTATCTTGCATCTTCAAATCTAAATAGAAGAGGCAAAGTCCTCCCCTCCCAATCCATTTTGGAAGTGATGCTCTTATCATCCCTCCTGGTCCACTGCCTCTCCATGAACTTTACAAAATGCACATCTCCAGTCTGCAAATCTTAGAGGAAAAGGTTCACCCTACTCCCTCACCAATATGGAGACCATGGAGATCTGCCTGCCCATCACTGCCCCTCTGCCTCCACCTCCCCAAGGTTAATGGCTCCATGGTGATGCACAGCCCGGACGTGGTCCAGTTCCCCGCACAGCAGTAACTGTCCTGTGAGGAAGGCAAGCCCCTGGCTTCATGTCCGGCTCCTCAGCCCTTTCATTCCTGCAGAGAACTGTTCTTTCCACAGCTCCAGCCAGGAGAGCCCAGTCCAAAATGGGTCCAGGACTCATCACTTGCCCACCAGAGGCACCATTTATTTTATTGTTCCCCAAGTGTTCATAACCACACACCTGTAATGTGTCTCCCTCCTTAACACGAAAGTACCAGTTTTCACCTCCCGTTCTCCATCCCAAACACAACCAAAGAAGTAGTTCAATGTTTCTCACTAACATAGTAAAAAATAAAAATAAAAAAATAAAAAAGCTAGCTGAATTTTAAGTGGGTCATTCTGCTATACGACAAAAAAAAATTAATCATGAGTGGATAACTTCATTTATCTTTAAATGAGCAATTACTGATTATTTGCAGAGAAACAATCTGGTGCCATTTCTAGGGTTCGATTAAAAGAAACCCAAGTTGTTCTTCCCCTGCGACTAACCACCCATGTGCCTGCAAAGCATTTGAACTTCTGAAACTCAAGTTTTCTCTCTGCTTAAAATTCCACTTGCCAGTGGAAATTTAGTGCCCAAACTCCATTAGCCAAGAGTCCCTTCTTCCCTGAAGAGTGCTTAAGAATTCATGACCAGCCCTTCCCAGGGCAATAGAGTATTCTGTGCATTTTCATTTTATAATACCTGCAGAGGTGGGGGAGGGGCGGTGAAAGTAATCCATATACTATAATTTACTAATTATACAAATTTGAGCAAGCTGTCCAGGCTCTCTGAAATTCAGTTCCTTCAATCATAATAAAACAGACAGATTCTATAGTCCAAGGACTAGTCTAAATGTTTAAGTATATTAACTCATTTAGACCTCATATTAGATAGATTCTACTATTATTATCATCTTTGTAGGTGAGAAAACTAGGTAAGAAGAAGTTACATGATTTTCCCAAGGTCATAGCTAAGTAGCAGAACTGGGATTCAAACCCAGAGATTCTAGCCCCAGAGTTCACATTCTTAAATCTATGCCATACCACCTTTGGCTTTGAGAACATGGAGTAGGCTTAACTCATGGGATGGTTGAAAGGGTTAAATATATCCAAAGCACTGTATCTAATACCACTAAGTCCTCAGTTTAGGGAAGTCAACATTACTATACCATTATTTTCCAAATGAATTTTTTAAATTATCAAATTGCAGGTTGAAAATAATAAAAATGTGTGACAACAGAAAAACTCTACTGTTATGCAATGCATAGTGAACTAAAATATAAAATAGCATTTAGTTTTCATTATGCCTATGAGCAAATTATGTTCACCCTTTGGCAAATGTATCAGTCAATTATGGCTGCATAACGAACAATAAGCACTTATTTCTCATATGCCTTCTACTTAGTCCTAGATCCACATTACACTGGGTTTAGCTGGACAACTTTGTTTCAAGTTGCTGGTCTTGCTTGATGCAGGTTGTGGCTTATAAGCTCATGGCCCGCAAAAGACAGAGGCAGGAGATGAGAAGCAAACCTCAGATTAGCAAGCTTTCCTTTGTTCTGCAGTGAGTCCCATCGATCAGGCATGAGAGGGTCCATTTTCTGGGTTTGGAGTTGGCCCCCAGGTTACAAAAGGGTTTTTTATAGTTTCAGTGGAGACTGCGGACGTGCAGTTTGGACAGTCAGAGGTTAGTTGTACAGGTTAAAAATTTAACTCAGGAAGGTAGTTATAAAAAGTCCAAACAAAACTCATGGTCATGGGGAAAAGCTCATAGTTTGGTGTTCACTGCTTATCTTCCTTCCTCTGGGACCCAATGTTTCCTAGAGCTTCACTATTTGCTTTTCTCCTTCCAGAGCTCATCTGCAATAGGGAAGGGTAAAAGTCCAGGGCCCAGCATTTCAGTATTTGTTTCCTTCCTTCAAGATGCACTGGGGGTGGGAAGGGGTAGATGTTCGCTTTTGGTGGAGATGCCGGGGATGAACCTGGGAAGGGATGAAAGTTTGCTTTTTCCCCTCAGGGCCCATGGTTACTGGGAAAGGTTGTACTGGGAGAGGTTTAATGTTTGGCTAATTTCCCTCCCTCCTCCCAAGCCACACGGTCCCTCCATGTTTCTTGGGGAGCTGCCTTGTAGGAATCTTATTTTCCATAACCCTTCGGGGCTCAGGTCTACTTTGTGTGAGTCCATTTAGGGATCAGGCTGAAGGAGCAGCCTGAAGGAAGCTCCTCTTGGAGCAGTGGCCGTGGAAGAAAGGGCAAGTTCAACTGCACACGTGCACTTCTGTCCCCAGTGTGCAACACGTTCACTTACACACCACTGGTCAAAGCAAATCCAATGACCGAGTTCCATGTCAGGGAATGAGAAAGCACATTCCACACCACCTCCCATGAGGCCAAAGAAAATCACACAGCCACAACCAACATAAAATGAGCAGGGAAGCATACTGTTCCCACGGATGTGGAGGAGAGGGACCAAACACTTTTGAACAATAATCTAGCTGAAGTGACCAAATAGAAACAGGGCAAACTGAGGAGGAAGATTTGCTTGGTGAGCTCGTGGGTATTTTTATCTTCCCTTCTTTCCAAAATTACACCTATTATTTTTTTATTGTCGTTAAGATGGAAGGAGGAAAACCAAGGGAAACATGGAGAATCAGTCCTAGAAGGAAAACTGAAGAGGAAACACTACACTCAGTAACATTTGCCCACTCATTCGACAGTGTGCTGAGCCCCTTGTCTGGTAAATCACAGCCACTGTCCTCAAGCAGTTCACAGTCTATTCAGTGCGTGATAATGACAATGACTGTAGAGGAGGAGGAAGAGGGCCAACATTTATCAACTGTGCAGTATCCTAGGGGCTGTGTGAAGCCACTTATATAATCTTCACAAAAACTCAATAAATAATTTCATCTTATAGAAAATAAACCAAGGCACACAGCGGTAAGTAATTTGTGCAAAGTAACACAGCTGGCACCTGGCAAAGCTGGAATTCCAGCCAGGCGAGCCATCTTCAGACCCTGCACTTTTCTTTTTTAATTTTTACAGAATGCAATTTTTAAAATTATTCATTTTTTTTATTTTTTTACAGACTACATTTTGATTCATGATACACAAATGAGCTACAACTTTTCATTTTTATAGTTGTTCACACTGTAGATTCACACCATTCATGTAATCATACACATACATAGGATAATGATATTTGTCTCATTCCACTATCTTTCCTTCCCCTGCCCACTCCCCTCCCCTCATTTCCCTCTATACACTCCAACACGCCTCCATTCTTCCCTGATCCCCCCATACCCCATTGTGTATCAGCATCCACTTATCAGAGAAAACATCCAGCCTTTGGTTTTTTGGGATTGGCTTATTTCACTTAGTATGATATTCTCCAACTCCATCTGTCTACCTGCAAATGCCATAATTTTTTTCTTCTTTATGGCTGAATAATAATCAATAAATGGGCTAAGGAACTGGGCAGACACTTCACAGAAGAAGATAAACAAGTGATCAACAAATACATGAAAAAGCATTCAACATCTCTAGTAATTAGAGAAATACAAATCAAAACCTAAAATGTCATCTCACTCCAGTTAGAGTGGCTATTATCAAGAATACGAGCAATAAAAGGTGTTGGTGTGGATATGGGGAAAAGGAACACTCATACATTGCTGGTGGAGTTGCAAATTGGTGCAGACATTCTGGAAAGCAGTATGGAGATTCCTCAGAAAACTTGGAGGACCCACCATTTGACCCAGCTATTCCACTCCTCAGTTTAAAACCAAAGGACTTAAAATCAGCATTCTACAGTGATGCAGCCACAGCAATGTTCATAGCAGCTCAGTTCACAATAGCTAGATTGTGGAACCAACCTAGATGCCTTTCAATAGATGAATGGATAAAGACTCTGCACTCTTAAGCATCCACACCCCTCCAACCCCTGTGCACACTCCTGCCTACGACCCCCACCTCTCCACTCCAGAAGTAAAGGACACAGAGCAGGCCTCCTCCACAAGAGTTTACAAACAAAGACCTGCCCGCTTGAAGGCACACTTAACAAATCAGATCTCAGGGGCAGGTGTGGGCAAAGAGCACCAGCCTCCAGTGACGACTCTGGTGAGCCTGAGACTGAGAGGCGACAACAGAGTTCACTTTCTACCTTGATGGACACTGAGTGAACCCACCAGGAGGGCATGACTGCCAGTCTTCCCCTCAGAAGGAAACAGTGGAAATAAGGGGCTTGCTCAGCACATAAGGAAACTATGTGATGCAAAAGTGAACATTCCAGAGAAGTTAGCAAGGGCTTCCTGGCAGGAAAAGAGAATGCAGGGAGGAGTCCAGCTGACCCCTCCCATAGAGACAGGGTGCAAAAGCTGCCAGCCAGGCAGGGTGAGGTGCCGACAGACAGACAGACAATCTCTCTATAGGTCCGACACTGGGTAATTATTCCACTCAGGTTATTTCACTCTCTCTTTTCTTAAAACAGCTTCCAGAATGTTCTAAGCAGCATAGATTGAGTAAAACAGCAAAACCATTTAGACCACCAAATTGCTTCCTTCTTGACTTCCTAATCCTTCCCAGAACACCCTGAGGCCTGTTCATTTACAGCCTCAATCATTGATGGCAGTTAAGAAAATACTAATTTCTCACCCAACAAAAACCAAGACAGAACACCAAAACATGGGAGCCATTATAAATACAGGCATCCAACTCAGCTGTTTCAAAAACAATTATAATATTCATTACTCAGTAGCTAAGATTGAAAATGCAAATAAAAACCAACACCCCGCAAAGAGACTGTTTGGATGAATCAAACAGGAAAGACGTTATTTGTTTGTAAGTGTCCAATTCAGCCCATCACAAATGACCTGACAAGTGACTGGTGAAAAGAATGACTAAATTTAAGCTGCTGACAGCCCTTCCAGGGAAATCCCACAAAGATGCTGCCAACAATTCCCTTTTCTTAGAAATAATAGGCAATCATATTAAGTACAATAATAGAAAAATCAGAGTCTGAACTCTCCCATTAAAACTGGGTCACTCTTCACCTGCGAAGGTTTTGTGTAGTATCCCCGTCTCCCAGCAGACACTGCTGTCCGCCTGGTGATTGGCACATACCTGATTAACAACCTGCAGGGGCTGCAAAAAATTCGTTCAGCTTCCACCAGTGGGCTTCCAGATACATCAGCTTCATATCACCAACAGGAAGAAAATTAGGAGATTAAGGAGGTAATTTTTTTTAAATAGAGTTTTGAACCTCTGTGCCTGCAAACAGACTCAGTCTTGGTTCGCAGCTGGCTGTTGCCACTCCCCAGTCCTTTATGTGTGGTCCTCACATAAAGACCTCAGAAAAGCCTGGGATGTCTGTGGAGCCCCTGCACCCCGCTGTTCTGGTTCTGTTGTCTCACATACGGGAAACCAGGGAGAATTCCACAAAACTGGAAAGGAACTCTCTGGAGACCTGAAGTGCAACACCCTGCAACACCCAGGAGGTGGGAAAACGAAGAGCAGGTCCCCCAAAAGACTGCAAGGATCTGGTGAACAGGGGTATCAGTTATCAGTTGTCAGGAGAAAGTCTTTTCAACTGTTTTAGTCAGCTTTTTCACTACTGTGACTAAAAGATCTGACCAGAAAAATTGTAGGGAAGGAAAAGTTTATTGGGGACTTCACAGTTTCAGAGGTCTCCGTTCACAGACAGCTAACTCCATTCCTCAGGGCCCAAGGTGAGGCAGACATCATGGTAGAAGAGTATGGCAGAGGGAAGCCGCTCACATGATGATCAGAAAGCAGAGAGAGAGAGAGAGATTCCATTCGCCAGATACAAAATATAGACCCCAAAGCCATGCCTCCAATACCCACACCCTCCAGCCACACCCTACCCACCTTCAGTAACTGCTCAGTTAATCTCATCAGGGGCTTAATTCACTGATTAGGTTAAGGCTTTCATAACCCAATCGTTTTTCCTTTAATCCTTCTCGCACCGTCTCACACATGATCTTTTGCAGGACACCACAAAACGTTAACCTTTTCTCTGATCTTCTGGTCTCTTTCTTTTGCTGCTTATTCCCCTTTCTTGATCATCTTACCATCATTGCTGTCAAGTAGTGAATTTAAAATCAATTCCTGAGAAAGCACCACCTTTGAAAAAAAGAACGTGATCAGTTGAGGAGCTCAGCCTAGATGATTCCACCATGGAAGGTGGAAGCCATTTCTATGACACTTTTAAGGATTCTGTGTACCACAGAACAAGGGTCATAAAGAGTACACAGAAAAAAAGGGGAGGGGAGATGGGTGAGGAGGAGAGGAGGAGAAAACAGAATCCCTGAAGATAAGGCTCGGGGGACAGAAGGAAACCCATGGAGGGACACAGAGATGAACCTTAACATCATGCCAAGGAAAGTGAGCCAGTCAAAAGCCCGCTGCGGTATGAGTGCACTCATATGAGGCAGTGAGAGCAGGTGCTTCCTAGAGACAGAAAGTGGAATGGTAGCTGTCAGGGGCCAGGGGAGGGAGGAATGAGGAGTTAGTGTTTGTGGGCAGAGTTCCAGTTTGGGAAGATGAAACAATTCTTGAGATGGATGGTGATCATGGTTGCACAACAATGTGAATATTCTAAGTCATCAGACAACACACTTAAAAATCATTAAAATGGTAAATTCCGTGTTATGTACATCTTATCACAATATGTTTTTTAATTGGATTTTTATAATAACTTTATTTTATTTAGTTTTGTATGTGGTGCTGAGTATGGAACCCAGTGCCTTATCGTACTAGGCTAGCACTCCACCAGTGAGCCACAATCTCAGCCCACAATAAATGCTTTTTAAAGGTGGTATATGTGGTGTGCTATGGTTTTGGTGTGTGACAAGAAGCAGATTCCCTGTCACTCTGAACAGTACAGGGGCAGGAAGGTGAACCTGCAGGGTGGGAGGTACAGCCAGGCCACCAGGCCTTCAGGAAGTGACTTCCCATGGTATCTGACCTTGGGGACCTGAAATCTTTCTATCTGTCTGAAAGGAGGAGGAGTCCTTTGTTGGGACTCCAGGCCTCTCTTAGAAGGTGAGGGGAGAATGGAAAAAAGTTCCTGGAAAATTGTGCAACCACAGCCTTTCAGACTGAGAAATAAAACACCTAGAAAGTCTGACTTCATGGAAGTCACTGAAACCCTGTGCAGGAAACCAGAGTTGACTGGAACTCCAGCTGCAGTGAGCTCTGTGGACTAGTCTAGGTAGTGTGTGCTCAGTGGGTGGACAGGGCCTGCTCTGGTTATGGCATTGTTCAAGAGGGCAACCTTCCCAGACAGTCTGGTGACTGAGGGAGACCCAGTTCAAAATGGAGTGTGGGCTGGCAGCTCACTGCAGCAAAAAGTCACAGGATGCATCTTTCCCATCAGTTATTCCTGTCGCTGGCCTTGGCTTGTTTTCCTAGCTCCCCTACTTGGCTTGTAATGCTTCTTCCCTGCTTTATTAAAAACTGAGATAAGTCACCTAATAAATCTTTTAACACTCTTTTTTCCTTCAAACCTCTTCAACTACTTCCAGTGTAACAAAGTTCATCCTTCCCACGATAGGAATTTAACAAAATAGCTGGTGTGTTCCTAGAAATGTATAGATCAAGACACCAAAGGGAAAACCATTAATTATTCAGAAACCTCCCACTCCTGGTACTAAATTTATACTTGCTTCGATTAGATTTAAGGAGAGAATCAGAGTGACACCTGAGTAGCTAGTGTGCTTCAACTGCAGACCCACCACTTTGGTGTGATAAGGATACCTTAACTATTACTGGGAGTGTTCCTAGCATTCAGATCCTAAAGCTTTCCACCCCTAGAACACACACACACACACACACACACACACACACACACACACACACACACACACACACTCCCAAATCTCCTTTATATTTTGATACGTGGGATTGAACCTGGGTGCTTAACCACTGAGTCACATTCCCAGCACTTTTTATACTTTATTTAGAGACAGAGTCTCCCTAAGTTGCTTTGGGCCTTGCTAAGTTGATGAAACTGGCTTCAAACTCTCAATTCTCCTGCCTCAGCATGTGCTACTGTACTCAGCTCTCCTTTCATTTTTCACAATTGTCAAATCACAGAATTTTGAAGTTTGAAAGAATCTGACGCACCCTCTCATGTAACCCATTATTTTAATAGACACACAGGATTCTGAGGATTAAAGCACATACAGTCTGAATTCAACTCTCTCCATTAGATGTATGACAATTCACACATAGGTTTACTTGTCACCCCAATAGTAGTTTATACCCACTTGCATTAGCACTTTGCTCATTTAATATTAACTATTTCTTTATAAAAAGATTATATTTAAATGGTTTTATTTTTTTCACTTTTTTAGAAACCAGAACATTTACGGGGTGGCCAACTGGAAACTCTAAGGTGAACTGGAAGCTGCAACAATGCCCTCTTGGGTTTAAGACCCTATGTACATGTATGATTACACGAATGGTATGAATCTACATCATGCACAACCATAGAAAACGAAAAGTTGTACCCCATTTGTGTACTGTGAATCAAAATGCAGTCTTTAAAAAACAATTTTTTTTTAATTTAACAAAAGAGTTGTTCCTTCCTGGAATGGGTAACCTGAATCTGCACTACACAATTTTTAGGATTTTTAGGTGCCTCCTTCAACCAGTCCTGGTGGCTTTTTGTCTTTGAGCCTTGGCACTCCAGTTACACATTCTCTTGTGCTTGTCAGGGAAGCCACATCAGCCACAGGTCGACTTCTGAAGGCGATAGGTCTTAGAGCCACAGAGGCGGCACAACCTGCACGTCTTATTACACACTTCAATGCCTTTCCCTTTGACATCTCGCTTCTGCCTCTGAGACCAAAGAGGTAAACTCTGAATCACTTTGAAAGGGTAGGATGTTCACATAATGGGTCATACAAAGGTAAAATCAGTGTGTAATACCTATGCTATGGTCATCTTGTCTCCCATCTCCAGAGACAACCAATGTTAGCAATAATTTAAGAATCCTTTCTGAGACGTTCTATGTACATACACATAAATGTAGTCTTTTCTTCTTTTTTATGCATATGCTTTTACTCTGGTCTGACCCTGCACTTTAACATATGTCAAAGACCTTTCTATAAGGTTTCATTCTGTTAGTTATGTTATTCCATGGTATGGATTTTTCATAAATTAGGGACATTTTGGTTACTTAACAATATTTTATTGTAAACGATTCTGCAGTGAATAATCTGTGCTTATGATATTTTACACCATTCTTTCCTTAGGATATATTCCTCAAAGTGGAACTGCTGGGTCAAAGGATAGAGGTCTCTCCAATTTTGATTAGTATTGCCAAATTTCCTGCACTAATTTCTGAAATCGTCAATGATATATGACAGAGATAGTTTCCCTACAGCTTTACCAACAGTATATTTCATTTTTTTTTTAATTTTTGCTGTAATTATTTACTTGTTTCTCTTCCTGGTCCCACCTCCTCATTAAAATATGAGCTCTTCAGTGTTCCCCAGAATCTAGTATGATATCAGGTACATAATAAAGTCTCAATAAATATGTAATAAATACAAGAATGAGTTGACTAGTAAGTATACAAATGAATAAATGAATTATGGGGCTATTTAAATCAGAATTAGAAACCACAACCCTCATTTTTCCATTTCTTGAGTTTGGGTATGCTGCATTTCATTTTTTTTTTTTTTTTTTTTTTTTAGGTGTGGCCTACTTCTACCACACTCTGAAAGTTTTACAAATTCTTGGAGACAGAAATTTCATTCTGCGCCTCTTATTATACTGCCCGTTGGTATTGTAGACTCAAAACATCAAAATGCTGTCTTTCATAAGTGTCTGGTTTCAAACATCTGGTGTGACTATCTGCCATAGCAGAAAGTAGAATCAAATACATGCTTCCAGAAAACCCCAATTTCTATTTCTATCTCTCCCTCTCCTTTTCATTTTTCTTCTCCTCTTTCCTCCTCCAGGTCCTCTTCCTCCGAAGGCCCTCTGACCCCATTCTCCCAGACACGGAAACTAGCTCCCTGTGCCAACATGCCCCATGGCTTGCAGGCTGAGTGCCTGTTGCCAGCGGCAGCAGGGCCATGGTAGGTACCACCCAGGTGCTCCTTGCTGGGCATGTTCAGCTGGCTTTTTGACAGGTTAGTTTCTCTAGGAAGCAGGCTCTGGAGACATGGAGATGAACCTACAGGGCATTCACCAAGTGTATGCTTCAGATCACACTGTGGGGGGGAGAGAAGGAACAGGAGTGGGCAGAGGGAGAGGCGGCACTGCAGTGTGGTCTCCTGGGTGCACTTCGCTGGAGAGTTCTGGATCTGAGATGGCCCTTCAGAGATGTCCCAAGAAGAAGCCCAGCTTTTAGACTCCCACGTGATCCATCATCAGACATATGCTGCCTCTGGAAAGAGGGAATGCCCTTGGGCAAGGTGGCTCTCTTCAGAGGAGGCAATTCTGAAGACAGATGATAGCTGGAGGTCCTCTGCCAACAGCCCTTCCAGCAGATGGGGAAATAAACCTGAAGGGGGACCCTGGTCATTTGATGGGTTTTCCCTTAAATGAAAGGCAGGTTTCCTCCCCAGGACCTGCCAGATGCTGCCCCTCACCTTTCCTCCTGGTGGTCTGTTAATGACAGATCATTTACCTTGTTAACCCTAGAGTGTTTAGGGTGGCCACCATCCTCTAACATCCTCCAGGTAACAGGCAGAGCATGCCCTGTGGCAGGTGCCCAGCTGCCCAGCAAAGACACTAATCCTAAAGTAGGGAATAAGCTGTAGGGAACCAGGTCTGGGCACCAAGCCCCAGTCTGTGGCTTCCACATTAGGGAGGTACCATACCAAAGCAAAAACAAGCATATGGCCTCGTGCATTCTATGGCCTTGTCACAGGCTTCTGGAGGAGTGGGAGAAAACGTCCCACTGTCCTCTGAGAGTTGACCTTTCCCAAAACAAAATTTCCCATAGATGCAGGCTGTCAGCCCTCAATTCTGAGCCAGATGTGATGCCTGAGCATAAAGGGATGCTCCTAGGATGGAAAAAGCACAGGCAGGGGAGAGCCAGAGACAGCACACCTGGATGTGAAAGCAGTGGATCTGGTGACAAGGTGGCTTTTAAAATATTTTTCTTTTTACTCATTTCTCTATTGTAAAAAGTACCCTGATTGCTCAAAGACAGAAGAAACAAGAGATTTTTGAAAATCTGGAACCCTAGGTTAGGAGTTTATGATGATTTGGGGTTTCGCTGCTTCCAGGGTAGAGGAACACAGGCAGGTGCCTCTGTCACCTCTCTTGGTGGCTTTTGTGCTCCACACCACACACCAGGAAGTTTTCTGCTCTGACTGTGTTGTAACCAGGCTGTGATACAGTCTTAAAATCTAGATAAACTGTGCTTAAACCCATGCACAGCTGGAGGAAGGCCTCCTTCGGGCTTCTTGGCAGAGGGTTTAGAGCTCAGTCATCTCTTTCTTCCTCTATCAATGGACTATCTCACAGTTCTTGACCACAATGACCCAAACTTAAAGCTCTACCTCTCCTTAAATATCCATCAATTAAAATTCTCATGCAAGGCATTGTGGCTGCCTATAGACATGACTAAAGATCTGGGAGGAAGATGAAGGAAGAAATTACACTATAGGAAACCAGTTTGACTCGAACCTTGCATTCATTTCCTAGGGCTGCCATAACGAAGTACCACAGGCTAGGTGGTTTAAATAACAGCACTGATTTTCTCCAGTCCCAGAGGATGGAACTCCCAGATGAAAGTGTGGCAGAGATAGGTTTTTTTTTTGAGGCCTCTCTTTTTGACTTATAGATGTCTGTCTTCTCTCTGTGTCTTCACATCATCTTCCCCTTGTCTATTCTAACTTTCTTCTTCTCCTGAGCACACTAGCATATTGGTTGAGGGTCAGAATGAACCCACTCTCATGATCTCATTTAATTATCTCTTTAAAGGTCCAATCTTCAAATATAGTCACATATTTTGAGATACCAGGAGTGAGAACTTCAATATAGGATTTGGGGAAGGACAGTTCAGCCCATAAAGAACCCTAATCCTATCATTCATACTTGGTCATCCAGTTTCTCCACCACCAGCAGGTGACTGCCTCACCCACACACTTCTCCTGCCTAGTCATATTCCTCTCCAGTCCAGGGACAGCAAACATTGTCTGTGAAGGGCCAAACAGTAATTATGGAAGCTCTGTAGGACATCGGCTTTCCAATCCAACTCATCTACTCAATTCTGCCATTGCAGCATAAAAGAAGTTATAGATAACTATGTAAATGGGCAGGTGCAGCTGTTTTCCAATGAAACTTTATTTATGGACACTATGATTTGAATTTTGCACAATTTTCACAAGTCACAAAATATTATTACCACTTAGATTTTTTTTCAACCATTTGAAACCATTCTTGGCTTGTGGGACCCATAAAAATAGGCTGTGGGTGGAGATGTTTAGCCAGTGGGTTACAGCTGGTGGCACCTGCTCTACTCTCTTCTCTCTCCCCTCACTTTCCTTTCACACCCTTCCTACTCCCAAACTCTCAGGACTTACCCTGTTCCTCACCAGGCTTACCAAGGCAATTTCCAACTCAAAATCAGTTTTCTTCTTACTAGGAATTCTGATGCCAGCAGTTAAGTAATCAATCATTTAGGTCTAATACCCCATCTTGATTTTGAAACATCTTTTTTTCACAGTTGTAGAACAAATAAGCCTATGACTCACTAATAACTCATTTCATGTGCTTCTGGAGAGTTCTTTCTCAAATGTTTTCTGAAGGCCAAGCACTATGCTAAGTAGCTCTGTAGAATCACTAAATTCACATGGGAACTCCATCAGTTATTATTATTATCTCTATTTTACAGACAATAAAATTTGAGCTCAATGAAGTTGAGAAAATACCTCAAGGTCATGCTGGTAGTAAGTGATGGAGGCAAACTTGAAACTAGGAATATCTGTTCCCAAATCTAGGCTCTTAACCAATAATACTACACAGTTTCCAAAAGTTTATTTCCCCACTGAAGACTATACATCATGATGTTGGGGTATCAGAGCAGTAAGAATCCTGTGGCAAAGACAACAAATGGGCCATACCAACATCTACTCCCCATTTTACTGTTAGAACCCCAATACTGCAAGCTACATTTATCAACCTCTTTTGAGCAAAGAGATGTAAGCCAGTCACTGGAGGGTGTTTTCAGAGAAGCCCTTTAAAGGGAATGATAGAGTTAGTGACATTCTTCCAGACTTAGATATAGACATGATGTCTGGTGTCTTAGCAACTATCTTGAACTCTTATGAAATAAGGATTGCACCATAAAAATGAATACAGTAGACTTTCAGGTGCCTGAGTCTCTGAGCAGAGAGCTGCCACACCAGCCCTTCACTTTTGACTTCAGAACTGCTCTCTAGGTAAGAAAGATAAAATTTATAACAACTGTTTAGAACACTACATTTCAAGTCTCTATTACTCATGGCCAAAAGCAATTCCCATCTGACATAGCCCTTTATAACACTCGTGCCCATACTACACTTAGAGGACTCATTCTAAGCATCTCTCTCCACTGGCCTTCTTGTTAAAGAGTCAGAGAGCCAGGCTAGCTGGCACTGTCCTGAGCCAATCCCCGATGCATACATGCTATGGACTCTTCATCCCTGTCTGACATCCTGGAACAACCAGGTCTGTGGCTCCTTGTTCCAGACCAGGATAGAGAGTTATTATTCTAAACTGCTTTTACTTACAGAACTTCTGACACCAAACTTTTGTTTGATTGTTTTGTATCTTACACCAACTGATTCTTCAACTCTTTAGACATCAACTAAACTGGGTTTCTTAAACTTCAACTCCTAACACTAACCACCTGGAGTTAGTGAAGACCCGCTCGGTCCTAAAAGTCTGCTCTACTTTAGACACCACTGAAAGTTCCAGGACCCTCTTGCTTCTGACCAACTGGCTTTAAGTTGGGGTCCCTATGTCCCCCTTCCTCAGATTCCATATTTGCTAGGGTATCGCACAGAACTCAGGATGTCATTTCACTTACTGTTTTTTTTGTTTTTTGTTTTTTAAGACTTACAACTTGGAAACAGGCAAATGGAAGTGATACATGCAGTAAGCTATGGGTGAAAGGGCATGGAGCCCCTGCCCCTTTTGATTCATCCACCTCCCAGAACCTCAATGTGTCTCTAATCTGAAAGCTCTCTTTTTATGATGGTTCCATCACATAGGCATAACTGATTAAATCACAGGTCACTGCTGATTAGTTCAGTCCCCAGCCCCTCTCTTACCCAGAGTTCAGGGGGTGGAGCTGAGAGTTTCAGTTCTTACATCACTTAGTTAGATTCTGAAGCCATCAAGGAGCCCAGCAAGAGAGACCTCATTAGAACAAGAGCTGCTCCTATCACCTAGGAAAATCCAAGAGATTTAGAAGCTATGTGTAGGAGCCATGGATAGAAACCCAGTAAATATTTATCATAATCACCCAAAAATCTACCTGGACACTGACTCCAGACTCTAGAATTACTCTGGCTTCTTGGCCTCTCTTGGCCTCCCCAAAGACTAAATCTGTGGTCACAAGAGCCCAATGCTGTCAGCATTTGTCATCATACATACAGTTCCTTACAGTTCACAAAACACATTCATAAATACTTCTTTCAATTTTAACAACTTAACTGAAGAACAAGGATAATTTTGGTTTGTATCCTCTTTTAGAGATCAGGAACCTGGAACTTAGGGAGGCTAAGTCATTTGTCCAAAGCAGAGTTCAAATGCACACTCTCATCCCTTTGACTCCAAGGTCCCTTCTTTCACTATGTCAAATGTTCCCCAGGGCTCAGTGCAGGCCACCTCTTTCATAAAAATCAAACTGGCCACCAACTACCTGTCTTTATCCAACAGCTGAATTAGTCATCATCCTCAGAAGGCTGCTCTACCCACCTAATCAAGCAAATGGCTATGCAGTGTTAAAAAAAAATCAGTTATATCAACACCATCTGTATCCACTGAACATTTACTCTCCAAGTAAATGTGCAGTGTTGACATGAACAACATGGAGTGACTCTGCAAACATCCAACAAATGAATCACTTGCATGAGAACAATGGCAGTTGTTTCACTGTGATGAGGGTGAGAAGCTAGGCCAGGAAGAGGCTGGCACACAAAGAGGAGAAGGTGTGAGGAGAGGTGGGCACCTCCCAATTAGTCAGGAGAGGCTTCTTAGAAAAGACAGGTATCAGATGCTGTTTAACTCAGATTGAACAAGTTCAGCAAGAAAAGCAGCAGTTCTTCAGCAGAAAGAGGGGAACAAAAATAGCTGGTGTCATACTTGCACTGACCTAGACCAAGTCCTTAAGTGTGGGAAACAGAAATTGACTCTGGCTGATATATGCACCAGGGAATATGTTGAAAGATACTGAGTGACCTTTGTAATTGTCAAGGATTCAGGAGGACCCACTCTGAAAACAGAAACAAAGAGATGGTAAGCAACAACTACTGAAAAACCCACTACATAGCCAGTCTAGCACAGTGTATCCATTTCTATAATAATGTTGTCTAACTAATGACCAGAGACATTGTGATATACAATGATAAATGTTTGTTGCTCAAGGTCCCTGGGGTCACTATGAGCCTGGCCAGTAGCTCTGTAATCTTGCTGGGCCACTCCTGAGGTGTCATGTTGGCTTTCCTAGAGGGGCCTCACTTGGAATAACCAGGATGTCTTAACTCTGCTCCAGGATTCTCATACCTCAACAGTCTAGACTATGGTCCTCATGGTGATGATAAAGGAATTGCAAGTTCCTCATGGTTTGTATCCCCTTTTAGAGATCAGGAACCTAGAGCTTAGGGAGTCTAAGTCATTTGTCCATAGCAGAGTTGGAATGCACACCCATCCCTTTGACTCCAAGGTAATGATAATAAATAAAGGAATTCTAATTCTACCCTTGGAAATGATAGCACCATCATTTCATTTCTATCACTTCTGCCTGTGCAGTTTCTCCATTGCTTCCTTGAAGCCCAACTTCAGATCCAGAGCTCCAGGCAAGTATATCAGAATAGCCAGATCATGTGGTTCATTCTTTTCGTCATAGGGCACTGAGAAAGCAAATATTTTTAACTTTTTTTCATGTTCTTAGTAGAAGATTGGTTCTGCCTCTCACCAAGACCCATGAGATAAAGGGAATACCCACAACAGAAAAGGAGTTCAGATGCTGAATAGCCAAAAACCTGACAATTGTTCTAAATCACCCACTGTCTATTATGATATATTGCAGAATGTCCCCAATTCTTCATTCCTCCTTGTGTCGTGCCCTTCGTCATATAGCTTTACTGCAACCGGCCTCACTCTTTGACACTGGTCTCAATCAATCTTGTGCTCATGTTGGCCAGTCGAATGTTAGTGAATACACCATAGGTAGAGTTTTACAATGACGTGTACTTCAGGGTTTGTTCTCTTACACCTCTGCACCACCATGAGATCATGCCTAGGCTAGCCTGAGAGAGTAGAGACAAGTGGAGCTCAGCAAGGTACCCCTGTTGTCTCGGTGTAGATCAGTCAACTGACAGACATGTGTACTAGCCTGCCCCAGATCAATGGAACCATCTAGCCAACCGCCAGACAGACTCAAACACATGAGAAATAAGCAATTATTGTTACATACTCTTGAAGTCTTACAGTTGTTTGTTATATACCATTATTGTGGCAATGGATACCTGATACAACCTGTCAGTAGTTTACATAGTAATAAATTCATTTCATTCTTGGCCTATAAGTTAGATATTAAAATCTTCATCAACACAGAGATTAGATAAACTACCTAAAGTCATGCTGGCTGGATTTCATACAACAGAAGCCATGCTTTAGATATTCTACCCTGGAATATGGTTAGAAAGAAGTTCATGACCCTAACTTGGGCCTCTGGAACAGAGAACTTTTTGCCTGGGCCAGCAGTGACCCTGAAGTTAGTCAGGAAAACTTGGATAATGACCCAGAAACTATTCTAAGACTAATCCCATTAGAGGGAACTCTGGGAATAATGCAAAGTCATTCCCTGTCTTTGAAAGTTCTTGAGATAAAGGAACTACCTACAAGGACCTAGAAATCCTTTCATTGTTTGTGGTTTCTCATTGTAACTGGCTTAGCTGCCATAGGATTTGGTCTATCCCCTGCTCTTAAAGGGCTAAGAGTGTTTAATGGATATAGAAAGCTTCATAGAACTTAAGCTAATATCATAGATGCCATGATGTAACAACAACTATCAGAATACCCAGCACATGGTAGGTGCTCCCTGAACATTGGACCCTTCCCTTGACCTTTCTTACCCAATATTTAAGGAATCACATCAGCAAGTCTTTTTATTATTTCTGCAAATCATAGCTCTTGGATCCTAAGAGATCCAGAGTTAAGTGTTGTTCAACATCTATTCTGTAAGCCTACTATATGTTAAATGTGAAGAATAAAGACACCTTGAGCTGAACATGAGAAAGTTAGAATCTAGTGAGAAATATTCTCAGAACCAGATATAATTACTAATTTCAGGTAACATCACCTAGTGCCAAGTGAGTTATCTTAAGTACCACATTTGGAGAAAAAACAATAAAAATGTCAAATTTATATTGTATTAACAGGTGATTTTTTTCATTTAATGTCTATTAAAAAAGACAATGATTGATTTTCAATTTTTTTACAAAGAAAAAGATACCATTTTAATTTTCTGCATTATTGAAATGTATTGTTAATTTTCTATTTTCAATACATAAAAGCTGAAATCTATATTAGCTTTGATACACACCTACATTTACCTAAGCACACAAAGCTATAAAAATACCATTTTATAGTTGAAAGGATAAACTTCACACTAAAATAAAAGCTGTTTATTCATTTATTTATATGCCGCTAAAAACATCACGAATTATTATTTTAGTGTTTTGATGATAAATAGCTTTAAAAGTAAAGGATCTTTTCCAAAAAACTTCTGTCTGCAATGCCACATTTTAAGGAAAATTTGGCAGAAAGTTCAAGGAAAACATAATAAGGCAAAATCTAGAGAAAGAGTTGCTATAATAACAAAGTTGAATTGCCAAGACCTTAACAAGATGGCCTACATGCACCCACCAGCATTTAATAATAAGAACCAGTTGTAAGATCCCTATCATCTCATTCCAGGGGTAATTCTAAAACCATCAAAATGGCATCCAACTTTATTCTTGCTTTCAAAGTCTCTTCTTTGAAGGAGCTCTGTCTATACAGGCACAACATCCCAACACAAACCCCACCCTAGGTGATCCAGGTGTGAGCATCCAAGGGAAGAATTCTGTGAATAGGGCCAGCTGCTTGCAGCAGGGCCCTGAGGGAATGAGAGGGAAAAGGTAAGTATGGATGAAGGAAAATACTAAGGAAAGATTGTGAGCACAGGGAAAACTGAGCAGGCAGGGCAGGCCGAAGCACATGTCCATCTGTCACTGGTAGTGTGCCCTCACTTAGCAGGAGGGTCCTAAATGTTCCTCTTCAGGAGTGGGGAGCAGGGACAAGAAGGAGACCATGCCTAGTCAATAAATGATTGTTCCAGTGACCCATTTTACTACAGTGGAGTAACAGCTTTGGCTGTAATTCAAGGTGAAAATCACAAAAGTCAAAATTACTCTTGAAAGTCCATCAAATCACCCATAAAATATAGGAATTTTCCACTCTTGAATCCTGATGGCTAGATTTGTTGCAACCATCTCACTTGCTACATATTGGAAGCCAACATGCTGGTACCCCACACCAAGTCCATCACAGTCAGATTTCCCTCCAGCAGTTGAACCCATGACTCTATCTTCAAATAAGTGCCAGATGGAGTAGCTGGCTTATGTTAGGGGCCATTTTGTAAGAAATAATCCATACACATAAACACTAAAAACATGCTCAATGTGTAAGCAGCGTATATTATTAGAGGCCTGGGAGGCCCAGGCCAAGTAGGAAAAAGCAGATTTACTTCTGTGACAGTATACCCAGTCCATGTTGAAACTTATGGAGCCAAAACTAGACAAAATAACCCACACTACTTACGTCACTTTTTTTCTTTTTTTGGAGGGAAGAGAGAAAATCACATATTGGATTTGAATTGAGTAAATTAATACATGGTGCAATTGAACTCTGTTTTTCAATATTGCCTAAACCTGCACTATCCAATACAATGACCACTCCAAAGTAGGATATACTATAACTACAAAATATGCACTGAACATTAAAGATTTCAAACACTAAACAATTTTATATATTAATGTCATTTTGAAATTGTAATATTTTAAATATATTGGTTTAAGTTAAACCTTATAAAATCAGTTTCACCTACTTCTTCTTACTTAGTTTTAACATGACTACCAGAAAATTGAAAATCAAATGTGGCTTCCTTCACATTTCTAACCAAATAGCACTGGCCTTGACATCAGACCTAGATTTAGTTTGGAATTATCCTACACTGAAATTTTGACTCACTAACACATTTAACTTGATAAAAGTACTTGAAAACTCTCCCCTTCCTTCAACAATCTTACCAAATTAAAGAAAGCATTCATTCAAACTATTTTTTTACTAGTTGGTAATACAGGATACCCCACCACCACCACCAATCTATTCTGTCTTACAAATGGCCTCAGAATCATCAAGTTGCAGAAGCCACTGGCAAGCCTGTAAGATTTATATATCCCATAATCTGCTATGAACCCTCAAATCTAGAATTTCCTGTGGTTCCATTGAACTGCATCCAATTTTGAAAGTTTTAATTTCTTTTTCTTTTAGATGTCACCTATTTTATTCTCCTGCGTAGGCATGACTTCTTTTCCAACATTTTCTTATGAAAAATTTGAAACACATAACTAGCAGGCACACACCCAGAGGATGAAAGACATAGACACAGGGCTGCCAGTCTGTACCACTTGAAGTGAAGGAAGTGGGATACAAACCAATGCTCAGCCCCTTGTTGCATTGTCCCACTGTTTACATGGGTACACAGAGCATAGCGTGTGGCTAGGAGAGGCTGGAAGACCGGCTGGGTAGAAGCCAGAGGCCGACTCCTCCACCCTGAAGAACGTGCCTTCCTTCTCTTTTATTCAAGTTCCCAACCAGCAAAGAAAAGGCTCCTGGCTGATAATGTGCACCAAATTTATCTCCCCAAAAAATAGTGAATTAAAAAAATATTAAATACATGAAGAAATAAGACAACTTTAACCATGTGTTACAGAACCACCTCTATAATCATTCTGCTCTTCACATTTTTCATTAAGATTTTTATAAGTGACATGATAATAGATTTTTTTTTTTTTTTTTTTTTTTTTTTTTTTGTCTGTCAACTCTCTATGGGAATTAAGATGGAGTCACAAAAAAAGTTTTTAACTTCTGAAAGTCAAATTAGAAGGCATTTTGAAAGGAAGGACACAACTTAAGGTCATGGTTAGGAAAAGCATAGGTTCTACTTCAAAATATGCACATAGGCAGTTGAGTCAGCTATACCAAAGGATGAAGGCATCCCCTTGTCCTCAATGTGGCCTTTCCAGAAAGATGCCCTGTCACTCCAGACTTTCTCATTATAGCAGATAACATCAGTGTCCCCCTTGGGTCCCTTCAGATCTGCTGCAGTTTTACACTCCTGACTTCAGTGCCTGGGAATTAATGTTCTCTCACCCTTGGCCTATAACCTATAACTCATGAGTCTGCATGCTTCAGCTAGGGACAGCCCTGGAGCAGAAGGTCCCCTCCAAGCCCCTGAATAGCCAGTCCCGCTGCTTCTCTAGTCTCTCACTTTTATCTGGAGTCCTTGCAATTGTGTCACACACACATGGCTGGTTCTGCTTCTGGAAAACCTAAACTAAAATACTCCTGAACCCAATCCTCTCGTCTCTCTCTTCACAGGCCCTGGAGTTCCAAAATTATGTCCCACGGATCCCTCTGTTCATCCTAAACTCCCACTCACTATACCCTGAAATACTGACCATCCCTCAAATCAGTCTGCACTCTCTCATCTCATCGTTTTGCATCTAGTGCACTGGCTATGTGGAATTCTCTGAGCTCCCCTTCCCGGGTGGACCTTCCTGGGCTCTCCCTGCCACTGTTCACTCCCCTGTTCTCTCACCGGGGATCACCTGGCTGCTAGGCAGAATGGCTTTGAGGCCACATAGCTTCTGCTATTTCCTACCAGATGATCTCAGACAAATCACTTTAACCTCCCTGCCCCTATTTCACATCTGTAAAATGTACATAAAAGTCTAACATAGTTTTACATGAAATGGAATAATCTATATGCAAAACACTTATAGGTGTCTGGTTCACAATAAGCGTGAGCTGGTGTTTTTATCTAATGATTATTTTTTTACGGGTCTGTTTTCCTCATTAGCTCCACAGGGGCAAAAGTCACATTATATTCATTTTGATAAATGTGTGTTATATAAATAAGTTCATTCCATTAAGCAACACTTCTCTTGGGAAGGGTAATACTTTCAATTGTTAGTTCTGAATCCCTTAGGATTCCATAATTTGCATATTACCTTCATGATTTCTTATCTGCTCATAGCCTGTACTATTATTTATTTACTATGTTCCTTCAAAATGACTTTATGGCAATTTTTACTTTTATTCATTTTTTTTTTTTTTTTTACTTTGTCATGCTGGGGATTAAACCAGGGTCTTAGTATGTGCTAGGCAAGTGCTCTACCATTAAGCTACATCCCTACCTTCTTGGATCACTTTTTAAAACCTGACTTTATGGAAAGAAATCAACTAAATTCCCTCACAGGTTTAACATGTTACTTCATTTTTCCAAATATTCATTAAAACAAATGCATAACCCCTAAAATAATATCATCTGTACATCTTCCCAAATGATCTCCTGCACCCCCATTGGAACCCACATCTCACTTTGGAAAACCACCTCAGGAAATCAGTAACTAGTCAACATATGTCTGAGAATGTGACTGGAGTTTAGATAAATAGCAGAGCAGAATTGTATCATCCACCAGGCCTTGGAGTAGAAAGAGCTCTGTTCTGAACTTACATGAACTCCTTTGCGATCTGCCTCACTCAGCTGCCATTAGCCAAGTTCTCAGGCACAGGAGACATGCCACAGCTCTACTTCAACCACCAAAGTGGAACTCTGCCCCCAAGAAAGCAGGACCAACACCATTAAAAGTAAATCAAAGCCCAGATGGATGGGCCTCAGGATGGGCAGCACATGTTTGTCTGAACATGTTTCCTCTGGAGGAGAGCTTGAAACTCAAGCAAAAAGGAATGTCACATATGGAGGAAGAACAGCAGCCATTTCAGTAGCATAGGGACAACACTAAGCAGAGAGGGGCTCAGGACCCACTTCACCCTTCCTTTCAGGAGCGTCCATCCCAAGCACACTTTTACTCTAGGGCGACCACACATCCTGCTTTACTATCTATTCCAAGCGATCAAGCTAGTGTCCCTGGGAAAATTCCAGGAAGGCTTCCTCTGGGGTTTTCTTACCATCGTTTCTCCACTATTTGAAGTGCTCAGTTTAATTACCACAGAGTAAGATGTGCTAAATCTTTACAAAAGAAATTTTAAAATCTCGATCATCGGTTGTGTTTGGAACTGGAGGTGAGTAAGAGTATGATAAACAAAAGAATATTAGCACTGGAAAAGATGCAATTACCCTATAGAAAAGCAGGAAGACTGAATGACTTGTGTCTTGAACACATGAAGCAGGAACCAGGTGCCCAGGAGTTGAGTAGGAAGAGAGGTGAGGGAGGGGGTTTACACACCTGCTTCTCACACTGCTGTCCTGGTACCATCAGAATTGCCATCACCTTAGAGTCTGGCAGAGCTCAGAGTCTCAGGCAAAGCCCCGGACCTACCTAATCAGAATTTCATTCTTATGCACATTAAAGCTTGATATGGTCTTGCTAGCTTCTCTGTCATTTTATGTGGTTACAAACACATGCTCAGTGAGCTTTTGACTTCCTCTTCTTGCAGGGAAGCCAACTGCCATCTCGAAAGGAATAATTTAGTTCCCTCTACACTGTCCTTCACTCTCATTGGCCTTTTCTCATTCCTGCTATTACCACCCCTCCCCACATTTTTCTTATTTCTTATGGTCTTTGCACATGCCGTGTGTTCTGCCTATACCACTCTTCAACTGGCCAGGACCAACCCTTCCATCAGTCTCAACTTAAACATCATTCTAATAGAGGTCCCCCATCCTTCCCTCTCATGGCCCACAGTTCTTTTCCTTCACAGCAGTCACTACAGTTTTTAATTACCAACTAGCTATATTCCCCATCAGATGTTCAAGGTGGAACAGTGTGCATTTCCCACTGCTATAACCAGCACATGCACAAAATCCAGATCAGAATAGGTGCTCAACAAATACTGTTTGAATGAATAAATAACTGAAACCAGAGTCTATACTGCAAGACTCTCAGATGCTAATGAGCATCTTCAATTTCCAAGGGAATAGTAAAGTATTCAGTATTTCTCAAACTGATTTGCAGAAAACCTACTGATGTTCTAGGGAACAAGGTTCTGCAGAGAGAAGTCTGGAAAATGCTAATGCAGGTAATGGTGAGTGAGGAGAGTATTCCTAGAAGTCAGCATGTCACCAAAATCAAAAGAAGATTAAAAATTATGAGTGCTTCTTGTTAAAGATCCATAGAAGAAATGTAACATGAAAGATCACACTGTGTCCCCCATCATAGATGTATAACTCTCCCAAAATTTGCTGTTAAGTGTCATCCATCAGTGACAACAACCAAAGGAACATATGTACCTCAGTGAATGAGGAAAAGAGGACCTGTATCCTCCACTGCCCCTACAGAATTGTGGTGTGTTTAGAAATCTAGCATCACAATTGTTATAAAATTAATTTGCTGAGCTGGCTTTCCTTGAGATCACTGTGTAGTATAAATATAATATAATTATCTATCCTATAAGTCACTAAAAAGGCAGAAATAAATCATCTTTGGGGAAACCACAAATGAAGGTATTCTGGCTATTGCTGGGGAACAAGCCATACTAAAACGTAGTGACTTAAAACAGCAACAATCACTTACTTGGTACACGAATCTGTAATTTGTGCAGGACTCTGAGGAAGGCTCATCCCTGCTTCATGTGTTTTCAGCCAGAGCAGTCTGACTATGACCCAGGGCATCCTTACAAAAGTGCCCACTGAGAGGATCCACAAGCTGGAGTTGTCTGTGAACTCTGGCAGGGCTGTGGGCTGGTGGCCTCAGTTCCTTTCCACATGAGCCTCTCCAAAGGGATGCTTGGCCACACAGCACAGTGGCTGGACTCCAAGTGAGTGTCCCAAGAGAACACAAAACTGCCTGACTTTAGCTAACCTAGCCTCAGAAATCACAAAGTGACGCTTTTGTTGTCACCTATTCATGAAAGGTACAAGCCCAGATTTAAAGAGAAAGGAATTAGAATTTACTTCTTGAAAGGAGAATGGCAAAATTCTGTAAGTGTAAAGAATGGTAGAGATTATTGGAGTCATCTCAGGGAAACACCAACTGTATTAAGATAATGTTAATAACTGTCAGGGTAAAGTAGGCAATTTATTCCCCAAAATGTAGAGATTTGACCCAGGAAAATACATGTAAGTCCACAGGGAACATTGAGACCAAACCTTGCCCAACAAGCTGTGGGCTCAATGAAGGTTAAATAGGAATTGTCAGGAAACACTGATTAAAGAGGTAGCAAGAACCCACCAAAACAAACACAGAACCAGTTCCTGCACCCACAGAAAATTCACAAGACTGGCCAGCACTGCCAATTTGAAGGCATAGGCTTTCAAATAAGTCGCTGATTTTCTGAGAGTCCCAATTTCAGATACTTTGTCACCATGACATCCTGAAGTGAGCCTTGAAAGGTAAGTAAGATTCAAATATTCTGCCAAGAAAGACAACCAAACAAGAGACAATGCAGAATGGAGAAAGAAGTAACAACAACAAAAAAAGCCATCTCTCTCTTTTCTTATGCTCAAAGTGTCAGAAGACACATACTTTGTGAACATAACCAGAATAAAGGAGGCCCTGAACAAACATTTATAAACATCAAAAAATACTCTCTCCTTCACCTACTACAGGCCTTAAAATTCCCAGCATTAGACACTTGTTCCTTTTTTCTACAACATGGAAAAAATTTACTCAGATCCCTGAGAAAGGACTCACTGCTAATGCAAGGAGAATGGATAGCTGACATCCTCCAGCTACTGATACCTTTAGTGTCTGCTTCAACTTTCAAACCAACAATATGCTCTTCTCCAAGTAACCCCCGAGCCAAGGACTGAGCAAGACAATTTTACAGGACCTAGCCATTTTTCCCAGCACAGGACTCTCATGATGGGCAGTCTTTGCTCAAGAGTTGCCCATGTGACTGGTTGAGCCTATCAGCTCTGCATCACGGTCTTATGGAGCTCACTGCACAATCCTGCTTCATTCTCTTTTGCTTTCATGGATATGAATCCCCTATAAATTCTTTGCACTCCTAACTTTATCTTATTATCTGCTTCCCTGAAAGCCCAACCTGCAATGGGAAGAATCCTCAAGGGTTCTCCAAAAAAAGGCCTATATCCCAGTATAGGAGCAAATATATGTCACTCCCAGCCTCAAGCACCTTAGGATAAGCACTATAGGGACAAGATCCCACATGGATTCATTTTAATGATTAGGTTCAGAAAGCTTGGAATATTTTCATGATGCAATGTTGTATTCGTGACCAGGAAAGGAGAGGATGACAAAGTTTTTTAAAATGCTGTCATGGTTGACCTTTAGGACAATCTATTTGGGGGAGGAGCTGTCCTGAACAACCTTATCCCTGTCAAACAAGTGTCACTTTAGAACAAGACCTTCTTTGGTTCCAACTGTCCCCTAAAAGTAGGTGAAATTTCTAGACCTTAACTATGAAGCTGAACAGTGCTTCTTGATTCTAATACAACTGTTCCTGTTTAGATAATAATTTTACATTTTAGTTTTTAATTACATAATTTAAGATGATCAGTGGATTATGTGGTCCTAGGTTAAGTCCTAAATGCTCAGTCATCCTTGACAAGAATGAGGACATTGACCTGGTCCCAAAGATAATAAGGACCTCACAGCAGCCTAGGCATATGGACACACACCTGCTGAGAAACATTGAGGAGAAGCTGCCTCCCCCTCCTTAGTAAGGTGGGGACCCAAGCTATAAGGGAACTCCTCCCTCTTAAACCTCAGTGCACCTCAGGACCCTCAGAGTTCACCCACAAGTGTGGTAGACCATCTGTAGATGACTGAGCTTCTCAGTTCAGGCACGTTTTGACTTAACCTTGGTTTCAATGGGAACTCACTCAGCTGTGGCAAAATTGTGGAGGATTTAGTACCCTAGATGTGGTAACCCTCAACTAATAGGGAACAGAATTTGATGAGTGAATTCTCTGGCTCCTATGTCCTCTGTAGGACAATTTTGACACAAGTCCTCCATAGTCTTTCAAAGGGTACTTGTTAGTATTGAACTTCAGCTGCTCACAGTGATAACCACTTGCTATTATTTTTTCAATTTTATTTTTTATTCTTTTTAGATATATATGTCAGTAGAGTGTATTTTGACATAGTATACATGAATGAAGTAAAACTTACTCTAATTAGGATCCCATTCTTGTGGTTGTACATGATGTGGAGTTTCTCTGGTGGTGTATTCACATATGAACATAGGAAAGTCATGTTCAATTCATTCTACTCTCTTTCCCATTCTCATCTTCCCTCCTTTCCCTTCATTTCCCTTTGTCTAATCCACTTCCATTCTTCAATCCCCTGCCCCATATTGTGTGTTAGTGTTCACCTATCGGAGAGAACATTCAGCCTTTGGTTTTGGGGGATTGGCTTATTTCACTTAGTATGCAAAAGTCATAAAGTCATTCTTTTATGGCTGAGTTATATTCCATTGTGTATACATATCACATTTTTTTTATCCATTAATCTGTTGAAGGGTACCTAGGTTACTTTCATAGCTTAGCTATTGTGAATTGAGTTGCTGTAAACATCGATGTGACTGCTTTACTGTAGTGTGCTAATTTTAAGTCCTTCATTTATATACTGAGGAGTGAGATCCACTCATTTATTTTTGGGTTTTGCTCCTCCATGTCACTCTTTCCCTATTTATAATTCCTGGAATCACCTCCTGAATAAACTACCTACAACCAAGTCCTTATCTCAGGGTCTGTTCCTGGGGGAAGGTAACCTAAGACAAGTCCCAGTTAAAATCCAAGAGAATTTGGCTTATTCCCCTGTAACCACCATTGTAGTTAGAGTTTTCTACATGACATCTCTGCATAGGGGCCCTTGAGTCTAGACCTCTCGGCCAAAATCTCCAGGCAGAGGTGGATTACGTGGTATAAAACATGGCTGCTAAGAGCTGTTTCTCTAGCAGGAGGCCATGAGTGGGGCCATCAGACTTTGAGAGGAACCAACTGATTAGTACAGAACCAGGATATCCATATCCAGACATATCCTAATAGTACATATTACATCCCCTCCCATGATGTTTGTTCCAGGCACCCAGATTATTGTACAAGTGGTTCAGACAACTCCAGAGATTCCTAAACCACTCAGCTTTGTTTCTTCTTCCTCATAAGTTTTGTTTTTTTCCCCCCACTGGAGTGTTCCTTGGTAGCCTCTGTTAAGAAAGGAGTGAACATACAAGGCTTTCATTAGGCAAGATGTCTATAAAATAAAATAGGGAAGGAGCCAGAGAAGACCCTGAGAGCCAGCAGACTGTGATGCAGGTGTGGCTCTGAGTGAAGGTGGATGGAAGCACCCTGGATCACTGTGCAGTCAGAGAAGTTTGAGGAAGCTTTGGAGAAGTCCTTGAACCAAAGTTAGGTAACAAAAGAGTTCTCTGGCTCCCAAGAATGGGTCTGTATTAGGATCGACACCACATACTGTCCTGGCAAGGAGCAACACATAAGAGGGATGGTCTTGGCACAAACAGGTTTCAGGACGAGCAACTGGGGTCAATCAATGATGCTCCCTCCAAAAGATTTCTGTGACATAATTTCTCATAGTTGTTCATGGACTATATAATTGTCCCTTTATTTGACATCATTACTGCTAAAGGACCGTGCATCTTATATCTTTGGCATAGCCAATGATCTACGTTAGCCAATAAAATGTGAGAAGAAGTTGAAGGTATCACTCCCAGACAAGCTTTAGAGCCAGCATGTGTTTGACATGCTCTCTTTATCCTCTTCCTCAGTAACCAGCAGTGTTCTAGACAGAAGCTATTTCATCAACCTGAGTCGAGAGGTGCAGATGATATGCCACAGTGTCATGTCGACCCAATATGGTTATATAGTACCCACAAGAAAGAAATCTGTCATTCTATGCCATTAAGATGTTGGGTCCTTGGTCATCCCAGTGTAACCCAGCCCATACTGACCAATATGCACCTCTGCCACCTCTCCTGATACTCTTCTCCATCCATTTTCAAAAAGCTAGATTATTGTCACATGGCATTGGAGAAAGAAATTGCTTTCTCCTCCCGCATTCTCTACATCCCTACTACTTCAAGAAGTAAGTTTGGGATTTTCTTTTATTGTTTGTTAGTTTTCTCATCAGCTAGCACTATTAAGAAAAGTGCTTGTGGTTTTATATCCCAAATAGAATATTTTTCAAAGGGGAAAAAAACCAGGCATCTTGATTTTACAGTCTAGAACTTCTGTGACAGAGTGTATACTTTACAGGCCTGCCATGATAGATTCTTCTTTGGAAATCTTTTCTTAAAATATATATCCTGCATGGCTCTATGTTTTCATCAATCATTCTCCATTATGTGCCATAATTCTTTTTTCTTTTTCCTCTTTTGTAAATCTTTTACTCTGGATTCAGGGGAATAAAACTGCATTTAAAAATTTAATGTTCCGGATGAATTTATACAACTTCTGATGAACAGGAAAATAATCCTGACAAGTGACAAAAAAATTCATAAATACAAATCTATTTTGGCATCTGTTTTCTCTATTACAAAATAAGAAGAAGAAAAAAAGGAAGCATCCAGCAGATGCTGGTTCAGAGCAGCTCAATTGGTCACCCACTGTCCTGTTGAACAATGCCAGCAGCCTGGTGCTAAGGGACTATCTTGAGTTGATATATGACCTTCTTTGCTTGCCAGAGATGCAATGAGTTTAGGAATGGTGTGGGGCATTCCTTTTGATTTAATCATAGATAAAAATGGACTTTGCGAACTTTGGACAAGAAAGAGCACAAAGAAACTTGTAGTAAAAATGTTTGTGAGGATACTGGTCATTAGGTAAAAATAGAAACAAGTCAGAATACTGATTAATTAACACACCTAATTATAGGATTTCTTAGAGACAAATGTTCACATCAGCCTTTCTCTCATTATAACGGTCATTGCTGGTTTCCAGTCTGAAAAGAAAATAAGAAAATTACATATGTAATGCCTTAGAATTACTGTCAAAAGAGAAAAGCCATGACTACATGGAGGATATCAGGGTAAAGTGCTATACAATTTCAGGCTGAAGTCCACCCACCCTATCCCCTGACTCTCCTCAAATTCAGAGACAGACTCCTTGGCCACTCTAGGTACCAAACACATTTTGGTTTCTAATAAAATCAGCAGAGTGAGTTCCATTTCAGGCTTCCAGCTGTAGCAAGATATTCCAACTGGTGGAAATCAATCCAATTGAAGTACCCTTGAGCACAAATCAAATGAGACTAGACTGCAATTGAGGAAAATTATAGTCATAACTTTGCTTTAGAAGCTAAGTCGGCTTCCTCTCTGCATGATCTCTGAAAATGGTATGGATGCTCTCGGCTATCAGCAATGATGCAGGTGCCAGAACACATTTTTGCTAAAGAGCGTTATTAAAATGTCTTTATCTATCTGGGGTGTGTCATTATTATTAAAAACAAAAGCAGAGGGAAAATAATAAAGTCAGATCATATTCAAGGGGTTCCAGGCCTGACATGCTAGCACTACTATTAATGCCAGCATTATGGTGGGTTCCTGAAGCATCCTGTCAATCAATACAGATATGCCACTGGTGCAGAATAGCTAAAAAGACTACTTTTCATAAGCAAAGAAGCTCTCCTACTACATTTCCACAGGCCATTTCTGCAGCTTACTGTCTTGTAATTGTGCATATCAAACAAGATTTCTGATACTTCCATACTCAAAGCATCATGGAATATAGTACAAAAGGGAACTTTGGGCACCACCTCCTAAACAGCTGTCTACTCACGGTCCTCAAGCCTTCCATCTGATAGGTGAGGAAAACCAAGTCCTACAAAGATCATATGAGTTGCAAAAGGTCACAGAGTGAGTTAGAAACAACCAGAATTAAAACCCAAGCCTAGAACTCTTTCCTCTCTAAAACACTGTCTCACTGTTCATCAGCAGCTTCAAGGTAGTTTTCCATCAGAAGTGAGTAGGGTATGAATTATAAATAAATCAACAATACTCCACACCAAATCCCCTAAAGGTAACTAAGTACAGGACGCCTCTGCTTTTAAGATGCAATTAAAATGCAGCACATTCCTGGAAACAGATGTTCCAGAGTCGATCATCCTAAGGCAGACCAAGCAGGCTCCACCCAAGCAGGGAGCACAGGCAGAAATCATCACACAATCTGAAGACTGGGGGGGGGGGGGGGGTTAGGACCAAAGAGGCAGAAGGTAAAGCCTATGGGTCTGTTAGGAAATACCAAACAAAGAGGAAAATGTAGCAGGTTGAGAGGTGGTTGCTGCCTCTGCATGAAAATGGAGCCCATTTATCTTTGTGATAGGGAGATCAGAAATCTTTGGTCATCCAAATTCTGTTTCCTTTTATTTGAATTCAGTTTTATGAACATTTACTGGAATATCTGCTATGTGCCAAGTATGAGGTTAGGCACATACACAGTGGAGGATCAAGCATCCAAGGCCATTGCCCTCAAGAAACTTATAGTCTTATGGGAAAGACAGACCAGAAGGGGCATATTCCAGTGATATTTTAGGGGATGTGCTAAAGGTCACAGGATGCTCTGGAAGTGCTGGGAAAGAGCACTTTTGAATAGCTCTTCTATTTTTGTTTCCTGCTGCCTACATGAACCAACAGCCCAGCAGTTTGGGTAGCACTGAGTTCATTCCCAGCTCCCAGGTGAGCCCTCCATTAGGGGTCCTAAGCCAATCAACATGCAACATTTCTTTGGCCATAATGATTGGTTCCAGTTGGGCAAGTGGTACAAGTTCATTCAATGAGAGTGAAGCCCACTTTTCTCCATTGGTTGGGGGAAAAGAAGTTCCCTATTCTGTTGAGTGTGAGGGTAGGAACTTCCACAGCCATTTTATGGCTGTAACTGGCTGCTGAGTGAAAAATCTGCTGTTGCCCCAGTTGATGCCAAAAGGAGTAGAAGTGAACCATGTGAGTCCTACCCAAATTAAAAGAACAACAACAAATGACTGTCATTGTTCTGAGCCTCTACATTTTGGGTTTTTTTTTTTTGTTTTTTTTTTTTGTTTTTTTTTACTTTGAGTTTGTTTATTGAGGATCATAGCAGTCCCTGGTGAGTAAGCCTCTACATTTTGAAACGATTTGTTCCACTCATCGTAACTGGAATAGTGAAGGAGGCAAGTAGGATTGAGTTGGATCATATAGAGCCTTATGAGTCATAGAAAGATGGTTGGATTTTATCCTGCATAGATTGAGAAGTCCTTGAAGCAACCTAATCCAGTTGAAGATGGCTCTTTCCACCATGAGAGCTGAAGTGGGAAAGCTGGTCAGGAAACTTCCAAGGTTGCCCAGATCAGATGTGATGGTGGCTTAGAAGTGGATGGTGGTAGTTAGGATGGCAAGAAGTTGACAGACTTCAAATAGTCTCCATTTGGAAGCCAGAATTAACATTACAAAATACGAGTATGATATTGCCATTGTTACAGTGGCTGTTATGAGCTCCACACAAAGCAAACTAATAAATGAAGATTCTAAGGTGGTTAGGGAGGAATGTACCAAATAGAAGGTGAATAATAGCTCAGAAGCCTGAGGTGCTGGAGAAACTAGGAATAAAGTGAGGGCAAGCCTCCCTGAAATCTACACCCATCGCTGTGAATGTTCAATAAATGCCCTTGACTGACTGGTTCCCATAATGGGCTTTGCTCCTAAAAGCCCTGATAATATAGCTGTGAGTGCCCTGGGGATTCTGGCAGGAAGGCGCTGTCTCGGCCTTCACTTTTATACAATGTGTATTTAACATCGTTCCTGTAGTGGACAGCAGCAGTGATTTTTGTATTTTGTTTTTTTGCTTTCCTGCGGCTGGGAAATTTCATTTGATTTTATCTTTGACTTCCATACATGAGAAAGAAGCAATGAGAATCTGCCAGAAAGACAAGACTGTGGTTAAGGCAAGAAGGACAATCAGTGCTCAGTCAAGGAAGAGAAAATCAATGGAAACCCAGGGAGGAAAGGGTTTGGGTCTTTTAGAGGGTTTTATATTTCATAAAAGTACAAGCAAGGCTGGAAGTCTACAACCATTTCAGAAAATATTAAATTAAATTTTATAGAGAGGTATGAAGGATCGTGACAAGTTCAGCCCTCGATATGGTAACACAACATAAATATTCAATAAATATTGGCTCCTTTGTGTTATTCCTGCTAAGTGTTATAGTTCTAAGTTAATCATTGGTTATTATTGTATGACAGGAGTCATTCCTGGAAGGCAAAGTTATTTGTGGTGACTAGCTAGAGTATAGGCAAGTAATTCAACAACGATGGCCCAATGTGCTTCATTGTAAGGAAGGAAGATGCTCTGGGAGCTGCAGGGGCAGAGAAGTGGCATCCAATCAGACTGCGAGTATCAGGAAATTTTCTCTATTAAGGGGGACTTGAATTGAATTTAAAGAACAAAGATTATCCAGCCAGGCTCCAAGAAGGCTGTACCTCCTTGTATTTACATTCTTCAGTAATCTCCTACATTGAGTTGACCTATGTAAAAAAGGGTACAAACCTTCTCTCTTGGTCTTTCTCTTGGCTTCTCTCTCTCATTCCCTAGGATGGCTTGCTCTGGAGAAGCCAGATACCAAGTCATTCAGCAGCTCTCTGGAAAGGTATGGGTGTAGTAAGGAACTCGGGACTCCAGACAACGACCAACAAGAGATTGAGCCCTTCTCACATCTATGTGCAAGAGTTTAGAAGCAATTCTCTAACCACAGTCAATCCTTGAGATGACTACAGATGCAGCTGACAACTTGGCTACAACCTGGGGAAAGAGCCTGAGCCAGAACTTATCAGCTAAACTATTTCCAGACTCCTGGTCATTAAAATTGTGAGATAACAAAGGTTTCTTATTTTAAACCACCAAGTTGTGGGGTGATTTGTTACACAGCAGTAGATAATCAATACAAGCGGGAATAAGCTGGATAAATAAATATTGGAGGGCATTCCAAGTATAAGGAATAGCATGTACAAAGGTAGCAAATTATGAAATAATTGACTTGGGTCATCATTGAAGTATTCTAGAGAGCCAATGGCCAGAGTTAGAGATCAAGGGTGAAGCAGTATCCAGGTCATAAAGGCCAGGCTGATACATATACCAGACCCTGAAGGCCAAGAAGAAGCTCCAATGGACTTTAAACCGCAAGGCACTATCAGCACATTTGTATTTCTCTCTAGGAACAAGGAACATTATGGCAGCATTTGGGAAGTCGAATCAAGCAGTGTCCTTTCTTTCTCCCTCTCTATCGAATCCAATAGCATTCAAACCTATTCTATAATCTCCTGTTTTGAAAAATTCTACCTTAACTCCAGATCTATGCCTAATTCAACATAGTAATCTATACATGTTACATAAATCTTATTCAATTGTCTCAATCCATTCATTCAACCATTTGGGCTTCTGCCAAAACTGTTCTTGCTAAGGCCATTAATGACTTTCATGCTTGTAACGCAATGCTCATTTTTCAGTCCTCATCTTCTAGAACTCTCAGTGGCATTCCACTTGATGATACCATTCCTTCCTCGAAGCACCTTCCTTCTCTTGGCTTTTGATACATAATACTCTTGGATTTTCCTCTATCTTCATAGGTGTTAATTCTCAAAGTCCTTTCCTGGCTCCTTCTAAAGTTGGAGGCATTCCCCAGGAATAGATCCTGGGCTCTCCTTTCCCTAAATGTCATCCTAGGTGACCTAGTCCACACCCACGGCTCTTATTACTACCCATATACTAGTGACTTTTCAGATTATATCATCACTCCAGACCTAGTATCTGTATGCCAAACCTGTATGCCACCTAACTACTAGAAACCTGCACTTGACTGTTTAAAATTATCTCAAGCTTACGTATGAGACACAAGTACATTCTCCTAGAATCTACCCCTTTAATTGGAAGACTTAGAAGCTTGATTCCAGGCAAGTATCAGCAAAGTTCTGCTCTCCTGCACATGCAGGTGCAGAGGCAGCTCAGGCCAGCTGGTACAGGTGGAATGGAAAGTCTAAAAATTCTTGTGATGCAGTCTCATGTTATATATATCCTGACGATTTCTCTTTTTTGGACTTAAATTATTTAGTAAAAATCTATTCAAAGTTTATGACATCTCTAGGAAAATCTAGAGGATGGATCAGCAAGGTGCTTGGGTCAGAGTTGGAAAGATCAGTTTACTCCCCAAGTCATCATTGAGGTGTGACTTACACAGCAAAAAAGGTCCTCAGAGAGAAGTTAAACATCAGGGACACTGCTCCAGCCTCCTGCTCTCCAAAAAGTTCTTATTGTTGTTTTAAACCTTGTTAATTCTGAATTTAGATGTTCTAAAGGAGGCTACTTTATTCCTAACATGGTGTGTTATGCAAGAACACAAGTACACCTGCAAGTGAACTCTGGAAGCATGGCTTCTAAGAAGGATGTGGGGCCACCTGCTCAGGCAAAACCTGTGCAGCTCTCGGAAAGAACATGCGAAAACACTCGGCAAGGTTACACTGACTTTGAAATACTATGTTGGTTTTTAACTGAAGTGACTCCTAATTTGGAGTAGCAAGTCCAATAAAACACTGAATCCATCATGAGAATAATCAATACTTTTAAGCATAAAGAAGAAGAAAACAAAACACTAACCCAAAAAAAAAAAAAAAACATGAAGGAAAAGATCAATTGCTTGGTTTGCTTTCATGAACACTTTAAATCTTCTATACCTCAAAAAATTAAAATTCAAAGTGAAAAAAAAAAATGTCACCATGTCAGGTATCATGAGGCATAAGGCAGCATAGTCCCACAATTAGTTCCAGCTTTGGGACAGTGTTTTTGTTTTGTGCGTTGGATTGAGGATCAACCCCAGGGCCTGGGCATGTTGGGAAAGTGCCCAACCCACCAAGCTGCACCCCTCAGCCTAGTTCTGGTTTTGAAATCCCCCAGGCTGTGTTCCAGTCAGCCCACTCACTTGCAGGTGCAAGACCCTGGACACGTCAAGTCAACAACTGCCTGAGCCTCAATTTCTTATCTACAATATGGAGAATATAATACCCACTGCAAAGCCTTATGATGAGACAGGTTGTTCACTGCACAAGGGAGCATTGCTGAGGGAGCAAGTTGGAGTTAAAATCCAGCTCACTTTACTTCCTAAGCCATGGGCTCTAGAAACAGAAATACTGCTCTCCAGAGTATTTAGGAGTCACATGAACCAGTAGTGACCAGATGATAATTGCATACAAACATTAAAACTGCATAGCAACTATTATGCTTCATTATATTATAATTATATAATAAAATTATAAAAATAATATATGTAAAGCATTTAAATTCTGGCCCAGAACACTCTAAGAGTTTATTAAATAGGGCAATTACTACAAAGAATAAGAATGGCCTTCAGAACTATGAGTAATGATGTATATAGACAATTGAAAAGAAAGTAAAATTTCTAATAATCATGAGAAAAATACCCCATATTTTAAGTAAACCAAAGAAACTGAGTTAAAAACTAGAAAACATCTTCTTCTAAAAGTGGAAAAAATTTTCTAAAAAAGTCACAATGAAAGCAAAATCATGAAATAGACTAACTTCCCACAAGACAGATAGCAGGAATGAGTTGTGAGCCCCCTCTCTAAAGGGAATTGGATATGTCTGAAGAAGCTGGAAACTACCCATACCCTTCATGTCTTGGTACTTTCCCTTGGTCAAATATAAACAGAAGGGGGGAAAAAATATTGTCCTGTTGAGATTCGGTAAGAATTTATGTTTGAGCCAGGCACGGTGGCAGGCCCCTGAAATCCCAGTGGCTCAGAAAGCTGAGGCAGGAGGATCTTGAGTTCAAAGCCAACCTCGGCAAAGCAAGATACTAAGCAACTCAGTGAGACCCTGTCTCTAAATAAAATACAAAATAGGGCTGGGATGTGGCTCAGTAGTCAAATGCTCCTGAGTTCAATCCCTAGTATGCCCCCCCCCCAAAAAAAAAGAATTTATGTTTGAGAATACTCACTGACACATTATTTGTAATGATAAATTTTGAAAATAATCAGAATGTCCAAAAATGGGGGATTGATTGCTCCAAAATGACTGATAAATTGAATCAAAATAAGAGGGAAAAGGATGAGGAAGTATTTCTCTTCATCATTCCTTTGGTTCCCTTTAATTAGTGTGCTCCTCCACTTTGACCTTTGGGTGGATATTTTTCTTCTCCTTTTGGAAAGCAACCAATTGCTCGTTGATAGGTTATGGATGGGGTCTTCCGTCAAGCTCCCTAAAGATAGGACCCAAGACAGATATTGGTGGCCCATAGTTTACTCTGAGAGGGAGCTCCCAGGAGAAAGGGAATAGAGGAAGCAAGATGGTAGAAGGGAAGGAGCCAAGCAAGGCTGTGGTAATGGGGACCCTGCTTCAGCAGACCCCATGTGGAGCATAAAGTGCACCACAGAGGTGGTCCCCACTTGAGGCAAGGGCAGCTCCATAGCAGACATGATGAATGCAGGCTGGGATGCTCAAGTTACCACCTTCAAGCTGGGAGGGTTCCTATTCCACTGCCAGCAATTCTGCAGAAAGCAGCTAAGAGCGATCAACTCCCAACCATGACATCTGGCTGCTAACAGAGGTCTGCAGGGCTGTAGCCACATTCCTTACAAGTGGGGGCAAGTTGGGTATTCTGCTTCAGATTGCATGGTAATTATCAAATTACCTCAGTTAGCTGGGAACTCTGCCTGCAACATTCCTGTGTTGTCATGGAGTGGACAGGTAACTTGCTCTTTATACCATATCTCGTGAGGGAAAAAGAATTCTGGCAACTGGCTTCAATGAAATGCAAGTGTTTGGATGTTCTTCACAGCCTGGGAACTTGACAGTTTTAAAGATGCATTCTACATATGTTGCAAACCTTCCGCCATAGCAAATAAAAGGGCCTATTGAAAAGCAAGCAATTGAAAATGCAAGGGATGCCACTTTAAGATTCAGGAAGGTGACAGCTTTTAAACAAATTGGCCAGCTTGTAAAGACAAAAAAAAAAAGAAAGAAAGAAAGTAAAAAGCAAGACAATTTTCTTCATTCATCTCTCTCCAGGTGATGAGCAAAAAGGTGTTATCTACCCAGGAAGCCCAGAAACTACCAGGGAAGGCTGATAATGAAGAGGAGTCACACTGGTGCTCCAAGCTCCCTGCCCACTGCCTAAAGGCCCTGAGGAGAACTGAGGTTCCCTGGACTGCCACTAGCTTCACTAGGCAGGAGAGTGTTTGCCAGGGCCAAGGGACAGCTTGTTGGCAAGGCCAACCTCAGTGGCCCACCCCGCTAATTAGTATTAGCCAGTACTGTGTGCTCCAGCTCACAGTCATGTTCTCAGCAAGGATAATTTCCCTTCCCACACAATGAGGAGGAATAAACAATTGGGTTTTGCTCTGCCGTGTCGTGGTTTTTCCTAGCCAGCCCCCAAGCAAGTCACTGAAGTGTCCAGTTGTGCTCCTGTCTATGGGGTTTGAATAGTAATCCTTGATTCTTATGCTTAGAGAATTCCAGTGCACTAGTCATGCTCTCCTCACTCTCTCTCTCTATCTCTCTCTATCTCTCTCTCCTTCTTCTCTCTCTCTCTCCTCTCTCTCTCTCTCTCCCTCTCCTCACTCTCTCTCTCTCTCCTTCTCCTGCCCCCTCCACTTCCCTTCACTGACCCAAGTCAGGAATGCTGGGGCAGCAAGGTGCTTGATATACACCAGCAATCCTACCACTGTGTGATGAGCACCTGGTGTGCCCAGGCCCAAGAGTCAGACAGCTGAGGCACAGCCTCATGGCCTCACCCTCTAGTGAAGAGAAAGATACAAAAACAATCAGCACCCAGTTTGCATCTCAGGGGTGTTACAATTATACTTTATTTTTCTGTTGCTCAAGCTTATTCTATACTTTGCTTGGGGTTTGACCCCTCTGATTTCTTTGCAGTTGTGTTTCATTTCCAGGGAGTTAAAGATAGGGGGTCTTTGGTTACTATCTAATCATAGTGACTGGGCACAACATTCTTTGGCATTTTCAGTGTTTGATATAATATAACTCTGACATAGACTGGAAAATGGACTTGGGGTACAGAAAAAGACTGCAGGAAAGAAGATAGTGTCTGGGAAGTGATGATAAACCTGACTTGGTTGGGTAGTAGTGATGGAGGGAAGGAGGAAGGAAGTGAAGAGAGGGAAGAGGAGTTTGTGAAGCACAGGTTATGGGATCTGTGACTGATGAGATTCAGGGTAAGGGAAAGGGTGGCATTCAGGATGATGCCCAGATTTCAAACTTAAGTGACTATGTGGCTGCTGGTGTCCAGTGCTACCAGCAGCTATGTGTGGAATGGGGGTCTGGCCTGGACAAGTACAGAGTAGCAGGTGAGTGCCACTCTAACGACCATGACTTTGATCCAGTGGGGAGATGATTCATGCAACTACCCAACTGAGGTCAGGAAATCACAGATGTGGGCAAACACAGAATGCTAGTGATCATTCTTATCAGGTACATGGACAGGATCACCAGGGAGAACTTGGAGCTCCAAGCGAAAAGAGAGAAAAGGACAGAGGCCTGCATATCACTGCATGTAAGGGGCAGATAGAGAAGTGACACTGGTGAGGAGCTAAGAATAGGGAGAGCACAGAGTCACAGATGAATCAAAGGGTGCCAAGAAGGATGTTTTCCAGTAGGACTGACCCATAGCTATAGAGGGCCATGTGGAATGATTGAAGAGAAGCCTTTGGACCACACACACTGAACTCTCTGCGATGTGACAGTCACAGCTACCATCACACATTGTTAAAGACACCAGCAGCAATGTAGCTAATACATATTTTCTTTCATTGAATTTAAAATACCTTTGAAAAGTACTAATAAGCAGAAGTAAAAAGGAGAACAAATGGTTAGCTAGGATCAAAATGGAGTCCTCAGTCTCAAAACTATTTGTCCCATACACGGCAGTGATTTGTGCCTGTATCAATAATTCTTATACAATTCATAAGTTTCCCTCCACTTGTATTCCTCAAAGGGCAAGTGAATGCCCAGAACTGGCAAAGGAAACTTCCGTGGAAGAGTTATGTTAGTCAGCTTTCCAGGACTATAACAAGAAGCCTGAGATAATCACGGTCTGTAAGTGTGCGTGTGTGCATGTGTATGTGTGTGTGTGCATGTGTGTGTGTGTGTGTGTGTGTGTGTGTGTGTTGGCATTAACAACCTCTCTATAATCTCCAGGAAGCAGAACAATATCTGGTTCTTTCCTTACTGAGCCTCAGTAGAATCTCCTGCACATATTATGTTTATTTCAATATGTTGAATAAATGAACCCACTCTTAAAGAAAAAGAGTAAATGAATAAAAATTCCTAAAGTTGGAAACTTCCAGAGAGAAACTGGTAAAATATATCAGGTACTGGAAGGTGGATGGAGATGGGGAGCAAAGGTGATAAGTGAGCTGAGTTTATCATAGTTTTTCCCACAGCTAACCCTGTGATGCAGGCTTGGTTGTGCTGCTCATCAAACCCACTGTAACAACACCCACACACAAACTCAGGTTCTCCCAGAAGCAGATCTTGAGGTAAGTGTTAGGATGTAAGTCGTTTTGGGGAGACATGATCCCACAAAGCAAGGGAGAGGAAGTGAGGATAGAAAGCCAGTATAAGATGTTCTGTTGAATGTGTTGCCACTGTGGGTCACTGGGGCTCCATCCTGCTAGGAAGCCTCTGGGACACTGTGTGGAGTTTCCCTTCAAATGACTTAGTGTTTATCCAACAGTTCCTCCCCAGCTTTGGTTGAGGGTTGCTGCTCCATAAAGCATTTAGCCCCTGTTGTATAGCCAAGGATTGGTGCATGACTGCAGCCTAGGATAACTGCCAGCAACAAAACACAGGAAGTCACTGGAGTACACAGAGACTGTGTGCAAGGAAACATGAGTCGGGCCCTGACACACACACACACACACACACACACACACACACTCACACACAAATACATCATGAGAGGGAAGAACTGGTCTTTTATCAAGGTCCTGAACTGTACTTATTTACTAGACACCCAAATGATTCAAAAGAAGGAAATGGGCCTTTTATTTTAAGGGCAGTGATGATTCTGCAGAAGCAGATCAGTCTCAAAGTACATTTGGAGGTGAAATGGGAAATCCATAATCATCTTGACAGGATCATGGGTGGTCCAGGAACAGGTGAAACAGGAGAAGGAGCTGAGCAGAAACATAAGGAGAGGAGGGTAGAGCATTAATGGAGACAAGGGACCAAAAGAACTGGATCTGGTGTGAGCAAACAAACGCTCGCCTCCTTCTGCCCATGCTGGGCAGTGGTTCAATGGGGTGCCTGGAGCACAAGTGTGGATTAGAGGACTTTCCAAAAACCTTTCCAGAACAATCTAGAATGGCAACAGGCTCAAGACTGCCAGATAGAAGATGGCAGGGTCAAGGAGTATCTGACCCCGTTTGCTCTTATAAATTCCTCAAGACAACCAGAGGAGAGACAGAACACGACCCCACTATGGCAGGTGAGGGCACATCTATAAAGCCGAACCACAACAGATGAAGAAGAGCAGCCAAATGCAGAAAAAATTAAACAGAGTTCTGAAGATGCTGAAAGCAAAGTAAACAGTGAATCCCAAGAGGAGAAATTAACAATCCTATCTTGGAGGGGGAAGAGGTAAGTGAGCTGGATGGAGGATTTCTCTGGATTCTGCAGCATCACAGAAATGGCAGGGCAAAGCACCCTAAAGTAGAAATCACATGCAAAACATTCTGTCATTACAATGCAATTACACTAGAAATGAATGACAAAGCCTTTGAAAACACCGCATGTTGGGATCTATGGGCTACAGCTAAAGAGTCTCAGAAAAATTCATAATCTTAAGCACTTGTGTTATAAATAAGGATGAAGAAAACAAATTACATATGCATTCCCAAGGAGTTATTTAAAAAGGAAAAATAAGCCTAAGTAAAACAGAGGATGCAATGAATAAATAAAACCAGTATTCCATAAATTATGAAATAGGAAAATAGTGACACTACACAAGGGACATGTAGGTAAAAAAAAGAGATAGAAAATGTTTTTAGGAAGGAAAAGGCATCCAATAAAATAGAAAATAATAAGCGAAGGGGTAAAGGTGTAAAGCATTTGACAATGAAAAAATATAGAACATATAACAATAATTATGAGATGATTTTGATAAATTTTATTTAAATAATTTGAAAACCTGAATGGAAAACTGTCCAGTAAGACACAAATTACCAAAACTGAACTCCATATAGACAGATAACTTAAATAGGCTACTCTCAAAGAAAGGGAAAAAAATAGAAAAAGATTGTTGAATAGCTACCCATCACAAAAACACCATGACCAGATGGTTCACAGGGAAAACCTACCAAAACTTTAAGACATTGCAAAGCCAATGCTATTAAATTGTTGCAGAACATAGAAAAAGAAATGAATATTCCAAATGCTTTCTATGAAGTCACCACTACACTGATACCCAAATCCAATAAAGATAATACACAAAAAAAGAAAACCACAGATTGATCTCCCTTATGTTGACAAAAACACCTAACATAGAAACGTTATCAAATGGAGACAAGCAAGCAGAGAACTAACATAACATGATTAATTGAAGTTCATGCCAAGACAAAAGGACGGCTCGATATTGCAAAATATATAAATATAATTAATCATATTGGTATGTCAAATTGAAAAGTCATAAAAGAGAGGCTGAAAAGCAATCAGATAAGATTAATATTTGCTCTCTTGCCAGTTTGTCTGGGACTGAGGCATTTCCTAGGACACGATTTTCAGTATAAAACCAGGAAGTCCTCAGGCAAAAGGGACAAGTCGATATGCTAATTTCTGTACATATACATAAACACTTCCTCATCAGTAGAGATAGAGAGAAATATGACTAGGAATAGATATACATCTCAATCCAGACAACAGCATCCAAGAATTGTTACAAATATTATCATTAAAGTCAGGAAAAGTCAATGATGTTCACTGATACATCATTATTTTAAGGTTGTCATGGAGGTACTAGCCAATGCAATTAGCTAGGAGAATAAAATTAAATCATAAAAAATTAAAAAGGAGAAAATAATATTACCATTACCTGAAGATAATATAATCGTATACTTGGAAAGCTTAAGAGAATCAACCAATTTCGAACAATGAAAAACAGGGAAGGCTAAGGAGATTGGGTGTATAATAACACAAACAATAGATGATATTCCTACAGGATGACAACAAACTCTTTAGAAAGATCATAGAAGGAAAAAATGCCCTTGACAAGGGTAACAAAATATAAAATATCTAGAGATAAATTTGGGTAGAATTGATTCAAATTAACAAGATATGCAAGATGTATGAAGAAAAACTGAAGTAAATAAGGAAACGAAAAATTACAGAAATGAATATGCATACTCTGCCCTTGAATGGGAAGACTGTCAGTTCTTCCAAAAGTAATCTATTCAGTATACATAATGTGTAGAGAATGAAAATACCAAAAGGATATAATTTTTAGAACTTGAAAAACTGAATTTTGAAAAGTCTCTGGAGAAGATGGAGACTAGGTCTTTGAGCTGCACGACACAACAGGACTTCTAAAAAGCAGTTGCTGTTCATCTTTCCCCAAAACTGCCATCACAACCCCCGTCCCTTCCTTCCCGTCCCTCTGTTTCTCAGCCCACACCCCACATAAACATGCCTGCTGGGTTTTCTCATTTTCCCAGTTTTTATCCTTTTTCACTTAAAGTAATTTGACCTGCTTGTAAATTCTATTCCTCTCCTTCCCAGTATTCTCTCTGTGCACAACAGAAGGCACCAAGGTCTCTTCTCAGGAGGGAGCAGGGAGCAGATGAAGGAGTAAGAGAAAGGGCGAAGGGAGAGGGAAGGGAGGACGGGGAGGAATGAAAACACCTCCTCCCAACCTTGTAAGTACTACAAGATGCATATTGCTGTAATACTCTAATACACAATGTGTATTAATTAGTTTTGCAAACAGCAAGCACTAATAGTAGCCATAACTTTAATGAGACAGCCACAAGGAAATAACAATCATGTGTATAGAATCTACAATTTACAAAGCACTGCAATGAAACCATAATGTGGTATGACAAGTACTGTTATTTTCTGTTTCTAAATAAGGAACTGGAGCTTAACAGGTCAATGACTGAATTACCAACATGTCATAGAGCCTAGCCTACAGAGGGTGCTCCGAAAATGAGGCTCAAGTCAGGCGTGTTGGCACACGCTTGTAATCCCAGTGGCTCGAGAGGCTGAGGCAGGAGGATCCTAAGTTGAAAGCCAGCCTCAGCAAAAGTGAAGCGCTAAGCAACTCAGTGAGACCCTGTCTCTAAATAAAATACAAAATGGGACAGGGAATGTGGCTCAGTGGTCAAGTGCCCCTGAGTTCAATCCCCAGTACCCACTTCCCCCAAAAGAGAGACTCAAACTTTTAAAAATACTGACCCAAAATAATCAACATTGGACTAATTCTTCTGTACAAGAACTGGTATTGGGAAAAATGAACCTAATATTTGCGTATGGGTGTACATAAATTTAGTATTAAGTCCTCCATGGGGTGGGGAATAGAAATAAGATAAGGATCTTTTAATAGACAGAATGAGGAGAATAATATCAAGATCTTTTCTCTGCATGTTGGTTTGCTGTGGCCACAGAAAGCTCAGAGCATCTGCCCAGTTCTAATTAGAAATTTCTTATCCATCAATATTGTAGGTACAAATTTAAAAACACATGCACATCCGGTACATAAACTAGAACTTCCATTTTTCCTATGACTGATCCAGGTTGTTGTTCAAGTCACCTTTCACTTTTTTCTCAGGTCTAATATTTATACCTTTTACCTTTTTTTTTTGCAAAATTGCAAACAGGATCTAAAAATATGATCACGTCAACACTACAAGCCATCTGCAGGTTAGCTCTTTCCGGTGAGTGATAACAGCCACATTCCATTAACTCCACACTTCATTTGCTTGTCACTGTATTGGTCAGGATTTGCTAGGTTATGCTGTGGTAATGATGCCAAAATATCTGTGGCTTCAAGCAATAAAGTTTATTTCTTGCTCATACAATATGTTCAATGTGGGCTGGCCAGGGCTATGCTTGTTGTGATCACTCAGGACCCCAGGCTGATGGAGATTTCATCTCGACTTCTATTTTCATGATCATAGAGACAAGAGAATGTGCATATAACAACTGATGCTCTAACTCTTAAAGCTTCTGCCCAGAAGTGACACACATCACTTCTACTCATATCCCAGAGGCAAAAGGCAAACCACCTGGCATGCCTGAGCACAGCAGACTGGGAATGTATGCTGCTTTCAGAGGGAGGGGCACCAAACATTTTTGAGCAATAGTACAGTATAGCCACATCCTCATTGTTCCTAAGGCCACCGTTGGACAAAATTTCCAGGCAGAGTTCTGCAAGAACACATTGCTTAGTGACCCACCAAAGAGTGAACCAGTGCCCTGACCCCATTTGTTCTTGGCTTTTCAACCAGGTGGAAGTGAGCAGGAACACTTAATTGCTCTAGCTGGAAACTTCCACAGTTCTTGGGAAGGAGATGAGAGGGAAGCAAGTATGTGAGAGGAGAGCAATACTTCCAGCACAACTCAAACAAAGGCTCTATGTGGTGTGAAAAGGCCATATTTTGGGAGGAAGAAAGAAGCAAATTGATACATTGTTGTCTCTGCATTTCTAAAGCTTTCAAATAAAAACGAATGGGCCTAGGTTAAATATCTCAAATACTGCACAAGTACCCACATTCAAGTTGGTCACTTAGTCCATTCAAGCTATAAAACTTAAGATGGCCCAAGATTAGCTGTTTAAAACTCTAGTCCAGTAAGACTAATCCATTCCTATTTTCATGATTCTGTTCAAAATTAATTTTCAAGAAACCATCTCCCCCTTCCATTTTGAAACTTCGCTCATGGTCCTCTAGGTAAGGCCTGTTTTATTCAGGATCTACTGTGATCTCAGTTTCTTATATTCTTTGGTACATACTTGCACACAAAATAATTTGCTTTTCTTCTCAATTAGGTCATTGCATTAAAGGTGGATGTGTGTGTGTGTGTGTGTAACACATGCACATAGATACAGAAAAAGGGAGAAGGAGGGAGGGAGACAGAAAAGGAAACAGGTAAATGCAAATTCAATAAATGTTTAAATCCTCTTGGCAGCGAGTAGAACCCTGACTCAAACTAAATTAAACAGTGGAGAAATTTATCATAACTATATAAAACTATACTATGATAGCTATGTAACTATATATCAGAGCTAATTATAACTATATAACTATGTAGACTTCCAATATAACTACAGTCCAGAGGCAGGATGAGCTTCAAAACTAATTTAATCAGAGCTAACACAACATCACCAAGAATGTGAAGCTTTCCCTCTCTCTACTCAGCCACCCTTCAAGGGGTTGACATGATCCTTGGGCCAACGACAAGATGGTTACCTCTCCTTGTCCAGGTCCTATGAAATTGTTCCCAGAATCCCTGCAGCACACCCCACACTTCATTGCCCATAATGGTCCTTTTCTGAATGGATAATTGGCAAAGAGGGTAGAACCTCCAAGGCGTGTCCAGGATGGACATGCTGACCCAACCACAACATACACCATAATGGAAAACCCAGAACAAGACCCCACTCAAGTCCCTTCACTTCTCTGGGTCTCAGTTTTGTCATCTGTGAGACAAGGGACTGAGCTGGATGGTTTCTAAGTTCTGTTCTACTTCATTCAATGTTCAAGTCTTTAAGAGAAAAAAGGTGAGATGCAAATCACATCAACTCTCTCACCTCCAAATTGACCATTTGCAAAATGGGAGAATAAAATGGACCTCCTACAGTTTTGGGGCCGATCAATTGAGGTAACACAATGAAAGGATCCAGTACTTTGCCTACCACATAATACTTAGTGATTGACACAGTAGTGATAGTCATTATTTTACTTAATGTGTAGTAAATAAAAGCATACTGAGAGAACAAGGAACTACTTTTTTCAAAGAAAAACAAACTAATTTCCTCTGGGATCCTTTGCTTTGTTTTGTTCTGTTATTCTTTGTTTGGGGTAGTTCTTTAACTTAATTCTCTCAAAGTCATCTTTCGATCTGAAAATAGCTTCATGATTTTCAAGACATATTTCCAGAGGGGAAATTACATTAGGATTGCTACACCCTTGTCACCATTAACTGTTATTTGCATCCAAAGAGGAAAGCATGTCATTTAAATTCCAGATGCTGAGTGTATAATTTATGTTTCTAAGAGCATAGGCATGTTTCCTTATTGTTCAGTCGACTCTGCCTGTATTTCATAAATCACTGGTGCATAAAATTATTAGCATTTAAACAAATGATTTTCAACTGTTTTCACTGCCATCTTTGGGCTCAGATGTAATGTCCAATGGTTTGACTAAGTAAAATATTTCAGGGTAGTATCTAGGAAAGAGACCTTTGCCCCTGTGAAGGCAGGGAGCAGAGAATAATGCTTCACTTGAGAGTGGGGGCAAACATATTAATTTACTCTTCTGGAGATACATTCACCCTCATTTGGGTAGGAACTATTTGCAGAGCACTACCAGCTCACCCCTTTTGAAAAGGACTACCACAAATGCAAATAACAAATTATTTCTGATTGGCCAGAAACAAAATAAATGACCACTTCACCCATGGAAAAAAACCTTATTCATTAAGGCTTGGAAACTCTAGTGGTTTTGAAAAGCAGAAAACTAAATCTGTCAGAGGGTTCTATTAGCACCTTAGCTCTACCCCAGTGGGCTTAAATAATTCTAAATAGTTCATTCTGGACTGTCATGGTCAGTACAAAATGTGTGGGCCCTAAGTGTGATTTTCAGAGAAGAGATATTTGCTCATAAATGGGCTCATAAATACAGTCTCCAGGAGACCTACCCATGTTTCTGTTTATCCTGAGAACTGAAACAACCCACTTTACTGCTCTTGTGTTGAACAAATCTTGAACTAAACATTTCTTCTTTCTCCTTATTAACTTTGTGGAGAAATATTTATATACAACATGGGCTTTTCTCCCTCAATAGTAAATAATACTAGGACCAGGCAAAAAATAATTTAACTACTAAATCCAGAAAATATTTGCATCCATGAGATAAGACCATGAGATAATTAAAAAGTTTACTTTTTAAATCTAGTAACTGGATCATCAATATCCAACTCAAGACCCTCACCATCTATTACATATTGTCATAAACTTTGTCTAATACCAATTAGCTCTCACCTCAAAATCATCCAGTCCATGTCCCAAACCCTATAAATATTCTCCTAACTTCCTCCTTCTAAGCTATTTACTAGGGCTTTGCCAAAGTATTGTTTTCCCCAACTCTAGTAAGTCTAATACACTTAGTGATGCCAGGCTTCTCCAGTGGTTTTTTTTTTGGAGCATCAACAACTGATGATGCTTTCCTGCAGAAAAAAATCTCTCAGAGATTTTCCACCAGACAGAGCTGGTGGAAAAGGACTTCAATTCTTCCTTCCTAATAAATTCTCATTTCCTAGTCAATTATAATCAATAAGTAATTATTATTTTCTACATACAGGACTCTACACCAAATATTACACCAAGATGTCAAATCTGCATGTGTCCTTATGGGCCTACACAATAGCCCTGTGATCAGATAAAGGACTGAGAAGCTGGCCAACAGGAGCAGCCAGTATGTGTCTAGTACGAGATGAGCACAGTACAGACCTTGGCTCCAGAGGGCCCAAGGCTTGGGAGACAGACAAGCCACTGGAACAACCTGCTTATACTTTTCCAATTACAGCCCCTCAAGATGTTCCTCCTTAGCTCTCCTCCAGGCCTCTACTGAAGCCAGAGCATGACTGTTTCTAATCCATGAATATATTTGATGGGTTTCTTCCCATTGAACTGCAAGAGACAATAAAAGATGTTTGAAAGAAAATCCAATTAAGTATTCAAAGGATTGCTAGGACCAGGAGAGACCCAAATAGCAAATCCTTTGTCACCAGCCTCCATTCTTCCTCATTGCCATTCAAATTCTGCCCAATCACATGCAACAGCTGTTTATTCACTTGGATGCTTTCCTCAAATGCCAAGGCAGCATCGAAGACTTTCCATGTGGCAGGAAGAAATCCCTTTGAATATTATTTCTGCATTTGTTCTGAAACAGCTTCCAACAATTAAAATTCTCCACAATTTCATAGGCATGAAATACAGAATGTCAAAAGCACATCCAGAGAGGTTTCTAGACTCTCTCCTCCTCTGAGCCTTAACTCAGAGGACAAAGGAACTTAATAAAACCAAACACAGAAGCAGAGTTTTAAAAATTATCCCACATAGTGCTGCTTGCTCCTCAAAGTTCCACCCATCATCACCACTGAATTCTAGGTACCTTTCTCCCAGTGCATTGGCTTCTCAATGCATGCTTATTAATAATGAGAAAAGACTACAGCAAAAGTCACATGGCTTTCAAAAATTGCACCCAGAAATGACTGGTATCAGTTTCACTTACTAACATTTCATCCATCACAGCAAGTCCACAGTTATGCCTGCCTGCATGGGGGTTGGAAAACACAAGCTTATCATGTGCCTGGAAGGAGAGAAAAATTACCACATTTTTTTAATAGTTCTAATGGTGACCAAAGCATTAGAACATAATGGTTAATATTATTGTTGTTGTTACTGTCATATCATCATCTTTATGGAATATCAGAGGTAGAAAGGACTTCAAGATTTCCTCTACATCCTGTATCCCAGTTTTTTACTCCCTCAATATCTATATTCTTAACTATTTAATTTTTATTGAGGGATGTTGTATAATAAAGAATTTGGTCTTTGTTTTGGGTTTCTGGGAGGGAACATCTAAATCCTCACAATTTCTTAAGTGAAAGAAGTGTGTTTGCTATTCATGGACTCCTGGAACCTCACCCAAGTTCATGTAATGAAGTGACACTTATTGGGCTCCTAGATAGTTTTAGGATAGGAGTTGACTAGGCTAGAAAGACCAATCATGTGACTAGAGACTTGGGACTTTGCACTACATGCTACCAGTCCAACCTCCAGGGAGGGAGGGAGGTTGGAGGTTGAGTTCAAGCTCATGGCCAAGGATTCATATAATCATACCTATGTAATGAAAGTCCACCAAAAACTGAATACCAAAGCTCAGAGTGTGGTGGTTATAATTCAATGTGTAAAGGGGGTGCCACATTCTGATTCAACAGGGAGATGACATGAAAGTTTCATGTTAGGGACCCTTCCAGATCTTACCTATGGTTTTGTTCTGTTGGATAGTCCTTATTTGTGTCCTTTATAACAAAAGTATAATAGTAAGTGTGATACTTTTCTGGTTCTGTGTGTCATATCAGCAAAGTATCAAATATGAGGAAGTAATGGGAAAACCTGAATTTGTAGCTAGTGGGTCAAAAACACTAGCTAGCTGGGGAACCTCTGGTTAATGTTGAAGTAAGGCAACCTTTTTGGGGACTTTGTCTTTAACTTGTGAACTCTGTGCTAACTCCAGGTACTTAGCATCAGAATTGTATTATAAGGGCCTAATACAAACCAAGCACCAGAGATACAAGAGCTGATAAAATAAACACAGCTTCTGCTCCTATAGCCTCATCCTCAGGAGGAGATGCATACTAAAATCAAACAAAAGTACATAAGAAAATATTGTAAACTGAGTACTTTCCATTTAAATGGGGGGCATTGTAAGAAAGAATAACTGGGACAAAATTTTGCCCAAAGATGTGATTCGTTTGGATGAAGATTGTATTCGTGGTCAACCTTTAAAAATTAGAATGCACCACAGAAGTCTAGATTTCTGACTTGTCTTGAAAATTATGAAATACAGCAAGTCCTCCCTGCAGCTTCCTCCCTATAGAACCATGCCCTCCCTGGCTCATCCTAGGCCACAGCCAGCCACCTTTACTGACTTAGGTCACGGAGTGTACACAGGAATGTGAGTTTATTGCTCCTATTCTGAAGCGAGCCATTCATCTTAAAGTAGGTGGAGACAGGAGCACACACAGAGGAGGTGACTTTTGCACACATTGGTGTACTCCTTCTCTCAGAGGAGTAGATAGATCCTTTAAAGCATCTCACGACAGGCATCCAGGCCCTGCCTAGGGTTCCCTACCTCATTCTGCTGACCTTAGTCACACCCCAAGATGCAGATCTTTCTAGTCTCTTTCATCTACTATGCACTATTCTTTTGCTCACTCATCCATCAATAATTTAAAATGTTCATATGCCAGTCAGGATGAGAGAGTGAAAAAGTCCAGAATTGCCCTTCTGCAGTAAACAGCTGCAAAATTGGGGGAGAGGAGTATAGGACATGAGTATTTTTTAGTATTAGACAAAAGCACTTTCAGAAGCAAATGAGGAATAACCTACAAGTGCCCCATCTTTCCACCCAGAGGCAATTTCCAAATGTTAGTGCAGTCATAGGGAGCGGAAATGGAGCCTACTAGTCTTGCTGAGTTTCTAAGTTTATATGTCAGAGTTTGGAAAGATGAGAGAAGAGAATTTTCAGTACAGAGTACCCGAAGAGAAAGTTACACACAGCAAGAACTTCAGAAATCTACAGAGCATCTTGAGTCTTCAGCTGACTACTAGCCCAGGCACACATGTATAAACCCCTGAGGCCAGACACAGAGAACTTTGAGGAAAGAGCAATAATTCAGAAGCCGAAAGATGAGCAGTCCTTAAATTCAATGGAACTAGCACTCATTAGAATTCCCACTATCTCTTACAGAAAGACCTCATCAAATACATGAAGAATTAAGCAGAAAAAAATCTCTCAGAAGATATGACAAAGCTGGTGGAAGGACTGCTGTGCCTTAGCAGTGGGGCTAAAATAACCCAAGAGCTGTGGTTCTCAACTCAATGGGGATTTGGCAATGTCTGTCCATATTTTTGGCCATCTCAACATGAGAGTTTCTATTTTATTATTGTCCCAATTAGTTGTACATGACAGTAGAATGCATTTATGCATTTTGATAAATCATACAAAAACAGAGCATAATTTCTCATTATTTGATTGTACATGTTATAGGATCACATTCATCATGCAGTCATATATGTACATGAGGTAATAATGTCTGTTTCACTCTATTATTGTTCCCACCTCCATACCCCCTCCCCTTCCTTCACACCCCTCTGCCTAATCCTTTATTCTTCCCTACCACCCCACTTACTGTGAATTAGCTTCCACTTTCAGCCTTTGGCTTTTGGAATTGGCTTCTTTTACCTAGCATGATATTCTCCAGCTCCATCCATTTCCCAGCAAATGCCATAATTTCATTCTTCTTTAAGGTTGAGTAATATTCCATTATATATATATATATATATATATATCACATTTTCTTTATCTATTCATCTGTTGAAGGGCACCTAGGTTGGTTCCATAGTTTTGCTATCATGAATTGAGCTGCTATAAACATTGACATGGCCACATCACTGTAGTATGCTGATTTTAAGTCCTTTGGACATGAATCAAGGAGTGAGATAGCTGGTTCAAATGGTGGTTTCATTCCAAGTTTTCTGAGGAATTTCCATACTTCTTTCCAAAATGGTTGCACCATTTTGGAATGTATGAGTATACCATTTTCCCCACATCCTTGCCAACATTTATTGTTGTTTGTATTCTTGATAATTGCCATTCTGACTGGAGTGAGATGAAATCTCAGGGTAGTTTTTGTTTGCATTTCTCTAATTGCTAAAGATTTTGAACATTTTTTCATATATTTGTTGATCAATTGTATTTCTTCTGTGAAGTGTCTGTTCAGTTCCTTAGTCCATTTATTGATTGGGTTATTTGTTTTTTAGTGTTAAGTTTTTTGAGTTCTTAATATATCCTGGAGATTAGTGCTCTGAGATGCATATGTTAAAGATTTTCTCACGTACTTTAGGCCCTCTCTTCTTGTTATGATTGTTTCCTTTGCTGACAAGAAGCCTTTTAGTTTGAATCCATCCCATTTATTGATTCTTGACTTACTTCCTGCGCTTTAGGAGTCTTGTTAAGGAAGTCAGGTGCTAAGTAGACATGGTGAAGATTTGGGCCTACTTTTTCTTCTATTAAGCATAGGGTCTCTGTTCTAGTGCTTAAGTCTTCGATGCGCTTTGAGTTGAGTTTTGTGTAGGATGAGAGAGTTTTAATTTCATTTTGCTACATATGGATTTCCAGTTTGCCCAGCACCAATTACAATGTGGGAGTTTCTACAGACATCTAATGGGTAAAAGCCAGAGAAGCTGTTAAACATTCTGCAATGCACACACAATAGCCCCTAACAAAGAACGATCTGGTCAGAATGTGAATAATGTTGAGGTTGAGGACCCTAGACCTAAGGTTAGAATCACCTAATAGGAGTTTTAAAAGAGTCTTTAAAAGGTTAAAACTAATCTACAAGAAATCTAACAAATGTCCAATGTTCTTCAGAAAGTACAAAAAGCCCAGTATTCAACAAAGTGAAATTTACAAAGTTTGTTGTTGAATCAAAAAAAAAATTTGAAGATATGATGTAGTAGGAAAATGTGATCCATAACCAAGAGAAAAAAACTATCAAAATAATTAATTTAAGAAATAAAATATATGATAGAATTAAGACAAAGACATGAAGATGGGTATAAACACATCCCCCAGTACTAGAGTATTACATTCAACCAACATGGCCTTATGGAGTTACCCTCCAGTACGAAACAGACATTCAACAAATAAATATATAAGGAGATATGTAATCAGAAACCAAGGTGAATGCTGTTAACAGGAACAACAATTTAAAAGGTGGCACAGGAGAGAAAATAAAAATTCTCTGTAAAGAGATGTTCAGGAACAAAGAAGATATTGATACCAGTGATGAAAATCTATCAGGGCTGAGTTCCGTTCCCCGGATGTGAAGATTGAATACCTGAGAAAGAAAGTGTAGAAAGATAGTTTTATTTAAAGGAGAGAATAGAGATAGACTTCTCTGCAGAGAAGGGGATCCAGAGCTAGTATACAAAGAAGTGGGGTTATCTGCCCCTTTTATACATTTTAGATTTCCTTTGCTCTCAGGTCCTCTTTTTCCCCTTACTTTGCCTGTGTGAAGAAAAGGTGGAATGATCCTGGGCAGGAAGGCAGCAGCCCAGGAGGCATTTACAACTTCTGTAACTCCCTGCATAGAGGAACAATTTCCTGGAGGTAGGTTACCTAGGCAACAGGTTGGAGGAGGAGGGGGAAGGGCTCTGGAGATATCAACATTTTATTTCCTTTCCTTTCCAACCAGCCCCCATTTCCCCAATTGGACCCAATTATTTATTACCTACAATGACTGTCTTTTTGCCCCCCACCTCAATACTAAGCCAAGACTTGTCCCCCTAAATTATCAGAGACATAAGAAGTAGGAAGAACTTCCCAGCTAAAGGATGATGAGAACAGCCTTCCTGGCGGAAAGAACAGCATGTGGAAGGTGACTGACATGGAAAAGAACTCAGGAGTTTCAAGAAATTAAAAGAAGGTCAGTGTTGGGAGAGTGTAGTGAGCAAGTGAAAGAGAAGCTCAAGAAGATGATGAGGACAGAAGATGTGAAGAAGACACATGACGATGAAGCCTGGTGACCCCTGGAATATAACTGGAATATAATTTGATATTCTTCTAGCATAATAGGAAAGTGGGACAATGGTTTTCCTCCTTGGCTGCACTGAAATCACCTGGAAACTTAGAAAACTACTGATGATTATGCCCCATGCACAGAAATTAACTGATATGAGGTATGGCTACAGCATTAAGAATTCTTACATCTCCCCAGGACATAATTCTAGGCAAGTAGGACTAAGAACCACTCCACTGTTAGGTTTTTAAACAGGTGAATGACACTACTTGATTTTGAAAGATCTATAACACTAACCTTATGGCAATTATAAGTTTGGTCATCATGTTTCTTCTAGGAAACATGTCCTCTCTGAAACTCTTTTGCCATTGACAACATCAGAAAGCTCTCAATTTCATTACTAAGAACAATGATACCCACAGTATTCAGAGAAATGAGTCATATCTAGGATGTTGGTTCCTGGGTTCAGTCCCAGGCCCTCTCTCTCCCTGCACACTCTTCCCAAACAGATTCCTCCATTCCCACATATCAACCTTCCTTGAACTTCATGCCTCCATCTACTCTCTGGCCCAAATCCACATTGTCTTCTCCACTCCACTATCATTTAGTCCTTGCAAACTATCTCCTAACTTCCCCAAGCCCACTGTCAATCTTGGGCTTCCTACACCAGGAAATGGTCCCAAATTCAGAACATCTGTTGTGATCCAAACTGAATCAATCTGGAGTAGAAAATGTTAAGTAGTTGGTATTCAGTTTGTCATATCAACAGGCATGGGTGATAGGAGCTTAGCACCCAGTGTTCTGTTCTTTCAAGAAGAAACGTAGCTCCATGAACTCAGTCTCTTTACTCTTTCCATGGATTTTGCACCTCTTGAACTCTTCTCTCCATCGCCATCCTTACCAGGGTCCCACCTTCTCTTTTTCTCCATCATTAGTTGTCATTTATTTCCATCACCTGTGAACTCAGTGAAAGTTTCTGATCTGTCCACATGGACTAAAGAGGAAGGCAGTAGATGAAGGAAAGTAGCCATCACTGATCAATACTCAAGATGTTATCCCCTAGACCAGGAACATCAGCATCATCTGGGAAATGAGAAATGCAAAATCTTGGCCACCAACCAAAACCTAGTAAGTCAAAAAGTCTGGGACTAGAGCCCAGCAATCAGTTTTAACAAGTAGTCTAAGTGATCCTGGTGCACACCAAAAGTGCTTTGTAACAAATCAAAATGATCACTTCTTAGCACAGTGCCTGTGCATTATCATGTTATGAGAATCTCTATTCCTTCTCAGCTTGCAAAGTGAAAAGTCTCTTTCTGTTATCTTGATCTGGACTATGCTAAACCACAAATAAGTGTCATGATGTAACATGACCGAGATAAAAGATAAACTGGGAGGGGAAAGTACAACAGCCTCCTGCTATACCCCATGTAATAAGAAATCAAAAAAGCATGGGAAAAGGCTGTCAAATAAAAGCAAAATTATCCTGGAAAAATGTACCACATTATTAACCCCTGACAATCTGAAACTACCTTCTCTGTAATTAAACATGAAGAAAAAAATGATGTGCTTGCTGAACACCAGCACAAATCTCTTAGAAAATGGCTGTACACATCAGAGCATGCACTATATGGCAAATATTTGTAAATAAGGTTTTATTTCATTTTATTGTAAAAGTTGTTTAGAAAAAATGTGCATGTGTGCATATTTCACAGGGAGCTTAATTTTATCTTGTCATTTTTAATAGATGCCTCCATTGCAACAAGTTAGATTGGGGGAAGGTAAGGAAGGTACCAACAGGAACAAAAATTCTTAATTGCTTGGTTACATGTGGTTTGGATGTGAGGTGTCTCCCAAATGTAAGAAGGTTCAGAGGAGAAATGATTGGGTTGTGAGAGTCTTAACCTAATGGGTGAATTAATCCCTAATGGGATTAACTGAGTGGTAACTGGAGGCAGGTGGGGTGTGGCTGGAGGAAGTGGTTCATTGGGGGGCGTGACTCTGGGATATATATATATTTTTTTTTTGTATCTGGAGAGTGTAATGTTTCCGCCCGCAACCTCACTCCCTGGTTCAACATGTGAACTGCTCCCCTACGCCACACTCTTCCACCCTGGGGTTCTGCCTCACCTCCAGTCCTGCAGAATGGAGCTGAATTCTATGGACAGAGACTTCTGAAATCATGAGCCCTCAAATGAGCTTTTTCTCCATTCCAATTGTGCTGGTTGGGTCCTTTTAGTCACAGCAATGAAATAGCTGACTTAAAATATACTTCTTCCAATTCCAAGTGAGGAGACTTACTTAAAGAATAAGAATTAAATAGACCCAGCCTGGTAAAAGGCCATCAAATCCATGAAGTCACGCCCCTCTATGAGTTTTATCCACCACAAAAGCTGCCAAGTCTCCACTAGAGAGTCCCCGAACCCTTACCTTCCCAGGTCAAATAAAGGCAAAATATAATTCGAGCAAAGCCATCATTTGTAATTTTGTTTGTTTGTAATTTTGTTTACTTTTTACCATATTTTGTGTGTGTACATGTAGTAGAGATTAAGATCATAACATAATACATATCTATTGATCCTAAGATATTAACTTTTATATATATACACCCATAAAAGATATGACTTATTTCCTGTCACTATTTCTCAAAAGCATAATTTTTGATGAAGAAAAGATAGCCCATCCTATGATATATTATAATTTCGTGATTCATTCCTATTATAGGACAGTTAGGTCATTTTGAATTCTTTCACTATCATAAATAATGCAGCAATACACATCCCTGCACATAAATCTTTGTCTACACTTCTGATTATTTTCCTAGGATAAATTGCTAGAGAATAAATAATTGGGCGAAAGGAAAAAAACATTTTTTAAGCCTTTGGTACTTTTTGCCAAAATGCTTTCCAGAAAGTTTGCATCATTTTTTCCTCTAACAAGAAATGAGAGTTTTACTCTCTCCTGACACAAGAAAACCTGGACTAAAAACAATACACTTCACATTAAAATACCAGTGCAATACTTCCCATCCTGGACAATTTTGCCCCAGGAGACATTTGGTAATGCCTGGAGACATTTTTGGTTGTCACAACCGGCAGGATACCAGCGGTGTCGAATAGTGGAAGCCAGGGTTACTGCTGAACATCCTACAACGTACCAGACATCCCCACAACAAAGCATTATTCATCTCAAAATCTTAGCAGGGTTAAGGCTGAGAAACCCTGAGAGGCCCTCCCTTGAAAACTGAGACCAAAACAGTATTCTCTGGCAATGGTATCAAACTTCAAACTCTTGCAATTTCCAACCAAAAAGAGCACAGATATAAAGAAGATGTTGAATTACTGGCAAGAAGTCAAAATTATCAATATTTCAGAATAGTTAAAAATAAAACAGAATTAACTGAAAACATAATACTAATAATACAAGTAAAGAATACTACCCCACCCTTTCTTCTCCCCAATAAAGAACAACTACCTTCCAGGAAAACCTGACTATATACCACTGACATGAAAATATATATATATATATATATATATATTATATATGTACTGATTCAATGTTTACTGAGCACCTAGTAGGTTCCTGCTACTAGTCTAGACACTAATAGACAGTAGCAACATCTCTCAGCTCATGGGGTTTATATGTTTTTGAGGGAAGACATTTTTTAAAAAGTATGAACAAGTCAGTACACAATGTATTCACTGACAATAAGTTCTATGGGAAAAAATAAAGCAAAGCAAGGAGAGAGTTCTAAGACTAGTAGAAGAATAAGATCTTATAAGTATTTGTCCTATTAGGATTTGGGGTTTTTACTCTGGTATGGTTCAGGAGCCATTGAGCCAAGCAGTGACATGTTCTGACATGTATGAGTCAAGGTTCTCCAGAGAACGGAACCAACAGGATATATAAAGTCTTCCCTAACCATTCTTGAAGATGAATTGTTAGTTTTACTGACTGGAGCAATCTATACAAGAGGCTTTTTAAAACTTTATTTCTAATTGGTAATTACAGTTATACACAAATGTGGAATTCATGGTGATATACTCATACATGCACATAACATAGTTTGGTCAATTTCATTCCACAGTTACTCCCCTTCCCAATCGCCCCTTCTCCCTGTCCCCTTCCTCTAATCCACTATTCTCCCTTCTACTTATATGAGGCTTTTTAAAGCAGCAAAACCTAGAAAGTGCTCCCAGCGATCACCGGTTTCTTTTTCCTGAATCCTTTTCAACAGCAACGGCCCTATTCATTAATGTCTGATCCTCAGAGGTCACCCAGAAGAAAGGAATTATATTCTCTTCTAGACAGACACCTTGACATGATTTAAAGTTTCGAGGTTTCTGCCATAAGGACAAAAGCCAAATCACAAAAGGCTTCATCAATTTTGATTCAAAAAGGATGGGGACCCATGACCAAACTTAGCATTGCATTTCTCACTGATTCCTTTCAAGGATTAAAAAGGTTTTCTTTAGTTTAACAATTTTGAGAAATGAAGACCAAGTCTATCCTTTTATTACATTACTTTGACTTAGTAGTTATTGTTTGTATGAAGGTTGAATTCAGTTAGTAGCGATTACAGTTTTATGGACAGGCAAGCAGTTATCATGATTTAGGAATAAGGCATGATGGGAACGTCCACAGGAGCCCAGCACAGATGAGGGAAAGGGCCAACTCTTGAACCAGACACCAGAGTAAGGTAGGTACTGAAGGAAATAGCCTAAGTTCAGCACAAGTCCAAGATTTGGATGGAGATGATGAGTTTAGGGGTGGGGGCTGGGGGCAATAGGTACCAATACCCAGGTAGATACCCTGTCTTATATACTCATCAACATGTAAAGTAGATGGAAAATATAATCTTAAGGGGATATATGTCACCCAAGTCTCATCCCTGGGAGTCTCAGATTCTCGTTCTCATTATCAATGCATCTCAAAGGAAGTTATGACAAAAACAGTAGAGTATACAATTTAATTTTTGTTTGTTTGCTTTTGTAGTGCCGGGGATTTAACCCAGAGTATTTTGATTATGCTATAGTTTCTCAATGAGTTTCCATTGAATCAAAAATTGTTTGCATGAATGAATAGATGGATGAATCTAGCTAGATGACTTCATTTTATGCAACCAGATGGAAGAGCAGAAGGAACTGTCATATCTCCTTAGCTAGTTCATTACTAAACCTATATACAGGATTATCAGTGTACCTGATTTTGACTTACTGATAAAGGCCAAGGGAGTTGATCTGATTCAGGGTCTGGATTTATTGCTCCATTCAGTAAGATCCCTTCAGACCAAAACAAACTTTTAGTTGATCCATGGGCTTTTTTAACTCCTATTTGAATGTGGTATGACTTTCCATTAATGGTTTCAGAGTCTCTGATAGAGATTTATAGAAGAAAACAAGGTGAAAAAAACATTTAAAACCATGGTAAATAAGCTGATTCAACAGAAGAATTACGGGGCAAGGAGGTGAGATGGGTCCTACATGAAAACTGAACAAAGAAGAAAGAGCTTTATAGCTCTTCGTCTCCATTACAAATCAGACCTGGGTCACCTTCTGCCATTTTTGCCTGTTTTTCCTTTTAAATTTACACTATTGATTAAGGACAGGAGGCAAGTAACCTGGCCAAAGATGGCTCTAGTCTGAGGGTAATTTCAAAAGATATGTATGTTAATCAGTTTTCCATCACTTTGCCAAAATACTTGAGAAAATCACATTGGGTAAGGAAAGTTTTATTTTGGTTCACAGTTTCAGAGATTTCAGTCCATGGTCAGATGGCTCCATGATTTTGAACCTGAGGAGAGGCAGAACATGGCAGAAGGGAAGAAAGTTGCTCACATGTGGCAGCTGGTGGGGGGGGTATGGGGTGGGAGAGAGAGAGGGAGAGAGAAAGAAGAAGGAGGAGGAGGAAGAGGAGGAGGAGGAAGAGGTGGAGGAGGAGAAGAAGAAGAAGAGGAGGAGGAGGAGGAGGAGGAAGGAGAAGGAGGAAGAAGGAGAGGGAGAAGAAGAAGAAGAAGAAGAAGAAGAAGAAGAAGAAGAAGAAGAGGAGGAGGAGGAGGAGGAGGAGGAGGAGGAGGAGGAGAAGGGTAGGGACAAGATATAGCCTTCAAAGGCATCCCCCCAGTGACCTACTCCCTCTAACTGGGTCTCATCTCCTAAAGAGCCCATTTGGTCATGAACTCATCAATTTAGGATTAATTCATTGATGAGGTCAAAACTTTCATGATCCAATTATTCCCAAAATTCCCACCTCTGAACATTACTGCACTGGAAATCAAGCCTTTTATACATGAATCTTTGGAAGTCCCTTCAGATCCAAAACATAACAGTGAGAGTACTCATCTGTTAACTTCTGCTCTTGGTTTTTCTCCACATTTTTACTTATCTCTGGGACAAATGGGCTACATTCTATGCCTGAATAAGCCCTGTAACTTCCTGTCTTATTTTCCTGGCTAATGCGATTGCCCCTACTTGATGAGGCATTCTTACCATCATACCTTTTGGCAGCCTTAGCTATTCTTTAATCGTGCTTCTTACATGCCCTCTACTACCAGAAGATGCACTTTGTACTTTCTTTGGACCATAGTTGGCTCTTTCCTTAGGGTCTGATCTTAAAAATCTACACCGTCTTCACTAGCTAGTGGCAAACCATCTAATCTCTGTAAGACTCAGCTTTATTATCTGTGAAACAGCTGCCACCTGCATCACTACTCTCACAAACTGTGCTGAAATGAAAACTGAAAGGAGCTTTGCAATTAAGATGAGGACTATTACAGGAACCTCTGGGCCTTATTAACATGGCCAAGAAGAGTATTAAAATGTCCTAAACTGTGAAAATATTATGATCCTTCACCAAAGTAAAAAAAACAAAACTTAAAAATAAGAGTAATAGTCCAGCATAAGTTGTGTGACTGAAGTTGGAAGATGACTAACTCATGCTTTATCTTTTTGGAAAATCAGATTCTGTTTTTTCTTTGCGTTTTCAGTTTGTTTTATTTCCTGGCTTTGCTGGTTCCCTAAGTGCCATGATTATTTAGTACTGTGTTTCATCCCATTTACTAGATTGGGTTTCCTTGAAGCCTCTGTCTCAGTTAGCATATAGCCAATGCTCAATAAATATTTGCCACATTAAATTCCTCCTCTTGACACTTTTCAGAAATGTGTCTTTGATCTGAGCAGAAAAGCTTCACAAATAATAGGAAACATAAATGGCTCTAAGCAGTCATACCTCAATCACTCAACAGGAAATTATTAAAAGCAAAATATATGCATAATTCAGAAATTTTAAAAATGGGAAACATTTCTTAAATGAAAAAAGCAGTCCAGACCCTCATAAACTCTGGGGGGTAGGTGGGAGAATTAGAAAATGAGAGTCAGAGGAAGAAGCAACTGAATCACAACTGGGGGAGTGGAAAGAGAATAAAGAAGCTCTTCATAACTCAATATTTTCAAGAATGAAGCAGATTATTGAAAATATTGAGTTATAAGGAAGCATAGTTGGAATTAAGGTTAATACAGGTCTTAGGTGATATTTAACCTAAATCACCAAATTCAAGCTTTTATCCACATACACCAAAGGTCATAGAATCAGCATACTATGTGCGACAAACTCTGAAGGGTTTCATCACTTGGTTTCCAGGGGTGTCCATACTTTCTGTCTACACTGAACCTGATTCCTAGAAAGAAGGCTATGACTAAGCACTTTTTTTATAAATGTATTCTGTCCTAGAAATCCATGGCACTTTGCTTTCCAGAGGGATGCACATGAAAATTCCTGGTGCCTTAATGTCTCCCTCATTTCTTTCTATTCCCTTTGGCCTCTGGTCCTTCCATCATCAGCATTGTACCTGCCCATGGTCCTTTTTCCATTTGTTTGTTTGATGTTGTCTAGGCTTTTAACCAAGTGCATTGCCCTGGGGGGTTGCAGACTCCAAGGACTCATGCTCTTCTGTTAGGAGCTTCCCAGAGCTACTCTGACAATGATAAATGCATTTGTTTAAAAAAAATGATAAAATAAATGAGAATCAACTTCCAACTAAAGCATTACATTAGGGGAAAAAAAAAACTTTATGGCATTTAAATTTTATGGCAACTTTTTATTTAAATATTCTCTTTGATTTTTCCATTGGGAGCAGAAATGAATGAGTGTAGTAGTTACCCTGTATAGTAGTTTCCATCAGAGAAAACTCCACCATTTACCAGCTATAAACCTTGCAGAAGACACTTCGCCTTCCCCAGCATGGTTTCCTCTTCTATAAAATGGGGGGAATTATGAGATAACATAGGAAAAGCACTGAACCTGATTCTATGCCATTTTCAATTTCCCCTTCTTTGCCTAATGCTGTTTTCCTATACTACTCAAACAAGGTACTTGTTCTTGAATTCTTATCTGAAGATATGTTTCCCATGTAAAGAGAAGCAGACATTAATAAGACATTATTGACAGAAGAAGGCATGAGGTTACTCCAAATTCTAAGGGTCTGCCTTTGAGTTTTCCTGTTGGAGTTTACCAAAAGTTCCATTACATGTCCCTATTTGTCATAACACCCCATATACCATTGCACTTACCTCTTATCTACAGGTCATATGTTCAAAAAAACCCCAGGAGATGCCTAGAACCCCAGGCAGTACCAAATCCTACATAAACTATGGTTTTTCCTATACATACCTCCCTGTGATAAACTTTCACTTTTTCACTGAAAGGGAGCACTTTATGGCTTTTCTTTGTTCTATCAGAATTGCCAGCAGCATGACTCTTGCAGTTGGAGGCCATTATTAAATGATATAAAAGTCACTTGAACACACACTGCAATACCTTGACAGTCAATCTTATAACTGAGAGAGCTAATAAGTAAATAATGGGTGAATAGCACATACAGCATGGATACACTGGACAAAGGGATGATTTATGTCTTGGGCAGGGCAATGCAAGATTACCTATGCTACTCAGAACAGCAAACAATTTAACCTTTACAAATAGTTTATTTCTGGAATTTTCCATTGATATTTTTGGACCACAGCTGACCATGAAACCACCAAAAGCAAAATCATGAATAAGGGGAAACTACTGTAGATAAAATTAGGAACTTACTTTATAGATCCTATTATTCATATTTTACTTATTTATTTTTACATCATAACAGCACAAAAAGGTTTTAAGGAGACTTAAGTGTATAAGATGAGTTGAAATTAAATATGAAATAAATGAACAATAGACTTGTGGGAATTTGCCCTGTAGATACAATCATTTAAGTGCACAGGACTTTATATATTCAATAACCATCCAAATTAGTTAAAAATAAATGAATGAACTTATAGGGATTTACCATTAAATATAAGTATGCATGTGCATAAGGACATATACAAAGGATATTTATTTCAATACTGATCTTAATGGCAGGAAAAAAGTTAATTATCTAAATCAGGTGGGAGAAGATTGAATAAATTAAAGCATATTGACAGAATGCATACTTTCTAGTCATTATTAAAAAAAACTACAGAAACTCATGTGGAATGATGTCTAAGAAGTGGTGTTTAATTTTTTAAATTCAAAAAATTATAAAGAACATGCCATTATTTGTATTATAAAGATATGTATATATGTATGTATATCTGTATGTTTACAGGGTTAACCCTCCTGTTCCTCAACCAGTCTGAGGGACTTGATCACACAGACATTCTAGCATAGTACACTGGTTCCCTATGTTAGCAATGTTTTGCCAATTGATCTTGGAAGATAAAAAGTACTTTTTACTCATGAAGAGCCTTAGTTAGACACAGGCATGTCCAAGGATAAAAGATAAACCCCACTGAGCAAAGGGTGGCTTTTTTTTTGGGGGGGGGGGGGGGGGGGAATAGCTTATTTCATTTAGCATGATATTCTCCATCTTCATCCATTTACCAGCAAGTGCCATAAATTGCATTCTTCTCTAAGGTTGAATAATATTCCATTGTATATATGTACCACATTTTCTTTATCCATTCATCTATTGAAGGACATCTAGGTTGGTTCCATAGTTTAGCTATTGTGAGTTGAATTGTTATAAATATTGATGTGGCTGTGTCTTTGTAGTATGCTGATTTTAAGTCCTTTAGGTATAAACTGAGGAGTGGGGTAGCTGGGTCAAATGGTGGTTCCCTTCCACGTTTTCTGAGGAAATTCTATATAGTTTCCCAGGTTGGTTGCACCAATTTGCAGTCCCACCAGCAATGTAAGCTTCTTCTCTGCAAAGGAAACAATCCATTATGTAATAAGAGAGCCTACAGAATGGAGAAAATCTCTACCACATGTACCTCAGATAAAGCATTAATCTCCAAGATAAATAAAAAATTCAAAACACTTAACATCAAAAAGAAAAAAAAAAAACCCACAAATAACCAATAACCCAATCAATAAATGGGCTATGGAACTGAACAGACATTTCACAGAAGAAGAAATATAATTGATCAACAAATATATGAAAAAATGTTCAACATCTCTAGCAATTAGAGAAATATAAATCAAAACTACTCTAAGATTTCATCTCACTCCAGTCAGAATGGCAATTATCAAGAACACAAGCAACAACAAATGTTGGTGAGAAGTGGGGGGAAAGTCCCACTCAAAGGCGTCTCTTTACAGAGTCATTCCTTATGATGCAATGGTCTGGAACATGGTGGGAGAGAAATTGCTATGTATTGTGCAATTCACCACTAAGGATTGTTGGACCTGTTTGGATTTGGGGCAGACAATAGAAAGCATGTTCCATTGCCAAAAAACAGTTGCAAGTATTTATTGGGCCCAGAGCAAAGAAAGGTTATATGACAAGTCCCAGCTACAGTGCAAACTGTACTGCTATTTTGGCCTCATGGTATCCGGGGTGCTTTGACAAATAGGAACTTAGTGGGACTTTTGGTAAGCTCCAATAGAAAAATTAAAGGGCAGACTCATAGACTTTGGAGTTATGCAGTACATTCTTCTGTCAATAAGTATTTTGATTTTGATAAATAGCTTTTATCTCAGTACTGTGCCCTAGTGGAGACTGAACACCTAACAGTGGGTATCAAGTGTCCATGTCATCTGATGTATCCATCACAAATTTCATTTCACCTTCTGACCCACCAACCATAAAGCTGGACATACCCAGCAGTAATCCATCTTCAAGTGAAAGCAGTTTATCCAAGATTAGACTCAAGCAGATCCTAAAGGCATGAGTAAGTTACATTAGCTAGACATGGCAGACACTCTTGCTGTGTTGTCATTTATCCCTCAACTCATGTCTACAGCCTCAGGGAAGTTTCCTGTGATCATTTGACTGAGGAAAATAAAGCTCAGGACTGGTTTACAGATGGTCCAAACAATATTCTGGCACAAACCAAATGGAAACGTTACTGATTCACTCTGAAGTGTCTGTGAAAAATACTGAGGAAGACTTCCCTGGGTAAAACCTTAAGTAGCACAACCGATTATCCACTTGGCCTGAACACAGGCATGGTTAAAGGATGGATCTACACTGATTCTTGAACAATGACTAATGGTCTCGCCATGTGGTCCAGAAACAACCCTGGAACCAGGTTGAGGTTTGAGGAAGAGATACTAGCACAAACATTCCAGCAAATATTGATGAAGCAGAATCTGTGATACTATATGTTAAAAGGGATGTCAGCGAGGATAATGGATAAGGACTCTGAAAATCTGCTTCCCCAAAAAGTAATATAGAATGCTGGCAAATTATAAAAATTAACTTACAGACCTCTGGGAATTAACCCAAAGATTGTAATAAGCCAAAAAAAAAAAAAAAAAAAAAAAATGCTTCTTCAAAAAAAAGCTGTCAGTAAAAACAGCCACAGGTTTGTGGTATTTTAACTTGCTGCATTCCCATCCCCCTCTCCTTCCTCAACAGTAGACTTGAAAACTGACAGTCTGTAATCACAGTGAAAACTAGCAACTTAGTCACCACTGGAAGAAGCAGACAGGCTTGGAGTTCCCCAAAACCATCACTCCAGAGAACCAGCCATCGTTATTTGACCTCTCTGGCACTTCCCTGGACACTCTCACCAGCAGGTCTTTGTGTGACAGGACTCGGAACTCACTTAGTGTAAGCAATCTTTTCCTTGGAGACACTTGTCAAAAACAAGCAGCAGCAATTGTTTCACATCACAGCTCTCTGAAGTGGCAGTAGCAGTGGAGCCAACAACAAGCTAACCAAGAAACTTAAAAGGAAAAGCAAAGTCCGCAGGGAGTTTTACAGAGTTCTGACATCATTCTGGGAATCTACAAGGCTATTGATATGTATGGGGTTGTGCATATGCCCAGGGTTGCACACACAGCTAGAGAAAAACACTAAGAAGGCTTGAAGTTCTCACCTCTGACTTACCTGGAGACTCTTCTCTGGCACAAAGTGAAGGTTAAGGCAAAGTTGCAAATGCCTGCCTGAGCAGTTAATGCATGTCCCAACATACAGAGTTCTTCTGCAAAGGCTGGGAGACTCACGGGTTCAAAGTATAGAGGGAAGTCTCTATGCAATATTTAGATAACCTCAAAGCTAAGTGAGCAGAGACTTTGGCAATCACATATAACAAAGAATACAGACTTTGCCAAATAAGTCCAGGGAAGCCATTAAATAAATAGCACAGACAACAGCTGCAGTAACAACCAAATCATGGGGAAGAAAGGAATCTGATTTCCAGAGTTGTACAAAATACTTAAAGTGTCCAGTTTCAACAATAACAACAAAATGACATTCAGAGAAACAAAAAAGTATGATCCTACATGGGAAGAGAAACAAATAAATCAAAAATTGTCCCTGAAGAAACTCAGACACTCTAATTTTAGATAAAGACTATAAATCAGCTTTAAAAAATATGTTCAGAAACTGGGGATATAGCTCAGTTAGTAGAGTGCTTCCCTTGCATGCACAAGGCCCTGGGTTCAATCCACAGCATCATACACACACACACACACACACACACACACACACACACACACAATATGTTCAAAGAATTAAAGAAAACTGTGTAAAGAATTAAAGGAAAACATAAATATTGCATCTTACAAGAGAATAGAAGCAAAAATTATTGAAAAAATAATAATCAATTCTGGAGGTAAAACATCCAATGAGTGGAACAAACATTTTGCTAGAGGATCTCAATGGCAGATTTGAACTAGCTGAAAAAATAATCAGTTAAGCTAAAGAGAGGTCAGTTGAAAGTAGCTAGTCTGAGAAACAAAAGGAAATGAAGAAAAAATGAACAGAACCCACAGACCTATAAAAAACCATCAAATATACCAACATATGCACAAGAGGAGTTCCAGAAGGAGAAGAGAGAGAGAAAGGGCAGTAAAAATATATGAAGAAATATCAGGATTCAATGGTCTTACCATGTTACCCCATACTTAAAAGTAGTTAGAATAATAGAATGCTGGAATGGAATAAAAATAACCCAAAACAGAAAGAGCACTAACAATTATGGAGCAGCTGTGATGTGCCAAACAGCTGTAGGAGTTATCTCCTGTGATTTTCACAGCCAACACTCTGAAGCAGGTGATATTTTTCCTACTATACAAGTGAGAAAACAGTCACAGAGGATTTTAATAGCCATTTACTAGCACATAAATCATTATATTTTGTGTCATTCCTCTTCACATCAAGCTTGGATAGTCACAAAATAAAAAAGATATAAGTTAATATTTTTAACTTTGAAACAAAACATTTAGAATCATTAATTTACTCAAATACTACTTAAGTAATACATGAATACACTCTTATTGTGAAGATTTCATCCCACATACAGTGAAAGTTCCCTTACTCCCTTACTCTCTTCCCTTCATAAAGGCAACCTTTGTAATATGTTTGGTGAATATTACTCTGGACCTTTTTTATGTGTAGATAAAAGTATACATACACATAAATAGCACACAGGCCTTGGGTTATTATTAAATATATGACTCTGAAACTTAATTTTCTTTAATGTGCATTAGAGACCTGTTCTTACCAGTTCTTACAGATTTACCACATTTATTATTCTGTTATGTACGATGCCATGGTGTATCATCCATTCCCAAATAAATGATTGTTCTATTCTGTTTTCAGGTTCAATTGTTAATAATAAGACTATAGTGAACAATCTTACACATTAACCATATTTTTTTTTTAGGAAAAATACCTAGAAAAGAATTGCTGGGCTAAAAGATAAGTGCAATTATTATAGTAGCAGATACTTCTACATTGTCTTCAAAAGTGTATTACACAACTATACTTTTCATGGACATGGGAGGAAATATCTTTTCCTCCACCTTCATGACACTAGTAAAATTTTAAAGGATTGAAAACAGTCATATGAGAGAGAGAGACCGAGGAGGCACAGGGGAAGAAAAGGTCCTTTCTCCCTCACCTCCTCCTTTCTTTCTACTTGCTCTCTCTCTCTCTCTCTCTCTCTCTCTCTCTCTCTCTCTCTCTCTCTCTCTCTCTCTCTCTCTCTCTGTTTGCCCCCTCCTTTCATTTTCCTGGTTCCTAGTGAAGTGGTTCATCTTTATCAGGCAGTTTTATTTCTTAACCTTGTGAATTACCTGCTTATTTAATTTTCCACTTCTCTTTGGGTTATCTCCTTTTTTTCCATGAATGTAAATTTCTTTATTCTGGGTTTTAATCCTTTTTTTCTATTATATGCGCCAAGTATTTTCTATTTATGACTTGCTTTTTAAATTTTATCCTATCTTTTTAAATAGAGAAGTTTTATGTTTAATATAATCAAATTTGCCAGTCTTTCTGGGTTTGTATTGGATTTTTGGCTTATGCTGTGGTTTTCGTTTGCTTACATTGGCTTTTTAATTCATTTAGAATTATTTTGGTCATAGTGTAAGCTGAAAATACAACTTACTTTTTCCCCAAATGGGTAACAAATACTTCCAATATTGTTTATTACATAGACAATTTTCTCTACATTTTTCAAACATTTATAAATTTCACTTTATATAGTAGTCTCTTCTTAGGTTTTTTTATTGTGTTCTATAGAACACTTTTCTATTTCTGCACCCATATCCCACTCCCTTCTTCTCTCTCCCCCAGCAGAGCTTAAGAATACCTGAGGCTCATTCTGCTCTCACCTACACAAAATAGCTCCCCCAACACCAAACACTGATCCTTTGTATAGTCCCCTAGGACCAATGGGGGACAGTTTAATTTTTGCCAGAAAAGGCTGTGAAATCTGTAAGGACAGTAAATGAAAATCACTATTCCAAGCCCCTAAGAATTCCCTCCCTATTAGATTTACTTTCTCCTTGTAGGTCCAGCCATGGTGCCCAATATAGATTGCCAGGAGTTAAAAGATCAAATGACAACACAGTCATACTTCATGATAAAAGGTCAGTAGTCAGGGTTCCCTCAGTGGCTCCAGCCTTTATTGTTGTCCAGTGATGGAGCAGCTCATTCCAGACTTCAGAGTTGCATCATGGAATCCAACTCCTTCAGACACTTCTACTTTAGAGAATTCCAAAGGCTGCCAGGCTCAGTGGCACACACCTATAATCCCAGGGACTCAGGAGGCTGAGATGGAGGATCTCGAAATTTCAAAGCCAGCCTCGGCAATTTTATGAGGCCCTAAGCAACTCCACGAGACCCTGTCTCTAAATAAATGCAAAACAGGGCTGGGGATGCGACTCCGTGGTCAACTGCCCCCGAGTTCAATCCCTGGCACCGAGAAAAAAAGAATTCCAATGGCTAATTGAAAACAAGGTTATCTCAGCATTAGTCACACATCCCAAAATTCAGAAAATAGAAGCAAACCCTCCTCCCCAGAGAAATTATCCTATCTGCAATGATAATCCCAGGAGCTAGTACTTAATCTAATCTTTACTACTTTAATTTAAAAAAAAAAATAGCATAGGTTCAGCATCATCTGAAGATGAGGTAGCACCCTCACAACCCCCAGTCAAATAATAAAAAAAAATCCTCTTGGTGTTATCCTTGCTCAAATGCCAGTCCTTTATGCCACTGTCCAGAACCATGGCCTGTGACTTTACCATAGAATGGGCAGTATCACGCATCCAGAAGTTAATTAGAAAACTATATTTTGAAGAGAAGGAATGCAGCCAAGTTTACAGTCTTCTTGAAGAGTAGCCGTGGGGACACTCCTGAACACAAGGACTAATTGAAGGTGACTTAGTTTTCTTTTTCTTTCAAATCAAAAACCTCATCCTTTTCCATTCCTTCTGCCCCTTCTACCCCTGGCACCCCAGGGATGCACTGAGAATGGGTTCCTGGTAAGGCTATCCCCTCCTCACTTTTCATAATCGGTCATTTACAATTTACGCCACAGGAGTCCTGCTACAGAAATGCATAGGCCCAAGGAACCTGTCTTCTGGGCAGTTTCACTCTCAGGAAATGAGTATACAAATGACCAATGTCCAGACGATCCATGAGTATAGAACTCCAGCCCACAACTTCTACAGCAACCAGTCCAGAAAAGGAAGTCAAACCACAATCTCTAAAGCAATTGGTCCACAATGATCAGGACTTGGTCAATGACTGCTAACTCACTCCCAATGGTTCTTCCCTGGTTTCCAAATCAGTACCAACCAGAGAAAGCCCAATTACTCCCTCAAATCAAGCAGGTACATGCTCCACTTCTAGTTAACCGTCTCCAGATTCCCTTCTACTCCAAGCTCACTTGAACCTTCCTGTTGCTTCACTATAAAACTCTCCCAGCCCCTGCTTGCCTTTGAGGTTCTACCAAACGCAAGTTAAGGGGCTGACTCCCCGGAATAAGGAGCCAGTTTCTCATGTGTAGATCTCTGTTCATTTTCACAACCACATTGCCACAATAGCTGCTGAAAGTTTCATCTACAGTATCTTCATGTCTCTGTTCAGGGATGGCCCTAAAACTTATGTCTAGATTCCTAATGCGATCATACCTCCATTTTATGTTGCTGAAGAGCCTACCTTTCTGCTATTGAAAGTTTTAGCCCTTTAACATTCCCTTCGGTCCCAGGCACCTTCTGCATGGATGTGACATACCCTAGTGTTTTGTGCCTATTCCCATCAGAAGCCTCAGGTGGGATTTTGGCAGTTTAACCTGTTTCTGAAATTGGCCCCTATCAATTCCTGTTTGAGAGCAGGATGAACACTTGGCTTGCTGGATTTGTGCCCTCCTCCTGTTGACTTTCTGGCCCAGATATTCATCTTTCTAACTTACTCTAGATTTTGTCTTTGACTGGGTATCTGATACTAAGTCACAGAGTGAATGGTTTTCCAAAGCATACAATTTTGAAACGAATCTTGTCTATCTTCACCTCCCTGAATTGTTTAATCCCACTCGGGAGGCATCACCTCATCAGATCAATATCCGAGGCAGGACTGACCTGGATTTATTTTTATCTTGCGTGGCTCTCTCCTAGTATGTTTTATTTGCCCTGTGTCTCCCTCAGGGAGATCCTAATTCCATAAATTTTCCTGGCAGGATCCCTCAGTGCACAGACAATTCCTTCTTCCCCATCTGATAACTACCATTTTCCAATTCATGACTCAATGGCTTCAGTATTTTATCCTGGTTTCTCAAGCTTCCTTGTTCACATCCGTTCAAATATAATAGATGGAAGTCTCCATTCTCAAGGGGTGCTTACACAGTTATCCTCATTAGGGAATATCTCTCTGCAATTTTATAGGGCTATCCCTCAGTCATTTCCTATATTTGGGAACCCCCTGGGAGGTTATTCCCATCCCCTCCCCAAGAGCAGTTACCCTTTTCTATCTCAGAGTCATAGTTGAGCAATTCCTTCATTATGCAAGAGCAGTTAAATGGACGCACTTTTCCTGCCCATTTCATATCTATCCAATCTGGCCTCCAAGATCTTTTTTTCCTTTCATATCTGCCTAGACTACATATTAAGACTTCCATCATTCTCCTAAGGAAATTTCTGCCTTCTCTCCCTTAATCGGCTGTCTTTATTTTTTTTGCAACCTTCCACTTTTTTTTTTAATACTTTATTTGTTCTAATTAGTTACACATGACAGTAGAATGCATTTTGACACACCATACATAAATGGAGTATGACTCCCCATTCTGGTTGTACATGATGTAGAATTACACCGGTCGTGTAGTCGTATATGCACTTATAGGGTAATAACGTCCAATTCACTCTATTATCCTTTCTACCCTCACACCCCTTCCCCTCCCTTCACTCCCCTCTGTCTAATCCAAAGTACCTCGTCTTCTACTTTGGAGAATGAGGTCAACATACGATTTAAGTAAATTCAGTTCTTTCTTAGTTTCCTGGGCAAAACTGATCACTAAACAAAGTGTTGTGGACACAGGGGCTCTTTGCAATTTTCTTCTTTGCTTCAAAAGTGTAGTAATTAAGTTACTTTTTTTCTTCAACCAAGAAAATGTCCCATTCCTATTGAATAAAAGCCCCTATCTGAATGTATGGTAGTCAGTGAAACCCATGGCAACAAGGCCTAGGTCTGTGAAATCTACACTGAGATCCAACCTCATGTAAATAACAAAAAACAGCTTCCCATATGAACTCCTGTTTCTCACCCTGCCCCTGGGGTCAGAAAAGAAAACAAAGAGATGGCTCAAGACCAACTCAGGCTCTTACTCTGTATCATCAACTACATGCCAGACTTGCAAGAGAGTTTAGTCCCAGTTATGCCAGTACTGCCTTCATACTCCTGGTTCTATCTGATCTTAGAATTCCGTCTTGAGCTGACCCCAATTCTGGAGCCTTATAGCTTGGTTTAGTTACCACTACACTGTTCATGTAGAAGTCCTGGTCCAAACCAGCACCATTAGTTTCTCAAATAAGATGGAAGACTTAGCTTTACCAGATGTCTACTCTAGTCCCTGTGTCACCTACCTGTCTCTGCACTGGCTCTAGGCAGGCGCTCTTCCTCTCCAACCCTGCTTGTTCTGTGGTCCAATTCTGCCAGGTGGCAGTATGATACAATGGCAGTGATAATATTACTGAAATTAAACTGTTATGTTGAATATTATTACTATATGGTAATTATAGAATAAACATTTTACAAAGCAGTTATTTTATTAATATGTTAAAATGTAATTGTTCTGCAATGGCCTCTTATTTACAATAAAATGAAAGCTTCATGAGGATAAGATAATCTCTTTCTTACACCACTGTTTCCCCTGCACCTAGAACAGTGCCTGACACATCACAGATCCTCATTAAGTATTTGTCCAATGAATAATGGTTAAGAACAGAGACTGCCATCAGATATTGGGTTCAAATCTGGGTGCTACTCTTTACTAGCGATGTGATCCTAGATGTATTAGTTAACTTTCTAAGCCTCAGTTTTCCCTTCTGTGAAATGTGAAAGCTCATCCATATAGATGAATAGTAATGCAACCCAGAGTGAGGGCTGAATTAATGTTAACCACTAGTTTTCCAACAGCATACTAGATGGCTCCTCTTAAATGATTCAAAAGAGTCCTTTAGATTTCATGTGTCTGAAATCATACTCAGTATCTAACTATCCTCCCATTCTTAGAGCTACAAAGTCAGGGATCATTTCCATTTGCTGCCTATTCTTCACCCACAATCACATAGAACACCAAGACCTGTCGTTCCAAGCTATCTCAGCTGACTGCCTTTCCTCAGTCCAATTGGCCAAGTCCATCCTCTGCATTCCTGTCATCTGGAGCAGCCTGGCAAAGCCATCTCTTCCCTGCACATAGCCTTCACCACATTGGATGGTTGTTGACTCACTGGTCAGCTTCCCTCCCTAGGTGGCAAGCTACCTAAAACTTCCCAGCTTATCTCGTTCCTCCTTAAGGAAACTAGCCCTCTGCCCACCCTAGTCATCAACAAATCACTCCTCAGAAAAAAAAACACTAAAGAATAAATGTTTCCATTGCAGCGGCCCAGTTTCCATTTCCAACCCCATTGCCCCATGTCTCTCTCTATTGTTGAAGTTATAGAAGTCAAAGCCTGATTTCTCAGCCTCTCCTCGGACTAGGAGTGGTCATGTGACCTAGTTGTGTTACTTTAAACTACAGTGAGAGTCTGCTAGCCCCAATCACTCTTTTCTTACTTCTTCCTGCCTAAAACAAGGATGAGGCCTGGAGTATATCATCCATTAGACAACCAAGCTGGGGTGAATTGAGGATGAAGCCAACCTACTAAGGACAGCAGAGCTGGCATGCCCAACATGTGATCCTGACGGTGTTCAAATTAGAACTGCATGGGGAAAATAATCCTTTATTTCTTTAAGCCAGTATCAGTTAGGTTTCCTGTTCATACAGACACATTCTTACTCCAATTGTGTATTAGCCAGGGTTCTCCAGAGCAACAGAACTAATATAATATGTATGTATATGTAGGATTATAAAAAAATATCATTAGATTGACTCACATGATCACAAGCTGGATAGTCCCACAATGGCCATCCATAGGCTGGAGGGCCGAAGTAACGAATAACTGCTCAGTCCAAGAAACTGAAGCCTCAGAACAAGAAGGACCAGTGATGTAGCCCCAGTCCAAGGCTGAAGGCCTATAAACTTCCTGGAGAATTGCTGATCAGAGTTCACAGTGGAAGAGTAAAGGACCTGGAGTCCAATGTCCTTGGGGAATAGCAGTAGTGATGAAAGCACCTGCTCAAGAAGAAAGGAGCTTACATCCACCTCTGCTTCCTCCTTCTTTTGTTCCATCTGGGTCCTCAGCCTGATGGACAGTACCACCAGGGTGGGTCTCCCCACTCAGTTTCCTGTCCCACATGCCAATCATCTCTGGAAACATCCTCAGAGACACACCCAGAAGTTTCTTAATCCTAGGCATCTCTCAAACCAATCAAGTTGACAACCCAGATTAACCATCACAAACAGGAACAACTATAGGAAGAAGCTCCAATTAGTCTTGTCCATGAAGCCCCATGTCCTTATTGTATTATGTACACTCACCACTTGCATGCTGGGGAAAGATCTAACTTCATTTGAGCTGTTAGTAATAATTGACTCTTAGCTATTGTACTAGATCTTGTTTTTGATCACTTAGACCCTCTTTGCCAACTAGTGTGCCTACCCCAGGTGCTTTAAATGCTATGCTTCATGGCTTACCTGAGCAACCTTCAAGAGAGAATTGCACTTGACAAAAGAGAGGTAGCCGGTCAGAAGATACCTAGAAGCTTATATAACCCAGGAAAGAGGAGGATACTCACTAATGAGAGTTAAAAAAAAAAAAAAAATTAAAACAAAAAGAGAGTCAAGCCCCTTTCCCCAAACTGAGGCAAATCTGTGGTACTTGGTATATTCCAGAACCGCATGGGTCAGAGCCAAGCTAGACTCAGACTGCAACCTTGCTCAGCTACCTCCCCTGTGGGTACTACTTCCCTCACTCCTTAACAGCTACTCCCTCCAAGTCACATACACTCTAATCTCAGTTTCAGGTTGTGTCTTTATGGACCCCAACTGAGGATCCTTATTTGAGATTGGTCTATTTTAAGAGTATCCTTCCCTAAAAGGAAGAGGAGGTACCTAAACAACACCCCAACACGGAATGTTAAGACACTTATTTCTCTAGTATTATTCACGGTCCCTCCAGAAATGCCTGTTGTTGCTGTCTAAAAATTAGAAGGCCCCATGCTCTGGTAGCACTAGCAGAGAACTTGGAGGCAGAAATCGGTTAATTTCCCACACCATCGAATTCAAGTCATCAGGGATCTCAAAACAAAGCTAACAGATTTTGAGATCAGATTCCATTCTGTGAGCAAACATGATAAGAAAATACTTATTTGCTTGACGTATAAGAAAAGGCATCTCTTTTGATCTTCAAATTTCACTTGTAGAACCAAAATACCAAAGGGTAGGGAATCTTACAGAAAACTCTCTAAAGTGTGAGTCTGAAGAAAATTTAGTGCAAATCTTACATTTTAATTTTTTTAAGTACACTTTTAATAAATGTCACATCAAGAGCAAGTAGTTGTAGGAAGAATAAAACTTTGGTTAATGGTGTGTGACAAATAGCCCACTTCTTCTAGGATACATGAGGGGGGCCATTTTTTATTAATTAAACATAGATGTGAGTAGCGCAGATACTGATTTTCAAAATGCCAGAAGCTGACCAACAGAAAACAGAACAATAGGGAAGTAAGATTGTAAAGAAAAGGATATGAGTAAAAGAGATTAAATAAGATTTTTTAAAATACCTGTATTCTAGCTAACCAGAGAAAATTTTGCAGGTGTTATAATGGCTGTTCACCCAGAAAGAAAAATTAGTGGAAGAATATATTCAAGCACAGGAACCTAAAATGGAAGAGTACCATCTTAGGACCTGGAAAGCTTCTCAGAAGAACCATTTAGATCCTAAAGGCAATGCCTGGAAAGTTCCCCACCACATTTTTGAACTTCATGTTCTAGCAAACCGAGAATCACCACAAAGTGAAGAGGAGAAGATGTTCAAAGACACAGACAGTGGCTCAGACCACCAAGAAGAGCAAAATATAAGTAAGAAGTTCAGATTCTGTGATTTTTCTGTGAACCTACAATTTGTGAAGCCAAAATAGTTTTTACCCTGAGATCTCTCATCCTTCAGCTAATCAGTATAATATTGTGGGCTAAAAACACAAATTTTGGATTAAACTGCCTGGGTCAAATCCAAGTTCTACTATTAATTAATCATGTGAAGTGAAGTTATCTAACTTTCTGTCATCTGATTCCTGCAACTATAAATGAGCATGTTAGTAATACCCATCTCAGCAGGAGTGTTGGGAGGATGAAGATACAACATCGAGTGTTAGAACAGAATCTGGGTCACCTGAGTGCTTGGTTACATGTCAGGCATTAGCATTGCATGAGATGTAACTGTACCAGGTAGTAGAGGATGCACAGTAGGATCAAAGAACGGAGGCTCAGTTCCAGGGTTGGCACTTAGGAAGGTAAGAACTTACACGCATTGTTTTTGAAGTTGACCATGGTTGACCCACCAGCTATAAACTGGGTAGTTCAGTGGGCTCACTGTGCTCAGAGAGTCCAGGCTCTTTCTAATCTGATCTTCTATAGCCTTTTCTTATAGTTTGGGTGTTAAATGTTCCCCAAAGGCCCTGTATACTAATACTAAGTAAGCATTATTAAGGGAGGCAGTATTGGGAAGTAAAGGGACTTTTAAGAGGTAAAGCCTAGTGGAAGCTCTTTAGGTCCTAAGGGGCATGCCCTTGAAAGGGACTGTGGGACCCCAGGCCTCTCCTCAGTATCTCTTCTACAACCTGGTCACCAGGGAGTGATTTTGCTCTACAATGCACTCCCACCATGATGGACTGCTTCACCACAGATCCAAAACTTTTCCAAGTCGATTATTCCAGGTAATTGTTATAGTGATCATTATGGTTTCTATGTGACATGTCCCCCAAAAGTTCATGTGTGAGGCAATACAAGAAAGTTTAGAGATGAAATGATTGGGTTATGAGAGTTTGAACTTATTCCGTGTGTTAATCCCCTGATAAGAATTAGGTGTGGCTGGAGGATCACTGGGGATGTACTGTTTGGGTACATGTTTTGTCCTTGGGCAGAGCTCACTTTCTTTCTCTCTCCCTCTTCCTCTCCCGCTCCCCCTCCTCACCTCCGCTCTCCCGCTCCCTCTCTCTCTCTTCTTCCTGGTGCCATGCCCCCAGCGACTTTCCTCCATTACACACTTCCACCATGATGTTCTGCCTCACTTGGGCCCAAAGTAATGGAGTTGCCATCTATGGACTGAGACCTCTAAAACCATGAGCCACCCAAAAAACTTTTCCCCCTGTAATTGTTCTTATTAGGTCTTTTGGTCACAGCAGCAAAAAAAAAAAAAAACCTGATTAAATCAGTGATGGAAAGCTAACACATTTCTGTGTGTGTGTGTGTGTGTGTGTCTGTCTGTCTGTCTGTCTCTTGATCTCTCTCTCTCTCTCTCTGTCTCCTCTAGGGCCAATTCCTGATCGTCTTTTGTATACATAGTTATATTTCATATAAAGAAATCAATATCCTGGAAAAAAATTTAGAAAAACATCCATTTTCTAGAGTGCAACTCATGTTTACTTTTGCCCTTATTAAGTATCAGGTATGTAGCACTGAGCAAGGCACTTCGTGGGCACTAGTTCACTGAATCCTCACATCAATCTTATGACACCATTAGCTCCATTTCACATTTTAATGTATTTTCTAACTATAAAACTGGTACTTCCATTGCTTTCTTTTGGTTAAATTCCTAATTCAAATGCAGGGCACTACACAAAAGCAGGAATACTTATTCCACTTACTCGGAAGGTAAGGTACATTGGAGGCCATTGCACAAGAGACTATCCACATCTATCTCTCTGGTACTCAGTTCAAATTCCACAGAGAATCACATCCTGGGATGAGATTCTGAACCTGGGATTCATCCCTCTCCATTGTGGCAAGAGAAGGAGAGGTCATATGATACAAATATGAACTCAAAAGTCATTCTTTCATCTATAGCTATGTGGAGGAGGGAAGAATGATTCTTAGAACCAAAGCATAAGCCCCCTAGTTCTGTTCTCCAGATTGCCTCTGGTATTGTATTAGTTCCCTATTTCTGCTGTAATAATTTATCATAAACCACTTAAGATAGCGTGAATTCAATGTCTTGCAGTTTGGTACATCAGAGGTCTACATGGGATCAGCTGGTTTCTCCACTTTGGGTCTCACAAGGCCAAAACCAAAATATCAGCCAGGCTGAGTTTCATTTGAAGCCTTTCAGAGAGAACCTCTTCAAGCTCATTCAGTTGTTGGACTCAAATCTTTGCAGTTGTAGAACTGAGGTGTCCGTTTCCTTGCTGGCCGTCATCTGGGTGCCTCCAGTAGCTCTAAGGCCACCTATTTGTCACATTGCCCCTCCACCTTTACCTTAGCAATGGCACATTGGGTTCTTATTCTTCAAATTTCCCAGACTTCTTGCTGCATCTTTTCTGCCTCCAGCTGAAGAAAGTTCTCTGCTTTTCAGGACTAAAGGAATTTGATCCAACCTATTCAGATAATCCCGAATAATCTCACTATTGTTAGTGTAGGTAGTTAGCTAGAAATGAACAGGAATAGAAGAAGGGGAGATGCAAGAGGGGATCAACTATAAAAGGGCCCCTGACCAGTAACTGATCTGGAGGCGCCAGTCTCCTTCCACATTCCAGAAAGAGGCCTAGCACTCTCTCCCACAGCTTGTGGGCACACACCATTCACTCACAGCTGTTCTGAGGGTCAGGACTGTTAAATGACCTTCTACTGGTGGCATTAGGCCAGAAAGGGCAAAATGGCACAAGTACCCAGTGCATATCCACAGCTTCCCACCAGCACAAGGCTTATGACTTCTTCCAAATGGGCAGCAGCTAGACAAAGCCCTGGACCCAGAGAGGTGTGGCCTCCTACCACCCTAAGATTTCACGCCACTGCAAGCTCCCACCCCTATCCTAACAAAAGTCCTAAGCTTAGTCATCTTGGTGCAGTGTGGTTCCTAGCTGATCTGCCCACCCCTCTATCTGGGATGTGTCTCACTTTGTCTTACCTTTCCCTCACCTTACAATAAACCTCATCTGAACAGTATTTCCACCTTGCTGTGCCTCTATTTCCTCACTGTGATAATTGTCCTGATCTTAGACCTCATACCTAAAGACTAAATCACAACACTCCAGAGTTGACCCTCAACCTCTGGTCAACTCTATCTTAGATTCATGAACTTTAGTATCTATAAAGTTCTTTTGCCATGTGTGATATTGTGAAGTAAATGTTTGGCCTTCCTTCTGTTTCCAGGCAGGTAACTCCTAAAATTCTTGGACTCTTCAAGGTGATAACTGTCTTTTTATCTGCTGGTGAGTTGACTGATAGCTGGAGGCTCCTGGGTAGCTGTAGGATGGGGGGCTGGTCACCAGAATGACCAAGGCAGGATTAGAGGGTGGAAATTTCAGCCTCACCCCCAGCCTCTGGAAAGGAAAGACATGAAGGCAAGTTGATCATCAACAGTCAATGATACAATCAAGCATGGGTTCATAGAGAGGCCTCCATAAAAACCAGAAAGGACAGGGCTTGAAGAGCTTCCAGATAGCCAGACACATGAAGTTCCTGCAGGGTGGTGCACCTGAAGACATGGGGGCTCTGAGCAACTTCTCTCATACCTCACCCTAGCCCTCTCATTGCCATCCTTTGTAATATCTTTCATAATAAACTAGTAAATGAAAGAAAGTGTTGCCCTGAGTTCTGAGAGCCACTCTAGAAAATTCATGAAACCTGAGGCCAGGGGTATGGGAACCCCAACTTATAGCCAGTCAGTCAGGAACACAGGTAAAACAGCCTGGGGCTTGCAATTGGCATCTAGAGTGAAGGAAGTCTTATGGGACTGAGCGCTCAACATGTGAGATTTGATGCTGTCTCCCGGTAAAGAGTGTCATAATTGATTTTAATTAGAGGCCCCAGCTGGTGTCTGATGCAGAATTGATTACTTGCTTAGCCTATGGAGAAAAAGCCTCACACATTGGGTCACAGAAGTCTTTTGTGTTGATGATTGCATAAAATATGAGATAAATTGAGTTTGTGGGGGGTTTTCCTATATCCTATTTGCAACATAACATATTCACAAGTTCCAGAAATTAACATGTGAACATTGTGAGGTGTCATTTCTGCCTAATGCAATGTGTGTATATCCCTTGCATGTACATACAAATTTTAAAATCAACTTATCAAAAATTTTCCTATTGTAATTTTTATTCCTTGTGTGATTTTGATTGGGATATTGCATTGAACCTACAGATTGACTTGGTGACTGCTGACATCTTAATGATACTGAGTCTTCTAATCCATGAATATCACATATCTTTCCATCTATTTAGGCCTTTTAAATTTCTCTGCAATGTTGTTAAAGATCTTTCACATCTCTTGTTAGACTTACTAATAAGTATTCAATACTTTTTGGTGTACTCTTTTTTATTTTCTAAAATGGTGTTGGTAAGGCACTTACCTGCTTGTATTGCCAACATGTAATATAGTACCTGTCAAACACTAGGTACTCAGTAAATATTTGTTGAATGAATAAATCTATTGGATTTTTCTGGATTCTGCCTTTTTATGGCCCTTGACAGTTGGCACCTTTCTTACAGATGTTTGTATGAAAGTCTTGGGTTCCCTTGAAACTATAAGCACTGTGGGGTAGGGATATGACTCATTCATCTCTTCAGGCAATGGTCTAGTACAGTTTTTGGTGCATTGTAAAGTCCATGAAAGCATGTATATATGCTATAAATTAGTGAAGATGGAGCATCTTCATTTATTATGAAGTATACTCACAAAGTCCCTATACTATTTTCATAGAAGTTTCTGTTGCACAAGATAGTATTGATGAAGGATTCCATGAAACATATGTGGTCCACATGTCTGGAGTCTAGACTCCAACTCCTCTAAATTATGTCATTGGTTAAGTCAGAAAGTTGTATACATCTGGTCAAGTTTTATACTCCTTTTGTTTTTCTGAACAGTGTTTGGCATTAAGGTCATTAACCTATATAAAAGAACATAATAGAAAACAATGCCATGAAGTTTAGTTTGTGCTATCTAGCTGATGCTGAGGACATAGATCTCTGCGTCATAAGACAGCTCCTAAATGAAGACCCACAGGAAAGATGATTTCCATTTCCAGAGCCTTGAAGGATTGTGTATTTCCCCATAAATTGTAAATTATGCATATCTTTTCATTTTGTGTTGGCTACTAAAAAATCACTATTAATTAGTGACTATTTTAGTCAGCTTTTCATTGCTATGACTGAAAGACCCAAAAGAACAACTTAAAGGAGGAAAAGTTTATCTTGGCTCATGGTTTTAGAGGTTCAATCCATGGTTGACTGATACCACAAGTCTCGGCATGAGGCAGAACATCATGGCGGAAGAAAGCAGCTCAGAATATGGCAACGAGGAAGCAGAGAGAGAGAGAGAATTCTGCTTACCGAGGACAAATTATAAATCCCAAAGGCACATCCCCTGTGACCTACTTCCTCCAGTCTCACCCCACCTACCTATGGTTACCACCCAGTTAATCCATCAGTGGATTAACTGACTGATTAGGCTATAGTTCCCATAATGTAATCACTTCACCTCTAAAAATTCTTGCAGTGTCTCACACACAAGTTTTTGGGTGACACCTATATCCAAACCATAACACTAACTTCTAGCAAACTACATATAGCATGGTATGCATTTTGGATTTAAGTATTAATCTTGCCCTTAGAAGGCAAAGTAGAAAGTGGAAGAGATCTGTTAGGGTAGAAATTCCAGAGGGCACATGTCATGTTTGTTTCACTCGTGCCTGAATATACACTGTCTATATATTAAGTAAATGGATGCTAAATCACGGCACCCTGATGAATAAGACAAGAGACATTAAAAAAAAGAGCAAGGAAAGAAGCAAAAAGAAAAAGAGATGACAGTGCTGGTAAGATCAATCAATCAATTAAGTAAAATGAGAATTTAATATGACTTTTTCCTCTAATGTTAAATGTTTAACTTGTTTTGATTTTTGTTTAAAGAAATGAAAACATTCATTTACCAAATGTATTAGTCCATTTTCTTTTCCTATAACAAAATACTTGAGTTTATTTTATGAAGAAAAGATATTTGTTATGCTCAATTCTGGAGGTTCAAAAACATGGCACTAGCTTATGCTCAGCTCTGGTGAGAGTCGCATGGTAGATGGCAGCATAATAGCAAGAGCAAGAGTGATCCAATAGTGTAATGAGAACCCAGAGCATGGGGAGGGGCCAGGTTTGCTCTTTTTATAACAACCTAATCTCTTAGGAACTAACTAGGTTCCCAGGAGAACTATACTGATCCCCCCAAGGGCACTGTCCCCAATGAATTTATTATGTTCTACTAGGCCACACCTGATGAAGTTTAAACAGCACTGACACACTGGGACCAAGCATCCAAAACATGAATATTTGGGGGATACATTCAAACCATATTCAAACCACCCCTGGTCCCCACATTCATGTCCTACTCGCAATGCAAAATGCATTCATTCTATTCCCAAGAATCACAAAGTCTTCATTCATTCTAGCATCATTCAAAAGCCCAAAACTAAAGACTCCTTTGAGTCTTGAGGTAATCTCCTTCCAGTTGTGAGCCTACAAAATAACAAACAAGTAATTTGCTTCCAAGATACGATGGCAAGACATGGATAAGATAAACATTCCTATTCCAAAAGGGAGAAGTAGGGAAACAAATAATCATCCCAAAGCAAGATCAAAGCCCAACAGGGAAGACATTAAATCTTAAAGCTCCAAGTCCTGCATCCTGTGCACACCGTGGGCAGGGGTGGTCTCCCAAGGTCTCAGGGAGTCCCACCCCCAAGGATTTTCTCTCTCAGGTGGTACACAGGCCTGCATCTGGCCCAACCGACACTATAAGCCACTGGTTGCTTCAGTTCCACTTTCACAGTTCACGTGATCATGGGCTCTCTAAGGCAGTTCCAATCCTGTGACAAACTTCTGAGGACCCTCCCAAAATCTCATTGTAAGCCACTCCTACACTGTCACACTTGGATTCTGTGCACCTACAGAGCCAGCGGCACACGGATGCCTGCTTGACCACATCACAGCTGCCACAGAAGTTTTCACCAAAAGGCACTGAGCAGAACCCCAAGGTGACACTGGGCAGCAAACCCCTGGAGAAGGGCCAGGGCCTGTTCCTTGAGTCAATTGTGCCCTTCCACACCTCTGGGCTTGTGATGGGAACAGACTCTTTCTCCTTATCCTGACAATTAGCAACCAGGTCCCCTTTACTGTGCTGATCTTTTTAAGAAGTGATCACTTAGGCACAGGCTGCTTCATTCTACATTTTTTTCTTTTGGTCAAACTGTGAATTTTTTAAGTCTTTTTGACCTGCCTTATTTTGCCCTGAGTCTCTGTAACTCTCACTAAAAGTAGCCAATAATAATGCTTTGCTGCTTAGAAATTTCCTCCACCAAATATCTTAGGTAATTGCTTTCAATTTGACCTTCCACAAAGCTCTACGGTATGGGTGCAGGCAGGTTCTTTGCAGCAGAGTAACAATGATGGCCTTTATCCCAATTTCCAATAGGGTTCTCATTTCCATCTGAGACTAGTTTTCCAGTGTCCACATCGCCTGAGCCCTCACCAGAATCACACATAATGCTCCACTTATAACTGTAACAGTCTAGATTTTTTTCTAGTCCACATCTTCCAAATCCTTCCAACTTTTACCCATTATCCACATCCAAAGCCAATCCCACGTTTGTAGGTATAGTTATGGTAATGATACCACTTCTCAGTACTTTCTCAGTACCTCAGTATAGAATAGTACTCTGTATTATTCCATTTTCTGTGGCTATAACAAAATACTTGAAGCTAAGTATCTTATCAAAAAAAGAAGTTTATTTTGCCCAGTTCTGGAAGTTCAAAAGCAGGCACTAACTTCTGCACAGCTCTGGTAAAGTCCTTACAGCAGATGGCATCACAATAGGGTGAACAAGGGTAATCATATGGCAAGACAGGAAACTAGGGCATGGGGAATGGACAGCCTTGCTCCTTTTATAATAGCCCACTGTGGATCCATAAAACCTACACCAATTCCTTCCAAAAGTGAATTCCCCAGTGATCTGATTATATCCCCACCTCTTGAAAGATTAACCACCTCAAAACCCTTGCCACTCAGGGGCCAAGCTTCCAACATAAGGGCCTTTGAGGGGCACACTTATATCATATCCAAACCATAACACAGAATAAGGCAGATATTTATGTATTGATTTGGGAAGAAAAAGCAAAGTGCATACAAATATATACTGTACAATCACAGTTCTGTTTTTGCAAAACAAAATCCATATGAATTTTTATGTCCTTTTTATAAATATATAATTACATAGTCATCAGAACAAAGAGAAACTTAGGAGTTCTGAGTCCTATTACACGTTGTACACTGTATTGTTGTGACCCTGACTTGGAACATCTTCTCAGAAGGTACAATGTAATTCAGTGTGAAACTGATTTTTCCTATGTCACTCATGGAAGTTTATATGGGGAGCTTGTGGCTTGTTGGTTTAGCATTGCTTATCTAAAGCCATAATGATGTTAACCTTTGACCAGTTGTTCTACATTTATCTTAGAGAAATCACCCCAAAGAAGATAAGAGACAATACACAAAGACAGTCACCACTATCATAATGAATATATTTAACAACCCAGAGTAAATGGGGATAAAATATTAAAATATTTCTTTTCTCAAAATTTGTCTCTCAATTGGATTATATTCAAAGCAGATCCTGTTGGCCTTTTCAGCTACTTCAAAGTATTAAAAATAAATAACAGTCTCATTTTGGGGTATTAAAATATTTAATAATACTTGAATCAAAACTTTAATCTCATTTAATTTAAAACTCTTGGTCTGATTCGAGCTTAGAACCCTGCAATGAAGAGAGGCAGTGGAGAAGGGGACAGGGAGACAGTATTATCTATTTTTTATTTCTTTCCTTACTTTTTTGCTCAGGTCAGGGGCAGGGAAAGAAAGACAATGAAGGTTGAAAAGTCTCCCTTAACTAATGTTAATTTTAGACCAGCACTCTCTTGGGCTAGCTCTCTTTTCTTTCATCCCTGTGTTTGGGAAACCCCCAGTTGAGGTCTTCCCAGCAGATCCTTGCTTCTGACTTTCTTCCATGGCACAGGCATACCTTTTGGGTACGTGTGTTTGTCAGCTATTCAAAGCTATGTCAAAACACCTGAGATACACATCTTATAAGGAGAAAAGGTTATTTTGGCTCACAGTTTCAGAGATTTTAGTCCATGGTCTCTTGGCCCTGTTGCTTTGGCCCTGTGGCTGTAAGCTCATCATGATGGAATCACATGGCAGAGGAGGCCTGTTCATTTCATGGTGGTCAAAAAGAAAAGAGAGAGGAAAGGGCTGAGGTCCCAATATCTCCTTCAAGGGCACACCCCAATGACCAAACTTCTTTACACTAAGCCCCACCTTGTAAGTATTCCACCAACTCCTAATGGTACCACAGGTTGGCAACTAAACCCTCAACACACAGGCCTTTGGGGGGTATTCAAGATCCAAACTAGAGCAGGCAGAGTGCTTTAAATTCAACACAACTCCAGCTATCATCCAGAGACCATATTGTCCCACCACAGCTGAAAATGTCCCTTGTTCCGCTGTTGCTGCCCTCCCAACATGCTAATCTCTGGGGAATCAGGTCCTTGCATTTAAGTATTTCTGTATATGAACACTTTTGTCCTCCAGTATAGATATGCTCTCTAGGAGTCCCATTAACACCTCCCATATTGGGTTTAAGGTCAGGGTAGAGGACTCAGTGCTTCTTCAGTTCTCAAAAGATTCTTGCTAATGATATATGCTAATCCCTCATGCCCTTCCAGATACAGGCAAAATACAGGTGAGTGATGGGCTCTATGAGGCAGGAATTTTGGTTTTAAATTCCCTTTAGCAAGGACCACATGGATAATTCAGGACCTCTCTTTAGATACATGGACACTTAACACTTTTACCCCAGCTGCAGCTCCAAAATAGAAAGGTATTCTGTAACACCAATAAAAATTTTATTTCAGTAAAGTCAAACAATTTTCTCAGTGCCTCAATAGAAAGCATAGTTCTGAATGGATAAAAACAACCTTTAAATTTCTAAATGTGCGAAGTTGTTCATGCAAAATGCCTATTATAGCTTATGTTATGGTGGACTGGTTAATCAAATCACAATACAAATCTACTACCTACAGAGTACAATAAAATGAAAATAACTCATTCATAAGATTCTAATTTGTAGATCAACTTCACTTACAAAATACTACCCTAAGAATTATAACTTTATCAAGTTACAATTTGAATAAACATACAATCACTTCAACAATGGCCATTAAATTAAAAAGAATTCAAAATGACTAGAGAGGAATGAAATTATTGCTCACAAGGTAGCTCTCTAGAAGGCTGAATCTGCTCTAGAGAGATCACTCCTCAGCAGTAGGGGTGAAATTCAGCTCTTGGGAAGAGTCACAACGAAACTCCCTTCATGGACAGATGTTCCTCAGAATCAATGCAAGATAAAAGGATCAGGAAAATCCTCAGAGGATCCTTTTCTAAAATCTCAAATTTAATATCTTCTTTGGTTGCTTTTCATCTTCTCTGCACCGTGTTCTTCTTCTAAGTTGTAGATATTTCTTTGACCAGTCTAAACTATCATCTTCAGTTTAAGAGTTATTACCAAGGGCAGTAATTTCGCTATTCAAAAGACAAATAAGTTTTTCCCATTTCTTCTCTGAAAGCTTTGGGTTGTTTTTGTAATTTTATTTTTGTGTTCTTTTTTGTTCTGTTTTTGTTTTTGTTTTTGTTTTTTGGCATATAGCTCGTGTTTTTATCTGCTGTGAAACTTCTTCCTTGATCTCAAATTATTCTCCCCTTCTACAGAACAATGTGGGAGGTTTCTTATCATTGGCTTACAGTTTAATATAGTTTGAGTGTGGCCCCCTCAGGTTCATGTGCTGGAAGCTTCGTTCTCAGTGTGGTGGTGTTAGGTGGCAAAGGTTGGTGTTAAGGTAGGAGGTTGGGTCTAGTGGAAAGTGGTTAGGTCACTGCGGGCCCTGAATTCAAAGGTGATTATTGTTGTTCTTGCAGGGTCCTTTTTAGTTCCCTCAAGAACAAGTTTTAAAGAGCAAGCGTAGTCTCTGGATCCCTCTGACTTTCTGTCTTTCCATGTGACCTCTTTCTCCTGCACACACTCACATGATGAGGCCATCCACCCTGTTGTGATACAGATAGAAGGCCCACACCAGAGCCAAGCACCATGCTCTTGAACCTCCAGAACTGTGAGCTAAATAAATCTCTTTTCTTTACCAATTGCCTAGCCTTAGGTATCTTGCTACAACAATAGAAAATGATCTTGACATAGTTCAGTCCTAAATTTATGCTAAATCTCATTTTAATATTTTCATTTTGTGATTCCAGAAATGAATTTATTTTGTTGTTGAGAGAGCTGTGGTATGATTTGTTAGTGAGTGTCCCATCTTCTGTATTAGTAAGCTTTTCATCATTGTGACTAAAATACTTGATACAATTTAGAAAAGGAAACAATTTAGAAAAGGAAAAATTTATTTGGGGCTCATAGTTTCAGAGGTTCAGTCCATTGCTCTGGACCCAATGTAAGGTAGAACATCATGGCAGAAGGGTGCTGAAAGAAAGCTGCTCAGTTCATCACAACTAAGAAACAGAAAAAAAAAAAAAAAAAAAAAAAAAAAACCAGAAGCTAGGGACAAGATATATAACCCCCAAAGGCAAGCACCCAGTGACCTATTTCCTCCAGCCACAACCCACCTGCCTAAAGTTACCAATCAATAATCCATTCAAAGTATTCCATCAAATGGATTGATACACTGATTAAGTTACATTTTTTATGATCTGACTGTTCTACCTCCAAACATTGCTGCATTGTCTAACATGAGATTTTGGGGGGGGACACCTCACATTCAACCACAGTGTCCTCTCTAGCTAGTTGAATACACACTACCTTTAATTAATTTTTACTCTAAGAATTTATAAGGAAGCATTAGCTTCATGGTGTCAGTTTCCTCAAAGCTCATAAGGATTGGTTATTTACATGTTGTCTAATCCCTTTCTCATAATCTCCATTTCCTGTTCGCCTTCATCTTTTCCAAGGACAGCAACCAAATCTTTCACGGGCAAATTATTCAGATTTAGTCATAATCTTGACTGATGTTCCATTTCATGTGGAACTTATTCCACCCATACTTTAGAGCAGTGATTCTCAAAGACTGGTTCATGGAGCCCCTAAGGGGGAGTGTCCCAAGACTCTCTCAGGAGACTATGAGGTCCATGAAACTGCTTCATAATAATATTAAGATAATAGTTCCCTTTATTTTGTTTCATTCTTGATGGTTGTATGAGATGAAACAAAAATTATGATGGATAATACTTGTGATAGTTAAGTATGAATTAAGATAAAATCACCAGAGCTGGGGTTGTGCCTCGGTGGTAGAGCACTTGCCTAGCATGTGTGAAGCATTGGATTCAATCCTCAGCACCACATATAAATAAATAAAATAAAGGTCCTTTGACAACTAAAAAATATTTTTTTAAAAAGATAGAAGCACCAAATAGTACTATGAGTCATATTTTTCTTCACATTGTAATCTCAGGTGTTCTTTGTTTAAAGCTGTCTTCTTTTAAGTATGTCCTTAATGGAGCAGAAAAAGACAACTAGTAATTTTATTCAAGTTTGATTCCTTGATACAAGTTGTTCTAGTATCTTGAACAGCAAAATGGAAAGTCCACATAAAATACTTCTGCCTCATACTGAGAAAAAATGATTGTCTAGAGGGAAAGCACATGGATGATTGAGTTACAAGCTAAAGTAGCCAATTTTTTCAAAGAAAACTATTTTCACTTGAAAGAAAAACTGACAAACTATAGACTAGATATTAGCAGATATTTTCATGAAAACAAAGTCTGTCACTTAACAGAAAACTGATAGTATTTTTTCAAATGAATATTAGGATTTTGAAAAAAAAAAAAAAACTTGGGTCTATCTCCATAAACTTGACAGATTCCCAATACTTAAAGACTTTCTGTTTAAATCAGTGGTGTTGTTAACAAATATAATATTTTGATATTTTTAATTAAATATGCCAACATTTGGAAGATTTGAATTATTCAGTTTCCAATATTTTTCAAGTGGCCAATACATGTTGTTATAAAAGTATATGATAGACAAATGAACTTCAATGTAATAGAGTATAAGATGTCATTAATACGATGTCAGGTTCCATAGTACAACTATCCTTTAAGAAACAACTGTCAAGTCTTAACAGTAATAAATACAATTATCTAAAAAGCATGTTAATATTCCCTCCCTTTTCCAACTATATATTTATGTAAGACAGGCTTTTCTTCATATACCTGAACTAAAATATCAATCTGCAACATACTGAATATAGATGCAGAAATAAGAATTGAGATATCTTCTGCTAAGCCAGACTTTTAAAATGTTTGCAAATCTTTAGAACAACAACAGTAATGTGTTGTTGGGGAAATTTTTGATGATATTTTTTCATTAAATTTTGCTATTTATTAAAAAATACAAATGATTTATAGTAATAGATACAAATGATTAGATAATTATGATAAATGCCATAATGAATATTTCCTTAAAGTTTTTCCATTTAATTTCTAATAGTTATTATCAGTAGATATAACCCACATAAACAAAAGTCTTTTGGGATCCTTAATAATTTTTAAGACTGTAAAAGGCACACTCCTGGAATCCCAGTGACCCTAGAGGCTGAGGCAGGAGGATCACAATTTCAAGGCCAGCCTCAGCAACTTAGCAAAGCTCTACGCAACTCAGCCAGATCCTGTCTCAAAATAAAAAATAAAAAGGGCTGGGCATGTGACTCAGTGGTTAGGCATCCTGGGTTCAATCCCTACTACAAAAAAAAAAAAAAAAAAAAAAAGACTATAAGGAGATCCTGACACCAAAAATCTGAAAGCAGCTGCTTTAGCATCTTCAACCTTTTATTTTTCTGTCCACTTATTTTCTTACCCTTCCTATTATTCAACCTCTTATGCTTTCCTGAAGATGGGTGTACTTACCGCTTACATATTATCAGTTGCATATTGAATGTCCCCCAAAGTCCCACGTGCTAAAGGTTTGGTACCCAAGGTGGCAGCATTGGGAGGTTGTGGATCCTTCAGAAGGTGGGGCCTATAGGAGGTCCTTAGATTATTGCATGGGTGTCCTCAAAACCATCTGTTCTCCCTCTCCCTCTCTGCTTTCTCTGATTCCTGCCTGGCTCAGGATGTGAGCAATCCCTCCAACACATATTCCCACCATGACGCAGCACCTTCACCAGAGGGACCCAGACCAGTGGGTGCCACCCAATCTTGGACTTGAACCTCTAGGAACCAGGAGACAAAAGAAGCAGCCGGTGTCAGGTATTTCATTACAGCAATTCAAAGCTAATACATTCCTCCATGGCGTCCTTTAATGCTAGCATTAGTTCTTCACTTTTTCTAATGTAACTTTAAGAGTAATTTGGCTTCTGACACTTGGGCCTGAATGGCTTCTGATTCATCTTCTAGTGACTCGGTATCCTTGTGATATGAGCCCTACCAACTCTCATTCTGGACATTTCGATTTTTCTTTCCTTAATTCTATACTGACAAGTCTATTTTAACCTCAAGAAGGAACTTTTCAGTTTTTTATTACTAGCCTCCGGGCTTAGCGTTTCTGCTAACTTGTTCTCAAGGCTGGCCTCCATCAAAAAGGTTTACAGTGCTTCATAATCTTTTTCAATATTCCTGAGCTCAGAATATTTACTTTTTCTTTATCTAAGCCAGAAAAAGTTATGCTAAGTTCTTTTTCCCTGATTTTAAAAGTTGGCTTTTTTTCCCATGAAAGCCCATGCCTTCCACCTCCTGGGTCGTGCTATTGAGGGTTGGACCTAGACTTGCACCTTCAGCCAGGCCCTCAGCCCTGCACAGAATTTGCCAGGATAACCTCTGGTAAAGCTTTGGAACCCACTGACAGACCCTCCATGGCACCAGGTTGTCAGGACCCTACTGACCCCAACAGAATTCAGGGTACCTCACAGAGTGCTCTGTTGAGAATACAAGCCAGGGCCCAGCAACCAGAACAGATCAGCAGTAAGAAGACAAGGGAGGGCAGGAAGGAAGTAAAATGGACAAAACAAAGCTTTTCCACATTTTCTATATCCTAGCACACCAATACATGGCCACCAGGGGAGATGGGAGGTTCTTCACGGTCCAAGGGTACAGGCCCCATCTGGCAGCTGGGATCAGGGTTGTGGGGCAAGCAAGTGCCTGCACCTTTGCACACACCTTTCCAGGCTTGCTGGTCAACAAGAGTCTCTGCAGTAAAGAGCTTGGGTGCTCATGCCATGAGCCCAGCTTCTTCTTGTCCTGTAGTCCTAGAGGCGTGATCCTACCTGCCAATGTCCCAGAGATCTCCTGCACACAGCACCTCTGACCCCAGTTTATTTTGGTCAGTATGAGAGCATCCATATCAGTATGACTAAGTCCGAGTACAAAAAGCCTTACAAGGATTTTCAATAAACTTTATGATAGCAGGGTCGTGTATTTCTCCCTTTGGTTTCATTTTGTTTCAACTGCTTTGCTGCTGTGTCATTAAAAGGGTACACATTACATCTTCCCCATGAACTGACCTTTTCACATCATTGTGAAGTAACGATCTCTTTTTTTCTAAGATTCTGTTTATTTACTTTCTTTTAAAGTTTACGTTTATTTATTAATAAAATCAGATCAGCTTTCTTGTACTTAGTGCTTACTTGGCATCTTTGCCCACCCAACTACCAACCTATTTTTATAAAGTCTGTCTCATACAAACAGCAAATAGATGATCTTGTCTTTTTTTCTAACTCAAGATGATTTGCCTTCTAGATGGACTGTTTAGTCTACCTTATTTAATGTCATTATCGATACAGTAGAATTTCCCCCTTTTCCTTATTTCCTACCTTCTTCTGATTAATCAGGTTTTAATGTTTTGGTTTTTTTGTATTTTAGTTTTTTTTACCTTTTGTGTTATTCAGTAGTGGTTGATCTAGAGATTAAAATATGAATCCTCACCTGTTACAGTAGACTGACACTAAACTACTTTGTGACACTAAACTAATTTGTCTAATTGCTTTTGGCCCATCTACTACTCTTGTAAATTACTTCTGCCTTTGTTATAGTTCCACACTGTATTTTTATCACTTTATTTAAGAAAGTGTATGCACATATGTATATGTACATTAAGTACATTATTTCTGGTAAGCAATTTGCCATCATTCTGTAAGTAATGTCTTTTACCTCAGGTTGGTTTTATGATTCTTTATTTTTGTTTCTTCAGAAGTTCACTACAGTGTGCCTATTATTTATTTTTAATTTATTCTACTTGAGACTCATTGAGATTCTTGGATCTGTGAATTGATATGGTTCTTGAATGTGGGGAAATATGTGGCCATTATCTCTTCAGCTACCTCTTCTGCTCTGTTCTCTCACCTCATCTCATCTCATGCCTTCCCTTCCTTTCCCTCTCTCCCTCCTCTGTACCCCCTGCCTATTACACTTACATTAGATCATTTGATACTGTCCCCAAGGTCTCACATGTTCTCTCAGTTTTCCATTCTTAGCTTCTTATTATTTTCAACTTGAATAATCTTCTTTAGTCTGTGTCTTTTCTGCTGTTAGGCTGATAAGTTCAGTTATAAAAATCAATTCTATTAAGTATTTTTCAATTCTAGCATGTCCATTTGACTTGTAATATTTTCCAATTTTTTTCTAAGATTCTGTTTATTTACATAGGTTATCCATCTTTCCCACTAGATGTTCCTAACATATTTATAATAGCTCTTCTATAATCTGTGTCTGCTAATTCCAACCTCTAAGTCTTATGTAGACCTAATTGTTTTAACTCTTTTTTTCTTCTGAGTTATAGGTCACATTTTCCTACTTTGTCTTGTAACTTGTTTTTTGTTTTTTGTTTTTTGGGTTTTTTTCTCATTATGTACCAGAAATCATGTGCAAAGAACAGTAGAGGCTGAAGTAAACAGTATTTACCCCAGAAAACGGTATGTCCCTTCCTCTGTCAAGATGCAGGAATGTGAACTGGTGCTGGAGAGGAGGGCAGAGGTGAACTATCTCATCAACACTGGAACACAGCTCACTTACTGAGGGGTACCCAGCTATTTTGAGGTGGGATCCGATCCCTTCAGCAGTGATGGGATCTGAGCATCAGTGAGACTCCACAGACCTGTGCTTTGAACTTTTCTGTTCAGATGCACCTATGTTTTCATGATATTGTTGTTGTTGTTATTGGAAACTATTTAAATGCCCAACCAAATGGTTATGTTAGGGATAGAAAACCAATATGGCATTGTATGTATTGATTTCTAAAATACTTTTGAAGAAAACATGCTCAACATATAAAGGTTTTTTGAGGAAAACATGCTTCACATAATAAAGGTAAATTTTAAAAATTGAATATTAGATAAGTTAGTATCTAATAAAAACTACACATGTGCAAGTATTGGAAGGAAGCCCCCAAGAATGAAATAGGAGTCACCAGTGTGTCAGAACCAAGAGCAACTTTGTCTTAATTTTTTTATTTCCATTAATATTACCAATTGTATTGAGCATGTAATAAAGAGCTTAAAAAGATAATCTAAGTCATATGGGGCAAATTTTAGACAGATCAGAAGTAACATTAACAATTTCTTAGTCTATAAAAGATGATACAGAACTAAAGAGAGTGAGCTGGCCTTCTCTTGCCCAAACCCCATGTGAAACAGAGCTGGTTTAAAATATAGCAGAATGAGTTAGGAGCAAGGAAGAAAGAGCCTTTGGATTGTCAAGGTTATAAAACGACAGCTAAAGTGAGCAGAATAGAAAAGAGAAACAAAGTTAGAGAAACACATACACCTGCAATCCAATCCTGCCATGCATTCCACGTTAAATGTGAGCCATGCCCTCAGACATCTCAGAGTGGACCATCTTCATCTCTCACTGTTACTATGAGCCAGCACTGGTTACCAAGGGAAGCTGTGCCAGTTTTACCAAGGAGGCCATTTAAAATCAGATATGGGCAACCACCTGTCTTTAATAAGTTAAATCCCACCCTGCCTGGAGACAGGGGATTGGTCCAGAAGTTCCTTTTAAATCCTATAGCTTTGGTCCAGAAGTCCCTTTTAAATCATATAGCTTTGTGGTCCCAGCATTAATCATTTTAAGAAAGGCTTAATACCCATGTTTTTCCTGATCCTTTTGTGGTTATATAGATTTTTTTCAGATTGAAAAGGGAAGTTTTGTTCCTCCAAGTATTCCATTCACTTCTCTCCCTGACTCCCGGCTGAAATTTCACTCTGGCAAATATCACTGGGAAATATTTCTCAGCCGAAGTTGATTATTTCTTCTTTCACTGCCAGGTGTCACCACACCTGGAGCGAATGCACTGAGCAAGGAAGAGGGAAGCAGTGGGCTCCAGAGGTAAGAAGCAGCCAGAGGAGCTGATGGGAGGGTCTGGGAGGACTGGGGGAGAGGAGGGGAGACTTCAGAGAAGGCAGGACACAAAGCAAGTATTCAAGACTAGAAATAAAGAGCCTTCTAAACAACTGTGTGTGTGTGTGTGTGTGTGTTGGGATGCAAAATTCTACATTATCCAACCAAAGCTGTTTGACCACAGCAACTAAAAATATTAATGTGAGCTGGGGATAAAGCTCAGTGGTATGCACTTGCCTAGTATGTACAAGGCCTTGGGTTCAATGCCCGGCATGGCCCCCCCAGTACATATTATAGAGAGAGACATAATAAATATATGTTAATATGCAATTATCAATATATATTTAATAGACACAAAATATATTTAAATATATCAATATAGTATATAATTGTAATATAACATTGATAAATATGTCTCTACACATTTATTAATATAGATTAATGTATATATTAATGATACCACTCCAAATCCTTCATAAGAAGTCATCCCAAATGTCAGAAATGGGGGGACCTGTTAGGTAAAATTTACATATACCCATTCAGAATGAAAAATCAGCAACCTGAAAAAAAAAAAAAAAAGAACTTGTGTATTACACCTGAATTTCTCATCTCTCCAATTTGTCGATGGTCCTTTGTGGGGCGTCTTTCAAGGACTACCCGTTGTCTCCTTTAGAATGTTTCTCCACCAGAGGAGAAACATCGGGGCAGAATTATGGAAAGCCCTGCTTCAGATCAGCATTAACAATTCATGGAACTCATCTCTAGTTCCTCCTACGGCCTTGGAAAGGACACCTGACGTGCAGCCAGGGCCTGTTCAAAGTGTCTCCTAATCTGCTTTGAAATGCACAGTGGATTGGGGCCAACGTGAGGTCAACGCTGGCCTCATCTCCAGAGCCGCCTGGCTGTGCTCTTCTGGTAGAGGAAGCGAAAAGAGGACCCACTGCAAACCCACGACAGTGCCCTGGGCTGGTGCTGAAGGGTCTTTTGAAATGCAAACCTCTAGAACTGAGAAGTCAGTCGGAAACTTGTTTCCTATTCTGGGCCACTGACTCACAGAGGGGGTAAAAATAATCACCAGAAAGTCATTTAGGTTGAGTGGTTTACAAAGTGAGATGGATCAAATGTTAAACTCACACAATTTAAATGTCGAGAAGAGGGGATTTCAACATGATTCATTAAACATGCTCGATTTGGGGGACAGTATTTCGATTGCAAATGAGGAGCAGATTAAGGAAGCCTTCCATCCTTCCATTTCTGCAAACTTCATGCAGGGAGACAAACATGCTCTGCAGAGTTGCCCCTGACCCCTTCCCATATGCCCTGCCTCCAGCAGCTTCTTCCCTGTGAACCCTTGGTTTTTCTCCCACTCCTTCTCCAGGTCTGCCTTGTCTTATTACACTTGGTTCCTCAAGGCCACCAGAGACCTGCTATTGTTCTCTCAAGGTGCCCTCCACCCAGAACACTTCCTCCTGCCCTAGATCCACGCAGTCCCCAAGCAGGTGACCCTGCCTTTGATCTCCACCCAGCACCTGCTTCAGAACTTCAGACCCACAAATCCAGCAGCCTGCTAACCACACCCCTTGAACCCCCTCCTCCAATCCCATCCTTTCTCCAGTGTTCCTTTCTCAGTGAGGGAAGTCCATTCACTCTACTGCCAAAGTCGGAGAAGCAGCGGTCTGTCTTGAAACTTCCTCTCCCTCACCCCACATCTAATCCATCTCCAAATCCTAAACACATTCCCTTCTCTCTACTTCCAAAGTCCAGCCTGCCCACATCTCTGCATCCAGATGGCAATAACATCAGCCAGGGTCTCCACATTCATCTTGGCTCCCTCCAGTCAGTTCTCTCTACATGCCAGTCAGCGTGTCTCCCGGGACAGAGCAGAGCTGCAGGGAATTGCTCAATGCATTGTAAAGCTTCTAGGATAAAGATCACATCTTGATCACGGTCCATAAAGCTGCAAAAGACTTGTCTTCGCACAATCCTGCAGTCTCATCTCTAGACACCTTCCTGCCTCCCACACACTCTTGCGGTTCCACTCTGAAAACCACACAGGTCTTTCATTTCCTCAGACTCTCTCTGTTGTTCGCCATGCCTGGCCTTCAAACAAGGCTGGGTTTCTCTGCCCCTTCATACTTCCTCGCTATCCATCTGCTTGGCCAGTTTCTTCTCAGCCCCTGATCTCAGCAGTAAAACTGAGAAATCTTTCTGCATTCCCAAGCCTAGCTCAGACCCCTTCTTACCTGGTTTCAATTGTGTCCCTGATTTTCTTTATCACACTTTCTAATTAAATGCTACATATTGCTTTCTATCTTTCACATTACTATTTCCCCTGAGTACCTAGCACTATGACCTTCAGATAAAAGAGGCAATAAAGTTGTCTTGAATGAATGAATAAATGAGGAAAAGAAATCAAGACAAAATCACCAAAGAAAAGAGAAAGTTCATCTCCAATCAAATGACTCACAACGTGGGTTTTGTTTTTTTGTTGTTGCCGTTGTTTTACAAATTTTTATTTCTGTGAATGTAGTAGAATATTCTCTCGGGTACTTATATTGGAATTAGTGACCAATTTAAACACCAATTTTTTATTTCCACATTACCTGGTGACAAGTGAGTTATCCCTCTATGCTTAGGTAATTTGTTTCACTTTAAGTTTTATCTTTAGAAAAGATGACTTTTGAAACCTAATCCTGCAATTCAATATATTAGCTGTCCTCCCAGCTGTCATTTTAAAATAGTATAATCATGACCTTCACGTCTTTTTCAAGTCGTTGAAAAATGGCCTTCTTATACTAGCACCATAAAACCCAATGAAATACCTGCCTCTTTCCCAGTAAGGCAGGAATAACTAATCAATTCAACCAATGGTCATTTTCCCCAATCTGATTATTCCTTATACTCTTCAGTTAAAAAGTAGCCAGAAACCCACTTTGCCAGCTTTCTTTACAGCTAGTAGGGACTAGTGACATATGATGTCAATGAGGGAAATATTTTGCTCCAATTAAAAAAAAAAAAAAGCAAGATCAATCTAAGACATGCTCTCTAAACACTGATTACTCCATGACTTCTGTCTTTGAATGAGGTTATAATACCTGAAGCCACGGCAGCCATCTTAGCATCATAAGATAAAAGCATAAAGGCAGAGAAAATGGAAAACTTCTGAACAGGGGGGTGGGGACAGGAAGAGCCTGTTATACCTATCTCCAGAATTCTAGTTATGAGAAATAATTGTGTCTTTATTGCCTAAAAGAAAGCCAGTATTAGTTGGGTTTTGAGGGGGATCTGTAGTAAAACATCTTAAATGATAAATTTACTTAGAATAGGACCACTGATGTCTATTCCAAGTGTAGTTGATTAAACAGAGACAATTCCACCTGTAGTGAACTTCAATACTCAATTCTCTATCTTGCCTGCTGAGCTATCACAAAAGACTTTATTTCAAATTCCTTTTTCAAGTCAAGGTACACCTAGACTATGAGATTTTCCTCTTTTAACAGTTCAGTAACTTTACCCTAAAAGCACTGCTCTTGGTCTGAAAAATATATAGAGGAGAGACATAGTATGCCCAGATCTTGTTTTTGTAAGATTGGGTCTGGATTAACATTAAGCCTCTTAAGACCTTGCTCTCCGTCAGCTTTATCCTACTCTTTTCTATAATTATTTTTAAAGAAGATACATACTTTTTCTTTCTGAATATACACAAATTTTAAAAACCGATAAACCAAAAACAGAATAAGTCTTCTCTACTGTTCCTCCAAACTCCTTAATGGTTATTTACTGTGAAAATTTCTTCAGAGTTTCTTTCCAATAAACAGAAGAGTTACAGCAACCCCTGGAATTAGGTAGAATATCAGTTGGACTTCTGTATCCAAGAACCAAAATAACAGCAGCCTCCAATAAGAAAGGCGATTATTCCTAACCTGACACTCCAGATGATAGCAGAGTGCTGTGGAGTTCTGCTAATCAGTAGGCCAATCCCCTCTTCTCTCTTCATTCTAGCATATTTGTTTGGGGTTTGTTCTTGGGCCAAGATGGAACCCACCACATCCATACCCAGGCCAGCAAGATGGAGGCAGGAGAATGGAAGACACCTTTCTTTTTACAGGAATGACCCCCAAATTGCCATCACTTCTGCCTCATCCACTCGACTAGAACTTACTCCCCTGTTCACATCTAGCTGCAAGGAAGGCTAGGAAATATAGTTCCTATCCTGGAAAAGCTCAGGGCTTTCATGACTGTAGATCAAAGAGAGAAGAGATTGTGAGGGGCGCCTCATCCTCTCCCTCAGAACATCCACCTGAGAGAAATTTTATTTCCTGCCTTGAAGTCGCTGTAACAAACAATAGAACAATTTAAATGAAATTTAACTGAAGGACAAAGCCAACTTTTGAGCTAGACAGAGGTCACTGACTTTAATGAGCAAGGCCAGATATTCTGTTAAGAAGATTCTCTGTAAAAGTGGAACCATTGTCAACACCTGGGAACCATTAGCAATGCAAATTCCTAGGCCCAACCTAGACTCGCTAAATCAGAAATTCTAGAAAAAGAGCTGAAAGTATCTTTTTTAGACAAGCTCTCCAGGAGATGCCAACACGTGTTCAAGTTTGAGACTCACCACACTGCAGATTATGTGGGTTCTTAATAAGCATCTATTAATCCCTGCAAGAGACACCAGGTGACTGAGTAATTCTTGTGCTCGAGTGACAATGAGTTGTTCACTTAAAGAAATATTTTGAGGGGGTCAAGAAGGTGGAGTAGAGAAGGTTACTTTCCAAACTGCTCCATGGCGCCGGCCAAGTAAAAAAAGACAAACAGCTTCTCTTTGAGGTCAGTAAAAAAAAAAAAAAAAAATAGAAAAGAAAAGAAAGAAAGAAGGAAAGAAAGAAAGAAAGAAAAGAGAAGAGAAAAGAAAAGAAAAGAAAAGAAAAGAAAAGAAAAGAAAAGAAAAGAAAAGAAAAGAAATCCTACTGGGATCTAATCCTGGACTCTCAGAACGGCCTAGGGACACAGAAGGTTTGCTAGAATTCAATTTAAAAAGAAAAGAAAGGAAAAAAACCTACCTCCGCCACCAGCAGCTGCCAATTTGGATCCACCGTGGGCAGGCAGGTCAAAGAGAGAGAGAGACTAAGAGAGCTCCGCATTGCGGGTGGCACCGAGGTGTGTCTTGAAACGGAATGGAGGTGATCAGGGACATCGTCCAGCTGATCCAGGGTGTGAGCTGCACCTTGCCTTCATGTGAGAGGGACGAGGGACGCTGCCTGCGTCCCAGTAACCTACAGAGAGTGGGAACAGCCGCCTTGTTTCTCCGCTGTGCTAGAGGCAGGCGGGTGTGCGTCTGAACCCGGGGGTGATTCCAGCTGGGTCCAAAACCTGACGTGAGGGAGGCCTGACCCGAATGCGACTCGAAACCCAGGTGAAATTCAGGCGTGGAGAGGGTGGCATCCAGGGGAATTCAAGACACCCAGAACCGAGAGATCCTAGGTGTCTCTCACTCTTTGAATCTCACAGTTGGCAGGACAAGCTGGGGATGATACAGGACCTGATGGGGTAGGGGTAGAGGGGAGTGAATGTGCACTTTGGAAGATTTTTGTTTGTTTGTTTGTTTGTTTTTGTTTATTGGTTCTAGGGATTGAACTCAGGGGCACTTGACCACTGAGCCACATGCCCTATTTTGTATTTTTTATTTAGAGACAGGGTCACACTGAGTTGCTTAGCTCCTCGTCTTTGCTGAGGCTGGCTTTGAACTAGAGATCCTCCTGCCTCAGCCTCCAGAGCTGCTGGGATTACAGGCATGGGCCACCAAATGTGCCCTTTGGTTCTGAGCACAGGAGTCTAAGATACAGGAGCCATGGGAGGCAGAGGGGGGCAAAGGACTGGCTTCTTCGCCAATCAATCGGAACCCAGGGGATATTCAAGCGACACATAGGCCCAGTGCACTGGAGGTGTGATGATTTAAAAGCTTCATGAAACATCCTTCCACAAAGCACTGGGGATCTGGCTAGACCCAAGCCCCGCCTCTAGGAGCTCAGCCTCTGGGAATCCCTTTCACGTAACTCTGCAGCGACCCCTTGCTGTGCCTGGAGTAGACGACACCCTCCGACCTGCCCCACCTCCTACTGCTGAGAAGGGAAGCTGAGGACGCACAACCTGACCAGCTCCACAGAAAGAAGGAAGTGACCGCCCCCGACTACTACTCTGCACAACACATACCTCAAGAAAAAATAGAAAGAAAGATAATCAGGAATTAACAACTACCAAATAAAATAATTTTTCAACCATCACAATGTAAACAATCCCTTCATCTTCCATCAGGAACTTTTTTTCTTTTGTTTTGTTTTACTTTTGTGTGCTGAATGATTTATGGACATTTGAACATATAAATATTTGTCTCATCTTATTTCAAGCATTTCTTGAAAGTAGTTATTTTCTTGACTCTGTCTATTGAGGAACAGGGTTTTTGATTAGTATACCTTGGTTTTGTTTTATATTGTTTTTGTTTGTTTTATATTGTTTTTCTCCTATTTCCTTTGATTCTCTTCCTCTTCTTTCATGAACAAATTCTATTGTTCTCTTTCACTTTTCCTTTAACTCTTTCTATTACTCTCTCTCATCCTCCCTCTCAACTATTACCCCTACTTCTCACTGCATTCTCCCTCTTCACCTTTTGAAATAGCAAACCCTTTGATAAACATATTATCTCTACCGTTGGCATTTACCTAACATACCATTTCTGTTTATAGTGCCAATTACCATTGTAGATCATAAAATAGGAAGTATTTAGTTTAATGCTGAATATTGATTGCATTGGTTGTTACTATTTGTCTCTCCCTAAAAAGTGAGGTACTAGAAATCTTCAGGAAACACTATAAATTCATAGAGTAGAAGCTCTGCCATCACAGATTGTTACTGATAAGTGGACAGACATACAAATAACATGAAAAAGCATCCCAAACAAATCAAAATACCTCATTAACAGAATCTAATGATATCCCAGTGGAGGAAACGTCAAAGAAGGAATTCTTCAAATGAAGGACTCAATCAGCCAAATTAAACACCCAATGGAGAGTATCACCAGCAGACTAAACCACTTGGAAGATAGAGGTTCAAACAATGAAGAAAATAAATCAATTGTGTTCCTGTACACCAGTGATGAATCAGTCAAAAGAGAAATTAAGAAAACTATCCCATTCACAATAGGATCAAAAAAAAAAAAAAAAAAAGATACCTGGGAATCAATCTAACAAAAGAAATTAAAGACCTCTACAATTAAATCTACAGAACACTAGGGAAAGAAATTGAAGAAGACCTTAGAAGATGTAAAGATCTCCATATTCTTGGATAGGTAGAATATTGTCAAAATGGCTATACTAAAAAAAAAAAAAAAAAAAAAAAAAAAAAATGGCTATACTACCAAAAGTGCTATATAGATTCAATGCAATTCCTATTAAAATTCCAATGGCATTTTTCATAGAAATAGAAAAAGCAATCATGAAATTTATTTGGAATGATAAGAGGCCCAGAATAGCCAAAGCAATCCTTAGTGAGAAAAGTGAAGCAGGAAACATCACAATACCAGATCTGAAATTATGCTATAGACATACAGTAACAAAAACAGCATGATATTGGTACCAAAACAGATGTGAAGACAAATGGAACAGAATAGGAGACACAGAGACAAACCGGCATAATCCAGTTATCTCATACTGGACAAAGGCACCATAAACATACATTGGAGAAAAGATAGTTTCTTCAACAAGTGGTGCTGGGAAAACTGTAAATCCATATGTAGCAGAATGAAATTTAACCCCTATCTCTCACCCTGCCCAAAACCAACTCAAAGTGAATCAAAGATCTAAACATTAGACCAGAAACCCTACATCTCCTAAAATAAAAGATAGGCCCAACACTCCATCATGTCAGCTTAGGGACTGAATTACTCAATAAGACTCCTAAAGCACAAGAAGTAAAATCAAGAATCAAAAAATGGGAAAGTATCAAACTAAAGCTTCTTCACAGCAAAGTAAACAATCAAGAGCATGAAGACAGAGCCTATAGAATGGGAGAAATCTTTTCTCCCTGCTCCTCAGATAGGATATACAAAGAACTCAAAAACCTTAACACCAAAAAAAAAAAAAAAAAAAAAAAAAAAAAAAAACCAATTAATAAATGGGCAAAGGAACTGAACAGACACTTCACAAAAAAAAAAAAAAAATACAAATGGTCAACAAATATATGAAAAAATGCTTAACATCTCTAGCAATTAGAGAAATGCAAACTAAAACTACACTGTGATTTCATTTCACTCCAGTCAGAATGGCAGTTATCAAGAATACAAATAAGAATAAATGTTGGCAAGGATGTGGAGAAAAAAGCACACTCATACATGCTTGTGGGACTGCAAATCGGTGCAACCACTCTGGAAAGCATTATGGAGATTCCTTAGGAAACTTGGAACGGAAACCACCATTTGACCTAGTTATTCCACTTTTTGGTACATACCTTAAGGACCTTAAAATCAGCATATTACAGTGATGCAGCCACACCAATGTTTATAGCAGCTCAATTCACAATAACTAAGCTATGAAAGTAATCTAGATACCCTTCAACAGATGAATGGATAAAGAAACTGTGGTATATATACACAATGGAATATTATTCAGCCATAAAAAGAAATGACTTTATGACATTTGCCAGTAAACGAATGGATCCAGAGGCTATCAGGCTAAGAGAAATAAGTCAAGCCCAATAGCCAAAGGTCAAATGTTCTCTTCGATTTGTGGATGCTAACACACAACAAGCAGGAGAGGAAAAGAATAGACGTTCATTGGATTAGACACAGGGGAATGAAGGGAAGGGAGAGGGAATGGGAGTAGGAAAGACAGTGGAATGATTCTGACATAACTTTCCTGTGTTCATATCTGAATACGCCCCAGGGAATCTCTACATCATGTACAACCACAAGACTGGGATCCTAATTAGACTAAGATATACTCCATTTTTGTATAAATAGGCCAAATTATATTCTACTGTCATGTATAACTAAAAAGAACAAAAAAAAAAAGTTTGATCATAAAATGGGTTCTAAATAAAATATATTTATATCAAAGAGTCTTTAATTCTCCTTAAGAAGGATTCTGAACTTTAGGTTCACTTTTAACCTTTTTAAAAACATAATTCTGCAGCAGTGGATTTAAAATCCAGCCATGGGTAAACCTTCCCCTTTTCATGTTTATTTCTCTTCATAAAGATATGGACTGGCTCTCCATCTGACGCAGTCAGCATTAGGAACAGCAAGTCCCATGCAGACATCCCTCAGAGGAAGGGATGCTGATGACTGGTTCAAGATTGGAGGAGGAAGGGATCTCTGGGGCATCCCTGTACACTTTCCAATACTCTCCTTTTCTGGCTCATAGATCTGAGCAATTACTTGTTTACATAGTCTTTCCTTTCTCTTCAAAGGTTATTACTTGTAGGAAGTAATACATGGTCTTTACATGGTGCCTCTATATGAGTCACCTAAGGAGATTGATAAGATGCAGACTCAGGTTCAGGAAGTTTGGGGACCATATCTGAGATTCTGTATTTCTGATTAGCTCTCAGGTAAAGCCCCTGCTGATCCACAGACCATAACTTGAGTAAGAAGGATTTGTATTATTACAGGAGGTTGAATAGAGGAACTGCTTCAGAAGGCCTCCAGATTTAGTTGAAGAAGTCACTTCCCATAGGCACTGCTCAAATTAAACTTTCAACACCAGGCACATTAAAAGAAAAAGATGCATATTTACCAGGAGCAATGGATAAAGAGGGGGAAAAAGAAAAAGGAACAGGCTGCCCATTTCCCCAACTATTGTCCCACCCTTGCTTTCCAGGCAGAACATCTTCAAAGTATAGGTTCTCCCCTGGGAATCACTATGCTGGGTGCTAGGTAGTCCCTCATGCGTGCAATTCATGTAATAAACCTTTGCACAGGGGTCAACTCAAGTCAACTCAAGTCTCAAAGCATCAGACAACTAGGCAGAAGGGTACTGTCATGGTTCCATACCCTTGCTGGGCTTTTTGGCCTCTTGAAGGGCTGCCCCAAAGCACTGGCTGGTTCCCAGAACAATACCTCTGAGGTAGGGTCTCACTTCTCATCGGGTAGCTTAATAGTTTCATGTTGTAGGGAACCAATTTCATTGGGCTGAATTGTATTACCCTGCAACACCTTAGGAGATCATTTTCTCCATGGGGCAGTGGGGCAGGGCTGTGGAGATAGTGCCCCTTGAGTGCCCCTTGGTCACCCGCCTCCTCTCTCAACTTATAGAGCTAGTATTCAGTGTTTCTTTCCCCCACTCAAAATTATTCTTTTGGTCAGGCCTTGATGACAGAAAAGCTATTCCTGATTTACTTTACACTGTCAGCACAAACATTCTCAGTGTCTTAACCAAAAGATAAAGTGCCTCTTCTTTGCTATTCCTCAAGGCAGGACAAACTTCTAGAAATTCCCCACAGACAGCTTGACCCTTCTCATTCTCCACAAAGTATCTTTAAAAATCCTTAAGAATCCTTCCATTTGAGAGGACTCAAGGAACCATGAATGCCCTGGGCAAATTGAACATATTTTTTTTTTTTAAGCCAAAAATCAAAAACCATGCCTGGAATATTATAAAGTACATATGGGGACAAAGGAACAGAAAATTTAAGAATAGACTTGTCCAAAAACATTTCAGACATCTTGGCTGTGGGTAGTTGAAAACATCATAGAAGTGATGGTGAAGGAGAGAAAGGGTAAAGAAAGAGACATATTAAAAAAAAAAAAAAAGCATGTACTTCTAATTACACCATTTGGGGTAAATTATATCAGTGTTTTTCACCTATTTTTCATTATCACCTTTCTAAGGAGTCATTTTTAGACATTTTTTCTTAATCCAATTCCATGAAATTCTTAATGTGCTTATTTTTGACAGATAAAAATTGTGTATATGTATGCAGTACAAGGTATTATTCTGATATATGTATATATTGTGGAATAATTAAATCAATCTAGTTAACATATTTTTCACCTCAAATATCACTTTTTGTGATAAGGACATTTAAAATGTCATCTCATATTTCCAAATACACAGTATAATTAACTATATAATCTATGCTATAAATAGATTTCCAGAACTTATTTTGCTTATCTAAGTATAAATTTGAACACTGTGACCATCATCTCCCCATTTCCTCCCCTTTCCTCATGAAATTTGAATATTTGCTGATATACTGTATGTATATACTATATTTTTTCTCCTATCCCCAAAGCAAGTTTTTGGACCCTTGAAAGTGCTGTCACCCCTGTTAAGAATGCATGGGTTAGATAAGCTTAGTAACAAACAATCTCAAAAATCTTAGTAGCCAGTTACAGCAAAGCTATTTATTCACATTCCCTGCATATCGCAGAGCAGACGCAGGCAATACTCCCCAGATTGCCTCACCCTACCATCCAGGTTGACGGAGCAAGTATCAATTCCATTGTTACCAGTTGCCAATGGCAGAGGGAGAGGAATATTCTGGAAGGGGTCACACCTGCAATTAAAGCTCCTTGGCCAAACTTTACCATATGGTCTCTTCAATCACAAGAGCCCAGGCCATTGATTTTATTGTATATCTGGGAGAGGGAGAACAGGAGAAAATAGCAAGTAAGAGGCATCAGACTGAAAGCAACCTTGACTTTGGCCAACCCTGCCAATCAGAAAGAATATACTGCCAGTCATACACGGAGAAGCTGTCAGGACCACAGAATGTAAACCTTCCTGGTCAGAGTCTCACTTACATTCTTGCCAGAATTAATGAACAGAGACACTTCCCCTTCTCCCACCATCCTGTCAATGTCCTATCTGTCCATACCTCAATCACACTGTAGCCACCAACTCCATATCCTCTCTGTTCTCACTACCACTTCCACTTCGACTCCCTCATGGGAGATAGAAAACCAACAAAAGGAAGTTAGGTGACGAAGAAGACTCATAGAGAAACTCTGTAAGCACACATGGTCCAACGGCGTGCCTTTTGGAGAAGCAGATGAACTCGATACAAAAGGCTCAACACACTAGCAAGGGTCATTGGACGCAATGAAATAAGGTAGGTGCTCAATAAATTCCTAGTAGATGAATGAGTGCCTGGTTGGATAAATCACTGATTGAAAAGTACCAGGCACGGCCCATTTCTCAAGGTCTTCAATAATACATTTCCCCGCTTCTTGGCTGTTTTTCTTATCTTGAGCTGGGCCAGTGGTGTTCTCCTTCCTTTCCTGTTATGGTTCAGTCTCTGCCCATCAGCAAGCTCTGTTCCCTGTGGTCCCATGGTTGGCGTGACATCTTGATTTGCATTACCTGTGTTTATTACTCTACTTCCTCTTTCCTTCCTCTCTATTTGTGGGCTATGTCTTGTAATTCGACCCCTTCTCCGAAGTGTTCCATGCCTGATTCAACCCATAACTAGCCAGCCCTCATGTTAGTCCTCCCTAAAGTCTCCAGAGGAAAGGACCCTGTGATATGAACACAGCAAAACAATGATACCGATAAACAGAAAGAAAGAAACTTACAAAATGCCAGATGCATGCACACAAAGTCTTTCATGTGGGTTCAGCCCAGAGTTGTTATATAAGTTTGCTGTTTCTCATTTTAAAATCCGCTAATGGAGCAAGAGTGGAACAGCAAGGACTTTTCTCCTTCCACACAGAGTTATGTGACCAAGCACCCCTGATGCAAAGTGCTGTCACTTCTCTTGAAAAGTACAAATTATGAACAAGAACTAGTCAGCCAGTTGGTCCATTTTAGGCAGTTCGAGTGTCCAAGCAGAGGCTGGTCACAACCCAATATATCTAGGGTACTTAAAAACATGAAAATGTGGGCTGGGGATATAACTCAGTTGGTAGAGTGCTTGCCTCACCAGCACTAAAGCCCTGGGTTCAATCCCCAGCACCACAAAGAAAAAAAAAAAAGGTGTTATCAAATACCCTCTTGGGACAGGGGCAGGGGCAGAGTGAGGATGTGGGAATGGGAGTTTAGATTTTATTTTATGTGAAATGCAGTGAATAAAAATACTTGAGGGAAGAGAGAGGAAGAAGTAGTTCCCAGGCCAGCAGAACAGTTTCAAGTTAGAAATTTTAGAACCAAAGCTCAGAAGGGGCAACACAGAACACAAATCAGCCATGGTTAACGTGCCAGATGGCCACCTAGGTTGTCTGTATCCTGGCACTTGTCATTCTTTGTATGTGCCTCAGACAGAGACTTCTGTTTCCATCTCTATTAACCCAATATTCTCAACAAACATCATAATGGAGAGGAGAGAGTAGAGACAGCACAAAAGGAAAAGGATCCATGCAGACTCACCATAACGTACATGTTTTTTGAGCACCATTTGGGGCAGACATTGAACAAGGTACTGAGGACACAGGAGTGAACTCAGTCTCTGATCTCATGAAAGTAACATGGAAATGACAAAGAAGCAAGTAAATAAACAAACAAACGAGGTAATTTCATGTGACAATAAATGCCAGAAAGAAAACAAAACAAAATGAGATGGGATTTTCAATGACATGAGAGTTGGGCACCGCTTTAGATAGGGTGGTTAGGGAAGCTTTTATAAGGGCGTGTCACTTGAACTAAGACCTCAGTCAGGAGAAAGGGAGTAAGTACAAAGACCCTGGGGTACTAATGAGTTTAGAGTCTTTAAAGAACTAAGAGAAGGTCACGTACCTGGAGAAATGAGGAGGAGAATGAGGAAGCTGGAGTGATGTGCAGCCTTAAGGATGAGGGTAAAAGTTTGAATATGTGGTTGTCACAAGTGAGAGAGTCAGGGTAGGGCGCTGAGCTGGTCTGTCTTCCCTTTGTCTATTCTATCCCAGCTTCACTGTGTAGCAGCTAGGTGAGAGGGGCTCTCACTCCTAGATATGTTGAAAACCTTGTTCTGTCCTATGACAAGTTTCCTAGAAGCAGACCCCAAAATAACAGTTCATGAGCAACTGATTTATGAAGGAAGTGCAGCCAGAAGAAGCCAGTAAGTGAGGGCGGCGAAGTAAAATATAGAAAGTAGAGAGATGAAGGAAGGGAGTAAGGTCAGACAGAGTCCCACAGACAGGAGCTACAGTTCCCCAGAGGGAACTCTGAAGGGAGATTGTTTAATTTAACCTCCAAGCAGTGCTAAGGTGAGGCGAGGAAGTTAGCTTCCCTGATGTCACTTCTGACAGTCATTAATGTAAGGCCATCCCAGGACAAGTAAGTATCAGAATCCCAGATGCAGTCCTCCAGGAAAGAGCTGCAGATGATAAGCACTGTAAGCAAAAACACACTAAAGTGCATGAATGTACACAGTTGCACATGCACGCACGCGTACACACACACACACACACACACACACACACAGAGCAAAATCAGATTCCAGAGACCCTGCAGACCACTGATTTCACCCACTACACATCCTAACCAAATTACCTAGTTTCCAACTAGAATTCTACCATGTAGTCTCCATGTAGCCTCAGTTTTCTCATCTCATTTAAAATGTATATAATCTCATAATACATTTAAAATCCCTAACACAATGCCTGTCATACATTAGACATTCGATAAATGTTGTTTTTTACACTTAACCAAGCATTCCAAAATTACTGTGCCAATCTAATGTTTTCCCTTTTTTTGTTTTCTCATAATTATATGAGGTCATAAAAACGCTGGTGATCTACACGAGTACAAGAGCTTTATCATAAGATCAGTTGGCAAGCTAGAGGATGGTCCTTGAAACCTTCAAAGAGAAACAAAACTGCATTCCCACCTAATTACACCTCAAAGGCATCCTCAAGATTCACCCTTAAGGGAGGACTAGGAATGTTCTTAATAATAACCCTGTAATGTCATTAGCTGTCACAAATAGATTTAGCAATCACGAATGTCAAAAAAAAAAAAAACTTCCATCAAGTTCTTCATCGTTGAGTCTATTGTGGGATAATAGACTTGAGGCTGCTTCATGGATTCCTGGATCTATTTCACTGCCTTCAGAGTCACAGTACATTAAATGCCCTCCCACTTCCTAATAACTCAGGTGCATATTCCCTTCAGCAGAATTCTTTTTTAATCTTGATTAAAAGAGCCAATGTCAAAGAATTTCTGTTTAGCACTCAATGGACTTTGAACATTTAATCGTTCTGAGTCTTTGATCAAGACCATGTGCGGCACCTACTGTTCTGAGCTGTTTCCAGGTTGGCCCGTTTCCTTCCATCCATTACAATGGACCCACCTCGAGCGAGGGCTGACCTAAAGCAGGGAATGAGAAAACAAACTCAGAACAAGCCCAAGGTCCCACACACAGCAAGACACCACTCAGCTCAGGGTCCCGTTGGACAGGAAAGTAATACCTTCTACCCCTTAAAGTCATCACAGTCTATTTAGATGGAAATTAAGGGCACTTGATTGATAAAGACCGTGAAACGTTAGTTGGCTTAGACTCCTAAAGATGGATTATGCTCTATGGCTTTCTCCCTCTCCTTGCCAGACCTCACTGAAATTCCAGGAAAGGGATGAAAAATAAATGTGTTGATCCAAAAGGACAGGGCAAAAGAGGAGATAGCAAAGAGTTAGAGTTAGAAGTAGGATTGGAAACACAGCAAATAAGTAAAAATTCACCTACTGAACTGTAGGGACTGGACCCGCCTTCCTCCATCTGCCCCAGAATGACAGTAGCTAGCTGAATTCTGCCCCTTCACTGCATACCAGCAGAGAGGCTGGATTCTTCTCTGGAAAAGCTGACAAGTACAAATGTAAGATCTTTAGAGATATGTGCTCCACCCAAGAAACCTATCCCCATGGCTTACCCCCTTACTATTCACATATGAAGCCTACCAGTGGACAAGCTTCTCACACCTCACACTCACACACACACACACACACACAGATTCCACTCTGCTTTCTAGGAACTCACTTTCAAAAATGAAAACCTAAACCAGATGCAGTGGTGCACGCCTATAATCCTAGCTACTGGGGAGGCCGAGGCAGAAGGATGGCAAGTTCAAGATAAGCCTGGGCTACCTAGCAAGACCTTGGCTCCAAATGAAAAATAAAAAGGGTTGGGAACGTAGCTCAGTGGTAGAGCATGCCTGGGGTCAATCCCCAGTACCAAAAACAAACAAACAAACCCTAAAGATCACCAGTTAAAAGAGCAAGTTTCTGGCATGAAATACACCTAAAGATATAGAAAAGCAGTATCTAAAGAGGCAGAGATGAAAAACAGAAGTTTGAAAAATCTATAGTATATATCTTCATGAAATATCTAAGAGGAGATAATTCCATTTGTGAAATTGGCTACTGTAAAAGTACAAATCAAAGAACAATATACAGCAATAATTGAAAATATTACTGACATTAAAACTTTGATGGAAGAAAAAGTACCTTATAAAGAAGATTTGAAAAGTAAGTTGGATCTTATTTAATAAAAAGCTGACCTTTCTTTTCCGTGGTACAGAGAGTTGGGTTTATGCATGTTTTTCATTCACATGTTAATTCATTTATTCTTTTTTCTTAATTATTCAGTGAAGTTTATAAATGAAAGTTGAGAGTCAAGGTGAAGACTTATTTAAATTTTTGTGGAGGAGGATACCCAGTTTTATAGAAGAAGAGAGGGAACCAAGTTTACAGGTGAATTTGCAACCATTTTCTTTGGCCTTCACTTGGATTTCCCCCCACCAATTCTAGAGTCAGCTCTACTCTTTCATATGAAATTTGGAGATTATTGTGTAAACATTGGCAAATGTGGTCATATTCAAACTATGTAATTTATATTCTGTCAAACAATATAAATTTATATTCTGTGACACTAATCACACTTCTTGTAATAAGAATGGATTTCAAAAAAAATCTCTTTGTCAGCCAGGCACAGTGGTGAATGCTGTAATCCTAGCAGTTCAGGAGGCTGAGGCAGGAGGAGCACAAGTTCAAAGCCAGACTCAGCAAATTAAAGAGGCTCTAAACAACTCAGCAAGACCCTGTCTCTAAATAAAATATTAAAAAAGACTGGGGATATGACTCAATGGCATTGCCCTGGTACCAAAAAGAAAAAAGACAAAAAAAAAAAAAAAAAGAAAGATCTTATTCCTGAATTATTTTTATGTTTTTGTAACTCCCTCCAATTTTACTCTGTATTAGTTTCTTAAAACTGTTTATCACTTGGTGATATTTTCTAACTTATTAATTCATTAATTTATTCATTCATTTACTTGTATCTATTTGTTTATTGTTTCTTTCCCTAATTAGGTTTTTGACACATGTACAAAAATTTTTGCTGGAAAGGCTAGATAACAAATTTGAGGAACTTACCTAGAAAATACACTAGAACTTACCCAAAAAGTAGAACAGTTTTTCAAAGACACAGTAAATGAGAGGGAAAATAAAAATTAGGTGATCAGTTCACACAATCAAATACCTAACTAATATGAATTTCAGGAAGAAAGAACAGAGAAAAAAATAAAATGATCACAGTCTTGGTAAAAGAGCTCATAACTGAAGACATAAGTGTTTAGCTCTCTAAATAAGAGACTCAACTAAAGGCATGTCATCCTGAAAAATCAGAGTATCTAGGATAAATGAAAACTCTAAAAGCTTTCAGAGAAAGAAAATATGTCAGACAGTAATGTTGGGAATAAGAATGTCAAGGCTAGTTGTTAAGAGCCTGAAGCAACACCTTCAAATTTCTGAGAGTCATTAATCTAGAATTCTATACTACGTCTAACCATCAATCAAGTACAGGAAGAAAATAAAGTCATTTGCAAATATGAAAATGTTCAAATAAATAAACTTCTGTGCACCCTTTGTACAGGAAGCTACTAAGTAATATAATTCCATAAAAAAATGAGAAAGAAATGAAATCCAGAAAGGTGCAACAGAAAAGAAAAATAAGAGAAATGTACAAGTGGATGGTGAATAGAAGACAGCAGCCTAGCCAGCAAGCATTTCAGACAGGAGAAGGAAGAGAAAAGGGAGCAAAGGCGTTGAGACAGAAAAATTATGTGATACATTTAATCATTTGAAAAAAAAAAAAAACTGGTGTCTTTAACAGATCAATAAGAGCATTCGGAGAAAAACTTGGGGAAAAAAGGATAAAGAAACCTAATCAAAAGTAAAACAGAAGCAACAATTAAGTGCAAGAAACATAAAGCCGCATTAAATACAATCATAAAATAGACTTATTTCAGCACTGCAGGATATTCATAGATTGGAAAAACAGAGTAATGGTTGATTGAAACAAAATTTTGATAGATTGGGAAGAGAATAGAGAGGGAAAGTAGAGAGAATTACAGAGAGGCATATAAACAGTGAAATTCTCCACAACATAGCAAGAAATCAAAAAGCAATGGTAAGTAATAACATGAGCATATGATTTGTTCCATACTCATATGTGGATGTTGAAAAAGTCAAATCTCATAGAAGGAGAGAGTAGGTGTTATGGTTTGGATGTGAGGTGCCCCCCAGAAGCTCACGTGTGAGACAATACAAGAAGGTTCAGAGGAGCAATGATTGGGTTGTGAGAGTCTTACCTAATCAGTGAATTCATCCCTGATGGGATTAACTGAGTGGTAACAGGAGGCAGGTGGAGTGTGGCTAAAGGGAGTGGTTCATTGGGGGGCGTGGCTATAGGGTATATATTTTGTATCTGGAGAGTGAATTTTCCCTCTCTCTGCTTCCTGATGATGCAAGCATACTTCCACCATGATGTTCTGCCTCACCTCAAGCCCTAAGGAATGGAGCTGGCCTTCTATGGACTAAAACCTCTGAAACTGTGAGCCCTCACATAAAGTTTTTTTCCTTTAAAATTGTTCTGGTCAGATCTTTTAGCCACAGCAGCAAAAACGCTGACTAAAACAGTAGGATAGTAGAAATCAGAGGCCAGGATGGTTGGGGGAACAGGGACTTATAACCACTAAAAGAGGTAACTATAGTCAATATACTTTGAAAAATATAAAAGAGTGGATGTTATGTGTTCTCACCCCCAAAATTTAATTATGTAAGGCGATGCATTTGTTAACTAACTAGACTTAACCACTAAATCATTTAATGATTAAAATATTTTTAGCCATTTGAACAAGATTTTAACCATTCTACTTTATATTGTGTATGATAAAAACATATGATGTTGTCAATTTTTTAAAAACAATTTAGAAGAAAAGAATATTATTTGAAATGGGAAAATATACATCAGAAGTCATGTCTAAAATAGTTGAATATGGTTTCTAGGGATCAGAGGTAAGGAATGAAGAAAGAAGGAAAAGAGAGTCCCTTTTTGTACCAAGTATTTTAGCACTGATTTTTTTTAAATATAGACATAAAATTTTCATATAAATGAGTTTCGTTTATAACATGAAGAGGGAAAAAGAAAATTGTCTCCTGTGACCTATTCTCTACCAACAAATGCTCACAGGTATAAAATTGCTCTTGGATGATGATACCCATTCAAGGGGCTCTCTGAGGAAACCAGAACCTAGTCAAAAGACTTTTAAGCACTAAGCCAGTTTGGAACCAAAAATCAATAACATATTCAGTTCACTGGAAAACAAAGATTCAAATAAATAAAATATCAAGTTTACTTCAGGCTGTAGCCCCCCCAAAAAATGTACATATTAGCCTTTCAGTTTTGACCCTTTTTGATCATTTTAGTACACACACACACACATACACACACACACACACACACACCACTCTTTATTCAAACCTCCCAAAGATGTGTACTCTCTCTCACTTTCTTTATTTTATTTTTGATCATTTTGACTCAGAATAAACACTGTAACACAATCATTGGCCTTTTTACCTTGTAAGATAGGATTGCTGAATAAAATGAGATGCACAGGGAAATCTGAATTTCAGATTAACAACGGATTGTTTTAGTACAAGTGTGTCTCAAATATTTTGTGGGATATAATTACACCAAAAATTACTCCTTGTCCATCTGCAGTTCAATTTAGCTGGGATTGCTGTACTTTTACTCACTAAATGACAACTGTCTCAAGGGTTGTGTCTGTCGCAATCATCTGCTTCTGAGTGAGAGCTGAGGCTGTGTTTTTCCCCACAGGCTTCCACTCTGCTGCCTTGAACCATAATTTTGTTTTGGGAGTCCTAGGCCAGAGGCCTGGTTCCAGGGGTCCCAACGAACTAGGTCCAACTACTCATCCCAAAAACCAAAGAGAAAGGAAATGGTGAAGAACAGGACAAGAACTTTAATTGGTACCCCCGTATTGGGAAAGCAAAGGGAGATCCAGGATCTCCTCTGACTTCCGGGTGCTGACAGGAGATTTGGTTTAAACTGAGGAAGAATTGGGGAAGGAGTCAGAGGTTGGCAAAATTAGGCAGTCTTGGTCAAACTGGCCAGCTAGATCATTCTCTCAGTTCTGGTGCTGTCAGGTAGCTCAAGAGTTCTTATCCTTTTTTTTTTTTTTTTTTTTTACAGACTGCTTTTTGATTCATTGTTCATCAATTTCGTTTCTATGGTTGTGCATAATGTAGATTCATACCATTCGGGTAATCATACATGTACATAGGGTAATGATGTCTGTCTCATTCCACCATTTTTCATACCCCCCCCCCCATTTTCTTCTACATAATCTAAAGTTCCTCCATTCTTCTCTCACCCCCACCCCTCCACCCCCATTATATATCATCATCCACTGATCAGGGAAAACATTCAGCCTTTGGTTTTTTGGGATTGGCTTATGTCACTTAGTATGATATTCTCCAATTTCATCCATTTATCTGCAAATGCCATAATATTATTCTTCTTTATGGCTGAATAATATTCCATTGTGTATATTTACCACAGTTTCTTTATCCATTCTTCTGTTGAAGGGCCTCTAGGTTGGCTCCACAATCTAGCTATTGTGAATTGAGCTGCTATAAACATTGATGTGGCTCCATCACTGTAGTAGTTCAACATCTCTAGTAATTAGAGAAATGCAAATCAAAACAACTCTAAGATTTCATCTTACTCCAATCAGAATGTCTGTTATCAAGAACACAAACAATAACAGGTGTTGGCATGGATGTGGGGGAAAAGGCACACTCATACATTGCTGGTGGAATTGCATTGCTGTGGAGATTCCTCAGAAAACTTGGAATGGACCCACCTTTTACCCAGTTATTCCACTCCTCGGTTTATACCCAAAGGAGTTCTTATCCTTGAAAGGGCATTTTCCACCTCTGCTCAGGATGTTTATTTATCCGACCTATGATCCTGGAAAGGGGCAACTCCGTTCCCATGAGACAACTGCTCCTGCTTTGTGGAATTAGTCTTGCCATGGAAGTGCCTCCCTCCCACTGTTCCTAGAAGGTGTAGGAAGGCTTCTAGGCTGTACTCCATGGGTCTGAAACGGGATACTACAAAAGCTGGCAGTCTAATGTCCCTGTAAGTCTTACAGGTCTTGAGGTCTTGAAGGAGAACTAGATAAGCTAGGTAAACTTAGAGCTAATAATCCTAGTATTACCATCTTTTAGATGAACACTCAAATGATAGACGTACCTACATACAGCCAAGCAGGAATGTGCAGAAGAAAACAAAATGAAGGCAGAGATGCCAAGCATTCTCCTGCTTTTAGATACCCATAGGGTGGCTGCAGACCTAAGTGAAGAGTCACTGCTTTTAGCAAATGCAGCTTCTCTGAGTCCCCATTATAATCCCTGCTGCCAATACTGTTTCCTCTTGGCACCTGCTGCTAAACTGGAGTCTGTTCCATTGTAAGATTTGGTGACACTTAACATAGAATACTAAATGTGAGTTAGAGCAAAAGAGAAGAAAATCCTTTGCCTGGGGTCATCCCATGGAAAACTTCAGTTCCTGGTTCACTTCTCTTGTGGTCAGCTACTGTCCTGTCCTTTTCTGGTTGATGTAATCAGTCCATCAGTCCTCCCCTTTAATGAGTCCAGTTCCTACTCCATCACCAGAGGACTTCATCAGGGTTAAGAATCCCTGGCAGTACCAGGTGTGGTGGTGCATACCTGTAATTCCAGCAACTGGGAGGCTGAGGCAGGAGCATCACAAGTTCAAGGCCAGCCTCAGCAATTTAGTGAAACTCCAAGCAACTTAGTTAGATCCTTTCTCAAAATAAAAAATAAAAAGGTCTGGGGATGTGGCTCACTGGTTAAGCGCCCCTAAGTTCAATCCCTGTGTGTGCCCAACGTGTCCGTCGTGGATCTGACCTGTCAACTGGAGAAAGCTGCCAAATACGATGACATCAAGAAGGTGGTGAAGGAGGCGTCAGAGGGCCCCCTTGAGGGCATCCTGGGCCACACAGAGGACCAGGTCATCTCCTGCGACTTCAACAGTGATACCCACTCTTCCACCTTCGATGCTGGGGCGGGCATTGCCCTCAACAACCACTTTGTCAAGCTCATTTCTTGGTATGACAGTGACTTTGGCTATGGCAACAAGATGGTGGACCTTATGTTCCACATGTCCTCCAAGGAGTAAGAGCCCCTGGGATCGTCTGCCCCAGCAAGAACACAGAGCAAGAGAGAGGCCCTCAGCTGCTGGAGAATCCCTCCCCCTAACTCAGTCCCTCAACACACTGAGAATCTCCCCTCCTCCCAACTTCCACCCCAGACCTCCTGAAGAAGGGAGGGTCTTAGGGAGCCCTATTGTCACATATCATTAGTAAAGTTCACTGTACCCAGCAAAATACAGATGTGCCAGACATCGCTTGATAAAAGAATTTAGTCAAGACCAAATCATTGAAGTCTCTATGAGAATGTTCTTGCATATGTGGGAGACAATATTAAAAATGAAATTGTTAAACAAGAAGTTCTTCTGAACCATTATGGGTGGGCCTTGGAGGTGGAGTTGAGGAGGTGTTTAATGTTTGTGGTCAGAGTCCTGGCTCCCACTGTTTTTCCACCCAACAAAGGGAAAATTCCATTTTCAGCACAAACCCCAATCAGGAAATGATTCTTCCAAAAAAAAAAAAAAAAAAAAAAAAAACAGGGAACAGTTCAAAAGCTCCTCCCTACTGCACAGCCCAGGAAACACAAACAGGACAGAGGGCTTCGTTGGGACAGAAGGACGGGAAGAGCCTGTGCTCCACCCAAGAAAAGCCGTTTCAAGGTTAGGAATGATTTAGGGTCAGGCATTTAGCTGATGACGCAAGAGGGAAGCAAACCTCTTAAGCAAAAAGTGGATACTTAAAGAGAGCCTCCTGAAGACACGTACACAACGCTACCTACTTTCTGTGAACTTGCATAAGTAAATGTTTGATTCTAGACAGAGAGAAGAAAGAAGAAAGAAAGTAATCTAATACCAAACCCAAACAGAGCAAAGGAATCCCAGCAGACTGTCAAAAGATACAAAGAAAAGAGAATGGTAATCCCCAGAACAGCTGCAACAGTTGATAACCATTTTGAGCACTCACAGCGACCCGACCCGACATTCCTAAGCACTTAGTGCACGTTGAATCCTTACAACAGGCCTATGAGCTAGAGTTATTATTAGTGTCACTTGGCACCTGATGAAACTTAAGGTATTGGAGACTCAAGCAACTTGCACAAAGTCACCCTGCACATGAGAAGCAGGGAGCAGGTCTGAATCCATCTCCATCTGATTGTAAATCCTGAACCCCTGGCCACTGCAGTCATGACCTTGCTACTTCAAGTGTGTTCCAGGGGCCAACAGCACTAAGAGCATCACTCTGGTGCTTATTAAAACGCAGTTTCAGGTGGCACCTCCAGACCTACTGAATCGGAATCTGCATTTTGACAAGAACCCCAGGTGATTCTGTGCATATTAAAGTTTGAAAGGTACTGCCCTAGCCCCTTTCAGAAGGCAGACACATTTCTTAATCTTCTCTGGTTAAGATTCATCACCTTCATGAAAAGTTCCTTCATGAAAGTAGATTCAAAATTTACATCAAAATCTATTGTATAGAATTTGTAATTATTTTAAATAATGTAATGCTTTTTATTTAAGCACATACTACTTAGTTAGGTTCTTTTAGTTCAGGAACCATGGATCCCCAAGTTACTCTGCAGCTATGCTTATAATTTTTTTTTCACTAAGTACCCTAACAACTACCTCTCCAGAGGCTTTGGAGCCCTGAACCTCTCTCTCTCTCTCTCTCTCTCTCTCTCTCTCTCTCTCTCTCTCTCTCTCTCTCTCTCTCCCCTTCCTTCCTTTTTGTATTTTTTTTTTTTTGGTAAAATATTGAAGAGTAATTTTCATGCTGTAAGATTCACCCATCAAATTTACAATTCAATGATTTTCAATAAATTTACTGAGTCGTGCAATCACCAGAATCCAGTTTTAGAACATTTCCGTCATCCCAATAGGATGCTTCATGCCTATTTACAATTAACCTCTATTTCCACCACCAGCCTCAAGCAGCCACTAAGCTGTTTCTGTTTCAATAGATTTGCCAACTCTGAACATTGTATATAATTAGATGCATATAATATGTGGTCTTTCCTCCTCTGGCTTTTTTCCCTGAGTATAATCTTTTTGAGGTTTATGCATATCATCTCATACATCAGTACTTAATTCTTTTTACTGCTGGGTTGTTCTCCATTGCATGGAGCCATAGCACTTTTCAATTTTTAGCAAATTTGAAAAAAATATTCAAAGCCTCCATACTTACCTTTGAAATCCATTCAAGTATTGTACATGTCTATATGAACATTACTATAAAAATGCTTTAAATAACATATTAGTTTCCTCGAAATTATTTAAAATTAAAACTGTGGCTCCAACTCACCCGAGACTCTATCACTGTAAGAAATATAACCTTGAGGAATGGAAATTGATTTTGTGAAGAAGCACACAGAGAAGAGAAGAAGGTGAGGTTATTGACCCTTGAGCCTTTCCTGAAGTGTCAATCATAGGTCCAAGAAGTTCTGACCAGGTTAACTGAGTCAAGTGGGGTCAAGAAAGGCAACTCTAGGCACTGAGAACAGCCTCTGGAAGCGTCCCTAAGCAGGCAATAGAGTTTCACAATTCTTTAACTCCTACATTTATATTTCTCATTTCAAAATCTTCAGTCATTCCCAAATTAATTCTATAATTTACTTCAAGTCCCAAAATAAAGGTACCTACTAGGTACTGATATAAAGGAATAGCAGAATGAGGTGGGCCATAATGACAATGGTAGTCAAGACTCTGAGGACTACATCATTGGGGGGAAAAGTAACATTACACCTTAAAAATAAAGGTTTGTGCCAGCTGCCATGGTGCACTCCTGTAATCCCAGCAGCTCGGGAGGCTGAGGCAGGAGGATCGCAAGTTCAAAGCCAGCCTCAGAAAAAGTGAGGCACTAAGCAACTCGGTGAAACCCTGTCTCTAAATAAAATACAAAAAAGGGCTGGGGATATTGCTCAGTGGTTAAGTGCCCCTGGGTTCAACCTCTGGTACCCCCAAAAAATTTTTTTAAAAAGTTTGTTTTTGATTTTTGTTTTTATTTGAGACGGGGTCTCACTAAATTGCCCAGGTTGACCTCGAACTTCTGAACTTGTGATCCTCCTACCTCAGCCTCCCAAGTTGTTGAGATTACAGACATGAGCCACTGCACCTGGTGTATACACACACACACACACACACACACACACTCACACACACACACACACAAATTGCTTTAACAGAGAATTTTTCTGCTTACAAAAAAAGTGGCTATCCTCACCTATAAGTTTCCAAAAGCTTACCCTTAAAGGGAAACCCTTCTTTGCATGTTTTAAAGCTCATTTTGTTGACTTGGTCAACCTGAGAAGAGCCCCATGGGATAGTAATTGATTCTACGGATGATCCATCCAAGGTCTGTAACTGACATTCTATTAAAACCAACACCAAATCATCCAGGGCAAAAGTCTTGGATTCTAATGCCACTTTCAAGTGAAAGAAATATAGGTTCCTGCTGGGCACATTGGTTCTTGCCTATAATCTCAGTGACTCAGGAGGATGAGGCAGGAAGATTGCAAGTTCAAGGCCAACCTCTGCAACTTATTGAGTCCCTAAGCAATTTAGCTATAAATAAAAAGGGTTGGGAATGTGATTCAGTGGTTTGGTTAAGTGGCCCTGAGTTCAATCTCTGGTACAAACAAACAAACAACTCCTCAAAACCAAGTTCACCCAAAACAACGTCTGAGAAACTGTCACAGACCACAGAAAGCAAAGAAGTCACACGAGTAAATGTGATGTGGAATCTTGGAAGGGATCCCGAAGATAAAAAGAACATTGGAGGAAAAAAATCAATAAAATCTAAATAAAGTATGGAGTTGAGTTAATAGTAATGTACCATTATTGTTTCCTTAGTTGTGACAAAAGCATCATAAGTAACATAAGATGTTAACCTTAAGGGACACAGGGCATGGGATATATGGATTCTCCCCCTCCTATCTTTCTAAGTTTTCCATTCATCTGTGGTATTTTAAAACACACAGATTGTTTTTAAAATATTTCAATTTATAACCAAAGGGTTAGTTCACAAATTCCTCTATACAAATATATGCATTAAATTAGCCTAGCTATAGGCAATCAATGGTTATATAAATAGGGACCTTTTTTCATTCATTTTAAGGAAGCATTCACTGCCTAGATTGTTGCCATCCATAGTCATATGCCCTGTGCTACATAATTATGATTCAGTCCCCTGTCCACAGCCCCGATTCAAATATCCAAAGCCTATAACCATCTCCTGGAAGACTCAAATGCATGTAACAGTAATTTACAGACAGTAAAGATGTGCATAGCAGTTGCTTATTATTGTAATGGTTCAAATATCCAACACAGACTCATCAAGAAGGCTGATATTTTTGAATTTGGCCTTTTGACTGCCCCTGGTAATTTGCACGTGGATGGACATATATTATAAACCATAAAAGGAAAAGGCCCACTACTACATAACCTAGTCATTCCTACATGCCCAGAGTAGTGCTTGAAATAATACACAATAAACTGAAGCTAATTGTGTGTGTGTGTGTGAAGGGTGATGTAGAGATGATAAACCATGTCAAACCCCTAACTCAAACTCCAAAAGCAAGAGCATGATCCCAGGACAGGAATTCAGGTTTGCTCTTGCGGTTATTTTTCCATCCGTCTTTCATTCCTTCTTTCAACTTGTATTGGAACGACAGTGGACCTGGTAACCCTGGCCCATTGCCAGGTGATCTCTAAACAACCATAAAAGAAGAAAGACAAATCAAACCAAGAATGAAATAAATCACCCCAGAGCTACCTGGATACAATAGTCCAAAGTTCTTTATACCACCCAACAGTATCTGATATACAGTAGGTGTTTAATAGATTTATTGAATGAGTGAGTGACACATCAAGGCTTTCCTTAGATACCAATCTAAATAACCGATGAAGGATGTTTTGTTCAATGGCAAGTTGGAAAATTAAGGAACCATTCTGAGGCCCATTTCCTATGGATCCAAGGAGGAAGTGGTTATTTTTTCTAATTTTCCTTTATGACCAGTGAATTTGCCCCACGTGAACCCAACCACCAGTGAAACAAGTAAAATGACTATTTCCAAGCTGACTAAGGGAACAGCCTTTGCAATGACAACACCCAAGAGGAGACTGCAGAGTTTCTTTAACAAACACTTATCCTGAGGGCCCTGTGAGATAAAGTACTGGATTGAACAGGCAAGGAACCTGGTCTCAAGCCAGATGCCAAATGGAGTTCTTATTATGACATCACTCCTACATTTCCCAGGTTTCTTTCTGGTCTTAAAATTAGCTGGACAAGATGGAAACATCCTTAATGTAACCTGAATGAACAAATATTTAAAAGCAGAGCAATCACCAGTGCATTTGGGGGAAAGTACTGGATTAGGAGGCAAGAGATGAGTGTTCTGGCACCAGTTGTGCCTTTTAGCTCTTCACAGAACTTCAGCAGTAGTGGGGTTGGCCATTTCTCTGTGGCTTCGTGTCTTTTCCTTAAAAAAGAGGTGGGGCTGGGGATGTAGCTCAGTTGGTAGAGTGCTTGCCTTGCGAGCACAAGGCCCTGGGTTCAATCCCCAGCACCGCAAAAAAAAAAAAAAAAAAAAAAAAAAAAAGAGGGCAGTGTGAAGATTTGGACTACATGAGCTCTAAGGGTTTAAAATCTCATAATTCTAAGGTGATCACTCTAGTAATAATAATGGTAATATAGTAATACAATTATAATAGTAGCTATCCATATATCATGCTTATCATGTGTCAGGCACTGTTCTATGCACTTTCCAGATATCATCTCATTTAATCCTCACAACCATTGCATTATTCCTGCTTTTAGATGAGGAAGCTGAAGCACATTGTACATGATGCCATTTGTAGGGTAAGCCCAAGATGGTTATAGTTAGGCTGCTTGACGAGTCTCTGGCCAGCTATGTTTTAGTATGTAACCAAGGTCATAAACACACTGATTCATCATATGTACTCAAGGTCATACATATCTGCTTATGAGCATGCACTCACTTTGTGTAACCTGTTGCTAATATGCCTGCACATAAAAAGGTCTATGGAAAAACAGCGCTGGGGTGGGGGTCTGCTGCCACCTCCATATAAAGCATGTCTACTATCCCAACCGTGCCTCACATACTCTTTCACCTGCTGGGATCCTGAATCTGTTTCCCAGGGACTGAACCTCAGCAGAACACCATTTAACTGAAACTTGCATACATTGAGATCACACAAAGCAAGGACTGCTCTGCACACATTCCTGTTATCATAGGCTTGAAAGGTGATCACTGTCTATATAGGAACTCAAGCAACTCAACTTCAGAGTCTGCATGCTTAGCTTCTACCTGCACCAATGCTTCTCAACAGTTGCTTCCCTGACCACAAACATCAATAGCATCTGTCAACTTGGTAGAAAGGCAACTTTTCAGAGTCTCCTCTAGACCAACAGAATGGGAAAGCGGAGATCTGTAGCCCAGCCATCTGCTTGAACAGCCCTCTGGATGATTGTGATGCAGGCCAAGCTTGAGATCCATGGCTCCTTGAAACCCTACTCCATAGCCCTGGCAGGTGTGATGGTGGAAATCAGGAAGCAGAATGGATGGTTGGGGTATCCTCAAAGACCATCTACTCTAATGGTTCCTTGAGCTGAGACAAAAACCTTACAAAGAAAACCTGCAAAAGTAGGTCAACTTTGCAACCTGCATACCTTTAGAAACTGCACTTTTTTCTTTTAACCATAGAACTTCAGTGAATAAAGAAAAGAAGAAATTCCATCTTTGCCCTTAAAAATATTGCTCATTTCTTTCATGTCTAGTGTCTTCAGGAAGAGTCCCTGAGTTGCAAAGTACCAGGCAGGTATCTAGCTGCATGACTCCAATGGGACATCAGAGCCAGGGATCCAGCTGCAAACACTGACAGATACTTTAAAATCTTTACCTCTGGTGGTCAGTCTTCTCTTCCTAGACCCATGCCTCATATTCTGAAAGTGGTAGCAAGCATCCGATAACCCTCTTCTTTCTCTTTAGGACTAATACTCCTAATTCTGTGGACTTTTTCTAAGAGCGACACCAGATTGTCAGCTTACTTTCTTAAATTAAAAAAAAAAAATACTCCAAGCTAAAATATTCAAATTGCTGAACCAATGGTATCATGGGAGACCATTATAAAATCCTCTCCGAGTTAAGTCTGCATGCCTCAAAGAGCAAAAAATTAATATACTGTCGTTACACAGTTGAGAGGGGAAATTAATTTATACAGAAACCCTTTCTAAGTCATGTTCAGACTGCCCGGATACGGCTCCAAATGGGAGCATTATCTGCCTTCCCAAAATAATACACCATATGCCCTAATCTGGCAGACACGAAGATAATTATATGACTCTGGCAGAGCCAATATGCTCACTAATAAATGGAAAAATGAGAACAATGCACATCAAAGTTAAGTTCAATGGTTATTCAGAATTGTGGTAGGGAAGCTACCTGCTACAATTAAACATGGTGACAAGCAGAAAATGGGTCTCTTGCATAGAATTAAAGAGCCAAAGCTGCTGTGAGGAGACCCATTTATATCAAGGAATATTAACATGATAAAGGAAGTTGGTGGCCATGGGAGGCAGCCTTACAGGATTCCCAGCCATTGGGTAATTCCCTTTCTAATAATCCACTCTCACAGGGACTCAATGGAGGCTCTTAATAAAACCAAAGCTTGAAAACGTCAAATTCCACACAATTGCCTTCAGTTTTAAGCAAAGAAAACTAAATGCAAAATGTGGTCTGGAAGTTGGATTTGCATCAACCCACCTCTGCTTCTGATGTTGGGCATCCATGTAGTCTTCAGAGTTGTCTCTTTTTTAGGTGAATGATTCTTTTTTCTTCATTGTTTTCTTGCAAAGCTATCGAGAATTCTCGTTTCTAAGCTACTTGGTCTTGACATACCTCAAAGTGCTAAGTGACTGGGAATTATCAAGTCTGACTCCATGAAACTCTGTGAGAGGTAAAGTCCAAATAAAACTTATTTATTTCACCTTAAAAATAACTGACTTTTCACAGGAAGATCTTTTTTCCTGCAATTTTCATCTTGATTTCCCCCCACTAATAAGTCCTCCATCCCAGCCCCAGCAAGCCTTCCTCTCTTTAGAACAGAAGAAAGAACACCATCTCAGTGGGGAAAGAAATATAGGTACAGGGAACCTGAATTAAAAGCACTCATACTCCACTGTGCTAAATCAAGAACCATCCGGAATCCTGAGACATCCCTGGCATAAGATGTGGGGACATGGCAAGCCCTGTGTAAGGGGCTTCAGCTTAGAATCCCCTCTTGTGAACCACAAAGAAAAATCAATTATTGGGAACATGAACCCTTAGAGAAAATGTCCCTCCCAGAATGCTAGCAAATAAGGTCCCACGAGTCACTCTTGCCAATTAAATTCCAGGAGAAAGACAGTGACAGATGTGGGCGTGCTGGTGGATTTGAGCTCTGTCAGTACAAATAACTTCACAAGGGAGCTTGCATTGTACGGAGGAAAGCATCAGTGATGAAATATTTACATATTTATAAATAGGCATTAACAAGCTTGCCAGATTCGTTCCGTGCATTCTGACGAGTGGTCCCAGGGAAGAGAGCAGAGATATGGCTCTTGATCGAGAGAGGACATCAGGCAGAGTCTGACCAGGCTTTCCACTCCTGGAGGGTACCCACCACTGTCATTGCTTCAGGCATGACCTCTGACTATCATAGAAGAGATTATTACAAGCACCAGCATTTATGATCTAATACATCACCCTAAAGCATTTTCCATTCTGTTCCCAAGAGACGACCCTGGGAGGGGAAAACAGACAAAAAACCAAACTCCTTCATTTTCTACTAGGGAAATGCTTTATTCTTAGAGACCATAGACTTAGCAAAGGCTCTGAAATTCCTGCAGGAAAGGAATCATTGCTTCACCCAACATTTTCCCATACTTCTTAAGCCATAGGAATCCTTTCATAAAAGGATCACCTACATCCTGTGTAGTACAAATTATCCTTCATTACATTACATCAAAGTGGAATATAATTAGGAAAATAATGCTTATTCGGTATTTTAGTGTTGAATTAAATAATAGTGCATTCCTTTTCCTCTATAGAAGGAAGATAATTTCCTGTAAGACGAAAACGAACCAGATGGGAGTGCCTACGAGTTTCTGATTTATTGTTTTATTTCTTTTTTTGTTCTTTATAGATATGCATGGCAGTAGAGTGTATTTCGACATGTTATACATACATAAAGTATAACTTATCCTAATTAGGATCTCATTCTTTTGGTGGCACATGATGTGGCATTTCATTGGTGGGGTATTCATATATGAACATAGGAAAGTCATGTCCAATTGATTGATTTAAATCTCCTTTTTTATTTATTTGCTATTCTTGTGCCAGGAGGCCAGGATAAGACTTGCTTTTCTATGAAGACAAACAGAAAAGGCACAACTACACTATGAGGTCATTCTCTGGGGCTGGAAAACAACCATAGAAGGCGTGTGGACAGTTCTGGGGGTGGGCAGGGAGCTAGGAGTACTCAAAAGTGACAGTGACTGCTTCCTGGTCCAGCTTGACTTCTTGTCAGGTTTGGAGTAAGACACCTAACTCTTTTATGAAGCAGGGCCGCTGCGTGGCTCACTGAATTCATTTCCATGCAAAGCAAATTCTGAACATGAATTTGTCACCCAGGGCAGCAGAGTAACAGTAGCCCTGCCCAACTTCTCACTGGACTCCAGATGCAAGCCCTGGTTTTGAAGTCCCTTGTCCACATACACCCAGTGTGTTCTCTGTGACTAGGAGACACACCCAGCATCCTTCCAAACAACTCCCCCTTCCCCTGAAGCCACAAATCCCCAAATTTGACTCCACATTGGAATAACCTAGAAATCTCTGAAAAGTGGTTCTCACACTCCAGCATTCTGTTTTCATTGTTCTGGAGTGAATCTGGGTACCAGAATTTTTTTAATCTCCTCAGACAATTCTAATGAGCAGCAAAGTTTAGGACCCACTGATCTAAAAATATATTCTAGCCCATCAGACTTTAACAAGAGCTCACTTCAAATCCACAACTCTAGATCCTCAACTCAAAGTAAGGGGTTCTCATTATGAGTTTGTATATAGGAGCTATAGAAAACTCATCAACCCCACACAAGAAAATGCAAGGCTCTGGAGGTGTATAATTCAGAGGTGAGTGTGCTTAGCATACGTAAAGTCCTGCGCTCCACCCCCAGTGCTAAGCAAACAAACAAAAACAGGTCTATCATCTTTGTTCTGAATCCCAACAGGCTCTGAACACTGTTTTTCAAACCTCAGTGGCAATACACCCTGACCTGACTTGAACTCACTTGGTGTAAGACCTTGCTATTTATAGTCTTTATTCATCCCACTTAGTGTGAATATCCATGCATTTTGCCAGGAAAATATTAATGTGTTTAATTACAGAGTCCTTTCTCAGATCCTGCTGGAGTTGATACATAATCCAGGGTGTGTGTACCTTTCTACGATCTAAAAATTTCCGAATTCAGAAAGAAATGTGTGGCCTGAGGGTTTAGGCTGGGATAGTCTGATCTTACTGAAGGAACTTGTTTTACTGCTCCTTGGATATAAAGAGCAGAGAGAAGAAGGGGACAGAACAAAGTAAAATGACCAAACAACATGACCTTTGTGTGTCTTAGATAAAAGTGCCTCATCTGGGTGGATTAATTAGAGAAAAGGAGCCTCTCTGGGTAAATAGCCCTTCACTAGGGCTCATAGCTTGACAAGCAAATCACAGGCGGAATTCTACCTTCACTCATCTGCCTTAGATTCTTTCATGCAGTGCACAAACTGCACTACCATGCAGATGGTCTTACCAAACAATTTTTATAGCAGCTGGTAAATTTTTATAGCAAAGCTCTTTCTAAGAACATGGATGTCTAAAATTCAACTTTTTGTTGTTTCTGTTAATAAAATGAAAATGTTTCTGCCTCCCAAAACTTTAGCACAGTCTACACACACACACACGCAAAAATGGGGTGAAAAGTATAGAATGACCTGCATAGGATGGCCTGCCTGGGGCCGCATGCCCAGGATAGCACGTACTGGGTGCTATGCCTGCAGGGATGGCAACCGGGGAAGGGCCAGAGTTCACAGATGGGGCACTGGACTTTCCATAAGTGGTGAACGAGTTAATTTTATCCAACTATCAAGGAACAGTATCTAGTGTGACCCTGGCCAGTGTTTGAGCTATAATAACATTTAATTGAACATTTATTTTACTAAAGATAATATGCACTATCTGTGGTAGGTCTCCAATTCTAGGAGAGAGGAGGAAGTTAAGAGAGGTTAGGTCATTTTCCCAGGAAGAGTCAAAACATAACAAAGCCAGTTATTCGATCCAGTTATTTCTGATGCCAAAGCCAATGCTTATAACCACTGCCCCGTCACTACCCTATTGCAGCTATAAGAGCACTCAGTGCTCAAAGGTCACTCCAGAAAAAGCAAAAAATGACCCACCCAGCCCTTTGCCTGTGTGAGAGTATTGTTAAAGTTATGCTTTAGCACACTAAACCATAACAAACACCCTACCAGACTAACACAGTATGTCAAACACTTGACCACACTGTGTGTTTATCTGTTTCCTTATTCACATTTATATAAACTGTACAGTGCCAATGTACTCTCAACTTCAGCTATAATTTGAGGAGACATGTATTGGTTGATGCATTTCATTTGTAGGACCCACTAAAGTGAACCTCAACAATCATTAGAACCCCAAAATCATACCATCAGGTACTAGGCAAAACTGAAAATATTCACAGCAAGGGTGTTTTTCATTAAGGGCACTTTCATGAATATGTAACAGACCAAGAAATTCAACCAATCAAGATGCAGCAGTACCTTGAGCTATGTATGACCAGTCACACATAGAATTGTTTCCTTAAACACCCATCAAACTCAGCTACCAAATTGAACTAATGATTGATATGGCACTTAATAGGAAATATAGATAAATTAAAAATATAAATTTCCTGCTCTTAGTGACAGTGGCAGACATGGCTAATTATCAACAGCTAACTATGCATCAAAAATTTATCCTCCCCAGAGAGGATTCTGGGGTGCTACTTATGTTCTGTTTCTAGGTCTAGATGCTGGTCACGGTGGTGTGTTTAGTTTGTAAAAATGCATTGGGTGATACATTAATGATATAGGCACTCTTCTGATTGTTTACTATATGTTAATTAAAAGTTTTTAAAAAATAGTTATCAAGTTGAAAAAAAAAAACAAAACAGTCATCCAGACTACACAATATAGACAAATAAAAATAACAAACTAAGAAAAAAAATGTATGTCTCTTTCCAGGTATAGAGTTGTCTCTAGTAGCAGATGCCCAGGCAGGAAGTACATTTCCCAGGACCACCTGCTCCCAGATGGAGCCATGTGACTAGTTCCCACCAGTGGAACCTGAACAGCAGTGAGGTTAGGCAGTGATGTGAACAGTCACAGTGGCTAAGGCACCACGTACTTTCTTATACCCTTTCTTCCCATCTGCCCATTGACTAAGGGATTCCATTACTCTAGAGAATGACAGAGTAACAAAATCAAAGGCAATGGAGGCTGTCATCTCAGCAACTCAGGAGGCTGAGGAAGAGGATCACAAGTTCAAAGCCAGCCTCAACAACTTAGCAAGACCCTGTCTCAAAATAAAACATAAAAAGGACTGGGGATGTGGCTCAGTGGTTAAGTTCCCCTGGATTCAATCCCTAGTACAAAAAAAAAAAAAAAAAAAGAAGAAGAAAAGGAAGGAAGGAAGGAAAGAAAAGATGGAAAGCTCACTTTGGACTTTTTGTGAACTAGAAATAAAATTCTGTTGTGTTAAGCCACCACATTTTTGGAGTGTCCTTGGTTAGAAGGTAGAATTACCCTAACTTATGTATTCACCCACAATATCTTTATTCTGACTTGCTGACTCATTGAATTCTGCTTGACAATGTCCACTTAAAAATACTCATTTCTGACACTCCCTTGTAATAAGATGTGACCACATGACTCAGTCTTGGTCAATGAGACATAATTGCAATTTTCTATGACCCCTAGAAAAGTTCTTTAAAAGACCCAGCTTATCCTGTATAGAGCATAGACATGCCTTATGGAGGTATAGTAGGCATTTTGCAATTGTGACAGCACACTACAATAGCTATGAACTCCTGTATGAAAGCACTCAGTCAAGAAATAGAATATTGCCCTCAGCCCAGAAATCTCTTATGTTTCCTTTCCTGATCACAGTCTCTTTTCTCCCCCATCCATAAGGACTACTCTGCAAGTCTCTCTTATTTACAACATTTCCCAAACCCACTTACATACACGTTCAACACTCATGTGCATATTCCTTTCCAAAATGACTTTTGGATATAAGGGAAAGGGAGTTCCAGTGTATTCATGGCACTGACAACCATGGTATTCTCAGATCTGCACAGTGCCCTCTAATGGCGTCCCTTATCTTCGTGAGAGGGAATATCAAGACCTACCTGTCCAAGAGGCTTCCTTTCCTGCCTCTGTCTCTCCCTCAGTCTGACTCCTCTTTGCCCTTTAAACATCTTTAAAGGGATAGGCTTTCTTCCCAGTTTCATCTCTTGAGACTAAGTGGGGATATTATTTCTTTCTTTACTAAAGAGAAACGCAAGGTTGGGATTGGGGCAGAGCTTGTGATACAGTATTTGCCTAACATTCACAAAACTTTGAATTCAATCCCCAGTACCAAAAAAGATAAATAAGACAAACTCCAAGAAGACTGGCTTTTGCCATGCTCAAAAAGAACTAAATAAATTTAGAACAATCTCCCTTCTCAAAAATCCCTAATGCTTGAACTGTCTCTTGCTAAAGAAATCAAGAACCTAACTTTTCCTGCCTGAATCACAAAGCCTCCAGGCTGGTAGGTCAAGGAGAACTTAGTAGCTTAAAATAACCAATTATTCTACTCATGGGTTTGCAGGTCAGCCAGGAAGTTTCTTTTGATCTCAGCCAAGCTCACTCATGCATCTGCAGTCCAGCTGTGGAATGGCTAGTTGGCTCTGCTGATTTTGACTCTTTCATATGCCCAGGGGTCATATGACTATCAACTCCTCTACAAAGGCCTCAGCTGCTCCATATGTCTCACTCTCTGGTAGGTAGTCTGGCCATGTTTTCAGGCAATCACAGAGGAATGGGGAGAAAGCAGCAAAGCACAAAGGCTTCCTCAAGTCTCTGCTTACAGCAAGTCTGCTAGTGTCTTGCAGACCAATGAAAGTCACAACAATCTCAGATTTAAATGACAGAGAAAGAGCTTCTCTTCAGTGAGAGAACCTATAAGATCAAAAGCCAAGGGGCACGAATTCGAAGAGGGTAAAAGAAGTGCCATCGACACACACAACATTCTGCCATCTCCATTAAACTCATCTGCCATTGGTTTAGAAGAGTGTCCCAGCACTGCCAGATGGCCCCACAGGCTTTTACCAAGAGAAAGCCTTCAGAAGGACTGACACAGACAGACTAGCATATCCACAATTACCTGGAGCACCAAGGGAATATGAGTGAGACTCGGTAGTCTATCTGCAGTTTGATAGATGGCCCATGGGGGAGCCAACCCATGAGATTCTCACTCAGGAATCAGTATCAGAGTTCTGCTTGGTTGTGGTAGGAAAGGAGAAACAAACCAATTAGCAAGGTGGTGAGAATGAGTGTCTAGGTCTAGGTCTAGGTGCAAGCTATGCAATCTAGCATGTGCATTTTACAATGAATCCCCTTGTCTTGGAAACACCTAAGTGAATCTCTATGTGTATACTGATTGACAAAAATGGGCCAAATTCTTCATCTCTCCCAATATCTATGCCTGCACTGTGGCTCTGTAGTTCCTCTAATCAAACATCCACTTCCATACCTTTCGAATCTGCGCTGGCCTTTGACCATAAGATGCAATGGAAGTGACAGTGTGCCAGTTCCAAGTCTGAGTCCCCAGGCGTACACAGTTCTCTGCTACTTTGTGAATCCTTACCAGCACCACAAAAACAAACCTGCTAGAGGAGGAGAGAAACAGTCTGGAAGAAAGAAATCATTCCAGCCATCCCAGCCCAACTAGCCCCCAACATCAGCAGACCCCAGGCTCCTAAGATAATCTGCCCAAGGTCAAGGAGTGGTCCACCCAGCCCAGTGGTCCACCACAGACATATGCGGGAGGTCCACCCAGGCCAGAAAACTTCCCAGCCAATGTATAGACTCTTTTATACTTTCCCATATTAACATGGTAGATTATATGAATTGATTTTCAAATACTGAACCTTGCGAATCTTATTTTTCTATATTGCATGTTGGATTCAATATGTTGATTTTTTTAACTTTTATTTTTACAGACTGCATTTTGATTCATTGTACACAAATGGGGTACAACTTTTCATCTCTATGGTTATACACAATGTAGATTCACACCATTCATGTAAGCATACATATATATAGGGTAATACTGTCTGTCTCAGTCTACTATCTTTCCTTCCCCCACCCCCTCCCACCCCATTTTCCTCTACACCATCCAAAGTTCCTTCGATCTTCTCTCCCCCGCCTGCCATCCCCCCTTGTTATGTATCGTCATCCATTGATCAGAGAAAACATTCAGCCTTTGGTTTTTTGGGTTTGATCTATTTCACTTAGCATGATATTCTCCAACTCCATTCATTTACCAGCAAATGCCATAATTTTATTCTTATTTATGGCTGAATAATATTCCATTGTGTATGTATACCATAGTTTCTTTATTCATCCATCAATTGAAGGGCATCTCGATTGGTTCCACAATCTAGCTAATGTGAATTGAGCTGTTATGAACATTGATGTGGCTGCATCACTGTAGTATGCTGATTTTAAGTCCTTTGGGTATAAACCAAGGAGTGGGATAGCTGGGTCAAATGGTGCGTCCATTCCAAGTTTTTTGAGGAATCTCCATATTGCTTTCCAGAGTGGCTGCACCAATTTGCAACTCCACCAGCAATGTATGAGTGTGCCTTTTTCCCCACATCCATGTCAACACTTACTATTGCTTGTGTTCTTGATAATAGCCATTCTAATTGGAGTTAGATGAAATCTTAGGGTGATTTTAATTTGCTTTTCTCTAATTACTAGAGATGATGAGTACTTTTTCATATATTTGTTGATCACCTGTATATCTTCTTCTGTGAAGTTTCTGCCCAGTTCCTCAGCCCATTTATTGATTGGGTTCTTTATATTTTGGGTGTAAAGTTTTTTAAGTTCTTCATAAATTTTGGAGGTTATTGCTGTGTCTGAAGTGTGTGTGTGGAAAAGAGTTCTCCTACTCTGTAGGCTCTCTTTTCACTTTATTGATTGTTTCCTTTTCTGAGAAAAAGCTTATTAGTTTGAATACATTCCATTTATTGATTCTTGCTTTTATTTCTTGTGCTATCGGGGTCTTGTAAGGAACTCTGGTCGTAAACCAACATGATGGAGATTCGGGTCTACTTTTTCTTCTATTTGGTAAAGGGTCTCAGGTCTAATTCCTAGATCCTTGATTCATTTTGAGTTGAGTTTTGTATAGGGTGAGAGAGAAGGGTTTAATTTCATTTTACTGTATATGAATTTCTGAGAACATGGGAGATATTTCCATCTTCTAAGGTTTTCTTCAATTTCTTTCTTTAGTGTTCTATACTTTTCATTGTAGAGATCTTTCACCTCTTTTGTGAGATTGATTCCCAAGTATTTTATTTTTTGAGACTATTGTGAATGGAGTTGTTTTCCTCATTTCCCTTTCAGATGATTCATCACTTATGAATAAAAATGCTTTAGATTTATGTGTGTTGATTTTATATCCTGCTATTTTGTTGAATTCATTTATTAGGTCTAGAAGTTTTCTGGTGGAGGTTTTTGGATCCTCTAAATATAGAATGATGTGATCAGCAAACAGTGACACTTGAGTTCTTCTTTTCCTATTCGTATCCCTTTAATTTCTTTGGTGTGTCTAATTGCTCTGGCTAGTATTTCAAGCACGATCTCAAATAGAATTGGTGAAAGAGGGCATCCCTGTCTTGTTCCAGTTTTTAAAGGGAATGTTTTCAGTTTTTCTCCATTAAGAATGATGTTGGCCGTGGGCTTAGCATAAATAGCCTTTACAATGTTGAGGTTCAATTTGTTGATATTTTATTTAAGATTTTCATGTCATCATTTTCTGTGTTTTCTTATACTCTTTTTTTCATCAAAGTAATGCTAATCTCATAATATTAATTTGGAAGTGTTTTTTCCTTATCTACTTGAAAGAAGAGATTTTGCAGAAATAGTGTTGTTTCTTCATTAAATGTTTGACAGATGTCACCAGTGAAGCTTACTGGGCCTACAGTGTTGGTGCTTTTATTTATTTGTTTGTTTGTTTTAAGGTTTCTAAAACATAAATTCAATCTACTTAATAGATACAGAACTATTCAGATTATTTATTTCATATTGAATGAGTTTTGCTATTTTTTTCTTTCAAAAAATTGTTCCATGTCATCCACCTTGTTGAATTTAAGTGCCTAGAGTTATTCATAGCTTTTTCTTATTATTCTCTTAAAGTTTACAGTCTGAAGTGATACCCCTATTTCATTCCTAATATTGGTAATTTGTGTCTCCTCTCTCTCTCTCTCCCTCTCTCTCTCCCCCTCTCTCTGAGCCTCTCCCACCACCCCCATCTCTCCCTGTCCCTCTCTGGAGAGTATGGATAGAGGTACAAATTTTCTTGATATTCTCAAAAAAAACCTTTTATTTCATTGGTCAGTTTCTATTTTCTGTTTTCCATTTCATTGATTTCTACTTTTTAAATTTTTTTTATTTCCTTTCTTCAGCTTTCTTTGAGTTTATTTTGCTATTCATTTACTAGTTGCTTAAATTGGAAGCTTAGATTATGGATTTGAGACCTCTCTTTTAATAGGTGCATTTGATGCCACAAATATTCATCAAAACTCTGCTTTAACTGCATCCCATAAATTTTTATATTTTTTTCATTTTCATTCATTTAAACACATTCCCCAATTTACCTCAAGATTTACTGTTTAATTCATGGATTATTTGAAAGTGTGTGCTTCATTTTCCAACACTGATTTTCCAGTTATCTTTGTTGATTTCTAGTTTATTTTCTTTAAGGTCAGAGTAGACTTATTGCAGTTCTCTTAAATCTATTAAGGATTGTTTAATGGTTCAGGATATGTTGTATCATGGTGAGTGTGCAAGTGACTTAAAAAGAATAAGTATTCTGCTCTTGCTGGGTAAGGTGTTCAGTGAATGTTTATTAGGTCAACTTGGTTGATAATATTGCTCAGATCTTCTGTGAAATTTACTACCTACTTCTTTGTTAGTGAACTAGGACTGTTGAAGTTGCCAACAATAATGGGGTCTGTCTATTTCTCCTTTCAGTTCTATTACCTTTTGCTTCATATGAATTTATCTATTTATCCTTGTAGTTTTTTTCAGTACTTCCCTTGTTTATTTTGATACTTTGCCATTAGGCACACAGACATTAATAATTGTTGTTTCTTCTTGGACAACAAACCTCTTCATCATTAAGCCTTTCTTCATTCTTGCTAATTCTTCTTGATCAAAAGTCTGCTTTCTCTGAAATTAATTTAACACTCCAACTTTCTTTTTATTAGTGTTAACATGGCCTATCTTTCTCCATCTCTTTGTTGTTAATCTGTCTGAATCTTAATATTTAAAATGGGTTTCTTATAAGATAATAACTAGTTGATTCCCATTTCTTATCCACTCTGACAGTCCCTATCATTTAATTAGGGTATTTATGTCATTCACGCTTAAAGTGATTGGGACATATTTGGACTAAGAGCTACCATATTTGTAACTGTTTTCTATCTGTTGCTTTTGTGTCTTTTTCTTTTTATTTCTTCTTTTTATGCCTTCTCTGGTTTTAATTAGACATCATGTCATTTAGCTTTTCACCACTGTGAAAAATAACTTGGAAAACAACTTAGAGGAAAAAGAAGATTGATTTTGGTTCATGGTTTCAGAATTCTCAGTTCATAATCTGCTGGCTCCATTGCTTTGGGTCTAAGGTGAAGCAGAACATCATGGTGGAAAGGCATAGGGAGAGGAAAACTGCTCAGCTCTTGGCAGCCAGGAATCAGACAAAAGAAGGGGCTGGGAATAAAAAAGTACCCTTCCAGGGCCGGTCCCTCAGTAACCTATACTTCCAACCATGCCCCATGGTTTCTACCATCTCTCAGAACTCCATTCAGCTATCAATGGATTAGTCCATTAAAGAAGTCAGAGCCCTCATCATTCAATCACATTCCAAAAGTCCCACCTCTAAATATTACTGCACTGGGGACCAAGCCTTCCACACTGAAGCCTTTGGAGGACATTCAGATCCAAACCATACCAGGAATTTATATCATTCCTTTTTATCTTCTTTCTTAATGTATCAATTATATTTCCTTTTAAAAAATTTAGTGGTTGCACTAGTTTGCAATGTACATTTACAACTAATTTAAATCTAGTTTCAAATAACACTACTTCAAATAATACTACTTCACAGGAAATACCATTTAATAGAGTATTACCAATTCCTCCTTCTTATCCTTTATTAGACTGTTGCAATTTATGTCATTTATTTGTAAGCTATATCATCCAACATATTATTTTGAACAAGCTATCTGTTAGATCAATTAATAAGAAAATATATTATTTTACTTTTGTAATTGTTTCTCTCTTTCTTTTCAATATCTCAATCCAAGTTTCTAACCTACATAAATTCTTTCTCTCTGAAGAATTTCTCTTAACACTTCTTGCAAGGCAGAGCTACTGGTAAAAACAAAACCATACAAACAAAAACACTCCCTCAATTTTTGTTTGTCTAAAATGTCTTATTTGTTCTTCATTTTTTTTTTATTGTAAACAAACGGATACATATTGTTTCTCTTTTTGTACATAGAGTAAAGGCATACCACTTGTGTAATCATAAATTTACATAGGGTAATGTTGTTTGATTCATTCTGTTATTTTTTCCCTTCCCCCCACCCCTCCCACTCCTCTTTTCCCTCTATACAGTCCTTCCTTCCTCCATTCTTGCCCCGCTTCCTAACCCTAACACTAACCCCTCCCACCCCCCATTATGTGTCATCATCCACTTGTCAGCAAGATCATTCTTCCTTTGGTTTTTTGAGATTGGCTTATCTCACTTAGCATGATATTCTCCAATTTCATCCATTTGCCTGCATTTGTTCTTCATTTTTAAGAACAATTTTGCTAGGTACAGAATTCTAATTAGATGGCTTTTTTCTTTCAACTCTTTAAAAATTTCATTCTACTCTCTTTTTGCTTGCATTATTTCTAAAGACCAGTATGATATCTTATGCTTGTTTCTCTATAAATAAGGTGATTTTCTTCCTCTGATCTCAAGAAGATTTTCTGTCTTTGAATATGATATGCTTCAGTATAATATTTTAAAACTGTTTATCCTGCCTGATCTCTAACCTTCCTAGATCTGTGTTTCAGTATCATTAATTTTGAAAATTTTGGAATCCTTGTTAGTTCAAATTTTTTTCCTGTTTTTTTTTTTTTTTCTTTCTTTCTGGTATTCCCATCATGTGTATTTATCCTCTTGCTGTTGTCCCACAATTATTGAATATTTTGTTTGAGTTTTTCATTCTTGTTTCTCTTTGCTTTTCAGTCCAAGAAGTTTCTATAGACCTATCTTCAAGCCTACTGATCCTTTCCACAGCCATGTCTGGTTTAATAATGAGCCCACCAAAGGCATTTCTTATTTCCATTATCATAGTATTTTTTGTCTGTCTCTAGCATTTTATTTTGATGCTTCCTGAGAGTTTCCAGCACTGTGCTTGCATTACCCATCTGTTGTTGCACGTTATCCACTTTTTTCAATAGTGCCCTTAGAGTATTAATGGTAATTACTTTAAATTCCTGGTGTGATCAATTCCAAAATTTCTGCTATCTTGGAATCTGGTTCTGATGTTTGCTTCTCTTCAGACTGTCTTTTGCTGAGAGCAGCTTCATAACTTCCAGGCAATACCATCTTCCTTATGTTACCTCTCCAGCCATTCCTAAACTTTTGCAACCAATTCTCTGCATTAAATCCCTCTCTATTTGGATTATCTAGAAAGATTTCTATTTTTATCAGATGCTCACTAGTGAGATAGGTGGAGTAGGGTCCTCATATGTGGTCTCTGGGGATGCCATGCACAAACAAGTAGCCACGAGAGTCCTCATTTATGCAATTGGAGCAGAATATAATCAGAAATATGTGCCTTGAGGATCAGCAAAGGGACCAAGTTTATTGCTGCCATACAAATGAGAAAGGAAACAACCTTAAATTCATAAATCTGCTTGTTCTCTTATCTTGAGTTTAACAGTGCAATTTAGTCTTAACATGATAGACAAACCATTAAAATTAAATGTGGAATCTGTGTTACATAGTCAGGTGAGGAAACTCTTGCCATTACCACTGTCCCCAGGCAATAACCATGCAGTTTACATTGCCACATCTATGCCAGGAATAATACCTCATACCCTTAAATTTCAAATTGAAAAAGAAATTATGAAAATTAAAAGGAAAAAAAACTCAACTGTTCTTCAATAGGTAAATGGAAAAACTTTACTACATCTATATAATGGAACATTATTCAGTGCTAAAAAGAAATGAACTATCAAAAAGACATGGATGAGCCCTAAATGCAAATTATTATATAAAAGAAGCCAATTTGAAAAAGCTACTGACTGTATGATTGCAACTATTTGACATCCTGGCAAAACTATAGAGACCATGAAAGAAACAGTGTTGCCAGGAGACTGGTGGGGGAGGAAAGGGAAGACTAGGTGTAGCCCAGAGACTTTTTAGGACAGCAAAAATATTCTGTATACCATAATATTGGATACATATCATCATGTATTTGTCACAACCCATGGAATTTATACCACCAAGAGTGAACTGTGGACTTGGGGTTATGATGATGCATCAATATTAGTTCTTTGATTTTTAACAAATACACTCTAAGTGGGAAGGTCATGTCAGTTTGGATAGGGGAAGTCTTTGTAGTATCTTTTCAATTCTGCTGTGAACCTAAAACTACTATAAAAAGTCTATTTGAAAAAAAAATAATTGTCATACTTAAAAGGACATTGTGTAAAAGATGCTCAATTTGAGGATATAGTCACTGGTTTATTAATTCACATAACAAGAGGAGAACTCATATTTTCTCAAAAATTTCATCCTTTTATGCATCTCCATGGGAGCCAAAATGTTAAGACATTCTTATATCAGAAATAAAAAACATTGGTTAAATTACCCAGCAAAAGGGACTATTCCTTAGGCAAGGTTTTTAATCTTCTGTTTTGTAGAAATTAATCCTTCCACAAACATCACAAAAACTGCAAGCTTAACTACATATTTATATAACGAGCAGGAGAAAAAGGAACACAGAATAACACACACCTAACATCTTAGTTAGAATGCAGTTTCTTACAAACACAATCACATTTGCTTCCTCATGCTAAATCAAGATTGCAGGGACATTCAGAAGTGAAATTAAATGAGGGAATGATAATACTTCTACTAATGCTTCAACAGTTTGTTCGTGCCAGTCTGAAAAAGTGCATTAGGTCCCAAAGAAAGAAATAATAGTATAGCTGAATGACAGCATATTTAATTGGTTATTGCAAGAAAAAATGAATTATTTTTATGCCATAAAATAACATTTGATAAACATTGCTTAAGCCAACAAGCAAATATTATTTTATGATTTGATTTTATTCCAACTGTGCTTAGGCCATGCTTCCGTCATGGTTAACAGAGCTGGACTCTGAATAAGCAAAGAAGGGAATTCAATGAATTAACTGTAATACAAAGCTGCTCCCCTGTCCTTTCCATTGCATCACAACCTAACTTGTCAGTCTGAGAGCTATTCTCCCCACCCCTTTCCACTGCAGCCATTTCCCTGCCTCCCAACTACTTGTCAGTCTCTGAACATCCTGGCTAGCTATTGGTTCATCAGTCAGCTTGCAAGTATCCTTCTCCGTTATTGGTCCCCTGTTAGCCCTTCGGAATTCAACTGCTTAAGGATAGCTTCTCTGCCATCTTTTCTCTTGCTTTCTCTCTCCTACTCACTTTCTTTCTCTCTCTTCCTCGATTTTTCACTCTCTAGAATGCGCCCTTTCTCTTTTCCTCTCATTTTCTCTTACCCTGCAGGAAGACACTTTGTTTGCTTAATAAACTCCCTTATGTGATTTCCCGTGTCCAGTGTGGTTTTCGTGGGATTTCTTACATTAACTGTTAACCATCCATTGCTGCCTCTGGAAGATGGGAGAACCAGGCTTGAGATAGGTTCCCAGGATCAGGAGTTTCCAGACCCATAGTGCAGAACTAGTCTGATGGCCAAACCATTGCCACCATCACCTCTACATCCATGCCAGGAATCCAACCTTAACCTTCAAAAGAGAGAGAAAGATTTATTTTAAGGAACATGTTCACATGATTGTGGAGGCTTAGTAACTCCAAATCTGATGGTGGAGACCAGTAGGAAGGAGTTGCAGTTGGATTTCGAAGGCCATATCCTGGAAAAATTTCCTCCTTGCTGTGGAGAGGTCAGCTTTTTGTTCCATTCATGCCTCTGACTAATTGGATGAGATTCCCCCACATTGTAGAGATGATAAGCTTTCCTCAAAGTCCACCAATTTAAATGTTAATCTCATCCAAAAACACCCTCACAGAAACATCCAGAATAATGTTTCACTATATATATATATATATATACCTAGATACCATGTCCCAGTCAAAGTGACACAAAATTAACCATTGCATCATTCCAACCCTGTCCCAGGTCACAGTTTGATAAGACATGTCTGATAGAGTGAATCAGTGAGGGTACAGTCAGGAAAGACAGGGCACGCTCAGAAGGATAAATGGAGAGTGTTGTGGGAGGGATGGCAAACACAACAACCGACAACAGAAGGAAGCCACTACTACACCTAGATCTGAAGAATTAAGGGAAAGGAGCTATCCTGGCACGTGGTGAGATCTGCCCTTCATGAGCGGTTGTGGTGGATGTAGAAATATAGCAACAGTCAGAAGGCAGGCCGACATAGAAAGGAGCTGGGGGATTAACGCCTCCACCCTTCTTTCCTCCTATTCTCCAACCTGCCTCCGTTTCCTATTGGCTAAACTCAACCAGAAGCAAGAGGCAAGGAAACTTGTTGATGTTCCATCCAGGGCAGCCTTCTGGGGAACAAAGTAAATAGAGATCTGTGGATAGTGAATCCAGGAGGACAAACAGATGAGACTTATACTCAGAGCTGGGGACGCAGTCCTGAGCACCAGCTGTAAGAGATCAGAAAGGTGAGCTCTGCCCCTTACCTTCAGTAAGCAGGATTAAAAATGAGGAAAACTTCCAAAATAGAAGAAAGGTGTTCTAGTGATGCTGGGTGGCTACAAATAGGACAACTGTCCTCTTCACACTCCATCAATGGGGATCGTACCTCCAAATCATAGACATCGTCAAGTAGTAGCCACTACTGTGGTATACATCTCTCCAGTCTTAGAAAACTTAGCCCCTTCTTTCCTCTTCTAGAGTTTCCCTTCTCCTTGAACTCTGAACACTTTGCATCTTCATCCAGCACAACATCTTTTCCCAAGATTGAGATTGAACATGTCCTAATATCATCTGAGAGAAAGAAACAAGAAACAAATAAACATGCTTGCACAAAATTCAAAACTTCATTTCAGCAAAGACATCCTGAATGTATAATTTATTACCCAAATTTCCAATTTAGTCTTACAAATACTCCAAGTCAAAAGACCTTGACCCAAATCAAGGAGAGACTCAGAATGGATGAATAAAAGTCTCCTGCTAGCTTTGTGGCAGCTGGCATGATGAGTCACCAATCGGTAGTTTAGGGGCAATGGAAACTCGCATCAGCCTTCCTGCAGGTGTTTTCTAAAAATACACACACACACACACACCCCTATACAAATACGACACTAAGATCAAGAGCTTTTACCCCATACACCATCATTGTAAAAATTTACTGAAGTCAGGAGTTGCAACTGGTGGCCTGTGGGTCAAATTTGTCCTATAAAGGTGTATTGTTTCATGGTAGTGACCTATACATCCCTAAAAATTTGGGGGTTTTGTTATCAATATTTAAAAACCAGGAGATTCAAAAACAAAAATTCATATTTCCAACTTCTCCCCCAAATCAGGATATGCTCAGAAAACTGGACCCATGTTCCATTGTGGTAGCACACTCAACAGCCGCTGAAAAATACCTGACTCCTTTTGATAGGGTGTGTGCTCTTCAGGCTCCCATTTTTGCCCCCTAGAAACTGAGGCTGACTATGAGTGACTGCCATAATCCTTGTGGTTTTGTATTTCTTAAGTTAGAGAGAAAAATATTTTTCACATACACCTCATATGAGGAAATTAAAGGTAGATGAAGAGAAGTACATGTTTCAAGGAAAAGGGAAGGGTGCTTATAATTCTGTCTGCCTCACTCATTTATTCTTTCTGCATATGCCAGAGTGGCATTTGGGATTGTGATACCTGGTATGGCTCTTAAAAACTTCTTTAGAAACACTTTAGATTCTTAGTTCCTTGACTTGCTTGTCAAACCCTAAACATGAAGGCAAAGTGTTTTTCAAACCCAAAATGCCAAAACCACCTATGAGAATGAAGATGTCCTATTTCTTGTTTATTTCATTATTTTGTATTCATTCAGCACATAGTTATTGAAATTTTAGGGGCAAGGCACTTCACTAAACACCAGGGATACCTTAATGGGAAAGACCAACATGACCCTGGCCCTCTTAGAGCCACCACTCTCTGACCAACTATTCTCTAGAAAGTAACTGAGTATGTTATGATATGGGCACTTCATTTTTTAGTGAGTGACTGCATATCTTTTTTTCTGAGCCAACATAGTGACCTGGAAAAGTGTTTTTGCATATGATAATTGGGTTGCTTTCTATGAGAAGAAATCAGACAAAGAGGAGAAAAGACAAAATTATTTTTACAAACTAGCTCCCAAATGTTTTCAGTAGATCAGTCAGGTTAAGCTGTTGTGCTGCAATAACAAATGACCACAAGCTTCACTGGCATGTTTTGTTCAAGCTACAAATCCATCACACAGATTATCTATGGTGCTAAGTCAGCTTCATCCTGGAACTCAGGTTGAGGAGGCCAACTATCCATGACCTGACTGGTGTGTAGGAAAGAGCTATAGCAGAACCACACAAGAGCCCTCAGATCTTCCACTCGGAGGTCTTGTATCTCATTTTCACTCATTCTTTTTCGGACAAAGCAACTCACATGGCCATGCTTGAGTTCAGCTGAGCGGAGATAGGCAACCCTGCAATAGGATGGGTCACAGGAAGGGCTTTTTAAGGAAAAACAATTGATACTTTGGACAATGATACTATTGACCACAAATAGCAGTAGGATCAAAGTCACTGGATACTGGGAGGCCTCTAGTCCCTAGGACCAAAATAAAAATAGAACTTAGGTATAAAAATCATACCTGCAAGCAACTGATACTCTCCAGGGAAAAAGTCACATGACACAGCAAAGGAAGAAAATGGAAACCCCACAGTCTTGTGTTCCTTTGTTCTTCACTGAAACAGTCCCAGCCACTGTTTCCTCACAAAGCAGATGGGAACTTACACCATACATCACCTCTCTTCCGAGGTGAAGTCCCCAGCCTGCTAATCACAGCAAAATGAGTGGAACAGGAAGCCTAGAAAATTGGAGGGGCAAAGAACTTCCTGACTTAATTGACTGATGAATAAAAACTTCTAAAATTAGCTCTGCATTTCATTATATCTGAAATGAAATTCACTGAGTTTATGTGAAATTCTGGGAAATAAAAATGCCCAACCCCCTCATCCCATTTCATTCCTAGGTTTTCTTCCAGGCCTTACACTCCCGGGAGGGGTGGAGGTGGCTCATTTCCATTCATAAAGCCACTGTCTTTAGAGAACCCTCAGGTTTACAATCTTAGCCACCCAGAAAGCCAACATCCTCTCTTCACCCCTTTGGAGATAAAGATTGGGCATTGACAACTACAATTACTCCCCACCAAGCAAACTCTTGCCTTTTATCTCCTCACATTTACTAGTAGAAATTGTAAAATACTGGTGGCACAAGGCAGCTGCATGATTCCTAAAGATCTGGGGAAAGAACCAGAAGACAGTAAATAAACAAATGCATTGCAAGAAGAAAAAGAATCCTCTTCACCCCTAGACTGGAAAGCACTTGGCCTCAACAGGGGTGAGGGCTGTGAAGGAATCCTGAAGCTTTTAAAGCAATTATCCATGTCTGCAGACTGAGTTGCAGTTTATTTTCATTAGTTTGCTTTCAGCCCCAAAGAGACATAAATTGAAGTTCCCAAAATTATTCTACTACAGATCACTAAATGTTAATTCCATGAGAAAACATGATTAAAAATAGAAATACTGTTATTACAGCTCTGAGACCCTTTTGTTAAGATCCAAATGTAGGAGGGCAAAATGCACGTTCCCAAATTTGAGCTTCTGAGTCCGCATTACCACTTTCTTTGCCACTGATTTCTAAGCTCAGCAAGTATTGAGCAAGCATTCATAGGCTATAGAATACCATTAGATGCAGAATTTATTTATCTCCCAGGCAACAAAGAACTTGCTTCACGTCCATCTCTGGGCAGGTATACACACAAGATTGACTGGTCCAACAGATAACCTCCCAGGTGGTCTTAGAAAAATACCTCCCATAAAACATGAGAAGATTTGCATTTCCATTAGCTTGCATTTATTAGCAAAGAAACCTGGAAGACCCCTGATAGACCAGCATGGGGTAAAGCAGGAAATTTTCTCAAAGCCAAGCTATAAAAATGGTTCATAATGCAAAAATCAACACCTTTGAAGGTAACAATCAAAAAGAAAAGAATGGTTGGGTACACAATCCACACATCACTGAGCAATAAGGTACTGAGTTAGGTGCTAGAGATAGAGACACGAATAAGACAGAATTCCTGCCCCTCATGGAGTTGTTAGTCAATGAGGACAGGTAGAAATGTATTTGGAAATCTAATGAACATTGTAAAAGAGAAGGGTCAGGGAACGGTGGATTACAGAACAAAGATATTTAATTTGGAGGAGTCTGAAAGGACTTCCTTAACAAAGTGACTTGGAAGATGAGACCTGAAAGATTTGTTGTCAATTAATTAGAACACATGGCAGCTCATATTGCTGCCCACAGAGCTCTCACTGTTGTCAGCTCCCCACCTTTTACATCCAAGAAGCTCCCACGAGGCAGGACACATCACAGGCATCAAAACTCAACAGCAAACCACCCACCTCGTTCCATTAGGAAGACAATAAGATAAATAACTGGAGAAATAAGTGGAGTCATGCTTTCAGTTCAAGAAAATCTAACTGGAAAAAACCAAAGTTTATTAGATAGGTCATTCCAGATATTAACAAGTTTGGATTCTATAAATAAGTAGTCACGAACCCCTGCTCAAATCATGATAACTACACCTTCTCACCATCAAGAATAGTGCTTCACTTTTTTGATAGTCTTTCAAAGATAATAAGCTCTGGAAGTGCAGCTTTATAAATGAAACAAGCAGGAGGAACTTCTTGTCAATCTTCTGACAAGCATATTTGAAAACTTTCCTCCTAGATTGGTGCAAAAAGAAAAATAACAGCATGTGTTATCAACAATCAACATCACTCTTAAATCTAAGGATAAAATGTACGTTGCTTTTCTAAAATGTCATGCTTTAGTTAGAACCAGAGTATTTGATCCCCTGTTTCTCATAACAGCGATAAGCAGCTACCCAGTTGAACCAGCAAGAATCTAGCCGGCAAGCAAGATGCACGCTGTTTGAACTGAACGACTGGGCTGGATATGGAACCTTCTTAGATAATTGATTAATACATAAGTATCAGTGTTTTTCCTTATGAAGATGTGTGATCATAACAAATAAAAATGTTCTTTGATGTAATTTCCATACAAGGATGCCAGTTCCTTCTGGGCATTATTTTAATTGTATGTGGTATTTTCATTAGCTACACAAAGAGAACAAGTGATAGGGGAAACATCTGTAAGAAACCTGCACTCCATGACCAAAGTGTGTCAACCTCAGAGTTGCTATCTCAAGGACATCTTCCACCTCCCTTCTCTTTTTACCACTGTCCCCATTCCTCTGCCAAAGCAAATTAAACCCAATTCCTTTTGCTAACCTTGAAGGCACTCTGTGGATCAAACCCACCTCAGCTGAGACAACTTTCTTTTCAGCCAAGAGTAAACTTGAGACTTGAGGAGCCCTGACTCTGGAAAGCATTCACTCCATACCCAGAGATTCTTTTATTAGGGAAAAAGGGGCCACAGGGGTGCTCTGCTCCTGGTGCTCTGAGGTATGTGTTACAGGCAGGAAAACTTCAGAAGAAATTGTTTCTGGCCTTTCTTTGAAATCAATGTAACTTTAACTTCAAGTTTGGGGATGTACAAGTCTCTAAAGGAACCCCTGGGTAATGTCATCTGGCGCAATACATTTGCTGGGTGAGAATAAAAGTCTGTGAGTTACGTCTTACTCTTCTCAGGAAGAAATCTCTTGAGAAGATTATTGCAAAGCAATAGGATTTTTATTTTATTTTGTTTTCTCTTTTAAAATAAAGCAACTAAGAGAACATTTTCTTTTCTGATCTTTTGTCATTGAGATAGTTACGCTGTGCCTTTATTTTTAATATGACTTGAACAATTATCATATCTGCCATCCATGTGTTGCAGAGATAGTTCCCATGTTCCCACTGGGACTAACACTCATTAAACAAATAAAATACACTTTATTTCCTCCAAATAGTCATAATGCATTTTTAAATTGATTTCTCAATTATAAATCAGTTGGATCAAGTAAAGCACAAAGAGATTTCAGCATACTAATTTTCAGCATTCTGTCATCTATGGTAGATTCAGTCCTTTTTCCAAAAAATGTGCCAACACATCCATTGAGTGATTTATTACATTCCTTTGTTAAATCTTCTATACCTCCTGACCACCAACACGAGAAAAAAAAAATCCTAAAAAAAAACAGATATAAATATTAACTGATAGATTGTCAACTTTCTAAATGTTGGTAGAAGAAACAAGAGGCCACAGGCTGATTATTGGTTTAACTATCAAAAGAAGCAGGGACATACAAAATGACCCCAATCTATCTAGAGGACTACCTTTTGTCTACCTTGTCTCAGGCCTATTTGAAATGATCCAGGCTCAGATTCTATTTGGAATATTTATAAGTCACTTCTGTTCATATGATTCCCTTCGACTTGACTGATGACCTCTCTTTTCCTCCCCAGTACTGTCTTTCTCCATACTCTTAAGAGGTCTAGAAAGGACATGACTCAACTGCTCAGAAGTTTCTACATGGCTATAAAAAGAAAATCTCTTATATTTTCATGTATGGCGTTTTCCTTTACACGTTTGAATCTCTCAAGTTTATCATTATGTTCCTAATTACCCATACTTTCTAAGTAGATGCGGGTTTTCTTTTCTAATCATAAATATCTTTAATGTTCACATGACTTTATTAACCATTTTCACATGGACAGTCTTACCTGGCACAACGCAACACTAAAGATTTCCTTAACATTCAAGAAATATTATTCTTCCTACTCTTTTCTCTTCCCAAACAAAATCCCATTTTAAGCCAGGCGCGGTGACTCACACCTATAATCTCAGCAATTTGGGAGGCTGAGTCAGGAGGATCATGAGTTCAAATCCAGCCTCAGCAATTTAGTGAGGCCCTAAGCAACTCATTGAGACCCTGTCTCTAATAAAATATAAAAAAGGGCTGGGGGTGTGGCTCAGTGGTTAAGCCACGTTGGGTTCAATCCCTGGTACCAAAAAAAAAATCCCAACTGATAGACCTGTTTCCTTCTTTTTTATCCCTTTTAAAAATAAGGAAATTGTCTCCAGCAAAGGGACACAGGGCTCTGGGATTCCAAGAAGGGAGTGAAACTTAAAAAATATAAAAACCCTCCACAGCTTAAAACAACACAAATTTATTATCTCACAATCTGTCTTGGTTGTGACTTGACAGATTTCTCTGCTTCTGGGTGTCAAAGGCTAAAACAAAGTATCATCAGGGCCGTGTTTCCTGCTGGAGAAGAATCTATTTTAAAGCCTAGTTGGGTTGTTGTCTGAATCTAAATCCTTATGACCACAGGACTACAGGTTCTCATTTCCTTGCTGGCTGTCAGCTGGGGGCTGAGTGTCTGAGGCAGCCTGCAATCCATAGAGGGGACCCCCTCTAGCAGCAGTGCTCACCCCTGGAATCTCTCCGCCTTCTCTTCTACTGCATCTCTTGGACTCTGACCTGAGAAATTCCTTTGTTGTAAAGGGCTCACTTAAATTGGGCTACCTAGTAATCTCTGGAAAACTCCCTATCTTGAAGACTATACCTTTAATTCCATTTGAAAATCTCTTTTGCTACATAATATATTCACAGGATCCAGGGATTAGGAATGTGGACATCTTTTGAGAAAGGGCATTATTCGACCTGCCTCATCTCTGTGTATATTTTTTTAATATTTTTAATTTCTACTATGTATATGTATTACTTCTTCAAAAATTAATTAAAATAATAGAAAAGGACTTATAAGCAACAATATATGCTATGATTTTGATAAGTGTTCCCCAAAGCCTTGGTCTCCAGCTTGGAACCACTGGAAGGTAGTGAAAACTTTAAGAAGTAGGGCCCAGTGAGAGGAAACTAGGTCATTGGGTGGTGTGCCTTTAGAGGTAATTATGGACCCAAGTCTCTTCCTGTTCTCTGTTTTGCTTCCCAGCCACCATGAGGTAGGCACCTACCTCCACTATATGCCCCTGCCATAATGCATTGCCTCACCATAGACTCAAAAGCAATGAGACAACTGTAAGCCAAGATCAGTTTCCCCTTTTGAAGTTGATTATCTCAGCTGACTAAGACCATGGTAACATTTTTGGAAGTTGTAGCCTTTCTAAGCACTTACCAAGTGCCAGGTTCTGGATATGTATTACTAATTTAATCATCACACTGCATTATCTAGATTTTTACAAATGAGGAATCTAAGGCCCAAATGAATGAAGTGTTTGCCCAAAATCTCACTGATAGTGTGTGGAACTCTGCCACACCCAGAGGTATCTGGCACCATTAGAACTACTTCTAACCACTCTTTAGTACTGCCGATCAAGTCCCCAGTCTATTGGAACACCTGTTCTCATTCCTCCTTTGTCTCTTCCTCCTATGCCACCTTTCTGGTGGCATCAATAGAAGCTTTGGTGCAGTTTATTATGCAGTGATGTTATGCAGATAACTGATGTTTGATGCAGGAAGAAACCCAGCAGGGGCAAGATTTCAAGCAAAATCGTACAGAGGGTATCTGTAGCTGGGTCTCATTGAGAAAACCTGAATTATGTCTCAAAGTTCTCCTGACTTAGAATAAGACTTTCATCTTTCTAGTCATCAGATAAAAGTCCTCCTGGGGTCAGAATTTCCAGACTCTTCTGGCTTTCTAAAGAGGTTGGGCAGGATCAAGCACCCCTCAAAGTACACCTGGCCCAGTACATGCATTGCCCCATCATATCAGAGTATGTGGCAGGAACTCTTGACTGATATTATTTCTCAGTGTTTAACAGAATCTACAACCCAAGTCACCCCTGCCCAAAGTGCAAGTATCTTAGGCACAAAGCTTAAGTTTGATCAATTAAAAGGAATCAGGAATTTTTTCAGCAAAAACAAATAATGTAAGAAACCTTTGTAGATAGGGGAAAAGGTAGGCACAGGTTCCTTTTTGCAAGATAGAAAAAATAAGCCTTGAAAAATAATGCAGGTGGAAGATGCTTGCGTAGCAAAGCACAGGAAAGCAGCCTTATGACAACGCTGAACATTTCCTGCTGTTCAGAGAAGCATGAAACAGGGAGATGCTAAACCGTTGGCAGGTGTGTTTGACATTAGTGTTGGCACACCTAATTTCCTTATTTCTGACCCAATGGAAGAAATGCTTCTGGTCTATCGTTGGGTTTAATTAGAGTACAAATACAGTCTATTTCTTTAAAAAGAAGAAATTGGTTAAAATTCCATTATTATTTCTATAGAGAAAATTAGTTTTCAACAGTGGTTTAGAAAATCTGTATTGGCAGTTTTGGGAGGAAGATTTCATTTTCTAAATGTAAATTTGGGCTATCCCTGTCTTCTTCCTTCTACTTCAATACTTTTTAAAAAACCAGAAACAGGTTTTTTGGTTTTTTTTTACTCATAACATAAAGCAGAAGTTTTACAATATTCTTTCCTAGGTTCAGCTTACATGGAAAAATGATTCTTCACGTGGTATGTAGTTTTTAACTTGCAGATGTGCAGAATGAATGATCTTTAAATGTTCATTCATTAAGAGCTGATCCATTCCATTGCTCTCCTGCACTATACCCTGGGCCTCTGCTGGGCGTGGAAAGCACTGCCTTCGGGGTTTTTGCAGGTTTTGACAATGCCCTGGTGGGGCTAAGGTAGGTACTCTGGATAAATGTTGCTTCAAAACAACTAGTGGCATCAAAGCCAGATTAACCAAAGAATCGAGTGCCCTCAGATAGCTGCCTCAGAGCTATCATTGCTTGTAACTGTTGGGAGAAAACTCTCTGGCCAAGTCAGGTATCTGATGACACAGAGGAACAGAATATACTTTTGCTTGGGTAATTGTTTCCCTTCTGCGAGTTCCAGCCTGCAGGACACAGGCAGTGTCAAATGATCACATGTTGCTGCCCTTCCAGCACCGGGGCATTGTTGCCTCCATCCAGAAACCTTAACTGGCAATGATGAAATTTTAATGGGAGATGATTGTACTCCAGGGATTTCCATGTACGAGCTGATGAGAGAGGTCTTCCGGGTCACAGACGCAGTCACTGCTCCCTAGGACCTGACTGTGCCTGCTCATTGCTGGGGGTGATTGGAATTTGCAAGTTGGTGACAGCTGGAGGTTTAGTGGCTGAAATAGAATTTCTCAGATAATTGCTGGAAATGGGCCAATGCCTTTGCTGGACTGTGCTCCATGTGGCAGTTTATATTCTCTGTGGCTAAAACCAAATCCCCCAAACACAGAAGAACTTCTTAAAAGAGAAGCCTTCAGAACAGGCATTTGTCTTCCAACATGCAGAACATGAGAGGAGAGGGTGGGCTCCCAGCATTGGGACTGGATGCTAAACAAAACTAAATCTAAGCAAAGATGATTCTCCCCCTGGAAGCAGTTTCAAAGGACTTCCTAGTTCTTTCTTCCCCTGAATCTTTTCTTTGATAATTGCACAGTTTTCTCTTTGTAAATTTCCATGTCTTTCATGATTTTTTTTCTGCATAAGAACATGTCTGCTCCTCATGATAGGTAGACCAGGAACTGATTAAAACAGTAACCCAGAAAAAACTTTTAAAACTTGTGCTCCCAAACCAAGACCCCAGATAGATTTGTACCATGCTAGAGTTGAAAATATTTTTGAATGATATGCTTGAAAGAGTTTTTGAAAAAAAATATGCCACTCAAGACTGGTGATGGGGCCTGAAAAAAGGTACTCTATGCCCTCCCTGTAACCTCTCCCAGAAAGTCATTTAGCAATATTGATCAATGACCTTTAAAATGTACATGCCCTTTGACCCAGAACTTCTTCTAGGACTCAAGATTTTAGAAGATAATCAAGGGTGTAAACAAAGGATTAGCTTCTCTGATGTTTGCTGCTACCTGCCTACTGGGAAGTAGGCAAGTGTTCAACTTTGGAGGACCATGATAGTGTATACCCAGGAACAAGGAGGCAGGAGATGTCAACAGTGGTTGTCTTCACATGGTGGAACTGCAATTTTATTTTGATTATCTGTATTTTCAAAGTTTTCTTCAATGAATATGATACTCATTTAAAAATATTTTCAAAAACCTTTGAATAATGATAGTGTTTTGTTGCAAAAATCTATCTACTGACATGATAAATATGCACAAAAAATAATTAATGCAAACAAAAGGATATCAAACTACATATGGTATGACTCCAGTTTTTAAAAAAGAGAAATCAATAGACTGTACGCTCTCTCTTTCTCTCTCTCTCTTTCTCTCTCTCTCTCTCTCTCTCTCTCTCTCTCTCTCTCTCTCACACACACACACACACACACACACACACACCTGGAAGCACATAAACCAATATATTACTGTGGCTCTCAATTTGTGGAGAAATAATGGCAACTTAATTTCTTCTCTTTTCTTGTGTATATAATTTATCATTTTTCTTCAATAAACATGTGTTACTTGTATAATTGAAAAAACAAAGCTTAATTTCACATCCACTAGATAGGGCACATTAAATGTATCTATGAAGGGAGATTGTCAGGTAGCTCTGTTCTCGATCCCCCACCGGCTTTTGCCCACCATGTGCTGATGCACACTGGGGACTCCCTTTTTGTCCTAAGTAAAATGGAGCGTCCTCTTATTAGAAAGATGGTCTGGGGTCTCAGAGCCATGAAATAGCTACTCAGGGGTGACTTTCAGAATAATGTGTGCATCTGGCACTTAAAAGGTGCAGAAAGAGGAGGATGTGTTGCCTGCCATCTCGAAAAACTCTACCCTTGACCTCATTCTCACTAGCCATCAACTGGTCCCACCCACTGACCCTAAGGGTGACCTCCAGCTCTCTCCAAATGGGATGCACAGATGTAAAATAGCATGTACAGCTGCCAATCAATCAGAAACCTGGATCCTCACAAAACATGCTACATCTGTAGTTACCTCCCAATTATTTTACTTGCTTGTTTTTCTTCTGGTCAGGAATTGAGATGACAAATGGTGGGACAGGTTATCTCTTCCAAGATGTTTGCGGACCTCAGGATGACAAAGTGATGAGCAGGCTGGCTGGGCGGACAACTCGTGTCCTTGTCTGGGGCTACGTTCCTCAATTCTGCCCTCCACTTGACCCTTCCATGTTTCTAGCTCGAACTTCACAGCCCAGTGGTCTTGAAATGGTTGGGATTTTACATGGCACTTGGTTACTGGTAGGGACAAGAAGATACTGCTAGGCCTTTTCAAAAATAGGCCTAGAATTGACCCAGCTCCCTTCTGCCATCTCTACTATCAAGGCAAGTTATAAAAGCACCTCTGATGGCTGAGGAAATGGGCTCACCCTGGTGAGGGAAGTGTGCAAACAGTGGGGAGGAAGAAGGGAGGCAGTCACCTATGGGAACAAGCTATCACACTCCCCTCCCTGTCCCACTTACTCCCTTAAAGGTTCCTCATAGGAGTACTTTCTGAAAGAAATCACTTATACATAAGTCCTAATTTCGGGATCTGCCTTTAAGGAAACTGCCCCTAAGATAGATTATTCCAATCCAAAGCTTCCAGCCTCTTCTTCCAGAGAAGTTTGTTGCTAGCACATGCCAAAGCCAATTCTCCATTCTGACACCTACAAAACCCCAAGAGCAAACATTATAGCCTGTAAGTTAGGGATTTTGATTTGGGCTTCTCATTACTAGTTCTTGGGAGTTTAAAAAAAAAAAAAAAAAAAAAAAAAAGGCCACCATCTTTGAGTCATGCCCTTGAGATTCTGAATTAATTGGGCTGGAATGAGATTCAGGCATGGGTAGTTTGGGTATTTACTTTTCTGTTTCCTCAATAACTCTGATGTGCAGCCTGAATTAAGAACTACAGTCCTAAAGCAGTTCAAGCTTTGAAGAATGTCTGTGGAGGAGGAAGATGAAGATGCCATGGCATCTGTGATGAAGAAAAATAAATAACACTGACCAAGTCACCACTTGCCCTGGGAACAAAATCCTGGCAGTGCCATTAAATAAGCTGGTTTGCAAATCCGGTTTCCAAATCCAGTTGCTCTATTTTCAAGGCTAGGAATGGGTGCCTTTTAACATGAGTCTCAGCTGAAAAAAAAAAAAAGTCACATATCTACACTCTTCTAATTTAGACAAATTCCAGGCACCATGTGCCCTTTGCCTTCTGGCATACAGCATATTAAATGTGATTCCTAAATCCCGGGAGCATTTTATAGGCTTGGTAATACCTAGCTTTTTCACAAGCAACAGAGAACAATCTTGATTATATCAGCACTTGAATTGGAAAAAAAATAAAATAAACATGCCTTCCAGAGCCATTTATTAAGCTTGGAGGGTGAAATCTGCCTGTTAAAGTTCCATCACCTAGAAAGATATTTCACAGAATAAAGAACCAGTGAACACTGGGTCACTCCACTATGGATAGGGCAATATTTCCCCTTTTTTCTTCTTGCTGAGTCCATAAATCTCCAAAAGATACAGAGGAGACAGCATTCTAACTTCCTGTTGTTATATATTCTTGTGAAACTTTATCCTTAGTCCTTATTCTCAATTTGGTTCCTATAATCACAGGCTTTTATTCTATAAAACTATGTTTTGTAATTAGCAAGATAGAGATCACTTTAATGCAAAATATGTGCCAACACAGAAGTAGATTCTGCTCTCCCGAGCATGGATGCCAAGTGCAGAAAAGATAACCTGCAAAAACAGTTCGAGGGAATCTTAATCTCATCCCCAAAATAACAGCCTCCTCTTTCATGAGCAGCAGCAATCTTGAAATACCACATTTCAATATTGCTCACCCCCCAACCCCAGCCCAGGAATTATAACATCTCTGAAATAAAGATATGTCTGATAATTGTGGTTTAATTGGCAGTACTTTTCCTTTCACATGGTGAATAAAATAATGCTGTACCTTAAAAACTGATAATGTCTTAGTTGACATGAAATATAGCAATACACACACCAACCCACCCAAACAGGGAACAGAATTCATTTCAGATTAAAATGCAGATATGTGAAGAGTAAAGAGAAAAACTAAATTTCCTCTCTGATGGCGTTCCTTGTGGACTCCATAGGGAGCTAACAGATATACCTAAAGCTTGGAGTGTTATTTACAGGTCTGTATGTACACTATCTCTCACCTATTACAATTTCAAGCATACCAACCACACCTAGGATGGGCTCTGAAAGAGACTACATTGGAAGTATAGGTTTTTGGTCAAACATATTTCAGTTACCCTGTTGGCATTTGATTGTGTTTCCATGACACAGTTCTCTGTTTAAAAAAAAAAAGAAAAAGTTGCCTTTGGGGTTTCAATACCAATAAGAACTCCAAGACAGGAGTGTAATAATTCTCCAACTTTAGTGAGAATAATATTTGGTGTTTGTCAAACACATTAATTTCACGGCAGATATTTCAACTCAGAAATTCTGGAGGTGGTGGGTGATTAACAAGTTCTGCAGGCGATTCGGGTGTGTACCATGCTGAATGCGCTGCAGTGATAGTTTTAGGGTGCCGATGCAACCTGGCATACACATTGGCACATCAGTGATGACATTTCCTAAGCCCAGTATCTTGTGCGGAGCTGATTCCCAAATGATCCAGAGTCATCAACTGGGTGCTCGCCCTGACCACTGGGCCTATCTCAAACCTGGATCTCCTTTCTTACCATCTCTATTTAATCAAAGATCTGTTCTCTACCTTCCATGTGAAAACTGCTCTAAAGATGCTTGTTATATGAATAAAGGAACTGAGGCATTCAAGGGTTTACTTAAAATAATGTTGGGCCAGGAACATTTGGATTAAGAAACATTGATGAATTTGCAAAATAATATTCGTTTTCATGGCCACACATCTTTCACTAGAGGTGGAATTATGACCAAGTTCCTCACTCAGTGCCTACTTCCTCCCCGCAATGCCATTTATTAGACACTACAAACAGTGTGTGCACTTGACTGAATAATGGCTTCCATTCTATTGTCTATAGATGATAGAATTTTATTTCTAACAGTTCTGGAGACTGGGAAGTCCAAATTGAAGCTGCCTACAGATTGTTTGGTAAGGTCCTTCTTCCTGGTTCACAGTCAGTCATTTTTCGGTGTGTCCCCACAAGACAGAAAGGCAAAGGAGCTCTGTGGTGCTGTTTTTATAAAGAGCAGTAATTCAATTCATGAAGTCTTCACCCTCGTGACCTAATCACATTCCAAAGGCCCCACCTTCTATACCATTATATTGGATACTATGTTTAATACATGAATTTTAGAAGACACATTCAGTCTACAGTTTATGCCCATGTCCTGGAACATGTGAATATGCTTACATGATAAAAGGGACTTTGTAGGTATGACTAAATTAAAGGTTTTGAGATAAGGAGATTAACTCTAATCATCCAGGTGGCTTTTGTAATCCCAGGGATCCTTCTAAGAGAGAAGCAGGAGGACCCCACTCAGAGAGAAGATGTAAGTGTGGAAACAGAGGTCAGAACAAAGGACAGAACCATCTTTTTTTTTTATTTTGCCCATTTTAACATCAGTGAAGTTGCAAGTAACACTTTCTATTTTGTATCATACTTATTTCATTACATAAGTTACCTTTCTTTTGTTTCTGAGACAGACATCATTACACAAATAGTATGAATCTACATTGTGCACAACCATAGAAATGAAAAGTTGCACCCCATTTGTGTACCATGAATCCAAATGCAGTCTGTAAAAATTAAAAAAAAAAAAATTTAAATAAAGTCTTTAAAAAAAGAGAGAGAATGTGATGTTAATCCAGTTTTATTGATTGGAGATTTTAGAAGGAAATTGTTAACAAGGGGGAAGAGTGTTAAGAACTAGTTAAAATAACAACAAATAAAAAATATTGATTTTATATTTCTTAAGAAAAAAAAAGAACAAAGGAGAGAAATGCTACGTTACTGACTCTGAGGATGGAAAAAGGAACCATGAGTCAAGGAATATAGGGAACTTCTAGATGTCAGAAAGAGCCAAGAAAGGGATTCTCCCCTAATACTTCCAGAAGGAACATAGGCCTGCTGCCACCCTATATTTAGATCAGCACCAGCACTACCCACCCAGAACAGTAAGATCATGAATTCACCTTGTTTTAAGCCACTAACTTTATATTTTTTACATAAACAATAGAAAATGAATATAGTGGGGATTTAAGTTATCTTTTTATGATAGAGTTTAAAATTCTCTGAACAAACACAGGCCTCTGGGAGACCCAGGGGAGCATGCCTCACAAGGAGCCTGAGCACCTGACGCTGAGTTTTCCTAGTTCTGGAAAGCAGATGGGATTAACCAACTGTGACTTTGATTCTTAAGCAACAAATGCCAAGGTCTCCAGGTACCTCCCTGGAGGTCTACAGCATTTTGCAACCAAGCAGGAGTACCCACAAGTTTGCAAGTCTCCTGTTCAAACCTGCTTGCCTTTGAAATTGTGCTTGCTCACATCTGGGTCTATATGCATGTCTATTAACTAAAAGAAAAACTTATACATCAGTGTCTCAAAGAAGATAAAAGGAGGAATAAACCCTTAACTTCTGCCCTCCATGAGACAATGAAGGGACTGAATAACTCTATGCCTAGAAGTTTCTTAGGTGTCCTTGAAGGGACACTTTCCAGGCTGCAGGAAGTGCCTTCTGCTATCCAAGTCATTGTCCCTATCTTTTGCTGTTTTCTCCCTTTGCCCACACACCTACCTCTATAAATTTATCCTACACTGATTCTGAAGCTTTTAGAGTCTTCTGATCTTGACCATCAGGAAAAGGATGTGAACTTGGTGTTAAAGTGCCAGATGCTGTCTGCTTTCTCTCTGCAGTACACTTCTAGATCCGTTTCACCACCAGAGCAGAAGGTCTGCAAACCACATTTTCCAGACTTGCCTTCCACCTGGCTCCTGTCAGATGCTACCAAAGAGAAGCACTGGCAGGAATTTGGAGAGTGAGAGGGAAGAAAGATTTCTCTGTAGGTTTGGTTGTGTTGCTTGCAGAGGAGCAACAAGAGGGCAGGAGCAACAGCAATGGTGGCAGCAGAGGCAGAGCCAGCAATGATAATGCAAGCTTCAGGTTCCTGCCAACTCTGCCAGCTTGGTTCTCATTACACCACACTGTGACTCTGCATAACACCTTTTTCTCTTTGCTCTTTCAAAAATAGAAGTGGTAACAGCCCCATGCAGTTACTGAGTCTGGGAGAACTTACCTTCCACCTTTCTCTCCTCTAGCTGTAACACCTATAACAACCAATTGCCTATTTGAAACCCAGTTTCTGTTTCCTGTTTAGATGCAGAGTGTTAGGACTTCATCTTTCACTTGCATGAGCAAGAGACAAAGGGCAAGCAAATCCCTTTCCTTACTTTCAATATCTTGCTTTTTTGAAACTACCTTTTCATTGGGATCAAAAGAATCAAAGCAGGGTCCTGCCCAGATGGTGAGGGTCACTTGAGTTTGATGGATTCCTGGAAAACCAGGTTGCAAGCCAATGTTCTTTCTTAGATACTTATAATCTTAGGTCAGTTTCTCTGGACATACTCCCTGCTGCAATGATTCACACATTAGTGACTTATTGCAGGAATGCTGTTAAGAGAAGCTGTAAAACAGTGGGATAAGCATGGCAGTATGAAGCCAAGCAGGGCTGAGGTGCAGGTAAGGTCCAGCCTGATTGTTCCAGAATAACCCAGGCCTATTGCACAAGAATTGACCAAGGTGCTGTGAGACTGGAGAGAGAGATACATCCAGGATTGCACAGAGTGCAATTTATTAGAGAACTCACTGACAAACCATGGTCCTGGGTCAAAGTGAGACCAGTTAGATCTTTGCAATTAGGTTACAAAAAACAGGCAAGTATGTGGGTTAGGACAAAAGTGACTTCATCCTGGCTGGAATGTACCTGTCTTATCTTAAACAAATATCAAAGAGTCAGGCGCATTGCTGGAGCCAGGGTCTGCTTATAAAGCTCCACATACCACTCTGATGGTTTTGTTTATTGTAGTGTTCTGGGAAACACTGCAAAGAAAACTGACTAGGTTTACTGTGGGGCAATCATGGCGGTTACAACCCAAGATGACTGTTGTCACGTCAAACTGAATACACACACTGATCCCCAGGGGAGCCCTGGCATACAGACTGTGCCTCAGAGTTCTCCCGTTGATTGCACTAGTCAGTCATTGTCTAAGGGCTGCCTTAGGGCTCATAATCTCCCACCCAATTTTGACTAGCTCTAGTAGCCTGAGATCAAGTATGAAAAAGAGTTGCAGGTATGGTTCGTAAGAAGCAAAGACACACTAAAGTTAGGAAGAGGCACACAAAAAAAGGTGGAAGGAACCAGAGAGGACCTGGCTGGGACACTGACAGGTCACTATATCCTGGTTCCCCACTACAGTGAAGTTACCTTAATTCTAAGCCCACTTTTTCCTTCCTTCATTCACTCAGAATGAGACCCTATTCTCTGGCACAGTCCCCTAAGGCAGAGCCCCAAGTTGGAAGGGTAGTGCCCAGACTCTCAGATCTGGGGACAAAGTGGAGAATACAGACCTCTGAACAAACTATTATAGCACCATGGGACAAGCTCTGTGGTAGGGGAACGGGGATGGAGAGTCCATGAAACCCAGGAACACTTAGAAGAAGCACATGAATCAGAATTTAGCAAATGAAGACCGGAGTTTGTCTTTGCAGTTTGCAGAGAGAAAGGGAAGCTTCCAAGAAAATAATTATAAGCTGTATCAATAAAGAGGGTCTCACCACTCCATATCCACCCAAGTACCAAGGCAGAAGCTTTTTCCCCCATGTGGCTCCTCTGGGTATCAAGGAGGCAACTTCTCTTTTGAGCGGCTTAGGAATAGTATAGTACAGTAGTCAGAGCTTTAGTCAGGGAAGCAGAGCCACTGTGGTGGTATGGAACAAGGAACATATGAGAAGAAATAGACTTTACCGAGTTAAGGAAGTTGCTGGAAGGGAAGGTCCCGAAGAAAGTTGGAGGATCAGAGAAAAACTCCCCAACCAACCTCTGGAATTCCCAGACCAGTGGTCAAGTTAGAACTCCCAGGAGAGTCTCTAGCTGCTGAAGTAAGGCTGGGAAGGGGGCCTTAGGAGTAGCTGTTCCTCTATGGAACCACCACCTTGAGAGCCTGCTGCTGGGCATCTGGAAGTGGTCCTGAGATAGAAATTGGTGGTTGGTCAGAGGTCAGCAGTTGGGAGGAAGATCTGGTCACAGAGTAGACAAGAATGAGTAGAGTCTGGGACACCGTGCTGACTGTAAAAATCCTTTAGAAAAGCAGATGCTTTACTTCTGCCTCCAAAATTTCATTTAAGTTCTTCTTTTGGCCAGTCTAACCTAGTACCACACAGGGAAGGAGATTCTGGGAAACTAGAGTCTAGATTAATCAAGTTGATAATAGAACAATCCAGCACACCTTGTTCCGACCTTCTTATAAAGTCCCAGGCTGTGGGTGGACTGCCGTTGGCTAGAAGATTCAGAGTAACTGACAATAAAAGGGCTAGGAGCATTAGAAAGAACTGTTAACATGATCCTCTCTGTGGGATCAACCAAATGGCAGTAGATCATCTGCAGGCAAATTTCCATGCAGCAGCCTAAGCTTGGCCCCGGAAAATGCTAAGTTGGCTCTACACCTCTCCATGTGGACTTAGAGGACATGTGGTATTGCCACTATGAGCTTGGTCCCTGAAGTCAAACTTTCTGGATTTCAGTTGTAGGTTCACCATTCGTTAGCATGTTACCTTGACCAAGTAACTTAACCTCTGTGCTTCAATTTCCTCATTTATTAAATAGGCATAGTGTTCATACCTGTTTTCTATAACTACTGAGAGGATCACTAGAGTTCATGTGTGTCACACACTTATAACACTTAAGCCTGTTTAAGAGTGCTTTTTTTCTTCTTTTTTTTTTTTTTTTTTTTTTTTTTTTTTTTTTGCAGTAGGAGGATTGACCCCAAGGCTTTGCATATGCTGTCTGGGGACGCCAATATTCCTTCAGGCAATGTAAATTTCATGCCTGATTAGAGAAAGGGTAGGAGTCAGAAATAAAAAGAAGAGCAATGATGATATATATATATATATATATGTGTGTGTGTGTGTATATATATACACACACACACACACACACACACACACATATATGGTCTAGAACTGGTCTAATAAGGTATCAAGTAGACACACATGACTACTTGTATTTAAATTGAAATTAGTTAAAATTAAATAAAATTAGGCTTTTGGCCACTCAGTTGTATCAGTCACATATGACCCACACCTACTATATTGGATAACTGAGACAGAAATTTTCCACTATTCCAAAAGTTTCATTAGATGTTGCTGGTCTAGAATTTCAAGAGGATTGCTTAACCTACTTACCATCCAGGCTGTTTTTGAAGACTGGGATTAATATATATGAATAGTATTCATTAAACATCAATGATTATAAATCATCTTTATTTAATGAATATATATTTTATCTCTTCTACTCAGGCATTAACCTATAGGATTTGACAACACTCTGGAGCAAATGAACAGTCCTGTGAAGGAAAACAGTAAAAGTGCACAACGATATTTTCAAAATGTTCTTATTCCTATTTGTCACTCATACAGAATGGCCCTTCCCAAATCTGTGGAGTTTTCTCATGGCTGGTATATACTCTCACAAGGCAGTCTTTAAAGAAACTTTCTAAAAAGGAAGAGTGATTATAGAAAGGCTAAAATCAAGGAGAGGGTATTTGGATTCCTCTCACTTCTATGAATAGCTGGAGAGTTTAACCAACAATTATTTGCCCAAGTAATGGGAGCATACAGCCATAAGGAAAGTTTGCCGGTGGTAGGTTTCATTTGAAGATCTCAGCAAGAATATAAATGTGTCCTCTGGAGACATATAAATAGCCTAGAGCTCCTCATGTTCAGTCTCCAGGAAATTACTGGCACATTCTAGTGATCTGATATGCGAATCATCATGATCAGAATTGTCCCTCCAAAAACATTTAGATACATTGCTGGTGGGAATGTATATTTGGCACTTCTTTGGGGGACAATCTGGAAATATCTGTCAACACTCTACTTATACCCAGAAATGTGCTAAGTGTTGTATAATAAAGAATTTAATCTTTGTTCCAAGTTCCTGGCACAAAGCTTCTAAATACTTGGAGTGTCTTTTTTATTCATGGTAGGTCCCGGGGACCACATCTGGTGAGCTCCTAGATAGTTTTAGGATGGACTCTGGCCATACCTGAAAGATCAACCCCTATGATTTGAGGGTTGGCTATCATCCCAGGCATGGAAGACTGAGGCAGGAGGATTGCAAGGCAGGAGGATCGAAAGTGTGAGGATAGCCTCAGCAATTTAGCAAGACCCTGTGTCAAAATAAAAAATATAAGGGTCTAGGGATGTAGCTCAGTGGTAAAGCATCCCTGAGTTCAATCCCTAGTACCGAAAAAAAAAAAAAAAAATCTAAATAAGAACTGGACACCTGAAGCTCCAGTGGGTTTTCTGGTTGGTGAACACATTGATGTGCCAGGAGAGTGGTGTGTCCTAAAGCCACAGGGAGAGGACACAAAAGCTCCATACTTAAAGGGATGGGAGTTATAGTTCAGTGGTAGAGCTTACCTAGCATGCTTGTGGCTCTGAGTTCATTTCCCAGTACTGCAAAAAAAAAGAAAAGAAAAGAAGAAGAAGGAGACGAAGAAGAAAGAAGATAAAGATAGGGGAAGGGGTATGGGAGGAACACTTCTACATTCAGGACTCCCCCAAACCTCGCTAATGTGCATCTTCACAGACTGGTTCTGCCTTGTATCTCTCACGATGAAGTTATAATCATAAATGCAGCTTTCCTGACTTCTGTCAGTCATTCCAGCCAATAAATCATCAAATTTGAGCAGTTGGGGAACTCCCAGATTTTCAGAAGTACAGTTGACCTAGAAATCCTTGAACTTGTAGATGGCATCTGGAGTGAGATCAGTCTTGCCGAGGACTGTGTCCTTCACCTAAGGAATTTGTACTAACAACAGGTGGTCTTTGTCAGAATGGAATCATAGTATTCCAATATTTAACAGTTAGCTCTCCAGGTGGGAGGGACAAAGCCTTAGTTTGGTGTTTGTGGGTTTCCATAGTGTAAATACTCTCACTGTGGCCAATTTAAACTTACCTGTTGTGAGGTCATCAATCAAGGGGTTAGGAAGAAATGCAGACATTAGCAACTCCGGAGCCTGTGCAAGTTCACTACAGCTCCCCACTGTTTATACAGTTGACCAAGCAATCTGACTCCTTCAAATGTATCCAACAGATCTGCTGGCACGATATCCCCTGCCCAAATGTGCACAAGGATGTTCATTGCAGCCTTATTTGTTTTCATAAAAAATTAAGAACAAGCTACAGGCCTATGAGTAAGCTTAAACAAATCGGAGTAAATAAAATGAAGTGCTTTGCAGGCTGTAGAAAGAAGGCAAAGCAATCCTGATGTGGAATAACTAGCAAGCTATATCATCAAGTGAAAAAGGGAACCGTCTGCAGCCTGCCACCATTTAGTATAACATAAAGTGGGAGTGTATATTCATGTGTGAGTGTGTATGTATGTGTGTGTGTGTGTGTGTCTTGAAAAGTAATGCAAAAGGCCTAGTAAGAAAGGTGACTTCTGGGAAGCAGAATTCGATGATTCAAGTGAGAGGGTGAGGGAAACACATTTTTTAAGTATACATTCCTTTCTGTGCCATCTGAATTTCTTATGGTGTCTACTTAGAGTCTTAGAGCATAGGCGATGATGGAGAGAGCAGCGTAACAGGAATGACTGGTTAAATAAATAAATGAACAAGGACACCCTTTGAACAAGATGACCCCAGCTCCTTTATCATGGGTAATGCCCTTCCTCTACACACAGCTCTGTTCTAAGACCTGCTTCCGGAAGAGGGAGACAAGAGTTCAAAGAGAAACTGCAGAGCCCTTTCTCTAACAATAAGGTCAAACACTGAGATGCCTGGAGGAGCCAGGCAGGCGCCATGAGTGCAGGAAGTTGGCCAGGTAAGGCCTGCGCTGTCCCTAAGGCACCTGCCATAGAAGGAAGCCATGGTTCAGCTTCAACAGCCTTGTTCTGCAGACACGTAAGCCTGGAGTTGCCAGATCTTTCCGTTTCAGAAGAATCCGTAAATCCAAAATAGCACATGGAATTTCTTCCCCTTTATAAAGCGAGCGGCTAGTACAAATCTTTCAAAGACACAATAGGGGCCAAATAAAACCTATCACAGCTTCATGACTTTAGAGAAGAGAGATGTATTTCCACCACAGAAATGTAAGAATTTACTTTGGGTTGAGCTTAGATAAGTAGCAATATCTAGATGTGCATTCTAAGGAAAGAGATTTTTGTCATGTCCTCCCATTTCCAAGACAATTAAATGTAATGGTGGTATTTGTAAGGTCAATTAAATCGGAAGCATATTCCCCTTGTCATTACCAGTTAACACACTTCAAACGCTATGAAAAGTCTGTCAGCACATACAAAAGTGAGGGATGGGTATGTACAGAGAAAGAGACTCAAAGGTGGTAGCAAGACAGACACGGGAAAGGAGACAGAGGGGAGGCTGGCAGGGGCAAGTGAAAGACAGGACTCCAGTACAGAGCTGCCTCAGGATGGGAAAGAGGCCAAAAACGGGAAGTTCAATCACTGTACAAGTGGTGTTTTCAGTGGGATTTCTTGTTTATTGATCTGCCTTTCTGAATCCCCTGTGTTTCCATTCTAGTTTGATTAGAATTGTCTGAGTCCATCAATATCAGCATTGTGACTAATTTGTCCCTACTGACTGAGATGCTCCCAGCACCCTGTTGGCTGAAAGTGTGCTGACTTCTTGTTGCTCTAGCTTTTTTAGAATCTCAGTTGTAAGCATGACCATGCTTCTACGGAAGCTCACGCCTGTAAGCATTAAGCAAGCCAGATGGAAGTGAGATTAATGATGGTGCCTGTGTTACTGTAAAGGAAGAGAAAGAAGTGGCATTAAGAATAATGATGATGATGGTAGTAGCTACCATCCTGAGCATTTATTATGAGCCATGGTGCTTTATGAGAGAGATGATGAGAAGTTTCACCCTATTACTGCACCTAGATCCGCATCCAGCATCTCGGAAGAATGTATATCCCTGAGTTGGGCACATGTATAGGTTCTCAGATTTCAGAGGCATGTGGCTAAATGAGAAACTTAAATATTTCCAATACACCATAAAAAAACAAAAGTAATAATAGAAAGAAAATAAGTCACTGCAGTAGACTTTTTTTTTTTTTTTTTTTTTTTTTTTTTTGGACAAAAGCAAACAGGGAGAACAACTGGTCCTGAGTATATGCTCTATTCAGCCAGAAAAGACTGGCAGGAATTCCCATCTTTGGCAATGAAATGGTGTCCTTGGTCAGCCAATCTGGCTGCCCCTGTTCCTGCTGCTAACAGAAAGGACTTCATGTAGCAAGGTTATATCCTGTTTCCTCTTCTAAAAGCCAACTTGGACCAAACTTTGTCCCTTTCTTTCATGACTTTACTGAAGGCTGCAAGAATAAGCCAACACACTCCCACACGGTGACATTTTTCTACCTGAGTCAAGGCTGAACTCACTTCCATATTATTGTCTTCTATCTACAGAGCAGGAAGCTAAGACTCAGAGAGATTAAATAACTAACACAATCAGCAAGAAGCAGTGCACAGGCATGAATGAGTTTATCCTACTTCAGAATTATTATTCTTTCTTTTTACTTCATCTTTTATTACTTGTTAATGTCTAACTACAGAAGTAAGTACATAAGCATGATGGAAAAATTGGAAGACACAGAAATGCATTTTGTATTTCCAGCCTCACTCTTTCTCTTTTATTATTATGTGCACATAAAAACACAAGCAGTATTTCATCAGGATTGGTCCTAACACGTTCTTTCTACTTTCTCTACAAAGGTACAGAGTTCTCACCCGCAAGGCAGGAAAATCAGCCCTGAGAATTTCAATGGCCAGCAGTTTTTTACTTAGGTAAAAGCAACCTCAAAATTACTTCAGGTAGGCTTCTATTATACTGTGTTAATTTTCAGATAGCCCATTATAATTTAATAATAGAGGCAGTAGATTGAGATTTATGAAACATTTCTATTTTGTGCCTAATTTCAAAAAGCTAGAGTATAACAAATACCAAATTTACAGGTAAGTACAATCCTGAAAAACAGAGAGAAATAAAATAAAGTACTAATATGCATTCATTCATTTATCATTCAACAAATAAATCTGAGCACCTTTTATCTGCCAGGAACTGAAGATACCAAGTAAATCAAATAGACACACTTCCTGCCCTCAAGAAACTTATACTATACTATGGAGAGAATGACAACAAATTGAGGAAATAGCAGGTTGTAAAAAGTACTATGGAGAAAAATAAGTCAGGAAAAAGGGAAGGAAAGTGTTGAGGAAGGAGCTTGATCTTTTATACAATGTATTAGTTAGCTCTGGCTGTCATAACAACAAACATTTATTTTCTTATAGTTCTGGAGGCTAGACATCCAAGATTCAGATCCCAGCCAATACAGTTTCTAACTAGGCTCTCCTCCTGGCTTGCAGATGTCTGAGTTCTTGGCATATTCTCACAAGTACTTTCTTCAATGTGTTCTCATGGAGAGAGAACAAGAGAGAGAGAGAGAATAAACTTTCTGGAGTCTCTTCATATAAGGATACTGATCTTCTTGAATTAGGGCCCTACCCTTCTGACCTCATTTAACTTTAATTATGTTCTTACTCCAAATACAACCACTCTGGACATTAAGACTTCAGCATATGAAATTTGGAGGGACATATGCATTCAATCCACAACATACAGGATAGTCAGGGAAGGCATCTCTGGTAAGATGTGGTAGCTATCTTACTTTTATGATGTTTTTTTTTCAAGATGGTTCAACCTGATTGTCTGGTATGAACACCCTTGTATAGTCCCAAATAAATCAGGACTGGTCTTGGTACAATAGAGTCCAACAGAAATTAAGGTATTTGACTTCTGAAGCTAGATCACAAAAGCAGCCGAAGCTTCCACTTGCTTTTTTGGATCACTCACTCTGAGACAAGCCAGCCACTGTGAAACGAAGACCCTCCAGCAGCCTTGGAAAAGGACAATGTAGAAAGACCTCCCCAAAACAGCAATAATTTGTCAGCCATGTGAATGAGCCACCTTGGAAGTGGAACCCTCCAACCCCAGCTGAAGTCTAGCCTCAGAGCTCATGTGAAGCCTTTAGCCAGAACCAGCCAGTTAAGCTGCTTCCAAACTTCTGGGTCACAAAAAAAAAGTGTGACAATGAATGAATGTTGTTGTTTTAAGCTGCTAAACTCAGGAGCCATTTTTTATGCAGCAAGAAATACATACAATAATACACAAGGTGACATTGAGAGACCTGAAGGAAATAAGCGAGTAAACTGTGCATATATCTGAGAAAGAAGATGTTCAGGTAGAAGGAATACCAAGTGGTCATAAAAGTAGAGCATGTGTGGCATGTTCAAGGAACAGCAAGGAACACAGTGGGTCAGAAACAGATGAGCCAAAGGAAGAGGAGAAGGCAAGTCAGAGAGGAAATGAGAGGCCACACACATAGGGTCTATGGGTCTGCAGCCCAACCAGAGTGATGTGCAGAGACATCCACTTAGGATATTCTAATTAGCAGTGAATCCCTTATCATCAGGTTATACCATCTCCCTTAGTAATCTCAACAACTTTTACACTTCAATTTTTTTTATGTTTCTAATATAAAACTCTCCCCTGAGCATCAGTATCTTATCCAAAGGGTCTCAGTATCTTATATACCAAGGACTGAGGGTCTGGTTCAGAGGAGAGCACTTGCCTAGTACATGTGAGGCCCTGGGGTTTCATCCCCAGCACAGCAAATAAATAAATATCGTGGGCCTAGTCAACACCTCTCCTAAAATATCTAATAGGTATCCCAAACTTACTGTGTCTGAAATGAGTCTCGTGGTCCCACCTCACCCCCCATAATCTTCCCCATCAAATTCATTCTTTCAGGGACTCAAGCCAAAAACCTTAGAATCATCCTTTACCCTTCTCTTTTATCTTCCATATTCCCATCAGACTTTTTTAAAATATGCACAGCACTTCACCACCTCAATCTCCATTGCTGTTCTCCAAGCCACTGTGTCTTCTAGTCAGGATTATGGGATAAGCATTCAAACCAGTTTCCTTGCTTCCACTCTTTATAGTCTATAGTCTACTCTCAGTAGTCATCTAGAGATTTGACCATATACATCAGAGCATGCCATTTCTTTGCCCCAATCCCCCAGTGTGTTCTTATCTTACTCAATGTAAAACCAAAATCTTCATACAGTGAGATTTCCTGAAATCTTGCCCATTTATCTTTCCAACCCCATCTCCATTTCTGGTCACTCAGCTTCAGCCACAGTAGTCTCCCTACCATCCCAGAAACTCAGGAACTCAGGCCTGAGAGTGTGCACTCTTGCTTTTCCCTTTATGGAATAGTCTTCCCGCAGATATATCCAACGTTCACTCCATTACCTTCCTAGAATTTTTTCATGTCACCATCTCAGCAAAATCATCCCTCACAATCCTATTAAAAATGTGCTGACCCCTCCAGAATCCTTTAGCTCTTCCTTGCCTTTTTTAAAAATGGATCTGTTATCATTATCTGACATGTTAAACATTGTAATCATTGTGCATTTGTTTCATTTGTTTATTTTGTTTGTCTCTTTCCATTGGCATGCAAGCTTCATCCTGCTAAGGGTGTAGTTTGTTTTGGCTGGATCTTTCTAGAACAGTGCCTAATACATTACACACACCTCATATACACTTGCTGGAAACTAAGTAAGTCCCTTAGAAAGGGTGTGCGACTCTCCAGGACATGACCAAATGATGAAAGATGGTGGCTAAAACTGCTGTGCATAAGATAATGAGAACTCGAGATTCTCTGGAGAGAGAAGAAAAGAAAAATAAAGGCAGTGTGAATTGAGAAGTGCCCAGCATGGGTAGGGGCTGCCAGGAAGGAGAAAGTTTTCCCTCAGGGATAGACCTCCAAAATTGGAGAAACCAAAGTTATTTAAGAAAACTTTAAAACTAGTTTCCCGTGGGACATGGAATATATAACCCAATTCTTCATCTCCTCCACAAAATGCTCATACCAATCCTTCCTTACTCGTTAGTGCTTAGGAGGTGGGAAAGTGAAAGACAATCAATTTCTGCATCCTCCATGGCAGAGAGTCAAGATGTTCAGATGCAGAAGTCAAAGGCCAAGAGCACAGCGGATATCTGAGCTGCACAATCAGTCTTTAACCTCACTGTGTATTTCCTTGGTTGGCTTCTGTTGAATAGAATGATAATTTTCACAAGGACCAGGGATTTTAATTAATCAGACACTGTTCGCTGTGGCTTTGCTCCAATTCATCTTAGGGCAGCTGCTTCTCTACACATTCTTCAATTCATATTTATAATTATTATCAAATAACCACCACATGCATACACAGAGTGCCAGACAGTACATGCTTGACGTGATCTCTGAGCCAGTTTCGTTTCCACCATTTTAATCATGCAATCCCCAGATCTTACTCCTTTTTCTAATAAGCTCGGCTTATTTAAAGCAGGTAGCCTTTCAGATTTGTTTCTCCATGATGTTTTGCTGAAGTTGCTCTTTGCAAGTGCTGCAGGCAGAGGAATCTTTTTGTGGAACAACAAAAGTGGTCATTTCCACTGAAGTAGTACCAGAAAATTAAAATATGGAGATAAGAATCATATTGTGTATTGTTCACACAAAATCACATTGAGATCATACATACAATGATAGTTAAACTATTCACAGAGAGAGAAAAAATTTGTAGAATAAAAAAACCTCATTCAAAAAATTGTGTTTATTTTTTTTATCTACATCCTACCTAGTTAACATGTATCTGTCTGTATTTTATTCCCTTTATATCTTACTGAATATTAATAGTGTGCAATAGGCTACAAGGGGCCACCAGGCCACTTTTCCTTCTGGCTTTTCTTATTTGGATATTCTGTTTACCCTTACATCCTGGCTTATGAGCAACCCCTTTTCCACCCATCCAGCTTGACAAATCACAGAACACTTCATCCTAAAAAGGTTGTGGTTTCTGGAGGATCTTTCACTTCATTTTTCATTTTTCCACATCCTTTACAAGTACAAAGACATGTACATAATCCTTCCCAAATTCTCTCAGATTTTTAAACTCAGTTTCATCGAATTCAGATATCACAAGTGAAAAAAAAAAAAAACCAACAATGCCTTTGTTCCAATGTGGATGGAGAAGAACAGGGACTGGCAATGATATCCATCAGGGAGAATTTAGTAACATTCCTTGAAACCAGAGCAGCAGACTGGACATGGAAAGAGCCTTCACAGGTGCACACACTCTATGCCATAGCCTGTCACATCCTCTAACGAGTAAAGTTTAAGTCCAAGGTTTAAAACACATAAACACATGTATTGGTGCAGGGATGGACTAGTAGGCCAAGAGAACAGAAAGATCGCAAAAAAAAAAAAAAAAAAAAATTTTTTTCGCAGGTTTACAAGGACATCTGAGAAAACAGTGAACAGATAGTGCCAGGACACTTGGTTGTCCATATGGGAAATCTGAAACTGATTACCTACCTTACAACACACATAAGAAATTTCCGGTAGATTTCGGATTCAAATATGAAGCTCAAAACTTGCAAACTTTTAGAATAAAATAGGAGAAAATATCTTTGTGGTGGAAGGGAGGCAAGAATGGAGGAAGGATGGATTGTATAGAGGAAAAAGAGGGGTGGGAGGGATGGGGGCAGGAAAAATAACAGAATGAAACAAACATCTTTACCCTATGTACATGTATGATTACACAAATGGTGCAACCCTACTTCATGTACAACCAGAGAAACAACTGTTGTACCCCATTTGTGTGCAATTTAAATAAATTTAAATAAATTTTTAAAAAATAAAAAAGAAAATATCTTTGTGACTTGAGGGACTATGTGGAGAAGGATTTCTCAAACTAAGCACAAAAAGTAGAAAGCTCACAGGATGAGAATTATTGGTAAGTTACGCTACTATAGTTATGAGCTTATAGTCATCAAATAGACAATCCTCAAACTGGGAATTAGTATTTGCAAATGAAGTAAGAAGTGTTGGTATTCTGAAGATATAAAGAGTTCCTATAATTGGTTGCAAAAACAAACAGCACAATATTTAGGTGGGTAAAATATATGAACAAGTACATCTCAGAATATAGCCAATAAACACAAAATGCATTTAATAAATATTTTTAAATTATCCTTGCTAGTTATCAGGAAAATACGAATTATAAAAGTGAGAGGACACTGTCTCTCCATTGGATTGGGAAATAACTTTAAAAAGTCTGACACTAAGTGTTAAAGACTATGTAGGACTGTGTAGAATAACACTGCTGATAAAACAATTTGATGCCATCTGGCTGATGACATACATACTTACATATAACTTGATTTCACTCCTAGGTATAGATACTAGAAGAACTTCTAAAAATAGCCAAAACTATATAGCACTTCATAGTTGATAAAACACTAGTGCTACTATATGTAGTATACAAGCTATTGTGTTGTGGGTTTTTTTGTTGTTGTTGTTTGTTTGTTTGTTTGTTTTGGTTTTGTTTTTTTGCAGGGCTGGGGATCGAACCCAGGGCTTTGTGCTTGCAAGGCAAGCACTCTACCAACTGAGCTATCTCCCCAGCCCCAAACTACTGCTTTAATACATTTTTTCCAATAGACATTCTTAGCTCTACATTTTTGTGTGTGTGTGAGATACTGGGGGTTGAATTCCAGGGTGTTCTACCACTGAGCTACACCCCTACCCTTTTTCTTATTTGGATGTTCTGTTTACCCTGACATCCTGGCTTATGAGCAACCTCCTTTTTATTTTGAGATAAGGTCTCACTAAGTTGCCCAGGCTAACCTCAAATTTGTGATCCTCCTGTCTCAGCCTCCTGAGTAGTTGGGATTATAGGCATGTGCCACCATGCCCAGCTAACTCTGCTTTATCTTCTCAAGGTCACACAATAGCTGAGTGACCGCTCTCCTCTTCCTGGGAACAGCTCCAAATCTTATCTAACCTGCTCTCCCCAGTGTTGTGGACTCTAGATGAAGCCCCAATGAGACCCAGTCAGTCAAAGTACCAGTGATTTCTGGGGAATAACTTGAGAGTAAGTCACAGGACTGTTGGAGAAGAATCTTGCCCTTTCATTCTAGAGCCTGGGAGGAGATGAAACCAGAATGCTGTGAGCCACCAAGTGGTGTCTGAGAACAAAGCTGACAAAGCAGAAGGCATAGTTCAAAGAAGTCTTTTTAAAAAAAAAAATACTTTTTTAGTTGTCAATAGACCTTTATTTTATTTATTTATTTATATGCAGTGCTGAGGATCAAACCCAGGGCCTCACACATATCAGGCAAGCACTCTACCACTGAACCACAACCCCAGCCCTGGAAGGAAGTCTTGATGACATAATTTACAGTTCTGAGTTCCCTGAGACTAGGTCTACCCCTAAACATCTAGATTGCTTAAGCAATAAACTCCATTTTTGCTTACATGGTTTTCAGTTGCCCTTTCTGCAGTTCACAACCCAGGGAATTCTGGATGATACATGGACCAGGTCAAAATCATAACCAAGGTGTCCCAATGTCCACTTTCCTTTCCACAGAACTACCTAGAAAGCCACGGCTCCAGAATCAACATGAAAATAGCATTTTTCTTTTACTATGACAAGAATCTTTGGGGTTGTTTTTCCCAGCCTATTGTACAGAAGTATATTTCTGTCTCTTATTTCTGGAAGTGTGCATCAAGTTTATATATTACCCAACTCAAGGTCAACAACTTCATACTCAAAGTAGTTTCTTTGACAAAATTCCTCTTAACTTGGTCAAGGACAACAATCCATAATTATAAGGAAGTTCATCCAAACCACCACTTGTGTTCAACGATCAATGTGAGCATATATGTTAAATTATTATCACTAAAGACATTTGGACCATTTGATTAATGACATGAATGAAGTGTGGTGACACTATGAATAAAATACCCAACAAAAGAGAGTCCTAAACAACATTCCCTCTCCACAGGAGAATGGGAGCTTGTCAGAGCTGTCACCAAAATGTTCTTGTCTTCTGACAGGCTGATACACTTAGAGAGAGTACCCACCCCGCCAGCTGGACTCACTGAGCTGGAACAGGGGGGCCATAATCGCAAGATTGTGATTCTCAGACGTAGTCTGACAAGTGTGAATGTGTGCCTGATGACAGTGGAATAGGATATATTCAAAAACAGGACTTCCCGGGAATCCCAGAATGGCGATTACCATCATCCATCATTAGAGCCATTCTCAGTCAGAACAAGTATGTCGGGATACCAAAGGATGAACGTGAGATGTCAACATGGTTGCCAAAGTCGCAAAGTATTTTATGTTATGTTCTCAAAATCTTACACTGCTGTTTGCCCCCTCACCCTCTCCCCTCAGTCCCCAGCAGCCCAATACCTCCCTCTGTGAAAGCCCCACAATGAGGCACCTAATTCAGATACACTCTGGCAAAAGGCTGAAAGCTCCAAAATTAAGCCTTTTTTTCTTTTTCTCCATTTCACTCATTGAATTTTCCATTCCTAAACCAGATATGGTAGCACACATCTATAATCCCAGCTACCCAGGAGATCCAGGCTGGAGGATGGTAAGTTTGAGACCTCAGAAAGTTAGCAAGACCCTGTTTCAAAATAAAAAATTAAAAGGGCTAGGAATGTAGCTCACTGGTTGGGCACCTCTAGGTTTATTCTGAAGGAAGGAAGGAAGGAAGGAAGGAAGGAAGGAAGGAAGGAAGGAAGGAAGGAAGGAAGGAAGGAAGGCTTCTCCTTTATATAGTAGTGAGCACTGAAGCCATGCAATGCTAACTTAGAAGACAAGCAATGCATCTTATAAGTTAATTAAGTGGGGCAAGTCTGTTAACATTCCTAAATATCAGTTTCCTCATCTGAAAGATAGAAATAATAATAGCCTGTAATTCATAGAGTTGTTTAGAGAATTCAGTGAAATAAAAACTAATGCAGCTGATCCAATGGATGGCCCAGAGGAAGAACCAAAATAACATCAGTAATTATTAGTATTGCTACTTCTAATAATAATAGCAATAAAGATAAAGAAGATCAAGAGGTTTAACTTGGAAATAACTGTGGAAATTTGTCTATTTTTTTTTCTTAAGAAACTGAACTCGGTAATTATACAGAAGTACGTGTTCATGATTTGTGTTTTGCATCCACTATTTTTGCCCAGGGGGCTTTTGTAGAGAAGATCATGTATCTCTTACTGTAGTAAATTTCAATATTCCTTTTTCACAGGAATCCATCAGCTCTTAATTAAGAAACTTTTTATACAATATGTTTAACCAACACAAGCCATGCAAAATAATGCCCCAGCCCAGAGATCTGATACTAGCAATATAAAAGAAGACCTCTCCCCCACCTTTTCTTTAGCCATTTACTTTATGAATAAATTGCTTTTCTTTAAAGGTCACTTTGTTGTTTTAGAACACTTTTCACCTGACACTATCCTCTTACGGTAGAAAGCACACAACAGATATTTCAAGCAATAGCTCTGAAGATTTTATCCATTGTATTATCACAGTTCTCCCAGAGGAAAAAAAAACAACTCAAGATGTTGACTAAGTCATGTGATTTGCCTGAAAATACAAGTGTTATAAAAAATCAAAACAATAAGAAAAGTATTTTATATATCTTCCCCCTTGGGTAAGAAATAATAATTTATTACAACTGATGTTTATTGAGTATTTACTATATGCTTGGCAATACAAACTAATTAAGGTTTTAAATAAATCATCTCACTGAGTCATGACAATTATTTTATGAGGCAAGTTAGCTCTTATTCTCATTTTTAAAATAAGAAAATTATGGCTTAGTAATGAGCAAAAGGCATATAACCAACAAGAATGGATTATTCTCCTCTCTAATCTAAACTAGTTGATCACACTAGCTAGATACAAACATTTGGCCATGACGCCTCCAAAAAGGAAATTTGGGGAAATGTAAATTAGGATAGTTCTGAAGACCTGAATAAGAACAGCCAATTCCTATAAACTTTCTAGACTCTTCCCTCTTAGTCTTCTTCAGAACTTCTATCCTAAAGTTCCCTAGGATAGGAATTTAAGAATTTTCTAATTCTAAAGCAGATTAATCATGAAAAAATCAGACACATTAAAAATTATCAACTCAGGACTTACACCATTTTCTTCCTCCCTCCCTACAATTCTCTGAGACGGGTATTGCTTCCACTTGACAAATGAGAAAATAAGGTTCTGAAAGACTGAGTTACAGACCTGAGCTGTTTTTAATCCCATAGGGATGTTCTTTTGGCCCACATAATGGTATTAAAATATTTGATCCGACTTTTAAAAGTTAGGAAACTACATTATAAAAAACAAATTGTATCCTAAAAATCGAAACTTCTGGATTCTCTTGAAAACAAACCTCTGGAAACATTAGCAATATTCCTTCATGACAATTGACAACTAAAGTTGAGAAATAGTTGCCCAAAGCCCATTTTTTTTTTTTCTGAACTTCACTGTCCCATTAACCAGCATCACTCATTTCAATTTAGTATAGAGTCTTTCTGTTGGTTCTTACCTGTCTTGAGAACAGGGAGACTGTATAGCCAATTGTGAACCAGTCCCCAAAAGGCCCTGGCCATGTAACCACTCTGATACTGTCACCATCTTCAAAAGATCTTTTGACATCTTTTTCAAAATTCATTTTAATTCATTGTTTTGTGTAAGTATCTGGAATGCCAGCAAACTTTGAGGCATTGCCATATGACTTCCCTAGGAGCAGTTTTAACAGAAGTCTTTGAAAGATCTCACAGTATCCATTTTCCACCTCCTTTTAGTAGAACCCTCCATTTTGGGTTGGGCATATAGTCTCCTGAGATTAAAAACTACATTTCCCAGCCTCCCTTGCAGTCTAATGGGGCAAGATCAATGGAACGTGGATGAACAAGGCCATCTACAACTTTTGGGACTTCTGAAATACCTACCTGTGTACTATTTTTCTCTCACCCTAGACTAGACAACCAATATGAAAGTGAGCCAACATCAGACATGTGGACATTGGAGAAGGTTACAGAACAATGAAATGGAAGGGTCCAAGTTTTCTGCTCTATGGAAGAGACCCACCCTGCCAGTTCACATCAACTCATCCTGGAGTATTTGTTGAGAGTTAAAGAAATTTTTATTTACTGAAGTCACTATAGTTTTTATGTCTTTGCTACAGCAGCCTTCTTCCCCTCCTCCATGCCCACTCTGTCTATTCTCATTTATCCCGTTTCTTCTTAGATTTCAGAGGATGAGTTATCCCTTACATTGCCACATAAAGTAGAACCTTGCATCCTGATGCCTTGCTTCTTGGGAACTTCTTGGGACCTTGGGCAAGTTACTTATCTTCTCTAATTCTGATCTGCAAAATCAGAGTTGGAATAGTTCGTCAAAAGGATTAAATAAAGCTAAACAACAGTCCCTGGCATTTCAAAAGCACTAAATAAATGCCAGTGTCAGTCTTTCTCTTTTCTGGTTCGAATCAAATCATTCCATCAGTGCTCTGCAATTTTCCTCTGCTCTGTGACCTCCAAGTAGCCATCAATTGCCCACCTTTCTCCCATACCATTAATCTTCCCATCTCTATTGTTCTGCCCATTGACATATAACAGATTGAAGTCTCACCCACCCTAAAATTAAGAATAAGAATTCTGTCAAACCAATAACTTCCCTCCTCTCTCCTCCTCACAACCAAAAATGCACAAAAGATATTCATCCTCAACCACTCCCATCCCCTCACCCTCCACATCCTGGTGAACCAGGACTTACTCATTCTACTTCATGGAGAACTTAAGCCTTTCCTCTCCTCTTTATGTCTCTTTATACAATCTTGCTCCAAGACATTGTGTTTTCACACCTTGGCTGCTACAATTTCATTCTTATTAAAATCCAACTCTCTAATCTTTCCACCCACAGCAGATTGCTAGCTGTCCCCCAGCATCTATTGCCCCTTTCTTCCTGACCTCCTAGTGCTCCTTGCAGATATCTGAATGACTAGGTTCTGGCCAACAAACATGAGAAAAAGCACTGTGTGAAACTCCTAGGCAGCATCCTTGCCAGTGAGTCACTGTCACACTTCACACTGGCTGAAGAGAGCTGAGCTACGTGGAGGAGGACCACACCTTAGGAATGGCAAAGCAACAAAATAGGAGGATCTTAGATCTCCATGAGGTCATGAAGCAAAGGTATTTGTCAGTTGGTTCTCGCACCTCTTACTGGACTGAGACATGAGAGAGAAATAACCTCTCTATATTTCAGGAAGTATTTGGACTATATCCTAACTCACATACTCCTCTTCAACCTGTTTTTCAAATCTATCCTTAAGCCCATTACTCCACCCTGAAATCTGACAATGGCACTCCCATTTGCCCTTAAGAGAGACTCCAAGCTTCTATTAAAAGGTCTTAAAGGCCCCAGTTGACTGAACTGAAGTGTCACCTCCCAGCACACTCTTCAGGCAGTCAGGCAAGCTGTCTCTGAGTTGGGCAAGACCCTTTTTCCCATCCTGGATTGCAGTTCCTACGGGCCTTCTACTCTGAATTTCTTACAGCATGACAGACCAGAAGGCTGAATAGGAGAGGAGGTTAAGACCAAAGGAATCTGACAGACTTGGGTTCAAATACTCTCTCCACTGCTTCCTGGAATAACCTCTGGCAAAGGACTTACCTTCCCTGTAAAATGGGGATAATACTATTCCTCACTTCAGGTTTGTTTTGACTATTAAATCAGGTAATGTACACAAAGTCTTCAGGTGAGTGCCTTGCAGGTAGTAAATGCTCAGTAATTACTGAGTATTGCTATTCTCCTTGCTAGTATTTTAGTTTACTATACCCAGAAGAAGCATGGAATACCTCCCAAAGTCCCAGCACTACCAGAGGACTTATCAAGGACAGTACTCAGAATTAAATCACAAATTATACATCTCTAATAATAATCTACCATGGACACAAAATACAGCCTAAGCTCTTTCCAAAACTCCTAAACTCATAAACAGTTTAGGAGAGAGGTTAAGTCTCATTTTATACTGACAGTACAGATGCTGAGTACTGTCTAGAGAATTTTGGAAAAGATTAAGAAGTGGCCATGTCCTCCTGGTATATGAACAGTCAGATTTCAGCATCCTTGAGTCCATTTATCAGTTTTAAATCCCTCTCTATCATTTTTTTCTTGCTAAATCATATGCAAGTTGACTCTGGCTTTCAGAATTCTCTCCTGAAAATTTCAATAATAGAAGTCCCTCATGTATATCTCCCAAGGCCCAGCTGCATTGTGGTCCAGTCATGCATTAATTAAAACGACAAGCCAGCAACCAAAAAGTAATTTTTTTAATTAGCATTTTTACTACAGTTTCTTGGATTAGGAAAAAAAAGTAGAGGGAGAACAGAATAACTTAGAAATTTTCTTTCCCTTTTCATTTATTTTCAATTATTCCCAAACCTTGTAGCTGCCCCAAAGTCTCTCGGTCTCTTGCCTAAAGCTAGACACATAAACACATGCATATATGTACACACACACACACACACACATACACACACACACATATACACACACAGAACCCATCAGAAGTATGCCTAAACCAACTTGTACCAGCTTGAAAGAGCTGATTATTAAATCTCCAGGAATTTTTCCAACCTGATGTTAAACATAGCCATTATTAAAAATTAAATGATTTAAACTTGCAATGAAATAAATTATAAGCAGATGTAATAAATATGAAATACTCAGGGGGAAAAAAGAAATGAACACACAATAACATGGACGAATCTCAAAATAATTATGCGGAAGTCAGGCAAAACAAGAGTATACATTGCATGATTCCATTTATAGAAAACTAATCTATAATGATGAAAAGGGAAAAAAACAGATCAGTGGTTGCCTGAGAGGGAAGTGGAAAGAAGAGTTGAAAGAGAGAAACGAAGCATGAGGAAATTTGGGGGACAGATGGACATGCTCCTGACCTTGATTGCAGTGATGAGTTCACAGACATGTCCATAAACAAAACTCATGAAATCGTACACTTCAAGTATGATTGACTTATTGTAAGTTAATAATACCTCAATAATATTGTTAAGTAAACACTCATATCCATCAGCTTCTTATTTTATTACAATGTACTATCTTATTACATTTTACTATAATTTAATGTGTCTTCTCAAAGTTTCCTTATACCTATTGTACCTGTCTGGTGGAAACTGCACAAGTGTGCTGCTTGGCAACTCCTCCCAATTCCACATCAGGGTGAAATTGGCCAGGGTAGAAATAATTAGTCCATGGAAATCAGCAAACACTACAAACCAGGGATTGGTTTATGATTCTGTTTATGGTCTAGACTTAAGAAAGTCATGGGGAAAATGCTAATAATTCAGATTAAACTGTAAAGTGTGTCATGCCTACAGCTGTTACATTATAAGCATCATAAAATATTAAGAAAACTTCCCTTCAGCATTCAACAACTATTATCTCATTCAGCTAAGAAGTCACTTGCTCATATCATTAGAGAATGTGTAAAGTTCCAACACATTCTTCATTGTCTCACTTTCTTACATCTAACTCGTTTACATAAATGAAAATATTAATTAATGCTTATGTTAAAACTATATTAATTCATCAGTTGCAACCATAAGTTGGCTATGAATACAAGAGTTTAGCAAAAATCAATACAAACATTCTGTGAGAATCAATTGATTGCATAGAATTTAAAATAAAGAACATTGCAGATTTTATTAATATCTATAAATTATGTGCTTCACAAATAAAATGTATAACGAACTTACATGTGTATATTCACAAACTCTGTTTGTTGTGACCATTTATAATTTTCCAAAAGGTAATTACCTAAATATTTATCTCCCCTGTGCCACAATTTATGTCACTTGTGATGCTGGAGGCTGGATAACTATTGTACTTCCTGGTGTACCTTGTCCTTTCCTCACCTTGGGTCTTTATTATGTAGCCTTCTAGTTGAGGATTCTGTTGCTGTTTTTATTTGTTTTTCTTTTTTTTTTTTTAATTCATATTTCCCTACACCAAAATCTGTGTAAGAAAAGAAGATGCTGGACTGACTAAATAATTATGCAAGACTCCTGCCTCCTTAGTGAGAGAGGAAGACTGCCACCACTTCGGTAGAATGCACTGACTTCTCTTTTATTACTGCACCGTGCATATTTTTGGCATAGTGCTTTACAGCTGACGAGGCGCTCACACACAACTATGCTTGCTGTAATACAGCTGGCTGCACTCACTTCCACGTCTCCCATCAAGAGGCCTCACTGGGGTCTTGTTGTAAAGCCACCATGCATTTGCTAAAAGCATTGCAAAGAGAAGCAAGTGTTCCTTGCATGATATCCACTGAGCTCAGAGGTGACAAGAACCACCTTGAATTTAGGAATCCAGGAAAAAAGTCTTGGGTCTACCGCATTTCCTGGCCATAAGATCATTAGCAACACTGTGATTACTGAGATGGCAGCATTTCATCGGCTTTCTTGCAAGGCCTGGAAAGACACAACAATGAAATCTCTCATTTGTTGGGGTGGTCAACATGTAGGTGGACTTTTCTCTTGTGTTTTGGATTTTGTTAATGTCACCGTGAGTTGTTAGCATAACTATGTAAATAATTAGAGGAATTTATTCACATATAGGATATCAAAATAGAGAAATAATATTTTAATCGGATTTGCTTCTATGCACCCGTAAGCATATTTATTCCTATCCCAGGACCTGCACCCTCACTCCCACAATCTGTTGGTTCCCTCACCTCCCTCCTCAACCACAGCTGTTCTGCCCCCACCAGCCAGACAGCTGCTCCTGAACTCACCTGCTCTGCACAAACATGCTCCCTTCCTGCCCTCAACAAAACCAAAAGGACCTTGGTTTCCCCAGCCCTGTGGCTGTATCATCACATACTCCATTTCTCCAGAAAGTCCAACATTGTCATCTCTTCATTCCTTTGTTCAAACTGTTTACAACACTTGGAATATTCTTCTCCATTGAAATGCTACTTGTCCTTCAAACTCTAGAAAATGACACTTCCCCAGAGGTCAGAGAGATTTAAGGAGCCCCATTCCCTATTCTTCCATGCCGCTCCCTGAGCCTCGATGTCCGGTGCCTCTCATGCTGTGGCCCATGCCCACTCCATCAGCTGAGAGCTTCTCAAAGGATAACTCGTGTTAAACTGCATGTTCGTGCTTCTGGAATGATACCTGGCTCATCTGCAGAACAAACAAGTGTCTTGTGCTACAATCAGTTTTCATATTAATTTTACTAAGTTACTGGACATTTAAAATGTGTCATATCCGAAAGTAAGCACTATGGATCATATAAAATAATTGGGCCTAATCCTTGTCTTCAAGAAGCCCACAGGTGAGGGAGTAGGGTTGGGGAGGTGCTCAGGCCCAGGGTAGGGTAAGGGAAGTGAGCAATTCCCCTTCAGTGCAAATTGTAAGGAGATGCTGAAAAAACTCAGTAATTAAGATAAATAATGTGGGTTTTGTTTGTTTGTTTTTGCAGGGCTGGGGATGAAACCCAGAGTCCTGTGCATACTAGGCAAGCACTCTTATCATTGAGCTATATCCCCTACCCATCAAAGATGTTTTAATGAAATATTTTTTAAAAATCAGAATTACTGCAAAAACATCTATGGAGTCTCAAAACAAAACTTTGCAATTTTGAAATAAATCCAATTATCACCATGATAAAAGACATATGAATGGTATACAGCTCCTTTGCAGAGATCCTTCTTGAAGCTCATCCCAGTCAGGAAAACGTGCTTGACTCTCCCCGCATGTTCTAAGACAGTAATGGAAATCTCATCTATGTCCTCTCATAGAAACCCAGTTGTATACCAGCTGTGTGTTATGTGTTTCCTGTTAACTTATGTTCTCAGCATTGTAAGCAACCTGGAGTCAGGACTTAGGGATCATTTCTGTTGCCCAGCTCAAAAAAAGGGAAATATCTGTCTCAGGGTTGCTGTGTACAGTTAGATTAGTTGTATACTTCATAGCTTTAAGGAGGTACAATTTATGTCACATCTATGTAAATGGCAGTCCCAGAAAACACATGAGGAAATCCTGTCCCACCTCTAAATTGTCATTCCTTGAAAGCAAGCACTCTGTCTTAGTCATGGCAGGTCCCTGTGCAGTATCCAGCATAGTGCCTGGTACCCTGTAGGTGCAGCAGGCCTTTAAGGAAACAAATACATACACTTTTCACAGAACTGTGATCATCAGTAGTTTACTCTTCTTCATGTAGAGGGTATTTTCATTTTTAGAACTATACCAAATAATCCAAAAATGATGTCTTTTCATTCAGCAAGAATTTATTCATTTGACAAAATTCACTGAAATAACTACTTACATGCCAAGCACAGGTACCACCTTGGAAACTGAGGATACAATGGAGAGCAAAACAAAGAGCCTGCCCTTGGGGTGTTCACATTCTAGTAAAGAAAAGATGATAAGTAAGCAATTCAGGTGTGGTAGCAACTGATCCCAGCAACTCCAGAGATTGAAGCAGGAAGAGTGCATGTTTGAAGTCAGCCTGTCTCAAAATAAAAATAAAAGGACTGGGGATGAAACTCAGTGGTAAAATTCCCCTAAATTCAATCCCTAATATTGGGAGGGGAAAAAAAGCAAAACGAATAAGATGTCAGATAGTAGGAAGTGAATGAAGAAAATTAATGCCAACTTAGAAGATCAAGGGACATGGGGAGCAACTTTAGGTAAGATAGTGCTATGGTCTGAATATCTGAATCCCACCCAAATTCATCTGTTGAAATTTAATCTCCATGTAATGGTTTTAAGAGGCTGGGACTTACCCACCCCATGAATGGATTAGTACCCTTACAAAAGAGGTTTGAGGGAGCTTGTTTACCTTTTCTGCCATATGAGGTCACAAGAAGAAGGTGACACCTATGAGGAAATGGGCCGCACCAGACTCAGTATCTGCTGGGGCCTCGTTCTTGGACCTCCCCACCTAAAAAACTGTGAGCAATAAATTCCGTGGTTTACAAATGACCCAATCTTTGTGTTACAAATATATAAATATGTCACGAAAAAATCTCACTATAATGTGCAATTGTAATGCACAAATTAAAAAATTTAAACAAATTACTCAATCTAAGGTATTTTTTGTTATAGCAGCCTGGACAGACTAAGACAGATGGTTAGGGCTGACCTATATGAGGAAGTGATAACTAAGCAGACCTAAGTAAAGAAAATGAGGAAGAGGGATGTGCTCTGATTGAAGGGAGACTCATCAGAACTGGGCAGAGCAGCTGGACAGCTCAGGGTGAGAATGATCTTGGTGCCTGGGAACCACAGAGAGGCCTGCAGGCAGGACTGTGGTGTGTGGAAGAAAAATTCCTAAAATTTCTTGCATTCTGGCCTTCTCTTTCTAGGTACCATGGAGACCATGACAGTTAATAATATTTTTTTTTTTTTTGACAAAAAAAAGATTCTTTACCTCAGGCTACCAGTTTACAGCACCATTCAGGAGATTCCTTTCTTTCTTTTTTAACCATAATCTAAATTCTTCTTTTTTGATCTGAGCTCCTGAATATTTAGAAAACATTCTCATTTCTCCAGTCAGGACAAGTCTTTTTTTTTTTTTTTTTTAAGGAAAATCAAGGTGGAGGGGCTTGCTACTCCTAGGCTTTCTCCCATCAGATAAATTAGATTTTTGCTAATTAAAATTTCAAAAATGGCCTTTTCTTTACCTTGTCCCAATTCTAAAAAACTATGTGTTGGTTGTTGGTGGAATGACTAAAAAATAAGATGGGCATGTGCAAAAAGCAAACTAGAGTTTCAATATGAAAAAATAAAAAGACTTAAATTTTCAAGACTTTGTGTTCCAAGTTTCAATATGAAAAAATAAAGGGGCTGGGGAAATGGCTCAGTCAGTAGAGTGCTTGCCTTGTAAGCATAAGGCCCTGGGTTCAATCCCCAGCACCCCCCAAAAAAAATTTTTTTAAATAAAAAAAATAAAAAGACTTAAATTTTCAAGGCTTTGTGTCTCAAGGCATGGAGTGTGGCAAAGATAATTTACCATCACTTTTCATAAGGAGACCCTGGTTAAATAGCAATACTTTTCATCTTAGTAAGGATTTCCCAAGTCAGATTTAACCAAAGCATTTCTTTTCCTAGAAGGTATCGGTGGACAGAGTATTATTATATTGAAGGCTCTATCATTGTCTGGAAAATAACTTCTGGACACTTTTTCCCATCATAGAATCCCAAGCAGTCTGGTAATGTGAAACAGTTTATGAACAGGTGAATTATGCTTTGGAATATTCTTTCTCTATTTGGACCAAGTCATACAATGGAAAAACCCAAACTCGGTTTCATTTGATTCCATGGTGTTATTTCTCTGTCCTTTACACCACATTCTCACAAAATGATTGCTCATCTGGTAGATTGAAATAATAGCTCCATTCCAAGCAGAGTCTCTGGATAAAGTGTGCTCAATAACCTTGCACACAATGGTTAAAATACTAATTAGTCTTTTATAGAACCTTGATAAGAGGCAATAAAACTATGAATACTCCTCTCTCTTTCCCAGCCTAGTCCAGGTAAATAATGAAATTTCATGTATAATTTAGGTTTGAGAGGTAGGGGGGACAAGAAACATATACGTATTTTGAAAAAGTTCCCTTGATAGCCTGGTGAGTCTCTTGATAAGTCTTTTTCCCGTCTTACTTCTTATTATTCTGCTGTTTGGTGGCTATATTTCTATTCACCTTCTTTTTTTCCCAATTTATTACATATTAGTTATTTATCAACCATCTTCACCCCTTCAAAATTTGAAGAGGTATTTTTTTCTTTCTCATTCCTCAGTTTCACTAGGCTCCTCAATATCTCCTCTTATTATTCCTTCTCTCACAACTCATCACAATATAGAATTCAAGTTTATTTTAAAACAGCTATTGGAGCTCTGAAATTAAGTTTGCATTCCTCATTCTTCATTGTGCAGTCAGTTTGGAGGAGAAAAAAGGAAATAACATTTTTAAACATTTTAGTGCCAGGCATTATGCAAGGTGCTTTGTGGACATAAATTCATGTAATCATTTTAACAACACGTGGTAGGGCTGGGATTGTGGCTTAATAGTAGAACACTTACTTGCCTAGCATGTGTGAGGTACTGGGTTCGATTCTCAACACTACGTATAAATGAATAAAATAAAAATAAAGATCCACTGACAACTTAAAAATACACTTAAGAAAACACATGGTAAATGAGATAGTTTTCATAAACATTTGCCCCCTCCCCTCACTTTCATGGGGAAGTCTACTTCCTGCTTCAGGGATGTTGGGTTTGCACACCTTGCTTTCTGCGCATACTTTCTGTTGCTTACTGGTTCCCACATACTTCTCCTCTTGACTTTGGTCTCAACTGTGTGTCATGTTTTGATCAATGGGATATTAGTAGATACAATGTGATACAAGCAGGAACTTGCCAGTGTTATGTAAAAAATATTCTCAGATATCATGCTAAGTGAGATAAGCCAATCTCAAAAAACCAAAGGATGAATGATCTCACTGATAAGCGGATGATGACACATAATGTGGGGTAGGAGGGGGGCAAGAATGGAGGAAGGAGGGACTGTATAGAGGGATAAGAGGGGTGGGAGGGGTGGGGGGAAGGAAAAATAACAGAATGAATCAAACACCATTACCCTATGTAAATGTGTGATTACATAAATGGTATGCCTTTACTCCATGTACAAACAGAAACAACATGTATCCCATTTGTTTGCAATAAAAATAAATTTAAAAAAATTATTCTCAGGCACTATGGTTCCAGAAGGATTATGAGGTTCTCAGAGAATGAAGCTATTTACCCCAGTGAAGTTTTGCCAGTTTTGCAACTGACCACAAATGGTTTAAATAAAGGTTTATTGTCTTATGCCATTGAGATTTGTGACTTTCATTACAGAACAATCGCTAACCAATACACAGTCCTATGAGCTAAACAGCATTATCCCTTTTTAAACAAAATGGAAACTGAGAGTAAGGAACAAGCCCACATGCACACAGCTTAGAATGCTATGAAACCAGGATCCACTCCAAAATTTGTCTGATCTGAAATCCAGTGCTCTTTTATCTACAGAACACTTCCTCTTTAAATAGTTTTTTCCTCTTTTCATGAAACTGTCAAAATTAATTTGACTCTCACTTCCATGTGTCTCTTGCTTGGTTTTTGCTGAGGTCAGTGACCCTCTCTAGAAAGTGTATTCTTTCCATTGTCCAGAAAGTTGATCTCCCCCAATTATGCCTTTCCTCTATTCTGTGAGCTCTCAATGTCACTTACTGATAATAAGATTAAAAATCTAATAACTGGTTATTCCTGAAAAGTAATATGTGTGAAAATTATATATATTTAACATATATGTTACATATACAATAAAATTTGTTTATTGAGTTCAAGATTGATTAAATATGAAAAACAAGTTCTGGCTGCAAGTGACTCATAGACAATCATTTCCCTTTGTACTCCAACCTAGAGGTGGGGCGTGTGATAGGCCTGGAGTATTCTGCATAGTGGGCCCTGATAAAGCAGCTCTCAGAGCTTGGCAGATATTTGTAGTGTTACTGCTGAGTGACTTGCCATTATTTTTCAGAACTGATAGTACACCAAAGAGAAATACTTGAAAAAAAAATATATATATATATAACACCCATTATTTTTAAAAGGCCAAAGACTCCCCTGGCCACTAGAGATTGATCAGTTTAACTTCAATATCTGCAAAGGTACCAGAACAAATAGTCAATTTGAAATGATGCTCTATACAACTCAATTGCTGGCCAAAAGGGTACCCACTTTGCTAGTTTAGCTCTGGATCGTAGATCATTAAATATCACCAGTGGTGGTTGTAACATTGTAAATGTGTCTTTGGGATACAGTTCAGTTTCTCATCCTAGTCACTATTGAAATTTGGGCACTATTGGAATCCAAGTCCAGATATCCTTTGTTATAGGAGCTGCCTAAGCAGTGCAGGATGCTTAGCAGGACAGTTAGCCCTCAGTATCTTCAGGAAATTAGTTCTAGGCCTCACCATATTAAAATCTGCAGATGCTCAAGGCCCTTATTTAAAATGACATAGTATTCACATGTAACTTACACACGTTCTCCCACAAGCTTTAAATTGTCTCTAGATTACTTATAATACCTAATACAATATAAATAGTTGTTTTATTGTATTGTTCAGAGAGTAATAAAAAGGAAAACTTTAGTCAGTACGTGTTCAGTACAAATGCAACTTTGTCTTTCAAATATTTTCAATCTGCAGATACAGAGGGCCAACTGTATACCTGACCTCTAATCATGAGGTGCCAATGTCTCTAGACATCATCAAATGTCCTGTGGGGATCAAAATTACCCTCAATTGAGAATCACTGGCCCCAACATTGCAAGAAAGAGAGAAAAAGAGTATCACTGGAGCACATGAACTCTAATTGCACTTTTGCATATGCCAAACAATGCTGAAACCTGCTTCCTCACCAGCCTATGAGTATGTATCCAGCGGCCCTCGCTTCCACGGATATTATGTAGTATGGGTCCCCTGCTCCTTCTGGACATCAGCAGGGGCGGTCCACGTGCATCCTTGAAGAAGGCTTTAGCCGCCCGGCACTTGCCATTCTGTGTTCCCCTGCTCCAGTCTCTCTCTAGGAAACCATCAGAGGATGTTTCCCCATGTCAATGCCACCAGGCAGGGCCTATCAGGATATCTGTGCAGCCTATCTCCAGGAGCATCAAAGATGCCATCCCTCACACTGGTACCCCTTACCCTCCAGTCCTCACTGCACCAGAGTGGTCCTGGGCTCCCTACAGAGGGCCTCTGTGTACTATGCTGCATCACTAGGGAATCAAAAGAATTCTATTTGTACCCTGCCACCCACTGACCCCTTTATCTCACAGAGTCTTATCAGGAAAGGAATCCTCTGGGCTCAGTAGCTCTTAAACCATTAGGTCAGAGCATCTGAAATAGAATGTACAAAAGAGTCACCTAAGGAGCCTGAGAAAATGCAGATTATGATTCAGCACATCTAAGGTGGGGCCTGATTTTCTGTATTTCTCACAGGCTCCCAGTGAAGCTGACTTTGAATGCAGCAAGGTCTTAATAGATGTCAGCATCACTGAGATACAGATTCTACCAGAGAAGTGACACAGAGGGTCTAAGTGCAACCCAGGCATCTATATTTCCAACAACCTTCCTCAAGTAGTTCAGAGTCCACACTGTAAGAAATGCATTCCCTAGGGCTGGGCCCAATCCAGGGAGCTATAAAGCTGGTGCCACCCTCAGGTCATTAGGCCACACCCAAATAAGCCCAAGCCCCTAACTACTAGCCCAGGTCAGGCACCTGCTGTGTCCCTAGCAGATTGGAAAGAAAGCTTGGATATCCTTCCAGGTTGGGTTATAGAGTCAACCTTTTAAGTTGAGGCACAATTGCCAATTCACAGAAAATGTATACCACTTGCTGAAAGCATAGAATTAGAAAGTCCTATGCCTTGTGGACTTGGCCTACAGCAGGAACCCTTCCCAGTGTCTTGGAGTTTCAAGTTAAAATACGTCTTTTGAGTTTATGGGAAAGAACCCTCTTAAATTGAAATCCATAGAGACCTCACTCTGTGTGTTTACCAAGGGAATTCCCTCTCTCAGCCACCCTGTTCTCCAGGGACCACACTTTTCCATCAATTACCTCCTCACAACAGGCATGAGACATAAAGCAGAAACAGAAAATTTCCAGAAGAGAGAGGAAAAGAGAGGCTATAAGGTTGAAGAGAAGAGCAGAACATTTTTACAATGCATTCACTTAATCATAAAGAACTTGACAAAATTGACAATAAAGTCAACATGACTCCAAGTCCATGTAAGGAACAGCAACTGAACTCCTATTGGGTAAGATGCACCCTGCGTGCATCACCTTCTGGCACCCTTGCAAAGACACTGAGGTGTTATCACTCTCCTTTCATTGACAAAGATGTGGAGCTCAAAGGATCTAACTGCAGGAGAGAAGGAATATGGGTTCCTGGTCCAAAGGGGCTGCCTATCAACCCTCTGCTGCTCACACTGGAACCTCCATCTGATTTAAGCCACTGCTTTGTGGGTCTCTCTATGACAGTAGCTGCACAGTAGTTATATTAGTAACTTAACTAATATAACTGAATTCTATATCCAAAATGACTAGGGTAAATATAGCACTTAAGCACTATAATTCAGGAGATTTCATAACATTTTTCTAGGGATGCTTTTCCTTGATACTATTTCTGCACATGAATAAAACAATCAGTGCCCACTGCTTTGACCTCTGGTGCTTCTGTAAGCTCACCACCATTATCTGCTAACACCAATAATGGAATCTATCAAGCTCTTTAGTACTTATAGCATGAGAAGAAACGTCCTGATAGATCTGGTGGAATCAGGCTAAATCTACCCAGGAAGAAAATGTTGCTTTCAATTTTCATAATAGACTTTTGAAGAAACCTATCATATTACTATCCTTCTTTATGAAAACTTATATTGCAAGGGATGAACTACTAAGCCAAAGCAGATCAATAAATATGCCAGTGTGGTTCAACTTAATTCCAGGCTTCTCCAGTCTAACTTTAAAATAGGAATCCACTTTACTGCACATTGTTTTTATAAGAGGAAGCAGTCAAGATTTTACATTTTAGGTTATGATCTAAACCCCTGATTTTTTTAAAGAAATATGAATGCAATGGCAACATAGCCCAGCTCTTCCAAGGTCGACCCAATTTCAAATGTTTTTCAATTGCCATTCTTAGGTCCCAGTCTGTAATTCACCCCTGTGTCTGAGAGTGAATTCCTATTCTTCCCATTTAAAATAATAAAATATGGACTCCCCCAATATGAAAATTTGTTATCTCACCCTTATTCTGAAATGAATTTGATTTAGATAAACTAAAATCTTCCCAAATCTTTTCTTATTCCCAATTCCACCTTTCCCTCCCATTTCCAAAGACCCTGGTTAATTTCCTTAGGTAACATTCCTTTTATTTATCTGAATATTATTTCTATAGTATAATAATCATTACAATTGCTGAGTTTTGATTTGGTACATATACACATGTGTGTGCATCTCTCTCCTTGCCTAGACCATGAACTCTTTGGAAACAGGGACCCATGGCATTTACTTGAGTATTCATATGGCTAACGCATAAGGCTGGCACACAATGTATGTTCAATAATTTTGTTTTAAATCAATGAAATAAATAAATATGGTTTTGCTCATAGATGAGTATAGAAGTGGAGTCTCTGGGCACTATAGAGAAAGTTGGGCCTGTTTAAGATGTGTCACCTAGGCAACACAAATGGCTTGCAGGGGTTGGGAGAGGGAAAAGAATCTGCTAATAGGGGAGATGAAAAGCAGCCAACAACAAATGTTACCTTCTTCCAATTTTATCTAAAGCTCATCTTGTCTACAACAGTCACAGCGAACTAAACGTAACCACTAGAAGTGAGGTCAAGGGCCAGGGGCAGACTTGGTTAAATTAGAAATAAATTCTGAAGTTGAAGAATGGAGAAAAAATGCTCTACTGCAACACTCCAAGAACATCCCCAAGAAAAATAAGTTCCATTAATTTAAGAAACCAGAAACATGGTTCAAAAGAAATATTGTTTCTTTGCTCTATAAAAAGCTAATTGCTAGGCACTATTAATGGCCAGTCATGTGTGATGTGATCATAGTTCACTGTTCCTTTCAGACTATGTGTTTACTTGGTGCTTACATTGGGGAAATGAAGGCTTTCAGTGGAGTACTTGACAAATTAGGCAAAATTTCAGGAGTACTCAAATAGGCTCATCTTAAAGTTTTATTTTAGCTAGCAGAGGGGATGCAAGGGAAGGAAAAATTATCCTCAAGTAACATGAACCAGAGCTTGAATGTGGCTCCTCAAACTATAGTCACTTCCTGTGACACTCACATCCATGGGTCTGAACTCATCTACCAAGCAGCCAAAACTCACCCCCAAAAGTTAGATTTCTCCCAAATCCAAAAGAGATCTACAGTGTGCACATTTCTTGACTTATTTGCGAAATCCGGATGGTTCATCCCCCAAGTTCCGATTTTTGATCTGTGATTTTATTTTTGCCTCGGTTGATAAAAGATAGTACATCCTTTCTTGGCATTCTGCACCCCCAACTTAGTCACCAGAAGCAGATGGCCATGAACATGTGACCAAACTTATTTTTTAATGATTTTTTTTTTTTTACCAAGCCAATATATCAATACATGAAAGCAGGCATTCTGAGAGCCTAAAATAATAAGCACTACAAAAACCTCCTATGCTTAAAATGAAAACGTCCCCCCACCCCATGCACTCCCTCTACCTCGAAGGGCTCAGCTGCTCTGCACAGGCTGTTAAGGTTCCCCTTCCTTTGTTCATGCTGATCATTAACTCGGGGCATAACTGTTTCTGATTCTGCCCTGACATAAACAACCTGCACTTCACACTGGCAGTTTGATGTGCACAGATTTTAGATTGGGGCTTTGCGACTCAATGCATCATCACCACTGTTCTCTATTCCTTTAAAGTAACTACTAACAGCTACTCGTGATTATCCAAGCTCTTCTTGATGCTGTTTCCCACTCAGCTTAATTAAGTCCTTTGTTGATATAAATAAGATTTTGGTTTAACTGAGCTCAGCAAAAGGAAAAGTGTGTTCGTGTGTGTTAAAGATCTTCAGTTGCAAATAACAGAAATACAATTGGACAAACTCAAACTCATGAAAAAGGAAATTTTACTGTGATGCTATACAGAGACCCAAAGGCCCGAAGGATGGGAGGATATCGAGGTAGAGACACACCACCTTAGAAAGAGAAAGACCCTGAGAATTGCAAAGGTAGGAGGAAATGTTCAGCAAAGGTGTCTTCTGTAGTCCCACTCCACAAACCAGCTTCTGCTTCTGAGGACCTGCAGATTCAGCCAAGGAACAGGCTCAATCCCAAATGCCCAGAGGATGGACTAGTTTGAATCTGATGTGTAACTTTGGTCCAGGTGGCCAGAACCAGAGATGGTATCACACAGAATAACCACGGTGACTAGAGGACCAGGTCAGGGGGTGAAAGTTGTTCTTGTGACAATGGGGAGTCATGATCTCTCTGGCTGATCTGACATCTCCAGAAGAGTCCACGAGAGAAAACTACCTTAAAAAAAAAAAAAAAATACTCTGTGATCCCATAGAAGGGGAAAGCAACTACACATTTAATAATTTGGGTAAAAAATGAAGAATGCTGTAGACAGGTATTTGCCATTCCTTTAAAAGGGAATGGCTACCCTTTCCAGCTTGTCCTAAGGAAAATAATGGGGATTTTAGACGGCTTTCTAGTTTCTCTTAAACCTTATTTTCATCACGTAAATGGATTTGCTATTTAGTTCAAATATTATTTTCCAGTGTCAAATTCACATTTCAATGAAAATCCCACAATCCGTTTAAAGACCAATAAGATGTTACTTGAGGAAGAATTTTGTTGGATGTTTTTTCTATTTCCTTCAAATGTCAAAGGACTGAAGAATGATCAGTGTACCTCAGTTTGTAAATGTAATAGACAAGTATTTTTGAGACTCTCCCCAGTAGTTCATTTCTTTCCCATACTTTTTTCCTCTCCAAGCAACTCAGAAGATCTAACTTCCCTTGTTGCCTCAGGGAAGGAATAAGCCCTGATGGAAAACTGAAATGACACATTTTCTAGCTTGGGTTTCCAAAGTCCTAGGCATGTTAAGGGACAAGGAGAGGGCATATGGCCGCCATCTTCAGAATAGACAGAACTATGGTAGGAAAACTCCATGGTTGAGAACAAGAGATGAAAGGGAAAGATTGTTCAGTGGACAGCTGTTTTTCTTACAGTCGGAAAATTTTTCTTAGCTCGAAGAGCAGGAGAAATCTAGAGAACAAATTGACCCTGCTTTCCAAATGCATCTGGGAAACAGCAAACTCTGTGGATTACAAGCCTAAACCTTTTTTCCTAGTCAAAGTCCCCAGTAGGCACTAAAGCCTCAGATAGATTTGAAGACCAGGGACAAGGTGTCTGATCTCTACTTCCCATGTGAATGGAACTACCTAGGGCCTACACAATAATAAGTGGTGACCCTCTCCCTGGCAGAGACCTAGGGAGAGTCATGGACACATAGGCAGGTGGAACGTTGGTCATCCATGACCCTAGATAACCACAACAGTGCTGAAGGTTGAATGTTATGTTCTCTGGAACACTGTGCATAGCAAGCCATAGAAGTGACACCTCAGTGGTTATTTGCACGGATTGAATTCTGAGACAAGAGAATGGTGAACATTTCAGTAGATGTCTATGCAGATAGATGACTTAAAGATCAGAGGCTTCCCAGATGTGTTTTGATAATATATAAGCTCCCAGGGTTTAGATACAATCTTGAAAGAGCTGGGGACAGATCATTCTGGATTAAATGAGGTTAAGTTTCAACCACTCAGCCAATTGGGAGCTCAAAATAGAATTAAGTTGCATTATAGAAAAATAAAGTTTTATGTCATGCACACTTGAATTTCTGAACTGAGATATGCATCCTCTAAATAAATATATAGGAAAACAAGAAAAACACAAGGAACAATTTCAACAGACTTTCTTGAAGGTCTTTCAATGACACTCAGTATTGTGGTAGATTTTCTTATTTTCCAGTAAGTATTCACTCTCTTTGCCCACTTTGGTGAAACTAGTTTACTTCTCTTGCCCCATTGATGTGGTGTATGGGTAATGGAATATTGAGACAAGATACAAGTGGAGGTACATAAGTGGAACTGGAGACTATCATGCTCAGTGAAATAAGCCAATGCCAAAAAACCAAAGACCGAAGGTTCTCTCTGATTTGTGGATGCTAACCCAAAGCAGTGGAGTTTGAGGAGGGGAATAATAGAAATAGATTGGGTAACAAAGGGTAACAAAGGGAATGGAGGATGGAGGAGAATAGGAAAGACAATTGAATTAATTGGTCATAACTTTCCTAGCCTTGTATTTGTATACAGGACCAGAGTAACTCAACATCATATATGATCACAAGAGTGGGAACCTAATAGAACAAGTTATACTTTATGCATATTCTACCAGATACATTCTATTGTCATATATAACTAGAAAAAAAAATATAAGTGAAAGCAGAGACATTTTAAAATATCCTTGCATGTTTTGGGCTTGATCTCTTGTGGTTTGGGCCTTCATCCTAAGAAGACCATACTCTAGACAGCCCTTCTCCCAGAATGACAAGATGCACAGAGCAGACCAGAATCCAACCCACAGCCCAAGGCAGAGTTATCCCCGTTGACCCCCATCCTTGAAGGACAAATAAATTTTTGTTGTAAGCCACTGAGACTTCAGATTTTTAGGTAGAATTTTAATAACTAGTTAAACTGGGTGCAGTGGTACACACCTATAATTCTAGAAACTCAGGAAGCTGAGGCAGGAGGATTGCAAGTTCAAAGCCCACCTCAGCAACTTAGCAATACCATCTCTCAAAATAAAAAATAAAAATGGGGTGGGGATGTGGCTCCGAGGCTAAGTGCCCCTGGGTTCAATTCCCAGTACAAATAATAATAACAACAACAACAACAACAACAACTAGCTAATACACACAGAGAACATCAGTACCTGTTCTGATGATGCAAATCTTAAATGCCTATGTGCTCAGGAGTAGTTATTCACTGATTCCTTCTCCAACTTTCTGCCATCATGTTAAGTAGAGTGACTATCAATGGTGTGTTCTCTCTCTTCTTCAGGGAAATGAACCCTCTTTCTGTTGGAGACCTATCTGTTCTTAGTCTTCCTTGCAAACTATTTATTTTTATTGAAGTCTGACAACCACAGTACACAGTCCTCCTGACCACACTGATTAGTCTAGTAGTTATGTGTCCCAAACAGCGTTTTCCCAGGATTTTTGTGTGTGTGTGTGTGTGTGTGTGTGTGTGTGTGTGTGTGTTGGGACTCAAAGGGCCATGCCCCATCTCTCCACATGGACAATGCCTGTTGAAAAAAGGAAAGAATGAAGCAGACATTCAGAGGAAAATGGAGATACAAAACAAACAGAAATTTCTGGGTGGATTCTGTTCTTGCTACTCATCCTACCTAATCACATGACTAATATTTCTAGCTCTATTAGCCAAACATTTCCACATTTCTTTCTAAGGAAGTTCAAGTTGAATTTTTTTTCCCCCTTGAAACCAAGAATCTTGAAAACTAATTTTCTGCTTTTGCTTCTACATTTTTGGTCACTGTCAACTGACACTCTTCATCTTCCCATCACAGTTTCCATACTTAGAGTCATTTCTTTATAAACTCTCTGTTTTTATACTGCCCTCCTCTTGCTGTATGTCCATGTATGTCATACTCCAACATCCTGAGAGAAGTCAGTCATGAACCAGGATAGATCCAGACCACCTTAAGGACTGCTTGACTTTGGCTATCTTTGAACCTGGTACCCATCACTACTCCAAGCAGGCATGGCCTGAATGATAGGTTACCACAGTGCAAATCTTGTCTTGTGTGAACAGGACTCTGCAGAAAGGGATTATGGACTTGGAAGGCATTCTGATACTTCTCACGAAGAAACAGTAACCACCATTCTTGGTCTATCCTTTTCAAATTACTATTCTTGATGATCCACATTATTATTCCCAATTCATTTGTACAGACAATGGGTGGGGGCACCGGCTGAAAATGGAAGCAGAAACAGATTTCCACTTAGACGATAATATGGAATGGGAAACTTTGGGTAAAATAATTGATCTATAGGTGCCAACAATGCAACTAAGAGGAGGTTCTTTTTAGCTTCCAACTCTTCCATGTCTCTAAGATCTTCTCAATACCCTTCACTTCTCTCTGATTGAAATGAATTGTCTAATAGTTCTCATTTCTAATATCTTCTCTCAAATAGAAGGTTGGAGATCAGATCATTCATTCATTTATTCAACTAATATTAATTTTTTAATTTATGTTTCTTTGTAAAGCATAATTCGCTGTCTTTTTTACTATTTCCAGATTTGCTAATAATTATCAAATCAATCATATCTTTTTCCCTAACTTTTTATATTGGGAAATGCCAAACTCACAGAAGAGTTGCAAGAATAATCAAGTCAACAACTTTATCCTCTTAACTTGAATTCATCAATTAAGTTTCATTGAGTGAATGTTACTTCACTGTATCAGGCTGATACTTAAGAAATGAAGTCAGGAAAACCAGTTAAATAGCCCACACAAAAATGAAAAATGCCCTTGAGGAAGTCAAGGTCTAGTCCGGGGACAAGAAAGAGAAGAAAGAGAGAAAGAAAGAGAAGAAAGAGAGAAAGAAAGAAAGGAAAGGAAAAGAGTGAAGGAAGGAAGGAAGGAAGGAAGGAAGGAAGGAAGGAAGGAAGGAAGGAAGGAAGGAAGGAAGGAAGGAAGGAAGGAAGGAAAGAAGGGAGGAGGGAGAGGAAGAGCAGGAGGAGGAAAAGAACAACTGGCAGCAGACTGAACTGAGATCCTCTGATTCAATAGATCTGCAGTGGAGCTCAGAGAACTGAATTGCTAATATATCCAGCAAGTGACCCTACCATAAAGTCAAGACTGAGGTTGAAGGTCCAACAGAAGAAAGAACAAAGAAAGAGAAGCAAAATGACAGGCTGAATTAAAGATATGAAAACACACTTTCAATGTTTGTGAAAAGAACAGGATTGAAAGGTCCACATGAGATCACATGGAATTTCTCAAATGGAGCTGTTTATGAGGGAGTGGCGGCTATTTTTAGGTGTGGTTCTAGAAACCTCCATGTACCCACTTTTTTACCCTCCTCTTGTGGTGTGGGTAATAACAGGTAAGCACTGGGTACACAGACTGCCCTAGCTCTGGGAAATGTCTAGGCCAAAATTCAAGAGAGCTTCTCATTTGTGGAAAGGAGTTCACATTTTCCCTTTGCCATTTCACGGAGTTGAGGTATAAATCAAAGAAAAGAAAGCTTGAGAACGCCCTTTGTTGTCTGGCAAGTGATTTATACACACAGAATAATTATTCTCACCCTCAGCTATTGGATCCATGTTCACATTCACACCATCCACACGTGTCTGGGTATTCCTTCCCCCGGCAGCCTCATCACAGAATGTGTGAAAAGCACATAGTACATGCAAAGGTTTTATTAACCTCACTTTGAACAGTGCTGGCGACTAATAGTCATGTAATAAACTTTCATTGGCCAATTAATTGATAGACTTTTTCCAGTTAAATTAATCTCTCTGAAGATGAAATGGAGTTGTTTGACATATTTCTGGTCTTAGACCATTTCCCCTACTCAATATATGACCTCACAATAACAAGAAGATGATGATTCTTTCTCAAAGAAGACTTAAAACTGCCCTGAGCAACACGTGGGGTGAGTTACCTGAGATTTCCTTATTTCATACACAGAGGAGCCAGAGTTCCTTGCAGACCATTAATTTGTGCATTGGATTATCCCCGTTGCTTTGTTTGCGAGTTCAAGTCCTTTGATGTGAACAGAATCGGCAGCTTCTTTTCTTGAGCTGGGCAAGCTGGCTCTGGTGACAGCTGCTGCTGCTATCTTGCCCCACAGCATTTCAGAGTAAACCTGTCATCAAGAAGCCTGTGTGGGACACTTAACTGGTTTGCCTGACTTTCTTTGTTTCTAGTTAAGTATCCTCAGAAGGGGGACACACATTGGAAGCCTGCTGTGTGTAATTAAGAGATAATTGTAGTTGTCTCTGCATTTCTTGCTGCTATACCATTAGCTTATTTGCAAGTGATGGCTAAATGTGGTTGGGATGACAATTTCAAAAATGAATAAAGAATGCATTTTGAAAGATAAAATGTGTGATAATTTGGAAGAGTACTTTACCTTGTTTGGCTAAGAAATGCTAGATGTTTGCTCGATGCTTTAAAATGAAATCGACTTGATGGCATTTCAGGAGTGATGGTGACATATTTTGTCCTACTATGCAAAGCCTTGAAGATTCTTTTTGTATCATAACTTTTCTTCCTAGCAGATACATAATGAGATCTTTGGACAACTGAATATGATTAAATGAATTCTAAGACAGTGAATGATGATTCCCAATGAATTTTGGAGCAAGCCTATTCAATTTCATTAACATAAGCTAGATGGAGAAATTGTCTGCTATTATCCTGGGTGTGAATTTTCACTATTCTACTACATGATAAATGCTGGTGAGTTATTTATGGGAGAAAAAAATCCTAAAAATAAAAAATAACGAAAACATTATTCATCTCACTGAATAGTGGATGGACGATGAGTCAAAGAATAAAGGAAAAATTTTTAAAGTGAAATAATGCACTTAATTCCTATTTCATTATTGTTTTCTCCATTGAACTTCACACTGTTTCTGTTTGGGTTGGGCTTTTTCTGAGGTCTATAAAAGTCTTTAGCCAGTTGTAAATGGTAAGACCTAGCTGTGAGTGCAAATATATATGTCTGATGTGAATTTGGCCAAACCAAGCTTTCACCTGATGGAATTGTGCATATTTGTTATGATCCCTTCACAAGACCCCTGAGAAAAAAATTCAGTTTGCATTTAACACGATCATATAAATTTACCATCCCCTTGTGGTGCTAATCTGAGTAATTCTAAATTTTTTTAGCTTTCAGAGATGAGTAAAAAGGGACCAACATCAGTTTCCTTTAAAGAATGAAAAGGCAGGAGCTTATTTGCTTTTGGCAATAATTATACCCCTTCAGTAGGGTAATGGCTACTATAAATAGCATAATTTAGAATTATCAGGATTATCAAATATTTATGGAGTCCTTCTTCACACCATGCACATATCTTTGGGATTTATAGGGTTGATTAGGAAGAGCCAGTGTCCTCAATAGTTTATACTCTAAAGACAGAGATAATTCACAAGAACATAAAAGATATTCTTTTCTTGAAGCTTAAAATGGCATCATGTACTCATTCTGCATTTCTCACTTCTCATTGTCCTTCTAGAGTCTCCTATCCTAAATGAGTTCTCCCAAAAGCCAGTCCCTGAGACAAGAATTTGGAAGTGGTTTATTTTGGAGGTGATCACAGGAAGCAAGTGTGAGAGTAAGATAGTGAAACAGGGAGGCAGGAAAATATAAAGTGTGCTAAATAGCAACAGGGCTCATTCTGCTGAGCAACTTCAGGGAACACATCTCGGAAGTGACAGGAAATGTGGGTATTAATCCTTCAATTTCTGACCATAATGATTGACAGTTACTAGTGGGAAGTTAAATTCCAGGCACTGCCAGGCATCCTCCTCACAGAGGTCCATCACAGCCAGGGAAAGTCTCCAGTAGAGAGATGCAGGAGGGAGGTTTTGCAAATACTGGAACTCTGCAAGGAAGCTGCAGGCCACCTGAAGATGGGTGGTGATGGGTGGGGTTAGAGGGGTCAGTAGGTCATTTGCAGCTTCTGCTACATCTCCTTTACCATTTGGCTAAAAGATAGTCCTAGCCAAAAGTCATCATCAGAATACTTATGATTCAAACCATTTTTAAAACTATTTTAAGATACCATGTACTCCACTTATACTAAAAATTACATAGTCTCTAATTCAGTCTTGAATAACCCATCCTGATTTATATAGTCCAGAAATTAGCACCTATGTCTGTATCATTTTTTATCACAAGTGTGATACATTGGTATATATTTTTCTTGTCATTTTTTTTTTCTTATAGAGCAATGGGTACCTAAGAAAAGAAATTATCCATCTTATATAAGATGATTGTCTCAAAACAATCAAAGTGACATCTGTGCTAACTAAAACATTATATGCTTTAGTGCATACCATATAATCGTATATATATTGCATGTTGCATATTGTATTTCTGAGGGTCTGCTTATGCCAAACAGAGTTAATAAAATTCAATCTAACAAGACTGAATTGAATAAAATTTATTAATAGTGATTGGCTTCCTGGCAGGGAATAGCCAGTTTGAAGATTTCTCCTAGTTTCTTAAAAGGTTGTTTGAGTGAACTAAAAAAACAGAAATTGAAACAAACAAAAAGATATAGAAACTAAATGAGCAGAGGCAAGTCAGGACCAGAGTGAATCCAGAGAACGGGAGGGATCAACTCATTCTTCTCAAAATGGGACAGGGCAAACACACAAAAAATAAATAAAAACAAACACAGTGGTCTTTTCTGGAAATGTATAAGACTATTAGAGTCTGGGCATATGAAAGAGGCAGAAGAGAAAATGGACAAAGAGGAGTCATAGTGTTTTCTCATTAGGGTCTGGCAAGAAATACAAGGGATCTGAGGCAAGATTAATAGAAGGACGAGTTCTACCAGTGTGGGCAGGATTAGGGAAACTGCAACAGAATGTGTAGCATTCAGGGTTAGTAACACCGAGAGAGGGATCGAATGCTGAAAGGGCAAAAGTGTCTGAGAGAAGTTACCAGAAATCAGACAGACAGAACTGTGAGGAGAGGATCACCAAACAGGAGCTGGGCCAGTGTGTCAGCACTGAGGTGTCGAGGGAATAGATATCCTAGCCTCACCTGCCTGCACTCACCATTGGACAAATGGAACCAAAAGCCAGAGGGTCGGGACTACAGGGATGTAACCCATGCAGGTCAGCCCTTCGAGCAGAGAGCGTGGCCAAGTGAAATCTTGGGGGCAAGAAGAGGGGTGATGTCATCAACATGGTGGGATAGGAGGCTACTGACTCTTCACCCAGGGGCACACCATATGAACATCTATTCAATCAGAGACTGGTTAAGAGATTCCTACCCACCAGACACCAAAAATATCCTCATCGAATGGGTAGGAAGAGCAGAGGCACACTTGGGCATTGCCTCTGCCCAGACTCTGCACCATAAAATCAGGCAAGGAATCTCCAACACTCAGCTTCTCATTGTGGAGAAGAAAGTTTGGACTTCACACATAACACCTGAACTCTGAAGTTTCCTATGGTTGGACTCTTACTCCATTAAGTCCCCAGTTTTCAGTTCTGCAAATATTTCAATGAAATTAATACAGGTGCATTAAAATAGGTTGGAAATAGTAATCTAGAGCTTAACTATCCTTTATTATCATTAAAAACAAAAACAGGTTGTCCTACAAATAGGCCACTGAGACTATATTGTACCTTTTACATATACATGAGTCAAATTATAAATAGGACATTGGGCAAATATATCTTGGATGCTGGGACAAAATGGATTAATTCACCAATTCCTGGGGTGGAGGAGATTAGACATATGTGAGTCTCTCTAGACACCAGAGGGCAAAAGGATATATCTAGTACCATAATCCTGAGAAGACCTTGCTTAGCTCTTCTGTAAGTTCGAGGGAGAGACCGCCACCTCCTGAGCACTCCTGCTCTTCCTCATTTGTGCTGAAGCCGCTGGGAGAAAAGGCAAGTAGAAGTCTGCCATCTCATGAGGCAGTGAGGTGTCCCCCAGTGTCAACCGCAAGATACTCAGTCACCACAGTGACAGAGTCTGAAGTGTCAGGATCCCATTTATAATCCTAAAGTGGATGTGTAACTCCCTGAGTTCTGATAATTTGTGACACACTCAGAAAGAAGAGTCACCATAATCATAAATTAGTGGATTCCCCGCTGCCATACCTGGACATTTGTAGAATTTGACCTTGTGTTTCAGATGCTTTAGGAGCCTCTGTGGTTCTCCCAAGCCTAATTGCATTAGGCTGGTAACAACTGCTTATGATGCCCATGGGGGTATGAATGTTCTATAATGTGGCTGTGCCTCAGGTCAAACAAATGTAATCCAAAAACACATATGTGAAAGACATCCAGAGCTCTGCCATTCCTGGAGCTTTGCACTCATGGCTGCCTGCAGCCAGTCGTGGGAAGATGGGCAACATTTGACTCAGATGGGTTCTTCCCATCTGTGATGGTGCGCAGAAACTTTTCTCTCTGTGGCTTAAACTCCTGTATGTCATTGTACGGGGAGGCGGCAGGTAATGCTGAGCCTCAGAGAGCCGGTGAAACTTGGCCTATGACAGCAAAATTCCCCTTGCTGGAGAGGAACTGTCAGGAAAGAAATTGAGCACTCCTTTCCCCTATACCATATGGTGCTGTAGTATAATTGAGATTCAAAAGGCCAACTTTCATAGCCTGAGAGTTGCTATTGGTAGACACTCGTAATCACTTTACTGATACGAGTAGGTACGAAGAAGCATAATAATTTAGTTGAACACCATGCTTTCAGAATCTGATAGGAAAACCTCCAAACCTAATGTTTAGCTTCGAAGGAAAAAAGATGTGGAGGGAACAACCTAGGCAAATTGATATTATTAGCAAAGTAACTTTAAAAAAAAAAAAGAGCTATACGGCTGACCAATTATTTGGAACCCTTTTAAATGAAACCTATTATGGCAGGATTCTCAGATCAACAGAAAGAAATCCATTAGACTCTAATTCCCACAGATACTGTTAATGTTAATAAAAGTCATAATTGAGAAAGAAGAGGAAGATAGGGAGCCAAGCTATTTGACAAAGGAGTTTTTACTGAATAGCACAAGAATTCCAAGAAGCATTTGCTGAAGATCAATAAATATACCTCAAATAGGTAGGATGAGAATTCTGGCTTATGAATCTTAGCGGAGATTTACAAAACACACTTTTTAAATTTCCGTCAAATCTAAGAAGGCATATTCTAAGAAACATAAGCAGTTCTCTCTCCTTTCAACCGAAAGGAAATGGAGTATGAAGATGCTCCATAACTTAGCCCTTAGGAGATCTATGGGAAGACTCAGTTGCTATTCTGGGCAAGTGTAAGGGAAATGGAGAGTTTAAAAGGACAAAGAAACAAAGATGGTTTTATGTTCTCTGCTGGGAGAATTCTTTCTGTGTCTATCAGAATTTTTTTCAGTTGGGAAAAATGGGGTAGGGGAAGGAAGAAAGAAGGAGAAAAAAATAAATTAGCTTAAGTAGCAGAGATAGTTTACTAACTTCAGGTACAGCTTGATCCAGAGGCTCAAAGATATCATTCAGGAAATATTTTTTTTTCTTGTCATCTTTCAGTTCTGCTCATTCAAGAAAGGCTTTCTTGTCAGTCAGTCTCTTCTTTTGTGGAAGCACTGCCAAGAAAGCTCATTATCCTCCTATAGTTGTTTCCCCCTTTGTTTCTTTGTGCTAAACCTTTAAGAAGTAAGGAACAATTCGTGAACAATTTCCAGAAAGTATCCTTGAAAGTCTCCCTTCAGCCCTTCCTCCTTCTGAGAAGCTCAAGAGGCCATTCTGGGTCACCAGGTAGAATCAGGTATCACGGATGCCGGAGCAAGAGAGGAAGCTCTCCCTGGTGACCTTGAAGTACCAGGGAGCCCTGGATCACTCACTACCAGGCTTCATTTATGTGTGACAGGGGAAAAGACACTTTTCTATGTTATGTAAATTATTGTAATTTTGGGACTTCCTGTCTCATAGCAAAACTTAATCTCAATTAATACACTTAGCAGAATGCTCACCACAGCCTCCTCTTCTGAGTCTTTATGAGGTCAAATTCCTACAGGGAGCTGTGCCTGTCTCCTCTTCAGTAGCCCGGAAAGAGCCTCGTTTGAACATCTCAATGGATCTGACTGGGTCATAAGTCAATCCTTGACCACTGGCCAAGGTCATGTACTGAACCCAAAGTGTTTTTCTTTCTATCTGAATTGCATAGACTGAGAGTTGAAAGATTTTGCAGAGGGAAAATAATATGCACTACGCCTTCCAAGCCTGATTTTCTCCCAAATTTTCTGATTTCTATCAAAGATGTGATCATTCTTTTCATAACCCCTTACTCTGCTGTCTCTTTGTATGTCATCCTGTTACCTAATTGTCTCTTGAGTTTGATGTGGTCTCTCTTCCAATACCTCTCAAGACAAAACAAAAACAAAAACAACAACAAAACAAACAACAAAACAGATGCAGGAGAAACATTATAGTTCCATAATGTAATGTCTGGGAAGAGGGAAATAATCAGTACTCTCCAAAAGTGACATGAGAATGTGGAGGACAGAGTCTAAGGTGACCAACCCGTGGTGTTCGTACTGTGTTAACACCTCCCTTTGTCCTGCTTCTAACAATACAATATGGCAAAGGTGGTGGGATGTTGTTTCTGTGATTATCTTGCCCTAAGACTCTATACTGTCAACAAACTTACTCACCAGGTCTCTCTGCCTAGATGACTTTGAAGAAGTAACTCACATAGTAAGGAGCTGAGATAAGCCCTCAGGGTCTGCAGCAGCCTCCAGCCAATAGCCAGAAAGAAGCCAGAGTCCTCAATCTCACAACCTCAAGGTAATTAATTCTGCAGTGCCTGAGAGAGCTTGGAAAGTTAGTTCTCTCCAGTTGAGCCTCCAGATGAAACTGCAGCCCATCTGCCACCTTGACTTTAGCCTCATGAGACCATAAGCAGAGGATCCTGTTAAGCTGTGTGTGGAATCCTAACCCACAGGAACTGTTAGATAGTGTATGTTGTTGTAAGAGGCTAAGTTTGTGGCAATTTGTAAAAATTTTTAACAAAATGTTCATCTAAGCAGAAAACTATGGACAATTCAACACCACGTCTATCTGTTTGATGATCTGCTTTTTTTCCTTCCCTCTGTGCAAACTCTGCTCCTGCCAACACTTGGGCAGCATTGCTTCCCTTGGCACCCAAACTTATTATTTTAATCAATCATTTGATTTCACACAGCTATTGATAGTTATGGTGTTGTTCTTGGTTATCATGACCATTTGAAAATGATGCTCACATAAAGATCATTCCCCTCAATCTCCCTGGAAATTGTTCCTGTTTCTATTTTTCCTACAGCTTCTGTTCATAACAACCTCATTCTTTCTTTTTTTTCTCTTTTTTTTTTTTTTTTGCGCGGGGGGCTTCATCATTTTAAACTTCAGTACACCAACAGATACCATCAACAAAGTGAAAAGCCAAGCCACAGATTGCAGAAACACTTGTAAAAATTGTGCAGTTCAGTAGCATTAAATACATCCGCATTGTTGTGCAACCATCACCACCATCATCTCTAGAACATTTTAATTTTCCTACACTGAAACTCTACCCATTAACAGTAATTCCCTCTCCTTCCTCCCTACACTCTAGAAATCATCATTCTACGTTGTTTCTATGAACTTGAGTCCTCTATGTATCTCATTAAGCATAATCATGTCATATTGATCCTTTTATATATGGTTTATTTCTCTAAGGTTCATCCATGTTGTAGTATATGTCAGAATTTCCTTCCTTTGTAAGGTTGAATAATATTTCACTGCACCCATACACCGCATTTTGTTTATTCATTCATCTGTTGAAGGGCTCTTAAGAAGTTTCCATCTTCGGCTACTGTGAATAATGTTGCTAAGAATATGAATATCGTTTTGCACATATACCAAGAAGTAGAATTGATGGATTACATGGTAAGTCTAAGTTTTTGAGGAAACACCATGCTGTCTTGCACAGCAGCTACACTGTTTTACGTTTTCATCAGCATTGCACAAGAATTCCAATTTCTCCACATCCTTGCCAACACTCATTATTTTCTTTTTTTACATTCTTTTTTTAAAATTTAATTAAGTGAAATAAGCCAATCTGAAAAAAAAAAAACAAAGGCCAAATGTTTTCCCTGATAAGTGGATGATGATATATAATGGGGGTGAGGGGGTGGGGGTGAGAGAAGAATGGAAGAACTTTAAATTATGTAGAAGGAAATGAGAGGGGGGGTATGAAAATGGTGGAATGAGACAGATATCATTAATCCTATGTACATGCATGATTACACGAATGGTATGAATCTACATCATGCACAATCATAGAATTGAAATGATGTACCCCATTTGTGTACAATGAATCAAAATGCAGTCTGTAAAAAAAAACAACCTCATTCTTTCTTTGCCCTCCATACCTCCTTCTTCTTCTCTCACCCTCTCTTTTCTTATTTGATTTAGAATTCCTAAGGAAGGTTGAACACAAATCACCTGTATAGGACAGACAAGAAGTGTGGTGGTGTTGCTGTTTTATTTAATACTCCGGACAGATGCATATCTACCATGCCACCTCTTCAAAACTTTAGTCGTGCTATGATTAGATTTCATCCAGAATTAATCACTTCCTTCCACTCAGATCTCCCCAAGAGTATCTTAGCCAGGGTAAAAGGTGTCCAAGAAGTTGTACCTTTTTGTTCTCAAGAGGGATTTGTAACTTCAAAGTACATTTGTAACTACTTTTAAAAATCAGATCAGGTGTGATCCATACTTGGCAAAGAAAATGAAAACAGAGATACAGAAAGTTAAAGAGCAGAGTTCATTTTATACACTACTGTTTGGAAAATAAATTGCTCAAATAAAACCTGGACCTCAAACAAAATGAGAATAATAAATGAAGCTATTGACTTGGTGAAAATATACTAAATCTGACTAAGAGGGGCATAAATATTAATTAAACAAACACCTTATTTTAATCCTGTACTATAAAGTTAAAAGCTTCTTAATATTCTTAGAACTCTCAGGACAATTCCTTGCTACTTACCCTAGGTATTATGAATTCCTGTATAGATCTTAATGTCTATAATATTTAGTGAATGTTTCTCATATAATCTGTACTTTATGCTCTGCTTTCAAGATGCTTAACTATTTCTGAAATTATTAAACTTCTTTTGAAGTAGAAGCAAATTAAGACATCTCCTACTACGAATGCAGAGATGCAAAATAATAATTGTATTCAGAGTATAAAGTAAGCACCCTATTTTTTAAAGGAAATAGGAAAAATAAAGGAGAACTAAATGAAGAACTTTGGTATGCTTATAGAAGTTATTATTAACCCTTCATTATTTTTGTTAAATAACGTACATAGAGATTTGAATTTCTTATTTCCAAACTACTTCCTTTTCAAAGGTAAATTTTAAAGTGCACTCAGAGTTTGATGGGTTTTATTATGTATATTACACAAGAAGCTTGTGGACACTTGGATTTAATGAGTGCTTTCAATTTAGAGCAATAAAAACTTGAAATTCAAGCAGGAATACATTTGATTTTATGGTTAATGTTTTGAGTTTGCCTGCATATCTAAACAAGATTTTGTTCTCACAAATGTTTGGTGGGGTTCTTAATGTCAAAATGAAAAGGAGTCAGGCAGTGTGAGTCTAGTGGATGCTGGCAGATGGGAGATGCTGCCCATGTCAAGGTGCTGGCAGATTGCTTTCCGCACCACACCTCTAGGGGAGGGAGAGAAGAGGTTTTGGTGCTCATTAATCCTACACAGAGTGACCACTCCTCAGAGAGTGTTTGGAAGAGAAGGAACAAGAGCACAAAAAGTATCCAGCTTCATGGAATGTTTCAAGCCTCAATATCCAAGAACAGACTGAACATATTGTGTATGTGGTGGGGAGGGCTTGCATGTGTGCACACATACACACACACACCTGCAAAATAACAGTAGATTAAATAAAATCCATATTTTAACAGTAGATTAAATAAAATCTGTATTCTTTAGACTTAGTTTTACTTTTTGATTCCTATAAGTCCATATATTGCATTATATACATGACCCACAGGAGAGATTGAATTTCATAGGGGCGCTTGTGAAACACTTGGTGCTTTACACTTTGTACCTTGCGCAAAAACACAGCCACATGCGCATACATGTGTGCACGCACACACCTGTACACACACACGCACGCGCAAACACACACACACAGTTCTTTTGCAAATAAAGGCCACACTACTAAACTACTTCAACTGAACATGACCTTCGAGATGTTTTTCCAACAGTGGCTTGAGGTTTGCACTGCTATTCCCTCTTATGCGGTTGCCTTTGTGACCCAGCACACACATTTCCAAATTTCCTGGCTGAAATTACATTTTGCAGCTGGAAAACAGTTTTTCTCATTGAAACACTAAGTGGTTCTACAATAATCATTACAAGACTTATTGAGCACTCATGGTATTAAATACTGTCCTGTGCTTTATTTCTGTGAACTCATTTAATCCTGATAACCCTGTGATATAGACAGTATTATTAATATCATTATTATTCCCTTAAACAGATAACAAAACTGAGGCACAGAAATGTTAAATAACTCACCCAAGGGCAGGCAATAAGTTAAAAGAGCGAGGCTACAAACTCAGTGAGTCTGGCTGTATGAGACATGCTCTCAATCACAACCCTATCTCTACTATTATATTGTATTCTACAGAATCTGGAAATCGTTAACAACTGGTACTTCAGAACAGCGAAATAAAAAGCAGGTAGGCAAAAAGTCGAAATTTAGGTCTGATGGACAGAATCCCTATCCTGTAGTAAGAAAAGCCCTTGTTTGCCTTGGCCATGTGACTTTGCTGTCCAGTGGATGTCCGAGAGCTTCCCTTCACTTTTGGGGGCCCATGGTGCAGGTGAGGCCATGGGATAGTCTGGTCAGTGGGCTGTAAGTGGAAGGAAAGCAGACCACCTACGAGCTGAAGAATTTACAAAACAATGTGTTACTCTTCAGTTCTCTGTCAAATGGCATGATGATTAAGAAAGCCCACTGGTCCATAAGGAGTAGACTTAGGACAGCCCAGGTTCCCATGGAACACAGTCCCTCATAAGCTCACTTGGATGTGACCAGGAGTGAGAAATTGTGTTAAGCTTAGTTAAGCTACAGGGAAATAAGACTAAATTTGTTTCTGATATTATCTAATTAATACAGACTACACATTTCATCAGGTTTTCTGTATGTTCATAGAAAAGTTATTTGACCTCTGTGAACTCATTTTCTCATGTTGAAGTTTTGGATACTAATACTTTCCTGGCAGAGCTGACCTGGGGATTAAATAAAAGCTTTTGGTGTGGTTTGAAAGTAGAAGATGCTCGATAAATGGTAGCTCTTGCAATTATTCAGCATTACACTAGATAAAATAGGAGAACAGCTGAAGTGTCATAGTGTATAAAGAACATGAGGGACATTTTCTCAGTGTGGCTTATTATTAGTTTCCTACAAATCACAACTACAAAACAGCTAAAGAGTATCTCCAACACATAAACAAGATTATAATATGTTCTTACTTTATAAATATCTTTTGTTTTGGCATCCAGCATCCACACTCCTATCCTTTGTTAATTATAACTCAAATTCCCGTGGGAAACCTTCTTTCCCTGCAATCTCAACATGCTCCAGGTGGGGCTCCATTGAAATTCCAGAATGGAGCATGTGACCTGAGACTAAGCCAATTATTACAGTTCATTTTCAATCAATCAGTCACAGTGACTGATTGATTCAAGGAGGGACACATTGTCTGCTTGGAGTAAAAAAAAAACGTAATAAGGAAGCCAGGTATGGTGGTATCCATCTGTAATCCAAGCTACTGGGGAGGCTGAGGCAGGAGGATCAAAAGTTTGAAGCCAGCCTGGGTAACTTTGTAAGACCCTATCTCAAAATAAAAAGTAAAAAAGGCTGGGGGTATAGCTCAATGGAAGAGCACCCCTGGGTTTCATCTCCAGTGTCAGAAAATAATAATAGTAATTAAACTAGGATGCTGGGAATTCTGTAAAAGAAAGATTAGATCATTCTCTCTTATTTGCACAGGAGATGTTGAAAGAGTTGGAGATGTGTGCTAGCCAGGTGGAACTAACTGCCTGTCTGAAAATGGAGTCAGCCTGGAGGTGAATGTTACCAAATAGATGGTTGTGGTGGAAAATGAGGTTTGGTGACATTGTATGAACCTTGGTGAAGCTGCCTCTGAAACTAAATCAAACATTGCGATTTTCACTTTAGTGAACTAGGAATATTCTTTTTTTCTTCATCCAGTGTTAAATAAGATTTGGGTCAGAAGGAAAGTTTGGGTAGGCCAAAAGCACAGTGCTCAACTCTGGCTAAATGGGGGTAAGATTTGTATCACATGAAATTATATGAGATTCCTTCCCATTCCTGAAGCTCTAAAAAACATTTTCTCTGTCATATGTCCTGGAGTCCTCATTGGCCTCTTTATTTTATGGTCTCCAAAGTCCACATTCTTGAATTCACATCTAACAGAGGAGTCCATGATTATATAAATGAAATTGGGCTTACATGCCTAAACACTGAAATTCCCCATACAATTAAAATTTTTCCAAAATGACAAGTTCACAACCAGAATGTTTCCTTTGCACTCTTAAAAAAAGAGACTTCAATATAAGTAATGTAGATATTCTTCAGAAGAGACATGTGTTTTGCTCAAGAAATACAGAACTTTTAATTAATATTGTGTTTCCTTATTATGGAGAATGTATACAGCAAATTGAAATTTATTCTCACTTTTGGCTCATAAATTTGTTGCATGGAATTTTATAAACTACATTTTATAAGCTATATTGTAATAACCAGGGACCACAAGTACTATTTCTCATAGATTGGATTATTTTCAATTCATCATTCTCCTGCAATAGGATTATATACCCATGTTCTTTGCCATGAGTCTTTATAATGATTCCCAGGTGTGCTAGTCAGTTTCCATCACTGTGACAAAATACCTGAGATACACAACTTAAAAGGAAGAAAGATTTATTTGGTTCATGGTTTCAGAGGTTTCAGTCCTTGGTATTTGGCCCCATCACTTTGGGCCTGGGGCAAGGCTGAATGTCATGGAACAGAGGACATGGTGAAACAAAAGCTATTCACCTCATGGTAGCTGGGAACTGAAGAGAGAGAGGGAGAGGAAGGGATCAGGGTCCCAATATACTCTTCAAGGGAACACACCCAACTATCTATTTCCTTGAACTAGGCCCCATCTCCTAAACTTTCCACCACCTCCTAAGCCACATAGCTGTCAGATCCATGAGGAGGATCTGGAGACCATGCCTTCAACACATGAGCTTTTGGGGGACATTTAAGATCCAAATCATAGCACCAGAGTTCCTAAGATTTAGTTCATAAGGGTTGAACTACATCACTACAAGCAAAAATGCTATGATTGTGGTCTGTAAACTCATATAAAGTATGTATATAAGAACAAAGGTTGAGGCTCAGTGGTAGAGCGCTTGCCTAGCACATGTGAGGCACTGGGTTCAATCTTCAGCACCACTTAAAAAAAATGAATAAAAAATAAAGTTATAAAAAAAGGAAACATTAGGTTGGGGTTGTGGCTCAGTGGTAGAATGCTCACCCAGCACCCATGAGGCCCTGGGTTTGATCCTCAGCACCACATAAAAATAAAATAAAGGTATTGTTAAACATTCATGGATTTTAGAATATAGGTAAAATGAAATTTCAACGAATTCTGGGTATACTTTTCATGTTCCTGAATTTCTTAGATATATGAGATGTATGTGTAAGTTTCTCAGATTTATTCTGATCAAATCTTTTAAGGCTGTGTAATTTCAAAAACTTCTGTGAATAGGATAGAGTAGAAAAAGTCACATAAAGGAAGATGTATTGATCACCCAGGCTGTGCTCAGTCCACTCAGGGTGCTGTAACAGAATACCACTAACTGAGTGGTTTACACAACAGAAATTTATTTTCTCACCATTCTGTGATACTAAAAGTTGAAGATCAAGGTATCAACAGGCTGGTTCCTGGTCAGGACTTCCTCTTCAAGTTCCAGATGGCTTCTTGAAGGGACTTCCCCTGCCCTTTCCTCGGTTCATGTGGATGGAGAGGGAAAGAGAGAAGGAGAGGGAAAAAGAGAATGGAGGGAGGGAGAGAGGGAATAAGAGAGGGAGAAAAGGACATGGGAAGGGAGATCTGATGTCTCTTTCTTATAAGGATGCTGGTCCTTATAAGAAATTGGGCCCCCCCATTATGACCTATGATTTCATAGAACCTTAATCACTTCCAATTATACTCACAGTGGGATGAGGATGTCAAGTCTGCATTATGGTGGGATAGTTCAGTCCATAACGATAATAAAGTAAAAAGATAATTTAGTGGAAGGAACACAGATTCTGGCAAGGATTAGAATTAGACTCTGTTATCTAGATATCTATTAGAGATATCTAAGATATCTCTAAATTCTTTCCTATAGAAGAATGGATTATGAGCAATAATACACAAAGAAATCAGATTTGTATTGACTATGTTTTATCTTTTTGCTAGTAGGCCAATTCTTGCATTTGGAGGTGAGAACTTGGCCAAAATTTTCAAATCCGCCTTTATGGAGAAAGGTGGCTATTATGGTTTGGATGCGAGGTGTCAACCAAAAGCTCACGTGTGAGACTGTGCAAGAGGATTGGAGGAGAAATGCTTGGGTTGTGAGAGCCTTAACCCAATCAGTGAATTAATCACCTGATGGGATTGATTGAATGATAACTAAAGGCAGGTGGGGTGTGGCTGGAGGGGAAAGGGCATTGGGGGCATGGCTTTGGGTACGTACTTGTATATGGTGAGTGGAGACCTCTCCCTCTGTTTCCTGATCATCATGTGAGCTGCTTCCCTCTGCCACACTCTTCCACCATGATGTTCTGCCTCACCTTGAGCCCAGAGAAATGGAGCTAGCTGTCCATGAACTTAGACCTTTGAAACCATGAGCCCCCAAATAAACCTTTCCTCCTCTACAGTTGTTCTGGTTGTGTCCTTTAGTCACAGCAGTGAGAAGAGTCCACACAGCTAAGCATGGGAATGAAAGATCTGCACTATGTGTTGGACATGGCAGAACATCAGTCCCATGCAAGTCCTGCATTGTCACCTAGGTTAAAAGCAACATCCAGATTCCATGTATATGCTTAGATTAACCTAGAGTAAAGACAACAATCCTGACCCTACATCATGGAACAAGTATGAAATGATGAATCTTCCCAGCATTTCACCAAATATGCACTGTCACTGTGCAACAAAACTGCTAAGCTATCTGCTTCATCTCTTGATGGCTTCCTTCTCCCCACCCTTTCACCTTTAGCTTTGCAGATTTGCTGGGCTGCTGCTCAGTGCTCAAGTCTTCTTTTCCAGCAGGAATGTAGAAGTACTCAAATTATAATTTTGGAGTCACACAACTGCAGTTAGCTTAAATGAAATGATGTAGACTGAGACAATATGTAGTCATAAACACCTGGAAATTTGCTTCAAGTTGATAGCAAACATTTTTGAAAACAAGTGAACTTTCACATTGCAAACATAGCATCAATAGAAACTTCCTTTTATAGAAAAGAACTTTTGAGAAGCTTTCAGTATTGTAAAACCTCAAGTGAATTTCCCAGCCTTTTAAAGTTTCAATTTCCTTAACAGTAAAATGAAGAGGATAATAATAACTTTTTAAAGCAGTGGTTCTCAAACTTTGACATTAGTTTGAAAAAAGTTACCTGGAGTGCTTATTGAAAATGCAAGCTATTAGGGCACACTCCAGACATACTGGGTAAGTGGCCCCCAGAGCTGCACTTTTAATAATCACCTGAGAGGTAATGATGTAGGTACTACTGGAGTCTTATTTTGAGAATTATTGTAAAAAATAAACAATAAAATACCAAGCATTCATTCCCTTTCCAGTATGTGAACAGTAATTACTATTTAGAACACTCATGCATCCAAAAACTCAAACCTGAGAGATCAAGAGACATCTCTTGATCTACTTTCAAGACAAGCTTTAAAAGTAACAGTAACAGCAACAAAGTAACAAAAATCAAAGTAACAAAGCATCTAGGTGCAAACAAATAAAACAAAAACAAGTAGCCCGCACTGGAACAGACTATGCAAAGTACAGGCCAGTTCCTCTGTTATTCTAAGCTTCAGTATGAAAACAGAGCCACTCCCTACTGGAGGCTTATTATACATATGACCTTACATTTTCACTACCCTAACCTCTATTGACCACCCAAAGGACTATGCCTGGTCTAAAGGGCAAGGTGTCAGTAGACTAAGGAGAGTGTGGCCCTATACGATAGTCCACTAGTAGTATCTTACACAGGAGGGTCACTTCCTGGTCCAAGCAGATCCTCTCTTTTTGGGAGCGCCAATCTGAGATGTACTTGAATCTGAGAGGAATGCCGATGTAGTTAGTGTACTACCCAGTACAAGGTCCTCAGATCCCTCTTTATCATTTGAGTCCTTCCCTGAGGGCTTTTCCTTCCAATAACCAGAGAGCTAGAAGCTGAGGCATCCCCAGCCACTAACCAGTGACTGACAGGTGTAGGAGGAAAACCTCCCAGCCCCTAGCCTCCAATTTCCACACCTGCAGCATAATTTACACGGCGACACTCCCCCACTGGGATTAGGTTAAAGGATCCTCCCTGGTCTTTTCCTGAGATTGCTTCCTCGCTTGGCTGCTTACCTTCCATGACCTTCTCACTCCTTTTCTGATTTTTTCTGAGGGTACTTTCTTTAAAAATCATCGTCATAAATCCCCCCAAACATCAACTTGAGATCTATTTCTGGGGAAACTAATCTAAAACAGATGCCCAAAGCTTTCATAAGACACAGAGATTCGAGAGAGAGGGCAGTCAGTAATCAGAAACCACACAGCTGTCGGAGCCATGAGGAGGCAGGAGTAAATAGCCTAAGAGAAGAGGGAATGAGGTAAAGGTGAAGGCAGGAGAGGGAAGAAGTGATCACAAAAGGCAAACCAGCACAGAACAGTGGAATCAGCATCTGGACCGGGCATGGGACAGGGAGCCATCAGAACCGCTGTGTCCTGAAATAACTTCCTGTTTTCTACAAGACCTAGCTGTGCAGCCGCAGTTATCTTCCTGTCTTTCTCCTCTGTGCATCCTTTCAATAAACTCCATTACCCTCTTACCCAGATACAACTCTTCTTTGAAAACAAACACCATAAGAATTCCACACTATCAGAAGTAGAATTAGCATCCCAATCACAAATGCATTCAGACACATTTATTCTTTAGATGTTTAGAATTTTTTATAATTAATATGTCCCTTCAGTTCTTTTTTAATTTTGTTTTTATTATCCAAATTATAATGTGGTTTTCTGTTTTATAACTTCTAGTTAATGTGGTCTCCATTTTTCATTGTGTCGCTAATTTAATAACAAATAAAGTCCCTTCTAATTCTTTAGTAAATGAATTTGTTCTGTATAATTATTAAGTGGAATACATTTCTTCAGTATAATATTTATTGTACCTAAATTTAAAATTAAACATTTGAGATATCAACAATTTATAATATAAAAAAAGTACGGAGAAGTTTTTAAACATATAATCCTGAAGCACAATACCTATTAGATTTTCTTGTTAAGCCAGAGAGTCCTTAATTCAGTGTTCCTGTTTTCTTGACACCTGTGAGGTAAAATCTTCATATTCTATAATCTTCTACTCTGAACTTTGCTCTGGTTTATTTTGTGGTTCACATTAGATCATAATTTCATCAATTTTCTCACAAAACATAATGCAATTACTGATTCTAGGATTGCTTGGATCAACATGAAAAACAAAAAACATGTAGAAGAATAGGTTTTGGTGCTGCATCTGAAGCACTATAATTGTAGTTGAAATGCATGGAAAGAAAACATTATTTGCAAAAGTAACCTGTTTATTCATCTGCTCCCATAAAACTCTCGGAATAAGACAGTTTAGCTCCACATCAGGATGGCACAAAACTTTGTAACGTTAGAGCAAAATGATCCTGTGTCTGTCAAGGGAGGTATTCCCTAACAGTTACTTTATTTTCAGGAAATTTTTATTTGAATTTCGTAATGCACCATAAAAAATCCCTTCATTACTTCAAAGGTACTTTCATGAAGTACATGATCTAAAGTAGATAATCTAGGGGATACGCTAAATTGAACGGGAGAAGAGTTTGTGTGTGTTTTTTTTTTTTTTAAGAACAAGATTTGCATGAATTTAATATAGATGACTTCATTTTCTGAGCAACTAGCAAACAAAACAACATGTTAATGGTTTCCATAACATGGGAGCATACTATTCCAATGATTATGCATAAGAATGTACAATGGGTGATGGTAATTCTGCCTCACTGAGGATGTGAAAAGACTGTCTTAAATGTTGAATAAGAACCTTCAGCCTCACTCACAGAGGAAATGCAAATCAAAGCTACCGGTGTACCCCTTGCTTATTGGAAGAAGTCAACAGTCTTAATACACTCCCTTGGGGAGCCCTGGGAAACAGGCTCCTTACACACCGTGGAGATCTCATGGCAGAAAATTTACCTATCAAATTTACAAATGGAGAGCCTTATACCAAATTCCACTTACAGTGATTCCTCCAACCAGCACATTTGTACTTGGGCAAACTCACTCTGTTTCAGTGTATTCAGCGTAGCCTTGTTTGTAATGGCACAAGATTGAAAACAGCCTAGCATTTACCAATGGGTGGTTGAATTAACTGTGGTCTACCCTCTGGAATACTATGAAACTATAAAAAGGAATGAAAAAGTTCTCCATGAGTTCACATGGAAAGATCTTGAAAACAAATATTTAGGAACAAAAAATTGAGATGGAGAGAAGTTTATAGAGCATGGAAGAAGAATTGAAAAATAAGAAAATATATTCATATGTGCTTACATTATGTTTTAAGGATAGAAAAAGAAAAAATGAAAATGATTACCAATAAGGATGAAAACAAGGATTTGGCAGTCAGGAGACAGGATGGGAGTCATTCTTCACCATGAATGTATTACCTTGCATTGAATTAAGTAAAATAAAAAATAATAAAATCATTTATTGACTAAAGACTGCAAAAACTTAGCTCTCACATTTGCATCATTACAGGGATAAGAAATGTTCCAGCTCAGGAACATTTACAGGTTTTAAGCTTAACCTGGTTTGCGCCTGCTTCAGTAGTTTTACTTGAACACAAACAATCAGTGTATGTATTGGCTATGGCTGCTTTTGCACTACAGTGGCAAAACCAAGTGGTTGAACCATAGAGCTGACAAAGCCTACATATTTACTGTTGGTTCCTTTATAGACACACTTGGCCAACCTCTGGTCTAGATTGATGTCAGTTCTGAATAGTCACTACTGAAAAAGGAAAGCTATTCACACACACACACACACACACACACACACACACCTTAAAATATTTATTTTACGCATTGTTCAAATTTTAGATTATTGGTGCTAGTTTTATCTCATAGTCACACTAGAGTATAAATAACTACATTCAGTTTACCCTCTTTTTGACCAGAAGGTAGGTGAAGAATTCTCTTTTCCTCTCTAGCAGCAAGTCCTTTCTTCATTTCTGTAACAAGTTTGATTTAACTTGTGTTCCAGTGTGGCTTAAACCAATGTGTGTGTTTCTCGATCTTGTTGGCAAAGGCACCTGGTCAGAAATTGGCTTATGATCTAAGTCATACCAAGCAGAGTCTCTGGAACCCACTGGAACCCACTTGAACCCTATCTTAAGATTTTTGTTTGATTAATATTTCAGGAAGGCCAGGTATGCCTGAAGAAGTAAAACTGTAGCTTATATGCAATATAATGTCCTGTGACATAGTGGTGCCAATGAGGAAGTCTTCTACGATTCTGCTGGGGAAAACGTTTGCAGTCCTTTTAAAAAGGAGAACATATGATTGGTATCTCCCCTTCTTCTAGGTTTCTGCCTGAAATGCAGATGTGATATTTGGAGCTGCAGCAGCTATCTTATGGTAGGGAGGCAACAATCAAAAGAATGAAAACCAATATAGTAGTGATTTGACAATATGTTATTGGGTTCACTCTGGATAACAGTTACTCTAGGTATTTCAGGAATAAGAGATTTTTTAAAAACTATTTTTAGATATTGATAGACCTTTATTTTATTCATTTATTTATATGTGGTACTAAGAATTGAACCCAGTGCCTCACACATGATAGGCAAGTGCTCTACCACTGAGCCACAAACTCAGCACCAGGAATAAAGGGTTTAGTGTAGAAATGATTACTTACATGACTGTTGGAAGATCATGAGAAAAAAATAGATTAAGGAAGTTCTGTCTGAAATTCAGAGTCAGGAAAAGATTTTGAAATTCAGCCCCAAGAACTAAAGGAGATCTCAGAAAATTTCTTGGAAACTGCCATAATTCTCAGTGATTTCCAAAAGCTTCTACAAACCGTCTTAGTCTACAACTATGTAGTTTGTTCTCACATCAGTCAAAAAGATTCTGTATAGCTTACATTTCCTCTTTCTTCCTCTTATTCATTTTCCAAATACTATCTGTGTCCCTCTTATTGACAAATTGCAATGTAGAACAATGCAGAGAAGAGAATCTATTTATTTAAGTCACTATCCTTTGAGCCAATGGTGTGATTAATTGATATACGTTCCTTCTCTGGAAACCATAAGATAATGGACATAGAAATGTGAACTTTGTGAGGACAAAAATGAAAAATTAGTTTGCTTTTATAACATAAAATCTAAAACTGGATGGTGTCATTATCTTGATGGTAAAAAACAGAGATAAAATGTGACAATGTATTTCAATTCTAGATAACTGGCTCACTCTCAATGATCCTTTACATGGCCTCTAATATACTCTTTCCATTCCCTAGATCTCAACTGTCAAAATCCTTAGCATATTCTTTAATGCTAAGCCAATCGCTTTATGAAAACATCCTTGCTGAGTGCCCAGACACAGCTCTTACTCCTCCTCTTAGTGATCATAGTACAGAACATCTTTTGCTTCCCACTGGATTTTAATCTAGATCAGATCCCAGTAATTACTGTATTCCTCTCCCACAAGGGTCAACAAACTGGCCTGTAGGAATGGCTGTGTTTTTTGGAGAATAGCCATGCCCATTTCCTTGCATATTATCTATGGCTACTTTCACACTAAAATGGTGGAGTTAAGTAGAAGATTGACACAGTAAGACCTGCAAAGTTGACAACATTTACCACGCTGTGTGGCCCTTCACAGAAAAAGTTGCAAATACAAGTTTTATTGTATATAAATGAGAGAGGATTGTTTACTTTCATATTCTCTCCCGGAATAGGTATTGCCTTCATCTCTTTCCCATCCAGAATCCTCCAATACATTTTTAGCAATTCCCCCCATGGGCACTTGGAAATGAATCAATTTGGACAAAAGAACTAACTTTACTAGTCACCTTATGAATTTTGTGTGTACCAAATAAAATAAAAATATGATATCATAGTGTACACCAACTCTCTTATTTAATAAATTATTTACTGTTATTGGCCAAGCCCTGGGACCAGAGCACTGAAGGGACAGGTGAGGTCCTTATATCATGCTTTAGGTTCCTTTTTTGAGATTGCATTGAAAGACCTCATAGACTTGCAGAACGTGTGAAATTTAAGGCGGTGCAGCTCTATTTATTTTACAGAAGTAGCTAGGAAGCTTCAATGACTGCCCAAAGTCACTTGACCTACTAGCAAGACCTCACCCAGTACCCAACTCTCAACTGCCTGTCCATAGGAAAGGACTTTCTGAGAACTGAAGTTGAAGTGCCAAGTTTATTCTCATGCAGTGTTTTCCAAAATGTGTTCTGAGGACTAGATGTTTTACATTCTGTGAACTAACATTATGAAGAAAAGAGATCAGAGAGCCAAACATATTTGAGCAATGCTGGGTAAAACATACAATAGTAGGATTTTTTTCAGAGCATTCAGTATTGATAGGTTTATCATAAATTTCTTTTTTATTTTTCTTCATTAATACATAAAACATATTATAATATTAAAGGGGCATCCATATATACATTAGTGGGGTACCATGTGATGTTTCAGTACATGTTTATATTGTATAATGTTTCAATCAGGTTAAACATATCTCCTCAAACATTTATCATTTCTTTATGGTGAAAACATTTAAAATCATTCCTTCTGGCTTTAAAAATAAGCAGTATACAACTATCATCTGTAGTCAACTTACTATGCCACAGCATATCAGAACTTTTTACTCCTATGTAACTATAACTTAGTACTCATTAACTTTTCCCATCTCTCCCTCCCTAACCCTGCTACTCTCCCCAGCCTCTTGTAACCCATTCTCCTCTCAACTTGGGTGAGATCAACATTTTTATATTCCACACAAGGGAAATCTTGTAGTACTTGTCTTTCTGTGCCTGACTTATTTCACTTAACGTAATGATCTCTAGTTCCATTCATGTTTTGCAAATGACAGAATTTCATTTTTTTATGGTGGAATAGTATTCCAAGGCATATATGGACCACATTTTCTTCACCCATTCACTTAGGTACGTGGACACTTAGGTTGTTTCCGTGTCTTGGCTCTTTTGAATAGTGCTGCAATGAACATGGGAGTGAAGATGTTTTCTTGACATACTGATTTCATTCCTTTGGAAAAGAAGTAGTAGAATTGTTGGATCATATGGTAGTTCTATTTTTAATTTTTTGAGGAACCTCCATACTATTTTCCATAATAGCTGTACTAATTTACATTCCCACAACAGTGTGTAAGCCTTCCTTTTTCTCCACATTCTTGCCAGCATGTGTAAACTTTAGTCTTCTTGACCAAAAGCCATTCTTACTGGGGTGAGGTGATGGCTCAGATGGTTTTGGCTTGCATTATCCTGATGATTAGTGATGTTGAACCTGTTTTTCATATAACCCTTGGACATTTGTATGACTTCTTTTGAGAAGTTTCTATTTAGGAATATTGCCTATTTTTAAATCAGGTTGTTTGATCATGAATTTCTAAGAGAGAAATAAAGCTTGTAGTTTGATAAGGAATCCCCTCCTCCAGTGTCTTGTGGAATGAGTGCTCCTTAGGGCATTGAGTAAAAACAGTGGTGACAGTGGGACTGCTTCTTGTCATCCTTACAGGTTATTAGGTGCATTCTCAGGAAAATTATAAAAGAATGGTTGCTGATAACCATGTTATTATTTACTCCCACTCTGTTAGTTATCCATAGCTGTGTGACAAATAACTCCAAAGATAGAGGCTCAGAACAATAAGCATTCATTATTTCAAAGTTTCTGGGGTTAGGAATCTTGGTGCAGCTTATCAAAGTCTTCTGACTAAGGGTGTCTCTCTAGGCTGCAAAGTGCCATCTGGAGCTGCAGTCATCTCATGACTGGACAATGGGCGATCTTCTTCTAAGCTTGCTCTTGTGGCTGTTGGCAGGACTCAGGTCCTTGTGGGTTGCTGGACAGAGACAACAGTTTCTTGCCACATGAGACCTCTTCATAGAGCTACTCACAATATGATTATTTGCTAGAGGGTGGTGGGTAGATGCAGAAAGGCAGACAGAGAAGAGCAGAAACAGATGGAGAAGAAAGAGAAGGAGAAAAGAAAAAGAGGAGAGGAGAGACAAGTTTTGTATAACCTAATTTCCAAAGTGTATTCCCTTCACTTCTGCCACATTCTTTTTGTTACCAGGAAGTCCCTAGATCCAGCCCATACATAAGATGAAGGTACTACATAGGCGATGAATTCCAGGTGTCAAGGACCATGGGGAGCCATTTAGAAATTGCCTATCACACTCACATTCCAAGGTTTTCTTCCCACCTTATATGTTCACTAGTCTATGCAGCAGTTATTTCGGTGAGACAGCATTTTGAAGTAGTATTTTATTTGAGGTAAGCACTTTCTATTTTAAGAAAAAAACAAAGAGCATTCAGATGGGTTCAGGTCATGGAGGATTATTTTAAGGATATCCAGAGAGGTCAGTCTCATAGCCCATCTGCATTGTTCTGGATGTGGTAGTAATCCTGATGACACTGTTAATAACCAGCATGCAGTAAATGCTTCCTTTGTGCCAGATGCTCTAAGTTCTTTGCACATGTTGATTCACTTATTCCTTAACACAATCTTAAGAGGAAGGTATACTACTTATCCATACTGTAGAAATGAAGATACCCAGGCACAAGAAACGAAGTGGCTTGCTAAAGGCTATGTAACTCAGAATTAAAATTGATCTCATTAAAGAATCTGATGAACTCCTGATTGCCAAAAGAAAGGTACCCTTTTCAGGTCACTTTTCAGAGTGACACTGCCCCTCTCAGAACCCTCTGTTGCTGCTGATCTTGCTTCATTTTTCTTAGCTGCCAAGACACACTTGTGTGTGTATGTCTGTTGCTTCTTCTTTCTCTGTGGTTGCTTTATCTTGGGTTTTCTGTCGGCATATCTAGTTTATTAATTTGGGAATTCCTAAGGGCTCTACCCTCAACCCTTCTATCATTTCTCTGATGCCAGTGAAATTTCATCCATGGCCATGGAGTTCTAAATCTTTATCCCCAGAAAAAAATGACATCACCATCCTCTCTCCATATCTGTTCCTTGTCCTGAGCTCCCCATTTCCACTCTAATGACCAAGTCAGGAACTCCAGATTCATTCTAACCCCAACTTCCTTTATCTTGTCCATGCCATCAATGTCTGAATTCTACTTTCTTGGTGCCTGTCTTATGAGTCCCCTCCTCTATGGGCCCTGCCATCCTAGCTTTGGCATCTAATTTTCCTCCCTAAACTTCTACAAATGTCTCCTTACTGATACCCTGCATCTGTTCTCACCTTTCCAGTAAATCCTTTATATTGCTGTCAAAATTTTTTCTTCCATCAACCATGTCTGATCATGTTATTGTTCAAAATGTTTCAATGGTTCCCAGCTGCTTACAGATTAATATCTAAAACTCCTTAACCAGGCAGACAAGTCCTTGATAATCTGGTTCTTATCTCCCTTACAGTCTTATCTCCCAATGCACCCTTGTTAATACTTAACTTTGCATATTAATTTTTAAAACTTGTTCCTATTTAAAAGTCTGGGATTCTTCTTCCTGTGAACTTCGGTTTGTCCCTCAAGTTTCAGCTTAAATACTGCCTCTCCCCAGAAGTACTGTAGCAGAACTGGGCATCTTGATATCACATCACCCTGCTCACAATCTTAGTGTTTGACTGACTCCCCAGAGATACGTACTCTGGGAGAACCTAGGCACCCAGTAAGACCAAGAAATTCAAGCACATGGAGGCAAATACACCGAAGCTTCCTGCACAAACTAGAAACCATTTTCTGTGTTGACAGGCTGGGAATTAAGAATTCACAATGTCACAACTTATTTCTAAGGGTTCCTTCATGATCTGACAGTAATATATTCCTCACAAAAATAATCTCTGAAGTCTCAGGTAGACTAGGATCTCTTTCTGATCTCTCTAAAGTGCTTTCTACATTGCAGCCTCAGTAATCTTGTACAACACACAGCTGATCAACTCACTCCATCACACCACACCCAGTTTAAAAATCTTTATGCCTTCCTAACACTCTCAGGTTAAAATTAAGCAATCCGCAAAACAAACAAAGCAAAAAGAACCTCCCTTCTTAACATGCCCCACTTGCTCCCACTGTCTGTGCTGCAACTATACTAACCTTTTTCTGGGTTCCTTGGACTTGCCTTCCCTGCCCCACAAAGGGCCTTTATATGTGCTTCTCTGTCTGAATCTCTTTCCATTCTCCTTCCCCTGGTCCATTTATTCTCACCCTTAGTGTTGTTTCCTCTGGGTAGCTTCCCAAACTTGTGTGGATCAAACCACCAATGCAATGATCCTCCAGAGTGTTTGCCACATTGCATTTTGGTACTTAACACTGATAATTTGGTTGGTGTTCATTTCCTAGGGCTAGCAGGTGAGCTCTTGAGAGCTGAAATCATGTCTCTCAGGTTCCCTGTTACATCCCAGTGCCTGCATAGTGGTTAGCATAATGGAGGAGCTCAATAACTATTTGCCCAATGAATGAGTAAATACATATCAAGAATAAAAGGAGTTTTCATATTGCTTTTACCGTCACCACTATCCAGCATTTGCATATCCCTGTTCATAATTTTCTAGTCTTTTCAATAAGCTATCTCAATTCATTTCAACAACTGACTTTAACTGTAGGAAGGGCAACCTTTGCAGGCTACTTGCTCAATGTCACATGCTAATAAGCAATAATTTGGAACTTGAACCAAGACTTGTCACTTTTTAGTATGGCTTCTGGCCATTATACAACCAATAAAGGAAGTAAAAGAAGATTATGTAGAACTCACCAGGGAACATAAAACAATGAAATAGAAATATTCAAACAAGTTAAAAAAAACCCACAAAATAAATTTTATTTTAGGCCAGTAGAGCTTTAGTTCATGAAACTGGACAAAAAAACATACTCTAAATGCTGTCATTTTAGCATGTACTGTGTATGCTCTGAGGAAGACACATGTCATTTTTCTCTGTACAAGAGGGATTGGTTAATATTGTCATAATTCTCATCAAAATTTCAGTAAATAAATGTTGGCCAGTAAATAAATGTTGGTCAAATAAATGTTGGTCAGTAAATAAATGTTGGCTATTAAATTGGTAATGAGAAAGCCTACTTCTGGGAGACTTTTCACTTTTAATATGACTATTTTGTACGCAAATGAGAATAGTTAATCACTCAGTAGGTTAAAAGGGTAGCAAGATCCATTAGTTTCAAAGAGCCACCTCAAACTAGGTACATTTTTTCACTTAACATTTGACCAGACCACCTAAACACAATTTGTATTCACATAATTCACATAATTTAAGAAAATAATTGTGTTTTAAAGTTACAGGTAAAAATACACCCTTTTAAATTCAAATGGTACTTACCTAATAAAATAAACAATTAAGCGCGAATTTATATGAGGTTAATCAAGTATTTACTGAACAATGATTATACATCAAGCTCTGCGCCTTTCGTGGGGCTTATAGAGCTTAGCAATTCTAGTTTCTCCACTAGTCCACTTAAACTCATTTTATCCTGAGTTTAGCCTACTCGTTAATAATTTATTTGGGAGGCGAGGGAAGAGGAGGTGTGAAGAAAGAGAAGGAAGGCTTAAAAAAATACAACCTGGATGTTCAAAAATACGTGTACTGGGGGTTCGTTCCGTCATTTATTGAGACTTGGTAACAGTTGATAGGGGAAAGTCAGTTTCACTCTTTTGATGGAATGTATACAGTTAACAATGAATTCCTGCATTTGCCCATATTTGCAGTGAAGACCTTACTTTTGCTAATAGCAAATACAAGAAATGAAAAAGGGCGAGAGAAGGTCGTGTTTTGCCTGCCCCGCTAGGTCTTTCTGGAGCTAGGTGTGCGTTTGCCTGCTCCAAGCTGTCAACCCCAGGAAAACTGTCCTCGCCGGGATCCTCGCTCTCGTGCGGTGCTCACGGGAGGCGAAACGTGTGGCGCAACGAGCGCGGCAGACAGAGTCACTGCGCCGCGGGCTCACCGCCTGCGCCCTGTGCGGGGCAGCTGGGCAGCGGAGCTCGGCCGCCAGAACCACGCGCCCCGGGCTGCTGCAGCGCGCCTGCGCGCTGTCACGTGGTGAGCGCTCCGCACAGAACGGGTTAAAAGTCACGGCCGCGGAGAGCTTGCGAGCGCCCTGTCGGTCGGCGCTCTTGCTTCCTTTTAACCGGGTTTGGCGGGGGCTGATCAGCTGTGCTTGACCATCTTCTCGATCCGTCGACCAGGCTCAGCTCTGTGAAGCTAGTAGAGCCGCCTAGCGCCCTTCCTCGTAGACCGCACACGCGCACGAAACCGCGTCTTTCAACTGACAATGAAGCCGTAGCCGCGCAGCTCGGCGGCTTGGGGCGAATGGGCGCGAGGCCGCGAGGGGGAGGGGAGGAGGAGGAGGACCGTTGGGCCAAACCCCGCCTCAGCACGCGCCCCTATTGGTGGGCGCCACGGTTCTGGGCCCGCCCCCTAACGGACCTGTCGCTTTGTGACAGGCGGAGGGGCCAGTTCCTGTTGGGTGGGGGGCGGAGTCAGAGGTTGCCCGAGCTCCGCCCGGACTCCGGGGGGCTCCTCCTCCGGCTCTTCTCCGCTGGGCGGGCGGCGGGCGTGAGGGAGAATGTCATTGCTTCTCCGAGCTGTGGTGCCGCCTCCGTCTGCTCCTTCTCTGGCACCCTCGTCCCGTCTGCTTTCGCCGCCACCGCAGCTTCACTGGGGATACGGATGGCTAGTGGGGCGCAGGGGCCATCTGGGTTGAGAGAGCGGCGGTCGCGGCCGCTGTTGAGGCGGAGACTCCCCGCCGCCGCCTCCACCCCCCCGTCCCCCGGCCTCGCGGCGCTGAGGGCGGGAGCGCGCTGAGCTCTTCCCTCCTCCTCCCTTTTCTTCCTCCTCCTCCTCCTCTTCTCCCTCCTCCTCCTCCTCCTCCGGGTCCCCGCCCAGCACCCCTCGCACCAGGCGGCGGCGGCGGCGGCGGCCGCGGAGGAGAGCAAGACCCGCCGCCGGGGCACAACATGGCGGAGCCCTCAGCCCCGGAGAGCAAGCACAAGTCGTCCCTCAACTCGTCCCCTTGGAGCGGCCTCATGGCCCTGGGGAACAGCCGGCAGGGCCACCACGGGCCCGGGGCCCAGTTCGCGCACAAGGCGGCAGGCGGCGCGGCGCCGCCGAAACCGGCCCCCGCGGGGCTGTCCGGGGGGCTGTCGCAGCCGGCCGGCTGGCAGTCGCTGCTCTCCTTCACCATCCTCTTTCTGGCCTGGCTTGCCGGCTTCAGCTCACGGCTCTTCGCGGTCATCCGCTTCGAGAGCATCATCCACGAGTTCGACCCGTGGTAAGTGCCCCGCTGCCCCTCCCCCGCCCGCGGCCGGGGGACGCGGGACGGCGCCTCTGCCCGCCGCGGCTCTCGGGGTCCTGTCCCCGGGCGCGGGTCCCGGAGCTGCGGGCGAAGTTTGCCCCGAGCAGCCTGAGGCGGGGCGTCGGGGTTCGGGAGCGGAAGCCTGACCCTCGGCTGGGCGAGTGCGACCGTAGCCGCGAGGGTGGGCTCAGCCGCTCGCAGCGCAGAGTTCCGACCCGCCGCGCCGGGAGCCGGTGGGTCTCCTCCGCGGACTCGTGGTCGGCTCCTAGCGCTGCCTGCGCTCCCCGCCCGCGGCTCGCGTGTTCTTTCATATTTTGCGGGCTCGTTTTTGCTGGTTGGGGTGGGATCGGCCCGGGGTTGCCCTGTTAACGCTGGAGGTGAGTCTAGATGTGCTGGAACCCTATCTGCTCATCCTTGCAGTTTTACGCTTTTCTCCTTTCCCTTTTTGCTCTCATACGAGACGGGAAAAGGAGAGTGAAGTGTTGTAGGAAAGGAAATAATATCCCTAAAAGTGATCCGAAAGCCAGCGACTCTTACTTATTCAGCATTAAGTATTTTCAGGAGTGGCTTTTTTCAAGGCCCTATTAAGTGCACGCAGCACTTCACTGTTCCACAATCATCTCGGGTGGCTTTTTAGAGCAAGATTATTATTTTTATTATTCTATTAGCCAAACTGTCACCTTCAGTGTGTTACGCACAGTATCCGAAAGCATTGCATTAGTTCCTTTATCGATCTCTGCAGGAAGGGTTGTGGATAAGAGAACAAACAGTGCCACAGTAATAGGAGCCTAGATTACAGTGACGAAGTTGCACATAGTATAAGGGACCTACCCCAGTGTTGTAGGAAATTACTCAACTCCTAACGCTAGCTAATTCTGTATACTGGTCTGTGAGTTATCTAGGCAGGAAGATTGCTTTAACTTTTTTCCCAACTTGCCCAGCCTGAGTTAAGTTTTTTCCACCTGAGAGTATGCCTTTTAAACTAATTCATCTTGTTGCCCTATCAGCCTTGAGTTCATCCTTTGAATTAGACGATTAAACTTTAGAATGTCTGTTTTATCTGAAATACATAGAGAATCTTGTTGAGAATCATGAAATATGTAGATTTAAAATGTTCTGGGAGCTAACTTGTATTGAGATACTGAATTTCGGTTCTGCTTTTATGAAGAGAAAAATTCATACTGCAACATGTATTGAAAACCAGAGGGTCCCACTTATGGAGAATTCAATTTAGATAAACAGTTAATTACTTTGACATTCTGTGTGATGGTTGTAATCCCATTTTAGAGGTTTTGATTTTTTTTTCCAACTCCTTTTCTTTTTTCAATAACCCTTATGTTATTTGAAATCAAAGAAGGAAAATATTGGTGTGGATTATTTATGAGCCTAAGAATATCCGTGAAACCTTATTAACTAGACACAGTATACTTCGGTAGTCTTAGCTTTGAAACACTTAAGCAAATTAGATAAAATGAAAATAGAACCAGAAAATGAAAACAAGTAGTATTTACTGAACAATTTGAAAAGAGAAAGTTATGTATTTTCAGATTAAAACAGAAGTGCATGGTTGATCAAGCATGTTGAGTAACAAAAGTTGTAACTAGTATTTCCAGAGAGTGATATTTAAATATTTTCAGAGTAACATTTTTACAAAAGGAAGCCAGAGTTCTGTTTAAGAGGAACTCTGAGGCTGAAATCATTTTGCAGAAAAATTTCACTGAACAATGAGATGATTTTTGTCATTTTTTCCTTACTTTGAAGGAAGATGAGAAATCTATACCATCAGCCAAAGGTCACTACTAAAAGTGAATAATGTATCATGAAAAGCCTTTTAGATTGCTTTACAAAGTGCTTAAATATTATTTTTTAAAAGAGGAATAAGAATTAAAAGTTGATTTCTTTCTCCAGTTTCAAGAATATGTCTTCAGGGCATAATCCTTTTTCATTAACATAAAAGTTTGTATCACTTCTGTTTCTCTATATGTTAACACACATTTTTGACTCATTATCCTTTAGTAAGTTTGTACCATTTGAATGCTAGTTTATATCCACTAATCATAAAGTATATACATCTTTTCAGTCTTTAAGACCTGCTTAGTTTAGGTATTCTGATTACTAAGAGAGTTTTAATATCCATGTTTATCATATTCTTAATTAAATGCTTATGTGTTTATAATGTTAGATAATTCTTATTAGTAGTAAACAGATTACATGTAATAAATGAAATGTCCCTATACCTTATTGTGATGAAGATTTGTCAGTTTGTCAATATGAATCAACCTGTAAGGTCTATTTCAGGTGTCTTAATGAGAGAACCAGGTTTCAGACCACAAAAAGACAAAAATCCAAAACCCTTGCCTGCCCACTTTGGTTTTTCTTTTCATATCTTTTGAAGATCTCATATAGGCATGTTATTCTTTCTTCTTGTCTCATTCTTTTCATCATTCTTGTTAGGAAAAAAAATGTAAAGGGGGTATTGTATAGATTACCTGTTGTTTGGATTTTAAAGCAGTTTTTCTCCAAAGCTACTAATAATCCCAACACTTTAACAGGTCTTCAGTCTTAACCACTCTAGTGTTATACTAGCTTGGAGTTGCTTATCATATAGCAGTGATATAAACCTTTCAGAATATTTAAATGTTCCTTTCAGACACTCTTTCTGTAAACCAGTTTATTTTGACCTGCCCACATCTTCCTCAACCCCTTTTTCCATGTCTGGTTTCATTTTTGAAGTTTTTAGTGAAAGACTTATTCTCTGTGAGTTATTTCTATAAATTTTACAGTAGTTCGTAAATTTTGTGAAACTCAAAGTTAGCTACCAAAAGTGATTTGTTGACAGTTATACTTGTTTTTTAACTTGCCACTCAAGTTATTTTATAAATCCCAATGCATAATTATTTAATTAAAGTGCACTGCACTTATCTAGAACTTGGCAGCATTTTTGGTTACAATTTCCTCACCTTTTCACTTTAATAATTTGCTTCCTTCTTAGTTGAGTTGATCATGAGATATCGGTTTGTGATTATGTTGTCTTTAGGTACCGTACATTTGGTTGATCAACTAGTTTTAACAGCACCTAATCATCTTATTTTTATCTGGAGCAAACTGTAGTTTCTGCATATTTTTATTTTAACTATTAATGCTTGTACATTATAATACCCAGATTCTTTCCCACAACTATTATCTTAAATTGTGGTAGCTTTTTCCATAGAAGCAATGTAAAAGATCCCTGTGTCAGGAGAACTACCATTTTCTCTGTCTTTACAGGATATATAGTTGGGTCTCCAGAGGAGAGAGAATTCTCTGAACCTTAGCTTTGTCTGCAGTTATCAAAAAGGCAGCAGATACCTTTTACAGGGCTCAGAGTTGGAATGCAAATTTTTCCATAGAAACTTGTAGAAATAGGTTATTGTTACATGTTTTCAAAGGAGTGATAAGCCTTGGAACATAAGCTGTTTTTAAGTTGGGGACTACTTCCTGTACTTTGAGGTCTCCATGTTTTTCTTCACTTTGCAGATGACAGAAAGATGCTATTGACCTTATTTCTGAAGAAGACAAAATGGGTAACAAAACAAGTTTTAGGAAAACGCCCCCAAATCTTAAAAAGTAATTTTGACTGTGGGATCATTAGCAACAGCAGTCCACCTGCACTTCAAAACAGGTATACTGTCACTGATTTCATTGTAATTTAAAATTTTTTCTAGCCTTGAGCTTCTGAGAACATTCTAAGTTACAAGAATGCATAGTTGGGGAGGAGGGTGCCTTGAGTCGTTGTTTTGGATGGTGAGATTGGACCTCCTTCCACTTTCAGTAATGCAACTCCCATAAGTAGTAATCATGGATTTCATGAGGCATATGGAGTAGTTGGGATCTATCATCAAAGACCTTGGAACTTTTTCTTTAGGGTTTTTATATCTTGAGGGCTAACTTGGGTAGGACTGCATACTCCATACTGCCATGAGTAGTTTACATAAAGACAACATTGGTTGTAGACTAAGCATTAGAAACTCAAAAGTAAGAATTACTGACGCTGCCTCTGACCTAGTTTTTATAAATATGGGGATAACTTAGCAGCCTGATCTCCAGTTTTTATGTTCTCAAAAAGCATTGAGTATACAGGAACATGTTAAAAATCCTCTTTATTGTAGTATCTTAGTATCTGTTAGTACACATGTGCTCTCAGAAATAAAGAATGGAAAGGTTAATATCTCTGAACTACCAAATCACATTTTTTTCCCTTTAGTTGGTTTGCTTTGAAAACTTAGAATTTTAGGGATCCATAATACTGCCATTAATTTGAATTATAAAACTCCCATAATTCAACAGACCTATGTACTGCTAAATGATTGCATTTTAAAATTTTTCAGACTTACAGGAAAATGGAAAGATACCAACTAGATTCTTCAGTTACTGTTTTACTTTGTTTTGTTATTTCTATCTGTCCATTGCTGCTTTTAAATACTGCTTAAAGACTGGTAGTGCATTGTTTACTTCCATACGAGGAATGTTATCATTGTTCCTCAATTTCGTGAAGAAAATCTCTTATTTCTGGATACCATTTGTTTTCTGTAATACTTGAACATAAATATGTATTAATATTGTTTCTATACCTACTATTCATCCAGGTTTTGGTTGGTAACTAAGTTCAATATGGGCTAGGACCTACAAATGTACTGTATGGGACAAATTAGTATTACTGAAAGGAGAAAGATATAAATGATTAACTTACTACTTTGTCTTCACCTCTCTGCTTCACCTGATTCTGATGGTTGCTTTTTGTTTTTAAATCACTTTTCTGAGAAGGCTTCTGTGTCCTCACTGTACCATACTTCTGACCATGTATAATTTCCAAGGATTCAGAAATTGATGGAAATGGCAATGTAGGGAGCTGGGGAGGTGGTCTTAATTGGGGGTCCAAGTGTTGGGACGGGTAGTTGCTCCAGAGACTCCCATCTTTTAGGTAAATGTAGGTTAATTGGCATTTATAGGCTTGGCACTATAAATGCCTAACCACTATAAGAATTTTATGCCTTAGGAAAAATGTTTTCATATTGTCAATGAAAGACATAAACATATTTTGGAATATAACTTGTACGTATGTTGGGTGAATATCTTTATGTTGTTCAAGTTTTTGCTGTTTGTAGATAAATAAATCTGAAGGATTATGATTGTTATACTAATTAAATTGACCATATCATCTGTAACCTTTTTTTTTTCTTTCTGTGGAACTGGGTGTTGTAGAATAACTTACATATGTTCTGAATGGTAGTAGATTAAAGTTTTTGTAGTGTCTTACAATTTTTATCTTAGAATTGAAGACATAAGTGGGACAGCTTTTATTTCCATAGACAAAATAGTCTAGTTCAGTATTCTCTACAAGGAATGAAGAATACAAGTATGCCCGACTCCAAAGTGTATGTATGTTCTTTTTTACTGTACTCTGCCTCCAAGGCAGGCTTAAATGAAAATGTCTTCCATTTAATTTATGTTTTTTAATCAGCTATTCCGATTTAATTCTTAACATACTGGCCTATCAAAATACCTAGTCCCTATCTTTCCTCTAGCTAACTAAACGCAATAGTTGGATGATGGTTAATTATTTTGATTGTTTTAATATAGGGGAGAGAGAAAAGTTAATGATGATTTCAAGTTTTTTAATTAGAATGACCAGGGAATTTTCAGAAACGGGACCTTTAAAGGGAGTAGCTGGATTATAGGAATAGGTGATTGAATCGAGATGAATGTTGTTTTTGTTTAGATTTATGTTGTCTGTGAAAAGTTCACAGTAATGAGATTGGAGGTATTAAGCCAGTCTAGCTAGTTAAGGGGATTATGAAGCAAATAACTTTCATAGTAGACTTAAAATTCAATATCTTAATGGGTTTTTGAAGTATATGTTAGCTCCCTATCTTTTTGCTTTCTGCAAAAGAAGCCGAAGAACAGAGGAATGAAATACTTAAGATGTTACAGTTAAAGCTTGTTAGATTATGTTCCATTTTCTTTGACCATCTACATTTTTTTTGAGAGGTTGTTTGAAAATTGTTACTTGAGAAGATGAGGGGAAGTTACTTTCTGTTACCAGTCACTTTGAATTGTCAGTATTGGAAATGTTGACAATTCAGTTTTAGATATGGGAACAAAAGTAACTTTTGTGTGAAATTTACTAATTTGGAATTGGTGATATAAAAAGTTGTGTACCTGTTATTTGTTGCTGACCAGATTTGTCTTAAGAAGATCAGACCAAATTGACCAAATGGAGTTGGAGAAAAGGACCATGATTGGAAACTCACTTGTTAATTTTTTTTTTTTTAATATATGTATTTTTTAGTTAGGTGGACACAATACCTTTATTTTCTTTTTATGTGGTGCCTAGGATCGAACCCAGGACCTCACGATTCTAGGTGAGCGCTCTACCACTGAGCCACAACCCTAGCCCCTTACTTGTTAAATTATTACAGCATCTTACTTAAGTAATCAACAGTAAAAATAAGAGTGTGGAATTATTGCAAAGCAGCACTTTGTACTCTTTGAGGTTGTCTTTGAAAATGTCTTAAATGTTTATACAAACAAGAGCAAAGAAATGTGTTCTGCAAAGGTTTTTTTTTTTTTTTTAAATGAAAAAGTGATTTCAGTCTTTAAAACCTTTTTTTAAAATGTGGAACTATAACATCCTGAAAGTGTAAATACAGTATATAGTAGAATGAACCCCAGGTGACCATTACCCAGATCAAGATCATTGCTACTACCTCAGAGAGGCCCTGATGTATGCCTTTCCAATCCCTCACCTGCCAATTTATAGTAATTAATTAAATCCTTTTTTTATCTCATAGGTGATAAACCTTTGTGTGTTGCTAAATAACATAGTTTAGTTTTGCCTATTTTAAAACTTTAGGTAAATGAAATTGTGACTTTGGTGTTTCACTCTTTTTGCCCCACATTGTTTTTAAAATTCGTATTTATTAGTTATAGAGTAGTCAAGAATATGTGGCTAATAATTTGACTAACTAGGCTTTTTTATCCACCTCAGGAGATTGAATGCTCTTTTATAGCAGGAAATGCTTGTAAGAAAGGAAAGGGGAAGATAGCCTCTTCATTTAAGATAATAAATTGTCTCAAAGCTTAACTGTTGAGATGGAGACACTTTAGTCCCTAGATAACCTTGACAACTATTTTTAAGGTGCTCTCAGTCAGTCAGCAGACACTGAGAATACAAAGATGAGGGGATGGAGGAGGAGGCCTTACGGACTTTCAAGAGGCAAATGATAATTAGATAAATGCACATTACTAGTTTTAAAACTATGGCTTTTAGTGGACATGGCGCTTTCACTTGTAGGCCCAGCTACTCAAGAGGCTGCAGTAACACATTCATTCACTATAACCCATGAGTTCAAGACCAGTCTGGACAACACTGGGAGAACTCGTCTCAAAAACAAAATAAAAACTGTGGCTGAAGTATGTATGTGTATTAAAATTAAGAGAGTGGTTGGTTGGTAATTTTTGAAAGAAGGAAAGTGAACACTGAAAGGGAGTCTGAGCTCAAGGAATTTAGGAGAACCCAAAGAACACAGGCTACTTGATGTACTGGTTTTGTAGAGGATTGTTGATCCTGGTTTGTGTGTATAATATTAATTTATGTTGATATGGAATCTCAAATATCATCTTGCGTTTCTGTTTTCCATGTTGCTTCTTTCTGTTCTTTTTTGGCTACCAATTTTATTCTTTTTCATTTCCTTTATTAATTTAGTATAGCCATCTTTGTCTTCAGGAAGAATGGAAAAAGTTTATTATGAAGATTCCTTCAAAAACTGTCCTCAGAGGATAAAAAATTTATAATTTATAGAACTATAAAAGGCCATTGATTTTATGCAGGAACTTGAAATCTGTTGGGGTATGAGAATTTTTTTTGTGTGTTAACTAATGTTTTAGGACACTGGGAATGTGATTCCTACAAGGTTTTCTTTTAATTAGCAGTTCTTAAGTGAAGCAAACATGAAAGCTTTCTAATGCATTTGTATTTATTGGTCAATGATTTTGATCAAATTTAAGAGTATTTTTCTATTGTACATAAATATATAACCCTTGCTACTTGTGAATAGTTTGTTTCTTTTTTGAACAAATAATGAGCTGTCATCATAGTTAATTCTTTGTTAATTGAAGAAAAGTTTTAATCTCGGACTGCCTTTCTCCAAACTCTCAATTTAATCAGCCAATGTTTCCACAGAATTCAAACTTAAAATTTAAACCAAATATCATAAGAAAGATATACAACAGACATGGGATGTAACTTAGTGGTGGTGCTTGCTTAGAATGCATGAGTCCCTGGGGTTCAGTCCCAAGCACCACAAAAAGATACACATACTTGTGTCCCATCACCACAAAATCCCCTGTAGTATCTGTCTTGAATTAGGTAGGCTTTATTTGGGTAATGGTCCAACTTAATGATTTAAGCTATTTTAACACTCCTAGTATTTCTTTAAAAAAAATTTTTTTTTTGTAGTTGTAGATGGACAGAATGCCTTTATTTTGTTTATTTTTATGTGGTACTAAGGATTGAACCGAGTGCCTCACATGTGGTAGGTAAGTGCTCTGCCACTGAACTACAGTCCCAGCCCTACTAATATTTCTTTTGTGTGAATTCTTCAAGTGGATATACTTTTCTGACATGAATTAACTCTTAGGAAATGGGAAGCATTTTTCCTTGAGAGATATCAATTTGATAATGGCTTATGTGTCTTATATGAGAGGTAACAGGTACAAGGTTTATTAATCCCAGTATAAAACAAACTTACTTTGGTTAAATTTTACTCAGGACTATTCATTTAACTGAATAGACTGGACTTATTTGGAAGATTTTAACACCTATAAAGTAAAAGCACTTAAGGAGACCAAGTCATTTATTTTCCTGAATTGGTAAGATACTGTTATAATGGATTTGAATTTTGATGCTCATTTTTCTCTGTAATGAATAATAATAACTGTTTATTGTTACTGTTTCTATAATTTATTGTCTAACTCCTATTATAGACAGACAAAAGATTCTTTAAAGCAAGAAAGTAATTTCTAATCTTCCTGCAATATCTTATACAGTGTTAGGAACTTAATGAATGCTCTTTGAATATTAAAACAGACCCTTTCTTCTTAGTAATCATATTTTTTTCTTTTGTTCATAATGGTAATAATAGATACAGTAAGTTTCCTGTGTAATACTTTGATAAATCTTGAATTTGTGTTGGCAGTAAATCATTTTGTGTGAGCATCATAATCTTGCTTTTTTGTTTTTTGTAATACCACTTTCAATAAAGTTTTTTTAGTCTTACAGAAAAAGAAAGTTGAGGAAGAAAGGAGATGATCGTGATTACAGAAGAAATTATTGTGTGTCATTGATTACCATTAGCAATTGGGAGGTGAATAGCTAAATGGATATGTTAGAAAAAACTTTGAGGGAGGTTTTAGTTTCATGAGTATTTCCTCAAAGTACAGTTAACATGAGTTGTCTCATGTTTTTCACTAGTGAAGGAACAGTGAATCAGATAATAATGAAAAGTTAATATCAAAAACCATATGGATTATAAAAGTTTCATTGTTAATTTTTGAGATAGTGAAATGGAAGAAAAGATCAATAGTTAAATTTATAAACTGACATTCTAGGAACAGTAAGAATTGAATTTATCATTGATAGTAGTGAGAATGTATTAAATTCATGCATATGGTAATCTGGGTGGGGCTGGATTAATGATCCATATTGTTTCGTGGCTCTTGAATTAACTGTAGGGTTGTAGGCAATTAATATGCAAATATAGCAATGGTAGAAATTGTCATAGCTCTGGCTGTTCTCATTTAAACTTTAACATGAGGTTAAAGAATATTGAATAAAAACACTCCTTGGAAATGAAATAAATTGCTTCTCTCCATTAATTTTTTTTTCAATGAAAATAGCTTTGTCTATGTCTAATTACTGGAAAGATCATTGAATAGAGTAGATCTTTTATGTTAAATAAACCAAGGTATAAAGTCTTTACCTTCTTTTAGTATCAGTTGAACTCTAGAAAAATAACAGGTCAGCTCTTTAATTATAGTATAATTTCATATAGTAATAGCAATACTATCTTATGAGTCCTAAAACTGATAGGCTGTAATGATCTCGGAAGATGTTTTTACTTGGCAGTAATGTTTGATTTGGAAAAAAACAAAAAACAAATCTTTATCAGTGTGCCTTTTTAAAAAAAATTGTTGAGCAGTATTTGTTGAATACATTGATACTTGAAACATGGCATGTGTTCTTAATTTTCAAAATATAGTAAACTTGCTCTGTGAACTTTTACTTTCAATCCCCAAGTCATTTTTACTCTAAACCAGAGCTAAAGAAAGCTTTTATTTTATTATGCTACACAGTTTTCTGGCATTTGAAGGAGGAACAGGATAATGAAACTATGTTAGGTAGATGAAATAAATCTTAAAACTGTGTAAAGGCCAGTCATATGTCAAAGTAGAAAAATGAGCTTGAGGAACAACTAAAATCTTTTAAAATAAAGCTATTTTTTGAAGTTTGTTAAAATGAGTCAGTCACTTCATTAAAAGGGAACTCTTTTCTCCTCAATTATTTTAGTTGTTAAAATAATTTATTACATTTAAATAGTGTCTAATATAAACAGTCTTTATACAAAAAGTTTTCCTTTAGAAAGAAAATTAAAATTATGGATGTTTAAAATGAATTTGTATAAGTGATGTTACAGCTGTTGGATATAAGTAATATTTATATAAAGCTTATCTTTTTATAAATTAAAGTATATTTAAAATGAAGCTTGCATGTGAAGTGGAATGTGTACACTAATTAAATACATCTAATTAAACTTAAGGGTAAACTATTGAACTTCCTACCCAACTATAGAAGTAGTAGAACAATACCAATTTCACATCTTTCTCTGTCTCTGTTCTTTATTAGGCCTTTCCCTTTAGTTTTCCTCTTAGGTCTAGGAAACAATTTGAGTTTTAACATTTCCTTTGCTATAATTTGTGTGTGTGTGTGTGTGGTATTAGGGATCAAATTCAGCTCCTTATGCATACTGTTGGGCAAGCTGTCTACCACTGACGTATATGCCTAGTTTTCTCTTGCAATATTTTAAAAATATCCTCATATATATGTAAACAATGTATTCAACAGTGTATTCCTAAGTATTGCTCTCTTTGGAACTTAGAAAAGGAATATTTATTTGCCTACTTTGTTGTTGTTGTTGTTTTTTAAACTAAGGATTGAACCAGAAGTGCTTTAGCACTTTTTTTTTTTTAAACTCCATTTATACATCTGCCAGTTGAATATTTTGGATTTCTCGTTTTTTGCTGTTATGAACAATGCTGTTAGGAACATTAAAACTGTTTTCTGATGTGTATGTGTATATGCTACTAGAATATACACCTGGCACTGAATTGTAATTATATAATTATATTTTATATTCATATTTACACTTATAATTATACAATTATAACATTTCAGTTATTTATAAATATACAGTACCCCAAAACTTAGTGATAAAACAGTAGATAATTCTGTGGGCTGATTGGGAAGTTATTCCACTTCATTTTTCAGCTTGGGTATTAGGATGATCATAGTCATCTGGAAGCTCAATAAAATGTAGTTATCTGGGACTAGAATATCTGGGATGTGTGGACAGCTGAAGAGTCATCTGGAATTTGACTGGGTCCTCAACTGGGACTTTTGGCTCTTTCACATGTCTACTTAGGCTGCCTCATAGGATAACAGTAGAGGAATGAAGTTGCCAGGCCAACTAAGGGTTAGGCTTAGAGTGGATGGAGCATCACTTCTATAATTTATTGCACACAACAAATACAGGCCTACGTCAGTGTCAAAAGGAGATGCACATACAGGTAGGGACAGAATTGTTTAGGGACATCTTTAGAAACTACCACATTTATTATTTTTAGCTCTTTTTGAGAATGTCTGCTCATGTCTTTTAGCCAGTTTTTTAGATTGGGTTGTTTTGTCTTTTTCCTACTGATATAGATATATCTCCTGTGATGTTTAATCTAGGTTAAATTTGTTGCAATATCTTATTCCAGTTAGTGACTTATTGGTCCTTTGAGCAATCTTATTTTATTATCCCCATTTTACAGATGTACTTACTGCTTTGTGTGTTTAAAAAAAAAAAAAACTTGAAGTCAGCTTCTGACTTTTTTGTTTTGCAAAGGTGTATAATTATGAAATACAATGCTTTTGTTAATCTACCTGACACACCCCTTCCTCCAAAAAATTGAGGCTTGGAAAAATTTACAAGTTATTTTTAATTTATTTATAGTTAATAGTTAATTATAATATTCTGGTTAAAGTATTTTATGTGAGGAGATTGAGGACAGATGATGCTCGATGACTTGCCTAGAATGATGGATCTGGAACCCTTACATTTAACCCCAGGTTTTTTGTAGTCTTCTCTGACATCCTCCTTCCTCAGTTTTTTTGCTTCTAAATTATTCATCTGGATTAGCCAGTCAGTATCTGCCAAAACATTTTGTACCCTTTTGTTTTAAATAGACTGGTTACTATCAGTGCTGTATTTGAGGGTATGCTGGAGTTTTAAGAGTAAAAAGGTATTTGAGATTTTCTTGCCTGCCCCTACCTCCACACTTTATCATGGGAATTAAGATTCTTAAGTATTATGACCCGGATATTTTTTCAGCATTATATTAGAATTCAGAAACTCATAGTTTAATATTTAAATGCTTGCCTTTTGTACTTAATGTAGGCATGCATTGAGTATAGTTGAGTTACTTTAAAGCTGCAAATACCACAAAGCAATTCTGATCTGCAAAATGCAGAGATTTGAATAAAATGAAACAGCTTTCTCTCATGCCTGAACAAATACAAGAAGATATAAATTTGTAGATACTTTTCCCAACCCTCAAATTAGGAAGATTTGTTTTGTGTATAGTTTCCAATTATTGCAGTTCTATAAGTTGAAGACAGTATAGCTTGCTAGTGTAAAGTAGTGCTTCAGGCAGCATGACTTATTTACACGTCACTTCATATTTCTTGGATCTAAGATTAAAAGACAGAAGGTAGAAGTAATAATAGTATTTCACTCATTGGAAGGATTCTTGACATGTGAAATAAAGAGCAAGAATATTTTCCATCAGTGGTTCTAGCCATTGCATGACCAAGGCTTTCATTGAATTTTATTTGTTCTTGCCCCAGATTGTTCCATTTTTCGGTCATAGAGAATTAAGTTATCTCTTTAAGAAGTAAACTAAGTATAAAGTACCAATGTCAGGTAGTTTGGTGGAAAATGTAAAGCCGTATTCTACCACTTTGAGCATATCTTTGCCAAAACAGAGGGAAAAAATAAAGTCTGTTTAAAATTCAGTAAATGGGAACTAGAGGTATAGTTCAGCAGTAGAGTGCTATCTTATTAGCATGTGTGAGTGAGGCCCTGGGTTCAATTAATAATTATATTTGTAATTCTCAAAGAGGTTTAAAATAAACATGCTAACCCCTGTGGAGTTAATAAATGTTATTTTATAGAAATCGATAGTTTCTTTTAAAATGCTAAGGATATTAACGCTTTCATATAGTTCAATATTTTTAATTGCCCTTCCTTAACACCTTTAAAAAAGGAGAAAATTGATTTACTCCCTTTTGTTCTTTACTCTTTTGCTTGCTGATATTTTCTGTTTGAAAAAGGAGCAATGTTGAGGGTATTTAAACTAGGTAAGTTAGATAGCTTTTGGTTTCTGTGGAATATGGAATAAACTTCATGCTAGAAGAAAGCTTAGAAATTATTTTTAGAGTTCTTGCCAAAGTATACTCTGCAGACCACATATCCTAGAACTTGTAGTTCAAGATTTAAATTTTGGAAAATTTTTCTTGTCACATCCTTTTATATTGATTCACAACACATATTTGTGTGTTACGGGTTGAGAAATTCCTCAATAAACTCTTAATTTCAATATAGTATTTACTGTATTTAATTTAGGAATCACCATACTAGTTTTACTTACTTAATAAATTGGTATTTGTCTTAATCTGTTTTTTGCTATTACAGAGTAGTGAGAATAGGTAATTTATAAAGAATGGATTTTTATTTCCTACATCTCTGGAGACAGGGAAGTCCAAGGTCAAAGAACCCGCATCTGGTGAAGGCCTACTTGCTACATTTTTGTGGTGGAAAGTGGAAGGGCAAGAGAGCACACGTGACAAAAATGTGCACTCTTGCATATGCACCCACATACACACAGAATTGGTCTTGGTTTTATAATAAATCTACTCCTGTAATAATGACATTAATCCATTCATGAGGGCAGACCCTTCAGGCCTAAACACCTGTTAACACTGTTGCATTGAGGATTAAGTTTTTAACCCATGGATTTGGGGGACACATTTAAACCATAACAGTATTTCATGCAGTTCAGTTTGAGAAAGACTGATCTAGTTGCTTTATTTGATAGACAGTCGTGAAGCTTCATGTTGTTAAGTGACTTTTCCTAAGTTACAGAGCTACATTTAGGTTTTAAGTCTTTTTATTCTTTTGTTTGAATTATTGCATTATGAACATTAAGGTCAAGCATATTGTAATAGGAGCATTTTTGTCCCAAAAGAGTATTCATTTATAACATCCCTCTTGACTTGTATTGGTGATTGTTCTGACACTTCAAAATTTAGAGGTTTTTCAGCTTGCTTGTAAGTATGCTTTACATCGTGAAAACCAAAGACATCCAGAGAAGGCCTGTGTGTACATCACTTTTTAAAAAGTGATTCCTTTATTTTAGGTTATCTCTTGTTCTTGCTTTCCCCCAGAGAGTAATCCCTGCTCATTTTGCTTTTGATTTTATTAGTTGTCCAAGCCATTTTGATTCTTTCATCATAGTATACTGTAGGTGGAGGCATTATTTACTATAGATGATGCACATGATGTGATCTGATTATGGAAATCCTATTTACATGGTATATTATATTGCATAATTATATGTTGAATAAGTTAGATAATATTTATTATTTTTTGTACATTATGTAATATATACAAAAACAGAAAGAAAAAAACACATGGGCCTGAACCTTTTGTCTAGATTTTTAAAATTTTAGTCTGCAGTGGACTTAGCTGGACTAATCATTGAATAGTTTTAATTGATCAAATATGTTATTTTATATATACCTTGGATTTTTTTCCCAGGTATTTTAGTGGCATCAAAGTGGTATAAGAGCCTCTTATTTTGGTGTAATTCTTTCGTTGCCAACTTCTTGTTCATTCCACTTTCTCATTAGTTTATTAAATATCTTTTATAAAGCAGAAGAGACCTTTTTCAGATGAATACTGATGAGAACTTGTAGTTGCCAGTGCCAGTTAAAGTAGAAGTTAAGAGATGAGACTAAAATAGGAGTCCTGTTTTTGGATAAAATGTGCTGGGAAGAAGTTTTATTAATGTCTTTTTGATTTGACATATGTTTAAGTGAGAAAATACAGAGTAGCTTTAGTAGTTTGCAAGACATTTTCAACCTTCGAAGAGCCCTTTGTTTTCTCCTGTTTGCTCAAAAGTAGAGAAATATGTACTTTATCTATCTGGTGTACTTACCAGCATGCTTTCTACTTGTGAAGAAACTTATGTGTATCAGTTACAAGGGTATAGGTTAGTGAAAGTAGTCTTAAGACAATTGCTTATATACAGTTGAGTTCATTAATGGTGGTATGGTAGTGGCCAGTCTGTGTAGGTCTTTTCCTTCACAGTTGACCTAGTAAAAGTGATTTAGAAAATACCTTTTTTATGTATCACTAATAATTCCTTGAAATTTGTATTGCTTTTCTGTTATTTAAATATTTACGTGACTGTCTATAAGCATACTAGGCTTGAACATATCCTCATGTGACTTTCTGTATTTTAAGTCTTAAAATTGGCTGTGCGTTATTGGTGTTATTGCCTAGATAGTGTTTATGTGTATCCCTTGGTGAGATTAGATTTAGATTGTTTTAGTAGTCCTTGTAAAGTAGGTTATTTTCCCCCTCTTTGTACTTAATAATATAGTTGGCCAGCTTGGCTTGCTTATGTTTTTGATCCTGCCACTAGATGGCAGGAGTAATAAAAGGTGGATTGAAATGCCAACTATAGCTGTCGTCCTTATCTCCTTTGTACTTTACTTTGGTTGTTCTTTATTCCCATTAATGCTGAGTTTGGGTATATTTGAAGTCTTTCAATTAGTAAGACTTGGCTGTGTAAGAGAGATTTGGTACTTCTATATAGCTTGTGAAGGTCTAATACCAGGGTAAAGGAGAAGGAATAGAAAACCTTTAATCCTTAAGGTAATCATTGATATTATAATACTTTGCTTTTCACTCTTACTGAATTTTGCCCTTTGTTAGATTTTTTCTTTAATTTTCTGATTCTGTTTTACTATATTGACATCCATAATTGATCATTTCTTTTGGTACCTCCAGTTGTTTGCCCAACGTACTAGTTGGAATACATGTTAACCTGGACAGTTTTAATAGTTACATGGGTTAAAAACTTGAGCTATACTTTGCAAACAGACTCTTAGAGTGGCTATATAAATCTCTTCACAAGACATATTATTTTCACAGGAGCTTGTTTGATGATAAGCCTTTAAAGAATAGAGAGGAGGCTGGGCGTGGCAGTGCACACCTGTAATTCAGTTCAAAGTCAATCTTAGCAATTTAGCAAAGCCCTAAGAAACTCAGTGAGACCCTGTCTAGATAAAAGTGCAAAAAAGTGCTGGGGATGTGGCTCAGTTGTTAAATGTCCCTGAGTTCAGTCCCTGGTACACAGGAAGCAAAAAATAATAGAGAGGTGGACAGAGGTGATGTGATACAGCTTCCATGATTATGTGACATTATTTTAAGATTTTGTCTTATGAGCAAACCTGCACCAGAGGCTCTTCTTGCTGATATTGTAAAATAAGCAGCCATATCGGCAGGGAGGTGTAGAGAGCTTCTATGATGATCTAGCTAAAAGTCATCAAGAAATTGTTGGACCCTCAGTCCTGTACCCTTCAGGAAATCAATTCTGCCTTAACCCAGGTAGACTTGGAAGTGGATTCTCTCCCTAACTGAGCCCCCAAATGAGAACCCAACACTGTTGATACCTTGTTTATAGCCTCATGAGACCCTAAGCAGACAGTCTAGGTAAACTGGGCCTGGACTTCAGACCAATGAAACTATGATGTATTATTTTCAACCATTAAGTTTGTGGTAATATGCAAACTAAATATCCTTCACAAACATTTCTTCCCATCTCTGAATGTTACTGCCTGACTTCTACCTCATGTTATCAAGAAATATTTGTCAAATATTTATCATCTTATGTGACATGCACTGTGGGTACAGTGGTGTGAACTCAAATAGACATGATTCTAGTCCAGTGGGAAAGACAGACTTGAAGCAAGATTGACAAATGCTGTGAAAGGCATATGATACAGTAAGGGAATATAATAGGATTTTCAGAACTTTTTCAGCTTTCTAAAACTTATGCTTCCCATATTGCTTTCTGTGATGGTTAATTTTGATTGTCAACTTGACTGGATTAGAATGCCTAGAAAATTGATACTGAAAATTAGGGTTATTGTTGTGACTCTCTTATGATGTGGTTTCAGAAGCCTTTGGAATTGGCTCATGGGAGTAGTTTGGAAAAGTTTAGAGGAGTGGTCTACAGAAATAAGTAGAGCTTAAGAGTGATTCTGATGTGGGCACAGGAGACCAATAAAAATGCAGACAGTAAAGGCCAGATTGAAGAGGTTTCAGATGGAAATGAGGACTGTGTTGGAAATTGTACAAAAGGCTATCCTTGTTACACCAGGGGCAAAGAATTTGGATACATTTTGTCCATACTGTGATACTTTGGGAGGCTAAGTTTAAGGTGATTGTCTAGTATATCTGGTGAATATAATTTCAAGGCAGCACAGTATTCAGGCAGTGACATGAATATTTCTGCTTTTTTGCCAAATATACAGCAAGAATCAGGAGCACCAATGAGAAGAGTAGAAAGATTTAGAAAATTTGCTGTTTGGCCAAAAAGAATTGTGCATCAGGATGCAGCCAAGGAGGGTGCCCTTGGCTAAAGAGATTAGGGCTATTCGGAAACCACATTTGCATAGGGATGGTAGGAAAGATGCCTGGAGGGAATCAGAAATCTGCAAGTCCATAGCTGTCACTGGCTGAGGGTTGAGTCTGTGTTTTGGGGGATTGAACCTAGTGTGGTGCTCTATCACGGAGCTACATCCCTGGCCCTTTTAATTTTAGCCAGTCTTACTGAGTTGCCTAGGTTGTTCTGGAACTTTGATTCTTCTGCCTGCACCTTTTTAAAGAAGCAGACCCCAGAAAGCCCCGCCCACCCTACACTGTCTAAGCCAACAAGGCAGAACACTCGCAGCTGTGACCCAAGTAGGCCCACACCTTGGTGTCATTTGCATTCATGTGATGCTGGTTTTGCAGGATATGGAATACAATTTACAGTCATGGAGATTTCCATCAATCTCCCAGGAAAGCCCAGGAGGAAAAGCAGTGTTGTTTGCAGATTCAGAGTACCCTGCAAACAGTTCATGGCAGGGGGATGTGTAGAGTTGTGAAAGGTACACCAAAGCTACAGTGGCAAGAGACCCCAAGAAGATAGAGATGCCAGGAATGTGGACCATCTGCCAAACTACAAGCAAATGTGCAAAACCAGCCCAAGAGAGTGACCTTCTAGGCTGCAGCCAGTAAAGCTGTGTGGCAGGGCTGTCCCAGCCCTTGGGATCTTGCCATCTGTGTCTCAGATGACAAACATGAAAACTTAGGATTTAATGCTTGCCCTCCAGGGCTTTGATCTTCCTTTGACCCATCTGTCCTTTCTAATCCCCTATTCTTTCCTTTTGGAATGGAAATGTTTATCCTGTGTCATTGTATCTTAGAAGTATGTAATTTGTTCTTTCAATTTTACAGGTACTCATAGCTGAGATTGACGTGGGTCTTGAGACTTTGTACTTGGACCTTCAAGCAGTGCCGTAACAGTAAAGACTTAAGGGACTCTTGAGAAAGGGCTGAATGCATTTTGCATTATGAAATGGGGCTCCAGGGCAGAGTGCTGTAATTTGGATTTTAGTGTCCCATAAAAGCCCATGTGTTAAAGACTCAGTCCCTGACTTGGTGCTATTAAGAGGTAATGGAAATTTAAGAGATGGGGCCTAGTGGAAGGTCTTCCAATCTTTTGGGGTATGCCCTTGAGGGTAATAGTGGATGGGATTTTACCCCTTTCTCTTTCTCTCTTGCTTTGCTGCCATGAGGTATGTTACTATGCCACACATTACTACCATGATGCCCCTCAACACCTCACCAAAGGCCTCAGAACAATAGGTTCCACCAACCATGGACTGAAATCGTAGCCTCCTCTTTATTTTGTTGGTTAACTTAGGTGTTATAGTAACAAAAAGATAATCACTTTTTTCCTTTTTAAAGCAGATTCCTGCAATTACAAAACTTGTTAGAGCTTTATATTAGCATCATGAAAATGATATGTGTACATTTTTTTTCCTTTTTTTAATTGTAAACAAATGGGATACATGTTGTCTCTCTGTTTGTACATGGAGTAAAGGCATACCATTTGTGTAATCAAATTTACATAGGGTAATGTTGTTTGATTCATTCTGTTATTTTTTTCCCTTCCTCCTCACCCCCCACCCCTCTTTTCCCTCTATACAGTCCTTCCTTCCTCCATTCTTGCTCCCCTCCCTAACCCTAACTCTAACCCCTCCCACCCCCCATTATGTGTCATCATCCACTTATCAGAGAGATCATTCGACCTTTTTCTTTTTGAGATTGGCTTATCTCACTTAGCATGATATTCTCCAATTTCATCCATTTGCCTGCAGATGCCATAATTTTATCATTCTTTATGGCTGAGTAATATTCCATTGTGTGTATATATATATATATATATATATATATACACACCATAGTTTCTTTATCCATTCATCAATTGGAGGACATCTAGGTTGGTTCCACAGTCTGGCTATTGTGAATTGAGCAGCTATGAACATTGATGTGGCTGTATCTCTGTAGTATGCTGATTTTAAGTCCTTTGGGTATAGGCCAAGGAGTGGGATAGCTGAGTGAAATGGTGGTTCCATTCCAAGTTTTCTAAGGAATCTCCACACTGCTTTCCAGAGTGGCTGCACTAATTTGCAGGCCCACCAGCAATGTATGAGGGAACCTTTTTCCCACATCCTCACCAACACCTGTTGTTGCTTGTATTCTTGATAATCGCCATTCTAATTGGGGTGAGATGGAATCTTAGGGTGGTTTTGATTTGCATTTCTCTTATTACTAGAGATGTGGAACATTTTTTCATATCTTTGTTGATTGCTTGTAGATCTTCTTCTGTGAAGTGTCTGTTCATTTCCTTAGCTCATTTTTTGACTGGGTTATTTGTATTCTTGGTGTAGAGTTTTTTGAGTTCTTTATAGATTCTGGAGATAAGTGCTCTATCTGAACTATGATTGGCAAAGATTTTCTCCCACTCTGTAGGCTCTTTCTATGCATTGCTGATATTTTCCTTTGCTGAGAGAAAGCTTTTTAGTTTGAATCTATCCAGTTATTGATTCTTGCTTTTATTTCTTGTGCTATGGGAGTCCTGTTGAGGAAGTCTGATCCTAAGCCAACATGTTGAAGATCTGGACCTATTTTTTCTTCTATAATCTGCAAGGTCTCTGGTCTGATTCCAAGGTCCTTAATCCATTTTGAGTTTAGTTTCATGCACAATGAGAGATATGGGTTTAGTTTCATTCTGTTGCATATGGATTTCCAATTTTCCCAGCACCATTTGTTGAAAAGGCTATCTTTTCTCCATTGCATATTTTTGGCACCTTTGTCTAGTATGAGAAAATTGTATTTATTTTGGGTTTGTGTCTGTGTCCTCTTCTGTACCATTGATCTACCTATTTTGGTACCAATACCATGCTGTTTTTGTTACTGTTGCTTTGTAGTATTGTTGAAGTTCTGTTATTGCAATACCCCCAGCTTCATTTTTCCTGTGAAGGATTGCTTTAGCTATTCTGGGTTTCTTATTCTTCCAGATGAATTTCATAATTGCTTGCTCTATTTCTGTAAGGTACGTCATTGGGATTTTAATTGGGATTGCATTGAATCTGTATAGCACTTTTGGTAGTATGGCCATTTTGACAATATTAATTCTTCCTATCCAAGAACATGGGAGATCTTTCCATCTTCTAAGGTTTTCTTTAATTTCTTTCTTTAGTGTTCTGTAGTTCTCATTGTAGAGGTCTTTCACCTCTTTTGTTAGATTGATTCCCAAGTATTTTTTTCGAAGCTATTGTGAATGGGGTAGTTTTCCTCGTTTTTCTTTCCAAAGAGTCATCACTTATGTATAAAAATGCATTAGATTTATGAGCATTGATATTATATCCTGCTACTTTACTGAATTCACTTATGAGTTCTAAGTTTTCTGGTGGAATTTCCTGTTTCCTCTAAGTACGTAATCATATCATCAGCAAATAGGGATAGTTTGAGTTCTTCTTTTCCTATTCGTATCCCTTTAATTTCTTTGGTCTAATTGCTCTGGCTAGAGTTTCAAGGACAATGTTGAATAGAAGTGGTAAAAGAGGGCATCCCTGCCTTGTTCCAGTTTTTAGGGGGAATGCTTTCAGTTTTTCACCATTTAGAATGATATTAGCCATGGGCTTAGCATAGATAGTCTTTACAATGTTAAGGAATGTTCCCACTACCCCTATTTTTTCTAGTGTTTTGAGCATGAAGGGGTGCTGTATTTTATGAAATGTTTTTTCTGCATCTATTGAAATAATCATGTGATTCTTGACTTTAAGTCTGTCGATATGGTGAATTACATTAATTGATTTCCTGATGTTGAACCAACCTTGCATCCCTGGGATGAAACCCACTTGATCATGGTGCACTATCTTTTTAATATGTTTTTGTATGCAATTTGCTAAAATTTTATTGAGAATTTTTGCATCGATGTTCATTAAGGATATTGGTCTGAAATTTTCTTTCCCCGATGTGTCTCTGTCTGGTTTAGGTAGCAGGGTGATATTGGCTTCATAGAATGAGTTTGGGAGGGTTCCCTCCTCTTCTGTTTCATGGAATACTTTGAGAAGTAATGGAATGAGCTCTTCTTTAAATGTTTTGTAGAACTTGGCTGAGAACCCATCTGGTCCTGGACTTTTCTTTGTTGGTAGGCTTTTCTATTTCATTACTTGAAATTGGTCTATTTAAATTGTGTATGTCCTCCTCGTTCAGTTTAGGCAATTCATATGTCTCTAGAAACCTGTTGATGTCTTTGAAATTTTCTATTTTGTTGGAGTACAGATTTTCAAAATAGCTTCTAATTATGTTTTGTATTTCAATCGTGTCTGTTGTGATATTTCCTTGTTCATTCCTAGTTTTAATAATTTGGGTTTTCGCTCTTCTTTTCTTTGTTAGTGTGGCTAAGGGTTTAATTTTGTTTATTTTTTCAAAGAACCAACTATTTATTTTGTCAATTTTTTGTATTGTTTCTTTTGTTTCAATTTCATTGATTTCAGCTCTGATTTTAACGATTTCCTGTCTTCTATTGCTTTTGGTGGTGCTCTGTTCTTTTTCTAGGGCTTGGAGCTGTAGTGTTAGGTCGTTTATTTGTTGATTTTTTTTCTTCTTTTATTGAATGTGCTCCATGAAATAAATTTTCCTCTCAGTACTGCTTTCATAGTGTCCCAGAGATTTTGATATGTTTCTTTGTTCTCATTTACCTCTAAGAATTTTTTAATTTCCTTCCTGATATCTTCCGTTTTCCATTCATCATATAATAGCATATTGTTTAATCTCCAGGTGTTAGAGTAGTTTCTGTTTTTTACTCTTTCATTTATTTCTAATTTCAATCCATTATGATCTGATAGAATACAAGGTATTGTCTCTATCTTCTTGTATTTTCTAACATTAGCTTTGTGGCATAATTTATGGTCTATTTTAGAGAAGGATCCATGTATTGCTGAGAAGAAAGTGTATCTATAAATGTCCATTAAGTCTAAATTATTGATTGTGTTATTGAGATCTATGGTTTCTTTGTTCAATTTTTGTTTGGAAGATCTGTCCAGTGTTGAGGGAGACATGTTAAAATCACCTAGTATAATTCTGTTATGGTCTATTTGGTTTCTGAAATTGAGAAGGATTTGCTTGACATACATGGATGAGCCACTGTTTCAGGCATAGATATTTATGATTGTTATATCTTGCTGATTTATGCTTCCCTTAAGCAGTATGAAATGACCTTCTTTATCCCTTCTGAGTAACTTTGGCTTGAAGTCCACATTATCTGAAATGAGGATGGATACCCCAGCTTTTTTGCTGAGTCCATGTGCATGGTATGTTTTTCCCCATCCTTTCACCTTTAGTCTATGGGTATCTTTTTCTATGAGGTGAGTCTCTTGCAGGCAGCATATTGTTGGATCTTTCTTTTTAATCCAATCTGCCAGTCTATGTCTTTTGATTGATGAGTTCAGGACATTAATATTCAGGGTTATTATTGAGATAGGATTTATATTCCTGGTCATTTGGCTCATTTTTTTTTTTTTTTTTTTTTTTTTTTTGACACTACTTGGTTTCTCCTTTATTTGACAATTCCTTTAGGATAGTTCCTCCCTTTTTGGTTTGCATCGTTGTTTTTCATCTCTTCCTCACGGAATATTTTGCTGAGAATGTTCTATAATGCTGGCTTTCTTTTTGTAAATTCTTTTAGCTTTTGTTTATCATGGAAGGGTTTTATTTCATCATCAAATCTGAAGGTAAGTTTTGCTGGGTATAAGATTCTTGGTTGGCATCCATTTTCTTTCAGGGCTTGAAAAATGTTGTTCCAGGCCCTTATAGCTTTTAGGGTCTGGATTGAAAGATCTGCTGATATCCGTTTTGGTTTCCCCTAGAATGTAATGTGGTTCTTTTCTCTCACAGCCTTTAAAATTCTGTCTTTATTTTGTATGTTAGGTATTTTCATTATAATGTGCCTTGGTGTGGGTCTGTTGTAATTTTGTGTATTTGGAGTCCTATAAGCCTCTTGTACCTGGTTTTCCATTTCATTCTTCAGATTTGGGAAATTTTCTGATATTATTTCATTGAATAGATTGTTCATTCCTTTGGTTTGTTTCTCTAAGCCTTCCTCAATCCCAATAATTCTTAAATTTGGCCTTTTCATGATATCCCATAATTCTTGTAGATTCTGTTCATGATTTCTTACCATCTTCTCTGTTTGGTCAACTTTGTTTTCAAGATTAAATATTTTTTCTTCAATGTCTGAGGTTTTGTCTTCCAGGTGTTCTATCCTGCTTTCTATGGAGTTCTTAATTTGGTTTATTGTTCCCATCATTTCAAGGATTTCTGTTTGTTTGGTTTTTTCAATATCTCTAACTCTTTATTGAAATGATCTTTTGCTTCCTGTATTTGCTCTTTTAACTGTCGATTGGTGCAATCATTCAATGCCTGCATTTGCTCTTTCATCTCATCGTTTGCTTCCCTGATCATTTTAATTATGTACATTCTGAACTCCCTTTCTGTCATTTCTTCTGCCATGCTGTCATTGGATTTTATTGATGTCACATCTAGATTTGTTTGGGGCATTTTCTTCCCTTGTTTTCTCATATTATTCAGGTATTAGTGGATCGCTGAGATATTGCAGATTTCCTCTGTTGTCTTATAGTGTCCCTGAAGATTTCTAGTATATCCCCTCTTGGCCTTCAGTAGCCTGAAGTCTTGGGGGAAGTTGATAATGTGGTGCTCCATTAGGATGCTGCCTTTCTAGGGGTAGTGGCCTTAAGGTGGGGTATATTCCCTGCTAGTTGGCAGTGGTGCCTCCACTTTTTGACCAATGGTCATGCAAAGGGGAACTAGGCTACAGGCTGAGGCAAAGCCTGTTTGGGCCTGTGTCTCTGGTTTTACCGTCCTTGTGGGAAAACCTCACCTGGCAGGGAAGACTCAGCCGTTGGGGAGGTCTCGCTGGTCAGTTCCCATCCTAGAGGTTCCCCCCAATCCACAACTCCTGCCTGGGCTGGGCAGCCTTCCTCTGCAACGTTCCCAGGGGCCCAGACCTACCTCCTGTGCCTGGCAGCCTCGCCCTGCCCAGAAGAGTCTCCTTAGGCTGCCCCTCCTCAGAGAAGCTGCCCATAGTCCTGGAACCTTCTCTCCGCCCCTCAGCTTGTCTCTGTGCATCTTCTCCACCAAGAAGCCGCCTAGGTCCTGGGACCGTGCTGTGCACCTAATCACCTGGAAACGACCCGCCGCACAACTCCTCCTCCGGGCAGCTGCCCGGTGTTCTGTGCGGTCACTCCGAGTCCAAGCGACCCCCCACGGGCCTCTCCCTCTAGGCAGCTGCCTGGAGTTCTGGTTTGGTCACTCCCAAGTCCAAGCAACTCGCTGCGCACCTCCTTTTCCCAGCAGCCGCCCAGAGCCCCAGTGCAGTCGCTCAGAGTCCAAGCGACCCGCCACATGCCTCCTCCTCCGGGCAGCCGCCCGGAGTTCCGGTGTGGTGGCTCCGAATCCAAGCAACTCGCTGCATATCTTCTCCTCCTCTGGGAAGCCGCCTGGAGTTCCCGTGTGGTCACTCCGAGTCCAAGCGACCTGCCATGTGCCTCTTCCTCTGGGCAGCCACGCAGTGTTCCGTGCGGTGGCTCCGAGTCCAAGCGACCTGCCGCATGCCTCCTCCTCCATGCAGCCGCCTGGAGCTCCGGTGCGGTGGCTCCAAGTCGCCACCTGCTGCACTCCTCCTCCTCCTCCGGGCAGCCGCCTGGAGTTCCGGTTCGGTTCCTCTGAGTCCAAACAACTCGCCGTGTGCCTCCTCCTCTGGGCAGCCACCCGGAGCTCTGGTGGGTTGCTCTGAGTCCAAGTGTTGTGCTGAGCGGCCTCCTCTCCAATGCTCCCAGTTGTCCGAGTTCACTGCTCCATCTGGGGGAGGGGTGTCTTGGGCAGCTCTACTTCACAAAGTTCCCTGCTTTCCAGGACTACCGCCCCATCCAGGACGCCTTCCCAATGGGAGAGACTCACCCAGCGGCTTTGAGTTGGTCCCAAGTCTCTCAATATCTCCTCTTCTTGAATCCTGAGTCCTGGAGCAACATGAAATGCAGCCACCTTCTAGTCTGCCATCTTGAAACTGATATGTGTACATATTTTAGCCCTTGCATCTGCTCTTTGTTCTTTCTGTAACATTTCTACTCCTTCTCTGCCTGTTTTGCTCAATGATTCATCCAGGTATAAATTAAATGTCAGTTGTAGAAGCCTTCCCTGAGTCCTTTAGATAGTAAGCTTTTTGTGGATTGGTCTACCCTGCTTACTATTATCTTCAACACCTAGTATAATTGATAGGTAAATTCTTAAAAACAAAACTTGATATGATGGAATTGGGAGTGTAACCAAAAACTCGGTCCTTGTCCCCATTGCCAATTTAATAAGGACAGTATGGTTTTGAGAAAAAGTAAAAAAGAAGTTTTATTGCTTTGCTAGCAAAGGAGAAGCATAGGGGAGTCCTGCCCCAGAGACTGAGTCTGCCCATCAGCGGGGACAAGGGAATTTTAAAGGAGCTCTTTAAAGGCCTCATTTCAGGTGTGCCCTGACAGGGCGCCCCAGGCACCCTGATGGTGTGTTAACATTTACTTGTTAATTTGGGAGATGTTCCCTTCCTAGATCCTCTGGCAGGTAACTTAAGATAATCTCGTTCCCCACCCCTAAGTTAGGGATGAGGAGAGGGAGAAGAGGAAAAGGAAAACATGTCCCTTTTAAAAATAAGCCTCAAATATGTGGACCACTGTTATAGGAGTTCCTATACATTGCTGATGGGAGTGTAAATAGTAATTACTTTGGAAAACAATTTAATATTTTTTTAAATACATGGCTGTTCCATAACCTAGGAGTGAAATTGGCCCATGAAGTATTAACCCCCCCAATGAAAACACATGTCCTTAAAAAACCTTTACAAGAATTATTCATATTTTGTAAGAATGTGCAGCCTCTTATTCATTATTATCTCAACTGGAAACAACCCCCAAACCCTTCAGTAAGCTATGGATTACAGTAGTTATAAAAGTAGTTGTGCTCAAAAACATGTTCAGTAAAAGAAGCCAGACTCACATATGTAAAAGTAGAATTATATATGAAAAGAAATCTGCAGATGAACAAATATTAATATGTGAAAGAAGTCAGTGTTTGAAAAGGGGAAGTGATGAAAAGGTATGGTGTGTGAAGAGACTTTGTGGGTTGGTGTCTGCGTGATAAGAGTGATGTTATGTATACAGTTGTCAAAACTCATTTTAAATCAGTATGCAAGATCTAAGTATTTTAATGCATGTAAATTATACTTCAGATTTTTTAAATGAGAAAGAAAGTATGAGTAAGTCAGGTATCCTTAGTACCTCATGTGTTCTCTTCTTTGCTTAATTTTATTTGCTTACTTGTCCTTGCTGTAGGATTATCAGGTATTGTCAACTCTGTGGAGTTGGGTACCAAGTTTGCGTTTGTTCTTAGTTAAAATTGTGTATTTACAGGCAGAATGTCCAGGCTTATTAGTTCTGAGGTGAAAAGTATTTGAGAATATAATTTATTCATAGGTTGATACCTATATTTTATGGTTGCATTTTCAAGGAAAAATTTTGCATTATTACAGAATCTTGTATTTGGTGTTTTTCTTTATGTAGCTTCTTGATTTTTCTGAGGATTCACAAAAGACATCTGTATAAGTATTGGTAGAGTAATCCTGTTCCAACTGTAGAGGTAGAATAGTGTTATAAACCAAAATTAAAAAATCAAAATTTTCTTAAATGATTTATTTCTTAAAATTAAATTTTTTTAAAATTTTGCTAATATATTTTTTGTTTTCGATGTTAACAGACCTTTATTTTATTCATTTATTTGTACATCATACTGAGAATCGAACTCAGTGCCTCACACATGCTAAGCAAGTGCTCCACCACTGAACCACAACCCTAGCCCCTTAAACTAAGTTTTAGTCCTAGTTTTTTTTTTTTTTTTACTCTTTTCCTGCCACCTGTTCTTAATTTCTTGAGATAATGTAAGAAATGAAACCAGGTTATTTTACCTTTTTAATACAAAAGCCCTTAAGTACCAGAGCAGTTTGAAAAAGAACTAGGTGGTTATATTTTGTCTAATTACTACTATCCCTTGGTGGGTTTTTCACCCTAATGAAGATAGTATTAATTTTTAAATGATATAATGGCTAGCTCAAAAACTTGAAAAGTAAGTAAAGTCTGGATTTTCCAGAAATTTTTCTTTAAATAGGTGCCACTGTTTGTGACTTACGTTAGGGAGTCTTTTAATAAACAAATTTGAAATTATGCAACACTTTTATGCACACTTTTCTGGTAAGAAAATCCATATTTTTATCGGATTCTCAGAAGCCCTCTTCCAGAAATGTTGAACCTGTTTTGGGAGATTTTTCTTTTACATTATTAGCTGCTGGTTTTGCCAACTTTTCAGAATCAACCAAACCTAAAGTTGACAAGAAATGATTCCATATTCAATGTTTGCCTATACTAAACACTCTCAAAGTATATTTGATATGTTTGTTGTGTCCTCTTTTTTCTTCATTGTTTTTACTCTTTTTTCTGATCTTTTTGGTTGCAGAACTATATCATAATGACTGACCGGTGTTCTAAACTGTCCCAGTTAACAGCTATAAGAATGAAGAAGAAATACTCCTTTAAGCATATCTGATTTTTTTAATGGAATCTTTGATCATAATCTTGATTGTAATATCAATTTTATGGGGAATATGAACTTCTTGGCAAGATGTTTAGAAATGCCAAAATCTGAAACTATGTGGCCACATGCCTATCTTGTCACCCATCTGCTAATCTGCCTTGACTCTCCTGTTTCTAATGCAATCATTATCCTTGAGTTGGTAGGTACCCGACTATGAAAACCCATGAAAGGAGAAAATAATATGATTTTTGCAAAAAGTTATGACAAACTTTGTTTTTTAAGAAAATTCACAGTACAGACTCACTATATTTTGATACCTGTAGGTCTATTTTAGTTTAAGAACATATACTTTTAGCCAGGTGCAGTGGCACATACCTGTAATCCCAGTGACTGAGGAGACTGATGCTGGAGGATCAAGTTCAAAGCTAGCCTTAACAACACAGTGAGCCCCTAGCAACTTAGCCAGTCCATGTCTCAAAAAATAAAAAGGGCTAGGGATGTGGCTCAGTATAATAAATCTTAGAATTTTAAATAACATTGGCTTATGGACTTCAATTACATATGTAAACTATGTTAAAAGAAATGCTTTTTGTATTAATGATAACTTTAACATACAGCCATTTTTAAAATACCCATTTTATGATAACTGTGTGCCAAGTACAGAGCCCAATGTTTGGGATATAAACAATCTCTGTTGTAATGGGGCTTATCTTGCAGAAAGAGAAGCAAAGTGCAAAACAAAAGGATCAAGATAATGTTAATGATAAGGCCTTGAAAAAATGGAGTAATATGCTAGCTAGTGTATGTTGTGTACTTATAGTTATGAGGCTACCAGTATAGATTTGAAAGTAAAAGAAGGCCTTTTGAGGTGATACTTGAGCTAAAACTAGAATTGACAAGTTAGGCATGTGAAGATCTGGGTTAAGAGCATTCCTCCAAGCCGAAATAAGCTTAGTATGTTGAAGGAACAAAAATAGTGTCCCTATAGCCAGGATAGATTTTGAAATGATGGTGTTAGGATAGGGCCAGATCAGTTACTAAGATTGATAATTGTGAAAATTAAACCCTTTTTGAGATACTTTTTTCTTTTTTAGCTTTTTATTTGTGTGTGTGTGTGTGTGTGTGTGTGTGTGTTTGTGTGTGTGTGTTTTGTAATCATTCTTTGTTTGGTTTTGAAACAGGGTCTCATGTTGCTCAGGCTTGTCTCCCAACTCCTGAACTCAAACTGTTCTCTTACATCAGCCTCCCAAGTAACTAGGCTTTACACACACATGCTACCATGCTTAGCTTTAGAGGTTTTTTCCTTCTGAGGAATGCTACAGAAATTCATTTGTCTGCAGCAGATGGTTTTGTGAGTAATACAGAGAATTGATAAAAGACTTTAGAGACAAGACCATAGAGCGACCTAGATAGCCCTGAAAAAAGTATGTGGAATGTTCTCTGAATGAAAATTTAATTAGGCCAGTTGCACTTTTTGTTTGTTTGGTGCTAGGGATTGGAACTAGGTCCTTCTGCTAGGCAAGTGCTTTACCATTGGACTATACTCCCAGCTTCCAGGTACACTATGTTTATTACCCTTTATCTGAATAATCCATTTCTTTAGAAAAATGTTTACCTTTGTAGAGTAGAAATATTATTAGACATTTTACACAACTCATAACTCCATATTGGCACTAAATCACTTCACTTAGGAGAGCTGGGGAGATTTTTTGTTAGGTTGGGTAATATACAAAATATTCTAGAGCAGCTTTAGCAAATATTTATTGAACTTACTATATACTAGGCACTGTGCTTGATGCTGGGGACTGGAAGGTTGATTTATTCATATTTGCCTAGAGCCCAATTATGTAAGTTCGACTCCTTACTTTGCTCTTCATAAGTTGCATGCCCTTGAACAAATTACTTAACCTTTCTGTGCTTTTGTTTTCCATAAATTAAAACTGATAATACCCATCTCAGTCAGTTAGCATGATGATTAAATTGGCTAATACAAATAGTTACTTAAAACACTGCATAATGTATAATAAACATTCATTGTATATTAACTATGCTGGTTTTTGTTCACATCATTTGCTTAAGTTAAAGGAGTTCCGACTGTCAAGATCTTTCTAATATAGTGACGGAGGCAAATTGAGAGGAACCAGTAAATTGATGCTATTTAGTATATTTGTTTGAAAATGCAAAGTACAAGATCCAGTTAGGGCTATAAAGGAGGGAGTGCCAACTATCTGAAAAGATAGTTAAGGTTTAGGAGTAGGTGTCTTTTGAGTTCAGTTCTGAAAGGTAGGTGTGGGAGGATATAGAAGGAAGACTTGCTTTTCAGTAACAAAACAGCTCATGCAAAGATATACAAGTATGGAAAAGCATTAACAGTGCACATTTAGGGAAAACTCAGAAGTTAGGAATATAAGGTGAGAAAAAAGTAGAAAGGGGTCATTTCAGGTTAGAGCTAGAAAAGGGAGTCTTAAGAACATAAGCACTTTACCTTGTAGGTTTTGGGATACAACTGAAGGATTACAATAGTTAGCTAATAGTTCATTTAAGAGAAAAAATTCTGTTTTGTATAGCATGTATTGGAGTTAAGAATAGAATACTGGAAGCTAGGAAGTCTGTAAGGAGACAAGTGAAGTAGTCTAGATAAAATAAGAGGCCTTTAATGGGGGGGGATAATTTAAGAGATGGGTTTATGGGATAATGGAATCTATGATGATTCCCAAAGAGCTGTGATAATGGTAATATTTTAAGTAGAATAGAGAACAACATTCATAGTGGAGGGCAGATTGAAAAATGAGTTCAGTTATAGGTTATTGGTTGAGCATGAGGTGCCTGTGAAGATAGATTTATGTGGGCTGTTTCAATATATAGATTTAGAATCTTGAAAAGGAATTGTGTACTTGGGAATTCCATGTGATAGTCAGGGAACGGGCAAGGCAAGAGAAGAGAGGTAGTAGTGAAAAGAAAATGATGAAGACCAAGCCTCGATGTCAACATTTGGAGCTAGGGACTAAAATCTGTACAGTACTTGAAGATTTGTCCATCCAAAGAATTAATCATGGGCAGTTTTAAGAGAATCTGTGTTTAGGTTCTCAGCTTTATGTATTTTTTCTTAAAACCGAGGTCCAGTCATATTAATTCTTTTCCTCTCTTACTGCACATTCATCCACCTTCCATTTTATAGAAAGAAAGCATACCACACACATTCCCTTCATTGTCCTGAAGTATTAAAAAAAACCCTATAGCTACAAATGAAGATTCATTCACAGTGTGGATGTGGGAGTGAAGATACTGTGCTTTCTCCAGAAGAAAGCAAATAAGATATCTTTATTCAAAGAATCCTGTGATACTTCTAGATAACTTGAATTTTTAGAAATTTGTTATATCATTTGAGACTCTAAACTGTAGAAAAAATGTCTAGAAACTGCTGAGATAATTCTTAGTATAATCCTGAAATCTTTGTGAAGTACAATAAAGATTAGGACTATCCTATTTCTAAAGCATTAAGTAGAACAGAGAAATCAGTATTAGAGAAAAATGGGCAGAAGTCAATTTCAAACATAGAAAATACAGTACAAACATTGAGGTGCTTGCTTTGGGTGAAGTGTGCCTTATATGAAATTTTGGTGTTCAGTTGGTGTCTGTTAGGACAGAGCCAAGTTTTTATATTGCTTAGTCATAGATTTTCTAATATATGTTAAAATTTTAGAAATATATAACATTTTTCTGTATAAGCCTAATCGTAGATTTTTCTAATAAAGCTGATCATGTTCAAGCAAGATTTCTCTAGGAAGGAATGTAAAACTCTGAAATTAGAAAAGTAGAGCTTTTCCACAAAGCCAGTATCTTAAAAGACAGGGCTTTTTCTTCTTGAGTTTTCATTTTGTTTTTTGCTACTATATATGAAGCAACAAAAACTCTTTTTCATCTTATGGAGGACCTAGAGTATGCTAGAAGTAGAAGAGATTCAGAGAATGACTAGAAGTCATAAGGTGTTTATGATGGCTGTTACTGGTCAAGCAGTACTTAATAAAGGTTTCCAGCCATGTTTATATTATATATACCAAAGAGTTGAAATCTGAAATGATAAAATAAGACATGTATTGGATTTTTTTTGTCCTTTTGTTTCCAAAGTAAATTAAGAAAGGGCATCAACTTCAAGGTTTAAAGTTATATGTCAATACATTTTCAGTGGTTTTTGTTTATATGTATTTTAAACATATATGCCATTTTTTTTTTAATATTTAACTTTTGAACACTTTCATCAAATGAGAATTTATAAAGAGCTCAGTAGATAAACAAGACGGTACTTGGTTCCATTTTATTGATTTATCTATTCTGGTATCCCACTCTTGTCAGAAAAGTAGTTCCAGAGAAGCTCTTTGGAATCCCTAAGGTACTGGGAACAGTCTGAACTTACCCAGAAGGTAATGGAAATGATTATATACATTGATTGCTGCATTGCTGTTTTTTTTTTTTTTTTTTAATTAAAATCTTTTTTAGTTTTACAGACTGCATTTTGATTCATTGTACACAAATGGGGTACAGCTTTTCATCTCTATGGTTGTACACGATGTAGATTCACACCATTCCTGTAATCATACATATACATAGGGTAATACTTTGTTTCATTCTACCATTTTTCTGTCCTTCACTCCCTTCCACCCCATTTTCCTCTATACCTTCCAAAGTTCCTTCATTCTTCTCTTCCTCCCATCAACCCCCCTTGTTATATATTGTCATGCACTTATCAGAGAAAACATTTGGCCTTTGGTTTTGGAGCTTTGGCCTATTTTACTTAGCATGATATTTTCCACTTTATCCATTTACCAGCAAATGCCATAATTTTATTCTTCTTTACGGCTGAGTAATACTCCATTGTGTATATATACCACAGTTTCTTTATCCATTTTTCAGTTGAAGGGCATCTCGGTTGGTTCTACAGTCTAGCTATTGTGAATTGAGCTGCTGTGAACATTGATGTGGCTGCATCACTGTAGTATGATGATTTTAAGTCCTTTGGGTATAAACTGAAGAGTGGGATAGCTGGGTCAAATGGTGGGTCCATTCCAAGTTTTTTGAGAAATCTCCATACTGCTTTCCAGAGTGGCTGCACCAATTTGCAACTCCACCAGCAATGTATGAGTGTGCCTTTTTCCCCACATCCACACCAACACTTATTATTGCTTGTGTTCTTGATAATAGCCATTCTAATTGGAGTTAGATGAAATCTTAGGTTGGTTTTAATTTGCATTTCTCTAATTACTAGGGATTATGAGCACTTTTTCATATATTCGTTGATCACCTATATATCATCTTCTGTGAAGTGTCTGCCCATTTCCTTAGCCCATTTATTGATTGGGTTCTTTGTATTTTGGGTATAAAGCTTTCTTGTGATCATGCATAAGAATGTGGATGCTGGAGTCAAAGCTGCCTAGTTTAGATCCCATCCTGGTCATTCATGACTGTATGATTTTAGACAAGTTATGACAACATATTTGTGCCTTAGGCTAATCATCTATATAGTATCCTACCTCAGGTTTGTATGTCTGATGAGTAAATGAAAAATGTTTTTATTCCAGTGTCTAACAAATATTAACATGTTAATAATGACTGAAAGTAAGTAGTGTTTAAAACACATCTCATTACTATTGTCCCTCTTGGCAACCCTTCTTTTGCTTAATCACACCAGTTCTCCTACTGCATGCCCTTTGCACTTGCATATTTGCCTAGCACAGCTTTTTTCCCCTCTTTAGCTGCTTCCATCCTTATATGTCTCAGAGCTGATGTAAGCTAGGTGCCTAACAGAAACATGGTACATACCAGTTGCTCAAGGAATTTTTTAAAGAAATAAATGATTTTTACTTTGCAAAAATGAAAACAAACTAATGCCAGATATAGAGTAGCCACCTGTAGAAGCACATGCTATTCTAATGTTGTCAAAAAAGAGTTTCGGGGAGTCTTTGAAAGTTAGACTGTCAAATTGACACTGTCTTCTATCTATAGGAGACAACCTGCACCGTCACTTGGAGTCCAAGTATCCTTATTTTTTATTCAAAGGATGGGGGGAAGAATCCAAAACACACAAAAAAAACTTTATTTAATCTGGTTTCTCAACTCAAAACAGTTAGAACCGTGGGGTGATTCAAGACTTTGCCTGTCCAAAAGGGAACTGACTGTGTTGACATATGGTGGTACTTGGTGTGGTGTTCCACTTCCCTCCACACCCTTGTCTTCCCTTTTGCCCTGCCTTTTACCTCTCCTACCTTTTCTTTCTGTTCTTTATCACTGCCATCATTGAGCAAAGCTGCTTTCCTCCCTTTACTTTATTTTCCTTTCTGGTTCTGACTGATATTTTTTCTTTATGTCTTAGATTTAATTTGTGTCTTGTGTGTCTTATGAACTGAACATTTATGGATATGGGATAAGTTTGTCTTTCATCACCCTATATTTAGCCTGCTCTCGTTGACAAAGGGTTTCACTTTCTTCTTTTATTATTTCCTACTCTGAATCTGTTTTGTAAAGCCTGATTTCTGTACTTCTAAGGTTACTTTTGTGTTCAGAGTGTACTTATATAAGAATGTAGTATAGAAGTGAAGAGTACCAACTACTAAAGTAGGTACTTGATATAGTCATTTTAATGCCAGTATTATGAAAAAGCAATACTTCTCACATCTCCCCTCAAAGAGCCAAGCAAAGTTGATTCATTTATATGTATGCATTTGGTAGAAAAATAACATGATTTGAGAAAAAAGACCCTTGGGAAACTTAATTTTTACTTTTAACATGTTCTTTAGCACATTTATTTGAGCTAAAAGTTGCATTAGGTATAAATTAAGAGAAACTTTTATTTCTCAGCTTTTCTAGCTCAAGTTCTACATATGCCATGTATATTATGTTGAAAATTACCTCAGTGGGAGAGTGCTTACCTAGCAGGCATGAGACCGTGGGATCAAGGACCTGGGGTGTGCTTCATTTAATTTTAGGGCTGAGACATTAAAGGATATATTGTGGTATTTTGCTTCTGTACATTATCATGATATTTCTTAGCTGGTTTTTTGAGTGTACATTTGGTATTTCAATATGCTATAAGATGAACTATTAAATCTTAAGCCAGACGTCTTGAATGGTTAGGTGTCTAATAAGATCCAATAGAAGGAAAATACAGAGGTAGCTTTTGGTGCCATTCCTTTTTTATAAAAGCAGCCCTCCTTTATAAGCAAGTTGGTGGTACCTGGTGTTTGTTTACCTAGAGAGATAATGTAGCATATGTTGGGTAGGTCTTAAACCAATTCATAAAATTCTATTTAAACTGTAATGTTTTTGAATATAGCATTATACCAATCATTTTTTTCTTTTATTTTTGCTGTCCATAAGAAATTTACTTATTAAAAAAAGTTCAAATGCTGGTGGCATTGTCCAGAAAAATTTGTTTCATTTATAATTGTTATAAAGTTGAATTGCTGAAACTTGTTCAGTGAAATATTTTGACTTGCATTAATGCTTTACATCCCTACATTTATATTAAAAATTTACACACAAATGAAAATGGAAAAACATCCAATACCTGATTTCTGTCCCCTCTTTTTCTGCTTTCCAAATATATACTTAGGTACCTTTTGACCCCCATGGGAAAAAGTATCTTCCAATAGCAGAAAGAAAAGAAAAAAAAATGTTTTTGAGAATGAAATGTTTCCCATCATAGTGAATTCTTAAGCACATTCTCTGTGTATGTAGTATGCTAGTTGGATCTTTTGGCATTTACACGTTTGGCATGGATGACGCACGGGTTAGTGCCTTCAAAAAGACCAACCAGGTAGGCCTCACTTGCCTCCTGCAGAACACCAATAGCTACGCTGTGGAAGCGCAAGGGGAGTGTATTTCATGGAGTGCCATAGTATCAGGTCTGTTCTGATGAGGTTTGTTCATGCCTCCAGTAGAGAGCGCACTCTTGCTGGCGGCTTTTGTAGCCAGTTGCTTTACCACCGGTCGATTTGTGGGCAGTCTTGCTTCCTGTGAGTCATGTATAAAGACCTTATTTCACCTGCCTTCTCCTTTAGCTGGAGTTGGCAGCTAGAGGTGTTCATTCTTTATCTGAAACCGAGAAGTATAATCATTTGGGGGGGGGGGCAGGTACAGGATATTGAACTCAGAGGCACTCTACCACTGAACCACATCCCCAGCCCTATTTTGTATTTTATTTAGAGACAGGGTCTCTTGAGTTGCTTAGTGTCTTGCTTTTGCTGAGGCTGGCTTTAAACCGCAGATACTCCTGCCTCAGTCCCCCTCCCCCCAGCTGCTGGGATTGCAGGTCTGCATCACTGTGCCTAGCCCATAACCATATTTTGTATAAATGCAATTCTAGTATTTTTTTTTCTTGCTGTGTTAGAAGATAATCTCTTCTCCCTAAATCAAGCTCTTGAAATTTTCTTGACTTTTGTTGGGATGAAAAAGAAAGAAACTAGAGGCTTCACAAGGATTTAAAAAAAAAAAAAAAAAAAGTGACTTTTAGCAAATTCCGTTCTTTTAGTTTCCTATAAGTAAAAGCAGTTATAATACAGTATATATTAATATCCAACAAACAACAATACATTTTAGAAGACAGTACAATTTATATATATTTAGCTTCTTTTTGAAGTTGGGTCTTTAAGAAGTCTTTTACTTTGTAATGTGGTTTTTTTTCTCTTCTCAAATTAAGTAATCCCTTTTTAACTCTTTCATCTCAGGTAGTTACATGTTTATTTCTTTTCGAGAAGTAGTATAATTATTTATATGCCACTTTCAGAAGTGAAAAAAATTTGTGAAGCTTATTTGTCTCTTTAAACAAGTCTTACATTATTGGAATTGTAGGGTGGCTCTAAAGATTTGAACAGAGAATTTGAAAGAGTTATTCATTCATTATGAAAATTTCAAATGAACTAAAAGTGGGGAAAAGACCACAACAAACCTCATATATAACAATACTGCCTATATAATAATTATCAACTTTTGTCATATACTACATAATAAATTCTTTTATTATAGTTAAAATACTTAAGGTTGATCTGATAACATTAGTTTAAAAAGGGTTATGATAATGTTAGACTCTTTACTACTTTTCTTTCTCTTTTTTATTTTAGTATTTACTTTGGTGACCGCTAACTTTTAATGTGTCATTTTTCAGCCACCTCACCTACTTTTGCTTGGGGAAAATTTATAGTCTGTGTGGGTGGGAGTGTGTATGTATATTAAATTTTTCATAATAAAAATTTTATACATATGTATACACTTTTGTTGTGTTTTGTTTTTGTGATGTTAAGGATTAAACCAAGGGCCTTGTGCATGTTAGAAAAATGCTCTACCACTGAGCTACATCTGTAGCCATGTATGTACTTTTAAAGTTCAATAAGTTTTATGAATACATACATGTGTTACTACATTTACACATGCACATATACATTCTTCTTGGAAAATTTCAATCATACAAGAAAGTAGAGCTAATATTGGAGTGAACCTTTATGTATACATCACCCAGCTCCAATGATTATCAATTCATGGTCTTATGTATAATACCCCCAGCTATTTAAATAATTTTTTTAAAGTAAGTGAATTGGACATGCCAAAATTAAAAACTACCTTTCATGCACAATTGCTTTAGTTTATGAAGAAGGGAATACAACACAAAAATTTCCAGTTTGCTGATAAATATTCATGTGCCAAGGAGGAATTATAAAGTAAACATTAGCTGGGTGTGGTGGCGCATGCCTGTAATCCCAGCAGTTTGGAAGGCTGAGGTAGGAAGAAGATTGGCAAGTTCTAGGCCGCCACCCTCTGCGGCTTAGCAAGACCCTGTCTCAAAATTAAAAGTAGGGCTGGGGTAACTCATTGGTAGAGCACTTGCCCTAGCAAGTGTGAGACACTGGGTTCAATCCCCAGGATTACAAAATAAACAAAATAAAATAAACATTAATTGAATCTTAGGAGGGAAGTACTGGGAAACTATGAGATACCTCCAGGATACAAGAATCACTAAGAAGATATTCCACTGTGAGGTGAACCTAGAATAGAGGTTCCAACATGTTTTGAATACACAAACATGGACTGGCAGAAGTTGGGTAGAATAAAATATTAGAGAAAGCATCTTTAAGAATAATTACAAACTCCAGATGATTGCATGAAATAGGGAGAATAAAATACATGACTGTGGCGGGTTTTAAGTAGGCAGAACAAAGAACTAAGAAAAAGACCATGCTAAAATTTGCTTAAAAGAGGGTGTGATTGAAAAATACATTGTTTTTCATTATTTTCTGTAGAAAAGAGTAGTTGTATAGACAATCCAAATGTCTCTCATATTTGTTTGTGTTACAACTGAGGTATCCTGGAAATTTGCATAAAAAATAAAAACTATGCTTTCAGTAGAAACAACAATCTATAACAGATTTGTATTGTGTTATAAATCTAGTTTTGGGGACTTCCAGTTTAATAGTTATAAACATGATGAAGAATATAGGTAATTATGAAGTCACTTGATCTTGAACCAGAATTTTTTATTAGACCCCAAACAAACTTCCATATCATTTAATTGAAGAATATCATTTAACCCTTGGGAGAACTTTTGTACCATCAAATTTTGTACAAATTTAAGTTTGAACTTAATTTGTATTTTCTTTTGAGTTCATGAAGATTTTATTTGAAAATAAAGATAATACCCTTTTAAAAGTATCCAGGAGCTTATTTCATTTTGGAATTTTGTGTTGTTTATCTTTAAGTTTTACTTAGAACAAAATTCATGTTTATTTGTATTTGTATAATTATTTAAATGCACATGTATACATAAATATACATACATATTTGTAATTGAAAAAATGGCAGTTATAAGGGATGTCAAAGGGATAAAGTGATAGGTGAAATACTACCTCTTCTAAATAGGGCATTAAAAATGAAGTTTTGTGAAATAGTCTTTGAGAAATCTCTTAAGACACATGGGTATTTATTAATTTTCAAATTTAAAATAACCTGGTGATAAATTACTAGAATTAATAAGCATGCAAGGTTTCTGGTAACAGAATCAATGTAAAAGAATCAACAGATGCCTGTCAACATGTCAAACAAATTTAAAAAAAAATAAATTAAGGTAGCATTAAAGGTGGGATTAATTCTAAGAGATGTTCAAGACGTCTTAACAAATTTATATACTTCTGGAGAAACATAACCTTAAAAAAGAGATAATCTGACCTAAATAGGTAAAGAGATAATCTGTATTCATGGGTTGGATGGGTCTACATTATGAAGGTGTTAATTCTCCTTAAATTGATTTGTAGAGTAAGCGAAATTTCAGTAAAAGATCCTGTGAAGTACTTTGGGTGGAACTGATGGAACTTATTTAAAAATTTCTCTGGAAATAGGAAGGGACAAAACCAAAAGCACCAAATAAAAATGTTCTACCAGATGTCAAGATTTAATTTAAAATTGTATAATAAAAATAGCATAATATCGTTGCAAGGACGGAGATAAATAACACTTCGATGGAATATAGAATCCAGAAGCTGATGCAGGCATTAGTAAACCCTTAGTATATAATAGAGGTGGAACTATAGAAAGATGGAGAAAACAGTTATTTCAATAAATGATGTAGCAGTTATAAGGAAGTAAGAGATTAAAACTGAATCCCTATTTGTCACCACATATAATAATCGATCTCAAGTATATTAAAAACTGAAGTAGGTAAGTTTTAACTATAAATTGTCCAGTGGAGATCAAAATTGAATATCCTAATGATCTTAGAGTAATAAAGCGTTTTTTCCCCCAAGAAAAGTACTATCTCTATGATAAAAAGTGATGTTTAGACTTATATCAAGAATTTCTGTTCCTTAAATACCATTAAGAGTGAAAATGAGAAGTCCTAGAATGAGAGAAGTTTACAACTTACACAACTTGACAAAAGAAACCAGCCTTAGTTATTGTGGAGGCTGAGGCTGGATGACTGCAAGTTTGAGGCTAGTCTCTGCAACTTAGACCCTGTCTCAAAATAGCGAGTACTAGGTCGTAGCACAGTGGTAGAGCTTTCCTGGGTTCAGTCTCCAGTACCACAAACAAACAAACCTGACAAAAGAATAGTACTCAAGATACAAAAAAAGTATTTAAATCAACCAAATAGAAAAATGTGCAAAGTACTGCTGATCACACTTCACTCAGGCAGAAATTTTATAGTCACTAAATATATTTCAGGATGCATCATGGAAATGCAAATCAAAACTACAATGAGATATCAGCAGTCACCATTGTTGGCAAAATTAAGAAACTTCATAATCCTAAGTGTTTGTGAGAGATTACTAAACAAGAATCTTGGATGAGTTTTATTTATCGCCATAGGCAGGTAGTTAGTTGTCATTCAGGGCAACTGATCAGTTGAGTGTTGTGTACAGAGGGGGCATGAGTTTAGGGTACTAAGTTGTAGGTTCAAAAAGAAAATAGGGACCACTACTAACTGAAAAAGCAAAGTGAAATAAGAGTGTGTTGCCCTTTACAGTCTTGTTATTTAATTTCCAGGATATGATGGGAAAGACGTGAGGCCTTTGAAAAGAACTTTTATAGAGGTCAGTAGAAAACTGGGTCAGAAAATAGTATAGAAGGAATAGAGGCAATTCAGACAGGAAGAAGTTATCTGAAAATCAAAGAGCGTGGGTATGTAAGGGAGTTGTGGGAGCCTTAAAAAATGCATACAAGTAGTGACTTGATCATAAAGATCAACTAGGACTGATCACATTCTACTTCCATTTCTATTTTGCTTTTAGCTATTCTAGCTAGGTTTTTAATAGAACCATAATGGGTCAGTTAACTTTTTAATTCTGCCTGTAGGCTTGGATCTCAAGAAGTACATGGTTCAGTTGGTTCTTTAACTTTGGGACCTATTTAATGTTAGCATCTGGGTAAGTAATTGGATCTCATCTCCATTGAAAAACATTTATGGAGTCAGTTATTCATTCAGCAAGAGGTTTGAACTAGGTGTTGTGCTAGGTGTTGGGAGACTCAGTGGTGCCTCCATAGAGTTATTAACTAAACAAATGTGAAAGTGGTGTCTGTGGCAGGTACTAGGAGGAAAAGTTCACTGAACCTTTTCTGTTAGGTACAGGGTCCTCAAGAAATGTGCTGGAGTATAAAGGATGAATTAACCAGGCTAAAAGAGTGACAATACTGATGCGGGCACAGGGGATTCAGTCTAAAGATTCTGTGGCGGGAGGTGATGAGGTGATTCTGGAGGACTGAAAGATGGATGTATGGAAAGTAGAGTAGTAGATTGTTAGGAGATGAGATTGTAGAGTTATGTATGAGCTAGACCATGTGCGGTTTCAACTGTTATGTTAAGAAATGGAGTTTTTTTTTTTCTCTTTAAGAGCTAGGTCGGCTTTGTGTAGTTCAAATTAAAGTCAAATTATGCTCACATTTGCATTTTGAAAGCATCTTCCTTCTTGTGGCATGGTACACAGATTGGGGACTTAGAAAATTGAAGGTGACCAAGTAGAAGCTATTTCAGTAGTTTCATTAAAAGATAGTAGCTTGGATTGAAGTCCTAGTAACAGTAGAAAAATAGTGGACAGATTTAATAAATATTTAGGAAGTAAAGTGACAACCTTGTTAGGATTTGTTTATAGGATGTGAAAGAGAAGGAACTTTGAAAGACAACTCCTAGATTTGTTTATTCTTCAAGTTAGGCAATAGCAAACATAACATAGACATAGTATGTGTATTTGTATTGGAGGTGTATGAGAACTGTCTGATAGATTAGTTGGAAGTTGAGTTTGAGATGCCTTTGTAACATTCAAGAAGAAACACATAAGCACTTAGATAATGCTAGTTTAAATATGAGAAGAAAGACGTAGGTGGGGGAAATGTTAAATCAGGAGCTAAAGGCCTAGGTATGACTTATGTCTCTTGGGCAGAGATTTTAGAGTGAGTTATTGAGAAAATCTCAGGTAGAGAAGGCTCCCTGTACAGAAAGCAGAGAAGGGAACTAGAGATGTGGTGTGTAAAAATCAGAAGACTACTATAGTCATTAAAGTCAAAGGAAGAGAGTGATTCAGTAAGAGAGAGACTTATGTAAAATGGAAAGTGAAAAATACTTCTCAGGAAAGCTTTGAAATTGGAATCACACAGTTCCTGGTATTTAAAACATGTTATTAATCACCCCTTGGAGTAAGTTTTTTCAAATGAAAAATTAGGTTGAGAATTTAAAACCTCCATTCCTGCTGTTAATCCTAGGCCTTATTCATTAAAATACTTTTCACAAGTTTTGAAGGTTTACTCTTTCTGTTTGTACTTATTTTCCTATGGTGAATCTCTTCCTTCTGTAGATCTTCCTTGTTATGATCTCATCTTGGTCTCTTCATAGATGTTTGGAATGTTCTTTAGGTGTTGGAGTTAGGTGTTGTTTAGGTGTTGTTGATAAATGATAATTTTGTGGCTTGGGAATTCCTTATAAATTTAGACTGTACTCTTATGCATACGACAAAGGTTAGGTCTGCTTTTTTGTGGGTCTTTTTTTCCTTGAGAAAAAATGTCACTTCTGTGGTGCTGGATAGATCATTTTCCATCTCCTTTTTGCTGTACAGCCTTTCCATGGCCTTGTCTTTATAAGCAAAATAAAATTTTTGTTCAGAAACAAAGTAGCTTAAATTTCCCTTTCTAAATTCACCTTACGTAAATACTTGTTTGGGTGGGAGGTAACAATCCTAGCATTATCCTATCTATTCATGTTACTGATTAAAAGTTATTATGTTATTTAAAATTCTGATTTTTAAAATTCTTTCAGAAATTTCAAATATATATTACTCCATTATCTTACAGCATCCAGTAGTTCTAATGAGAAATATAGTATTAATCTGATTTTGTGATTCCTTTATGGAAAATCACCTTTTCTCTGAATAAATGATTTTAAATTGTTCTTTATCCTTAGCATTTTGGTTGTGTAATTTCTGTTATAATTCATTCTTTTGTCCATTGTACTATTTAACCTAGCTTTGATTTTGTTTATCTTAACAACTGCCATTCACAATTTTAAGTGAATCTTTTATCATAAGTCTAATTCTAGTAACAGTACCTTCCAAGTACTTCAAATTGTTTACTATATTGTTTATTGTTTACTCATCATAGCTACCTTATGATAGAGGTGTTATTATCCCTGTTTTACAGATGAAGAAGCTAGAGCACAGGGAGCATAAGTAACTTGTTCAACTGGAGTCACAGCAAGTTGAGGTTCATACTCAGCGGGCACTGTGATTCTAGAACCTGGGCTTTTAACCTCCAAGTTATACTTTTATCTCAGGCTACTCTAGCGATTTTCTTCTATTACCTATGATATCTGCTGATTTTGTTCCTTAGTTCTCATAGTGCTTACTTTCTCAAATGTTTGATTTTATGGTGTGCACTTCTTAGTATTTCATAAGTTTATCTAAAAGTACTACAAAATTGGCATCTATCTAGTGATTGTTGTGGAGAGTTAGGATTTGCTGCTGGGAAGGATGTATCAAACTTATTTGGGGTTTGAGGATTTCTTGCGTATTTTGTGTATCCAGCATTGTTCTACCTCTTGTCTACACATAATTTATTTTTAAGGCCATACATATTCATGTTTTACAGTGTTTGTTTATTCTTATTTGCTTAGTACTGTTGTAGTTTTTCTTCAGTTTTTAATGTTGAAGATACTTGGCATTTATGTCACGTACTGCTTATTTCATTTTGATGCTATCTTCTGTCAGTGGTTTTTAGTCTTTTTTTTTTAGTTCTTTTTTAAATTTTTTTATTTTTTATTTTGTATTTTTTAATTTATTTTTTTATTGTAAACAAATTGGATACATGTTGTTTCTCTGTTTGTACATGGCGTAAAGACATACCATTTGTGTAATCATAAATTTACAGAGTAATGTTGTTTGATTCATTCTGTTATTTTTTCCCTTCCCCCGACCGCTCCCACCCCTCTTTTCCCTCTATACAGTGCTTCCTTCCTCCATACTTGCACCCCTCCCTAACCTTAACTCTAACCCTAACAGTAACCCTTCCCTCCCCCCATTATGAGTCATCATCCACTTATTAGCGATATCATTTGTCCTTTGGCTTTTTGAGATTGGCTTATCTCACTTAGCATGATATTCTCCAATTTCATCCATTTGCCTGCAGATGCCATAATTTTATCATTCTTTATGGCTGAGTAATATTCCATTGTATATATATACCACAGTTTCTTTATCCATTCATCAGTTAAAGGACATCTAGGTTGGTTCCAGTCTGGCTATTGTGAATTGAGCAGCTATGAACATTGATGTGGCTGTATCTCTGTAGTATGCTGATTTTAAGTCCTTTGGGTATAGGCCATGGAGTGGGATAGCTGGGTCAAATGGTGGTTCCATTCCAAATTTTCTAAGGAATCTCCACACTGCTTTCCAGAGTGGCTGCACTAATTTGCAGCCCCACCAGCAATGTATGAGTGTACCTTTCTCCCCACATCCTCGCCAACACCTGTTGTTGCTCGTATTCTTGATAATCGCCATTCTAATTGGGGTGAGATGGAATCTTAGGGTGGTTTTGATTTGCATTTCTCTTATTACTAGAGATGTTGAACATTTTTTCATATATCTGTTGATTGCTTGTACATCTTCTTCTGTGAAGTGTCTGTTCATTTCCTTAGCTCATTTTTTGACTGGGTTATTTGTATTCTTGGTGTGGAGTTTTTTGAGTTCTTTATAGATTCTGGAGATTAGTGCTCTATCTGAAGTATGATTGGCAGAGATTTTCTCCCACTCTGTAGGCTCTTTCTTCGCATTGCTGATAGTTTCCTTTGCTGAGAGAAAGCTTTTTAGTTTGAATCTATCCCAGTTATTCATTCTTGCTTTTATTTTTTGTGCTATGGGAGTCCTGTTGAGGAAGTCTGGTCCTACGCTGACATGTTGAAGATCTGGACCTACTTTTTCTTCTATAATCTGCAGGGTCTCTGGTCTAATTCCGAGGTCCTTAATCCATTTTGAGTTTAGTTTCGTGCACAGTGAGAGATATGGGTTTAGTTTCATTCTGTTGCATATGGATTTCCAATTATCCAAGCACCATTTGTTGAAGAGGCTATCTTTTCTCCATTGCATATTTTTGGCCCCTTTGTCTAGTATGAGAAAATTGTATTTATTTGGGTTTGTGTCCGTGTCCTCTATTCTGTACCATTGATCTACCTTTCTATTTTGGTACCAATACCATGCCGTTTTTGTTACTATTGCTTTGTAGTAGAGTTGAAGATCTGGTATTGCAATACCCCCTGTTTCACTCTTCCTGCTAAGGATTGCTTTAGCTATTCTGGGTTTCTTATTCTTCCAGATGAATTTCATAATTGCTTGCTCTATTTCTGTAAGGTATGTCATTGGGATTTTAATTGGAATTGCATTGAATTTGTATAGCACTTTAGGTAGGATGGCCATTTTGACAATATTAATTCTTCCTATCCAAGAACATGGAAGATCTTTCCATCTTCTAAGGTGTTCTTTAATTTCTTTCTTTAGTGTTGTATAGTTCTCATTGTAGAGGTCTTTCACCTCTTTTGTGAGATTGATTCCCAAGTATTTTATTTTTTTTGAGGTTATTGTGAATGGGGTAGTTTTCCTAATTTCTCTTTCTGAAGATTCATCACTTATGTATAAAAATGCGTTGGATTTATGAGCATTGATCTTGTAACCTGCTACTTTACTGAATTCACTTATGAGTTCTAAGAGTTTTCTGGTGGAATTTCCAGGTTCCTCTAAATAGATAATCATGTCATCAGCGAACAGGGATAGTGTGAGTTCTTCTTTTCCAATTCGTATCCCTTTAATTTCTTTGGTTTGTCTAATTGCTCTGGCTAGAGTCTCAAGAACGATGTTGAATAGAAGTGGTGAAAGAGGGCATCCCTGCCTTGTTCCAGTTTTTAGGGGGAATGCTTTCAGTTTTTCACCATTTAGAATGATATTAGCCATGGGCTTAGCATAAATGGCCTTTACAATGTTAAGGAAAGTTCCCACTATCCCTATTTTTTCTAGTGTTTTGAGCATGAAGGGATGCTGTATTTTATCAAATGCTTTTTCTGCATCTTTTGAAATAATCATGTGATTCTTGACTTTAAGTCTATTGATATGGTGAATTACGTTTATTGATTTCCTGATGTTGAACCAACCTTGCATCCCTGGGATGAAACCCACTTGATCATGGTGCACTATCTTTTTAATATGTTTTTGTATGCGATTTGCTAAAATTTTATTGAGAATTTTTGCATCGATGTTCATTAAGGATATTGGTCTGAAATTTTCTTTCCTTGATGAGTCTCTGTCTGGTTTAGGTATCAGTGTGATATTGGCTTCATAGAATGAGTTTGGGAGGGTTCCCTCCTCTTCTATTTCATGGAATACTTTGAAAAGTATTGGAATAAGCTCTTCTTTAAAGGTTTTGTAGGACTTGGCTGAGAACCCATCTGGTCCCGAACTTTTCTTTGTTGGTAGGCTTTTGATGACTTCTATTTCAGTACTTGAAATTGGTCTATTTAAATTGTGTATGTCCTCCTCGTTCAGTTTAGGCAATTCATATGTCTCTAGAAACCTGTTGATGTCTTTGAAATTTTCTATTTTGTTGGAATATAGATTTTCAAAATAGCTTCTAATTATGTTTTGTATTTCAATCGTGTCTGTTGTGATATTTCCTTGTTCATTCTGAATTTGAGTTTTACTTGTTTTATTAAATGCGCTCCATGAAATAAATTTTCCTCTAAGTACTGCTTTCATAGTGTCCCAAAGATTTTGATATGATGTTTCTTTGTTCTCATTTACCTCTAAGAACTTTTTAATTTCCTTCCTAATATCTTCTGTTATCCATTCATCATATAATAGCATATTGTTTAATCTCCAGATGTTGGAGTAGTTTCTGTGTTTTACTGTTTCATTTATTTCTAACTTCAATCCATTATGATCTGATAGAATACAAGGTAGTGTCTCTATCTTCTTGTATTTGCTAACATTAGCTTTGTGGCATAATATATGGTCTATTTTAGAGAAGGATCCATGTGCTGCTGAGAAGAAAGTGTATTCGCTCTTGGTTGGATGGTATATTCTATAAATGTCCGTTAAGTCTAAATTATTGATTGTGTTATTGAGATCTATGGTTTCTTTGTTCAATTTTTGTCTGGAAGATCTGTCCAGTGGTGAGAGAGGTGTGTCAAAAATCACCTAGAATTATTGTGTTATGGTCTATTTGGTTTCTGAAATTGAGAAGGATTTGTTTGACATACATGGATGAGCCACTGTTTGGGGCATAGATGTTTATGATTGTTATATCTTGCTGATTTATGCTTCCCTTAAACAGTATGAAATGACCTTCTTTATCCCTTCTGAATAACTTTGGCTTGAAGTCCACATTATCTGAAATGAGGATGGATACCCCAGCTTTTTTGCTGAGTCCATGTGCATGGTATGTTTTTCCCCATCCTTTCACCTTTAGTCTATGGGTATCTTTTTCTATGAGGTGAGTCTCTTGCAGGCAACATATTGTTGGATCTTTCTTTTTAATCCAATCTGCCAGTCTATGACTTTTGATTGATGAATTCAGGCCATTAACATTCAGGGTTATTATTGTGATATGATTTGCATTCCTGGTCATTTGGCTTATTTTTTTTTTACATGACTTGGTTTCTCCTTTATTTGACAATTCCTTTAGGATAGTTCCTCCCTTTGCTGATTTGCATCGTTGTTTTTCATCTCTTCCTCATGGAATATTTTGCTGACAATGTTCTGTAATGCTGGCTTTCTTTTTGTAAATTCTTTTAGCTTTTGTTTATCATGGAAGGATCTTATTTCATCGTCAAATTTGAAGGTAAGTTTTGCTGGGTATAAGATTCTTGGTTGGCATCCATTTTCTTTCAGGGCTTGAAAAATGTTGTTCCAGGCCCTTCTAGCTTTTAGGGTCTGGATTGAAAAATCTGCTGATATGCGTATTGGTTTCCCCCTGAATGTAATTTGGTTCTTTTCTCTCACAGCCTTTAAAATTCTGTCTTTATTTTGTATGTTAGGCATTTTCATTATAATGTGCCTTGGTGTGCGTCTGTTGTAATTTTGTGTATTTGGAGTCCTATAAGCCTCTTGAACTTGATTTTCCATTTCATTCTTCAGATTTGGGAAATTTTCTGATATTATTTCATTGAATAGATTGTTCATCCCTTTGGTTTGTTTCTCTAAGCCTTCCTCAATCCCAATAATTCTTAAATTTGGCCTTTTCATGATATCCCATAGTTCTTGTAGATTCTGTTCATGATTTCTTACCATCTTCTCTGTTTGTTCAACTTTGTTTTCAAGGTTAAATATTTTGTCTTCGATGTCTGAGGTTCTGTCTTCCAGGTGTTCTATCCTACTGGATATGCTTTCTATGGAGTTCTTAATTTGGTTTATTGTTTCCTTCATGTCAAGGATTTCTGTTGGTGTTTTTTCAATATCTCTAACTCTTTATTGAATTGATCTTTTGCTTCCTGTATTTGCTCTTTTAACTGTCGATTGGTGCGATCACTCAATGCCTGCATTTGCTCTTTCATCTCATCGTTTGCTTCCCTGATCATTTGAATTATGTACATTCTGAAGTCCTTTCTGTCATTTCTTCTGCCATGCTGTCATTGAGTTTTATTGATGTAACATCTAGATTTGTTTGCGGCATTTTCTTTCCTCATATTGTTCAGGTATCATTGGACCGCAGAGATATTGCAGATTTCCTCTATTGGCTTACAATGTCCCTGAAGATTTCTATATATATCCCCTCTTAGCCTTCAGTAGGCTGAAGTCTTGGAGGAAATTGATAGTGCAGTGCTCTACAAGGAAGCTGCCCCTCTAGGAGTGGTGGCCTTCAGGTGGGGTATATTCCCTGCTAGTGGGTAGAGGTGCCTCCACTTGTTGACCAATGGTCATCCAAAGGGGTACTAGGCTGCAGGCTAAGGCAAGGCCTCTTTGGGCCTGTGTCTCTGGTTTTACCGTCCTTGTGGGGAAACCTCACCCGGCAGGGAAGACTCACCCAGTGGGGAGGTCTCGCTGGTCAGTTCCCCTCCTTGAGGTTCCCCTCAATTTAGGTTTTTAGTCTTTTGAGTCATGGACTTCCTTAATCATAAAATGAATTCTGTGGACTTACTACTTTTTCACTCAAATTATAACCCTCTGTCCTGGGTCAAGCAATGACCAAGTACTAATTTGAGCATTAATAGTTCTGTAGACATAGTTTCTTTTTTGGTGTATGGGGGAGGGGTGCTTTTAGTAATATTAGAGATATCAGCATATTTCTTTATTTTTCAGGTAATTTTATTATTTGAGTTGAAGAAAAAATACTGTAAAAATATTTGTGTAGCTACAGAATTTAATGAACTATTCCTTTCTGTTAATTGATTTTATAACTTTTTTTTCTTTTTTCTCTCAGGTTTAACTATCGATCAACACATCATCTTGCATCTCATGGGTTCTATGAATTTTTAAATTGGTTTGATGAAAGAGCGTGGTATCCACTAGGAAGAATAGTAGGTGGTACTGTAAGTATACTAGCAGTTATTTTGTTAATTTGTAGTTACTTGAGTAAATTGTTAATTGCTAAGGGGAAAGAGTTTCTTGAAAACTTGGTATAATTTACAACATTTTCTGTGACCGATTATTCAGTATTTCCATAGATTCTTTTCTTGATAAAATTTCCCCTAACCTGTTTTTGTTTTGGGATTATTTTACAATGGCCACTCTTTCTAAATGGTGGAGGCTACATGGGAATCTACTTTCATAGCGTATCTCAAGTTCAGATTGTGTTTTACTCTATTTTGTAGCAACTTGGTTAATATCATTTAAGAGTTTTGGGTATAAGAATTTTGAAGAGAAGGTGAAAGACAAGGCAGTTATTGAAGAAATCTTGATTTTCCTTTTTTTCCTTGATCAGTTTCACCAGTTTGTCAACTTCTTTAAGTTTTTTTCTTAATTTGAAGAAACTTTGTTGATTATCTGTTACATGTTTGTTTTCTGTTTTAATAACTTGTTTTTTTCTTCCATTTTCCTGAGTTTTTTTGAGGTGATTTGCTAAGTAATTTTCAGACTTTGTTATTAAAGCTATACTTTTTACATTAATCACTGTGACTGTATTACTTCCATAAGTTTTGATTTTTTTGTATTTTCATTATCATTCTAATTTTCTTTTTCAGATTATGTTTAACTTCCAAACATAAAGGGATTTCACAGTTATCTTTCTTGGTATTTCAAATGTTTTGTTGCTATACACAAATTGTATACAATTTGAATCTTTTAAATTGAAAAATTGATTTGTGGCCTAGAATATATTCACACTTTGTATATGTTCTCTCTGTATTTAGGAAGAACATGTTTTCCATTTTAGTAAGGTGTGCTAGTTTGGAGCGTCTTATCCTGATGTAAATAGACATGAAGGCACATTAAAGTAATTATGATAGTCTCCATTGTGAATTAGAGAGGTATGAAATGGTAGTGGCGATGGTCAGTGTCTATTACCTGTGGTTCTTTGGTTCTAATCTTATATGCCTGATTGATGACTATCATTTGTTCCCTTCCATGTTGTAACTTTTTATCTTGAATTTATCCTCAATGGAGACATGTTTGTACTTACACTTTAGGAGTCCTGGGATTTGGGACCAGCCCTGTATTAATCTTTGACTTTGGATTGTTAGGGGTTTCATCACTGGTTTTAGAACAGTTTTTAGAGGTTATTTCTCAACTGGAGATTTCTTACACATAATGTTGTAAATTTGGAACCCGCATGCACACATCTCAATGAGTTTCTTATTTCTCCTTTAGGACTTAGTTCCTACTCAGATCTGTGGAAGGAAGGCAAAGTTCCTTACTGCTTCCCTTGTTGGATGAGTAGAATTTGTTTAGTTATGTTTCATAAACAGGACCTGACTTTATGCTGGACCTGATCCCTGTGTTGGGTGAAAACCCACTGACCTCTAGTTCCTAGTCTGGGTTTTTTGGGATTTTTTTTTTCTCCTCCTTTCCTTCGTTTTGTGGGCTACCATGACATTTAGTACCTACTTCGAATTTCATTTTTATTTTTGGTCTCTGGAGAATTGTCTAGTTTTTTGAATTTGAATATGCTTTTTTGTTGTTAGGATTTTGTTTCTTTGGTTTTGGTCCTTTCATTCAGTACTTTTATGTATTTTAAGCTGTTACATGTCAACTCAGTCTGCCATATTACGTTGACATATTAACTTACCTAGAGAAGTATTTTCAAATTCATTTCCATTTTCTTACATGATTGCTGACAAAATCATACAGTGGGACCTAGTGTTTAATGTGAAATAAAAGACAATTTCTATTTTGTAAGAATGATGATAAATTACTACTTTTTTCTTCCTTCCTTGAGTCCCTTTCTTCATCCATGCATTAATTAGTTATTGAGTATCCACTTTGTGCTATTTTTCTCACAACTGTGGGGAAAATTCTTGCTATTCTGGAACTTATATTATTGTGAGAGTGAACACTTAATCGTATGTCAAATGATGACGAGTGTTAAGGAGAAAAAGCAAGGGAGTAAGTTGAAGAGAAGAGGGAATTGCAGTTTCAAATAGTATAGTCAGAATATGGAATTTATAATTTTATCTTGGTAATTTTAGATATGGAGGGAAAAGGAGTCTTGGAATTTAGCTGAGGATGCAGATGTAAACGCACATTTTAATCACTGAGGGAAAGCTAAGAAATAAAACCCTATTTACTATTGTTTGAATCATCTTAATGTTTTATATTTCTCTTTTATATGAAGGTGATTTTAACTGTTAACTGACCATTTCTTATATATTATTTCCCTTCCATCCCTAAATACTTTAAGTGATGTAAAATCTTGAAACCTTTCAGAAGTCTCAAAAAATTATCTTTGAATTCACCAACTGGTCTTTCTTTTCTTAGCTGGAGTTGTTTGCTTTCCAAATCTTTAGCTTAAAAAGAGGGAAGACTTATTTATAAATACTAACTAAACATGTTTATGTACAACTTTTCTTTGCTTTGTCTCCCTTTTCTTTTCTTACATGCATATGGTATGAACAAAATTGAAGTGTGTTAACATCTCAATCTTGAGTGTAGGTTAAACTGAGACTATTTTAGGAGTGAGAAAAAGAATTAGTAGAATCATTAAAGTCACCTATGGTTTAACTGTTAAACATTTTTAATTTTAATCATTGTTTCATATTCTTTTGTCTTCTTTCATATATTAACTTGTTCTTTGTATCTAATCAAAAAAGATTTTATTTTGAACTATATAAAAAGGGCAATCTTTTGACATTCTCAAACTTACATAAGCAATATGTAATATTATAAAGAAGAGAACTAATGTTAACATTTTCATCCACCTCATTTTTATATGTAATTACATTTTCCATTATTTTTTCTTCCTAGGTTTATCCAGGGCTGATGATAACAGCTGGCCTTATCCATTGGATTTTAAATACATTGAACATAACAGTTCACATAAGAGATGTATGTGTATTCCTTGCACCAACTTTTAGCGGCCTTACATCTATATCTACTTTCCTGCTTACCAGAGAACTTTGGAACCAAGGAGCAGGACTTTTAGCTGCTTGTTTTATTGCTATTGTACCAGGTTATATATCTCGGTCAGTAGCCGGATCCTTTGATAATGAAGGCATTGCTATTTTTGCACTTCAGTTCACATACTACTTGTGGGTAAGTAACACTTAATGATTTGCTACCATTAAAGCCCATGATCTTTCTGCTAAAATGCCTTAGATTGTACATTTTGTCTTTTACCAATTGTTGCATACAGAGATCGCTATTACTATTCTTAGTAAATTTAATAATAGTTAACAATTTAAAATGTCAGGCTTTTTTCTTTTTATACATAACTAGATTAATGTGTATATATATAAATTTTTACATGTTTCCTAACAATTCTGTTATTAATTCAGAGGTGATGATAATAGTTACTCTTTATTTATAAGTCATAGTTCCAAAACAGGGGCTATCACAAAACAACATGTGAAGTTTGTTTTTGTTTCAGGGGAGAAAGTTCTGAAATAGAAAAAGAAAATGATTTGGCTTGAAATTTTAAATTCTGTTTCAGAAATTAGCAGTGTTTATTTTGCTATTGACAAATTATTTAAATTTAGTTAATTTTTTCTGCATAGATTACGGTACTACTTATTATTGGGTTCAACTCAGAGCTTTTAATTGATTTATTATTTTAACTTTAACTTAATGCATCCTACTTTTTCAGTGATGGAAATTGCCCAAAAGCTTTGTGTGTCAGTACTTTTTTAATAAGAATGTTTTAAGGTAGCTAGGGGAGTGGCAGCATGGTGGAATTTTTGTTTGTTTGTTTTCCTCTTTAATAGTGATTTAATGTTGATTAAAATCACTTGGCTAGTAGATATTTTTGCTCTGGCCTGAAATTCCAGAAGAGAATGTTGCAATATGATCAATAGAGACAGTCTCTTGATCTTGAGTTTTAAAGGAGAAGAAAAAAAAGCACCAATGGAGTTAAAGATGATAGTAATCTGTAGGATGTTGCCAGTGCCACTATATTCATCAAAAAATGTTTTTAAAAACTCTTCTCATTTATTGTGTACAGCTGGGAAAAATTTTAAATTCAAAATCTGTTTAAAGCCATTTAATAAGCATAATTTTTAATTATAAAAATAATCCATCTAAATATAGATGGATCTTGATAATATAATGCCAAGTGGAAAAATAAGTTGCAGAATAGGCATGATAAATCTTTTATGTAAATTTTAAACAACACAAACCATACTGTCTTTGTTTCTACCTGTTTATAATGAAAGTACAAAATATGGTATGTATCCTTCATATACACTACTTTCATTATATGAATTTTTCCTGAATCTGGTTAGTTGATTGAGGAAGCAGAATTAAAGGAGCTTTAACTTATATCAGTTAAAACTCTTTTTTTAACAGAATAATCTGAAACAAATACAGTATTTTAATTTGAAAATCTAGATAGCGAGGCTGATAACTGCTTCAGTACTCTCTATTTATGTTTCATGTATTATGTAGTAAATTTAAAAAAAATAAAATGCCCTATTTGTGGGAAATTTTAAACAATAGAAAAATAAGAAGAAAAAAATTCTCCAGAGATAACTATCATTAACATTTGGGCACATTTTTTAAAACAGTTATGCTCTTGAGAAACATAAAAATGGCATGTATGATTTATTTTCTTTTAACATATGTGTCAGAACCATTAAAGTCGTGTCCTGAACTACCTTTCCATATTTTTAAAAATTTTCCAAATTGAGATGAAATTCATATAATCTGCTGAGCACTGTGATGCAGGCCTATAATCCCAATTACTCAGGAGGCTGAGGGAGAAGGATCTAAGACCAGCCTCAGGAATTTAGCAAGGCTCTGAGCAACCTAGTGCCACTCTGTCTCAAAAAATGTTTTTTCTCAAAATGAAAACAGTCCTTGAAACTCTAGCCAGAGCAGTTAGGCAAAATAAAGATATTAAAAGGATGTGAATAGAAAAAGAAGAGCTCAAACTATGTTTGCCAATAACATGATTCTCTACTTAGAAGACACAAAAATTTCCGCCAGAAAACTTCTAGAACTCATTAATGAATTCAGCAAAGTAACAGACATACAAAAATAACATCATTTGCGTTCCTATACTCCAATGACTAATCAGCTGAAAGGGAAATTAGGAAAACCATTCCATTTACACTAGACTCAGAAAACAAAACAAAACTTGGGAATCAGTCTAATAAAAGAGGCAAAGGATCTCTACAATGAAAACTACAGAACACTAAAGAAAGAAATTGAGGAAGAACTTAGAAGATGGAAAGATCTCCCATGTTCTTATATAGGCAGAATTAATATTGTCAAGATGGCCATACTACCAAAAGTGATATACGGATTTAATGCAGTTCCCATCCTCATTCCAATGATGTTCTTCATAGAAATAGAAAAAGCAGCCATGAGATTCATTTGGAAAAATAAAAAGTCCAGAATAGCCAAAACAATGTATAGCTAGAAAAGCAAAGCAGTAGGCATCACAATACCAGACCTTAAGTTAAACTACAGTAACAAAAACAGCATGGTATTGGCACCAAAACAGGCAACAAGACCAATGGAACAGAATAGAATACAGAGGCAAATCCACATAAATACAGTTACCTCATACTAGACAAAGGTACCAAAAACATACATAGGAGAAAAGATAGTGTCATTAATTCAATAAATGGGAGGGCATCAAACTAAAAAGTTTCTTCACAGCAAAGGAAACAATCAAGTGTGAAGAGAGAGCCAACAGAATGGTAGAAAATCTTTGCTATTTACTCCTCAGAGCATTAATATCCTGGATAAACAACTCAAAAAACTTAACACCTAAAAAACAAACAACCCAATCAATAAATGGGCAAAGGAGCTAAACAGATGCTTCTCAAAAGAGGAAATACAAATGGTTAATAATATATTAAAAAATGTTCAATGTCTCTAGCAGTTAGAGAAATGCCAATTAAAACTCCACTGAGATTTCTTCTCATTCCAGTCAGAATGGCAATTTTCAAGAATACAAGTAGCAATAAATTTTGGTGAGGATGTGGGGAAAAGGTACACTCATACATTGCTAGTGGGACTTCAAATTGGTGCAACCACTCTGGAAACATTATGGAGATTCCTTGGGAAACCTGGAGTGGAACTGTCATTTGATTCAGTTATTCCACTCCTCGGCATATACACAAAGGACTTAAAATCAACATACTACAGTGACACAGCCACATCATTGTTTATAGCAGCACAAGTTATGATTGGAACCAACCTAGGTGCCCTTCAACAGATAAAAGGATAAAGAAAATGTGGTTTATATACACAGTGGAGTATTACTGATACATTAAAAAGAATCACTTTATGACATTTGCCAGTAAGTGGGTGAATTTGGAGATTATCTGCTAAGTGAAATAAGACAATCCCCCAATACCAAAGGTCAGATATTTTTGCTGATATGTCAAAGCTAACCCACAATAAGAGAGGGTAGGGGAAGAATAGAAGTTCAGTGGCTTAGACAAAGGGGAATGAAGGGAAGGGAAGAGGGACAGTAAAAGGGAAGACAGTGGAATGAATCTGACATCATTTTCCTAGATATACATGAATACACCACATTGAATCTCACTGTCAGCATCCACAGGGATGGGGGTCCTAATTAGAATGAGATGTCTTCCATGCTTTTATAGTTATATCAAAATGGAGTCTGCTGTCACGTTAACTAAAAAGAATCAATTTTTTTTTTTTAAAAAAGATAAGGGTTTGAGGTCTTTGAATTTGGAAATCCAGTTGCTAAGATATTATGTGATAAAAAAGGCTAACCTTTCTTCACTGGATTACCCACCTTGGTAACTTCTTGACTATCAATTGGCTGTACCTATGAATCTATTTGGAGACTTCTATTGATTTGTACATTTCTCTTCTTATAACAGTATACCCCGTTGTATTGATCAGTTTATAGAAGCTCTTGGAATCAGGTTGCGTAAATAATCCAACTTTATTCTTCTTCAGAATTATTTTGGCCCTTAATTCTTTGCTTTGTATAAATTTTAGAATTGCATTATTAACTTCTAATAAAAGCCTTCTGGGATTTGATTTTGTAGGGAATTGATTCTGTAGATCAGTTTGGAGAGAATTGTTTTCTTGGTATTTCCTCATCCATGAATGGGGTATCTTTTTCTATTTATTTAGCTCTTCTTTGATTTATTTTAGTTTTTGTTTTAATTTTTCTAAATCACTAGATTAGTAATTTGACATCTTCTCTTCTAATATAATCATTTAATGTTATGAATTTCCCTTTGCACCTCACAGGTTTTTTAAAATAATTTTTAAATAATTTGTATATCATAAAAATTACCGATTAAAGTGTAAAGTTCAGTGACTTTTAGTGTATTTCCCTTGCATATATTTGCATCATTATTACCAGTATTAAATTACAGAACATTTTCATCACAGCAAGAGGCGCACCAGTGCCTCCTATTGTTCATTTCTCATTGCTACATTCCCCTCACCGCCTAGGAATAAGTAATAGACTTTTTGCCTCTATGAATTTGCCTCTATGTAGGTGGAAATATATAATATGTGGCACTTCATATCTGGCTTCTTTCACTTACTGGCATTTTGAAGATTGATCTATTTTGTATCATATATCAATACTTCATTTCTATTTATGGTTCGTAATGTTTCATAGTGTGAATTATCACATGACATTTATTTTTCAGTTGGGAAATGTGGGTTATTTCTGCCTATTGTCTGTTACAAACAATGCTGCTATAAACTTTTGTGAACCACATTTTTCTTTATTTTGAACAAATACACATTTATGTACAAGTTTTTCTGTGGAAACTTTAAAATTTTTTCTATTCAGTGTTTTCATTAATTTTCTTTAGTTCAGTCTTTTTTCCTTTCTTACTCTGGGGGTTTGGGGATGGAAAAGGGGCAGGGGATTATACATACTAAGTATGAGCATAGCTCTACCACTAAACTACAACCCTATCCCTAAGTTCAAATGTTTTCTAATGTCCCCTGTAACTGACATTGTCACCAAGGGGATTGAGTTTCTAACCTACCCTAAATCTTCCTCATGACAACCCATTGTGGTTCCATAGGAAGGAGCTTATGAATGGAAGGAAACACCTGTATCTAGAATCCACAATTAGGATGTTTGAACATTTGCTTAATTATTTGCCTTGTTACTTTTTAGTTCTCTGATAAACTTTTAATGTTTTGTAGATTAGCCATGATTTTTTTCTTCATTGTTGGAGTGACAGTAGCATTCCTTCTTGCAGCTTCATGCATTCTAAGCACAAAAACAATTCAGCAGAGCCAAAATAGGAGAAGGGCCTGTGATTATAGGTCTAGAGCAGTGCTTTCCATTAGAACTTTCTGTGATAATAGAAATGTTCTCTTCACTCCATTTAAGAACTTATTTAATGGTCATATGCATATGACCTTTTTTGGTGTGGATCCTCGGTACTTGTCTCTTACCTAGGTAATAGAATTGAACTTTATCCTTCAAATATGTCTTAAATATGTATTTCTTTTAAGGCTATTAAGAAGTATTAACTTGTTCTGAGACCAGAGGACCTCAGAATTTATGGATAATGATTATGTCAAGTTTATTGTTCAACAATACCCTAAACCCAATTCATTTAAAAAATTCTTTTAAAAAAAAAAGTTCTGTTTAGGACAATCATCTGGATTCACTTAAAATTTCTTCTGGGTGTGCCCATTACAAAGAAGGCAAACTATTTGTAAATGGCATTGGAATGTTTTATGCTATGTTCAGGTTACAGCTAGTTTTTGCCTTTTATTCCAAGTTAGATTCTTCTCAAACTTGGAAATTTAATCATAGGTTGTACATTTAATATTATATGTTTAAGAAAAACAGAATTCATCACCAAACCCAAGTGTATCCAGATTTTTTTGTTTTCTATAAATTTTATAATTTTGTGTTTTACATTTATATATGTAATCCATTTTGAGTTGTTTTTTGTGAAAGGTATAAGTCTGTCTAGATTTATTTCTTTTTTATATGGATATCTAGTTATTTCAGCACCATTTTTGAAAAATATTATCCTTTATAGAATTTTTTTTTTGATCCTTTTTTTGTTGTTGTTAAGGATTAATTTATATTCATGTGGATCTATTTCTGGGCTATATACTGTTCCTTTGATTTGTTTGTCTTTTCCCAATATAATGCTGTCTTGATTACTGTAGTATTATAAGTCAAGTAGTATCAATTCTATGATGTTCTCGTTATTCAATATTGTGTTGGTTCTTCAGTTCTTTCGCCTTTCCATGTAAAATTTCGGTTCAATTTTGGGTTTTTTTTTGTTTTTGTTTTTGTTTTTGTTTTTTTTAAGCAAAACATATTTCACAATAGTAAGTCTTCCTGTTGTAAACATGGACTGACTATTTATTTAGATCTTTGATTTCTTTCATTGGAGTTTGGTAGTTTATACATATTCTGCTAGAATTATCCCTAATTATTTCATTTTTTTTGGGTGTGCTAATATGTACTGTGCTCAAAATGGTATTTGTTTTTAATTTTACATTCCTGTTGTTCATTTCTGGTATATGGATATAAAATTGATGTTTGTGAACTAACCTTGTATCCTACAGTGTTACCTGTAATCACTTAGCAGTTCCAGTAGCTTTTTGATTCTTTGAGATTTTCTGTGTAGATCACCATCTGTGAAGAAGTGTCAACTTTATTCCAATCTGTATCCCTTTTATTTCCTGTTCTTGTCTGAATGCATTTACTAAGACTGCCAGTACCATTATTGGGAATGGTGAGAGAAGACAACCTTGTTTTGTCCCAATCTCGGGGGAAAGCATAATTATGAATTTATAGCTAGACTCTTTCATTGATCTAGGTGAATGTGCTTAACCTCACTGTCACACTGTCTTGATTATTATAGTTTGATAGTACATTTTAAAATTGGGATGTACTATAGATTTTTATGTATTATGTGTCCTGTGACTTTGACAAACGTGTTAAATTTGTTTTATCTTCTAGGATTTAATACATATAAGATCATGTTATCTGCAGAAAGAGGGGAGGTGTTTATTGCTGCCTTTCCAATATGTATACCTTTACAGTAATTTTTTTTCCTTGCCTAATTGTACTGACTAGGACCTCTAAATACAGTTTTGATTAGAAATAAGAATGGATATTCTTTACTTGTTCTGATTTTAAACAGAAAACTTTCAGACTTTTATTATGAAATATTCTATAGCTGTAGGTTTTTGATAGATGTACATTGTCATAACAGTGTTCTTCAGTTTTAGGTTTGAGAGTTTTTAAAATGCATGGTTGTAAGATTTTTATCAAGTGTCTTTTCTGTGTCTTTTGAGGTGATCACATAGTTTTGTCCTATTTTATATTAACTCATAGTTTTTCAACCTCAGCTAATATTTTGAGTCATGTAATACTTTATTATTTCTTATGCCTTGGGTATAGTAGGATATTTAGGAAAAGTAGGATGTTTAGGCTCCTAACAGTAGATGCCAGCCAGTTGCACACTGATTTTTTCCTCTAGTTATGACAGCCAAAATGTCTCTACATGTTGCCTAATGTTCCCTATGGTTGAAAATTAACCCCAGTAGGCAGTCACTGTCTTGATTTATTTTCAGATGTTAAAACAATTTTGTACTTATAAAATAAACTCCATTTTACATATTGCTGGATTTATATTGCCTATATTTTGTTAAGTATATATAATGCTTATATATTTATGAGGAATATTGGTCTTCAGTTTTGTTTTCTTGTAATGTCTTTGGCTTTAGTATCAGAATTATAACAGGCTCCTAAAATGAGTTAGGGTAATGTTTTCTCCTATTTTCTGAAAAAGTTTTTATAGGATTGGTTTTTGTTTCTTCAACATTGAATTCACCAGTGGACCTATGGAGATTTTTAATTGCTAATTCAATTTTGAAATGACACAGTTCTGGTCTGATTTTTGTCTTCATGAGTAATTTGGTAATGTGTATCTGTTTTTGAAGCTTGTTTCATCTGAATGGTCTAATATATTGCAGAAGTTCTTCATAATAGTCTTATCATTATAATTTTTGCAGTCTGTAGTGATGTCTCTTTCTGGTATTGCTAATTTGTATCTTTTGGTTACTCTGACTGGCTAATTTATACAACTTTTGGGTTCATTGATTTTTGTTTTCTATTGCAAGGATTCCTTGGTCTTTATGATTTTTTTCTACTTTGCATTTTTTAAATCTATTTCTACTTTCCTAATATAACCATTAAATATGTTACTGTAATTACTGCTTTTGCTATACTCTATATTTAATATGTTGTGTTTTCATTGTCACATAATTCAAGATGTTTCAAATTTAGTTTCTCTCTTTGACTCATGGGTTCTTGAAGAAGTATGTTAATTTCCAGATATTTGGAGATTTCCCAGAATACCTTTTTCTTGTTGATTTCTGTTTCTGTTGTTGAAGAATATACTTTCCAATCCTTTTAAAATATTGGGGCTTGTCTTATGGTTTAGCAAATTATGGCAAATATAGGCAAGCCTCCCGCTTTATTAAATAAAAGTCTTACTGGAACATAGCCCTGGTCATTACATTACACATGGTCTATGCTTTTTTTCATTGAAATGGCAGATTTGAGTAGTTGTCAGAAATATGGCCCCTGAGCTTAAATGTGTACTGCTTTGTATATTCAGAAAAATTGCTAAACCCTCAATTAACATGTAATCTGTCCTGGAAAGATATAATCTATTCTGGAAAGTGATTCATGTATGCTTGAAAAGAATGTATATTCTGATCTTCGGAGGTTGAATATTTGAAATGAATGATAGGATCAGGTTGGTTGATGATGTCAGTGTTTCCTCTATATAGTACTCATTGTTTTTCTTTTAAATTCTGTCACTACTGAGAGGTAGTTATTGTAATCTCGAACCACAAATGTATTGTCAGGATTTTTTTTTAGTTTTGTTTGTTTCTGTTTTATATTTTAAGGATCTATATTAGGTCCTTATATACTTAATTTTTATATTTTCCTGATATATTGACCCCTCTATTGTAATGAAACCTTTTTTAGAGTGAAATAGTTTTTCTTGTCTCTAGAAATATTCCTTGGCTTCAAATCTGTTTGGAGTGTTATCAACTTGCTACTCTGATTTGTTTCACAACTTACCTCTTCTCATTCTGTGTGTGTGTGTGTGTGTGTGTGTGTGTGTGTGTGTGTGTGTGCAGTGCCGGGGATTGAACTCAGGACCTTGTGCCCATTCTTTAAATTCAAACTATTTGTGTCTCTGAGTTTAAAGGTTTCATAGACCGTATATAGTTAGATTGTGCTTTTTAAAAATTCACCTAGACCATGACTACCTTTTGATTGGCATGTTTATTAGTTCATTCACATTTACTGTAGTTGTTAAATGATTTGCTTTGCATCTGCCATTTATGATTTCCTTTTGTGTTAAAATGTATTTTAATTCCCCTCTTTTAAAGCTTTGTTGTTATTTATAGTGGTTGATATAGAGAACTTTACAGTCTGTTTCAGACTAATACTAATAATTCTGATAAAATAATAGTGCTGCTCTAACAACTTCATTTTTTCTTCTGTGTTATTTTATGTATGCTATCTGTGTAACAGTACAGATTAAAATAAAATATTTCTATAATTTTAACCAATAAAAATTAAGAGAAAAAAATGTAGAGTCTTATCTGTACTCTATGTTTACCATTTCCATTGTTCTCATTTTTTCCTTTGGGTCTGAGTTTCCATATGGTATCAGCCTAAAGGATATCCTTTTGTATTTCTCATAGGACAAATCTGATAATAATAGAATATGTCAATTTTACCTTCATGTTTTCCCTTTTTAATTTTTTTTTTAACTGTTGTGAAACACACTAATTTTGTTTTTACTGTTTTTAAGTATAAACAGTTTAGTGGCATTACACACATTCATGTTGTTGGGCACTGGTCACTATCATCCATCCCTAGAACACATGTATCTTGAAAAACTGAAACTCTGTAGCTATTAAACAATAATTCCCTCCCACTGCCAGCTCCTAGCAACCACCATTCTACTTTCTGTCTCTATAACTGAGTATTCTAACCTAAGTACTTCATAAAGTGGAATCATCCAATATTTTGTCTTATTTTTAGCTGGCTTATTTCCCTTAGCCTAGTGTCTTCAAGGATCATCCATGTTATAACATGTCAGAATTTCTTTTTTAAATTTGTGATAATATTCAAATTATATGTGTATACCACATCTTCAATATTGATTCATTTGTAAATGGACACTTAGATTGCTTCCATGTTTTACCTGCTTTGAATGTGGGTTTACACATATCTCTTTGAGACCCCGCTTTCAGTTCTTTTGAGTATATACCTTGACATGGAATTGTTGGATCATGTTAATTGTTTTAGAATTTTAAAGTAACACCATAGTGTATTCCACAATAGCTATACCATTTCACATTCCCACCAAAACGTGTGCAAGGGTTTCAGTTTGTCCACATTCTTGTCAACACACATCTGTTTTTTTTTTTTTTTTTTAAGTATTAGTCGTACTAATGAGTTTGAGGCATTCCATAATTGTGTTTTTATTTCCACGATGATCAGTGATGTTGAGCACCCTTTCATATACTCATTGACCATTTCTGAAGTCCAGACCTTCCCCTGGGCATGCACAGTGACTTTCCAATTTCTATTGTATGTGTGACTGCTTTTGAACGTCATAGTCTTCAATGTCAGACTTCCAAAAGGGGAACATAATAGAAAATAAAGGAGGAAAAAAGCACTAGCCATTTAAATTCCCTGGAAGTCACTTCATCTCTTTGGGGGGAGGTTTGCAACATTGGGGGAGGGTACAACATTGCCTGGCATGCTTCTTTGCACCTCCATAATTAGAAGCAGAAACTAGTGATCCCCAGTATTCAGAAGACAGGATTCTTTTTGAATTCTTGCAATCTGTGTTCAAGCTGCTCCCAGAATAGGTGGTAGCTGCTACTCTGCTAAGAACTGAAAGTGGCCAAAATTAACCTTAATTCACTGTCCAGGTCTTTCCTGCCTGGAAGGTATAACCCCTCCATCAACTCCAAAGTTCTAAAATGGATTCTGCCAGTGTAGTTATTAATCTAGGTGGGGAGCAGATTTCTGGAGTTTCTTATTCTGTCATCTTCCCAGAATCCTTGCCTGCCTTCCCTTTTGAAGGATAGTTCATAGGAGTATAGTTAGGGTTGATACTTTTTTTTTTTCTTTTGACACTCTGAGGGGTGTCATTCCGCTGACTCTGCCATTTTTTTCTCCTTTAAAAATTTTCTCTTTATCTGTGTGCACTTCAACACAGTGTGTATAGATGTGTCTAGATGTGGCTTTGTTTGTGTTTATTGTACTTGTTGATTCGTTAGTTTTTATGAATCTATAGCTTAATGTTTACCATAAAATAGGTAAGTTATAATTTATTTAAAGTTACTTTTTTCCCTATCTCTTCATCACCTCTCCTTTTTGAACTTCTGTTCTCGTGTTTTTTGAATTGTACAATTTCTGTTGACTAGTTTTCATTTTCACTGATTCTTCTGCCATCTCAAAATTGCTATTATGCCTAGTTAATGAATTTTTTATTTCTTCATTATACTTTTCAACTCTAAAATCCTGGTTGCTTCTTATTTCTCACATTATATAAGGATTTATATATTTTAATTTTATTATTGAAATTCCCTACCATATTACATGTTTTCCTTAATTTTCTGAATAATGGTCTCCTTTAGTTCTTTGAATGTATTTGTAATAGCTTTTGAAGTTTTTGTCCTCTAAATTAAATCCAATCTGTGCCCACTCACAGTTTTTATTGACTATTATCCCCACCCCCTTACTTTCACCCTCCATATATGGGTCATGTTTTCTGGTTTCTTTGCCTGTCTTGTAATTTTTTTTTTTTTTTTTTAATGAATGAATGAAGCTGGACATTTTAGGTAATGTAGTAACTCTGAATTCTATTTCATTTTTCTGAGATATGTTGGTTTGTTTTAGTAATTTACCTAGACTCAAACTGCAAAATCTCTCCCAGTCATATTTCATTGATTTGTTTGCTCAGGGTTGTGTTTTTTTTTTTTTTTTTTTTTTTTTTTTTTGGTGGGGCTAGGGATTGAACCCAGGGCCTTGTTCATGTGAGGCAAGCACTCTACCAACTGAGCTGTATCCCCAGCACTTATTTTTTGTATTTTAAATTGGCTTCTAAAGATCCCATGATCAGAGATTACATGTCAGCCAAAAATTTGGGCAGGTTTTGTGTTCAGACACTTTGGTTTAGAAGGCTTCTACTGTGTTGATTAGTCAGTTTGTGGGTTAATAAATGCATTCAGAGTTCCAGCCAATTCTCAAACTTTCCTTGGCTTTTACTTTTAACTGCTTTTCTCATGTTTTCCCTCTGTATGTATATAGTTTCTTGGTCAGCAAATAAACCTTAGCTCAGGGTTTTGTTTTTGTTTTTAATGTGACTTTCTCATTTCCAGGATCATTTCATTGATTTCCAACTAGTCTGTGGTTTATTCTAACTGTTCTCATAGCTTTGGACAAGCAAAATTATAGGTTTCCCCCCATTTGATCCTAATTTTATTGTTCTTAGGTGGCACAGCTGTTTTTCATTCTCAACCCCTCCAATTCTGCATCAAGTCGTCCTCCTCAGACAAGAAAGCATTTTATTTTCTTGAGCAATCTCAGACTAATTAAATCACCATTTTTACTAGGGCTTGCTTTTGGAGTAGTCTCAGGCAAGAAGATCAAAATTCTCTATTTCTTATATTTTATTGATTTCAAGTGCCTGAAATGATTGTTTTGGACTGTTTTATCTCTGTTCCTTCCTCTCTTCCTTCATTGAGGAATCTCTTAACTTCACATCCCTATAACTAGAAATGTCTCTTAAGTCAGTCTTTTTTTTTTTTTTAAGTTTTCCTTTGATAAAGCCTCCTTTTTAACTAGTTTTGGAAGCAAATAATTTATTTTTATTAATTTAATAAATTACGTTTAATAGCTGAGAACTCAGATAGTAAACTTACTGTATTGTGACAATTTGATTTGTGAAATTACTGGCATAAACTAATTTCCTTTTAAGACTTCTCGATCTAATTGTAACATCCTTTTTCTTTTCCCTAGAATGACTATTTGTTAGTCTCCAGACTTGCTGCTCCTCCTCCTCTTTTTTTTTGCTTTCACTCTTATTCAATGCTTATTTCCCATCATTTAGCTCGATATTTCCTCCATATGTGTTGAGGATAAGTAAAGGTCTGATGTTTGAATTTCTTTTTAGTGCTGTACACAGGAAATTATGCTTTTGATGGTTTTTTGTTTTTTTATTTAATCCTTACAGCTTTATAAAGAGATACTTTATTGGTTAAGTTATGGGGGTTCAGAAGGACTAAGTAACTAGATTGAAAATCTGTACTCTAAAGTCTTTCCAGTTCCTTTTGAATAGTTTTGCTGCTCTGCTTTCACATATGCTGCTATTTCTTGTTTTGCTATTGATTCCTATCTCCCCATTTATACTCCTTCAGGACTTGCATCTTTGAAACCTTGATTGTTGGCTCAGGTGGATTTTCTTATTCTCATTTCTGTTTTTATAGAACTTACTTGTTACCCAGCTCTGTTCTAGCATTTGGTGTATACTCTCTTTCATCAATTCTAAGACATACACTTTCTGAAACATGGCATACAGATTAATTTTCTACTTACCTCATCCTCTAAACTGTAAACTTTTGTGGGTTCACAGTTTTAAATTCAACACCCTTTTTCCATCTCTGTACCTGCTACTGGATATACTGTGAGTAGTTGATTCGATGCCTTTCATCTTTACTACCTCATTGCTTACAATATCACCATCTCAATAAAGCTTTTTATAATTTTTAATCCAGCCAGAACTGCTTTCATGACTTTTACATTCAGAATCTGTAAGAACCACTTAGTGCCCTTATTCACTGTATAATCTCTGTTAATAGTGTACTTTGAGGAGCTTGCCTTTGTGTCTTATCTCCACAGTTGGAGCAAGAGTTAATTTTTATTTGTCCAACATAACTACCAAAGTTTTTTTTTGTGTGTGTGTATATTAGTAAGTACTGAAGAATATTGTTGATTTATTTTCCTCATTCTCCCTCAGCCCAATTGGCTTTAGAGTCTGAGCACATTCAAGGATAGGAACTGTTTGGTGATTGTAAAGTTTGTCTTGATTTTCTTGTAATAAATTACAGTAATCTGAATCCAATGAGGAGAGAGACAAGCATGGTACATTGTTTTAAAAAAGGAAATTTATGTCTGAAAAATAGTCGAATGAGACATCATTACCCTATGCACATGGTATGAATCTGCATTGTGTACAACCATAGAAATGAAAAGATGTACCCCATTTGTGTACAATGAATCAAAATGCAGTCTGTAAAAATAAAAAAAATTTAAAAGGGAAATTTATATATAAAGAAGTATTAACTATGAGAAAGAGTAAAACAGAGAAACTGTGGTAACCTCTGGGAGAGTACCCAAGGAAGTACAAAATTGAAAGGTGTTCAAAACCCTTTGGATACTGTGTGGTTCAGCCCATTTACAGTGGTTTCGATAGGCTGAAACTATTGTGGAGCTACTGAACAAGCAATAGACTACCCTCTAAAGCCAGGCAGGTGAGGAATGGGGAATTGGTGACCTGGGGCACACAATAGGATTCTGGGTATCCATGGAAGTAGGGCTTTGCAAGTATCCATGGGAGCTCTGGTTATCAGGTCATGAATGCTACAGAAAGACCATCATCACCAGATCATGACTTCCCAGTCACAGAAAGACTGTTCTGAATCAATGACTGGCATCAGCTCCACTAGATGAACTCATACCTACACTGCCAACCCCTAGCATACATCTGAAGTGGATAGGAGTACCTCTTACAGTGTTTCTTCAACCCCCTGCTGAGAAAGATTAACATCATACTCACTTTAGGAGGATTATTTCCTGAAAGGAATCTTGTTCTTCATCTTGAAAGAATGCATTCAGGAATTGAGAGGCAATAAGTGATAGACAAATATAAAGGAAAAAATGAACATTTGCAAATTTTCCCTGACAATATTTTTCTTCTCTAGCTCCACTTTGTTTCCATAAGCCTATCTTTTCTACTCTCAAGTTCTAGGTTGAACTTTTTTTGTTTGCTCTGTTGACAGTTTGGTCTTATTGCTACCATAGCCTCATAGCCTTTTGTATCCTTGGGATTCCTTTTTGCTTTCTTGCCCATCTTATCTTCTGAGAGCACTAGTTTTTCCACTTAGGATTAGGCCTGTCTGAATATTCTTAAGTTTTTCATTTCACTGTCACCTGCCACTGTGCCTAAAAATTGAGCTGCCTGTCCTTTGGTCTCTATCTGTACAATTTTTGGCATTACCACCTTTCCTTTCTCCAATCTTTTTGGAGTTCAGGTATCAAAGGAATAATCTCAAATCTGTCCAGGGATATTTTCTTGCTTTTTGAAATTTTCAACATTGTATTATACTTTCTTCCCTAATTACATTAAGGTGCTATAAGTTAGAACTCCTTCTTTCCTTCCTTCCTTCCTTCCCTGCCTCCCTCCCTCCCTCCCGCCCTTCCATTGTATTCTTTTTTACACTTTATTTTCTCCATAGTTTTGGTGTCATCTCTAGTTTAATGTAGAGGCTCATTTTAAAAGTAAAGAATTTCTGGAAAGTATTGCTATAGAAGACTTAAATTTGAACTTGCATGGCAGGACAAAGAGATAAAGATGAACTCTTAATACAGAATTATTTGTAATAGACTTGTTCAATTGATTTTTTTTTTCTTTTTTAGGATACTCATTTTAAAAGAAGACCCTTTGATATTACCTGTGTTTCTAAAACTTAAATTCAATGTTCTGAAGGTGCTAATACTTTGCTTTTTCAGATGAACAGATAAACTCATGTTTGAAAGTTACTTCTTTCATTTTTTTAAGACAGTAGAGATTAATCAACTTTTGAACTTGTTTATTTTAAATTGCCTTTGTAATTGAGAATTTTACTTACATATTATAATATTTTAGTGTTATAATTTTTTTAGTTATTGATTATGGTATCTGAAAATTTCTAAGTGTCGTAATGAAAAGTTTTCAAAAATAGATGCTCAGAATTATGTGTAAGATATATGTGATTGCATATTCAAATGAAAACATATAGGTTAAAGTGTTAGTCTAAGCAAATCAACCTTATAAAAATGTAAGTTTACTTAACGAATTTATTTCTTTAGGCCCCAATTTGTTGACAGTCATTTTAAGGTAGAAGGTGGAAAAAATGTAATTTGTTGCTTTTAAGGTAATTATTTTTACTGGAACCACATAACAAAAGGAATATAGTCTGTTATTAAAATGTCTGCTGCCCAGTGGTAAAAATGCATGTATTTGATAGACCTGGATGTTCAAGTAACCTCAGTACTTCTATTTTTTTTTAATAACCTTTTGTAGCACAAGTTTAGTAAACATTGAACTTATTTTTAAATAGGAGTAACTTTATAAACATTTTTATTAAAAGTTTGGTTTTTTTTGTTTTTTTGTTTGTTTTTTTTTAGGTAAAATCTGTAAAAACTGGGTCAGTTTTTTGGACAATGTGCTGCTGCTTATCGTATTTCTATATGGTAAGATTTCGTAGTTGAAACTATATGAACTCTGATGGGTCTTTGGCAGTTAAAACAATTCCTCCTCTTATTCTCTTCTCACCCCAGTCTGGTTTTTCACTTCCTTTCTCCTGAAGTCTTTGAGATTTTGATTTTGTCTAATGTGTTACCTTACATTGCTACCAATCCTCTTTCCTTGTCTCTATCCCCAGGACCTTTATAGACTTGTTTTAGTCCAAAGGGCTAATACTTAAACTCTCAAGTACACTATGAAAGTCAAAACATTTTTCTCATAACTTTTTAAACTATTTTAATGTTTGATGACATTTAGACTTAAATTGAAAAATAAAATCGTTCCTAGTTTTTGTTTTTCAGGTTAGATTACAAACTGAAAAGGAACAGGAGGGCTGGGATTGTGGCTCAGTGGTAGAGCTCTTGCCTAGCACATGTGAGGCACTGGGTTTAATTCTCAGCATCACATATAAATAAATGAATAAAATAAAGGTCTGTCAACATCTAAAATACACATATCTAAAAAATAAATAAGGAATAGGAAAATTTCCCTGTCAAATATTTAGGATAGAACTATGTTTAGAAGAAATAAACTTTTGTTTAGCACTCAAATAATTTTAAATGTTGTACTAAAATTATTTTTTCAGTATTCAAATTCACTAAGTAACTGCTTAATGGTAAAATAATCTGAATTTTTTACAGCCGTCATCTACTCAACTAAGTAAGTTGACCTGAAGCAGAACAATAAGTACAATTAGAAGTCTTGGTGAAAAAAGCTACCCCAAGTAAAGATTAACTGAAAAGATAGAAGGAATGAAAGAAAAGGTTGTAAAAAGAATGTTCTTTTGGTCTATTCTCTTCTCTTCATTCCTTAAAGTAAATGGGGGAAAAATCTTTAAGATAAATTTTATGGGACAGAGAATAAATAAGCCTTACAGTAAAATACTAAGCATGATAAGATTAGCAACTATTTTTCAAATATTGAATTTACTCAAATTGTTTTTCTTCATTTGTAAGTGGTCAAAGTAGATAAGGTAGTATGTTGATATGCTTCATTTTCAAAAGTTTAGGAATTTTCTAGAGTCATTACCTAAAATAATGATCCTATGTTAGCTTATAAACTACCTACACAGTTTTTAAGCAAATTTCTTTAAGATTGGGGTTCAGTACTACCTTTTCATTCTTTTTTCCTCTCTTTTCCAACCCAGAGCCTTGTAGTAGTCTTGTGCTGAAAGTTATTGATAATATCAGCTGATATTTAAAATCAGCGTCATAGACTAAGAATATGCTTCAAGTTACTTGTGGCCCTGTGAAAGTCAGTTTAAACCTAGGGTACATCTTGTACACTTGTCCTCAGTAATAACAAACCCATGTGCTTTGAAATTTGTACATAAATTTTGGAAATAATCAAAAGTCTTTCAGTTACAACTGGTGCTTATTTAAGGGTAATTTTGTGTTTTGGTGAAAGACAGTATATGACTAAAACAGTAAACAGATGTTTTTATATGAATTATGTAAACTGATGGCAGTTCCTTACAACGGCTTCTGAAATATTTGAGAAAAGAGCAGCATTGTTAGAAGGTATATGTTAACATATCCTCTTTTGATGACTTTTGGTATCAATTATTCTTGAAAGTTCTAATTATTAGAGTACATCTAAGAATTTTGATTTTAGCAAGAGCTTATTGTCTGTTATTGAATATACTGGAAAATTATTACATTCTTATTGAGAATAAGCATTTTCTTTTTAGACTATTTATTAATTTAAACCAGAATATCCTTAGTTTTCCTGATTAAATAGTATATACGGTATAGAACAAACATTAAAATGGGATCTTCCTTTATAATTCATTTGTAGGAAAAAAAAAATTATACCCAATTAGCACTTTTAGGAATCTTAAAGTGTATACTGATCATCTGAATATTCCTTTTGGTTAAGATGTAGATCAGTGCTTACATTTATTGTTCTACTCTCAGCAAACTTTCTTACAATAAATTTATCTTCAAAAATAGGTGAAGTAAAAACTTTTTTATTCTAAAAATTTATGGTGTATATTTTAGAACTGTTTCATGACAGTCTTTTTACTGACAATTCACAAATTATAATGTTCTTAACTTTCCTATGAAATCTCCTTTAATTTGAACATTACTTCAGTGAAAAGAGATAAGCATATTAGATTTATGGGATCATGTTACTTTTAATTATCAATGAAAATAAGGGTAAATGTGTTATTTATGTTATATTAAACCATGCTTAAGCATCTTTTGAAATTGCTGAAAGTCTTAATGTTTTATATTTGCGTATTATGTTTAGGTTGTCTTGATAAATGAAATGTACCTGTTTTTAAAAGTAAAAATATTTATCATTTTTTTTCTCATAGGTCTCTGCTTGGGGTGGTTATGTGTTTATCATCAACCTTATTCCACTGCATGTATTTGTGCTATTACTGATGCAGAGATACAGCAAGAGAGTCTACATAGGTAAGTGATTTTAACTTTGAAGTCTGTCAGTGTTATTTTCATTGAGTAGACATTTGTGGTTTGGGTCAGTATTACCCATGAAAAGGTAAAAATAATTTGCTTTCTACATTGATGAGGGAGGGTCAAGCATTTTACATAAATGTTTTGTTATCAGCTTTAACTTGATGAGGGTTTGTTTCATTTTTGTGGAAATTAGTCTGAGTTTGTCAGCCTTTTTTCCCCTTAATTTTGGCGAATGGACATTTTTATTGTGAAAATCATTCACACTTTTTGTATAATAACATTATTCAAATTCATCTTACTCTAAGAGATTGACATCCTCAAAATAGTTTGATAAACTTTTAAAAGCCTTTAGACTGAGTCTCTGTCTCTGGAAAATCTTTATTTTTACTACAGGTTTTAAAATAAATTTTTTGACAAAGTTCTTTAGTAAAATGAAATCTTATTAACCTTAGAGCTCATTTTCTGTGATAAACATAGGGTTTTTATGGGCTAAATACAGATCTGAAACCAGTCTTAGTATTATAACAATAATATTATAATAGGATTAACTTATGGTACAATTCTGTTAAAACAATTTGTTGTTGAAAAATAGGCAAATATAAAACTTGTTTAAGCAGGTTCACTTTTTAAAACATAGCAGCTTGGCAGTTCCTCAAAAAATTAATGTTTATAGCAACATTTATTATTCTTAATAGCCAAAAAGAAAAGACAAACCCAAACGTCTAGCAACTAATAAATAGATAAATAAAAGATGGTATATCTATACAGGGGAATAGTGTTCAACCGTAAGAATGAATAAATGCTGACACATGCTGTAATGTGAAATTTGTAATCATCATGCTGAGTGAAAGAGCCAAGCACAAAAGGCTACATAGTGTAGGATTCTGTTTGTATGAAATGTCCAGAATATGCAGATCAATAGAGAAAGTAAATTATTGGTTGCCAGGTACTTGGGGTGAGGGATAATGGCCTTTCTCTTTTGGGAGAGAAATACTCTAGAATTAGATAGTGGTGATGGTTGCGCAACCTTGTAAATACATTAAAAGCTCATACATGGTAAATTTTTAGAAGATGAGTTTTACAGTAAATGAATTATATCTCAGTAAAATTAAAAAACCAAAAAATTCATAGTACTCTAATGACATTTACATCTGATTGCAGAATATAACTCATTGCCAAAATAAGTATTAAGTTCTTATGTACCATAAAGTGTTTAAATTTTTTTACATTTAATTTATTTAATCTTCATAATGTCTCTTTGAAGATAAGTACTGTTGCTGTTTTCATTTTACAGATAAAGTACAAAAGTGTAGTTTGTCTCTTGTGCCAGGCTAGCTCAGACGCTGGTAAGGACGCAGAGTTAAGACCCAGACTCCAGGAGTTGGGTAGAAGCAGGCTTGTGGCGAGCAGCCTGCAAACTCGTTTATTGTGGGAACAGCTATACATTTTATAGGTTTCTTGTCCAATCACAATGTGCCACGGGGGATCAGACCACCAGGTTCCTATGCGGGTAACACTGAGTCAACTCGGGAAGAGTTGTTTACTTTCCTAGGTAGGAGAGGCGAAATGCTCCTCCCTGCAAGTTTTCTTTACACACTTGAGATGTTCATTGCTGCCAGCCAAGAACTAGGATTTCTCCCAACATTTCCCCCATTTTTATTAATTTGGACAAGGTGTTCCTTCAGGAGGACATGATTGACCTGAACCCTTGTGATTCTTTGTTGAAAATGGACCACAAACATTTAAGAACTGCAAGTATTATAAGGAAGAGCATGCAGGCTAGTCCTAACATTACAGTAGGATTTAGCATATTAAGCAGGTTCTATTTAAAGGTAATAACACAGACCTCTCCCAGGAGAGGGCCTTGGCTGATGTTCTAAAGTCAGTCTGGAGAAGTAAGCGCACCCTACATAGCAACTCCTTTTGTCTGCAGTCCTTGATAAGGGCAGGTAAATCTGGTAATCAATGGGCTCTGCAGATCGTTGACATTCCATTCTCCCAGGAGCAGTCTCCAACTTCCAGAGGCAGATGGCTTTCATGGCCTCCATTTCCTCCATTTGACTCGATCCCCTATTTCTACACTAACTGCCTGTCCCCAGTTCTGGCTTCACAAAAGGAGGTGTAATAATTTGCTCTAGATCTTGACACTAAAGCCCAAACATTAATATTAATATCCACTATAACTGTTATGTTCCAAAATGACAATATTCACTAAAACTATGTGCCTCCTTATAAAGTACTTATAAAAATAAGTAGTTGCGATATATCAACCTATATGTCTCTACTGTGAAAACACTATAAACAGTAATTGGAGTCCAGAAAGAAAAATAATGGATTAAACTGTATCCCTGAGATTTTTGTTTTGGGAAAATATAAGAAAAAACAATTTTTTTTTTTTTTTTGGTTAAATGATTATAGAGGAGGTACTAAGACAGTTTTAAAAATCTGGGGTCCAGAAAATTTGTCACAGGAATAAAATAGGGAGAAGATTGAGAGAGGAGTTTTTTTCTGAAATGCCCAAAAGTCAGGAAGAGGAGCTCAAGGAGATAGATGTCAGAAGTAGTCAGATAAATACATTATTAAAGACATCAAATGGAAGTATTTTCTCCATTAAAGTTTGAAATGGTGTTGAACTTCCCTTGAACATTAGCAGCAAGATGAGACTGAGAACTGGACAAAAGGATTAGAATTGAGGAAAAAGAACTTTGTATGTGTTACCTATCTGTGGTGACTGGAATTTTTCTAGTCACTCTAGAAAACCATGCAATTACTATTACCACTTTGGTTGGCTCTGAGAATATTTCTTTTTGTCAGAGGAAATAAAAATAAAATGATTTAGGGGTGTACATGTATAAAAAATTAGTTTCGTAAATGTCTTATGTAATTCTAAAATTATCTACCCTGCTTGTTTCTTTTATCTTGCTCTACCTGTATAACTTTCTAGCTGTATTCTTGGTGATTTCTATTTTGTTTTCTTACAATTTACTTTTGAATGAATGGAAAGTTATGGTATTCTCTTTGTGTTCTAAATACCAAATTAAATGAATTTTTTTTTTCACCATTTGGGAGATTGGTCCCAAATTAAATGAATTTTAAATGAGTTATGTAAAATAATTATGAAAAAAATGTTTTCCTTTTTAGTAATTTTTTGGCAGGTGTCCTTAGAATCAGTTGTTAACACAGCTAAAGAAAACTGTTTATTCACATGTTAAAAAAGGAGATTGTTAATTGTGGAGTAGCATGGAATTTGGGGAAGTAGTGTTAAAAAGACTAAGAAAGGGAAGGTCTCTTCTTCATGAAATTTGTGAAAGAAAAATAAGATTTTTTTTCTGAAGATTATTTTGGACTTACTTGTTCGATTCCACTGTATTGGAAAATGAATTTTACGAAATTGTAGTGCAAAGAGGAGTCTCATATTTTAACAAGAACTCCCTAACTTTGTTTTGCAGTTATAGGTTTGCAGATAAGAACATAATACTGAATGGATATGAAATGATTTGACCTTTATAATTTGATGAAAATCTGTCACACTTTATGTCATAGAAAATGTATTAAAGATGAAAGCAAGTTTAGGGATTATCACTGTGGGATAACTTATAATTGTGAAAATATGGAACTGGCTAGCTTCTCTGTTCAGTAAGGAGATGATTTGCTTAAATTACATTGGTGTCACACTTGATACTATTCAGCCTTAAACTTAGTCTTTCTTTGCTTCTCTATTTTCTAAATTTTCTACAGTGAATGTGTATTAAATTCATAATAAATGATACTTAATTTTTAGTTTATAGAAGGTAAGAATTTTACCTCTCCTGGTACAGAAGGACTGCATTAATTAAATAATTTAAACAGGGAGGACATTAGTTTCAAATATCAATTAATGATTTTGAAATATTTATGGTATTGTCTAATTTATGATATAGTTTATGGTATTGTCTAAGTTTTCTATAATATGTTAATTTGAGTAAGATTAGAAAAATTTTTTTCACATTTAAAATGCATTTTTATGTGATGTTTGCTGGGAACTGTTACTAAAAGAGTGAAGTTCTATAGACATACTACAGACTTCTAGTTCTCTGCAAATTATTATGGGATTATAAATCTTGGGAATGAAGAAAAGTTAATCCTATTGAATAAAAGTAAAGCTGTAATTGCTCAGATTCACATTTTTATTTGGCAGCTGTAAACAAACATATGTAATGTTAGATCAATTTACCAAAAAAAAAAAAAAGTATTTAAAAGAATGCATGTAAGAGTTCTAGGATATAAGCGCTGAAGTCTCTATACTTTATTTTGTGTAATTTTACCGTAATATTTTTGAGGAAATTAAGGCGAATCCATTCGTTAGGCATTTTTTGTTTTATGAAATTTTACTAGCCATTATGATACAAAATGAATAAACAATGATGACACTTTAAGGAATTTATTATACTGTAATCAGTTTTATAGCCTATCATCAAAATGGAAATTAGGAGAAGTTTTTAAAATTCAGTTTAAATTTTAAGAGAAGTTTTGTTAGGCTTTCCAGCTAATTGTGTCCTAAAGGTTATGTAGATAAATCCTGAAAGAATTTAGAAAAGAGAAAATAGTAAAGGAATACAAAGGATTTTTGATGATGTAACCATAAAATATGAGATCAATATCATAGAGAATAAGAGTACTTACTTCAGAGCCAAGTTACCAGAATTTAATTTCTGATCTCTTACTACTAATCTTGGACAGATTACCTGAGTCTTTCTGTATAATGTTCTTATGGGTCAGATAGAGATAAAAATAGTTCCTACCTCACAAAGTTAAGCATGAATAAGGTGGTTATAATAGGACTAACATAAAAATGTGCTATTTGTTTATGTCTGTTAATATTAAAGTTTTGAATGAATGACCAAAAGAAACAAGAGTTCCAAAGGGAGAAGTAATTTTAAAATCTTAGGAGATAGAATCCCAATGAGAGTATAAAGATTGTTACTTTTGCCAAGCACAGTGGTACACACCTATCACCCCAGCAACTCAAGAGACTGAGACAAGAGGATTGGAAGTTAAGTAAATAAGTAGAACTGAGGAAGTGGCACAGTGGTAGAGTATCTTTTTAAAGTGAAAATAAGTGTTCACTATAACTATTTATATATGTATGTGCTGGAGCTTGAACCCTGTATATCAGGCCTATTAAGCAATGGCTCTTCTGAGCTTATCCACTAAAATAGCTGTAACAGAGTGATATTATTATCTTTGTTTATAATTTTAAATATAAGGTAATTGAAAAAGTCAAATATTACTACACGTCTTATAGCAAAATTAGTAGCTCCATTTCCTACTTTTATTTGACCCACTCACTCCCTTAAATAGTATGTTCTTTGGGCTTTTTATTTCTTCTTCTTTTTTTTTTTTTTTTTAAAGATGCCATCTGTTGATCTCCTGTTATCTCTAGGCTTTTAAGATTTAGCCACTACATTAGTTATTTCTCTTTCTTTTTTAAAAACATTTTTAGTTGTAGATGGACACAATATCTTTATTTTTTATGTGGTGCTGAGAATCAAACTCAGTGCCTCACGCTACTACTGAGCCACAACCCCAGCCCATAGTTATTTCTGTGTCTCTTACACACACACACACACACACACACACACACACTTTTTCCTGCCTCTCTACTCTGAATGTATTTATATCATAGCTTTTAAAGATATGATTTTGCAATATTTAGAAAAATAAAATCGGATTTCTGTAAAAGTACTACACAATCTTCTTTTTAAAAATACATAGAACTTTATTAACATGGCCCATTTCAGGGTCTTAGGAAATCTCTATTTTGAAAGACTAGCAACTTCAGACTGAGGTAGGAATGTGGTTTAGTTTATGAAATAAGAGAAGCAGCATCTCTGGTCTTGAATATAACCTGTACTGCTTTACCACAGTAATTTAACCTAAGAGAATAGAGCCACGTGCTTTGTAATAAAATGAGGACTCAAATATGAAAAAAATCAGTTAAACTTGGAATAGTAGTGGTTTATTCTCAAATGAGAGTTGTAAATCAGTGAAGAATTCACAAAACAAAATAAAAATCATGTTCCCTTACTACAGAGATACATTTTTTAAATCACTATTAACATTTTATGGGATGGAAATGTTAAATATTAAAGTAATATCTTTGCCTTTTGTGATGATGTATAATTGTAGATAATAGAACATCTTTAAAACCTATTAGTAACTTTTGTGTATTTAAAATAATATAGGATATAGTAAACAGTCTATAGAATCAAGAAAGGTAATTTCCAAATATCCATTTGTCCACATAATTTTGTGTTTGGCAGATGACACATCCTGGTGTGAGTGTTCAGTGATTCCTATAACTTCCTTTAAATTTTGTCTTATATGACAAACATTTGTCTTTATGGCCCTGAGTTTGTAAAAATTATTTTGAAACTAATTTTCAATTATTTTGCCTCATGGTTTTAATATAGCTAAATTTTTACTACCCCCAAATTCATGAGATAAAACTCTCCAGTATATGTATATGTAATTGAAGTTTTAATGGTTTCAAGCTAAAGAAGATATTGAAGTCAATAAAAGACTGTATGACTTTTTAAAAAAATTTTTTAGTTGTAGATAAACACAATACCTGTATTTTATTTTATGTTTTTTAATGTGATGCTGAGGATCAGACCCAGTGTCTCACACATGCTAGGCAAGCACTCTACCACTGAACTACAACCCCAGCTATATGATTTTTATATTTGTGGTAGGTGAAGTTTTACCAAAACAAAAGATCATTCTCATCTCCTACAGATGTTAATTGCTAGTATGGATATTTCTGTATAATCTTAAAATGATTTTCTCATGCTTCCTAGAATGCCCAATTTATCAGTGATGTACTTTCTTGAGTTTTTAAAATTATACCTGCAAAGTATGTGAACCAGGAACAGAAAGAAAGAAACTGTTCGAGATTTTTGTCCTGGGTTTTCATTTAAATTTAGAAGTTTTGGCAGTATTGGTTATGTAAAGTGAGTTTCCCAGATGAGTGTTGTAATAGGCATTCATTGATACTATTGGGAAAATGGGTGGAAGGTTTTCCTTAGCCTGGCTTATAATAGATTGTGTTTTATTAGTGGGTATTTTAAAGGTTAGTTTTTAGGAAAAATTCACCTTGAAGTGCACAAAGGGAACGTTTGCACTTCAAGGCTGTTCCTTCTGTAATCTGTACTTTTAAATATAACTCATTGTTTAGTTTACAAAGGATTAGTCTTCTAGTATCTTCTTAAATTAAGACTTCAGGATATTTAAAGCCAAGGGTCTTGCCTTAAATTTAGTAGTAATCACTGTCTTGATCAAAATGCTTTTCCAACAAAGGCTCTTCATGTTCTAAAAGCTAGACAGATAAAATAAATCATTTTGTACTAGTATCTAGAATACATCTGAATGAGATTTCCTTTAGCAGCCTGTTCTTGTTAAGAATTGTATCTATTTCATAGGCCAGAAGAATTTCTGTGTAGAAGTTAATAGACTTATAATATTAATTAAATGTCTTTAGGTGCCTTCTTGCAATAGTAGAGATTAAGAAAAGGTTGTGTTAAGAAGGCCCTAAATGTATTTTAGTAATAACATGATTTGTGATTTCATGTAGTTTAAATCCTTTTTAATTTGTATTTGTTTTCTCTTTGTTTATGAATTAAATGTATTGATAATTACTGTTCTTGTTGTAGTATAGTGTCAACATAGAATTAAATTTGCTGAGTATTACTGCCCTTTGATATAGTAGTTATAGTCTCAACATAGCTCTAGGAGTTACTGAGGAGCTTTATCTACTATTTTAAATCATGTGAAAGTAATGTATATTTTATGAGTTTCTCATAGTCTTCACACATACATATTTATAGTTTCAGTGTACTTTGATATATCTCATTAACCATTCCAGAGTTAAAATGAATTGCTTTCATATAGTACCAGATTTTAAATCCAGATGTATTTCTTCTAAATTTTATCTTTTTTTTTTTTTCCTGTTATATTATCCTTGAATTCAGTTCAGGTGTTTGTACAAGATTTACTTTCTGTTGTAATTAATTGTTTATGCTGAAGTATTTTGATTAAACTATTTATTGCTATTTTTACAAATCAGGAGCTTATAAAATATAAGTTTCAGTGACTTATTCTCTACATAGTTTACCATGAGCAATGTCCTTGGAAAAGAAAAATGGTTCTTTTCATTGTGTATACCTGTTAAGTTAATCATGTATTTCTTTCTCTGCTAGTCAAGAAGAACTAGTTTGGGCTGGGGTTGTGGCTCAGTGGGGGAGTACTTGTCTAGCACGTGTGAGGCCCTGGGTTCAATCTTCAGCACCACATAAAAACAAATAAATAAAATAAAGGTATTGTGTCTATCTACAACTAAAAAAATTTTTAAAAAAAAGAACTAGTTTTTTGTGGTTTTTTAAAATTTTTCATTCATGCAAATTTCTTACCATTTTTCACCTTGCATATTTACCAGGGTTCACAGTGTCTTTATTAATCAGAAATTTCAACATTCTTGCCAGTCTTTAATTGTATTTGTTAGTAATAGAGCAGAATTGGTTGGATTTTAAGATATTTCCCAACTGTTTCTTTGATTTATACTATTTGATTGACAGCTAAGTTGTATAGCAAAGGAGTATTTTGTTACCCATCTCTGCTAAAGATTAGCCAGAAGATAAAAGCAAATCAGAATAATAATGTGGTCTAATGATGGGTTAAGGTTAATGGGAATATAATATTCACTTAACTTTTCTAACTTTACATAAAAGAAAGTTACAGTAACTTAAAAATATAGAGTTCTATCAGCACAAGTTGTTAATGCCTGGTCAACAGCAGGAACAGCAGGAGCTTCATCTGTACTTGAATTTCAGTGGGACTTGAATCAGACTTTCCAGTTCTTTTTATTGTATAGAGTATCTCATTTGAGTACCTTAAATCAAGGCCAATGGTGTTTTTCTTCTCTGTATCTTACTCTGACAAACCCTAGATTTAAAGTACTCTAAGAATGAAAACGTGTAGTCTCTGTTTAGAAAAATACTATTTGGGGCTGGGGATATAGCTCCGCTAGTAAATTGCTTGCCTAGTAAGCATAAGGTCCTGGGTTCAATTCCCAGCACCACAAAAAAAAGAAAGAAAAATACTATTTGTTCCAGATCAATGAGGTTTTCTTAGGTTAAAAATAAATCATATTGGGCTGGGGAGATAGCTCAGTTGGTAGAGTGCTCGCCTTGCAAGCACAAGGCCCTGGGTTCGATCCCCAGCACCGCAAAAAAAAAAAAAAAAAAAAAAAAAAAAAAAAATTGTGTGTGTGTGTGTACATGTACATGTTACTGTATGTACATATCTTGGTTATTTTTTTCTCGAATTTTTTGTGACTTTTGAAGTAAGAGCTATAGTAATAAATGCCAGTAACTGTGCTTCCACAGGATGGCAGTGTGGTAACATTTTCATGATGTATAATAAATGATTTACAACATTATTGGTATTGTGCATTTTCTTAGACCTCATCACTTTGATGGAATGCTTTATTATTCTTCTGTAAAAGGTAAGAAAAATAGTTAACATTGATGAGTAGAAAGTTGTAATAGTTGTGTATAGTAGTTTGGTTCCTAGATCCTTCATAGGAAAGAGAATTAGTAGAAAATGATTGCTATGGCTATTGCTTATTGAGGTCTTCTGAGAACATTAGAGAATCAGTACAGACATTATCTACTACCTCTTCAGTGCTCATGTGAAGAAGAAAAGAAATCTCTCCCCGGTTTAAGTTTTTAATAAAGCCCCACTGTCACCACAATGAAGTAACTTGCTTCACTGTGTTATGGTTGTTTGTATACATCTCAGATTTTGCCAACTTAACTCCTAGAGGCTAGATTCAAGAGATTTTTCTACAAAGTCTGGAGGAAGCATATGCTTTTATGTTTTATTGTGGAGGTTGTTTATTTTTAAGAATAATTACCATTTCTTTCTACTCAAATGATTCGAATTTCTTGTTTTCTGTATTTTAAAATGTAGATTTGTAAATATGATTAAAATTGAGATTTATATATATATATATGCAATTTTACACATTCGAGGAGGAAATCAGTATTAAGGAAGGTAAATGTTGTGGTAGTTGACATTGTATATTTCCTGGCAAGGAATCCTGAACTTTATTAAATGGAAAGGTTTACCAGTGTATTGAAGAGTACTGTGAAATAGGACATCTATTCCCATGTGTTAACATTTCACAATAATGATTCAAAAAAAGTTAGAATGACTTTTTGGTTTCAGTTCTCTTGAGAGAATGCTTATATTTGGGTTATTATGGATACCACATCAGATTCATTTCATTGGTATGTGTAAATAGGTATGAGTGAAGATAATTGGGATACAGTTTCAAAAGTAAAATATTGATAAGTAATTATCTATTTCTATTCAGTTTTACTTGACATTAACCTATATTTACCAAGTAATAAGTTAAAGTCCCACTTTTGTTTCCTGAGATTGTTTTTTTTTCCCCTTGAACTCATCTCTGTCATTCTTATTAAACTCTGCATTTGTTTCTATAAAAGTATTTTCTTCTTTGCTAATGAGAATAAATGTCTCTTTGAAGTTGCATGAAAGTGTTGATTTGAGAATATTATCAGGCTTAGTCTTCTCTTTTTAAACATGCCTGGAAATGAACTTGAACAGAATGCCCAAGACAGAACTTCATCTATATTTACCAAACAAGCAGTTGCTGAAATTTTTACATTATCAGGCAAAAAATGCCTTAATTTGAAAAGGAGAATATGAATGTGACTACAAATGTTTGTATGTGTTCACATCACACCTTCTAGTTATTATTTATGGAGAATATAATTTAGAGGGAAATAAATGGAGTAGTTCACTTTTTAATTAATTTACACACACACACACACACACACACACACATTCGCACACCAGTGTCTATAGGGACAGATTCAGACTTGTGGTTGACATAGGCTTGGAAGAGAGGGAAATGGGGAACAACTTCTTGGTGAGTGTGGGGTTTGCTTTTCAGGTAATGGAAATATTTTGAAACTAGAGAGGTCATACAACATTGTGAGTATACTTAATTTCCTTGAATTGTTGACTGTAAAATGTTTTTATGTTAACCTTATTTTATAAAAGGGAGGGGATCTGCTTTTTTATTCAGTTTGTACCATTTACTCAGTCCAAATTCTATATTAATGTTAATAGCATTCCATGTTCATTTGTACTTGTAAGAGAGAGAAATCCAGCCTAAGCAGTAATAATGGTAATGTTTAGATATAAGTGGACCTACCTATAAAAAAGTCACATAAATGATAGGAGGTTTTCTTAGGTCTCATCTTTCTAGTTGTGCCTTTGTGTGTTCAGTATTTGTAAGGGTTTAATTTATCAGCTCTGGGTTTCAAAAAGGTCTGTTGATCATAGAATCTTAGATTTTGTTGAAAGGGATCTTACAAATCTTGTTGCTGTATCAAGAAAACTTAAGTATTTGTTATTTATATAGTTGTTTGAGATCACAGTGATTTCCCATTTTTTTCTGATTGTGCATCTGTGATTCTGCTGTGCACAGGGATTCAGTGTGATATTGATTTGTAGAACAAATTTTGATATTAGACCCATCAACCAAATTTGTTAACAATAGAAATCATGTGACATAGAAATTTTTCTTTTATGTTTTTATTGGTACCTTATAATTACACACAATAGTGGGGTTCATTGTGACATTGATCTTCACATCTGTTTTATACCAGGACCGTGCTGTTTTTGTTAATGGCTCTATAGTATAATTTGAGGTACAGTATTGTGATGTCTAGCCTTATTCTTATTGCTCAGGATGGTTTTGGCTATTCTTGGTCTTTTATTCATTCAAATGAATTTTATGACTTTCTAGTTCCCTGATGAATGTCCTTGGAGTTTTGTGAAGAATTGCACTGAATCTGTAGAATGCTTTTGGTAATATGGACATTTTAGCAATATTGAGTCTGCCTATGCAAGAAATAGGAGATCTTTCCATCTTCTAATGTCTTCTTCAATTCATTCATTGTTCTATGATTTTCATTGTAGAGGTCTTTCACCTTGTTGCTTAGATTTATTCCCAGGTTTATTTCATTTGTTTTTTGAGGCTGTTGTGAATGGAATTGTTTTCATTTTCATCGGGTACATTATTGGTATATAGAAAAGCTATTGACTTTTGTATGTTGATGATTTTGCTGAATTATTTGTGTGTGTGTGTTACTAGGGATTGAACCCAGGGGCTCTCTACCAGTTAGCTACATCCCCAGCCCTTTTTATTTTTTATATTGGGTAGGGTCTTGCCATCTGAGTCTGACCTTGTACTTGGATCTTCCTGCCTGAGCTTCCTTAGCTGGGATTATAGGCATGTGTCCCCTTTCATTCTTGCCTGGCCTGAATTTGTTTATCAACTCTAGAAGTTTTCTTGTGGGATTTTTTGGGTATCTAAGTATAGAATCATATCACTTGCAAACAGCAACAATTCAACTTCTGTTTGTTCCAGATAGTCTCTTGCCTAATTGATTGGACTAACAGTTGAAGAAATACGTTGAGTAGGAATGATGAGAAGGGGACACCTTGTTTCTGTTTTTAGAGGACATGGTTTCAGCCTTTCTCCATGTAGTATGATATTTTGCATTTCAGTTAGAGCGTCTGATAGAAGGTAATTCCATTTCAACATTAACATGTCTGGAAAGCACTCTATTGTACGAGTTACTTCTGCTGTCTTCTCTAGATAGCTAGTCCTCCATTAGGAATACTACTCTCATACTTTGGTTCTCACTATTAAATTTATGAGATTCTTATCGTCTTCTTAATGCTGTATTCGTTTCTTATGATTCAGCTTGGGAGACAACATAACATTTGAACTAATAGCCCATAATTTACCTTCTGTAAATGGATGTTCTTTGAAAACAATTTTTCTTACTAAGTTGGGTGAGGAGAAGTATATGTTATGTGCTGTTATATAATATGTAGCATACAGAAATGCATGCTACAGCACTTTGCTATTCTGAAATGAGCTTCCCAGTCTTTTTGACTGTAGTTTATTTGCCAAAAACTAAATATTGACTTATGTTTATGAAATGTGAATAAATTATATAAACAGAATTATTTTTATATTAATTTACTTCAGATGGACTTTATCTTAATTTCTAACTAAGTTATATAGTGATTCATCAACCTAATTGTGATCTGTAAATATGTGAGTACTAAGCAAGTCCTTCACAAGTTGTTAATTCCCTCCTCAACTTTCCTGTGCGTTGACGTTAGCATAAGCTGAGAATACTATACTATACTCTGGGCAGAGTGCAAGTAGTTTTCCTTTATTAGACTCTAAATTCAGTAACTGGTCTGTTTTATGGCTTGACTACTGTGTTTAAACACAAAAAACTTGGTGAACACACAGTTTGTTTTTTTACTCTTAAAGTACAATATGAAGAACATTATGAGACTGTAGACAAGGTGTGAGATATTTAGCACTTTTGAAACAACAGTAGGTATTCATATATGCTGGTGGTGGTGATAGTTACTAGATTATGAATATTTTGGATTAATGCCAATAGGAATGGAATTTACTTATTTTGTGTGTGTTATTACATAACTTCGTGGGTCATGTTGATTACTAATTTTGTTTAAAACAAATGATTGCCTTTTGTGGGAAAAGAAAACAAAAAACAGTCACTTCAGGGTTCTAGTCTTAAGTTCAATTGAAACTTTACTACAAAAAGTAACATTTTATGTATTTTTGTTTTGAGTACTTACCGATAGTAGTAAATTATCCTTGTTTCCTATTTTGTCTTTATAGCATATAGCACTTTCTACATTGTGGGTTTAATATTATCCATGCAGATACCTTTTGTGGGATTCCAGCCTATCAGAACAAGTGAACACATGGCAGCTGCAGGTATGAAGAAGACTATTTTCCTTCTAAAGAAGGAAAATGTGTAAATCTGTGATCGGTCATTCTTCCAATTAAACTATTTTGGTTTTCTTTTTCTTTTTTAAAAGTTTTCAATAATAACCAAAATGAACTGCGTTCTACTCATGAAAAATCTGTAAATAAAACTTTATCAGTGATTCTCAGTGCAGGGTCCATGACTTAGAATAAGTCCATTTGTAGTTATTTTATTTGTAATATTTTATGAATATCACCTTGTGTTGACTATCCCTTTACTTGCAGAAGTGCTTTACATTACAGTTTTTTTCAGATTTTAGAATATTTGCTCAGACTTTACCAGTTGAGCATCACTAATCCAAAAATTTAATGTGTTCTAGAACCATAACTTTTTGAGTATTATATTTATGCTTAAAAGTTTTAGATTTTGAATTTTCAGATTATTGATTCCCAACTGGTATACATAATATAATAACTTTCTGTGGGGCATTCCATAGTGTTTATCATCAGATTCTCAGTGGGATTTAAAACCTCCTGTCATCTACCCTCCTCAAGTTAAGAACCACTCACTACCTTACTGTTACCTAGCACTTCAAAATCTACTTACATTCCTGATGTTACAGTTTACCCAATTGGTAATTTCAGACACAGAACTATATAGTATAATATATAGCAATGTCTAGTATACACAGCCACCTATTTTTATGCTTGTGTTATTACATTTCCTAAATCTAATTTTTGATAATACGCTTAGGTAACTATTAAGAGTTAGGTAACTTAGGTAACTATTTCAAGGTAACTTGAAAAAAAAAAAAAAAAACTTAAGATTAAATTTATTTTAAAATTAATATTCCAAATGGACTAAAAGTCTTAGGACTCTTTTACCTCTAGTGTTTTTGTATCATGTACATTTTGACAATTAAATTTATTCACTAGAACTGCCTTAATTTTCTTATCTTGTATTCACCTTTATATTTTCTAATATAGGGGAGGTAAGATTAATATCTTTTCTCCACCCTTCCAAAATTCATGACTGAGACCTCTATAACAGAAGACAGATTCACAAGAGAAAAGCATACAAATGTATTTAATAGAAGTTTTTGTATGCCTGGAGTCTTCAGAAATGAAAATCCAGAGAAAAATGTTTGTATGCTTAGGTTTGATGAAGAGTGGACAGTTATATAAAAGTATGAATTGAGAAAGGGAAGTTAAGATCTAATGGCAATAAACTGAAGGATTTAGAAAGTTCTATTTGTTCATTTTCTTGGCATCTCTTTCTTCATTGATTTCCTCTGGATATAGGGAGGATCCTTTGTAATGAGAATATCAGACTTGCTTAGAGGAAGGTCGGAGAATTATTTTATGTCGTGCTTCGTGATAGAACATAGGGAAAAGATCAGGTAGACCTTCCTGTTTTCTCAAATGCCAAAGTGGCATATTTTGAGATAGCTTGTTCTGAACCCCAACACCAGGTTAGAGTCTTTTCTAAGTGTGTCGTTAAGGTCACACTTATTATTCAGTTATAAACAGTAACTATGTATCAGGATCTCCTGATCTATGTCATTCATTAGGCAAAACCAGTCTGTCTTAGGATTATTTTTAATGATGTTTTTATTAGTCCCCCACCCCCACTCAGAAAACATGTCATTTAAAATATAGGGGATAGGAAAGAAGTTACTGTGTTAAACAGACTTCAGTCGTTCAAATGATATTTATTTTGCCTGGCACATGTATGGGGGTATCTGATCATTTTGGGGAAAATCTATAGGATTTTTTGGATGTATTAATCAATTGGTCAGTTGTCATTTGACAAAGGAGATGTTGGCTAGATGAAGTAACTGAGTTTTGGTGTGAATGTTATAAGGTAAGAAGCCCTTTCAAGTGAAAAATTTTAAATGGCCTGTGAAAATTGCATTTTCGCTTATTTATATGACCCTGTTTTCTTTAATTAGGTGTCTTTGCATTGCTGCAAGCTTATGCTTTCTTGCAGTATCTGAGAGACCGATTAACAAAACAGGAGTTCCAGACCCTTTTCTTTTTGGGTGTATCACTAGCTGCAGGTGCTGTGTTTCTTAGTGTCATCTATTTGACTTACACAGGTAGGTGCCATTATTTGTAAAATGTGAATCTTATCTTTAGATTATTCAAAATGGTAATTCTTATTCAGATTTTTTTCACATATTCCATTTATCCTAGTAGATCAAATACTATGATTGTATTCTATACAGACAATATTAAAATAATAGTCAAAGGTTCTAAAATCAGAATAACATTATTAAAAATTATGATTTTTAAGTTTATCTTAATTTTATTGCTTCAGTCCCTGATAAATCCACAAACATTCTTTTCTTGCTGGATGAAGAGGCCCAAACCATAAACAGTTCAGAGCTTCTAAGTGATAACCTACTACATGTTCACCTTTCTGTGTGTACTCTCTCTTCCACCTAACCACTCTCCTCATCACCACCGGGGGTTGAATTCATTGGTGTTTTACCATTGAACTACCTTCATAGTTTTTGAGAAAGGTTCTCACTAAGTTGTGAGGCTGGCCTTGAACTTGGATCCTTCTGCCTCAGCCTCCCAAATTGCTGAGATTAAAGGCATTCACCACTGCACCTGGCTCTCTTTTAAACAGTCAAACAAATCAGTTTCAATCTGCTTTTATATTCTAAATCTCTCACCCTGACTTATTCCATCTTTCAAATTAACGTACCAGCCTAGCTTATAAAATCATAAAGGACAGACAGGAGTAAAAGGAGTAAGTCTTTAAAATCATCTTTGTAATTTGATGGGATTTGGTAAACTAGATTAGATCATTTAGACACTACCCCCATTTAAAAAAATTATCCAATGTTGTTTATTTTTAGCCGCCTTTATTAATCAACTAGAAACTTCAGAGAGAATTGGAAAACTTTCTATAATTTGATCTCAGTATTATTTAGAGTGCTAAGTTTCTTAATTTTTATTTAACTTGTTATTTTCCCTGGAAACAGATTCTCTGGATTTATTGTTTTTTATTTAGTCACTATCTTATTTTATATGATTGGCAGCCATATGAAATATGTTGGCACCTATAAAAGAAAAACTGAAATTTTTGACATTATTTTAAATCAATCCTAATTAACAATAACCACATATGCCTTTACTCCATGTACAGAGAAACAACATGTATCCCATTTGTTTACAATTAAAAAAAAAAACAATAACCACAAAACCATTAAAAATATACATGATAATCAAGTGCAGTAGTGGACAACTTCAGCAATTTAGTGAGATCCTGTCCCAAAATAAAAATTTTAAAAGGACTGGAGATGTAGTTCAGTGGTAGAGTGCTCCTGGCTTAAATCCCTGAAACACCACCACCACACACACACACACAAACACCAAAAAATCTTTTTTACACAATAATAGAAAGGCAGATAAATTCCTCTACATTTTTCTTTCCAAGGTTACATTGCACCGTGGAGTGGCAGGTTTTATTCATTATGGGACACTGGGTAAGTGCAGATATGTTATTTAGCCTCATATTAAAATACCCATTTCCCTGTTCTTAATATTGTTGGTATTTCTGTCAGTATTTGATTCAGGTACCTAAGATATGCTAGTCTAGTAAATGTTGATTCTCTTGTGTATTATCTTTGTTAATAGTAGTTTTTTGACTATACCTTTAATATGCAATATAAGCCATGTATTTCCATTCAGCATGTCCAACTCCTTATTTTAGTTTGTCAAAATTTAGGTAACATTTGTACAGTTTAGTGGTTGGAATTTTTTACTAACATAGGAAACTTCCATCTTTAACATTTGTTGAGGATAGATGCTGTTATAAATCCATGCCATATGAAGAAAGTTTCATTTTTTTCTAATACCACACAATCTAAGCTTCTGTTTCTTAAAAAAAAGAATCTATGAAATACACTAGAGAATATCTGTTGTATTTTTAAAGTGCTGTTATTGTGAATTAATGAAAAAATCTTGGTTTCAAATTGGAGTAGTTCAGATAAACTTCTTGTCTCTAAAATGTTTCTGTGGTAATAAGAAAATATGTTAATGACCATTTATCCCCCTCTCCTTTCCTGCTCTTCTTTGTTAACTTTCTTGATGACTCAATAAAAACTTTACACAGTTTATTGAATGAGCATGTCTTCTGCTGTGATACCAAAAGGGCTGGTCCAATTGAAGGACATATACATTCCTACATAATTTGTGTGTAAGCAAGCATTGAAAATTCAAGCCTGTGGATCACCAGAGAATTTGAGGGAGTCAGTCATAGTGGGTTATTCTGATTAGGGTAAACTACCAGGTTAACTTTTGTTAGTTATCCTTACTCTTAACTTTCTAAACTTTGAGCTACTTTGGAATCTCAGGGTATTTCAGGAATAATTTTAATTTCCCTCACCTGCCTCCATACCATAAGCAAGGCGTTGTGGCATTATATCTTACTAGGTAACGTATTTATGCTGTTTTAAATGAAGTCCAGAAGGTAGTGGAATTCACTTAGGAAAATATAGGAGATGGAGATAAACTGGAGAACAGATTCCTATTGGAGCAAATATTTTTGTATTAGAAATCAGAGCCAGAGTCATGTGATTAGCCCTTGATAATTCTTTGTTTTATGGAGGGCACATTAGCTTTAGTTTTATTGATGTGGATCAAACAGATTTATTTCCACTACAGCTGGTTACATTAGAATGCATGTTTAAACAAGAAGAGGTGAGGACTAAAAACCATATCTACAGTCAAAGAAAATTTCATCTGAAAAGAACTTCTAGCTGGGTGTATTATCAACACCTTTTGTAGTCCCAGCAAAACTGGGAGGCTAAAGCAAGAAGATCACCATGAGCTATAAGTTCAAGACCAGCTTAGTCAATATAGTGAAACTGTCTCAAAAAGAAAAAAGAAATGTTTTATGTAATTGTAAATAATATTAACTTTTTTGATATCAGGTATGCAAAAATACACATTCCAATTATTGCATCAGTGTCTGAGCATCAACCTACGACTTGGGTGTCTTTCTTCTTTGATCTACATATTCTTGTATGTACCTTCCCAGCAGGCCTATGGTTCTGCATCAAAAATATCAACGATGAAAGAGTATTTGGTAAGAGATTTTTTAAATGAATACTTTAATTTGGGAACAAATATTTATTCAATTCTTCTTTTTTTATTCACTTTAAGGTTTTTTGTTTTTTCCTTGATATATATATTCAGAATAAATTTTCTCCCCTATTGTGCATAGGTATTAACCAAGGAAAATAGAATTTTCAATATGTATATTCTAATTATTAACTTCTAATTTAGAGCTAGTATATGAATTTTATGTTCACTTTTATGGTTTCTTGGAGGTTAGTGTTATTATAGTCTGGTTGAAAATTAAAAATTAAAAATTTGTTGACAGTATAATTTTGACTTCCTTTTCTAAGTTAGATTTGATTAAGTAGGAAGAAGTTTTCTGGGTCATCCATCATCTTCCCTGTTTCAGAGTAAAGTACATTTTTATATTGGAATAAGGATTACATCTCTTTCATTGACATATTTGTGTATTTTTCCAACTAACAAGACCTGATACACAAATATTTAAAAGTCAAACATTTAGGATGTGATATTCAAAATACAAAGCCTTGCCTGTAATCCCAGTAACTTGGGAAGCTGAGGCAGGAGGATCACAAGTTCAAGGCCAGCCTGGGCAATTTAGCAAGACCCTGTCTTGGGGACCCCTGCTGAGGATGTGACTGCTGGTAAAGTGCCCTTGGGTTCAGTCCCCAATACAATTGAGGGCGGGGCATGCAAACCAAAGACTTTTACGTAATTTAATAGTTACAAGAAGTGTGCTGTGGTTGTTATAGAAAATAACATTGAGAAACGCTTTGTAACATGCCCAACATTAATTTATAATACAAGGGCTTGGACCTAAGTGTCATTTCTGATTACTATTACAGAACACCCAAATGAGTTAACTAAATATGATACTAATTTTTTATCTAGATTCATAAACTCTGAAATAAGGTCATGTTTTACTGCATCATTCAAAAAGACTTAAACATAACCCCACTTCATGACCCAACAGTCCCATTCTTAGGTATATCTCCAGGGGACGAAAGTGCATGTATTCCCCAAAGGACATATTTAAGAATGCTTAGAACAACTTTATCCAGGATGGCCCCTAATTTTAAACGTTCCAAAGGTCATTAGCAATAAAATGGATAGATATATTTTTATAGATTTGTACAACGGAATACATTATAGCAATTAACAAAAGAACAGTATGGCCAAATTAAGTCAGAACAAAAGAGAACATTTACAAATGATTGTTTTTATAAAGTTAATGAATAAGGAAAACTAAGTTCATGCTTTAAAAGTCCAAATAGTGGTTACTTTTTTTTATAGGGGAGGGAGCAGTTATTACCTGAGAAGAGACATGAGAAGGTGGAAAAATGTTGTATACCTTGATCATCATGGGTGGTAATTACATAGGGCATGCATATATACAAAGTCATTGAGCTGTACGCTTAAGAATATGGTATAATAAATGTTTTACTTAGGAAAAATATTTTGTGAGCTCAAATGACTCCTTGACTTTGTAAAGTTAATAACCTTCAATCGGAATGGTAGAACTTTTTCCTGTGGTTATTAGCACATATCTAGAAGACACTAGCTATTGAAAAATTTTTTGCAATTTTTAAAAAAGTTTCCTGACAGTGGCTTTATAGATTATTCCTTTGATTAATAATATAATGGTCTTCTCATCCCACTTTTCCTTTAAAACAGGCTTTATGCCAAGAGCTGACAGTGGCTTTTCACGGACTATGTTTGATTTTGTTAACTTGTGCCTCATCATATAGAAATATGTTTTCATCTGTCAGCTAAGGATTTTATAATATATGTGATGCTATTGACAAATAGTGATTTAGTCTGATTCCTTATAGATATAATTAGTTAAATATGAATCATGATACCTGTCTCCAAATTGTTGCTGTATTAGTTTTAGTCAACATTAATTCTAATTTCTAAATAGGACTATCAGTTTTAATATAGAAGCAATTAGGTAATTTATAAGACTTTACTTTTAGATTTGTTTGAAACTGTGGTATTAAATATTTAATTTCCTGTGAACATTTTTCCCCTGAAGTGTTGTAAGAGAACTTGTTTTTGCAGTTGCTCTGTATGCAATCAGTGCTGTCTACTTTGCTGGAGTGATGGTGCGATTGATGTTGACTTTGACTCCAGTCGTCTGTATGCTGTCTGCAATTGCCTTCTCAAATGTTTTTGAGCACTATTTGGGGGATGACATGAAAAGGGAAAATCCACCTGTGGAGGACAGCAGTGATGAGGATGACAAAAGAAACCCAGGAAATTTGTATGATAAGGTGGGAAATCTAAGGCTTTTAAAAATTTTATGAGCTTTCTTAATTTTTCTACCACAATATGAACCATACGTATTAAGAAATGTGATTAAATGAGGATTTAGACAAGCTGTGATGCTTCTGTTTGGTTAGAACATTTTCCTCAAAATTTGAATCTCAGTCGATCTTTTAGCTCAGAGTAAGAAAATAGAATGTTATCAGACAAGGAGTTCTTTCTTTTGGGACATTTGTTACCTGAATACTTAAGACTTGTTAATAAGCTTTTTTACAGCAAAAACTTGGTGCTTTGCTAAGTTGCATGAGACTTTAAGCCACGTGGATAAGTTCTTTTCTTTAAGAGCCATATACATTACAAACTTTTTAAATGATAATTTGATATTTAACTGATTTTCTTTTAAGCCTCCAGTTTTTGGCCATCTGTAACTGACTTATACAGTGTAATTCATTTTTAACCTTTAGTCTCTCAATTAACAAAGCAAGTTAGTTTGTGTGAAAAAGACTTAAAGCAAATCTTGGGTGATATATAACTTTGCTGTTTTAATATCGACTAGGTTTCTAGATACTAATAAGTAAGTAAAGAGGTCTGGGATTGCTGCTCAGTGGTGGAGCACTTGCCTAGCATGCATGAGGAGCTGGATGCAGTCCTCAGCACCACATACAAAACTAAATAAAATAAAGTTATTATTAAAAAAAAAATCTACCAAAAAAATAAGTAAGCAGTGAAACTTCCCACTGTAGAAATTAACTGAAATTCTTTCTTTCCTTACTATAAGATCAATAAAATTCATGAAGATTTGACATACCTGCTTTTGGGATTTTTGTTTTATTTACTATATATATATATATATATATATATATATATATATATATATATATATAGTTTGTTTGTGTTATTTTTGGTGGTGTCTTAATCTTAGCCTTGTAATTTTGAGTTCGCATTTGTTACCTGTTCTCTCTCACCAGATTTGTGGTGGTGGTGGTGGTGGTGGTGGTGGTAAAAGTGTGTGTTTAAGGTAATCTTGGTTTTAACAAATCTGTTGGTTTTAGGGTTTGGGAATTAGAAAGCTAATTTGGTAAGTGCACTTTTTTCCCCCCATACCAAAGTCCTGCTTAGTTTGGATTATAAGTAGACATTGCCTTTTTTTTTCTTATAGTTATTGATGGACACAATACCTTTATTTTTTAACCCCGTGCCTCACATGTGCTAGGCAAGTGCTCTACCATTGAGCTACAACCCCAGAACAACATTGCTATTTTCAGGATGTGAAATTTAAGATTTCCTAAGGATTTGTTAGATTTTTATATTGTAAGAATTGGGACTATTTGCTTATCTCCTTCATAATTAATTAAGACATAAGGATAACTGATTTCAAAAGTAGCTTCTTAGTGGAAATTATTTTGCTCTGAGATCAGCTCCTGGGCTGGGTATAATCCCAGGAAACTTTGATTCACAATTGACTCTGGAATCTACTTTGCTAAGTTTTAGAAAACTTCATAACCTGTAGAAGAATATCTGCTAGTTACACATTTTCTGAATCATAGAATTAAATTGATAGTGTTCACCCAACTTTTTTCCCTGAATGTCATAGGAAGCAAATCAAATGATGAATTTGTCTAACTAGTTTTCTGTATCCTCAGGCAGGTAAAGTGAGGAAACATGTAACCGAACAGGAAAAAACTGAAGAGGGATTAGGTCCCAATATAAAAAGCATTGTCACCATGTTGATGCTGATGCTACTGATGATGTTTGCAGTGCACTGTACTTGGGTCACAAGCAATGCCTACTCCAGTCCAAGTGTGGTCTTGGCCTCTTATAATCATGATGGGTAAGAAAACAAGTGCTACAGAAAGAGTTTAGAACACCCTCCTCCCCTACACACACAACATAAACTTTTTGTCCCAAAAGATAGAATTGTGTTTGTGAAGCCCCGAATTTGAATCAGTCTTTCTTCCTTTCTTTTTCCCTTCCCTTCCCTCCTTCCCTCCTTCCTTATTTCTTTTTCACACGTGTGTGTGTGTGTGTGTGTGTGTGTGTGTGTGTGTGTGTGTGTGTATGGTGGGGGGGGGTTCTGGGAATGAAACTCGGGGGCCTCCCACATACTAGACTTTCTACACCCCCAGCCCATCAGTCTACTTGTGTTTTTCCCACTTTGGGTATGACTTCTCTCTCTCCAGCTTTGAAGTAATATTTCATGCTGCTCTTTTTCAAAATATATTTCAGTGTACCTCATTTTTTTCTCAAAATGAGTCCATTGGAGACACAGCATCATCATTACAGTGAAACTTGTTAGAAATGCTAATTCATTGATTCTGCCCTTAGCCTAATGAATCATCACTGAATTGGAGCCCAGCAATCTGGTTTAAACAGACCCAGATGATTCTCATACAGCTAAAATTTAACAATTGACTTATACATTGCCTTGCCCCTTCCCACTTTTGCTTCACATTGGAGTTTAGTAGACTTGCAAAACTATCAGGCCCATCCCAGAACTGTCTGTAGAATCTGCTTTTTAATAATATATGTAGATGAGTTGTATTCACATTACTTTGAGAAGCACTGGTTTTGCTCTTCATTTTTACCTTTTTTTTTTTTTTTTTTTTTTTCCAGAAACTGTCATCCTTAAAATGTGAAATTATTCAGTAGTCTAGCACCTCAAGATTTTAAGTTATCTCCTTCATGTTTATATCTTATTTGAAATATTATTATTCTTTTCAGCACCAGGAATATCTTAGATGATTTTAGAGAAGCTTATTTTTGGCTAAGGCAAAATACAGATGAACATGCCCGAGTAATGTCTTGGTGGGATTATGGCTATCAAATAGCTGGAATGGCTAATAGAACTACTTTGGTGGATAATAATACCTGGAATAACAGCCACATAGCACTGGTAAGCATTTGACTTTTTTAGTAAAGGTTAAAGAAAATCTTTATTCCTTTTCAGTCAAGCTTCACTTGTGATTAAATAGAAAATATGAGGGTGAAAGTACTCTTTGATTGCTCAGTTCTCAAAATACTTCTTTAACATATATTTAATAATGTAACTTGAAGATATACTCATTTTGTTTGTAAGAATGGTATTTGTTTATTTAGGTATAATTCAGAATTATACTCTTGTTTCTGGTAGACTTTATAATATATTTAGCTTATTGGAGAATTAGGCAAAATCTGAAACCTTAAATGTTTATATTTTCCATTTTATAAACTTTAAGGAAATTACTTGCAAATAGTATTTTATGGGTATGAAAATTATGTTCACTGTTAAATGGCAAATTACATAAATTAAGGTAATCACTTCTCTGTTCTTTAAAGATTTTGAATAGATAAATGGGTCAACTACATGAATTCTATTTGTATTAGTGTTATAGCTGGTGATCAAATGTCTGCTATGCTGTGGTGAAGAATATATATATGTTCTAGCAAGATCATTTGCAAGGCCTGGCCTGAAGTTGTGAGGAATTGTCTCTTAAAGTTTGCCTCCTTTTACTGGGCATAGTGGCATGTGCCTTAATTCCAGCTACTCAGGAGGATTACAGGTTTGAGGCCAGCCCATGCAACCAAGCGAAGAGACTCTGTCTCAAAATTTAAAAAGAACTGGGGATGTAGCTCAGTCTTGCCTAGCATGTGCAAAACTCTGGGTTCAATCTAGTACTACACACACCATAAAAACTTACCTCCTTTCATTTTTAAATGTTAATTTTAAAGAACTTAATTGTTAGCAAAATATTAGAACATGTATTCAAATTTTGACATTTCTGCTATAAGTCGGTTATAGTGAGTTCTTCATGTTTATAAATTTCAATAAATTCTTTGATATCATAGAAATAATTTTTGCAAAAATATTCCAAGTAAGGCTCTTGCAACAAAAATGTTACATTTTTATTTTATTCTGCAGGTGGGAAAAGCTATGTCTTCTAATGAAACAGCAGCCTATAAAATTATGAGGACTCTCGATGTAGATTATGTTTTGGTTATTTTTGGAGGGGTTATTGGCTATTCTGGTGATGATATCAACAAGTTTCTCTGGATGGTTAGGATAGCTGAAGGGGAACATCCAAAAGACATTCGGGTAAGAAACTAAATAATTCCAGGTATGTGAAAGGGAGTTCATAATGTCCAAATCTTATCTTTTTAATTTTGCATTATATTTGTTTTCATTGTTCTGTCCCCTGAAGAGGTCACTTAGACTTACTTTACTATTTATTAAAAATACTAGAAGCATTTCCTAAAAGGTTTAGAACATTTGAAACTCATCCTTGATAAAGTCACATGTTGCATAAGGACATTTAGGTTAACTACAGATTACATATTGACAGTAATTTCTATACCACATAGCCTAGGTGTGTAGTAAGCTATACCATCTGGATTTTTGTAAGTATATTATGATATTCCTGTGCATGATTACAAGATTGCCTAGTGAAGCATATCTCAGAATGTAGCCTCAAGATTACACTTCCATTTTACCCTGTAAAGCAATCCCTTGCCCAAGTTTTCTTGCTTTTACTTTTTCATACCCTCTCACTCAGTCCTTTCTTTACATTTTCATTATTTCTAACTTTGTACTGTCCTGAAAGAGGACAGTAACCTTGAAATTGCTATCTTTGCCTTAGCCTTGTTTGTTATCCCAGTGTAATGTGACATTGATCATGTCATTTCCTGGCTTAAAAGTCCTCAACAGATGATAGGAAAAGGCCTTGAAACCAGACAGACTTGAATCAGAACTAAAACTGTCAGCTTGTGTTATAGGCAAATTATTTTGGATGAGTCAACATAAATGAACACCAGCTCTTATTCCAGGATCTGGATTTTGATGACCAAGACAAGATTAGATCATCACTAATGAAAATGTCAATAATAACTCATTTGGTATTATGAAATTTGTGGTAATGTAGATGAAACTTCACCAAGTGTCTAGTATGAAATAGATATTTTCTTGGTGATGCATTGGTATAAAGTCCAAACTACTTATCCTGTAATGCAAGCCTTTCTATGCTTTACGTTCCTTTGCTGGTCTCTTCGCCCCCTACCCATTTTTTCCACTCTGCCAGTCTACTCTGTCTCTTGAAACTTGCCTGTGGTTTCTTTTCTTGATTTACCTGTCATGTTTTTTTGTTGTTCCTTTTCTTAGACTAACTTCCCTTTCACACACTTGGCACTTTTCCAAAGCTCTTTTCTGGTGCACCCTTGTCTTTGTTTATCATCACGTATGCCTGTTTCCTAGTTAGAGTTTATCTTATCTCTCCCATTTATTTGTGAACTCTTAGAAAATGGATATCCACAGTTGTGCTCCACATGAGGAATCCACAGAACATGATAGTAAGATTTGTTACTGAGACAAAAGAATTCTTTGGGAAAACCATATGCATGCATGTGGCTTGTGAAAGAGCTGAAGTAAAACCCCAGATTTCCTTGTCAATGTAAATACCATGACGTTTTCCCTTGGCTGTGATTAATAAACATCATTTTCTTATTTGAAGTTAATCTAAAATTTTATTCTCCCACTGTGTAATTTTCTTTTGTGAATTTGCCTTAGCAGTATGACATGACAGATCATTATTTCCACATATATGCTCTGAATGCATATAGAAACTCTAAATTTCTGTGCTTTGTAAATTCTTTTTAAACTTCGAGAATAGATAATACATTTACATGGTTCAAAAATACAGTATAAAAGTATCCCCACAAAAAAGGATAATCTTGAAATGAATAACTTGACAAGATTGTAAATTAACAAGATTTTTAAATGTTCTCACCATATAGAAATAAGTATGTGAAAAAAATGCATATTTAATTAGCTCCATTTATATATTCCCTTTTTTTATTTTTACATTTGCAGAGTAATATACGTGATGTGGTTATATACTTGATTTATTTAACCTATCCTTATCGATGGACTTTTATGTATTCGCCAGTTTTTCACCCCTCAAACAGTGATGCAGTAAATAGCTTTTTACATTTATTAGTTCACTCATATACAAGTATCTCTGTTGAATATGTACCTGGACCAGAAATCTTTGGATCAGAATACATTTTTATATTCAGACATTACATTTTTTTAACTGGAGTACCAAAAAGTTCCTTGTAAAGGTTAATTTATAAATTAACCCAATGATAATTATTACTAAAAATAGCTCTACGAACTATTATTAGTTTTCTAAACGTTCCCCTCTCCAACAAAAAGGAGCTGATTTTAGAGTTCATTTGGGAAAATTTAGGAAAATTGTGAAAACGAAGGAGGATGAGGACAGTTGGAGTCAACCCCACCTGATATTATATAATCATGGTGTTGGTACCATTCTTTTAAAATTATTAAGTTTATAACATGGTTTAAAATCTGATGGGATTAAGTTTAGGGATGGAGATAAATGAATATGACTTTATGAATATATCTCAAAAGCTGGTTCCTACGGGGAAATGCACAAAGGAAACCCTGTAGCTTTGGATGTGTTACACTGAACTGATATAGAAACTTCTGGTTTCTTTCTTATAGGAAAGTGACTATTTCACCCCACAGGGAGAATTCCGTGTAGACAAAGCAGGATCCCCTACTTTGTTGAATTGCCTTATGTATAAAATGTCATACTACAGATTTGGAGAAATGCAGGTTAGTTAAATCAATTTTTCTATAATCTTTATTCAGAAGAAAAGAATAATGTTAATTGCCTCTAGAAAATAGAATAATGCTGTTTTATTGTGCTGTATAGAGAAATATGCTTAGCCAAAGATTCTCTCCCATCTCATTAAATTTAGATTTCTGAAATTTCTAATGTGAGAAATTAGGGGAAAAAATTAAAATCAGGGACTTATTTCCAAAATATGTTTTAAACACTAGCTCAGATCCAACCTTTGCTTGCCATACTGTCTTTTGACTTTTTGCTTTTGGAAGGCATTGTTCTCCAGGGGCAAGGTTTTCCATCTAGGAAACAGTATAGTCTTAAGTAGGTCACTTTGCTATTTAATGGAAAAAATCCTTAAAGAGTTAAATAACATAGTCACTTCAGACATTCACTCTATATCTATTCTCCATTATCACAGATAGCTAAAACTCTCTAGATTAGAATTTCCTAATAATTCAGAATGATGTGGAACAAAAACTTAAGGATCTGCAAAATGCCTGTACAGAGAGGCATTGTGGCAGAAAGAACGAACAGTGGGGTTTTTCTCCCTCTGGAGATGGCCACATTTTCCCTTGATTGTGTAGTCCATGCTTTACCTCAGAGGACATCTCTCTCTTGAGATAGCCCATATTCTCCCTTGAATGTGTTTCTCCTTTCCTAAATAAATCTGACTCTAGGGGGGAAAAAAAAGAAGAAAGAATAATGAATTTGATGTCATAATACCTGTGTTTTAGGTCAAGCTCTGTCAAGTCATGTAACCCTCATATGTTCTTTTTGGACTCTGTTCGTTCTCCTTGTCTTTAAATAGTGGGTTGTACTGGACTCATAACTTGATTTAGAGGGAAACCAGAATATGTCACACCCAAGATATGCATGTGGCATAAAAGTTATTTTTTAAATAAAAGCAATTAGGAAGCAACAAATGAAGGGAAAGCGCTAGATTCTTTTATCAGCCCAGAGACGGCACTAGAGTAATCTGCAAACAAACCTTATTCCATTCATTTCTCCTTTATATTTACCTTCCCATACTTTCTTATCCTGGAGTCTTAAAACCACTTTCCTTTGTCTTGTCATTTCCCCACAAACCTAACTGTTCTTAGTTAAATGTGGTATATAAGCCAGAGTTCTAAGCCATTGCTTTGAGTTTTTCATTGCGATTTCTCACGTGATGTATGCTACATGTATTATTCAACTTGTTTTTCTCTTTTTTTAATCTATCCATTGTTAACAGGGGTCCATCCCAACTAAGAACTCGTGAGGGTTGAGGAAAAAATTACATTCTTCCCCAATTATTTGTAAATTTTTTTAATAGCTCTTTTATTACATGTCTATTATACCAAGTTGTTGCCTCAGTGAAAACTAATTTCATAGTGCTTTCTGGCTAAGTTGATACCCTGTAAAGCAGAGGAAAAATTACTTAATTTTTTGCTATCACTAGGGATCAAGATAATTCTGTAAATGGAAGGGGTTTGTTTAGGCTTCAATTTGTGAAAGAAATTTTTATCCTTTTGAAAAATACAACATTATGGCTAATGGGGGCTGGTACACTTGCTTTTAGAAAAGCGTGCTTATCACTACTCCTACTCATTTTTTTTGCTTCAAGGTAGATTTGTACAACTGGTCATTGGCTTTGTCATTTATTTAACTGGACTTACTCTGGAGGTGGCTTTAAAAACAAACAAAAAATAACACAATAATTTAAATTTGTTTTTATTTGTGTTTTTGTTTCTTTGAGGGCTACTGGTTGGTGTCTCAAACTATGAAAGTAATAACAACTAGTTACTCTAGAAATAAGGTTTTCTGGGGTAAATGAGTAGTTTCTCTAATGTTTGTGTTGAAGGGCTTTTTTCCCCCTCTCACTTATCAACAGTTTAAACCATGATTCTGTCGGGCTAAGTGGCACATGCTTGTATCCCAGCGACTTGGGAGGCTGAGACAGGAGGATCAGGAGTTCAAAGCCAGCCTCAGCAAAACCTAGGCACTAAGCAACTCAGTGAGACCCTGTCTCTTAAGTAAAATGCAAAATATGGCTGGCGATGTGGCTTAGGGGTTGAGTGCCCCCAAAATTCAATTCCTGGTACAAAAAATTAAAATTAAAACAAAAAAACCCCACGATTCTAGCATGCATTTATTTTGATGCCTGCCCTGCTTACAGATGAGATATAGTTAAAATATGAAGTGTAGTTTTTAATGTTGTATAAATAAGCAAAAACAAACTATCTACTCTTTGGAATAGGTGGTTTATTTCTGTTTCTAAGTTGACTTCATCTATGCTAAGTTTGTATGCTACATAAACTTGTTCCGAGTATTTCTTAGTCCCCTCTCCCCACCCTGTTTTTCTTTTTCTATTCTTCATAAATCCTCCCATGGATCAACTAGTTGAGGTTCCTTTGTAGTTCTCATTTCCAGGGTATAATACCACTGTTTACTTGTGCATTTATTTAACAAATAACACTTGAAATACAGGTATACTTTGAATTATGAAGTCATCATTCTAGTTTAGGATATAGGAAACTTTAAAAATAAATAAAAGGTTAACAGTATATTCAATAGAGTAAAATAACACGGTTCTGTAGGAAACAGTGGAAGAGACTTAAACCACCAGTCTCAAAAAGTATTTCTCTGAAGAGATGCTATACAGGTTGAGGTCAAAGGCTAAAAAAAAGGAGCCAGCAATGAATTGAAGGCCATGCCAGGCAGGAGAAAACAGATAGTTATAAGACCCTGAGGCACGAAAGAAATGCCTTCTGTGGTTTTCTCTATATATTTATAAAAAAGGGACTCTTTTAAAAATCTTAATTTTTAAAAAACAGTTTTTGGTGGATTTCATTGAGAGAGATATATATATATATATATATATTTTTTTTTTTTTTTTTTTTTTTTTCCCAAATGACTAAGCTGCTTATCCAGTCCACTCAAGGAGCCTCGTATTCTGATTCAATTTCTCTTCCTGATTGCTTTCTGTCTAGTTATCAGCATGAGAACTGTTAAGATACATTTCTTGATTCTCTTTTCTTAATTTAAAGGGAAAAGGTATTACTCTAATGATAACATTTATTACTTTCTAACATGGAATAAGTTTTCCAATACTAATGTTATTTTTGCAGCTGGATTTTCGTACACCCCCAGGTTTTGACCGAACACGTAATGCTGAAATTGGAAATAAGGACATTAAATTCAAGCACTTGGAGGAAGCCTTTACATCAGAACACTGGCTTGTCAGGATATATAAAGTGAAAGCGCCTGATAACAGGGAGACACTAGATCATAAACCTCGAGTCACCAACATTTTCCCAAAACAGAAGTATTTGTCAAAGAAGGTGGGTGCCAAGTGAAATCATTCTTATGAAAGGATGATTCAGGTTGGTTAGTTTCTGTATGAGAAAAATTACTGAAAACTGCTAAAGAATTTCCATTTACCAGATTTATAGGCTATGGCTTATATATATAAAGTATGTATCAGGCTAGCCTGGCTAGGAGAATTCTTTTCAAACTGTGTACTTAAGCCATCCCTAGCAGCAATTTTTTCTAGATAGCATGGTGGTTATTAGTGAACTAGGCTGAGATTTTTCTGGCTTTATTGTGTGCCATTGCCATTAGTAAGATTTATTTTGTAAAGTAAGATGTATCTTTGGCTATCACTTTCCAAACCTATTTGAAAGTAAAAATGCCAAATGCTTAATTGTGATTAGTTCCTCATCTTTGGTAAAGCAAATTTACATTGCATCTTCATTCTCCATTCTTAGTATTCTGTTACTATATTCACAAATAAAGAATAGGCTTTAGATGGGTGAGTTCTTTTGAAGAAAAATTATTGTTTATCTTAAGGTAATTATTTTTTAATGTAATTATTGTGACAAAACTTGTAGGCAGGAATTATGATGAGACTACTGCAGTCCTTTTGTAATAAATATATAATAATATATGAAGTATTTTATTAGAGGTCATTATTGCTCATTAAAGCCAAATAGATCTCTAATTTTTTTCTATAAAAGATTACTAAAAAAGAATATTTATGTAGGTTGCCCAGCTGTGGAAGATGGGAAATAATAAGCTGTCAGGTAAAATGTTAAGGTTGTATTATAAGGTTCTGTTCTTATAATACTGGTTATTATTAGATTGATTTCAGTCTTAATTTTTGAAAAGATGCTTAGGTTTCCATCAGTTATTTTAAATCATTAAAGTAATTGTCTTATCCCTTTATTGCTTAAAATACACCAAATATACTCCAGATTATTTCAGATTTTACTATAAAAGTGTTAAATATTAACTGTGATATTTAAATAAAAATTTTATATGAATACTTTCTCTCCCAGAAAAAGATTACCATATCTAGAATAATGTATTTAAAGGTGTCACATAGAACTGACCTTCATTGTGTCAGTTATATCAAATTCAGTTACCAGTCTTTATGCCAGATGGCAGAGAAATCAAATGATCTGGTTTCTCACAGGCATGAGGATGGGAAAGCTAATGAGGTATGCCTGTGCAGAAGTCAGAGCAAATGCTGTTAGGTCTAAAAGCAGTTACTCCTAAGACATCCAAGCCTAGTTAAGATCTATGTTTTTGTATTGTTTGGGTTGGGGGAGAGGGGATAAAGGGAAGAAGGCTGTTTAATTTGCAATCTGAATAACAGAGATCTGAAAGGCAGTGAATTTTCTTAATCTGACTCCTTTTGTCTTCCCATCCATCATTTCCCCAAAATAAACAAGTGTGAATGGATAAATAAAAATTAGTCTTGTGTACCCAAACATATTCTAGTAGATAATAACATGAATTTTTATTTTGTTTTCCATGACTTTATATTCTTTTGGTACTAGCACTATAAAGGAATGCTTCTTGTTTACTTTCCTCTCCCTACCCTGGTTTTCACTTTGAGGGTGAAGGTGTGCATACAACAGACATTTTAGGAGTTTTCCTGCCACTGTAAACTTGGCATGGCTGAGGTGCTAGAAATTGTAGTCCAGGGCTGCAGAAAAAACTTTGTGGCATGACTTATTAACAGTAGGGGGAAAAAAACACTCTGAGGACTCAGTTGCATAGTTACTTGCATAGATCTTATAGAAAAGTTTTCATGTTAGAAATCTGTAGATAATAAGAAAAAAGGAACTAATTCCTTGGCTTGGTTTGTGTTTTTAAAATTGCACCATCTGACATTTTTATGTTTACCATAATAAAATAAGGTAAGATAACTTGTACTGTGGTTAAAAAATTAACAGTAGCTAATTTGTGTAACCTCAACAAGGGACTGCATTTTGCCTTATGTTCTTGTCATTGTTAGAAAAATTATAAATTGTTTTGAAGTAAACATCATGAATAGAAGGAATATGATGCTATATTTACCCTAGGTTTCTGAAACCTCTAAGAGTTGTATTTAAGTGTAAAAATTGAATTGGACAGGTCTCTTGATTCCTGAGCCTCTGTTAACCCAGCATTTGATAGTCATTCAGCTATTTATTTCCCAAAAATTGTTGCTTTCTTCAATATCTAGGCATGTGTGTCAAATCAACAAACACACATGCTTGTATAATATAGCCTGTAGAATTCTAGCACAGCAAATGTTTTTGCAATGATTTCTTCTACCACCTTTGCCGTAATTTGTTTCTTACAACAGAAAACATCTGTTCAAAGTATTTTAGTGAGATGCTGAATTAAGAAAAGCATTTTATTTTAAAAAGAGCCATGAAACTCAAGGCATGTGTTTTTGAAGTACTTACTTTCCTTCCTAAAATATTATTAGAGAATGTGCCAAGTGATTTTTGTCTTTCAGTTTTGCAGATTGATTGTCATCCTTATTTTACAGATAAGAAAACTGGGGCTCTAAAAGTTACTAAGTTAATTTATGTTTCTGACACTTAGCTGGTTCCTTAGAGGTTAAGCAGCATTACCATTTTATGATCCCTTGTTTTATTGTATCGTGACTGGAAATTTAAGTAATTATTGCAGCTAAGCATTTTGTTGAAAAGGGAGGTGGGTATTCATTCATTTGATGGTGAAGAATGCATTTGAGACGTGCTATGGTAGTCCTTGCATGTTAAAGTTAGGGACCTACTCATATTCATCCATTCAATAGTTAGTACTTACTAACTGCTCAAGGAGTTCAGTCACAAGAGCTAAGGGCTTATTAAGACAGTCTTCATCATAATATAATAAATATGTATGTAGATTTTCTTTTAACCGTAAGAAATCTGTACTAATATCATATGTTCTGGTTTTGTTTTTTTAGACTACCAAAAGGAAGCGTGGCTACATTAAAAATAAGCTAGTTTTTAAGAAAGGCAAGAAAATATCTAAGAAGACTGTTTAAAACACTGTTTTGGTTCTTGACTTGAAGCAGTTGTCCTTGTGAGAACCGGTCTTTGCCTTTAGCTCATGTCATGTTTCACAGCAACAGAGGGTACAGAACCATCACTGGTCCAGGTTAATGTACAAAATTTTCTGGCAATGCCTGATTGAAAAAATAAAATTGGATTATAGAGAACAGCTGTTTCTGATTTGTAATGTGAAGCAAGACAGAGCACTGCTGTAAAATGACTAGCAGCAGATTTTTTTATTGGTACATATTATCCTTCAAATCTGAGAATTTGGACTAATTGCACCAAAGAACCCTCTAATTTGGTCCCTGGCACATGCATTCTTGTCAATGTTTTTATTTTACAAGACCTGCATTTTATTTGAATTACCCAAATAGCAATATGTAAAATACAAAAGACAAAAAAATGTGATGAGAACTTCTTGAACTGGTAAACCAGTACAGGTCTGAGAAAGGTATTAGAAAAATAATTATACTTCCTTGAACTGTATTTATTTTCATGTTTCTCCAATGCAAAGAATGTTTCATCAAATGTACATTTTTCACTTGCTTACTGTTTGCTATAAGAAGCTGCTGTTTCAAAGATGGACCTCAGAGTAGCTAATTGATTCAAATAGATTTTTATGTTGACACATTATTACTGCTATTAGCAGTTGTTTTCACCAGGTACTTACAGAGCAAGTTTCATACATTGTCATTCAAGGGCTAAATTTATATCCTTTGGAAATCATAGCAACTACAGAGAATGTTGCTTACCAGGATAGGGTTTGGCACCTTAGTACTGAGGTTAGCACTATGTTTACATGCAAAAGATTTAAGGGGAACAAAAAAAAAATCTTAAAAGTGGATAGGTATCCAAAGTTCACCTTCTGTGACTCTTTAAAATGACAGAGGATTTGTAAATTTTGTCTGGATTTTTCTCATTTTATAACAGTTTCATTCATCACGGTGATTTTTGTTCTCTGCTCCATATTTTTTAATACCTTAAGCATTTGATGAAACACTCTTAGTGCTATATGCATTTTCTTAACTTTTATTAAAAATGTGACAGTTGTCAAAAAAATGCACTAAAATATAAATGGAGATTGAACATGTTCACTTTCCAGCTTATAGGCAACTTTATACAGACTTGAAAATTTTCTCCAGTCGTTTAGTAAAAGTGGAAGAGAAAGGGTTTTTCCTGCCACAGGATATAATTTTTTTTTATATGACAAGCATAACACCACTGCTTTTGGTGGAAAAGTGCAGAATAGTATGTACCTTTTATGAAGAACAATGTAATATACAATGTTCAGTGAGAATGTTACTGCTGATTTTCTTTTTCAAGGTGTAGAATATTCTTTGATTTATAGAATTCATTTTTGACCCAGATGATGGTTCTTTTACAGAACAATAAAATGGCTGAACATTTTCACAAATAAAGCGTAACTAAATCTGGATTTCTGATACCTTGTCATTCGGGGAATTTTCTTTTACTTTGTTGCTTTAAAATTCAATGCAGAGAAGTTGTTGACTGTAGGGGAATAAAGTTCATTCAAATTTTGTGTTAAGTGTTGTCTTTTACAAATTATTTGTTTTTGAAAGAACATACCTCCTTGTTCACATTTACAAAGGTTTTATACAAAAGGTGTGGAAAATTGGTTCAACTAAAACCAGCTATCTTATTTTGCCTTCTTTTTAGCCCAGAATGAAGATCTTATTTTGATTTTTCTTTTGGGGGAGAAAAGGGGCGGGGGAAGGGGGAAGAAACCTAGTCGAACAGATTTATCCCTGTTAAGGAAAGGAATCTGACAAACTATACACCGTGAAGTTTTTGGTATTTAACCAACAAATCTTTAATGTAGAATTTTTTCATTTTGCACAGGAAAGAACCCTCAGCTTTAAGTTTTAGGAAACAATGTTTTGGTTCAATGTAACTTGTCAGTAAATTGCCATGCGGTAACTTCTAAAGAACTTTTTATTTTAGCATAAAAGTGAAAATATAGTTTGACTACATTGTATATAGAATAATTGGCTTAAATATTCTTTAAATTCAAAGATCATGACCTTTGAAGTTTTAGACTGCAAAATAGTGTTTGGGCTATTTTGTTTTTATTTTTTGGTACAGTAAATTGAGACATCAAGGCAGCAAGTCTGAAGACATAGTGTTTATACTTACACTGTTAACCCGAGTTTGCAGTTCTCAAACTTTAAAATTCACTTGAGTGCCTACACAATGACCCAAGAGGTCAGAGGAGTACTACTGAGCACTACAGAGCACTACTGTTTCCATAGCCAAGAGTCAGTAAGATTATAAAATTGGAGCTGCTGCTCCTTTTTAAAACTTTCTTTACTAGGACTGGCAGTGTAGCTCAGTGGTAGAGCTCTTGCCTACCACATGCAGGATATCCTGGGTTCCATCCTCAGCACTTCTAAAAAAAATTGTTTTTAAATATAACAATTTCCAACTTAAACACTTTGAAGTAGTGTTAAGCACATTACATCATTGTGCAACTAATCATAACTTACTTTCTTGGAGCTGCTGCTCATAATCTTGAGGTAGGCAAATAAAATAGTTAAATGAAGTAGATCTCAGTGACAGTCTGCAATTGCAATGGTAAGAAATTGAGAAAACACCAAGCAGTAATGAAATATGACAACTGATTTTTATTATGAAATAGAAGTAAAAATGGACAACTTAGTGAAGTTACCACAAAGTAGACAATTTTGTAACCATGACTCCCAAGTCAGGGTAACAGAACAGTACTAGTATTACAGAAACTTCCTCATGATACCCCTCAGAAACTTTCCCGTCCCACTTCCTGGTCCAGAAGGTAATCACTCTTAGCTTTTATGGTAGTTTTATTTATGCTTTTATCACTTAAGTATTTAAGTGCTTCTATGAATTATGTAAATGGACTAAACAGGATATGTATGTTTCATATTTAGCTTCTTTTGCTTAGTATTTGTGAAAAATCATACAGGTTCTTACATGCAACAGTAAGCTTATTTTCATTGATATGTAGTGTTCTCTTATCTCTCTCAAGCTTACTCTCTCAGATATCCATTCTATAGTTGATGGACCTGTGCAGTTTCCATTTTGAGTATTATAATACTTATTTGACATCTGTCTTGGTGCTTATGTGCACGTATTTCTGTGGTTATTTGCCCCCAAAAATGGAATTGCTGGGTTGCATATAAAGTTTTTGTTGCTTCCACATCCTTACCAGTTCTTGTTACTCCATTCAGTTATCCCTTTCTGGAGGGTGCATAGTGATTTTTCTGTTTAGTGTCCCTTTTCCAGGTTGCTAATGAAGTTGACCATTTGGAAATCCCCTTTTTCTAAGGTACTGATTCTCGTGCATATTTATATTTTTTTAAGAGTTCTTTATATATCTTGTATATGAGGTCTTCAACCTTTGTGTTTTAGATTTTCTAAGAATAATTTTGATGTTTTTCTCAATTTTTTCTATGTGTATGGCTTTGTTTTAAAATTCTTTTCCTAACCTGAAATGAAGATAGTTGCCTGTTGTTTCCCAGGAAATTTACTGATTTTTTTCAGTTTGTTTTGCAGTTCACTGGAATTCATTTGTGTAATATCCTATGAATTGTTTTTGTTTGGGGTTTTTAGTTGTTTTTGGCATATAGATACCTAATTTTCCCAGCACCATTTATTGGGGGGAAAAGAAAAACAATCAAACAAAAAACCATCCTTTTCTTACAGCTCTGAAATACCCCTTTTGTAGTAAATCAAATTCCATCAACTTGTTATATTCCTTAGCACTCTTTGTATGACTTAGTGTAGCTTTAAGATAAAGAAGATATAGCAGAGTATTCCTCACCTTGCTCTTTAAACTTCTCTTGGATTTTATGGACCTTATTGTCCATGTAAATTTTAGAGTCATATTAAGTTCCACCAAAAGAGGAAAACCTTATTGAGTTGGGGAAAATTAACACCTTTAAAACATTAAGACTTCTGACCATAAATATGGCATATCCTTGAATTTATATGAATCCTAAGAGTTTATTTTATAGTTGTGAAGAGCTTGCACATTTTCATAACTTATAACAAAGTGGTACTTTTTTTTATGTCAGTTTATGGTCAGTGTAAAGTTCATTTCTATATATTGAAATCGTTTTCAAAAACCTCAATAAACTCATTCTACCAGTTTATTTCAGAGATTTATTGTGAATGTAACTCCTCATGACCTGGGAGTAATGAGTTTTATTTCTTCCTTTATAATGGTTACATACTTAAGTTTTCTTGAATAGAAAAGGCACCATCCTTGTCTTCTGTTTCACACAGAATGCCTTTTTTAAGAGGAGAGGTACTGAGGCTCAAATCCAGGACTTTGTTCATGCTGGGCAAGCACTCTACCACTGAACTTCATCCCCAGCCCTTACAGGGAAAGCTTTTGATAGTTCACTTTCAAGTATGTTTGCTGTAGATTCTTGGTAGATAACCTTTGATCAAATTAAGGACATTGCTGTTTCCTACTTTCAGTCATGAATGACTTTGTTTCTCAAACTTTTTTTTCCTTTGAGATTTTTGTTCTGTTACAAAGATTACAGAGACTTTGTTCTAAAATACACTTGTATTCCTACAATAATGATCTGTTAGAAATCACTTGTGAAACCATTTGGGCCTGGAAATTTCTTTGAACAAATTTCTTTGTACAACCAATTGGAACAACAAAACAAAGTTTTTTGTTTTTTTTTAAATTATACATTATTTTACAGACAGGATTATTTCAGGCTCTTCAGTTTTTATTTGGGCTTTCCAAGGAAATTACCCATTTCATCTCAATTTTCAATTAATGTAAAATTGTTGATATCACCTGTTTTAATACCTGTAGGTTCTATGGTAATATCCCCTTTTAATTAGTTTTTTCTTTTTATTGTATTTATCCCTTTCCCCAACTTCTACCATGATTCCCTCATTTTAAATCAACTTTAACCTTCCTCCCCTCTTTTGAAGGCCAGCTCCTAAAAGTTTCTGCAGTGTGTCTTTTAGTCTGCTTTTAGTCTTTTAGTGGCCTTTTTTTGGAGGAGGCAGTTTTTGTTTTACCTTGGTGTACTGATCTTTCCTAATATATGAATTTAAATGTAAATATATGCATTTAAAGCAACTTGTTCTTTTGGTAATTTGGGGGCATGTTGTTTCTTGTTCAAGTATTAAAACTGTATACAACTACAGATGTGCTTCTCAAACAATTTGTTCTTAATAAGTTGGTTCCATATTAAGTATACACACATTAACAATTTCTTGGGGGCTGGGTTGTAGTGGTAGAGTGCTTGCCTAGCACATGTGAGGCAAGAATTTAACTGGATCTTCCAAGGCTTTATTTTCAGTAATGTTTTTCCTTTAACTGCTTATTTGATTAATTGTATTATGCCACCTTTCTTATGGGGTTTGCAATAAATACACCATTTCATCCTTATATATCCTACTTTGGATTTGACGACCTTTTAACTAAGACTTGTTTTCATCAGTTTCTAACGTCCATTATCTTGTTAAATATTTCATCTGCCCCATTCACTCTTTCCTTCTGAGACTATTAAGCATAATTAGGCATTATCATACCAGTTCTTTTGGATTTTGTGGGTTTTTCAGTTCTAGTCATTTTAACATTGAGCATATTTTAAAGTTGTGTCTAATACTCTATAAAGGGTCTTGTTTCTATTGCATGGGTTTTTTCCCTGCTGGTGGTGGTTGTGGTCTTATAAAATGGACATGAGGATTTTGTGTTTCAGACATATTTAAGAGTAGTATGGGTAAATTTAGGCCTAACATTTTTCAGAGGATTTTCTTTTTAGGAAAACAAGCCAAAATCACCTCATGGATGTTGCTACCTGCCATCTCCTTCTCTGAACAGGCGAAGTTCATTATTCCCAGGGTGCATTTATCCAAGGATCTCATCCAAGCAGATACAAATATTTGTTGTCCTATTCCTTTAAAGGTATTAAAATTACTATTCAACCTCTGCCAATTTCTCATGGGAAAATAGCCCCAAATGGTAGACTTTCTCAGAATTTCCATCTTCTAGATTCTGGCCTGGTGATGATTTTTTTCTGTGAAATATTTTTTAATGCAGGCTGTATGAGGAGTTGTCCAAACTCCTCAGAGTCTACTACTATTAGAACTGGAATATTAAACAATTATTCCTTTGGATTTCAGAACACAAAAGCATTTAAGATGTTAAATCATCCCCACTATCTCACTGACATTACCAATCCTAATTTTGTGCCTCCTAAAGATCCAACATTAAAAAAATGTTTTATTTTTACGGGCTGCATTTTGATTCATTGTATACAAATGGGGTACAACTTTTCATTTCTATGATTGTGCATGATGTAGATGCACACCATTCGTGTAATGATATGTATACATAGGGTAATACTGTCTGTCTCGTTCTATTATCTTTCCTTCCCCCACCCCACCCCCACCCATTTTCCTCTATAACATCCAAAGTTCCTTCATTCTCCCCCACCACCACCTCCACCCTTGCTCGTATGTATTGTCAGAGAAAACTCACCTTTGGTCTTTTGGGCTTGACCTATTTCACTTAGCATTATTTTCCAACTTCATTTACCCAGCAAATGCCATAATAGAAAAAATTTTAATAGAGACAGTAACAGCTTGGAGGCATTTTGCTTAGAATATCAGGTATCTGCTTTGCTGAAATTGGCTTCTTTCAAAGGCAGAGACTGAACTAAAACTCAAGATTATATGGCAGCCAGAATGACTGACCGCATTCTCTTGTAACCTTAGCACACCATCTTAATTTGTTAAAAATAAGCTAAATGGATCATAGACCTCTTTCCTTCTGAAGGAAATTTTTAAATTTATGGCCTTGGTGGAGGGAAGACCTGCATTAACATTGCAGAAGATGAGCACTAGTCAAGCTTCTGGTACTTCCCTTTCCCCAAGGACTATAAAAAGATTGAGAAACTGGACAATGAGTAAACCTCTGAATTTGTCTCAAGTTTTTTTTACATTTAGATCTATGTTTTAAATTTTGTATGACTGGAGATGTTTTACTTCAGTTGGCAACACTGTCCAAAGACTTGTATCTACACTGGCATCTTACTAGAAAACTGAGCAAAAAATGTTATTTCTGTATTCTCTATTTCATTGATCTATGTGGTCCTTAAACTAATACTACCCCATCTTGACTGTACCTTTACAGTGAGTATTGAAGCAATGCATATTCTACATCTTTGTTCAGTGGCCTTTTAATAATTACCTTGGACAATAGATATGTACTGTCATCTAGCCTGCAACTGACAAAAAAACTAATATTCAGAATAAAGAACTCTTAGGAAGACAAGATTTTTATTAGCCCTTGACAGAAGAAATCCAAAAATAGCAAATATATGAAAAGGAATACTACCCACCAGGTTAGCTAAATATATAAAAGTATTGAAAAGCATGCAAAAATGAACTCATACTCTGACATTAGTGCAATTGCTATACATACTCTATCCTAGGAATTCTACCAAAAATAGACAAATTGATAACTGTTCATGTAATAAAACTATGAAGACAAAGTTCCTTTATAAGGTAAAATATTGATAATCCTTGAAACAAAATGGAGAAAGATCAAAATTAGCAGAGATTAAGGTCAAATAACTACAACAAAATTAGAAAGTGGGGACATTACTCCAGTTCTACAAAGGTAAACAAGATTATGATAGTACTATGTTCAGAGACAGCCTGAGCAACATAGACAATCTCTAAGTAAGTACTGTAAACTTGCCCACCAATTGGATAATCTTGAACAAATTCCTAGAAGGATGCAACCTGCAAAGACTGAATCACAAAGTAGAAAATCTGAATAGATCTATAATTTGTAATTATTGACTGGATCAATATTTAAAAGCCCCCTCATCCCCCCAAAAAAGATAGCCCAAGATCACATGGCTTCATTGGTAAATTCTGCCATTCATTTAAAGAATACGGATTCTTCCCAAGGCATTTCTGAATTCATCCTAGCCATAAAAAACAAAACAGACCAAGATCCCTTATGAATATTTGGTCCAAAAATTATTTAAAATACTAGCAAAGTCAACAGTATATAAAAGGATTATACACTGAAAAGTGGAATCTTGGAATTAAAAGGTAGTTCAATATATGAAAATGTAATGGTAACCAAAGAAAGGGGGAAAACTACATGACATCATAACTCTTGAAGAAAAGGCATGTGACAAGATCAAGACCCTTTCAGTGATCAAAATACAACAGAACTAGGAATAGAAGGAAACTACCTCAAAATAAAGTCCACATATGAAAATTCCACAACAGACATAATGGTTAAGGACTGGAAGCTTTTTCTAAGAATAAAAATAGGACAAGGATACCTGCTTCTGCTATCTCCATTCAACACAAGTTCTAGCCAGAACAACCAGGCAAGAACAAGAAATAAAAGGTATGTATTTTTATGTACACTTTTTACACAAAAATATGAAAAATACACTAAGTTATAGATTGACCTGGAAGTAGGGTTGGCTTGAATAAGCTAACAGTAGTATGATACAGTACGATTATGCAGTGTCCAAAATATAGGTAAAGCCAAATGTGCTGTTTAGAAATACACATAGCAGGTATAGTGTAAAACAACAGGGATGGCTACTGTAAAAGGGCATGGAGGGAGATACAATAGTGTAGGGATGCAGTGGGGACTTTTGAGGTACCACAAACAGGTTTCATTACTTAAGCAGTGAGTACATGGGGCATTAAATTATTTTTGGAGTTCTCCCCTATTTTTATATAAATCACGTATGGATATTTAACAATTTCAAAAAGATATTTACCCTACCACTCAAAAAGTGAGCCTTCTGTGTTTGACTTCCCAAATCACTTATGCTTTGTAGAAAGACTAGAAAATCCAGATACCATAGCGATTACTCATGGAGACTTTCTCCCTCAAAATAGCATCTTTTCTACTTACCTACTTAGAAATAAAATGGTCCCAAGCACTATTCACCTGGATGTTTTAGGATTATGGTCCTTAACAGACCCATAACTCAACAAGAACTCTTCTCATGAAACATGTGCTTAGTCTTAAGGACTTGTCAAAGTATTCATAATATTGGATAGATTTTAAAAATGTATTTAGAACACTTGATAGATGAGTAACCAGCAATACCTAATAAAGAAAATTTGGGCTCATTCAGAGCCACCAGTTGATCAGAATGTCTGAATCCCTGAAAATAAACACACAGAGACACGAATAATATTTAATTGAAATATATTTGTCTAAGATCTACAAAGTGTGAACAGTTGGTCTTAAGAAAGCAGACGAAAGGCACAAAATTAGTATTACTACAGAGAAGCATTCATGCTACTGAATTTTATAAGTATCATTGGAGTGGCACAGTAAAAAATAAATTAAGCCTTGAGCAAAAATCAAATCATATTTCCTTTTTGTTTTGGTCACGTCTGGCCTCATTTGTAAAGGCTGAGGACAAATTCAACTGAAACCGTGGAACACTTACAAAGGCTGTTATATATGTTTTAATCACAGTGGCTTTCTTGCAGAGTTTGAGTCATACCAGAGAAGAACACTTTTTAAAAATCCACAGGAAAGTCTTATTCTCTATCCAAACTAAATATAAGATTGAGGTGGTATTTGTGCATGTTGAATATGCATGCATGTGTATTTCGCTTCTAAAGCCCTTTTTTCCATCATGAAGATAATGAACTCTCCATAAGATTTGTTTTCTGCTGTAAAGGAAGAAACTTGAGGAATACATGACTCGTGCTTTGAGCATCAGGAAAACTCACTAGAAGAGCCTGGCTCTGGATTCCATCCTAGAAGGCTCGCATTCAACTCCAACAGCTTCCTGCACACCCCCGTCTCAGCAAGAAAAAGTAGTTTGGGTGTGGACAAACAAAACATGGATGTGGGGAGGGAGGTGAAAAATCACACTTAGGAGATGATTGCAACCTGCACTTCTACCAGGAATGAGCCACTTTACTAAAAAGGACATCAATTGGGCCACGCCAATTCAATCTTCATTTTGACAGAAGTTGACTTAAGTGAAAACATCTTTGTAAGTGCAAAACATTTTTGGCAAAGTGAAAAATAGAAAACTTCAAACCTCATTGATAAAAAGGAGCTCATGATTACCCACTTAAACCTTGGTAAGTGCAGTATTTACATGTGTAGTAATACTCAGGTATGTACATAGTGCGTGTGTGAACACTTAAGTGTGTATACACACGCCCCAAATGGCTCTTGGATAAATTCAATCCTTTAGCAAGAGTTTGGGGGAGCATGGTTCACAGTATAGATTTTTTTTTTTAACCATTTCTTGTTTGCTAGCAAGAGGTCTCGGTGAATGCCAACAGAACCTTGGTACTGTACCACTTTAATTCCTACAAAAACAGGGCTATTTAGGAAAGCTCTGCACCTCCAGCCCATCAGTGTGCCTTCCAGAGGGGATTGAAGTATACCCAGCCATCACCCTGAAAGAGAAGGAAGGAGGAATTACATGGAGACCTCTCGGTAGACAAAAGGAGAAAAGCAAGGGTAGGTGCCCCAGTCTCTGATATAACAGGATAATACAGGGACCTCTGCTAGTCTGCACATACCTGCTTTGTTCCCAATGTCTCATCCAAGCCAACCAGTGACTTCACTGCCCCTCTTGGCCTGGCTGCTTTTAGAACCCAAGATAATCTTCTGTTTTAGTATTGGAATGACCAAAATATACAGGGACTTTGTTACTTCACATCAAGATTACTTAGCAAAAAAGCAGTTTGACACAGCAGAGAAAGGTGGTGACTGGATGAATGAACCAACTTAGAGAGAAAAGGCATAGCTTACACGTGAACCCAAACCAGTGACTTATCCCACCATGCTGCAGGGGTGAGACGCCAGAGAGACTTCAACAGGCAGTAGCCAGAGAGCAGCACACAAAAGAAATACCACCAACCAATGAAGTGCAGAAAGGCAAGAATCAAAATGGCAGCTAAGTCAGAAGGCAATGTACATTCTGAATGGTAACCATTCTGGAGTTGGGATGATTTTTATTGTTTCCGTGCCCTCAGGCCTTCTGTTATCAATGTTCTGATTTTTATTAAACCCAAGTAAAAGAATTTCTTATTGTTTAATGTACAGCTTTCCACAGAATCCAGGCAATATAGCTGTCTCAGGGACAGGACCCCACCTCATGGAAGGATTCTTCAAGGATTTACCTCATCTGCGCAAAGGTCCCTAAAGGCAGTGCCCCCCAACCCCCACTCCCAAGCAGCTTGTCTGAACCAGAGTCCAAACTTCAAGTGTCCTTTCAGTCCATTTTTCTCAGTTCCTGACTTGGGGAGCACTGGTGGCTTGCTGCTCCTGACTATAAGGCCTCTACTAAGTTGCTATGTTGCTCTAAGTCACCCCATAGCCTTATGTCTAGAAAGAATGAGCTGTATTTGTATCAGAAGATAAGAGATTAGTGGCACCAGGGCTAAAGAAAGACCCACAGATACATTTTGATTGGTATTTAAATTTTTAAAATTTCTTGACATCATGCAAATACCAGATTTTCCATAAATATCCAGATTTCTGGCTTGGCATGAATAATTAGATAATCATTCTATGCTGACCTAGACGTGCGTGGCATCTCCTGCTTGGGACAGAGACTGACATTTGCCCTGTTCTCACTGGCCTTCTCTGTTACTAGGCTCGCGAGGGCCTACTTTGCAAATCATGGCTCCTACCTTTTTAAAACTTACTATTCTGTTCCAAGTGCTTCCTAATTACTTTATAAACAGTTAAGAGTATAAGGGCCTCTATGGGGTATACCGTGTCTTGCCCACTTGCCCAATGGGGTGGCAGCCACGTGGATATTACTTCTGCCTTCCAAGATCACTTTATTAAGTGACAGCCATGACAGCATTTCAGGCAGGGTAATCACACTGGTCTTCCCTAACAAGTCCATCCCCTGTGGCTCACAGGAGGTAGAGCCCTGAGAGGCAGTTCTCCATCATGAGGGTTCCAGCCCACCAGGTGTGAGGGTTGGCTGTGAGGCACTTCATAACTGGTATGTTACTAATGATAAAGTAACAAGAGTTATGGTTTCCTTAAATAGAACAGTGTTCAGATGTGCAGTCCCATTCTTTTCCCTTCCAGCAGGCTCATGGGATTTTCTGATGGAGAGACACTAGAGGGGAAGTGTCAATAGCTCAGTTCTGCCCTCAAGATGGTTTTAGGCTTCAAGAAATTATCATGAGTGCAGTTACAGAAGAACTATCCTGAATCCTGTTCCAAAGCTGGAGCCAGAGCTAAGATGCCCCTAATTGATCCCAGGACCTCCCTTTCACCTGAACCCCTGCATCCAAACTGAGCATGAAAAACCCATCAGCTTCCTTGCTCAGGGTAAGCTCTCATGGGCAAGAACCCAATAACAGGCAGCAGAGTTACCTCCTGGATAAAATATTTGGGCTGCCATGGTGTGCGGAGATTTTCCCGTTTCCGTTCCTCTACCCGCTGTTTCTCTTCCAGGCACCGCTTCTGCTCTGTGGCTGCATCAATGTCTCCTAGTCGCAGATACCGGGTAACCTCCTGCCAAAGGTTCCTGGAGAGGCACAGAGGAGAGGAAACAGTGTGAAGAGGTCAGCCAGCTGGAGGATGACAAGAGAGTGCCCAGGCAGGAAGGGAACTTTGGGCAAGCCACCTCCAGAGGGAGCTTATCTAGGTATCGAAGCTGCCCAAGCCAGGATTTGAACCCAGAGTTACCTGGCTCTGTGACTGTGCTGCCTTCAATCTACTTGTCCCAAGCAGCATGGCTTTCTCTGGGCTCTGAGTTTCTGGAGCTCAGATCTACCAATAACATCAGTAGGCAGTATAACATTACTACCAACAATAATCGCGGGCACTGACATGGCATTTACCATGTACATTTTTAAGCATTTTACATTTATAAATCCATTTAATCCTCCCAATTCCATGACATAGATGTTACATTATTCCCATTTTACAAAGAAAACTAAGGTGTAGAAGAGTAAAAGTAGGAGGAAAAAGTAATGGTGTATGTGTTTGTGGTGTAGGATCCATCATTTCCCCCCAGGCCTACACAGAAAGCTGTCTCTGCTGCATTCCTTCACTGTAGAAGTAGCCTAGTCTATCTTCTAACACGCAGCTCTCCTCAGGACTTCCTAGGGACCAGCCTGGATTCCAAGGAACACCCCAATCTAAAGTGCAAAGAACCATGGCGGGGCTGGGGTTGTGGCTCAGCAGTAGAGTGCTTGCCTAGCATGTGTGAGGCATTGGGGTCAATCCTCAGCCCCACATATAAATAAATTTTAAAAATTGACAAAAAAAAAAAAAAAAAAAAAAAAAAAACATGGTAAAGCAGGACACTGTCATGCACACACTTCCACGCTGAAATGCATCAGGAAAAGCCTCAATTTCCAAATAAAAGGAGCCATCAGTTTTCAATGGTGCCTCTGTACCCAGGGGGCAAGTGGAGGCTTCTCATTAGATCCCTTTCCACAGGGGGTACCCCTGACCCTTTCTGCAGGCAGGGCTTATGTGCAATAGGAAACCTTGAATGTTGGCCTCTAGGCTGAGAAGGGACAGTGGGGCCACCAGCAAGTCAGGGACAGCAAGCAGCACCTTCTGAGGAGGATTGACGCCAAGGGTCATGTTCTCCTTCCCACCAGTCCTGCCCTGAGTCTCCCATACAGACCCTGGGAGCACGACGTAATGGCCTGTTCTACAGCAAAAGAAGCTTCAGGAGCTGCAAAATGAAGCTAGGTCTTAGGAAGAACTAGAAGAGAGGTGTGCAAAGATTCCCAGCACAATGAAATGATGAATGTTGAAGGAGATGGAAATGCCGGTTGCCCTGATTTGTTCATTAGACCATGAATATATGTATCAAACTATCACACTGTACACCATAAATATGTACAATTATGTCAATTAAAAAAGGAATTGGACTGAGAGATGTAGCTCAATGGTAGAGTACTTGCCTAGCATGTTCAAGATCTGGGTTCAGTCCCCAGCAACACACAATCGGCCAAAACAGTCAAGTGAGATAAGGAATCAACTAGAACTGTTCATTACCCCTCATGCTGAAGGAAGAATTGGGTACAAGGACATCTAGGATGGGAGATCCTCTCTAGGACAGTGGCCCAAATTTAGAGGGCAGAGACACCCAGGGACTGGAGAGGAGAAGGTGGGGCAAGAACTGGCCTACAAAGAGCTCACAACCCAGAGAGCCACCAGACCTGGGAGTCGGGGGGATGGAGTGTGTGAGGACTCAGCTGAGGAAAGCGCTGAACACAGGCTAAGGAAAAATCAGCAAGGGAAGGCACCTTCAGGGTGGGGAGGGACAGGCACAGTTAAAGCAAGAGGGAAGCCAAAAGGAGCCCTCACTGAGGGAGACAACATGGCGAAGGGTGGACAAGTGGCTAAGGCCAGGTGTGCCTGGCATCGCTGGGCACCAGCTGTGCCTTTTGCTGAGGGCTTTCGCCAAGGCAGGACCCTTGCTCAGACCTCACTCAGGGCACATCAACAGGTGCGGGCAGAGTATCTGCTCTACTCCTGATGGGGCACTGGTTCCCTTCCAAGGGGACTTGCTGGGGACTGGAGGCCTCCTCAGGGATGTCACCACTGTAAGGCCAAGATGACCGGTCTACCCACTGGTCCACTAAGTCATGCTGATGGCCCCTCCTTTGCACTGGGGACCTGGTGGGAACAGGGAATGCAGGCTTTCTAACCAGCAATGGAGCCCTCGGACCAGCCGCTCTACTTTTCAATGCCGTTTCCTCCCCAAAGAACAAAGATGGGTTGGCTCCATTTCCCTGCAGTCCAGCTCCACCTTTCAATAAAAGTATACACACGGGCTGGGGAGATAGCTCAGTCAGTAGAGTGCTTGCCTTGCAAGCACGAGGCCCTAGGTTCAATCCCCAGCACCACACACACACAAAAAAAGTACACACACACACTAACACCAGACTCCATCCCTGCTCCAGGCTGAATTCTGAGTTCCCATAGGCTAACAAGGCAGTAAAGAGACTTAATGAAGAGTAGCTCAGCTGCTAATATCCTTAGAAGAACAGCAGCAGGACCATCACAGTTGTGTTCTCAATGGCCAGACTGGAAACAACCATCACGTCATGATAAGACCCACAGGATTACTTGTCCTGGGAATTCTCCACCACAGCCTGCATGACCAGGGGCTGGATTTTATTCCTTACTGCAGCTTTTTCCTTTTCCTGCTACCACTGCTCAATGGGTTAGGTTGAAAAAAAGGATGCTTGGACAGAGTTCATGACATCCATCTGGACATAGAGAAGTTATACTCATTATCCCCAAATAACAAGGATGAGTTGTTCTAATACTAATCCTACAACAAAGCAAAGGTTCCAGGATGCTGAAGCTCTATTTTTATTAAGCTCAGCTATAATGTATTATTTATACACCTTGTGTTCCTGCTTTGTTTCCACTTAACAAGCACTTCTTTTATTTGGCTGTAGACTCTTCTAGTAATAGGAAACCCTTCTGCAGAATCATTTGAAATTTCACTTTAACCTTACATGCTATCTATAAAAGAGCAGCATACTTTTAGATTAGAGTGAGGGTTGGCAAGCATTTTCTGTAAAGGGCCAGACAGTAAACATTTGAGGCTCTGCAGACCATATGGTCTATGGTCCACAACTACTTAACTCTGCTGTTGCACAGGAAAGCAGCCATAAACCATATGTAAACCATGTACAGCTGTGACCCGACATGGCTCTGTTCCAATGAAACTTTGTTTATAAAACCAGTCACAGGCTGGATCTGACCCATGGGTCGTACATAGTTTGCTAACATCCTATATTGAAAAATCAAAATGGCATCTTCCAGTAAGATTCTGCTTGTGTATCTGCTTAAATGTCACTTTAAGGGGCTGCATTGCATTCATACCATAGAGTGGACATACTAATTGTATACTCCATAACTCACTTAACTATTTTCCAAATGCTGGACAGGTAGGTGGTTTCTTTCTTTTGTTTAGTTCCCTCCTCTGCCTCTCTTCTTTTTTAAAAATCAGCTTCCTAAATCTGAATTTAGGAATTTTCCCAAGAACAGATTCCCAGCAGTAGAAAACAAAATTAAAGTGAATTCATTCATTTAAAGCTACTGATCCATACAGGTAAACTGCTCATATTCCTACTAGGAGGAAACAATTTTATTACACCCTTGCCAGCACTGAATTTTTAAAAATAACACTACTAAGCTGGGAAAAAATAGTATTTCACTGCTTCATCACACAGTTCTTCAATTATTAGCAACTCTGTAGTTGATGTTGTAGTCAAGCAACACATCAGCTGTGTTGACAGACATTTTTCAGGACAGGCATTAAAAGTCTGTCTTAGACATTCATTTTCACAACTCTTATGTAATATACTGCTAGAAGGTGTAACCAGAGCAATTAGGCAAGAGAAGAAAATAAAAGGGAGAAAAATAGGAAGGGAAGAAGTCAAATTATCACCGTTTGCAGATGAGCTGATCCTATACTTAGAAGACCCAAAGGCGCCACCAGAAGACTTCTAGAGCTAACAAACAAATTTGCAAGGCAACAGGTTACAAAATCAGTGCACAAAAATCAATAGCTTTCCTATACACCAATAATGAATCTGCTGGAAAGAAATCAGGAAAACAATCCCCTTCACAGTAACCTCAAAGAATAAAATACCTAGGTTTAAATCTAACCAAGGAGGTAGAAGATCTCTATGATGAAAACCATAGAACACTGAAAAAAGGAATTGAGGACAACACAAGATAAGACCTCCCATGTTCATGGATAGGCAGAATATTGTTAAAATGGTCATACTACCCAAAGCAATCTACAGATTCAAAGAAATGGACTACAAATGTCAAGTTCAATGACAAAAATATCAATGACAGTCTTCACAGAACTAGGGGAAAGAAAAAGTTCTAAAATTGATTTGGAAGAATAAAAGCCCAGAATAGTCAAAGCAATTCTTAAAAAAAAAAAAAAAAAAAAAAAAAAAAAGCAATGCTGGAGGCATCACAGTACCTGACTTCAAATTATTCTACAGAGCTACAGTTAACAAGAAATGCTTGCTATTGGCATAAAAACAGAAACATTAGGGCTTCAGCACAGAGTGAGGGTCCCAGGCGCAGACGGCAGGACCAGACCCCAGGGGATGTCACAGAGGAGGGCTGCCCAGCGAGAGACTCACTCACAGGGTGAGGCTCCCTGGCCCAGGAGGTAGGTCCAGACCCCTAGGAATGTCACAGAGGAGGGCTGCCCAGCCCAGGTGGTAGTTCTGGACCAAAGGGAACTTCTCAGAGGAGAGCTGCCCAGCAAGACTTCCCCACCAGGTGAGTCTTCCCCGCCAGGCAAGGCTTTCCTACCAGGGTGGTAGAACCAGAAACACAGGCCCAGACCAGCCATGCCCCAGCCCACAGTCTAGTCCCCCTTTGGCTGATCATCGGTCAACAAGTGGAGGCACCTCTGCTCACCAGCAGGAAATATACCCTACCTGAAGGCCACCACCCCTAGAGGGCAGATTCCTTGTGGAGCACTGCATTATCAAGTTCTTCCAAGACTTAAGGCTACTGAAGGCTAGGAGGTGAGTTATTGGAAATCTACAGGGACACTATAAGTCAACAGAGGAAATGTGTAATATCTCAGAGTTTCACTACTAGAGGGGTAGATAACCTGAGCAATAAGAAAGCAAGGGAGGAAAATGTCCCAAACAAACCTAGATGCTACATCAATAAAATCCAATGACAGCATGGCAGAAGAAATGTCAGAAAGGGAGTTCAGTTGGTAGAGTGCTTGCGTTGCAAGCACAAGGCCCTGGGTTCAATCCCCAGCACCCAAAAAAAATAAATGAATAAAAAAAAGGGAGTTCAGAATGTACATAATTAAAATGATCAGAGAAGCAAATGATGAGACGAGAGAGCAAATGCAGGCACATCAATCAACATTTAAAAGACCAAATACAGGAAGCAAAACATTTCAATAAAGAGTTAGAGATACTGAAAAAAAAAAAAAAAAAAAAAAAAAAAAAAAAAAACCAAATCCTTGAAATGAAGGAAACAATAAACCAAAAGAAAAACTCCATAGAAAGCATAACCAATAAGATAGAACACCTGGAAGACAGAACCTCAGACATTGAAGACAAAATATTTAATCTTGAAAACAAAGTTGACCAAAGAAGATAGTAAGAAATCATGAACAGAATCTATAAGAATTGTATCTATAAGATATCATGAAAAGGTCAAATTTAAGAATTATTGGGATTGAGGAAGGCACAGAGAAACAAACCAAAGGAATGAACAATATATTCAATGAAATAATATCAGAAAATTTCCCAAATCTGAAGAATGAAATGGAAAATCAAGTACAAGGGGCTTATAGGACTCCAAATATACAAAATTACAACAGACCCACACCAAGGCACATTATAATGAAAATACCTAACATACAAAATAAAGACAGAATTTTAAAGGCTTCGAGAGAAAAAAATCAAATTACAATTCAGGGGGAAACCAATACGGATATCAGCAGATTTTTCAATCCAGACCCTAAAAGCTAGAAAGGCCTGGAACAACATTCTTCAAGCTCTGAAAGAAAATGGATGCCAACCAAGAATCTTATACCCAGCAAAATTTACCTTCAGATTTGATGACGAAATAAAATCCTTCCATGATAAACAAAAGCTAAAAGAATTTACAAAAAGAAAGCCGGCACTACAGAACATTCTCAGCAAAACATTCCATGAGGAAGAGATGAAAAACAATAATGTAAATCAGCAAAGGGAGGACCTACCCTAAAGGAATAGCCAAATAAAGGAGAAACCAAGTTGTGTCAAAAAACCAAAATGAGCCAAATGACCGGGAATACAAATCATATCTCAATAATAAGCCTGAATGTTAATGGACTGAACTCATCAATCAAAAGACATAGACTGGCAGATTGGATTAAAAAGAAAGATCCAACAATATGCTGCCTGCAAGAGACTCATCTCATAGAAAGAGATACCCACAGACTAAAGGTGAAAGGATGGGGAAAAACATACCACGCACGTGGACACAGCAAAAAAACTGGAGTATCCAGCTTTAATAATAATCAGATAATGTGGACTTCAAGCCAAAGTTAGTCAGAAGGGATAAAGAAGGACATTTCATACTGCTTAAGGGAAGCATAAATCAGCAAGACATAACAATCATAAATATCTATGCCCCAAACAGTGGCTCATCCATGTACGTCAAACAAATCCTTCTCAATTCCAGAAATCAAATAGACCATAACACAATAATACTAGGTGACTGTAACACACCTCTCTCACCACTGGACAGATCTTCCAAACAAAAATTGAACAAAGAAACCATAGATCTCAATAACACAATCAATAATTTAGACTTACCAGACATTTATAGAATATACCATCCAACGAAGAGTGAATAATACACTTTCTTCTCAGCAGTACATGGATCCTTCTCTAAAATTGACCATATATTATGCCACAAAGCTACTGTTAACAAATACAAGAAGATAGAGATACTACCTTGTATTCTATAGATCATAATGGATTGAAATTAGAAATAAATGACAGAATAAAAAACAAACTACTGCAACACCTGGAGATTAAATAATATGCTATTGAATGATGAATGGATAACAGGAGATATTGGGGGGGATTAAAAATTCTTAGAGGTAAACAAGAACAAAGAGACATCATATCAAAATCTCTGGGACACTATGAAAGCAATACTTAGAGGAAAATTTATTTCATGGAGCGCATTCAATAAAAGAAAAAAAAAAAAAACAACAACAACAAATAAACGACCTAACACTACAGCTCAAAGCCCTAGAAAAAGAAGAACAGAGCAACACCAAAAGTAGAAGACAGGAAATAGTTAAAATCAGAGCTGAAATCAATGAAATTGAAACAAAAGAAACAATCAAAAAAATGACAAAATAAAAAGTTGGTTTTTGAAAAAAATAAACAAAATTGATAAACCCTTAGTCACACCAACAAAGAGAAGGAGAGAGAAAACCAAAATTACTAAAATTTGGAATGAACAAGGAAATATCACGACACAATTGCAACACAAAACATAATAAGAAGCTATTTTGAATATCTATACTTCACAAAAGAAAATCTCGAAAACTTCAACAGCTTTCTAGAGACATATGAATTACCTATCCTGAACCAAGAGGATATACACAATTTAAATAGATCAATTTCAAATAATGAAATAGAAGAAGTCATTGAAAGCCTACCAAACAAAGAAAAGTCCAGGACCAGATGGGTTCTCAGCCGAGTTCTACAAAAGCTTTAAATAAGAGCTCATTCCAATACTCCTCAAAGTATTCCATGAAATAGAACAGGAGGAAACTCTTCCAAACTCATTCTATGAAGCCAATATCACCCTGATACCTAAACCAGACAGAGACACATCAAGGAAAGAAAATTTCAGACCAATATCCTTAATGAACATCAAACCAAAAATTCTCAACAAAATTTTAGCAAATCACATGCAAAAACATATTGAAAAGATAGTGCACCACGATCAAGTGGGTTTCATCCCAGGGATGCAAGGTTGGTTCAACATCCGGAAATCAATAAATGTCATTTACCATATCAAAGTCAAGAATCAAATGATTATTTCAATAGATGCAGAAAAAGCATTTGATAAAATACAGCACCCCTTCATGCTCAAAACACTAGAAAAAATAGGGATAGTGGGAACATTCCTTAACATTGTAAAGGCCATCTATGCTAAGCCCATGGCCTATATCATTCTAAATGGTGAAAAACTGAAAGCATTCCCCCTAAAAACTGAAACAAGGCAGGGATGCCCTCTTTCACTACTTCTATTCAACATTGTCCTTGAAACCCTAGCCAGAACAATTAGATAGACCAAAGAAATTAAAGGGATATGAATTGGAAAAGAAGAACTCAAACTATCCTATTTACTGATGACATGATTATATATTTAGAGGAACCAGAAAGGGAAATTCCACCAGAAAACTTTTAGAACTCAAAAGTGAATTCAGTAAAGTAGCAGGATATAAGATCAATGCTCATGAATCTAATGCATTTTTATACATAAATGATGAATCCTCAGAAAGAGAAGTTAGGAAAACTACCCCATTCACAATAGCCTCGAAAAAAATAAAATACTTGGGAATCAATCTAACAAAAGAGGTGAAAGACCTCTACAATGAGAACTACAGAACACTAAAGAAAGAAATTAGAGAAAACCTTACAAGATGGAAAGATCTCCCAATGTTCTTGGATAGGCAGAATTAATATTGTCAAAATGGACATACTAATTTATACAGATTCAATGCAATTCCAATTAAAATCCCAATGACGTACCTCACAGAAATAGAGCAAGCAATCATGAAATTTGTCTGGAAGAATAAGAAACCCAGAATAGCTAAAGCAATCCTTAGCAGGAAGAATGAAGCAGCGGGTATTGCAATACCAGAACTTCTATACTACGAAGCAGTAGTAACAAAAACAGCATGGTATTGCTACCAAAATAGACAGGTAGATCAATGGTACAGAATAGAAGACATGGACACAAACCCAAATAAATACAATTTTCTCATACTAGACAAAGGTGCCAAAAATATGCAATGGAAAAAAGATAGCCTCTTCAACAAATGGTGCTGAGAAAACTGGAAATCCATATGCAACAGAATGAAACTAAACCCCTATCTCTCACCCTGCACAAAAATCATCTCGCAATGGATCAAGGACCTTGGAATCAGACCAGAGACCCTGCATCTTATAGAAGAAAAAGTAGGTCCAAATCTTCAACATGTTGGCGTAGGATCAGAGTTCCTTAACAGGACTCCCATAGCACAAGAAATAAAAGCAAGAATCAATAACTGGATAGATTCAAACTAAATAGCTTTCTCTCAGCAAAGGAAACTATCAACAATGTGAAGAGAGAGCCTACAGAGTGGGAGAAAATCTTTGCCACTCATACTTCAGATAGAGCACTAATTTCCAGAATCTATAAAGAACTCAAAAAACTCTACATCAAGAATACAAATAACCCAGTCAACAAATAAGCTAATGAAATGAACAGACACTTCACAGAAGATCTACAAGCAATCAACAGATACATGAAAAAATGTTCAACATTTCTAGTAATCAGAGAAATGCAAATTAAAACTACCTGAAGATTACATCTCACCCCAATTAGAATGGCGATTATCAAGAATACAAGCAACAATAGGTATTGGGGAGGATGTGGGGAAAAAGGTACACTCATACATTGCTGGTGGGGATGCAAATTAGTGTAGCCACTATGGAAAGCAGTGTGGAGATTCCTTAGAAAACTTGGAATGGAACCACCATTTGACCCAGCTATTCCACTCCCCAGTTTATACCCAAAGGACTTAAAATCAGCATACTATAGTGATGCAGCCACATCAATGTTCACAGCTGCTCAATTCACAATAGCCAAATTGTGGAATCAACCTAGATGCCCTTCAGTTGATGAATGGATAAAGACACTATATACACAATGGAATATTACTCAGTCATAAAGAATGATAAAATTATGGCATTTGCAGGCAAATGGATGAAATTGGAGAATATCATGCTAAGTGAGATAAGCCAATCTCAAAAAACCAAAGGACGAATGATCTCGCTAAGTGGATGATGATACATAATGGGGGGTGGGAGGGAGGCAAGAATGTAGGAAGGAGGGACTGTATAGAGGGAAAAGAGGGGTGGGGGGGGAGGAAAAATGACAGAATGAATCGAACACCATTACCCTATGTAAACATGATTACAGAAATAATATGCCTCTACTTCAAGTACAGAGAAACAAGATGTACCCCATTTGTTTACAATTTTAAAAAAAGTCACTTGTCTTTTAACTAAAATTCAACCAATAAAGTTTGGATTTTACTGATTGCTCTTAAAACAAACAGGCACATTAATCATTGGAACAGAAGACACAGAGACAAACCTCCACATCTACAGTCATCTGATCCTTGACAAAGGAGCCAAGAACATACACTGGAGAAAAGACAGTCTTTTGAACAAATGGTGCTGGGAAAACTGGTTATCCTTATGTGAAAGAATGCAACCTGACCCTTATCTCATATCCTGCACGAAAATCAACTCAAAACAGATCAGAGATCTAGGAATTAGACCAGAAACCATGCAACTCCTTTGAGTAAATATAAGATCAACACTCTGGCATATAGATACAGGCACCAACTTTTTCAGTAAAAAAAAAAAAAAAACTCAGGTAAGACAAATGGGCAATGAATGTATAACAAAAATTCAACTTCTTTAGCAATTAGACCATGCAAATCAGAACTACAGAGATTTCATTTCACACCAGTCAAAATGGCAGTCATCAAGAAACAGTAATAAATGCTGGAAAGGATGTGTAAGGAAAAGGAACACTTTTATGGTGTTAATGGGACTGTAAATTAGTACAACCACTGCAGAAATTGGTATGGAGGTCCCTCAAAAGAACAGGCCTGGATCCACCACATGACTCAGATACACCACTGCTTGGTATTTATCCTGAAGAACTGAAATCATCGTACTGCGGCGATGCATGTATAGCTATGTTCACAGCAGCATAATTTACAATCGCCGAACTGTGGAAGCAGCTGAGGTGCCCCTCAACAGATGAATGGATAAAGAAAATACGGGATATATACACAATAGAGTTTTATTGAGCTATATATATATAAAAAAAAAAAAGAATGAAATTGTGTCATTTGCAGAAAAACAGATGGAACTTGAGAACAAGTGAAATAAGCCAAACTCAAAGTCAAGGGTTTTGTTTTCCCTCACAAATGGAAGCTAGAGGGGCAAAAGGAAAAGGAATGTTACCGGGAGCAGGTGGGGGCAGGGGCTCGCCAGAAAATTGAAGGAAAAACAGTAGAGGAAAGGAAGGAAAGGGGAGGTACTGGGAGATGAAACTGGCCAAATTATATTGTTACATCATGTTCGTGTACGAATATGTAAAAAGGAATCCCACTGTTATGTTGTGCCAATAAAAAGCACAGGAAAAACCGGATTTAAAAAAAAAAAAGTCTATCAGACTATTTCTACAGCCCACCCCATAAGTGCAGGACAATTAAACTGAAAGCTACATGGGTCTACCCTAAGGGACAGATGGGAAATTCAAGTAGCTGGGACTTCTGGCCAGTGCCCAGGAGCTGTGCTTCAAAAGCTTCCTGCCCTCCCTGAGTCAGTGAGCCTGGGAGACGCACAGGCTGGTTCCCACCTGGACTCCATGGGCCCCTGCTTCTCCAGAGGCCTGATCTTCTTAGGGTACACTGGTAGCGAAGTTGTGTCGATGACTTTGGTCTCCCCGTTGCTGTAGGTGAACTCCAAGGTGCCGTTCCACTCCCCGTGGGCTTTACAAACAATGGTGTTGGTTGGGTTATGCTTCACTTCCGCCGTGACCCTGAATTCATGGATGAGCCAAATGGAAACAGATTTCAAAGGAAGTACTTGTACTTAAAGAGTTTTTTAGGCAGGTTGTGGAGGAGGATTCCCCCCGCCCCTCAGCTTTACTCTTAAATATCCTTAATTATAAAAAAAAAAAAAAAAAAAAAAAAAAAGGTGAAATCTGAATAACGTCCATAAACTGGTTAATAGTAATTAAGAGTAATTTGTTAATAGTAGAAATGTTTACTTCTTAGTTCTTATAAACATGCACATAGTGGTTATATAAGATGGAAATCTAACAGTCAAGTGAAAACAAAATAAACTCTCTTCTCCCCCAAAAGCGTGTATTTCAAGCACAAAAAGATTATGAGTGGAGAGAGAGCTTTTCAGTCCTTAAATAGGGTCAATTCTGAATGTGGGTCAAGCACAATCCCAACAGAGCTCACGCTGGGAAAGGAGGGCAGTGGCCGGCCCAGCGTCCACGCACCCTGGAAAGCAGGCTGAGCAGAACCGACACTCCCAGCCTCCAGTCAGTACCTTCCAACTCAGGGGCAGCTGGAGGGGGAATCTTCAACCTCCCTTGAAAAGGGCTTTGTGGAGATTTGTGACCTCTCTCCTTGCTGCCTCACCCCAGGGAACTCTAGGTCTCTGCTTCTGAGTGAGAGCAGACACCCACCCTCCTCCTCACTTTGTAGTTTTCTGCACAGTCAGAGCAACAAAGCTAAAGCAGGAGGCTAATCCAAAGCAGCCAAGGGCCAGGGCTAAGGTCCTCCATACCTGAATTGGAGTTTTCAGATACAGGCATGGGAGCATTCTCCCTGAACCTGAAAACTGTCCCAGTTCCTGGGTGGCAAGGCAGAGTCTTGGCCCCAGGGACAAGATGCACAGTGGGAGATTATGAGTGGTGTGCTGTACCACGTTTAACAACTGGCTCTCTCTGCAGGGAAACACCAGTTCCATCTGCCTCTGTCAATTTCTGTGTTAATTCCACTACCAACATGGTATCACTGAATGCACAGCCTGGAAGAAACACAGTCAGCTCATGTGAGCCAGTGCATCCTGGCTTCAGGGAGCCACTGAAAGTGTCCTTGTGTGAACAACAATGTTTTTCTAAGGAAAAGGGCAAAGATGGAAGCTTGCTCACACAGTAGGTCTGCTCTTTAAGGAGGTTTTTTTAATTGCTGGAGCCTTAAAACCACTTGGTGCTTCCTCAAACAGCAGACCTCTCCTTCAGTTTAAGGCTGGGGTTTCCCAGTTTATAAAAGGGAAAAGAGAGGGGGGGTGGGGAAGGATCCCATCTGATAGGTACATGACCCAGGATTCAGGAGAGTGAATGGAGCCAGCTGAACAAGAAACCAGGAACTCCCCAGCAATGTCTGGACTCATAGACCAAATCATTTCAGAGCGGAGGAACAGGTTGTGGCCTTGGAAGGCAGAGTCCATGGTAACAAACAGAAGCACCATCTATCCTCTGGGGTGCGTTCTGCAAAGGCTTGACCAAAGCTTTCCCCATCCATTAAGAGTGGAGCAGGCGCCAAAAAAGCCCTGTTAAGTGGGGAAACAGCCTCTTGCAAAAAATCTGCTAGCTTTATTTCCAGCTCATGCCATGCGCGGCTGGAATTTCATCCCGTACCCCCCCCCCTCCCCCGGGACAGGAAAGTTCAGCATCGCCACAAGGCGAAGCCGCATCCCACCTGTGCACTTTCCCGCCGTAGAAGGGCTTGGTGTGGAACGTCACCGTCGCCGAGTACCCGGTCTTGGCGCAGTTGATGCTGACCTTTCCTCCGAGCTCCACCCACGGGATGGTGAGGATGGACCGCGCGTAGGCGCTGGGCAGGGTGAAGACGTACTCCTCTCCGTGTTCCAGGAGCCTCAGCACACCTCCAGGGGGAGAGGGGGCAGTCAGGCAAACGCAGGGATGGGGGCCACTGGCCGAGTACCACTCCCGCCTCCCAGAGGTCAGCCTCCCCCTGGCCACGTGCTTGGCTGTGAGCCAGGTGCTGCAGGAGGCACTGAGAAGGCACCATGCACCAGACAGAAGGGTGCGCATTCTGCCCTCAGGGATCCCAAGCGAATGCCGGCTGTTAAGCAATCATCACACAGGCACAAAATTGTAATTGTGATAAAGGCAGAGGGGAGAGGTGCCCCGCGCCAACCAGGCCTCCAAAGGGAAGTGCTGACTTGGTAAGGGATAACTAAGCCAGGTCAGAGTCAGAGTTTGCAAAGGCCCTGAGGCGGGAAGCTCCTGGTGAGCCTGGAGAGGCTGAAAAAAGGGCCCCCCAGGAGGCAGGTGGTATGCAGAGGCTCACCCCATCAGCGACAGCCAGACCTTGTCTTTTGAGCTCTAAAAGGCACATTAAGAAGTTTTGCCTTTATTGTGACAGCAAGAGACAGCCACAATGGTTCTCATGAAGTTAAAGACATCAGACTCCTTGGCCTATACCCAAAGGACTTAAAATCAGCATACTACAGAGACACAGCCACATCAATGTTCATAGCTGCTCAATTCACAATAGCCAGATTGTGGAACCAACCTAGACGCCCTTCAGTTGATGAATGGATAAAGAAACTGTGGTATATATATACAATGGAATATTTCTCCACCTTAAAGAATGATAAAATTATGGCATTTGCAGGCAAATGGATGAAATTGGAGAATATCATGCTAAGTGAGATAAGCCAATCTCAAAAAACCAAAGGACAAATGATCTGATAAGCCAATGATGACACACAATGGGGGGTGGGAGGGGTTAGCGTTAGGGTTAGGGTTAAGTTCAGGGTTAGGGTTAAGGAGGGGGGCAAGAATGGAGGAAGGAAGGACTGTATGGAGGGAAAAGAGGGGTGGGAAGGGTGGGATGGAAGGGAAAAAATAACAGAATGAATAAAACAACATTGCCCTATGTAAATTTATGATTACACAAATGGTATGCCTTGACTCCATGTACAGAGAAACAACATGTATCCCATTTGTTCATAATAAAAAAAAAAAAGACATCAGACTCTACACCTGCTGTCAACCAGGGGTGGGGGGCACCATCCCACCTACTTCTAGATCATAAGTTCTCTGAGGACTCAAGAACTGGGCTTAGAGGGGTATCAGTCCTCTCAAAAAATCCAGAATTAGGTGGGTTTATCCATCTCCCCAGGGGAAAGGCCACACTCTTCATGGCTGAGATGCCTACTCTAAACTACACACCTCCCAGGGCTGCTGTGTGGGTTGTGTACCGAGGTACCACAGAGGCCCTTGGGGTCAGTACCAGGCCCTCTGCAGCACCCCATTCCAGTGCTGCGGGCCTTAGCTCCCTAAGCAAAGCCTCCCCCATGCTACTCCAGCTCAGGCCAGGCCACACCATCATCAAGGGCACCGTGGGCCCCACGAAGGCCAACATACACGGCCAGAGGTAGTTTGTAACATCTCCTCCCTGGTTTCTCCACCGCAGTGGGTGAAGGCTGTGCCCAAGATTCCACGTGGGAGCACTTTCTGACTGCCACTTTCCCGGAGCTCCTCATCACCACACCCCATGAGCCTCGAGACGCCTCATACAGCTATGATCACTGTGTTAATAGGAGGAAATCGAAATTCAGCTCAGCCTCTTGGACATCACTGCCGTTCTGAGAGGCTAGCAGACATCTAAGTCAACCAGAGCTGGAATCAGAGAGAGACGGCGAGAGGCAGCGGGGAAAGAGGGGGGGGAGGAACTCTTAGTACAGAAGAGGTCGCCAGGGGAACGGGAGCCACGTGGGGCCCGTTTATACAGAGGCATCGTGGCTGCGGTTGGTTTCTGAGGTCGACACCAAGGTGATTCAGCTATCATTCCACTTGCCCTTGAAAACTCCTTCACCCCCAGGAGCTCCAGGAGACAACACACTTAGCTCTGTTTAGTCCACTAAAGTCGGTTTTCCCAGCCCACGAAACAGAGGACTGGTTCTGGAATCCCAAGACGACACGCTGGTCGAGAGCCCTTCCCACGTGGAGGGAGGCTCATCAAGGGCCTGGCCAGGAGCTAAGACCACCGGGAAGTGAGGATTTGGGGGTTGCTGGGAGTCACATGGCAGGCCTGGAGAGCAGAGGGAGCAGCAGCATTTTTTCTCTGGTCATTTCTGGCCGGACTAGGGCCGGAACCCAGGGCCTCACACGTGCGAGCCAAGTGCTCTGCCCCTAAGCTACACCCCCACGCCCTCGCTGCAGCATTTACCTGCCCCTCTTCCCCACTGGCTGGGAAGATAACTGAAGAGGTGTGACGTATGCACCAATTTATGGTGCACACTCGTCATCCTGGTGCTCTTAACTTCCCTGCGACTCGGTTTCCTCATCTGCGACACGTGGATAATGGTACCCATACTCAAGGCTTCGAAGAAGATGGAGGAGGCGATTCTCAAACTCAGCTAACTGCATCCTGGCACTGCGCCAAGCACCCTGAGGTTGTCATCTCATTCCTTCCCGAGGACTCTTTATGGCAGGGTTTTTTTGTTTGTTTTTGTTTTGTTTTGTTTTGTACCTGCGATTGAATTCAGGGGCACTTAACCACTGTGCCACACCCCAACCCTTTAGAAAAATATTTTACTTAGAGACAGCATTCTCACTGAGTTGCTGAGGCTGGCTTTGAACTCGCAATCCTCCTGCCTCGGTCTCGTGAGCCGCTGGGATTACAGACATGTGCCACTGTGCCCAGCTAGGGAAGATGCTTTACAATGGCATTGACACTTGGCAATCAGAGTGTTGGTAGGTTACAAAGTGGGTGGTGCAAGAGATTTTTTTAAAAACCAGATTATGTAAGTTTATTTCAGATGTAACAGAAATGTTAAAATTGACAAATTCTTTTTTAAGTACCAGATATTGACCCAGGGGCACTTAACCACTGCACCACACCCCCAGCCCTTTTTTTTTGAGACAGGGTCTCACTAAGTCACTTAGGGCCTAAGTTGCTGAGGCTGGCTTTGAACTTGTGATCCTCCTGCCTCAGCCTCCAGAGCCACTGGGATTACTTGGCATCTGGCTGACAAGTTTAACACTTAACTGCACCAAGTAAGCAGCCATTTAAGTATTTTTAAAGTTATTCTCTCAAAAAGGAGGGAGCTTTTCTTTTTCACCAGCACATACCAGTTTCTCAATAGTTCTCTTTTTAGAGGACTTTCAAGCGATCAAACTTTGAAGATATTTCAGAATTCCTTTCCCCAAATGAAAACTAATCTGGACAATTATATATATAGATTTCTCTACAGTTTTTTGTTTTTTTGGGGGGGGTGTTCATTTTTGGTACTGGAGATTGACTTGGGGGCACTTAACCACTGAGCCACACATCCCCAGACCCTTTTTTTTTTCCTTCTTTCTTGCAGTGCTGGGGATTGAACCCAGGGCCTTGTGCATGCAAGACAAGCACTCTACCAACTGAGCTATATCCCCAGCCCCAGCCCCAGACCTTTTAAAAAATTTTTTTATATATTTTATTTAGAGACAGGGTCTCATATGAGCTGCTCAGGGCCTCGCTAAGTTCCTGAGGCTGGCTTTGAACTTGTGATCCTCCTGCCTCAGCCTCCCAAACCACCAGGATTATAGGTATGCACCACATTGCCTGGACACAGATTCTTTTCTTTAATGCAAATTCCATACAGTATAATTTTAACCTATTTGTCCCACTGTAAAAACTATCTGTCCTGAAAAGTGATGGGACATATCCTGTGTTCTTCCAAGTTAAGAGAATTACTATTTTATCTTAAAAGATTTTTTTTAAGCATCTATCAAAATAAGTAAACAAGGGGTATTAAACTTTGATTTTTACTGACTCATAGGCATATGAACTAGTGCCCAGCTTCTGGAAAAGATGTTTTGAAACATAATGCTTTGCATAAGAGATAGCATCACCACCCCCTTCCACTGGTCTACAGAAAAATCTCTTCCAAACCACAGAGAAATTTCCCTCAAATCCCCAGAAGTCAGCAAGCCCCAGAGCTAAACTGATATGAAGTCACTGACAAAATCGCATTCCTCTGTCTCTTTTCTGAGTATCCCCAAATGTATGTTCATTCATTAAATCGCCTGTGATGCCAACTTAGTATTCTTTTTTTGTAGAGTTACTTTTTAAAAAATGTCCTTAATAGGAATAAATGACCATATTAAAATTAGACTTACAAATGGGACTGCAAATGAAAGTTACTTCTTCATTTGGCTCAGGAGCTGAAAGAAGCTGAAAAATGCCACATAATCAGTTGTGCTGTGGTTTAGTCCTCAAGCGGGGAAATTTTCATTTGAAATCCCACAAACGAACTTACCAATAAACATAAGGAAAAGCATGAAGATTTTCAAACTGATCCACTGAAAACAGTTCTGTGCCCAATCTCAAACAAAGGAATCAAAATATTCCGATAGGATACCTACCCTGAACACTACAGATAGCACCCTGGGCGGGTTTGCAGACCCGGTGGCTGGGTGCTCCTCACCCCAGGGCCCACACCACTCTCAGCAGCCCTAACGTGTTCCCAGACTCTGAAAAGCTGCAGCTCATTTCTGGGCATTGATCCTGGCATTTTGGGGGGTAGCGGTTGGAAGAGCAGTTGAGGGCAGCTCAGCTCCCTGCAGTGGGGCTTCTGAAGGGGGTTGGAGGAGCTGTCTTTGATTAAGGACATAGGTCCAGGGGTCCCTCAACAGCATCTCAGTTCAAGTCATCAGCATGGGGGTGCCCTCTGACCTGTGACCTCAGTGAACTCATGGCACAGGGAAGCACTTTATAATAGTCTAAAAAGATATCATTAAGATATCATTTTTAGAACGAGGGGCTGGAATGCTACTGGAAACTCATTCAATAAATTTGTGGAATGTGGAGGAAATAAGTGAAGAAAAGATCCTCTCCCCTCAACACAAAAGGAACTCTAATGCAGGAACCAGAACCTTCTGCTTTGAAGTTTGGGGATTCTTAGAAGTATTTTTTGGTGAAAAATAAGATCGTGTGTGACAAAGGGCACACCTGATAACTAGGGAGGAGAAGGGGGTGTGACTACTGAAAGAGCTCAGGCAAACTTCAGGTTTCACCCAAGTGAATCAATGGTGTCCCTGTCCAGGTCATCTGCAGCAGGAATACACTGGGTGGGTGGCCAGGGAGAGGCCCTGCAGTTTCTCTCTAGAATCTTCTTTCTGTACTTAGCACTCCACTGAGAAGTTCTGAGCAGAAGTTTTGAAGCAGCGCCCCCACCCCGCCTCCCCCCGCAAAAAAAGGCAAAAGCAGCTAATTTGATTCTGCTTCAGCAATGGCGATGCCCGAGGGCCCAAGAGGAGGGCATCAAATGGCTTCTCACCCAGGATGTTAGGTGAGTGCCAGGGCCGTGCAGGGAGGGAATTAAAGCCCTTGCCCTGGGTAATCTATCCCGCCAGGTAGCAGGGATGGCTAAGACCACGAGACATCACACGTCCAGACAGGGCTGGAAGGACCTCATCACTCATGCCAGGACAGGTCCAGAGGCCATGAGAAGAGACCATGTGTTCTGGGAGGAGACCTGGTGACGTGGCTTAAGTGGAAGGACTGGGCACATAAGAGGAGTGACAGAGAAAAACAAAGCACAGAGACACAGAGAAAGGGGTGGGGGCAACTGTGCCAGGAAGGAAGAACCAGCGTTAAAACAGGCACACGGGGGAAGCCACCACACACCCAACTCCCCGCCAGAGCCACAGCCGAGAGTGGCAGAGGCAGGCAGGGGCCACTACTCAGGAGGAGAAAGCAGCATCCTGGAAGTTGGGGAAAGGCCGAGTTTCTCTGACTCGTGAACTTCTTAGATCACTAAAAATGGATTTGTACATCTTTACCTTTGTATAAAATTTCCAGATATCTGTCCAGTGGCAAGAGCCCTTACTCAGGGTCTCACAGACTGGGACAGCTCTACTCTATACTCCAGTTTAAGAATCTGGGTTTCTCATGTCTTGATGAGTAGCAACAAAAGTTTCTGCTGAGTGCACAGAAAACTCTAGAAAGGAAGGTGAATATTCTCTAGATGCCAGGAAATCTAATTTGGTTTTATCATGAAGTATTATATTTGCCAAGTGCATATTCTGACTAATCCTAGATTTAAACTCTGCACGTGCATGTGTGTAGGAAGGAAGGAGAAAAATAAACACCTTCTCTCTCTGCTTCTCCCTTTGCAATGCCCACTCCCACTTTGTTTTAGCAGCCACACTGATACTGCTAGAATCACGTCCACCCTCCACGGATTCCCATCTCACTCAGTAAAAGCCAAAAATCCTCTCAGGGCCCCCCCTGACCTCACCCCAAGATCTGCCTCCCCATCTTGTCTCTCCTGCCCCTTGGCTGCAGCCACAGTGGCCCCTTGAGTCCTCAGAACCCTGGTGACAGGCTCCAGTCCTGCAGCCATTGTACTTGCTGTTTTTGTCTGGGGCACCCCTTCTTAAGCCCCCCGACTGACTCCCTTACCTGGTCAGGCCGTCACTCAAATGCTCCAATCCTAATAAGGTCCACCCTACTGAAAATGGCCACATCCTGCCTCCTCTCTCCTCCACTGTCTTCCCCTGCATTGTTAAGCCAGTGGCCTGCAGACCACACGCAGGTGTCTTGTCTTCTCTCTGAGCCCACTGGGGTGTGACCTGAAGGCGGGAATATCTGTGTGTCATGACTTCTGCTAGGACCCTCACTCAGGGACGGTGCCAGTCACTTTGCAGATGAGCAAATGGAAAAAAAAACAAGGCATTTATCTGAGCTGCCGCCATCGTAGATGAGGCAGACAGACTTACAGCAGTGCCTGTATAAATCAGGGAATCGCCTGTGCACATTAAGACACAAATATAAACCGTAGGTGTGAATGCCTTTTCTACCTTTTCTAGGAAACACACATTTCATCTTCAAAGAATTATGTGGGAAATTTAGGATAAGTATAACATCAAATAGAAAAAGAGCCTCCTGAATAGTAATTTTTGTTTTTAAATAAAGGAAATGATTTTATCAGTACAATCCTGAGTATGCGGCACCCCTTAGTGACCTGTGAAAACACAGAGCCCCAGATAAGTCAAAATCAAGATTAATGCTGGCCCCGTTTTCCTTTACAAACCCACAGATATGAATCAAAGTGAACATAAAGCTCCCACAGGGGGGTCCTTAGCAATCTTCTCCCTCAGCTCTTGGCTCATGTCCACAGTCAGGGCTGAGACACACTTATTGGGCCCTGCTGTGTGGCTTTAACCCAAATAGTGCTACACAGGGGCAGCTCCCCTGTCCCTCGTTCTGAGCAGAAGGCCGAGTTTAGGAAAACGAGCAAGCACTGGATCAGAAAAGAGATCTGTGGGGACATGCCCAATCCTACGCTTCTCCCCCACAAAGCCCATTCAAGTTTCCTCAGCTTCCCGTGGATGAGCCTCAGCACCCCCGCCCTTGCTATCTTATCATAGGAACCCTAGAGTTTACTGACAGGCCACCAACCTTCCCTTGCCCTGCAGCTGCTGGGCACCCCTCCACACATTCCAGGGCTTGTGACCTCAGGTATCTTCCTGAACCTTCAAAAGATTCTGATTTCTCATACACAGATCAGAGAGACATGAACTCAAGGAGACCCCAGTGAGGAAGATCAAAATAAGCCACCCTAAGTAAACTTCTTAAGCATATTTCAAGGTGGCCATTCAGAACTTACAGACACAGATGGCTCTGAAAAGCCATCTTTTTGTAAAAAGAAATTTACCTCCAGCTGCTCTGATATCCCTGATGGTTTTAGGAAGGACCTTTCCAACAAGATGAGAATGGGGCCTGAACCCTAGCCCAGACAGCAAGGGGCTGTCGCCTAAGAGACTCCATCTGCAGAGACAACCCTCTGCACGTCCTCCCCTGACCTTCCACAGCCTGGGCCACCTCCCTGCCCAGAAGCCCAAGTCCCCCTCTTTTGTTTAGCTCTACATAAGCTTCCATCTTCCTCGCCCTCCTTTGTCTTCTTTGCGTATGAACCCTAAGCTTATGCACGTTCATAAAATTTGTTATGTTTTTTCCTGTTAATCTGCCTATTGTTAGTTCATTCCACAGACTAAAACTCCTGAACCTTCTGAGGGAAAAAGTAAATTTAAAACTTCCCTACACCAGCACCTGCCCTGCATCCCTCCTCGCTGTCTCATCCTGGGGCAGAAGAGATATTGTTAGGTGTTGTGTCTCTGACACCCACATATGACATACCTGGGCGAGCTGCCTGTCAGGCTCCTCATATGTAAGACAAGGCACAGATGGGCTCATCCGAGGTTTTCTACGCATCTTGAAACAGCTAAACCCTTTGGAATTGAACTCTTACAGGGAAGCCCACCAGGTAATCAGGTAAAGTTGGATGCAGATGATCAGGATAGAGAGGGGGCTGTTGGGTGAGAAGCCTCACTCCTCACACCCTTTGTTCCTCATGGCCTGAGTCCCTCCAAAGAGATTCACATTTATTTTTGTGGGTCCCAGGGATTGAACTCAGGGGCAATCGACCATCAAGCTACAACCCCAGCCCTATTTTGTATTTTATTTAGAGACACGGTCTCACTGATTTGTTTAGTGCCTTGCTTTTGTTGAGGCTGGCTTTGAACGCTTGATCCTCCTGTCTCAGCCTCTAGAGCCACTGGGATTACAGGAGTGCAACACTGTGCCCAGCCAAGACCCACATTTTCTACAGCACAGCTGAGATCCCTGAGGCTTGAGATGGACAAATGATCTTTCAGCTACAAGGATCCATCGCCATTGGTAACAACTCCTTAAGAGAAAACAGTTCTGATGCCCCTGACCCTTTTCAACAATAGGAAAAGCTGACAATCTGGTCATTGGAATTTTTCCACTGGAAAATGTCAAAGGCCTAAGGCTGAGGTCATGCTGGTGACAGATGAAGTCCCTGGCTCCTTCACAAATAGATGAATCTCCCTTTGCTGAATTTCCTGATTCTGACTGATCCTTGAGAGGATAGAACAATCAGTGCCCCCAAAACTGGCTAAATACTGGACCTGTGTGCTTGGAAAACCCAGTACACATGGAGCCTAGAGAAGGCCCAACCTGATGCTGAGCACCTATGGGTGTTCTGGAGTTCATCTTATCTACAAATGGAGGGCAGCATTTCATCTATATCACACACACACACACACACACACACACACACACACACACACACAGCGGGAACCCAAGAATACATTTCTGGGTTTTTGTTTCTCCTAAATGGTGTAATTGCACACAAACAATAAATAAGTCATCTGGATTTACTCCCTGATCCAATCCCCTCTCCTCCCATTCGCTCTTGAATTTATTTCCATTAGATTTTCACTATGACTCCTCCTGGCAACTGTCACCGAGGTTGCCAATGACCTCCATTGGTCCATACTCCAGTGTCTCAGTCCAAATGCCTGAGTCTCACTGGCTGATTGCTTCTGTCTTTTTGAACCTCTTCATACAGGATGGTTACAGGGACACACAGCAGCCTCATTAGTCTCAAGGCCTTAAATTACAAGATTTTACCTCAGACAGGATCTTCCTTGAACTGGAGGCTGAATTCACAGTGGCTCACTCAAGCATCCCACCTGAGCTGCTAAACCATAACACAACCAACCAGACCGAGATTCTACACTCTGCCTCCACCCTCACTTCCCCTGCCCCAGAGTCCTCAGTTGATGGCTAGACCATCCTTCACAGCTGCTCGGGTCAAAAGCCTTAGCATGCTGGGCATAGTGGTGCACACCCATAATCCCCTGCTCAGGAGGATCACAAGAACAGCCTTGACAACTTAGTAAAACCCCCATCTCGAAAAAAATATATAAATAAATAAAGCTGGGGGTGCTCAGTGGTAAGCACCCCTGGGCTCAATCCACAGTACCGGAACCAGAACCTTTGCAATCTTTGCTCTCACAGTCTGTGTGTGACCCAGAAGTAAACCCTCTTGGCTCCACTTATACATCCAGACTGTTAATAGTTTGGATCTTAAATGACCTCAAAGGCTCATGTGCTAAAGACTAGGTCAATAGCCCGTGGCACGGCTAGGTGGTGGTGGAACGCTTGGAGGCGGGGCCTAGTGGAAGGAAGTTAGGTCATTGGGGCGTACCCTTGAGTGGATATGGGAATCCTGGCCACCTGAGGTGAGCAGCTTTGTTCTGCCACATGCTCTTTGCTACAATGTTCTGCCTCATCAGAGACTCAAAAGTAAGGGAGCCAACTGTCCATGGACTGAAACCTCTCAAACCATGAGCCAAAATAAACTTTTCCTCCTCTCAGTTGATTTTTTTTTCAGGCATCTTGTCACAGTTATGGAAAGCTAACACATGGACCCTTACCACACGTTACTTCCCTGACCTGGTCCAAGCACCATTGTCTCCTGCCTGTTCTCAATCTCTTAACTGGTTTCTTTGATCTTACCTTTGCCGCCCACCCCCTCACCATGATTTATTGTCAGAAAGGAAAAGGAGACAGCTTGCTGAACCATAAGTCAGGTCACAGAAACACTGCAGTGGCTTTGCAGCTCACTCAGCGTAGAGTTAAGAAAACACTCCACAATCCAGCCATGATCATGACTCTGACCTTGCCCCACCATCCCCAGTCACCCTGCTCCAAGCCCCATGGGCTTCCTGTCCTCTACCAGCAGGCAGGAACCATCTGCCTCTGAGTTCTTGCCTTGTTCTTTCTACCTACGCACTCCTCCCCTGACAGTTCACAATGTCCTTCATTTCCCTGTTCGGGTCTTTGATCAGATGTCACCGTCTCAGTGAGAGGCCAACCACCTCACCTGAAGGCTCCCCTAGTCCCTGCCCTGCTTTATTTTTCTCTGTATCACTTACCATCTCTTTCAACATAGCACATGACTGATGCATGTATTTATTTCCCTAGAAGATAGAACAGAAGCTTCATAAGGATACAGTTGGGGTTTTATCCCCCCTGGTTTGACTTTTGTATACTCAAGCATCCACAGCTAAGGTAATGCCTAGCATCTAGTAGGTGCTCCATAAAAATGTGCTCAATAAATGAAAGGTGGTCTTATACCATGGAATTTGGGAAGGTTTTCAAGGAGCCATGTATTCCTTAAAAGTAAAAGCCAAATTTTGTGTTAATTTTTATTCCCCCTGGGAAGAGAGTTACAGTGTTAGAGTCTCAAAGGGATTTGCAGTCTCAAAAGTTTAAAAGCCCCACTAACACAGACACTTCAATTTAACAAGGATTATTATAGGTTTCTTCAAACAATGAATAAACTTCATTCACAGCTATTTGCTAAAATAGGGACTTGCAATCCACCAGTGGTGTGATTATACAGTGTTCTTGCTTCAGAATTTCTAGCATAGAGTCAAAAGATTTGCCTTGGGAATTTTTATGAGCAGCTTCTGAATAGGCAGCCCTATTATCCTCATTGTCTGTGAGCCAGCACACCAGTAAGGATGAATAAAAATGTGTTTTCACAGATTTGGAGCCAGCTCTAATATCCACGCAAAGCTGAAAGAATAAAGTACAGGGAGGATGGAACATATGCATGCACTGCATGTGGAGACCCAGGTGGGCAGCTGGTGGGGCCAATAGCTGCATCCCACCTAGTCTATCACCTTGGCCCCACTGGGAAACTAACAGACCTGGTCCAAAATCCAGCCTTCTTTCCCACTCGCCTGATTCAAAATATGAGCACAAAATCACCCAGGTCATTAATCATCTCTCAGTAAACAGATATCATTATGTGAGAGCCAAATCCCAACATGCAACAGAGCTTACCTTCCCCTATCATAGAGACCCCCACGGACATGCCCATGAACTTGCTTTTGGTCCATACGTGAGTGTTGACACACAGTCTCTTCTCCTTGCACTCACAGTAGAAGCAGGAGATGGGTGGGTGATGGGACACTTGCTCAGCCACAAACCTCAATTTGTAGCTTTTGGAAGGGTCATCGGTCACTGGCTGTTCATGACCGCTGGTAGGAGATGGGGGAGCAGTCCTTTTTGGCTTGACCTTGTCCTTGGGAACTTCCCAGGAGCAGTGAAACGTCTCCCCGATGATGGGGTTGTAGGGCTTCTTGGCCAAGGCCCCCTTGCGCCCCTCATGGAAGGCTGTGAGATAATACTCCACGAAGCAAATGACTCTCTCCTCTGGCGTGGCCCCGGCAGTGATGGCCAGCAGGAGGTCAGGGTGTGCCATAAAGTCTGCATACATCTCCAGCAAGGATCTCTTCTCCAGAATGAACGTGGGGAGCACCACCTGAAGGACAGAGGGGCAGACAAGAGTCCCTGTGATTTCACTGAAAAAAGCCCAAGCCAGGGAAAAGTTCCTTTCGATTTGTGCACCAATGACGAATCAAAGGACACGACATCAAAGAAATCAGAAGTGGCAGCAGTATCCACATGAACCCAGCTTCGTGGGCCAGGCTGTTCTGAGCCGTTTTCCTCTTTGGTTATCTGGGCTAAGACAGTAGTTTGTGCCTCTCTCCTACCACACGCCACTCTTCTCTCCACTACTGAAAAACATGAAGAAACCACCCAGAAGGGCTTTTCCAATTTCCTCCTCCAATTGGGAACAGCCAGGGGGCACTTGAACATGAACACTGTGCTTCATTGCTGCTGCACCAAAGGGGGCCAAGCAGACCAGGACCCACAACCAAGTGTCTGCTTGGAGATCTGTCAAAAAATTGGCATATCCACCTCAACATGAGGAAAGCAGAGGTCTTGGAGGTGGGTCAGTCAGCAGACACGTGCCACAGAGCTCCACAACCCCAAATGCCTATTAACCCATTTAAAGCAGATGAGGGAGTCGGGTGCAGTGGTACATGCCTATAACTCCAGCTACTCGGGGGCTGGAGGTCAGAGGATCCCAAGCTCGAGGCCAGCCTGAGTAACTTAAGGAGACCCTGTCTTCAAAATAGGACTGGGGGTGCAGCCCCCCTAGGTTCAATACCCAGTACCACAATAAATATATACGTACATAAAGCAAATGTAGGGCACTCTGAACCTGGGAGGCTGGTGACTCATTAACATTACCGTCATGGAAAGGAAGGAGCCCATTTCCCATGCCCCAGAATTGTTGTAATATAACCTGGTTGTTGGGTGTTCACATTGCACTGGGCTGGGGATGTAGCTCAGTGGTAGAGTGCTTGCCTAGCATGTGCAAGGCCCTGGGTTAAATCTACAGTACTACAAACAAAACAAAACAAAACCCACACATCTAACTTCTTTAACAAGGACCACCGCATCTTGCTCTTCCAACATGGATGCATAGGATAGTGAAGCTGGCACCAGCTCAGACCAGCTGGCTCCTCCCCTGCACACTTCTCTCCATGTAAAGGCAGAGAAGCCCCACCAGGGTCAAGAGTGGACCAACATCTCACAGCCAGTTTACGCTTCCTCCTAACATGATCAACTTGTCCTTCCTTTACACAGCCCTTATACCCCATGAAAACTTGGGCGGATATACAACAACAGATTGTAAATGGCACAGGCTTACAGATCGGTAACCCTGACCCACATCAGCTTTCTGAAGACCTTCCTTGCAGATGATGTGGAAACAAGAAAGAAGTGTCTAGAGAGACAGACTGGCAGACATGAGCCCTGCAAAGCATACCCATTTCATAGGACCTAGCAAAAGCCCAGCCCACTGGAGAAGCAAGACTTGGTAGACACCCTGCAATGCTATTTATCTTTCATTTAAAAACTATGTCTTTGCACATGTGCCAAGTAAAAGGCAGGAAGATGTAAAATTGAACATGTAACACAATCCATGTAAATCCATAAAGACATTCAAAATGTTAACGTGTCTCTAGATGATAGAGTGCTTTAAATATCCCCTTAGTGTCTTTCCGCTTTAATACACAGGAAGAAGAAACACTAATCAAAATGCAACTATGCAAATCAATAGAGATTTTCTAATTTTCTTTTAGCCACAACTTGACAAAAATCAATCCAGCTGCCTGAGGATTTATTCTGGTGTGGAGCAGTCTTCAGATGCCACCTGTACTATTCGCTATTGTTTTTGTGGGGACAGGTCATCATTCAGGGACATCACTGTCCACTCAGGGTCTGCACTTCCAAAGAGGCTTCCCTGGGGTGCTCTCCCCCTTGCAGCCGTACAGTGGCGGACGTAAGAATAAGGCAGCAAAACAGCCCCAAACCTCACCACCCTTCCCTCTCCCACATCACTCAAGGGCTCCCCTCTAACTCCACCTGGATGTGGCACAGGTTGTGGATTTAAGTAACTGGAAAGCCCCAGTGAGTTCAAATTCATTATAAAGGAGAAGGAAACCAATGTCCTGCCTACCATCCCCGGCTGGCCCCACTCCCGTCTCTCTCCCTTGCCGGGTCTGCAAGGCAGCTGGGGAAGGGGACAGGCAGAACCACACAGCTGCCAGCCCTGGGATCTAACATCAGGAAAGCAGCGCTCGGGACCTGGCTGACATGGCCCGCCCTACTCTGTGGCAACCAGGCTTCTCTAGCAACATTCCACCTCTGGGGCGAGTATTCTCATGTTAGCATCCAAGATTGAAACGATGATAGAAGAACCAAGCCTGCTCCAGGATTTACTCTTCAATTATTGTGCTTTTTGAAAAGGGCCTGATTTAAGGCATTTCTCTTAATTTAGGCAGCATGTCTGAACTTGGAAACTGAAGAAATAAAAATAGGAATTCCACTCAGAACCACGAGTCACTGCACGTCACATGCAAAAGGGACCTTGGAGCTTATGTAGTTCCCACGCCATGCCCTGGTCTCACAGGCGTGGAACAGAGGCTGGGAAAAGGAGGCAGAAGGCACTGGGTCTAGGCCACCCAGGGCTCCCCACCGCCACCCATGGACACACGACTGTGCTCCGCCTCATGTCCACATGCCCTTTCCTTCAAAGGAGATGGAGTTTCAGGGAACTTAAAAGCCTGGCCACCCATCTGCTGTCACCGATTTCAAAGAAGGGGAAGGAGGTAGCACAGAGACACAGTAGGACAAGAGCCCCAGTTTCTAGAACATTCTGCCCTCCCCATCATGGCAATAAACCCACCATTCTGAATCCTATCATTAACTTTACAGATGAGGGGGAGACCACTGGCAGTGAAGAAAGCACACAACAGTGCACCTCCGCCCTACAGCTCCCCAGCTGGCCTCCCAGCCTCCTGTCGGTCTCGGTTAGTTCTTCTCCACACCCCCAACAGACTCGTCTAAAATCTCTGTGTGGAGTTCACTTTGACCCCACCTCCCAGTCTTGTGCCACACCCTTGGTTTTGCCCCCAGTCTGCCCTTCACACCCCTACTCCCCCAACACACTCACTGCATTTCCTTTTCTGTCGTCTCTGCAGCTCGTCTAGATGATAAAAAGCTGTTCCACTTCAGGGTTACTTTACCTGCTCTCAAGGCCAAACCAACAATCCCCCTTCATACCCTCAGTGCATCCCATGTTTATTTCTGTCACATCATTGATGATGCTCTCTGCTCTTATTAATATGCATATTTCCAGACTGTACGCTCCTGGAGGACAGACTCCGGAGTCCCTAGTACCTAGCATGAAGCAAGACAAACCCCTGAATCACACATAAGACATACCTTCACTTCCTCTGATATATAAGGTCATCTCCTCCTACTTCCAAATGCAGGTGCTTTTGCATAGAGAGTTCAATATGTCACACTCTATCAGGCCAAGTTTTTAGTTGCTGCTTCTCTCCAGGAACACCAGAATATTCCGACTCACTCTAGGGAATTCTGGGCTGGGAGCATGCTGAAGGCAGCCTAGACAAGACTTAGCATAGTTCATGAAGATGTTTTCTGGTGCAAAGAACCACAGAACCCAGGAATCACAAATCTGCTCGGGGCTGTAGAGCACTTGCCAAGCATGTGCCTAGCATGCATGAAGCCCTGAGTTCAATCCCTAGCACACACACAAAAAAAGTAAAGTTTGCTGAGTGACTAATGAATTGAGTGGGCTCAAACCTGGTTCACCCTACACCAAATCAGACTTCCTGAGACAACTTGGAGACCAAAGAAGTGACAGCTCCAAAGTTTCCAAAAGGAATCCTGCAGCCTTATCTATAGCACCCAGCCTGTCTTCATCAGAGGGTCAAAAACGTCCTTGCTACACAGCATCTATCTGGCATGACTGTCCAACTCTGACTATGCAAACCCAAAGTGAGGAACATCCTGCAAAACAAACGCTGAGCTGGGCTTGTCAGAAACTTCCTTGCTATGAAAGAAAAAAGGCAGAGGAATTTTCTAGATTAAAGAAAACTAAAGAGACAAGATAACCAAATGTCATATAATTTGGATTGAATCCAAAGCAGTTCCAAAGGCATTACTCAAGCATCCCACACATGATGAATGGATGTATTTTGTATGAGTGATGTCTCTGCTCTTAGCAGATACTCACTTGAAAGGTTAGGGAGGGACCATCATGATACCTGCAGTGCGCTCCATCTAAAATAGTTCACTGAAGAATAAACATACACCTATATGCATGTGGGGGGTAGGGAGGGAGAGAGAGCTGGAGCACTAGCTAGAAATGGAAGGAGGTTGCGGGGGGTGGGGGAGGCTGGCAGAGAGCAGAAGGGAGAAGACACGCACAGTACAAAATGTAACGATTGGCCAATAAAGTGTAGACTAAACAGGAATCTACTCTTCGATTCGTACACCTTTACTGTCCATCAGAAAATGAAGCACAACCCTCCTGGAACTGCAGGCTTCAGATGTGGGCTCCATGCAGTGGACCCACTAGGTCTGCCTTCTGCACTTGGAGATGGTGATGTGACTTTATCAGAACTGAAAAAGAGCCGACTACCTGGAGAGCTGTGGCAGAATGGGGTCGGGGTGGAATGACTACCCTCTCTCGTCTCTCCTTGGTACGTGTCACTAGTGTTTGTGCAAAATACCAGACTGACTTCAAAAGCAGCACATGAACACTCTGGACGAGATGTCATGCTTCTCATTAAAACAGGTTTCCTGGTCTGTTCTAATTTTTTTTTGTCATCAATTTCTTGGGACCCACCCCCCTCCTCCTTTTCTTGGTGCATTTGCAAACAAGTCACTTAATCATCTGGGTTTTTTTCTTCTTCTTTGTGGGCGGTGGACACTGGGGATACAGAGCCAAGAAGTGCTGAGTACTAATTGGGCTGTCTGCCTCCGACAGAGGGTGAGTGATAGCCCAGCTGTTCAGACTCATGGCATCCAAATGGCCTAAATCACTGCTGCAGATTTATCGAGCCATCAATAAGGACTGCCTTTTCTCCCATTAACATAATTAAGACAATGAACTACTTCGGGGGGCGGGGAGAAGAAGACCTGCACTAGGGACTCAGATGATAATTAATTACATGTAGAGTTGCATCAATCTAGAAGTAACTACTCAACTTCAGCCTGGGTTCTTAAACTCTTAGAACTCTGAAATAAATGCTCACTCCCTGGGGAAGGCAAAGAACACCTGGAAAGAGGGAGAGTTCCCTCCCTTCAAGAGGGAGATGGCAGGCCCTTGTGAAGGGCGACAGAGAACAGGTGTAATTCTCTTCAAAGAACCATCAGTTAACCACCTCAGGAGGCTTCTACAAGCTGGCAAACACCCAGTGCAAAGTAACAAGCAGAGAAAGACCAAGACCACCCACTGAGGCTCATTTATGTAACACGAAAACCAGGGACATGCACAAAAATCCAACCTTACAAGATAGAAGAAGTTGTTGTTTTTGTTGCTTGTTTATTTAGCCAACCTGTCCCCAGGGTTGCCTTAGTGTACCCTATACACCCATCTGGAATACCACCAAAGGCATTTGTTAAATTTTTTGTTGAATGTAAAGCGTTTGAAATAAGATTTTACTTTCCCAAGTCGATATTTGCCACAGAGAAACAAGTCTGTTAAAACTATCCCTTTATTCCTTCCAAATTCTTCTCCCCAGCTCACAAAAGGGAGCCATTTATGAACCGAGCTTCATCCCTTGGCAACTACCAGTAGGCGTCCTTGGCAAGTTCATCTCTCTGACAATCCCTCAGCTATGGAACCAGGGAGATCAGAATATCATCCTCCTAGGTTTTTCCTGAGCATCTAGTACCTTCCTAGCACCTAGGAAATGCTTACTCTGTGCGGGCTATTGTTATAATCAGTGACCAGAAACCTCATTTGGAGACCAGGAAGATACGGAGAACTGAGATTTGTCATGAATTTACACATAATATCCCAGTGACAATGCTGAAAACATGACTGCCCAGTGACCAGAACCATCCTGGGCCGACCTCTGATGTTTCCACAAATAATCGATTAAGGTAACTGCTCAGAGGAGGAGAAATTATTGTGTAAAACGAGTTGTAAAAACTATGAAATGTTTCAGACTGATTTTCTCATATAATCTTTTTTTTATTTTGTGGGGGGGGTGCTGGGGATTGAACCCAGGGCCTTGTGCTTGCAAGGCAAGCACTCTACTGATTGAGTTATCTCCCCAGCCCCCTCTCATATAATCTTCTCAGAAACCCCTGAAGGTACAACTAGACCATTTGACAGATGAGGAAACTAAGGCCCAGAAGGGTTTTAAAATTTACAATGGCTGAATGCAAGCCACCTCTGCTTGGTCCCTATACTCCTTTTTGCTCATTCTCCCTCGAATCCACTCCAGTCAATATAAGGGTCATTCACATTCCTACTCTTTAAAAACCCACAAGCAGCAATGTGCCACAGTTGGTCACTCCTACGTTCTTCAAACATGGACATCACGCTCCTCTGGTTTCTTCCCTGCTTCACCAACTGCACCCTCTTAATAATAGCCTTTGCTGCCTCTGCCTCCTCCTCCTCCTCCTCCTCCTCCTCCCCTGGGCTCTACATGTTGGAGCATACCAGGGCTCTGGACTGGGTCTTCCCCTAGGTCTCCCTCACTCTCTAGAGGAATTCAACAACCCTGGGAATTTGAACACCATCCATGTGTTGCTTCTTCTCAAGCCTATACAGCAACTTCATCATGAACTGCAAATTGTACATCCAGCTGCCCACATATCCTCTCAACTTGAATTTCCAGTGCAGGGGTATCTTGGACATAATGGATTGCATGTGTGATAGCCCCCCAACAACCCCAACCTGCTCCTCCCTTAGTCCTCTGCTGGGTAACATGGAGAGGCAACTTGTTATGTTGGTGGCCTCCCGTGAACCCCCCTCCTGGAATCCACACTCTCACACAGGCCCTCCAATCAGAAGCTGTGACTCACTTTACTCAACAGAACAGAAATAACCTTATGCCAAGTTGTGGCTTATGTCTTAAGAAGGCTCATCTATGTCCACTTTTACCCTCTTGTGAGCCTTAAGCCACCATGTCATGCAAGTAGTGTGGCTACCCACTGGAGAAACCATGTACAAAGGATCCACGGAGGAAGAGAGATCCCAAGACTTCATGATGGAGGCTAGGGACGCAGCTAAGTGGTAGGGCGCATGCTCAGCATGGTCGGGCTCTCGGTTCAATTCCCAGCACCACCAAAAAAGAAGAAAAAAAGACTTCATGGAGAGAGAGGGGCCAGGCTCTGCCAGACAAGTCCAGTCCACAGCCAACCCACCAACCAATGACGGGCACATGAGTGACCAATGCCAAGTCCAGGAGAACTGCCTTGCTGAGCTCTTCCTAGATTGCGTTACTGTGAACAAATAAAATGGTTATTGTTTTAGGCCTCCAAGTCTTGTGGCAGTCAGTTACCAGTGACGGATAATTCAAACAAATGGTAGTGCTTATTTTCTTACTTGCTCAGGCTAAAACCTTAGAGTTGTCTTTTATTCTTCTCTCATGCTGCTGCTCAGGCTCATATGCAAATCCAGCTGGCACTATCTTCCAAGAATATCCAGAATCTGCTTCTGCTACCATCATCCTTGCCTGGTGACTATAGTAGCTCCTTCCTGCCTTCACCCTTGCCCCTGTTGGCCCCAATCCAGTTCCCCTGTCCCAGTCTAATTTCCACATCAGAGTCTGAATATCCTTTAAAATTACAAATAAGACCACATATTCCTTTGCTCAAAACCCTGCAGTGCCACCCACATCATTCAGAACAACACCCGAGTCTTTACAGTATCCCCAAGGCCCTGTGATCCCAGTAGTCCCTGCCGTCTTGTCAACCAGGCCTCCAGACCACCCCATGTGGTTCTCTGGTCCTAGCCTCCCTGCTCATCCTCGAATGCCAGGCGAGGTCTACCTTGGGCCTCCTTTGCTCACCATCCCCTCCATTCACATGGTTGACTCCCTCGTTTTACTCTGGTCTGAACTCAATGTTACCTGAAAGAATCCTGCTTTGACCAGCGTATCAGAAAGAGCATGCCCTATCCCAGTCCCCTCACCTGCCACCCACCCATCCACCCACTTCCCGTCTCCCTGTGCTTGCCTTTCCCTCTCGTTTCTTGTCTGTCTCTATCGCTGAACGAGCTCCATCAAGGCAGGGGTTCTGAATGTTTTGCAGCACATCCAGCGTCCAGAACATACGCGGCATCGACAGTGCTCAATAAACACATGTCAGATGAGCAGACTTACTTGTTGCTAAGTGCTGCCTTTTGTATCTCTTCCTGAAAATGAAGTAAAAGCAGTCCCATGCCCTGAGCTCAACACCGTTAGCTGAGAGAGTGAACCCATCATGTTTCTTACCTGCTCAAAGCCTCGCATGGATTCCCATCGCCCTTAGGATCAGGTACGCTTCCTCTCCACGTGGCTCTGCAGGTTCTGACCCCACCCTTCACTCCACATTCAAGCGTGCCACCCAGCAGCAGAGCCTGGCTCTGCCTTCTCCACGAAGTTCCCTCTGCTCACATCAGTCATCCTCACATGCAACCTAAATGGCCTTTCCTCCCACAGCCACCCACTCGGGACCCACTGAGAGCTTTGTGGGGCCCAGTGAAAACTGTAAACGCGAGTCCCCTTGTGCAAAAATGATAGAGAACTTCAGGGAGTGACAGCAGAGTTTAAATCAAGCTTGGTGCTCTTCTGAGCATGGGGTGCTGTGAACCCCCACAGGTCACTTTCCCCTATAACAGTTAACTAAGACCGAGGCAGCAGCACGTGCCCAGGCTGATAACGATTTTGTTAATGTGTCAACCAGTATTCCTGCTTTATGGAGGGAGACCAGAGCTTCATCCAGAGGGGAAGACTGCTCCTATCCAGGGCAGGTGCCTGCTCATCAGGCACTCCATTCCAGCTAAGTTCTTCCATTGCCAATTTAGCACAAGATTGGCTTAATGACATGGCAAGAGCCAAGAGGAGAAGAGGAGACAGTGGGGATAATGTCCTCAACCTCTTTAGGATGCAAAGCAACACAAGCAAGAAGCCCCATGGGACCCTAGCAGGACTGCCTCCTTCCTTTCCTAGGTATTTCAGCTTGTCACATTTCCCCTGGTTTTTGAAAAAACAGCTTCTTCCCAGCAAAGCTAGCTAGCTAATAAACCATAGACTGGAAAATTTCTTATTTCAGGTACTCAACCAAGTTTTGAATAAATGCAATGTTTGCTCTTTTAGGAGTAGCTGTAGCTCCAGAGATGCAAAGCAATCATAGCTTAATAAAATAACAATAAATACAAAATGCACAGTTCTAATGATTCCTTCATTTTAAAACAAGAGAGCTGTAAAGCCTCTTAGCCACGCAGCCCACCATTACAGTCTCCTCGGCATTTTATCGTCCATCCATATCTGACCTAAATTATTTCATTTTCTCTTAGCCTCTCTCCTCCAAGATTCTAGCTGAGTTTTGCAAACTTTGTAAAAAGACAAGCTACGATGAGACCTTTTTCTTTGTGACACAATACATGTGTATCGGTGGAACTGAAAGTTTCATGAGCAGTACACTCATGTTTCCTAATGTATTTCATGTTTCAGAAATCATTGTCTGCCCCACTTGATTGGTTTTACAACCTACTGATGGGTCATGACCCACAGTTTGGACACACTGACTTGAGCTTGCATTTGTGCCCATTATTGCTGCATCAGTCTTCAACTCAAGTTCTGTCTGTCTACACCATCCACAGGAATAAAAACCAGGCAGCTTTTTTAATAGCCAAGCATTTTCTAGAAGAAAAGTGGTAACAGTTATAGAGCTAGAAGACTGAAATTATGGGAGGCAGGACAGAAAACAGGTCTTCCTGGCTTGGTACGGAGACAGGGAACAGCTACGCAGAGGGAGGAGAAGGGCAAAGAGGGAAATTCCTGTCTGGCGTCCGCAGCATGGGCCCACTGTTTTATTTAAAGCGGTACAGTCTCCCAGGATGTCAGATGTGCTCACATCCAAACCCACAAAAACATTTCAAAGAAAGGTTTCTCTGTCATCTTCGAGGCTCCTGTCTCCTCTGTCTCTGTACTGTTTCTAAGTGGTCAGTCACCATGTTCTGTCATCTTCCTCTTCAAAGAATCACACCCATGGGGCTTCGCTCTCTAGTCTCAGGCTTCCAGCCCACTCTGAAGTGAACTTGTGAAATTCAGACCCCTCTGCAGCCAGACAAGCCAAGGCCCTCAGTGCTCTGACCACCTCAGGTATATATCCTCAGTTTTCTGGCTGGCCTTCAGATTTGAGAACTTCCATCCCCCGCATACTCGCCAGCAGGACACATCGGTCTGTCTTCCTGGTTGCTGCTCTTCTACATACCACATGTGATCTTACTGTGACGTTTTGTAAGGATAAGAACAAGGACACTCTCTCTAGGAGAACAGCACGGTGCGGGGTCCCCTGCATACCACCTCCAAGTCTCACCCCACCCTTCCAGGGAGTCATGACGGGAAGGCCTGGCTGCACGTGTATCCCAGGCAGGCCAAACTGCAGGACCCCGGCTCTTTCCACAAACTCTCAGTGCCCCAGATGACATAGGACCAGCCAGTCACATGCAAGGTTGCCTTTCCTGCTTGCTTCCTGTTTTAGCTTTTTGCCACTATGACAAAAATACCTCACAAGAATAACTTAGAGAAAGGAAAGCTTATTTGGGGCTCATAGTTTCAGCCCATGGTGGGGTGACTCCATTGCTCTGGGCCTGAGGTAAATCAGAAAGTTAGGGAGGAAGGATGTGGTGAAGGCAAGTTTCTCAGCTTATGACAGCCAGAAAGCAGAGACAGAAAAGTCAGGGACAAAATATTTAATCCCTGAGGACACAATCCCAATGACCTTCCCCAGAGCCTTACCTGCCTACAGTTACCACCCACTTATCCCTTCAAATGATTAATCCACCAAATGGATTAATCCACTGATGAGGTCACAGTTCTCATAATCTAATCATTTCACCTCTGACCCTTTCTTCGTTGTCTGACATGAGCTTTTTAAGGGGATACCTCATATCCAAACTATGACCCTGAGGTAAAAGAGGAAGCTTATGGGACCCTCAGCCTGTCACCAGCAGTTAAGAGGCTGGGTTCTCCAGATGAGGTTCATCAGGAAGCATCCTGCACACACTCAGCACCAGGGACCTGCCTACTGGCAGGTTCATTTCTTCATGCGTGGACAATGAGATCTGGATTACCCACAAGGCTACCCCTGGGGGCCAACGTGATGGCTAATGACAGCTAGCAGCAGCTCGTGAGGTGGGGCGTGATCCTGGCTCCACCATTTTCCTTCTCCTTTCTCTCTATGTCCCTGGTGCCACAGCCAGCTCTTCATGCCACGCTTAATCTCTAGAACATAGTGGGAAAACATGTCACCCTGGTGTCCCTTATCCTCTTCACATGCTTTTTCCGATGCCCTCCAGCCTTGTACAGCAGCAGGTCCTCCAGGAAGCCAAATGCAATGCTCTCCACTCTAAGGGTGGACATTCTTGTAAGAACATCCTTTCCGGCCAGGTATAGTGGCACACACCTATAGCCCCAGTCCACAGGCTGAAGCAGGAGGAATGCCTGAGCCCAGGGGTTGGAGCCCAGCCCGAACAGCACAGTGAGATCCCATTATGTATAATACATGTATTATATAATATACACAAGACACACAATATATATGGTGCATGTATTATATAATCTATAACACATGCATATAATATATGATACATGCATATAATACGTAACATATGTCATATACACATATATATTTTCCAATTAACCTGGAACATTCACACTGGAAATCAGTGCCGGTCTCTTCCCCAACTCACCACAGTGAAAAGAACGCTTGACTCGAGGACAAAGGCAGAACCCAGACAACTGTTTCCAAATCCAGTATGACCAGCCAACCTACCTTGGTCAAATCCATTCCAAGTTTGAGCTGTGAAATGAGGTGAAGAATTATACTGCGATGATCTTCCATGACGCCCAACTCTGTCTCTTCCTTATCTTCATTGTCAGTTTTTTCATCTTCGGATGAAACCAATTCAGGGCCTGAGTTTGGCTAAAATGAAACCATCATTAAAAATCACCAGCTGGTCTGTTAAAAGTGAGAAATACAGCATATGAATTCATATGCTTAATCACAAAAGGAACCCCGCCTCAGGGAGAAATTCTCTACACACCAGGCCTACTGGCCATGAGGCATGAAAGAGAGCTTCTTTGGAGTGCAGGCCCTGTGCCTTGAACATAGCACATGGCCTCTCATCTCCCCTTCTTCACCCCCATGAATGACAATGGATCCCAAACAAACAAACAAAAAAAAAACCCAAAAAACAAAAAACGAACAAAACCATCCTCCTGCTTTTTAAGAAACTCACTGTGGCATATGGGCATGAGTCCCCTAATCTTGCCTATTGCCAAACGACTACTATTAACTTCTATGACCTGTGATCCTTTATATCTGAAGCAAACTTTTCTGTTTGTAAATAAGTATTGGATTCTCCTGGGACTGACTAAAATTACCATATCTATGGAAAAATCTACTCAGGCTATTTTGACTCAACTCAGTGAGGATTACTATGGTAAATGCAAAGCTCAGAACTGGCATTAACTTGAGAGACAAAAATGAAAATTTCAGAAGAAAACCTCTTGAAACTATGGGAATTCATACTGGACATATATTCTGCTTTCCTCAATGCAAATTTATGCATCCAATTGCTGGACTCAAATTCCAAATGACACAGACAATAGGCAAATTAACTGACAAAATGTTCAAGGGGGATTTCTGAGTATAAAATCATCCAGTACCCAAGTATCGAGAACTCTGGCCATGAGGGTAAAGCTGTCCTTGGAATTCTGCTAGAAGTGAAAGCGTTCCACGGCTCCATAGTCTCCTATGTTCTTATGGTACTTGCTTATCTGTAAGCAAAAGCGCTCCACAGAACATTATAGATTTGTTTCCAATTATTAATGACAGGTCAGATATAAATGCAGGAGCTCAAAGGTATTAAATATGAGAGACATGTCCAAATGTTCATGCAAAAACTGATGATTTATTCACCTCCTTAGAACACCTTACACTCAAAGAGATGTCCAGTAGATATGTCCCCTGCTGATCAAGGAGCTTGAAACTGCCCAGGCCAACACACTTGTGCTGGCTGCCTCTGGCCAACACTCCAAAGGAGGAATCACCGTGCTCCTTCCAGCCTGGGGTAGGCATTTTTAAAATATAAATTTAAATAGACTTTTCCATAGACAGACTGCAATTACTCTCAGTTGCCCCTAAATAACTCCAGTTCTGGGGAAAAGATTGGGAAGGTCCCAATGACACCCACAGGGCTCAAGTCTGAGTTTATTTCCATCATGTGTCTGGTTCTCTAGCCTGCTCAGAATGTATGCTACAGGACATCACTGGCAAGCTGCTTCCCAAGAATAGGCTGAAATACCTGGGGAACCTTTACCCACCCTATTCTAGAAAAGAATGCCTAAAGGAAAGTCGGAGATGCGGGCTGCTCTGACTCTACACAAGAAAGTTGGGGGAGAGCGGGCAGGAGCCTAGCATCACAGCCAGGGGCCCAGAAGCTGTTCTGCCTCTCCACCATTTTCTCCTCGTGGACACTCCCTTCTGCTGTAGTTCAGTGGCTACTGCCACCAAGGCCAACATAGCTGTGAGCCTGAATGACCAAGGCCAGATGTAGGGCCCTTCCTCCACTTGACTCTCCCTGCTCTGGATTCCTGTGGGTGGTGGCCTCAGTTCACTGTGAGCTTGCATTTCCAAACAGACACCTCTGGAGTCAGACAGCTCAGAACATGCTTTCCAGTGGCAAAGGTGACATTAACCTCCTTAGATGGAATATCTTACATCTAATGACACTTCCAATGACCAAGATGTCTGCAATTGTCCAGCCTAACACACACATGATGCTGTCCCTTACCAAAACTCCAAAGAGGGATGGTGGTGACCTGGGAGCAGTCATCAATCCCCTCATCCCAGGGCCAGCAGGGGAAGGACAGGACAGTACCTGGCATTCTGCTTTGGGGCTGGGGGAAGAACAACATTTAAAAATCAAACCAAACCATCAGGGGCAAAGGGGCTGCGACGTCCTTAACCATCTCAGCAAGATAGGTAACTATGTTTCTAGTGCAATTATCCCTGCTTGAAATTAGTTGTTCTCACAAAATACTGATTGCAAACTAAATAAATCAACAGCTCAAGTGAGGCTGCTCTAGGCATCTTGAAGCAAACTGATATTTCTTCTGAAGATAGGATTTCCATTTGCCCACCAGCCTGTGTACGGGGAGATCTTCATCCTTCCCATCCATAGCCACACTCGGTGTGACATGTTCACAGAGGACCACACTCCCTTCTGCCACCTACCTTACTCAAAAATGAACCCAGCTTGTCCTCTGCGAGATCCTGCCACATGAAACCAAGTGCACTAACATGAACACAAACTTCTCTAGTTCCACCACTTCAAGTCAACATCACATGTTCCCTCTTGGAATGTTCCTCTCCAAGACTTCGGCAGAGAGATTAAGGCTGTGCACAGGGCCCTGAGTTGACTCATCTGGGGTGACTGGTGGCCAGAACTCCTGGAGGCCCTGATGTCCTGCCAAGGGAAGAAAGCCCGTGGGAGGCCCCATAAACAGCCCTGCACTGGTGAACCTTGCCCTAACCTTAAACAAGGACCCAGCACTCTTTTCTGACTTTCATAAGCTTCTGAGAACTCACCCTTTGGTTTTACAAAATGATCCAGAAATGTTTCTCCTACCCAACCTCGAGTAATCAGTTAAAAAAAAAAAAAACTCGTTTCCTTCATCAGGTTGATATTGAAGTCTTAGAGAACACACTGTTCCAGCCACACTGAAGCTCAATCCATCTGCAGGAAGGACCAGCCAGTCTCTGCGTGGGTCCACTTCAGGGGTGAGAAGGAGGTGGGGAGAACCCAGCAGATGGACTGGCCGTGAAGACAGACATCTGTTAGCATCCACAAAGCACTCACCATTAGGAGACAGTACAGGGGATCTGAGGACTCAGCCTCTGATGGAGGTTTAAAGGTACAAAACTTTTTTTTTTTTTTAATAAGGGTCAAAGGTATGTTGATTCTTCTATTCTGATGTGGAATCCAAAGATATCCATACCTGTCACTCAATCCAAGTGCTACTTTCCAGAGTCAGGTCCATGTATTTACCCACATCCAGGACCTCCCTCTCTCATGATATCCCAGGTCTCTCCTGGGTGGCCCTGCATGCCCACTCTCTCCATATCTATGGATTTGCATCTACAAAGCAATAACAGCAGACTGGAGGTGACTAAAGGTGGCAGAATGGTGTCTCTCCAGCCGAGAAGAAAAATGGGTGTCAGAAATGGTTTCATAATGCTGATCAAATTTATACAACTTAGCAAGAGGAAAGTTCAGATTTCCACTCCCCCAGAGATCTTTACAGATGAGCCAGTCCAGCCACAAAAATGTACATAAACTTAAAGATGAAATGGAATTAAAATATGCTTTAATGAGAAGCAGGCATTGGAAAAATGAGATTTTTAATAAAACTGAAAATTATGACTCAATATTTCTACCACACGAGCACCTCGGGGCATGTGGTGCTACAAATATCAAGTGACTCATGCCTGTTAGCAAATAAGGAGGAAAGACAAGTGAAAATGGGAAGAACATGAAAAGGTTTCACAGGTGGGTTAAGGTCTAATTTGGGGCATTCCCTGGTGGCTCAACAATGCCCACAGCAAAGGCTGGGCCCCAGGGACAGTCCTTAAGATACCCACCACCATCTGTGACAAAATTTGTGCATCTGTGCATTTTTCTGAAGAGAGTTCCCAGAGCCCTCCTTGGACTCTCAAAAAGGTCTCTACCCCTAAGTTGAGCTCAGGCCTCTTGAGGATCAATGGTGAGACCATGTAAGACATGAGCTCTTGGGGTAGGACAGAGGGCAGGCACACACTGCCCTTCACCACTGACCTCTACATCTCATCCAACAGGGAGGAGATGGCGCATGAAACCATGCAAAGCCAGAAGGGAAAACTGACTTGGGTCAGGTTGTATGGGTCCAACAGTCTTCTCACTGGGGACGTGGGTGAAGGAGAAACATTTAGCGTTGCTTTCAACTGTTATTTTTAACAAAAATCTTAAGTCTTCAATATAAATGCAAATTTCAAGCAAGAAGGAATGAAATTCCAATATTTTTATTGGATACATGTATGCAACTTAATTACAATTTAGGTCAGTTCCAGGAAAAGCCACCAACCAGATGCTCATATGCAGAGTCCACTTACTCCCTGGTGGCAGGCCTCACTCACCCCACACCCTCACATGGACTCCCTACTTCCTGGAGCCTCACCATGTCACCCCTTCCTTCTCCACCTGCTCCTCCTCCCTCAGTGACCTTGCCTTCTCTCCTGGATCCTGGCCCTTGGAGAGCTGGAGCCAATGGCAGTTCAGTGAATTGACTCCTGTTGTATTGGTACATCCTAACTCAAAGGGCTGAATCCTCACAGGCTAGACTTGAGACATCATGGTAGAGGCCCATGTGGTGGCATTACCCTTTAAAGCTGCCTTTTGCCTTCTAATGGGGAGCTCATGCATGCCAGAGCCCTTAAATTACAGACATGCAGGGGCGAAGGGGGCCACTCCTAAAGCCATCTTCTGCCAAAGGATTCAGGATGCTTATTCTGCCAAAGGAAATAAGCATCCTGAATCCACCTATTCTTAAATAGACAATATTTTCAACAGAAAAACAATCCTCTGAGTTCAAGTGATCTGAAACTGTCCCGAGCACCTCATGCCAAGGACGGATAATAAAGCCAGTAAGAATGAACATCCAAGTCTCTCCCTGCAGGGTGCATGCTGCAGTCTGACCAGCTGTAAAGCCTGGCAACTCTCCCCTGCTCTGCCCAGTTACCTTGGCAAGGAGGTGCTGGGGTGAGTTGAGCCACATCAAAGAACCATGGCACTAGGCAAGACCCAAACTATCTGGGTATTGCACTTTCGGGGAAAATAGGGAAAGTCAGCAAGTTAAAAAAAAATTTTTTTTGGTAGTGCTAGGGATTGAACCCAAGGCCTTGTGCATTCTAGATACACACTCAACCACTGAGCTCGACCCCAGCCCTTTAAAAAGAGTTTTAAGGTATTCCGAGTTCATGGAAAGGCAGGCGGAGAGGAGAAGAGATGACATAGCACCTTCCTCAGATACCCTCAAATGAGAGATTGTCACACAGCAGTGATAGCAGGGCAGAGGACCACCCAGAGGGTGCCGCACCCTTGTGGACAGCCTCTCAGCTCCACAGTTACACATAATACATGGGGCGATGGTCATCAGGGCAAGGGAACTAAGTTGAGAGAAGCTGGTATGCCAGCTGATGAGGGGTTTGAGAAAAAAATAAATGTGAAGCTGAGACATGGATAGAGGCCAGGGGGTGCTGGAGAGACTGCAGGAGCAGGTAAATGGATAACAAAGGTGAAGAAGCCAATGCAGAGAATTCCAGAAGAAAATGGAGGAGACCCAAGTGTCTAAGAGGTACTAGTGCCCAGGGACCCAACCACTGAACTAACATTCCGTTATTGTTGACAACATTTACAGAATTCATCAAGCCAAGGACTTGTTCCCTTTCATCTCCACTCAGTTTCTAGTCATAGCATATTTAACCAGATTTTCACCATCATCACGTGATTCTATAGTGTATGTTCACATCAGCAGTATTTCACATCCCACATAACAGCCCAAAGTCATGAAAACTGGCACAGTTGCGTTTGAAAACCCAGTTCAGCTCTGTGCATGTTCCAGTAACATCGGCAAGGCCTAGGCGTGCAAAGACTGCTCAGCAAGTTCCACTTGGCTTTCCTACACACCCCAGTCCCCCCATGAGAAAATTCTACCACGTGTCCCAAATGCAAGGCATTCATTATTACATGCTTAGAAAGTTGATCTCCTCTGAGGACACAAAGATATAAAATTTGTCCTATGAATGAAAAATGGCTGCCCCATCCACCTACTGTCATGTTCATTCTTAGCACAGGCAGGATTTCTCCTCTGGAAGGGTTTCTGTGGTGCCTGCCTCTAATTCCCCCAAAGTGGGCCATCCTTGTGAGGTGGAGGGTCTCTCAGTTGCGTGGTCGGTTTCTCTCCTCTGGTCAGAAGTCATGCCGAGGACGGATGCCGTGAACACGTCTCGGAATGGGTCTTGCACAGCAGCTGCCCCTGGGCCCTGATGCAGGGCAGCTGTGGAAGGCTCCTGTGCATGCACCACCCTCCGTGTGGAGTGTCTTCCAATCCAGGTGGCTGACTGTGCCCTGAAGGCCACCACTGTATTTAGGGGACCTTATGTTGCCATTTGGAGGTAGGTTCAATGGAACCCGATGGAGAGGCTGGCTCTTAATCCTCCTCAGGTCCAAGTGTGAGCATGCCCACACAGCAGGCTGGTGCCCATTGCCATTTTGGAGATGCTGGGTTGGTTGCCATTGACATCACAATCCTTCTGCCGCCTCCCAGTGGATGAGCTGGCCTTCTTGCGCTAACCACACATACACACACATTTACCACACTTGGCTCTCATAGACTGGAAGGACAGATGCTCTTCCTGAGCAAAGGGGCCAACCTGCAGAAAGGTTAATTTTAAATAAAACACACCCTGGAAGGTAGAAGGAAGTCACTTCTGTGGGGGGACAGGGCAGGGAGTGGGGGGCATTTATCATCAGCCAAAATAATCAGGAACAATTATCCCAAGGGGACTGACAGGTGTTCCTTTAAAAGCATTTGAGGGAAGCATTCATGGGAAACAGCAGCATCTCTGTCTCACTTCCACATACCTGCTTAGAAAGTGGACTCTAGCTACTTTAAACAAAAGGGGAAAAGAAAGGGATCAAGAGGGAACAAAGAAAACCCAAAGAAAGTACCAAAAAGGAAACAGAAGCACCCGGCGGTGAGGGGAGGGGAGGCCATTGCCTTGCAGTTGTGGCTCTGCAGCATGCTAGGGGCAGAAATGACAGCCAGCATGCAGGAAGTAGGATCTGCAAAGCCAACAGGTGCCTTCTGTTAGCATCAGCCTGCAGCTGAGAAAGGGAAGCATCCCAACAGCCACAGAGCGACGACTGGGTGCCACGTGCTGTGGCAGGTACTTTACATTATCTCAAGGAGCGAGAGGCTGGCACCTTAAGAACAAAGCCAGCACTAAATTGGTGACAGGGCCAAGGGCTTCCTGAGAGCCAAGCTGTGTGCAGTCAAGGACTAGGGTCCCCACAGCCCTAATCCTGGTGTTGCACAAGCAGCACAGATTACAAAAGCTTGTTAGCGTCATTGGCATGAAAGTCATGATGAAGGAAAAAAGAACACGAACACCAGGCTTCAGGGGACAGCGAAGCAGAGAGGGAAAGCTCTGAGCTGCATTTGCAGAGTCAGTCCTGAAGCCACCACTTCCACCTATAAGGCCAGCTCGGTCTCCTCCTCTATAAAATGGAGATGGTACTGGCCACTTCTGAGAAGTCACAACAAAACAAAGCATGTAAGGTGCAGAGCCAGGGGCTGGCTCACAGACAGGCTTGAAAGGCAATAATATTCCCTTGAGGAACGACATCCATGCTGGGTACACCGTGGTATGCACAGGCATGCCGTGGTGAAGCCACCACTGACAAACCTGCGTCCCCCTCTCCAGCAGCATTCCTCTGCCAGCTACATGATGCCACCCCAGTACCTCCCCTAAAAACTGAGGGCTCTGGGGCTGCAACAAGCCAGGCTCCCATGTAGTCCAGGCCCCAGTGATAAGGCAGCATCACCTCCCAGGCCTGGACACACCAGGAAAGGACCATCACCAGGCAGCAACACTCATCCAGAGTTCTCAGAGGACCAGCTGTGGTTTAAAGGTGACAGGAGCGGTGGAAATGCCATCCGCAGCTACGCACATGCTCCAGAATGTTCAGGACAGGTAGGAAGAAACTCCTGGAAGGCCCTGATCTAGCCGTCCTGGAGCTCTAATGCAGGGGAAAGCCATGGCTTAAGACCTAGGAGACCTCAGGGAGGCTGAATGGTGAGCAGGCAGCAGGCCCGGAAGAGTTATTCTCATCTCTGCCACCCTGGACGCCCGTTAGTCGCGAGGAACGTCACTGAGGACGTAAAGACGCTTAGGACAGGGCCTCTGCATCCAACCAGCTGACTCTGAATACCTTCCTTCCTTTCTCCTAGTCCTGGGTCACACTGGCAAGTTCCAACTCATCGTTCAAGACTTAGTTCAACCACATTTCACAGGGGCAGAGTGAGGCCTCCGTCCCCCAAGGAATCCCCTTGCACTCGTGCACCTCCATTCTGGCACCTATAAAGCTGTAGTCACGCAACTGCAACGTGCTGACGGGACCAGGAATGTCGAGTCCCTTTCAGTAGAGGGACGCTAATTCTTCAGTGCTGCCCAGGCAAGGCCATGGGTTGAGAGGCCACCTCCGGGGAGAAAGAATGCCATGTGATCAATCAGTAGTATCAGGCAGGAGTTGAGGAGAGAAGTGGCCCTGTGGTTGCTGGCCTACCCTAACCCAAACTCCCTGATGTCAGGAACCTGTCTGACTCAGGTCCTCATTTCTAGGATTCCAACAGAAAGGAGAGTTTATAATATATAGTCAATAACATGTTTAAAGTAATGAGTGAATAAAATCAAGTAAAAATGGGGGAAATTCGAGTACACACACACACACACACACACACAACTTTAAAAGGCCAGCCAGTCACATACATGATAAGTCCATTTATGTGAAACACAGGTAAATCTGGAGAGACAAAGTAGATTCATGGTCACCAGGGGCTGGGAGGACGGAGGTCATGGGGAGAGAGCTAAAGGGTACTGGGTGTCTTCTTGAGGTCACGAGAATGCTCTAGAGTTGGCTGTGGTGGCGACACCTGTGAAAACACCAAAGTCCACTGAATGCTGGGCACAGTGAAAGCGAGTTGGATGGCATGTGTGTCGTAGCTCAATAACGCCTTTATTTTAAATATAAAATGAAAGGACACACAATGCAAGATCACGCGACAAAGGCCAGGCAGAAGGCGATCAGAGAGGCTCATGCAGAGGTGACCAACTCCAGCCCAAGTCCACTCCCATGCTCAAAACCCTCCTAGATTTGTTCAGAGGAAATTTCAAAGTCCTGACTGTGGCCTACGGGGTCCTCTGGGAGGTTGCCCTGTGGACTTCTAGCTTCCCTCCTGGTTTACCCTACTCACCCTGCCAGCCACCTTCTGTTCCTGGGGTACAGATTATATGCTCTCCTCAGGGCCTTTGCCCCTGCCAGTATTGTTCCTCCTCCTCTGGGTCTGTTCATGATTTGCTCCGTACATCTCTGCTCATGTGGCCTCACCAGAGCAGTCTCACATAGGCCCACCTGCGTCCTGGTCTCCTCTGCTATCACAGCTAAGACCTCAGGCACATGGTATATGACCTCCCACATTCCCAGGTCATGGTTCATCCCAGACCCCTCCTCCTCAGAGATTCCACATGGTACTGTACCAGAACATTCTTCCCCAAACATCCTCTCCTCTGATAAGAAGTCTTCAGTGGGGGGCTGGGGGTGTAGCTCAGTGGGAGCACATGTTTATCATGAGCAAGACCCTGGGTTCCATGCCCAGCAACACACATGCACACAGACAAACAAGTCCACTCAACCCAACACTGAAGAATTCCTAATCTGACTTGCGCCACAAACCCTCCTGCTCCTCACCTAAATTTCCTCTTGCCTAGAAGGAGCACGGGATGCAATGGGCCCTCTCTTAGATCTGCATACAGGGGTTCAACCAACTTGGATGGAAATTCAGGGGGGAAAAAACTATCTATACTAAATACATGCAGACTCTTGTCATTGTTCCCTAAACAATAGAGTATAAGCACTATGGACGTAGCATTTACAGTGTATGACGCATAAGAAGCCTAGAGATAACTCAAAGTATGTAGAAGATGTGCAAAGATTATGTGCAAATACCGCACCATTTTATGCAAGGGACTTGCACATTCATGGATTTGGGTATCCATGGATGGAATCCTGGAACCAACCCCCCACACCAATACTGAGAAAGAACTGTAGGTATTTCTCATGCTCTGCTCTTGACTTCCACTGCCTGATAGTGGTAACCAGTCACATGGAACAGTCACGGTAAAATTAAATAAAATCCTAATTCCTGCACTTGTGGAGGAAGGGGCCACAAGCAGTTCCTGAAGAGTACTAGCCACAGTTTAAGCCCTCGAAGCCACAGGTGGCTTTTGGCTACATTAGACACCGCAGACAGTAAACATTTCCATCATGGCAGCAAGTGCCATGAGAGAACGTTTCTCTAAAGTTTTAGTGTCTCTCATTTCTCTTCATTACACCACTTGCCATTTCTCTGAATAGCCAGTACCTGTGCCATGATGTTGGCTCAAACACCTCAGGCAGGAGCCCTCCGTCCCTCCTCTGAAACCCCACAAGTAAGCTTAACTTGGGGCCAAACAGACTGCTGCCATCTCTAACTGTGCTCAACCTCTCGCTGATACAAAGTTCAGGGAAAGGAGGGTGATTTTTAAAATCTAAAATTCCTAATGAAGCTCAGAAGAACCATTTTACAAACACTTCCAGCTCCAAAATAAAACAGAATAAGGTAGTTATTGTAGCCAGTAATAAAATGATCCTGGGCCTTAAAACTCAGAGGAATTCTACCGGTGATTTGCTTCTATCATAACCAGAGTTGTACTCTGAGAACAGAATTCTGCCTTTCTGAGGCTACAGCTTAACATTATTGACTTGTGCTCTGTGCTGGGTGATGGATTTCTTCTAATTCTGCAGATGGTAAATGCCTTTACTCAAAGTAAACACAAGGAGACTAGAGTCGATGGTACCACATAACTGATTCTTTCAGACTCCACACTCAATGCCACTAATTGCTAAATTGCCTTGCTTTTCCCACAAATTATGTGGTTATGGACCTGAACTCTAAGCAGCGGGTGGGGACAATGAGGGTACGTCAAGTGGCAGCACAGAAAAGCTCTAAATCAGGCCAACTCAATGTGTGGTCCCCAGACTGCAGCGTCAGCACCGCTGCACAGAAAAGCAGAGTCCAGGACCCACGCCAGACAACAGTCAGAAACCTACTTTTTTTTTTTTTTTTTTGCCTTTTATTCTTTTGATTGAAGAATCATAATTTATATCCCAAATATACAGATATAGTGCACAGTTCCATATATTTTGACAATGTGTCACTTTAAATGGAAATCTTTTTTAAACCATTTTTAAGTGTTCGGTTCAGTGGCATTAACCACATTGATACTATTGTGCAATAGCTCTCTAGTACTTTTTCAAGTTGCAAAACAAACTCTAAATCAGCAAACACAGCAACCCCTTTCCCCCTCTCCCCCAACCCCTTCAGAACACAGTGTTTGAGCCAGTCCTCCCTCCAGGGGACTTTGATGTGCCTGGTGTTTGAGTGCTCCTCTAAGGATCCCAGGCCGTGGGGCCTGGAGGAGCAGCAAAGCAGCAGACATGCCGGAGGTGGCTCCAGGGAAGAGCTGGCAGGACAGGAGGTGGCTGTCGAACCCAGCCAAGAGCACCCAGTGTGGATATGGCTGTGTACTGGCTGCTAGGGGGATCCAAACACGGACAAATGGAAAACTTTCCCCCATAAACTTGAACAGGCACAAGTTGAAGAAGGAAATTGTTTGCTCAACATTTAACCAGGTTCTAGCAATTTCCCTTGACTCCAGAAGTGATTTGGAAAGCTATCAACCTTGATTGGACAAGGGGGATGGTGTTCTCATCCATGCCATGCCAGCTGGTCATTCACTTCTGACTTTGAATTTTATGTGCCCATTTTAATCACTTACATCTTTCGCCTGGAAATTCCCAGCCGATTCTTTTCAGTGGAAATTTCAGAAGGGTACGATAACACAAATGAAATAACCAGTGGCATCGCAAACCACAGAACAGTTTTGATTTACAAGTCATTAAAAGCAAGAGGCATTTACCGTTCTTTGCAGGCCAAAAGGGATTGCATCATGAATAATGGAAAAGGCGTCGTGCATTAAGAACTCTTCTGCAATAACGTTCTCCCCAGGCCACACAGAAGAAACACTCCCTAAGCACCTCCAATGTGCCACGCACGTAACATATACAGAGGAGCAGCCCAGCCTTCGAGGACCAAAATCCAGCAAATTTGCCCCGTTTTGTTTCACAAGGTGGAGTTTCTGGATCACTAGCCACTGGCTCCCAAATAACCAATGATTGGGTACCACAAGCAGACCAAGAGTTAGGGATTTTAGAAACCAAAGCTTAGGCAATTTTAGACTTTGCACTTTTCTTAAGGATAGCTCTGGTAGATGCCGATGATGTCCATCCAGATTGCTGTAAATATTAACAGGCCAAGGAAAAAGTATCTGGGAGAAAATAGGCTCCAGTGTTTTGCAGAAATAAAGAACCCAAAGGCAAAACAAACAGCTCCCAATTCCACAGAGAGGAAGCACCAACGATGCTCTGTGAAAGCTACAGTCTCTAAATCCCCCTCAATGCCTTTTGGCTCAAATAGAGAGCATTTTCTCTGCTTTTAAATTTGCATTATGTGTCCATTTTTCTAGCCCCTGTGACAGAGAATAGTAAAAGGAGGTCTCCCTGTACTTTTATTCAAATGTGAGTCGAATAAAGGATCTAAGAGGGTAATCACAGCAATTCATAATTTTTTCATGTTATTCCATTGCCATAAAATCCAAATGAGACTCACTATGTCCTCCGTTTTAAAAACTGTCACATTAGCATGCTTTACTTTGCCCCACTCCTAAATGCTTCATTCAGTGAAAACTTTCAAGGGGAAATTTGTGAGACAGCCGTAATCAGCCTAGGGTAATGGGAACAGTATGTGGCAGTACTATTAATGATCAGGACTGCGCGATTATAGTTAGCTCAAAAAGAACATGAATTTTAAGGTTTCCATGTAATCAGGTAGGATCTATATTCCTCTTAATACTAAATTCCAGCTTTCCTGTGAATCATTATGATGCATAGAAATTCCATCTCTGCAGCATAAAATAGCCCAATGACGACTCTCCAAGCTAGGCTTTTGGTCACTTGGGTAGAGGTTTTGTTAGAATTCTCCCCTCCTGGACAACACATCCTCATTCTATTCCTAAAACATAACTGTGAAACACATACTTGAGTTTCAAAACAACCCACACCATGTGACTCTTGGAGGCTGACACTGAACTAGTACTTTATCATGTCATCCGATGTCTTTAAAACAAACAAAAAAAGGTTTAACTTCTGTCATTTAGAATTTATTTTTAAGAAACAAATCTATTGGTATTTTTCCCCCTTCCAACTTGATAAATATACGGTATGAAACTGCATTAAAAACCAGCAACATCAGACCCTGGATGGGGATAGATGGTCCCTAACCAGAACCTCTATAGAATGTGTCTCTGCATTTTGATATTTGCTTCTGAACGACAAGTAGGGCCAGCAAGAAGGTGAGTGGCGGGTAATGATGTCACTTCTCTCAGTGAGGGGACTGCTCAGGTCTGGCTCGATGACATTCCCAGGAAAGATCAATATTTGGATCTGTTGGTGTATATTCTGTAGTGTACCTCTCCACAGAGCAGCCAGCACACAGACCTACCTAGGTGGCTCGTGCAATTCAAGTCCCTAGACCACGACCTAAAATTCTGGGGCCTAATTTTAAATGAATGCTAACTTAGGAAAGGATGCAGGGGAATCTGACCCTGGAAGCAACTGAAGACAAGGGATCTTTGTGTGGAAACATTTTACAGTGGCCATTACGATCATGCTTATTGTCACTGTCTCTGACCTCTCTACAAATGCACCCCAAGTGCAGGAAAATACTGCTCCCCATTATGAAGAATGTGATATAATGACCTGATGATAAAAAGGATTCTTAGAAAATACTAAAGTTCAACCACAAGGTGGGAAACTGTGAAAAGGCTGCGAATAGCACATCAAAGACAAAAAAAAAAAAAAAAAAAAAAAAAAAATACAAATGCCTAACAAATATGAGAATGTGCTTAACTTCGTCCATAACTTTAAAAATAGAAATTAGAAACAAGGTATTTCTCAAGTAAAAAAAAAATAAGCACTCGACACTGATGGCAAAAGTACAGGATCACAGCAAAATATAAACTGGCTTATCTTAGAGGGCAATTCAGGTATATTATCAAAATTTTAAATTCTCACACTTGCCTTAATTTCACTAAAATTTCCACTGCTAGGAAGTTTCCCTATAAAAGACATATTGGCCTAAGTATACTAGTGTGGGGCATGGTTTGCAGTGAAAAACTGGACAACTAAATGTTCCTCCTAGGGTCTGGTTAAATTATGGGTTAAATAACGTCTGATACCTAACTCCACAAACATTTCATCAGATGAAATGGCTGTGCAGATGTTCCAAAGAATGCACACAATCTCTACATACTGACATGGAAAGACACCTGAGACACAAATTAAAAAGCCAGAGAATACTTCCTATAGGGTGATTCCATTAGAGTAAAAATATTTTTACAAGAATGTGTATGTTGCTGTGCAAATTTCCCAGGAGAGACATGCAGCAGCCCCTCCTCTAGGGGCAGCATTAAAAGAAAGGGTCAAGACAGGAGATTTTCTATTTCTTCTTCTTCTTCTTTTAACTTCTGACTTCCTACGCACATTCCATAGTGTATTTTTTAAACATGATGATTTTCCTTTATGGTAATTTTTAAAACTCTCCTCCTGCCAAGCTATGATTGTCAAAGATGAGACAAAGGGTTTCATTTCTGGTTTAATTCTGAGGCTCTTGAGGGGCAGTGGGAGAAGGTGGGGGTGATGAGCACAGACAGACCTGGAAAAGCAAGGGTGAAGAGGTGCGCCAGGTACAAAAAGCAGAGCCAGTTACTTTTCTTCTAACAAGGAAGCCAGCTGAGCCATGCCTTCCTCAACCAGAGCAATTTAACAACTTGCCCAATCTCAAGCCACAGAACAATCCCAGTCTTACTTTTGCAGAACACCTAATATATTTGGTGAATGCTGGGGCCAGGTCAACTGCTATAGGAGATGGAATAATGGCCCAAAGACGTCCCAGTCCTAATCCCCTGGACTGCAGATGTCAAGTTACATGATGGGGGAATTAAAGTTGCTAACTAGCTGATCTTAAAAATAGAAAATTATTCTAGATTATCTAGGTGGGCTTGATGCAATCACAAAGGTCCTTAATGGGAAAGAGGGAGGCAGAGAGGGAAGTCAGAAACAAGGACTATGGAAGAAGGGTCAAAGAGATGCAAGGTTCCCATTTCTGAAGATGGAGGAAGGGACCACAAGCCAAGGAATGCAGAGCCTCTTGAAGCTAGGAAAGCCAAGGAAACAGATTCTCCTCCAGTCTCTTCAGAAAGAAAGAGCCCTGCCCATACCTTTGATGTTAGCCCACTGAGTTGTGTTTGACTTCTAACCTATGGAAGTTTAATAGATTTGTGGGAATTTGTTACAGCAGCAACAGAAAACTAATACAGGCTACTTACATTTCTTTGTCTACATTCCAGACTTCCTCTGCCTCACAAATCTGGGGTATGTTGTGAAAATCAGCCAGGGCTTCCCACTTATGGATGCTCACCGATATAAGCTGGCACTGCCAACTGGTCAGGTGATTTTAGATTTTGTCAGAGAAAATGTAGGCAAGACACCAGACACAAAATTACTATGATGATTATTAAATTAGCTTTATCTGGAAAAGCCATATTTAACTAAATTACCAATGGATGCCCTTTGATTTTGCTTTTTATTTATCTTTTTTTTTTTTTTTTTTTGTGATCCTGGGATTCAAACCCAGGGCCTTGCACATTCATGGTAAGCTCTGCCATGGAGCCACATCTCCAGCCTGGATGCCCCTACGTAAGTCATACCCCACCATACAAATGTCAGACGCCATTGTTTACACCCCGGATACTCCTCCAAAGACAAACTGGACCTCACCTAAGAACCCCAGAGTAGCATCACAACAAATTCTATTAAGAGTTCCCCAAAAGACTTCCCATCTATGATTGAGAAAAAAAACCAAAGAACAATTTTAATAAGGTCTGATTTTCGCATGCCAGGCACTGAGTTGAACCCTGGAAATACATGATCTCATACCCCCCTCACCCCATTTCCATCAGGAAATCACTCTTATAACTACTGGTGATATGCATGCTTATGTTCTTACAGGCATGAATGGGAAGAGTGTGGGTTCAAAGTGGTCTGCCAGACTCCAGAAGAGACATCATGCCCATCCCAACCCTCCTCAAGCAGCTTACAGTGCTGAAGAGAAGAGTAGCTTGTCATCCTACCACCCCAGAAATGCAATCACTTAAGTGCACTTCCATGAACCACCTCTGGGACTTTGAAGAACTTTTAACTCATCTCAATATACAAAGAATCTCAAACAGGATCTCTCTCTCCTACTGTTGTTTTGGATCTTATGACCTATGAATTGATAGCTTCATCAAGAAATATGTGTTCTCCAAGGATACAAACACAAAAGCATCTGTGAGGTGAGGACTCAGATTTATAAAGAATTCTGCTAAGACTTGCTCAGGAGCCATCATGAGTATCCATCCCTCACTTCTATAGAATACAAGGCTTCCCGACTCACCTGGGTAAGAATCACTGCCCTAGTGGAGGAATATCTAAAATCAGCAAGTAACTGCCCAGTATGAGATTTCTGTATAGGATTCCATTCTAAACATCGTATTGGGATTTTTTTAAAGGCAGGTAAACATAAAAGCAAGTCTCTTCCTTTTCTTCTCTCAAAGCTACATGTGAAATTGGAGTCAATCTATTAAGAGAAAAGTTCACATCTCCAAAGCAGTTGTTTTCTCCCTGAGTTATGTAATGTATTTCTTTTTAAACCAAAACTATGAGTGAGTTCTGCACTTTAGTACACAGGCAATTGAAAAGATATCTGGCCTCTGAAACATACTCTCCAAAATAGAATGTCATTCACAGGGTGGGTCCACTCCCAAAGTCACGGGCTGTTTTAAAACCATGTGTGTTAAATGCTATATATTGCAAGTTGAGATCTGGTACTTTTACAATATTAGTTTTAAATAACTATAAGAAAAAAAGCTATATAAACTTCTTGGTCTTTTAAAAGGGAAACAATTCTGATGAGATGAAGGAAAACGTGAGGGAGATTTGGGGCCATCTGAAGAGTACTTCATGGTTCTCAGTTATGACCAATTTCATTTTTCTCGTTTATGGCTTTTTCCTCCATATGGCTGTATTCTTTTTTTTAATTTTTTTTTTAGTTGTAGATGGACACACTATCTTTGTTTATTCATTTATTTTCATGTGGTGCTGAGGCTCAAACCCAGTGCCTCTGACATGTGAGGCAATTGCTCTACCACTGGCTGTGTTCTGCCATTCCTCTTATGCATATTAGTCATGAGGTGATCCACTGGGACCTTTGTAGCCCAAGAGGACAGCGTGGGTCACGGGACGGCATGCTTAGCTGGCTGTGCACAGTGAACGACCAAGAAAGGGAGCTGGGGCCCTGAGTCAGGATGGTGGAGCACCGTCACCAGAGGAAAGGAAAAGCCTGTGGTGACTGAGCATCACGTGACACCAGGCTGCTCTCCCTGCATGGAGTCTATCCATCGGTCCTGGCTCTGCTTATATCTGCAAGGAAAAGGAGGGCTGCAGGTGTGGGGAGGGTGAGGACAGGCTGGACAGCTGAGCAGTCACAGCACTACTTGTCAAGTCTTTCAGAAGTGGCTGTTCGGGGGCTGGGGTGGCTCAGTGGTACAGCACTTGCCTTGCATGCCTGGGGCACTGAGTTTCATCCTCAGCACCACATAAATAAAATAAAGGTATTGCATCCATCTACACCTGAAGAAGTAATTTAGAAAGGGGTGGGGGGTGTTCAGGTCCCATAGCCGCAGACTCTGAAGGTCACTGTCAGAACTGACACGCTGTTCCACAGCTCACTCCCTCTCCCAGGCACACATCCCCCACTGCCTACCTAGTTGCTCACACCTATCATCATTATTGGAAGAATTACAAGCTCATAATTATGGTTTAGCACACAGCAAGCCCCTGCAACGCTGTGAAAATCAGTTTCAATTGCAAAAGGGAGACAAGAGTTCATCCACTAGCCAGGCAAAGCCCAAAGTACATATGAGAAACATTTTACTCTTTTCTTCCCTAATGTGCTCTCCCCAAGATCATAAATCGCAGAGTGTTGGCTTTCCATCTTCAGAAAGTGTATGTCATCAGAAGCAGCATATAAATCACCTTGAGAATAGTTACTCGTCCTAGGCAAATAAAAATGTAAGCCAGGCAGATGGTGCAAAACTCACTGATGTTTGAGATCTGGTATCCCAGGTCTAGGCAAACAAGGCAGAAGAAGAGAGAGTTGTGAAATTTGGGGCCACAATGACAGGGGCAGAGTAAGTACCCAAAGCAACAGAATACTAAAAATGTCCATACCACATCGCTACAATCTCTTCAACGCTTCGCCTCTGGTTCAGATCTGACTTTCTCCCTTCGTGGCAACAGGAATGGTGGGAGAGAGAGAGAGGGGGAGAGAGGAGGGAAACCCACACGGGAAGCAGCAGTGCTTTAAGCCCTTTGCATTCACCAGTTTCAAAGTGCTTAGTCCTTTGGGTACTGCTGCAGGATGGGAGAGATCAGACCACTTGGTGCTGATTTTTTTCATAGAGATCCAGCTCACAATTGGCAAATCCAAGGTGGCTACCTGCCCAACACTCTAGCAGGTGTTTATGTCACAAAGCCACACTGGCCCGGTGGGGGAGGGGAGAGAAGAGAAGGAGAGGAATACGCTCCTGAGGCTGCCCCCCACCTCGCTCGCCTAAAGCCAGCGTCAAAACCCATTAAGGGCCCCAGGCACATCCCACTGGCAAGGGCATGATTTGGGACCCGCCACCAAACTCCACTCCTCTTTTATAAAGGCCAGCACTTGGCCAAGGGGAGAAAACCTCATCTCCGCTCATGAAAAGGATGGAAGGAAAAATGGAAAGAGGAAGAAAACCATGAAAAAGCAGCATACACTGAAATGAACCCCCCACCCTGCCCCAAAATGGCACAGGAAAATATCCTGCTGTGCCCTGTAGTCAGGGAGTTCAAGAAAGCTGCCAGAAACCAAGTCCAAGGAGTTCTTGAAAAATGCTCACTAGGCTTAGTTGTGTGTGAGGTTACGCTGTTCAGTCGTTAGAAAAGGAACCAGCTGGGGTGCAGCTTGGTGGGAAAGCATTTGCTTAGTGTGCATGAGGCCCTGGGCTCCATCTCCAGAACCAAAAATTGAGGGGGCCAGAAAAATTCTATTTTGAAAGATCACAAGGCGTTCTTAACCATGGGAAGTACAATTACAGCCTATCTGAGTACCAGAGAAACACATCTTTGAATTCCATGTCATCTCACAAATAGTTACTTCAATTGCTTACAGGCCACAAGTAGGCCCACAGCCACATACTACCAGGGCCTACAGAGTCTTGAACCTCATGAACATTCCTTGGCTAAGAGCCATTTCTCCAGTTTCTAATCGTCACGATACAAATAAACCTAACTATTGCGAAATAGCCACGGAGATAAATCTGGATTATGAAAATCTACTAAACTAAGGAGGGCTCCATTCAATGCCCAGTGCACAGTAGGAGCTCAATTGTGTTTGCTGAATGAATAAATGAATAAGAAAGTAGATGATCACTGATGTGCTATACTGGTCACAGAGCAAAGTAAAGAGCGAGCAGCGTATCTTCAAGCATACACCATAAGCTAGGTCCTTGTGACTTTTAGTAAGTCCTGAAGTCTGACAGCTACATGTATTTCCCAGAAGGATGGATCACTTTCCCTGAAGACCAACAGCGAGAAGAGAAGAAATTCGGACAATAAAATCATCCCTCATTCCTGTAGTGCCAATGTTAGGCAGGAGATAGGGCATAGGGAAGGCCATACCTTAAGGGCTTTTAGCTCCAGCCAGGGTCCTCAACCCTCATCCCACACTACCTGCTGGCCCTTCTTGTGAAGGGAAACTGCATCATCTTGTGGTTAAAGGGAAGAAGCCAGACAACCACAGGGGAATTTAAGCCCCTAGAAGGAAAGTCTCCATCTTGGGCATGAACAATAGCCCAAGGGACTAGACTACAGTAAACTTGTTGCTAGTTAACATATCATTAGCATTGTGGTTTCTTCCCCTTCCATGCATTGGGGGGAGGGGCACTTATGCTGGGTAATAAAGAAATTGTGTCAAATTCAGCTGTCAATCAAGGTGCCAATCAACCCCAGATCCACCTAAGGGAGAAGGGGGAGAACTAGCACAGCCCAATAAAAGCAATCTCCATGGTATAGTCAGGGCCTCAAGCTACTTGGCAGCTCAGCTCCCTCTGCTCTCCCAGAGCAAACTTTTGCTTTTAATGAAGCTGTGCCTTGCCTGCCAACTTCTCATGTCTCAATTCCTTGTTTGGGTCACCAAAAGCCTGGATCTGGGACCCCACTAAGGATCCCCTTCCAGAGCACTGGTAACATCAGCATCTAAGTGGAGTGCCCTAGTGGCTCTTCTAAAAGGTTATAATGAGTTCCACTAAGAAACACTACCATCTGGGCTGGGGTTGTGGCTCAGTAGTAGAGTGCTTGCCTAGCACGTGTGAAGTACTGGGTTCAATTCTCAGCACCACATATAAATTAAAAATAAAAAGAATAAAATAAAGGTCTATCAGTATCTGGGGAAAAAAAAATCAGAAAAAAAAAAAAAAAAAAAAAAGAACCACTACCATCCAGTTCCTGTTGGATAAGTGCTCAAGGTCAATGGCTATTAATGACTGTTATCACAACAGCATATGTAAGCCATATTCCACCTAACAGGTTAAAGTTAACTTCTGTCAGGGTTACTGGAATCCCAAGGAGCATAGAATAAAGATGAGATTTAGTCATGGACACTACCAATGGATCTTATCCTTCACATTCATCAAATACTTGCATAAATATTTCAGTCTCCAAAAAAAGGAATCAGACATGGGATCTGTCCTCAAAGAAGTGGTCTATGAGATAAAATGGCCATGTCAGAAAAATCTTGGGAGAAGTGAGGGTAGATTGGAGGGTACAATGGACACTGTCACCACCCAAAGCCATCACTGCTTCTGTGTTGCAAACAGAAACTCAATCCTGAGCTCTCTGGGATCCCTGTTCCTTTTTGATCTCAGGCAAGGTACTGCAAGGGAGGGGGACTCATGGGAATCTAGTCACTTGTTACCAGCCACAGGTTCCAGAGGGCATGTGAGCCAGTTCTGGCTGTGAGATAATAGGGGAAGGGTATTGGGAACTTCCCTTCCCAAACAGTCTTGAAAGGATCCCCCATCTCTTCCTCTTCCAAAGGGAACATCGACATGGAAACGCAACACTTCAAATTACATTTATGAGTATGCAACTATGAAGCGACCAGCCTAAGGATGAACGTCAACAGCAGGGATGATGGAAGAAGCTGTCTTCAAAGTCATTGTGATTGGCTATACCAAACCAGAACCACCTGCTGCCAGAATTCTTGAGAAAGTTAAGTTCATCATTGCTTGAGCTCCTAAGTGCTAGGTTTTACATTATTTGCAGCTAAGAGAATCCTGTCCAATACAGGAGGAGATTTGGTATAAAGGGCACCAACTTGGAAGAAGTCCAGATACCAGTTTCATCTCTACCACTGACTACTTCTGTGATGTGTGGCCAGTTAGCCACTCCAGTGTGGGCAGTGGCCACTTGACCCCTAAATACTGTTCTAAGATTAAGTGATTCAGAGACCATGCCTCAGAGAACCTGGGGAAAAGATGTAACTAAACCAGTGATGGAATGAGGGGTGGTGTGGGGAGGGTAACCCTGTCAACCACAAACCTACTTGTAACGAATTTTGAGTATAATGTGCAACATTTCCTATGCAGCAAACATTTGGAATTAAATTGAGGAAAATCAACAAAGAGATTTTCAATCTTTTAAGTTAGTGACCATCACTCCTTAGTCAAACTGTTGACAACCAATACATGTGCAAGCATTTTGAACAAACCTATAAGATTGAAATTTTGTGTTAAAAGAATTATCTAAGGATTAAAACAACATATATCTCATGTTTCTTAAATACATCAACACCCCATTAACATTCTTAATCAACATCTACATATGCCTTCATGTGTCATGAAAGTAAAGACTAGGTGGTGGTAAGAATGGGTTTCAGGGGATTGTCCTGGCCAGGCTTGAACTTGAAGCCATGATATTTCAAATTGACAGTTTTATATGTTAAGGATTCAAAAGTCCAGTACTAAAATGATAACTCAACCAAAAGGAAAATCCTTCCTGGGGGAGCACTCAGCTAAGTCTTTTATAACCACCCTCCTTTATTCCTTTATTCTTAAAACAATCTTCCTCCCTTGTAGAGGAGGGAATTCTACCTTGTTTATTTGAAAACTCAATTGTGAAAATTCCTAACCAAAGTCCAACTGGCTAACATATATGCCAATCGAGTGCTCTGTGCAGATGGACATTATGAGAGGTCTTTCTAAACCTGCTAGATCTGCAGGCACGGGGCTGGGGTCTCTTGACAGCACTGCTGGCACTGTGATCCCGATGCTTAACTGGGCAAAGTTCCTCCCTGGAACAACTGATGAGGAGCAGACAGTGTGATCCAGGGCACAGGCTGCAGTGGATCCTGACGGTACGGATTCTCCTGAGGCCAGGGAAGATGTCACTTCTTCATCACTGCCCTTACCACCTTCTCCATGAAGGATTTGAGGAAGTTTTTAAAGTTTATCAGATGTGGGCTGGTGATGTAGCTCCATGGTAGAGGACTTGCCTAGCATGCATGAGGCCCTGTGGTTCCAGACCAACCACCACAAAAATGAACAAATAAAAGTTACCCAGTGTTCAACTAGTTAGTGGAAAAGATGTGGATCCAATGGCTACCACTCACAAAAAGGACAGGCTGGTGTGACCCATGTGACAATATGGGTGAACTGCAGATGCACAATGCTAACGGCGGAAGCCCAATGCCGAGGGCTGCAAACTGCAGGATTCCATTCCCATGGCTTCCGGGAAATGCAAAGCTATCGGGACAGGGAAACATTAGTGGTTTCCGAACGCTCAGGGGAAGAGCTGACCGTCAAGGGACATAAGGGAATTGTGGGTGAAAGAACTCCTCTACACCTTGATGTGTTAAAACTGATAGAATTGCACTTTTAACAGTGAATTATGCCTCAATAAATGACTTTATTATGAATTATACCTCAATAAATGACTTTGAAAAGTTAAGATTTGTCCCTCAGATATGTCCTCAGGTTATGTATGAGGTGCCACTCAGGATGGGTCACCGTGTTGCTCTGTATTATCTTGCACCCAGAGCCCAGCCAGCTGTGATGGGGTGCTGAAGAGAACCCACTCAGGGATTCCAACAGAAGGGAAAGTGATATGGGAACTCCATGCTTACAGAATCACTGAAAGGGCTGGAGGAGAAGTCAGGGGTCCCTTAGACCTTTAAATTCAAGGACACACCATTGTGGACAGCCTTTATGAAGCTCCCATCCAGTCACCACAGCAGCTTCTTGCACCCAGGCAGGTTAGACTAAGTCCCCAGAGCAATGCATCTGGCCACGTCTCTGAACACTCAGGACCTTGCCTGCCGGCAGCACAGCAGAAAGAACTTGATCTTCCAAAACTCACACACATGCATCTCATTGTTACACAGTTAGAAACCCACTGTAAAGAGAAGTCATAGACATGCAGTTGTTAGGTTTCCAATCTCTCCATCAAGAGGTTGGAAAGATCAGCATCCTATAGAGATGCGGCCACAACAATGTTTATGGCAGCTCAATTCCCAGTAGCTCAGCTATGGACCCATCCTAGGTGCCCTTCAACAGATGAATGGATAAAAAAAAAAAAAAAAAAAAAAAAAAACATGGTACATATATACAATGGAATATACTCAGCCTTGAAGAAAAATGAAATCATAGCATTTGCTACTAAATGGATGGAAAACCCAAAGGCTGAATGTTCTCTGATATGCAGATGGTAACTCACAATAAGCAGGGGTGCATTAGACAAAGGGGAATGAAGGGAAGGGAGGGGCAGGGGATGGGCATAGGAAAGACAGTAGAATAAATCGGACATACTATCCTATGTTCACACAGGAATACGTGACCACTGTAACTCTACATCATGTACAACCACGAAAATGGGAAGTTATACTCCATGAATATATAATACATCACAATACATTCTACTGTCATGTACAACTAAAAACAATTTTAAAAATTTAAAAAGAAGAGGGTGTAAGGGGGCTGGGATGGGACTCAGTGGCAAAACGTGCTTATTAGCAGGTGTGAAACCCTGGGTTCTATCCCCAGCACAGTTGCACACACATAGGGTACAGTGAAGGTTGAAAGCCTGTCCACACTGCCTACCCCAGTCCCCGTTCTCATCCTAAAACAAGGCATTCTTCAAAGGAAGCACAATATAAACCTTCTGTCTAAGCTTCAGTTTCCAATGGTGTTACGGAGTTGGACAACTGTTCTACTAATGGAAGAAAACAAAGTCCTAGCTCACTTCGTTGTGGAAGCATATTTCATTTTCATATTTAGTTTTAGCCCCAGCAGAATAAAATGTTAAGATTACTGCATTCAACCACAGCTCCTTTCTCATTCACATATTTGATACACACCATTCGTCAAGCTTTTGTTCCACTGGGAATCAAGCAGACCAAATTTAGAAACACATTGGTTTTCCCAATGCAGGTTATTTTATGGTGAGCCAGAACCAGCAGAGAGGAGGTGCCTTTTGCATCCTAATTGTCATCCTCCCAAAACCTAAAACATGATCAAAATGACAAACCAGAAGAAAATAATTTAGCTAAACTATAATAACTGCAATTCTATTCTTAAAATTAGTTCCCCATCCATTGCTCACATAAGTAACAATATTCTTTATACCAAAAGGGTTAAGGAATCTCCTAAGGAATTTTCAGCCTTTAGGAATTTCACTTCACCCCTTCCTTATTTCTCCAGACTGTACAGAAGGGAGACTATGGAAACACTTTCCTTTTTTGTGTGTGTGCAGGAGGGGGACTGGGGATTGAACCCAGAGGGCTTTTACCACTGAGGCACATGAGTAAAAGGTGCTTTTTTATTTTGAGACAGGGTCTCGCTAAGGTGCTTAGGGCCTTGCTGAGTTGCTGAAGTTGGCTTTGAACTTGCAATCCTCCTGTCTTAGTCCCCTGAGTTCCTGGGATTACAGGCATGTGCCACCATGCCCAGCACATTCTCCTTTGACAGGAAAACCATCAGATGAATTTTGCTAGCTTCAACTACTAAGACAAAAAAACACCAAGCACAATGGCCTAAAAATAAAAATAGCATCCAACAAACAGTAGCTTTTGGGGTTTAGAGAATTGACTACCAGCATTGTCCTTGGGAAAAATGAGGGAAATCTTTGCAAAAGAACTCTAATTATCCCTTCTCAGAAAACCATCAAAACACCATCATACCCGCGAGTCTCTCACTGCTAGAAGGAATTACTGAATGCTATCTTACATTGCTCTGACAAAGGGATAAAGGGCAACAACAACAGCCAGAAATTAATGACTATTCTTAACTTAATGGAAAACGCTTTTCTCCTTTAGGGCATTTATTAAAAGTTGAACTTGGGAGCTGGTTATTTCTGATGAATAATTATATACTATCATCTGCCAATGCTGCTGACTGGCATAGCAAAGGAGGCAACAATTTTAGATAAAAACAGACCTGGCCCCTCGACCCTCAGGGGTCAAAGCAGCATCTGTCTGAGGAAATCAGGAGAAACACTGAGGAGGAATTGCAGGAAACATCAACAGCCCCAACAAGTATGTTTACCAGGTTGTAGCGCCTGTTAGGTTTTGCCCAAGAATGGTGCTGGGGATGAGAAACCAAAGGTGATCGATTACAGAAGATCTAATAACTCGCTTGCCTTCTCCAATTTCTCGCTAGAGTGAAGCTTTAAATATGTTCATTATGGTATGAAACCCCCCTCCTCAAGTTTTTTTTGGGGGGTGGGGGGAGAATGAAAGAGATGGTATTTTTTCCCAATGCTTTAACAGTTAAGCACCCTGTCCTCAAACGCCAACGCACCCAGTCTCCAAAATGAGACAGACAGCAAGCCTCCTGCCATTTACAGTCACAGACTTACTGGGCAATTCACTTACACATTGGCCATATGCCTTTTTTTTTTTTTTTTTTTTTCTTTTTTCCCAGCCTGAAAAGTTACAGGCCAAATGCCTTTCAAAATCCACATCCTCTATTTGCTTGGCACCCTGGCTGAGGTCCCTTGAAGAAGCTAATGAAACATGTGTAGACAGACTGATACTGCCTTCGTGAGAGTCAAGCTAAGTCACAGTCAGAGAATCTAAGCACAAGAAGCCTGAAGAAAAAGTGCCTTTGATAACCAAGAGTATCTGATGGAAGAAAACCGCGCCGGGGCTTTCAATCTGACAATGCAGATATTCTGAGTGTCTCGCCATTTGGGGGCTAAAACGATTTCAATTAAGAGCCCCCTCTAACGAATGTCTCATCCCAGTTCTAGAGACCATCTCGAGAGCGAACGTGCACCGCAGGAAAAAGTCACACATCCACTCTAGACACAAGGTGAAATTGGCAAAAGGAATCACTGCCTTGACTCCCTTCCAGCTGCCCTCAGAGGCAGAGTCCGGAGCGCCCAGCCGCGGTGACAGATGGCAGAGTTGTGAGCCTGCTGGAGCCTTGCCAGTGGTCAAGGTCTGTGCGGGCTGCTCCTCCATGACAAGGCAGGTACTCATCCTCTGCGGTCTGAACCCAGGCTGCGGCTCAACACCCCCACGGAGATTCGGCCACCACCCACGACCCCGGCCTGGTTCAGTAGCATGCGGGAGTCGAGCGTGTGAGGCAGGGGCTTGGATCAGCACGGACCACGCAAAGAAGCCATTGCTCAGGGGGAGCGACGTAATATATTGTAACTGCTCCCATCATGTCAATAGGCATCATTTTAATGGGTCTGTTAGGATTTCTCCCACTTGAAGTTAAAAGGACTCCCATTTCCATGAAAATAGGAGATTCCTCATGGATAGGATCACAATTCACCCATGGCAGCAGCCAGACACAAGAACAAGATGAGTGCCAGGCATGCACAGAGCTGCTTTTGTCTCTCCCGGCAACTTCCCTTTGGTAATTTGTCTCCTCTTAAAACAAAGATGAGCAAGTTACAAATATAATCACTGTAATTCTGATCAAGCGCTAGATACCACAAGCCATGAATGGGCTGAGAGAGGACGGCTGGCTTACCTCTGGCTCAGGTGGGAAGGTTTGCTCGTCTTCAGTGGAGTTTGGTAAAATGGCCCAGGTTATGTTGGCACTGGCTGATGGCAAAGAGCCAAGTGTCCCATTTTTCAGCTGCTCTGTGGAATGTGACTTGGGCCCGTGCCATCCCAGGATGTTCTCTGAAATAAAGACCTAGAATGATGCCAAGTATTGAAAGTATCCAAATTAAACGTTCATAGCTTGTGAAATATCACTACCTCACTGCAGGAGACCCGCTCAAAATGGGTCCAAGGTCACACAGGGTGGGGGCTTGTTTGGAATGAGGTACCATGTGGAGGTTCTGATCACATACTTATGAGCTCCTTTCTGCACATCAGGATCAGAATCATCACAATTTGTTTCTCTCCCCAACTCTGGGCAGAAGCATTTCTGCTTTATCAACACCAGATAAAGATGTTTTTCTTATGCAATCTTTTGAATATATTTTTAAATATTTATTAAAATGTCAAAAGTCAGATTTCATCAAAAAGAGGTCACTCATAATGTGGTTTAAATGCCAATGGCTATCATATCATGGCTCAGAAAAGAAGCGTGTGGCAGTTATACAACACCATCCCAGCCATCAGACATGACCCGTGCACAGCATGTCAGGACCGACATACTCATTCCAAAAGGAATTTCTATAGGGGCTGTGGTTGTAGCTCAGTGGCTGAGCGCTTGCCTAGCATGTGTGAGGCACTGGGTTCGATCCTCAGCACCTCATAAAAATAAAGGTATTAAAAATACAGCAACATTAAGAAAAAGAATTCTGTAAACACCCATCTGATAAACCAAGAGCATTTTTATAACCCACCTCAACCTCTTAGAGGAGCAAGGAAAGACTTTCTCCTCTGACAGTATTAAAGGTCATGTGTTACTATAGACTATTTTTCTCTGCTCATCAATGGGACAGGAGTAGCCAGAGGTGGACTTCTTTACCCCTAGCAATTCCGCCATAAGAATAAACAGGCCTCACTCTCAGTTGATTTGTACTCTGAAGGTTGTCCTCCGTGGAGGATCACAGATAAATGCAAGAGAGAGGCTGAAGTCGAGGCTCACCCCTGTGAGTTAGAACTCAACCTTTTCAGGGTCTCAGGTATTGCATTCCTAAAGCAATCCTATCTGGAAGCCCTGTGCTGGAGTCACTCACAGAAAAGTCTACAAGTATCCCAAACTTTTAACACACCAGGGGAATCTGGCTGATGGAAGCAAAACGACAGGGCAGAGGTGAAAGGCTGTACGTGTGTATCCGCATGTGTGCTGACCTTTCCGCTCCTGTTCAACTCAAGTACGTTTTTATGCAAAAAAAAAAAATACCTTTCTGAATGTCAAGTATCAGATCATATAACTCTGCTGCTTAAGCCTCAAGTGTCTTCCTATCGCAACTGAAATAAAACCCAAACTGCCTGGCTTTCCTCTTGGGGCCGAGAGCCTGCAGCCTCACTTCATTCTCCTCTTCCTGTGCCACTAGGCTCCAGTCGCACTGGTACTTTTTCCATTTCTCAAATGAGCCAAGTTCACTGCAATCTTAAAGCCCCTACACATGCCACTCCTCCAGCCCTCCTGCAGGCGGGAGGTGGTCTTGCGGGTAAGCCCAGGGTCAGCTCAGCACTGCTTGCTCAGAGAGGCCTGCTGGGACCTCTCCAGCCACAGCCCAGCTGCAGAGGCATCCCTGTCATATGGCTGCTTACTCTCTTCCCAGGACTCACTCATCTACTTCTTGGTTATTTTTCTCTCCTCTCTGGAATGCCAGCTCCTTGAAGGCACTTGTGCCCTTGCTCGTGGCTTTGACAATAGTGCTTGCTCATGGCTGTGATCCCAGTACCTAGAACATGATCTAGCAGAGTATGTGCCCGCTGCACATTTGATGAATGACTGAATGACTGTTAAGACATTCAGAAAGCAAATTTCACCAAGAGTGCATTTCATAACCACCTAAAAATAGAAAAATTCTGAAATAGCAGAAAGTAGAATGTTGGTGCTAGGGGGTAGGGAGTGGGTGGGAAGTGGGAGTCATTGATTGATGGGTACAAAGCTTCTGTTTTGCAAGATGAAAGAGCACTGGAGATCAGTTGCACAACAATGTGAACACATTAACACGACAGATATGCACATATAAAAATGGTTAAGATGGCACGTTACTATTTTTTTAAATGACAAAAAAAAAAAAAAGGGCCTCTATACAGCAGCCCTTGAGGTCATTTAAAAACAGGTAAAAACTCAAAACACTAAACCCAAAGGCTATAGGTAGAAGACTAAAACATGAATCTTCATAAATAATGGAACTGGACTAAGAAAAACAAGCCAGGATTTAAAACACCAGAACTTGCTATAGAAGGACAGACACTTCTTACCTGTCCTGTTGACTGACTCCAGCCTCAGAGACCTGGAATTGGATTAGACCTTAAATATTGGTTGGCTAGTCCACAAATGTAGGAGTACAATTTTAAAATTTATTTTATCACACAAGTAGTAAACATCCTTTTGAACAAGTTAGGAAATTTTAAAAAGCACTAGGGGGGAAATTAGATTTGCATAAGTACTCAGGGCAATATTCTCTTCCATTACTCTGACATCCTGATTCTGTCCTTCCCTCCCCTTAATAACCATTGTCCAGAGATGGCTATCAGGACCCAAATGGATGGTGCTGTACTACAACCTGGGATAGACAAAGACCAGGATGTGTAAAAGTAGCAATGCATGCTGGGAATGTAGTTTTCTGTGTACTCTGTAGATTCTAAAGGTTTAAGAACAAGTGAATAAACACAAGAGAAAAGCCCATCTCAAACCAGTTCAACTTCTCTAAAAAATGATCATGGGTTTAGGAGTCTGGATAGACCTGACTTGTTTGGGGATGAAATAGAAAAGTTACAAAATGAAGTGAATGAAAAGGACTGTACAGAGTTTGTGAAAAGAAATATCCTCAAAAAAGGCTTAGAGAAAGAATACTTCTAAAATTTCTAATGTAAACTGTCAGAGAAAACACCAGGAAAGGTGTATCCTCAGCATAATACAAACAAAGCAGTCTCTGTGAAACAAGAATAGGAAGTCAGAAGAAGAAAACAGGCTGAGGTAAAAAGGAAGATCAGTGTATCAAGGAATTAATGAGGAGAAAATATTCATAGTTAAGATTAATAGGAAAAACTGGAATCAAAATCAATACTAGAATGTCAAAGAAGCAGTGCATTGAGATAAGGAAGGTCTACTGATGCACACGTACAAAGGACACAGACAACAATCATGGCACAGAAAGTAATAGAGATGATACAAAACAAGAGATCAGACTAATGAAACAAACAACAAAAAACAAAACCAGCAAAGAAATGTGTCCTGAGCTGCCTGGAGTCCTTTGAGGAGATGGAAAGGATCCACCACATTCCGGCAAAATTGATGGGAAGAAATTCACACTTAGACACAGTTTGGCAATGTTTTGTAAGCTTTTCATTACTGAAACTTGAAATGCATACAAAAGTAGACAGAATGGCATAATGAACCCCCAGCTCATGAAGTTTAGCAATGTTTTTGAATAACAAGAATAAACAGAAAGATTTTCCAATCATGTAGGCAGAAAAATGAGAGCTACTTTAAAGGGGAAAAATTAGGTGAATCTTTAATTTTACTGAGATGCTAAATGCCAGGAAATGAACAAACAGGGCAATGCAAATAAAAGTCTACAGATTTGGAATGGGGTAGGGGTTGGGGGTTAATGGTCATTTCCTGCCCTGTTATGGTTCCTCTGGTAAAAATGGCCAACTTTTATTGAACTTTTACTAGCCACTGAGGACAACTGTACCCACTTCATGTGTACAAATTCAACCACTGCTAACAGAGACCCCATGAGGTATACTACTGTGCCCACTTGACAGATGAAGAAAAAAGGCATAAGTGCCGGAAGGTATTAGAGTCAGGATTACCCACGGGCAGCCTGGCCTATCCTCCTGTACCTTATGCTTCTCCATGTAACTGCAAAGACCCAGAAGAGATTCTACCTTCTTGGAGGAAAAAACTACTGGAAGACATTTACCAACAAAGGTAAGCAGCAGAATGAGGAATTCAACAACAGGGAGAAATGTGCAAAGGTACCAGCGGTGAGCCACAGAGCAAGTATGGCACAGTGTGGGTCAGGCCAGGACTAGAATCAAAGACACTCACCCTGGTGTGAAAGTATAAAGAGTACCAAGAAACTCAGCCATGAAGGCAAATGGTATTTTTAACATAATTTTTTAATGGAAAAATGGGAGGGGGTGTCAGTCAGACTTGCTCTCATGTGCCTATCCCTAATTCCCACCCATGCTGTCTGCTATGGACTGAATGCTTATGTCCCCCTAAATTCACATGCTGAAGTCCTAAACTCCAATGTAACTGGATTTGGAGTCAGGCTTTTACAGAAGTAGTGAAGGTTCTATGTGAGGTCATGAGGCAGGGCCCCAATCCAGTAGGATTCATCTCCTTAGATGATAGAGGAAACCAAGCTCGCTCTCCACTCACACACACCCAGAAAGGCCATATGAAGGTAGCAAGAAGGTGGCCCTCAGCAAGCCAAGAAGAGAGACTACACCAGCAACCAAACTGGCTGCAACCTGGATCTTGTCCCTCTTACCTCCAGAACTGTGAGAAGTGAATTTCTGTTGCTCAAGCCCCCCAGGCTATGGTTTTTGTTATAGTGGCCCAAACTGACTGGGACACTGTCTTGGTGTAAAAGTTTGATATTTTATTCATCATGGATTTTTTTTTGCATTAAATCTAAAAATGTCTTGCACTAAAGTATTGTTTATCTTACTTATGGAGATTTTTGGAACTCCTTAAATTCTGTACCCTTTCAAGGAGGGTGTTACACTCATCCTTGTCCCAGCTTTGGAATGGACTATGTATAATTTCCTGAACATGGCTCTATAACTCAAGATCACAGACAAAATTATTTTAAAACAGAATTAGTCACCACACATTATGTAAACAGCATACTAATATTAAAATATTAACAGTAGAGCACTTCCCTGGCAAGCGTGAGGCCTTGGGTTTACTCCTTAGCACTGTCAAAACAAAGAAAAAATTATCATTAGCAATTGCCTACATATTATAGCACCAAAAATTTAGGAAGTGGGTTGGGAAAGCAGATGAAATTACAGTGTACTCTGTCTTCATCATGAAGGAGTCAAAAAGCATGTCATTCTTGACTTTGATGACTATAAAAATAGGTTAAAGAAGGCTTGTGACAATCTTAATGCAACTACTACTAGTGTGTGTGTGTGTACATACATAATATTTTCCCCCAAGCACTAAAGAAAAGTAAAAGAAATGTAAACTGTATTGCAAAATCATATGGGGAAATAAAAGCAGTAAGATTTTTAAAAAGCCTAAAGAAAAGCCAACCAGTCTTTGAGGGCAAAGGTTCGACTGCGGAACTGCTGTGAGAGCTACAGGGCCTCCACCCAGAGGCCTGTGACGGGCCTCCTGGAAAGTCCTCCCTCCTCCTGTGGCACAGGGACTGCTAGCCTCCCAGGTACAGTAAACACAAAAGGAGTTTCTAAGATAGAGGGAGACTGGCATCTACAAACTTGAAACCACAGGCCTACCTGTGATGGAGAACCAGGGCGTCAGTGCCCCAGGGCTTTCTTTAGGGAGAAGTCAACACTCAAAAACTTTGGAGAATGTTTTTTTTTTTTAAAAAAATCCACCCATCTGAGATAGTCTGCAACACTCGTTTTTCCCTTCACCCGCTGTCTTCTTCACTGAAGGAATCGTCACGTTTCTCTCTTGGCTTTTAAACATCAAGAAAAGTAATCAACGGCAAGTGGGATTGATTTTCACCACGGGTTAAAGGTGTTGGGAAAGACATGGTAAGAGGGGACAGAAAAAGCAAAGGAAGATTCTGGAAGGTAGAAAAGAGATGCAAAAAGAGAGCGGGGAGGAGAGAGGAAGGGAGGGAGGCAGGCACAGCAGAGAAGATGCAAATGACCAGAAAAGCCAAGAAAAAAAGAGTGTGTATAATAGTCACAACCCTCTCTGCGAATCTCATCACCAGAGGATCAATGCAACTGACTTATTACCCGACACTTCCCCACAAACCGTACAAGGAAGAAAACAGTTTTGGAGGGTAAGTCAAGGAAAGCAGGTCAATTTCTGCTCTGGTTCTCCTCTCTTTGATTACACACTCCTTCGTCTTTTGTCTTCATTTACGCCCAGGGGCACCTGTGCCATGCACTGCCCCTCTGCCAGGCTCCACTGTTGTTTGTCCAGACAGCTGTGATTCCAGGGTCCTCTTCCAAGTGCACATTGACCCCATCATGCTGTTAGTGCCCAGCTCTCCCTACCACTCTACTTTCATGGGTCTGCTCTGAATCTGACTTCTGTTCCCTGAACTGAAACGTAGAAGCAAATAACCAACCCCAAACACAGACAGCACAGTACTCTGCACTTCCTACAGACTTCAAAGGTGCGGCTCACTCCCATGCAGCAACCCGCCTAGAGCACAGCCTTTTCCAGCTGAGCGTGGCTCGTGCCTGCCTTTCCGGCATACATGTGGAGGAGCACATCTGGGCTGGGAAAATGGACTCCCAGTCCCTGGTCAGCTGGGCCTTTGCCTCCTCAAGCTGTTGAAACAGTTAGCAAGAACGGCAAGAGCACTGCAAAACTCAAGCCTGGATCAAAAAGCCAAATCACTTCATTAATTTTCATTACAAACTTCTCCATAAACAGAAGCATTTCAGACCCAGCAGAACCTAGAGATAACATCAGAGACAGGTCCGGGAGCCACCAGGCGTAGGAGGGCGGCAGTGGCACACTCAAGTATTTCCAGGTCTCGGTCCAGTTGATCAGGGAGCCACACTCAGACAAAGGTTCCCAAGACAACGTATTCTCCAGAAGACAATGCAATGCTGCCGAAGATGAAATACAAGATCGCAAATTCACTTTTAATTCAAAAAAGGAGCAGAAGAAAAAAACGGGGCAGGAAAGTCAGGAAGCATAGACTTCAAGCAAGAAAAGCACTTTCGGGAATCTGGTAAGCTGCAAGAACTCTGGGCTTTGCTGCCCACTGAACACTGAAACAAACCCCCACCCACCCAGTTCTGCTATAATGAGATTTTTGACTCCCATTAACCAGCCTGGCACTTCTGAGACCTAAGCATGCTTTTATTGGTGTGTGTCAGGCAGCCACGCTACCATCAGCCTGGAGAGCCCGAGACAGTACATAAACACACTTCGTGGTGACACTGAGAAGGTCACCATATTCTCTCGATTCACTCGGTTTCAGAGCCTGGAATTCTGTTTTAATTCTGGGCAACTAGGGTGACTTGGATGCAAGATATGATTCAATTCCCCTCCCATACAAACAATTTGTGGCATAGATTTAAAGGATTTAAATAAACATGCATAGATTCTTTTAAACCAAAGGGATGTTGTGTTACAGGGAATAGAACTTTTATTATTTTTTGGAGGGAGAGGAGGGTAACAGAGAGTGAACTCAGGGGCACTCGACCATTGAGCCACATCCCCAGCCCTATTTTGTATTTTATTTAGAGACAGGGTCTCACTGAGTTGCTTAGCACCTCACTTTTGCTGAGGCTGGCTCTGAACTCATGATCCTCCCATCTCAGCCTCCAGAGCTGCTGGGATTACAGGTGTGCACCACACCAGAGGAGAACAACTTTTAAAGAAATAAGCCAGGGGCTGAGATTGTGACTTAGTGGTAGAGTGCTTGCCTAGCATGTGTGAGGCACTGGGTTCAATCCTCAGAACCACATAAAAATAAATAAAAGTAATGAGTCCATCTACAACTGAAAAAAAAAAAAAAAAAGTCAATCCAGGTGCAGTGGCGCACACCTATAATCCCAGTGACTTGGGAGGCTGAGGCAGAAGGATCACAAGTTCAAGGCCAGCCTCAGCAATTTAGAAAAGCTCTAAGCAACTTAGGAAGACCCTGTCTCAAAATAAAAATTAAAAAGAACTAGGGATGTGGGCTCAGTGGGTAAGCTCAATCCCTGGTACCAAAAAAAAAGGTGTGGGGGAGGATCAGGAAACAAATTAGTCATTGTGAAATAGTCAAAGTCTGACTTCAGGGTCTCTATACTCCAACTTTTTGCCACATTTCTGGATGAAAATGTCCCAGAAGGGAAAATGGGCAAATGGTGGGGGGTAAAAGACATGAAGGACTTGACACCTTATCTGCTCAGTCTCCCCTCCTCCCACATGGCTGCAATCTCAACCTGTCTGAAATTCTACCATCTGAGCTTTGTCCCTTCAGGTCCTTAATACCAGAGACCCAGTGAAAATCAGGAGGGGAAAATAAATTGCTAGAAACTAGCCCGAAAGAAATCATTTTTTTTAAGGGATTAATTTCAGGAATCAGAAAATGGTACAAGCTTTTACTAATGAAAGATTCTCAGAATGAGCCACCTGGTTGCAGAGCCTAGAAGTTACGAGACAGGGTCAGAGAGACCACAGATAAGTCCAGGCTTAACCTGGATCTGAGCCCCACTGGAAGTCCCCAAGGCTCCATCCAGCTCAGAAAGTGTCAAGGAGTCTGGTTGAGGCGTCCTCATTCGACTTTTTCAAGCTGAGAAGGGAGATGGAAGGGAGGAAAACAGGTTTGGGTTCCTTCGTTCTGCTCCCAAACACACACAGATCTGCCCCAAGACTAGATCCTACCTGTGAACCTTTTCCTCCTGTTCACAGAGAATATCGGGGGGAAGACATAATAAAATTTAGTAGGATCTGTAGATTAGGGAATAGGGGTATATTCATGTTCATTTACCAATTTTGATCATATGCTGTCTATATAGGGCAGTCTTCTTTTTAAAGGAAATACACATTAGTATTTCAGAGAGAAGTTTTATCACTGCTGCAACATGATTAAAAAAAAATCACAATATGCTTCACGTTTAGATAGAGATGATAATGAAGCAAAGGTCGTAAAATGCACCATTTCAGGACTTTGCAGAGGGAGGTATGAGAGTTTTCTATACCATCCTTGCAACTTTTTTGAAGCCTGAAATTATTTTTTAAAAATAAACTTATCAGCCCTTGAGAGAACTGTGCTGCAAGACACTGTCTCCAGGCCCCATTTGGAGGACCCAGGGCCCATGGTGTGCTCTGCTCTGGCTGGAACAAAGAACCCAAAGCAGGGGGAGGTATCTGCAGCAGAGTCAGGAGCCCATGTCTCGCCTTGGCTCCGCCACGTAGCTGGGTGGCTTGAGGCAAGTCGCTTAACTGCTCTGATTCTCAGCATCTCGTCCAAAAGATGGACGCAAAATCATTTACTTTGTAAAGCTTTCAGACAACATGAAGCAAAGACCCAACACGGGAAGGACCACAACTCACTTAATGGCAGCGGGTGTCACAAAAAGAAATTCAAAATTACTCAGTCTCTGGAAAACCCACTGTGCCTTTTAATCTTCTGTGAAATAGAGGACAAAGGGCACTTGAGGAAAGTTTGAGATAGGAAGGCCAGCACCCATGGCAGCTTTACTGTTTCATCACCTAAGCTACCTCTCCTCATCAACAGAGTGACCCCTACTAGGTGAAGCTCAACCAGGTGTCTGCTGTTCTGCTAATGACAAGACTTATTTATATATGTCATGGCTGAGGCTCAAGCTGTTTTGACATTTTTTAATGTACTTATCACAAATATCTTTATATCTGCTATTGATTAATAAAGTCCCCTTCCAAAAGGACTGAGACTTCTTAAGGAAACACTGTGGTCTCTGGTTTCTGGATAAAGATCTAGAGATGTTTCTGGTACATACTCCAGAGAGATCCCTAAAGGGGACCTGCCAAGGATGTTGCTGCAGCTGGGTGAGCAGGACGGACAGCTGGAGGTCGTGTGTGTCCGTCAGCAAGAGTGGATGGTGAATGTGGAGGTCGGAGGGTGCACAGAGATGGATCTTAAAGACAGACAACAAGTGCCGAGGTCACAAATGCAACGAGACGCAGTTGAGGCCAGCGAGTCTGCGAGGTGGTCCACAGTGCTCATGCGACATGTTAGATTATTGATAGGATGTTACGTTCTGATTTATTTTAAAAAAAATTCCAAACTGGAGAGGGAGTGGGGAGGGAAGGATGAACAGAGACACATGAGGATAAAAGGACAGCTGGGTAGACAGTGAGGAAATGGATGGTTTAGAGGAGAAAGGTGAGGAGACGCATGTGCCCACACACTGGGCAGCCTCATCCCAAACAAGACCATCCCGGGTCTTACCTGAGGGCCCTGGCCTGTGGCTGGGCGGGCCCACCTGGTGCACGCTCTGCTGTAAGAGGTTGAGGCACTCCCCGAGGCAGCTGAGGGTGGCCGCAGAGGTAGCTTTCAGGAGCAGCAGGTCCTGGTCCAAGGCAGTGAGGGGGCCGGAGCCCGGCAGGGACTCGATGGCATGCACCAAGTTCTTCTGCTGCCCTTCCACCTGGTTCATCATCTGCAGCAGGGGGAGGAGAGCACAGAGTGAGGTGCGGAAGTTCTCCTTTCAACAGGCAGGTGAGCCAGCACCAGTGAACCAGGGAGGGTGAGGCCAGAGCTGGCTCAGAGTGCCGCATGCACATTAGTCCTTTGATAAGATAGGCAAGCCTGGGAGAAGTCAGCCCAGGTACATTAAGTCAAAGGCACTCTGACTGAAAGGGAAATTCAGGCTGTCAGAGATGAAAGGGACCCACAAGTGCCAACTGAGCTTATCATCTTACAGATCTTCAGCACGGAAACCCGTAAGAACACATTAAGAGCACAAGGGCTCTGCTCATTCTGGACACTGTTTACTACAGGGGGTTGTCTCAGCACTGGGCACACTGAGGCTTTCCCTCCAATGTCCCTTCAGTGCCAACTCTTCACTCCTGGGCAGTCCTATTCCAGGGTGAAGAAATGGAAGTGAGGGGCTGGCAGAGCACTTGCCTAGCATGTGTGAGGTCTGGGTTTGATCCTCAGCACCACATATAAATAAATAAAAGTATTCTGTCCATCTCCAACAAAACAAAGAAATGGAAATGAAATCTGGAGCTGGTATTCGTACTAAACCAATGAGGAACTATTTCACTCCCCAAAATCGCCACACACCATGTGGCTTTCTGCATCACCACGGGAGATGACAGGAAGAAGAGGAAAACCAGGAATGGTTTTTTTCCCAGTCCTACAACGCTACTTACGATGTGACTTGGCTTCAAGTCCTAAGCTTGTCGTAAGACTCAGTAGTCTAACTATGTCTTTGAATTGGAAAAAATCAAGGACAAAGAAATCTAAGGAGAGCTGGAAAGGGACTTTAACGGTTATGGTGTGAAGTTCATCCCCCTCATGTTTTACAACTTATCTCATTAAACAAGATGATGTGCATAAAGTGCTCAGCACCATGTCTGGCACATAATTAGTCGTCGGAGAAGCGAGGGAGCTAAAGCGACTGCCCAAGGTCACCTAGCTGGTTGGCCTCCAAGGCAGGGACAAGCTCCTGTTTTCAGGGCTCCGCTTAAATTTTTCTACAAAAGCTGTCCTTAATTTGGAGCAACGTCTCCAGCTTTGTCACTGTCAACCGCAGAGGATACATGTCACCATCACGATGTCACCAGCTGGGAAGAAGCAATAATTCTATTCAGGACTTGGATCCAAAACTTCTTCCATACTTAGCCCTTTTTCTGGGGAGGGGGAACCCTACTATTTTCTATCATTTGGTATAGTTGCTTGCTTTAAAAAAAGTTCCTCCCTTGCAAGTCTGCTTTTCAACACAGGTGTCATTGCATCAAAATGATTTCTTAAAGAGTCAGTGTTGTACGCATGCTGCAGACATGGCTAGGAATGTTCTCACTTTACAGTGCACACCCACAATCTGGTCTTTTGAATTATTCTTTTTTTTTCATTGTCAGATTACACAGGGCGTCCAACTTAGCCATTCTGGTTCCTACAATAGCATGTAGAGCATAGTAGGGGCTCAACAATATTTATTACTCTTTCCTATTTTTGCTGGAAAATCACCTTCTCAAGAAAGCTTCCCAAACCACCTCATTTCAAACCGTACCTCCAGCTTGTGCCCCAAACCTCCTGACTGGTTTTAGTTTTCTCAGTAGCATTTATCACCTTCCAACTTGCAAGCTACTGATTTATTATGTTCAGTTATGCTACTGTGAAAGAAGGGATCATTATCTGTGTGGTCCACTGAATCCCAAGTATAGTGAGTATCTATTGAATGAATGAATCCCAATCTTACTATTCTCTTGCTGAAGTGCAAGAGAATCCATTCATGACACAAAGTCCATAGAAACCATTATACTCCAAAAACATAAGAGTATTAAAGATTTAGCAAAGACAAGACCTTTGTTATCAGTTTAAGCTTGCCAAGAAATATTGCCTGGTTAAGTTTAATTTCAAAAAGATAAATTGCCTATGTGTTCACTGATCACCAAGTATATGTATAACTGCTACAGTTAGGGAAAAGAGGATTTCAAGCTATTTGTCGTCGTCAGCATTTTTTTGCAAATACTTACCATAAAACCTTGTCTTTGAAAAGTGATGTGTTGAAAAAAAGAACATAATGATGAAATGTATAATACATTATGTTTTTGACTATTATGCATGATGCCATAATGCTTAAGAGGTGAGTAAAATCAAGCCATTAACTGTGGAATACATTCATTTTTAATCAACAAAACGAACTAACTATATTCCAATTATATAGTATGAATAAATTCTTGTTATTTCACAAGCAAAAGCTATTATGTAAATTTGAGGTAATAAAACTACAAAATTGGCTTACGGAATGTTCTTTCCTATTGCAACAGAGGCACGTGCCTAGAGATGGATCTACGCACCAGCTTTCCAAAATCCATTCAACAGTGTTTACTGTAAGCCTATGGCCTGTGCCAGAGCAGAATGGCCTTTTAGGAAAGGCATGTGGAGATGGCCCTGGGGTAGTTTTAACGGTTACAGTGAAGAATGTTGGCCCCAAGTGGGTGGGATGCAGGAGGGCTAGATGCCTCACAAGTTGGCTCAGACAGACAACAGTGCTTCACTGCCAGCCTGGGGTGGCGGCCCACACTTGTCTAATCCCAGCCACTTGGGAGGCTGAAGCAGGAGGATCACAAGTTCAAGGCCAGCCTCTGCTACTTACTGTCTCAAAAATCAAAAATCAAAAGGCCTGGGAATGTAGCTCAGTGGCAGAGTGCCACAGGGTTTAATGCCCAGTATAGGGAGGTGGAGGGGAAGCACCTTGGTGCCTAAAATGCCAACAGTGCCCACTTGAGTAACTCTTTGCAAGAGACTTAACCAGTAACCAGGCATCTCACGGCTTTCAACATCTTTCTTGGTACACTGAGCCAAGCATATTGACTGGCACACAGTAGTCGTTTCCTCAAAATGATTTTCCTGTGAGATGTGAAACAGAACTCTGGTTTTTCTTTTCTTTTTTTTTTTTTTGGGGGGGGGGGGCAGGGTAGAGAGTGCTGGGGCACTCTACCACTGAGTTACATCCCAGTCCTTTTTATGTGTGTGTGTGGTACTGGGATTTGAACCCAGAGGCACTTAATCACTGAACCACATCCCTAGCCCTTTTATTTTTTGAGATGGTCTTGCCAAATTGCTGAAGCTGACTTCAAACTTGGAATTCTCCTGCCTCAGCCTCCTTAGCTGCTGGGATTATAGGCATGCACCACTGTGCCCAGCTATCCCAGTCCTTTCTAAGATGGGGTCTCACCAACTTGCCCCGGTTGATCTCGAACTTGGAATCCTCCTGCCTCAGCCTCCCAAGTAGCTGTGATTATAGGTGTGTGTCACCACGCCCAGACACAACTCTAGCTTTTAATGACAAAATTAATGCCCATCTTCACTTTATATTAGCTTCATCAGACACCAAAAGACACTTAATGAACCCTTAAAAGAAATGTAGGCTTCCTGGCCTACAGGTATACCACATTTATTCTTGTTCACATTTGCTCAGACTGGGAGGCACTTGATGAAGAGTACTCATTAGACTTTGGAAGAACAAGTTTTAGTTATTTCTAGATCTAATTTTCATTAGGAGAACACCTAAGAAGACAAATGTGGCACTCAATGTGTGCACCCAAAATACCAAGGCTCCTTCCCCTTTCCAAGGTTTCAAAGAGCTCAGCACAACCCCTTCACCAACCGACTCACCTGCAGCTACCAGCCCTCCACAAAATAAATTGCTTGCTTTACTCAAGCAAGTTTCAAATCAGAGCCTTAAATACTTTCTCCAAGGCACATCCACATTTGTCAGCCACCAAAGCAAGCAGAGATTTCATTTCTTTCTGGTATTTGGCTTCCACAGCCAAGGGTACCACCATCTTGTAACACAGGCACCCAAATGAGACCCCAAATTCAATGTCAAAGATACTCTCTCTCCAAGTGTCAACTCCGAGGTTGTGAGAGAAACTAAACGTAGGTCAAGTTGAACTTCACAGATAAGGGAACTTTAAAAAGAAGCAAACTTCACAGGGAGGCGGGGGAAACTTTTTGGCCTGTTTCCCACAGCACAAACAACAGCACGTGCATTTCAAAATCAAATCACAGGAGTTAATGCCAAGAGGATCAGTGACTGCATGGAGATTAAAGACACTAAAACCTAGATGCAAAGACCAGCACTCAACGACAGGTGACTCAAGTTCAAATCTTAAGAGAGAACCAAAGGGGCAAGGGCCTCAGTCCTGTTTCCCGTTCGTCTGAGCTGCAAATCTTGGTGCAGGTTTTAGAGGTATCTGGAAAGCCCAGTTCTGATAGGCTAGATGTTACCAAATACAAGTTGGATCACTCATCTGTATGTCCAAAAGGTCAGCACCAGGAACCTTGTGGACATAGGTTCCAAATCTTATATTTAGGAGCCTCCGTAAGTTTCCTGGTGCCTGCAATAACTTCATGCCATCCATCTGGTTTGGAAGTAGGCAGAACAATACGTACAAGTCCAAGGTGGCTCTGGTTTGGCCAAGTTTCTCCTCAGTCTGGTGGAATTCCTGAGTCCCGGCCAAGCCTCCCCTCTGAGTCAAGGGAAGGTCTGCGGCGCTGTTCTACCTGACCAAGGTACCAGGTGCTTAAACTATCTTTTGAATTCAGCTTAAAAGCTTACCCCAATGTAGCTTACTGTCTTTAGTAAAAAAAAAAAAGACTTAACTTTTTCCACTAACATCATAAGCATTATTTTACTCTTCCAGGAGAGTAAAATACTACCCCAGAAATGTTTTGATGATTACATTAACTTCTTGAGCATTTACTGACTCTTTCAGGGAAAACAACAGTTTGCACATTAGAACTCTTTGAATGATCTGCCTCAAAATCCTTGCCTCAAAATCCACCAGTCCTGAACAGCTACATCTAGATCATTACCTAATCCTAATCAAGTCCCCACTTGTAAACAAAACTTGCAATGCTCCAAACTCTGGCCCTGCTTTCTTCCCTCAGAGACATGGCAATACTCTGTGGAGATGGTGTTCTCTGAAAGATAAAATCAGCTCTGTCTTATTCACAGACTGTACCATCAACATTTGGAGAGTTGGCCTTGCCAATCTGCAATGGCATTCTCCAAACCTCTGGGTTGGGACAAAGTCCTGGCCTCATACCTGAACCATCTGTTCTTCCAACGAGGTACTGCTGGCTTCCACACCTGACATTCAGCCTTCCCCCCACACTTCCCAGGCTATGCCTCTTGTTCTATCTCCTGGCACAACATATACCTGGAATGATTAACTACTGAGTACTGTCTATGGGCAGTCCTGGGCACCCTGGAGACACTGCTTCTCATGTCCTCAAACACAATCCTGTATAGATTAGTCATAAACCTCTGTGACCCCCAAATGTTTCTCAAGCCTAATGAAGTGAGTGGAGAAAGAAAACCCCCATCCAGTGCACAGATCTTCAAAACCCGCCTTTCTGAACAGGGTTAAGAGCATGACAGTGGCACTGAGGGACAGGATGATCAGGAGAAGATGGGTCCAACTCCAAAGTGGGGAGGCTCTATCCCCAAAGAATTTTTTAAAAAAAAATGAAAAGACAGAATTGACATAAGGAATATATCACTCTACACTATGAATTAAAGGAAACAAAAAGGGTAAAATAAGGGGGGAAAAGGTTATTAGGTCTTCAATAAGCTTTCTGCAGGGCTCAGCGAACTTCCATAAAGGGCCAGAGAACAGACTAAATATTTCAGTCTTTGCTAACATATAGCCTCCGTGGTGTCTCCTCAGCTGGGCCAGAGTAGCCTGAAGGCAGCCAGATAGTGCAAACAGGCATAGTTGTGCTCCAATTCAACTAACATATGCTTTGTCTCAGTTTTAGTGTCAGATAATTAATTTCTTTCCAATTGTGATTCTCCTGGTTCTTGAGATGACTGGTGATTTTTGATTACGTCCCAGACATTTTGGCTATCAAATTAGGAGCCTTGGGGTCCTATTTGAATTTTCTTAAGCTGGCAGTCACATTTTTAGGGTTAGCAAAGGTCCTGGCCTGTGTTTATGGGTGGTGGTTTCAATGACAAATGAATTTCAGAACTGCTGTGGTGCTATTCTGATCTACTTGGTTATTTCCTGCCTCTGCAGCCTCCACTGGTCCCTGCTGATGTTGCCTGAGGGACAGAGAACACTTCCCCAGTCTGATGTCTAGCGTCTCAGTGGGGAAAGGGTCTTCAGTCTTCAGGGACAAGTGCCGGCTTTGGCAGGATTACCTGGCAGGTGGCTCCAGCTGGACCTTGCCCCCACCTCTGAGTAAGGGAGGGCAGTCTCAGGTCTGAAGTCATTTTTTAAGCCTCAGGACCTTTTCCAAGGTGTGTATGTGCACACATTCTCATCTCACTTCCAAGTTGAAGGCTGCTTCATAAGCTATCAAACTGGCCAGCTGGCAAGCTGCATTAATCTATTTGCTAAGGGAACCTATTCTCCCTTTCAGAAAATTGTCAGGAGAGAAGCATTCATCATTTCCAGGTGCTTAACTAACTTCTGGATTCACACCCCATTTGCTTTGGACTTCACAGGGTCATTCCTGAGGCTGATCATTACTAAATGACTTAAGTCATGACTCCAGATTTCTCTGTCCACCCCCATGCCAGGGAGGCAGGACAGGCTAATGGCATTTTTAAAGTTCAACATTTTGACAGCTAGCCTTTATCATGAGATGAGGGGGACAGAAATTAAACAGTGGTTGAAATCAGTCCAGAGATACAAGACTTCTGAAGTTTGCTCTGATCTCTCTGTAGTTTATAATGAGTATGCTGAACATTACCAGAAGTTTCAGTGCTGTTTATAAATGAATCCATGCTGTTGAGGGCATTCTAAATTGTACATGTACACACACAAAAGTGCTTTCTGAAAAGGGATGACCCCTCTATTTCTTAAAAATGTACCCATCATTTCTCACCTTCAGCTTTTCTACAACCATGTCCTCACCATCCTGAACAATGCCACACTGCAGATTATATCTTATCTTAATAAATTTAATAAATTTTATCTTAATAAACTCCTAAGTTTACCAAAACCCTTACCAAAATGTTCAAGTATGTAAAATCATAACATTCACAACCAAACTAATCATATGGATCTGGTCAAATCCGATTCTTTCCTTTTGCAGATACCAAACCACAGTTCAGGGAGGCTAGGTGATCTTGCCAAGGTCACAGAGCTTCATTTTTGTGGCAAGGCAGGACTGGGCCTCAGTCTTTCGGTGCCCTAAACACAATGACTCACGATCCTATGTTTTTCCTCTTATTTCTTTCATATATTCTAGAAGCAAGATCCTACCTTATGCCTCAAAAAACTATGGCAAAGTTTTGTCCTTTCCACTCTCCCTCCTTCCCTCAAGTAACCATCTCTAACCACCTTGTTTCATTTTGTTTCCTGATTTAAAAAAATAATAAAAACAAATTTTAAAACTGGCTCATTCCATCAACAAAGTTATAAAGACAGAAGTAAAAAATACCACCCCCAAAAAATCCCACCTCCTAGAGTCAAGCACTGTCATTTGGAATTATTCTGACTCCTCTAATACACACAGGTACATAATTCTATTTTTAAAAGATCATCCCTTATACAGAACTTGTATCATTTTAAATGATGACTGGTATTTTCTGCAAAATAATCCACTGACGGGGAGGGAGGATGAAATGATACTGCCTTTGGGGGAGGTGAAGCTGCTGACAGGAACATGGAAATTTGATATTATTTTCTTGAATGCTTTTATGCTTGAAATTTTCTATAATAATACTTTTTAATTTTTTAAATTCATTTTGCTGGGCATAGTGGCCCATGCTTATACACCCAGTGCCTTGACAGGCTGAGTCAGGAGGATTACAAGTGCCAGGTCAGCCTCAGCAACTTAGCGAGACCCTGTCTCAAAAAAAAAAAAAAAAAAAAAAAAGGGGGGGGGGGGGTGAGGATGTAGATTAGTGGTTAAAGTATCCTTGGATTAAATCCCAGGTATCACAATAAATAAATTTTATCTTTTCCTTTAAGAGACAAATCTTGCTATGTTGCCCAGTTGTCCAGGCTGGCCTTGAACTTGCAATCCTCCTGCCTTAGCCTCCCTAGTATCTAGGATTATAGGCACATGCATACCTGTTTTTTTGTTTTTTGTTTTATCAAACAGAAAACCACATTGCTAGTGACTGAATTATAGCCTCCCCCAATCCCTGCCCCAAATTCATATGTTGAAGCCCTCTAAATCTCTCAGAATATGAACTTATTTGGAGATGGGGTCTCAATGGAGGTAATCAAGCTAATTAAAGCAGGTCCCATTCCAATGTGACTGGTGTCCTTACAAAGACAGCATAGAAAAAAAAGGAGGTAAAGATGGAGGGAGAAGAAGAGCATCTATAAGCCAAGGAAAGGCTTGAAGCGCTCCTTCTCTCGTGATCATGAGGGGGCCCCAAACTTGCCAATGACTCGATTACAGATTTCTCTCCTCCAGATCTGGGAGACAGGAAGGTTCTGTGGTCCTTTCCCAATGCAGCACTAGCAAACAGCACACACATCCTGGAGGCCTTTCCACAGAAGAGTTAGGAGAAATCTCATTTTAATTACTACATTGTGTAAGAGATATTAACCACAAAAAAAATTTTTTTTTTCCAGTACTAGGGATGGAAACTAGGGCCTCACACATGCTAGGCAAGCACTCTACCACTGAGCTACACCCCAGCTCAGACCCTGCTTTTGGAACAAAAGTTCCTTCAGCGCAACTTCCGTTACTTATTCTCATATACTTCTTGCTAATAGAAAAACTGAGGCTGAGTATGCATATTCAGAATCATGTAACAGAAGATGGTGGAGGAGACCAAAAACTGCCATCCCGAATGCGCCTGTAGATCAGACCACGCCACTGAAAAATATGCCCGTTTGGTATAAGGATTATTGTGAGCTGAGTGTTTTAGAAACTACAGACTAGAAGAAGTTCTCAAAACACAGCAGAATTGCCCTCTACTAAGGGAAAATGAGAGCTAAAAAGGAACTCTCCTTTTTGTCAGGATGTCTCCCTCTCTGTGCCAGGAGAAGGCTGGCGAAGTCACTATGGACTCTGCAAGGAGAGAACTCCAAGACAAATCTGCATGACAAGCCTTATTCATGTTTGCTGAACTCTCTGTGCACCCGCCAACCTCCACAGCCTGCCCTCCCACACCCGTCTGTTTCAGAGGAGGGTGGCATTGAAGGCTGAGGTCTGAGCCACCTCTGAGACCCATTCATTTCTCCCTGTGTCTCCCATGTAAGACAGGAAGCCTATGTGGCCTTGCATTCCTGCCTTTACTCTCGTTAATCTGCCTTTTGTTACAGAGGTCCATCCCAACTAAGAACCAGGAAGGGCAGAGAAGTTATTTTCCTCCTCCACTATAACAGGTTAAAAATTATTAATTCCATGCATCAACAATAAATGCTAACGTGTTAGCACGCTGGTAACAAAGGGTGCCAGACACAAAAGGAATAGTCTCTTCTGCTGCTGTCAAAGGAAAAGCCACAGCCTCACAGGAGGCTCCTGAGTAGAAGGGATGAGCACACAGCCCTGCATTCACTACTCATTTTTCTATACCCTCTGCCTCCCCGACACAGATAGGAATCCAAACAGCATCCTGAAAGTGGATCGAGAACGTGCACTTTCTGGCCGAGCATGGTGGCACACACCTGTAATGCCAGCGGCTCGGGGAGGCTGAGACGGGAGGATCGAGAGTTCAAAGCCAGCCTCAGTAACTTAGCGAGGCACTAAGCAAACTCAATGAGACCATGTCTCTAAATAAAATTCAAAAAAGAACTGAGGATGTGGCTCAGTGGGTGAGTGCCCCCGAGTTCAATCCCCAGTACACACACACACACACACACACACAAGAACACGTGCTTTCTGGACACAAAGTTGTCCTCCCTCACAAAATTCCCTGAACCAGGGTATCCCTAGACACTCCTATCTGTAACAGGCTATTCCCTGCTTTAATTTAAAATCTTTCTTTTTCTTTTAACTACAAAAGACTAAAGAAAAAAAAGAATACCCATGATGTACCCAAAATAAGCGATAAATGTTAACATCTTGGTATATGAACTTGGTATGAATATATATTCATATATATTATATATAACTTGTACTTTTTATGAAAATTGCTGCACATCATAATGGTGCATATAGCATTTTTTAGTTCTACATACCATGTCAATAAATTTTTACAGTACTATTTAAAATCATGCAGATCATTTTGTCACATAAATATACCATAAATTTTTGGTCAATCCTGTACCACTGGACATTACAATGTCACCTTAACTCTCTTCTTTTTAATAACGATTCAGCCAACTTCTCTGTAGCTAAATCTTAGCATAAGTTTTCAAAGATTTTCTTAAAGAGGATTTGCTGGGTTTAAGGGTATTTAACATGTTAAGGCTTTTTAATAAATATTGCCAGCTCATCACTGGAAAAAAAAATTGCAACAATTTGTATTTCCTCATTACTATGTGAACTGTCCTTTTCTTCTCCTTCTCCAATCATATTTTTTAAACAAATTTCATACAGAAAAAAAATCTCAAAACCAATTGCTCACTATTTTAATTCATTGTTCACATGCTTACTTTAAATGGGAAAAAGAAAGGTCAGAAAGTATCTGCATCCAGTACATGAAATTTAAGCAAATAGGACTAAGGGTTGTCACAGTGTGCTTTCCTTCATGAGGAGGGGGGATGGGTGTGGAAGGCTGGGGTGGGCACTAGTGTGGGGGCTAAGATGGCACCTAGTGACCCAAGGGAAGCCCTGAGGAAAGGCGGATTGGTGACTGCTGGGAGAATGCGGGATCCAGGAGCTCTCAAAGAACAAAAGTTCTCTCCTAAAAGTTTCCAGGGACAACAAGAACAAGGGGAAACACTTCCTGAGGCCCCCACAAACATGAGAGAACCCAGGAGAACAGTTCCACTTGAACCTTGCTAGTTATGATGTCCCCAGATCCCACTGGGTCAAGGAAGAACATTCCCACCTTTGCTGACCCCCCCTAAAGCTCTGGGTCTGATGTTAGCTCAACATTTAGCCTCAGAGAAAAGCAGAGGGCAGCCCTTTCCTCCCCTGGCTCTTCCTCCTGACCTCCACTATAAAAGCTATACCAGTACCAGTCATTTCCACGAACAGCAGGGCCCTTTCACAGTCAGGGAAAGTGAGGAACCTTCTAGTTTACAAAACTGCTCTCACACCCACAATCTCTAATCCTCCCAACTCTGCCCTGGTCACAAGGAAGGGATCATTACTGTTATTCCCAATCCTAGGGCTAAAAGGATCAACCATTTGGCTAAACCATAATCTGTGGGGGTGGGGACAGCGTCAGGGATGCAAACTTCTCTGGGCCCTAACCTCACTCCCTGCAGACACACAAGACAAGCTTTTCCTATGGATCCGGGTACGGACACTCAGATGCACCCTGTGTGGCTCAGCTAGCAGGGCCTTCCACCTGGAGGATGCAGATGCTTGGGAGCCGGTGGGTGCACCACCAGGTACTTCATTCTAAGGATGAGAACATTCTGAGATGACAAGCTCTTCGTGGGTGAAAGTCACAGAAAACAAAAGCAAGCAAGACGTGAATTTATAGAATGCTAAGGGACCATTCTATAAATGGGGCAGGAGTTTCACTCAAGCATTGAAGTTTCTCTCAGTTCTCTAACTCACACTGTTAAGCAAACACCATGTAAAAGCAAAAAACAGAAACCACAACGCTGCCTTCCTAACCAGCTTCGGGTGTCTTCTGATGAATCTACCACCCCTCTTCAGGAAATGCTAGGTAGTATATCGGGATACTTTCTCTTATAGAATACAAACAAAGATCACCATGTATGAAACTGAGCCATCTTCTGGAAGATGCTTCACCTTTGTTCACATGTCCCATGCACATGGTTCAACCTATCTCAAAGGAGCTCTAAGTTTCTAGAAATTTAATCTCTACTTCAGGGAGATTCTTTCATTTTGCAAGGAAGAGTAGGTTGCCTGAGCATTCCTGAAGAAAAAATGCCAACAGACATCTGTATTGTAAGTTCAGCTTGGTCGCTTATATAACTGGGCCTGAACTCCATCCCATAATCCTTAAGACTTCAAGTACTGATTTTATCAGATGTCCAGAGTTACAGACTACATTGTTCTCTTTTCCAACTAAAATGAGTTTTACTACTGTCAATTACTTTGAAGAAGAAACACATCTCCAAAGGGTGCTTGAAAGAGATAGAGAAAAAAAAAAAAAAAATTGGCCAAGAACTTCACCCCTGGAGGCAAATCCTATGCAGCATTTGAGCCTTGGCAAATGACACTCTGGAGACACAGACGCATTTATCAGGAATCTGCTTCATTAATCTGAAAGGAAAAGTTATGTTAAGGGATAAGCCACCAGTAATTAATATTTATTGGATCCCCACTGGGTAAATAACACTGTAGTCACCATTTTACAGAAGAGAGAACACAATTCCTGCACACAAACTGCTTACGACATAATCCTCAAGGTGCTCAAATATGAGGCAGAATAATGATATATCACACACAATGCTCTGCAAAGGAGCCAACCACCCTTTGCAGATGGCCACCTGTGGAACTGGTTTCAGGGGCAGCAATGGGCTAGCCTGAATCCATCCTCATTCCTTTCCCCACTTCTCTGACTGTGCACACACACTTTAAAAGAAAGGGGTGCCATTCATGACCACTGCTTGTATAAACAAGCACACAGAAGGATTAGCTCCATCCATGTCTGACCCACACATCAGCCCAGTCTGGTGATTTGATCAACCCACTGCAGTGAACTGTGGGCAGGCCCATGGGATCCGATTCATCAAAGGACACTGCTCACAAGAGAGGCTGGACATGCTTGCTGAGTAGAAGAAGGAAAGATGAGGAAGATAAGGGAGGACAAGTGAAAGGAAAGGGAACGAGGGAGGGAGAAAGGAAGGAGGACACAAGGATGGAGGGAGAGGAAAAGGAGAAGGAAGGACAGAGCAAGGTTTCTGGAAGTTTCTGCAAGCTGGCAAATCCAGGCACTCCTTTCCATTGATTATGGGCTGCAATTTCTACATCCACTCAGGATATTTTCCCTTTTAGTCTCAGACCCTGAACTTCAGCTTAGGCCATTAGTTCTCCCCAGTACCAATCTCCCAGAGTGTGTGAAACATGTTAAGTGCACGTTAGATAGCTCTAGACACCTTCCCCCACGCTTCTTAAAGCCTCTAACTAAATCTTATGATCTTGGGATAAACAAGGCCCTGCCTGAATGGGTTCTATCCTCATCTCCAGTGACCTCCCTGAAATGTTTTCTCCTATTCTATCCTTCCCCCACCCCACCCCTAGCACTGGGGATTGAACCCAGGACCTGTCACATGTGAGGCAAATGCTCTACCACTGAGCTACATCCCCAGCCCTTTTTATTTTGAGACAGGGTCTCTCGTTCAGCTGCCGAAGCTGGCCTCAAACTTGCGATCCTCCTGCCTCAGTCTCCCAAGTGGCTGGGATTATAGGAGTGCACCACCACACCCTGCTCCTAGTTACTTCTTACTCTTCCATCAGAGCCCAGCAGGTTACATTCACCAGCTAGCCTTGCCACCATCCCCACCCACAAAAGGTCACGATCCTCGTCACTCAGAGTGCACCATGGCTGTGGTTAAATACATGTTATTAATCCATTAATCTCCCTCATCCTTAACAGGCTCTGAGCTCCATAGTGTAAGAACCCAGAAAACCACGCCAGACACGGCATTGACATAAGAGGGTTTATTAAGCAAACACAGTGTCTCCCTGCAGGGTAAGAGAGAAAATAAGAGGAAAAGAGAGAGAGTGCACACAAGAGAGAGTGTGAAAAGTGAGGAGAAGAAAGAGTAGGAGAGAGAAAGCCTGAGAAAAGATGGCAGGGTAGCCAGCCTTAAGTAGTTGAATTCCGCCGTGCTAACAGGGGACCAATAACGGAGAAGAATACTTGCAAGCTGACTGATGAACCAATAGCGAGCTAGGATGTTCACAAGCAGTTGGGAGGCGGGAAATGAATGCAGCATAAAGGGTGGGGAAGCAGCCTTATATTATTCATAAGTCTAGGACAAGGCACAGTATATTGCAGGAAAAAACTTTTAGGGAGTTAAAAGAATAAGTGAACAAACATATGAAGGACAGCATGTTGCATCTCAAGTGCTGGGAACCAGCTGTTCTGTCTTATAGGGAGGCGAGAAGATAGTAGGGCTAAGTGGAACCAAGAGATGGGTTTAAATAAAAAAAAAAAAAAAGTGCCAAACTAAATGACCAGCAATATGACTTTAAAATTGACCATGAATGATGTGCAATATCAATTCTGGAAACAAAAATGAATGGGGTGTGTAATGAATAATTTGAATTGTCAAGATTGATTGGATTAGGAGATGCCTATGATTAAGAGGTTTCTGGGAGTGTCAATGAGGGCCTGTCTAGAAATGTTTGGAATGTGGGATAGTGAACTGAAGTGGAGCCCCTCCCCTAAACATGGGCAGCACTACAACAGGATGGAATAAAAGTTGGAAGAACAAGGAAGCAGATGCAGATGCAAGCTCTGCTCTTCTTGACTGCTGCTTTGATCCTCTGAGGATATGGGACTCTCACTTCTTCTCTCTTCCAAAGCGGATTCTGCCAGTAATTCTCCAGGCACTTTCCAGAAGTCTTGGTCTTGGACTAGGGTAGCACTGTTGATCCTTGTTGTTCTGGGGCTTCTGCCTCTTGGACTGCACAGCTGCTGGTTCTTCCAGCTTTCCAGCTGCAGACGGCCATTGTGGACTATCTAGCTTCTGGTCGTGTGAGTCAATCTAATAAATTCTTTTTTTATAATCATACTTCCTATTGATGATTCTGTGCGTCTAAAGAACCCTGACTAATACAGGGTGTTTTTGTTTTTTTCTGGGTCTTATTAAGACTGGCAGCCTCAGTCTGGGGGACAAGGTTTCAAAATTTTCTGTGCATCGCCTAGGATCTGGTTGATCGTGGACATAGAGTTCAGTAGCAAAGGGTAGAAACCACCCAAGCTATTTCCAGGAGGTTTATTGTATGGATACAGGAACAAGGTACCCAGAATCCACTAGAAAGGGCTACTTTCTTTCCTCTGGAGACTCCCCTCTCTGATCTCTGCGGTGTTCAGTTTTCACACACTCTCTCCTCTTACTCCACTAACTTTCCTTTACTTGTTCAAATCTCAGTAGAGCCATGGGAGCCGAATCCACCAAGCTCTCTCCTCCCTCGGATTTGAGAGAAAGTGGATGTGATTTGCTGGCCTTGGGTCCAACGCACACCCTGGTCCGGTTGGCCGTCACTGATGGCATGGAGAGCAGAGGTCTTAGGACACAACGGTGTTCACACACTGATCTACCTCTTCAGAGCAGGGTCTCGTCTCTACCCACTTTTCTTTGTGCTATTTATCCCAACATAGATTCTGATGAGATAAAAGGATGCACGTTATGTGCATTTTTTGTTCTTTTGAGATGGAATTTTTGCTGGCCCCAAACTCCTGTGCTCAAGTGATTCTCCCAACCTCAGCCTTCTGAGTAGCTGGGACTACAGCATGTGCCACCACGCCTGCAAAAACTTTTAAAACTCATTTCACAAGAAGATTAATGAGTCAATTGAAACATCAGTTAACACTTATCAAAAACAACCACTTTAATACTGAGACATTTCCCTAAACAATGCTGGTGTGACATGAATACCAGGGTTACACAGCTTCCTGTGGAACTAACTTCTGATAAATGCCTATGATAACCATCTCTGCAACCAAGTCCAAAACACCCCTCCTTTTGCTTTAACTTGTGGCACAGTCTTATAATGAAACCAATGAAAGCTTCCAGGTTACAGAGGAGTTAAAGAGATAAGAGCTCAATTTATAGTCCTCTTTCAGCTTACACGTACTCTGATGATTTCTAAGACCTAGAAAACAGCTCAACTAGCTGTGCTATTTTTTCCACATCAGGTCCACAGACCTAACACTTCAATTACCTCTGTGGAAATTAAAATTACCACAAGGAGCTCCGGATTTTGCAGGAGTATGAGGCAATTCTCTTTCAAGAACCCTCATGTGTTTTCTTCATGCAGTGATGATGTAATAAAACAATTCTTTTTCATGGGAAATAAATTTTTCTTTTCTCTTGACCATCACCAAACCACAGAAACAAAAATGTCTGGGCCAGCAATAACTGCTTGGAAAATATACAGCACAGAACAGGGTGCAGTTCTCACAAAAGGTGGCTTGCACACCTTGTCTCTGCCTCCCTGTGAGCGTACTTATATTTAGATAACAGCACCTCTTCCCTTTCTCAGTTATAGTGAACTACAAATCCTTTCCTCCTCGTCAAAGTCCTAGATACCAGGCTTCCAAAGTCCTTCCTCAGTACTTCACAAAGCTTTCCTTCCTTCTCAGGTCAGAGGCCGCCATGCTGCCAGTCTCCTGAAGTTCTTGCCTTTCCCCCTGAAAGACCTTGAGGTCTGGGGAACAGGTCCATGTTGTCCTTCCTTAGCACCTGGCTAGTGTAGGGTGGTGCCAATCAGGTCCTTAATGAACCACTGAGCACATCCTTTGGGATTCAGGTCTATGTCTCCACCTTCAGATCTGTTCTCTCAGGTGAAGATGCTCTACTTCAGTTATTACATTTGTGCCAATAGTTGAGGTGGCCTACTTTTGGCTAATCCAGGCATTTACTGAAGGAAAATGCCTTTCCTCTTCAGAAAATTCTTAGAAATTTATCATCTCCCTTTAGACTTATCTGTGCACTGTAAACTCACCATCGTTAAACTCGACTTTTAGGAAATGTATACTAAGAGTTCCTCTTCCAGATAATCTCTCATATGTCCCAACTGCAAAATAAACACATGGTGTAATTCTTTGCTGCACTACAATGTAAATACATAATTCACTCCAGGGATAAATTGGCCTTATTTTCACGTACATTTATTGGCAATAAAAGGTAGCAATCAGCGTGAGGAAATACTCGCTGGCTTCCTGCTTAAGCTGCAGGTTGTATACCTTACCCTCTACCCGACTCCAACACCTCAAAACCCAAAATACTACGCATCTAAAAAATGGCAATTCCTCCAGTAAAACAATTTTTTTTTTAAATTCCTTCAATTTTAAACATATGCTAGAGCTGTCTTTATTTTAAGGACAATTTCCTCAGCATTCACATTGAATGGGCATTCCTTAGGGGCTCTTCTACCTCTGAAAAGCATGGTTAATCTGAAGAACAATGGCCATCTTTGCCCACTCTGTTGCTGCCCCCTGCTGACCAAAGGATGGACCAGACACAACATCTCCTGAGAAAATGGTGGCTGGGTGCCAAGTCCCATGAAGAGCAAGAAAGGGACCTTTAAGATATCGTCTCTTCAAGGTCTTAAGAAGGAACAGAGAAGACAAAACATACATATGAAATAAAGAACACTACAAAATCATAATGCTTCTTATATGGTCAGGACAGTCCAGACTAAGGATTCTGGGAAGGGTGAAGCATATGAAGAAGGAGGTACCATATAGGCTAATGGTTCCCTATCTTTTCACCACTAAGGAACCACTCAGCATGAACTTCTCTTGATTTTAGTAATTCTTCCTCATAAGACAACCAGAGTACCCAGCAAATGATCACTTATATTCAGCCAAGAGTGAAGAAACACAGATAAGTGACTTTTATTAGAGATTTTTAAATGGTAAAAATAGCTTTTAAGGAAGATGATTCTGGAATCTGTGAACCTTAAGATGCTATCTCATGAGCTTTTTCAGGGAGTCTGGGAATATTCGTGAAATACATTTCATGACAAGGTTCTGTACCTACAAGCATTTACCTCCTGAGGAGAGGTTCCCCAGCTTTCATTAGACTCTCAAAGGGGCTTTGAGAATCTAACTGATATTTTGCCAATGATCAACTGGCAATCTAATGATCAAATCTAATTGATCATTAGTCTAAATGATCAGATCTAATCATTTGGTAGTGATCAATTAATTAATAATAAAAAAAAAAAAGAGGTCCAGGGATAATAGGCAAGAAACTCCTGGTACAGAAGGAGGGAGAGGCCACTTCTGTCCCGAGATGCTAACACTCAAGTGTAAACTAAGGAACAAGATGTCGACTCTTCATTTCCTCTGGAACAAAAGGGAGATTATACCACTTCCACCATATTTTATACCCCCACCAACAAATTCAAAGATTTTAAGGTGGAACAACCACAACAGGCCCCAATTCTTAACCCTGTGTGGCCAGTTCTCCATGGCATGATCAGTCTCTGCTTGAGGAATCGGTTTGCTGTCTGGCTAAGTAATAATGTGCACAAACCGACCACCTACAATGCTTCCAGGCACTAATTTTGAACTCAGTTTCCTGGAAAACTAATAATATACAAACAAAAAGTGGAGACTGTCTAAGTTCCCACCCAGTGACCATGTCTATTGGTGGAGGCAGCTCCATTCCTAACCCAAGACGCTGCAGAGAGGATGCAGGCTCAGGACCACTTACTCACTCACTGTAACCTTGTTACCTGTAACATGTAACATGTTGTTTCATCTTTCCTGGCCTCAGTTTCCTCTCCTGTAAAATGAAACATGTAATAGAGCCTGTCACTCAGGCTTGATGTGAATAATGAATTAGTCAATAAATGTGTAACACCTGGAAATGCTCCTAATACCCAGGAGTGTTATATAAGTGTCTGGCTGCTGCTATTCCCAAGGCTGCTACTATGTTCTGACTCCTGAGATTACACATCTCAGTAGAAGAGTGAAAAAAAAAAAGTACCAACAGTGAGAGTCATGGTGAACACCAGTAGAAAAAGTAAACAAGGGGGCTGGGGTTGTGGCTCAGTGGTAGAGCACTTGCCTAGTATGAGTGAGGCACTGGGTTCAATCCTCAGCACCACATAAAAATAAAAGGTATCGTGTCCATCTACAACTAAAAAAATTAAAAAAAAAAAAACACAGATGGGGTATTTCCACCCTGGGGTCATTTTAGCTAAACATCATAAAAACCTGTTTATTTAAGACGTAATATATTCAATGCAAAACATTATACTTCTTTTTCAAAAATAACTTTACCAAATCAATTTAGCCAATTCTCATTTTTCATAATAGTTGTGTTCTATAAATTAAAGAATATTGAACTATCACTACTATGGGAAAGAGTTGGGTTTTTAAGCCTCTGGTCACATTTTCATCAATCAAAATGCCAAGGTTCTTCTGCCAAGGTCCTCTTGGAACACAGCAGTTTCATTAGTACTGACAACCAAGTCTTCCACGTCACTCTTCTCCTGTGTGACACACAGCAGGTGCAGCAGTAGCATCCCCTCCCCACCATCTACAGTTTTACTTTCCACAGTTTTCGTTACCCCAGGAGTCAACCAGGTTCCAAAATAATTAATGGAAAATTCCAGAACAAACAATTCAGAAGTTTCAAATAGCACACTATTCTGCACAGCATGATGAAATCTCACTCAGCACTGCTCCAATCCATCCCAGGGAATCAACCCTTTGTCCAGCACATTCACACTACATGTGCAACCTGTCACTGAACAACTGTCTTGACTGTTGCATTATTCCATGCTTGTGTTCCAGAAACCCTTATTCTCATTAATAATGGCCCCAAAGCATGAGTAGTGAGGCTGGCAATTCAGATGTGCAATAGAGGAACCGTGTAGTACTTGCATGAAGTTGACAAGTTAAATTTCTTAAAGAAAAATAATTGTATACTGAGGTTGCTAAGTCCTATGGAAGTTATGTTAATTTCTTACTATGCCAAATTTATGTATTAAATTTCATAGGAAAAACAGTATATATAGGATTGGTACTACCCTCCATTACAGGTATCCACTGAGGGTCTTCAGACATATCCCTCCACTGTACCTAAGGAGAATTAACTGTACAACAGTCCCTCCTTATGTATGGTGGTTATGTTCTGGAAAGTCACCATGAACAGCAAATTAGCAAATACTGAACCACTCATTCTAGGAGAAATGGGTGTATGTGTGTCTCTCGAGTAAATTAAAACCCTAAATGCTAACAACAACTCATGCTGCTATGTTCAATTTTTTTTTTTTTAACAAAAGAAAAACTTAGGTCTACATGTGGTAAGCAACTTGCCAGAGGTCACCTCACTAACAGATGGCAGGGAGGGTTCAAATCCCATGCAGCTAGCCCCAGAGCCGGCCCTCTTAGTTGGCGCCTCATGCAGCACACACTGCCCCGGCCGTCTGCCTCCTTTGGGCAACTCTGTGAGGCAGAGCAGGGCTTTGCCCAGCCTCAGCTGGAAATATGTGCATCTGGCAATAATTAGCACATCTTTGCAAATAACCATAAGTACACTGTGAGTACCAATTTTGAAGTTCCAAATAATTTCAGCAAGTAGGCAAATTTGCAAATAAAAAATATGTGAATGAGGATAAACCATATTTTAAAAAATTTGTCCTCACTTTCCTAATCTTCAGAATCTTCCTCCCCTATAAACTGAACATTTTTCAGACTGCATCCATTTTTTGAAGCATATGAGTCAGCCAGGGCTGGCCAAGAAGGGTGTAACGTTTTTCTGACCCCAAGTGATGTTATCAAAAAACTTTTGGCTTTCTGCCCCCAAACAATGCCATTCACTAAGCTTGCTTACTTGGTTATTCATTGGTTTTCCATATGCAAAATGTTTATTAAATAATAGGAGGAGACTACTACACCATCTGTCCTACTACATGTTTGTCTATCTGATTGTCCCCTGTCATTGCTTTTTAAATTTTTTTATTTGTTTTTTAGTTACACATGACAGAATGTATTTTGACATATAAATACATGAAGTACAACTTCCCATTCTTGAGGGTGAACATGATGTGGAGTTTCACTGGCCATGGATTCATATATGAACATAGGAATGTTATAACTCATTCATTCTACTGTCTTTCCCATTCCTATCCCTTTTTTGCTTTTGCAGTACTGGGGGATTGAATCCAGGGATGCTTTACAACTAAGCTAAACCCACGACCCACTTTTTATTTTGAGACAGGGTCTAAGTTTCTGAGGCTGGCCTTGAACTTGAGATCCTCCTTCCTCAGCCTCCTGAGTCTCTGGGATTACAGGTGTGTGCCGCTGCACCTGGGCACTATGTTTTTATAAATCAGCATGAATCACCATCTCATGAATTTATTCTAGCTCTTTTCCTTTTTTCCATAGTTTCATATGCTCTCTAGCTGTTATGTTAGCACTTTTCAGAGTGGCCTTACAAATAAACTGACATCTTTTTGTTTTTGATGTACCCTCCTTGGATTCATTAATATTGCACTCACAGCCAACATCACTGTAGCTCAGGCCTGAACAAAGCATATCTAATGTGGGCATTTTCCCTGTAAGACACACAACAGCCTTCTTGCTCTTAGGAACACTAGACAGCACTTCAGCCTTACACTTGGTGGCTACTTAAGACTGCAAAAAATCACTAAAATAATGCATAAATATGCAAAAAAAATGCACTAAACAGACTGTCAAAAGGACACTTGAAGTATATGACTGAAATAAGATGGCAGAGTATGGCCTTGTTCTGCCTCCGCTGGGAATGGCGCTTCCAGTAATTCAAATGTTCACAGCTCTGTGTGTATGTCCATGACCGACCACAAATGCAACCACAGTATTGATCCCGGGGAATGCAAATGAATTACGGTGAGCAAATTTGCCAATATAGAATCTGCGAATGAGGATCGGCTGTTATGTTTTTAAGTTAGGAGAATGTTCTGAAAGTCTGGAGCTACCCAACTGATGCAAAGAAATCTTGGAACATACGTGTAATGTGTGCATGCTCCTGGACATGTGCATGGTCGTGGGAAACCACTTACTTCTATTTTCACAGGATTAGGGTTCTTCTAAATTACTGAAATATGACACTTATTACCACCATCTCCACTTTAGAACAGGCAGCTTAACTTGACTCAGTATTTTAAAGTTCTGTGATGAATAATAAATTGGTACAGTCTTCACCACTGCAGTTATTTGAGTTCAAAAAATATGCCTCTGAAGTTTAAAAGGTATCGATTCTGATGTAGCATAAAGTTCCTCAAATACTACCTGCTCCTTCTGTGTAGTAAATCATCCTCCGGGCAGCCTCCACCCACCAGGCCTCACTGATCTCATGGCAGACCGTCCTCACAGATGCTAAATGACATCCACCTATGGATTCTGCTCTGCTTCCTTTAAGCACTATCATTTTCTTTACGGTTCACAGGGGCACCATTTTGTAAAGGCTTTTTAAAGTTTCTGGGAAGAAAAACCTGGGACTACATCTTTCATCTTTGGCCAGCTTAAACTAGACAAATTCCTAGGCACAGAGGTGGAGTAATGACCAAACTGTGAAAACCCCCTGCTCCTGGGAGCTGACTCTCTAGTGGCAGAAGACTGGCCATAAACAAAGCATTCACTGGGCCGGCTGAGGGAATACCACAAGGAAACAAGAGGAAGCCATATAGAGCCAAAGGAAGGTTGCTTCAGAAAGCAATGACAGGAAGTGCAAAGGCCCCGAGGCTGGAATAGCTGGCATGGATGATGAACAGCAAGGCCAGTGGGACTTCTCTTAAGAGGGAGAAGAAAGAGAAGAGGTCAGAGATAAGAACAGGGTTGCATGTGCAGAAGCTTTCTGGCTGTTCTTAAGGTCTAGATTTCATCGTGAGAAAGGGCATTCAATAATTTTGGATTGGGTCACATATCATATGATTCCATTTATACAAAATACCCAGAACAGGGAAATCCACAGAACCAAGACTAGCGGTTGCCCAGGGCTCGGGGAGGAGGCCATAAGGGACAGAAGATATGAGTGGTGGGATGTGAAGTTAAGGAAATTCCATAAAATGGGCCCACTGAGCTGACCCCCACATGCTTTCTTTACCAAGAAGCAACTTACCTGCAGCCCTGCCTGGCTTAAGTGGACAGGATTCATCACATTCCTCAGCAACTACCTGTTATCTGCAGGAGAAATGCAGGCCCCAAAGTGTGTCAATAAGAGGAACCCAAGTTACCCCAAAGGGGGGACTTTTGTGACCCTTTATACAGATCAGATCCCAGAACTCAGGGATAAGAATAGTTTCCCCTCACCATAAAATCTGTAAGAATGTATGGTAAGAATCCAATTACAACTGGTCAGCATGGGCCAAAGCGACCTAGAGTGGTCATAGCAGAGGGGACTTGAAATTCTGATGTTGACCATGCTGTCCGTCAAGAGGTGAACCTCGGTAGGACTCTGGAAACTTCTTTGGGATCCCCAATAAAACTGGAGTGCAGGGGAGGCACACAGTCCCTGAGAGCACCCACTCTATTGGAAGGCCCTGTAACAGGGTCTGGAGGACTAATTGGTATGGGCTTTTCCCCTGCAGTGATGGAAGCATTTTCCAACTAGATACAGGGCCCAGGGGGTAGCTGCACAACACTGAATATACTTTCTTCACTTTAAAATGGCTGATCATATGTTTAAAATTTTAAGGTGAAATTCCCTTTATTTTTACAGACTGCATTTTTATTCATTGTACACAAATGGGGTACAACTTTTCATTTCTCTGGTTGTACACAATGTAGATTCACACCATTTGTGTAATCATACATGTACATAGGGTAATGATGTCTCAGTCCAACATCTTTCCTTCCCTCTTATTTTTACAAGGAGAAAAAGTTAATTACTTACTCATCTCAAGATCAGATAATCCTTAATCCTGCACTAAAAGATGTAAATGTATTTAGTTTAAAAAAAAAAAAATCACTGAATAAACAATGTCAAGACTTAGAAGCAAGTCACCTCTGGTCTTTGGAATTGTGTTTTCTCAATACACCAAGCCTTTTGAAAAGTTCAACCTAAAAACCAAATTGCAAAGGGGATCCCAGCACAGACAGCATAGCAAAGAGAACACAGCCCCGCCGCTCTTCTCGTGGCCTCTGGCTCCCAGGAACAATGAACAGCAGTGACAAGCTTGGCACTTAGTTTCCAAGTAGTTATTAAATTACTTTTTATGATACACTTGTCAATAATTTTTATGATGTGCTTTTAAAAGCCCAGCAATTCTTCTTTTCATCTTCAGAGAAACAATCCACTCTCCTGAGGTAGGAGAGTGACCTGCTGTTGGTCCACTAGCCTGGCGGTTACTAGAGGATTTGATTGGAATTGGTAGACAACACATGAAGTGCTTAGGTCCTTTTTTTCATTCCCTCTTCTGTAACAGTGTACAACCCATGGTAGGCCCATAACTGGTATTTGTTGGAGGGAGATTAAGAGAAATCAAGATAAAAACTCAGGTCTGGTCAACCCCACCCCTGGTACTGAGGATTGAACCTGAAGTGCTTTATCACTGAGCCTCATCTCCCAGTTATTTTTATTTTGAGAAAGGGTCTTGCTCAGTTGCTGAGAATCTTGCTATATTGCTAAGGCTGGCCTCAAATTTGCAATCCTCTTGCCTCAGCCTCCTAAATCACTGGGATTATACGTACAAACCACTGTACCCAGCTTCTGACCAAGTAATTTTTTAAAGAAATAGTTTCTATGAAGAATTCCCAGACTTGAATCAATTCACCTTAAAACAGTTCCAGAAGACCCTAAATCCCACTTGTAAGCACAGTGCTGTGGCAAGTGTTGGGCTGTTAGTTGAGACACTTAACTCCACCACAAAGGTGATGTGTGACTTTCAACAAACCACTCACCCTCTCTGAGCTGTATTTTTTTTTTTTTTTTCATCTATAAAATGAAGAGATGGGCCAGGCCCAGGGGTGCATACCTATAATCCCAACAACTTAGGAAGTGAGACAAGAGGATCACAAGTTCAAGGCCAACACAGGCAACTTAGCAAGGCCCTGTTTCAACTGTTTCAAATTTTAACAAGGGAGGGGAGCTAGGATGTAGCTAAGTGGTAAGAGCACCTGGGTTTAATACCTAGTACCATTTAAAAATAAATAAATAAATAAAGGACAGAATTAGATTAGCTCAAGATGTCACTCAGCCCTAAAAATTTTCCATTCTGGTATTCCTTTTGTAAGCCTTGCCCTCAAGCCCTGAAAGTTTCTAGATACTTCCTGGTTGCTGACAGAAAATAATCCCAAACTAAAGTCCTAGCCTTCCCTTCAGTTAAAATTTGAGAACTTCACTCTGAAATTGACATGGCATCGGGTGACTCTGTGCATGAGAAAGCTGTTATCAGAAGCAGAACTCTCAGTCCCGACTCGGAGCCTCCACCTACACTGCTCATCACCACAGGGGGAAGCAACTGTCGAAAAGATGCAGGGCCAGGTGGGGCTCTGGAATCACCCCCATGATTATGTTCCCCAGGGCCTGGCCAGAAACAGGTGAGACAGGCAAGGGCCCAGAGGAGCCATTTTTCTTTCCTTCCAGTGAACTATGTTCTATTTTTCTATTCTTTTCTCTTCCACTGGCTTTCAGAGCTTTATGACCAATTTCTAGGAGGCCTATGTACAGTAGAATTGCCCTTCATCTATATTTTAGTTGCCATTTTATCCCCAAGTTGATTCTGTTTATAGGATTTTTTTTTCTTTTTTGGCAGGTTATTCATAACAGAAGCTTATTTCTCATAGTTCCAGAAGCTGAGAAGACCAAGATCAAGGTGCTGGCCAATGTGCTGTCTGGTGAGGGCTGTGCATCCCAGGGCACCTTCCGCTGTGTCCTCAAGCAACAGAGGAAAAAGAGGCGAACATTGTCCTTGCACGTGGGAGAAAGGATGGGAGGGCAAAGGGAGCTGGCTGGTTCCCTCCAGTCCTTCCCCAAGGCACTCACTGACTCCTAACAGCTTTTATGTCACACTGGGGACTTGAGTTTCAGCACGAATTTTTCCGTACATTCAAACCATAGCATAAGGGGAAGAAAAGATCCTCGTATGATTTTGCTGAGTACTTTTAAAGTTCCATTTTCCTACACCTACACCTTTGCTCTACTTGAAATGCGCCATAGCACATTTCTCTGGTAATGCAGGGTGACAGGGACCCAGAGTGCTCCACATGGGAACAGCAGGGGCCAGACCAACCACAGTCGCTTCCACTCTAGCCAGCTCACTTCCTGACTGATAAATGACAAACCTCTCCAGTCCTCAGCTTCCTCCATCATAAAGGAAGGAACATTACCTGTTTAACAGGTAGGTTGTTCTGATATTAAATAAGGTCCCACACCTGACCTCAGGAAGGAGTGGCCAAGACAGTTGTCACCTCCTTCTCCATTTCCCTTGGTCTTTCCCTGTTTAACTTCATGCTTCTCCAAGGATACACAAATATCAAGGGATATCAAATTTCCACTATTCTTTAAAAAAAAAAAAAATCACACAAATTTATGACTAGAGCTAAAATTTGACTTTAGGGCAGTTTGTGGATTGCTTTGACCATCTTAGATTTGGTCCCTTGTAGTCATATCTAATGGATTCAAGGATATGATAGTATAATACTATATTGTACATCCTTAGAGAAGGGTTAGCTTGCTAGCTGAGCAGTATCAACACTACTGGTCTCATAGGACAGGTCAAAAACAGGCCACTCATTCCCAAATTCATTCACCAACTACAAATTTAACATGGTGTTTTGCTAAGAAACTTGGTACCTACATACTCTATGCAGAGTCTTAGATCTTGAATGGCAAAAACCTAAATAACCAAGAACAGGATGAATATTTAAATACATTACAGGGAATTTGGCATTTCTAAATAAACATGTAAGTAGAATGTTTTACCTTCAAATACAAAATGGAAACATGAAGTGAAAAAGACTCAGTCATATGCCCACAAGTGTAAAAATGCATGAACAATATTTATAAAAAGTGACAAAGAGGACATATACATTAAAATAGGTAGTTTTACTTTCCTTTTATAGTACATTTTTTTTTCCCTATCTCAAATAAGACAACTCTGGAATAAAAGTTATCTAGAGATTGGCCTATGTCTGGAGTGCAGAGATGTCAGCAAATCAACCCCAGCAGGGTTACAGGAATTATTTTTCTGGATTGATGGGCACAGAAATACTGAGAGTTTACTGTACCAAGTTATTTCCTAGAAAAGATCACTTGTCACAATGCTATTTAGAAGGTAATTTTTTTGGACCAAGGATTTAACCCAGGCATGCTTAACCACTAAGCCACACCCCCAGCTCTTTTTATTTTGATACAGGGTCTAAATTGCTTAGGACCTTGCTCAATTGCTAAGGCTGGCTTCAAACTTGCAATCCTCCTGCCTCAGCCTTCTGAGCTTCTGGGATTTCAGGCATGCACCACTGTATTCAGCATGAAAGATAATCTTTATCAGTGTAGAATAAATGTCAAAACAAGTATCAAAAAACCTATAGGAGACTGCTTTTATTTCTTAATTTGACTTAGTCCTTTCTCTGGTTCTATCTGCTGGTGACAAGTATATAATTCTTGATTTTGTTTTGCAAATTTGAGGGTGGATGCGATAGGTGAGTTGGAAGAAAGAGACCTGAAAAACAAAAAACTATCAGAAGACATGGACAGTCCTCAAAAAACTAGGAATGGAACCACCACAGAACCCAGTTATCCCACTTCTTAGTATATATGCAAAAGAATTTAAATCAGCATACTACAGCAATACAGCCACATCAATGTTTATAGCAGCTCAACTCAATAGCCAAGTTAAGGATCCAGCCCAGGTGCCCATCAACAGATGAATGGATTAAAAAAATGTGGTATATATACATACAGTGGGGTTTTACTAGCCATTAAGAATGGTATTATGGCATTATGTGGTAACTGGATGGAACCCGAGAACATCATGCTAAGTGAAATAAGCCAGGGTCAAGAGTTCAATGGTTTCTCTTACGTGCAGAAACTAGAGCAAAATCAGGAGGAGAAAAAAGTTGGGGGTAGAATGCCATGAAAATAGCAGGAAGAGGATTGAGGAGGGGGGACAAGAAACAAGAGGAAGAGTGGAAAGAAACTGACAAAACTCTATTATGGACATATATAAATATACCACAGTGATTTTTACTCTTATGTATATCTATAAAGCACTAATTTTGAAAAAATTATATATACACATAAATATATATACATAAGTAAATATAAATATATACAAATATAAATGTATTTTATATTTATACATATATATTTTTTATATATATTTATATATAACAGAAGACCAGTAGAGTAAAGGAAACAAGGGGAGAAAGGAGGGCAGGGACAAGAGAAGCACTGAGGACTGAAGGGGAGCAAATTATATTGCATGCTTGTTAATTATGTCAGAATGAACCCCCGATATTATGTGTAACTATAAGGCACTAATAAAAAATAAGACTAAAAAAGGCACACTACATTTAATCACCGATTTTGCCCCTTTCCCTCTTTTAAAAAATGTTTCCTTCAGTCCTGAGGATGGAGCCCCAGGGTGCTCTACCACTGAGATATCTCCCCAGTCCCCCACCTCTTTTTGGGCATTTTTGGCTCTTTTATTTTTAGCCCTTGGAAACTTGTTTCGAGCAAAAGACAACAGGTCATAAACAGTGTTCGCCAATATGAAATGACTACATCACGAGTTTCTAAAGGCATCTCAGGTATTTCTGTAAAGCCGAGACTGAGAACTCTGATCCGTGTCCTACTATCCCCAAGCGCCTGGTTATCACGCAGGCGATCTGTCGAGGGAAGGTCTACACCGCCCATCGTGGTACCTTCTCACACAGCTGCTAGGGAACATGGTCTTGCTTTGCCTCGAGTGTCACGGGAACCCCTGTCTGGGGACACCAACTAGGGAGAAAGCAGCTGCAGAGCTGCCCTTGACCAAGGCAGCAAGGCTCTGTCCTGCTGACCTGGACCTTCCCACCTTGGCCCCAGGATCTTCTCAAGTGACGCCTGCAGTCTGAGCTCCCTCTGTCTCCATCAGGCCTTGCCCTGCTGCATCCTAAGCCCATTTATTGTGAGACAGGCTCTTGCTTGGTTGCCCAGCCTGGCATTGAACTTGCTTCCCACCTCAGCCTCCAGTATAAGTGTATACCACACACCCAACTGTCTTCCCTGAAGCTTAAGGAAGTAAAAAGGAAAAAAACCCAACTCCCATTTTAAAATGGCTTTAGAGAATTAAAACCTTGTATAAATACTGTGAGAAGTTCAAAATACAGAAAAGCATGAATAAAATAAAATTCATGCATGATCCCAATAATCCAAGAAGGGGGGGAAAAAATTAATGTTTGGCATATTTCCTTCCAGGTGTTTTCTTTTCACATAGAAATATTTAATGAAATATTGACAGACTTGCATGCCCTATAAATTGTACGGCCTAAAGCTCCCCACCCTGGGGCTGGAAGGGATCCTGGAGCAGAAAGAAGAAGGGATCATTCTTCGGGTCTTGAGGCCATGAGGGAGTAGCCATTTCATCAAGCTTTGTTGGAAGACAGATCAGATCTGGAATCTCCTGAATACCTCTATTTGCCCCAGAACAAAGGTTGAAGTCTAAACTGTAGGATCTTCCTATAGCCCACAGGAAAGGGAGGCCTGAGGCCATGAAGTCCCAACCTTTGCATGTGAGTGTGGGAGAAGTGGCAGGGCCAAGTGGAGAACCACAGGCACCACAGGAGAAGGGACACTCCCTGAGGAAGTGTACTGTAAGTGAAAGCACCCAGTTGTGGGGACATATCAGGACAGATGGAAGCCAGAGAGTGTACAGCACCACAGGAAGCAGTTACCACAGGTGACCCTGGTGAACACAGGAAGCGGAGACAAGGCCATGATGAGGACCATTGGGCCCTGACTGAACCAAGAGAACAGGCAAGAAGAGGCTAGCTCTGCATAGTTTTCTCCTCCCTGCTGGGGTGGGATGCATTAGCACTGACCCCCTCACCCAAAGTAAAGAGGACCCTTTTTCCTTGTAACTTGAGTTGTGACTTTTAGGTGTACATGGTTGTACGTGTATACTACATTAATATCTTGTTATCTGGAATCATGACACATTACTGATTCCTTTTTAACTTAAAATATTATGAATATTCTGCTACAACATCATCTGCATGGCTATCCGGCATCCCACCATATGGATGCTCCTTTAACTAAATGGAAATTGGTGAAATAAAACCAAGTAGAACAATTACTATAATAAAAATTATAAGCGATCAATAAGCATGTGGCATTTTTCAGTCTTACAACTCATTACAGAAATGCAAATCAGAAGAATAGTTAGATGCTTCTTTGTCTGCCGAGCAAGTTGGCAAAATGTTGAAGTATGATAATACTTGGTGTTGGCAACCACTCAGGAAAGTGAGCAAACAGACTATTGGCCAAGGGTGTAAATTAGGATGATTTTTCTCCCGGTCATTTGGCAATATGTTCCCAAAGCCTTTAAAAGACCATTTGTGTGTGGCAGTACTTGTGAACCCCTGAGTATGTGCTCAAAAAGAAATGTGTCCTGAATTACCCTCTGCATACTTAAGAGCTGATCTGCACATCGCGTATGAAAAATTTGTATGCTTCTGTATCACAGATGTTAGGATCCACCATCTGCTAATGACTCAATACTGATGGGGGATAAAGGGCAAAAGATTAAGAGGCCACCTGATGGATCTTGTGGCAGTCTTTTTGCCAACTGCAGGCAGAGAAGACACTGAGATGCTTGCAGCTAAAAAGTTGCTTGGAACTGGCATTAATTCCTGGAATCTCACTCCAAAGCCTGAATAGACAATTTGGAAGCCCCAATCACCCACCACCACTTGGTGACCCTGGTAATGAACACTACACTCTGCTCATCCACTGGATGCACCACTTACTGCAACCTTTCCTGGGGAAGAGGCACATGTCAATCAAATCACATCACCTGGAATGGACATGGAAGATCCACTGCATGTGTCTTGGAGGGCCAGATGGCAGAAGACATATGTGCTGTCTGGAACTCATTTTCAAGTTAGTCCCCATACTAAAGCATATGGTAGAAGATCCCATGGTTGGTTGGAATGAGGAACTGGACATTTGGGACTCAAATAACTCACTGAATGCAAAGAGAAAGATGGAAAGGCCTCAAATCTGGACCATATGCATCGTGAAAATATATATCAAGGGATGGGGGGAATACCTAGGTGGCCGTTTTGCACAACAGAAAGTTTTCTTAAAATAGAAGTGTCATTTTTAATGCCAGAACAGCCAACTCTTTAAAAATTTGGCTCTTAATACTAGGTTAAAAATCTCATCATTTAAAAGCCATCATACATCTTTTTAAACCTCAGACTGGCAGTGTGTGCCCAGTGGCTTCTACAGAATTAATGTGGAGGGCACATACCCAGACTAAAAATTCCCATTTAGTAAAAGCCAATCAGCCACAGTATTTAGTACACATCCAAAGCCAGTGGTAGTCTGGGGACAGAGTTATAAAGGAAGGATTAACACAAAATGAAAATACAGATGCACTTACCCTGAGGATCTGACATTTTCTGAGCATAGCATAATATTCAATAAGAATTCATGGCAAGATAAATTCAGTCTTACATCATAGAGACAATTCACTATACCTACATTCTAATGTGCATTTATCTTTTCTTCTTGGGAGAGTACTGGGGATTGAACCCAGGGATGCTTTACCACTGACCTACATCCCTGGTCCTATTTATTTTGAGACAGGTCTTGCAATGTTCCTGAGAGTCTAAGATGTTAAAGCTGGCCTCAAACGTATGATCCTCCTGCCTCGGTTTCCCAAGTTGCTGGGATTACAGGCATATGTCATCTCAGACTTCAACTTTTTTTTTTTTTTTTTTTTTTTTTTTTTTGAGGATAGTTGCTGAGGTTGTCCTGGAACTTATGATCTTCCTGCCTCAGCTTCCCGAGTAACTGCGTTACAGGTGTGCACCACCACGCCACACAATAATGTGCATTAACCACAGCCCAGTGCCACCTTGAGTTCTCACTGGCTCCTGTTAGAAGGCACAGTACTCCCTCCTCTCCCATGACCAACAGAGGATACCTTGACAGGCTCACAATTAGCTCAACGTGAGAGACAAATGCAGCAGTTTGTTCAAGATGTGTGTCTGTTTCAAACTCTCAGCTCTCTAGACACATTGGATGCTCCAGAAAGTAACAGGGACTGGCTTTGTCCCCAAAACACACATTTTAGATTTCCTGGAAGCTAAGTATGAAACAAGTTTTCATGTCCTTTAGTTGTAGCCTTGGAGGCAATATCTATCAATTTAGCCAATTTCCCACAGCCTCTCGATTCACAAAGCAACCAAAGGGGGCAGAGATGCCTTCCATATTCTTTCTGTCTCCTTCATATCCTGCCTCCTCCTCCTTATGGCATCTACACCTCCTGTGAACTCCCAGCCGGAATGGGAACACGTCTGTCATTTTCGCTGTGCCTAAAATAGCTCTGAAAGCAGAAGCAGCCAGCCACAGCAGCTTCCCTTGGCTTCACTGAAGTCTTCAATACCACAGTCAAGCACCCATTTGTATGATCCCTGTGGCATAATTTAAACAGAAAATTAAAATATATGGGAAATTTTTTCCAAAATCCAGAAAATTAGATATAATTTAATCAGCAATAAGTGTCTGATGATAGAGCTGCTTATTGACCAGTCTGTAAGCTTCAACAATGGGATTCTCCCCTTTGTTCTGCAGAGTTTTAAAGTCACTGACTCTCAGGATCACCTTCCTTGTGGGACAGCAAAACACTGACAAGTCAAGAGACCAGGCGCAGTGACCTCATGCAAACCATTTAACCTCCTTGATCCTCAGGGCCCAGGAGAGAAAATGAAGTTGAACCATTTGATCTGAGAAGATATTTCCATTTCTCCAATCCACAATTTCTATGAACCCTGCCAAAGGTCATAGCTACTTTTCCACATAAAAGTATGTAAGTTAAAAATACACACACAGTCCTTCTATAAGAACACCAATGTAAGTCACAGTCACGTTTTACCATTCCCACAGTATAATGTACCAGAAAGTTCAACTGGGTTTGAGCCTTGGCAATGCCAATAACTCTGAGACCTCAGATAGCTTCCTGAGCATTCACACCTTCATCTGTAAAGTGGGGGAGGGGTGGTAATGTTACAATGGCTGGGTTCTGCCTAGGACTCTCAACCTGGAACCTGCACACATCTGCAGTCTGCTCCACTAACAAACTAGGAAAGTCGCTTTTATACAAATCATTCCAAACTTTGGGTTCAGGTCCAAGCAGCTCCCTGCAAGCCTATCTTAAAACATCTACCTACCAGTAATGGCTGTGCAATATGGTAGCTTCCAGCACATGTAGCTACTGAGCATAAGAGAGCAGCTACTCCTAATCAGAATGTATGTGGTGCATATGCAAAATGCCTACTGACCTTAAAGACTTACAGTTGGGCATGGAGGTGTGCGCCAATAATACCAGTTGCTAGGGAGGTTAAGCAGGAGGATCATGAATTCAAGGCCAGTCAGGGCAACATAGTGAGAGATCCCCATCTCAAAAAAATTTTTAGAAGATTAAATATGAAAAAATGTAAATATCACGTTATAATGTATAATTATGTCAAAACTATATATTTGGCATATATTCAGTTAAACTATTAAAATTAATTTTACCTATTTTTATTACTTCCACAATGTGACTACTGGAAATTTTTAATACATATGTGACTTGCATTACATTTCTATCAAACCATGCTGACATAACCTAGCTTCTTTCCATCCCTTGCCTAATGCCATACTCCATTCCAACTAAAGTAAAACTTTAAAGAAATCCCATCTAGTCCCCATTTTATTTAGTGGTGGAAAGATTTTAAATCCTCTGTACAAAGAGTTTGCATCTGAATTGCAGAAAACTCATCCTAAGACATATGTCACCAGGATTTTGACATAAAAGACCCTTCCAGAATTTGATCTCCTGTGAGTCTGCAAATCTGCCAGGCATTTTCACCCTCTGGGTTTTATTTTCAGATATGCTAACGGAGGTCAAGGGCCTAACAGGTAACCCGAGTAAGTGCCTGGGCTTACAAGTCAATCAGCTGGCGTGAATTTCAGCTCCACACTTACAATCTGTCTGACCTTGGGCAAGTTACCTACCATCTCATCACTTCTGGGACCTCATTTGTAAAGTGGTGATCATAACGGGACACAGCTCATGGAAGTGGAATGAAAAGTAAATCATGGTGCTCAGATGTGATCAGCACTCAAAAGCTGCACGCATTTATCAACCTCCTTCAATAGATAAGAACAAAAACAAAACTCAAGAAACAGGCTATTTGCTTCAAGTCACTCAAATCCTAAGTGACAGTACTAAAAACATAAGCAAGAGGTGCTGCTTTTAGGATATGTGTGTGCGCGTGTGCGCACACATGTGCTTGCACACGCACACACACATACACCCATGCATTAGAGATGAAGCCCAAGGCCTCACACATGCTATGCAGGTGCATTTTTTATTTTTCAGTAAACTTCCTGGGCTCTATTTTTATCAAAGGGTAAAAAAAGCAAAAAGTTGTGAGCAGCAAAGGATCTTGGGGATTGTCCAACTTCTCAAATGAACTTGAATCACGTTGACAACATGGCTTTAGGTGTTATGTACTCTTGTGTATAACAGATGCTCCTAAAGTGAATCATCTACCCACATTGTCTGCTCTCCTTTTCCAAGGGTACATCTCAGTATATTTTTTTTTTCAAGTCAGCAAACGGGATGAAGATAGGCCACAAGGAAGCAGCTGCCTCTCACTTCTGTGTTTTTGTTACAGTCGTCCCTCTGTATCCATAGAGATTGGTTCCAGGAACCATACAAGAATTCCCAAATCTGTGGATGCTCAAGTCCTTTATATAAATGGCATAGTATTTGCATATGACCTAAATACATCTCCCAATACTTTAAAGCATCTATTTCTAAATTGCCTCTAATACCTAATATGATATACATCCCATGTAAATAGTCATTATATGGTATTGTTTAGGGAAAAATAAAAAAGGGAAAAGTCTGAACATGTTCAGTATAGATGTTCTTTCTGCCTCCATCCCACCAAATATATTCATCCTTCAGTTGGTTGAGTCCAAGGATGTGGAACCTTCAAATACAGCAGCCTGATTATATTGCACTGTCCTCTGGTCATACCCAGGTACAACTAAAATCTGTCTCTGGGAGAAGAAAGGAAAGGACTAACAGTCTGAGCAAGCTGTTGGGCCCACTGCACACGTCAGCCTGCCATGGGAAGCTGGCCCTCCAATATGGCAGGAGTTGCAACCCCTCCTGGGCATGCTAAGAATTTAAGCCCATGAATTGCCAGCTAATGCCAAAGCTTCCACCTAAGAAGGGTTTTCTTTCCCACCTTTCCAATCACCTTCTCTCACTGAAAGCAAATGAGTAGGCTAAACACCACTGCTTACAGGAATAAACAATCATAAAACCACCCAGGGCTACAGCAAGGAAAGACTTTTAATGAACCATATTTGGGGGTTAAGCTAAAATTCACAACCTTACCATGAAATTCAATATGCTATAAAAACTTATGGTACTCATTTAAATTTTATTTTGAAAAGAAAACCCTACTGATAACAGTTTAGGAGACATAGAAATTATATGAGCCTATAATAAGAAAAATGTTATCAGAATAATTCAGTTTTTCATGCCCTTTGGCTTTCTCTAAAGAGGTTTTTCTGAAGTAAGCCTAAAATAAGAACCATGTTTCAGGCTTTATTAATTTTCTTAAATTTTAATTCAGCCACAAAATAATCCTTTATGGCCCCCTCAACAACAAAAAAAGTTACCCTTTTAAATGGACTTTTCTTTACAGATAAAGACAAGACTCCTGAGATTATCACAGTTGGGCTGTCTCCAGCAGGGGAGATGGAGAGGCCTAGGACAAAGTCATCTGGACTATTCTTACAGTTCCCTGGGTACTGAAGGTCAGGGAGGAGAGCTAGCAACTTTCTGGGGAAACAGCTGGGAACTCTCCTCAGGCAGAACTAAACTGGTCCAAAGAGAAATGCAAGGACATCTCTGTGAGATGGTGATATGATTGTTATGGTCTCCAAGTCTTCGAAGTTCCCTATAGAGACAAATAGCTACTGCCAACACCATGTGCAGAGGAAGGATTGAACAGATGTGAAGAGCTCACCTTGGCCCGACCTAAGAGCAGATGACAAGCCCAACCACCCTCACCCCATCTGCTCTAGCCACTCTGGCTTCTCAACTGCCTGCTTCCCGGGTGCAAAACCACCTCCAGTCACTTTTGAGTGTTTGGAGGTGGTTCTGAGGACAATCTCTGAGCAGAGGTCTCCCAGGGCAGACCAAGACCCCCAAGGTATAAACTGGAAGGGACCAAACCTCTTGCTATAGCCTCAGATGCAGGTCTATATTCTGCAAGGTCTTCCTCCAGGGGCAAGCACAATTCCATTGCAGGGAGAGGAGAGACATGGATACCTTCAACGGTATGCTACACTAGGGGGTCCATATTACCCTCTTATGCCACAGGGATATGATGGGACTACCACCTCTGTAAGAACTTGACCTTATTTCTTGGCAGGCAACAAGGGGTGGGGCTGAAGGAATGTGAAACGTTTCTCAAGCTGGTCTACAAAGGCCTCTCTGAATTAGAAAAAGATGGCAAAAGATGGTACTTTGTGGCAGAGTATGCCCTCTCTATCACCCATTCCTTTTCTTCTTTTAACACCCCCTTTCGAGGTTTTAGTAGGGTATTTAATTGAGAGTCAGAAACTGCATTACTCACTTAACAACAGAGCAGTGATCATTTTTTTTGTTTGGTTGCAGGGGGCATTTTTGGAGATTAAACCCAGGGGCACTTTACCACAGAGCTACATCCCCAGCCCTTTTTGAGACAAGGTTTTGCCAACCTGCTAGAGACCTTGCTAAGTTACTGAGGTTGGCCTCAAACTTACTATCCTCCTGCCTCAGCCTCCTGAGGTGTGTGCCACTGTGCCCAGGTTGTAGCCATGTTCTTATAAATGGTTCCTAAGCATAAGTAAAACATTCAAATTCTCCATTTCCTTAAAAATATAGGAAGAAACATTCTTCCTCTCCTCCTCCTAGTTCAGAAAAGATAATAGTTGGATAGCCACATTTAGTCCAGAATAGAAGCCAATGCTCATAATGGAACAGCTATCCAGCCAGCAATAATTGATCATCTACAGACCCTCCACTGGAACAGACTTGTGCCTCATTTAGATGATGGTATTTTGTATCTCAGTTATAGCATCTAAGTCTGAGCTATACACTAATACCTTTCCACAAAATGGACTTTCTATAATCACACAATTCAGCCAGAATATCTCAGATGATTTTCTTGCCAAATCAGTGAGAGTGTTCTGTAAACATCAGCTGTTCCCTGGATAGGACATTTTCATAAGAAGGTGACAAGAAAGTAGGTTCTGGCCAGGCGTGGTGGTACATGCCTATAATCCCAACAGCTCGGGAGGCTGAGGCAGGAGGATTGCAAGTTCAAAGCCAGTCTCAGCAATTTAGAGACCCCATCTCAAATCAAAATCAAAAAAAGGGGCTGGGATGTGGCCCATTGGTTAAGTACCCCTGGGTTCAATTCCCAGTACCAAAAAAAAAAAAAAAAAAAAAAAAAGGATGAGAGAGAGGGAAAGTAGGTTCTGATGGTCCAGCTCCCAAGCCAAGCTCCACTGGACCAAAGACCAGCATTGGCCTCTCCTTTCCCAGAGGGACACCAGCTTGAGGTCAGTCATGAGCCCAAGCTTTTCTAGAGAGAGGCTCTGTTATCCAGCTGCCAAGCCCACAGCCCAGTGACAAACAGAAGAGCACCTTCTGGATGCTATGGAGCCATGCTAAGCCCCTGGCACACCCAGGGCTATCTATAATGACCTGCTTCCAAATCAAAGGATACATCAGAATGAACAGCAATCATCAGTAACATTTACCATTGTACACTTGCCATTTAACACTTGCCATTTTCCAGGTACCTGTCAAGTACTTCACATGTACATAGGATGAATCTCCCTTATCTGAAGGCTTAGAGCCAGAGGTATTACAAATACTGATTTTTTTTTTTCAGATTTTGGGATATTTGCATACACACGAGATATTTTGGGAACAGGACCCAAGTCTAAACATAAAATTCATTAATGTTTCATAAACGCCTTGCCCAAAGGTGATTTCATAAATATTTTTAGCACATTGTATTTGGATTGTGATCCAACACATGGGGCCCAGGTGTGGAATTTTCCACTGTGGCATTCTGTTGGCACTCAAAATTTCCAGATTTTAGATTTTTGATTTTTTTATTTAGAAATCTAGACCTATAATTGGTATTTTAAAACTTGTTACTTTGAAATAATTTTAGATTTACTGAAACTCTGCCAAAGTTGTACAGATTTTCTGTATACTCTTCATCCAGCTTCTCCTAAGGTTAACATCTATACATAAATGAATAATGATCAAAATTGGGAAATCTGCATGCATAAAATACTATGCCCTGAATCTACAGGCCCTGTTTAAACTTCACCTGTTTACTCACTAATTTTTTCTGATCCTGGATCCAAACTGGGACCCCATGTTGCATGTGGCTCTCAAGCCTTCTGTCATACTTTTAAAAAATAATTTTCAAAATAATTGACCTTATTATTTCCAAGACTGAAGTTTTACGTGCTTTGGCAAGACTCACAGAGGTAAGGTTTTGTTTCTCAATGCATCACATTTGATGTGTTATATCTCATTCTGGTGACACCAACTTTGGTCCCTTGGCTATGGTGATGTCTGTTGGGTTTCTCCACTGTAAAGTACTAGTTTCTTTTTGTAACAAATTAGCATTCTGTGTCAAGATACCTTGAGACTATGCAAATACTTTGCTGCTCAGTCTTTCACCCACTGGTTTTAGCATACATCAGTGTCTCTGTACACAACAACCGTTACTAAAATGTTTGCCTGGTGATTTTTTGTTTCCACATTCCACCTACATTTACCAACTGGAGTATTTCTGTTCCAGTTCCTTCCATCCCCTCCATTTACTTATTTATTCAATTATTTACGTCAGAATTAAATACCTGTATGCAACTCATTTGTTAAGTGTTAAAACCCAATATTGTCAACATAACAGATTTTATGATCCTTATAATATTCTACTATTATCTCCATTGTACAGGTTAGAAAAATGAGGCAGGAGGTTTAGAAACGCTGTCTAACATCACTCACTTGGTCAGTAGCAGAGATGCAAAGCCAGTCCAACTGACCTACAAGTACTTAATTAGCAAATGATCCAGCCTCTAGGATAAACAGTGAAACTATCAATTATCAAAAAAAAAAAAGCAGAATGTGATCAACCAACTGAGCAGGCATATAATAGAAGAGAACTAAATACCTGAAACTTGCTTTAACCAGTAGAATTACTTACCAACTTCCCAGAGAAGAACCATTAAAGGTGGAGTTCCCTCCCCTACAGTAGACATGCACTACCAAGTATTTACCACCAGCACTTTGAGAGGACTCAGGACAATTCTACCAACCTGCAAAATGCTGACTGTCGACCACAATGAATGATAACATTAGTGATCTCAATGAAGCTTAAACAATTAAGCTACTTCAGAGGTCATTCAACTTTAATAAGTCTTCACTTTTCCACCTCCTAAATCTGCTTTCATCTGCAATTTATTTGGCCTCTGTAAATGATCAGAATTCTCATTTTGTGTGCCTGCTTAGTGGGAATGATTGAATTTCAAGTCAAACAAACCACTCTACCTCCAAGGGAGCAACTTACTTTTATATTCTCAGGATCATGTTCGACTTTCCTTCTGGTTTTCCACATCGTTGATGAAATTCATAATGACAATTATTATTTTAATATAATAGGTGATCAGGATCTGATGTGTCATTCTTAGCTTTAAGACATCTCTTGCCTACATTTCAAATGAATTGGCATGGGATGGCAGTTTTAAAAAAATGAACTATGCATGTTATTTCGTGCATGGTATTTCAGATTCCTCCTTTAGGATGAACCTTTAAAACAAAACTCATAATCTGCCAAGACAGTACAAATGTCAGCCCTTTCTGGGGATCTGCAAAAATCTCTCCTCTCACAAGGTCCTTGTGCTTATTACCAGAACTGCTCACAGTGCTTCATGCAGAAGATGACTTTTATTCCGAGCTGAAAAAACACTAGTCAATGTAACCATAAATTGCTTTGTATTTTGCATTCAACCTTCAACCAAGTGTGCAGTCATGCGTGTTGTTAGTTATATAATTTGAAATGACTAATGAATGGATACCCAACTAACAAATTGAGCCCTCTTGATCTTACAGGTAAGACATAAAGAGCAACAGTCCAGATTAAATACCAAAGTATGTCCAAATGGCACATACAACACCAACTGCTGCGGTCTAAGACCCTGAATGCCCAGTTGCTACACACAGGCTGCCTCAGGAAGTGTTCTCCTTTAATAAGATTCTCTTTGGGGTCCACAGGGTCAAGCAGGCTCTCTACAGACCAACCAAAGAAGGGATTTAGGAGTTTGCAATCATGAGACATTGAACTGTTCCCAAAAACACCCTCGGAGCCAGGTGCTCTTCTAAATGCCACATGTGCATTTCTCCCTCAATCTTCAAATGAGTCCAAGAAATGACATTATCTGCATTTAAATAGCCTGAAAATCTTCACACATGTAACTGATGAGCTAGCTTTTCCAATGTCACAGAGCTAAAAATGGCAGTCAGGAATGGGACTCTGGTATCCCAAATGCTTAGCCTATACCCATATACTGTTATGTCATTTACCTCCCTATCCAGTAAATGAGTAATGATCAGACTCTATCATGGATGTGGGAAAGACCCCCAATCTTTGGTCCTCCAACTCTCCCAGGGTCTCCAAACAGATATCCCACACCCACACCTCCAGGATTTGCCAGAGTCACAGTCCTATGTCTAATTCACCATTTTCCTACTTGACAAAATAACGTTTATAGAAAGGTCTTCCTCACCCACCCACCACAAAATCTCTTCCTAAAGGCCTGGAAAGAACTCAAATGCATAAAGAAAAGAAATTCTGGATGGCCATACTTCATTCTTTCACCCGGGAGTCTGAAGTTGCAAGGGCTGCTTATTCTTTCAGTACATTGATCACCTGCCAGGGGCCAGCAGAGCAAGTCCCCACTGCATGGAGTTTCATATTCTAGTAAGGGACACAGACAAGGAGCAAATAAAGACATACTATCACGTCAGGCAACAATGAAGTCATAGTGCTATCTTAAAAATGAAACAAGGCGATGGGGTGGAGACAGATGGGCCAGGCAGTGCTAAATACTCAGGGAAAGAGATGGGAAGGAAGCATCAGGCAGAGGCCTGGAAGAGGAGGAAATGAGCCACACGGATGGACACATGGGAAACAATGAGGACAAAGACCCCAAAGTGAGTCTCCTGGCAAGCGGAGAAGGGTGGGAAGTCAGGGTGGTGGGAACCCAGGAAACAGAGGTCTAGGAGGGAGTGCTGAGGAAGGTCAGAGACAAAGCTGAGACCTGGTCATATAGAGCCTGCAGGCCATGCAGGAGATTTGGAATCTAGTGAAGGTACAATGGACAGCCACTGAAGCTTTCTAACTGCTGTGTGATCTGACGCCACCATTAGAAGATTTGTGCTATTATGTTGGTAAATACAGGGTGAAGCCAATGGTAGAAGCAGGGACAGTTAAAAGGAAAAACAATGGTACTGAACAGAACAACAGTGGTAAAGATGGTAAGACACGGTTTGGCCAGACTGAGAGCCAAACTCCTTCCAGGAAAATAGGACATAGGAAATTACTTCAGAATTGGAAAATACTTAAAAATTGGAATACAGATGCTGGGTCATGATATAATAATGCATTAATAACTTTTTTGTTCATACAGACAACCACCGAAGGGGGGCTACTGCTTACATAGCGTGAAGACGGTGTCACAGTCCACATTTCCATCCTAATTTTGTACATTGAGTAACTAGCTATGGCGACCCTGAGTCTCCCCCCAAATCAGTCACCTGAAACCAGGTGTTGTGCTAGGGAGAAAAAGTATATGAGTCCTTGTACTTCACCAAGGCTAAAGTTACTCCCATTTTTCTATTGTCCCAGCAGGTCTGACAGGAGCCTGGAGGGGGTAAGAAGTGGGGGTGGGCAAAGGGCAGACACTTCTCGGGGAAGCTGCCCTGCCCCAGGGCAGCACCAGGGGAGCTGGCTGGCAGAGATCTTGTCAGGTACCATGTCTGTGGTACCAGAACGCAGTCAGTTGCCTTAGCAACAGTATCTCTATCCAAGGTGATAAATTACCCTGCTGTCTAACAAATTCAGTTCATTTCTTAAATAATCAGTGTACTGGAAATAATACGAGAACAAGCAAATGCCAACCAGCGGACTGAGAGGGCAAATCAATCACTAGGTTTGCTCTAAAACCTACAGCTGGGAAAAAGGCTGGAGACTGGATCCAGGGAACAGGGAAAGAATTTGGAAAGGGCTGAAGTATTCGAAACTTCAAATTATGAACAAAGAAGAAGAAAAAAAAAAAAAAAAAAAAAAAGAGTAATGGAGACCCTTAAAAATTCCACATCCCTTTCTGACCATTCTAACTAAATTCATCACATTACTCTATCGTTCTCCTCACTTTACTTCTAGAGCCCAACATTTATTAATAATTTGATTTATGTCCCTGTCTGTTTCACTTGACTTTAAGCTTCGTGACTCCCAAGGCTTTGCCCGCTTCATTTCCCCCTGTACCCGTAGAACTGGAATCCTGCCCAGAACACTGTAGGCCTGAAATAATATTTATCAAATGAATAAATTATTCTCTTCTATATTTCTAAGAACTATTAATCACGAAACAACACATTCACATATATATGTGTCCATGTCTGATTGGGATACTAGTGGTATTTTCAGCAAAAAAAGGACTGAGATAAGAATGATCACAACCACCACGACTATTCAAAACTATTTTGGACATGCAAGTCATGCCATTATGAGAAGAAATCTGATGTTTTAAAAAAAAAAAAAAAAAGAGGCCAAGTGATCACTATTTGCAACACATAAGACTGCATACCTGGAAACCCCAAGAAAATCAAGAGAAATGACAATAAATAGAATACATTTGAAGGAATAAACTAAGCCACCCAACCAAGAAAATAAAAAGGATAAAGTCTCATTTTTCAAAAGTAACAAAAGAGATAAATACTCAGCAATTAAAAGGAACATGTAGATCCAAAGCTTTAAAATGTTCATGAGGAACACAAAAGAACACTGAGGTGCAAAGATACAAAATTATGCCTCTATTCTTAGGAAAGCTATCTGTCAGATACCGATTTTTAAGGAATATTCAAATTTAATGCAGTCCTGATAAAAATGCCAATAGGATAATGGCAGCCAGGGTGTTTATAAGAACTAAAGTAAGCTGACTATACAGTTCTTACAGAAAAACAACCATCCAAGAGTGAAGAGTACAGTATGATTCAGGTCACTAAGGGTGTACTGCTCCTATCAGACATGGAGGAGAATCTAAAGTGACAGGATAATAAAATTATGGTTCTAGCCATGAACAGGACACAAAGACTCATGAGAAAGAAGAGCAAACCCAGAGATAAACCCGGATATTTTGTGCAGCATGCAGCTGAAGAGGTTGTTAAAATTTGGATGTGGAGGGTCCCCCAAAGGCAGGTTATTCCCCTGAGTAGCACACAGAAGAGGTGGGAGAAACTCAAGAGGGGGGTACCTATTGGGAGGTTATTGGGGAGCATGTCCTTGAAGGCAATTGTGGTCTCTTTCTCTTCCACTTCTGGGCCATGATGGTGGCAGTTTTGCTTCCTCCCAAATTCCTGCCATGATGTGCTGCCCCAAAAACCAGAGGCCTGAAAGCAATGGGTGTGTGTAACCATGGACTAAAACCTCCAAAACCAAGCCCAAACTAAACCTTTTTTCTTTATAAATTGACTGTCTCAAGTAACAGTCACAGTAACAAAGCTGACTAACAATGGTATTAACATGTTGGCAGGAAAAGATGGACAATAAATGTTTTTGGAAAACAAGATAGGCATAGAAAACAGATGCATTCACAACAAATAAATCCCACATGAAACAAAAATTCAATGTAAAAACAAAACCACAGTGATGGAACTACTGTAGGACTGTTTCGTGGTAATTTGGCACACTACATAAATTTACTAAAATTGGGTTTTGGGTACAGCTCAATGGTAGAGTGCATGCTTAGCATGTGCAGGGCCCTGGATTCAGTCTCTGTAGCACCCCAAAAAAGTCAGTGAGCTCATTAAGCTGTCAACTTAAAGTGAATGTTATAGTATGTCACGTATCTCAATAAAGTTGCTTAATAAAGGAAACCAGAACAGTATTTGAAAACGTGTTTTTTTTAATTAGTAATCCCAGAGAGGAAATGAACTATTACAATATAAAACTCCAAATCTCTAAAGAAAAGATTGGTAATTTGCCTATATAAAAATAAACTTCAGGACAACAAAAATACCCTATATAAATCAAAAGATAACTGATGAATTAAAAAAGGTCAATTATCTTAATAAATATTTAAAATCCTAGCTGGGTACACACCTGTAGCCCCAGCTATGCAGGAAGCTAAGACAAAAAGATTCCTTCTAGGAGTTTGAGGCCAGCCTAGGCAACAAAGCAAGACCCTCACCCATCCCAGCAACAATAAAAACCTCCTAGAAATTTATAAGAACAAGGCATATACTAAACAGAAGCAGGCAAAGAACACTAATAGTTTTCAGAAAATAAGAAATGCCAACTGCCCTTCTAAACATGAAATAACATTTACCTCACCTCAAATAAGAAATTAAAACAAGAATTATCAGATACCAGTTTCTCTCTAGCTGTTTTAGTCAGCTTTTTCACTACGGTGACTAAACGACCCAACCAACACAACTATAGAAGAGCAAGAGTTTGAGGGCTCATGGTTTCAGGGGTATCAATCCAGAGACAGCTTGCTCCATTCCTCAGGACTCGAGGTGAGACAGGAACAACATGGCGGAAGAGTGTGGCAGAGGGAAGCAGCTCACGTGGGACCTGGAAGCAGAGACTCTACTTGCCAGATACAAATATATACCCAAAGTCATGTGCCCCACCTTCCCAACTTCCCACCTTCCCCATCCACATCTTACCACTTCCATGACCACTCAGTTAATCCCTATCAGGGGATTAAATCACTGATTAGGTTAAGACCCTTGCACGCATGTCTCCTCTGAACCTTCTTGCACTGTCTCACACTTGAGCTTTTGGGGGATACCTCACATCCAAACCATAACACTAGTCAATTGACAAGTTCATAAGGAGAAAGGACACTGCCACTCCCTGACATCACAGGGGTGACGACACTGGTCTCAACAAGCAATTGTCCACCTGCGATCCTAAGGATCTCCCCACACACTTTAACACAAGAACACAGGTGTTCCTTGTAGCATTGTAAGAGCAAAAACCTGGAAATGCCCTAATGGCTCATCAAGAGTGTCAAGAGTTGCCAGGTCAATCAGGGCGAGAGGCCAAATGCAAAGTAACGAGCAAGTCATTACTTACCATGATGGTATAAGCCAGGGACAAAGCAGGTAAAGGTACCAACTCCCCCAGTGTCCCATTTGTCCCCAGTGAAAGATCAGATGTGTCATGTAGATGGAGACTTGGGGGATCCCTTGTGAGGGAGAAGGGAAGGGTTAGGGAGGACAAGTACTGAGAAGTGAGTCAGAGAAGAGGGTCTTCAAGCCCCTTCTCACAGGAAGGCTTTGGCAGAGATGCCTGGGAAGAATGAGGGCCCTTAGATAAGGTGGCCCTGCCTGGCAAGGAACAGAGAGGGCACAAAACCAGTTTACTGCCTGGCTAACTTCCTCCAGCCAGGGCTGCTGGGCACCTTTCCATACCACCCATTCCGATTCTTGAATCATCATCAATATTTCCCAAACAGTTTAATGCAACTATCCTATCTGAAAAACTGGTCTACTGTAATCCCAGCACCTCATAAGGCTGAGGCAGGAGGATTGCGAGTTCAAAGCCAGCCTCAACAATAACGAGGTGCTAAGCAACTCAGTGAGACCCCATCTCTAATACAAAAATAGGGCCTGGGGCGTGGCTCAGTGGTCTAGAACCCCAGAGTTAAAATTCCCAGTACACACACACACACCCAAAAAAAAACAAAAAAACAAAAAAACAAAAAAACTGGTCTGCAAATTTTTAGGATCTTTTATATAATAGGTGAAAAGAAATGATTTCTCCCACTGCATGTCAGAAAGACAATTATTTTTATGTTTAGATATAAAAATGTGCATGAAAACGATGCAAACTATTTTCCTTTCAATATATAGCACAGAAGTTTTTGTTTACTTTTAAGATTCTTATTTCATCCCTACTGAACCACCAGTATAAATCACCTTCTATGAATTTAACATTAGAATCTCTCCAATGTAAGAAAAAAGAAACATTAAGAATCTCTCCAAAAATGTAGGAATTTTTTTTAAGACCTATTTGAAGACTATCCTTGAACTGGGGAGAATAATCAAGGAATGCAAGTAGCTAGAGAGAAGAGTAGTCTTAAGAAATCCTATATTGTCCTTTTCACTGTGAAATCAAGTTCTGATTCGAAGTCAAGGGCAATGCATCTTTGAGCCAGTGACCCAGCATGGTGCCTTCATTTCATAGATGGAAACAAAGGTCAAATGACTTTCCCAATGGTGTCCCAGCAGCTCATGGGCCCAGGACACAGACCTGATCCTTTGCATTGGTCTCAACAGTCTTGTAATCCACACTATTTTCTTTTAGGTACTGGGGTTTAAACCCAGGGGTGTAACCACTGAGCCACATCCCCAGCCCTTTTTTATATTTTAAGAGACAGGGTCTTGCTAAGTTGTTTAGGGCCATGCTAAGTTGCTGAGACTGGCTTTGAACTTGTGATCCTCCTGCCTCAGCCTCTTGAGTCTCTGGGATTACAGGCAGGTGCCACTATACCTGGCATAACCCACACGAGCTGTTCATTTATTATCTCATGCACCGGTAGAGACTTTTTTCCCCTCTGTAAAATGGCACATGAAAGTGTTTAATGTTACCATAAAAACTTAAAAATTTCTGTTGTTGCCTTTAACACCAACTAAAGCCTTAGAATTATACACAAAGAAATCTGTGGTTGATGCTGTGAGTACTGTTCCTGCCCTGTCACTACCTGGAGACTGAGGCACGATGGGGCAAGGGAGCTTTCTGAGCACCTGGTTCAGAGATAGGGCCCCAGGGTGGACTCCCCCGGGTTCCAGTTCCAGCACAGCCACTTCTGCCAGCATGAACCTGGACATGTGGCTTGGACCCGCTAAGCCTCAGTGTTCTCACGTGTTCAATGGGAAAGAAACCTACCTCGCAGTGTACAGACACATGAGCAATTAATACAGCTGAGCTTTTCTTCAGGTATGTATCCAAACACCAAATCTACTACATAAACCAAGAATCCAGACACAGCAAGAATGCACTGGGTCTTGCCACCACCCGTGGCTTAAATAAGCATAACCTATCCTCAAAGCCCCTCTCATTTTAGGGCACAGGAGAGAGGGCAGAGACCTCTCAGCCCACTCAATACAATCTTATTTATAAATAGAATCTTTGCAGAAGTATTAGTTAAGATGAAGTTATTTGAGACAAGCAAGGTCCTAAATCCAATAATTGAGGGCCTTACTAGAGCGGGGATAGTCACCTAAGGAGAAGGCTGCATAACAAAGGAGTCAGAAATTGCAGTGAGGCATCTACAAGTGAAGGAATAAACTGAAGATTGCCAGAAATCACTAGAAGCTAGAAGAGAGGCTTGGGATGCATCTGCTTTAGAGCTTGCAGGAACCAACCTTGCCACCCCTTTGATTTCACTGGACTAAGAACTATGAGAATAGATTTCCATTGTTTAAGGCACTCAGTTCATTGTACTTTGATGTGGCAATAGCAGCAAACTCACAGGATCAAAACCTGGAAGAAAAGATCAAGGAAGGGATACAGGCCCATTCAGGCTATACCAGTATGCATAAGACTCAAAAATGGCTTATTAAAGGTATTTTCAAGTTGGCCACAACTCCTTTATTATTTTTCCCATTGAGGGGTAGGGTCTCTGTCCCCTCCACTGGAATCTTGGCAGATTCTATATGTTCTATGAACCATAAAATACAGCAGAAATGACAGTATGCCACTTTCCATTCCCAGGTTATAAGATACTAGCAATTTATGTTTTCTGTCCCCAGAACACTTGTTCCTAGGGTTCTGAGGTGCCACGTAAGAAATCTGAAGCCACCATACTAGAGTGTCTGTGTGGAGACCCTGAGACTATAGCAGACAGGGGGACATCCATCAGCCTGGGCTGTGTCTGCCCTCAGGAATCCCACAGAAGCCCCAGAAATCCTGAGGCAGAGACAAGGACTCCTGCCACCCCAGCTCCAACTGCCGATTCCTAAGCAAAAAAAAAATTGCTGCGGTTTTAAGCTGACATGCTTGGGGGTGTTTTGTTATGCAAGATAATCAGGGCAGTTTTTGATGCTCAACTTGTAATACTAAAGTAGAAGCAAAAGCTCTTACACCTTAAGGAAGACTAGAGAAAATTCAGATCAAAGCAATAAGAAATGATTACAGTCCTGACAGGGCGACTCGGAGAGGTGGCTAGTTATGGAAACTGTTTTATTTAACCTGCAATTTTATAATGCCAAGGCATCTGAAGGAGGTCGGGGAGGGAAATCACCAAAGCACCCTGTTCTGCTGAAAACAGAACATGACAACTGGGTTTTAAAACAAGGAAGAGTCTGTCCTATCTTGGAACAATGAACTACTGGGAAGAAAAAATAACACCCTCTGCAGTATTCACCCAGATTAAGATCACAGAACAAAAGGATCACAAAATGACCAAGGGTGGCTTGTGTGTCACAGGATGAGGTTCACCAACTTCTCTCCTGTCCACTCACTCAAAATCTGACAGTCATTACATTGAGGTCTCAGAGCATTTGAACAAAAGCTCCTTGTATTCACTCATCACATCAGGTAAAAATGGGCAGAATAACCTTCCATGTCAAATCACCTTTTGACCTAGCTATCCTACTCCTTGGTCTATACCCAAAGGACTTAAAATCAGCATAGTACAGTGACACAGCCACATCAATGTTTATAGCAGCTCATTTCACAATATCTAAATTGTGGAACCAACCTAGATGCCCTTCAACAGATGGATAAAGAAATTGCGTATATGCACAATGGAATATTACTCAGCCATAAAGAATAAAATTTTGGCATTTGCAGGTAAACGGATGGAGTTGGAGAATATCATGCTATTGATAAGAATAGCATGAAATAAGTCAATAAGTGAAATAAGTCAATCCCAGAAAACCAAAGGCCAAATGTATTCTAAGTGGATGCTGATACCTAACGGGGGGAGGGGGCGGGTAAGGGAAGAATGGAGGACCTTTGGATTAAGTAGAGGGAAATGAGGGGAGAGGGAAGGGGGCAGGAACAATGGTGCAATGAGAGCCATCATTCCCCTATGCACATGTACGACTGCACGAATGATGTGACTACATCGCGCACAGCTGGAGAAATGCAAAGTTGTGCCCCATTTGTGTACGATGAATCCAAATGCATTCTGCTGTCATGTACAACTACATAGAATTTTAAAATAACCTTGAAAGTTGTACCCTATTTGTGTACAGTGAACCAAATTTTTTAAAAAACCTTCCATGTCACTGAAATAACTCGCCACTTAGCTCCTTCTGAGTACAAGATTTGAAGGCATCTGAATCATGAATTTTCTGTTAGCAACCCTGAGGATGAAGAGTTTGGAAGGCCCTGGACCAAAGATTGTGTGCCCTGGATCTAAACCCTAATGGGGCGAGTCTTCAGGATTCCTATTGACCTGTGGAGCCCAGCGCATACTGGTCCACATAGGACAGTCAGCCCATAGGGTGAGCTCACCCTCTAGTGAATTCCTATTGTCATTACTACCAATGAGCCACACAACTGTCATGATAATTTAGTCACCTAGATTATCAGGTCCCTGGACCAAAGCCAGGCGACATACATCATTGCACTCCCCACAACAGTCGAGCTCTGCACCCACCCATGAGCACCCATGAGCAACAGCCATGCATGGCAGGACTGGTGACAGGCTTCCCAAGTTTTCCGGCAATGAGCTCAGGGGACCTCAGGGAACAGACGTGGGCAGTAAGGCTACGAGGAAAAGAAAGCTCAGGGTGCTTGGGATGGTTATTCTGTGTCAACTTGGCTAAGCCATGATGCTCAGATATTTGGTCATACATTATTCTGATGTTTCTGAGTGTGTTTCTTGGATGAGATTAATATTTACATTGGTGGACCTTGAGTAAAGCAGATGGCCCTCCATCACGTGAGCGGGTCTTGCCCATCAGTTAAAGGCATAAGCAGAACCAGGCTGACCTCCAAAGAGGAAATTCTTCAGCAGGCAGCTTCACACTGGAACTACAGCACGGCCTGCCAGCTCAGTTTATCGATTTTGTACTTGCCAGACTCCATCACTGGTGAACTAATTCTTGAAATCAACCTCTCCATACGTACACATATCCCTACTGGTTCCATTTCTCTGGAGAACCCTAACTAATGCAACTCCATAGCAGCTCTCACGACTTCATGCCATGGCTAGGAGCCACCAGTTTGTGACTTGGTTGCCTACACTGTTGGCTTTAATTAACTGCTCCACCTCTTGGCCTCTACCTAGTTCCCACTCATACTCCCCAAAGGTGTACCTCACTTCAACCACGTGGTCCTCCAGAATAGAGTTCTGAGATCAACTCAAATCCAGTGGCCCTGCTGGAAGACGGGGCAGAGATAGCTGGTTGGATCAGCTTTGGTCAAGTTGGTGGAGCCAAAAAGAACAAAACTCAATAAACTGGTCATAATTAGCTACCCAAGTCTCCCCCTCCTGTTGTAGTCACTAGCGGCCAGGGCAGGAAGTGCCCAGAGACTGCCAGGTGTTGCCAACAGGCCCTCTCAGGCATAAATCCTGAACCTGTACACACTGGCCAATTAACCAAGACTCCCATGTTTTGCCAAGTGCACAGCAAGTGGGATTGAATGGCCCTTGAAGGACAGACAGGGTCCATGACAGGGAGAGCAGCTCCTCAAACAGTGTTAGAGGCTAAAGAGGTGGCTCTGCTGCAATGGGGTGGAGGCTGGAGAGGAAGAGGAATGTTAGAGGCTGTCCCTGGGTACCGTCTCCCCTTCTCTGCCTGCCCAGCATGAGAAACCAGTGGGTGGAGTGCAGCAGTTTGGGGGCCTTTCCATCCTTCAAGGCAGCAACCAGACACATTTGGGAATTCCTGATGGTGACCTGCACCTACTTTTGCCACCTGCTGCTGGCCCCTCTCACTTCTATCATCTATCAACATAAAAAGCCAGTTGGATATTTCCACTTACCATACACGTGGTGTGACTTGGCCAAGCACTGGAGCTGAGGTTACTGCTCTTAACACGAAAAGCTGATGTGCTCTGGTGACTCACTCAAGTGAATAAATTCATCAGACCTCACTGGAGCATGACACAGGCCAAGGGGCAGAAGGAAGGGGTACAGAGGGCAAGCACGTCAGCCACACTTTCAGGAGAGCAAGGCAGCCCCAGTCCTGACAGCGGCCACCACCCTAGTACCCCACCCCAAATGTGACATGCAGTGTCTGGTTATCTACATGGAGTGAGGGGTCCAATTCCCTCAACCACTTGGTCAGGATCAACCACTTCACATTTGCCTTTCATTTTGGTTTCTCTCACCTCGTTGACTTAGCAAAGCTACAATCCCCAGGTACTTAAACATGAATCTAGATGCTTCTGCAAGGGATTTTGGAGATAAGATTCAAATTTGTAATCAACTGATTGTAAAAAAAAAAAAAAAAAAAAAATGGAGATTACCTTGACAGTCTGGAAGTGGGGGCTAGTTCACTGAAATCTAAGTGCAGAGCTGAGGCTTCCTTGAAATTGTGCCTCTAGATAATACTACCATGTCTGCCCAGTAGGTTCTAGAACAGTCTTGGACAGTCCCACGACTGGGCAAATCAATTCCCTGCAGTAAGACTCTTGATGTACAGTCTTTCCTTAACCACAGGGATACATTCCAGGACCCCCAGGGGATGTCTGAAATTACGGAAGAATCAAATTCCATGTTTCTCCTGTACTCTCTGTAGTGTACAGTACTAGTGCCACAGTCAAACTGTGCTGTGTTTTATGATCTGGTGCCTACTTAGCATCATTACTTTTTGCACTTTGGGGTCTTTATTAAAATAAAGATCACTTGAAGACAAGAGCTGCAGCACCACAAATCGATCTGGTAACGGGTGGCTACTAGGTGGCTATCATTCACACCACGGATACCCTGGACAAAGATGATGATTCACGTCCCTGGTGCACAATTTTAAGACATTCCTATTTCTGGAATTTTCCATTTAATATTTTCAGACATGAGTTCAGTTGCACTCAAGAAAATAGAAACTGCAAAAAGTCAAATTGTGGACAAGGGCTTAGGAGAACCTCTGGCTGAATGCTGCTGATACACTTCTCTTTGCCTTAGCCTCCGTATGTATCAGTTTCCCATCTATAAAATAGAAACTGTAAGAGTATCTACCTCACGAGGCCAACTGGAGGATAACCCAAGTAAAACACTGGACCCAGACCAGGGTGCACAGTAAGATCCCAACAATAAAAAATAATTTTGCTCATGTTATAGAGATTATTATTACCAATTATGATTATTTCAGCCAGTTTTTTCACCATTGAGACCAAAAATTTTAGAGGAGGAAAAGTTTATTTGGGGCTTCAGATGTCTCAATCCATAGACAGCCACCTCCATTGCTGTGGGCCCGAGGTGAGGCAGAACATGGCAGAAGGGTATGGCAGAGGAAAGCAGGTCAGGGCATGACAATCAGGAAGCAGAAAGACTAAGCTTGGCTCACCAGGGACTCAGCGTGACCCACCTCCACAGCCACATACTAGCTGCATAGTTACCACCCAGTTAATCCCTTATCAGTGGACTAAGGCACTGATTTACGTTAAGGCTCTCATAACCCAATAACTTCACCTTTAAACTTTCTTGCATTGTCTTACTTATGCGCTTTTGGGGTGACATCTCATATCTAAACCATAACACTGATGGAGCCATGGCTTTGAGAAAGGAGTTAATAGACTAGTGGGGAAGAGACTTTAAAACTAATTGTAACAGAGGTATTTGCCAAAAACAGGTAGACATAAAGCAAACCCAGCACTAAGAAAACATCTAGGCATGCAGGGGCTGAAGTGGAAGGTAGCCACCGTATGTAAATAGTACAGCTGGGCACAGACTCCCCACTGCTGTTTGGGGGTCATAACTCATAAGTACATGCTTCAAGGTTAGAAACTCGTTCCTTACAAAGACTTTTAACCAAGTCTCTGAAGAAGTGGTTCCCAATAGTTATAATCCTCTTTATTAAGGGAAATTACTCAAGTTTTTATGAGCACCTAACTATATGCTAGGTGCTATGCTAAGGACTTGGAAATAAACAGGTTAAATAATAAAAGACCTTCATTGTCCACTTCCTCTTCTCCTTCTACCTAAACAAGTAAATACATAATTTCCAAATGTTGCAAGATGAAAGAAAGAAGTCTAGTCAGAATAAACAGGGTTAGAAAAGCACTCTGGGTATAAGGGATAAAAGTGGGAAAAAGAACAATTTGCATTATAGCCAGCTTAGATAAAGAATGCAGAGGAGTAGAAACTTACAGACATTTCTCGTGTTCTGGAAGACCAGGTAGTTACTTTTGTGATTAAGCATGCACTTGGCCTCCTCCACCTCCCACATCCCACCCAGCCTTCCCTAAGCAGGATGAGGTCACAGCAGGGCCTCCTCCCAGGACAGCAGCTGGAGAGAAAAAGGACAAAGGAAGCCATTACCTCAGTATTCTGCTTTTGTGGTTCACCTGAAATACTACTAGTTAATGCCAAAGTCAATGGCCCTCAAACTGTGCTCTCAGTGTCCCAAACTGTTCTACAGACTGTAGAGCTATTTGTTCACATTTTACGGATGCAGAGGATTGCAATGGGGGCCATAAATCCTCACCATTCCAGTCAACTTGCTTCATAATCAATAAATGCCCATTTTATTTTCTAAATAAAATGCCACTTTTAACCTGTTTTGACATTGTAAGGATCTGTAATATTTTTATTTGAAAAGAACACTCTCCTGCTTTAAAAACATTTGGAAATGACCATTTTTAACTACCTCCACATTACAATTTTTGAAAACCGAAGTCTGGAGCTGACATACTTTGAGAGATGGCAAACTGCTACCAGGAATACTTGCTCTCGTTATTTGTCATCAATTATCCAAAAAGTGCACAGGAGAATCAATTCTGGACATTTTTAAAAATAATCACTCTGTTTGCACAAAGGATAAATGCGCTTGATATACTAGATGTGGTTTCCCTGGTGATGGGGTGGTCTGTATTCAATGCAGTCAGTGCAGATCACTACCTTAAAATTGATCACCTAATAAAATTCATTAGGTGGTAGTTTACAGTTACTGCTTCCATGGCAGACGCTGTCCATGAATCAAGGTTTCTGATCAGACATTTACTATGGCTGTGTGTGAACCATGATCAAACCAAACCATCCTGGAGGGAGGAACGACTGAGTCAATATCCATTTATAAAGATGGCAACTTAATTAAAGGATCTTCCCTGTGTATGTGTATCAAGTAAATACGACATTGCAATTACATGAAGAAACATATAAATTCACATAGCTGGAGCCACATAAACATATATCTCCTCCATAAATTAGTCTCCATAAAAGGTTTATTTAAAACCATGTTAAAATTATACTACCTTAATACAGTTTCTCTACCCAGTATAAACCAGTACAACTGACAGCTCTTTCTCCCATAGTGTGTATGCCCGGAAGCAAACCATTTAAGAAATTTAAAAAGTTTAAAAGAAGGACAACTCCTCTACTTGCCAATAAATCATCATTGGAAGCTTAATTAAATCTAGATTTATGCTGCACACATACTCATTTCCATTCAACAGCACGACCTTTTCTCTCATCAAGCTACAAAATCCAAAGTCTCCCTACTGAATTAAGTGTAATTTTTTTTAAGTCTCAAATGTCACAACTAAAAAAAAGTCCTCAGTACACACACATGCATGTGCATGTGTCCGGGTTATAATTTTTCAGAAAGCACCTAGCAAACAATTTCATAAAAATCATACTGTCCTTGTATCAATTAAACTTGTATCTATTTAAATGTGAGCTGCATTAAAAACCTGTCATTCAGAACTAGAAGTTTAAAAGTCAAAATGCCAAAAAAAGTTTGTGAATATCATACATTTCCATTATCACATGCTTAAATAGCTGAGGGGTCAAATTCATTTTTTAAAAATTAAGTTAGGTTCTCGCTGAGTGTGGTGGCACATGCCTGTAACCCCAGAAGCTCAGGAGGCTGAGGCAGGAGGATCTTAAGTTCGAAGCCAGCCTTAGCAACTTAGCAAGGTCCTGAGCAACTCAACCTGTCTAGCAATCATGCTGGGGCTGGAAGAAGCCAGGATGAGTAAAATGTGTCCTTTAATATAAAACTCCAGTGTTCGGCACAAAGAAGGTGCACAATTAATGTCTGCAGAATGTTCTCTAGTTGCACAGTTTAAAAGGTAGAAAACAGAAGCAATAAATTTTAATATATCGTCTTTAACTGAACAAATTATCGTTTCCATGTTATCAGTGTTAAAAATGTTAATACTTTACCTTGTTTTACACTAACTTTTTAAAACATAGTGTGCATTTTACATTTGAAGCAGCTAGCTCCATTCAGACTATCCACATTTCAAGAGCTCACTGGCTCCAGGTAACTGGTGGCGACTGCAGTAGACAGCAAAGATATGGGAACATTTCTAACATGACCAAGTTCCACTTGGGGTATATCCCACTGGATACTAAAGGACACAGAGGGGCAAGGAGGAGCATTGAGGCCAGGGAAGCCTGAGTGTGTACAGACCACAGAAGCCCTCCCTTATAGGACAAGGAGCTTGGCCTTTATCCTATGGACAACAGGGAATCAAAAAAAAAACACTGATATGATAAAATGCTTTACAACACTTAGGATGGTGGATTCCGGAGATAGTAAGGAATGAAACAGAAGGGAGACTGGCAATGGCCATGAAGAAGATAATTGAACTGAGAGATGTTTCTGAAGTTAGAATCAGGAGTAACCAGTGCTTTAAAAACAGATTCATACGTCAAGACTAGTCCATGATGAGCTGTCTTCCAGCCTAAGATAAAATATTAAAAATTAAAATGCAGTGTTTTTCATAAAACGTATCACTGTAACATGTGGCCCTCTATTCTGAAATTATACTCCTTTTATGGGGGGGGGCGCATTTATAAAATAGTAATAACCAGAGAGTCACTGTGCTCTTCAAATTATTCTCACTGCATGACTTTGTAACATTTTGTGGTTCCCCAAATCCACCTTAGTTTGCAAGTAAAATCCAAAATTTTGGGAACTGCCGTTTTACCTGGAGTTTATTAAGAAGGACATAGGCTCTATCATGTGTACATTACTCTGTATACTCATTTTCTTGCTTCACATATTAATTTCCATGTAATAGTAACACTGACATGACTTATCTTAAATTGCTATAATTATTCAGTATCTTAATTATTGTTTACATAGTCATTCCCATAATGTATTATACTGGATCCATGACCTTATAAGTAAGAAGTTGGTTATCAAAATTAACTTTCTTCTTCCTACCTCTAATTCCATAAATAGTTTCCACAGGATATTGCTCCCAATAGGGAATATATGGGTGAAAGGCAATGCACGGTTTTGTGTTTAGCTTTTATTATACATCACTAAACTGTCGTGATGCATGCCACACTGCCAACATTTCTGAACACCCCAAACAATCATGGACTATAATTAACTCTGGTAACTTCATCAACAACACTTAGATTTTGCTTTTCAAATGCTCTGAGGACATGCCTACTCCTCATGACAACATTGGATTCCCTCAACTCCTCTCTTAACTGCCTCCTTGAGAGGACTTTGGGTTCTGACCTTTGGTATCTCAATTCTTCATATTTTAGATAATAACCACTTAATCTTTTAGGCTGTCCCATTATTTTCAGCCATGCTGTGGCATTCCATTTAATATTTATTCTATGGCCTTTGGTTGGGCTATTTTTCTTTTATTCTTCTGATATTCAGGCACATTTGTCTTGTATATGATGACTTTCTCCATTGCTTCAGTGGCCATAAGTTTATCTTCCCTGTACAGCTGGGTTAAAAATGCTATTCCATTTTCTTCTAGTTATACTATAGATAAACACAGTGGAACTTAAAAGCAGAGGACTTTATACTCTGAAATTAATAAGTGCAGGACTTTCTGATAGGGGTGAGATTTGCTCAGGTGATTCCCAAGGTGGATCTGGCCATCTCATAAAATGACATAATACCCTTCCCCAATCAGGAATCACAGTGGACATGATCACCAAAAACCAAAAACCAAAACCTTCAACTACTCCAAGGGGGCTCAGCACCCTAAAACCCTTGACTTACCAATATATTTGTACTTACATCTCGAAAGTCTCCCTTAAAATTAAATTTTCTGCAAGAAAGATCATCAGTATGCAAAAACAATCATCTGAAAACACATACTGTCACCCCAGAGTGCAAAAGCCAAATCAAAATGCTATGGAGGTCATTTCACCAATTATTTTTCAAATAATGAAATTCCATGGGAAATTTCAATATGCTGCCCATAGATAGAAAATGGAGTAAAAACAAAGCAAAAGGAAAAAAAAAAAAAAAAAAAGCAGGATACACATAATCATTTACAAAATTTAGATTACAGCATAATTTTTACATACCTATAGATATAGCTAAAAAAATTCAGAAGTAAATTCATGGGAAGGTTAACAGTAGTTGCCAAAAGGGAGTAGGCTTATGGGCAATTTGTACTTTTATCCTTATACTTTTTTTTTGCAATATATACTTATACTATATACCTTACACAATTAAACATCTTTATATACACTTGCACAAATATGCCTATATATTTTTTAAATCTTGATTTTTTAAAAATGGAGGAAGAAAAGATGGCTCTATATAAAATTAAATGCTAATAAAGTGCCTCTTTAGACCACGGCTCAATGAACATCAACAATATCATCATTTACAATAGTAAGTCTAACAGACTCAAAGAATACAAAGAATCCCCCCAAAACACCATGAACTTTTAAGATCATGGTCTTGGGTTGCAGGCTGCAAATACAGATCAGTGGTAGAGCACTTGCCTAGCACATGAGAGGCACTGGGTTCAATTCTCAGCACTGTATAAAAACTACAGTAACATTAAAAAACTACTAAAGATTATGATCTCAAAGGACTTATAAAAAAACTGCAATGAGGTATATACACAAAAAATAAGAGGCTTAATATGGTGTTCAATTGTGTAAAAAGTTTGTTAGATAAATACTGATATGTAGATGATACATGATTTAACTTTAAAATTCTCTAGCCCCGCCCCCCCCAAAATTGGTGGAGGAACATAAAAACAGATGAAATAACAAAGTTGAAAGTGAAGTTGGGTGATAGGTACATGGTAGTGTACTATTCTATTGAGAGAATTTGAAAATTTTCTACTGGTTTTTCCATAAGTGTTTTGAAAAGGAGCTACAAAAAATAAACAATATACTCCTGGGTGTGATCATTCACATCAAGAAAAAAAGTGCCTTTCATATGTGTTTCCAGACTTGATTCAGAAGATTTTTTAATTTCCTATCCCGGGCCAAGACAGCCTTCAGAACACTGCCTGGCTCATGTCATTTAAAAAATAAAGAAACAACGGGGAGAATGGATAGAAACAAAGTACATTTTATACACATATGAAAATATCACACAGACCCCCATCACTTTGGGCAATTAACATACGCTAATAATTAAACATTTTTAGAAATAAGATGAATGTTGACTCAGGCAACAAGACTCTAGTCTGAGATCCCATTCTCCCGTGAGATACAGAGAAAGGCTCTGCTATGTTCTCTAAGGTGACAACAAGCTGGCAGGACACGAGTAAGCTGTGGGGCAAAAAGTCTCCACACTCGACCCTAGTTAGGCAACCAGGACCAACGTCATTTATCTTAGATGATCTGTTCTCCATAATGGTTGCAAAGGATTGTATGAATATTATGGATCCAGGATCCCCAAACTGATGAATTTCACAAGTAAAAATAAAAGACAACCTCATGTCGCTTTTGTAAGGTACAGTTAAAAGAACTTCATGGGTGGCCATTTCCCTGCCACCCAAAGGTTGGCAAAGCCAGCTTTGTTTTACAGAAGGAGAAACTGAGGTTCAGAGCTATTAAAAGACTTGCTCTTAAACCATAGTCTTTGGACTTTGAGGACAGTGTTGTCTTCACCACCCAACACGTCTTGAGTGTCGGAGGGCAGAACAGAAGGGTGATCAGCTCCAGGTCCAACACTCCCAAATTTCCAAGTACCTGGAACCACTTCCTGAGTCTGCACTATTTTGCACTGTCTCTTTGCTAGGAGCACGGTGACTTTGATAGTGCTCCACGTACACCCACATTTCTGGGGGCTTGCTTTCTCTGCTTTCTGAGCTACTCCAGACATCTCCTAACAACTTGCTCAGCCTAAGAAGCAAACTTTTTTTTTTTTTTAAACCAGGAGGGATGGCCATGGCCATGTGGCTGGGAGGTTGATGGCTGGTCCCACTTTCTGTAAATCAAGAGGATCCAAAGGAAGAGCAGATGGCAGAGCCAATAGGTCACAATTCCCAACTCCCAGGGGACACTTAACCTCATAGGAGAGCAAAGCCTACCTCTCTGACTTCATGAAGTTGGCCGGAATACTGACTCTTGGCTCTTCGGGCAGCTGCAGGCGACTTGTGATGCATGATTGTGACAACACCGGGGGCCCCCGCACTGAGGTGTCTCTGGCTACAGGGAGACGCAGAATTGGGTGTTCCATGGGGAAGCAAAGTGAGACTTCGGCTTCGGGAGCTTGGAGTACTCTAGAATAAGCAACAGGTGTCAACTCAACAACTGACCTGCAGAACATGACCAAGTGTTGCCTTCAATTTGTTTGGGACCTCTTTATCTTCCCCTTTACCTGTTTAGATGGATGAAGCCCCGGGCGCTGGGGAGGGCGGGGAGATGTAAGAGCAACTCATGCCCAACACCACAAATGCTCACCTAAGAATTTACATCAACTAACCTGCTCTCATCTCACTGTCTCTCCTATCCTATGCCATGGCCATGAGGAGGTTCTATGGGCTCCTGCCCTCGTTACTTCCTCTTCATGGAATGCCCTTCCCCTCCTGGTTAGCAAACTTCTGTTGAAACTTCAAGACTCAGCTCCACGTTGCCTGTTCTGGAGGGCCTCTCCCTACTGTTACTGGACATAATCTTCCTTGTCCAGAGACCTTCAGACATTTGTTCACTCTCAGCTTCATACCCCCCCAAGGCCCAGCGGACAATAATTGTTTATTAAGTACTTAAAAGGTTGCTGCATGACTAAGTGAAATAAGCCAATCCCAAAAAACCAAAGGTTGAATATTTTCTCTGATAAGTGGATACTGATCCATAGTGGGGGGTGGGTAGGGAAGAATGAATGAACTTTGGATTCTGCAGAGGGGAGTGAGGAGAGGGGAGGCATGGGGCAGTGGGGATGGGAAGGACAGTAGAATGAGATAGACATTATCACCCTACACGTTTGAAAAAATTAAAAATTTAAAAACAAATTTTAAAAAAATTTTAAGTTTGTTGCATGAAGGAATACATTAAGTTATCCACCTTTTTTTGTCAGTCCAGGTGTTAAGGTTTGGATGTGAGGTATTTCCCAAGCTCATGTGTAAGACAATGCAAGAAAGTTTAGAAGTAAAATGATTTGGTTTTGAGAGACTTAACCCAATCAGTGAATGAATCTCCTGAGTGGCGATCTGAGTGGTAACTAAAAGTGGGTAGGGTGTGGCTGGAGGACATGGTTATTGGGGGTGTGACTTTGGGGCATATACTTGTATCTGGCAAGCAGAGATCTCTCCCTGCTTCCGGATCATCACGTGAGCCACCGTCCTTCACCACACTCATTCACCATGATGTTCTGCCTCACCTCGAGTCCTGAAGAATGAAGCCAGCTGTCTAGGGACAGACACCCCCGAAACCATGAGCCCCCAAATCAACTTTTCCTCCTTTACAACTGCTCTCATCAGATCTTTTAGTCGTAGCAATGAAAAAACTAGCTAAAACACTAGGGCTTACATTTCAGTCTATAATATGTTATCCAAATTCCAATTTGGTCAATGATAAAGATGGCATCTCAACTTAAAAATTTTTCAACAACTGGACTGCCAAGCACAGAACCCAAGAAGGTCAAAGATTAAGAGGAGCAAAAGCACAAGAAAATGTGTAACCATGGAGTAAAGAAGATTTAAAACTTTGAAACCCAAAGGCCAGAAAAAAGGTAAGTTTGATTATCTAAAACTTGAAACTTCTGCAAGGAAACAAACTACGACTACCACCAATAAAGCCAAGTGATCAACTAGAAAAAAAAAACACAGACCTGCAAATCTTCATTAAGTGTGAACAAAACAGTTCACAAAAGATATAAGGGCTGCTTAAACCATACAAAAAAATATGTTCGACTGTATTCAGAGGATAAATGTAAATCACATTTACACACCATCTTTTTTTCTTTCTTTTTTTGTGATTCTGCAGATTGAACCCTGAAATACTCTACCACTGAGCTACATCTCTAGCCCTTTTTATTTTTTGAGACAGGTCTCACCAAGTTGCTGAGGCTGGCCTCAAACTTGTGATCTTCCTGCTTCAGCCTCCCAAGTAGCTAGGATTACAGACGTGCACCACTGAATTCACCTAGACATTATCTTTCCCCCATGAGATTGGTAAAAATTCAAAAACCTCAGTACACAATCCATCAACAGGACTACAGAGAAATGAGTTTGTGAAAGCAAAAAGTGACATACCCCTGACAGGGACAATCTGGCAGACCCATCACAGCTGTAACTGTACTTGTCTGAGGCTGTATCCTCCCTATAGACTATACCTGGGTGAAGTGCCACATGTCCGCAATAGTCACTACAACAGTACATTTAATGACAAAGAATGGTAACCTAAATATTCATCAGCGTGGGACAAGTTAAGTAAATTATTATACCTACATAAGAGAATACTGCCAAGCTGTAAGAGAATACTTGAAGTTCTCTATCAACTGATATTTAAAAATCTCCAAGCTATACAACTAAATGTAAAAAGTAAGGTGCCATATCCTAGTTTGCAAAGCTCTGCTTCAAAATGTAGAAAGTAACTATTTTCACTATTATTTTAAAACATTTGTTTGAAACAAATACTCTGGAAGGATACACATAAAACTAATAAAGTGACTGCTTATTTGTAGAGAAGCAGGGATGAGAGGTTGGGGGAGAGATTCTTCATTGTATAGCTTTTTATATTTTCATTAAAATTAAAATTTTCATTAAAATTCAAAAAAATTTACATTCTAATCGTTCCTATGCTTCATTAAGCTTGAGAAAAGGCAGATAATTGTATGTTAAAATCATGCCAGGTGTTCTATTTATGATCTCCTATGTGCCTTGCAGAATGCCTACTGTGAAATGTTAGAGAAAAACAAGATGCATGAGACTGTTTTCCCCATAGATACTTATAATATAATTTAGTGATATAAGATACACAGTCACACACACTGAAAATGCAAGGTAGTAATAAGATGTTAATTGGGCAAAAAATGTCAATGAAGTGGGGAAGAAAGTCACTGATCTCAGCTCAGGAAGACATTCTTGGGGTGAGGAGCAAAGCCTGCATAGGACTTGAGACAATAAAAAATGAGACAGAAGAATACAAAGCAGCAGCAAACCAGACCGACTGGTTACTCAAAGAGTCTTGGTCTCAGGTCTCTGGCAATGGCACAGTTCTAAAAACTGTTAAATGTTAATAGTTCATCATTTTATAAATCACAGAGAGGGGAGTACATTGGAAACCCAAGCAGAAGTCTGAATTCTGAAATACTCTGAAAAGCCACAACAGTTTGTGAAGTTTCTCTGGATTTGGTTTGCACATAACAGGACTACAGATAAAGAAGGGAACCTGTGTGCAGCTTTTTAAATAAGTGCATGGATAGGTAATTGGAGAAATGTGTGGTCCAAGAATTGTATCTATCTCAATCACAATGAGCTACAACAGCCCTCTACACTCAGCCTCAATCTTTTCAGAGTGCAAAGGAGTAAAGAGGCTATTTCCCTAATCCTTTAATAACAGTAAATTTGCCTAAGTATTAAGAGTCCACTGAAATACATTTTGATTGTTTGAAAGGCTTATTTCTATCCAACAAAAGGCAGATTTTGCACTGGGCTTTGAAGCCAGACAGACAAGTTCCATTTCCCCATCTCTACTGGGTTCTAGCCACGTGACCTCGGGTGAGTTTTCAGCTTTCTCATTAAGCATCAATTTCCTAATCTTTAAAAAGAGGAATAATAATATTGACCCTTAAAAGCCATCATGAAGATTAAATTAGATCATGCCCATAAAATGCTTAACACAGAACCTGACGTGCAGGAGCTGCCCACCCAAAGTTAGTTTGTTTACATCACTTAAAACTTGATCAATAAAGGTCTTATTGATTTTTAAAATGTTAAGTTGCTTAGCACAAAAAATTGTAGCAGCCACTGACCTTATTTTCTATAGGATCAAAGTGGTGATGAAGCCCAAAATATAATTTAATACTTACATGGTCAGCAATTAGATACAAGACTGCAGGAAAAATCTGTCACATGTCTCTCTCTCTCTCTCTCTCTCTCTCTCTCACACACACACACACACACACACACACCCCTAAATTCTGAGTAGAAATAAGACCCCTCAAAAATCAGAGGAAGACAGCTATGGTCATAGACACCTTTGCCTATAGCAATATTACCATGAATGGCAATAAATCAAGACATTCACCTAAATCATTCCACTGTGACTGTCTAACCCCATGATCATTACTTAATGGCTGTCATTTGAATTCACAAGCAGTACATTTGAGTCAAAAAACCTTTAATTTTCCATTAACTGTGGGAGTCTCATGGTTTAATTCACACCCGTGCCTCCTCTCAGGGTAAATGTGAGCAAAAAAGTCTTGCTCTTGGTAAATCCCACAGGTAATCAGGAGGAAAAATGAGACAAGGTAGCAAATTGCAACTTCTACAAATGAGCAGGCTGTCTTTTCAGCACACGGTCCGTCTAAAACCTCCAGGCTTTGTTTTAACATTGTTCTTGGATGTCATGAAATCTTATTCTTGCTACTAATTGAAAATAAAATATTAACAGAGTCTAAGGAACAACATGGCAGCGTTTAGTTCCAAATATTTACTTTGGTGGGGGCAATGTGAAAAGCCAAGTGTGCCATCTGCAGAAAATTCTGAGTCAAGATTAACAGTTTCTTCATCCCCTACCCAGGAGGGCTGCCCCTTGGTGCTGCAATCAGACTCTCGTCTGGCCACTCCTGTGTCTCCTCACCTGGGTAATTACCTGCCTGACAAAGAGGTGACAGTGACAAAGGTGGGAGTAGGTAGGACCAAGCTGGCACTGGGCCTGTCCCAGCATCCTACAGAGTCACATAGAACTCGCATTTGCCCTGCACTCTCCATTTTTCCAAGTTGCAAAGAATGCACACTCTTATCTACTGGCCAAAACTGGCAAAAAAAAAAAAAAAAAAAGGCACAGGAATCACTAGGAAGATTATGTCTAATCACAGTCATCAGGCAACAAGCCTGAAAGACAGAAGTGTCATCTAAGAAGGCACAGAGCGAGACACACTGGACCATCTAAAGAGCACACTTTCTCAGGTCAGCTGCCTACGTTCAAATCCAAGCTCTACTTTCTGCAAGCTGAGTGGCCCAGTAAAGGAATATACTTAAAACTTGATCAATAAAGGTCTTATTGATTTTTAAAATGTTAAGTTGCTTAGCACAAAAAAAATCGTGCAAAAAATTCAACATCCCCTACCTCATCAAGTCGCTGGAGAATGAATGAGAAAAATACACATAACAGCATACAATAAATATCATCAAATACTGAAAATGAGGCTTTCAAGCACTGCTACAGGCGAATGGTTAAGTATTGTACAAGTCACATATGAGGTCCTAAGAGCCAACACTGCCATGAGACCTCCCTAAGTTATAAAGAATCACTCCAATTACTAAAAGTCCACTTGCTTCAGAGAAAAGAGAAATTTAAAATATGATCTCATTTTCAGAAGCATATTATAGAAAGTAAAGTGCCTATAGATTGCTACAATCAAAAGTAAAAGATCAATTTAAATAAGTTAATTTCCCAATACTTGGATAACATACCAAGTCCCAAATAGAAAAGATTTATCAGCCGATCCCAAGAACCTCTTAAAACATATCAAGAGTTGCAATTGCTGAATTAGAATCAAAAGGCTAAAAGGGAGTCAGGGAGTTTTAATTTCTTAAATATACATCTGTGGTAACCATTCTTCTGCAGAAAACTCTTCTGATGGCAAAAACTTCTCAGACAACTAATTTTTAACCATATTCAAATGACATTTAATTTGGAGTGCATTTTCCTCATTTCCTTGAATTCTTTCACAGCAAGGGAGGAGAAAAAAAGATGTGGCATTTCAGAAGAAAACAGCCCAAAAGAAGCAAGGAGGGGGGAACCCAGTCTGGCTATGTATTTTGAAGAACAAATTTAACCAACTAAAACCATTTCATTATATTCTTTTCCTCTAAACAAAAAAAATTAATGTGCCATTTCTAAATATGTGAAGGCTAAGAATAAAATTGTGATTTCTTTCTTTTCTTCCAAAGGTGAACATGCCTCAAAAACAATATGGAAAGGTATAACAGCTTTTAAAATAGAACACTGGGAGACTTTACATTAAGAATTTCATTTTCCTGGTAGTCAACATCTAAATAAAATGTGGACTGGTTTTTAAATGAATCCATTCCAATATTCTACTTAAGAGCTTCACATCGACCTTCTTGCTGCCCTGCTTTTTGCTTTTGTTTTTTAATTTTCTGTTATCTCAAGCTTAAAACAGACTTTAAGTACAAATAAGATTGTTTCAGGACATTTTCCAAGTTCATTTCCATGATTAACTTTTCAAAGTCGTTTTAGCTCTCCTTTTCAAATTTCTATCTTCTTCTAGAAATAGTTTCAACTTCGAGTTACCAAGCCTAGGTGATTTCTTCCATTGTCATATGCAAATCTTTAACATATCTTAAATATTTTTCACTAGCTTTGGACCAATACCGTCTTAAAGGACACAGGAGTGCAAATGTGTGAAAGGAAAAATAGCATTCCCAGACAGGCTCTAGACTGCCTCTAAACAAATCTGTGATTACACATGCAAATGCCAAATCTTTGAAAAAAGTCTTTGCAAGCAAACGCATGTATTTCCCTATCCTACAAATAGAGGGAAAAGAAACATTTTCAGCTTGCCTCTTTGCTGTCATTTTCAGGTCCTACTCCCACCTACCTTCTCTGTAAATTCTCAGACTCTTCTCTAAAGCTAATCCAACCACTCTAGAATCTCTAGCCTTTTTTCAGGTCAGCTCCATGGTCCCACCTGCTCTGAGAACACTGGTCTTATGCACTGGACCTCCTTATCAGACACCACCTCTTCTCCCTAGTTCCACCTGAAGCAGTCAGGTGTGATTTCACCACCTTCCACTCTGAGCTTTGCACCTCCCCTCAAAACCATAGGCAAGTCCCGTGCAATTCCCAGACCAAGGCTCCTTTTAGATGCTTTATTCTGAAAGCATCCAAGTCTTCATCCTCATGCTGACCACTGACCAAGTCAACTCCATTTTGCCTGCTGTAGAACCATAAAATTTTAGAGCTATCCAGACGCAGTGGCACACACCTATAAATCCCAGTGGCTCGGGAGGCTGAGGTAGGAGGATTGCAAGTTCAAAGTCAACCTCAGCAACTTAGTGAGACCCTGAGCAACTCAGTGAGACTCTGTCTCTAAATAAAATATAAAAAGGGCTGGGGATGCAGCTCAGAGGTTAAGTGCCCCTGGGTTCAATCCCCAGTACCCCCAAAAAATAAAATTTTAGAGCTAAAATAAACTCAGATATTCACCTTCAGATTCTACAGTAGTCTTTTAATAGCTCTAAAGACTATTAGCCTCCAAATGTAAGCAAATCATACAAAGGTAGATTCCAAATTACAAGTTTCATGCAAGACTTGAAACAGCCCCACTGGCAATTCAGCCCCTCCAGTTGGTCCTTTCCAACTAAATAAAGACCTACAAGGATGTGAAGTAACTGATATCAAGGAGGCAAGTTGATATGCGTTAGACATGTTCACCTTGCTTCGTACCCAAAAATTCAATCCAGTCACGTATCCTTAGAATATACACATAACACTGCTTCGGAAGCAAGGCAATAGTGTACTTGCTGGGCATATTCTCTTGGAATTGCTGATCCCCAAAGGAAGCAATTCTACTTTGTGGATGTTGTTTATAAGTAACATGATACTGAGACTTTTTAATGCTGGGTTGACATTATAATGGCAAAAACTGTGAAAAGAACAGAAAGGTGCTTCCTTGACTTAATTAGGTTAGACATCAAAAACCTAGAGCAACAACACTTCTTATAAAAATCTTAGTTTTATTCCTTTTAGTCTTAGGAACAAGATGAGGATTTCCACTGTCATTGTTTTTTGTTGGTACTAGCCAATGAAATGAACAAGAATAAAGGAGGAAGGGAAGCCAAGAAACAAAGCGGCATTGACTGTAGATGTAATTGTTTTACTAGAAGAAAACTAATGAGCCCAGCAATGTTGCCAGATATATGATGAGTTTAGAAGAGCTAATGCATTCCTCTGTATCAGCAATAACCAAATTATAACAAAGATATCCTTCATAATAGCATTAAAAACCATGATGTACAGACATTAAGGTATACATGAAAACTGGAGGGAGGAAAACAATTATGAAAAGAAATCAAGAATTAGAAAAACAGCCAGGTGCAGTGGCACACGCGTGTAATCCCAACAGCTCGGGAGGTTGAGGTAGGAGGAGAGCGAGTTCAAAGCCAGCCTCATTAGCTGAGTGAGGCCCGAAGTAACTCAGCAAGGCTGTCTCTAAATAAAACACAAAAGGGGTCAGGGATGTGGCTCAGTCGTTAAGTGTCCCTGGGTTCAATCCCCGGTACCAAAAAAAAAAAATTTAGGAAAATAGAAATATATATATACACGGTACATGAAAACAACTTAATGTTATAAAAATGTCAATTTGCCACCAAAGTATTCATACTTATCCTAATAAAAATTCTAGTGAGATTTTCTTTAGCAATTCAAATTTTTATAAAATATACATGAAAGAATAAAGGTTATGACAGACCAAGTTATTTTTAAAAAGGAGAAGAAAAGGGAAGGTCTCACTCCATCAGATACAGATATTAAAGCCACAGGAGAAATACACACATGTATGCATGCTCTGATCTACAGGACTATTGCTATCATATACATGTATGTATTTTATATATGTATACATACACATGCAATCTATATACTTTTTCCTTTTGCAATGCAGAGCAGTGATCAAATCCAGGACAAGCGCTCTATCTCCAAGCTTCATCCCCAGCCCTCAATTCATACATTTAAATCCTAACCCCAGGGTGGAGGCAGGGCCTTTGGGAGGCCATTAGGTCATGGGTGTGCACTGCCTCACTACAGGCAAGTCACTCAGTTCTTCAACTAAGGCCCAAAAAGGTTACCACAGCTCTTCACAGAACACGGTGACTGATAGCTTAATTAGCCTTCTGGGAAAAGTTACTTTTAATATCAAAGTCCCATAGAGCATACTAATTCTCAGGTACTTAAACAATAAGCTCATTAGGAATAAGACACATGGAGTTAACACTTTTTCTTTAATGGTTTGTAATCGCTCATAATCACAGGAGTGATGTTGGATGCACAGCATTATCTACAGGTGTCAAAGATGACAGCACTTGATGTGTTTCATCCCCAGTCCTGTCTCCATGTGTTATGGCCTGCCCTAGAGGATGACCTCCCCTCAGCCAGGGACTGTCTGTACCCAGCCATGCGTACTCCACGGAACCCGATACAGGCCCTCACCTTACAAATTCTACGAACACAATAAATCCTTAGAAACGAATGGGCCCTGCATCAATCTTAACTACCAGCCCTTCCCTAGAGACTTAAATTTTAAAATATCAAGACTGAGTCATTGGTACCTCCTCTTTCGAGAGGGCAGAAGAGTCTGGAAAAAGGCACAACACCATAATTATACATGAAATAAACATGAAATGCCCCCAAAACCACCTGGTACAACATCAACTAACACACAATATTCAGAGTTCACAGAATATTTAATGCACATTGACCACGTGCCAGGTACTGAGATAATAGAAATACAACAATAGGCAAAACAGAGGAATATCCTTGCCTCATGGAAATGGTTTTCTGGTGAGAAAAAGGGGACTCCCCCTCACCAAAAATGATGAGGTAAAGGAATTAGCCACATTATCCACAGGGAGGAGCATTCTAGGCAGAAGCTCAACACATACAAAGGCCCTGGGGCAGGGGGGTGGGGGTATGAGTCCACCAGGTATGTTTGAGCCAGATGGACAGAGTGGAAGTGCTCTAGGCATAGAGTAGGAGTCAAGGTCAAAAAGATAATGGATGGGAGAAACCAGTTATGGGGATGCAGAACAAGTGTGCTGGGGATCAAGTCCAGGGCCTCTTGCCTGCTAAGCACGAGCACTCCCACAAACCTACAACCCCAACCTGCAGTTCCAGTTCCTGCATTAGAAAGTTACAGACAAATGCCACATAACCCAGAATAGGCGAGATCCCTGAGGGTTTTCACAGACACTCAATGACAAACCATCCGAACAATGGGTTCCAGGAAGCTTTCTCCTCCGGGTCATATTCAGGTATTAAATTGTTATATGTATCCAATTTACATATGTCTACATGGCATGTATCATCTCTACTGGGTAATTTTTATTATAAAATTATATTACTACTGCTCTGACGATGGGCATTTCATGATTTATTCCATTCTCTATTTCTTTTCACGTCTTCATATAATCGATCCAGGAGACACTTTATGCCAGAAATGAATCACAGAACAAAATGCATACGCATGCCCAGGAGTTCCATAGAGGATCACCCTACAACATGGGAAAAGAAGCTCCTAATTTTCTGGTTAAATTTGTCTCCCACCAGCGAGTCAAACCAGCCACGGGAATGAGAAGTCCAATATGATCCTAAGACAGATCATTTTAAGAAGCAAATTTGGTTTTCTTAAAATCAATAACTAATCTCTGACAGAAGCATTCCTATCTACTTAGAGATCATTATCTCCTTCCCAAATGTTCAGGCGCCAAAGTATGGCACTCAAAAAGGCACTGACTTGTGTTTCAAAATGTCTCATGCTAAATAGAAAAAAATACATATAGCACATCAAATCATGTGACCGTCAACATGCCCAAGCTTCAGAATCCTACAGAATCTGTGAATGAATTCCAGTAATTACTATTCCAAGCTTTGTGTTGCTGATGCAGGTAAAAGGGAGATGAGAGATTTGCTAATGACTCAGGTAGTCTAGGTAGATGGTGCCTGGCGGTGAGCAGAACCATAGGAGGTCACAGAAACCTTCCAAGCCTATGCATTAGTGAGGTAATTTTCCTTAAAACACTGTATTGACCAGGACCTGGGAAGCTCTTGCTATTTCTCATCTACTTTGCTGCTTCACTTTTTATGTTTATAACATATACACAGGTGTACCAAGTATCTACAGTGAACCCCTAATTCACCCTAAGGAACTTCTCACCAATGCAGGAATAAACAGTAAGTTGACAGGCTTATGCTAACACTGAGCTAGGCTTAATTTAAAGACACAAAGGACTTTAGACTTGTGTCATGGATTTTTAAGAATCCTACATCCAGACACAGAACTAGATGAGTATACAGAGCTAACAAGATTCATTACATACTTATTTTGCTTTCTACTAATTTCTTATTCTAAAGAACCTGATCCATTTCCCCAGAAATTTAAGACAGGAAATACACAGAACAGGATATGGTATAAGGACTAAGCCCTTATCATTCCAATCAATGAAATCAGAAGTCCTGGCACATCATATGAATATCCAGCAACGACGGATGGCCTGTAGGACTCAATGTGGATGTTGATAATTGTCCTGCAGAAAGGGTATGGATGGGGCCATCAAAAGTCACCCAGAAGAGGTTTGATCATCTTCTGTGTGAAGGTGTTTTCATTGCCCAATGTCAGGTGCCTTGCAACAGAATTAGGAGACCTGTCAGAGATGCTCTCAACGCCTTAGTTTAACCAACCAATTGAACTTCTCCCAATTCCATTGCTTCCCTTCGGCCTCCAGACCTTCCCACACAGGTGCTGCCTGCCCATGGCTTATGGCCTCTCTAGTTATGCCTGCATACCTCTGCCTGCACCAGCTGAGCTGGGTAACCACAAAGAGCCAACTGTGTTTACTCCCCAACTACACGTTTCAAACAAACTAAATACAAGTCTGAAAAATAACTTCATAAAACTAAGTTGTGATTTGGAAAAGCATCAGTAGAAGCATCAGTTGCTAAAAACTGCTGTTGAATTGGGTGTGGGCATGACCATTATAAGAAGTAAACTCTTTATGAAAAATCTAGGAAGATCCTATAATCAGTTTGTCCTCTAATTTAAAAGAGACTGAAACAGGAAATTACAGATGATGCATTACAGATATGCTTGAGACCAGAGAGATGATGCAGAAACTCTAGCACTAAGCCTGTGCTTGATGAAAGAGCCTTAGGACTTCATCTGAAGACTGGTGAGGGAGGATTATTAGTTAAAATGTCACATATGCTTAAGGTTTGTACACATCACGATTTATGATTTAGCTGAATGTTTTCAACTCTGGGACCATGTCCCCAAATTGCAATAGCTTAGAGGATTTCTAGGGTATCTTAGCCCAAGAATCACTGAACCATGGAATCCTATGCATGTTCTCCAATGCATGCGATCTAAGAAAGTGGTTCCTATAATTCTATCAGTGCAAAGACTGGCTCAGCAAAGAGCTCCCAATGGCTTTGGCTCACAGGTGTTAATACCCAGGCAGGTCAGCTCTGTATCACAAAGTCCTCCTCATCTAAAATGCTTGGGACAAAGTATTTCAGAAGTCCGATTTCTTCCCCACCACCCCAGGTTTTGGAATATATGTATATACACAATGAGATATCTTGGAGATGGGATTCAAGCCTAGATACAAATTCATTTGTTTCCTATAAATCTTATACACAGCCTGAAGATAATTTTACTCAATATTTTCAGTTCACCTTCATTGCAACTATGGCCCATCATGTGGGTCAGCTGTGGAATCTTCCACTTGTGGCATGTTGGCACTCAAAGTTTGGATTTTGGAACATTTGGGATTTTGTATTGGAGAGGGTCAACCTGTAATACCCCAGGGACAGGGAGGAAGACAGCTGGCTTTCAAATGAAATGCAGACAAAAGTTGCTGGGCCTTACATTAACACAATAGTTCATACTACCTCACAAAGTGCTTCTGAGCTACTATGTCACTGTCATAACAGACTCTGGAGCACATGAAGGAGAAAATTGAACTCTTATTGCTCCCTGCATGATGGTACATGAAAGATTTTTCTTCATTTCTTCCTGTCCCCAGAGACTCTGCCACCTGTTGCAAAGTTCAAATTATTCATTTTTAAAAAGAGTTTGGTCTTGTGTTAAAATCTAATTGGATTCCTACTACTTTAACAGACTTAGTGGTTTTAAGTCTAATGGATCAACTGGCCCAATTCCCTCAAAAGAAATCGGAGGGGGGGGGGAAGGGGGATCTGGGATAAATGCATGCCTTTCACACAGAGCTAGCTGGAAAACTATTCCTGAAATTCAAGGATAAGGAGGACTCAAGTGACCCCCAAAACGGAGATGAAGGAACAGGGAAATATGAGCTGGAAATACCATCTTCTACACTCGCCATCCACATCTGAACCCCAGAGACCATTGAAGCAACTACGATACACAGAGCACCTACGTGGTCTACCTCCTGCTTTGTCATCAAGGATTATGCTATGGTTCCAGTCTGGAAAGTCCACAGTAACTTCTCAGCCAGGCATAAGTACAAGATAGTCAGCACCCCATGGGGTGACCATGGATTGATGGAAGATGAGAGTCAATGGATAAGCACCCTTATCTGTACACAAGACAAGGAACCACATGCTGTGTGGTCAGCAGTGGGACTCAGAGCAACAACCGCATAACACCACACCTTCTGTGTTGCCTTCGTCTTTTCATTCTTCATTCTTCCCGGCCTCTGCTTGCCTGGGATCACATTCTGTACCCAAGTCTTCCTCTCTTGGGCTTTGCTTTCTGGAGGACCCAACTATAACAACAGGTCCTCACCATTCCACAGGTGCAGACACTGCCAAACCAGTGTGCTTGCTTTACTCCGTCAACTGATAGTTGCTCATCCCCCTTTCTCACCCAGATGCACTCTCTCTAAAGTTCCAGTTTACCTAACATCAAATTCCATTTCTACCTCAAGTCTATCAAGGACCAGCTTGAGGAACAGACAAGACACCATAAATAGAAACAGAGCCTAACAGTAAAAAGTTCATGACAGAGGTATCTCCAAGACACATGCAGGTCCCAGGTGAGTCACATGGAACAGTTTCATAGTCACTGGTGACCCTGGGTCTTTAGTTCTGAGCCAAAGCAGCAGCCAATGAGTGCAGATCCTCTCTGAGCAGCAGGTACTGATGAGGCAAGGAACAGGGACACTGGGATCTGGGACTATGAAACAAAACAAAGATCTTCTGAGACACAGTAGTATAAAACTTGTTCCCCTGTGAGCAATTTTAAGATAGTAGAGATTCTATCTTATATCCTGCACTATAAGTGGAAGTGCCAAAACTAGGATTTGCATGACAAAGCACCAATCTCCCTCTCTTGGGCCAATGAGACTCCATGTATTATCTATGGAATTACAACCAAAATTAATGCAATGCACAGAAGTGCTTCACAAAAAACTGTGGGTTTCCAACCTTGAGTTGCCATGATCTAAGTGATCTGCCTCTGCCTGTGTATGTCATGAAGCAGGGATGATGAACAACATTAGTGTCTTTAAAATAGACTCAAACAAGTGTTCACAGTAGAAACACCTCAAATGTCCACCAATGAATGAGTGGATTGACAAAATGTGATACATCCATACAAGTGGAATATTATTCAGTCATAGAAGGAATGATACAGAATATAAAAGGAATTGATACATACCAAATAATATGGTTGAACCTCAAAAACATTATGCTGAATATAAGAAATCAGATACAAAAAGTTGCATATCATTGGATTCTATTTCTATGAAATAGTCTGTTAATTCATAGATTAAAATCTGCAGAAGCAGATTGGTGGTTGCCAGAGGCTCAGGGAATGGAGAAATGCCAAGTAACTACTAAAGGGGTACAAGATTCAGAGGTGATGAAAGTTTTAGAATTAGATACAAACAGTAGTTACACACATTGTGATGTGCTAAGCAGCTAAAATGTCCACTTTAAATGGTTAATTTTATGTTACACAGATCTCAATTTAATTCAAAACAATGTCCATCCATGGACGATTTTAACATGGTCCATCTGTCCCTTTTCATCCTGAAAGAGCTTCTTTTTGTTCCACAAAGTATGTGGAACGCAAAGTATTTTTTTGTAAGACTAGTCTTATTTCTCCTTAATGTGGGCAGAACTACATACCCAGGACTACTGCTGGATAAAAGAGGCATTCTACACAACCATTCAAATTACTAAAATAGGAAGTCTGCCAACACAAGTATAAAAGCAAATCTTTGCACAAATTATTCCAAATTGTTAACATGTAAACAATGATCTTAGAAAGGCAAGACCATGATCATCTTCCCTCCATGTTCCATGTGTCTTATATGCCATTACTTTTATAATAAGAAAAAGTTAAACTAATGAGTTATATTATTCTGGAATTGCCTTATAGGATTGGCTGTTATTCACACAGAGAATTCAGTAGAAAGCAGTTCTCTGACTTCATCCAGAGGAGCTACAAAAAGTACAAGTCTCAGCACACATTACAAGGAGAAAAACAGCAAAAGCAATTGCTCTCAAGTCCAGATCTGAAATTCTCTACTACTCGGCATGCTCCAGAAAGAGGGAGGGATGGGCAAACCGATTCTTGTCGAAAGATCTGTCACTCACAGCTCTTTTCAGTTCATGTATTGCTACCATGTATCATTTTCACGGTTCACCTGTGCATTTACTCAGTTGGATTCAAAAGGGATCCCACACAGCTGTGGTCAAGGCACTGAGAAGATAAGGCATGTACTTTGCAGAGGGAAAACTTGAACAATGAAGAAATGGTTATTTTAAAAAATCCTATTTGGAACAATTAATCTAGCGCCAGTGGCCAAATATAAACACCCTCTTGACCTTCCTTCCAGCAAATTTCCCAATCACCCTTCTTTTACTTCTCTGCAACTTTTCATGCCACTGAGCACTACCAACATTTCAGAGCTGCTAGGATGATGAACTGCCTAAATTCTCCTCCTACACTTGAGTATGCATGCCTTTAGCTCATCAACTTCCTCCAACCTCCAACCGTGGGTCAACCTGGAGTCCAGCCTACAGTTCCTTGGATGTACCCTTCTCAAAGAGGTTTTCTCACCCGTCTTCGACTTTCACCTTTGCTCAGAAGAATCACACCCCAGATTTCCACTGATCTATTAAAAGGCTCTTCACCCCTGACTCAGTACCTCACTTCTTCCTTTTCTCATTACATCACATATCCACCGGCTGATTCCCCCTATTGCAGTCTCCGCTCACAAGTCATCTTCAATTTTCTTACTTCTCACTCTCTGGTAATATTCCACATGTACTTTTTCCACCTTGGAATTGTCCATTCCTTATTCACTCAGTAGCACCACCCCATTAAATATTCCTGTCAACTGTCATCCAAATGAGTGGTCAAAATAATCTCTTGATACTCCGCGAGAGGCTAAGTACATCTTGAGACAATCAGATTATGTCCAGTCAGGATTCTGTCTCTCAAAGGGGAGCTGTGATAATGGAAAAGAGGTTTTGCAGTGGACGGAACAGCAGAAAGTCAGAAAGAACTGAGGCAGCAAGAGCTGAGCAGCAGCGGTAGCTATTACAACCTCCTGGGCAGGAGAATGGTGGGAGCCAGACACTGGGAGGTTGGTAGAGAGGGTGGAGCCACCGGGGCCCCAGCAGCCACGGCTCAGTTCCCATTGGCTGACACCCTGGCCCCACCCCCAAGTACAGCGCAAGGGATCCTGGGAAAGGCCATTCCACAGGACCCAGCCACTGGTCTCTGGCATTGGAGTTTACATCACGGGAATCTTGCCACAAAGGTTCGTTGTTTGGTCCCAAGCATGGTGCGGTGGCCTTCTGTGTGCCGTGGCATATCCCGTCACCTTCAGGCTCAGCTTTTGCCGCAGTTCCCACCCTTACTGTAGACAATTTTTTCTTTTCTGCTCTTTGCTCTTCCTGGAAGGTTTTCACATCTTCCAACCCCCTCCCCTCTCACACGCGTCCAACAGTCTGTGCAAATGTAGACATATGGCAGGTGCAAGGTCATGGTTAAAAACAACTGTGATTTTTTTCCCCCCTCCAATGGAACATGAACATAAATTCCATTATCTGGTTCCAGTTCCACTCAGTGGCTTTTTTCTTCAGTTCATTTTAAAACTCATGCCTTACCATTCTCAAATCTACTTTGTTAAACACAGGAGAAGCTCACATTAAAGAACATTGTATTCCTGTGCTGAAGCTGGCAACCTTACCTTCTTACGCTTTTGCCCTAGAATAGATGGGAGCAATGCCTGTCTACGATATGCCTGTTCCTTGTTGTGACCTATTGGTTCAGGTTTAAGAATTAACATAAGAATACCTGAAAAAGCATTTCTGATCAAAAGCCAAGAATGCAAGGTAATCGAAAAGCTTGCCCAACTGCTCAATAGTATATTTCATATGTAAAGATGGAACAGCAGGAAAGACACACCCAGATCATGATACAAACCACAAGTCAATTAGCAACACAATTACAAGTAATGGAAAACTGACAGACAGGGACCAAACTTCAGAACTCTATCACTTAACAGGAAGTCCAGAACTAGATGATCCTAGTGTTGGTTTGTGGCTCTTTTCATCCTTCTGCTTAGCCACCATGTGTGTATTGACTTTGGCCCAAGGGCACAATGCCTCATGAAGAAAAGCTGGCTGCCACAGCTCTATGCAACAACCTCACGTGTGTATCCTGAGTAGGAAGGAAGGGAAAGGAGACCAAGGAACTTTCTCCTTCTGAAGGGCTCTCCTTTTAACCAGAAAAACCTTCCCCTTCTGCCCCACTGGTCTCAAATGGGTCTCATGACCATCCCTAGCTACAGGAAGGGATAGTGAGAAAGCACCTGGATAAGGGGGAACAGACTGGCCACTAGGGGCTCAGACACAGTACCATTCATCCCTGGGCCTAGGACCATTGACTCATGGAGCAAATCAGGGTTCTACTGGCAAGAAAAGAAACTGGCCTCTGTCAAAGGCAGTCATCTACTCACAGGCTTCTTGGGGAAAAGGACAGGTTTTGAGTATGGCATAGGAAGGTAGAATTGCTCTTTTCCTGGGGCTGTTCTGTTATCTCCCACTCATCCTGGAAAGAACCAAGGCCAAATAAGAAATATTATCCCTTCATTATGTGTTTGGTACACATGTACCAAACAACTGCCTCAAATGAAGGACTGGAAAAACACAACCTCGAGTCTTCCAGAAAATACAAGGACAGATTCAGTGATGGTGTTGAATTTTTGGTTCATTTTCGCTGATTCGAATGAAGTTGAAAGAACTCCTGGGCCTGTCTGGCTCCACCTTTTTCAGTGGTGACACAAGCACTTAATTGGCACAGCCCAGTCACAACTTCCAGTGATGTCTATGATACCCACTGTGTCTGTCCCTGACCTTGGGCCTCGCTGCTCACTCTCCTGATCATGAACCTGTTAGGAGTTTTTCAGGGCAGACCTTCATTCATGAGTTTGCTTTGGCTGCAAGCCTCTTCCCCTGGCCCATCCAGCTCTGCTCTGCAACAAAATCTTTGCTGAACCTCAAATGGAATTGAGGGGCCCTTTCTTTGGGCTTTCACAGCACTAGATTTATATTTCAACTCAGCACACTTGTTATGGATTATGGTATATTGGTTTAATTATCAAATCTCATACTAAATTGTCTCAGAACAACAGTCATGGGGAATTTATCATGAACCCTGGTGAACAGAGCATCCAGCATACATATAGGAGTGGTCAAGGAAGGGTTTTTTTTTGTTTTGTTTTGGCTTTTCTTGTTTTTTTTTTTTTTTTTTTTTTTTTTGCATTAAGGCACACTAACTCAAAATTCTTGAAGTCTCAAAGTTCCTCTCTGGCTATGCTTTCCTCCTCTTTGTACAGCCTTTCATCACTACTCAGGGGCTTAGTTTATAGGATATACTAGACCATAAAAATGGTCACAATACTTTGTAGTTCTTCCCGTTAGGAGGTGGAGTCTCTCACTGCCAGTGGCATCTGGCTGTCCTTATGATTTGCTCTGACCAGCAGAATGTGATAGAAGTGACCCTACATCAGTTCTATACCAAGGCATCTCCTCTTGCTGCTTTAGAAACCCTACCTGGTTACATGTGACCAGACCTAGGCTAGCCCACTAGAGGATGAGAAACATGATTTGTGGACACCACAGCCAATGCTGCCAGCCCCTCACCCCCCCACCAGCCTCATGTGACCACAGACACACACAAATCCAATCAAGACCAAGAGAAATGCAAATCAAAACCACCCTCAGATTCCATCTCACCCCAATTAGAATGGCGATTATCAAGAATACAAGCAACAACAGGTGTTGGCAAGGATGTGGGGAGAAAGGCACACTCATACATTGCTAGTGGGACTGCAAATTAGTGCAGCCACTCTGGAAAGCAGTGTGGAGATTCCTTAGAAAACTTGGAATGGACCCACCATTTGACCCAGCTATCCCACTCCTTGGCCTATACCCAAAGGACTTAAAATCAGCATACCACAGAGATACAGCCACATCAATGTACATAGCTGCTCAATTCACAATAGCCAGATTGTGGAACCAACCTAGATGCCCTTCAATTGATGAATAGATAAAGAAACTGTGGTATATATATACAATGGAATATTAGTCAGCCATAAAGAATGATAAAATTATGGCATTTGCAGGCAAATGGATGAAATTGGAGAATATCATGCTAAGTGAGATAAGCCAATCTCAAAAAACCAAAGGACGAATGATATCGCTAATAAGTGGATCATGACACATAATGGGGGCAGGGAGGGGTTAGTGTTAGGGTTAGAGTTAGGGTTAGGGAGGGGGGCAAGAATGGAGGAAGGAAGGACTGTATAGAGGGAAAAGAGGGGTGGGGAGGGTTGGGGGAAGGGAAAAAATAACAATGAATCAAACAACATTACCCTATGTAAATTTATGATTACACAAATGGTATGCCTTTACGCCATGTACAAACAGAGAAACAGCATGTATCCCATTTGTTTACAATAAAAAAAAAAAAAAAGACCAAGGGGGCCCTGCTCAGAAACATCCAGCAAAAACATAAGCTACACAGATGATTGAGACCTTAAGACATTAGGTTTTAGGATATTATACACTAATAGAAAATGAATACACAAGATCTAAGGATAAATTTATAACATTTAAAAGTAAACAGGGCCTCAGAATGTTTTCCAGTCCTTATCCCTTTTTTATTAAGGAAACTGAAGCCCAGAGAAACCAATCAATTATCTCTACAGCATACAGAGCCAGAGCTGGAATTTTCCTTCATTCTGAATCTCACTACCTATACCACTTCACACCATAACATGGCCTTTTTCAGGTTCAAGTGCATATTACATACCCAGAAAGTATCCATCAAGAGAGCTTGGTAATTATGACAGACCCATTCCATTAAATACCATGCATCTGATTTTTTTTTTTTTTTTAATGACAGACCCACATACATATATGCGTACACTGGCATAGAAAGATTCCCTAGATCTTTTTGGAGAAACACGCAAACAAAATACAAGAAATAAATCATAAAACAATGTAAAATGTAGTCCACATCCCCCTTTGGTTGAGAGCAATACATACACAAACCAAGAAGTGTTACTCTGGGGAATGGGATGATGGGCTAAGAGCAAGGGGGCAGCAGAGAGCTTCCAACATGGAAAAAGGCAACTAAAAATTTTCTTCCTTGTGCACAACACCTGGTTAAAGCGAGTATATGAGAAATGTTCTGCCTGCCCTTCCCACAGGAATGCAGAGGTCAGCAGCAGAGCATTCCCAGGTAACTCTCCTGGCACCTTCTGCAGATATAGCTGGCAATTTTATGATTCATTATAATTATATTAATAGCTACTGAACTTGTCCTTCAAGTTCTCCAAAAGTATTAATTCACTTACCATGCAGTGTCTCCGTGAAATGTGAATGGGGAAATGCTCTTACTTTATAGAATAAAAAATTTTGGTACAAAGAGAAAAGAGTTCAAGGTCAAGGCCAATACTAGAACCACTGAGAAAACGACCTGCATTTCTTCTGATTCTGGATGCCTGCCCCTACTAATGTCGTATGTCTGCATGTTCCTTGGCATATGAGGTAATGAGGAGAGTACTAACCACATGGCACTGGCTTCAAAACCAGCAAATCAAAGCTGTTATCCAAGGTCAGTATATAAATTCACAGAATAATTTCACAAAAGGTAGAGGAAATTTTTCCCCTTATTTCAAAAGTCAACCAACTGCCTACTAATATTCTTTTGTATTTCAAAAATTAGATCCTAAGGAGATACTTCAAGTTTAACCAGCATATACTATGCATCCCACTGGGAAAAGAGAATATTTATAGCTTTGCAATGCATACAAATTCCCAGTACCCAGGGAGCCCACATCTAGATGCCCCAAGAGAGAAGTGATCTTCCTGAGCCAGAGGCATAAAGGCAAGCTGAAGAGTAAAATGCCCCCTCCACCCGACTCCCCAGCCCACCTCTCCCCATCATGTACCTTAGATGACCAGGAGCCTGGGAACCGGCAAGTACCTCTCTCTGCATCTGCCCGCAGTGGGATGAGGCAGGAGGATGCACCGCTGTCGGTTCGTACCACGGCAGAGCGGGTACAGCCCATGAGGACAGCCAGAGTCCTGCTGGTCCTGCCTGGCCCCAGCACTGGTCACTGGGGCTGCCAAGCTTCAGCCTCGGGCTACCATACTCCCCAGTCTCTTCTCTGTCAGTGCAGCAAAGAGCACGAGAGAATGAAAAATTTCAGAAATAGGTGATTTGCCTCTTCAGTAGAGGCACATGCCAAAGATCCATGTAGCTCTCTCCAGAAATATGCAGAATTCTAGCAAAAGAGGTCCCAGGCTGCAAAGTCTGGAGTCCCCTTGCAGGGTCTAGCAATCCCTGGAGCACATGTCCCCACTAGCCAAGATGGAGCAGGACAGAGAGCATTCTAGCTTTGCTGTTAAACCATCTCTCAGTTTTTATCTGTATCCCTCCTTGGGAGAGATGCCCGAGAGTCTCAAAGACATGATGGATAGACTGTCTTGCATCTGGCAAAGAGAACAGGACTTTTCCCAAGAGCATAAGCTCAACTGAAGAGCAGCCCCACCAGACTCACTGCATTGAAACACTATTTCCCAGCAGCTGGGGAATTAAAGAACCTCAAAGGAAGAGCAACACACAGGGATGACTTCAAACCTCACTTCTGTCGTGCACTGGCCATGTGGCCATTTAACCTCTCTCTGAGCCTCAACTCCCTCATCTGCAAAAACAGCTTCAATACCTACCTAATAGAATTACTGTGAGGGCACTTATTCCCCAGACCTAGAAACATTCAGTAAAATCTAGAGACCCTTTTTAGATGGGACAATTGGTGTTGGGGGCAGGTACTACTACCATCTACTGGGCACAAGCAGAGATGTTGCTGAACATCTCACACCACTCTTGACAGAACCCACAACAAAGACTGTCCAGACAAAAATGTCAGTAGTGTCAAGGAGAAACCCTGATATGAGGCAATGCATGTCCCAGGAATTTATGAGCTACAGTGCATCATTTATTGCGGGAGAAGAGTGTGTTTTGTGATCTTAGAACATGCTACTTCCATGGGACAAAAGTTTGTGGTTTTTGTTGTTATTTTGACAACCAATACATGATGAGAATCAGGGAATTTAAAGCTTCTATGCTGTAAGCTATAAAGGAAAGAGCACCAACAGCAGTGTGCTGCACATAGTAGGTAGCTGCTAAATGCCTACAGTGTAGTGCACCAGAAAAACTTTTTAATCCAAAAAATCAGATCTGCCAAGTAACAGGGCTTTAGGGGATGGAAGAGGCCATTAAGATAAGCTGCCATGTAGGTGAATGGGAAATAAATATCCTGAATACTGGTATCAGGCTTCAGCAGCCAGTGCCAGCTGCTGAGCTGGCCTAAGGAGGGTTCAGAGAGAACAAAGTTCCTGAAGGCAGGTGCCAACCCACTAATGGAACTCAGAGTGCCATTTAAAATGTCTCTGTATCCTAACCCCAATGGGGTTCTTGATAACCTGTCTGGGTTACTGAGGGTAAGTGTCAAGGGGCCTATGGAGAGGGTAAAAGCTGCACGGAGATGCTGGAGGTAAAGTTTGTGGTGGAGAAACATCATCAAATCTGTAGCACAGGAAAGCCAGTGCCTATTAGAATACCACCCCACACACCTGCAAAGCTGAGTCACATCTGGAACACAACTCTGGGAGACAGTCTTCAGAGCATAACAGATCCTATGAGGATAAACTCCAAGTTAACTTCCCAGATACCTTCATTTTCCTACATACCTTATTAGACATTATTTACAGAGTTTTTCTTCCCTTCTTGGGCTGAGAAGGGTCAATTTGCCTCTTCCACATTTCAGGAAGTGCCCCACATTCCGTTACAAAATCAGACAATCCTGCACACCATTCACACATCAGGATCACATACATGGGTGTGCAACTTGGTCTATAGGCTTTGACATATCAGACCTGGATCCAAAACACAGCCCCTCATCAGGTATGTGACCTAAGTTACACCCTCTCAGGACTTCATCCTCTTTGTCTACTAAGAAAGTAAAAACTACCTAATAAGAACATTCTAAGGATTTGGACTGGGGTTGTAGCTCAGTGGTAGAGTGCTTGAGTAGCACATGTGAGGCACTGGGTTCAATCCTCAGCACCACATAAAAATCAATAAAACTAAGGTATTGTGTCCATCTACAACTAAAAGAATATTGTAAGAATTTAGTTAAGTTGTATCTATTCAAGTACTGAACACAGTGTCTAGCATTGGATAACTATTCATTGTTACAGGTCACCTACAACCCTTCTTCATATGTAAATTATAATATTTAAAAAATAATTCATGCCAGGATGGCATACGGAATGGTCTACAGAATGCCAAACTCTAAGGCCAACCTTGAGCTCTATCCTTGCCTTCTAAACTAATCCCTCATCTTTCATAACACATTGTGCACTCTCCTCTCCAAGACCTAGCCTTCTGCCTTGATCTCCATTTTAGCCTGAATGCCAAGACCTTCACATGACTCCTTCTCCCAAGTTGCCTTTAACTCCCAGGAAAGAAAGGGGGGAGAAAAACATCACTCAGGTCTCAGCTAAATAATAGCAAATCAATAATTACTTCTCAAATTTACATCAATATGTAAATGACCAATAGGAAATTCTCCCAAGGAATATAAGCATTTTTAACAGGATCTTGTTTTTAAAAGTGTTGGAAGATGCATAGTTTTTTAAAGTTTTTGTATGGAAGCCGGGTACAGTAACACATGCCTATAATGCTAGTGGCTCAGGAGGCTGAGATAGAAGGATTACGGGAGTTCAAAGCCAGCCTCAGCAAAAAGTAAGGCACTAAGCAATTCAATGAGACCCTGTCTCTAAATAAAATACAATATAGGGCTGGGGATGTGGCTCAGGGGTAAAGTGGCCCTGAATTCAATGCCCAGTAACAAACAAACAAACAAAAAAAAAAGTTTGATATGAAAATTAACTTCAAACATATTTTTTTAAAAAAGTACCTCTTGCTCAGTTTCACTAACATTTTATCCCATTTATTCTATCATTTGTTCCCTCTCTTCTCTCCCTCCCCCTCTGTACACACAGTTATGTAAATAAAACATTTTATATATCATGGCCTTTTATCCCAAATACCTCACTCTTCAATATACTTTTCTAAAAACAAGGATATTCTCTTATCTAAACAACAGGATAGTTATTCACCCACTTTAATCTACTGTCCATATTCCAACTTTTGTTAATGCAAAATTATTAAAATTGGTGGGTCAGGTATTTCATTCAGTCATTGTCTCTTTGCCCTCATTTAATCTGGAAAGTTAATACAGGTCTTAAGTTTTTAATGATATCAAATTTTTTCTAAGAGCTGGGGATTAAATTCAGTCTTACACCCACAGCCCCAGATACTGACATTTTTTAAGAATACAGTTGACATGGGATATTTTTGAGCAGGAATACCTTAAAATATCTGCTGTTGCCCTCTGGCCTCTGACCCTACTTTACAGAACCTGTCACCACCTAATACAGCACTGTCTCCCCAGTAACACTAAGCTCCACAGGGCCAGTCTCCGCGGTCCATCACCACATCCCAAGTCCTAGATCATGCACCAAGTACTTCTCAATGTTCCTTACCCGCAAGTCAACCATCTTCTGAGTCTCTCTTCCAATGTCAGCAAAACAAGAACCAGAAGTTTAGCATGGGAGAGTTCCTCAGACTAAGGATTGTCTACCCCACTTCAACAGATATTTCAGGGATCTATCTAGATAAAAAAATCATCCATCAACGTTCTAGATAGAAAATAGCAACTCAATTGCCTATCCTAGAACAAAGCATTACTTTAGATATATGGTGAAATAAATTACTTCAACTGTCAAACTGTACCATTTTGATTTTTCCTTTAAAAAAAAATATTTTAATTTAAAAGATCTCCTTGACCAAGATAATCTTCCTGGGAAGCACTAATCCTTTCCGTTCAGGCAAGGCAGGCAGCCAAATATTTAAAGTATGCTCAAGAAGTTATGCAAAATTGTTGCATTTTATTAAGATAATAAAAAAGTCCCCAAACTTTATTGTTTTAATAAAAGCTACACTTATATTGTGTTTTATTTACTTAATTTGATGGTATGTTTAGGAGGGCAATGTTTTATACTTAGTTTTAAGTACTCAATAAGTAATTATCTATGAAAAGTTCTAGAAGAAAAATGGCACTGATCTTAACATGAAAGTAAAATCTCTCAGTCGCAGAAACAAGCAAATAGAGAGAGCCAAGGGAAGAGTAAATCCCCAGATGAGCTCATCCACCCTGACTGGAAGTTTATCAAGGGTAAACTCATCTAGTCCCCAAAGACTTGCTACTTAGGAAAACAAATAGTGCCCCATGACTCTTCAGCATCTCAGCTTGGGATACTTTATGCCTCAGGGTCTCAATGGGGGACGAGGTACTTCTCGCTTTTTATCCAACAACCTGGGAAAGAAAACAAAACAATTCTAAACTATTAAGTCAGGCTAGTACATAATTCAGTGAAATATCCCAGTTGACTTTTTTATGATACATACGGGATTTCACGTAAGTACCATTATCCAATGGATTTCATGTAGGAACCATTAAAAGCCCCCTTTATCTCCAGGGGCATTCCCATTCCCTGCTGTCTAGCGACTGAAAGGACAGGCGCTGACTCTGCTAATCAGTCAACCACCCCACCACCAAAGGGTTCCATCAGGGAAGAGGCCACTTGACATTCATCATTAATCACTATTTGGTTCAAATAAAGGGGAGAAAAGCAGCACTTCCCTCAAAGAGCATTAAACTTTAAACACTTCAAACTATATCAAGTAAAATCAATTCGGAGGGACAAGAATAGAAGCCTAATCGGAATTGGCAAAGAATTTGGAATTATATCTTCAAGGACATTTGGTTTTAAGACTTTCAAGTGAAGGACATAATGAGATGCAGGTTAATCAGTGGTTGCCTGGTGGAGTGTGTCTCCCTGCAGATAAAGAACCAACTTGACAGTGGCCTAAAAGCATAGCACTAAGCAAAACACGTGTTTAAATGAGTTTTTACAAATTTAAACTTTAACTATTTGGGTAATCACATCTCTATTTATATATTCCTTTTTTTTTTTTTTTTTTTTTTAAGTTGTAGGTGGACACAAACTATTTTTTATGTGGTGCTGAGGATCGAACCCAGTACCTTGCACATGTGAAGCAAGCATTCCACCACTGAGCTATAACCCTAGCCCTTCATACACACACACACACACACACTTAATGAGCAAGGTCAAAGTTTCAAAGGGCATAAAACATGCAACTAAATCCCTGTGTACACTCAATCCACCCACAACGAATGCTGTGAACCCTTGGTGTATCCTTCCAAAGACAGGGTGGTTTTGTGTTTGTGTGTATATGTACACATGCCTGTGTGTATCTACTGCTTCTTGCTTTTCTGATTAGCTCCACAGTGGTCAATCAGCATTTCCTGCCGCCCCCCTCCCCTTTCTTTTAAACTTTTCCTCCACTTTAATAAGTTCATTAAATAGTTTTTAAAAATTCTCTTTTGAATATCTGAGGGACTCACCTGTCTACAAGCAATACACCATTTTGTAAGTTGTGCGTTTCTGGGGCAGCCCAGTGCTGGCTATTTCCCAAGGCAACTTCCCCAAAGCCCAACTTAGTAAGGTTCTCCCCTGACCAGATGCCCCAACAGTCCATCACCCATCATGGACCACTAACTCAGTGCCTGGCTCTGCACGGAGAGCACAAGGGACATGATTCTCATGCGCTCCTCACCACAACTCAGTCCTCTCATCTACAATTACTGTCCCCCTTTTAGAGGGTCACCTGCCCCAAGTGCCAACCCACAGCCCAGAGTACTTGCCTCCTAAAGCCACTCAGACCCACAACATGAGCAATGTCCAACTGGTTAAGTCTGGATTATTCTGGAGTTTTCTAATACATGAATAAACATCTGAGCAGTCTAGCAAAACTTTTGTGAAGTGTCTCATTATTATCAGGCTTTAGAGCTGATTTTTAGCTATTATTCCTAGCCATCCATCTTCAGAAGGAACCTAGCTCCACAATCAAGTTACGTGTTGATAGAGATGTTCAGCCAGAGCCAGGTGAGTCTGTGGTACCAAGAGAACTGGTATTTGCAGCATGCTTAATGGCATTAAATCCTAATTATCCAGTAAGGTTAATGCCATTATTTTGATCAATTTATAGAAGCAGAAACTGGCTAAGAGATGATTCTCTTACTGGGATTACAAGGCTAGTTAGTGGCTTGTGAGTGGCCCAGATATATCCAGAAACCAGGTCCTTTGACTCAATTCCCTACTCTGTCCACCACATTACAAACTATTCTGGAAATTTTTGCTAATTGAAAAAAAAAAAAAAAAAAAGATGCGAAAGGTCAAAAATCCACAGAATTGGAGGACTGGAGGAAAGACTTGCAAATTATATATCCGATAGTTCTGGTATCTGAAATATGTAAAGAAATCAAAACAGCTGGATGCCATGATGCCTCCTATAATCCCAGTTACTCAGGGGGGCTGAAGCAGAAAGATCACAAGTTCTAGTCCTGCTTAGGCAACTTAGCAAGGACCTATGTCAAAATAAGAAAAATTTTTTAAAAGGCTAAGGATGCAGCTCAATGGTAGAATGACTCTGGATCCAATACCCAGTACTGAAAAAAAAAAAAATGACATGTGTAAATAGTTGTATATGTGTAAATGTGTGTGCGTAAATGTGTGACTCAATGAAAATAAATTTAAAATAACAAGGATTTTTGTAAATATTTCTCCAAAGATATGAATGGCTGTTAAGTAAAATAAAAAGATACTCAGCATTCCTATTCATTAGGGAAATGCAAATCAAAATCACAAGGATAGCACTTCACACCCACTGGCATGCTGCACATAACAAGTGCTGGCAAGGACATGAAAAAATTAGAACCTTTGTGCATTGCTGATAAGAATGTAAAATTATATATCTACTTTGGAAAACAGTTTTACTTGTTCTTAAAGTGCTAAATATAGAATTACCATATGGTCCAGCAATCCCAATCTTAGGTGTACACCCACAAGAATTAAAAAACATACATAAAACCTTGTATACAGAGGTTCTTAGCTACATTATTTACAGCAGTCAAAATGTGAAAGTAAATATCAACTGATAAATAGATTCAAAATGTAGCATATACCCACAATGGAATATTATTCAATCATAAAAAGAAATGAAGTACTGATTCCTGTTCCAGTATGAATGAACATTTTCACAATGCCAAGTGAAAGAAACCAGACACAAAAAAGCCACACTATTATATGATCCCATTTATATAAAATATCCAGAATAAACAAATCCAGAGAGACAATGGTTAGTGGTTGCCAGGGACTGGGAAGAAGGAATGAGTGGGCAGTGGGGATTGACTACTAATGGGAACATGGGGTTTCATTTGGGGGTGATAATATTCTGATATGAGAGAGGCAATGGTTGTATAACTTAGAAAATGTACTTTTTTAAAAAACATTAAGTCATATATTTCAAAAGGGTAAATTGTATGGTACATGAATCAGATCTCAATTTGAAAAAAACAGATGAGATCCACCTGATACTTTGTGTAATGCAGACCTGCCTCATGAGGTGGTTGTAACATACAGTGATCAAGAAAAGAAGTTTTCATAGTACTTGCCACACATTGTGACACCATTTATTATTTCCTTTTCCTCAAAATGCATTTCTTATGGTTGTTAGTTTCTTAAAAAAAAAAAAAAAAAAAAATCAGGGCTGGGGATATAGCTCAGTTGGTAGTTGCAAGGCAAACAATGCCCTGGGTTCAATCCCCACCACTGCTAAAAATAAATAAATAAACGTACATTTTGCTTTAACATTCCTGGCTGATTTTCAGTTATTAGAAGCTAAGAGCTCTCTGTACATATAAGGAATCTTCATACATGATTGAATACAAAATACTATAATATTTAGGAAAATGGCAACTTGGATCTAGTTTTCAGGGGGAACCCCAATTCAACACCACTACAAATTTTACCATGATCACTGATACCAATAATGTCACTAATAACCAAGGATGTGGGGGGAGCAGGGTGGACATTCACTGAGTGAGTAACAGACTAAATAGCTTACAGCCACCCACATGTCATAACACTGGAGTCCCTGAAGCTCTAGGTCTCCAAGAGGAGCCACCCCAGAGGGCATGCGTGCACACAGGGAAGCAGTGCCGTGATACAGGGGATACTGGACAGAGGGGAGCAGAGAGCAGGTTCACTCTGACCAGGGAGGTCAGGAAGGCATCCCAAGAACATGCTTAGATAATCACACAAAGTAGAGGACACGGCAGGGACAAAGACAAGAGCATGTGACAGCACACGTATGCTCAGGGATGCTCATCTAGAACACTCAATCATGGAGGAAAAGAAACAGATCCCAAACCAACAGGCAACCCATGCCAAGATTAAAGTTCTGGTCTTCATCTTGGAAAGTCAAGTGGTCATTTGGACCAGGGAGCAACCCAGCTGACAGTCTTCCCTCACTCTTCTGTCCTTCACAAAAGCAGCATGGGAGATGTTTTCTTCAAGGACAGCTCCAGAGGGGTGGTGACCATTTAACAGACCCCAACCACAAGAGAGCATTGAGCTTCAACCTCAGACAAGTAAAAAGTGTGTCCTTTGTGCACAAAGCAACTGGAGAAGTGAGATTCATCAAGATTTTAAGGCCATGCCCCCAGAGAAGATCAGAACTCCCAATACACAGATAGGAAGAGAAGGGACAGAAGGGGCAAGGAAGTACCGCTCAACCTCTTTAAACACATACACATCCATAGTTCAAGAGGAGGATAAACTAGACACTGGTAAATTCTTTTTTAAAACCATTAAGTAAAACTACAGGGAAGTGTTATCAGCTCTGTCCAACGGAACTTCTGATGATGGAAACAATCTATACCTGTGCTGCTCAATACAAAGCCATCAGCCAGATGTGGCTATTGAGCATTGAAATGTGTCTCGGTGCTATTGAAGAACTGAATTTTTAGTTTTTTCATTTGAATTGCCTCACTTGACTAGACACAGACAGCACAGATTTAGAATCTACATTTCATCCTTCTTCCTTACATCTGTTTTTTAGATAAATGGAACAAAGGGCGTTTGGAATTCCCACCTACTGTGTTTGGAAGGTCTGTGTCCCTCCTCCCAAATTCGTATGTTGGATCCTCACCCCAAGATGACAGCATTAGGAGCTGGGGTCTTTGGGAAGAGATTAGGTCATGAGGGTAGAACACTTATGAGATTAGAGCTGTTACAGAAGCAGCTCAGAAAGCTCCCCTTCCCCCTCTACCACAGGAAGACAGAGCAAGATGGCATTGTCCATGAGGAAACGCCCTCACCACGAACCAAATCTGCTGGTGCCTTGACCTATTAAGACCCGGCCTCCAGAGCTAAAAGAAATCCATTTGTTGTTTCTAAGGTACCCCCAGCCTATGGTGCTTTGTTACAGAAGCGTAAGTGCACTAAGACATTCCATTAATTCTGAATTTTCCAAATTGTTCTGAGAGGCCTCAAATTTGCTTATCATGAGAGAGATATTCAATGTCATTTGTTAGATTACCTCTAAAATTCTGAGAATTCAATCAAGGAGTTATCAGCGGTGCTCTCTCTAGATGAATAAAATCAAGCCAAGTAGAATCAACCTGCACATCTTCATTAGCAAACATTTGGCTACATTTTTGTTGAAGTAGCACCACAAGGCGGGGCCAGCACATGGGAGTAGATGATATCTGAAGTCCCTGGTGACCGTGTGGCTTCAGAGCCCACAGATGCCACTGGGTCTGTCCTGGCAAGCACAAGTTTCCCATTGTGCTGCATCCCAACCAGAGCCGTCTGGCTCACACCCCAGGGCAGCAGAGACTTGGGAAGGCTATAGTTTCTCACCGTCAGAAACTGAGGTGGCTGGAAGGAACACCAGAACAGTAGCTCCAATCTCTTCACGCTTCACATTCTGCTGCAGATCAAAGGTTCAGTCAGGGGCTGGGGAGATAGCTCAGTCGGTAGAGTGCTTGCCTTGTAAGCACAAGGTCCTGGGTTTGATCCCCAGCACCCAAAAAAAATAAAATAAAGATTTTTTTGATCCCCAGCACCCCCACAAAAAAAAAAAAAAAACAGGTTCAGTCAGACAAAACTCCCCCCTGTACATTTACCCCTCACCCCAAGAGGCAACCCTTTCAATTCCCCAGAGGCAGTGCACCCATCCCTAGACCTCCCCAGGTAGCTTCTCAGTGTCCCCAAACAGGAGCGTCTCAAACAGGAGCGTCTGCCCCTGGCAACTCAGCTGTGTCTTCATTCATTCACTCCTGTGCACTTAACCCAGCAAGCGGGAACAGAGGTGGGGTGATAGAACATACAGCACTTGGGACAAAAGACATTCAGAGAGCATGTTCTCCCCGGCCAGCCATTCACCAGGCCAGCCCATCACTCTTAAGCATCTGTTCTCACTGTCCAATGCCTCACTGTGCCCTGACTAAGCCCCCTGTGTCACCAGGATGCAGATTCAGACATCATGATAGAAGCAGGGAGGTCTCTTAGGGACTCTATCACTGGTGTCAGCTGTCACTGAGAGGTTGTGTAAATGGGAGAGAAGAGCTGCTCCACCTACTCCTGGGGCTGTTCTAACCCCATTCACCCAGATAAGACAGGGCTCAAAGACCACAAAGCCTCACATGAATTAGTATGTAACTATCATTCTAGGGGTTAGAAAAAAAGGAAAAGCCTTGTGATTTGAGCAGCTTCTGGCATGAATATTTATACATACATTCCCCAAAACTCAGCAGCTTTCACTGCTCATTCAAGACCTCCTAAGATTTATAATGAATTTAAAATCCTGTATTAGACAATCTTATTCCTCTATGATCAAATTAGCATATAACTTTATTCTAAAATTTGCATTTAAATTTAGAATTGCCTAGCAAGGACAATCAGCCCTAACCATAGAACCATCTGATCTAACCACAGTGCCTTCAGACTCTTCATACAGATGCAAATTCCCAGGAACTGACTGTCATCCTAGGTGTAGCCATCACTGCTTGCACTCGTAGAGCATAAGGTCAAGTGTGGGAGACGGACAGGAAGCTCATTAGAGCTCAAAGTAGCAAAAGCCAGGATGGAACCCCCCAGGATGGAACCAAGCCTAGGGCCCTGTGAGCCCAAAGGAAGAATTTCAAATACCATGAGTATTGGAAATGATTTTGGCTATCTCGTATATATCCAAAAAATGGGGAAAAAACTTCTATACTTTTCTTGTTGTTAGATGAGTAAAAGAGCAATAAAGACTTCCCTTTATTTCCACAGCTTCCCATCTGGATCCAATCAAGAGCATGTCAAGGAATAAGGGTTGAAAAATGACCAAAAGGAAAGAACCAGTACCTAACTGGAAAATAAAACTCAATGGAGAGCTGGGGGGTAGCTCAGTGACAAAGCCCTTGCCTAGCATGTGTAAGGCCTTGCATTAGACCCCCAGCACCACAAAAAATAAAATGAAAAGCCCACAATGGAGATCCCAGTAATATTCTAAGAAGCAGGTTTACACACACGCACCCACGCACACACGCAAAATACAACAATCCAAACACAACAGGCCTGTGGCCTGAGCCTAGTCTTTCAGTTCATCATGTGGAGATTTAGAATGTTCATGAAATAAATCTGACTTCTGTGCATACACATGCAGAGAAAAAAGATTAAAAGCATGGACCTCAAGTGGGTCATGTGTTCTCTTTGAATTTACCTATGGAGAAACATCCAGAAGGATGTACATCCAAATGGTAACATCAGCATCATTATCTTCTGAATGTTTTATACTGTGTATGTTAATAACTTTAAAAAATAATGCTACAGCCAGGCATGGTGGCACAAGCCTGTAATCCCAGTGGCTCAGGAGGCTGAGGCTGGAAAATTGAGAGTTCAAAGCCAGCCTCAGCAAAAGTGAGGTGCTAAACAACTCAGCGAGACCCCGTCTCTAAAATACAAAATAGGGCTGGGGATGTGGCTCAGTGGTTGAGCAACCCTGAGTTCAATCCCTAGTACCAAATAAATAAATAATGCCGCTTCCATTATGGGAAAAGAAGGCCTTCACAAGCCATCAATGGTGAGTGAGAGTGTGCTTCCAGTGGGGACAGGGACTGCCAATCAGAAAGCAGCCAGCTGAGCCAAAAAGGTTAGGAAGCCCTGAGCCCATCAAGACTGGGAAGCATCCTACCCCATCTCACCATAGCTGAGCTGGCTGAAAACCTCCACTTTAAGAGGAGGTGTCACACAGTGATCCTTTGGGACTGAAGGGTCAGAGAGGCTGCACTAAAGCCCATTAGCATCAGAGCAGACTGAAAAGGGATACTGTAGACACAAGTCACCCCTGGGTGAACACACCTTCCATGTTGAGAAGGAAAAAAAAGTCAAAGAAGTACTGAAATAAAAAAAGATAAATGCTGAAAACACAGGAAATTTTAAAATTCCCTTGGTTGATCAGAATTAAAGCCAAGGAAACAAAAATCCTCAATCTCAGTGTTCCTCCAATGCTCTGTAAGTTGGGTGACTTTTGTTCCCTTTGCCACACTTTTCACACAGGTCAGGAGTAACTTGAAAATAGCACTGTATTCATAAGTGTATCTAGTATCCCTCCCTACCCCCAAATGTTGACTTCCGTTAATTTTGAATGACCCCTGAGTTCTTGGAGAAGACCACTTGACCACTTGAGAGTGATGGGGCCTCTGAAAACAGACACATAACCACAAATGGATTAGTGAGCAGACTTGCTTTTCTGCAGGAGTCTGTCAATGACTAAGAGCAGGAGAGAACCTAAACTTCCAAGCAGCCTTGCTGAAAAAAAAATCTGTGTGCCCCCAAGTCCCCAGCCCCTCAGAACATTCCACATCAGTGACAGCTTTTGCTTGCACTGCCTTGCGTGAGCCATAAACCTATGAGATGGCAGAGAGCTGTTGTCACCACTTCAAAGATGGGGAGACAGTATGGGAATACACACCACACAGCTGGCAGAGCAGGGATTAAGAGGTCTTCTCACTCTGAATCCCATGATAGTTCTTCTAAACCAACACCATAAGTCAGAACACAGGCATAATCAGAGGACCCAGCTCAAAATTCATTACAACCTGCCCAAAATGCTCACTTTGTATAAGTTTACACACCAGTACACACACCTAAAAATAGTGCAAAAAGTCAATGTTACTTTTGAGCATCATTACTGGTGCTGAAAATTTTGGAATCAGAATCAGTTTAAGACTGGTGAAGGGTTCCTTTGATTATAAGGAATATTTAAATATTTATAAGACATTTTTAAATAAGACATTCTATCACAGAACTCTCCCCTCCATGATGTAAGATATAGGGGTCATAGGTGGGGAAGATGTGGACCTTTCTAACCAGCTGCCAAGAAACTAGGATGGGAGATGGGGGAGACGGAGTGTGAAGCATCTTGTACTCCTGCCCCTGCTTGGTCACTTATCAGCTCAGCTGGTCTCATCTTCTAACTCAAAAGGAGGCAATGCTACCTACCCCACATGTCCACAGTGATGAGCAATACCATTGTGGATCCAGCTCCCAAACGCAAGGTAGTCACTCCTTTCACTTCTTGCAACAGGCCAGCTCCTGTCCCACCTTCAGAGCTCAAGTTCCCAGAAGACTTGTCCCAGCCCCACCCCTAGATGAAAACAATAGGACACCTACTCTCACACTGGATACTTCCAAAGTCACCCACACATTAAATTCTGAGGATGCCCTCATGGCTCTCTCAAAAACTCAGCTAATGTGGGGCTCTAGGCTGCTTTTTACACCACATTAAAAACAGGATGTTCTGGGGGTAGGGCTTAGCTCAATGGCAGAGCACCTGCCTAGCATGCACAAGGCCTTGGATTTGACCTCCAGTTCCACCAAAAAATAAAATTGTAAAAGCTAAGAGGTTTTGTTTTGTTGATCGTGCTTTCAGGGAAAGTTAGTTTTCTATTCCTCCTAGCAGGCTAATCTCAAAATCTGGCAACCCCAGCTCAAATAACACTAGAAGCCATAGGACAAACCTATTGATATTTAAAAAAAAAATTCTATCCATTCAGAAGCAGAAATTCTACTAATGGGACCCCCACCACTAAGGGAGAGAAGCAAACGGCAGCCCTAACTGGCATCTGTGAAGTCAGAGCAAGAGCAGGAAACCAGGAGGTCCAAGTTCAAGGCTCAGTTGCACAATCTCCTTCCTCAGGTGCACATTATAGGGCTGGACTAGAGAGCCAGACCTTTAAATTCCAAGTTAGCAAAATTTGTTTTTTTAAGGCTAGGAACTGATTTAGAGTTATCCACTTTTGATTTTTTCCAAGAAAGAATATTAATAGTAGCATCCACTTGCTAAAATGTAAAAAAAAAAAAAAATCTACCAATAAATATAATTGCATGGATGAAACTCAAAACCATTTTTTGTACATGAAAGTAGTCTGATGTGAAGTCATGAAATTCTATCTCTAGAACATTTTATAAAAAGCAGAACTATAGCCAAGAAGTCAGTCAGTGGTTGTAGCTAAGTGGAATAGAGCAGAGGGGGTTGATCATACCAGTTAATGAACAAAATTTGGGGAATGGTGGAATTATGATTACACTACAGAATTGTATACATGTGTCCAAATGTGCTTAGTTTACACTTGAGTACATTTTATTGATGAGTAAGGTATCTTAACCTGAATTTTAAAAGATAATCAATAATCTACATCTTCTGCACTAAATTATATATTATATACATATAAATTTATATATATATAATTTATAATAAATTTATAATATATATATAATCTTTCAATTTTTTAATTCCTGAAAAAGGATAGTCTAATATGAAATACAGGTGGCTTTGGGAATAATTCCCTCCTTTTTCTCATTTCATTTCTGGATTGAGGGAACCCTCACCAGAGAGTGACAAGTGGGTTTCAGACAGTAGGAGTGGTCATCTTCTTTTATTTTTAGTTGCCAATGGATATTTATTTATATGTGGTGCTGAGAATCAAACCCAGGGCCTCACACATGCCAGACAAGCGCTCTACAACCAAGCCACAACCCCAGCCCCTGGAGTGGTCATCTTAAAAGCCTTTTTCAGCTCCCAAGTACTGGTTATCCTACATTGCTCACTAAAATGAGTTGGAATGACGTGCCTAATATTTGTTCCAAGGAACACCCCATTTTAAGTGAAAAGTCTTTAAAAGAAATTCCTAGCTGCTATAGGGAGAGTATTCTGTTCTCTACTGGGGGAGAAATCTTATCACTCTAAAGAAAATAAAGAAGAAACAGGGAGAAGACGACTTAGGATATATTCCTAATTCTAGGATAATTAAGCGGTGATCCTAAGTTATCTGGGTGTCACACGCTACTTTAAGACCAAATTCATTTCACTACTAATTTCTGCTGAAGCAGCCTTGACTTCACCTCCGATTCTCCAGTTAGGAATTCTACAGGTCTAAATATCCAAATTATCATTTATTTTGTTTCTATTAAATCAATTAGAACTTCTGAAGCTGACCAGAGAATGTATCAAGAAATCACATTCTCCTCCAGAGAATCTTTATTTTCTTCTTTGTCACCACCATAAGGATGCTGCCACTTTTCCCTTCTCTTCAGGATTCATTAGGATAGCAATGCACTTAAAGTTGGTTCCCCTACCTTACTTCCTACTCCCAAAGCGAATTCAAGATGCATCCATGATGTAAACATGATGTAACTGTAAACTCTCCAAGAAAACACTCAAGAACATTTTCTTAATTTGGGGAGAAGCCCTTACTAGCCATGATGCAAAACCAGGAGCCCAAAATGAAAATATACATAAACTTGACCACAAAAATTAAATGCTCTAGCCGGGTCTGGCGACACAGGCCTGTAATCCCGGCAGCTTGAGAAGCCAAGGCAGGAGGATCCGTAGTTCAAGGACAGCCTCAGGAACTGAGCATGATGTCCTAAGCAATTTAATTAGACTCCATCTCAAAATAAAAAAGTAAGAAGGGCTGGGGATGTGGCTCACTGATTAAGCACCCCTGGATTCAGTCCCTGGTACAGAAAAATGTTAATGCTTTAACTTAGCAAAAAAATTTTACTAAAAATACCAGGAACCTAATAGGTAAAAATACAAGTGATATGCAAATGTCCTTCATAAACAAAGAACTTCTGCAAATGAAGAGAAAATGAACTCAATAGAAAAACAAGTGAAGGATATAAAGTGGCAGTTCATAAAAAACACATGGTCTGGGGGTGTAGCTCAGCTGTAGAGCATGAGCCCCAGGTTCAATCTCAAGCACCAAAACAAAATTATAAGTGGCCAATAAACTTTGAAGACATATTCAGCCCCAGGCACAATTTTAGAAATTAAAGTGGAAATAATGGGGTATCCACTTTTGATCTGTGAGAATATCAAAAACTGTTAATACTCAAGGTTAAAGAGGGGAAAACACACCCCTCAGAATTGGTGGGAATACAAATGAAGGCAACCTTTTTAGAAGACAATTTAGCAACAACTATGAAAACTCAAAAGATACATATTCTATGATCCTGCAATTATGCTGATATAAATTCATCCTCCAGATATACAATCTACAGGAACAAAAATATGTATAATGAAGCTGTTACAGCATTAGGTATAACAAAGGAAACAACCCCAGATGTCCATTAGAATACTTCAGCACTAACATCCATTCCTTAGAGCACCCTCCAGCTATCCTGAAAAGATGGAAGTAGATCCATATGTCTAAGATGGAAAGAGTTCCACTATGAGTAAAATTAGCCAAAATGAGACCAGTATGCATCATATGATCCCATTCATGGGAAAGTTTGATGCAAATTCAGGCATTAGACACACACCAATCCATACTAACATTTGCCTAAATTTACTAGAATGACGACAGTAACAAGAGTAACTGCTTCTAATGAGCATATCTGGCAATAGGTGGGGTAAGTCCTTTTTAATTTTGTCCTCCTCTGTCTTATGAAAGATGTGAAAGGAAACAAACTGCTTAGGTATGAGTAAAATACTGATGAAACGTCCAAAGCTCCTACCATAATAATTCCTGGAAAATAACCAAGGAGAAAGTGGGGAAAGCCTTAGGAGAAGGGTCCTGCCCATACCTACTGAAGATCCAGCTTGGGGGCAGTCAGAAGGTACACTACAGGTGAGTGCACCTGTGGAAGGAAAGGTAGGAAAAGGGGCTGGCTATCCCTTTTCCCACCACCACCCCAACACACAGACACAACACTGTGAAGAATTCATTTCAGGCTATATTTGGAGGCAGATAGCAAGGTATAACTAAGATATTTCACAGGGTGCTGAGCAGGTTGGTTACAGTATATGGAAACATCATAAGTTTGAAATGCACATCTGTCTACCAGGTACACAGAATACAGAAAAAGACTAACTAGATAAAATCATTAAATTTGAACTAATGATATTAAAGGGGTAGTCCTGAGTACTAATTTTAACGAATATTTCTCTGGATAAGTGTGTTTTGCAATGATTTCCTGCATTTTTGTGATTGGACATTCTCTGCAATAACCCACGAAAATGCCCACGCATCTGACACACTTTCACAAGATCCCAAGAAAATAAATCTTACTTGGATGTCAAATTACCCAAGAGCAATTTTATATACTCAGAATGCAGAAGCTCCTTGCAGAGAACATAATCCATCTGAGGTCTCGGTTTTATTTAAGGCTCAGTAACAACAACTAGTCCTCACGGACTATAAATCTGACTACTGTCTCCACAGTGAAATCATCCACTCGAGCTTCTCAATGGGCCAATTAACAGCTGCCTAAATTGACAACAGGAGCAATAAACGTATCTTTCCAGGATCAGCACCCGTAGCATCTAAATACTTATGTATTCTACCTACAAGAAAATCCTATTTCTTTTTACCTGGCTTTCAATTTAGAAGTGGCAGGAAAAATATGAATTCCATTACTGTGGATCACTTAAAGATAACATGAAAACCACCTCCCCCAAAGAAAACTAACAGGGCTGAAAGGAGCCATTCAGGTGCTCTGGATCTTCCATCCCGACCCACAGTTACTCACCTTCGAATTTGTTTCCATGTGGTATTTGGCACAAGCTCGAAGCTGAGTCACCCAGAACTGCTTTTCTTTTGCATCAGCAGCTAAAATAGAGAAAATAGATAAAGCAATGTGTGCAGAGACCACCCAACTCATTTCTAAGAGGGTGGGGGGCCTGGCAAGTGAGAGGGGGAAGGAGAAAGCAGGGGAAAGTGACTTCAAATCAGTGTTCTGAAGCAGGACCAAGAACCAAATTGCACCATATCGATAGCCACAGAAAATTCGCACTTGAACCCAACTAAAAACATATTCTGAAATACCTGTTACATGAACAAGTTTGCCATTTTTTTAACCTCCTCTGTAAAAGTCATTTCTACTTCTTTTTAAAAGATAGCTGGGAAGGGGATACAGCATTATTTTTAAACGTCTCTATGTGGGGCTAATATGAGCAAAGTACAGTTCTTCAGGGCCTTTTGTGATCCAGTCATACTGTGGAGTCAAGAGCATTTACAAAATGAGCACTAGGGTGAATTACTATTATAACATGTGCTCTCAAGGATTCATGTGATTGGACAGAACAAGACACCAGATGCTACCACTGAGATTCTTGAATTTCCCCCAGAGACATTAATGCACAACTCAACTGCATATTCTTGCAGCTATGCCCCATCTCTTAAATAATATATAAAATTATTCTTAAGTATGGGCATATAATGAGTTCTAATAAAATATAAATCAATTTGCACAAATTAACTGCATAAATATTGTCATATTCATAGTTGTTGACTATGCAAAAAAAAAATGATTCCTGTGGAAATTATACTCATTTATAAAAAATGAGCCTGAGCATCATCCGTCAATCAAACCAGACTTCAGGTTGAAACTTTCAGGTAAGGAAATCGAGTTACAAAGTGGGAAAATCTTTGGCTTGGTCCCACATATGGGTTGGTGATGGCCGTCAGTCTGGAGACCTTTGGCACATATAGGATAAGCAACATAAGACCAGGTGAAATTAACTCCCAAAGACAAAGAGGGTATGACAAAGGCTTAGCATTGAAAATATTCCTAAAAGCTCATGACGTAGTGATCCCATTTCGCTACAGGTGGAGGAGATGTGAAATGAAAAAATGGACAGCTGGCACCTTCTGGGATGGGCCCATGATAAGCCATAAACATGCAGAAATTTATCCTGCCCTTTTGTAGTCAAGTTTTAGCTAAATGTAGTGCTCTGTGACAATTCCATGCATATAAAACTTTTATGTTTGCTATTAAAATTGCCCTTAAAAAAAAAACTAGAGTTTAATAATCCACAGAATATTAGCAACTCAATGGCAAAACGAGATGGCTCAATTGTCGAATTAGTTGGATTTTTCTTTTGTGTGGGTTTGTGTCATTCTATAAACCACAGGCGGGGTGGGGGAAGTGCCATTAAGTGTTTCACCTGATATTGTTTCTGCTCTGACAATTTATTAAGCAATAAACGGCAAAGCGAAGCCAAGGACCATATAAATCTAGCCAGCTGGAATGCACGCTGCATGAATCTCTAAAGAGAGCATGAATCTTAGCACGTTTTCAAAAACCCAAAAAACTTTCTTCAACTACAGGCATTTTTATTTCATAGGCTTTTGGATTGTTTTATAGATACTGAAATAGAATTTATATAGAGATAATAAAGAAACATTAGCTTATTTCATCTCTTGGGTAGTAAAGCCTAGAAGTAGAAAACTAGACCAAGAAGAGGTGGAGATTCCAGGCTGGCTTTGCAGAGGTGAAAAACTGTCACAGTCAAGGACAGATGAAAAGGGGCTGTTTCTTGGTAGCTCTTATTTAGGTGACGAAAAATGTTATAGAAGGCAGACTGATCAACGGCCCCCATACCCAATACATCCTGCCCTTCACGGGCCTTAATAAATCACACTGCCTGTGCACGCATTTGGATTTCTGCTTTGTTATTTTATTAGAAGAAAACTGACAGGAGAATCATAGCAATGCAACCCTAACAGAATCCTGGTAGAAAGGCCAGGCAATCAAATTACACTGCTGCAATCAAGTCTGGCATTTCTGCGATGGATGTGCCTCAAGGCAGAGCTAGACTCCCTGGACAGTCATGCTCGTTTCTGAGGATACCCAGCAAACATCAGTCTTCAGGAGGCAAAGAGCAGGCGAAAAAGCACACGAAGGGAAATTAAATTAACACCAGCAGGCTCTACTGCTACAGTGGATTGAATAAAACTTGAATAAAGGGCCCTTTACCAAGAGAAGTTTCGAGAGAAACTTTGCGGGGACAACATTCTAGCCCTTAAAGGGCTGGTTTTGTCCTTACAGCACAGCCCGCAGAGGGCACTGGAGTGAAGATTCATACTCGTAGGGCAAAGAAAATAGACAGTGAGCAAATACTAAGTCTTCAACGGTCCCAAGCCTCTGCCCCCTCTGCAACACCACCTTTGCTTTGTCCTCAATTCCTCAATTACAACAAGCAATTCCTAAGGTCAGCTCCACCTCCCTAGCCCAGGGGTAAGAAAGGCAGTAACTGTCAGAGTCCTCCAAACCCAATAAATCATTAAAGGTGGTTTTAAAAAAAATAATAAAAGCCATCACCACAACAACTATAAAGTAACCCCCAGGCCCTGAACGAAAAGTCACTAGAAGGACGAAGGACGTACCTCTCAGTTTATACATCTCTCCATTAGCAGAGTACACGACCAGCATGTGGGGAGCCTCATCGCTCAGGGACACTATGGCTCCAGATAGAGACAGGGCTCCTCGAGGCTTCTGGTGCTTGCTTTGTTCATTCACAAAATACTGCAGGATGCCAGCCTCAAAATCCAGCACAAAGTACCTGCAGAGAAACCACAGTGCATCATTTTTCTCCCCCAGCCTATTCTACACAGTGGGGGTGGGGAGGGGGCAGCAATCTCTGAAATTCACATCAAGCCTCCAAATTCATGAAGCTGTAGACCAAAACTTTCTCCCAGGGCCCCACAGGAATCAACCCAAATAGGCAGAGAGCACTGGATTTTTACGTCCATGTCAGAATGGACCTTGTAATAGGCTCCAGTGGGCCAGGTTCATTCAGAACATGGTACAACCCCCACCGCTTCACCTGGTGCTTGGATACCACATTAAACCTCCGAATGGCAAAGACTAGCAGTAGCACTGCAACACAGCCTCTCAAGACACGCCGCCCCACGTGACCTCACACGAACAGCTGGAATTCAGAAGGCCCCAAGAGCAGTGGTTTTATACCCAGGAAGCAGAAGCAAGCTGGGCCTCCACTTCCAACAAGCCGTGAGGGGACCAGGAGGAACCTGAGTACCTGGCATCTGTCAGGTTACTGGAGGTGCTTCTGCAACCACCTGCACACACTTCAGGCCCTCCTATATAATCCTTGTCCAAAAAAAGGGCAGAACATCCCTGGTAAGAGGACAGATACAAATTGCCCAAGTCATACAGCAAATCTTTGAAGTCAAATATCTGATCTAAGGATTATTCTCTCAAGCCAGGCACAGTAGTGCACACCTGTAATCCCAGTGGCTCGGGAGGCCGAGGCAGGAGGATTGCGAGTTCAAGCCAGCCTCAGAAACTTAGCAAGGCCCTAAGCAACTCAGACAGACCCTGTCTCTAAAAATATAAAAAAGGGCTGGGGACGTGATTCAGGGTTGAGTATCCCTGACAGTACCAACAACAACAACAAAAAAGATTGTTCTAAAGAGTTGTCACCTGCTAAGTAGTTAAGACAACTTCCCCTTCTCCACCAACTTGGAAATGTCTTCAACTGGGACTCTAAATCTTCCTGCAGCCTAAAGACCCAGCACAGTCCCTGCTGGCTTTTCTCCCTCTCCACTTCTGCTCCATCCACACTGGCCTTTTCTCTCTTCCCTCATCCCCCAAGACCTCTGCATATGCAGTTCCTCCTGTCTGGAGCAGTTACTCAAAGTGTAGCCAACATTTTGCTGGTCCACACAAACCGATTCTAGTGTACAACAGCTTTTTGAAACTTCCTGCATGTGGCTTTGTTTCCACATTCAACAGTATCATCAGTTGAACGGGTCTCCGACCAGTTGAGATGATGTCAAATGCATGGCACTACCTACTAGTCACAAGGCATTCATAATGCCTTAGGGGAAGAGCAGGTCTTCACCACAGGCAGGTTGAGAAACACCTGCCCAGAATGTGCTTCCCCTTCCTCTAGTATGTTCCCTCCCTTTTTTTTCCATGCTAACTTTGAGCAAATCAAACATCCCTCTTCATAGTACCCTGAAATTCTGGCCATGGTGGACGTCTACATTTGTGATCTGATTCAATGTCTAGCATCTGTGTCCCCGCCCCCGCCCCAGTGTCCTGACTTCACAGTACCTGACTTCACTGCATTCAATTGCCACTTGTTAAAGAAATGAATAAAGAAACTTACTGAATTCCACATGCACCATATACCTGGGCCATTCAATGACCTCAGAGACATTGAACAATATTTCACATTTGAGGGACACATGGTGATACTCATAGGTCAGATCCTATCCATGCTACTAATTCCAGTAGTTCTCAGTTTCAGTATCAGATTTCACTACATTCCTTTTGACCACATCCTGTCTTTGCAAAAAGTTTCAGCAGATGCTGCAATAAAAAAAAAAAAAAAAACCCACACAGGGGCTGGGGGTTCAGTTCAGTGGTAGAGTGTGCACCTTACATGCATGAAGCCCTGGGCTCAATACTCAGCACACACGAAAAAAAATTAACGTAGAAGAGAGCAGTGATGTCCAATATAATTCCAAGGTCTGAGCAGCTATGCAGTGCCTACTGGTGGACACATTCCATTAATAAGTAATCACAGCTAAGAAAGGAAAATAGTTTTTCTCCCTTATTTTTCAAAGGGCTACTGAGTTAATAGGGCATAAATATGGATGGGGTTGTTTTGCACTACCCACTTTATAAGTGAAACAGATTTCTTTTAACCTAGAAGTATCACCAACTAAGAAAGCTTACAAACCTCCCACCTCATTTATTCTGATCACAACTAAAAGACATTGTCTCCATTTTACAGATGCTCCAAGAGGCAAAGAAATTTGAAATCCAAGACCAACTCGTCCACATCCAAGGTCAGGACTTAGCCCGACTTGATCTCACTCCCCATTTTTCTCCCCAGTACCTCTCCAGCATCTACTTATGTCCTTCATTCCCCAAATCTTCCTGCTCCAACACAGCTAACAACTCCAAAAGCCCCCGTGCCTGGCAGCAGAGGCCTTTCCTCACCCTCCTGCTCTCCTGAAGCAAGGAGCAGCCATCTCCTGAGCCCATGCCTACCCGGGCCTCAATCCTACAAAGCTTCTAGTCTTCTTAGCAATCTTCTGCCTCTAAATATTTTTAATATTCTGGATGGACCTGGCCAAGACTATTAATCTATTTCACTTCTCACCCTCCCTCCTATCTCTCATGTCACTATAATAAAGCCACTTCTGGTTCTTACGGTCAACATGTATAAATCAAAACATAAAAATGTTTCATGGGGCTGGGCTTGTGGCTCAATGGCAGAGCACTTGCCTGGCATGTGTAAGGCCTTGGGTTCAATTCGCAGCACCACATAGAAAAGATTCATCGACAACTAAATATTTTTTAAAAATGAATCACAGGGCTGGGGTTGTGGCTCAGTGGTACAGCACTTGCCTCAAATGCCTGGGGCACTGGGTTCAATCCTCAGCACCACATAAATAAATCAAATAAAGATATTATCTCCATTTATAACTAAAATATTTTTAAATGTATCATAAAACAGGACTATTTAAAGTATGATCCCTAGCCCCACAGCAGCATCACCACTGGGGAGCTTGTCAGAAATGGAAGCTGAGACCACACCCAAAACCTGCTCAATCACAAACGCTGGGAGGCGGTGCTCTACCAAGCTTCCAGGTAATTCTGACGGAAGTTTGAGAAGCACTGGCCAGAACTAATCCTTTTTTCTTCTTAGAATGGACGTAGATGAAAAGCTCCAGAACTTCCTTGCAGTGAGGGTGTGACTGTTTGAGCTTTAGCCAACAGAATGCAAGCAGAAGCAACACAGGGCTGGTCCATAAAACTCCTCTCAATTCTAGTTTCAAGTCCTTCTACTTGAAATTTGCTTCTGCTCTTTCACATGGAGTAAAGACCAAACTCCAATGACAGATGAACCAGGTCAATTCCTGAGCTGCCAACGGTCAGGGTAAGTGCTGACATGCCTCTCTAGGAGGAAATGCTTTCAAGTTGACCTGTCGTTAATGTCACCATGACCAAGCCTGTGTAGACAAGTCACAGCATTACCAACAATCCCTAAAAGCACAGGAACTACGGCACATTATCTAGCCCCCCAACACTGGGACAGAGCCATAGCATTCGCACAAATGGGTGCTGCTCTTAACACTGGGGGAAGTAGAAAGAAGGGGATGTGAAGAAAAGAAAACAGGACCGACCTGCTCTCAACTGCCTCAATTTCTCTCTGCACTGTGCCACTGATGGCAATGGAGAGACAATCTCTTTCTGCTTCCTCCTGCTACGGACCCCACTACGGAAGCCTGGCAGCTTGCCAAGCACATCCTGCACAAATAAGCAACTGTATTTGCAAAGGATATCTTTCAGAAGCTGGTTTGAAGAAATGAACTGAATGCCGTTTTATTTTTTCAGTAAGGATGGCAGAATAAGCAATTGATGTCACATTATGCAGGATATGGGGACACATTAATGAATTTTCACATTACCCATTTCAAACTGGCATCTTAATTCTAACCTCCTGCCTCAGATGGGAGGAGGGATTGTTTCTACTACTTCCTAAAATAGTTTAGATGCAAATGCACAAATCTGAATCATGCATCCTAAGGAAGGTCATCAATAAATGTACTGCTAAACACACTTAAAAATTTCATCACATTTGGAGAAAAGCATGGGATCCTGTCTGATTAAGAAATGCAACATGCTAAACAAAGTGCTCTTTCAGTGCAGCCTTTGAAACTTAAGTCAGCTCTGGTCACATACAGGTAAGAACTGCCCAGGCGGCCTTCAAAAGGGCAATTCCTGTTGGTTTGTGTCCCCTGGGAGGAAATAAATTAAATCTGGCTTCCCATGGGATCATGGCTCTGTCTGCTTCTGCTGTTTGGAGCCTGCAGCTATATCTAAAAATCACAGCTTTCATTCTCAATAGGACAGTTAACCATATTTCTGGATTAGGCTTCATTAAGCCAAGTGAAACTGCTAGATAAAATCCAGGAACAATCTTAAAGGTCTTCCCTTCTAGAGGGAGGAGTAAGGCAAACTTTCAGGTTCCGTTATCTTTTTAAATTAGTATCTTTGAGCTATAGTGTGCAACTTGATTCCTGAGTAGGTGAACTGAATTGTGCGCAGAGCTTTTTTGTTATAGTAAATGAAAACAAATCAAACAATGTGCTGGGTAAGAAAGAGAAAGAGGGATGAAGTCAAACCCATGAATAAACTGTCACAGTTTGGCTCTGCAAAGTCCCAGATGTTGAGGACCTGGTCTCCAGCTGCTGATGCTATGGGAAGGTGAAGGAAATGTCAGGAGGTGGGACCTAGCTGGAAGAGGTGGGTCACTGGGATGTGTCTTTAAAGGTCTATTTTGACACTGGCCCCTAACTCTGTTTCTCTGCATCCTGGCTTCCATGAGTCAAGTGGGTTTCCTCTGCCATGACCTTCTACCATGATATTCCACCTTGCCATAGCCTAAGAGCAATGGAATCAACTGACCACAGACTGCAACCTCTAAAACCATGAGTCAAATAAAATCTTTTCTCCTTGAAGTTGTTTTTCTCAGGTATATTGTCACAGGAACCTAAAGCTGACTAATAGAGAAAGTCACTTTAATTCTTATCAAACCAGTCTCTTGGAGGCACCCCCTGTCTAATTCCAAGCTGGGAGAGTTGGCAGTGGGAAGGACACTTCCTGGGAAGGGCTCAAGAAAAGCCACTACATACTAATATCCTTTAACAAATTGTTGCTTTCCAAAGAAATGCAAGTGCACACACAAGCACTAAAATACATTCACATTTACACAGGTGCACTCTCACCAGAACCCACAAACACATGTACTCATACATGCAACTACTAGCACACACTCACAAACTAGTTCCTGCACACTCGTGTATCCACTCACACATTCACACTCATTTGCACATGCCCTGGCTCACCAACTCCCACACAGCACAGCACCTACTCCTGGGGCTTTCCTGGTCAGGCATCTCTCAAGGGTCATCTGTCTACACCAGTGGCCCTGTTTTTCCCCCCACCCCATCTGCCTGACAGTTTCATTACAGGTCTAAACATTAGCAAAAAAACGTGCACTTTTACTTTGGTGGGGAGTGGGCCAGGGCCAACAGTCACCCACCAAACCCCAGGTTCCCCAGCACTCATCTGTGACCAGGTATTTCTAGCACTGCCACCACCATCCCCCAAACACGGAGACGGAGGGTCCAACACACTCCAGAGAAATGTCAAGGAGAAGGATGTGCATGGCAGTGAGTCAGCTGCTCATTAATGCTGACAGGCAGGAGTTACAGCCAAAATACAGGAAAATTACAGAGTAAAACAAGCAGAGAAGAAAACCTTCCTTTGAAGGATTGTTTGACAGGCTGGCCTTCACACGGTGAAATCATTTCATCTAAGTTCAAAAGTGAAACTTAAAACAAGAGTAAAGGGCCCAAGAAGTAAAGCCAGGGGCTTGTCCTTGGTGTCCCATCAGATTGTCTCTCAGCCACATTTCTGTTCTTCTCAAGAGGGTCCCAGACTCCTAGTTCTTCAGAGGACCAGGCCCTCATCTCCACACCAGATGCCAGGGCCAACCCACTGAGCCCTGGATCAGACAAGCCCAGGTCCCCCACATGAAAGAGGACAACTACCAAGTCCCTAGTTGGCCATAGCCCATGGTCACCACTGCTGCACCTGCCTCACCTTCCCCAGGGACCCCATCTGAGAAGCACCTGCTCCAAACTGCTAGACTGCATGAACAGGGTCTGAGCTCAGATGCCCAGACCCCACCTTGCCCTGACCAATGGCAACAGCAACTTTGTTCTTCCGCTTACAGCCACTCTCCATGTGAGGCTATTTACTACCAGACTCTTCCAGATCCCAGTCCACATCCCCACCAACACCCCAAAATAGCAGAGACTCGACCCCTTTGGCATCCCCCCCCGCCCCGCACACAGCTCGAAGGAGTTGCTCTTTCTGGCAGGGCATGCACCGATTGTGTTTCAGGAGCCTACCAATTCCCTCTGCACACAAATGCAGCATCCATTCTCAGATTTAGAAGCACCAAGTAAGCCAGAAGCAGTGGCGCACACCTGTTATCCCAGCAGCTCTGGAGTTGAGGCAGGATTGAGGGTTCAAAGTCAGCCCCAGAAATTTAGCAAGGCCCTAAGTGAGACCCTGACTCTAAATAAAATATAAAAAAGGGCTGGGGACGTGATTCATTGGTTAAGAGCCCCCTGGGTTTAATCCTCAGCGCGCGCACGCACGCGCGCGCGCACACACACACACACACACACACACACACACACACAAGCATCAAGTTTCTAAAACTTCTAATCTACTGTTTTTCAGAAAACAAAATGGGGGAGAAATCAACAAAGAGAAGGAAAGAGACTCAAATTGTGGATTCAGTTTCCCAAGTGTCTCTTAAATCTCCAAAATTAATACTATCTGTGGGTGATTGATGGAATTTTGATATCCAGGGATCACAGCATATTAAAATCCTCCAAAATGTGACCTTGGAGTGGCCAGACTCGGTAAGAGGTGTCCACACATCCTCAGGTGGGATCTTGATCCCTCCTCAGGAGGCTGCGTTGGTTATCATGATGTAGGAAAGCAGAATGCACCACCCCAAACTGTGCCTTCACCCAGGGAGCACAAGACCCTGCAGAGATCTTGTCACCTCAGAAGAGTTCGCACTCAAAACCGAGAGTTTCTAGCTTGGGAGAAAAGGATAAATCTTCCAGAATTTCTTTCATACTAACCAAGTTTCTTGGAGAAGATGTTGGATCTTACAGTCAAGACCTCCCAACAGGTTCCAAGGTAAAGTGCCAAGCCTGGGATACTCCCAACTCTTGGAATTTTTGGCAATGGCTGGAGAAACAGGGTGGCCTTCTCATATCTCTGAGCTCCCCATCACTGTCACCAGCATGCCCAAAACACTAGGAGAGGGTTCAACACACTCCAGAGGGCCCCACAACTCATCACCAAGCAGAGGATGAAGATACCCTATTACCTAAGAATTATATGAGACCATGTATGTAGAATATGTCAAAAATACACTGCCACGTATCTAAAAAGATTGTAAAGAATTATACAAGAACACAATCCACTCCTACACACTCAGGCGCATAGTGCAACAAGATCAATCTCAAACATCATAAAATTGTGATATAAGGTCTTGTCTGGTGCATAACCATTAATGCTCATCCTCAGACATCTTAAAGCTGTAAACTGAACCATTAATAAAAATATTTGGTACTATTTACTGAGTGCTTTTTATGTGCCACGCACTGTGATGCACACGAAAATAATTCATTTATGCTGTGCAGCAGTCCTATAAAGTAAATGTGATTATAACCCCTTCCTACATATGGAAAACTTCAAGCACAGAAAGGTTGATAGCTCAACAAGATCTGAAAGAGTTAATAATAGGGCCTATGTTGACCCAGGCAATCTGACTTCAAAGCCCAGGACTCTAAACTATCAGATATTTTGTGCTGAGAAAATAGATGCAGAACTATAAACTCTCAACACAGGGTCAAAAATACGCAAAGCAAAAACTGATAGACATATAAATAGAAAATAAAACAATCAATCATTGCAAAGTACCTGACATGTTAATAAAGACAAATCTTTAATATCTGAAAACAAACTAATGATAGTTTAAATAATATAGTAAATAATGTCATAGTATGGTTATACTAAAATATTATAGTTTAATAACACAATTACATATTATAGAATATAAAACTGTTTAATATTAGCATTGGGAGAAAATACTAGACTATTTTTTAACTAAGTGTGGGCAGGGTACAACAGAACAAAGTATTAAAAATGTTTCTAAATAAAAAAAAATTCTAAAGCAAAAAAATTCCATAAATACAATTTAAAAATAACCAGTGAAGTATACTTCAAAAAATTAAAATGAATTGCCTTCTAAAAAGAGTACTAAAGTTTGGTCCAGCTACTTTGTTTCTGAAATCGAAGCTTGTTTAACACATGGATTCGACTCTCCACCCAGGCCTAGAGAATCTTTGTGATTGGGGGAAAGATAAATAGGAATGTCACAACCTTTACCAAGTGATTCAGAAGCCCCCTAAAACAAAATCAGAGCCAAGATAAAACTTGACAGATGATATTGGTTGCTCATTTTCCTTCTGATCTGCCTAGCCTTCCCCTCAATTACTCACTCAACAAACACCTGAGCACACTGGAGCCCATACAATGCAGATGAATATATTAGAGTGCTAGCCAACCTCATTTCGTCTCCATATAAAGAGCCAAAGCTCAGCTTTTCTAAATCACCATAGCACAGGCAGGTTTCTCGGTTGTCAGTTTGGAAATATATTTTTGAGAAAGATTTAGTTACAAAATCTGGCATGGAGTTCCCTCTCAATAAAATCATCACCTGGCCTCATGCAAGCTCTCACCTGAATAGGAGGGCCCCAGGCACCAGGAGATTGAGAGCTGCCAGCCCCAGAGTTTGCTGCTTGGGAACCCCTAATAAGGCACCCACAAAAGTCAAAGTGAACTTTCAACAGGAGTTTTTGAGGCACTGCGCTTTGGACTTGACCTATAATGAGGTTCAACTTGCTATTAAAGACTAGATTTCATACTGAAACTAAAGACTGAGCCGGAACAAGGATTAATGCAGGTTTTCAGAATGCTGCCTTGTCACTCTCTGAACTATTAACTTGGGTTCCTGGTGCCTGTCAGTGAGAACAACACGGTACCCAGAGTACATCCTATCGAGCTATGTCTTCATGCTCACAAATCACATCATCGTTCTTGCCACCAAGCAGGACAGGAACTTACTTGTGAATCTCCGAGATGGGCCAAGTCCCGATTCAAGTCTTTGTTTTACTATAGGCTTGAAAAAGCATCACATCCTTAAACAGATCCCGCTACTGGCTTAAGCCCTGGGGTAAAGGTGGATGGGTGCCCCCAGCTATCGCCCCTGAAGAGGGAAGAGATGGCAAGCCATTCTGGGGAGGCCCTGAGAGCCAGCACGTCAAGAATAGGCCCCATGGCTCAGCTTTTCCTCCAAGCATCCAACAGAGTCAGACTCTGATACTTCACTGTCCCTGGATTCAAGGCGTCCTGTTGTTTTCCTGAGGGGTGACACAGGAGCAGGGAAAGAGATGCCATTTGACAGTCGACAGCCAGGCTACAGCCTGAAGCCAAGGTTTTTAAACTTAGCCTGCCTCAGCTTCACTTGGAGATTGCTAAAAAAAACACCTGGGCTCCTCCACGAGCTTGTCTGATTCAGGAGGTCTGGGTAGAGCACAAGAACTCAAGTTCCCTGTAAGGTCCCAGGTGATTCTGATGCTATTTGTGGGTGTGCACTTTGGAAGTCACTTGAGAAAGAAACAAAGGTTATCAAAATTAAAACGGAGTCACTTGCATCAACCCTACCAAAAGAGAGAACAAACCCAAGAGGTTGGTTACGAAGGAAGGGTTTCTGCCTGTGACTGCTGATGGAGGCTAGTACAAAAGACTGCCAGAGCCACCAGCAGGCACAGAGGCCACTGCAGCCTCTTACAAAAAGCACCTCTACAAGGACATCTGCCCAGCAAAGGCTCAGCCTTGGACGGACACCACTCTTGTTATTAATCATTGCAGCCAAGGATTACTGTTTCAGAACATCTGATGTAATTCTCACTTTTGCCTTTGAAACCCTTCCCCTTGCCTCAACCTCCTTGAATACCCACACAGTTTACTATGGCCTGGGTATTCTTCTGCAATGCTCTGCCATTCCCAAATACCAGTATTCTTTGGAGAATCTCTGATTGCTGCTTCTTTTTTTTTTTTTTTTTTTTTTTTAGGTTGACAGTAATTCTCATTTTTGTGACCTTAGGCAAGTTACTTATCCATGCAGGGTCTCGATTTCCACATCTGTAAAAGCTAAAAGCTAGCTAATTCTCTTTTGCAGATCGTTCTACCATCTCTGTTGCCCACAGATCTGCCTGCTTATAAAACAAGAACTTCTAAATGAACCTATTACATTCCTAAGTGCAGACAGTAAATTGGATCTGATGATGATGCTCATATTGCATGATATTAGCAGTTTAGTTAATTTACTACCAGACCAATAAGACAGGACTTCATATGAGAGCCTGCGTTTACTCTTTTTTTGAGGGGTAAATTATTTGGCAGGAACTCATGCTCAGTTCTCAGTGTGGTCAGCTGTACCTAGGTTCTGCAATATGGTAAAGCATTCTGGATAAGTTTATTCACGTATGGTTAAAAAGAAGAGAATCCATAGAAGTTTGATAATGCTTTGAAGTAGGTTGTCTCTAGTCCCATAACTAAGTTTTATTTGCAAACATCACTAATTTGGTGTTTTAAATATAATTTCCTGAGTACCTACTATGTGCCAGATATCACGCTAAGTGCTAAAGATACATGGGAGGGGGTGAGGGGGGACAGACAATATTGACTAAAAATAAAAGCCAAACTCTTAACTGTGATAACGCATTACGTAGAATCGCATCAATTAGTAGAACGGGACCTGGAGGGAATTCCAAGGAGAGAGGAGCTGAGATCTGAGGAATGAGGAAATGGAGCCGGAGAAGAGAGGAGCAGACTCTTCCAGGCGAAGGAACCTGTGTAGAGGCCCTGAGGCTGGGAAAGGGGACAGTGTGACTGTAGCACAGAAGAAGGAGCATGCTTTCAGATGCTGCTAAGAGACATCAGGAAGGTAAAGCAGGCAGGCCAGCGAGGCATGGAGGGAGTCCATCCAGAGCACTCCACAACAGGTGTCAAGCAGAGGCAGGGGGAGCTAGGACCAGTTTAGAAAAGGAGAACCCCTGAGCTCCAGGGCAGGACGAGGCTAGGAGAGAAGCTTGGTAGACACAGGAGAGCAGAGGTTCACTGCTGTTCAACACCATGGACTAAGGACGCTAACCAAGTTTCTCCCCTGAAATCAGCTACACAACTAGACAAAACTGCACAAAGCAACCAGTTCAGCAGAGTAGAAACAGACCAAAGCCATGATTCATGCAAACTCTTGACCTTCAATAAGAATGGGCAGGGTCTGCAGTGACCAGGCGTAGGCTGTTCCCATCCCCTGCCTGGCTACGTTAACTAGTAGTTCTGTAAGGTCCCAATGAGTTAACTAAAAAAGTTGCCAGAGTTGTTGATGCTGAAAAGGGGTTAAAAATGAAAAGCTGCAGACGAGCTGAAATCAGCCTACCTAGATAACAGGATGTCCTTGACAGTAGATTTAGGCTGTTCCTAGGGGTAATGGGGAATCCTCCGACTACTGTCAAGCTGACCCTCTGCAGACCAGTGGTTACTATGGTGACCAAAACTTTAGAGCCGAAACTTTTATGTCCTGATATGCAAACAAGGACATAAACCTTCCAATCGTAAAAGAGAAACTGAGTCCCTTTGTCTGAAGTGTATAAAACGGCTTGTAAACTTGTGCTCAGGGTACTCGGCATTGACTGCTAAGCTGGTCTGTGTCAAGTGCCCGAGCAGCTGCTTGAATAAACTGGCTCTTTCTGCAGTTGCATACGGCTTGGTCTCCCTGGTAGTCTCTTTGGGGGTGGTTTGGGGCTTGGGCACAACACCCTCCTGGTGGTCCTGGCATAACATTACCAGGGTGGGCAGGCCTGAAGAACCAGCACTTTGAGACCACTAAGGGACAGTGCTCCTGTGATTGGGAACATTATCAAAGTGACAATGTTGCCACTGGAAAGGCTCCATTGGCCTGAAAAGGCAGCCTGGTTTGGAGCAATCCACTCACTAGCCAGGGATCTAACTGGGAGCTCCTGAAAGGGAGGAAACCATTCACAGACTCAGGTTCCCCAGTGGCTGAGCAGAAATGTAGCAAAGATCCAAGCAGGCCCAAGTCACCCACACATCCTCAGCCAACAAAGCCTACACACAGAGGAGACTGCCAGAAAGACAAAGCCAGGACAGGCAGGAAAGCAGCCTGAGGTTCTAGACACACCAGCAGAGCAAGACAGCCTTTCTGGCCAAAGGTACTGGAGTACAATCTCTGACCAATCTTTGGCTGAACACCAAGCACATACATCCGAACATACAGAAAACTCCCACACTTTACAATAAGACAAGCAACCCAATCAAAAAGCAGGCAAAAGATTTCCTTTCACCAAAGGAGATACATGAGTACCTAATAAATACATGAAAATATGCACATTGTTAATCTACAGGAAAATGTAAATTAAAACACACTTAACGACCATTTCACAGCCACAGAATGGCCATAACAAAAAAGACTAATAACAGCAAATGGTTATTAACTAAGACCCTCCTACAATGCTGGTAGGAACATACAATGTACAGCTGCTGGGGAAATGATAAACCCGCCCTGAAACACAGTGCTTTTGCTCCTGAAAATCTACTTATGCAGAAAACACAGCCTGTCCACACCAAAGGCTTACATGCAAATGTTCAAAGCAGTATTACTGATTGTAAACAGAAACTGGGAATAATTCACATGTCCATCCACTGGCAATATGTGATGTGTGATTCCATACCATGGAATAATGTTCAGCAACAAAAAGAACAAAATACTAACACATGCTACAACAGGGATGAACTTCAAAAATAGGCTGAGTGAAAAAAGCCAGATGCAAAAGACTACATATTATTATCTGATTCCATTTATATGTAAGGTCCAGAAAAGGGATACACAGAGACAAAAAGATCAGTGGTTGTCTGGGGCTGAGGGTAGGAACAGGATTAATTGCCAACTGCTTAGAGGGATTTGCATGTATGTTAGAAATGTTGCCAAACTGAACTATGCTGGTCTTTGTACAACTCTATAAACACACTAAAAATAACTGGATTGTATACTTGCAACTAGTGAATTTTACAGTGTGGAAATTATACCTTAATAAAAGTATTTAAAAAATAAAAAATGTCCAGCGTCCCTGGCAATAGAGTAGACCAGGGTCGGGATAGCAGAGTTATCGCAGTTACATAGTAAGTCTTGATGGAATAGGCAGGGGGCGGAGCTCAGTGGCACAGCACTACCTCACATGCATGAGGCCCTGGATTCAGTTCTCCAGCACCACTTAAAAAAAATGAGATAAGCCAATCTCAAAAAACCAAAGGACGAATGATATCGCTAATAAGTGGATCATGACACATAATGGGGGCAGGGAGGGGTTAGTGTTAGGGTTAGAGTTAGGGTTAGGGAGGGGGGGCAAGAATGGAGGAAGGAAGGACTGTATAGAGGGAAAAGAGGGGTGGGAGGGGTGGGGGGAAGGGAAAAAATAACAGAATGAATCAAACAACATTGCTCTATGTAAATTTATGATTACACAAACGGTATGCCTTTACGCCATGTACAAACACAGAAACAGCATGTATCCCATTTGTTTACAATAAAAAAAAGAAGGGGAAAAATAAATAAATAAATAAATAAATAAATAAATAAATAAATACATGCTGGACCGGGAATTCAGTTTGGGAAGACCACCTATGAGGCATCCCTAAAACTCCCGGAAATGTTACTTAGCCATTAGAGGAACAGATCTGAATCCTGAGGTCTGAGTTGGAGGTGTAAATTTGAAGGTCAAGTGTAAGTTGATTGACACTGAGGCCACAGGCATGGGGAAACTGCAGATGAGGAGGAGGGAGGTGGGAAGGAGAGGGCCTGGGCCCAAGACCTGAGGAACTCTAACATTAAACAGTCAAAGAGAAGAGGAAACAAGGCAGAGAGGTAGGTGGAAAGCCAGACGCTCAGAAGGAGAATGTCTCAGAAAGGAAGAAGTGATCAACCGAGTCAAAAGCTAATAAAATGTCGGTGAGAACGGAAACGTGCCTGTTTGTGACATATACTGATGTGTTTATTTCTAGATCACGGATCCTCATGACCCCACTTTACCATCAAGCAGACCAGTTCTTTCTGATGCAGTCAACTCAGGCGCGAGGCTGAACGTCTTTTAACTTCCAAACATTTACTGCCCAAGTCCTCCAGTTGTTTCCCAGTAGCCATATTCCATTTTTATTGGGAGTAATAGAAACCGTAGTTGAAACAAAGATCCGAAATTCAGCTCTGCAATTAGTGGTCTGAAACCAGGTGTGGCAGAGGTAGGCTGCTACCCTAGAATATCCTTTTTTTCTTCTCTTTCATATTAACAGAATGCCAGTTTTTAGTTGAGCCATAACCCACTATGCCAGAATACCAATCCTAACCTCCTCTTCTGCTAAATGTGGTCACCTAAGTTCCTGCTAATGAGAAACCGTGATGTATTACATGCCCTCTCTCCTCCATCTGCTTTGTGTAAGAGGGATACGATGGCTGGAATACCATTAATCCTCTTGTACCAGGAAGACATGCCACACTCTACAGTGAGGCAGAAAGTTCAAAGGAGATTGGGTCTCTGATATCCGTGGAGTCCCCCAAGCCAGTCTCCAAAAGTTTGCCTCCAAACTTCTTTCATGTGGCAGAAAACTGAAGGCTGCACATTAGAATCATCTGGACCCTTTTTACAAACCTCAATCCCAGCATGCATTGGGACCAATAAGTCAGAATCCCCAAGGGAGAAACCCAGGCACTGGTAGCTTTTTAATGCTCCCCAGGTGACTGCAATTGCAACCAACTATGAGAACCTGTGATTGACTATCTTCATGCAGTTCTAATACTCAAACAGTTAAACACGATTCCTGTGTCACCAAACCATATACTGGTGTGAACATCTTTAAAATAGGGGATTTTTTTTACACCCTTATTTTACTCAAAAGTGTTTGTTATAACAATAGTTCATTCATTTTTTTCATTTTTTATTCTTTTTAGATATACATGACAATAGAGTATATTTTGACACACATGCATGAAGTATAATTTACTCTAATGAGGATCCCATTCTTGTGAAAATAGGAATTTTTAATGTTTACAACTTCCACAAATATTTAGTAATCTACTATATGTCAGCTATTGAGCATATGCTGATGACTCAATTCCTGCCCTCAAGAAACTTATCTTGTCTGAAATTACATGAATGTGTTCAATTCACAAAGGTCCCAAACTAGCCAGGCACAGCAGCACACACCTGTAATCCCAGCAGCTCAGGAGGCTGAGGCAGGAGGATCGCAAGTTCAAAGTCAGCCTCAGCAATTTAGTGAGGTCCTAAGCAACTCAAGGAGACCCTGTCTCTAAATAAAATATAAAAAAGGGCTAGGGATGTGGCTCAGTGGTTAAGGGTCCCTGAGTTCAATCACCAGTACCAAAAAAGAAAAAAGAAAAGGCCCCAACTATCCAACTACTACCTTATTGGTAGGAACCATAATGCAGTACCCAGGAGAAGCAGCATGATGAGGCAAAATCCTATCACCACACTAAAGGAAAGTTAACGGCCTCTTACAAATCTGCCTTCGTGTTTCAGCAAAGCGCTCAGTAATTAATTGCTGAGAAGAACTCAGCATCGCTGCTGTGTCCTCAACACACAGGGCACTAGAAATGATGATTAGAATGTTCCACATTTCTTATTTATGATAATCAGGAACAATGCTACATTAATTTTAAGAAACTCGAACTCCAATTACGATAGGACAGCGGCATGAAGGAAGCGTTCACCAGCGTTCATAAAGCTGTCGAACTCGCAGGCCCTTTAGAAACCCACGTGATCACTGCTGCCACCCGAAAAATACCTGTGCGGATACAGTTACTGCACCATTTTTTCAGATTACAAAGAAAAGCAATCATTACTCCCCAAAAGACTGATTAAGATTTATCCTTTAGTGGATCAAATGTTCCAGGTTCTAAGCTTCCCCTCAAATGGAAACCACTGGGATTTTCTGCAGAGGAGAGCACTATTTCTTTGCAAACCTACAAAGCTGGATCACTGTGTCTAGTTCTGGACCAGGTGCAGGACGAGTGCAGCTCAGGGAGATGCCACACAAGAGAAGGAGCAGAGGGAGCAGAGAGGGCCTGGGGAGGAAAAGAGGTTGGGTTTTCAGCTACAGGGACCGTCTGGGCCAGAAAGCATGAGGGGCCACAGGGGAAGGGCCTGTTCAAGGAGGGTCCGCTAGCTGGGCCACCCAAGTCACCGTCCCAGGCTGATAAGCAGAAGCACTATCAGGATGGTGCCTGAATGGGGTCGGTCAGCGGCAGGAACAGCCTAGAAGAGTGAGCGGCTCCTGAGGCTCCTCCCCACTCAGCACCTTGCCACAAGCCACAGGCAGGTGGAGTTAAGACAGACTGGGACCAGACCTGGGGAGGAAGAGAGGAAGGACAGAGGGTAAAGGCGCCCCGGCCTGCACTCCAGGAGAGGGCCTGCACGTCTGTCACTCCACTCTAGGTACCAAACTCCAGCAAGGCAGCTAAACATAGAAAGGTAGTAAAAGGTGCATGCCAAAGGCAGAAAGAAGCCGGTGTCAGAGGGCACGGGTGCTACACAGGTGCGCAAAGCAGGAAGGAGCCTTTTACACCGCAAGGAGACCTAGCAGAGAATAAAGAAAAGCCTAAAGCGAATCTTAAACAGCCCAGTGAACTATGTAGGTTATTGGAAATGTGGATGCAGTTAGAACTACTGACTGAATTGGGAGGCTGAGGCACGAGGATTGCAAGTTCAAAGCCAGCCTCGGCAATAGGGAGGCACTAAGCAACTCAGTGAGACCCTGTCTCTAAATAAAATATAGTACAGGGCTGGGGATGTGGCTCAGTGGTCGAGTGCCCCTGAGTTCAGTCCTCAGTACCCACCCCCAGAAAAAAATAACTACTGACTGAAACTAATGGAACTGAAAAAGAAGAGTTCTGATCAAGGCACTGAAGAGATTGGTAGAAGAGCAGACCATGGTGGGAAGAAGAACTGATGGGCGGGCAGGTAAATTAAGGCACTCTCAGAAGGCCTTGGGGATGGACTTTAAAAATGGAAAAAATCTGATAAAACAGAAGTGTCAACATCCCTCTCATAGTAAGCAGTTTCAGAGATTAAAAATAAATAAATTAACTAATTAAATAAAAAGAGAAGAAAATATTTGAAGAAATAAGATCAGGAATTTGCCACTAACATTTCAGATGGAAAGATCTCACAGAGTGCCAAATCAGTGGATAAGAAAAAGCCACACCTAGATCATTAGAGTAAAATTTTAAATGAAAGGAAAATTTAAAAAGCTAGAAGTTTCCAAAGAGAAAAAGTAGAAAACTACAAAGGGGAAAAAAAAATCAGATTGGCATCAGACTTTTAAAACTGCATGTATAAGAAGACGAAGAAATGATATTTCCAAATTGTAAAGGAAAAGAGCTTGAAATCCTTAGTGTGGCAGACAGCTAAATTATTATTAAATGTGAGGGTAAAGAAAACATCCTTCAGTCCGTTCACTTCCCACCTAAGGGCAGGGGAGGGCTTTGAGGAATTACTTGTTACAGCTCCTGCTCTCTAGGTAGTACACAGACATCTCACCAGAAATCAGAGGTTTCCAAAGAACACCCAGCCATGTCCCATGTGGCACGAGGGCAGTGGGCAGCAGGAGCGGCAGGACTGGTTGTCATGTGGGGTGCAGGGGCACATGCCTGTCATCCCAGAGACTCAGGAGGCTGAGGCAGGAGGTTTGCAAGTTTGAGCCCAGTCTCAGCAACTTAGCAAGACCCTAAGCAACTTAGTGTAGGTCAGTGGCAAAGCACCCTGGGTTCAATACTCAGTACAAAAAAAAAAAAAAAAAAGAAAAGAACTGGTTTTCTGGAGAGCAAAGGTATGGCAGCACACTAACTGCATGCTGAGCTTGGGTTTAAATAGTGCACTTTAAACTTTCTAAAGCTCAATCTGTATGTACAGTTCCAAGGGAAATCACTAGAAAAATATACTCTGTAAATTCCAAAAGAGTAGAAAGAAAAATGGAATATAAACAAAGGAACAAAAAAGGTAATGCCCCCCCATCACATCCCCCCAAAATAATCATAAGATGGGAGAAAAAAAAGAACCAGGAAAAACAAGACAATTAGAAATCAGTGGTTACAATAGCACAAACACAACCAAATGTACCAATAACCACAAAATAAGTAACTGAATTTAACTTGGCTGTAAAACAAGAGATACTGCAAATTAAATGGATGTTTTTAAAAATCCAAACACATCCCTAAAATGCAAGAACATGACAACAAGAAGTCAGAAATAGGTCAATCAGGCCCATGTGGCCACTATTAGGGATGATATATTTTAAACAAAAACGATGTAGAAAAACCAAGTGATCATCTCAGTAGATACACAAAAAGTATACATAAAAGTTAAAAATCCAATTATGGAAAGAAAAAAATTAGCAAAACAGAAAAGGTAGAAAACTGCCTGAACTGGTAAGTGGTGTCTGAAACACCCATGGGCATACACTCGTGCACACACTCGTGCACACACTCAACACACATACCCAGAGCAACCCAAGTGAAAACTGAAAATGTTAAAAGCTTCTCTACTAGAACCACTAATAAGAATACCCACAATCATTATTAATTCTGTTCAACATCTGCAGGTTCCACATCCATGGATTCAATCAACTGTGGATCAAAAAATACTTAGAAAGAAAATATGTACTGAACATATACAAACTTTTTTTCTTGTCATTATTCCCCAGAAACACATTATAATAGCTATTCACCCACAGCATTTACATTGTCTTAGGCATTATGAGTAATCTAGAGATGATTTCAAATACACAGGAGGGTCTGTGGGGGTAGCTCAGTGGTAGAATACCTGGTTAGCACACACAAGACCCTGGATGCAATCTGCAGCACATAAATAAACAATAAATAAATAAACAGGAGAATGTGCATAGGTATTATGCAAATGCTGTACCAATTATATAAGGGACTTAAGTATCCTTGGATTTTGGTGTCTTCAGAGGGCCCTAGAACCAATACCCCACAGATACTGAGGGATGACTATCTAGAAGTACTAGACTCATACAGTAATAAAAGAAAAACAAATAAAAATTCTAAGAATTGTGAGGATTATAAATGTCTAAAGTACAGAAAAATTCTACAAAAAAATAACTACAACTAAAAAAAAGAACCTCAGTAGCTAGGCACAGTGGCATATGCCTGGTAATCCCAGCGACTCAGGAGGCTGAGGCAGGAGGAATGCAAGTTCAAGACCGGCTTCAGCAATCTAACAAGTCCCTAAGCAACTTAAGGAGACTCTGTCCCAAAATTTAAAAAGATAAAATGGGCTTGGGATATAGTTCAGAGAAGTAAAGCACCTTTGGATTCAATCCCCAGTAAAGAAAAGGGAGGATGGGGGCTTAGTAATATACTTGATTTTAGTGCAATTTTAAAACAGCATTTCTAATCACCAACAAGGTTAGAAAATGAAATTTTTAAAAAATCATTTACTGTAGCAATGTCCCCTCTTGTCCTACAGTCCTGCCCCTGATAAAAGCTCCAACTCTTGGCCCTTTACAATGTCTACCATGAGGAACTCTCACTAGTCATCCTTCCTATCCAACCCCTGGTTTCCCCTTATATTGGGCCCTCTGTTCCCTAAGATCTTTCCTCACATTTTCTCACTTTTCAGGCAGGTATTACTTAGAAGCAAAGTCACTGCGGTCAATTGCTTTAAGTAGCAATTATTTTCCCTCTATTGTTCTGATACAGATTTTTAAGTACTTATTTTATACTTCTGGCATTCCACTGATTGCATTAATATTAGGAAATTTTTAATTTACTTTTTTGGATGTTACAGGTACTGAGAAGGATCACTTTTTCTAATTGCTTCTGATTTCTTTTTCTTGCCTTAGTGCATAGTACAGAATGTTCTGATATACAAGTGAACAGGCAACTGTGTTATTGTCTTAAATGAAAACATTTTCAAAGAATTTTACCATTCCGCAATGTCAGCTATTTGTTTCAAAGAGATATTCTTCATTACAGTAGGAAATATTCTCTTCTTTTTCTATAATTTATTTTTAACTAGCACACATTAATTATATATAAATGGGGTTCTATGTAATAGTATCACACATGCATAAAGTGTACACTGATAAATCCAAACTCCTTTTATCCTGCCCCCATACACCCTTTCCATTCTTTAGTAACCACTGTCCTATCCTCAGGTCAAATTCTTTTTAGTTTCCACACGTGAGAACTTGCAGTGCTTTCCTTCCTGTGAGTTGGAAATAACCATTTCTCATTTGTAAGGACACATATCATGTCTACCTTCCCTTCTACTTCCTCCTGTCCTCCCTTTTCTGTCCCCTTCCCAGGCCCCTTTCCCTTCCCTATTAGTTCTTCTACATTCTGGTCTTTTTTTCACATTTGAGTGAAAACGTGATACTCATCTTTCTGTGTCTGGCTCATTTTACTTATCATAATGTCCACTGTACTGTTCATTTTTCTGCAAATAAAAGGATTTCATTCTTTTTTTATGGCAGACTAACACTCCATTGTGTGTATAGGTCATATGTTCTTTGTCCATTCATCTGCTGAAGGGCACCCAGGCTGATTCCACAGCTTGGCAACTGTGCACTGTGCCACAATAAATGTGGGTATGCAGGTGTCTCTTTGGTATGCTGACTCCATTTCCTTTGAGTGTACACCCAGGAAGTGGGATAGCTGGATCATATGGCAGTTCAATATTAGTTTTTGAGGAACCTCCATACTGTTATCCATACACTGTGGATACACTTTTAAATCCAATAGTCAACACATAAACTTCCTGCTGATCTTCCACACCCATTCTCCAACACTTCCAATCTATTTCCCTTGATCAACAAATGATTTTTCTTTACAGTAAATGAGATCCCCCTGTACTCCTGATTAAAATCCTTAAATGGCTTCCCACCGCATTCAGGATGAAAACCAAAATCCTCAAATGGGTTTAAGGGTCTTCATGATGTGCTCAGCTGGCCTCCTAGATCTCCTCTGCCCACTCCTCATTCCTCTGCTCCTGCCGCACTGGCGTCCTCACATCCCTGAGGACTCCCCCCATGTAGTCACTCAGCAGATCTACTTAGCACTCCCCAAGTGTCCTAGACACCAGGAATACATCCATGGGCAAGAGGGAAACAACAAAAATTCTTGCCTTCATCTCTAAGGAGATCCTTAGGGAAAACAGAAAAAAAAAAAATAATAATAATTGCTAACACATGGCGAACCCCATGATGTGGGTCTTATTACTCCTTTGGAAAGATGAGGAAACCAAAGCACAGAGAGGGGTCTCTCACTTACCAGCGCCACACAATCACCAGAGTTATGCTTCTAACCATTGCACCACACTGCTGCTCTCAGAAAGAGCGCACTAAACCTACCATCTCAGAACAAAAGGCCTTGCCTTCAGGCAATTTTTTTTTTTTTTTTTTTAAAGCAGGGGAGGTGGGAGAGAGAGGAAACACTGGTCAGGAAAGGTCAAATAGACAGGAAATGAAAGCTGGATGACTGCTAAATCCAGTGACCCAAGCATGCCCAGGAATAATCTGCAAACAGTTAGAAGAAGCAAAAAGGAGATGAACGGGTGAAATCCAAACTTCTACTGTGGGAGGAATTCTCACAGGGCCCCTGGGGTCACCCCAGGATGGTGGCTATACCCCCATCCTCTCTGCCTCTCCCACACCCACTTGGATCTGCCTTCTCACATCCAGCATTAGCTTTATTGCTTGATTACCTTGCCCCAGCACGGCAGCCCACGCCTCCCAGACTGGCAGGAAACCAAAGCACTCAGCAGGAGCCTAATGGCCACCCAGTCAGCCATCTCCAAGCTGGGGAGGGCAGACCGGGACAGGCAGGGCAATTAGTCCCAGACACTAATGCACAAAGAAGCCGGTGTGATGTATGGGCAATCAGATCAGGCTGCCACACAGGAATCCGGAAAGAATACATGCATTTTCTAAATGAAAGCCACTAACTGGCTAGCTTCACCTGGCATTTAATTAAACTAACCAGAAAGGGCCCAACACACCCCAAAAAGCCATCAAAAACAAAATTAAAATCTCAAATACCCTTTCAACATAGGCTCCAAGCCTCCATGCAACATGATCCACTGCGACCACATGGAGTCATATCAGTCACTTGGTTCTCCCGAGGTGACGTTGTGGACGCTCAGCATGGCATACTCTCCAGAGAACACATAATCCCAAACAGAGAACAGAATGGCCATGACTTCTGCATGGTCTGGCTCTCCAATCTCAAAGGCAACCTGAACCAAAATTATTTGCAATCTGGGTCTGAACAGGCCAAAATCTGTGCTATGAGAACAGCTGGTGTTTAGGCAAAATACTGGGGAATGATATTGGCTAAATTATATTGTTATCTTGTGTGCATATATGAATACACAACAACAAATCCCACCGTTATCTACAACTATAATGCACCAATAAAAAAAAAAAAAAAACATTGTGGAAAAAGAAAATAGTCTTCAGTCACTGGGCTCAAATAAAGGTGGAACTTACCTGGTGTTCTGGGGGAAGAGGAGGTGTTAATGGGCAGAATTTTCAGTTTTGAGGTTTTCTCCAAAGGATGTATCTTAAACCAGAAGCAGCTACAAATATCTATAGGCTGCCACCTAGACCCAAAATGAAAACACAAGCAAGCAAAGGAATAGGGCACAGTGGCACACGCCTGTAATCCCAGCAGCTTGGGAGGCTGAGGCAAGAGGACTGCAAGTTCAAAGCCAGCCTCAGCAACTTAGCAAGGCCCTAAGCAACTTAGCAAGACTCTATCTCAAAAAAATAAAACATAAAAAGGGCTGGGGATGTGGTTCAGTGGTTAAGTCCCCCTGGGTTCAATTCCCAGTACCCAAAAAAAAAAATTTACACCCCTTAAGATCTTATGAAAATTAAATTTAGTGTTTGTAAGTTGCTCAGGATGATAACTGTCTGGCACACGGCACACACAATGCCGTGTCTGTCAAATAACACATACTAAGGAAGTACTATCCGATCATTCTTAAAATAATCCCACTCTTGCCTACTTTGCTTATATTTTCAGGGCTTGTGTCTGTGATCATATTCTGCACCTGTGTTGTGAGCTCCTGTTCCTTGGGTCACACGATGGCATCATGTGTAGAGAGCCTGTGGCGTTGCATGACAGCACTACTTCCAGGAACCTAGTGCTTACTCATCTGGAGAGGTCAGATTAAGTCCCAATGAGAGGAGAAGTCAGAGATAAATAAAGGTCACTGAATTGCAAACACTGACTCTCATATTTCCAAGTGTGGTTTGAAATATCCCTTCTACTATCTCTAGGAAAAAATATCTAAGATGTTTTAGCAAGATGGTAAAGTATTTCCTGCCAAAAAACTATGGCTTGATTAACTGTTCCGACTAGCCCCATCACCCCCAAAGAACGAAAAAACCAACAGAAAAGCAGAATAAAGACATGGGTTTTCTATGCAGGTTGAATGAACACACATTGGGGTCTCACACCGGTCACCACCTTCAACTTTCTGGGTCTCTTCTGTGGAAGTAACATGACTTTGGGCAGTGACCCCTCCCTCTGCTGCTTTAGCCCCCACAAACAGTACCAAAGTCAGCCTCCTGAAACAGGTGGGCACTCTCCCATTTGCTCTACAGATGATTTCCCTCTTCAGTATGACGAGCAAGAACAAAATAAATAAACAAAAGAACAAACCGAAAAACCTACTTCACAAAAAGAGAACCAAAGGCCAATTCCTTCTCTTAATCCTTTGCATTTCTCAGACCCTTCCATGAACACCTCTTAAATTACATTTCATCAAATATATCTGACCTACCCCCAGCCAGAATTAATCTTTCTTCAACTCTCGCACCAGAACACTGGAGCCAAAAAAAGTGGGAAGTTATTTTTATCCATGAATAATATTAGGACTATCTCTGCCAAGTAAGCTGCAAAGTCCTGTGGGGCCCTGCCACTGAATTGAGCATCCCTTTGGGTTGGGTACAATATCATGCATATAAAGAAGGATAACACATGTTCCTTGAGGGGTGCAGGGTGAAAGATGGGTAATCAAACATGCGTCCCGCCAAAATGATTCTGTATAACCAGGGACATTCTTGGTACTTTGCAAGTCTTTATATTCAGCTAGCAACATAACCAATTCCCAATCAATCTGGACCTAATTATCAATCTGGGGACCACTCTGGCCTTCTAATCCTTCTCATCTGCTCGCTACTTGTCTTTTCTGAGTAGGAAGAAATGATGAGAGCCAAAGCTGGCAAGCATGGTAGACCACAGAAGATTTGATTCAAGTTTCAAGGACAGAAGAGGCTGCACCTGCTGGTGACAATGATGTTTTTAGATCATCCATGGCTAATGAAGAACTCACTGAAGTAAAGCTTGATTTTGAAAAACCATCACAGGTCACTGAAGACAGCTTGCCTGCCAAACCCACTTCTGTAGACGATTTTATATGCAGAGAATTTTATGGCTCTTGGAAGCAGATCATTTTTCCAGCCCTCTGGAGAAGCAGTGAAATTACACAGTCTGTCTCTGAATTATTGATGTCACAATTTATTGAAAGATCTCCATGAGGTCATAGGTCACACTCCGGGTGCAATGCCATGTGCCCACCACAAGCTCTGTGACAAGAGAGTAAAAGCACAGAGCTCATTGTCCTTGAGCATCCTCTGCAAGAAAGGGTCCTATGCATCACGTGGAAAAGGACTCCCAACACTCACTCAATTATCCCATTTCATCATCTCCAATAACAACAGGTATATTCTTTACTATGGTTTTATCAACAAGCAAAGTAAAGCTTGCACATTTCAATGATGTCCCCATCATCTCAAGCTAGTTTGCAGAAGTACCTGGCCTAGGATTTGAACTTTTGGTCTTTAGTTCATTTCACTAAGTTCTGAGGTTCCCTATACTTTATATGTTCACTGACAAGGACTCTTGTAGATGTTGGAGATAGAGCAATAAATCAAAGAAAAAAAACATTCCTCTCTGGTGGAGCTGATGTTCTAGTGCAGGGAGAGAAATTACAAATATGTTCGGGGTCAACAAGTGCTTAAGAAAAAAAATTTAATAGCGGGTCCAGTGTTAAGAGTCCTGGAGGAGCCTGACCTTCACCTGGTCAGCAAAAAACTGCCTGTAAAGTGAATCTGAGCAAGAAATGGAAGAGGAGTGAGATGTGGCAGATAAAGAAAGTCACTGAGTTCTGGGCAACAGACACCAAGCAGAGGTGGGGGTAGGCAGGGCATGCTGGGGAAGAGCAGAAAAATCCAGGGTGGTGTAGTGGATTCGGGGAGGGGGAGGCGGGCCAGCTCTGCCAGCCAGCTCCACATGCCAGGGTCAGTTCGTGCAGAACCTGGCAGATGTGGGAAGGCCTAGGGATTTGATTCCAGAAGTGAGGGGAGGCCCCTGAGCCCAGAGCAAAGGCCCGACACTAAGGGCTGGGCCACTCAGCGCTTACTGCAATAGCCTTGGCAGAGATTTGTGTCAACATATAGTACACAGCATACACAGATACATCACCCTGAAAGCATTACCTTTTTTATTTTTCCCAGCACAACTTATAGAGCCATTTTCTCTTCTATCTGCAGCCTGATAACCTGTGGCTCTACCAGGTGATTTAGAGGCAAGGTAAGCAGCCCGGGACAATACTGTGGGTGTTTTTGCCACATAAATGATCTCCTTGTGTCGGCTATAGTTCACAAGTGAGGATGAGCCGTAGGAAATGACTAGAGAGGAATAAACATCACTGATGCTGTTTCCTATTACCTCAGAATGTCTGCTTGCCTTTAAACATTCTGCAATCGATCCCCTGATACAGTACTGCATTTCCATTGGTCCCGGACACTTTTAAGTACCTGGAGGATATTGATCTCCTATAGTGGATGGCAGCAATCTTGAGCACTGAGATGTAAAACGGAGGTGAGCGGCTCCCCTGGGTGCTGCAAATAGCATTGTTTTATTTGGTTCTCACTTAACTGGTGATTACTAACTATCAGGAAACCTTGAGATCGCTTCCACAGCAGTGGTGGACAGCAGCAGAGCCTGGTCAAGGGCCTTCTAAAGATGTTAACTCCAGGTTATTGGAGAAAAGTATGATTGAACTTGGAAAGAGGTGGCTGGGAATCAAATGTTAAAACATGGGTAGCATGCACCAGAATTCTTAATGACTATGTTAATTCCTTTTCCTTTCTATAAGCTTTGCTACTGCAAACCTACCTAGAAGTTAATAAACAAAGTAAACAACTTGAGAGCCTACATCAGCTTTTCAGATTGCTGGCTCTGGCCCTCTGGCAGTCTCTCAAAGCTATGATTCTAGAACATTCTCCAATGTATGGAACTATTAAGGTGCTCAGTCCTTTCATCATCAAGACCTATCCTTTCTAAACAGGATTTGTCACCAGATATATATATATGTATCTATGTGTGTGTATGTGTGTGTGTGTGTGCACATATATATGTATGCATGTATATATATATATATATATATATATATATGTATATATAAGCATTCAGCTAGGATACCAATTTGATTTGATTTCTGGTCTTCTGCATTTTGTTTTGTAAGGCTGTTTTTTAAGGCACCTGGAGATTAGTCCTGGGAAAGAGAACCAGCATAATGAAAAAAAAATAAAAGATTCCATTAACTCCATGGCTATTGTGGCTAATGAAAGCAATCTCTGGTGCAGCTCAAGGTTAAAAAAGAGAGGCGGGAGAAGGGACTTCTCGCTAAATCGCCTCCTCTCAGCAAATTATTTCATTAGCACAAGGAAAAAAAAAAAAAAAGCAATGAACTTTTCTACAGTGACTCACTGATTCAGCTAACCACTCTGTCTCCCCAACAATTTCGCCTCCCTCTGTGTTAGATCCCTCTCAGAGTACACTGTGACTTATAAAAACCCACACATGAGCTTTTCTTTCCTGGGTTACTCTCCACATCCCAGTTGAAACAAATGCTAGTCCACCTTTAGGAACTTGTCAAATCCATCTACTTGAATTGCCCTCACTCTGAGAAGTAGCTTTGAAACCAGCCACCTAACACCTTTAAAAAACGAAAGAAAAAAAAAAAAAAAAATGAAGACACTGAAATGCCCAAGTTCAAGGCCAGCTACCCGAGAGATGTGGGAGATGGCCACTTCTCATCCTTGACCTCTGGCCTCTAAGCAGGAGGGACATGGGCTTCAGCCAGGAACAGCACATTTGCAGAATTCTGAGTTGGGGGACCCTGAGAGTCTCCCCTGTCATGCTTCCTGGCGGGTGGCTGTTACGATGAGAAAGGCAGTATTGAAATACAGCCAGGGCTCCCCTGCAAAATGTTTAAAGAACAGTTGTCACGTCCTTCAACCGAATCCATAAGTTTCCCAAGCCTCACAAATATTTATAGCATGCTTAAATGACTCTTAATCAACCACTTCATGAATTAAACGGCCCCTACATCCTTTATTCCAATTGTTAGGTGGCCAGTGGGCTGTGTGTTATCAAGCCTGGCCTGGAACAAGATGTTCTACCTGATCAGAGAACAGCAGTTCCAGCTCTGCCACACCTGGGCTGTTCCTCTGATTCTTCTCATCACAATGGCCCAAAGCTTTCGGGCCACCAAGGAGAAGTTCTCTATTAGATGCAACGCCACACAGAACTCACATACAGCCATCTTTGGCCTCTGAGGCGGAACCAAGTGCAGGATGTGCGGGTCCTATGGCAAAGGCCTCAGAACAGGAGTTCCCACACTTTTCTGGAAAAGGTCAGAAAGTAGATATTTTTAGGCTCAGTGGTCACACAGTGTCTGTTGACTCTACCAACTCTGGGGATAGAGCAAAGAAGTAGCCACAGATGATAGTAAAGAAATGAGTCTAGCTATGTTCCAATAAAATGTCATGCTAACCGAAATAAGTCAATCCCCAAAATCCAAAAACCCAATGTTTTTTCTGATATGCAGATGCTAATTCACAATGGGATGGGGGCTAGGGAAGAGCAGAGTTACTTTAGGCAGAGGGGAGTAAAGGGAGGGGAGTGGGTATGGGGGTAGGAAGGATAGTAGAATGAACCTGACATTATTACCCCATGTACATATATAACTATAGGACTGATGGGATTCTACATCATATATAGCCAGAAGAATGAGAAATTATACTCCATTATCTGTGATATATCAAAGTGCATTCTGCTGTCATGTATAACTAATTAAAACAAATTAAAAAAGTTTTAAATGGCGTTGGCTGTATCATCTTGAAGCTACTGTTATTACAGACAGAGGGTGTTCTCAGCTCTTCATCACCTATCCCAGGACAGAGATTTACAGGCCTTAAGGTGAAATCTCCAGTGCTCTCAGGGGAGGGAATGGTGAGCACCTCTAAGCAGGAGTAAATCTTGCCCATTCTCACCACCACGTTCTCTTGCCTCCATTGGAAAGGAAAGTGGTCTCGAGCGTGAGTCATTCTCCTTTGCAAATCTAGCTAAATCGTGGAAACAGCTGACCCTGGGGTTGGCATGTCTTCCTTGTGCACAGCAGATCCCATTCATTAACACAGAGCAGGTGGTGAAAGGTCAGACCACACTGGGGAATTTCTCCCATCCTTGGGGTAATGTTAAGCCAGGCGCCATGGCACACAACCTATAGTTCCAGCTACTCAAGAGGTTGAGGCAGGAAGGTCCTGAGTTCAAGGCCAGTCTGGCAACTTAGTGAGACCTTGTCTCAAAATGAAAAAAACAAAGGGGATAAAGTTTTTGGTTATAAAACAACATGAATGTATTTAATACCACAGGACTGTACACTTAAAAATGGTTACCGTGATAGATTTTTGCTAAGCATATTTTACCATGACAAAATGTTCTCTTTCTTAAATTTAAGGCAAAATATTGATCATCAGAGGGAGGAAAAATAGACAAATTTTAAGAATTGGTTATTGATGAGTTCCAAATGACAGAAGCAAGCAATATTTTCTAAACTGTTAGAATGAGATGAAAAGTTAAGGAACCCAAAAATTCCTGGCCCTCCTCCAAGTTCATCACATGTATTTCTTTATTAGAATCCTTAAATATTTTGCACACATCTCTCCTTTGATGCCAGAGTCTAAATTAGCCCACAATACACTGCCTTACTACAAAGATGACTCTCAATAAAGCTGTCGTAGAATGAGAGTTTTAGCACCAAAAGGAACCTTGGAAGATACACTACCCAGTAGCTCTCAAGTTCAAGTTTTTTCCTGCCACATCAAGTTGATGGATGGCATTCCCAAGCATGATGGATGACACAAGATCCACTCCCAGTTTGTTCACTCCATTTCCTTCCCTGCTGTCAAGAAAGTATTTCAGAAGGCGAACAAGAATGGCATGGTGACATAATCTTGAATCCAGACTACTTTTCTTTTTAAGCAAGACATTAGCAAACTTAAAATACCATAGTAGTGTGTATGTATACATACACCCACCCACATCCCCACATACCTAGCAACATGAGCGAGAAGTGAAATCTAACCAGAGCTTCCAAAATGCCATGTGGGGTTATATATATTAGACTCAGGGCTTTGAATTTACACCAGTAGATGGAGGATTTTAACAACAGCCCTGGAGTCCAGGTAGGCCTCTGACCATGTAGGTCACAAGGTGGAAACTGCCACACACAGGCTAGTTTTATAAACTGAAGTAAATAAGAGAAAAGTAAAATCCTACAGTTCAACTTCTCTGTGCATGTGCTGATTCAGCCAAGCTTCGAAAAATAGAAAACTGATTGGAGAAGGTGGATTCAACATAATAAATGTACATGAAACTCTCTGAAATAAAGATGCTAGTTGCTCCTGACAAGAACCACTTACTCAGTAGTGAAAAGTGAAATATACAGTTCTGTGCCCCACTGGTTTTGCCCCATCTCCAACCCATCAAAACCTAGATGCATGGAGGAATTCTCATGATTCTTGGAAAACCAAATACTAAGTAGTCACTCATAAACCAAGCTCAGTATTTCCCATAGGTGTCTCAAAATGAACAAACAAACAAAAAAACAGCATCGGCCTTATGTGTCAGGGAATAACAATGCTGCCACCAGCTCAGTGTGAGAAAATCAGGTGAAATGAAACTGAACCAAGCAATTTCATTACCATAGTTTCTCTATTATGTGATTTATCAGAGTCCATAAATATTCTTGTGTTCACTGTGCAGTTCCAAAAGGATATGGCAGCAGTGAGTGTTTCCCAAACTTACTAACCATAGCACCCTTTCTGGCAGTTTATTTCATTGAACTGGTATTGCATGGAACCCACTTTGGGTAATGTCACAGCAGAAAATGTGTCCAAGATGTGACTGTGAATTCCCAATATAGAAATTATTTGAGCTTGGAGCTCCGAATTTTAGTACCAATTTTTTCTAACTTTTCTAGGATGAGGCAGTCAAAGCATAATATGGTATTTTTGAATAAATATCTGTCGAATGGTAATAGGAGGTGGGGGAAAACACCATGAATAAGGCTGCCCTCATTTGGTGTTTCCTGGAGTTGCTCTAATTCCTCCCAACCCAGCTTCTGTCCTCAAATGCCCTGGTGACCAACCATGCAAAACCCCCGAAGCATAACTCCAGCTCTGTCTCCAGGAGGTCAATAAGTATTTATTTATTCTTGACATACATCAAATTCTGTCCAAAAAGCTAAAGTACACAAACATAGATACACTAAGATAGTTGCATTCAACTCAGAGGGCCTGCCTTCTAGAACACTTCAAAATAAACTAGCATGCAAAACCAGTGTGCATTTGTTTATAAATAAACAACATATTTCCCCAGTCCTAAAGTAGCATCAAGTGTGCTGTTCTGCTTGGTCTTCCTGGCTGGGTGATCTGGCAAGTGTAGAGAGTGGCCCACCCTCTGCCTCCATCGCCACAGAGGTCAAGTGTAACACCAGGTCTATTCCCAGCATTATGAACTCTTTGTTCTCCTGTGCAGAGCAGAAGTGAAATAGCTTACACCTTTTTTTCAGGCACCAAACCTCCCCCTGAATTCAGTTACAGTCTTTCACCACAACCCCCCAAAATGATCATCTTCCACACTCCACAGCTCATCACTGAGTATGTTAATCAGTGCAATAAAAATGTAAATGCGTGTTCCACTCAATACTCCTAAAGATTGAAGTGGACACTTTCACAATCACCTTTCCCCCGACATAAAAGCTCTATAAATCTGTGATTAATTTCTTCGTAGGCACCTGCTAATCTCCCGTGCTCTTTCCAATTAACAAAACCAAAATCAACGGGTTTTCATGTTCTTGCCAAAAAGACCAATTGTGTTGATTCATTCACTGGTTCTTTCCTGAAAATGGCTGCTTATCTCTACCTTTGCCTCTTTAACTGTCTGTTTGATAATTTTTTTTTCTTTTTTTGAGGTGCTGGGGATTGAACCCAGGGCCTATGTGATTGCAAGGCAAGCACTCTATCAACTGAGCTATATCCCCGGCCCTTGATAAATGTTTTTATTGTAAGCCTCAACTCCCATTAAGAAATATGAAGACTAAATATATGTTGTTAAATACGTCTTTTGGGGGCTGGGGGTGAAGCTCAGTGGTAGAGTGCTTGTTTGGCATGCACTAGGCACTGGGGTGGAACTCCAACATTGCCAAAATATTCTGCTCTGATATTTAATTTCAAAAAATCTATTTCAAGCCTCTCCAAAAGTCTTTCTTCTAAGTAATGTGAGCTATGTCTCTTCCATTTACTTCCCTGTGCATGTCAATAATGTGACTCCAGGAAGGAGGTCAACAGGACACTGGAGAATCAGAAAGGAGAGTCAGTGTCACCGCAGCAAGGGCCAACATCCCACTGGTACCCACTTGGCTCCACACAGGAAGCTACCCGGTAATTAATGCATCCATGGCAGGCAGGGCCAAGGGCCTTGGCAAAAGAACTCAAGTGTCCGATTTGACCTGGAGTTCAAACCAGATGAGAAAGTAAGAACTAATAATGCGATGGGTATTGCTATCCTGTAAAAATTGAAAAGAATAAATCCTTGCTTCTTGATTACAAAGAAAAAAGTAAATTCAAGAGCCCCTGTTAATTTTCAATGATGAGTGGCTTAGGATAACTTTCTGCACACAAGTGCAACATATGCAGAGAGAATGCCCAGAAGGACACAAACTTGAGCCTCCCACCTACTAGCAAGCTGTGTTTGCAACCAAGGAGCTGTTGAGACTGGAAGTACCTTGGAAGGTACAAACAGACCCAGTATGCTGATAAGAATCAATCAAAATGTCAATGTGTAACCTTGACTGGGACACATTTTTTTTTTCTCTGTGCTCCTGTAGGATTACTGCATTCTCTAGAAAATAAAATTTGAAAATATAAGTTTGAAAATCATACAAGAATAAATTTAAAGCCCATACCCTAAATACCTGTGCTAATCTTGAGCAGGTATGGAAGTGCTGAGTTGCTTTATGAGCACTTGGGAATGTTTGAAACATTCAGGAAAATCTGTTCCACTAAGTGGATGTATCTGATTTATTAACTCTCAAGGGCTGTTGAAATACTCAGCCTGACTTCGCTCTTTGGTTGTGATCCACCTTAGCTAAGGTGCTTCAGAGAAACATATACTTTAAATTTGTGATTATAGCTTAAAATTCTGAAGGCATCTGATTAAATTTGTAAATGGTGCTAACGGCCTTAATAACTTTAATTTGTTAAATTTAGAAGCTAAGTGATGCTAATCAATGAATAAGTGAAACTCATTTATAAGAAATATATTGACAAGTTGAACTTAAGGTTTAAGAAATTACTAGAATTTTTAAAAATTTTTCCTGTTATAAAATGTAAAGTTTTAATGAATTGAATAATAATTGAAAAAGAACAGTTAACTATAAATGCTTCTTTATAAGCAGAAAAGTCATCTTCAGTCACTAAAAACACATGACAATTCTCTTAACCTTTATGCTCTTATTTTAACTTTCCCTTTCTGGCTTTAAGAAAATCAGTAATAATGACAAAGTTAAAATAAGACGAGTCCCCTGGAAGATGAAATGAGCCCTCGGAGAAGACACACATGGGTGCTACTTTTCACCTAAAGTGTTTGGAATAGAAAATCACCTCCAAAAGGGTTCATGAGAGAGTAAACTGGCACTCTGCTGATGAAACAAGAACCACTGGAAGTTAGCAGGTCTCTGGCCCCACTGCCTCCATCTGGGTGACCAAGCCTAGAAGGACAGGGAGTCAGAGCCAGTGCATGGACTAGACCAGATGAGACCTGGCAACAGGGCCCGCACACCCCTTTTGCTAATGCCATGTGAATGCAGGCCCACTGCTGCTAGACCACCCAGCGCCTCCTGAACATTCTGAAGAGCCATGATTACACACAGCCAGATTTTTGAGTGAAAGCATCTGATTTTTAATTAGTGACGAGTAATGATTGAAAACATTTGCACAAGTAAAATAAAACACATGTGTGGGTCACAAATGGCGCATACAAAGCCCATTTATGGCTTCTGGTCTGTAGGATAAAATCAAACTCCAGAGCAGGAGATCCTCATACCCTGATTCAACCCTCCTATTGACCCCATCCCAATCACACCCTATGCAAACAGCCTGCAACTCCTGAAGATCATATCATCTCCAAACTCTGGGCTTTTGCTCATACTGCATCTTCAACCCAAAAAGCCCTGCCCAGTGTGCACCTGGCAAAATCTCCTCTTTCATGGGCTGTGTCTTCCCACCCCCAGGTAGATTCAACTTTCCTTTCTTTGCCTCTCACACAGATTCCCATCGCAACCTTTATAATGCTTCAGTATCAATGTAAATAAGTTGGCCACATCAACTCCACTTAGAACAGACTTGGCAGAGCAAAGGGGCAAACTATAACACAGATAACTTCAGCAGGACTCCTTCACTGCAAATGACAGAAACCAATTTGAACTGACTTGAGCAAAAATAGACATGACCTACTGAGGGGCTCAAGACAACTTGCAGAAGCCAAGGGAGGCAGCCAAGGCAGGAAGGACCAGAGAAAAAGCTAGAAATCCAACTAACAGAGATCAAGTCTCTCTCTCTCTCTCTCCGCCTCCCTCCCCACCACCTCTCTCTCTCTGGTTCTTGTCTATTTTTCCTGAACATACCTATAGCTATTCCACTGGCACCTTCTAGAGTTCCAGGAACCTGCCCACCCTGACTGTCTATCCAATTCAAATTACTGAGAGGAATCTGACTGGCCCAGCCTGTCCAACCATATCACTAGGGAAATAAACATCCTTACCAAAGACTCAGGGAGGCAGTTCACAAAGGAGTCCACCATGTGTCTCCAAAACCGTCTGCTGAGGAAAGGGTGATCACTATTTCAGGCTAAGGAAAAGGAAGAAGAACACAGGCAGGGCAGTTCTATCCATCAAACCTGATTACCCAGGAAGCCTGGAACAAATGCATTCTTTATTGGAAGATAATGGTCCCAGTATTGCAGATTATAACCCATGAAGGTGTCAATGTAATACATTTTGGCTATTATAACTATCCTCTGCCTTATTTCACATGAGGACCCAACTTTCTGAGCCTTTCAAGAAAACCAGAATAATGACTATGAGCTCTGAATGGCCAGCCATCTTCAGTGGATACTCAAGGGATTCAAATGTAAAGAGTTTAAAAAGCACGAGATGAAAAAGACCAAAGTATGAAGGCAATAAAAAGATTAGCGGTTGCTAATGGCTTAGAAGACGGAGGGAAGGAATAAATGTGTGAAGAATAGGGGATTTTCAGTGTGGCAAAACTATTCTGCATAATACTATAACAGTAGATATATAACATGCACTTGTCAAAATTCATAGACCAGTACGACACCAAGAATGAACCTTGACGTATGCAAATTTAAAAAGAAAATCACTTAGGGGATTGCAGAATTCCAGGAAAGAATCCAGTCTGTACCAAGAGAATCTATGATATTACAACTATAGGAAACAACCTCACTGAAGGGGATGGGAGAAAGGTGCCAACCTAAGTAACTCTAGAAATAAGTGGAGTCTGTCAGACTAAAGGCATAAAGGAACTGCACATAAGAATTGTACTCCAGTTGATAAAATTATTTCCCATGGGGCAAAGGCCAACAACTGATATAGATAGATAGATAGATAGATAGATAGATAGATAGATAGATAGATAGACAGACAGACACAAACGTATGTACATACTGGAACTTAGCAATTAAGTAGATGGATAGTAGACTGCAGGAGCCAAGTTTCTCACTGTTGAAGTGAGGATTTACAGATAAACAAGAAGGGGAGGCTAGATTGATCCATGTGGTAATGCATTAGTTGCAGACATCTAAATATCAAACTTAATATTAACACAACTGGGCACAGTGGCACGTGCCTGAAATCCCAGACTGAGGCAGGAGGATCATAAGTTCAAGACCAGTTTCAGAAGCTTAGTGAGGTCCCAAATAACTTAACAAGAACCTGAATCAAATTTTTTTAAAAAGAAAAAGACCTGGGGATGTAGCTCAATGGAAAAGCATCCCTGGGTTCAATCCCCAATTTAAAAAAAAAAAAAAAAAAAATATATATATATATATAATATACGTATATTTATACATATGTATGTATAAATGTATACATTTATACCTCTCTCTCTCTCTGTCTAAGAAATAATACACCATGACAAAAAGCACACATAATGCCCAGACCTTGGTTTCTAACACCATTTTTCAACAAAAGGAACCAGGCTCCTTGGAGAAATGGCTGATTCGAAGATAAAGGCAGGATATGGACAATATTATCCTGGAGCATCTTGTAATGCCAAAAGGTAAGGAAGTACTCAAAAAAAAAAAAAAAAAAAGCCCATCCACAATGATAGGGGTATGTCAAGGTAATGCAAGAACAATGTAAAAGAGCTTCCAATGGTCAACAAAATAGAAAGAAAAAAAAAAGATGAACAGAATAAATAAAGTAACATTAAACTATAGCCCAAAGTAAAAACTACCGCTCTGTTCCACCCAGGGTATGTATCTCCCTTTGTCCAGTATATCCAGGCATACAGCCTGCCCGCCCCCCTTAGTCACTTAATAGCTGTCTCAGTTGCAATATCACAGTGTTTTTACACATACAGTTCAATACTATCCTAAATTTCAGATATCCACTGGGACACTTGGAATATAGTCCCCTGCTGCAGATAAGGGAACACTACAGTACAGTCTCCCCTCAGATAAGGGGGGACTACTAAATCCATGATTCCATACTGATATGAATAAATGATAGATAATAATGGGAGACAAATCTCCCATGCAGAAATCCAAATAAATCATGTAAATACTCTTTCCTAAAGAAGAAGGGGTAGCTGGGTGACTCCTGTGTAATCCCAGTGGCTCAGGAGGCTGAGGCAGGAGGATCACAAGTTCAAAGCCAGCCTCAGCAACAGCGAGGTGCTAAGCAACTCAGTGAGACCCTGTCTCTAAATAAAATATGAAATAGGGCTGGGGATGTGGCTCAGTGGTTGAGTGTCCCAGAGTTCAATCCCTGGTACCAAAAAAAAAAAAAAGAGAGAGAGAGAAGGAGGGGCATAACTTGGCACTCCTTAAGTGTGAGTGCAGCACAGGGACTTCCTTTCGAAGGGTACAGTATAAAGGGGACAGATTCAGGGGAATGCTGAACTTCCAGCTGAAAGATCTAAAATGTGCTCCTTCTAGCCGTGTGATTCAAGCCAACAGCAGCATCACGAATCATGTAGATAAAGTGCTTTTCCCATGATGTAATGAAAATGGCACTCTCCCTCTGTGATCCTCTGCGGCAATCCCATAATCCTAGTGTAATCGTGAGAAATAAAAACATCAGATGATTCCAGTAATATTCTACGATATATCTGACCAGGGCTCCTCAAAACTTAGATAAGGTCATCAAAAACAAGAAATGTCAGAGAAAGGAGCCTCAGGAGACTTGGCAACTGAAGGCTATTTGGTATCCCAAATGGGATCCTGAAAAGGAAAGGAATATTGGGTAAAAGCTAAAGAAATGTTTGTAAACTATATGCTTTAGTTACTAATGTGATGTCAATACTGTTTCATTAGTTGTTAACAAAGGTAACCATGTTAAAGTAAGGTGTTGACCACAGGGAAACCTGGAGGAGGTATATGAGAACAATTATCTGCTGAATATTTCTTTTTTTTTTTTTTTTTTTTTTTTTTTTGCAGTGCTGGGGATCAAACCCAGGGCTTTGTGCTTGCAAGGCAAGCACTCTACTGACTGAGCTATCTCCCCAGCCCTGCTGAATATTTCTATACATATGAAACTGTTCTAAAAAAAATAAATAACAAAGTATATCAATTTTTTTTTAAATGGAAGAAAAGAGGACCAGGATCCAGGGTTGCCAGCTTTCAGGGAGGGTTGCGGTGACCTGCGCCCACCTGGCTTGCCGGGTGGCTGTCTTCTGGGATGGAATTTTTCATCTCAGCACTGCACACCAACCTGGGCAAAACCCCCTTAGCTCTGAGATGTAACCGCTGGCACTCAGCCACCAGAATCTCTGGAGCACAAAACAGAAGCTCTTTTTAAGTGGTACCAGGAACTTCCAGGCACATTTCAAGCAGTTGGTGAGAGGGTTTCACAAGGTATCAAAATCACTCGGGGGCTTTAAAGGAGCAATGGAAAGATCAAAGAGCACCCTCATCTGAATGCTCCATGAGAAAAGAACAAGGGGCAAGGTCCAGGACCATAAAGGAGTAAAAGGCATTCTCTGCTTCTGAGTCCGGTTCTTAGGGCAACCCATCTCCTTTTATTGAAGTCCCTGAAGGCAAGGAGCCAAACCTGGGAAGAGCCCAGCTGCCCAGCAGCCGGAGGAAAGGAGAGGGGGGGCTTGAGGCTGAGCCACTAATTCTGCCTAATTAACACCATCCTTGGTTACCATCTTGCTGTGGTCCCTGGCTCTCTCTCTGAAAGTCTGATTCCTACCCAAACACCAGTGTGCAGCCTGAAGAGAATCACAGCCTAAGTATTCCTCTGAAAAAGAAAAAACAGTCATTCAGTCACTGAAATAAGAAGAGATCAGAGAATTATGAGGAAGAAATGAAGGTATCAGGTCAAGCCCAAACACTACTTGTCTTTATCTTCTTGTATTTTTAAGACTTAAAAATAAAATTTTTAAAAAATGAAAAATAAAATATTCAATAAAAAAATATTAAACACAAAGTTGTGTAAAATAATACTTTAAAAACATGTGAAATGGTGTGCTATGCTTGTCCTTTATGGTCTTCGCTGTGGAGCTAAAAGAGAAAAGCTGCCAGACATGCCTCAAGGCTGACAGGGTGGCTGTCACAGGTAGGAAGAGAGTCCCACCAGGCAGCCTGGCCCGCCTGGGCAGCACTCTCTGAGAATTCAGTGAGAGATCCAGGGAGGAGACTCAAGACTTCCTGGCAGACAGAAATGCCAAGTTCCAGAACTTTATCCCTCCCTCAGGTAAAATCCTGGATAACGCAACTATTGTGAGATTGAAAACACAAGCCCAATTTGGAAAAGAAATACGTGTACTAAAAACAGCATAAGATGGTCCATTCCTGAAACCACCTTAACCAAAGTGAAAGTGTGAAAAATGCTTAAAGGATTTGATGAGAAAAGATGAATTCAGTTGGGTCTGAGACTGGGAAACTTTTTCTTTAAAGGCCCAAAGAATCATTTTAAAGCACTGGCAGGCCTTACGGTATTGGAGCAACTCCTTAATTCTGCCCTTGTGGCATGAAGGCAGCTGTAGATAGCACATAAAGGAAGGACTGTGTCTGTGTTCCAATAAAACTTTATTTACAAACAGCAGCAGGCCAGGTGAGGTGGTGCACGCCTATAATCCCAGTGGCTGGGGAGGCTGATGCAGGAAGATCCCGAGTTCAAAGTCAGCCTCAGCAATAGCAACTCAGTGAGACGCGTCTCTAACTAAAATACAAAATAGGGCTGGGGATGTGGTTCAGTGGTCGAGTGCTCCTGAGTTCAACCCCTGGGAACCCCCCCCCCCCAACAAAAACAAAACAAAACACAGCAGTAGGCTAGATTTTACAGGATGCAATACCCTAAATTAGATCATTCCATTTTTATAAAAAAACTAAAATAGAACATTCAAATTTCACTAACACAGCAAAACTTCATTCAATTATAAGTCAGGAAGAAAGTTAAAATGAATAGAAGTCTCCTTTATACATTCCTTAAAGAAACTTAGTTGAAAGTCGCACAATTGTGAATAGTACCTAGAGGTTACCAAGCAAAATCCAGTTGAGGAGAACCTACCGGGGACTTGTTTTTTCTAAAACGAAGCACTTGGAAGACGTACATACCACATGGAAGACAGCAGACCTACCAAGGGCCTGAAAAGTTTGTTTTTTCTGTCACTCTCCTCCTAACATATTCCCTTGCCTGGGAACTTTTTGTTTACTCCTACGTTGCCCAGAACAAGCTCAACTTTCATAATGCGACATAGCTGACTCTCCAAGACCCTCTGGAATAGTCCCAACCTTGTCTCCAGTCACCTGCCACACCCCTTCCCACTCCCTAAACTCCCCTCTGAGGACGTGAACTCATTGAACCTCAAACACATCATTTACCCACAAAATTTCAAGTCTCCAGGCTTCTAACAGAGTAAGCATCTAATTTATTATTCAAAGCAGGGCATTTTGAGACTAAAAAGGGTGCTATTAATAATTATGCTGGAACAAGAATTATGGTCCATGGCAAACCATAATGCAGAGTCATTCAGCCTTTATCACAATGACTTCTCCACTGCGAAAGTTGTTGCAAAACAACCCTAGCTCATACTCCTCTGTCCAGGCCTGTCCCCCACTTTCTTGGGCTTTGCTGACATCTTTCTGGAAGCAGTAACCCCTCCTGCATCTTCATTTCTATTATAACTTTTATCACATGGTATTGTATTTAATTGTTCATGTACATATTTCCTTTTGAGGCTAGGGATGCTTCCCCGGTACTCTTGGCTTTGTGCTGGAACTGGCTCATAGTTTGTGCTTGGTAAAGATTTATTCACTTTCTATTTATTTATTTATTTATTTATTTATTTATTTATTTATTTAATTGATACTTGGGATTTAACCCAGGAGTGTTTAACCACTGAGCCACATCTCAGGCCCTTTTTATTTTTTTGAGACAAGGTCTCACTAAGTTGCTTAGGGCCTTGCTAAGTGGCTTAGGGCCTCGCTAAGTTGCTAAGGCTGGCTTTGCACTTGCAATCCTCCAGTTATTCACTTTCTTATAATAACATAAAGTATTTATTTTACTCAAAACCACCCTTGAACAGCATAAACCGTTTGTTATCAACCATTGGTAATTTTGCTCCTTCCCCAGAGGATATCTTCAGTCTGGTGACATTTTGGGTGGTCACAACCAGTGGAGATGACAGTACTGTCTAGTAGGCAGAGGTCAGGGATGGAGCTGAGCACTCTAGAGTGCACAGTATTTCCCCCAATTCCCATGACAAAGAATAATCTAGACCCAAAATGTAAAAAGTGTTGAAGTTGAGAAACCCTGGAAAAAAACTTTGAATTTCAGTTTACTTCCTCATAAAATTATCATAAATTCTGGAATATGGAGATAAAAAGTTATGAAAATTTCTAGCACATATGCCATAAACATATTCAGAAAGCCAAGACATCTGAAGATTTGGAGTACCATAAGACAAGGAAAATTGGCACAGATTTGTTGTGAGATTCATGAACTGGTCTGAAAAGCATGTGGGTATGCATGATACAGAGAGTGCTTTGAATGCTACTCTTGTGGAGAGGTTATTAACCATATGAATGATACAGCACACACACAGTAGTAGTTATAACACCAGTGGAACATCCTCTGTCATGCACAAAATCAAGGGTAAAGTAAAAGATACAAACTCTGGATCCTTCTCAATGCACTGACATTTGGAAATCATAGTAGATTAAAACCATATGCACAATAAAAATTGAATTTGAAACTTTTTCAACTACCATGAGGCTCACATGTAAAAGAAATTCCAGAATATCCAGAGGATACTTTCAACCACATAATCTTATGAAATCCATTTCTAAAGAAAAACTTGGCCATCACCTACTTAACTGCTTCCATTAGAACAAATCTTTTACACTTCTTTGGTAACAGAAATCTGTACTCTTGAACATGGGCTGGGTAAATTTTCCAGATAACTGAGTCTGAAATGTAGCACACACCTTTCTCCCTTCATGAACAGAACCCTACATCAGATTTACCTTTCCTGGATGCTCAGGGTCACCTTACTGTATTTAATATAATATCACACTGACCTGACCTTTACAGTCCTCTGCAAAGGGGCACAGACTCACCCCTTCACTGAATGGGCCCCCAGGCCAGTTTTGGAGAGTCAGTTTTCTCATTACCATTTTCAGAGTCACCCATTAAGCTCCACCTGGTTCCTTGTTGCAGTCAGCATATGATTGGTCTCTGACCTTTATCTCCAGTTAGGCTTATGCAGAAATCTAGTATAAAGAAATTAACCAGAAACACCTTATCTAAAACATGGGTGCTAGAATGTGGATCCAGAATGTCCCACATGTTAAAGGTTTAGTCCAAAATTTGGCACTAAGGGGAGGTGGTAGAAACTTCAAGAGATCAGGCCTAGTGGAAGTTCTTCAGGTCACAAGGGGCGTACAGTCCCCACCATGCTGTGCTGCCTCACCCCACGCCCAAAAGCAAGGGTCCAACCCACCATGAACAGAAACCTCTAAAACTATAAGCCAAAATAAACCTTTACTAAGTTGGTTGTCTCAGGCTTTTTGTTACAGTAACAGAAAGCTGAGTAATACAACAGGTAAAGAGTCTGAGTGAATGAATGATTGTGGAGTTCTTCTATCGGCCAAGGAGCTTTGCAGTCTGTGAATTCTCACACCTGGGTATATTAATGACTTGGGGGGTCTTCTTCCCTGACCCCCTGACCCTTGCAGTCAGGAACAGGGTGGTTGCCATGTCGCTAAGGAGGAGTAAGAAGTTTTAAAAGACACAAAAAGATAGAAAGCAGGAGGCAAAAGAAGGGAGAGAAAATTAAACATGAGCCACAATCAGTAAAATTAGGTCACTGAACTCCCAAAGGTTGAGTTTAGGTTAGTTACATTACAACAATCACCTTCTACTCCTAAAGCACAAATACTTTTGTTAAAAATAACTGACATTTGCAGATGATATTTAAGACTCTACAGAAAATGAGCACTTAAGAACTTACAAGACTTTAATTCAGATGTATTGATTTTTTTTCTAAAACAACCAACATATAACCAAAATATCCTGTCCATTTGGCATCTATCTTAGGAAGAAAAACCACTAAATGAGATTTTCAAGAATGGCCCAAACATCAAGGTGACTTTTAAAAGTTTATCTGTGTGCTCCCAGACAGTAACTATTGTGCTTGCTGTCCCTGCCCACCCCCAACATCCCACTCTTGACCCAGAGGCCACAATCCCTAGCATCAAACTCACCCTTGAACAAGTAGGAATGTCCAGAATGTATCTGCACCTATCTAACAGCATCCAACCCAGAAGTTCAACTTGAAGCTACCAAAAGGTGTGGAAAGAAGGTGGAAATATAAAAATCACTCCCCAAGGTCTATTATCAGGTGCTATGGGTTTGGATCTTAAGGGTCCCCCAAAGGTCCATGTGGTAAAGACCTGGTATCAGTATAGTACTACTGGAGGTAGTAAAACATTTATGAGACGGTGCCTAGTGTGATGTCTTAAGGTCACAGGGAACATGTTCTCAAAGGGGACACTGGGACCCTGGTCCCTGGTCTCTTCCTCTCTCTCTCTCTCTCTCTCTCTCTCTCTCTCTCTCTCTCTCTCTCTCTTTTTCTCACATCCTGGCCATGAGGTGGACAGTTTTTCTCCTCCACACACCTGGCCCAAAGTTACAGGGCCAATCCTCATGGACTGGAACCTCTGAAACTGTGAGCCAAAATAAACCTTTCCCCTAAATAAGTTCATCATCTCAGGCATTTGTTACAGTAAGGGAAAGCTAACACAGCAAGACTGTGTTTATGAAATATTGGTTGCACTGTGCAAAAGAACTGGGTTGTACAACAGAATCACAAATGTATCCAGCCCTGGACCAGCTCCCTTCCAAGTCTGCCTCCCCTTCACATCCAGCTGGGATGAAAAAGAAATCTTTTAGATGGTGGGTCATGTATCATTGCCACAGGCACTAAAAAGTCATCCCAGAGTACTCAACACCCATTCTTGCAAAAAAAGAAAAGATAGAGATGGATAGTTTTCTGACATCGTAAAATATATCTCCACATGAAAGCCAGCATCAGGGAAAGTCTAACAACAACATTCTATTGAGGAACAAAATCATATTGATATCACAAGTATTTTTCAACATGCATCTGAAGAGTCTAGTCCATGTGATTAGACAAGAAAAAAAATTACTAACAGAAAATAAGCAGCTTTCTTACAGACAAAAAATAAAATAAAATACAATCAACAAATAGATCATACATGATGACTACAAAATAAAGAGGAAAATGGCCAGGCACATGGTACATGGCTGTAATCCCAGCAACTTGGGAGGCTAAGGCTAGAGGATTGCAAGTTCAAGGTCAGCACCAGCAACTTGGCAAGACCATCAGCAACTTAGAGAGACCCTGTCTCAAAATAAAATTCAAAATAGATTGGGAATATAGCTTAGTGCTAAAGTGACCCTGGGTTCAATAAATCAATCAATCAATAAATAAATGAAAACACCTGGCAATAAACTCAACAACAAATATGCAAGTATTATATGAAGAAAAATTAAAAACACTCCAAGGTATCATTAAAAAAAAAAAAAAAAAAGACTGCAATGAATGAAAAGTGTACTATGTTGTGAGATCAATTTTACATTATCAAGATGTTAACTCTCCATAAATTTTTTTTTTGCGGGTTTTTTTGTTTTTTTTTCTCATTTGAGCGGCCTGGGATTCGAACCGCGGTCCTTCCGCATGCTAGGCAAACGCTCTCCAAAAGGAGCTATTACTTCAGCTCCTCCATAAATTTTAAATCCAATATGATTTCAATAAAAGTGCTATGGAATCCTTTGGTGGAGAACTGGCACTGGATGAACATATTCTAAAATTTATATGGGGAAAAATAACAGGGAAGATTAGCCAAGAAAATTTTGAAAACATAGATAGTAAAGAGAAAGTAGCTATAAAAATATTCAAATATATAATAAAGCTACAAGAATTAAGAGTGTGTGGTTAGGACTTGAAGAGTGAGTCAGACAGAGTATAACATGAAGTCCAGCAATGGACCCAAATGCACATGAGAATTCCGAATATCACAGAAATGGCATCTCAAATCAGTGGCAGACTCATGACTGCTTCAATAAGTGATGTGGGGTCCCTCCCATCTGGAAGAAAAAATAAAGTTGGATCCAAATCTCTTATAAACATGAGGTTAAACATCAGGACAACCTCTGAACAAATTCTAAGTAAATCAAAACTTTAAACATGAAAAAAAAAAAAAAAGGCCCAAAGAGATCTCCCATAGTTTCTTCCATTGAACCTGAAGTGGTATGGGTTTTTCTTCCTGTAGCATAAAGAATCTGATTAATGCAATTGCACAGAAATTGAAAGTTCTTTATGATTTAAAAAAAAATATCCACCAAAAGCAAAGTCAAAAGCAAACCACTGGCTAGAGGTGTAGCTCAGTGGTAGAGCACTTGCCTAGCATAGGTGGGGTCCTGGGTTCAATCCCCAGCACCACAAAAACAGACAAACAAAAAACTGCAAAAGGTGAAAACTGCACACATGCATAGTCCTAACATACGCAGCTCCTGCTAAGACCAATAAATTAATATAAAAATGGTCAAGTGATACAAAAATTCAGAGATGAGGAAATATAAATGGAGTTTTGGTGTATTAAAAAAAAAAGGTTCAACTTCATGCACAATAAGATAAATGCACATTAAAACTGGACTAAGTAATCATTTTTACCTCTCAGATCATCAAGAATTCAAAGTTTTGAAAATACACCTGGTTGATACACACTTGCCTATTTTGCAGTAGGGATATACAATCTTTATGAAGGGGAATTAGGTAATGATATATCAGAATAAAAAATGCACACACTATCTGCACACTCAACATTTACACCACAGGAGTAAGTATGCATGTGAAAAATGAGGTATCTACAGGTACTACAGTTCGTAGTATTTATACTAGTAAAAACTAGAACCAAACTAAATGGGCATCAACAGGGGAAAGATGAATAAATCAAGGAAACCATACAATGTACTACTATGCGACTGTAGTAGTAAAAGGAAAGAAGAAAGTCTCTTATACAATGGTATGGAATGATATTTTAAAATACTATTAGGTGAAAAAAACTGCAACCGAATAGAATAAAAAGATGGAAGAAGAGTTCTTATACTACGTATCTCTTCACACCATATTAAAGATCTCTGGCAAAATATTCAAGAATCTGGTAATGCTGGTGACCTTCTTTGGAGAGGCCTACAGTGAGACTAAGGGAAGAGGGAAATTACTCATGTCATACTCCTTTGGTAGTAACTTAAATGAGCATAATACCTACTAAAATATGAATTCAAATTAAATTATTTTAAGCCCTTAGTAACACTCCCATGCACAACCAGTTACTATGCTCTGCCAATCCCTCTCCCAAACATCTCTTGTTTACCCATCTCCTTCCCAACTCTGTGGCTAAAATCCAACTTCAACTCCTTGGGCAATTTCCAGGAGTCTCCAAGTGGATCTCTGCACAACCTCCTGGCCTCCGCATTAAGAACGCACCCAGCGGGGCTGGTGGCCCACGCCTATAATCCCAGCAACCTGGGGGGAGGATCACGAGTTCAAAGCCAGACTCGGCAAAAGAGAGGTGCTAAGCAACTCAGTGAGACCCTGTTTCTAAATAAAATACAAAATAGGGCTGGGGATGTGGTCAGTGGTTGAGTGTCCCAGAGTTCAATCCCTGGTACCAAAAAAAAAAAAAAAAAAAAGCACTGCCAGAATTCAGATCTGATGAAGGCCGCCTCCAGGCATCGGAGGATGCACCTACCTGCAGAAGGTCCCGCCCCCTCAGCCTGGAACTGAGTCCACGGCCTGGCATTCAGCTTTATTGGGAAAGGCCCTTTACTGGAGTGTTCCATGCTTATTTTTTGACTTCCCAACTGTACTAGAACTTTCAAATTATATCCTTTCGTAAAGAGTAATCACTGTCCAAGCTATCTTTTTATTCTCAAAAACTTCTACAACAGCCAAATATGGGGTGGTGCACATCTGCAATTGCAGCAACTCAGGAGACTGAGGCAGGTAGATAGCAAGTTCCAGGCCATCCTACACAATTTAGTGAGACCCTGTCTCAAAATAAAACTTAAAAAAAAAAAAAGATAGCTCAGTGGCAGAGCACTTGGCTAGTATGGGCAAGGCTTTGGGTTCAAACCCCAGCATTTGTCCCCCCCCCTTCATGCACGCACAAATACACACACAAAAATCCTAGAATGACGCCTTGCATGTAGGAGTTCAAGAAGTGTTCTTTGAATAATGAATACATGATGAATAGTAATTATAATTTATAGAATTTAAATATCAAATTATATTATATGAAAAAATAAAAGTGAAAAGCATGGTCTTTCATTCAAGGAACTTGAGGAAAATGAAGTTTAAGAAAACCAAATATCATGCAAATGCTAATTCACAATAAGGTGGGGGGCAGCTAGGGAAGAATAGGGCTACTTTGGATTAGACAGAGGGGAGTGAAGGGAGGGGGAGGGGCATGGAGATAGGAAGAATAGCAGAATGAATAGGACATTATTACCCTATGTGCATAGACAATTACACAACCAGTGTAACTCTACCTCATACACAACCAGAAGAATGAGAAGTTATACTCCATTTATGTATGATGTGTCAAAATGCATTCTAACGTCACGTATAACTAAGTAGAACAAATAAAGAAAGAAAACCTTGGATTGTGTGGAGGGAAATGGGCAGTGGGGCAGGAGAAGGAAAGATACTGGAATGAGACAGACATCATTACCCTATGTATATGTATGATTACACAAATGGTGTGAATCTACATCGTGCACAACCATAGAAACAAAAAGTTTTACCCCATTTGTGTACAATGAATCAAAATGCAGTCTATAAAAATAAAATTAAAAAAAATATGTATATATACACCAACAATTATCTGAAACACTATGAAAATGCACCTCCACTTTCCAGCTACACACCTGTTTGAAGCCAGATTTTCTTCATATCCTTCAATATCCAGGTACAGACTGAATGCCAAAGCAGATAAGAAAATCCAGCTGACCCATTGAAAAATGGTTTAAATGATGTTTTTGTTATGTATATTTTACACTTTTTAAAATAGTTTTTGATTAATTCAGACATTCAACCAACATGCAAAAAGAGAAAAAAGAAAATCTAATATTATTTACTAATGACAAAAGTCGATGCTAAAATGATCCACTTGCCTAGATGTTCCAGCTCCAAACACGTGCTCCTTGCCACCTCCATCCCCACCTTCCAGTTTCCCCAGGACATTGTACTATAGTTTGGATCTGGTATATCCCCCAAAAGCCTGTGCTACAGGTCTGGTCCCCAGTCCTGGGTAGAATCTTCAAGAGGTGGAGCTAAGTGGGCATCCTTAGATTATTGGGGACATATTATCTGAGGTGGACCATTGGACTCTGGTCTCTTCCTCTTCCTTTTGCTTCCCTGTCATAGAACCATCTTGCTGTGTCACACACTCCCACCCTAAGGGCACACCGCAGGCCCAAAACAATGGAATTACTGACCATGGACTAAAACTGCAAGCCAAAATAAGCCTTTTCTCTTATAAGTTCGCTGTCTCTGGTTTCGTCACAGTATAGAAAAGCTGACTAACACACTTAGGTCTTTTCCTCATTTCCCAGATGGAACTGCCTCAAATTCAATAGCTTAAGTAATTTGACTTCCTTCGTCTCAAATGGAATACAAATGGCTTAAGTACCTTGACACTGCTCTTTCTGATAATGGCCTTAACAATATCAGTTTAAGAAAAAAAAAATAACAATGTCAGAAGTTATACAATTTACTTTATTGATGTAGGCATCTGTTTCCCCATGACTTCAATGTAATAAACACTCTATGTCCCCAAATCCATAGGAAATCTTGGACCATTTTAGATTACACAGAATAAAAATAAGTAAGTCTGCATACAATAGATGTTAGTCTACTGTTTTCTTAACTACCTTTCTTTTTCTACTTGAACAGTATTAAAGCACATGACACTCTCAAAATCATGAAGAAACTATTTAACATTACAGATGCCACTTCTCCCCCTCTTTTTTGGTGTCAGCAAAAAGCAGAAATCAAAAGCTTAAACAGCAGAGCTGGGGTTGTGGCTCAGTGATTGAGCGCTTGCCTAGCCTCTGTGAAGCACTGAGTTCGATTCTCAGCACCACATATAAATAAATGAATAAAATAAGGGTCCATCAACAACAAAAAAAACATTTTTTAAAGTTAAACAACTTACATGAAAATAATAATATGTGAATTTTTAAAGTCATATTAATATTTTCATCTGAATAAATATCCTTATTAGAGATTATAGAGTATTATTTCACATTAGTCAAAAGAAAAATAAGCTCAACTTTTTAGGGTGGTAGAAATATTTTTATTTATGGTGATGGTTTGCTAAAACCATAGACATTTATCAAAACTCATCAAACCACACAGACAGGGGCTAGGTTCCAGGCCTCCACAGAAGCCTTTGGTAAATTCTTAGTCCCCGCAGCTGCAGGATGAGGCTGCACCCATTTGCTAAGGTTTAGGAACATTCTGGTTTTATACTCTCAAGACATGAAATGTACTTTAAATATCTTCTAAGGAAAAAGAAAAAAAAGAACTGAAATTCTTTTATCAGAAAATTGTTAAACACTGTAAGAATATCCCAGGAAAACCAATTTACAGAACAAGAGCAATCACAGGATGGTTCAATCTAATTACAAAAGACTTCTGACATTACAAAAAGCATTCACATTAAGAGAGTCCCTAGAACATTCAGGTGCTAGCTTATAGAACATTAATTTTGAGAGGAAAGAAGACAGAAAAATTGTTAAGTGCCATAGTCAAGAATAAAACCATTCAAAAGAAACTAAACACCTCTGATATTATGATGGAAATAAATGTACATCTGAGTAAATTTACCTATAAATTTTTTAACAATTCCACTGTGTAAAGAAGGTATGAGTAGGCTAATAAAACCACTGGGATTTTTTTTAATCTGCCACATAAAAAGTGCTTTGGTAAGACTCATTTAAAAAATCATAAAGTATAAAAAAAGGGAAGCAAAATTTCTCATGAGATAAGAACAGAAGAAAAAGTCAAAATTCAAAAACCTAATTTCACAAAAAAAATCAGAAAATTCAAAGGAAAAAGTTTATTATCTTTCAATTCAAACTCTTTGAGATACTGGAGAGTGAACCCAGGGATGCTCTGCCACTGAGATACACCCCCAGCTATTTTTATTTTTAGACAGGATCTCACTAAATTGCTAAGGTTGGCCTTGAACCTGCAATCCTCCTGCCTCAGACTTCTGAGGTGCTTAGATTACAGGTGCATGCCACCACACCCGACTCCATTCATTCTCTTTAAGGCAGGATTTCCCAAGGCTTATCTGTAAGTATAAAGGGAGGGGGTGTCCATGGTTGAAATAAATGCAGTTAGTGCTTACTGCATCACCCTGGTATGAGCCTCTGGTATGAGCATCTGCCTCAACTACAATGAATTAACCAATCAAGCCTTTTATTTTCTGTAATAAAACAATAGCACAAAGATGGAGACTCCAATGTTGGTAGTTTCATGAAGCCATGAAGAGCTCCTTCAATCTTTTGATTTGCATCTCTTAGCAAATGGCTTTTCTGTCCCTGGTATGACATGGCTTCAGCATCTTTAGGCAGGAGGAAGATAGCAGAGACAATGGGACCAAAATTATTTAATCCTCTTTAAGCAAGAAGCCAATAGTTTTCCCGGAGCTGGGTGTGGTGGTGCACACTGTAATCTCAGCAGATCCGGAGGCTGAGACAAGAGGATTGAAAGTTCAAAGCCAGTCTCAGAAATTTTTCAAGACCAGGCTGGAGATATAGCTCAGCCTGTAGAGTGCTTGCCTGTCAAGCACAATGCCCTGAGTACAATCCCCAGCACTGCCAAAAAAAAAAAAAAAAAAAAAAAAAATCTTAGCAAGACCCTAAGCGACTCAGTGAGACCCGGTCTCTAAGTAAAATACAAGATAGGGCCGGGGATGTGGCTCAGTGGTTGAATGTCCCTGAGTTCAATCCCCAGTACCAAAAAAAAAAAAAAAAAAAAAATCATTTTCCCAGAAGCCATCCCTGCTTCTGAAGTCCACCCAGGGACTTCTACTTGCATCTCATTGGCTAGTTCTGTGTCACCTCTAGCAGTAATGGAGTGGGAGGTGAGAATGTTTATTTTCACTTTTTTATTGGTGCATTACAATTATAATATTAGTGGGATTATTACATATTCATACTTGCACACAATAAAGTCAGTCAACTTCATTCTCTAATTGGGAGATGAGAATTTTAAAGGAGATACAGTGTCATTCAAAGCAAAACTAGAATTCCATTAAAAGAAGAGAGACTGGATATTTGATTAGCAACTTAAAAGGACTACCTCATTTATCTTAAACATTCAAAATGCATATTTGATCTTGAGGGCTCTGCCAAGCTGTGCAGTAAATAAGCCTGTTCAGCTTTTCTTTAACACAGAGCTTCCCAAACTTGGTGGAACACAAAACTATTTCCTTCGAACAGTCTGTTAAAATAGCATTCGGTGCAACATACCTTGGGAATGCTGCTTTGGGCACTCAAGGAAGAAAAATAAATCTCAGGAAAGCATTTGTTTTCTACTTAGAAAGGTGAAGGTCTTGCATTTAAGCAAAGGGTTCTGGAAATAAAATTACTGAAGGTATCACAAAATCCAACAAGTAGTAGGGCTGGGGTTTGTGGCTCAGTGGTAGAGTGCTTGCTTAGCATGTGTGAGGCACTGGGTTCAATCCTCAGCACCACATTTAAAAAATAATAATAATAAATGAATAAAATAAAAATAATTTTTAAAAATCCAGCAAGTGGGCTCTGGTGTATTTTCACTTTTTCCTATTCCATCACAGTTCTTGTGAGAAAATCTCTTTCCCCTTTATGCCGTTATAGTTTGGGCTACCCCTCACCTCCTCCTCTTCTTTGTCCCCGCTCAATCCCTGAGCTGTCACTTCTTCAAAACTCCGGCTTCAGCCTGGCCTTTAAATATCCATTCCTGATGGCCTTTAAATATCCATCCTTTGGTTCAGGCCCTCCTGCACAAATTACTTTTCTTTCTTCTCCCATTTTCTTGTTATTCCACCCAAACCATGTGGGGCTTAGCATTTATTTTCTGCATCAGTCTTTTCTGTACATATTATATTCAATCTGTATACAACAACCATCCTTTGATACCTGTAGGCTGTTAACTGACTGCTGTGACAACATCTGCATTACTTCCAAAAGGAAAAGCTCATAGTTTTTAGGGAAAAAAAGCAAAACACAATTTTTCATTCCCATTCTAAAGCTTACAAAGGAAAGTCATTCATTGAAGCCAGTTGCATTGAAATATTTGTTTCTTTTAATTAACTCCACTCGTTAAAAAACAAAAGCTGCATGTTTCACATTTCCAAACACCATCTATTTCCATGGCACACAACTAATATCTCCTTGCCCCCAAAATTGGTTTTCTGTTTTTCCTCAAAGGAAAAAAATTAAATAGGTCAAATATATAAAACTTTCATGAAAAAAGCAACACTTCATTTAAGCCATTAAAATGAAATGTGTTTAAACTCCCCAGTGGAATTCCACGCTCTATACTGTGAAAGGTTTATTCTCTGCAGACTTTGAAAGAACCAGTGGTTCATCACACCATTTAATGAAGACAATGAAGAGTATCAAACCCCAAAGAGTCTTCTTACCCTTCTCCTATCTAGAAGCCAAGGAAAAAGCAGCGGGGCCTCTTCACTCCTCTGCTAGATGGGCCGCTACAAAGTCAAAGCAACAGAAAACGTTCAAGAGCTGTGAAGGGTCCTTTGGCACCATTTCTTGGCTCCATGGGTTCTCCACAGTCTTTAGAGACAGTGATCACTCACAACAGAGGTGCCGCCATCTTGTCCCAAGGCAGAAATCAGGACTACATCAACTCCATCCAGCAGAACCCTTCCCAAAATGCTTCCAGAGAGAAGATGGGTCCTCCCAACCCCAGGAGAACTGAGAACCCTACAGATATTCACTCTGCGGTGCCTCCCAGCCCATCCAAAACTTAAGCCCTCCTGCCCCCCAAACATCTTATCTTGCCCACAACCACTCCCACACTCTAGAACAACCCTCTGCTCACACCCTCTTACATCTTTTTCCTGTACCTCTGGAACCATCCTCACCCCCAAGCTTTCTTCCTGTTTGGCTGAAACCTGGAACTTCTAATGGAAACATGGCAGCCTCTTCTCATTCCCCAAAGCTGGTACCAAAATAAGACTCCTCCATTCTTGTGTAAAAATTCCCGTTCCCTCTCATGCACTGAAGGTCTTGTCCACAGCTCAATCCTCCCTAGGGACCAAGTCCAGCTGTCAAGTCTGAAACCTGAGGTTCCACACAGCACAATGGCTATGGTTCCTTGCCCTCACTTGGTCACCACCTCCTCTGTTACCGTCTTCCTCCTGAAGACTCATCCTGACCTTCCCCATCACCACTCAGAGTTTCTCCCCCACCCCACACAGCACCCCACAGCCCACTCCACATCCTTCCTCTGTATCCAAGTCTGTCCCCTTCAGAACTCTCTTGAAGCTTCTCCCACTACACCAGCTCTTCCTTCTCAGCTGATGCCCCAGGTGGGCCCCCTCTATTTCCTCCTTCCCTGACAATACTCTAGTCTTCATCAACTTTCTCCTCCACCCTAACATCAGCAGCTCACTCTGCATTCCCACACACATGCCCAACCAACCAAATCCCAACCTGGATCCTTCTCCCTGTCACCTTCTCTGTTCCTCTCTCCAGCAGTGCATCAGAGTCTCTATTGCTTCACATCCTTGCCATCACTTGTTGACAAGACTTTCTTATTTTTCTTAAGGGGCTGGGATGCTCTGCCATTGTGGCCTTGATAGCATTCTCTGAAGAATAGTAAGACTGACATAGCTTGATGTCCCCAGCTGGGAGAAGCCTCATTTTATCAGGTGTCCCTTTTCTATTAGACTGCTTACCCTTGTCTTACTGATTTTGTTTTTTCAAGCCAGGGTCTCCCTATGTGGCCCTGGCTGGTCTCAAACTCCTGAGCTCAAGCAATCCTCTTGACTCAGCCTCCCAAATGCTGGGACTACAGGCACGTGCCACTTCACCCAGCTTTGTCATTTTTTTTTTCCCCCAGCACTGGGTTTGAATCTAGGGCCTTGTGCAAGCCAGGAAAGTGCTCTACCACTGAGCCACATCCCCAGTGCTGACTTTTAGCAGTGCTTCAATATAATCCAAAACCAAACTGCATGAATCTTGATGTGTCCAATGTCTCCTCTTAGTCTTTGGGTCCTTCTTCCCCGCTTGGTGACCTCCAGCAATCCCATGGCCTCTGTTACCTGCTCCAAAGGTTACCACCCACTACCCCATTTGCTTCAGGCCATCTCTCTCTTGCGGCCTCCAGATCACAGTCACTGCCTCCTGTTCAGCCTCCTGCCTGCAGCACCTCAAACTCAACTCATCCCAAACTAACCCTCATTACTGTCCTCCTCAACCCTGTGCCTCAGGGCAAAACACAGCCTTCCACCCTGAGGGCCCCAGATCCTTTTTCTTCTCTCATTTCCATTCCCTTAGTCAACTTCTAGAGTAAGGAGATTTTTGTTCACTCCTACCCACCCTCAGTGTTATTCTATACTGAACACCTTCATCTCTCACTGGGATTGCACATCATGCACAACATACATGAAAATATATGTCCACAAAAAAAGACTTGAACAAGAATGTTGACAGCAACTTTATTCATCAAAGCAACAAGGCAGAAACAATGCAAATGTCCCTCAACAGAAGAATGAACAGACTGTGGTGGCCCCATACTGTGAAATACTACTCGGCAATAAAAAGGAACTACCGATGATAAATATGACAAAGTGCATGAGTTTCAAATCATTACACTGACTGAAAATAGCCAGACATGACAATGCCCACTGTGTGACACCATCTACATAAAGGCCAAGAGAGATGTAACTCGTGGTGAACACTGAAAAGTGGCTGTGGGGGGCGAGGGGGAGTGGCAGGGGGCGCAGTGACTGACTAGAGATGAGTGTGGAGGAACTACTGGGGTAAAGGAGATGTCCTCTGTCTGGTTTGGAGTGGTGACAATGTGAATGACAACAGCTGTCAAATCTCATTTCCCTGCTTAGATTTTTTTTTTTTTTTTTTCTGAGAGCCCTGTGATGTCAGGCCAAAGGCTTTTAGAATGTCATTCCTATTTCCCTCTCCATATCAGATCTTAACCCTGCCACTCACCTTCCCTCATGGGCTACACTGTTCTGTCACTAAAATTATGTCTTCACTACCGATGAGGTCCTCCTTCACCTCTGGCCCCACTCTGCTTGGACAGCCCCACACCCCTTCATACAGTCAATCCCTACTTACTGTCTTTCAAGACTTGGTACAGATGTCACTCTTCAAAAGTTTCCCCAATGGCACGTTAAGGTCTCCCCACTGGGCTTCTGCAGTTCCTGTACTGACCAACACCACAGCCTCTTTAACTATGAAATGCACTTGTCCATCTGCCCCTCCAGGGTAGAAACTCCCAGGTGCCAGGGTCTGTGTGTTATCTGCTGCTGGTTACACCAGGGGTTAAGGATGGTGCTGTATTCAATGAACATTTATTCAATATTTAAAAAGAATGTGTTCTCCCCAGGCTAAACACAGAGGGATGGACACTTGCAATATCAATATTTAAGGAAATAACTTCAAAAGAAAACGAGGTAAATATTTTATATGTAATACTTGAAGTAATCACATATACGCAGGAGACTGTTGTATCAAGATCCGCTGCAAACAAAAAGGAAGAATAAGACAGACTCTGCTAATTCTTACTCCAAAAGCTCAGATCAAAGGAAAATGGAAATCATCTTGGGTAAATAAATAAATCTCAGGGAAGGCATACTGAGCAAAGAGAAAAGTCTTTGATGGATATAAAACTGGTCACTTTTTCGGTTGATTTAAGGAGAGCCGAGGGTTAGTTCAACAAACCTTCCTGAATTGTGTAAATTCCAACAGAAGCAGCGAGGAGCCGAACAATAAGCTGGAAACGTACCAACTGTTCAAAAGCACCAAGTCTAGACACCTCGAACTCCCCAAGAGGGATCTGGCTGCTTGCCCATCGCCAGGAACCCTGCTGACTCCAATTTCTTGCTTTCCATAATCATTTTTAGATGGACTGCTAAGAAGCACCTTTAAGCGAACAGTCTCAGCTACCTGCCATCCTTGATGTCTCAGAGGGACACAGGCTTCATAAGGGAAAGAAAATGGACCAGCGTTAAATTGCAAGTGAAATGAATTCTTACATACCAGGAAGCAGAGAATATAAGTAAAGATCTTTTAGCACTTCTTGCTGCCAAATAAATCTCCAAAGCAAAAAAGTGCTGGCTGTATTTCTTCAAGTGCAATCTGATTTGCTAGAACATTCTTGAACATTCCAGAATGATCATCAGTGCTGGTTACCACCAGGCTTCTCTTTCTTCCTTCTCCCAGTCAAGAATTCAGTGAACGGCTCCATTTTTAAAAGAGGTGACACATTTCCCCTTACAAATTTTTTTTTTTTTTTAAACCCTCACAGATGCCTCGTTAGCCCCCTGCTCCGTTGTCAGTGTCTGACCCTGGCATCTGAAACCTCCAAACCAACCCATTTAACTGCAAGTGTGTTTACAGGGGTAAAAAGGAAAAGCAAAAATTTGAAATAAATGAACCCAAAAGCAAGAACCACTGTCATTCAAAACAAACACAGTACAATTGGCTAGCATGATTTTGTTCTGTTTTGAATTTTTTTTTTATTATGGTAACATATATATAACAACATCTGCATGTAGCCTTTTCAATTTTTTTTTTTTTACTATTTATTTATTTATTGGTATTAGAGATTGAACCCAGAGGGTGTTTGACCACTGAGCTACATGCCCAGTCTTTTCTAAAAATTTCTTATCTTGCAACAGGTTCTGGCTAAGTTGCTGAAGCTGGCCCTGAATTTGCAATCCTTCTGCCTCAGCCTTCCAAGTCACTGGGATTACAGGCATGTGCCACAACTCCAGACTTTCATAAATTATTTCTTGGGCACTTCTCTGATTATTATCTTAAGAGATCTCACTACAAGTAGAGTCACTGGGCCAAACAACATGAACATTTCTTTTCAGACTGTTGATAAAGATTATGCATTTATCTTCAGTGAAAGTCTTACCCATCTGCCTTCCTAGCAATAATATCAGATTTTTAAATGTAAAATTTAATTAATTATATAATTCTAAAACAATGTAATATAAAAGAACTACTGCTGAACTGGTAAATCATGCGATAACAGTCTTCTTTTCTGTTAAACGTTGTGACCAGGCAGGATGACCCAAGGTTTTAGGCATCTAAGACAAATGCCAAGTTCTCAAATTACAATCCATATTTTAAGCAGACAGGTCTGCTAAAGCATCACCTGCTTACACACAGGCATGTGGAGAGAAAGATTTCTAGAAAACCACCACCTTCAAGATGGCTGCCCCAGCCCGCATTTTTCCACTTGTGTTTTTATCCAGGCTGCAGAAATGAACGGGCAACTTTTTTTTTTTTTTTTTAATTGTAAACCAATGGGACACGTGTTGCTTCTGTTTATACATGGAGTAACAGCATACCATTTGCATAATCATACATTCACATAAGAGTAATGATGTTTGATTCATTGTCATTTTTTTCCTTCCCCCTCACCCCTCCCACCCCTCTTTTCCCTCTATACAGTCCCTCCTTCCTCCATTCTTGCCCCCTTCCCACCCCCCATTATGTATCATCATCCGCTTATCAGTGAGATCATTCATCTTTTGAGATTGGCTTATCTCATTTAGCATGATATTCTCCAATTTCATCCTTTGCATGCAAATGCCATAATTTTATTATTCTTTATAGCTGAGTAATATTCCATTTTGTGTGTGTGTGTGTGTGTGTGTGTGTATATATATATATATATATATATATATATATATATATATCACAGTTTCTTTATCAATTAAAGGACATCTAGGTTGGTTCCACAGTCTGGCTATTGTGAATTGAGCAGCTATGAACATTGATGTGGCTGTATCTCTGTAGTATGCTAATTTTAAGTCCTTTAGGTATAGGCCAAGGAGTGGGATAGCTGGGTCAAATGGTGGGTCCATTCCAAGTTTTCTAAGGAATCTCCACACTGCTTTCCAGAGTGGCTGCACTAATTTGCAGGCCCACCAGCAATGTATGAGTGTACCTTTCTCCCCACATCCTCGCCAATACCTACTGTTGCTTGTATTCTTGATAATCGCCATTCTAATTGGGGTAAGATGGAATCTTAGTGTAGTTTTGATTTGCATTTCTCTTATTACTAAAGATGGTGAACATTTTTTCATGTTTGTTGATTGCTTGTAGATCTTCTTCTGTGAAGCATCTATTCATATCCTTATCCCATTTGTTGACTGGGTTATTTGTATTCTTGATGTAAAGTTTTTTGAGTTCTTTATAGATTCTGGAAATTAGTGCTCTATCTGAAGTATGAGTGGCAAAGATATTCTCCCACTCTGTCGGCTCTCTCTTCGCATTGCTGATAGTTTCCTTTGCTGAGAGAAAGCTATTTAGTTTGAATCTATCCCAGTTATTGATTCTTGCTTTTATTTCTTATGCTGTGGGAGACCTGTTAAGGAAGTCTGATCCTAAGCCAACAAGTTGAAGGTTTGGACCTACTTTTTCTTCTATAAGATGCAGGGTCTCTGGTCTGATTTCAAGGTCCTTGATCCATTGTGAGTTGAGTTTTGTGCAGGGTGAGAGATAGGGGTTTAGTTTCATTCTGATGAATGGGCAACTTTGATACTTAACTTAGAAGACCCAGGTCTTGGGTTTTAGTCCAAAGGGCAGTTTTATCCTCTACCAACAAATACATTTTTTTTAAAGTGGCAATTTTCTAAATGCAAAAAAAAAAAAAAAAATCCCACTTGTGGTATGGGCTTGTCACCTTCAAGATGCCCCCATGCCAAGGTATCAGCAGTGCGACTGCTTCATGTAAAAAGAGGGAACCACACTTGCAAGAAGAGCTCCAGGGTCACTTTAAGAAGAGGGAGTTACCCCAAAATCCCTCCTTCCCCAGACAAAAGATGTCAACTTCCCACCACCAGTCATTGTCCCCAACCTCAGCTTCAGTAATCATGGGGCCCAAGAGACACTGCAGACAAGCTCAGGAGACACCATCTGGCCAGACCCCGCAAAGTGTCAATCAGTAGGTGACACAGGTTTTGGTTTTTTATTTATTGTTTTCATTTTTGTTTCTTTGACTTTTTAAAAATTTTGAATCAGTTGCTAATCTTTAAAAATTGAAGTAGCTTCTCTTAAAAATCCACATCTGGATTCTCTTGAAATAGGCTAGGATCTCCACAGTGGGGCCATGGTCGCCACAGGGCAGCACCAGGCCCTGTCAGGAGCCCCTGTCAAACGCGGCTGCACTCCTGTCTCCACCGGCGCGGACACTCAGGATGCAGAGGCCAGCAGTCCTTGACCAGGGGGCTGGTACTGTGTTTCTGGCACCCGTGTTCCATGGCACGGCCTGAGTGTCTGAGCCTGTGACCCCTGACCCAATATGAACAATGTGTCATGCACACAAACAGGGGTTAACCCAAATTACATAAAAGCATAACAGAATTCAGAGAACCATTTGCATTAGATATTTCCTGAAACAATACTATTAAATACTATGAAACCGAGGACTCGATTTTTTTTTACTTTAATGATAATAAAGATGAGAAACCCCTCAATGAAGAATTTTTTTAAGTTTTTTTCTTTTTACTCCCTGCCTACTGTGTATTAAGCATTGGTCTCTATAGCACTGGGGTAATGGTGAGTAGCACTGCCCCAGTCCTCACAGGCACAAGGAGGATGAGCCGGCGAAGGCAGCAGGGGCAGACACCCAGGCAGGCGTGGTGTTGACAGCTCCAGGGCCCTCAGGAGGTGACCCGGAGGCATTAGCAAAGGACCCAAGCATGAAGCGTCTGCCCAGCTGAGGGGAATGAATTCAGAGTGACACTAGAGCTGAGGTGTGGTCCCATTTCACCAGTGCTAGGAGTTGACTAGGAGGTCACAGGAAGTCACCTAGCAGAGCTGAGGATCACACGCTCCAGGAGATGGCAACAGATGGCGCTGAAGTGGCCTGGAAGAAGAGGAGTTTGGGCTAAGGGAGGTCAGCAAAGGATGACTGCGGGAGCCCAGACCACAAGCAAGGGGCATGAAAACAAAGGTAAAGGTAGGGAGGAGCAGAGCAGAGAGGCGATTAGGGCCCCGTGACAGGCAGCAGAGCAGAGAGGCGATTAGGGCCCCATGACAGGCTAGATAGGGGAGAGAAGAAGAGCAGGAATTTGAATAAAATCACAAAGTAACTGTTTCTGGCAAGTGGATGGAGATTCAGAACCACAGAGCCAAGACAAGAAATGTAGGAGGAAGAGCAGTAATTGGGAGGTGAGAGTAACTGGGGGAAGAGACAGAAGCCAGGGCCTCATCTGCAGAAGTGGGACAGTTAGGGATGTAGGCAGAGCCAGGACCAACTCTTCCGTGTCCACCCCTGGATCTGGGTTGCCATGAGCATGTAGTGCACCACCAAATCTTGCAACACCAACTGCTGGTACCCAGCTCGGCAGCTGGCATCACTAGGAGGGAGAGACCCAGTGTTGCCTTCCTCACTAAAGCAGATCCAGACTGTCCACTGCCCGCTGGTAGGGAGCTGTCCAAGATCCAACGCCAGATCCCACACCCACCTGGGAACTCACCTCCAGTCCCTTGGCCTCTGCATATGCCACCTTCCCTCACTCAGTTATTCTTTCAAAAGTCCAAGCAAGTACGAGGAGCAGAGAATGATGTTGGGAGGTTTGGTGGGGTCCACAGATGAACAACACATGCAATCAGCCCTGCGGTGAACCTAGCAGCCCAGGGAAGGTTCCTGTGGGAACGCTCCACGTGCTGAGCAGTGTGACAGCCAGGGAGGAGAGGCAGGAGGGGTCTGGCTGAGGTCCAGTTCTCCAGAAGCAGAGTCTGGTGGGGGACTCCTGGGAAGGTGAATGCTTCAGGAGTGCTCTCAGGAGAAGCAGGAAAGAAGGTGAAAGAAGCTGCACAGGAAAGAGGAAGATGGGGGCTGGGATAAGCCCAGCCTCAGGCTGGGCACTCAGAGCGCCCTGGAGGAAATGCATGACAGTCAGACTTTGGCTGCCTGGAGGGAAGAGGCTGAGAAGAGAGTCTCAAACATTGACAGGACTCAGTGACGTCAGCCACTGGGAACAAGGCCACACCAGGCGAGAGAATGGGTGTTACCGCCAGTCATCTCCCAGCCCGAGGCGGAAGGGTGCAGGGTTGAGGTATTAGCAGTAAAGCCCTGCAGGAGTCCAGGACCTGGGCAGCGCCTCCACACATCTACGCTGCGCAATGCGGAGGTCCACGAGAACACGCGGGTAGGGCAGAGGGAAGGATCGTGCATCCACATGAATCTTTTCCTCTTTCCCTGTCCCTGGACACTGGCCAGGAGCTTAACAAACTCATCTCCACAAGGGGGCTGAGCACCTCTGAAACGCCCTGAGCACGCAATGTGGTTTTACAACCCAGGCTGCAGGCTCGCCTCCCGGCTGCTGAGTTCATTATTCCCTATTACAAGCTGCAGCCCGCAGTCCCACCTGCCTTCCGCCCAGGAGCGCTTTTAGCCTCAGAGTGTATTTCTGTGACCACACTCGAGCCATAAATGGGCAGTCGTCCTCGGTCATATAACTGACAACTTTCTTCCCATTTTTATGGCACCTTTTATGTTCACTTTATAAAGTTTCGTGTTTTACTTCCCAGATTTCATTGTGTGCACTCAACACGCCCCAGGTGTGTTGCTAAGCAGTCTTAATTTCCCAAAAGTTTCTCTCTGCCTCTTCCTTCCACCAAAGCATGGCTAAGAAACTGGAAAAGGACCCCTAAGCAAGTTTTCTGCATGGGTGTACAATGTGATCCAAGCCATTCAAGAAGGGATGGACTTGAGAACGTCAGGTGGAGCCCCCCAAAACCTATCTCTGTATATTTAGAGGGCATATCAATGGCAAGCAATCCAGGGCCAAATATGAGAGCAACAAAATTAACCTTGTAATAAAACACTACCTGGTTACTCAGGGTGAAGGGAGTAGGTATTTGCTAAGGTGCCAGAGAAATTCCTGAATCATCAGCCAAGTTCAAAAGGAAATAAACATTCAAATCAATTAACTCATTCATTTTAATGCACTCTCTGATTAAACTTACAGACCAAGCTTCTGACAAAATGCTAAGGAGGGATTTGGGGGAAAGGAAGTTCCAGGTTGATTTCTTAACCACTGCAAATTGGTCTCAATGTTTTTCTTAAGCACACAGTAATTTTTTCATGAAAGCACATACCAATCAACTGAAAAAAAAAAAAAAAAGGGACAAAAAGTTAAAATAGAAAGAGCTAACCTTTATAGATCATTCTGCATGTGTCTGGAACAGTGCAAGGAACTGAATGCATACAGCATTCTCCATTCTCATGAAAACACTGTACATTATAGGAAGTATAAAAAGATATTGGGTCCCTACCTCACACCATACTCAAAGATCTGGACAGACGAAAGACTTAACTGAGAAAAGTAAACTTTTGACATTTCAGTAGAAGTTATGAGAACATCTCTGTAGCTAACTATAAAAGAAAATACTGCCACATTAAAATTAAGAATTTCTTGATCTGAGGTGCTGTGAACCACCTTGGCTGGATCAGAACTGAAAGCTGCTCTCAATGAAAAATTTGAATTGTCGGTTCTGCTGTGGGTTGAAGTAGCAATCTGAGAGTCAGCAAAAAATTTTAAGTAGGTCTCTGTGCAAGTCCTATTTATGTACACTTGTATTAGTTTTCCAGTATCTGAAAAGGTCCTGTCAGTAGGAAAGAGCTGTTTCCATCCATGAATGGAGCCAGACAGCACAATTAAATATTATAAAAAAGAAGTTAAGAATTTGTTTTTCAAAAGCATCAAAACTAAAGTAAAAACACAAACCATGAAGAAGAGATATTTGCAACACATATATTCAAAAAAGGATAAGCATGCAGAATATATAAAGAACTCCTACAAACCAATGTGAAAAAAGACAAAAAAAAAAAAAAACAACCTAACATAACAGGAAAGGAATCAAGCTGGGATTTCACAGAAGAGGAAGAAAGAATGAAACTTAAGCATATGAAGATTCTTCATCTTTCTGATAATCAGGGAAACACACATTAAAATACCAAGGGGATAGCATTTATAACCACTGATTATAAAATTATAAAAAATTATATAAAATTAAGGAGTCTTACAATATCAAAATCCAGAAAAAGATATCAAACAGTGGGAATGCTTATACTGTGCTGATTGGCATTAAACTGGTACACCCACTTTAGAAAACAACTGCATAATCCTGTGAACTTGGGCATCTAGGTACCCTTAAGCTGAACAATTCTATTTGCATATAAATATAACAGAGAAATCCCAGTGCCTATGTGGTGGGAAGGCCACACAAACATGAGCACAGCAGCAATAGTACCCAAAGGACAAGAAATGGTAAACACCTAAATACCCATCACTAGGATGGTGGCACAGTCACACAAAGGAGGGCAGTGCAGCATTGAAGTCCACTGCACCACAGTGAAAGTCACAAGAAGCAATTTGGGAACCACAATGAGGAGAAGAAAAAAAAAAAAAAAAAAAAAAAGGCAGTTGCAGAAACACTAAACACAACCTGCCTTTTTGGTTTTTGATTTGTTTTGCTTTTCTGTTACCAGGGATTGAACCCAGAGATGCTTAACCACTGAGCCACATCCCCAGCCCTTTTTTTTTTTTTTTTTTTTTTATTTTCAGACACGCTCTCACTGAGTTGCTTAGGACCTTGCCAAGTTGCTGAGGCTGCTCTTGAACTTGTGATCCTCCTGCCTTAGCCTCCCAAGCCACCGGGGTTACAGGCGTGCACCACTGCACCTGGCATAACCTGCCTTTATAAAAAACTGGAAAACAAAACTACATGATATATAGAGATAATACATACTTATTTTATATGTCTGTTATAAAAACAATTTATTTATGAAAAGGCAAAGGAATGATATACTAAAAATTCAAGCATTAGTGGTAACCTGAAAGGGCAGAGGAAGGGATTGCTTTGGAGAAGAACAAGTGGGCAGAGGAGCTGCTCCTGGTTATCATCCTTCCTGGATGGAACAGTGAGCTCATGCCTGTTTCATTTCTTATTAGGCTTTTCAACATAGATAACTGCATATGTTCTCTTGTATAAACCAAATATTATATTTCTAAAAGAAAGAAAATAATCAGATCTTACCTATTTATTCTATGACACTATAGTACAAAAACAAACAATAAATGAATGTTAATTTCCATTATATGATTATGGACTCATATTTAAATTATATAGAGTATTTATTAGTATTCACATTTTACTAGTGAGTTTTACAAAGAGGGTAACTTTACACATGCAGTTAAGTGAGCTTGACAATGTGAGCTTTTAATTAATTTAGAAATCCCTGCTTTTAACACTAAGTAAAGTTTCCACCAGGGAAGGAGGGGAAAAAAAACTAAAAGTAGTTCACAAGATTCAGGAATCCCTGCCTAAGACCCCCTGGGTATGCAAATCTTGCAGACCCCTGCTTGTCATCTGCATCTTCCGAACTGAGAAATGAACACCACTGATGGAGGATGTCCTGGCTTTAAAGTTGTTCGTTTATTTACATCTTAACATAGGATTATATTAAGCAAAAAACCAAAACCCTTTCAAATTCAATTAAATTTGCCACTTACAGAAACCCTATGACGAAGCATCTTGTTTTACTTTCCAAATGCAAATAAAGAATCCTGTTGTCTTTAACATTGAAAAAAAAAAATGGGGACTGGGGTTGTAGCTCAGTGGTAACAGCACCTGCCTAGCATGTGTGAGGCACTGGGTTCAACTCTCAGCACCGCATATAAATAAAAGAATAAAAATAAAGGTCTATCAACATCTAAATTAAAAAAAAAAAAATGCCTGGGTGCACTCTGTGCTGGGGAGTCAGTGGTCCTCAGTGAGGCGCATCCATCTATTCAGGCGATCAGAGTGGGTCTGCGTCCTGGTTCTGTGCTTTCTTGCTTCCAGCTTCTGAGCTTTTCCACTCCTCCACCTCCACCCCCCACAGTCCATGCTTCCTCTCTCACACCTCCAGGTCTCAATGAGGTGGATTTTCCTCCAGAGAGAGCTCTGCACTGAAGCCCACACTGGGTGCTCCCCAAAGCACTCAGGATGCTGCAACCGACACCTGTCCCCTGAGGCTCATTCTTAGCCATCAGCTCCCTGGGACAGGGCCGCATCTACACTACTCCCAGGTACAGGATGGCACAGGGTGAGCAGTGCATGAGTGAACCACTGAATGAAGGAATGCTCATCCTACTATGTGAAATCCACTGCCAAAGAGGGAGGAGAGGGAAGCCGGGAAAACAGGGAGAAAGTGGCACCTGGAATCAGAAGGTTCACTTCAACATCAGTTGGTTCAGCTAACATGGTACTAAAACCTACCTGCTTTTATGCTACTACAGCAGAATATCACAAACTGAATCATTTATGAAGAATAGCGATTGATTTCTTAAAATTCTAGAGGCTGAGAAGTTCAAGATCAAGAGGCTGGTTGTCTCGCAAGGGCCTTTGTGCTACATCACAACCTGATGGAAGGTGTCACACAGTGAGACAGAGCCCAGCATCGAGCCTGTTCATAAACAGTATTAATCTATTCATGGGGTGGACCCTACCACCTCCCATTAGACCCCACCCCCAGCAGTGTTGCACTGAAGATTATGTTTCCAGCATATGTTTTGGGGGGCACATTCAACCCACAGAAACAGTTATTCCAATTAGCAAAAATAATGTGCATACAAATGGATCCCTCTAGTACTGATTTTAAACTATGGCTGTGCACCAGAACTGCTGGGTGAATGGGCCCACATTCTGGTTCAGCTGGTCAGGACAGGACCTAGTGGTGGTATTTCTGTAACATTTTCCCTGATACTCCTAATGTGCAGGCAGGTTCCAGAACATCTGCCCAGGACAGAAACAAAGAAGGATATAATACCTACACAGTTTTGCTGTGTCCAACTCTCAGCTGGCACACATTATATTATTTAACAACCTCCCCCCACTGCAAGCCTGGGTCCTGCCTCCTCATTATCAAGAAGTGGTCATTTTTACCAACTTTCTCCTTCTTATCCTCAAACATGTCAACTGCCTTCAAAAAAAGATCTACCTTAGGGCTGGGGTTGTAGCTCAGTGGTAGGATGCTCACCTAGCACGTGTGAGGCACTGGGTTTGATCCTCAGCACCACATAAAAATAAATAACTACAACTAAAAAATGATTTTTTAAAAAAATCTACCTCATCTACTTATGGCTGGGATGTAGCTTAGTGGTAGAACACTTACCTAGCATGCATAAGGCCCTGGGTTCAATCCCCAGTACTGCAAAACAAAACAAAACTATCTAAACCTTTGGATAAGTCATTATATATAAATATCTTTAAACTCTGTGTAAAGAGAGATATGGAGAAGAAGGGAGAGAATTGGGGATAAGAGACAATTTCCCATTAGAGAGTTCAGCAGCCTCAGTGTTCTGGTTAATTCCTTTACACAAAAGCTAAACAAGAGCTTGTTTCCAGCTCCAGCTATTGCAGCTGACTATAATTTCCAGCATAGACCAAGCATAAGAAAATATTCAGCAACAAAAATCATTAAGAGAAGGTTGGATTCATCCTATGTCTAAACCTAAAACAAACAGCTGAGGTGCCCAAGTATTGACCCCCTCACTCTTGCACACAAATTCCCACTAACGCTAGTCCCACGAGGAAGGAAAATGGAGTCAGAAAGATGACTCCATGGCTAAGATGCCACAAGGTGGGAGAAGGGACTGAATTAAATGGCCCCCATGCCCTGGCAACTCTAATCATCTACGAAGAGCCTTTGTGCATTACTAACACTAGGCTGAAAAGCAGAAAGAAGAACTAAACCTCCAAGTTCCATGGGTGTATCTTTCTCCTTTCCTGCAGTAATCAGGCATAATTTCAAAGCTAGCCATCTCAGCAATGAAAAGGAATCCATGACTGAAAAGACATGACTACACAGATGTATCTAAAAACATTATGCTGACGAGAGCAAACCAGACCCGAGTGAGCACATGCTGTGCAATTCCATTCATATGAAATGCTAGAAAAGGAAAAACTAATCTATAGCTGGGGGTAGAGTGGGAAAGAAAGGGAATGAGGATGGGCTGCCTGGGTGGTAAGGGGCAGGGGTCACAAGAGAACCTTCTGGGGAGATGGTTCTGTTCTATACCTTGATATAAAAGATGGATGCAATTGTCAAAATTCAGCAAATGCATACTTAAGCACATTTGTGCATTTTGTTTTGAAATTTCACATCCAAAAAAAAAAAAAACCTACCGCAGGGCACAGTGGCACACGCCTGTATCCAGCGGCTGAGGCAGGAGGATCACAAAGAGTTCAAAGCCAGCCTCAGAAAAAGTGAGATGCTAAGCGACTCAATGAGACTCTTTCTCTAAATAAAATACCAAAAATAGGGCTGGGGATGTGGCTCAGTGGTTGAGTGCCCCCGAGTTCAATCCCCAGTACCACCACCCCCCAAAAAAAACCTGCAAACCAATAATGTTAATAATATTTGTTGATAAAAATGCATGCTGAAAAATGAATAAGGAAGCTCACTGACATTAACGATTTACTTTGAAATGTATCAAGAAACGGTGCTGATGGAGGGAGGCAGGGATGGAGCGATAGGTGATAAAAGCAAGTAGAATAAAACGTTAGTTATAGAGTCCAGGTGGTAGATATATGTGCTCACTGCACAATTCTTTCAACTTTTCTGTAGTTTAGTATTTTTCATGATAAAATGTTTAGTGGGGAAAGTAAGTCATAGAGCTGGGTAGAAAAGGTAAGCTAATTGCTAAGAAAAAAACTACTGGCAGGAAAAAAATCCTCCTGAAACTTTTCATGACAGATAGGACTGGCACGACTGGGCTTTAAATCAGCTGTAAGTTGCTCTGTCAAAAAAAAAAAAAAAAAAAAAGGAAAGGAAGATAGCAAAGTTGAGCATCATAGCAATAACTTCTCAGACAACTGCCATACTCAGAGGTGTATGTTAGACAGCTGCACGCTGTCTGATTTTATCATCCCAACCTCCCTGCCTGCAAAGTAGGCATGACATCCTTTTATAAGCAGACTGAAATTCAGGATGGTGTAGCAACTTACCTGAGGCCACACAGTGTAGGATTTGAAACTGGTTCTGTAGCAAGCTCCTAGCTGCACAGAAAAAGAACCATGAGTCCAGCCCTTTTTCCTTTTGCTAAGGTCAGCCCCATGCCACCGGCACCAGCATGGCATGGCAGTCACTCCTACCAGTAATGCCAGTTACAGTACTGACACATGGACTGACACCCTGTCACTTAAGTCTCTCAAGAACCCTTGCAGAATTTCCCATCCTCGGTCCTCTTTCATCTCCTCTTTTCACTCCAAGGGCAATCTACCCACAAGGGGGTTAGCCAACATCTCTGGGCATCTACCCTTAGTAGCAGGAAGTGCAAAGTGGCACATTCAGCACAATGGACAGTTTTCTAGATGTCTGCCTGGTCTATAGAAGCTGGAAAGCTAAAAGCTACACTTCACTGACTCCTTTGCAGCTAGATTCTTCCAAGCAGACACACTCATGCAAGATTTGAAGAAACACAGGGGAAAAACGCAGGCAGCAGACATACACTGGGAGACCAGAACTTACAGCAAGACAGTGACGGTGTGCTTGACTCCTCAGAGCAGCTGCAGCAGATGTTTCAAAGTCCTGCCTCTCGTGTCACAGGTACCAAGGCAGAGATGGGTTTAAGGGAGTTGGCTGGACACAGGCTGTGTTATGACGAAAATACGGCATCCAGCTTGGTTCTCCCAGAAATACTGTAAAAGGCTCTAATAAATCCCCTCCTGCTTAGCCTGCTTAGAAGGAATCGGCTGTCTGCAACTATGATCCTGACTAGCATGCCTCCAAAGGCCTCTGCCCCTGCCTCCCAAATTTTGATCCTACACAAATGTCTGTAGGCTCCAATAGTAAACCTCCCAGTACAGCACATAAGCTTCCCATTTTCCACATAAGGAAGAGGACGGGGAGAACATGAGGAGTAGGAAGAACAAACCATGATTCCTTAGATTTTATCAAGGTATACGGGGTGTCCCCGAAAAGCAAACCTAGAACAGCCTTTCAAATGTCCCAGGGAGGGCTGGGGCTATAGCTCAGTGGTGTAGCACTTGCCTAGCATGTGTGAGGCACTGGGTTCGATTCTCAGCACCACATCAAAATAAATAAATTAAATAAAGGTACTGTATCCATCTATAACTAAAAAAAAATTTTAAAAAGAAAGTCCCAGGGGCTGGGGAGATAGCTCAGTTGGTAAAGTACCTGCCTTGCAGGCACAGGGCCCTGGGTTCAATCCCTAGCACCGCCAAAAAAAAAAAGAAAGTCCCAGGGAACAGAGACAACAGAGCAAATAATGATGTCAGACTTTCACGGGCCCTGGCCTTGCTCCCTAGAGATTTGGAGATTTGGAATAAAAGAGGTTAATCTTGGACACTGGTCTCTGAAGCAATGATCTCATTCTGTGCAAGTAAGGGCACAGACTCAAGCTACCACCTTACCCTATGATCACAGTCAACTTAGAGCCAAAGTGTGACTTTGACACTGACCATATGTTGGTTTCTGAATAGCCAGTAGCCTGCTTCCTTTAGTCCTTGCCTGGTTTCTTTAGTCCTCTGGGTGTTGTTCTTTTGCAGGGCTAATGTAACAAGTGAATGATAACTCTAATGTTATTATTTTAAATATTATTATTTTAAATATTTTTTTAGTTGCAGATGGACACAATATCTTTATTTTATTTATTTCTATGTGGTGCAGAGAGTCGAACCCAGTGCCTCACACGTTAGGCAAATGCTCTACCACTGAGCTCCAGCTCCAGCCTGTAACTCTTTTATTGACAAGGTGAAACCCACACAAAATGACAGTGCACCCCACCAAATGGTGCTTAGAAACGTCTTCCCTGTTGAGTCAAATTTGTGTCTTTAGATCCCACTTTATCTTGTTACACTAACAACTGAAAGATCTGGGGGTGCATTATGCTTTCTAATAATGCCAACTGATATTGCAAATACCTCAGGATATCACAAAAGTACATATGAAAGATGGAATTCAAAGGACATGAAGAAAAATAAAGATACAGTTGTAATGAGAGTGGTAGGATTGGGGTCCTTTCTATTTCTCCAAAGAAGTTTTAATTTTTGTTGCATCAACTTTTTGGTAAGACAAAGGCAACTTTCCCTAAATCTCACCTGAGATGTTTATTTTTGAGTACTGGAGTCTTCCTTCATCCCCTATAGAGCCAAGTGTATTTAAGTCTTGTTCTCCAAAAGCCACTAAACAAGGGGTCAGCAAGCACTGGCCCATGAACCAGGTCCAGCCCAACACCTGTTTTTGTAGATAAGGTTTCTGTGCTGGCGATATAGCGCATCATGTAGTTAAGGTTTTACTGGAATACAGTCACACTTATTTGTTTACATATGTCTAGGGCCGCTTCCAGGCTACAGTGGCAGAGTGGAGATTATTTACACCTTAGCCCTTTACAGGAAGTGTTTTCTGAATTAAACCAAAGAATAACCACTACAGCACATGGAAGGTTCATTAATGCACCTTCGAAGCATCCCCCAAACGTCACATACCATCTCTAAAGAGCCAGCGTCCTTAACTCTTCTAGTAACAGTGGCTCAAGGCAGCAGTCCCTCAAGAATGAAGGAGTATCCTCGGTATCCTAAAGAATTAAAGTCAGCATACTACAGCAACACATGCAAACCCACATTTATAAAAGCACAGTTCACAATAGCTGAACTATGGGACCAGCCTAGGTATCCGTCAACAGATGAATGAATAAAGAAAAAGTGATATATATACACAATGGACTTTTATTCAGCCATAAAGAAAAATAAAATTATGCGTTTTGCAGAGAAATGGATGGAACTTGGGAACATTTTGTGAAGCAAAATAAGCCAAACTCAGAAGGTCAAGGGCTGTATGTTCTCTCTCATATGTGGAAACTAGAGAAGAAAAAGGAAAAGAAAAGTGTGGGGTGGCGGGGTGGATTTCATGAAAATGGAAGGGAGATCAGTAGAATAGAGGAAAGGGACCAGGGGAAGAAGAAGAAAAAAGGGAAAATACTGGAGAATGCTATTGGCCAAATTTTATTGTTATATTGTGTGCCTGTACAAATAAGTAGCAACAAATCTCACCAAATGTACCTCTAAAATGGACTAATAAAAAACATTGTGCCCGCCCCCCCAAAAATGAAAGAGTGTGCCATAGGATCATGCAGCTACATTTACCAACAAGCCAAAGTCCAGGCAAGAACCCACCCCAAACAATTACTGAAAGCTCTGTCCTAAAGAAGTATTAGCTCCTGGAGAAAAGGCTCAAATTTTCAATGCAGTTCACAGCCAGCCAGGTACCTTCCTGAATTTAGAAATTCATCTTCTATTTTTGTGGTACAATAAACAATGCACTATCTACTAACAGATCCAACACAATCCTAAAGGCTGGTTCTTTGTTCATCATCTAGGAAATAAAATAAAAGCAACTCTGCCCACCGAAAGCTACTATTAAACTCAGTACATTTTGCTATATATTTGAGGAAATTAGTGTCAGAGTCAGAGATAAGATATCCCAGACGTGATCTTTTAATACCCGGGGAACACAGGGTTCCAGAAAAGCTCTCTGCACATTTGGACGTTTTCTCCATCACTCAAAACAGCTAATAAATAAACCAGAACATCAGATGAGTCTCAGGGCATCAGCTGGTTTATGTGAGCCTCCTTTGCTATTTAACAAAACCACAGGGTAAGAAGACCGTTTTTAGAATCACCTTCCTGGAGTTTTCCCAAGGTGAGAAGCAGAGGTTCAATTTCTGGTTCTAACTCAGCCACACACTCTGGCTGTAACTTTGAACTAAGCGACATCTCTTTGGGACCATTGCCTCACTTATAAAACAAAGCCTGTTCGAGTTCATCTGGGACCCTTCAAGCCCAGCACAATGCCCTATGAAGGAAAATGTTAGCCTCCCCTCCCCTGGACTAGTGATTTGATTTATTTTGGAAAATGCTTCCAGAAAAAGGATATAGGAAAAGTGCCAGGATTATTCCTGGGTTGTGACATGTGGTCACTCTGCTACTTAAAATCAGCTTCTCTCAAATGCAGAGAATGAAAGTTGCCTATCAGGAAAAATACAACCCTCCCTCCTGAGGCCTGACATAGGCCACTGGAAAAAAGTGTTTTTCCAAACTCCCCGAGACGGGGAGGACCCTTTTGGCACTTGGCTGAATGCTTAAGGAATTACACATGGAAAAGCTTCCATGAGCAACAAGCAGCTCAAGACCCAGGGACCCTCAGAGATTCCTTCCAGAACGTCAGTCAGCTTCCCAGCTAACACTGCCACATACCCTGGATGCCAGAGAAATCAATTGAAATGAGGCACGCACCAGCCACAGGGGGCTTGTCATTCAGATCTCCAGCCACCCTCACCACATTCAACAATGCCATGTAAAATTAAGCAAACCAGAACTCTGCCTTTAGCTCACATTCATGATAACAACAGCATTTACATCAATTAGGATTATAAACGGACATGGAAATGAGAGGCAATAGGGGAATCAGTTCAAATATTTTTGTCTTCAAGCCAAATTCCTTCTGCAGATCCAATTGACCTAAATGAGAAAGCAAGGCTGGAATGGACACCCGTAAGGTTACGGGAGGGATGAGATAACTTGGCCTTCTCCACCTTATGTCCAGTGGGAGGCTCCGTCTCCTCTTTCATCAGCAAAGAAACCAAATGAATACCTCTGAACCTTCCCAAATCCCTGGAAACTGTCACCAGAGATTGTGCAGACTATTTCTTCCTCAAGGGCCTGAGCCATCTAGTCCCCTCACCCCACCCCAGGATCACTCACCACCTGGAAGAGCATGACCCCTATCCTGCACAGCATGGCTATGGAATGTCCCATAAGGGCCCATCTGTCCAAGGCTTGGTCCCCAGGGTAGTGCTATGAGGAGGTGGTGGAACCTTTTGGACATGGGGCCTGGTGAGAGGTCCTTAGGTCACTGGGGATGTGCCCTCAGAAGGCCCCTTCCCCTCTCTTTTGCTTTCCAGACATGTGGTAAAAAGCAGTTTTGCTTCATCATATGCTCATACCACAATATGCTGCTCATCACAAGCCCAAAGCAACAGGGCCAAGAGATCATGATCAGAGCCAAAATGAACCTTTTCTCTTTATAAGTTAATTATCTCAGTTGTTTTGTAATAGTGATGGAAATCTGACACACACACATGCTTTCTTTCTTACACCCAAACCATCCTTCTTAATCCTCCTTAATATTCCCTTGAAAGGTAAAATAAATACAAGGTCTAAAAAACTCACCTACAAAGGTTAAAAACACAACACGTTTGTACACCAAAGTTGCCCCCAAAAATGGTATAAACCACCTAGCAGCTCACAAATGTCCTAAGAACCCTTGCTTTGAAATGTTGAATCAAGAAGCATGGCTTTATTATTCTGTTTGCCAGACCAACTCTACACAGAACATCCTTCCACACCATAAAGTATATTTCTAAGCCAGTCTGTAAGAAACCAAGTTCTGAAGCTGTGCAAATCCACTCACTGGCTCAATAATCAAACGCTGAGCACCTACAAGCAAACACCAGTCCATGGCTGGTCACATGACATATGTCACATGACTCTGTCACAAGCCACCAAACAGGAGGGAACACCTAAGTGTGAGGAATCTGCAAGGCCAGGAACCAGGGAAGGGTCTAGGAGGGAAGCAACCTCCTACTGTGGAAAGCTAGCACCTCTGAACTTTATTTTAGCAGGCAGATAACTATTTTTAAATTTTATAGTAAAAGAGGTTGTGTATGTGTCAGAGCAGGGAACACATAAGACTCTGTACTTTTTGCTCAACTTTACTGAGGGCCTAAAACTGCTCTAAAATGTAAAGTGTATGAGAAAGAGAGAGAGTGCACACTAATGTCTGGAGGGGAAGACAGGGTAATTATCGATGTCTTCTTTTTTCTGTGATCTTTGCTCAACTTTCAAATTTTTCCATAAAAACTATGTAAAAATACTTTCATAACCAGAAAAAAAAGTCATTAAAACAGAATCATCACCAGGTGCGATGGTGCATGCCTATAATCCCAGCAGCTTGGGAGGCTGAGGCAGGAGGATCCCAAGTTCAAAGGCAGCCTCAGCAAAATGGAGGCACTAAGCAACTCAGTGAGACCCTGTCTCTAAATAAAATACAAAACAGGGCTGGGGATGTGGCTCAGTGGTCGAGTGCCCCTGAGTTCAATCCCTAGTACCCCAAAATTTAAAAAACAGAATAACCATCATTCCCCTAAAAAGAAGACAATAATATTTGTATTAAAAATAAATTCCGGGAGTGGGGGTAGCTCAGTAGTGTAGCACTTGCCTAGCATGTGCAAGGCCCTAGGTTCAATCCCCAGCATCACCAAAAAAAAAAAAAAAAAAAAAAAAAAAAAAAAAGCCAAAAGTCATTGAACCACACTATACACTGAAAACAGGTTCTATGGTCTGTCATGTTTTCAGAAAGTTAATTTTAAGTACTTGGAAGAAAAGTTTTAGAACTCTTATATTTAATTTTAAATAGCACATGATATAAAAGTTCTCTCTATGGAAGGATCATATATGCACACCAGCAGATGTGCCTGTAAAGTCTCTAAGGGTGCCCCCCACCCCCATCAAAACAATTTTCATTAATTAAATTCAAGTAAATTCTCTCATTTGGGTGCCACCCATTTCAGATCTGGGATCCCGTAGCCGAGTCTTAACTAACAAGGGCGTTTGTACTTCTACTGAATACAGGGTTTGCTAAGGAAAGGATAATCTTATGGTTTTGTGGATCTAGACTTTCAGCTTGGGGTGATGAAAAAGTCCTGGAGATGGATGGTGGTGATGGTCTCCCAACAACAAGGATAGACACCCAACTATACACTTAAAATGGTTAAAATGGTAAGATTTATGTTACATAGTGTTTACAGCAACAAAGTGATTGTGTGTGTGTGTGTGTGTGTGTGTGTGTGTGTGTGTAGATCCCACCTCTTTTCAACAGGCGTCCATACGGGACAGATGTCTTCAGTGCTCTGCCTGATGCCCCAGTTTCATTCAGTAACACAGGGAGGAACTTCAAGGTTCCTTCTTCTTGCAAGAAGTCTAAAATGAGGTTTCAACCACTGCATCACTCTAACTTGTAGCATAAGACCCCTGTAAGAAAACTTTTCTGTTTGGTGATTTTTCATGAAGTCCACAGACATGGAGAGGTGGGTCTGGGAAAGCAAATCCACATCTCCTAGGTGCAAGGCCCATGCACACAGGAAACACTAGCTCCAAATCACTGCCCCTTTGATTTCATTCATTAAACAAATATTTGCTGAGTATCTACTATGTGCCAGGCACCAGACCAGGACTTAGAGGTCTAATGCCTGCTCTCCTGGATCTTGCTTTCAATCAAAATACTTCATTTCTTCCACAATTTCAAATAACATTATAAGACATGGCATGACTTCTGTTTCTTGAAGGAGCTATGTGTTTTCTTTTGTGAGTGTGGCAGGAGGGTACTGGGGATTGAGCCCCATCCAGTCCTTTTTATTTTTTAATTTGAGAACAGGTCTCACTAAGTAGCTGAAGCTGGCCTTGAACTTGTGATCCTTCTGCCTCAGCCTCTTGAGTCACTGGGATTACAGGCGTGTATGTCCCTGTGCCCGGCTCTTTGTTGTTGCTGTTCTTTGAAATGAATCAAACTTACCAAAGAACTGCAAAAATATTACAAAGAGCTCTATATACCTTCACCCAGACTCAAACGTGATTGATGTTCTGGCACATCTGCTTTATCATGTGCTCTGGCCACGTCTCCCCTTCTCTCCTCCATCCACTCCTCCCCTTCCCCCGCCCCTCCTTCCCATTCCTTTTCTCCTTATAGAAACTTTGTCTTGAGCCATTTAAGAATGAGTTGGAGTTATCTCCTTTAATCCCTAAATATTTCATTATGTACTTTCCAAGAACAAGTACATTTTCTTATATAACGACAGTATCATTATCCATTTCCGGCAGCTTAATATTGATTCGATAGTATTATTAATGTATGGCCTACACTCAACGGCTGCCAGTGGTCTGAACCATGGGAGGCAGGGTGCACAGGACTCAAAAGCTCACTCCTCAACCACAGAATGAACTGGAGACCACAGGAGGAGGCACCACCTGCTGAGACACGCCCCCAAGGTCTTTCCTGTAGGACTCTCGGGGAGAGGGAGCGTCTCAGGACCTTGAAGTTTCTTCCTGTGTTACCTGATGAAGCTGACACCAATAACTACCTCACATTTAACCTGACTTCATGACTCATTTTGGTCCTATTTATTTTTGTCCTATAGTCACTGAAGATCTTAGATAAAAACGTCTTGTAATAAAATTCAGTAGCATCACCTTCCATACCCTCCCCATTTGAAGCCGTTATCAATCAGTAACCCTTCTGATTAGTACCTCCTCTTAGCATCCTCAGTTTTCACCATTATCTGTCCCTTCAGGAGACTTTCCAGGCCTTAGTGTGGGGGAAGGGGGACACTGGGGATTGAACGTGAGGCCCTCTACCACTGAACTTCATCACCAGCCCCTTCCTTTTTTATTTATTTTGAGATATGGTCTCACTAAGTTGTCAAGGTTGGCCTCAAAATTACAATTCTCCTGCCTCAGCCTCCCAAGTTGCTGGGATTACAGATGAGCACAGCTGTGCCTGATCCTTTCCATATTTTTTTCCCCAAAACATCCATTCATGGAATATTAAAGTAACAAATGTGCTGTACACCCAGCTATGTACTGTGCCTATATCTGCACTTTATACCCAAAGAGTAAACTATTTCCACCACCATCATGCCAGGAACCAATTTCTTATGGCCGCCATTTAGAACAGACAGTCTACAATAATTCCCAACCTAGGTTGGGAAAGGAAGGAGAGCAAGGAGTTACCAGCATGAGAAGGAAAGCTGACTCCAGGTCAGGTGTGAAGTATGTCAGTTCAAACCCAAGACTCTACTAGACCCATCTTTCACAGATATGGCCTGGGTAGATTCCACCCTGTTCCAAAAACATGCTCAAAATACGGAAGATTTCACATATCTACACCAAGAGTGGAAGTCTCAGGGGATGTAAGTAAATCTTCCTCTTCAAAAGGAGGTGGGTGAGCCGTGAACAGTTCCCACAGTGTACCTGGCAGATCTCTCCAATGACAGTCTACCCCGCACTTTCAATGAGTGAGCAATGGTCTCAGATCCCCCTCTGGTCACCAACCACCACTCATTAGAACCAAGACATAGTTCTTCATACCAATCTTAAGTTGATGAGGTAAACAACATGTTTATATAATTGGAGTTTGGTAAAGTATCCAGCAAAGTTATTCCAGGTGAGTCTGAAGCAGATTTTTCAGATATTTGACTAAAATAATAGCAGATGCCAGGTAGAAGTAGAATACCTTAAAAAAATAATCAACAGCACCTGTCCTCAACTATTTACACACTTACCAAAAAAAATGAACACAACTGAGCTGGGGAGATAGCTCAACGGTAGAGTGCTTGCCTTGCAAGCACAAGGCCCTGGGTTCGATCCCCAGCATCACAAAATAAAATAAAAAAAAAATTATTAGATGGAAAAATGAACACAACCAAGTTCCCATGACCCATCGTTCGACTGACTACCTGCAGTGATATTCACGAAAATTAAAAATAAAAATAAGGCAGGGGGAGGTCTGAATTCCACTGGCTTACTATGAGTAGGAGTTGTACTTTTTTCCCAGAGTCCAGCTCCAAAATTCTAAAATACAATTTGAAAAAATTAGGATATGGAACCAACGACATCCTCAACCAATTGGACCTAACTGACATTTACAGGACAGTTCACCCGACGGTAACCAAATGCATATTCTTCCCCAGTACACGTGGGATATTCCCCACCAGAACACTGGCCAAGGTCATAGCCAAAGTCATAAAATAATCCTCGACAAAATGAAAGGAAGTAAAATGGTACAAAATATATTCTCTGGTCATTGTAGGAAAATCTTTCGATGCTTGGCCTTAAAACATTTCTAAATAATTCATGGGTCAAAGAGAAATTCTCAAAGGAAATATGAAAATTTTTGACCTGAACTAAAACGAAAATGCAACCTATCAAATTGGTAAAGGCAACCAAAGTAGCACTTACAGTGATATTCCTAACACTAAGTATTTTTATTAGAAAAGAAATATTTTCATCATTTAAACACCTAGCACTAGGCACAACCTCCTAAAGGTTGTACCATGTCCCAATAGCACCACAGGCTGGCAAGCAAGCCTTTACTACTTGGCATTTGGGGACATTTAAGATCCAAAATATAACAGGTTATAAAACAAGAAAGGGACATCTGAACAGACATGGTGTCACATACCCAGCAGCCCAAGAGGCTGAGGCAGGAGGATCACAGGTTCACAACTTAGCGAGGCCCTAAGCTGTCTCTAAATAAAATATTTAAAAAGGGCTGGGGATGTTGCTCAGCAGTTAGGTACCCCTGGGTTCAATCCCCAGTCCCCCCCAAAAAAAGTCCCAAAAACATCTATTCCTTTCTGAGCAGCCACTCACAGGAAAGAAGCCCTGTGCATCAGCCTCTACCCACCTAGTGAGTACGAAAGCTCACAATGCCCAGATCCATGAAAAGCACACAAATGGGGTATCAGAGCGCAAAGAAGAGACAAGCAAGACTCCAGTCTATTAATTATTTTGGTTTTTTGTTTTTGTTTTGATACCAGGAATTGAACCAGGGGCACTTAACCACTGAGCCACATCCCCAGCCTTTCTTTGTATTTTATTTGGAGACAGGGTCCCACTGAGTTACTTAGGTCCTCACTAAGTTGCTGAGGCTGGCTTTGAACTCAAGATCCTCCTGCCTCAGCCTCAAGAAAGAGCACATGGGAGTGTAGTCCCAGCTACTCAGGACTAAGGCAGAAAGATGGCTTCAGGCCTGGAGTTCAAGGCCAGCCTGGGCAACATAATGATATCTGGTCTCAAAACAGAAAAGAAAGAGCAAGATCCCTCCTAAACTGTGAAATCACTGATGGCAAAGACACACACAACACCATTAGCCTTGGACGCCAGGGGGCAACGGAACTACAGTTCACTAGGAACATCTGCCAGCGATGGGCAGGTCAGCACTGGCAGTGGCCTCAAGCCCCAGAGTCTTCATCCTGCAGCCCGACAGGGACAAGGTCACCCATGGTCCATAGGAGCTGCTCTTAGAAACTGGCCCATCATCACCCAAAAATTCCCAAGCCACATTCCACGGGCCCCGTGTACTCAACAAACGTTTTACGAGCAGTTTTAAAACCAACATCCCATTCTTGATAACAGAGTATTAGAATGAAGTTATAGGTTTAACATGGAGTATAAAGGAGAGTTCTGATTTTCCCATGTTGGAACAAGGTGAAAACAAGCAATCTGCTTCCCACTTCATCCCATTTACAGATGAAAACCCAGTGGAGGGTTATGTAAGATAAAACAACTGAACAGGGAAGGGATAAATGCACAAATCTCCCAAGCCTTGGGTTTAATGGTCCTTTCATAAGCTGCAAATATGCTGGCTTTACCTAGTTTAATGGACAATTGCTGGTAGGCACTAACAGATTCAGTCAATTTTACTGTAGTTAATGTCTGGAATTGTCTAAGAATCATTTCTACTACACCTGGGCATCTTCCAAACCAATCTGGAAGAAGCCTACAGAACAAAGGCCTCGGTGACCACTCTAGAAGACGAGAGTTAAGGCAAATTAGATAATTGCATTAGCGAGAGGCTACATTCAGGCAGGAATATACTGCAAACTCCACGGAACTTTTTTTTTTTTTAAATAGGCCAAATGAATTTTTTTGTTAAGCTTTTAATACAATTCAAGTTTACAGAGAAGCGACGATAATACACAGAACTATTTTACTACTAAAAAACGAATGACATTTTGCCACTCTTGCTTTATCATTTTCTCTCTATATGTTTCTTTTTCCTGGAACCACTTGAGAGTAAGTTGCAGACATATGGCACCTTTAAACCTCGGAATAGTTCAGTGTAGAAATATTAAAATCAAGTAGTTAACATGGACATTGTCCTATTATCTAATCTACAGACCTTATACACATGTTGCCAATCTTCAAAATAATGTCATTTATAGGAAAAAGAAAATTTCAGATAACAAGTTACACTTAGTTGCGACACAGAGGAATTTAAAGTCTTAAATTAAGAAACAAAGCAAAAATAAAGGAAATAAACAAAGCCAAAAAAGCACTAAAAATACCAATAATGCTACAATGCAAGCAAGGAAAAGGAAGCGAGGCTTTAGATAAACAGAAATTCAGACAATTCCATGATACAAATAACTGCAATTTAGTTTCAGCCAAGTTAGGTGATGCTTTGTTTTAAAAAATAAAAACTGCATCCAGATTTAAACTTGATTTCACAGACACGAGTTGAGTCCTCTATCTTTGATACAAAGATTTTTCTGAAGCATAGTCTTTATGTCCAACCCATAAAAATGGCCTATCCTATTAGTTCAAATGAGAAAGAATTGTGGAGTTTTGGCTTTTTAACACCATTTTCTGAATTTTGGCTGACTCCAAAGGAATCGTGAAAACTGACATTTGACAGAACAATTTCAGTTACAGGAACTCCGAATTAACTAAGCGACCATAATAGCGTTACGATGCACTTTAGGCCAAGGTATCAGCTGCAGACTTCTCATAAAAAGAAAGGCACACATTAGCCAAGCTAATAAAAATTACCACAAAAGTGATTTGCTGAAGTAAAGGGTGGCATCGATATGAAACGCTATATATAAATGTCTAGCAAGGCTCTCAACAGCTGTAACTAGGTTTTTGTCCTGTTCAACTTTTGGGGAACCAATACACTAAGTGAATTGGCTGCAATGAGCGTACGGAAAAGTCCTGGGCTGCACAGTTAGCAGAGCGGGGTCAGGAGGCCCGTTTTTAAGGTATTAGTAATAAGGTGGAACCCAGATTCACAAGAATCCCAAAAGCAGAGTGCATTCACAAACACATAGCCCTATTTCAGCAAAGCCCACACCGCTGAACCAACTGGGAGGCCTCTGCATAAAATCAAGATTCATCTGTCAGTGCCTGCAAATCATCACAGGGCCAAAGAGTCCCCTCATCCAGCCCCCAAAAGCCCAGGTGCAAAAAAGGCCGAGGCAGGCAAGAGAAGTTACAGAGCAGCTGCCCAGAGGAAGTAAGAGTCAGTTAAGGGTGTCCAAGGAGAAAGTCCTAAACACCCAGACCAGAGAAAACCCACCAACCATCACCTACACACAGAAAGGGATTCTACCCATGGGAGGGCTACACAGTCACTAACTAAATCACAGGACCTACTTCTTTTGGAAGGCCCCAGCTGGAGAGAGAAACAGAGAGAGAGGAAAACAGAGGGATAGAAGAAAACAGAATAATGATTATCTTGCCGTGGAATGAGCTGATACTGGTCTGTCCTGAGGCTAAGCCCTCAGTCATCTCATCTACAAAATGAGGGGGTAAGTATCCAAGTTCTTCCAGTGTAGTGGAAAGAAAAACACTACAGTCAGACAAATCCTGACTCCACAACTTATTAACTGTGCACTCTATATCACTCTAGGTCTGTTTCTTTATTGTAAAACAGAGATTCTACCTGCATCAATTGAGATCTGATCTGTGAACAGATGCTTCTAAAAGAAGTTTATTCCCCACGCCCCCATGGAAAATTCCAGTTGAAGGCGCATGATTTGCAATGGCTCCGTTCCACAAAGTTCTCAGAGACCAAGTTTCTTCTGTCTTGATGGCCTTCATTCCAGGCACCTCAAGATTCAAGATGGCAGCTGGAATTCCAAACACCATGTCTGTATTCTAAGAAGAAAGAAAAAAAAAAAATGGAAGAGACAAGAAAGTTCCAGGAAATTACCATAAAATGACTCTGCTTACATCCAGAATATAATCTCATGCTTAGAGTCCAGGGTGCCTCGTAAAGTCCACATGATGGCCTCACAGACACTTAAAATCACAGAAAAGAGTCACAAAAGACTGATGCTGGTTGCCTTTCAACTTTTGGTGTTTCCATCAATATATTCATAGAAAGGGAGCAAACCACACAGAAACATAAATAGTCCCCCTCAAAACTACAACAGAAGAAGAAAAAGTTATTCATGGCTCAAAGGCCTTCTCTGACCTTCACAGAACTGCCACAAAAAGTCGTGTAGAACGGTTTCCTAATTTTATCAAGGTTATTGGTATCATGGCAAGAGAAATAAATAAAGTACTTTTCTTTCTAGGCTATAACCATATTCAATCCTGTCTGGGTTATCAAAAATCAAATTCTGGACTGTTTTCTTTTTAATTCTGACTTGGCCCAGCCCCAAATCACATCAGTGGGAGCCCGAAGAACTGCAAAAAGCCTCCTTCATTTCTGGCACAATCGTTTCAACCTTCTTTCAGGACACAAAGGCCCAAATTGCTTCTTTCTTCCCAGAGTTCTCAGGCAACTGTCCACAAGCTGACTATGAGGAACCAACCTCAGGGGAGGCAGCAGAGACGGCCTTCCACTGTGCAAACCAAAGTACTTCAGTCACCTGGGTCCTTACACATGAGAGGAAGGCTAAGACACATCTACACTTGCTAAGGCCTGGTCTAAACTGACCTGCCAACTCATACCCTAGTCCCACAAAGATATGTACTCATTGGTCTAACACAAGACTCTCAGTTCACAAACTTCTGCCAGGAATCTATGCTATAGTTTGGATCTAGAACATTCCCCAAAGTACCATGTGTTCAGAGGTGGGTGTTATGGTTTGGATATGAGGTGTCTCCCAAAAGCTCATGTGTGAGACAATGTAAGAAGGTTCAGAGGAGACATGACTGGGTTGTGAAAGTCTAAACCCAATCAGTGAATTCATCCCCTGATAGGGGTTAACTGAGTGGTAACTGAACTGGTAGGGTGTGGCTGGAGGAGGTGGGTATTGGGGACACGGCTTTGGGGTTTATATTTGTATCTGGCAATTGGAGACCTCTCTCTCTGCTTCCTAAGCACCACTGAGCTGCTCCCTTTGCCACATTCTTCCGCCATGATGTCCTGCCTCACCTCAAACCCCAAGGAATGGAGCCAGCCTTCTACAGACTAAGACCTCTGATACCATGAGCCCTCAAATAAACTGTTCCGCCTCTTTGGTTGCTCTTGTCAGATCTTTTAGTCACAGCAGCAAAAAACCTGACTGAAACAGTGAGGCTTTGGGAAGTGACTAGATCTGAGGGCTCTGTCCTCATCAGTGGATTCACCCACTGAGAGTTAGATGGATTACTGGAGGGTGGGGGCCTAGTTGGCGGAAGTAGGTCACTGGGAGGGAGTGTGCCCTGGAAGGGTTTATCTTCTCTCTGACCCCTTCCTCTCTCTTGCTCTCTCTGCTTTCCAGTTGCCATGAGCAGACAAGCTTCCCTCCACCGTGCCCTTCGACCATGCTATTCTGCCTCACCTCAGGCCCAAAGCAATAGAGTCCACTGACCATGGACTAAAACCTCTGAAACAGTGAGCCAGAATAAATCTTACCCCTCTAAGTTGTTCTTGTCAGGTATTTTGGTCATCACAATAAAAAACTAACTAATAAAGCCCACTACATGCTAAGCACCAGGCCTGGACTGGAGCCTGTTGGAGTCTCACAAGGTTACAAAGTTAGTATCTTTTATAGATGAGGAGACCAAAGCCCAGCAAGTTAAATAACTGGCTCAAGGTCACTTAGCAAAAAAAGGAGCAAAGATGGACTATGAAGGAGCACAGCACCAGCCTGAGTGCCTGTCCATGACCCTTCTCAGAAACATTGCAACTAGCCTGAGAACGGGCAGCCCCCAGCTTTCCAAAAGCTCCACAGGAGTCAAATGAAATTGGATCAGAGTAGAGCACAATCCATCCACTGGTACCCTGCCACTGGGACTGGGAGATGGTTCTGGAAAAGAGCTGGCCACTTTCTACATAGGATGCATCTATCCTATGACCCCACAATTCAATCCCAGGTATTTACCCAAGAGAAATAAAAGCATTGTCCACACTAAGACCCTCACACAGAGAGCAGCTTTACTTATAATAGCCCAAAACTGGAAACAACCCAAATGTCCACCCACAGGTGACAGGATAAACAAATTGTGAATATTCACAGCATGTACTACCACCCAACAACCAAAAGAAACAAATTATAAACTACCGATGGGCAGAGCAACACAGATGAATCCCAGGTTATGCCAAGCTGAATAAATCAGACTCCAAAACAGATATCCTGTGCGGTTCCATTTACATGATATCCAAGAACAGACAAAACCAATTCAGGGAAACAGAAATCAGAAAGGGACTGCAGAGCGAAGAAAGCTGGCCGGAACGAAGCACAAAGAAACTTCCAGGGAGGGAGGAAGGTAGAAATATCCTGTGCCTTTTGGGGCAGTGGTTACCTGCCATAAACCACTGTCCAAACATGAAGACCTGAGCTCCTATTTCATGTTGATCGTTACCTGTAAAGAAAGTTGTCAGGTTAATTAGTGAGTCATTCTGATGATGAAATGGAAAACACTGATTATTCCACATATACTTCCAAATGTGGTTGCTCAACAGTATTTAAAGAAACCCCAAAGAAACTGATTTGCCCGTTAAAAGAAAATTAGGCTTATTGGCTGGCATTAGAAACAGTCTGACTGGCGATATTACATACCTTGCATTTGCCCAAGGGGTCTGTCTAGTAGACAGAGATGAACGAGTCCACCAACCCTTCTTAGCAAGCCCACTTACAGTCATGACAGCTATGTGGGCCCTCCCAAGGAAGAGATGCCTGTCACCATGGCAACCATGGAAGGGTGGGAAACGGGGATGGGGATGGGGAAGGAAGGCAGAGATCTTAAGAACCAGCTTAAACTACGACCATGTGGGAACCTGAATAATTCCCCCACCCCCAAGATGCCCAGATCCTAATCCCTGGACCCTATAAAACGTTGCCTTATATGGCAAGGACTCTGGCATGTGGCAGATGTGATTAACAATCTTGAGATGGAAAGATCATCCTGGATTATCTGGGTGGGCCCTAAATGCAATCACCAGAGCTTCTAAGAGAGAGGCAGAGGGAGGCCTGACACACACCAAAGAAGACAACAGGAGCCCCGAGGCAAAGACTGGGGTGATGCCATTACAAGCCAAGGACCGGCGGCAGCCACCTGCAGCTGGAGAACGCAAGAGGTAGGGCTCTTCCCTTAAAGTCTCCAGGAAGAGCGCCAATATTTTGTTCTGCCAACATCTTGACTGTGGCCCAGTAAAACTATCTGACACTCTGGGCCTGAAAAACAGAGAGAATAAATGTGTGTTGCTGTAAGCCACCAAGTTTGTGATCATTTGTTATAGCAGCCATTCAGAACTGATAGGGATTAGAAGTCCTAAACACTCTATAGTTTCAGCCAAAGGTCCATGTTCCCCCTCTGTCAACTCAAACTTCTAATACATATTCAAAATAACAAAGCCCGTTCACTTTTCTTCAAAGAAAATATCTTCATTCACAGGGATAGTAGGAAATGATTTCCTAAACAGGCGTCAAGGAGAACAAATCATAAAAAGAAGAAACTGGAAAATGTGGCTAGATTAAAATTAAGAATTTATCTTTATCAAGACACTAGGAAGAAGCTGAGCATGCTGGGGCATGCCTGTAATCTCAGTGACAGGGAGGCTGAGATAGGAGGATGGCAAGTTCTAGGCCAACCTCAGCAACTTAGCAAGACTCTGTCTCAAAATTAAAAAAATTTTTAAAGGACCAGGAATGTAGCTCCATGGTACAGCACCCTGGGTTTGATACCCAGTACCCACCCCACCAAAAAAAGAAGGAGGAAGAGGAGGAGAACACACTAGTAAGAGATGAAATGGCAAACCACAGAGAGAGGAAAGTACCTACTTTCTCTGTATCTGAGGTGCCCAGGCCCACATGTGCACACTCCAAAAGGACAGGTACCAGAAGATACAAAGAAGGCTTAAACTACACTAGATGTGATGGTGCACACCTGTAATCCCAGCAACACAGGAGGCTGTGGCAGAAGGATCACAAGTTCAAGGCCAGCCTCAGCACCTTGGTGAGATCCTCAGCAACTTAGCAAGACCTTATCTCAAAATAAAAAATTAGGACTGGGGACGTAGCTCAGTGGTACGGCATCCCTGGGTTCAATCCCTAGCACCAAATAAATTTTAAAAAAAAACACTTAAGATTCACTAAGAAAAAAGCAGCCAGTTAGTTGACGGGCAGGCAAAGGACTCAAACAACACCTCACCAGACGTGATGTCCAAATGACCAATAAACACATGGGAAGGTGCTCAACATCATCAATCATCAGGAAAAGACAGGTTTTATATCACAAGGAGATACCACCACTCACCCATCAAATGGATGAAAACAAGAGACTGTCAAGTGTGGATAAGGATGGAGAGCACCCAGAACTCTCTCACTTCTGGTGGGAGTATTTTTTTAAAATATTTTTTAGTTGTCAGTGGACCTTTATTTATTTATATGTGGTGCTGAGAATCAAACCCAGTGTTTCACACATGCTAGGCAAGTGCTCTACCACTGAGCCACAACCCCAGCCCCTGGTGGGAGTATTACAGACCCAACCACTTATGGAAGGGTCTCAGGCAGTATCTACTAAGTTGCACAGTGGAAACACTGGACGCCAATATTTCCACTCCCAGGTGTACCCCCACAGAAATGCACACTTCTTGTCTCCAAAACACATGCATGAGAATATTCACAGCAGCACTGTTCAGAAGGGGCCCAAACTGGGAAGTACTCAAATATCCATCCATGACATATAGAAGAACTTACATATTCATATCATCAAAGACCAACTATCACCATTATACACAGAAACACAGATGAGTCCCACACACATATTCAGAGAAAGAATCCAGACATGAATGATCACAGGGATCACATTCTGTGTGCTATACAATTCAAAGGGAGGCCAACCCAGGGTAGAAGGTCCGTGTAAGTGGCCATAAGGACCAGTGGCAGGTGTTGGCTGCCCTTTCCAGATCTGGGTGTGCTCCTTTGTGAAAATTCTCTGGCCTGTGTTCATGGGTGATTTGTGTCCTTTTCTAAATGTATATTAGACTTCAAATTTATCCCCATCACTCAGAGCTACACAGAGACTATGTGAAAAAGCCTGGCTTTATTTTTTCTCAATAACTTTTTCAAACTGCAAAATCTCTGATCCAGAGGAAAAAAAGAGAAGTAAAAAAAAAAAAAAAAAAAAAAAAAAAAACCTCACCATCCCACCATCCCACCAAAACCATGGTAATTGTTTTGGGGTAAATTTCCTCTAATACCTTTTTTTACACATTTAAAAGTCAGAGAGGATGGATCCTGCAGGGAGTAGTTAATACAAAGAAGGTGCTCAATAAATATTTTAAACCATAAGTGAATAAATCTTATTATATGCTGTTTTGTAACCTAGGCAACATCCCTTTATTATTACTGTCCATGAAGCAATCCAGTGTCCCTAAAGGATTTTGGTACACAGCCTGAGAACAACCTGGTAGTCCAGGCAGCAAATGTGCAAATACTTCCTAAGTACACACGGGCAAGAAAGTAAAACCCAGGGCACTGATCTTCAACTCTAATATCCCCAATTACCTCTAAAAATATTGGAATATTCAAAAAACACTCATTTTAATTCAGCCTGGTTTTAAAAATTAATATATGCCCCAGTGACTTTCATATTCTCTCTTTTTTTTTTTTTTTTTTTTTTTTTGGTGTGTGTGTGTGCACACACACTGGGGATCAAATGCAGAGCCCTGAGCATTGCATGCTAAGCAAGTGCTTTACCACTGAGCCATACCCACACCCCAGCTGCTCCCCAATGACTTTTCTTTCTTTTTTTTTTTTTTTTTTTTAATGGGACAAGGAGCCCCCAAATGTATTTCCAAAGCATACTGTTAGCCGAGGTGAGTCAAAAGCAAGCCCTGGATATTTGGTCACTAACAGCCACCTGGGTGGTTTGTGGTGGGCCCTCAGCCAGCACAGATATGTTACAGGGAAAGTCAGAATCTCCGATCCAGAAGACAAAGGCCGATGGTCAGAGAGCAGGAAAATGATAAACTTATTAACACAGGACAAGCCAACAAACAGGTACAAAGCCAAAAATTACAATATTAATATTAATGATAATGTTATTTTACTATTATTCATATGTTATTAATTATATTACATATTATACATTATAAAAGTAATAATGTTAATAGTAGCTAGCATTGGCCAAAATAGAACTAAACCTTAGTTTAATTACTTCTCCTATTCAGTCCATATTACTACCATGGTTTGGATGTAGTTTGTCCCCTCCAAAATTCATGTTTTGGAGTAACATTATTGAGAGATGGTGGGACTTTTAAGAGGTGTTTGGGGCTTGAGGGCTTCACTCTCATGAAGAGACTAATGCTGTTCTCCAGGAACTAGATTAATTCTGGAAGAAGTGAGTTCTTGCTCTTTTGTGATTGAACCAGTTGCCCTGAAAGAAGGTTGTTATAAAGCCAGCTGCCCCCTCACATTCTGTTTCTTCTGCAGGTGCCTGACTACCCTTCCCCCTTCCCACCATGTTATGACTCAGCATGAGACCCTCATCAAATGCAGCCACCAGATCTTGAACTTCCAGTTTCCAGAGCTCTGAGCCAAATAAATTTCTTTCCTTTACAAATGATCTTGCCCCAAGTGTTTTGTTACAGCAGCAGAAAACAGACTAAGACACTGAATCAGATCCTATTCTCACCGTGGGAGAGAGTAGTGACCAAGACAGAAAAAATTCCCTGTCCCAGGGAGTTTACAATCTAATGAAGAAATTTTTTAAAACAAAGTAAATATGGAACATGTCACATAAGAAGGGAGACTGGGATATCACACTGGGGAAGGGAAACTGTAATTTGGTTCTAAGTTTTAAAATGATTCCTTCAAAACAAAGTCATCATTTCCTCCCCCAAAGAACTCTGAAATAATTATGTTAATATGGTCCCTGGACAACCACAGCACTCAAAAATAAAAATAATAAAAAAAGAATTTTATGGACCAGAAAGGGTCCATTTAAGAAAGGACAAATTGATGATCCAATAATCGCCACCATTTCTGGTTTCTCGCTAGGCACTATTCTCAGTCCCTTATACACCAGCCATTTACTCCTCAAACCAAGCTAATAAGAAGAGCAACACAGTTTTTTCCTGTTTAACAGAAGAGACAGCAGAAGCCAGAGCAATGAAGGACCTGGCTAAGTGCTGATGTTGAGTTTGAAACCAAAGTCTATACTACTCTTACTCCCCAGTAAATGTCCCCTGGCCTGACGATTTTTCCTTTTGCCAACACCTCTTCCTTATCCTAGTCAAGATTTGCCTTTCAGTATTTTACAGAGTTCTTACATCCCCACTGTCCACCAAAAAAAAAAAAAACACTGGATGTTGGTTCCAGGTTTACAGTGTCCTCTTCTCCAAATAAGGAAAAGTAAATGGCAGAGAAGATCATCAAATATTTACATAGCAGTGTCTAGATCCAATTAGAAATTATTTCCTTAAACACCAGATGTTAGGAGCAACCCCAAAGTAGTTCCATTTTGGTTTGTGACTAAAATTAACCTTAGGGCAAATGAGAGTTCATACAGTCAATTTCCCACTGGGTGTAGGCACCCCAAGGCACAAAGTCCAAAGAGAACTCTGGGCTGTCCCTCATCCTACCCACAAAACACTTTCTTCTCCTGTGATCCTTGTCTCTGCAAAAGATACTCAACCTCCTGGTCTCAAGGGCCTGCAATTTAAGGGTTATCCTTGACCCCTCTCTTTCCAAACCTTCACATCCAATCCAATGACAATTTCTATCCTCCCCATTCAAATATATCCTTCCTCTTCATTTCTCCTTCCTCCCCCAAACCTCAAGTCCCAGCATCTCTTGCCTACACCACTAGTCTCCCTGCCTCACTGTATATTCCCTTGAAAATCTTATCACAGCAACCAGAGTGAACAAATCACCATGTCACCTTCCTGCCTAAAATTCTTCTGAGTAACCAAAACACTGAGATTCCTAGCCTGGGCTATACCAGGTTCTAGAGTTCTGTTCTCCCTGATTCCCTCCATATGAAAACCAAAACATGAGTGATAAGATGGCATTCAACAAAAGCCAGGCAGAGTGGCATGCACCTGTAATCCCAATGGCTCAGGAGGCTGAAGCAGAAGGATTGCAAGCTCAAGGCCAGCCTCAAAAACTTAGTAAGGCCCAAGCAACTTAGCAAGACCCTGTGTCAAAATTTTTAAAAATACAATAAAATAAAAAGGGTTGTGGTTCAGTGTTAAGAGCCCTGGATTCAATCCCCAGTACCAAAAAAAAAAAGAAAAGAAAAAATATATATATATATCATTCCACATGAATATGGGAATAGCAGGAGACCCAGATCCAGTTAAAATGATTCCCACAAATACCTGCCTTTACCTCATCACCCCCTTTTTTAACTTTCCCAGCACTTACTTACCACTTCCTAAATGCTTTTTGTTCCTTTATATAGACACATTTACTCCTTAAAGTCATCCTGCAAACCTAAAATATTTTCTTTAAACATGTATAACAGTGAGTTGGACAAAATCCTCCAGCCGTGTTTTCCTCCTGCTCTGATGCCTCTCAGCCAATGAGCATGAGCCCAGCATTCTGGACATACTCTCCTGGGTGTGTTCCAGAACACGGTTTTCTCACCCATGAATTCTCTGTGTGGTTTACCTCGTGTTCTGACCCTAACTGCCTTCCTAGGAGCCTGCTGATGGGGCTGGGGTGCTCCAAACAAACCAAGGCATGATAAACATTCAGACGTGGGCCTTACAGCAACTTAAGGGCAGGAAAGAGGACACCAGGGCAAAAACTTCATAGGTGACATTCAAGGACTGGGACACACCATTGGCCTGTGGTTTCAAAACTGGTGTGTTAATTCTGACGTGACTCTGATTTTTTTGTTTGTTTGGTTTGGTTTGGTTTTGTCTTTTTGTTTTAACTTTTTCCCCTGGCTATAAGTTCTACATTCATTCACTTTCTTTGCATTGAAATAATCAAGATGCTGAAGGCTCTTTATGCTAATATCCATAAGCTGTGACTTGTGCTGTAATTTCATAATAAATGTGTTTTCTTTCATGTTTTAAAACTGAAGAAAAAAAAACCATGTCGTGGGTGACTGATGTTAAGTCCTGGGAGATGGTGAGGAGCATTAGCAATGGCACACAGCTTGGGAGGACTCGCCAAGAATTCTGTAGCTGGTGGCTCGTCAGGAACTGCAGGTAGGGGTTGAGGGGGTAGCTCAGTGGTAGAGCACCTGCCTTGCATTTGTGGGGCACTGGGTTCGATCCTGAGCACAACATAAATAAAGTGAAGGTGTTGTGTCCATCTAAACTAAAAATTTTTTTTTTAATTTTTAAAAAAGTGCAGCTCGGGCTGGGGATACAGCTCAGTTGGTAGAGTGCTTGCCTTGCATGCATAGCCCTCGGTTCAATCCCCATCACCAAAAAAAAAAATTTCAGGTAATTTGAAAAGAACTGCCAGAGGAAGATACTGTGCTGTCCAAAAAGAAAGGCGACATGAATCAGGCCAACTGTTTACACCAAGGCATTTCCCTGGATGAGGGGAGTGGTGGACTCACTCTACTGGTCAAGTCTAAGTTTCCTCCATAAGAACACACCCACGGGTGTTGTTCTCTGGAGTAACTCCAGGCCCTAAAACATAAACTGGCACACAGTAGAGGCTCAACAAAATGGCCTCTGAAAAAATAAACTAACTGAACAAATGAATACATTGTCAAGGCTTCAGTCTTCATCCTGCTCTTTCTTTTCACAGATGCAGATCTCTTTTCCCCTTGAGAAAGGAATGTGTGATCACTGGGTCTTCATAAATCTTCTCCAGACCACTAATGGACCGTCAGCCATAGTTCAGAGAACACACCATGAGAAGTGTAGACCCTGACACAGAGACATTAGCCATGGCAGACAATGCCTTAGCAGTCAATGGTAGACTTGGAAAATGGGTGAGTCTGCTGTAGCAAGAACAAACATTGGCAGACCGCTATAAATCACAGTACGCAAAGTCAATAGAGATGAGACTTCCCTTAGGCACGCTCAGTAGTATACGAATATCACATTTTACCTAGGTAGCTTTCTACAAGGTAGGTTTGTTATCATCATCATCAATTATTTACTTTGCTTCTTCTTCTCTTACCTCCAATCTAAAAACCACAGTGAGTTTAAAACTAGGTCAAAGTGCGAGGCATGGTGGTAAACACCTGTAATCCAAGCTACTTGGGAAGCGGAGACAGGAGGATCACAAATTTGAGGCCAGACTCAGCAACTTATTCAGACTCTGTCTCAAAATAAAATACAAAAAGGTCTGGGAGTGTAGCTCAGTGGTAAAGTGCCTCTGGGTGCAATCCCCAGAACCAAAAAGATGAAAGCTATACAAAAGATCATTATTCCAATTCCTCTTAAATCCACTCCAAAAAAACAAATCCTTTAATGCACACTGTAGGTAAAACACTACTCAACCAAGTAAAACAACTGTAATCCAGGGTAAAAGCTCTGTTGACCTCATAAACTACCTGAAGGAAAAGCATTAAAAGTGATAACCTAACAAACCAACAAAATGCTGTCGCTGACAGGGTACCTTGAGGAGTCATTAACAAGACACAATTTCCAAGAACCAAAAGCAGATTTAGTCATCTCATCTCTCTCCCATCCTACACACTCTACCTATTCTTTTTCAGCTTTCAAGAACTGAAGGGAGAAAGGAAGGGGTAAGAGCAGACACTGAGGCTATTTTTAGACATTAAAAAAATTCAAAAGTTAAGCGCAATTTCCACTAACATAGTAACACATCTCCAAGGAAACCCAGGTGACTCTGAAACTTCTATATCTAGAATATCAAGAGAGAAACGACTCAGTTTCCATACATCCAAAGTCCTCTTCCTCCAAGTTGAATTTCATGAAAACAGCCTACTGTTTCTACTGGAAGCCATCTGAATCTTTCCAGTTTCCAGGAAGAGATGACCAAGAAATCTATTCCTCCTACCAAAGATAAACAAGACTTTGCAGGATGTGATTCAAATCTACTAAGAGCCATGGTCTATTGAAGGGAGGTCAAAGGATCTCACCAACAACCTCTCCAGTGCCCCTGCATGGCATTTGTGTTTTTCTCCAGCCTGTTTTTCAGAAACCAAGTTTAAAAAAAAAAAAAAAAAAAAAAGTGTAGTGTCATATCTGATCCTTACAAGTTATTCCTCACCAAAGTAGTACACACACCTAAGATCACCCCAAGTGCACAAGGAGCCCCTTTCCTTGATATCCTCTTCCTTCCATGGATCTGTCCACAAGTAGGCCAAAGGGGAGAGCAAGAAACTTAAAAAGGCATCTAAAGGGGAAATAATTTAAACAGCAGACTGTCCATTTTGAAAAAGGGAGAGGGTGTTTTCGTTTTCCTTTCTTTCTTTTTCTTTATTTTAAGAAACTTGCATTGCAGAGATTGGAGGTGGGAAGCCACGCACTGAGGAAGGGGTATACATGCCCGCCGGAGGACGCCGAGAAAGACTAGTGGCAAGATCTGTTGGTGGCACTGCTGTTTTTAAACACCAAAGTTTAAAACTACGTTATGGGAGATTGCTGTGATGGGACCAGACGTGCTGTTTCAACCGGGCACCAAGCACGCCTTCCCTGCCTGCCTTTCTCAGCCATTCCTAAGGGTGCGGGAAACTAACTGCTGGCAGGGAGAGCAAGGGAATCGACCAGCACGCTCCTCCCGTCACTACAGACCCTGCAGGTACCAGCACAGAAGAAAACCAGGGCTCTCGCCTCCCTCCCCGCCACTGCGGTGCGGTCCCGGGGTGGGGCCCTGGCGCACCCTATCCTGGGCTCCACACCTGGAAGGGAGCAGGGACTCAGAAAGGGCACGGTGCGGAGGCAGCACCGCGATCGCGGGTGTCACCATCGCGCGCGCACACAAACACACACTGAGCAGCGCGGGGAGGGGCGCGCGGTGGCGCGGGCGGTGGCGCGGGCGGCTGGCGCGTTACCTGTTCTGCCAGCCCTGGAGGAGGTTGGTGTATTTGCTGAGCACGCCCTCGAGCGCCGGCTCCCGCCGGCGGCTGCCTCCCCCGGACGGGCTAGCGGCCACTGAGCCCGGGCTGCTGCGGCTGCCCCCGCCGCCCAGCCCGGCCGCCGCCGATCGGCTGGAGACCCCCCGACCTGCCAGAGAGCAGGAGGGCGAGGAGCCCGCCGAGGTGGCGCGGCTGCTGCTTCGGCTGCTGCTGTTGCTGCCCCCGCCGCCGTCTGCGCCCTGGGCCGCCCTCTCCATGGTCCCTGCGCGCCCGGGACGCGGGTGCCCGCCGCGGTGGCGGCTGCCGCTGCTGCTACAGCTCCGGGCGCCCGGGCCGCGCGTGGCTGCTCCAAATCCCCGGGAAATGCCTGACTCATACAGGAGGAAGAGGAGGAGGAGGCGAAGGAGAGCTGGGAAGGAAGCCAACGGGGCTGGATGCAGCTGCGGCCGCCCCTCCTCCCGCCGCGGCCAGGGCCCGGCCCCTCCCTCCCTCCGCACTAGTTTCCCCGGCAAGTTCGGAGCTCTCGGCCCGCTCAGCCAGCCCTCCTCGGCTTCCTCCTCTGCCTTTGCCTCTCCGCGGCCGCTGAGGCCCGGAAACGGGGTGCTCCCCGGGGCCGATCGGCAAGGTGGGCACGCCCTAAATCCACGCCCTGCCGCCCCGGCGTTCCTTCTGCCGCCCCCTCTCGGATCCGAAGGGGCGTCAGGGAATCTCCGCGCGTCACTCCCCACCCCCAACCCACCTCGGGACCTGGAGGAGGGACGGCCCCACCCACCCGGTCCACCCGGATATAGACCCGCCCGGCCTGACTCGAGCACATTCGCTCTCGCTGTCTTCCGCACACAAGCCGGGGCCAGACACGTACACAGTAACCTGGAAAGTGGCCTCATCGGCAGAGCAAAGTAACTGGACAGCGAGGCCTTCCGAGTTCTCCTACGTGTCCGGAGGGGGAGGGAAGGACAGGTGATTCTCGCAGGTGAACTCCCCTGGGTGTTGTCATGCCTTGGAGTTAGTACAAACGCCTAACGGACACCAGGTAAGCGACTCGCCGTAAGATGAACTCTCAGTTTCGTGCAAGTGCCTCCTAAATTGAGTGCTCTAGGGAACTCACTTTGCTCACATTAATCCCCCGCCCTGAAGGACACCAATGAATTAACAAATCAAAACCTCATTGTTACCATACAGCACCATGCACTTGTGGAAACCAGAGACTGAAACCGATGAGACTGCACGCAAGGCAAGTGAAGTGAACAGACACTTAACAAACCTAAGTTTAAAAAAATCCTCCAGATACACTGCACTTCAACTCGGTTTCAACTCAGTTTCTCAATCCAAGTGTTGCTCTTTGGCAAAAGAAGACGAGTTTCACTCTCTCCTCCCCACTCATAATTTTTTATGAATATAAATATTCATTGCAATCTGGAAGTTTCTAAAATTACCTAGAAAAAAAAATCTGAGGAGCCCGAACTCCCTCCTACACACACAACGTACACACACACAGAGAGAGAAAACACAAAATCAAAGGTGATAGGTGATCCCTGTCCAAAGCATCTACAAACCCCTAGAGCAGATAAATAATTGAACAATTTAAAAAATTACTATATGGAATAGAAGCAGTTCTCATGGGGGCAATTTCCCAGCTGAGCCCTTTCCTGCCTCATATTCCTCTAGGAAGGTTTCATAGGGGTGTTAGCTCTAGAAATTTTCATGGAGAAATTTCTGGGCCTGATGAGAAGTGGTTTTACAGCCAAGTAAACTACAATCCCAGATGTCTCCACAGTGTAAAAGAAAAAAAAATCTTCCAGGAAAGAGAATACATGGACCAACATTGATGCCAGACAGAGCTGAGTGTTAATCTATGACTTTGATCAACTTACCTCTTCTATTTATTTATTTCTTTTATGTGGTGCTGAGAAACAAACCCAGTGCCTCACAAGTGCTAGGCAAGCGCTCTACCACCAAGCCACAACCCCGGCCCTTCAAGTTATCTCTTTAGCTTTAGTTTCCTTACCTGCAAAATGGAACGAATACTGGCAGTGATGAACTCTGAAAGAATGTATATTTGTTCAATATATTTCCTGCCTCTTCCTGTAAAAGGAGTCTTGACCTTAGACTTGCCCATGAAATTGCTTTGGCCAGTGGAATATGAACAGAAGTGATATGCCACATCCAAACATAAGCTTCAAGAGCTGTCATGCAGTTCCACCATCTTTCTCTTTTCTTTTCTACCTGGTGAGTAGAATGTCTGAGATAAGGGGTCTCCTTAAGCTTGGATCCTGGAGGGACAAAATGTGGACTGGAGCAGAGCCAAAGCCAGTTAATACTGGCCGTGCAATGTGTACAAAATATTTGTTTTAAAGCCATTGAGGTTTAAGCATCATTTTGTAAAACAGCATAACTTCGCCTACGGCAGGTGATACACTGATCAATTTGTGAATAGTCCTCAAAAGTGGGGCTGCAAATTAGTGCAGCCACTCTGGAAAGCAGTGTAGAGATTCCTTAGAAAACTTGGAATGGAACCACCATTTGACCCAGCTATCCCACTCCTCGGCCTATACCCAAAGGACTTAACATCAGCATACTACAGAGATACAGCCACATCAATGTTCATAGCTGCTCAATTCACAATAGCCAGACTGTGGAACCAACCTAGGTATGCTTCAATTGATGAATGGATAAAGAAACTGTGGTATATATACACAATGGAATATTACTCAACCATAAAGAATAATAAAATTATGGTATTTGCAAGCAAATGGATGAAATTGGAGAATATCATGCTACATGAGATAAGCCAATCTCAAAAATCCAAAGGACAAATGATCTCCCTGATCAGTAGATGATGACACATAGTGGGGGCGGGGAGGTAAGAATGGAGGAAAGAGGAACTGTATAGAGGGAAAAGAGGGGTGGGGGGAAGGAAAAAATAACAATGAATCAAACACTATTATCCTGTGTAAAAGTATGACTACACAAATGGTATGCCTTTACTTCATGTACAAACAGAGAAACAGTATGTATCCCATTTGTGTACAATAAAAATAAATTTAAAAAAAAGTCCGAACGTCTTTCATTGACACAAAGACTGAGCAGGTGGGAGCACACTGAACAATAAATGTCAGTCATCCCTTTTTTTTTTTTTAATTGGAGCCTACTACTCCAAGCTCCTGCTAAAAGGGGAGAAATAGCATCATTTCATTTCATATTGACTAACCTCTATACCATCGTTTTTCCACCCTTCCCAGCCAATCTGTGACTGGATGAGCTAGCACAGAAATTTCTTGCCTTGGGCTAAAAAAAAACCCTTGTGACAGTCCAGTTGAAAGGAAGAAAGAGTTAAGTTGAAAAGAAGAGTCAAGATCAGGATGGGTCAGAGGAAAACCAGCTATGTGGGATCAAAAATAACCCAAGAAGTCAGTCAGCAAAAGAAGGGAGTGTAACAATGTGCTGACGAGTAGAGACAATACCATGAAAGAGTTCTGAAGCTCATGCTGTTCCCTCTACTGGCAACACTCTTCCCTGCTTGCTTCACCTGGTTTGTGTAGGGAACACAGACTTTTGAATTAAAAGTCACTTATTCTAGGAAGATTTTCCATACCTACACTAGTATAGCAAATAGGGAAAAAAAAAATACCTTCAGAATTCTCTTCAGAGAGAAAATGTCTTCATATTAGAAAAACAATTTGATATCAAAAATACAAGCAATAATAAGTGTTGGCAAGGATGTGCTGCAAAAGGTACAGTCATACATTGTTGATGGGACTGCAGATTGGTGCAACCACTTTGGAAAGCAGTATGGAGATTCCTAAGAAAACTTGGAATGGAACCACCATTTGACCCAGCTATCCCACTCCTCGGTTTATACCCAAAGGACTTAAAATCAGCATACTACAGTGACACAGCCACATCAATGTTTATAGCAGCTCAATTCATGATAACAAAAATATGGAACCAACCTAGATGCCCTTCAACAGATGAATTGGTAAAGAAAATGTGGTATATATATGCAATGGAATATTAGTTAGCTTTAATTTGGCATTTGCGGGTAAATGAATGGAACTGGAGGAGATCATGCTAAGTGAAATAAGTCAATACCAAATAACCAAATGCCAAATGTTTTCTCTGATAAATAGATGCTGATCCATAGTGAGGGGTGGGTAGGGAAGAATAAAGGAACTTTGGATTGTACAGAGGGGAGTGAGAGGAGGGGCAGGGCAGATGGGGATGGAAAGGATGGTAGATTGAGACAGACATTATTACCCTATATATAGGTATGAAAAAAAGTTTTTAAAAATATTACTGTCAAAAAAAAAGTTAAGGAGGCTGGGGCTGTAGTTCAGTGGCAGAGTGCTTGCCTAGCATGTATGAGGCACTGAGTTCAATCCTTAGCACCCCCATAAAAATAAACAAATAAAAGAAAGGAAAGCTCTCCATCTACAACTACAAAAAGAAAACTTTTTTTAAAGTTAAGGAAAAAAAATAAATAAAAGTTAAAAAAATGATTAAAAACAATTTGAGAACAAATACATAATAAATTGGCAAAAAACACTTGCAATATGTGTGATTAAAATTATTTGTAAAACATGTCCAATATAAGGATCATTTCCTTAATTTTCCCAGATTGCATAAATAATTAATAAAAATTGAAATATAATTAAGATAACTGAAAATCTAACAGCCATCTCAGGTCAAGACTTCAAGAATGGAAGCCATGCATGATTGGAACAAGAAGACGAATCTCTCAAAATAATGCGCAGAATCAGTAAGCCCAGTAGGGAGCCAACCTCTGATCCCTCACCTTGTCCTCCACATGAATTTGGATAGCTGGTCCGTAGTTTGCAATAGTTCTGTTTGTATGTTTTGTTGTCTGTTTGTTCGCTTTTGGTTCTAGGGATTGAACCCAGGGGTGTTCTACCACTGAGCTACTTCCCCAGTCCTTTTTTATTTTTTATTTTGTCAAGGGCTGTCAATCTTGCAATCCTCCTGCCTCAGCCTCCCTAATGTCTGGGGTTACAGGTGTGCACCACTCCACCCAGCTTTAGTACTTGCTTCTGAAACACGCTTCTCTAGCTGGGGATGTCATTCAGGCCAATGACACACAAAACCTTGGGAGAAGTAAGTGGACATTGACCTAACATTGACCTAGTGGGCCAAGTGACATGACTAAAGCCTGCCTCAAGTAGAGAAAAACTTACCACAACCAGATCATCCTCGGATACGAACTTGGCCATTTCCGTATTAGAAATACCTTATCTGTTCTTTTCTCCACACCAAATAATAAAACAATAACAGCTAATATTGAGCACTTACTGTGGCTAGACATTGTGTCAAGTGTTTTACTCACAGTGACCCATTAATCCTCCCAGCAACCACATAAGGAAGCCCCATAGTTTTTATTCCCATTTTACAGGTAGAGGAAACTGAATCAAAGAGAAGTTAAGCAATATACTCCCTAATTCTCCTGGAGTCAGGATTTGAAATCAGGCAATCTGATTACTGAGCCCGAGTTCTTTTTTAAAAAAAAATTTTTTTCTAGATGTTGATATTTTATTCCAGATGTTGTTTATTTTATTCATTTATTTATATGTAGTGCTGGGAATTCAACCCAATGCCTCCCACATGCTAGGCAAGCACTCCACCACTGAGCCACAACCCCAGCCCCTGAACCTGAGTTCTTAACCATGTTATGTGACCTGTGATGTCGTTTCATAACAGATCCAGTTTCATTTCCTGTACTTAGCGAAACCACTGAAAGTACCAGTCAGCACCTGGAATTCCATTTCCTGTTATATTTTTGCTTATTTAGGAATTGATTCTCCCAACACCATTCCAAGGGTAGCGGGAGGCGTTTAGTGTTCAAAGCCCAGAAAGTCAGACAGGAGGAGCCAATACTGAGCCAAGGACCTCTGACAGTGTTCTTGCAGATATAGCACACTGCTTGAACTTGAGCTGTGATGTGTACATGCAACTTTACCGTTCAGGGGAGACAAAAATGCCAGAATTACAGTACAGTCTGCCATCCAGTGAATGAGTAGCACCAGTAAGACCACCGGAGAGTTACTTCCAGGGAAACCGAGTAGCTCTGAGGGTTGTATGCAGCTTTGCAGTACAGCTAGATATGCATTATATTAATATTCTTCCAAAATGAAAATAACATCAGTTTTTATTATCAGTTTTATTTTAAAAGATGCTTACTTTTAAAGATTCACATATACCAAATTATAAAGCAGAAAATGAAAAATTAGTATTTCCTCAGAGGAAACCAATGCTAAAACTTTATATATATAGAAATTTTTATATGAAAATAAATTATATATAAAAAATCATATATAAAATTATATATATATCTTTCCAGATACTTTGCTATGCAGAGATATGTATTTTATTCAAAATCAGGTGTGTACTATAAAATATATGATACTTTTTTCACATCTTTTTTTAGTTGTTGATGGACCTTTATTTTATTTATTTATATGTGGTGCTGATAATCAAACCCAGTGCCTCACACATGCTAGGCATGTGCTCTACTACTGAGCACAACCCCAGCCCCAAAACACATAATACTTTTTTTAAAATTTATATGTTCACACTTTATTTTAGCCAACTAGAAATATTCTATAGTTAGTTTCTCTGTAAACTAACTTTATAAGTAATATAGTGATGATAAGCAGTTCAGTGTAAATTTTAATGGTTTTACAAAAATCTCCTGGCTATTTATCTGTTCCTTTTTTTATTGTTTGTTCTGTTTAGTTATACATGACAGCAGAATGCATTATGATTCATTGTACACGAATGGAGTACAACTTTTCATTTCTATGGTTGTACACAATGTAGATTCATACCATTCGTGTAATCATACGTGTACATGGGGTAATGATGTCTGTCTCATTCCACCATTTTTCATACCCCCCTCCTTTCCCTCTACATAATCTAAAGTTCCTCCATTCTTCTCTCACCCCCTACCCCCCATCCATTATGTATCAGTGTGCTTTGTTCACTCACTGAAGAATGTAATGTGATCAAGCTGCACCATTGTTTGCAACAGTTTCAGTGGTCTGCTGTATACATCTACCCTACTTTAATCATTCCACTACTGATAAACACTAAGGTATACAATTTTTGCTATTATGAAAAATGTCCTCTCTATAATCTTTTATCTTAGCTTAACTATTCCCTTAGAATAAAGATACAGGAATTGTAATGACTGGGTCAAAAGGCATACTCATTTTTAAATATGGCTGTGTACTGCAGAATCAGCCCTGCAAAGTGTGGATCAGTTTTTACTATGCCAGTCCTGGCTGCATGCCACACGTTGAAGCCTTGGCTGGATAGCCTAGGTGGGCCTCAGCTGGGACAGTCAAGCTCTCTCCTCCAGAGCTGGGTCTCCCATCCTCCACAGCTGAGCCCAGGCTTGTGCTCAGGCAATGGGAGGGATCCTGAGAGAGGAAGCACAAAGGAGCTCTGGGAGCCTGCCTGGGGATGGACTGAAGTCACTTCTGCCACGTTTCTACAAGTAGTGTTGAACAATTGGACATGTATGTGCAAAAATACGGAAAGACCGATAGTTTTATGATATAAATAAATATTACCTCCAAATGGATCAAATACTCAAATGCAAAATGAAAAAACATAGACTTTTATAAGAAAACATAGCAGAAATGTTCATAAGCTTGGGTTAGAAGATAGAGCAAGCACAGGTTGCCTTTTATGCAAAGGGAAGGACTAAGAGGGCAAAAGCAAGGCCAGGGGGGCCAAGGACGATGGAGAATCATTTTCAGGCTTGAGAACTAATTGAGGAATCTGCAACATTCACCCGCTGGGATGTCAGTTACCATGGACCACCGACTCCTTGGGCCATCTGTTCCCCACTTCTGAATAGGAATATTGAGAGCAGTTATCCCACGCCTGTTTCCCCTTTGGAAACTGAGTGCAGTGTGAAGGCCCAGGTAACAGTGCCTCAGCTTCCCAGGTTGGGGGAAGCGACTCCTGGAGCTAAACTCATGGAGTCTCTCCTCACCTGTATCCAACTGAGATGACAAACTGTGGCTTCAGGCTGGTGCAGTGATGGCAGGAGACCCTTGGGAACATCAAGGAGTGGAATAAGTGTGTTTTGCATGTGGGAGGAATTGGAATAATTGTGGCCAGAGGGTGGACTGTAATAATTTTCATGATAGCCTCATAGATTCTGTGATCCTATTTCCCTCAATAGGTGGAGTGTGGGATGGACTTAGTGACCCACCTCTAATGAATACAATGACATGTCATGTCTAGGATCACATTTGTGAAAAGACAGTATTTTTTGTCTGAGACAAGTCCTCTATGTCCCTGTCTGACTTTTTCCTCTCTCATTACTCTCTGCAATGAATCCAGCTGCCCTGTCTGTCCTAAGGACACTTGGATGCTTTTGAAGAGGCCCACGTAGGAGGCAGTAAGGCATGTCCACCACTGTCTAAGTCACCTAGGAAGCAGATTTTGTGGCGCCTGCTAACAGCCACATGAGTGGCCTTAGAAGCAGAACATCCCCCAGGTGAGACTTGAAATGATAACAATGCTTGGTCACAGCTTGGCTGCAATTTCCTGAGGGGTCCTGAACCACACAGCTCCGGTTAGACTGCCAAGAGTCCTTGCCCTCAGGCACGATGAGGCAGCTGTGGTCTGTTGTTTTAAGCAAAAGTATTTTTCTGTTAAATTGAAAATTAAAAACTCCCAAGTTGACAAGTATTGAAAAATAAAGACTATTTTCATTAATGGACCAGATTCATGTTTGAGAACATGGTTTTGCATGAGTATCTTCAAATAATGTCTACCTCATTCATCCTAGTGTTTAATCATGAGTGATGATATGTTTCGTATCCATTTGACCAAAGCATATGTCATTAAAAAGTTATTTTCTTAGAATTAAAAAAAAAAGAAAAGAAAATGTGTGAGTCATTCGCAATCAAGAACTAGTGCAGATGTCTAACCTGAAACTTGCCATTTCATGATTTTTATCTTTTATCACTATCAATGACTGTCCGTTCATATTCTTTGAAAATACAAAGTAGGAAAAATAAGAGAATTCAGGATAGGTCTAAACAAAGATATATTAGTGTGGTATCAACAAAAATATGGACACAAAGAAAAATGGAATAGAGATTCTAGAAATAGTTCCACACGAATACAGCCAATTGATTTTTGACAGAATTGCAAAGGCAATTCAATGGAATTTTCTATTTCCTATTTACTAAACTTGTTTCTTGTTGCTGTAAAATATTACCACACTTAAGGACTTAAAACAACACAAATTTGTTATCTTCTAATTCTGGCATTCGGAAGTCCGAAGAAATGGGTCTTACAGGCTAAATCAAAGCTATCCACAGGGCTGTGTTGTCTGAAGAGTCTAGGGGAGAAAGTTTCTTACCTTTTCCAGCACACACATTCACAGGGGTGTAGCTCAAGGGCAGAGCACTTACCCCGCATGCGCAAGACCCTGGACCCAGCACCCACGTCCTTGGCTCAAGCCCCTCCCAGCGAGGCCATCTCTCTAGGCTCTGCTGCTATCATTGCACCTTCGCTGACTCTGACCCTCTCGCATTACTCTTATAAGGATGCTGGTGGTTACATTGGGCCCACTGGGGTGATCTGTTCAACAGATGACACAGGAACAAACGGATATCAATCTATAAGCAAAAACAAAAAAAAACGAACAGAAAACAAACAAACAAAAAAAAACCTAAAGAAAGAAATACGGAAATTAACTCAGGAAGAATCACCGTAAACCAATGTGAAAGTTAGAACTCTTTAAATTTTAGAAGAAAACACTAGAGTCACCTTTGTGACCTTGGCTTACATAAATAGTTCTTAGATAACACATCAACGGCACGATCCATTTTTTAAAATTGGAAAATTAGACAATCGAAATTAGAAATTTTAAGTCTACAAAGTACAGATACAAACAAGAGAGAGAAGGGACAAGCTAAAATAGTTACAAATCATGTATCTAACAAAGGGCTTCTCTCCAGAATACACAAAGAATTTTTGAAATTCATAAATATGACCATAAACCTTATTTTTAAAATGATTAGAAAATTTTTAAAACAATCACTTCACCATAAAGATATACAGATGGCAGATAAACATGTGAAGAGATGTTTAACATCATTAATTATTAGGGAAATACAAATTAAAACCACAATAAACTACTACTAGTACATGCATGACTAAACACACACACACACACACACACACACACACACACACACGGATATCAAGTGCTGATAAAGACATGGAACTCCTAAGCATTGCTGATGAAAATACAAAACAGTACAGCCACTTGGAAAAACTGGCCATTTCTTTTAAAGTTTACCATATGACCTAGCAAACCCACTTCTAAATATTTGCACAAATGAAAATCTGTGTTGGCAGACACACAAGGAAAACTTACATACGAATATGTATTGCTGCTTTAATCATAATCACTAAAATGTGGAAATAACCTAAATAGTCTTCAACAGAGAAATGAATGAAAAAAAAAAGACATTCATTCAACAAACAGCAATAAAAGAAAGCAAACTATAAATATCACAGGTGAATCTCAAGCCCTTATGCTAAGTAAAAGAAGTCAGACTCCAGCATATACTATGTGATTCCATTTATATGACATTCTGGCAAAACCATAGTGGATAGATCAGTGGTTCCCAAGGAGTAAGGGTGGAGCAAGGGTTTGGCTGTAAAGAGGAGGCTGCAGAGGATTTCTGGGAGGGTAGGATGATGGAACTGTTCTGCATGTCAGTTAAGACAGCGGTTGCAAGGATCCTGTGCTCTTGTCAAAACTCAGACTGTCCACCCAAAAAGGTAAATTTTATTAAATGTAAACTTTTTAGATGAATTTTTAAAAAGAAACAGGAGGAGAAGGAGGTGGTGGAGGAAGGGGAGGAGGGGGAGGAAGAGGAGGAAGAGAACGAGAAGAAGAAGAAGAAGAATAAAAGTAACTGGAGTTGTAGCTCAGTGACGAACCTCTTGTCTAGCACATGCAAGACTCATGTCAATCCTGCAAAAAAGGAGAAGAAAAATATATATGAAGTCAAATGCCCTGTGTGCCTTCTGGTTAAGAAAATGGGCTTTCAGGGTGGGGATGGAGCTCAGTATTAGAGCGCTTGCCTAGCATGCATGAAGCTCTGGGTTTGATGCCCAGCAGAGGTGGGGGGTGCAAGGGAAGATGGGTTTCCTATGTCAGAAAACAAAATGGGTAGATAGGTGGAGGCCTGCCAGTCAACCTACCTGCATGGCTGCTCAAGAGTTTTGATCTACCAGGTGATATTTCTAAGAGTAGGAGTGCAGGTATCTTTTCCACACACTTCCCTCAAATTCCAGTTCTGTGAGCATTCCCGGATTAGATGAGACACCAAATGAAAGAGTTTTTGAAAATTGGAACTGTACTACAAATGCCAAATACCTTGCAAAAGAGGAAACCTTCTAGGTATTTGTATGTTTTGGAACAATGTTGAGGCTCCCGAAAGACCATAAATCAAGTACACCAGGTTTAAAAAAAAAAAAAAAAAAAATCTATAGAAAACCCCTGTCCAGAGATGAAGTGACATGCAGATAGTGTGATCTGGGCAGCACAGAGCTACTATGACTGACCATCCAGGACATTGCCCCTCCCCAACTTGTCACCTGACAAGACACTAGTGAAGGCTGGAAGCAGAATGAATCCAATCTCAACCTTTTCTTGATAAGTAAAGTGAAGCTCAGAAATAAGGAGACTTCCCCAGGAGTCTGTGAGTTGGAGGTAGAATTGGGGAATACAAATTAAAACTACAACTGTCAGTCTTTGATTGAATGTTCTTGACTGGTTTCCATTTCAATGGCAGTTTGAAGTGATGTGCAAAATAGTCCTTCCAACTTCCTAGCAAGCAAGCCAGAGCAGCAGATGACCAAAACAGGCAGAATACTCAAGGGATGTGAAAAAGAAAAAAAAAAAAAATCAATGTTCCTATAATGAAAATATCTGCCCAAAGAAACCTTTTAAATTTAACTAAGAATTGTAACTTTCTTTGGACTGCAATCTACGGGGAACATCTTGATTTCCCTCAGCTCTCCCATGCCAGAGAACAATGGCATGATTGTGGATTATTTTGCTCAGAGTGGTTCTCAGCTTCTAAATATGAGCCAACTTGTGTAGATCTGAAGAATTTTTTTAAAATATAAGTTACTGGAGTGGGGAACAGGGATGCACGGTTAGTGGACCTTGAAGCTTTTATCCACCCATCTAAGAATTGGCTTTCCCAAATGTTAAAAAGAGAAAAGAACATGCCAGAGAAAGTCTTTAATACATCTTTGTGCTCCCCAGTGTAAGGAAGGGGGAATTTCAGAAAGAAGCTCCTGCCACGGGTTAATATTTCTTTTCAATTAAACCTAGCATTCAAGTCAATTTCTATAAGCTGACAGGACCAAAGGAGAAAATGAAATTGCCGGAAACAAAAGGCTAAAATGGGGTAAAGAGAGCCCACTCTCAACTCCAGAGTATAGAATTTAGCAGGACCAGGAAGCACGCGCCTATAATCCCGAGTCTGAGGCCCGGGAATCTCAAGTTCAAGGGCAGCCTTAGCAATTTAACAAAAATCTGTTTCAGAATAAAAAGGACAGGATGTGGCTTAGTGGTAAAGCACCCGTGGGTTCAATTCTCAGAACAGCAAGAAAACAAAAAAAACTTGACAAATATCCTTGGACAGGTAGAAAGCTCTCTTCTGTGAGACCTCCATTCCAAATAGCAACGAGACTGTGAATCTTAGAGAACAAAAGCCAAGTAGAGGGGCAGGGATGTAGCTCTGTGGTAGAGTGCTCACCTTATATGTGTGAGGCCCCGGGTTTGAAACCCAGCACCACAAAACAACCAAGTGAGGGACTTCTACTCTCACAATAGGAAAGACTCTAGAGAAAAGGAAATGATCATAGAGATTCATCTTGATGCAAAGGTGGGAGACTTTATTTATAGACACTGTGCCCTTCCTACAGCTGTATGCTTTGCTTTCTGACAAGACACATTTAGGATCATCATATTCTCGAATTTACTGGCGGACATTATGCAGTAAATTATTTCTGGCTATAAAAGCATGCCGGATTTATGTGCATAGCAGAGCCCTGTAAGTATGACTATTACAATGTCAATAGACGGTGTTTAAGTCCTAATAGCCTCCCTATGAGCATTTATGTGCATCATTCATTTTTATTAATTTATTTATTTTACTTCAAACCCAGGGCCTCCTGCATGCTAGGCAAGAGCTCTACCACCAAGTGACTTCCCCCATTCACATCATTTATTTTTAAATAAAGGAGTTAGTGACTTGGCAGGTGTCAGACCGAAGGAGTGTTTTCATTTCGTTTTGTTTTTACTTTCCATATCAAATAGTCTGTTTATAACATTTTTATCAAACAAACATTTGGGATAGAAGACCTGCAGTATAGTGATTTTTGGAATCCAGAGGACTTGAGTGGCATTAGCTTTGCCTCTTATTTTTTTGTGGTTGTTTTTTTATAAGCTGAGGATTGGATCTAGGGATGCTTTACCACTGAGCTACATCCCCAGTCCTTTTATTAAAAAAATATATTTTTAGTTATTTTATGTATTTATTTTTATGCGGTGCTGAGGCTCAAACCCAGTGCCTCACACGTGCTAGGTGAGTGCTCTACCACTGAGACACACCCTTAGGCCCCACCCCCTTTTATTAAATTTTGAGACAGAGTCTCCCTAAGTTGTTGAGGCTGGCCTTCAACTTGCAATCCTCCTGCCTAGGCCTCCAGAGTCCCTGGGATTACAGGCATGCACCACCACTCCCAGCTCTGGTTTCTCCTCCCCTTGTCATGGGCCTCAGTGTTGTCATCTAAACAGTGTGGACGGCAGTACCCATTTCAGGGTGCTGCCATAAGGCTTAAACAAGATACTTGGGATTGCACTGGAAGTCAGTCAAGTACTACAAAATAAGGGAGTATTGGGGGGAATGAAAGGGGGAAATGAGGACTGTCCTCAGCATCCATTTACACTCCCCACCAGCACAGCGCACCCCTGGTGGCTCACCCTGTCAAATGAAAACCACTCACAAAATACGCATGAGTGCTGAGTCCGCTGATTTCTTGCTAACAAGGGAGAATGGATACAATCTGAGCAGATGGTTGTCGCCCAACCATGGGCTTATTTGCAATTTAGAAAGGGAACTTCACAACTGTATTACTTTGGGATTACAGTGTTTGAGATACTTCATTCGGTCACTAGCAAAACCCACAAAAAAAAATCCATATTTTTTCCTTTGGAGTTTTGATTGCTACATGCCAAATGTGGTCCTTAAGCATTTTGAATTTCCCCTTTTACAGCTGTTTTGCTTCTGTTTTTTCAGTTGAGTACCCTCAATTCAGGTCATATTGAGATCTCTGTGTTTTCCTTATCTGGCTCTAATTTCCTAATCCTGATTATTGCTTATTAACCTGTGCCTATTGATTTTTCAGTCCTTACTGAGTTTTTTCCCTTAGTTATGATAGCTGTGCATCAATTGTCTCAGTTATTTTTTTCAACTCTTGTAGATAAATAGAATGTTTCCATTCATTGGCCTTGAGGAATCATTTCACATTTTAGTACAAATGGGTCTTTAAAATCTATTTATCTGATTTGTACTCATGAACACAATAAGTTGAGGAACATGCATAAAACAGAATAAAAGGAGGGACATATTTTGAAACTCTCAATCAGTCAGATGTGTGTGGTAATCTGCTGGAGAATGTGTAACTTTTAACTTATACTTGACCTCTTTGTGGTCAGCACTGTTCTGGGGACCCGCAGGGTCTCTCTTCTGCTCTCCAGTAGCATTATTTTAACTCCAGGAACAAGTTGACTTGGGACTGTAGAGCCATTTGGGGTGTGGAACCTGGGACAGGTATTAGTCTTCCCTGTCTTGCCAACCCCGCCCTCAACCCTATTTGCCTGTCTGTGGTAACAACATTGGTTCAAATGCTTTTTTTTCTTTTTTTATGCACCCCCACCTCCTGGGAATTGTACCCGCTAAGGGGGTTCTTTATCACTAAGCTACATCCCCAATCCTTTTTATTTTTTATTTTGAGACAAGGTCTCACTAAATTGCTGAGGCTGGCCTTTAACTTGTGATCCTCCTGCCCCAGCCTCCTGAATGGCTGGGATTACAGCGATGCACCCCAGGGCCCCACTGACATTTTATCTTTCTTTTTTAATAACTGCAAGTGTTTACTATGCTCTGAAAGATTTTTTTCAGATAAAGACATCAAAAATCGTTTTGTAGAAATCCTGCGCCATCTCTAAGTCTTGCTTTGAAGCTCAGAAACTCTGGAGGCCTCCACTCTGCCCACGCATCAGGAGTGGGTTACCTTTCCCCGGCATGCCTACTGCCTGGGGAAGAGACAGGGCATTTTGCTTTATAGGAAACTCTCCAAACTCTGATCCACAGTGGTTTTTCTACTGTCACAGACTGAAGACAGGGTGTTAGGAGTCATTTCATTCCCTCGCCTCAGGTCAGTGCAGAGATGTTCACAAGAGCTGCCTCCAGGGCTAATACCCTCTCACTCTAAGTGTCCACTGACACAGCGTCCCCGCCTCGCAAGGTCTGGTTTGCAGGGTCTAATGGCTTCTTGGTGGGAAGGCCACTGTCCTGTCAGAGGCTTCAGCCTTCATCTCCCTTCCTTAATCACAGCAGCTGGCTCTCTCTGAGGCTTTCTTCTTGTTCTAGTAGGTTAGTGTGCATCTTCCTGGGTCTTATACAAGGATCAGCACACTAGTTTCTTTTTTTTTTTTTTTTTTTTTTTTTTTTTGGTGGTGCTGGGGATTGATCCCAGGGCCTTGTACTTATGAGGCAAGCACTCTACCAACAGAGCTATCTCCCCAGCCCTAGCACTAATTTCTCTCCATACAATTTCACCATGACATGATCATGCTGACAGGACAGAATGACATGACATACCCCTCTAAAAAGAGAAAGAAACTAAGATCAGAGTCACTTGCAGCTTGTATCATAGTATGTGGTCACAGAGGCCAAAGGTCCATAACAGACCGTATGGAGGATCAGCCTGCCTCCAGCTGGTTCTGCTGCTTCAGAGCAAGGACCTCAATCCGGGCCTTGTCTATCAAGTGATGGTCACTGGACCTTACCAGTGGACTTCTGTGAGGGCTACCTGAGGTCAGAATGAGGCCAGCCCATGGACTCACAAAGAGAAGGTGATCAGCCCTTCATAGAAATCTGACACACTTTACAGGCACTTATACAACCAACATCTGTGCATAACCATGGCACTGTTCTTGTTAAGTAGGTTAGTCAGCCACAGACAGGTAGGTAGGGGAAGGATAAGGAAGGATGGTAACGCACAACATCAGACATGTGCACTAAAAGAAAAAAATCATAAGTCATAACACCAGGACCACAGGTAATCTTACTGGGAGTCATGCATCTGGAGAATGGAGGCTAGAACGTCCAAGCTTTCCCAAGCCTAGGTCATTACGACCCTTTAAAGGAACCATTATTAAAATCCTGGGGAACCTTATCAGAGCAGCCAAGCTTCAGAAAAATGAGGCCTGGTATGTCAGAATCTCCCCAGCCATAGTTCATTATAATCCCTTAAAGGAATTAAGACAGCAATGACATAGTCTGTCATCACTGTCTCTTGTGACCTGGTCTCCACAACCCTCCTTTATCACCAAAACTACATCACAACTACCCCAACCACCCCTTAGTACTAGGACCTAAAGACCTTCACAGAAAAAGTTTGCTGTGGGTTATTTAAAGGGTAATAAATCAATAAAGGGAGTTTAAGAAACTAAGGTAATAACAAAGGAACTCAAAACCCTTAAAAGTCCCAACTTTAACTGTGTGTGGTAGTGCACACTTGTAATTCCAGTGACTCGGGAGGCTGAGGCAGGAGGACAGCAGGTTCAAAGCCAGCCTCAGAAACTTAGAGAGGCCCTAAGCAACTGAGCAAGACCCTGTCTCAAAATAAAAAATAAAAAAGGGTTGGGGATGTGGCTCAGTGGTTAAGCATCCCTAGGCTCAATCCCCAGTACCAAAATAAAAAAATAATAATAATAAAAAAGGCTTTATAAAGGTCATGTCAACCTCTCTAAGGTGATCCATTCAGTCTGTCCTGAACATCTGTACCCTCCGTCTTTTCTAATAAACTCCTGCTTGTTCCTCTGTGCAACTTGATTGAAATTCTTCGGGTGAGACTGCAAGAGCTCATGGCTGCTTCAGCTCTGCACGTGGGTTCCCTCTGCAACTCTGCAGTGAACTCTGCCCTCACTCAAGCAGCCCAAGACCACCAGGAACAAAGCCTAGTCTGACAAGTACACGTTCACTGACATGTTGCAGAGAGATCATACGCCGGAAGAACCTGGGGTGTCATCCCAAAGGAAAATAGAGCCACACAGAATCAAGGGGTCTAGATGATATGTAAAATAAGTAGACACACCTGTAATCCCAGAGACTCAGGAGGCTGAGGCAGGAGGATCCCAAGTTTGAGGCCAGCCTCAATAACTTAGTGAGACTCTGTCTTGAAATAAAAATGAAAAACAGGCAAGGGATGTCACTCAGGGGAAAGCACCCCTGAGTTCTATATCCAATACCATGAACATTAAAAATAAAATAAATAAATGTAAAAGAAGGCACTATTTTGACAGACTCAAGACAAGGCAGGGCTGTGTGTCATCCCAGGTCTTGAAAGATGAAGGGATCCAGGGACCTATTATTTTGGAAACAATAAGGTTAGATAGTTGTGGAGTGCTACATCCAGAACACCCTCACCAGGAACTCCGAGACCTGGGTGCAAATTGAGGCTGCCTCCTGTGTCTGAGCCTTGGGTCCTCCAGGCAAGACTGGGAAGTTTCATTCCTCCTAACATTTCAAGGCGTCTGATTTTAAAGAAAGTTTCTCAGTGAGTAAGAAAGCATTTCCCACTCTGAAAAGGATATGTGTGTGTGTGTGTGTGTGTGTGTGTGTGTGTGTGTGTGTGTGTGTGTTAGCATTTTGAAAAGGTTTACTAAGGAAAACATTAGCGATATAGAACTTATTCCTAGTCTCCAAAATTCTGAAGCACTTTCCATGTCCAACATGAGAGAACATGACCAAGAAGGGAGTTTTTGTTTTTGTGACCCTTGACAGCTGCAGCATGCCTTGGGAGAAGTACTATTTATTGTTCACCATGGAACTGATTTTCTTTTACTCCATGAAGGGATGGCCAAGGGGAAATCCACTCAGGCGTCCACCACCTACAGCACCTGGCTGGCGAAGCTGACCCTGTGGGAGAAGCACTGCCCTTCCTAGATATGACCCTGAACCATCCCAGCCTATTTCCTGAGAACTCCGCGGGAACCAGGTTGACCTCCCACTGATGCTGAGTTTCAGGAAAGCATAATGAGACCCCAGAAATAAAACTGTCACAAAGTAACAAGGTGCTCTCTAGTAATAAGAGAAATGCAAATCAAAACTACACTATGATTCCATCTCACCCCAATTAGAATGGCGATTATCAAGAACACAAGCAACAATAGGTGTTGGTGAGGATGTTGGAAAAAGGTACACTCATACATTGCTGGTGGGGCTACAAATTAGTGCAGCCACTCTGGAAAGCAGTGTGGAGATTCCTTAGAAAACTTGGAATGAAACCACCATTTGACCCAGGTATCCCACTCCTTGGCCTATACCCAAAGGACTTAAAATCAGCATACTACAGAGATACAGCCACATCAATGTTTATAGCTGCTCAATTCACCATAGCCAGATTGTGGAACCAACTTAGATGTCCTTCAATTGATGAATGGATAAAGAAACTGTGGTATATATATACAATGGAATATTACTCAGCCATAAGGAATGATAAAATTATGGCATTTGCAGGCAAATGGATGAAATTGGAGAATATCATGCTAAGTGGGTTAAGCCAATCTCAAAAAAACCAAAGGACAAATGAGCTTGCTGATAAGCAGATGATGACACATAGTTGCGGGGGGAGGTAAGAATGGAGGAAGAAGGGACTGTATAGAGGGAAAAGAGGGGTGGGAGGGGTGGGGGGAAGGAAAAAATAACAGAATGAATCAAACACCATTACCCTATGTAGATGTATGATTACACAAATGGTATGCCTTTACTTCATGTACAAACAGAAACAACATGTATCCCATTTGTTTACAATAAAAATTAAAAAAGAAAAAAAAAGAAAGAAACAAGGTGCTGGGTTTGGTGTTGTGGCTCAGTGGTAGAGCACTTGCCTAGCATGTGTGAGGCACTGGGTCCGATTCTCAGCACCACATATAAATAAATAAAAAAGATAAAGGTCCATCAACAACTAAAAAAAATTTAAAAAAAACAAAAAGAAGGTGCTGAACGAGGGGAACATTGACTGACAGGACCTCCCTTCTACTGGCCTCTTTGCCAGCTGAGTCTGTTAGGAAGTAAAGGGAGATGCCCTTTGTAGAGGCCAGCCTCCAGGACACACGTAAGGTGGAGAGGGGAGGACAATGGATGAGGAAGGATCAGGTGGAATGTTCTAGCAGGGTGGTCAATGCTAAGTGCTCTTCCTAACCTCTTCACTGTAGCACAGAGTTTGCTTTTTGCAAAATAACAGCTGAGTTTGGGAAAGTGAGATAAAAGTGACAGTCACTTATGGAGCCAGTGGGAACCTGGTGTCTTCCACAAACTCACTTTTGCAGGCAGGTACAAGACTTATTTACCTATGTTTAATTCACATTATTTTATTGAAATTTGTTTCTTAATAATTTAAGAGAATCAAAAGGAATGACCAGGCTGCAGCCCTTGTTAAAGAAACAGATTTTATTGCTTGAAGTGGCAAGAGCTGAGCTTACAGCCCTGAGCAGGTCTGGAAGGCCTCCAGTGTCGGGTGGGGACTTTGTCCTGGGGACAGTGTGGACCATGCAAGGCCACAGGCAGGGAGTGGCTGTGGAATCAGCCTGCTTTTGCTGGATTATGGCCGTAGTAAGCAGCCCCTGCCCTCTCACTGATAAGACAGGAAGGACTGCATAATAACTCCTTGATCACCTGACTTTCTTATCCAGCTAGAGACAAGATAGGCGACTGAGAGGAGAAGGCAAGGAGCCCATAAGGGGAGGGGGAAAAAACAGGACCAAAAAAACAATGCTTGCTTTTCAATTTTCAGCCTTGAAAATATGCAGTACAAAAACTAGAAAATCTTGTTTCCAGGCACTACATTCTTCGGTTCTCCTGTTTTTCTAAGCTGCTGAGGAATGCAGAAATTGCTTTCTCAAAATCTCCTGTTTTTTTGTTCACCGAAACTATCGTACAAACCTGTTATGGGCCAGATAGCAAGAAAACAAGAGACAAAAAGTTAGGTGCTGCTTTGAGGATCCCACAACCTTTCTGAGCAGCAGACAAATGCACAATTACCTGAAAAGCGTATGCTGAGCTGGGTGTGGTGGCGCATGCCTGTAATCCCAGCAGCTGGGGAGGCTGACACAGGAAGATCGCCAGTTCAAAGCCAGCCTCAGCGAAAAGCAAGGCACTAAGCAACTCATTGAGACCCTGTCTCTAACTAAAATACGAAATAGGCCTGGGGAGGTGACTCACTGGTTGAGTGTCCCTGAGTTCAATCCCTGGTACCCCACCCCATAAAAAAGTGGATGCTGAGACCCTAAGGCAATGCAGTACATGTTGTAGACCAAATAAATAAATAAATATCAATAAGTAAAAAGCTAGAATTTTTACAGGTACAGAAAACAGTAAATTATACTCCTTGGTTCAAGGCAATTGCTGTCATAATTTTTTATTCTTTCCCATTCAATTCCTACTCTTATTTCACTTCTCCACCACCCCCCCACACACCTACTTTGATAGACTTGATAAGTACTCTTGGATATATCGGTATCCTTGTAAAAATATATGCATATGTTATCATGTTGTAGATCTTTTTTTTTTTTTTTTTTTGCACTTTATTTATTTTTTATTTGTAGATTTTTGTGGGGAGGATACCGGGAACTAAACCAGGGGTGCTTAACCACGGAACCACATTCCCTGTCCTTTCTAATTTTTTAATTTAGAGACAGGGTCTTACTGAGTTGCTTAGCACCTCACTTTTGCTGAGGTTGATTTTGAACTTGCAATCCTTCTGCCTCAGCCTCCCCAGCTGCTGGGATTATAGGCATGTGCCACCACAACATGCCCCGCCTTGCCATAGATTTTAATCTGACTTCTTTTGCTCAACATATTTTCAGATGCAACCATGATAAGCATGCACACTCAGTTCATAGCACCTAACAGCGTGAATATTCTGTACAGTGCATCTACTCCTCCGGAATTACCCATTCCCCTGGTGGTTGACCCCTGGATGCCTCCAGCTGGCCCACTACCACATGAATGCTGAGATGAACATCAGTGGTCTGTCCATAGATGGCTGTGAGCAAGTTCTTCCAGCATTTACCCAAGAGCAGCTTGGAGGGTCCTGGTAAGTATGTGGTGAGCTTAGCCACTGGCATATTGTCTGCAGATTCTCAGCTTGGCATTTGACCTTCTGATAGTCAGTCTAGCAGCTAAGTGGTATCTTATTTTGCATCCTCTGGTACCCAATGAAGTTGGTACCTAATGTTAGGTGTTTGTGCATTTTTCTGTTGAATTTCCTTTATATGATTTCTCTGTCACTTTGATAATCTAAAAATCTTTCCATGGTGAGCCAGTTGTCAACTTTGTCTATTATATCACATTTAAAACAAGCTTGTAGGGCTGGGGATGTAGTTCAGTGGTAGAGCACTTGCTTAACATGTAAGAGGCCCAGGGTTTGATCCCTAGCACCGCAAAATAAATTAATTTGTAATTTGGGTGTAACCTAATCTATTAAAAAGTTAACCTTATGGTATGTGTTTTCTGGTTCTTGTTTAAGAAATCTTTCAACCCCCACCCCTTTCCTTTCATCTGGCAAAAGATACTTTTTCTACATTTTCTTCTTTTCACTTCACAGTTTTTTTCTTCCCAAGGTACCTCAGTCCATCTGAAATTCACCTTCGCAAATGGAGTAAGGCAAGGACCTCTAAAGGTCTCAAATGAATGTTTCTCCAACTGTGAGACACTACCACCTCCCTCCCGATTTGTCTTGTCAACTTTGTCCTACATAGTATCAAGTTCTGCTGTAGGAAAAAGTTAGTTTCTGCTGACCCAGAGGTGGGGCCACAGAGAGGGACTGGGCCTGGGGTGGGAGGTGGGCTGGTGGCAGGGAGGCAGGGGTGGGAGAGTGAGGTGGGCCACAGGGACTCCAATGCAGCAGAGCCCCCCACACCCATGGGCCAGCTTCCATCAAGGTCCATATTCTGCCTTAAAATAAACAAACAAACAAATAAATAAATAAATAAATGAAACAAATAAAAACAAAGTTTGCTTCTGAGCCCTCTCTTCTGTGCCTTCGGACTAGTCTGTTTATCCACAGTCACTGTACATACAGCTTTGTAGTCTGTGTGGCCACCTGGGAGGTGAATCTTTCTTCTTGTCGTCTCTTTTTTCAAAATAAACCTAGCTCATAGCTTTCATCCCTCCCTGAACATTTTACAGAAAGACAGTAGAGTTTCTTAAAAAAGAAAAGAAAGGAAACCCAACTGGAATATTTCTTAGGATTGCCTTGAATATATGGGCTAATTGGAAGGGAAATTAGCCTCTTTATAATAGCAAATCATTCAGTCCAATATTGTGGTCTCTCTGTTCATTCAGATCAACTTGTCTCCTTTTTAACATTCTCAACTTTTCTCCAAAGAAGTTCTGAAGAACTCTTCGGTGCTTCAATTCCTACACACCTTATAATATTCATACTTACGCATAGCTCCATATTTTCAATTATGGATTATAATTGTTTATTGCTGGTATAATGCATGAACACTATTGAGTCTTGTATGATTTATCTTCCAATGACCTCGCTAAACTTATAAATTCTAATAGATTATTGATTCTGTGGGCATTTCTATATAGTTGAGTATATCATTGATAAATAATGACAATTTTATCCCTTCTTATCCTTTCATATTTTATCTTTTTTTTTTTTACATCTTTTGTACAGGCTAGAGGCTTCAATAGTATGTTGAAGATGGGGGTGATGTCAGGCATCTTCCCCTTATTTAACTACTCATTTATTTATTTGGATGTCAGGAATTGAACCCAGGACCTTTTGCATGCTAAGTGTTATGTTCTACCACTGAGCTGCATCGCCAGCTCTGTCTTATTCTAATCTTAGGGAATGCAACTTCTTTTTCCTTTGAAAAGTTTCTCCTTTGAGTAAGATGCTCTGTAGGACAGAAAGACTCCTAGGTGTTAACTATAATCCAACCTTCCCTTCTTCCATGGTGTTTCAGCTTACTTTCCCTAGAAAACAGAACTGAAGCAAAAGTTTACATGCTGACATTCTTTTGAAAAGAGACACAATCCCAGATAAAGCAAAAGCCAAGGAAGTAAGGCTGGGCAGCAGGGAAAGGAATACAAGGACGGTATTACCACGCTGGTCACAACTTCATCACAGCGACAGCCTGAACTCCAGAGGGCTACTTGGAACAACTGAACCTTGGAAGAGTCTAACAGGTTGGGAAGGGAACACTGTTTCTGTTGGTGTCCAGGTCAGGGACTTCAGGCACTGGGCAGGCCGCCTGTAATTCCAGCGATGGAGGAGACAGAGACAGGAGGATCGTAAATTCAAGGTCGGCCTGGTCAACTTAGCAAGGCCCTGTCTCAAAACAAAAAAATAAAAAGAACTGGGGATGTAGCTCAGTGGTTCAATCCCCAATACCACAAAGAAAAAAAAATTGGCAAATGTTTGGGTCTCACGTATACCAAACACAAGCAGGCGGCAGGAGTGGGATTCTGCTCATTTGAGTCCTTAAGGGAACCACGCTAATAGAGCAAGTTTCATCTCACACATGACTGGTTGCAGGGCTGGAGCCAAAAAGGCACTGAGAGTCCAAAATCAACCATTAAAGGTGCCAGCCCAGAATCATTGGTCACAAGGCCCACCCAACCTCAAGGGGACTAACAAGTACAATCCTATGAGTCCTGAGAGCTGGGAGAGACTGGGAATAATTAGTGAATAGCATTTAAACTACAAATTAAATGTACCCATCCAAAAATCTCTTCTCTCCTTATACAGATTTGAAATCCAGGTTATACTAGACTCGTCCATGAGTTAAACAGGTTTCCTTGTTTACCTGTCATCTGGAACAACCCGTATTAAATAGGGAATATGCTGGATGACTTTGTAATCCCAAAGACTAGAGAGATGGAGGCAGGGGAGTCACAGGTTTGAGGACAAGCCTTAGCAATATAGTAAGACCCTCTCTGAAATAAAGTTTTAGGGGCTGAGGAGATAGCTCAGTCAGTAGAGTGCTTGCCTTGCAAGCACTAAGGCCCTGGGTTCAAACCCCAGCACTGCAGAAAAAAAAAAAAAAAAAAAAGATCTGAAATAAAGTTTTAAAAGGGTTGAGGATGTAGCTCAGTGGTAGAACACTTGCCTAGCATGTTAGAGGCCCTGAGTTCAACCCCAAATACCACAAAATGATAACAATAATGATAATGATGATGAAGATGATAATACAAAGATTATATGAGTAAACACATTTGTAAAACCCTCTGAGCCTGTAATTTTCAACTTGCATGAGAAGAGGTCTTTGAATTTTTTTTCATGACATTAGTCTAAGTTTCCTATTCTCAACTTTTGCTTTTTAAATTGTTTATATACAAAATGCTTTTTGAATTCTTTGAAGTGTCTGATTTCCTACTTTTCATTTTATAATGTGTTTATTTGCACATTTTCTCTTGCTTAGTTTTTCAGAGGTGTGTCTATCTAGTTATATTGAAGACACTTTCACATTGGCGGTGTAAAAATATTCTTTTGTGTGGGCTTGTGCTAATATCACTCAGAATCCTGTTGATTTTTATGTTCCATTCATTGTTTCCTTTCGTTTCGTATTTTCACGTTGACTGTTCTTTGATTCTCGAGTTGAACGGTTAGGTCATTGGCAGCCTTCATCTACCCATTTAAAGCTGTAAATTTAAAGGCACGCATTTTGACATATATTATTTGGAATCTATTTGGGAGATATAAAACATTCTCTTTAGGCCTAATGAAATCTTTGTTTTGTATGTCTGTATACCTTGCCTCACATACTCTATTCCTTATGATTTGTCCTGCAAATATAATTATGCAAATGTGCTAGGTTTCACATACAGGCTATTTATTGTAAACACCCTGTGTGTCCGTCAGTGAGAAAACCATATTGGTTTCCTGTGGGTTCTGTAATGAATCATCACAAACTTGGTGGCAAAAAAACACCACAAATTTATTCTCTCACAGTTCCAGAAGCCAGAGCCTGCGATCAGTTCCCCTGGACCTAAATCAAGGTGTTGGCAGGGCTTTTCTTCCTCTGGAGGTTTTAGAGGAGACTCCATCTCTTTGCCTACTCTAGCTCCAGGCAGCTGCCAAAATTCTTTGGCTTATGGCAGCAACATTCCAATCTCTGCCTCTGTCTTCACATCACCTCTGTGAGATCTTCCTCTGCTCTCTTGTCAGGATACTTGTAATTTTATTTAGGGGCCTCTCCAGCCCCCACACACCATCCAATATAATTTTCTTAAGATCCTTATATTAATGATACCTGCAAAGACCCTTTTTTCAAAAAGGGGAAAATTTATTGGGGGTGGCATTATTTATCTTACTGTAGGAATGATTAAGTTATCGTGCAGCCCTATGATGAAATATTTTGTTTTTTTTTGTTTTTTTTTTTTTTGCAGGATGGAGGTGGGGTTTGCTTATTATAGAAGAAAAAAGGGTAACTCCTTAGGAATCTTAACAAAGAAGGGAATATTCTGCACTGGGAGAAAAGACACAAGGATACAACATTACAAGGATTTTTACTCCAGCCCTGTCCCAACTCCTCCAAGAGAAGAGTGGAAGGAGACAGCTGAAGCAGACAATTTTGAAAAATTAGACTTAGAAACCCTACAAATTTGATTAAAATCTAAAGCTCTGTTTTGCTTTTAAAAAATTTAATGTATCAAAAGGCCTGCTTTAGTGGCATGCTAGTTTCACCAGAAAATAATCCAATGCCTCTTGTCAGGAACATGCTCATGTGGGCCAGCCAACTCGCTCCCTGAAACCCATGGACAACTATGCGGGTCTTAAACCTTGCCCTGGGCTCAGGTGAACACCAATCATGAGCATCCACCTGGCCACTGTCCAGGGTCCACCTCCAGAGGAAGTGTAGACAGGGCAGGGCAACCCTTAAGTGACAATGAAGACCAAGAGCCCCTAGTCACCAACATTTCTGGTACCACACTCCCCACTCCTGCTCCAAAGGATCTCCTTTATTTCTAAACCAAAGTATTTGCCTCAAATTTAGCACCCAGTGACCAGGATGGTTTCCTCCCTTAGAAAAACACATACCCATATACCCATAATTTTTTTGTTTTTATATTTAAATATAAAAATACTACTCTGCTTTGTGTTATAAATGAAGGTCCAAGCACTAAGAAGTTTTTCTTTTAAGACAGGGTCATCTATCAGTTTACTCGGCTTTGTGTCCATGGGAGGGCCTGCAGCCCCCAGCAAGGGGAACGCGGTAGCGGGAGACCTGGGCGTTTCCCTCGCTAAGCGCCACCCCTGCTTCTCTACAAAAAGTTGTTTATACCTTAAGAAAGGGAGCTTTCCACCACGAGGGGAAATTCTAACCTAACCTCCCCAGCCCCCCAAACATGCTGCATCCCACAGTCATGCCTGAGAAGGAGCCCGGCCCTGCTTCCCACCCTCCCCCTACGCATCAGAAAGCTCCAGTGATGGGAAAAAGGGGCTGGGGTGCAGAGGTTAGGAACTTAACACCTCTATCCTGGCCAAAGAAAGCAAGATTAACTGGGCTGAGGAATAAAAAAAGACCTTGATATCCACCCTTTGAGTTACAATCGGGACAAGCAGGACAACAGAGAGGGTGAAGAGCTGGACTGGGATTCAGAACTAGGAGGGGCTTGATTTGATGGCTGAGGTCTAGTCCACTTAGTTTTTGTACTGGAAGGGCTCATCACCGGTTTCATTGAGTAGACACATGCGGATGAGGGCTTCTGTTACTGAATAGGGGTCGCAATTGGCAGAGGGGCGGCGGTCTTCAAAGTAACCCTTCCTCTCCTGGCCGACAGTCCGGGGAATGCGGTTGCTGGCGCTACGGTTGGCCACACCAGCAGAAAAGTCGTTGATGTTGGAGGTTTCGTGGAACCCAGTCAGGCGCCGGGCATTGTCCAGGCCCCCCTTGGGATCATAGGCTCGGATGTGGTACTGGTGCCGCTTACTTAGTTTCTCCATGGCCTCCTCAATGTACTTCAGACCATTCTCCTCCCTCATGGCCTTGGTACTAAAGTTGGTGTGGCAGCCGGCACCATTCCAGTTCCCAGGAATGGGCTTAGGGTCAAAGGTAGCTATCACTCCAAAGTCTTCACATACACGATGCAAGATGAAACGGGCCACCCAGAGATGATCTCCCATGTGGATTCCTTCACAAGGTCCTATCTGGAATTCCCACTGGGCAGGCATGACCTCAGCATTTGTCCCTGTAATCTTGACTCCAGCATACAAGCAGGCCCCGTAATGAGCCTCCACGATATCCCTGCCATAGGCTTTGTCTGCTCCCACACCACAGTAATATGGACCTTGGGGACCAGGAAAGCCATTGGAAGGCCAACCAAAGGGGTGACCATCTGTGCCCATGAGAGTGTATTCCTGCTCCATTCCAAACCAGGGGTGCTGGTTGCTCACCATGTCCATTATCCGTTTACAGGTGTGCCTTAAATTGGTCTCTGCAGGCTTTCGGTTATACTTGAAAACTTCACAGAACACCAGCTTGTTGGGATCCTTGCGGAAGGGGTCTCGAAACATGGCAGAAGGTACAAGATACATGTCACTATTGGAGCCTTCAGACTGAAAAGTACTCGAGCCATCAAAATTCCACTCAGGCAACTCTTCTACACTCTTGGGCTCAGAGTCCAGGGTGCGGGTCTTACAGCGAAGTCCTTCTCCAGTACCATCAATCCAGATATACATAGCTTGGACTTTCTCACCCTGTGGCAGGGACATATACACCTGCTTGATGCCTTTGTTCAAGTGGGAACTTGCTGAGGTGGTCATGGTGGAAGGTGTTCTGGGCGGCAAGCAGGTGGCAGGCGGGCCGTGAGAGCGAGGTGAGGAGAGGAGAGGAGCTCGCGTGCCACTCAGTCGCTCCGCTCTTCTCCCATTCTCGGCTCTCATGAAATATTTTGGTATCATTGAGAAAGAGCCAATATGGTGGTGCACGCCCATAAACCCAGCTGCTTAGGCAGCTGAGGCAGGAGGATCATGAGTTCAAAGCCAGCCTCAGCAACATAGTGAGGACCTAAGCAACTCAGCAAGATCCTGTCTCTAAATTAAATATAAAAAGGGCTGGGGATGTGGCTCAGAGGTTAAGTGCCCCTGGGTTCAATCCCAGTACCAAAAAAAAAAAAAAAAAAGAAAGAAAAAAGAAAAGAAATAAGACCCCAGTCACTGTCCTACCACCCAGGACTCAGCAGATTCCCTATCAAGTCCCCTTGATTCCTGACTTCCATCCTGTTTTTCCACCTTCTTCCGAAGCTGGCTTTTGCAGGCTGTTCCCACTAAGGAAAAAGAATCATGGTACGTTTGCTTTGCAGAACCTCCACTCTTTGGACCCCTTTGCTGATGCAAGTAGGGGTGATGATCAGCCTTCTACTGGCACTAAAGTTATATCCATATAAGAATTCAACAGAGAAATGGTAGGAAGACCCATACTCCTGTCCAAGGGATGGCTGATGATTACGGTAAAGTGAAGGCATTCAAGAAGAAATTTGCCTGCGTTGGTACTGTAATGCAGCATCCAGAACATAGAGGAGCAATCCAGCTACAGGGTGACCAGCACAGAGACATGAGCCAGTTCCTGTAGAGACTGACAACACACAACTGTTATTCCAGGGACTGAGGCTGAGGCGGGAGGACCACAAGATTATTATTATTTTTTTTTTATTGTAAACAAATGGGATACATGTTGTTTCTCTGTTTGTACATGGCATAAAGGCATACCATTTGTGTAATCATAAATTTACATACAGTAATGTTGTTTGAGTCATTCTGTTATTTTTTCCCTTCCCCCCACCCCTCCCACCCCTCTTTACCCTCTATACAGTACTTTCTTCCTCCATACTTGCCCCCCTCCCTAACCCTAACTCTAACCCTAACATTAACCCTTCCCTCCCCCCATTATGTGTCATCCTCCACTTATTAGCGATATCATTCGTCCTTTGGCTTTTTGAGATTGGCTTATCTCATGTAGCATGATATTCTCCAATTTCATCCATTTGCCTGCAAATGCCATAATTTTATCATTCTTTATGGCTGAGTAATATTCCATTGTATATATATACCACAGTTTCTTTATCCACTCATCAATTGAAGGGCATCTAGGTTGGTTCCATAGTCTGGCTATGGTGAATTGAGCAGCTATGAACATTGATGTGGCTGTATCTCTGCAGTATGCTGATTTTAGATCCTTTGGGTATAGGCCAAGGAGTGGGATAGCTGGGTCAAATGGAGGGTCCATTCCAAGTTTTCTAAGGAATCTCCACACTGCTTTCCAGAGTGGCTGCATTAATTTGCAGTCCCACCAGCAATGTATGAGTGTACCTTTCTCCCCACATCCTCGCCAACACCTGTTGCTTGTATTTTTGATAATCGCCATTCTAATTGGGGTGAGATGGAATCTTAGGGTGGTTTTGATTTGCATTTCTCTTATTACTAGAGATGTTGAACATTTTTTCATATGTTTATTGATTGCTTGTACATCTTCTTCTGTGAAGTGTCTATTCATTTCCTTAGCCCATTTGTCGATTGGATTATTTGTATTGTTGGTGTAGAGTTTTTTGAGTTCTTTATAGATTCTGGAGATTAGTGCTCTATCTGAAGTATGACTGGCAAAGATATTCTCCCACTCTGTAGGCTCTTTCTTCACATTACTGATAGTTTCCTTTGCTGAGAGAAAGCTTTTTAGTTTGAATCTATCCCAGTTAATGATTCTAGCTTTTATTTCTTGTGCTATGGGAGTCCTGTTGAGGAAGTCTGGTCCTAGGCCGACATGTTGAAGATCGGGACCTACTTTTTCTTCTATAATCTGCAGAGTCTCTGGTCTGATTCCGAGGTCCTTAATCCATTTTGAGTTGAGTTTTGTGCAGGGTGAGAGATAGGGGTTTAGTTTCATTCTGTTGCATATGGATTTCCAATTCTCCCAGCACCATTTGTTGAAGAGGCTATCTTTTCTCCATTGCATATTTTTGGCGCCTTTTTCTAGTATTAGAAAGTTGTATTTATTTGGGTTTGTGTCCGTGTCCTCTATTCTGTACCATTGATCTACCTGTCTATTTTGGTACCAGTACCATGCCGTCTTTGTTACTATTGCTTTGTAATAAAGTTGAAGTTCGGGTATTGCGATACCCCCTGCTTCATTTCTCCTGCGAAGGATTGCTTTAGCTATTCTGGGTTTCTTATTCTTCCAGATGAATTTCATGATTGCTTGCTCTATTTCTGTAAGGTACGTCATTGGGATTTTAATTGGGATTGCATTGAATCTGTATAGCACTTTTGGTAGTATGGCCATTTTGACAATATTAATTCTTCCTATCCAAGAACATGGGAGATCCAATATACACCAGAATAACAAGATTATTTTTGTTATGTTTTTTATTTGTTCTTTTTACATGTACATGACAGTGAAGTGTATTTCCCATTCTTGTGGTTGTACCTGATGTGGTTACACCAGTTGTGTGTTCATATATGAACATGGAAGTTATGTCCAATTTCTTTCACTGTCTTTCCTATTCCCATCCCTGCTCCCTTCTCTTCATTCCCCTTTGTCTAATCCAATGAACTTCTATTCTTCCCTCCCCCCTCCCTTTATTGTGTGTTAGCATCTGCTTATCAAAAAGAACAGTTGAGATTGGTTTATTTCACTTAGCATGAGAGTCTCCAGTTCCATTCATTTACCAGTTAATGCCATGATTTCATTCTTCTTTACCGCTGAATAGTATTCCATTGTATGTATATACCACATTTTATTTATCCATTCATCTGTTGGAGGGCACCTAGATTGGTTCCAAGGCTTAGCTGCTATAAACATTCATTGGCTGCATCACTTTGGTGTGCTGATTTTAAATCCTTTAGGTATATACTGAGAAGTGGGATAACAGGGTCAAATGGTGGTTCCATTTCAACTTTTCTGAGGAATCTCCATCCTGCTTTCCATAGTGGTTACATCAAGTTGCATTCCCACCAGCAATGTATAAGTGTAGCTTTTCCCCACAGAGGACCACAAGTTTAAAGCCAAACAATTTAGCAAGGCCCTAAGTAACTTAGCAAGGTTCTGTCTCAAAATAAAAAACAAAAAGGTCTGGGGGTGGGGCTCAGTGGTAAAGTGCCCCTGGGTTCAATCTCTGGATCCACAAAAAAAAAAAAAAAAAAAAAAAAAAAAAAATGTACATGACTGAATGATAGGAATGATGTTACCCAAAATCATATAATTTACCTATATTATACGTGTGCTCACATATACTTAAAAATATTTGTCTTAAGAGATCTACAACATCAACAATTGTCTCTGGAGAGTACAATTAGGAGTGGGCCAACAGGAGAAAATTTGCTCTTCTTTTATACTTTTATATATTGTTTATATTTTTATAAAATCATGAATAGGTTTTTGTTTTATTTTTACAATGACTGTGAAGTCCGTGCATGCGTGTGTGCATGTGTGTGTGTGTGTGTGTGTGTGTGTGTGTGTATGTGTGATGCTAAGGACCAAACCCAGGGCCTTCCCAATGTTAGGCTTTACCCACGAGCTGCATCCTCCCTACCTTTTTTTGCTTTTCTTCTTTCTTTCTTTTTTTTGAGACAGGGTCTCCCTAAGTTGCCCAGACTGGGCTTGAGCTGTGATCCTCCTGATTCGCTGGGATTACAGGTGTGCACCACCATGCCTGGTTTGTAAAGTCTTTTTAGTGATAAAATATTTTCTGGCCCATCTGCCTAAAGTGCCCCAGTTCTGCCAAGTAGAGGTTCTTTTCTTTTCCCAGCAATCCTTTCTGCACAGGGAGCAGACATGAAGGGGTCCACTTCTAGTGTCCTGTGAAGGTCTGTGGCTGTCTTCCTTCACCACCTGTGTTTGAAGCCACAGCAATGTCACTGTGGGATGGGGAGAGAAGTTGATGAATTGGTGACCATAGTGACCAGTCCCACGAGCCATTCAGTTAGTCAGCACATGACCTTTCAAATCCATGTCAATGCAAGTGGTCCCTTGCTTGCTGGGGATGCCTGAGCAAGTCACTTAGCCTTTCCCATGTCCTTGTTTATAAAATGAAGAATGCTATGATCTCCCTCACAGAGCTGCAATGGGTCTAAACGAGACGGTGCATTTCCAAGTAAAGTGCTTGGCATGAGCTGAGCTGCAGTCTTCCCAGGTGTGAACGAACACACTGGTGAAAACCAAGTGGTGAAATGAAGGAATGATGTGACCTATAAAGTCAGATCTGAAACAGCAGGTGCATTACAGTCCAATAAAGCCCTTCACCACATCAGGAGTCTAGGTTCCAGGATAGGAGATCTCTTAGTCCCAGCTGTGTGATTTTTCCACAAGTTTCTTCCCCATCCTGGGCCCAGCCAGGTTTCATTGACTGAGAAATAAAGGCACCGACCTCTGACCTCTAAGGTCCCCTCTGGCTCACACATCCTCTAATTCTAGGGACTTGGACACAAGGTTCGTGACTGTGCTTGTCAATCAACGTATTTCGGCCAGTATTTCTAGAAAACACTCTGTTCCCTTGAAGATAAAGGACGAATGGATTTGTCATGAACTAAATTGTGTCTTCCCCTAGGCTCCCCGCCCCCACCCACCAACAAAAAAAAAATCCATGATACTGAAGCCCTAATTCCCCATGTGACTGGCCTCGAATGAGGTATTTAAGGTTAAAAGAGTTCATAAGAGTGGAGCCCATCTAATCTAATAGGACTGGTGTCCTTGTGAGGAAGACACCAGGGAGGCCCGTGCACGGAGGAAAGCCTATGTGAAGGCACAGTGAGGAGGCAGCCATCTTTAGGACTCGGGGAGAGGGTCCTGGGAGAAATCAAGCTGCCAGCATCTCCATCTTGGCCTCTGGCATCCAGGACTATAAGCAAATTAATTTATCTTGTTTATTCCTCCCAGTCTGTGGTATTTTGTTTATGTCTGCCCTAGCAGACTAATAAGGCAGGATTCAAAAGCCAATTGTATTAGCACTTTCATTTGAGAATGTTCAGGAGATTTCATGGAATAAACATTAAAAGGATTTTTTTTCCCCCTAGCATTGTACAAGTTTATACAGACATTCTCTTGCTGATTTGGGTAATTAGAATAAGTTGTTAAATTTTAGTCCAATTTTTGGTGGTGTCAAGCTTTTATTCTTTCAGTAGCTCGCAGAATTACAACACAGTGACCCGAGCTGGTGGCGCATGTATGTAGTCACAGTCACTTAGGAGGCTGAGACAGGAGGATCACAAGTTCAACTCTAACTTGGGCAACTTAGTGAGACCCTGCCACAAAACAAAAAGAAAGAAATGAAAAGGCTGGGAATGTGGCTCAGTGGTAAAGCATACCTGGGTTCAATGCCTAGTACCACTAAATAAATAATTTCTCTTCCATTCATTAAACAAATAATTATAAAATAAAATGACACAGTGGAAGGCCCAGGGGGGTTAGCTGGGGCCTATAATCCCAGCTACTTGAGAATCTGAAGCAGGAAGATCTCAAGTTTGGCAGCAGCCTGGCCGGTTTAGTAAGACCCTGACTCAAAATAAAATAAAAACTTCAAAAGTGCTGGGGCTATAGTTTAGTGGTAAGAACGCAAGTCTAATATGCCAAGGCCCTGGGTTCATTTCCCGGTAATGAAAGAAAGGACCCAGTAGCACGGTATAGAGCTTGAAGGGACCTGAACAAGTTAAACTACTTACTAGCAGGTGACCCTGCACTAAGTACTTCATGCGTCTGCAACCTTAGTATTCGAATACTGTAACCGAGGGAAGCCCCAAATAAACCTACTCTCAGGGCTGGGGATATGACTCAGTTGGTAGAGTGCTTGCCTCGCACGCACAAGGCCCTGGGTTCTATCCCCAGCACCAAAAAAAAAAAAAAAAAAAAAAAAAAAAAAAAAAATATATATATATATATATATATATATATATATATATATAAACCTACTCTCGCAGTAGGTTTGTTATAGATAACACCTCCAACCAAAGCCTCCTGTGTACTCAGCTCTTCATTGCTATGATGAAATGCCTGGAGGAAAAAAACTTAAAGGACGGAAGATTTATTTTGGCTCATGATTTCAGAGGTTTCAGTCTATGGTTAGCTGGCTCCATGGTTGGTAGGCTTCTGGCCTGAGGTCAGGTGAGTCCATCATGGCAGAAGGGCCTGGTGGAGGAAAACTGGTCAACTCATGGCATCCAGGAAGCAGAGAGAGAGGAAGGGTCTGGGGACCAGAAACAATCCCCAAGGGCATGCACCCAAGGACCCATTCCCTCCTACAATTCCATCACCTACCAGTAGTCCATTCAGCTATGAATCCTTAGGTGGATTAATCCATTGATGAGGTCAGATCTTGCATAACCATATTTTCTTAAAATCCTCACTTCTGAGCATTTCTGTATTGGGGACCAATCTTTTAACATATGAGCCTTTAAGGTACACTTCATATCTAAACCACAACACTACCTAGTGGTTTCAAACTGTCCTCCAGCAAGACTTGCCTTTGACTTCTTTTTTTGTTTGTTTGTTTGTTTGTTTTTTCCTTTTTTTGATACTGGGTATTTAACCCAGGGGCACTTTACCACTGACCCACATTCCCAGGCCTTTTTATTTTTAGAGACAGAGTTTCAGTAAGTTGCTTAGTGCTTCACTAAATTGCTGAGACTGGCCTTGAACTTGCAATCCTTCTGCCTCAGCCTCCAGAGCCTCTGGGATTACAAAGCATGCACCACCATGCCTGGCCCTATTCTGGATCTTAATGATTAACTTCAAGTTTAGCTATTCCTGGACAAAGGAACATTCTAATCAGTAACTTTACAGAGTTACAGGACCCAAAACATTTGGTAACCTTCAAATAACAGCATGTAAGACCACATAGCTGTCATCTGACCACAAAAATTTATGACCACCCAGGCACCCCACCCACCTGAGACTCTATTTAAGGTTTGTGCCTTCAACTCCTGAGCAAGCTGACTCTTTCAGACCAAAGTCCCCATCTTCCAACTTGCTGATTTGTTGCCAATAAAGCTCTTCTTTCCCTGTCATTCTGTCTCCTGAGTTAATGGCTTTATTAGGTGGCAGCAGAACCAGAACCTTCTTGGTTACAACAGCTCACTCGTGAATTTACAGAGAGCTCAATTAAATGAGAGACTGCATACAAAGACCTGGCACCATGCCCATGTGGTGTCGCAGCCTATGATCCCAGCAGCTTGGGATGCTGAGGCAGGAGGATCACGAGTTTGAAGCCAGTGTCAGCAACTTAGTGAAGCCCTAAGCAACTCAGAGAGACCCTGTCTCGAAATAAAATGTAAAAAGGGGCTGGAGATGTGGCTCATTGATTAAGTGCCCCTGGGTTCAATCCCCAGTGCCTGGCACTCATGTGACACACATGTGGTGGCTATTACCCTCATTTGATAACAAAGTCGTTTCTCCAGATTTTCTTGAAAACTTAATTACTTTGGAAAGAAGATAGCATTTTATAATAAAATGTTTTCCAAATGAAAGTCTTTAGCTCAACATTTTGCTAAGAGGTCTGAACTTCCAGGGGAACCCAGGAAAAAAGATGATCGCAGCATCCATTTATTGATCTCTGACCAGAGGAACATACACATTTTTCATGAATTACTGTATTCAATTTGAACTTCTAGAAAACCCAGGTGGCATATAGCATTATTATTCCCATTGTACAGATGAGGAAACTAATACCCAAAGAAGTCAAATAGCTTTTTACTAGGAAATGATATTGGCTACATAATTTTGTTGTACCCTGTGCATATATGAATACATAGCAATGAATCCCAGTATATGTACAACTATAATGCACCAATAAAAAAAATGGGGAAAAGAAGTCAAATAGCTTTCCAAAGGGCTAAAAATTAGAAATATCAGCTGTTTTAAGTACAAAGACTACTTTCTTAGCTACTGTTCTATACTGGTATTTATAAAAGTATAAATACTTTTTGTCAAGCTACACATTTTAACTATACTGAGTAGGTTTGTTTGTTTTGAGATGGAGTCTATGTTGCCGAACCTGCCTCCAATTTCCGGGTTCAAGCAATTTTCCTGCCTCAATCTCCCAAGTAACAGGGACTACTGGCATGCACCACTACACCTGTCTAGTAGTTTCTATTTTTGATCTTTGCAACAATCCTACGAGGTCAGTGCAAGATCTCATCACATTTTACATATGAGGAAACTGAGGCTCACACATCTTACTTAGATGACTTGTCAAGTGGCCGAACTGAGATTCACATCCAGTTCTGCCTGAGTCTCAGATTCTAGTTCTTATAGCTCTACCTTATGACACACTGTGCTTAATTAAGTAGACTGTGCAGGCTATTGGATTGGGCACTAAGTTGGAGTTCAAGAGACCTGGGTTTTACCCTCGACTGTGTTCCAAGTGAGCTCTGTGACATTTCACTTCTCTGAACCTTAATTTTGTCATTTGCTTAAATAAAGAGCTTGGATTAGTACTGGGGCTATAGCTCAGTTGATAGAGTACTTGTCTCACATGTACAAGGTCATGGGTTCAATCCCCAGCACAACAACAACAACAAAACTACTGACTTTAATAAATTAGTATATTTAAAAAATAAAGAATTTGGATTATGTGACTTCTAATTGTTTGAGCTTTAAGTTTCCATAATCCTAGGTAAATTTTGAACAATTACATTCATTGTGTCACTAGAAGTAAAGAAAGAAGATTTCAAAATTATAGGCCCCTAAAAGACAAGTATAGTTGTTAAGATAAACGAGTATAGGATAGAAGCTCGATTCCAAGCTTCAGAAATCAGCCGTGTAGAAAGTTTGGTGCACTGATGGATGAACATTGGGAACAAAGATCAGATTGAGTATCTGTGGTCTGAGAGAAGTGTTCATTCTCCCTCTTCTTCAGTTTGCTTTTTTTGTTGAATAGAGATCATTTTAATACCTGGATGCTTGCCTTAAGAAGACTCCTTGCACCAGGTGCGGTGATGCAGGCCTGTAATGCCAGCGACTCAGGAGGCTAAGGCAGGAGGACCGCAAGTTCAAAGCCAGCCTCAGCACCTTAAGGAGGCCCGAAGCAACTTATTCAGACCCGTCTCAAAATAAAAAATAAAAAGGGATAAGGATGTGGTTCAGTGGTTAAGCACCCCTGTGTTTGATACCTGGTATTAAAAAAAAAAAAAAAAAAAAAAAAAAAGAAAAGAAAAAAGAAAACTCCTTGCAGATATCAAAACCAGAGAATAAATGCGAAACCACATTAGAAAAAAGTTTACAATAAAAATGCTGTTAAAATCCAAAAGACTATCTTTGAAAAGATCTTTTCATCCCTGAAGCTAGACATCAGCAGCTGAATTGGGTGTCTGGTCATGATGTCCATTAAAGCATTCATACTAAGTAGTGTGGAAATATGTTTATAAATGAATAGAAATACTCAGAAATCCACACAAAACCAAAGGACTGAAAAGACCTTGAGAACCAGAAGGGAGGAAAAAAATAAAAATTTGTGGCTATGAGAGGAAAAAGGTCCACAAGAGAGGAGAGAGGAAACAGAGTAAGAAGAAATGGAAAAAAGAGCAGGGAAAGGTAATTGAGTTTGTGATCTCCACTGAGAGTGTCTGAGCCCCTCTTAATATTGGGGGTTGTGCAGATTTCACCCCCTAAATTCCACTTAGTTGAATTCCACAAATTGAGTCCTCCAAAATTCACAGTTCAGGAGCTGGAGGAAGAGGGCATCCTTCAGCAAAGTCTAGAGTTGTTTCCCTGTTCAACCACCAGGGGGTGGTACATTCCACTCAATTCAACAAGCGTTTACAGCCAATTACCCAAAGCAGGGTTGCCTGAAGACTACCCTGTGAATAAGGCACCGTTTCTTACTTTCAAATGTAATTCATAATATATTTACTCAAATAATGATGCTTCAAGAAGAAATGAACGAGAAATTTGCCTTTTGGCTACATGTTTAAAGCTGGGAGGGAATTCATGGTACACAAAGTTATGGGGTGGGAGGAGGTTCTAAAGAGAGGAAGGAATACATTTGGAAAGAAGGATTTGTGCCAAAGATGGAGTAAGATCCTATTATAATTGGAAGAGAAAGCATCTTCCTAACTCTATATTGACATGTGTTCAACATCCATGACTCTGTCATGGAGATTTTACTCATATGTGAATAATAAAAATAGGTTGTTTAAAAAAAAAAAAAAAAGAGGTAGTTCAATTTTAAAAGAAAAAAAATGCAGTGTATATAATTATAAGCAAAGATAGCTTCTCAATGAGCAGGTGAAAATGTAATCTTTCACCACGTTATCTTTGTCTCTATCATCAATAGCTTAAACTGTGTAATTTAGTTCTTCATCAAATTAGCTTCCCTCCTAATTCTTCATTTCTACTACACAGGAACACATAAACCACAATTTTGGTCTTTGGCCATGATGGCAAGGATCTTGCCCCATGGGTGGATCTAGATATCTGGATCAAACATGAATCCAGAGATTATGGAGCATTCCATGCTTGATGCTCTCTAGAAGATGAGTCAATGAGCCTATTATGCTAAAACCCTGGAATCTGGAGGCTTAATCCACCCTTTGGATACAAATGGTTTTCATAGTGAATCTTCAGAGTTTGTTGCAGCACTCAAATTTTATTTTTTTATGTTTTTACAGCTTTGTTGAGGTATTACGTATGCACCATAAAATTTGCCCATTGTCAGTCCACAGTTCATGACTTGTAGTAAACTTACAGAGTTGTGCAATCATCACATTAGAGTTTTAGAATCTCTCCCTCCCTGCTGCAATCACCATCGAAATTTCCTTCATTCTATAATCCTGCCCCCAGCTGCAGGGTTCCACGGACGTGCTTTCTGTCTAGATTTGCCTCCTCTGAACATTTCATACAAATGGACTCACTGTATACAGTCTTTTGACTCTGGCATTTTTTTTTTTTTTTTTTTTTGCCTAGCATGTCTTCAAGGCTCATGAATACTGTTCTCTCTGTTCTTTTGATTGCTGCACGGAATTCCATTATATGAATATACTACATTCTTTATCAATTCATTAATTGCAGGACCTTTGGAAAGTTTCCAGTTTTTGATTAATGCTGATGAGGAACTACATACGGATTTTTGTGATGGAAAAGAAATGCACTGGACAATTAAGGAGATGATTTCATCCTAGCCACTGTAACAGAACTGTCACTAGTGAGGAACAGCTCCAGAGAAAAGACCAGAGGACCAAGGGTGTTGGAGGCAGAAGAACAAGAGTCATCAGTAAGTCTCACTGGAATCCTGAGGAAGGACAGAAGGAAATGGACAACAGCAGGGTGGTTGCAATAGTTTGCTTGGGCTGCTATAACAAAATGCCACAGACCACATGTCTTAAACAACAAAAATTGATTTTCTCATAGTTCTGGAAACTGAAAGTTCAAGTTCAAAGAGTTGGCAGGGTTGGTCTCTTCTTGAATTGCACATGACTACCTACAACTGTGTCCTCACCGGAGTTTTCACAGTGGCCTTTCCTTGTGACAGTTCCAGTGTCACTTCCTCTTTTTAAAAAGACACCATCCTGTTGAGTTAGGGTCCCACCCTGAAGACCTCACTTAACCATAATTAATGCTTCAAAAGCCTCTCTCCAAATATAATCACCTTCTGAGTTGAACTTGAGGTTACATAAAGAATGTAATCTATAAATAGTCTTATTTTGTTTCCTTTGCAATATTAACCTTTATCCTGTTAATGGGGTATTAATGTAACCTTGCATTCCCAGGCTACAGGCTGCCCTGGGGATCCACTTGATAGTGGTGTATCCCATTTTTTTATGTTGTTGAATTTGACTTGACAATATTTTATGAGGATTTTTATATTTACATTCATGAGAAACATTGGTCTGTAGTTTTATTTTCTTGTGGTGTCTTTGTCTGGCTTTTGCATCAACATAATGCTGTCTGTATTGAATGAGCTTGGAAATGTTCTCTATTTTCTTAAAGAACTTAAAAAAGTAAAGTATTCATATTAGATCTTTAAACATTTGATAGCATTCACTAGGGAAACCATCTGGAGTTGGGTATTTTTTGTAGGAGAATTTTTAATGACTAATTCAATTTTTTTGCTTGTTACAGATATGCTAAATTTCCTTTTATTTACTTATTTTTGGTACCAGGGATTGAATCCAAGGGTGCTTAACAACTGACCCACATCCCCAGTCCCCCCCCCACACACGCTTTTTAAAATTTTGATACAGGGTCTCACTAGGTTGCTTACAGCCTCTCTAAGTTGCTGAGGCTGGCTTTGAACCTGCGACCCTCCTTCCTCAGCCTCCCAAATCACTGGGATTGGATTACAGGTGTGTGGCCACTACACCCAGCTTGAATTTCCTATTTTCTTCTCAAGCCAGTAATTTATATTTTTCTACAAATTAGCCCATTTCACCTAACTTCTTGGCCTATTGTTGTTCATAATATTCCCATTTTGTTTCTGTAGGGTCAGTAGTAATGTCCTCTCTTTCATTTGCAATTTTGTGTCCCTCTTATCCTCAGTCCAGCAGTGCCATCTGGGTTTCCCTGTGTCTCTTTTATGTATGCACAGCAGCAACCAGGGGCCTATGGGCAGCTGAGACCTGCTGTGGTGTTTGCTGAGTATGTCCATAAACTCTGGCCAACCCATGAAATAAGGAGGCTTCATATTCTATAAGGAATTCCTTTTCTCCTTAACATAGTTGGAGGCCTGGTGATTTCAACTCAGAACCCAGATTGATATGATTACAGTGATGCCTAAAGCAATAGCCACAGGAACTCTATGTCTAGGCCAGGCTAGGCAACTAACAAGAAAAAATGTTGAGGACTGCCTCACCCATGTGGCGTGGCACGATGAGCTCCCATTACTAAGGATGTAATGCCTGAGGCTGAATGCTGGACCCGAGAATACAGTGTCAGCCTGATTCCATCTCCTTTCCTCCTCCCCCACCCCTTTCCTTATTTCCTCTTTCCCTCCTTCTTTCCTCCCTTCATCCCTTCCTTCCTTGGAAAACAGGAAGTCTGTGCTTCAGAAACTCAGCTCTCAGCTGGAATTGAGAGTGAAGGGACAGGGCGCCTTTCCTGGGATGGTCCAGTGAACTGAGCTGCAAAGAATCCCAGCGTCCAGGGCCGTGAGCCAGCAAAAGAAAGGCAATGGGTGTCAACTCGTCACACGAAGTCCTGTCCTTGCTGATGCTGGGAAGGAACGGTTTCTCCCATTCCTGTGAACGCCTCTGAGCTCAAGGTCATTTCTTGTACTCCCCACAGATCTGAGCAGTGCAGACCGGATGCAGGTCTTAGCCCCTGAATCACTGATGCTTTTCGGCAGAGGTCACGGGTACACCCCACTCCTCTGGTGTTTGCACTTAGGGAGTTCAGCTTGGCTGTCAGGGAGTCTAATACTTGTGGGAAGAGAACCAATTAAAATAAGGTGGAAATACATCATCTCACTCTGACCAGTGTCCATCCCCTAAGGGGGAAAATATCTGAGATAGAGCCAGAGAAACCATTAGGAGACACATAGTTTTTTTTTTTTTTTTTTTTTTTTTTTTTTTTGCCAGATAATGGGACATAGGGCAGTGACTGCGACTTTTTTATGTCTCTTGTAGCTCCAAGCTCAACCACTGGCCATCAACAAATAATTTTTAATAATAATGATGATGTTATATCTGAGAGCAATAAATACTCTAACAGTGCCCATTAAAAGTAGTCTGTAAACCATTTCTTGAAATTGCTTTCTAGCCAGTTTCAAACACGGCTCTATTAAACCATTAGATAAACCAGAAGAAACTGTGTCATAAAATAAGAATGGAGATTATGTTGAAGAAGGTTAGAGGCTAAATTTATAGTATCTAAATTTTCTTAAGGAAGTAAGTGATAAAATTTTACTTAGCATAGTCCATAAGTTATATAAAAATATTCTCAGGTTTGGAATCACTTTTTGTCCAATGGCAATTCTTTATCTCAAGGAAGAGATGAGATAATGTTATGGGGCGCAACTTAAGAACAGACCAATCACCACTGAGAAGTCCAAATTTGAGAGTCTTTCTTAAGCTGGCCGGCTACTGTCTCACACAATGCCCCAAAAAATGGCTATTGGAACAGCCCTGACCACAGGGTTGTAGGGGTTCTTATACCAAAAATTACATCATTCATAAGTGTCTGTTGCTATGATTCGAAATTACAAACTAGCATCATGAAATCATCAGCAGAAGGGGAAGTGGGTCAAAATGACCCTTACCTAGGTACAAACTAAAGAATGGTTACTAACATCCACACAATCACCGTTCACATGGTACATTGTTTAGAAGCAATAGCAATCAAAAGAGAACAATTTTTCATCACATAAGAATTGTCATTTTATATTGCTAAACATGTCACGCGAAGCAACCGATGATGGGCACAGAGGTGGGGTGTTCCTATGGGAGAAGCTAAGCAATTGTTGATGGGTACAGGGGCAGGGTATTTCCATGGGAGAAGCTTATTTCCTACATAACATGGATTCTCAGAGCAAAATGGAGTCTGTTTAGTTATTTCCCTTATAGTCTGGCCTATAACATTCTCATGGAGCCAGATCTGTCAGCCCATCACAATAATATGAAATATTTTAAGAAGGGAAATGGAAGGATTGAAAATAATTGAGAAGAGTTTAAACTTCACCTACAAAAAAAAGTATAAAATACTTCGTAGTTTTAGTTTCAGAGATAGCAAGCGAGTGGGTTTGTCATATCTAAATCCAAAATGTATTGTAAAGCTTATAAATGAAGTCAGGATACTGGTCCTTAGAAATTTTTTGTTTTTATATATTGCCCATAATTTTTTAAAAAGACATGATTTGGGTCAGAAGTCTATTTCCTGCAAAAAAATTTTTTTAGATTGTCTTCAATTATTTACTCTAAAAGCTTTGTGTGTGTTGTGGTGGGGGGGCTAAGGATTGAGCTCAGGGCCTCAGGCATGTGCTCTATCACTGAGCTGTATTTTCAACCCTAATCTAAAAGGTTTGAATATACTGAAAGAACCCACATAATTCTAGCTGGGTGTGCTGTTACACATCTATAATCCCAGCTACTCAGGAGGCTGAGGCAGGAGGATGGAGAGTTTGACACCAGTCTAGGCACGTTAGCAAGACTCTGTCTCAAAGCAACAAACTAAAAAGGGCTGGGGATGGGGCTCAGTGGTTAAGCGCCCCTGGGTTCAATTTCCAGTACCACAATAATAACAATAAATAAAATAAGATAAAAACAGTCATTTAAGTTATTAATGCTATTAGCAGTGGCCATAGTTAAGGGCTTGCCAAATGGAAATTTGATGACTTCCTTTAAAATCATACTTAGATTTTTATAAATTGTGTTTTACTGCACAGTTCCCATATTATTTCCGATACCATAAAACAACCTTAATGTCTATTAAAGCTCAGTGACTTTTTTGTAGAATTATTTTGGCCCAACTTGTCAAAATATGAAGATCTGAAGTGCTGTTTTAATTCCAGGGCTTTCATATATCTGTATAAATCTTGTAAGATTAATTTTCATCTTAACAGGAAGTCTTAAATTTTAGTACTTAGAATTAATTAACTTGAACTCATATGATCCTGTGGAATTTAAAATCTGACAAAGCATGGACACCAGTCCTAAGGTTAGGCATTTAATTACAAAGTATCTGGCTCTAAGAAGGCACTCAGCAAATAACCTGCTGAAGGAGTGAGTGGGGTAGAGGCATCCTCTTCGCTAATAGAAGGGAGTTAGAATCCTGTATTGCAGTCAATTAATGTTATACTAGAAACTACTCAAGAATATTAAGATTTGTTGGTTTGTTTGTTTGGTACTAGGGATTGAACCCAGAGGCACGTAACAACTGAACCACATCCCCGACCCTTTATTTACTTATTTATTTTTAATTTTGAGACAGGGTCTCACCAAGTTGCTTAGGGCCTCCCTAAGTGCTGAAACTGGCCTTGAACTTTCGATCCTCCTGCCTCTGCCTCCTGAGCTGCTGGGATTACAGGCATGCACCACCAAGCCTGGCTTAAAATATTCAGATTTAAAGGGGAGGCACACTGCATGTATGAATATGTAATAATGAAGCGCACTTTAAATATGTTTATAATGTACCAATAAAAACATTGAAGATTAAAATTATAAAAAGAATATCCAGATTTGAATTTTGCCATCGGCCATAAGTGACATCAACTTCCAAAGACTGTATGAAAAAGGAACAAAATTCCATTAAAGTCATTGGTACATACTATGACAGGTTCCTGAGACTTTCGCTCCAAAGTGAGATTAGCTGCTCACTAGACAGTAAGCCAATAGGAGTCATTGTTACTGACTTTTCACACTCTTTGGTCTAAAGATAGGAAAGATGAGAAATTAAGAATTTCTGTCAAACATGGTCTCCCCTACAAAAGCTCAGACTTCCTAGAAGAATGGTAATTAATACTTCAAGAGTCCAATCCGGGGCTGGGGTTATGGCTCAGTGGTAGAGCACTTGCCTGGCATGTGTGAGGCCCTGGGTTCGATCCTCAGCACCACATATTAATAAAAAGAAAAGCCCATTGGCAACTAAAATTAAAAAAAAAAAAAAAAAAAAAAGAGTACGATCCATCATAGGCTCAAAACAGAAGAAGAATCAACACCAGCATTTCCAGCTGAAGAAACTGACGCTCTATACAGAACTATCACCCTGTGTCTGCAAGCTGGGAGATACTCATTTGTCTCCAGACATCACCAGGTAGACTGAAGCTGAAGGGTTCCATTCTGCCAACCTTGGTCAAGACATTGCATTTGCCAATAGGTAACAAGGTCAGGGTCTGTTTGAGAAGTCAGTACTGACGAACTTAGATTCATCCACACTCTGCAGAGGGTGTCTAAGGGAAGCAACCCTGATCAATACACAGTAAAGTCGACCCTATGCCAAAGTCTGAGACCCATTTCCTCCAAGGGCCGTGAGTCTGGACAGGATTTGTAAATCACATTCCTAATTGTACTCATTGGGCTCTCTGAACCACCAGCAGCCACAAAGAAGGCTGCTTAACCTCATTCTGACCAAACGACTAGGCAGGAGACCTACCAACACAGGCAAGCTAGCTTGACTGATAGTCACCTAAACCAGAGCTGGACCTCACTGCCCCCAGCCCCTCCCTTCTAGCACTTTCTGTAACCATTCAGTTATAGCTACCCTCACTAGCCTTTGGGGCTAGCCTAGTGCTCCTTGGGAGGTGAGCATCCTTTCAGACAGACCCCTGCCCACAACAGAACATGCTGGAAAAGGGTCCAGCACCTATGTGACAGAGAGGGTGGGAACTTCTGTCTCCCTGGGAGAACCGGCTGAGCGGGCCAGAAGCACAGAGCCTTCTGCTGCTCCACTGCCCTCTGCTGACAGTTAACCTCCGCTAGGCAGGATCAGGATGGGAGCAGGGGGATTAGTTTAGTTTTTGTCTGAAGCCCAAAAGGCCACAGAAATTGCTTTGGGCAGAGAGCAGACCCACCTCCCTTCCATTCTCTCACTGTGAGAAGGGAAACCTGACACCACCACCCTTGCCTTTTTAAATTTTTATTTATTTATTTATTTTTGGTACCAGGGATTGAACCCAGGGGCACTTAACTACTGAGTCACATCCCCAACCCTTTTTAATATTTTATGTAGAGACTGGGCCTCACTGAATTGCAGAGGCTGGCTTTGAACTCGCCATCTTCTTGAGATTAGTGATGTGGGCCACCAAGCCAGACAGTCTCCCCTCTCAGGGATGGGACAGATAGGTGGCTAAGAGGAAGCCCAAAAGGAGTGAAGGACTGTGATCTGAAAAGTCAGAATTCACCACGCACTGCAATGTGGATAGGCCTTGAAGCTTTTGTCCGACCAGTGGAAAAAAGCCGAATGCAAACCATCACCTGCTAGAGGACTCCATTGGTATAAGTCATCTAAAAAAGCAAATTCTGAGATATGAAAATAAAACCTGTGGTGCCTGGGCCTGAAGATGGGAAGGAGGATCGACTGCAAACAGAATGAGAGGTGGAATGTGCAAAAGCCGCATCGTGTTGCCCTTGGCCCGACTCAATACTTTTACTAAAAATCAACAAATTGCATGCTGAACCTGGGCGAGTTTTAAGTAGGTGAATTCCAACTCAATAAAGTTGTTTAGAAATGAAAGACAAGAAAAATAAAATTCATGGGCAAAATTCCTCATCCAGAAGTCACGATGGACTGAGAAACAACTCCAAGTAAAGTACAAAGACAAAATCAAAGGTTAATTGAAAAACAGCAGGATGAATATTAAAAATTGAGAAACTATTAAACAGTTTATAAAGAGATCCTCTGGACATGCAATCAAGAAAGAAAAGAAAGCAGTTTCTAAAAAAGATATAACAAATATGTGGAATATTTTAATTAAAAAGAAAATACAAGCCGAGCACGGTGACTCACGCCTGTAATCCCAGCGGGTCTGGAGGCTGAGGCAGGAGGATGAGAGTTCAAACCCAGCCTGAGCAACTTAGTGAGGCTCTTAACAACTTAGTGAGACACTGTCTCAAAAAAAAATAAATAAATAAAATAGTATAAAAGGGCTGGGAATGTGGTTCAGTGGTTAAGTGTCCCTGGTTTCAATCCCTGGTCCCATTAAAAAAAAAAATTATATTGAAAGATTATAATTCAAAATGTCCTTGTATTAATATTATACAATTAAAAAAATATTTTGTTTTAGTTGTAGGTGGACACAGTACCTTTATTTCATTTTTATGTGGTGATGAGGATTGAACCCAGGGCCTCATGTACACTAGGCAAGCGTTCTGCCACTGAGCCACAACCCCAGCCCCAATATTACACAATTTTAAACTTTGGAGAAATAGCTCATCTCTATAACATATAATGGAGAAAGCATGAAAGATGAAAACAAGTATAAAAGAAGAGCAAAACAAGTCAATTTATGAAAAGGACTAATTCTTTTACCAGAACATGGCAAAGACAGTCTCACATAGTTATCAATGTGATCATCCTAAATGGAATCCTAGTAGATCAAATTCAACAGCACAATAAAAGAACGGAGAATTTTGGCATGGTACTGGCACCAAAATGGACAGGTAGATCAATGGGACAGGGTAGAAGACATGGAGACATACCCACATAAGTACAGTAACCTCCTACTAGACAAGGGTGCCAACAACTTAAAATGGAGAAAAGATAGCCTGTTCAACAAATGGTGCTGGGAAAACTGGAAATTCATATGCAGTAAAATAAAACTATGGGTTGGGGAAATAGCTCAGTTGGTAGAGTGCTCGCTCTTGCAAGCACAAGGCCCTGGGTTCAATCGCCAGCACTGCAAAAAATAAATAAATAAATAAAAATAAAAATAAACCCCTATCTCTCACCCTGTACAAAACTCAACTCAAAATGGATCAAGGATCTAGGAATTAGATCTGAGACCCTTCACCAAATAGAAGAAAAAGGAGGCCCGAATCTCCATCATGTTGGCTTAGGAACAGACTTCCTTAACAAGACCCCCATAGTGCAAGAAATAAAAGCAAGAATCAATAAATGGGATAGATTCAAACTAAAAAGCTTTTTCTCAGCACAGGAAACAATCAATAATGTGAAAAGAGAGCCTACAGAGTGGGAGAAAATCTTTTCCACACATACTTCAGACAGAGCACTCATCTCCAAAGCTTATAAAGAACTTAAAAAGCTTTACACCCAAAATATAAAGAACCCAGTCAATAAATGGACTAAGGAAATGGGCAGACACTTCACAGAAGAAGATATACAGGTGATCAACAAATATATGAAAAAGTGCTCATCATCCCTAGTAATTAGAGAAATGCAAATTAAAACCACCCTAAGATTTCATCTAACTCCAGTTAGAATGGCTATTATCAAGAACAGAAGCAATAATAAGTGTTGGCGTGGATGTGGGGAAAAAGGCACACTCATATGTTGCTGGTGGAGTTGCAAATTGGTACAGCCACTCTGGAAAACAGTAGGAGATTCCTCAGAAAGCTTGGAACGGACCCACCATTTGACCCAGCTATCCCACTCCTCGGTTTATACCCAAAGGACTTAAAATCAGCATACTAGAGTGATGCAGCCACATCAATGTTCACAGCAGCTCAATTCACAATAGCCAGACTGTGGAACCAACCTAGATGCCCTTCAACTGATGAATGGATAAAGAAACTGTGGTATATATACACAATGGAATATTACTTAGCCATAAAGAAGAATAAAATTATGGCATTTGCTGGTAAATGGATGAAGTTGGAAAGTATCATGCTAAGTGAAATAGGCCAAGCCCAAAAAACCAAAGGCCAAATGTTTTCTCTGATAAGTGCATGACAATATATAACGATGGGGGGTGGCGGGGGGGGGGAGAGAAGAATGAACTTTGGATGGTGTAGAGGAAAAAGGGGTGGGAGGGGGTGGGAATGGAAAAACAGTAGAATGAAACAGACAGTATTACCCTATATATATGTATGATTACATGAATGACGTGAATATACATTGTGTACAACAATAGAAATGAAGAGTTGTACCCCATTTGTGTAAGATGAATCAAAATGTGTCTGTAAAAATAAAAAATATTTTAGTAAAAATTTTTTTAAAAATGTTAGAACTACTGGGAAAAATAAATAAATAAAAGAATGGAGAATTTGATCAAGTAGTTTTGTGGGTTTTTTTTTGTTTGTTTGTTTTTGCAGTGCTGGGGATCGAACCCAGGGTCTTATGCTTCAAGGCAAGCACTCTACCGACTGAGCTATCTCCCCAGCACCTAGTTTTGTGTTTCAAGGATCAGGAACAAAGTTTAGTGACTCCCCAAAAAGAAAAACAAAATTACCATATGACTTAACATTCCCCTCCTAGTTTAATATACTTAAAGAATTGAAAACAGGCTGAGTGTGGTGGAAACTGAGACAGAAGGATGCCAAGTTCAAAGCCAGTTTCAGCAATTTAATAAGGCTCTAAGCAACTCAGCAAGACCCTGTCTCTAAATAAAATACAAAAAACAGGCTGGGGATGTGACTCAGTGGTTGAGTGCCCCTGAGTCCAATCCTCAGTACAAAAAAAAGAAAGAATTGAAAACAAGTGTCCAAACAAAAACTTATACACATATGTTCATATAGCAGCACTATTCACAATAGCCAAAAGGTGAAAATGACCCAAATGTTCATCAACTGATAAACAAATGTGGTATATCCATACAATGGAATATTATTGGACTGTAAACAGGAATGAAGTACAATGTGGTACAAGTCACAACATAGATGAACTTTGAAAGCGTTGCACTAAGTGAAAGAAGTCGGAAGCAAAGAGCTACACATTATATTATTTCATTTCTATGAAATATTCACAGTAGGCAAATCCATCAAGACAGAAAGCAGATGAGTGGTTGCTTCCTTTAGGGGTAATCAAAGCTTCCAGAGGTGGTGATGGTTACGCAGCATTAATTGTCAATATTTTACCACAATTTAAAAATGGAAAAACAAAACAAAATAAGTAAGGCAAGTCCAGAAACTAGATAGGCTGGAAGCTACCAGAGGACTGTACCTCCCAGCTTCTCAGAGCAGCTAGCCCCTCTTGAAGGGCACCGGGGTGGTACATCTCTGTATCCGCCATATATGTGAAGGATGATGCTTTTCTGTGGTACCAGGGATTGAACCCAGGGGTGTTTACCACCAAGCTACATTCCCAGTTCCCCACCTTTTTTTTTTTTTTTTTTTTTTTTTGGCAACAGAGTCTAAGTAACTGAGGCCAGCCTCAAATTTGGGATCTTCCAGTCTCAGCCTGAGTCACTGCATGATATGTGCCATTACAGACATGTGCTACCAGGTCCCGCGATCACACTTTAATACCTGAGACAGGTGATGTGATGTCCCTCTTCCTACTGGCTCTTATCCCATCAGCCTTTCCCTGCGGGTGTAGGTGGGTCCTTCCTGGCACTGCCTCAGGAAGGAATTATTCCAGAGGGGGCAATTTTGGGTTTTGAATTTCAAAAGGAAGTTCCTCTTGGCACAAATACAGAAGATGTTTGAAGAAGACAGTCAGATTCACGCTCCCAGCTCCCAGGATTACTGGCCATATTGCAACCTAAGCAGAGGCCTGCAGTGGTTCGCGCCTTCTGGAGTATTGGGGTTCAATATCGACCGATTCCCAGAGAGTCAAAGTGCACACACAGCAATGCAAATCACACAACGAGGTTTTATTGCAAGCTCAAGCTTGGACCGCAACCAGCCTCTCAGACCACTACCATGGCTGAGTGGGGAGCGGCCCCGAGGGATGAGAAAGCACTCTACTTAAGAAATTTCCAATCATTCACATACAAAGACCTGTACATTATTGGTTTACATTGGAACAGCTAAACATTTGTTCTCTTTTGGTTGGGTCCCACCAATTGATTTGAATCTCATTGGGTCCTGCCAAAACTGTGAAAGAATGGACATTTTTTTAAGCTGTCTGTTTTATCTCAACTCCCTAAGGTCTCCCTCCCAGTGACCGGAACAAAGCCCTTAAAGCTGTTCCAGGAAACAGCCCCAAACAGAGAGTAAAAGAGTAATTGGAGCAAGATAGTATTCAGGCAGTTAAGACACCAGAATCTACACCCTGTTGTAAAACATTGTGAAACATGTTGTATGTTATCAGCAAACCCAGACCCCCTTTGAAATTTCCCGGCAGCTTTGTTCCCCTTTTCCCTTTCATGTGCGACCCCTCCCGATGTGTGGTCTCTGCCTTTATAAACCTACAAGATTTTCTGCTCGGGACTCAACTCCTGGACTCCTGCGTGAGTCACGAGTCGGGTCCCAGCGCGCTGGAATAAACACCTCTTGCGGTTTGCATCAAGTGACGCCTCCTGCGGTTGATTGGGGTTGCCGTTGATCCATGGGACAGAGTTGGGATTTACTTTTTGGGGGCCTTACAACTGAATGGTCCTGGAGGAAGAGGGGAGGAGGGAGGGGGTGAACTAGGGAGATGAGTCGGGGCTAGGCCCCCCCCCATCCTTGATAGATAAGTTTCCGGGCAGCTGCCCATTTTATCTCTTAACAGCCTTGATAAAACCCAGGGGCCCAGTACGTCCTGTTTGTCCTGTGTTGGCTCTTGGGGGTAGCACCTGCGTGCCCTTTCCTGAGGGCCAGTTCCCGAAATGGCTTGTTCATACAACATGGCTGCACAGATGTCACCCTGTTCTCAACAGAAGCTGTTGAAATTTGACCACCACCACTGTGGCGGCATTGTGAGCAGGGCCTTCAAGAAGCCATACCCGCGGATTAGCAGAGCCCCAGTTGGTGGGTATGAGAGGCCGCTCTCTGTCTGGTGCTCTCTGTCTGGTCATGTGACGCCCTGCACATGTCACAGTGAAGCAAGGAGGCTCCCCAGACGCCAACACCATGCTCTGGGACCTCGCAGCCTCACTACTAGGGGCTAAACAGACCTCTATTTCAATAAAGCCCTGAACCTGGAGCAGTCAGTGAAAGCAACAGAAAATGGACTAAGAAGACAGGGCCTGCACCTGGGCAGAAAGGGAGGTGAGAAAGGGTGCTAATGACAGACATGCCATGGACGTTTGGGGACCCTAGAGTGGAAGGGTCCTGTCCCTCGCTTCCCACGTGGAGACCTCCAAGATCCTAGGTTGTTAACGTCTCTGTGCATTATCCACCTAAGTAGGAAAACCAATCGGAGAGATGTGCCAAAGAACACTGAGGTTCACCTGGGCCCCCACTGCAATGAAGCCACGCCCTGGGAGACTGTGGGTACATCCAAGGAGCCTGCGGCAAAGGTACAGGAGGGTCACATCAGATATTTTGAAAGGATAATCCTCGGCCCTAATGGTTGACAAATAATAAGAGTGGCACCTATTCGAGGTTGAACAGAGAGCTGCTGGGCAGATGCTCTGGGAGTAGTGAAGCCAGAATTGGGGGCAGGCAGTTAGTGTAGAAATAGGGGATCAGGTCAGATCGAGGAAATGGGGGCCATGAAAGCCATCTGCCTCTGGAAGTTGGTTGCCCTGGGAGAATGGAATGTCAAGGACCTGCAGAGCCCACTGATTACCAAAGTTACCTGCCCTTGTCCAGGACTATAGGCAAGGAGCTGCTAATTAATGCCCCCTGGGCCCTTACCTGCCTGAATCACCTTGGCCCTCCCCCTGCCCATGCTGCTCACTTTATGCAAAACCGGGCCTAATCATGCAGGCAGGAAGGAAAGAGATGAGGGGGAAAGAACGGGAGAATAAAACCTATAAAAAGGACAAGACTTGCTCAATCCGATGGATTCCACTTTTGGGTCCCCTTCTTCCATCCGGGAGAAGTCTGCTTTTACTTTTCTTTAATAAAGTTTCTTACTTTCTACTCTACGCTTGCCTTGGCATGCTCCTCTGGCGTTATACTTCAATACCTGAGGAAACAGGACTCGTCACCGGTAAATGGTGGTATCACTAGTTTGGGGAGTCTGGGGGTGTAGCTCAGAGGTAGAGCACTTCACTAGCATAGATAGGTCCTGGGTTCAATCTCAAGCATTGCCAAAAAGAAAAAAACAAAAAAGAAGAACCGTTTGTGTCAGGTTGCAGTGGCCTTTGCAAGAGTGTGTTTCCGGCAGTCTTTTGATAGTTATTATCAGTCAATCATGCTTAAAAACCCTTCTTCATAACCTCTTAGCTAGCTGTCTTTTCTCTTTTTCTTTTCTTTATCTCTTTCTCCCCCCCCCCCCCCCTTTTGGCTTGACCATTTCTTTCACTACAGTGACACAGCCACATCAATGTTTATAGCAGCTCAATTCATAATAGCAAAACTATGGAACCAACCTAGATGCCCTTCGACAGATGAATGGATAAAGAAAATGTGCTACACATACGCAATGGAATATTACTCAGCCTTAAAGAAGAATGAAATTATGGCATTTGCAGGTAAATGCATGGAACTGGAGAAGATCATGCTAAGTGAAATAAGCCAATCCCCAAAAACCAAAAGCCAAATATTTTCTCTGATAAGTGGATGCTAATCCACAGTGGTGGGGGGGAGGGTTAGTAGGGAAGAATGAAGGAATTTTGGATTGTACAGAGGGCCGTGAGGGGAGGGGTGGGGCGGGTGGGGGTGGGAAGGATGGTAGATTGAGACAGACATTATCAACCGACACACATGTATGAAAAAAATTTAAAAAAATATTTATCACTGTCAAAAAAAAGATAATGAAAATAAATAAATAAATAATTAGTTTTTTAAAAAAAAGCAAGCTGGGAAGGTAGCTCAGTGGTAAAGTGCTCCTGGATTCAGTCCCCAACACACACAAAAACGAAAAGATAAGGAGAAATCTAACTGCTCTGAGGCTACCATGAGGTGAGGAGGACCAGGGCACACAGAGAGGCCACAGGTAGGTATTTCTGCTAGCAGCTCCAACTGAAGTCCCTTTTGCAGGGAGACATTCTGTTTGCTTAATAAACTCCCTTACATGATTTCCCGTGTCCAGAATGGTTCCGTGGGATCTCCCTTACGGCGGTGCCGTGACTCGGATGGGATCTTCCACTGTCTCTTAAGTGAGTGGAACCCCATCTGACACCCCACTGCCCCCGGACACGGCTCCACCTTCCATTCTGCCCCAACGCTCCGCTCTGCATTTATCACCGGACTTCAGGTTGGTGAGTCCTCTAGGCTGGTTCCCCTAGGCCGATTTATACCCTTGAGGCGGCTGAGGGGTGGGGGTACCCCCAGCCACAACTTTTATAGTTGCAGCAGGCCCCTTAGTCAGTCTTATCTGCCGGGTGGACTCCTCATTTTATGGAGGAGATTCTCTCAGGGTTGAGGCTCCTCTCGTACTCACATTCGCACTCGAAAACCCTGATATCAGGTCCTCAACTCTTCTCGGCTTTTGCCCGGCACACACATTGGTACTTGTGTGACGACACAATCAATGTGCTGCCCCTCATCTCCAGCCCAGTACTCTGGCCTCGGGAGGCCCTGGTCACAGACTCGGCTGTATCAGTCCCCACCATGGAATCTGGGTCCTCCAATCTGGCAGATTCCACCCTGGGAACCCTTTGCCTGACCACGGTACTTAAAGCCATCAAAATCTGTTTGTGTATCTCAAAAAACTAAAGGACGAATGATCTCGCTGATAAGCGGATGAGGACATATAAGGGGGGTTAGCATTAGGGTTAGGGTTAGGTTTAGTGTTAGGGATAAGGAGGGTGATAAGAATGGAGAAAGGAAGGACTGTATAGAGGGAAAAGAGGGGTGGGAGGGGTGGGGGGAAGGGAAAAAATAACAGAATGAATCAAACAATATTGCCCTATGTAAATTTATGATTATCAATTAAAAAAAAAAATCTGTTTGTGTAATGGCACACAGCTTCCGTGAGCGAGCGGGCAGATGGAAAGGGATTCTTTGTCTTCAAGTCTCTTCTTTCTTGCTTCTTGGCTCTTCCTGCAGGCTCCAGCGCCTCCAGACCCTGCTTCTCCGTCTTCCCCTGCTTCCCCATGTAATATAAGCAGCCCCATTCCCCACAAGTAGTGGGAGATAATTGTTTGACAATTTTCTGCTAGAACGTTTTAGCCCCTTTCAGATTCAGATCTCGGTCAAGGCTTACACTGAAATGTAAATGGAGGGAGAAAGGGGAGGAAGAAGGGGGGAGAGCCGCTTGGGGTCAGGTCGGGAGAGCGGGCTGCGGGGGTGGGCCTGGTCGGGGAGGTGCCCCGGATGTGGAGGGGGTGGCAACGCCTCGTCCAGCCACGTAGCTCGCCCAGCCCCGCTTCGCACCCCAGCCCGACCGACCCAGCCCTTACAGCAAATTCTTATCCTGAAGTTACAGATCCGGCTTGCCGACTTCCCTTTCCTACTGGAGGAAGGTGCAGTGGGAGACCAGTTTCAAACCCAAGGAAAAAAAAGTGTCCATTTTAAATTTCTCCTGGGCTACAACTCAGAATACTTTTCTCCCTTTCACCTTTTCTCTCCTTCTCATTTTCTCATGCTATAATTAATGACTGCAATATAAAGCCGATACCCCACCTCCCAACCACCTGTCAATCTGCGCTCTGCCCGCCTCCTACGTTACAGGAATTTCCGGCTTATGCTGCGCCATTTTCCTGCTTCCCATGTTACGTCCTAACATGCTAGATAGCTATTGGTTCATCAGTCAGCTTACAAGTATTCTCCTCCTCTACTGGTTCCTTCCAGCCCGGGAGATTCCAATATCTGGGAGAAGCTACACGCCATCTTTCTCTTTTTCCTTTCTTTTCACCCTGGAGCAGACGTGTTAGTCATCCGCATAATAAAGTCTCTTGCGTGAGACCTCGTGTCCGCGATGCATTTTTCTGAGAGCTATTGGCGAGCCGCAACTGAGACGAGCGAGTGGGCGGCAGTTCAGCAGGAGTGCGCAGCGGCAGCTAGAATTGCCGTGGGTCCCAAGCTGCCTTACAATGACCATTATCATTTTTCTTCTAGGACTTTTGTTTTTCTTAAATGCTATATTTTTGAGCTCACAATTTTGATCCTACATACCTAGGTTAATAATTTTTGATCAGGGGATTCAAGATGGCGGACTAGAGGGTGGCTGCGTTTCGTGTTGCTCCAGGACTCAGGACTCAAGAAGAGGAGATATAGAGAGACTTGGGACCAACTCAAAGCAACCGGGTGAGTCTCTCCCATTGGGGAGGTGTCCCGGACCGGGCAGTAGCCCTGAACGCAGGGATCTTTGTGAAGTAGAGCTGCCCGGTGAGACACCCCTCCCCCCGCTGGAGCAGTGAACTCGGACAACTGGGAGCATCGGAGAGGAGGCTGCTCCGCACAGCGCTTGGACTCGGCGCAACCCACCCGGGCTCTGGGAAGCTGCCCAAAGGAGAGGGTGCATGGTGAGCTGTTTGGACTGAAAGCGACCACCCCTGAACACAGGGGGCTGCCCAGAGGAGAAGGAGAAATACGGGCTCGGCACGTCGCTTGGACTTGGAGCAGCTGCGCCAGGGCTCTGGGCGGCTATCTGGTGGAGCAGCGTGGTGAGTGGTTTGGACTCAGAGCAACCGCTCCTAAACACAGAGGGGTTGTCTGGAGAAGGAGGAGGAGCGTGGCGGGGTGCTTGGGCTCGAAGTGACTGCACCAGGGCTACGGGTGGCAGTCGGGACGAGGAGGTGCACAGTGAGTTCCTGGGACTCGCGACGAATGCACCAGATCTCTGGGTGACTGCCTGGTGGAGAAGGAGGTGCGTGGTGGGTCACTTGGACTTAGAGCGACCGCATGGAACACCAGGTGGCTGCCGGAGGAAAAGGCGTGTGGCGGGTCACTGGGACTCGGAGCGACTGTAAGGGGCTCCAGGTGGCTGCTCAGAGGAGGGGCCGCATAGCCAGGCGATTAGGTGCAGAGCAGGGTCCCAGGGCCTAGGCGGCTTCTTGGTGGAAGAGCCGCACAGACAAACTGAGGGGCGGAATGAAGGCTCCAGGACTGCAGGCAGCTTCTCTGAGGAGAGGCAGCCTAAGGAGATTCGTCTGCGAAGGGCAAGGCTTCCAGGCCCAGGAGGTAGGTCAGGGTCCCTGGGAACATTGCAGAAGAAGGCTGCCCAGCCCAGGCAGTAGTTGTGAATTGAACGGAACCTCTAGGAGGGGAACTGACCAGCGAGACCTCCCCACCGGGTGAGTCCTCCCTGCCAGGTGAGGTTCTCCCAAAAGGACTGTAAAACCAGAGACACAGGCCCAAACTGGCCTTGCATCAGCCCACATCCTACTTCCCCTTTGGATGACCATTCGTCAGCAAGTGAAGGTACCTCTGCCCACTAGCAGGGAATATATCCCACCGGAAGGCCACCACCCCTAGGGAGTCAGCTTCCTTGTGGAGCACCGCATTATCAACTTCCTCCAAGACTTCAGGCTACTGAGGGCTAAGAGGGGATATACTAGAAATCTTCAGGGATATTATAAGTCAATAGAGGAAATCTGCAATATCACAGCGGTCAACTGATACCTGAACAATATGAGAAAACAAGGAAAGAAAATGCTACAAACAAATCTAGATGTTACATCAATGAAACCCAACGACAGCATGGCAGAAGAAATGACAGAAAGGGAGTTCAGAATGTACATAATTAAAATGATCAGGGAAGCAAATGACGAGATGCAAGAGCAAATGCAGGCACTGAATGATCGCACCAATCGACAGTTAAAAGAGCAAATACAGGAAGCAAAAGATCATTTCAATAAAGAGTTAGAGATATTGAAAAAAAAACAAACAGAAATCCTTGACATGAAGGAAACAATAAACCAAATTAAGAACTCCATAGAAAGCATATCCAGTAGGATAGAACACCTGGAAGACAGAACCTCAGACATTGAAGACAAAATATTTAACCTTGAAACCAAAGTTGAACAAACAGAGAAGATGGTAAGAAATCATGAACAGAATCTACAAGAATTATGGGATATCATGAAAAGGCCAAATTTAAGAATTATTGGGATTGAGGAAGGCTTAGAGAAACAGACCAAAGGAATGAACAATCTATTCAATGAAATACTATCAGAAAATTTCCCAAATCTGAAGAATGAAATGGAAGATCAAGTACAAGAGGCTTATAGGACTCCAAATATACAAAATTACAACAGACTCACACCAAGGCACATTATAATGAAAATACCTAACATACAAAATAAAATAAAGACAGAATTTTAAAGGCCGCAAGAGAGAGGAATCAAATTACATTCAGGGGGAAACCAATACGGATATCAGCAGATTTTTCAATCCAGACCCTAAAAGCTAGAAGGGCCTGGAACAACATTTTTCAAGCCCTGAAAGAAAATGGATGCCAACCAAGAATCTTATACCCAGCAAAACTTACCTTCAAATTTGATGATGAAATAAAATCCTTCCATGATAAACAAAAGCTAAAAGAATTTACAAAAAGAAAGCCAGCATTACAGAACATTCTCAGCAAAATATTCCACGAGGAAGAGATGAAAAACAAAGAAGCAAATCAGCAATGGGAGGAACTATCCTAAAGGAATTGTCAAATAAAGGAAGAACCAAGTCATGTCAAAATAAATAAATAAATTTAAAAAATGAACCAAATGACCGGGAATACTAATCATATCTCAATAATAACCCTGAATATTAATGGCCTGAACTCATCAATCAAAAGACATAGACTGGCAGATTGGATCAAAAAGAAAGATCCAACAATATGTTGCCTGCAAGAGACTCACCTCATAGAAAGAGATACCCATAGACTAAAGGTGAAAGGATGGGAAAAAACATACCATGCACATGGACTCAGCAAAAAAGCTGGGGTATCCATCCTCATTTCAGATAATGTGGACTTCAAGTCAAAGTTAGTCAGAAGGGACAAAGAAGGACAATACATATTGCTTAAGGGAACCATAAATCAGCAAGACATAACAATCATAAACATCTATGCCCCAAACAGTGGCTCATCCATGTATGTCAAACAAATCCTTCTCAATTTCAGAAACCAAATAGACCACAACACAATAATACTAGGTGATTTTAACACGCCTCTCTCACCACTGGACAGATCTTCCAAACAAAAATTGAACAAAGAAACCATAGATCTCAATAACACAATCAATAATTTAGACTTAACGGACATTTATAGAATATACCATCCAACCAAGAGCGAATACACTTTCTTCTCAGCAGCACATGGATCCTTCTCTAAAATAGACCATATATTATGCCACAAAGCTACTGTTAGCAAATACAAGAAGATAGAGACACTACCTTGTATTCTATCAGATCATAATGGATTGAAATCAGAAATAAATGAAAGAGTAAAAAACCGAAGCTACTCCAACACCTGGAGATTAAACAATATGCTATTACATGATGAATGGATAACAGAAGATATTAGGAAGGAAATTAAAAAATTCTTAGAGGTAAATGAGAACAAAGAAACATCATATCAAAATCTTTGGGACACTATGAAAGCAGTGCTTAGAGGAAAATTTATTTCATGGAGCGCATTCAATAAAAGAAGTAAAAATCAACAAATAAATGACCTAACACTACAGCTCAAAGCCCTAGAAAAAGAAGAAAAGACCAACACCAAAAGTAGTAGAAGACAGGAAATAGTTAAACTCAGAGCTGAAATCAACGAAATTGAAACAAAAGAAATAATACAAAAAATTGACAAAATAAATAGTTGGTTCTTTGAAAAAATAAACAAAATTGATAAACCCTTAGGCACTCTAACAAAGAGAAGATGAGAGAAAACCCAAATCACTAAAATTCAGAATGAACAAGGAAATATCACAACAGACAGGATTGAAATACAAAACATAATTAGAAGCTATTTTGAAAATCTATATTCCAACAAAATAGAAAATTTCGAAGACATCAATAGGTTTCTAGAGACATATGAATTGCCTAAATTGAACAAGGAGGACATACACAATTTAAATAGAACAATTTCAAGTAATGAAGTAGAAGAGGTCATCAAAAGCCTACCAACAAAGAAAAGTCCAGGACCAGATGGGTTCTCAGCCAAGTACTACAAAACCTTTAAAGAAGAGCTTATTCCAATACTTCTCAAAGTATTCCATAAAATAGAAGAGGAGGGAACCCTCCCAAACTCATTCTATGAAGCCAATATTACCCTGATACCCAAACCAGACAGAGACACATCGAGGAAAGAAAATTTCAGACCGATATCATTAATGAACATTGACACAAAAATTCTCAATAAAATTTTAGCAAATCACATACAAAAATATATTAAAAAGATAGTGTACCACGATCAAGTGGGTTTTATCCCAGGGATGCAAGGTTGGTTCAACATCCGGAAATCAATAAATGTAATTCACCATATCAATAGACTTAAAGTCAAGAATCACATGATAATTTCAATAGATGCAGAAAAAGCATTTGATAAAATACAGCACCCCTTCATGCTCAAAACACTAGAAAAAATTGGGATAGTGGGAACATTCCTTAACATTATGAAGGCCATCTATGCTAAGCCCATGGCTAATATCATTCTAAATGGTGAAAAACTGAAAGCATTCCCCCTAAAATATTGGAACAAGGCAGGGATGCCCTCTCTCACCACTTCTATTCAATATCGTTCTTGAGACTCTAGCCAGAGCAATTAGACAGACCAAGGAAATTAAAGGAATGCAAATAGGAAAAGAAGAATTCAAACTATCCCTATTTGCGGATGATATGATTATATACTTAGAGGAACCAGGAAATTCCACCAGAAAACTTTTAGAACTCATAAGTGAATTCAGTAAAGTAGCAGGTTACAAGATCAATGCTCATAAATCCAATGCATTTTTATACATAAGTGATGAATCCTCAGAAAGAGAAATTATGAAAACTACCCCATTCACGATAGCATCAAAAAAAATAAAATACTTGGGAATCAATCTCACAAAAGAGGTGAAAGACCTCTACAATGAGAACTACAGAACACTAAAGAAAGAAATTAAAGAAAACCTTAGAAGATGGAAAGATCTCCCATGTTCTTGGATAGGAAGAATTAATATTGTCAAAATGGCCATACTACCAAAAGTGCTGTACAGATTCAATGCAATTCCAATTAAAATCCCAATGATGTACCTTACCGAAATAGAGCAAGCAATCATGAAATTCATCTGGAAGAATAAGAAACCCAGAATAGCTAAAGCAATCCTTCACAGGAAAAATGAAGCAGGGGGTATCGCAATACCCGAACTTCAACTTTATTACAAAGCAATAGTAACAAAGACGGCATGGTATTGGTACCAAAATTGACAGGTAGATCAATGGTACAGAATAGAGGACACAGACACAAACCCAAATAAATACAACTTTCTAATACTAGACAAAGGCGCCAAAAATATGCAATGGAGAAAAGATAGCCTCTTCAACAAATGGTGCTGGGAGAATTGGAAATCCATATGCAACAGAATGAAACTAAACCCATATCTCTCACCCTGCACAAAACTCAACTCAAAATGGATTAAGGACCTTGGAATCAGACCAGAGATTATAGAAGAAAAAGTAGGTCCCGATCTTCAACATGTCGGCCTAGGACCAGACTTCCTTAACAGGACTCCCATAGCACAAGAAATAAAAGCAAGAATCAATAACTGGGATAGATTCAAACTAAAAAGCTTTCTCTCAGCAAAGGAAACTATCAGTAATGTGAAGAAAGAGCCTACAGAGTGGGAGAATATCTTTGCCAATCATACTTCAGATAGAGCACTAATCTCCAGAATCTATAAAGAACTCAAAAAACTCTACACCAACAATACAAATAATCCAATCAACAAATGGGCTAAGGAAATGGACACTTCAAAGAAGATGTACAAGCAATCAACAAACATATGAAAAAATGTTCAACATCTCTAGTAATAAGAGAAATGCAAATCAAAACCACCCTAAGATTCCATCTCACCCCAATTAGAATGGCGATTATCAAAAATATAAGCAACAGGTGTTGGCGAGGATGTGGGGAGAAAGGTACACTCATACATTGCTGGTGGGGCTGCAAATTAGTGCAGCCACTCTGTAGAGCAGTGTGGAGATTTCTTAGAAAACTTGGAATGGAACCACCATTTGACCCAGCTATCCCACTCCTTGGCCTATACCCAAAGGACTTAAAATCAGCATACTACAGAGATACAGCCACATCAATGTTCATAGCTGCTCAATTCACAATAGCCAGATTGTGGAACCAACCTAGATGTCCTTCAATTGATGAGTGGATAAAGAAACTGTGGTATATATATATACAATGGAATATTACTCTGCCATAAAGAATGATAAAATTATGGCCTTTGCAGGCAAATGGATGAAATTGGAGGTTATCATGCTAAGTGAGATAAGCCAATCTCAAAAAACTAAAGGATGAATGATCTCGCTGATAAGTGGATGATGACACATAAGGGGAGGGTGGGGGAGTTAGTGTTAGGGTTAGGGTTAGGGTTAGGGTTAGAGTTAGGGAGGGGGACAAGAATGGAGGAAGAAAGGACTGTTTAGAGGGAATAGAAGGGTGGGAGGGGTGGGGGGAAGGGAAAAAATAATAGAATGAATCAAACAACATTACCATATGTAAATTTATGATTATACAAATGGTATGACTTTAACCCATGTACAAACAGACAAACAACATGTATCCCATTTGTTTACAATAAAAAAAGATAAAAAAAAACGTATAAACGCATTCTTCTGTCATGTATGACTAATTAGAACAAATAAAAATTTTAAAAAAGAAAAAAAATTTTTGATCAGTTCTTTTTATCCAACTCTAGAGTTATTTTTGAACGTCTGTTACATTGCAATGGAGATAAGCATTACAAGGCCTTTACTTTTGTGTTAAATATAAGTGCACATAAAAATTAAAATTTAAAAAATGGATCCAAATATTTTTAATTCACGTGATTTAAAAAGATTCAATTTAAATTGGGTAAACTAATAGAAGTAAAATGTCTTTAAAATTAACTCACAAGTCTCTAAGTGGTTAAACTAATAAAATGTTGATGTTTATAAAATGTCTAACATCAATTTTTCTAGTACTTTTCTTCAACAGGAAAGAGACGGCAAATACTGTTGGTACACTTGTCTGATATCTTGGTTTTTCTACAATAAGATGAGTGAATTAGAGTCGACATGTATGGGATTACTCAAATGTGTTTGTTAGAGACATCTGATTAACTTACAAAGTTATTCCATGGAGTAACCTACTTAAAAACATTATTCTTTGTATATTAAATGTGTTCCTATTTTCCAGGTATACAAGTCTTTATAGCAGAAAATTTATCAAGCTGCTATTCTCCAAATTAAACTTGTCTGTAATGGTAAACCTACCATTTAATGTTCTATTATAGGACCTGTCATCAATAGGGTATATGTAAAATTTGTTAAATGTATTTCTAAAAGTTATTGAGAGCCTGATTTGTTTAAAGGTTAAGCATGAAAGCATTTTACCACTTTGCCACACAAAAGGAAACATAAAAACTCAGACTTTCTTTAATTCATGTTTTAGATATAATGTTAAATTGTGTTAACTAATGTTCATATAGACTCAGGAGTCAATATATGTAAACTTCTTAAAGATTGCTGACATAACTCTTTAGATCTCCATTTCCATCAGGGAATAGAGCTAAAAGCCCCGAGATAAGGGGCTTACCTGAGATAAGGCTCTGCCTCACAACCCTGCTGCACGTCAGAATGGCTCCAAAGTAAGCCAGACTTTAACTCATTTAAAGTTGTGTTCAAAAGTCTGATGTTTTTTGTAAAGATTACTGTGATCTCAAATGGGAACTCAGCCAAAATTCAAGATAGCTATTGCACAAACTGAATGTTTTACTGTTGGTGATTCCATTTTGTATTTTCCTTGTAAACTCTAATTGTTGCCTGATCAGTATTTTGCAGAAGTACTGCTTCAAGAGAGAACACCGTATAATGTAAACCCAAATTAGATTAAAGGGGGTAAATAAGGGTAAAGTTATAGACTTTGAAGCTAAAGCCCAGTACTCTTACTTTATGACTGGTGAGACTGACTTGCTTGATGGTTAAGATCAAACTTAGAGATTGAGATTAAATACAGAGGTCAAGAAAAGTCCACATTTGGGTCTTGCCCTCAAAATCAGCCTGAACCCAGGGAACAAGAGGACTTCTCCAAGGAGCTTTGCAACTCTGGGTCACACAACCTCCTGACCAAGGAGATTGATGAGTCCACTAAAGGAAAAGCCACTTAGTGCACCTGCTGCAGAGGAGGGTCATGAAAAAAGGGAGACACCCCTAATGCTTCCAAGGGGAGCCACCTCATCGAGAAGACCCTGCCTAACCAATGGCACTAATGGAGCTAAGCAGCTGCTCTTAAGTTCTCTATGAGTGACCCCTGTGGGAACTCAGCTGACTCTTTAACAGACAGAAACAGGTCACTTTGACCAGCTTGATCTTAAACACCTAGAAAAACAGTTAAAACCAAAATATAGCCATTCTTGGGCATTTAAAAGAAATAATACTTATATGTAACTTAAGATGTACACTTGTGTTAGTCCACTAAAATAAAGACTAAAAGCTACAAAAGAGAGATTCTTAGGCAAATGTGCCTGATAACTATCAAGAGAAACTGCCAGAGTCAGAAATTTTTAGTCAGTTTAAGGCCTACAGACATAGGTAGGCTTAATCTATGTTTGTTAGTATCTGTACTAAATGTTGTGTTTACATTCCTGATAATCTAGACAATGTTAAAGTTCCCAAATAAAGGCCTTGTCCTCTCCAGCCTTTGCTAGGCCTTGTTATGGGAACAACTTCTCAGTTCTTCCACCCCCTGGTGAGGAATTATTGACTTCTGTCATCTTTATGATATGCATTGGCATGTTCCAGATTCTGCAACATTTATATTGTATCAATCTCATTTCAGTACTCATATCTTTTTGTTCTTCTCTCATAGAAGCACCCATCCCCAGATGCCTTTACAACCTGCTCTTCCCCAACCGAACTTATATCTTGGACCACTCAATTGACCCGATTTCTAAAAAGGGAACTCCAAACTGCTTGCCCCACACTGCCCCTTTCCAGCTCAAAGAAGCCAGATCGGTCATCACCCCCTTTCCCTACAGCAGTGAAGGAGTTCCTAGAATTAGAGGGGTGAATGAAGTCAGAATTGGGGACAGGCAGTTAGTGTAGAAATAGGGGATCAGTCAAATTGAGGAAATGAAGTCCAGGAAAACCATCTGCCTTTGGAAGTCTGGAAGGAGAATGGACTTTTTACATCTCACCTGCAAAACCAGCCCCAGTCACTTAGGCAGGAAGGAGAGAGAAGGCTTCGGAAAGAACTGGAGAACAAAAGATCTTCTTATAAAAACAGAAACAGGGGAATGTAATGTATAAAGCTCCTCCCCCGCCCATCAGGTGCAGTCATTTTCCCCACCTCCCAACCACTTGTCAATCTGTGAACATCCTAGCTAGCTATTGGTTCATCAGTCAACTGTAAGTATCCTTCTCCAATATTGGTCCCCTGTTAGCACGGCGGAATTCAACTGTTTACTATAGCTTCCCTGCCATCTTTTCCCTTCCTTCTGTCTGTCCTCCTCGCTTTTCTCTATCCTCCTGGCTTTCCACTCTCTCTAGTGCACGCCCTTTACCTTTCCCTCTCCCTCTCATTTTCTCTCTTACTCTGTTTGCTTAATAAACTCCCTTATGCGATTTCCCGTGTCCCGTGTGGTTCTGTGGGATTCCCTTACACCTTTCAACCGCTAGTGTCCACTAGCAGGCCTGGGAATGAAGGGTCCTCCACATGACTCCAGCTCCCAGCTGTGGAGTAACTCCAGCCTTGCAGTCTAGTTAGCACGCGGGTATCATAAAGTTCACACAAGCTATCCTCAGTGCACCCCTTCTGAATTCTTGCCACAGATTTTATGAGTTTGGGGCAGTTTATTTTATAGCCATAGTATTGGAACAGTGCTCCACTCCATTTGGGGTGGGTGTAAGGAGCAAAGTTAAATGTGTGACATTCTGTGTGCTGTGTAACTTACAAAAAACAACTTGTTTACTCTGTGCTGTGTAACTTACAAAAAATAACTTGAGTGCTCTGTGCTGTAATGAGGTAATGATGTAGTGTTGCCCCAAGTTGGAGACATATGCAACTGACCCCAAGTAAGATAACTGACTTCTCACGGACCAAGACCGACTGGCAGGGTCTGATAAAAAGGATTTAAAAGGACCCATGATGAGCCTAGCTCCAGTCCCCGTTTTACACCAATGACGCCAGTGTTGCGCCAAGCCTGAAGGGGACTCACTGACTTGCTCGTTGCTTGATGGACCATCCATCATTCTGACCGTGACCGAGACGTTCCTGTGGAAGTGACAGCGGAGCTGCCCGTGTGCATCCTGCCTGAGACGTCTCTGCCCAGCCTGCCTGCCGTGACCTCACACCCTCCTTCGCCTTCCAACCTTCCTCCCGATCAGGACTCCAGCCGGAGGGAGCTCCCCAGCGAGATCTCCTGAGCTGTTTTCCTGACCGACCTCTGGGAGTCGCTGCCCTTTGACTCAAGACACGTCACACAGGAGTTGACCTTAGGAACGGGTCTCAGTAAGGAGTGAGTCTTGCTTATTCGGGGCTTATAATAATTTAGTGATTAAGTTATGTGTGATATTGGTGTGACGAAAGTTAGAATAACTACAATAAGTGTGTGATCAGCATCAAATAAAAGCCAATTGATTTTGGACCAAATTTACTCTCATTGACTCCTCCTTGCTCTCATTGACTCTTCTTTGCTGACAGTGGGGGTCAAAGTCCTATTCCTGGGCACAAGGGGATAGTGGTGCTACTGGGGAGGCTAAGGCAGGAGGATCACAAGTTCTAGACCAGCCTGGGCAACTTAGTGAGACCTCATCTCAAAATAAAAATAAAAAAAGGATTGGGGATATAGCTCAGTGGTAGAGAATCCCCGGTTCTCTAGAACCCTAGCTCTGCTTTAAAAAAAAAAAAAAAAAAAAAAAAAAAGTTTGGGGCTGAAGTTGTGGTTCAGTAATAGAGTGCTTGCCAGGCATATGTGAAGCCCTGGGTTCCATACTCGGCCCCACATATAAATAGATAAAAGATCCAATGATAATTTAAAAAACATTTTTTTAAAAGTTCTATTTATCCTTAAAAAGCAAAAGCACCATCCCCTCTCTGAAGCCTACCCTCCACTTCAGGGTCAGAATGAATCCTCTGGTCTTGACTTGTGAAATGTGTAGTTAAACTCTGCATTATCTCTCCTCTCTCCAAGGCTAGCAGCACCTACTGTACTTCGCAGCTAACAAGAAGTACTGCATATAGTGGGAGCTCAAAATTATTTGCTAGAGCCAGGCAGGGTGGCACGTAGCTGAGGAGGAGGCTCACTTGGGAGGCTGAGGCAGGAGGATCACAAATTCAAAGCTAGCCTCAGCAATTTAGGGAGACCCTGTCTCAAAATAAAAAATAAAAATGGGCTGGGGATGTAGCTCAGTGCTTAAGTACCCTGGGGTTCAATCCCCAGTAGAAAGAAAGAAAAAGGAAGGAAGATAGTTTATTTGCTAGGAGCTGAGAGTGTAGTTCAGTGGTAGAGAATGTGCCTAATATACATAAGGCCCTGGGTTCAATCCCCAGCACTAAAGAAGAAAAGAAAAAGTTATTTGCTGGAAGAATCTGATCTCAATTTTATTTCAAATAGCAATTCAATGAAACCTCTAACAATTTACAGGGAAGGGAATCTGATTTTAGAGGACAAAATAGGTCTAACTCAAAATGAACACTACTTTGAAAGGTTCCAGAAGAACTCAATCGTGTCTTCCTTTTTAAAATTACTTGGCAGTGTGTAGTAACCTACGGTATTTAATTTTGCTTAACCCACCTTTTATTGGTTGAAAGTTCTCTAAATAGCAGAAAATTTGTCTGTTCATGTCACCCTGGGCAGGGCCCCAAGTGAATGGGAATGAGGAGCAGGGACTGACTCTCAGGCAGGCAGGGGTCTGCTCTCACATGATTGCAGGCTTTCTGCCAGGAGGCATTCTAAGTGGCTCTTCACAGATGCAAGAAAACCTTTGTGACTAGGAGCCAGATTATACTAATGTTGATTGTGAAAGTCAGTTTCAATGGCAGCTATTAAGGTGATTTTGATAAGAGTAAACTAATAATTGAGTTTATGCTAACAGATCAGTTTGCAAAAAAGACAGCAAAGACGGTTGGGAAAGAGCCTGGAAGAGTGGGGGAAAGGTGAAAGTCTGTGTACACAGTGAAAGTCACCAGGAAATAGAGAGGATTGCAATAATAGAGTAACTGGAATCCTGGCTTTCCACCCAGGAAGTTCCAAAAGGACAGCATTTCACCTGCAGTCAGAACTGACAAGACTTTTAAAGGAGGCACCCAATCTTGAAAACAATGCCAACCCCTTTGAGGTCACTAACAAAGTGAAGTTGAGCTTCTTCCCCTTCTCCTCCCCTGGGGTGGACTCAGCAGCATTACACAAAAAATGTAGGAAGGAATTTGTCTGGGTGTGTACTAGGTGTGAGCAGATAAGTCGAAGAAGAAATGTGTGATTGCCCAATATTTTACAAAACCAGAATCTCAGCTCTGTTGTTTGTTCTTAACCCACTCTCCTGTGGGTTATTTCTAACGTGTAGCGCAGAAGTGCACTGTGGAAGACCTTAGGTTCAATCCCCAGTATTGAAAGGAAAATAAGTCACCTCCCTATGTAAAAATACTGCTTGGTTTTAAAAAGATTTATACCAGCATCAAAATGTGTCTTGGGTGAGCCCAATTTGTTCCTTTTATTTATTCCTCATCCCCAGAAACTTTAGTTCTCCCATCTTCAGGCCCCGAGTCCTCTGATCATTTTGGTTTTTTGTTTTGTTTTGTTTTGTTTTTGGTACCAGTGACTGAACTCAGGGATGCTTAACCACTGAGCCACATCTCCAGTCTGTATTTTAATTTTTTATTTTGAGACAGGGTCTCACCAAGTTGCAGAGACTGGCCTTGAACTTCTGATCCTCCTACCTCAGCCTTGTGGGCCTCTGGGAATACAGGTGTTGTGTCACCGCCATACCCAGCACTATCTGCATTTTAAATGAAATCCACCATGGGGAAAGGTTGGCCAAAAGATACAAAGTTCCAGTTACACAAGGTGAATAAATTCTGGAGATCTAACGGTAGCACAGGGTGAGGGAAGGTAACAGTACTGTACCCTATGTACACAGTAGATCTTTAATCTTCTCACTCTCTACTCCACAGAGGCAGATATGTGAGGTAATAGATATGCTAATCAATTTGACTGTGGTTATTTCACAATGGATATATATATATATATATATATATATATATATATATATATATATCAGATCATCAAGTGCACTTTAAGCACATACAATAAAAACCAAAACCAAAACCAAAAGTACCTCTGAAAAAACCAAATCAAATCAACCCAAAACCAAACCCTCAAACAAAAATAGTTTTAACAATACTACCAATTTGCATTTGCAGTAGGCTGTGACATCTTTCAGCAAGTGAACATTCACTTGCTTACAGTTCTCCCAGCACTGTCTCCTATGCCTCAAACATTTTTGGGGGGCACGTGTGTTTCTTTAGTTGGCTAGTCACGATGCATCTCTTTTCATATTGGGAATTCTTCTGCCAATTGCCTGCTCACATTCTTTGAATAATTTTCTATTGGCTTGCTTCTCTTTTTCTAATCAATCTGTGGAGTTTTGCTTGTTTAAGATTATCAACCCAATATCTGTCAGCTATTTTCCCAGTCTATCATCCTTGACTTCAGTTATGCTTTTTTCACACAAAAATTAAAAACCTTTATGTAGTCAAATAAAAAAAATGAAATTCACTTGCACTAACATAATAACTGACCCAAGCATCTGTAATTTAAAGACTGTTTTTTATAAAACAAGTTGTTCTTTTTCCTGTTTTAAAAATGCTTCTCGGGCTGGGGAGATAGCTCAGCTGGTAGAGTGCTTGCCTTGCAAGCACAAGACCCTGAGTTCGATCCCCAGTACCGCAAAAAAATAAATAAATAAATAAATAAATAAATAATAAAAATGCTTCTCGTGGGCTGGGGTTTTAGCTCAGTAGAAGAGAGTGCATACTTAGTATCCTTGAGGCACTGAGTTGGATCCTCAGCACCACACAAAAATAAATAAATAAAATAAAGCTATTGCGTCCACCTACAAGTTAAAAAAAAAATGCTTCTGCCATGCTGGGTGTGGTGGCACATACCTATAATCCCAGGGTCCCCGGAGGCTGAGGCAGGAGGATCACAAATTCAAAGCCATCCTCAGCAACAGTGAGGCGCTAAGCAACTCAGTGAGACCCTGTCTCTAAATAAAGTATAAAACAGGACTAGGGATGTGGCTCAGTTGTCGAGTGCCCCCGAGTTCAATCTCAGGTACCCCCCAGGCCCCCACAAGAAGGTGATGAGGATGGGGTGCTGTGGGAGGGAGGCAAGAGGCTTTTTTTGTTCTAAATTGAGAGTGTGGGAGACTGGTCCCAAAGACAAACCAATGTCCACGCATCCATCCAGAGAACATACGCCACACACCAGCCGAGAGGAGGAGCATCCACCATTGTCAACATGATTTCCTGGAATCCTCATAAGACTTGAATGGGGTGGCCACTCTTTCCATTTTACCAGTGAGGACACTGAGGTGCACAGAGTTAAACCAAAATAATATGCAACGCCTACACAGTGGAACAGGACCTTGAATGCAAGCCATCTGTCCTGGATATGTTCCTCCAGCCCCTGTGCTGGCCAGTTCCCATCAACTTCCTTTCTTTTCTTTCTTTCTTTTTTTTTTTTTTTTTTTTTTTTTTTTTTTTTTTTTTATTTTTATTGTAAACAAATGGGATGCATGTTGTTTCTCTTTGTACATGGAGTAACAGCATACCATTTGCATAATCATACATTTACATAGGGTAATGATGTTTGATTCATTCTGTTATTTTTTCATTCCCCCTGTTGTGCCCAGATCGCGAATCCCCAAAGACCACCAGTGAGCCGTCTCCCATGCAAAAGCAAAAGGGTCTTTATTGCAAGCTCGAGCTCCGACTCACAGCGCTCACCGACACAGCAGATACTGGCTGAGAGTCACGAGCCTCGATTCAATGGGATTTTTATGAGCTCCACAGAAGAGCGGGAAATTTGAACAAAGCAAAGTACACAGTTGGCTGATATTCCAACATGTGAGGTTTGGCATGTTTCCGTTGGCTTAGGGTACCCAGGTCTTAACATATTGACATATGTGGTTTGGAATGTTAGGCATTGGCTTGTTAGCTCCTGATTGGTTGTTTGCCAAAGGCCAGTCCTAATCTAGTAGCCTTCCTCGAATCAGCTATCTAGGCCTGAAATCTTTCGTGCCCTAAATGCAGCCTGTCATGGTCGCGGTTTAGCTCCCTTTTCATCCCCACCCCTCCCACCCCTCTTTTCCCTCTATACAGTCCCTCCTTCCTCCATTTTTGCACCCCTCCCACTCCCCATTATGTGTCATCATCTGCTTATCAGTGAGATCATTCATCTTTTGGATTTTTGAGATTGGCTTATCTCACATAGCATGATATTCTCCAATTTCATCCATTTGCCTGCAAATGCCATAATTTTATTATTCTTTATGGCTGAGTAATATTCCATTGTATATATATACCACAGTTTCTTTATCCATTCATCAACTGAAGGACATCTAGGTTGGTTCCACAATCTGGCTATTGTGAATTGAGCAGCAATGAACATTGATGTGGCTGTCTCTCTGTAGTATGCTGATTTTAAGTCCTTTGGGTATAGGCCAAGGAGTGGGATAGCTGGGTCAAATGGTGGTTCCATTCCAAGCTTTCTGAGGAATCTCCATACTACTTTCCAGAGTGGCTGCACTAATTTGCAGCCCCACCAGCAATGTATGAGTGTACCTTTTCCCCTACATCCTCTCCAACACCTATTATTGCTTGTATTCTTGATAATCGCCATTCTAATTGGGGTGAGATGGAATCTTAGGGTAGTTTTCATTTGCATTTCTCTTATTACTAAAGATGAACATTTTTTCATATGTTTGTTGATTGCTTGTAGATCTTCTTCTGTGAAGCATCTGTTCATATCCTTAGCCCATTTGTGATTGGGTTATTTGTATTCTTTGTGTAGAGTTTTTTGAGTTCTTTATATATTCTGGACCTTTCTTAACCCTGATATCTCCCCCTCTCCTCCCCTCTGCTTCAAATATGTGAGGCTTTGAAGATCCAGAACACATTCTCACTGTGCACTGTCTTCTCTCCCAGTCTCTGTCACTGTGTCCTGACACCCCCATTCCACCTCCCCTGGGATTGGCAATATCAACTCTACAGTGGCCACCACATCTATAACCCTCTAGCTCCAGCATGGGGGTAAAAAGTAACATGAAGGCCCTGAAGTGGAGGGACAAACCTGGGAGAGAGCCCTTTGGATGAGTGCATTCTTCCTTCAATTGTCATATTTTACCCATCATACCAGAGGGGAGTGCAAGGTTTGCTTAAATTGCTGGATATAGCAACTTACAGGGCCTGTAGCTGCTCTTGGTTGGTTGGTTTTTTGTTTTGTTTTGCAGGACTGGGGATCAAAACCAAGACTGCTGTCCCACTGAGCTACATCCCCAGCCCCTTTTATTTTTGTTTTGAGATAGGATCTCACCAAGTTGCCCAGGCTGGCCTGGAACTTGGAATCCTCCTGCCTTAGCCTCCCAAGTAGTTGAGATGACAGAGGTGCACCACTGTGCCCAGCACGGTTTGTTTTTTGAAGAAAATAAGATGGGAATTCAGGTCAAAAGAGAGAAGAGAAAGTGGAAGAAAGGAAGTAAGGAAGAACCACTGCCTGATGCATGCTGACTGGATGCCAATTTGGAATGGCAAAGGCAAGAGCAAGCCCAGAGCTGGGAGAAGGAAGAGGGAAGTGGCCAGGAGTGACTCTGAAAGAAATGCATAATCTGAGGGAAACCAGGGCGGAAGTCCAAATCAGACATGCGGAGCAGGGCAGCAGAAGACCAGATGAGCTATATGGAAAGACATAGGCCTCGCTGGAGGCTTAGATGCTTGGTGTCCCTGACATTAACTGTCTCATCAAATCCCTTTGTCTCACTGAGTCTGTTTTTTCAATCTGTGAAATGAATGGTTTAATGTGGACTATAAGATGACTATTAGTTCAGAATTTTCGTAAATGATCTATGACAATGCTGTACTCAAAAGACAAAATCACTTGGAAGAACCTGACCCTTGAATGTGAATGATCTCCACCAAGCATTTAACAGTATCTATGGATAAATCGTTTCTTTCTTATAAGGCTCTCTAAAGTATGTTTTTATCTGATACTAACTTTCCTGTAGAATTTCAGTTATCTTTTCAATCTCAACAGCTGATGTTTGCATGATGTCCATTGTCTTCAGGATGTCGGGAGCCTGAGTCAAGCTTGGTGGTGCATGCCTGTAATCCCAGTGGCTGAGGCAGGAGGATCAAATGTTCAAAGCCAGCCTCAGCAACTTAGTGAGGCCCTGTCTCAAAATAAAAAATAAAAGTGGGCTGGGGGTGTGGCTCAGTGGAAGAGCACCTCTGGGCTCAATGCTCAGTGTGCAAGTGCACGCACACATACCAGGATTTAGAGAATCCTCTCCAACTGGTCCAGACAAAAATTCTGAGTGCAGCTATATAAAACTGCCTAGCAGCACAGAGCCCAAAGAGGAGAGAGAGGGAGCTGGGAATGCAGGCTTCTTGCACTGACCTGGATTGAGTGCTAATGTGGCCAACAGCCTGCTATTGCCACATACAGTCCTTGCCTCCAGAACAGGACTTGCAGATGTATTATGGACTTCCAGACAGATAAGACAACAGCATTTGTCAATTCTCAAATCTTTAATCTCTTGCTTTTATTTCCTAACATGCTTTGTAAATATTTGAAATCTTAAAACAAAGGTCATCTATTCTATTTTTACAAACTGTTGGAGAAAACATGCAAGAGAATCAATCTTTTCAAATCGAAAGGATTTTTTTCCCCATATTTTTTACCTTGAATGTACTGCCAGAGCACCAATCCTGATATCAGTCATGTGTCTTGGATAACCCAATTCACAGCAGTTTATGTACTAAAAATATGTATGTATTCCATGGTCCTTGATGAGCACAAGAGCAATCTTTCAAAAACATTGCAGTGGGATGTCATAAAAATAGAGCTAGCCCTGCATTAACTCTGGGTTCAGTTCTCTCTTGGCTGCTGAACTGACTGGATTACAAGAGCAGAATCATAGAATACTGCAATCCCTCTGCAAGGTGGTAAGGAGCAATACTAATCTCCTTCTCAGAGAAGAAGTTGCTGCCTGCTGCTTTTAGCCCCAGGAACAAGTGACCACTTCCCATTAATCCTGAGGTGGGATAGGCGTGGGATGAGGAAGCTAGGGGTTTAGTGGCATTTGCTGAAGAACAGGAAGGCCTCTGGGGGGAAGTTCAGAGTTCAGGCTCTCAGCTCCACAACTCAGGAACTTTGGGTTTTATGTGAGGGAGAGAGAGGGGTCCTAAGGTAAGCAGAGATGAGGCCAGGTCTCTTCTGTCAGAGTAAGGGGGACTCAGTGCTACCAGAGAGCCCTGGGCAAATCACTTAAGCATTCCAGATCTACACTATACCCCCTCATCCTAAATAAACCCTAATACACTGCATATCAGGGACGGCTATGGAGATTAGATGCGTAGTGAATGAGCTTTTGTGTACCTGGCTTCTCAAGTAACCGTGTCCACTCTATGCTTTGAATATAGCTCTTACTACTCTGCCACTGCAACTTATTTTTAAAATGGTCATGTTTCTTTCTCTTCCTCTCTCCCTGCTCCTCCCTAATCTCTCCTCCTTCCTAATCTGAGGGGAAACAGGATTACCTTTCTTCCCCATCCTAGGCAGAGTTACCTGCCCCTGAGCACACACCCACCATAGCAATGAAGTAATCAGACCTTGGGGATGGTACAGCAGATCTCAGAAATGACTCTCCCAAATTAAAAAGTGAATTACAACTCCAGACAAAGAACATGTGGAAATGTAGTCTTTGAGTCACCTCTTTAAAAACCCTGTTCCTGCTGATGAACAGAATCAGAGTCTTTGGGACAGGAGTCCCCTATTTCTCCTTTGCTAGCAAAGCAATAAAACTTTTTTCTTCTCTTTCTCAAGACTGTGTCCTCATTATTAGATTGGCATTGGGGACAAGGACTGAGCTCTCAGCAACTGTAGCCCCCTGCTTGATACCTACCAAATAGCAATTCATTGAATAATTATTGAATAGATGAATGAATAAATTATATATATACATATGTATGTATGTATGTATATATATGTATGTATGTATGTATGTATATTGTGCATGCGTGTGTGTGCATGCGTATGTGTGTGTGTATTTTTCCCCCCCGCCAGACAGTGTCTTGCTAAGTTGCCCATACTGGCTTCCAAACTGGCTTCTAACTTGTGATCCTCCTTCCTGGGACTCCTAGCTCACTGGGATTACACTCCTGGATGAATGTAAAATACGCAGCACAAGTCAGGTACCATGGCATATGCCTATAATTCCAGCAACTCAGGAAGTTGAGGCAGGAGGATCCCAATTCAAGTTCAGTGTGAGCAGTTTAATGAGATCTTATCTCAAAATAAAAATAAAGGACTGGTGGTACAGCTCAGTGGTAGAAAACCCCTGGATTCAATCCCCAGACTTGGGGTGGGGTCATTCTGTAAGACTCATCAAATTTCTTGGGTTAAGGAAAAACTTATTGTTTCAAGACCCCCAAGTCCTACTTGCCTACAAGATAATTGTGGAAAGAGGTTTCCTTCTCATTCTGTTTGAATCTTACAATATGATTCCACAATGATAATACCGATACCAAAGAGTAGCTATTAACCCAAACTAGCTCACTAAAAACTAATGTAACAGGGGTTCACTTGATGCTTTGACTATATCCCTTGTCACTTTGAAACTTACTTGTTTTTCTTTTTCCCAGCCTTTTCCCTGACTTTCTCCTCCCTGATCTACTTTTTCCTAAACTTCTCCCTGATCTTCTTTTCACTGATATTCTCCTTCCTGATCTCTCCTCTCTAATCTTATTCTCTCTGAATCACCTCTCTAAAAGTCCCTTGTTCCTGCTGATGGGCAGAATCACAGTCTTTGGGACAGGAGTCCCCTGTGTTTCTCCTTTGCTAGCAAAGCAATAAACCCTCTTTTTCCTCTTTCTCAAAACCATGTCCTCATTGTTGGATTGGCATTGGGGACAAGGATCAAGCTTTCAGCAATACTAATTTAATATTGCTGGTAAAAAATAAGATTCCTACACACAAATAAATCTGTACCAATCCTTGAACTGCTTTCTCATCTCTGTATAATTCAACTTTTAGTTTCATCTACCTGGTGTTGAAGTCTAAAGGACCTGACTGGTTAAATGTGTCTGACCTAACATGGACAGCCACATAGGTCAGGCAAGATTGGCAGTCTTTATCTGCTGGTGACAACAAAGGCTGCAGTTTAGTACTTAAGCCTGCAGTTAATAGTGACCTTCTAGCCAGATGGAGTAACAAAGGGCAGCACTGAAATCTGCAAAGGTAAGGAAAGGGGAGGAGGACACAGAGGCCCCTGAGCCTGCCGGCTGCAAGCTGGCGTGCACCCGGCGTGAGCGAGGGCTGGCAAGCCACTGTTACTGACTGCTTTCCTTATTTCCTTATCAATGTTTTTTCCTCTGAAATATCTTGTCAGTGATTGCATTTCATTGTACCCAGTAAAATATAAAGAATAAGCCTCCATATCAACATTATCACAGTTTTCAAAAGAAATATTGCACATAATCCATTCAGAATCACTGATTGCTTTTTCTTTATTTTTTTCCCCTGTGAATTTGGAGGTGTTTGAGTCTCTTGTATTTTTTTTTTCTTTTTACACAAGATATGGGCTACCCGAAAAGCATTTCATTATCTTTATCATCATCGTTCATGTCGCTTCGGATTTTCATCTCTCCAAACATGATGTGCTTCATCTCCCACCGGCTAGTGTGAGGCCCTGGCTGTTCATCATCTCTTGGAGACTGACAGAAACACCTGAGACCCCTTTCTTTTTCTTTTTCTCAGGGGAACCTGGTTATTTACAGATTTCTGAAAATCAGTGTTTTAATTTTTTTCCCTGCCCTTTTTCTGTGAAAGCAGTGAAGGACAATTAGAGTCAAATCCTTTTTTGGCTGATCTCTTCCTAAGCAATTTTTCTTTCTTTTTAAATCATGTCTCCATCCATGGCTTTCCCAGAGGCATCCATTTCTGATGATACCATTTCACTAGATTGGATGGCTTTTTAAACAGAATGTCCACTCTTGAAACAGTTCTTCATGTGCTTCTCCAGATGATGGAAAATGACTCTCAAAAAGTCTTTCACCAAAAAGGTAGTTTATTGTTTTAGCAACCATCTTAGCAACATCATCAGATTCAAACTCCATAAACGGTGGCACATGCCTGTGTAATCCCAATGGCTAGGGAGGCTGAGGCAGGAGAATCTTGAGTTCAAAGCCAGCCTCAGCAACTTAACAGGCCCTAAGCAACTCAGAAGACTTTGGATCTATAATTAAAAAAAAAAGGTTGGGGATGTGACTCAGTTGCTATGCATCCCAGGTTCAAAGACAAACTTTATAAACACTGTCTTCACCATTTTGTCTTTTCATCCAAACCTCATCCCAGTGCCAAACTGAAAGAAATATGGGTTTTATGAGGAGCTGGAGGTAGGTGACCAACATGGATCACTTCAGAGCGAGTTTTTCCTCTTCCTGTCACCAGGTTGGAAAGGCCTCTCTTCCTGGACCAAAACTTTAGCCAGGCTCCTCTGAGTTTTCTGCTTGATGAGGCTGGACCTTGGGTATCCTTTCTCGTTATAGAATCCCATTTGAGCAAGCATCCTTCTAAGGCAGTTTAGGAGAATCCCCACTTCTGATATGTGACCTTTCTTATCAGACTATACTTACCCAGCCTGCCTTCAGCAATAATCCTATCAAATCAGGATAGCCAGAAACCCTGTATTTTCGGTGTTTCCTTGGGGTAATTTTCCACTCAGTAGCCCCCACCCTACTCCCAGATTATGAATCCCCCGTCCTGTTTGGAGTCAGACTCAAGTTCAATCTCTCACCACTATGAAACTCCATTGCAGGGATCCCTTTACCTACTGTCCTGGTTTCCTTGGATATTGTTTGCTTTACCATCTTTAACAAATGTGAGGAATGATCTTTAACAAAACAAACCTGAACATTTAATTTTGACACCTAGCCTCCTCCTGCAGACCCAGTAGTAAGAGCATTTTGGCTTGCCAACTGTCTGCCACATCCAAAGCATCCACACTGACCAACACCCATCCATTCCTCAGTAGAAACCATCAACAGTTTGCACCCTAAGATACTTTGAATTTTCCCCAGGCTGGGTGTGGTGGCACACACCTGTAATTCCAAGCACTCCGCCAAAGCAGGAGAATCTCAAGTTCAAGGCCAGTCTCAGCAACCTAGCAAGACCCTCAGCAAGTTAGTGAGACCCTGTCTCAGAATAAGAATGAAAAGGGCTGGAGGGTGTAGTTTGTTCAGTGGTATAGCACGCCTGGGTTCAATCTCCAGTACCAAAAAACCCCCCCCCCCAAAAAAACAAAAAACAAAAAAAAATCAAAATCCTCAACAATCCTGAACAGTTATATCCTTCTCTTTACTCAATCCTAATAACATTCTCTCAGCAATTCGGCGGGAGGCTCAGATAGGAAAATCACAAGTTTTGGGCACTCTCAGCAACTTAGCAAGACCCTCGGCAAGTGAATGAGACCCTGTCTCAAAATAAAAAATAGAAAGGGCTGGGGAGGGGCTGAGGCTGTATCTCCCTGGTAGAGCACTTGCCTAGCCTGTGTGAGGCACTGAGTTCAATCCTCAGCACCACATAAAAAGAAATAAATAAAACAAAGGTACTGTGTTCATCTACATCTTAAAAAATAAAATAAAATAAAAGCAAGGGGATGTAGTTCAGTGGTAAAGCACCCCTGGATTCAATCCCTAGTGTGTTTCTTTCTATCTATCTATCTATCTATCTATCTATCTATCTATCTATCTATCTATCTATCTGTCTATCTATCTCAGAAGTGGACACTTGTTCAGAAACTTCTTTATCGTCCCTTTTCCCTCAATCAGTAATTCCTACCATTCCCACCACTTTTTGGGAATAGCGATTCTGTATCTTATGGAAACTAGAAAATAGATAATACATTTGTTGCTGCTTTGTGTTAAAATGATTCTATATCTTCAGTCCTTTGGGAATAGTGATACTGTATTTCATGAAACCAGGAAAAAGAAAAACAAAGATAATATCCTTGTTCTCTCCTTTGTGGGAATATCCTTGTTTCTTTCCTTTGTATCCCTCTTTAAATGAAAATGATGTGAGTGTATTCTTGAGTGTGCGTGTGTATTTGAGTGTGTTTGAGAGTGTGTTGATCAAGCCCAGGCCTTTGCAAACTAGGTAAGCACTCTACCACAAAGCTATACCCCTGGCCCTGCGAATAATTTTTAAATGGAGAATATGTAATTCCTGTATTCACCATTGCCCATAATTACCTTCAAAGTCTGCCTCAGTTCTCTGTATAAGGTGAACCAAGCAGGACTGGAATCCCAGTGGGTTCAAATATTTTATTGTTCTTTTGTTATAGGAATAATACATATTCATTAGATAAAATTTAGAAAAAGCAGGTAAAAAAGGAAAATCATCCCCAGCACTGGGGAAAAAAAGTGATCTGTATTCCGACACATTTTTAATATTTCCATGTTCAATATTTCATATTGTGTATGTGTATAAACTTTGCTCTTTTAATTATTTTAAAAATTTATTTTTAATCAATTTTTAATTATTTTATTATCATTAATTATTCTCCATATAATTTTAATAGCTGTGGAGTATGAAACTATATAACATACCTATTAATTTTTTTTTTTTTTAACCAAAGTTGGTTGATTCTTTTTGTTGTTTTTGCTGGGAATCAAATCCAGGACCATGCTAAGCACATGCTCTACCAGTGAGCTACACCACCCAGCCCCCTAAAGATTTATTCTTTATTTTCTTTTTCTTTGGTACTGGAGATTGCATGGAGAGGTACTCTATCATTAAGCTACACTCCCAACCCTTTTTATTTTTTTTGAGACTGGGTCTCTCTGTGTTGCCCAGGCTGGCTTTTAATTTGGGATACTCCTGCTTCAGTCTTCTGAGTAGCTGGGATTGCAGGTGTGTGCCACCGTGCTGGCTCCGTAAGTTTATTCCTGTTTATTTATTTATTTATTTCTGCAGTGCTGGGAATTGAACCCAGGGCCTTGTGCTTGACAGGCAAGCACTCTACGAACTGAGCTACATCACAGCTCAATAAACTTATTCATAAACGAACAACATACTTCAAGAAAATACTTTATGGGAGTTATAAGAGACAAACAATGCGATGGCAGAGAATCCAGATGTTTAAGTAGGAATGGAAGGGCTGGGGGTGTGGCTCAGTGGTCAAGAGCTTACCTAACATGTGCCAGGCATGGGTTTCGTTCCCCAGCACCCCCCGCCAAAAAAAATCTAAATAGGAATGATATTACTAGTCACCACTGCCTCCAGCACAAGGACGGACTTCCTTCCTCCCAGGGTTTCTTCATTCCACAGTCCTTCCCCACAGTCTTGCTTTACGTTCCTCCCTCTGCTTCTGCTAGAAAGCCTCGTCTTCCTTATGCAGCTCCTTGGACTGTTTCTTAGGCTGTTGCAGGGGCTTTTTGCTACCTTCACAGCTGGTCATGGTCCCTGCTTCTTCCTCCCCAGACCCTGCCACAGGAAATGGCTATAATCTATCCATTATTTGACATCTAGGTTGCTTCTAATTTTTAAATTTTATGTAATTAATTAATTAATTAATTTATCGGTGCTGGGAATGGAACCTGATGGTCTCATGCATGCTGGGCAATTGCTTCACCACTAAGCTTCATCCCCAGCACCCTTATTTAGTATTTATGCCCATAATTGTGTTTATGAAATATATCTATAATATACTATTATCCTTCTTGGTATAGAGTTAAGATATTTCAGTAGAAGCAGAAGAAAAGGCAATTTATTTTCTAGAAAATTATGCAATTTTTTTACTTTTTTTCCCCCTCAGTGCTGGGGATGGAACCCAGGGCCTCAAGCATGCTAGGCAAGTGCTTTATCACTGAGCTACATACCTAGCAGATTATGCCTTTTTTTTTTGTTTTTTTTTTTTTTTTTACAAGGGATCGAACCCTGGGGTGCTTTACCACTGAGTCACATCCCCAGCTCTTTTTAAAATATTTTAGTTAGAGACAGGGTCTCACTAAGTTACTGAGGCTGGCTTTAAACTCGTGATCCTCCTGCCTCAGCCTCCCGAGGCACTGGGATTATAGGCATGTGCCACTGCACCTGGTAAATTATGCCACTTTTATGTTTCCATGGACAAAGTATGTCAGAGCCCCTTCCCCCTATCTTCATCAATGCTGGATATTAGCATATGCTTTTAACTTCTGTGCCAGTTTCTAGAAAGAAATCAAACCTCTTGTTTGTTGTTTCCTCTTGCAGTATTCAAACTACATCTGACCCTAAACATTTTTATGTATGTGTTGGTCGTTTGTGTTTCTACTGCTACAAATTGTCTTTGCGACCCTATGCCCATTTTTCTACTAAGATATTCCACTTTCTCTCTACTAATCTACACGAGCTCTTTATGTATCAGGGTCTCTATCATTGTTCAGTTCACATTTTGCACAAGTTTCTGAAGCTTAAAGGGCAGTGAATGATCTGGGCCCTTTGCTAATAGAGGAAGAGTCCAGCTGGAGAATGTCCACAAAGGTGGGTCCCTGGGCAGCATGGGGAAGCTCATGAGAGGAAATGTTGAAGAGGAAGAAAAGAACAAGGACCCAAGGCAGCGAAGGGTGTCTGAGAGGAAGCATGTAGAGTAAGAGGGTCTTCATGAATGAGTCCATCTGAAAGGACTGTGTGGAGTTGCTTTTGATTCACCTAAACTTACCTTCTCTATGGCAATCAGCTCTTCCACTTACTACTACTACAATGAAGGAAGAGAAGAACACTCAAATGACTTTCAGAAGCAGGTGTGTATGCACCTGGATAAAACATCAAAGTCTACATTCCTCTTCCAAACAGGTAGATTTCCCCTTCCAGAACCTTCTCACAGCCAGAGGCCTCCTTCCCCCTCCCCTGAGTACTCTGCCCAACTCAGGAATGCACCACCCCCCAGACTGCTGGAAAATCACCCCCCCCCCCATTGCACAGTCTGGAGTAGAAATGCAAAACAAAAGAACACAACCATCCTGCTGTGCCCAGCTCTGAGTTACTCTTTGATATACAGAACAGGAGTTTTCAGGTTGTGCCTAAACCTGTGTCACTCCATTTTGTAAAGCAGTAGTTTGCCAAAGTGACTTCGTTTTGAATCTAAGTGCTGAGGTGGAATGACTCTACACCTTGTTTATAGAAGCAATTGACCACCACCTGAGCCAGGCACAGGGTCTCACTCTGTAATCCCAGCAACTCTTGGGAGACAGGACATGGCAAGTTCAAGGCCAGCCTCAGCAACTTGGCAAGACCCTGTCTCAAAATAAAAAATAAAATGGTCTGATGGTCTGAAGATGTGGCTCAGTGGTAAAGCACCCCTGGGTGAAAAAACAAAAACAAAACAAAACAACAACAACAAAAAAAAAAAAGAAAAGAAAAGAAAAGAAACCTCACCATCTGCCTGGCAAACTGTAAGGCACACACTGATAAATAAATTAATCATGCCAATAAAAATGACCACCTGTGGAGTTATCTAACTAATCAGAAGCACAGGGATACATGAGCATATCAAACTCTTATCAGAAAAATCAGGCCCCTGAGCTTATCAAACATGCCAGATCACCAAATGAGGAAACCCTCTCTTGGAGGCCAATAAAAGCAAGAGCATACAGAGCCTGGTCACTTGTCACAAGACTTGGCCAGGAAATTCACCACAGCGATGATGAACCTCGGAATCTCTGTCCTCCAGCTTTAGTAGAGTGCATGCAGTTTCTCCTGCCGGTGACAACCTTGCACAGCCTCCTCCAAGCTGACATCACAAGCTAACATTCCAGGCTGACACTGTGAAACTGCCATCCATTCAGACTTTGGCCTGGAATAAGTTCCTGTACCTTGACAGTTCTGCACCCTGAACAGGCTCATAATCTTATCTGACCACCTACAGTGACACTCCCATTCATATCTGCTTTCTGCCTTTGCTCTCAATTCATCCCCTAGAACCCCTGTGGCTGCCTTAACCCTTTCTTAGCCTTTCTGTGAAGTATATGTGTGACTTGAGTGTTATAGACATTAGAAATTAAGGTAGGAATAAAAGAACTTGTGATTGTCTGGCTTATGACTGCCAGGTGACCCACAAGTACTCAGTGAACCGCCACACGAAAGTGCTATCGCCTGTGAATTTATTGTTAATAAATTCTGAGATTGTGGGAAGTCACAAACCTGTTTGGTCTATGGTAATGACATAGTTCACTCATAGATGCTGCGCTTCCACCATCTTCAGAGAATCCTGTCTGTTGGGTCCTGTCCTAGGCCCATCAGTACTTTACAGAATCCCTCCCAGACCTGCTTGGATCCAAGCTTCTCAGAGTCAGTGGTAGAACACTTAGGAGCAACGAGGCCTTCACAGAAGGAACTCACAGCCCTGATCACTTCCTTGTGCACCAACCAGAGACCTGCACTCAGAAACAGCGTGCTTCTTGGGGCTTTAAACCTAGCCTTGTGGTTGCTGCTAGGAGATCACTGAACTTAGACCTGGACGACACAGCTCCCAGTTACCAGTCTAGCAAAAGCATCCAGCGTTGTCATACTCTGACCTTGAATCAAGAGATCTTGATTCTTACCATTTAACATCTTACCATGCAGTGAAGCTTAAGAGGTTATCTGGTTAAGGTGATTGAGACCTAGCTATGAATGACTGGTAAGCTTTCATTTGCTAGGGTGTATTGGCATTTCAAATATTATACCAAGCTGGCTGCAGTGGTGCATGCCTGTAATCCCAGCAACTCAGGAGGCTGAAGCAGGATGATCACAAGTTCCAGACCAGGCTCAGCAATTTAGTATAACCCTCAACAACTTAGCAAATTTAGTCAGCTTTTACGTTGCTGTAACTAAAGGACCCGAACAGAACAACTATAGAGAAGGGAAAGTTTACTTGAGGGCTCACAGTTTCAGAGGTCTTAGTCCATAAAAGGCCGGCTCCATGCCTTAGGGTTCGAGGTAAGGCTGAACATCATAGCGGAAAAGTGTGGCAGAGGGAAGCAGCTCACATGATGGCCAGAAAGCAGAGAGAGATGCCACTCACCAGATACAAAATATATACCTCATAGCCACGCCCCCAATGAACCACTTCCTCCAGTCACATCCCACCTGCCTCCGGTTCCCACTCAGTTAATTCCATCAGGGTCTAATCCACCAGTTAGGTTAATACTATAACGCAATCATCTCTCACCCAAAACTTCTTGCATTGTCTCCCGTGTAGCTTTTGGGGGACACCACATCTAAACCATAAAACCCTGTCACAAAATAAAAAATAAAAAGGGCTGCGGATATAACTCAGTGGTTAAATGGAGTTAAATCCCCAGTACCAAAAAAAGAAATCAAAGGTTATACCAAAGTAAATTAATCCCTTCATACATACTGGATAGATCCCTTTAGGTGGTGGAGAGCAAGTAGGAAGAAACTCTGTATCGGTTGAGGGGAAAGGAATAGAATCCCTCCTCCACACCCCCATAACCTTCCCCCAGAAAAGGACAGGTGAGCTCGCAGGCTGGGCTGGCCTGGTGCCTTCCACATCACTCCATTACAGCCCTCACTACTGCAGAAATGAGCGTCTCCTCAATTTTGTCCACACCCCCAGATTCAGCATAAATATTCCTTAAATGAATAAACAAATAGAGACATGTTATGATTACTGGGAAAATATTCAAGAGACTTGACTCACTAAAGTGAGTCTCTTTACACTAATAGAAAGCTAGTTTGGAGTGTCTATGGGATGCTTCCCCTTGCCTCTCCCTCTGAGGGTGAGGTATGCATCCCACATGGAACTTTCCTCTTGAGTAATTAGTCGACTGTGAGCCAAGCATGGTCTGTAATTCCAGCTACTTGGGAGGCTGAAGCAGGAGGATTGCAAGTTCTAGCTAGCCTGGGTAATTTAAAGAGGCCCTGTTTCAAAATAAAAATAAAATAAAATGACATAAAAAATGTCTGAGAGGTAGCTCAGGGATAGAGCACCCCTGGATTCAGTCCCTGGTATAAACACAAAACAAAACTTAAAGTGAGATTTTTCTTTTCTTTTTCTTTCTTTTTTTTTCTTTTAGTACTGGGGATTGAATACAGGATGCTTTACCACTGAGCTACATCCCCAGTCCTTTTCATTTTTATTTTGAGAAAGGGTCTCGCTAAGTTGCCCAGGCCGGCCTACAACTTGGAACCCTCCTACCTTGTCCTCCTGAGTTGCTGAGATCACAGGCATGCATCACCATGCCTGGGTAATGAGAATATTTTTATCTGTCAGCTTAGTGCTAACCCAAAAGTTTGGCTTAGTGCTCTTTTTGCAAGGCTGTGGAAAAGTAGGCAGGTTCTCATACTTCCGGTGAAAATGTAAACTGGCCTCACCCTGTGGAAGACAATTTGTTCACAGCTGTCTGTCTCAGACTTGGTGCTAAAAACAACAACAATACCACAGACTTTGGGTAAGGTAGGAAGAAAAGAGGCTTATTTTGGCTGATCATCCTAGAGATTCAAGGTTGAAGGCCTAAACCTAGCAATGGTCTTGCTGGCAGAGTTTGGAGACAGCATAGAATCACACGGGGTGAGACACTGGGTGTGTGTGTGTGTGTGGATCCTCAGATCTCTACTCTCTTCTTATAATGCAACCAGGATTCTGTCATGGGGTACTAATCTGATGACTTTATCCAATCCTAAACACCTCACAAGGGCCCCACCACTAAACACCATAGTGGGATTAACTCTCCACCCTCTTAATACCTCACAGTGAGGATTAAACTTCTCAGTGGGGATGAGTTTTGGAGGGAACAAACCATATTCAAGCCATACCACCATCAGCGTTACAAATGTGTGCAGCCTTTGACCTAGATATTCTATTACGGAAGTTTATCTGAGAGATACACTGACACATGCAAAATAATGTGTGGATGCCGCAGCATTTTTTGTAAAGGAAGTATTGGAAATGACACAAATAATATCAGCAAATGTCCATCTGTCTTAGACAGTTCAGGCTGCTAAAACAAACAAGCATAGACAGAGTGACTTAAACAACAAACATTTATTTCTCACAGCTCAGAGGTTGGAGGTCTGAGATCAGAGTACCAGCATGCATGGTCAGGCCCTTGGTGAAGCTCTTCTCCTGGTTGTGTGCTGGCATGACCTTTCCTTGGTGAATACAGGCAAATAGGGAGCAAGGTCTCTGTTGTCTCATCCTATGAGGACGCAAACTCCATCATGAGGACTCTACCCTGGTGACCCAATCACTTTCCCAAAGCCCATCTCCAAATACCATCACGTTGGAGATTGGGATTTCACTTTAAGAATTTTGTGGGGCTGGGCAAGATGGCACACACCTGTAATCCCAGTGGTCTAGGAGGCGGAGGCAAGAGGATCACAAATTCAAAGCCAGCCTCAGCAACTTAGGGAGGCCCTAAGCAACTCAGCCAGACTCTGCCTCTAAAAAAATAAAAAGAAGAATTTTGTGGGGACACAAACATTCAAACTGTGCAGCTCCTCCGTTTTCCAAAACATGACTAATTGTTTTCTTAGCTGAAAACACAAAGGTGAAGAACAGTGTGTACATGTTTGTCAGCATGGCTGGACTCCTGGGCATGTGGTCAGTATGCACTTTCCCAATCTGTCAGGTCCGTGTGACATGCTTTAATCAAGAGGACCAGAAATCCATGTGTCACTTCTGGGAGGAAGTTTTTAGGGGCCAGTGAACAGTTTGTCATGTTCCCTGAGAGCATGACCCTCTAAATGGTTGAGATTCTGTTGGTTCGAGATCCGGGGTGAGGAAAATGTGAACTGAAGTCATCAGCCAATCCAGGATGGACGCACAGGATGTGTTAAGACAGAAGCCTCTGAGGTGTTTGAATTGTTGGTGCAGCACATCTCACTTTATTGTGACTGATACAGGATGCTAGACCACTTGTGGTGCAACAAAAGGAAAAGGTAGAAGAAGTAAATCTATCATAGTATTTCCTTATATATTGGTATACAGTGAAAACAAATAACAATGATGTACCAAGGATAATGGAGTTGGGCAGGAACTGGAAGGGAGACAAGAACAGGGAAGATATTCAATACTACACAACTTTTTATGGTTATTTTATTTATTTTGATGCTGGGGATTGAATCTATGCCCTGGCATATGCTAAGCCATATGAACTCTACCACTGAGCTACACCCCCAGCCCATTCTGTTCTGTTTTATAACTATGAGATTATATTAATTTTTCAATTATCTATCTACCTACATATCGATCTGTTTTTTGTGGTACAATGAGGATTGAACCACTGAGCTACATCCCCAGCCCTCTCCCCTGTTTAAAAACGTTTTTGAGTCGGGTGTAATAGCTCACACCTGTAATCCCAGCTGATCAGGGGGCTGAGGCAGGAAGATCACAAGTTCAAAACCAGGTTCAGCGATTTAGTGAGGCCCTAAGCATTTTAGTGAGAGCCTGTGTCTAAATAAAATATAAAAAGGGCTGAAGATGTGACTCAGTGGTAAGTGTCCCTGAATTTGACACCTGGTACCAATAAAAAAAAATTTTTTTTTTTTTTGAGACAGGGTCTTGCAAAATTGTCCAGGCTGGTCTTGAACTTTAATTCTCCTGTCTCAGTTTCCTGAGTTGCTGGGATTACAGGCATGTGCCACCATATCCAGCACTTTTTAAAAAAAGTATAGCTCAGTTGGTAGAGTGCTTGCCTTGCAAGCACAAGGCCCTGGGTTCAATCCCCAGCACTGCCAAAAAAAAAAAAAAAAAGGTAAATATTAGCATAAGGATATTACAGAACAGCAGATGTAAATGCCAGAAGAAAGAGTAAAAGTCACTGAAAGTGGTGGATTCTAGAGAGTGGAATCTGGGGAGAGGGTTGCTACTTTGCCTTTAGAATTATTTGTCATTAGATAATTTTTAAATTACGTGTATGTACTACTTTAATTTTTTAAAATTAAGAGAGAGACTTGAGGTACAGCTCATTGATAGAGTGCTTGCCCCGCATACTCAAGGTCCTGAGTTTAATACTGAGCACCACAAAGTTAATTAATTAATAATAAACAATTAAGAGAGCCAGGCACAGTGGCGCACACCTGTAATACCAGCTGAGACAGAAGGATCCCAAGTTTGAGGCTAGCTTTAGCAACCTAGTAACACATTGTCTGAAAAAAAAATAAGTAAATAAAAAAGAGCTGGGAATACACTTCAGTGGTAAAATTAAATCCCCAGTACCAAAACAAAACAACCAAGGAGAGCAACCACAGTGAATTTGTCCACAAGTCTCTAGTCTCTTGCATTGGAAAGTGTCATAAAAATGGAATTTTTTAAACCCTACAATCAACAAACTTCTCACTGCATGCCCTGTGTGGGACAGGGAAAGGGTTTCTGTAGGAGGGATGGGCTGGCTGCAAAATAAAAGCTATGAATTTTATCAGAAATAACAACTGAAGACAGAATTATCTTTAAAGCAGGGACATGACCGATAGAGCTGTCCATAAGGATCTGGCTCTAACAAAAAAAGGAGCCCGTGTTTGCTTTATTTATATCGGTACAAATCAAAAGAGGGGCCCGTAGGAGCTTTTTCCTGAGAAACAGGATGGGAAGTGGAGGTAAGCAAGCCACTTGGTTCTAGCGGGTCATTCCCACAACCAGTGACTGCACTTGAACTTCATCAGTGAACTAGCACAGGATAACCACTTGACTCAGGCAGTCTCCATCAGTTACGATAACTCAGAGTTCCTAAGACCAGATTTTCCCGGTTTTTGGCCCAGCTACGCCTGGTTCTCCTACAAATCGTGGGTGGCTTCCCACACAAACTTTTTTTTTTTCTTTTTATTCATTTATTTTTGAGGTACTGGAGATTGGACCCAAGGGTTCTTTCACCACTGAGCTACACCCTCCACCCTTTTTATTTTGAGACAGGCTCACACTAAGTTGCCCAAGCTGGCCTTGAGCTTGCTTCCTCCTGCCTCAGCCTGCTGAAGGGCTGGGATTATAGGTGTGTCCCACCACACCTGCTGCCATCAGAGCTTTTAAGACATATTAGGACCACATCCCTCACCAGAGGAGGCACTTGAATATTTTTCCATTGCCTTCAAAATAAAACCTGAGCCTCTGTGACGGAACAGAATAGGCTGCCCCGTGCTGTCCGTTTCATCTATCTACACCTCTTGCTCAATCCAACATAGTTTCCAGTTCTCAAAGGAATTAGCGACTCTTGTTCTTTTGCCACCAAGCCATGTTTTTCCCTCTTCCTCAAACACTCTTCCCCCGTTTCATTCCAAACCATCCTTCTGTTTAGGCATGCTTCCTCTGGAAAGCCTTAACTGCCGGGGTCCGGGGCACTGGGGTCCAGGTCAAGACCTATCTGATTTGTTCCCAAAGACCCTTGACTTTCATCAGAGCAGCATCAAGCAGGACTCTATACAAGATACTCATCTCTTTCTCTATCTGGTCTCCGCTCTGGAATGGAAGTTCTATGGAGGGTGGTGACCTTATTTGTTGTCTTCAACCTTGTGTCCTTAACTCTTGTTCCATGGTAGGAATTCAGTAACTATTTGCTGAATAAACAAATAAACAAGATTCAAATTCAGAACCAAGGCTAGGTTGATATTTGACTTTTAATCCAGTAGAAACTTAATAATCGTCTCTGCCTTTCTGTGCTGAGGTACAGTGCTAAGTCTGGTAATTTCATTTTGAAAACTCTCAAGTTCTTCCAGGGATCCAAGCTGGCTGGCAGCCCAGACATAATCTAGAATAATACCTCCGGCTTGGCTGAAAACTGGTTTCTGAACTAAAGGTAAATTATAATAGTGTGCTTTTTCTAAAGAAAGAAACAACTTGGGGTATAGCTCAGTGGTAGAGCACTTGCCTGGTGTGTGTGAGGCTCTCGGTTTGATCCCCAACACTACAAAACAACAGCAAACCAAAAATCAAAGAAATATGAAATAAAAGTAACAGATTCTCAAACTATCCCAATGTAAGGGAATGGTAAAAAGGTGCAGTTGCTGAGTAAAACCTGGCATACAGACTCCTTTGATAACAATAAACTTTGATGTGAACAAATTACAATTGACACCTGCTATTGCTAGGTATCTGGGGTTCTATTTGGTTCTTGCAAGAAGCCAAACCTGCCTTTTACCCATTATGTCTCTATTCCCCAAGGAAGTGAGATAAAAACCCTTCTAAGTTTCCACACTGAGGCATTGTTTTCCTGAGCCAAAAATCTGTAATTTCTCATTGGACTGTCAATAGCAATATTGAAGATGGGCGATTTCACTTGAAGCCAGCTGTACCGGGAACAAATGTCACCCCCAGAGATTGTATAGCGTGTAATTAGGAAGAGAGTATTGGCAGATGTAGTCAGAGGATGGAGCAGATAAAATGTTTCTCTAGGGTGGCCCCAGCATTTTTCTTCCATGGAATTAGAGGAATGGATTTAACCCATGTCAGTCCGAAAAAAGGTTTCAGTGCCACAGAGAAAAATCAAAATACAGTGCTGGTCATGATGGTGTACACCTGTATTCTTAGCAGCTTGGGAGGCTGAGGCAGGATTGCAAGTTCAAGGCCAGCCTCAGCAACTTAGTGAGGCCCTAAGCTACTTAGAGAGACTGACTCAAAATAAAATAAAAATTAAAATAAAAAAGAAGACTGGGGATGTGGCTCAGTGGTTAAGTGCTCCTGAGTTCAAACCCCAGTACCAAATAAACAAACAAATTAATTAATTAATTAAACTAAATTAAAATAAAGATTGGGGGAAGTTTTTCAAATTTATTCTTTTAAGTTTTCATTATAGGCATCTATTTCTTGATGTTCATTGACATTTTTAACAGGAAATGATGTCAAGTGGAAAAAATACAGAAAAGTTGGTATAATATACTAATTAAAAAGAGAAGGAAAGAAATATGTTTGTAGATATGTAGGATATTCTTGGAAAGATACACAAGAAAGTCATAATTATGATTTCCTCAGGGGAGGAAACTGGCAGCCAGCTGCTGGAAAAGAGAAGGAGAGAGAATTTTGCTATATACCCTTGCAGTTCTTTTGGGTTTTGAACCATGTGGACAAATTAATTTTTCAGAAAATATATTAATTACATCAAATAAGATGAATTAAAGTAAAATCAGATATGAAATGAAATGTCAACAGTAGATGGCAACACTGTAGTTTATGCTCTGACTTGGAAAAAAATTGGCAATACTCTGTCAAACATCAAAACAATTAGAGTCGGAGCGGTGGTACATGTCTTAATCCCAGCGGACTGGGAGGCTGAGACAGGAGGATCATCAGTTCAAAGCCAGTCTCCGCAATTTAGTGAGGCCCCAAGCAACTCAGTGAGACTCTGTCTCTAAATAAAATACAAAAAGGGTTGGGGATGTGGCTCAGCGGTTAAGTACCCCTGGGTTCAATCCCTGGTACCAAAAAAACAAAACAAAACAAACACCCCCAAAACAAACAAACGAAAGAACAATTAAACATAGTTTGAATCTATAAAATCCCCAAGTCCGAGAGCTACTTCCAAAAGCTGGTTTTGGCGGAGGGTGTAGCTCAGTAGTAGGGCACTTGCCTAGCGTGCTAGAGGCTCTGGGTTCATCCCCAGCACTACAAATAAATAAAGTATAATTTTTTTCAGCAAGCCAGTATTAAATAAATGCATTGTTATTCCTGTTAAAGAAGGCAAAAGCATTGGTTTGTCCTGTCACTGAGATGTTGACTTTGACCACTAGGTTAAAGTGGTGTCAGCCAGTTTCTCCATTGTAAAATCACTCTCTCTCCTTGGGGGCGGTTTGCCTGGAGGCTATGAGGCTGGGTGGGACTCCTCTCCAGAGGCAGCTTCCACCACCCTTGACAGCATCTGTGATGACTGGTGTCATCATTCCTCCTTATTTATTAGCTGATATTCTACTGCAAGGAAGAGATTTCCCTTCTGCCTCAGTTGTACATTTATTTCTCTTTTTTCCTTTCTTTCCCATTTTTGTTCACTCATTTCTTTAAATCAGTATATACTCATGAATTTTTATTTTATTCAAAGGGTTTAAATCTGTTGCTATTGTTATTTTTATTTTGGTGCTTGCTTTGACTCAGATTTGGCTAGTGGGAATCCTCCCTTTTTGCAATTTCAGCAAGAAGTCCCTCATAAGACACAGAGAGCTGCTGCCCTGATCTTGGACACTTGATACTTCACAGCTTCCAGAACTATGTGAATTAAGTTTCTGATCTTTTTAAATCACCCAGTCTCAGGTATTTTGTTACAGCAGCACAGACGATGACATCCATACTCTCTCAAGCTCCATTTATTTGCCTTCCATTTATATCTCTACCCACTGCAAGCTGAGTTTATGATGCCCTATCCCCAGACTGAAATTTACCTCCTCTCTCCAGTATCAGCAACAACCAGGGCTGAGGCTAGCCCATACCGATGCTTTTGTATGGACTTGAAAAATGAGACTTGCGTCTGTTAGAAAAAAAGTCATCTTCAACATACCCATCTGCAATGTCCTCAGTGTGCATCGTGCTCACAACTATGTGTGGGGACTCCATCAGCAGCTCTTTCCAGCTATCCTGAAGGATACCTTGTGACCACTCCTACTTCCTGAATTGCTGTCTTCCTTTGGCAACTGTGATCCCACACAATATATTCTTGTTACCCCTTTCTCATTTCCTCAGGCTCCTCCTCTTTAATATCCAGTCCATTTCAGAGTCCTGCCTGATTTGTCCTCCTCTGTTACTTAATTCTCTCTGAGTGATGTCAATCACTTTCATTCAACATTTACCAGTGCCCTCTGTCAGGCATTGCTTTAGGCACTGACCCCTTGCAATTCCAACTACATGCTGATGAATTACACATACATCCCACGCAGACTCACATATGCAACTGCCTCCTTGAACTTGACCTTGGATACCTCCAACTTCACTTGTTGAGAACTGAGCTCATCATTTTTCTCTCCAGATATATTCCTCTTCCTGGGTTCCCTGTTCTAGCCAAAAAATGCACATTCAGTTGCTTGTGCCTGAAAGCTGGAGTCATCCTACACTCTCCTCTCTCACCCAAGAAAGTAGTAAGTCACGTTTCTCCGCTTTCCACGGATGTCCGAGCTCCACCCACTCCTTCCCATCACTGTTGCCACCACTCTGGTCTCCACTGCAGTCTAAGCTGTTACCATCATCTCTCTTATGGAATCTGCAGCAGCTCCCACCCCTCACTGCCTCCTGGCCTTCTGCCTGTGCATTCATCCAAGGGATGCTTCCCATACAAAAGCTAATGATGTCCAGCTCCCTATAGTGTTTCTTTGGCTCTCAGAATTTAAGTTCTGGGCTAGGGATGCAGCTCAGTGATAGAGTGCTCCCCTATTTCCCTAGCTTGCAAGTGGCCCTGGGTTCCATCCTCAGCAATGAAAAAGGAAGAAGAAAAAGGAGAAGGAGTGGGTAGAGTGGGAAGGAGAAGGAGGAGGAAGAGGGGGAAGGGAGGGGGAAGAGAGGGAGAGGGAAGGAGACGGGGAGGGGAGGAGAAGAATAAGAAGAGGAGGAACAGAAAGAGAAGAAGAAGAAGAAGAAAAAGAAAAGGAAAAAGAAGCGGAGGAGGAGGAGGAAGATTAAATTCTAATTCTTCACTATGGGTTATAAGGAGAATCCTGATTAAGCATCTCCTCTACTTCTCTGCCTTCCTGTCTCTCTATCTCCTTTCCTTCATTCTCTTTCACTCATCTAGTCTTCCCTCCCCACCTACCCAGCTCCTTTTAGTTCCTTAACACATTTTCTCTTGTAGTCTCCAGATCTTTCCCTGTGCTGTTGCCTTTGGTGGAACAGCCTGTTTGCTGCTCCTCCACCCCTTTGCCTACAAACTGAGTTTATTATGCACTGTCCCCAGACTGATCTTTACCTCCTTTCTCCAGGATCAGCAACAACCAGGGCTGAGGCTAGCCCATAGTGATGCTTTTGTATGAACTGGAAAAATGACACCACCAAAAATAACATCACTTTTTTTTTTCCTTCAGGTTTCAACAGAGATCTTACATTATCCAAGTTGCTTCCTTGAGCCTTCAAATCTGGGGCAAAGGTCTCTTTTGTGTTGCCAGAGCACGCCAGCAGCATTTATCAGTCTTGGATAAGTTCCTGTGAATTGGCCTCCCTCTAAATGTAAGCATTTAAGAAGGACGAGATCTTGCCTTTTGTTTAATTTTTCATCTCTGGGACCTGGCATAGTAACTGGCACATAGTAAGTGTTCAATAAATAGACATTGAATGTATGAATGAATAGTTGGAAGAGTATAGGCTATGAAATCCAAAAAGCTTGTTCCTGGCTCCCCACTGGACTTTTGGAAAGTCATTTTTTGTCTCAGTTTGTACTATGGAGCTCTAGAGTATGACAATTTTAAAACAGGGTCCCAAAGTTCTTTGACATTTCTCCCACTGAGAAGTAGGACCTATGTCTTCTCCCTTTTAAATTGGGCTTTGTAATTTCTTGACCTAAAGAGCATGACAAAAATGTTGTTTTGGCAATTTTGGAGCTCTGATCTTAAGAATCTGACAATTCCTGTTTCATTTCTCTTGGGATGCTTGCTTGTGGAACACAGAAAATGCACCACAGGAAAAGAGCTCCCAGTGGAGCCCACATGGAAAAATCGCACCTGGAAGGAAGCCGAGACATTCCCTTTCACCTTAGTCTCTGTAACGACTTTTTTTTTTTTTTTTTTTTTTTTTTTTTAGTGGTACTGGGTATTAAACCAGGAGCCCTCTGCCACTGAGCTACATTCCCAGTCCTAATATCTGTAACTAGTCTATAAAACAAATGATGACCTACTCTATCCATTCTGGCATACAGTGTTGCACATATCAGGTGATCAGTAAACATTGTAAGTCTGTGCTGGGCAGGATGTGTTCACAGAATAACCAGGTTGCTCATTATCATAGAGGTGTAGTTGTAACTTTTGTGAGAACAAGTTTCCATATGAGATATAAAACTTTTAGGCAAAGGTTAAAATAAACAATTGGGCATAAGTCTTTGCAACACAAGTATGCTACCCAAATGCATGACTTCATTAATCTGACAAGTGCATTTTGTGACACAAATGCAAAAGGAATAAAGCCTCACTAGTCCATCTCTCCCATCATCCCTGTATGTCTCTTTGCATGAGCGCAAATGATTGAAAACAAACCATCAGAGAGAAAGCGGAGAGACTGCTCTATTTCACCTGCTGCCTTTTTTTCTTAAGCAAATAGCATAAACAACACACATAATTCGTTCCTTCCCGTTTTTCTTCTTTTTGGCATTAGGGATTGCATTTAGGGGCATTCTACTACAGAGCTAAATCCCCAGCCCTCTTCATTTTTTATTTTGAGACAGGGTCTCATTAAGTTTCTGAGTCTGACCTTGAACTTGCGATCCTCCTGCCTCAGCCTCCTCAGTGAGTCACAGAGACAGAGAAGCCAGCCAGATAATTCTTTCACATAATGTAAAGATGGAAACAAATAATGGGCCTAGTATTTTCTAGGTGCTGCAATATTTGTTTCTTTAGCTGGTGTCCACTGATACTTTTATTCTCAGCTTCTCAATTTTAGCTGCTGTTTTCAATCTCCTTTTTTTTTTCCCAAAGGATTTTAACTAAGTTTATAAGTTTACACTTCTTTTTGCTGCTGTAGTTTTTAACAATACATCTCATCACATCTTATTGCAATGTGCAAATGCATTTGCAGCACCCATTACAATCATGAAAACTAAATTTAAGGAAGTATATACTATTAACAGTGGCCCTTGGAGGAAACTGATATACCTTCTCTTAAAAACTCTACAGTATATACAAGCATTACATAATAATGCTATTTCACCACCTGTTGTCAAGAATCATCACCAAAGTTTTCTAGAAATAGATCCACATAATGAATAAATATTTAAAATGTAAAGTGTTCCTTATTTTAATTTTAGCAAGATCTTTTACTTTTCATTGCTAAGAAATGCTTCAATAGTTTTAAAGCAAAAGCTGTTAAGAGTCTAGATAGCTAAACTGTACTCCTGAGTTCAAGCTTACAGAGAAGTCTTTTGTAAGTAGTTCTCAATAAAATATCCTCCCTCCCATGCCCCTGCCCCAAATCGTGTATTGTTTCTTACAAAACTTTGGTCAAGAGTAGAAATATATCCAGGCAGATGTATATACCATACAATAGCAAGAACAGTAGAGCCCAACTAATGACTTTGGGTTTTAAAAATAGAAGGCAATTAAAATGTACTCAAAGTTACATTAAGAAGCTTTCACAGGGTAATATTGAAACAGTCACAAAGGTTAAGAAAATACTGATATCAAAGTACGAATGACTACAATGTTAAAATAGACAAAAACTACTATACAAGAGCCTCTTTTAAAATCAAAAATAAAGAACACAATGCATGAGTCAGGATGATTTTCCTGTTCTCATGGATTTTAGTCTTGTATTTATAAGGTTGGTTATGTTGACATCTGGTAGAGTTTCTTAGGACATCTGATGAAGTCTCATTCCAACTTCATAGGGTGGATCTTCCCCAAAGAACCTCTAGTTTGGTTACATCGTGGTCATTGTACAATTTCAAAGTAGTGTAAAATCGCCATGATGTGCTGGGGCATGAAGATGTATCCGGTGTACAGTGCCATCCCCACAATCGAAACCAGCATGGAATTGAACACAGCCTGCTCCCAGGGCTCCAGCATGTAAAGCGCTGTGATCAGCAGGTACTGGTAGTAGAACCAGGACATCTGCTTCCAGGCCCAAGCCAGCGCCATCCCCGCCACGCGCCTCCTGCGATGCAGCCACATGTCAGTCTCTCAATCTCCTTTTGAACTGTAAGAAATTTAGGCTGGGCACGATGGCGCACATCTGTAATCCCAGCAACTCAGGAAGCTGAGGAGGAGGATCACAAGTTCAAAGCCAGCCTCAACAATTAGCGAGACCCTGTCTCAAAATGAAACATAAAGGGGCTAGGGATATAGCTTAGTTGGTAGAGTGCATGAACAAGGCCCTGGGTTCAATCCCCAGCACTGGGGGAAAAAAAGAAAAAAGAAAAAAAAAAAAAAAACACAAAAAAAAACATAAAAATGGGGGTTGGGGGTTGAGGATGTGGCGCCGTGGTAAAGTACCCCTGGGTTCAATCCCCGATATGCCCTCTGCCCCAATTTTTTTTTTTTTTTTTTTTTTTGGAAAGCCCGCATCCCACCTAATCAGTCTGGGGTGGTGCCTGGGCATGGGAATTTGTTAAAGCTCTTGTGATTTACGTGCTGTAAAGTTTAAGAACCTCTGGTTTAGCACACTGCCTAGGGATACTGATGGTCAGATTAAATAACGTTCTATTTGTCAGGAAGGAAAGAAGCGTGGTCTCGTGGTCTCGCCACAAACAAGGACCAATCAGGCCCTGGTAAAGCAAAAAGGGGGTGAGTTCTGCCTCAAAAGTGGGTAAGGGCACTCCCCCACCTTTACCCGGCAGGCAAAGGGTCTAGGGCCCCAGATAATCCAAGTTTGCTGATAAGATTGGGGGCGCCTCTCTGTGCGTTGTGTATATAAGTGAGGCAAAGATGCGCACTTCGAGCTCTGGTCGACGCTGGTTGACCTTAGAGTCAACCTAGGACCCTCTTTCGAGTCCACGTCGCAGAGTGGCAGCTGTTCCCGAGTAGGTAAGGTAGAAAGGAGCGTGCAGGCGGCATAGCTGCGAGCTGAGTCAGGCCAGCTCTACCCGGGAGGGTGCAGTGCAGCCCCCCAGAGCTGGGTACGCAAGTCTCTGCGCCAAGACCCAGGCTGGCACGTGGCGCGGCGGGGGCGGCTGTACTGGAGCACGCAGTGGCCGGTGGTGTGGACTACATGTCCCGACATGCCTCGGGCAGGGGTGCGCCTGCACAGGAGCGGGGCTGGGAGGCCAGGGCCAGGCGTGCGCAGTGGTTGTTGGGAGTGGCGGGGCGGGTCTTCCCCGGCTGTCATCTGTGGCCCCCGGCGCTCCGGCAGGGGTGGCCGTGGCCATTGGCGGAGAGGCAGGCAGGGCGGGTCGCCGCGAGTCGCTGCGGGCTAGGCTGAGCGGGTGGAGGCCGGCAGCCGGCCGGGGAGGCACGGTCTAGGCTGCTGCATACCGTCCTGGCCATGGCAGCGGCACCCCTGAAAGTGTGCATCGTGGGCTCGGGGAACTGGTGAGCGGAGGCGGGCTGGCGGCGCGGGCTCCGCCTCCAGGAAGCCCCTTTCCCAGGCGGTCTAGAGCTGCGCGCCCCGCCGCAGCGTGGGCACCGGGCACTGCGTGCAGGGAGGCGGGGTGGGCGACCTGGGGACCAGGCTGGGCTCTGCGCGCCGGGGGAGGCCGCACCGAGGCACTGGCCCGGGAATCTCTGGGCCCTCGTGCCCGCGGGAGGCAACGCGGACCGAGGGCACCGCACGCCCACGGGCACCTGTCTGCGCCTAGGTAACCGCGCGGCGAGCGCACGGAGGCCACCTGCTCACCACGCCCCGGTTTTTTGCGCAATATCCTAAGGTCGTTCTCAATTCTCCCTGCCGATCGCTCGGGTCAAGGAATTGAAGGAAGCCCAAGTATTAGTGTAGTTTTGGTGTTGGGCAAACCGACGCACCCAGGTCTTGCTATTCGGGTCTCTGGCGGGGCAGGCTCTGCCCTTTAAGGTACGGTTCTCATCTCCGCTTCTGATACGTTCAATATCTTAGTAACGTGGTATCAGGAAGAAGATCCAAGTTCCAACGGGCCTTGGACGTTGAGAGTTCTTCTCTGGGGAGATGTTTGCAAAGCTTTGCATTTCCAGGGCTTGATTTGACTTTAACATTTATAAAGCACTATGTCTATGTGCTCGGCGCTCTTCCAAGTACTTTACACGTGGCAGCTCCTTAGTAGTACCCTTTATCAAACTTACATAGTGGGGTTCTGTGGTGTGTTTGGGTGAATGCGGAGGAGCGTGGAGAGAAAAGGAGGCAGATTATAGCATGGGCATTTCCCAGCCCTACCCGTTGCTTCGCTCTCTCCCCACCTCTGTGGGAGTGGTACAGAATCATTTACATCAGGGTGCCCTTTCCCTTTCAATGCTTTTGTTTACTTGTGTCTCTGTGGCCTGACTCACATCCCAGTTCAGCCTTCTAGAAGTACTGCAGGCATGGGCATATGGTATTTGGTCACGGTCTTACTCTTAAGACGGAGAAAATACTTCTCTGAAGAAATCTTAACCTGGTTCTCCACTTTAACATTCCATCAAGGGATGGCCTCTCTCTGTACTCCTATTGCTGACCTCTGTCCCTGCACTGAAATGATTTCATTATTGGTCTCTTCTCCTCCCTCTCCCACTTGAAATTGAACCAGGGGTGCTCTCCCACAGAGCTATAGCCCCATTCCTGTTTGTTTATTTAGAGTCAGAGTCTTGCTAAGTTGATGAGGCTGGCCTCAAACTTGAACTTATGATCCTCCTGCCTCAGCCTCTCCAGTAGCTAGGATTACAGGTTAGTGCCACCCAGCTTCCCTGCCCAACTCAAGGCTAACATCTGCTTTAGTGCCCTCCAAATGCTAAGTAAATGCTAAATCAATGTCTGAAAACTATTTTTTTCATTTTTGGTGCTGGAGATGAACCCAGGGCCTGTCATATGCTAAGCACATACTATACCTTGGAGTTATGCCCTCAGCCCCTGAACTAATTTTTAAACCTCTAATTATATTTGATTGGGTAATACATTCGCTTTTTTCATGTGTGTGTGTGTGTGTGTGTGTGTGTAGAGGTGGGGATCAAACCCACTGCCTCACATATGGTAGGCAAGTACTCTATTGTTGGGCTACATCCCAGACCTTTTAAATTTTTTTTTTTTTTTGAGGCAGGGTCCGGTTATGTGGCTGAGGCTGGTGGTGAACTTGTGATCCTCCTGCCTCAGCCTCTTTACAGGAGTTATGGGTGTGTACTACATGTCCAATTCATTCATGTTTTTTATTAACTAAAAGGTCCCATCCACTTTTGTCATACCCCCACCCTGGCCCCCAGGAACCTTCTGAAGGAAAATCAGTGTTGATCTCTTCTGACCTTTCTGGAGGAATTTTACCAGACACAAGTGAATGTTTATATATGTTCTTTTCTCCCTCTGTCCTACCAATACAAGAGTAGTGGGCACTTTTTTTCAACCAACGACAGAAAGTTCTGCTCATTTCATGGCAGAGCTTCACTTGGACTTTCAGCTTGACTTTGCCAATTTGGGTCTCAAGGTCATTTCAATGAGTTGTCAGCTGCCCTGTTGGACATGCCCCTGGAAAAGCTCCCATTGAGCACATGTTCTTTTAAAATTAGTTTCCTCTCCTATAAAATACCAGGGATGACAGCCCTCTTTCCTAATTTAGAAGGTGCAGGTAAAAGTGGCACAGCTTTGCCACCCTGGATTTGAGCCTGAGCAACAGTAGTGAAGAGAACCTCTTCCACCTCCCACCCACTGAGATTTGGCTGCAAGCCCGTGGCTTCTTCATTCTGATGTACTTGACTGTTTTCTTGGCCTACTCCAGCCTGGGGAAATGGACTAGAACTTGGCCAGGGACTTGGAAGCAGAGCAATTGAGAAATGAGCCCATGGTTTGGGCTGGCTGCCAGACTCCATTAATTACTGGATCAGATGGGAACAGATGTTGGCATCTCGGCCATTGCCTTGGTTGGGTACAGAGCCACTCCAGTCCTAGAGAGAGGATCAGAGCCTCCCCAAAGAGATTCAGAAACTTAGGAGCTAAAAACAGCATGAAGGGCACCCAAAGGCTGCATGGAGTGTTCAGCTCTGACTGGGTAGACATTTGAGAGTTTCCCCAACTAGTTACTGTATTCTTTTGGCAATACACAGGACACAGTCCCTGCCTGTAGGAAACTTACCTTCAGGGCTTGGAAGATAAGATCAAAGGAAATATAATGTGGAATGGAGATTTGTCACAAGGTTGAACATTACATTTTAAATAGTATTTCTTAGAAGAGTGCATTTTCTGAAGACTGCTCGTACCTGAATTACCACTGAAATTAGATTTGCTGAATCATATTCCCTGAGGGTAGGAAAGATTTTTCCCTAAGGACTTTAAGCCTTTCACTAATTTTAAATATATCTCTAGGAGCTGGACCTACCCATCCAGATCTGATCCCTGTCTCAGGAACATAAAGTTCCTTAAGCAATATTTACCCTGGGGACTTTGAAGTAGTTCTGGTGCTTATGTAAATAAAGGTGTTGTTACTTATAAGCTCACAGTTGAAAGGTAGCTGGAACCCTCATATGGAACCTCCCCCATGTCACCTGTCATCTGTGTCTGTGATTCCAGCTGGCTTGCCAAGGCCCTTCAGCAAGGAGGGACCTGTGTAGGAAGGTAAAGTGAGTTGTGTAAGATGGCCTAGTCCTGTCCTTTGCCAAGAGACAGAAGGCTGGAGGAGAAGCCCTGGTACATCCAGCTGAGCCCTTCTGTCCTGTCCATTGTTGACAGACAGGGAGGGGCTGCTTAAACTGCCTGACTTTTCATGGCCCTGTGACTTGGCAAAAACAAAAGATTTGCAGGTTCTTCCAAAGATGTGTCTTTCCCAGCCCCTTGTGAAGATCACCCCGATACAGTGCAAACCACAGTTCTAGAACTAAAACCTCAGCTAATCTCTGTGATGGGAGCATAAGTCCAAAGACATATCCCCAGCCTCCATTGTAAGGCAGGGTAGTGCAGCAGCATAAGGGGCTTAAGACTCTGTCTCCCCAGATTTCAGTTCTGGTCCCCTGCTTGGCAGCTTCGAGGTCTTGGCAAATGGCTTCTGTGAATGATCGCTTATACTATTGGTACCTGCTGTCCAGGATTACGGTTAGGATTACATGAGATGATCCAGGGACAGTGCATGGTGGCTAGCGCTTAATAAATATCAGCTGCTATTATCATTATTAGTTTCATCATCCTTGATCAGAGCCATCTTTAAGTCACAAAATGGACCGGGTTGGAGTTTGGCCAAGGAGTACAGGCAGAGGATGGGAGAGGGGACAAGAAGAGTGACTTTGACACAGTTTTAGGAGTTTTCCCAGGAGTGACCTTGTTTTCACGTCAGCCTGACATCTTCCTGAGGTTGAAGTTCAGGGCGAGTGCTGGCCCTCTTTGCATTAATGCCGGAAGCAAGACTTCAACTCTGCTGGAACCTACAAAATGCAGCACCTGAGCTCATTGGTCACCTCTGCCACCCTTTTGTCTGTGCTACTCAGTTTCTGCCATGATTCATGCTACACAGAGAGCTAAGAAACAGTCTGAGTGACTATAACTTAGCTCCTCTGTGGTCAGAAGTATTATTGCTTCCTTCCCTGTCAACAGGTGGCATTGACACCCTTCTGCCTTGGGAGCTGGAAAGTTCAATGACAGGATGGGTTAGAGCTGGGAGAATATTCAGTGTCCCCTCCTGGGCTGGGCCAAGAACGTTCACACACATTGGTATATTTTAAAAAAGGAAGTGATGAAACCAGGCTATGGTGGTGCGCCCCTGTAATTCGAGCGACTCAGGAGGCCAAAGCTAGAGGATCACACGTTTGAGGCCAGACTCGGCAACTTAGCAAGACCCTGCCTCAAAATAAAGACCAAAAAGGACTGGGGATGTAGCTCAGTGGTAAAGCAGCCCTGAAAAGCAGCAATCTCTAATACAAAAAAAAAAACAAACAAAAAGGAAGTGGCACTTAATGACCTGTTCCCATTTCCTCCCACCCACCTGTTCAGCATAAAAACCACAAGGACTGTTCTGGAAATAGGAGCACTCAGTTTTCTTAGCTTAACCCCCACATGTTTCTTCATTCTTCTCTCCTCTCCCTTAACAGGAATAATAATAATTTTCTGATTATCAGGTATGTACCTTACTTCGTTTTAAACCTGGTAGTGAGCCTGTGTGGTCTGACTTCTAACCTTAGCTTAGATTGAAAGTAAGTGAGCGAAAACTTGCTCAAGGTCAGTAGTTAATAAGGGGAAGTTCAAAGGCAGGTCCTTCTTGCTCCAGAGATCGTGTTTCTATAAATTCCTATCATCTCAGGGAGAAACATCCTTTAACCCGAGCTCAAATCTCCTTGTCATAAAAATGTTGAGCATCTACCTTTTCAATGTAAGTCTCATCTAACTAATATTCCATTTATGAAAAATGAAACCGAATGAAGCTGTAAAATTCACCAATTTCCCTCCAAAGCAAGCACCATTCTCCTGTAGATCATGAAAGATGATCACAGCTTACTTTTTTGTGTGTGGTGGTACTGAGGTGCTCTACCACCGAGCTGCATCCCCAGCCCTTTTTATTTTTTGAGACAGGGTCTTGCTAGGTTGCCTAGTCTGTCCTTGAATTTGTGATCCTCCTGGCGCAGGCTCCTCAGTCACTGGGATTACAGGCGTGTCCCACCACTCCTGGCTTACTATTTATTTTTTAAGGCAGTCTATGTTCTTTTCCTTCCTCTTTTTCCTTCTCCTGCTCCTCCTTCTCTTTCTTCTCTGTCTCTCTTTCATTTGAACTGGAGGTTGAACCCTGGGGGGCACTTAACCACTGTACCACACATCTCCAGTCCTTTTATAGTTGTTTATTTTGAGACAGGGTCTTGCCAAGTTGCTGAGGCTAGCTTTGTTGTAATCCTCCTGTTCCAGCCTCCTAAGCCACTGGGATTACAGGCATGTGCCGCCACATCTGGCTATTTTTTTTTTTTTTTTAAAGAGTTTTAAATGAGATTTATTGAGTGCTGTTATTTATTAACAACAGACAAGTCATGAGTGAAACAGACATCAAACTGATATTTAGAAGGGCAATTGAAACACACACAAAGAATAAAAAGTCTTGATCCAAGTTACCCTGGAGGACAGATATTTTTTCCATTAGGAAAATTTTTCCTGAGTTTATAAATAAAGAGGGATGTATAACTGTTAGAACAATTGTTTTTGTTTTTGTTTTGGAGCGGGGTGAGTACCTAGGATCAAACCCAGGGTTGCTTTACCACTGAGCCACATCCTCGGCCCTTTTTATTTTTTATTTTGAGACAGGGTCTCATTTAGTTGCTTGAGACTTTGCTACATTGCTGAGGCTGGTTTCAAACTTGCAATTCTTCTGCCTCAGCCTCTGGAGCTGCTGGGATTACAGGCATGTGCCCCTGCTCCCAGTTTAGAACAATCTTAACCTTTGAGCTAACCTTCAACTTTTACCTGTTCATCTCAGCAGCACCTGGTTGAGCCTCTTTTCTAAGACATGTGCCTTTGGATAGAAATGTCATGTGTCCACTAAGTGGGGGTCCAGTAGTATCCCCAAGTCTCTTGAATGTTGCAGTGGAGCAGTGGTTTGTGTGGTTAGTGGTGTCCAAGCCACCTTCTCTCCCTTTCCTCCTCCCCACCCCAACGCTGGCAATATGGAGTACTGAGCTCAGTGTTTGTAGGTCTCCTGGCTCCCTTAAAGTCGTACTGGTGGCATTTTTCTGTCACTCGACTTTGGCTTGATTTCTTTCCAACCGGGAGCAGGGAACTGAATCAATTCTCAATTGTGGCCGACCCATCTACTCCAAAAGCTAGTGGCTTCCACAGCAACCACTAATCAGCTTGTAATTCTGGGGTCAACAATTTTGACTGACTAACCAGGGAAGAATCTGGTCTAGCCTGGGCTCTCTCATCATAGTCAGAGTCACTGGTGGGTTAGCTGGGATACTTGGTCCTGGATGATCTCTGTTGTGTGTCTGGCAGTGGACAGGTTTCAGCCAGAGTGACAGGAACGACTGGGCCACCTGCCTCATCCTTCAGCAGGCTAGTTCTGGCTTCTCCACGTGGTTACTGTCTTTCAACAAGAGCAAGCACACTCTTCAAGCTTTTACCACAATTAGTCCAGGTGCTTTTCCAGTCTGAATTCAGGAGATTTGTAGTACCACTGATATACAATTAACACCATAACCCAGGACATTTCGCATACTGCGGGAAACGTGTTTCACAGCAGCAAATGTTAGGAGGGTGATGGACTCTAATATTTTCATTATTCCTGTTTCTTACATTTTAGAACCCACATAACCCAGTTTGAGATACACTGTCTTAGGTAGAAAAATAATTTCCCATTCTCATCATCATAGCCAGAGTACTTCCCCAGCTGCGTGGGTATGTCCCAAGAAGACTGCATCTTCAGCATTTGATTGTTTCTGCCTGGTTTTCCCAGTGCTGAGAAAAGGAAGTGGTTTGCATGGGTTAGAAGCACAAAGAACCAGAGGCCCCTAGAATCTGTTTCTCCATCCCAAGACAGCTCTGACCCAACCGCCTGATCACTGGCTGTCTGTATAGAAATATCCCCAGATGAAATGAGTGATTCACATAGCTACCCCAGCGTGATAGGAAAGTATCCACGAGCATCTGAGCCTTTGTCTAAGATTATTTGAACTTTGTGCTTTAATTTCATTAGTGGATTGACCCACTGATAGGAAATATCTTGCATAGATACGACTCCTTGGTTCTTACCCTTTTGGGCTATCTGTTGAGATGCTGCATGTGTAAATAATTTTAAAACTGTAAAATACAATCTCAGTGTTAAACATTATTATGGATAAATTTGCATTATCAGATAAGCAGTTGACCATGCATTCTTGTTCTGTCTGAAACAATGGTTCACATTTGTTCTGGTCCTTTTTTTTTTTTTTGGTACCAGGGATTGAGCCCAGGGGTGCTTACCTCTGAGCTACACCCGCAGCCCCTTTTTTATTTTTAAAATTTGTTCCTTGTAGGTACACATGACAGGAGAATGTACTTTGACATATTATACGTACATGGAGTATAATAACTTCCCTCTCTCGTGGTTGTACATGATGTGGAGTTGCACTAGTCATGTATTCATATATGAGCATTGGAAAGTTATGTCCGATTCATTCACCTGTCTTTCCCATTCCCTTCCCCACTCCCTTCCTTTTATTTGAGATAAGGTCTCACTAAGTAGCCCAGGCTGGCCTTGAGCTTACAGTCCTCCTGCCTCAGCCTCCTGAGTCACTGAGATTACAGGTGTGCACCACTGCACCTGGCTTACTGTTTATTTTTAAGGCAGCTGATCTTTATTATTATTATTATTATTTGCAGTACTGGGGATTGAACCCAGGGCCTTGTGCTTGCAAGGCAAGTGCTCTACCAGCTGAGCTCTATTCTCAGCCCTTTATTTATTTTTTTGAGACAAGTTCTTGCTATGTTGCTGAGGGTCTTGCTAAGTTGCTGAGACTGGTGTAGAACCTGGGCTCCTCCTGTGTCAGCTTCCGCGATCACTGGGACTATAGGCATGCTCAAGTACACCCAACTTCAATGATACATCTTATGGTAACCTGCTTATAATGAACTCTTGTGAACTGGGGAAGCTTGATGGTGCTCTTCAGAACCAAGACCAGCAATGATGGCACTTGAGGTTTCCTCTCAAGTATTGGCCACATAGACTTCTGTGTGAAGACAGATTCTAAGAGAACAGCTTTGGCAAGAATGTTTGCTGGGATCTCTGATAATAGCAAACTTAGATGGGATTGGGGTGGGGACAGGCTGCACCTATGCTAGATTAGCTTGGACTAATTTACTAATGCCGAATTTTTTACTACTAATATTTAATAACACTTGAACTCAATTACTTCTACCAAAGTAGAACCCATCTGGAAGCTTTTAACACAACTAGCTCAAACTTAGCTTTGGTCCACCGTGGTGCAAGTGTCAGACTCAGTGATAAGGATTGTTGAGCCCTTTCCGTAGGCCAGGAGTTCCAACCGCTGTATGTATCACCTGTTATGGTCGTAGTGGTGGGTGTTGTTACCATCGTGGTACAGATGAGGAGTCTGATGCATGCAAGGTCATGTCCAGGTCCTGCAGCTGCCACGTGGTGCGGTAGTTGAAACTTCTCTGCCCTTCTTCACCCGCTTGAAATGTAACTATTGGGACTAAATTTAAATGTTAATCATTAAAATTAGCATTCAAATTGAAGTTTAAATATTCTGTGTAGCTACCTCCTTGGACCACAGAGCTCCACACACTGCTTTTCTCCTTGATTTTGCATTTTAAGCGTTCTGAAGAATTTTCTATATCTGTACACAGAGAAGAGAACATCTCATTCTTTTTTTGTGTTGGGTATTGAACCCAGAGCCTCCTGTATGCTACCCTAAACCCACAGCCTTTTAAAAAATTTTAATTTTGAGATAGGGTCTTGCCAAGTTGCCCAGGCTGACCTTGAACTTTAGATCCCTCTGCCTCAGCGTCCTGAGTAGCTGGGATTACAGGTGTGCACCACTGTGCCTGGCTGTCATTCTTTTTTATAAGTTGTATTATATTCCCAGCTATGACTACTCCTTGTTTAACCAGTCTCCTGATTTGGACACTTGGGTGTTGGTTTTTAACAGTTCTGCAGTGAATAACCTATGCTTGTATCTGTAAAGATAGTGTGTAAGAGCCAAAACTATTAGCAACACATGAAAAATGATTTAGTTGTGATTTCTTATTTCATTTTTTACTTTGTGATAAACAAGAATTAGGCAGGTAGAGGGTGCCATCCTATCTCCAGAGGGGTTAGAAATATATGCAGAAAAGAGGTTAGTTTGCTCTGGATTACCCAGCACGTCTGGGATAGGGCTGAGGTTTAAAAACTGAGGATTTGCATCATTGAGACTCTAGTGTGCGTTTGGAAACAGTTTCGAGCGATTCTCACGAGGCAGGGGCATGCAGTCTGTCTTCCAGTTATTGTGTGAACAGGGAGCAGGTGCCAGGTGGCTGTTAGAATTTGCACTCTGTGGTTCTTTTCCATGATCAATAGATGGGCCTGCAAGTTGTGCTCTTCCAAAAGCCTTGGGCAAAGATGGAGAATCTGCTTGTTTAGAGCCCTGGGAACAAGGTGATTCTCTGCCATCTGTGCTTAAGAGTGAGACCACTAGGTTCAGTTTATAAGACCAGGACTTAGATTTCCTCCAGGATGCTGTAGGTTGCTCTCCTGGGGGGAATCTCAGGCTACTTGTGCCTCGATCCTAATATGAATTCACCTGAGAATTCCATTCACTCGGGTGACCATTTTCCCCATGGTATATGGAGTTGATGGCCCAGCTGACCAGGTCATGGGTAGGTGTTTTAGGACAGGCTGTTCGAGGTGAGACCGACCCAAAAGTGTTCTGAAGAAAACATGGGCATAAATGTTGGCTAAAATGAGGCTTGGGGGCCGGGTATCTAGATTTCAGTTTCTCCTCTAGCTTGCATATTTTTGATCGACCAACAGGCCTTGGGACCTGCTAAAACTCATCTGCTTTGGATTTTGGGGGATCTGTTAAAACATCCACAAGTCAAGAATGTCTTATAATTACAATGTAGGCAAGCTTCAGTGATACGTATCTATTTTAGAAAGTGAAGAAAAGTGCACAGCTACCCTTTGCTTATAGTCCTACTAACAGAAAGGTGATGTGCTCACTCAGCACTTCCACCTTGAACGTGGACGGTGCTCATGAGGATGGGGCTGCCGTACAGATTTTGAAGTGGTGGATCTTTTTTTTTTTCCTTTTTGAACTGGAACCAGGGATCGAACCCAGAGGCACTTAACCTCTGAGCCACATTCCAACCCATTTTATTTTTTATTTTGAGACAGGGTCTTGCCAAATTGCTGAGGTTGACCTTGAACTTGCAATCCTCCTGCCTCAGCCTCTCGAATCATTGGGATTATAGGCATGCCACACCACGCCCAGCAGAAGGGGCAGATCTTGAGTGGCATTTCTTTTTTCTTTCTTTCTTTTCTTTTTTATTAAATTTTTTAATTTTTATTTTTACAGACTGTATTTTGGTTCATTGTACACAAATGGGGTACAACTTTTCATTTCTATGGGTTGTACACAATGTAGATTCACACCATTCATGTAACCATATATATACACATAGGGTAATACTGTTTCATTCTACTGTCTTTCCATCTCCCCACCACCCCATTTTCCTCTACAGCTTGAGTGGCATTTCTAACAAGCTCCTAGCGATGCTTTTGCTGCTGGTCCATGAACTACACTTTAAGGAGAGACTGACTACAGACCAGACTCTATGCTAGTTCTTGTGTGTTTTCTCACAATCCCTTTACTGTGGGTTTTTAAAAATTGTGGTAATATACACAATATAAAATTCCCCGCTTAACTGTGCTTTCATTGTCTAGTTCAATATGTTCACACTGTCGCACAGCCCATCTGTAGAACTCTCCTAGTCTTGCAGAACTAAAACTGGATATTCATTAAGCAACAGTTTCTCCCACCACTCTCCCTCCAGCCCTGGGCAACTAACTGCGCTTCGACTTTGTCTTTGTGATTTGATTATCTGGGACTCAAATAAGCAGTGGCCCTGTAAGCCCAATCGTACATTCCTCACTCTTTGTGCCTGGCTTATCTCACTTAGCATAATGTATTCAAGGCTCATACATATTTAGCATGTGTCACAATCTCCTTTTTAAGATTGAATAATGTCCCATTGTGTATACCGTACCTGCCACTTTTTGTCTATCCATTTATCAGTTGATGGACCCTTACTTGAGTTGCTTCTGCCTTTTGTCTGTTGCTTCTACCTTCTGCCGTGAACATGGTATCAAATATCTGTTTGACTATCTACTTTTAGTTCTCTTGAGTATATTTCCAGAAGTGGGAGGGCTGGGTCATATGGTGATTCTATTTTTAATTAAAAAAAATTTTTTTTGCACCAGGGATTGAACCCAGGGTTGCTTAACCACTGATCCACATCCCCAGCCCTTTTTTGTATTTTATTTAGAGACAGGGTCTCACTGAGTTGCTTAGGGCCTTGCTAAGTTGCTAAGGCTGGCTTTGAACTCAATCCTCCTGCCTCAGCTTCCCAGGCCTCTGGAATTACGGGTGTGTGCTACTGTGCCTGGCCCTATTTTTAATTTTTTGAGGATTCATCTTTCCGTTGTCCATGGCAACTGCAGCATTATACAGTCCTATCAGCAATGAAGTGCATAAGGATTCTGATTTCTCTCACATCCTCATCCAAACTTGTTATTTTCTGTTTTTGATAGTAGCCATTCTGATGAGTGGGAGGTGGTTTTATTAATTGCAAATGATTACATGACTTATACAGGTTTGCCTCCTGCTTTTTTGCTAAATGTATCCTTCTGTGAAAGCATTTTCCTATGCAGTTTGAATTTTGGTAGATAGAAGGCCTTTTTGTCTCCTTTTCTTGGAGTGTTCATTGATCTTTTTCTTCTCTGTGGTTTCTTCTTTTCGAAAGAAGACTTAGAAACTTAGAAAGCTTCCCTATCTGAAGATCAAATAAACATTCACCAAGCCAAACCTATTTTTAATATTTCATTTTTTACATTTGCATCTCATGCCCTGGCATTTGATTGTGCTTTAAAAGCCCTTTAACTATAAAGAATTACACAGAATGTTTAACAGTGGTTCTGTCTTTGTGGCAAGATTATTCATAATTCTTTTTTCTTCTTTCATGCATTGGTCATATGAGTGAATGAGTAGATCCTATTTAAACCAAAATCGACCACCCTCTTGCCCATGGAACCATAACTCAGGTCAGCTCTGAGAGAGACAAAGGCATGGAATATGTGAACCCTTACTGATTCACCTCCCTGGACCTTTATTTCCTGTTTAGTAAAAGGAGAGATGAACTGGAGGGTCCTTTCTGGCCTCAAAAGATTCTGTACTCCAGAAAGTGCACGGGCCACCCAAATTCTTGTTTTGTGCTGGGGATTGAACTTAGGGGTGCTTTATCACTGAGTTACATCCCTAGCCTTTTTTATTTTTCAGCTCTGAGAGAGAGTCTCCCTAAGTTGCTTAGTGCTTTGCTACATTGCTGAGGTTGGGTTCAAACTTGCAATCCTCCTGTCTCAGCCTCCAGAATTGCTGGGATCACCTTGCCTGGCTAGGCCACTGAAGTTCTGTGGAGTTTTGCCTGATTTGATAAGTGGCCATTGCTTGGCTCATGAGTGAATCCTCAACCTGATTGAAATATACCTTCTTAGGAGTGGGAGTGAATGCCAAGGGGTCAGCTGGGCCTTTGTCAAGCTGGAGATTAGGACATAGTGTCCTTGTACCTGGGACCCAGGGCGGTAGAGAGAAACAATGGGGCCCTGCCTTGGGTGTGACTCTTCTTCTGTGAACTGCCTGCTTAGTCTCCTGGCTTCCCTTTCTGCATGTAAAGGGCAGGGAGCGTAATAATAGTACCTGCCTCAGACAGGTGGTGAGGCATGAAACAGAGAATGTGGGTAGATGGGTAAAGCATTCGACCCGCTGGGAACTCACCCTATGCCAACAAGGACAGCTGGGAAAAGTGTTTGAAACAGGGCCTGACCCCTGGTGCACGCCTGGTCAATGCTGTGTCTGCCCACCCTGTCCCCTTCTCACCTCTTACCTGCTCCTTGCCCTCTTCTTCACCTCCCCCTCCTTCTCCCTGCAATCCCACCTTTCTTCCTATTTCCTTCCTCCTACCTGTCCTTCCCTATCCCCCTCTGCTTCTGTCTCCTCCTCCCTCTCCTAAGGTCCCTAACCTCATCCCCTTTCTCCTTTTCTGATCAATCCTCCTTCTACTCCTTCCTTTCTGCACCCCCTTCCCTTCACCCTGGAAGAGTTGGCTCTAGGTGAAAGCAATGACCTGTTGTTTGTCACAACAGAAGATAAGCCCCAGCCTCCTGTTACTGACCTTTGCTCTGGCCTTTCCTCTGCCTCAAGGCTCCCCTGCCGCCTCCCTAGGTGAGGCCCACCTAACCTTCCCAGTTCAGCTCTAGCTGCAAGCTCTCCCAGCTTCCCCTGAATGGCCTGACAAGTGTCACACCCCCTTATTGACCACATTGCTCACTGCACTGGAACATCATCAATCTCCATTTACCAGTCTCCAAGCTCCCTGAGGGTGGGGACTTGTCTGCTTTTCTTCCCCTGTATTCCTGTACCTCCTTGGGGTGCAGACTGCATCAATAAATGATTCTACTTTACAACATGGCAAATACAAGCGATACAGCTTTTTTTTTTTTTTTTTTTTTTTTTTTTTTGTGGTGCTGGGGATCGAACCCAAGGCCTTGTGCTTGCAAGGCAAGCACTCTACCCACTGAGCTATCTCCCCAGCCCAAATACAAGAGAGACAGCATGACTTTGGGTAACTTATTGCTCTCTGAGCCTCAGTTTCTTCATCTGTAAAATAGATATGATGTGTACTTCTCTTATGGACTGGGATAAAGAAGAAATGAGATTTTTAAAAAATTTGTAGCACTATGGTTTGAACCCAGGGGTGCTCTGCCACTGAGCTATATCCACACCTTTATTTATTTATTTATTTTTTCATTTTGAGACTGGGTCAAAATTTCCCAAGCTGGCCTTGAACTTGCGATCCTTCTGCCTCAGATTGCTGAGTTGCTGGAATGACAGGCATGCACTATCACGCCCTGCTGAAATAAGATCTTATATCAAATACACACCTTTGCAAGACGCTTTTAAGTTTTATTTGCCTAACGTTATAGAGGTTATGAGTTAGGGTATACTTTGAGGCTTGAGATAATTCATGATTTCATAGGTAATGTAATTTCAGGCTCTGGGTAAAGACTCAGGATTGGCCGTCAGCAGACCTGAGACTCTTCTAGTTCTTCCACTCCCTGGCTACTGATCTTTGCTCCAGAGACCTTCCTGGAAGGCTCTTCTACCCCCTCTCCTGGTAAGGCCCACCTGGGCCCCCGTACCTGGTTGCATAATATGAGACAAGTTCAGAGTAACTGAGTTCAGTTGGAATGAACTTGCATAATGTTATTTGCAAGTTGACTTTAAAGAATTCTTTAGAGTACTGTAGTAAATACTACATGTAGAAGGTAACAGCAACAAAAAAACATGGTAGCACGAAAATAAAAGTGTTAATAAATTTGTACCAGATACTTCCACCTGCCTAGGCTTAAGACTGAGGCTTCTTCAGGCTTGGTGAAGGAGGGAGGTTGGGAAGAGGTTGGCACATGCCAGAGAGGTGGTCGCACTCAGATGAGACACACTGTGCACTCTCAGGACTGTGAGTCTTGATACAGGCAAATGAGTCGGTGTTGTTTGGGTCCTGTGTGTGGGTGGCCTTCAGCCTGCGGGGCTACCCATGATTCCCATTTCTCACTTTGGAAAACACTGGATTCAATCAAAGACCTGGAGGGGACCTTAAGTTTACCTATCCTGCCTGTCATTTGGTGGTTGGAATGATCTGGACCAGGTGTAGAATTGGCTGCTCATGCTCATGACCCAGGAATGGACCCTGTGACTGGGCTTCTGCAGTGTCACAACTGACTGGATGTGGAGACTCCACCAGCGAGCTGCGGAACCCCAACCACGGCAGTTCACTCACAAACCACCTTCGTGGGCTGTGCTTTGATTTTTTTTTTTTTTTTTTAAATGTGGTCCTGGCAGTCGAACCCAGGGCCTCACATACCCTAGGCAAGTGCTGTACCACTGAGCCCCCAGTAAGCTATTTTTAGAAGAGGATGTATCCCCTATAAATAGACTCAGTTTCCTCCCAGGCCCTCTCATGGCTCTATTTGACCCATAAGGAAAGCAAAGCCATTCCTTCCCCCTGGCCAGAAGAGGTGACCCTCGTAGCACACCAGGTCCCCACAGTCACACGTGCTCTCTTTGACCTTGTGGAAGTTCCTTGACTCCAGGGAACACTATGCACTGAACTGTTGTCTCCCTGAATAGTGAGCAGCCGAGCAGCCGTTTCCAAGATTAGAATGGAAGCAACAGGGCTGGTGGAGAGATTCCTGGCTCCCTTCTACAAAGTGTCAGGGGGAGAATTGGATTAACAGGTATTTATCTAATGAGCCGTCCTGCTGGCATAGAGTAAAGTACAGCGGCCTAGCCTTGACATTTATAGCCATTCTTTTGTGAGGGAGGAGGGCATAGGAGTTCTAAATCATTGTGCAGAGCAGCGCTTCTCAGCCCTGGCTGCACATTGTGCACATTGAGTCACCAGCCAGCTTTAAAAACCACACCCTGCAGGTGCCAGTTTCACTGATCTGGGGTGTGGCTTGGGACCCAGGATTTTTAACTCTCCCGATAATTCTAGGATGTAGCTAGAGTTCAGAGCCTCTGGTTTAGTTTATCTGTTCTGTCTCGGGACAGGGAAAATAATGATAACCTGTGTTAGAATTATTAGAATTTTTGTGCTCCTTAAAGCACAGAGATCAAAATGCTAGGATGCCGAGGGCGGTGACCACACCTGTAATCCCAGTGACTCGGGCTGAGGCAGAAGGGTCTCAAGTTCAAGGACAGCCTGGGCAACTTAGTAGATCCTGTGTCAAAATAAAAAATAAAAAGAGCTGAAGAACCATGTACGGCCAGAAAAATGAGAAGTTGTGCTCCATTTGTGTACAATGTGTCAAAATGCATCCTACTGTCATTATAACCAATTAGAACAAATTAAAGAAATATAAAATAAAAAAAAGAACTGAGGCTGTAGCTCAGTGGTACAATAACCCCTAGGTTCAACAATCCCCAGAACCACGCACACACACACACACAGCTGAGATGAATTAGAGCTGGGTCAGAATAACAGGCTCATGGAGGGGAGTAAAGATAAACATCTCTAATATATTCTTCCATATCAGCTAGGCTTGCCAACCCATCCCCCACAATTATCACTCCTTATCCCATAATAATTGTTAGAAAAAATAACAAACGCCTACCACTTGAATTTGCCAGGTGCTCTTTATAACCTTCTTCTATTTGTTCCTCACATGGGGAAGGCTGTCCAAGAAAAAGCCATTTCTCTAGTCAGGCAGAGCTGATTGGCTCAGCTGGAATCAGGCGCCTGCCCACCCAGTAGTAGGATTCTACCAGTTGGCATAGGGCACAGGTGCCTGGCTGGCCCCCTCTGCCCATAGCCACAGCTATCTTGAGGATTGATGTTGACTAGGTAGGGTTCCTTCACTTCCCTGTGTCCATTGAAAAGACTGTCCATCATTAGGGCCAAACAGAGATGCAGAAAGAAAGGAGCTTGGGCTGAAGGCCCCCTGGATACCTGTCGGGGGGCAAGAGGGGAGGTAGAAGGGTGCATATTGCTTGGGGATCTGGGCCCTACAATCTTACTTTGCTCCTTTTCTGGAATCCACTCAGGTTCTTGTCTTGCCTTTAGGATTCTGCCTTGGGCCTGTTGCAGTTCATGGGAACACAGTTTATTTTATAGTGGCTACATTTTAATCTCCTTGATGAGTTTGAAATATGGCCTCGTTTCCTTGGAGGCTTCAGAAACCCTCTGGGGTCAAGTTCATGCTTTCAGGTCGATTTCTCTTCTACTTGTGACACTGTTCCAAGATAGTTTGGTTCTTAACTAGTTTCAAGGGGTGGTGCTTTTTGACCTTGTACCAAATTCTGGGGCTTTCCTGATCTCAGGGGTGGTCTTTCCTGATGAGAACTGCTAAGTTTCAAGTGGCTTGAGGCCAAAACACATCCCGTCTTGCACAAGCTTAGTGCTTGAGTCACAATCAAAACACAGGTCTTCTGAATTTTATTGAATGCTTTGTCTCATCTGCTCAATGAATGTAATATTTTCTTTCTTTTCCATGTTTTCTTTCGTAGGGGTTCAGCTGTTGCAAAAATAATTGGTAATAATGTCAAGAAACTGCAGAAGTTTGCCTCCACAGTCAAGATGTGGGTCTTTGAGGAAACAGTCAATGGGAGAAAACTGACAGACATCATAAATAATGACCACGAAAATGTTAAATATCTCCCTGGACACAAGCTGCCAGAAAATGTGGTAAGACTTTGGGATGAAAAGTACATTTGAGGGCTGGGGAAATAGCTCAGTTGGTAGAGTGCCTGTCTCGCATGCACAAGGCCCTGGGTTCAATCCCCAGCACCACCGGAAAAAAAAAAAGAAAAGTACATTTGATTCATTCTGCAGGTTGTGTCTGAGTGAGCAGTACTTGGGACCTAGATATGGGGAAGCTACTTCCCATTCTCCCAGTTCTTTTCTATGACAAATTACTTGATTAGTATTGGTGCTTTTGACTTTGAGAACGGGCTATGTATTAGTTCGCTAGGTCTGGCATACCAAAGTGCCACAGACCTGAAACTAATTAATTAATTTACTTATTTTTTATTTTAGTACCAGGGAGTGAACCGAGGGGCACTTTACCTCCAAGTCACATCTCTATCCTGTATTTATGTTTTATTTTGAGACAGGGTCTTGCTAAGTTGATGAGTCTGACTTTGACCTCCATCCTCCTGCTTCAGCCTCCCGAGCCGCTGGGATTACAAGCATGCACCACCACACCTGGCTGAAATTTATTTTCTTACAATACTGGCAACTTAAAATTTGAGGTCACGGTGCGGGCAGGGTTTGTTTCTTCTAGTGTCTCCTTGGCTTGTCAATGGCTGTCCTCTCCCTGACCTGTTATAACTGCCTCTTCCTATGAAGACAGCAGTCCTATTAAATTAGCTCTTACCATGTAGACAACATTTGGAGTTCATTACCTCCTTAAAGACACTGTTTCCAAGCACATTCTGAGGTCCTGGGGGTTAGGATGTCAACATACGAGTTTGCAGGGTTCCAAAGTACAGTCCATCAAATTAAATTGATTTTTAAATATTAAACCAACCCTGAATTACTGGACCAAATCTCACTTGGGTATATAATATCTTATCCTTTTAATATTAAATTTAATTTTCTACAACATTATTAAGAACTTTTTGCATCTATATCCACAAGAAATATTGGTCTTTAGTTTCTTTTCTTGTCATGTTTTTGCCTGGTTTTGGTATGAGGGTAACCTAATTGAGTTTAGACATATTTCCCCTTCTTCAGTTATCCAGAAGATTTTGCATATTATTTCTTCTCTAAGGATTTGGTTGAATTCATCAATAAAGCTATTTGTGGCTGGGGAAAAAAAAAAAAAAAAAAAGGTACAGTCCATAATAAACTTCTTCCTTGGTGTTCAAAGTGCGGGTCACATCAGAGCTAGATTAGCACCTTTGCCTCTGGCTGTTGGTGTTCCTGTAGCTCCTGATGTACCCTTGCTAAGTGCACTCGACTTTGCTCAGCTCGCCAGGGCAGCTAATGCACTGGTCTGTAATTAAAATCAGGGTTGAGGCCTAAATTACAGATGAAGATAGAAGAAAATGAGAAAGTGTAAGACCGATAGTTTAAAATTCAAGCTTATTAGGTTGGGGAGAGAAAAATACAGGTTATTTCCTGTCCTAATTCTTGTTGGTTTCGGGGCAAGTGGAAAGGGGGCACACCCTGGTGCCTGCGTGCTGGAGGGAGTTTATGAACTTCTTCTGTGGCCAGATTCACCCTCGGTGGCTTCCTGTGGTAGTCTTTGAAAACCAGACAGCTGTGGCTGCCCGATTCCTGTGACTTACCTGAGAAGCCATCTCCTGTGTTAATGAAGTCTCCTTTGCTGTGTTTCCACTCACCAGTCCTTCATGAACATGTCCTGTGTGTGCAGAGCGGGGTTGGGTGTGGGCCCAGAAAGGGGAAGAGGATGACATTACTTTCCTCAAGGAATTGAGCAGGGGAGACCGATCCGTAAACTAATAAATGTGGGGACATTGGAGGTGCCCAGGCCTGCTTACTGAAGATTTTTATTTGGCTTTTAATTATACAGTGTTCATAGGTGTCAAGCACTGTGCCGAGCATAGACTGTCTCATTTAATCTTCTTAAGGGCCCTCTTAGGTGGGTGCTGTTAGTTTTCCAATTATGCTGATGATTACTGTTGTGGAGCGGAGGAAACGAAGACTCGGGCAGATGAACTTGCCCAAGGTCATGAGCTGGGGCCAGCCTTGGATCTGCTTCCCGGTGGATTCGTTGCTGAGCCTGCTGACCTTCTAGGCAATGACAACTTTCTCTTCTATGTCATTGAACTAGGGTGAACTAGCATTTCCCTGCAGTTATTGGTGGTGCAGGGAGGAAGGGTCCCTAGGACTATGAATTTGGAAGTTAAGCATCTGATAGAAAGAATAAAAGGGACAGCAACAGAAGGCATCAGGGTCATCACTAATCCATCCTGGGCTTAGAAATTCTCTTGACCTTCCCTTTTTTCATGTTGCTCAATTGCTCCTACCTTTTTGCAATGCATGTGCCTCATGCTATGTTCCCCCGACTCAGCTTTCTGCCAGTCCACCTGTACCTGCCTGTCCCCCTCCACCTGCCTCCGCATGTGGTCCTGACTTTCTGGGTCTAACTCTCTAGGTATCCACGGTGCCTAGCCTGGTGCTTTTCCTCCACTTGATGCTGAAGGCATGCTGGGGGAAGCGACTCTGTGAAGTCAGAGCCTATACTGTGAATAGGAAGAACGGGAGGGAGGAGACCCCACAGAGGAGCAAGGCCACCATCCCTGTGGACAGCCTGGCCCCACACCCCCTGACTCCAACTGCCTCAGGTCCCTAGGTGTGGACAGAGGACAGAGAGAAAGGAGAAAAAGTCTATTCCCAGAATCCTACTGATGTCCAAAGGCTTGTAGGCTCAAGGAAATGAACATATGTGTTCTCTGCAGTGGACACGGTGTGGTTTCTGACTTTTTGCTGTTATGGACAGTGCCTTTGGGAACAGTGGAGAATGCTCCCGGGCACTACCTGCACATGCCTAGTTGCAGAATCCCAGGGTCACAGGGAATGCACAGACTTTACTCCATAAAAGACTTGTTTTTAACCTTTTTTGTTCTTGCAAATCGAAGGATGAGATGTGCATTTCCATCAACACAGGATTGCTATTTATGATATCTGTAAGTTAATGAGCGGGCCTGAGATTGTGAGCCCTTTTAGCTTGGAGCCCCCAGGTTGCTGCCCACCTCGCCCTCCCCCAGGCCCATACTCATAACTGACCCTGTCCCCAGAGGCACCTTCTCTTCCCCATGGCATCGCCTGCTCCCTGGAAGCTGGGCCAGTCTGAGTGTGTGATTTCCCCTTAGACCTGAATGGAGAGAATACCTACTTCCTGTCACTGCAAGACACAAATTGTTGATCCTATTTTATGGCTCTCTATCCAGAGCCTGTGTTTAGAGCTCATCCAGGTACAGGGCTCTTCAGCTTTCATGCTCCGGCTTCAACTGCGTCAGTGTGACACCAGGATTTATGATTACAGCGTCCTTTATGAAATGCAGTTGTCATTGCCTCTCATCTTTGTCTTCTAAGCTTTGCCAGCTTTTTTTTTTTAACTGCTCTGCTGAGTTGCAATCCACAAGCCATTCATTTCAGTGGTTTCTAGTATATTCACATTGTTGAGCAACCATTACTCTAGTCAATTTTTAAACATTTTCATCGCACTGAAAAGAAACCTATAGTTACCTCTGATTGGCCCCTGTGGCTTCCCAGCCCTGGGCAACTGCTAATCTACTTTCTATCACTACAGATTTGCTTTTTTTTTTTTTTTTTTTTTTTGCCATACTGGGAATTGAATCCAGGCTTCACATGTGCTAGGCCAGCACTTTACCACTGAGCTCCATGCCCAGCCTCATTTGCTTAGTCTTCACATTTCATATAAATGACATCATGCATCGTGTGGCCTTGTGTGACTAGCTTCTCTCACTTAGCCTGTTTTCAAGGTTCGCCTGTGTTGTAGCATGTTGTCAGTCAGTACTTTATTCCTTTTTTAGGTGTGAATACTATCCTATGATATGTGTCTTAGTCCATTTTTGGTTGTTACAACAGAATATTAGAGATGAGGTAATTTTTAAAGAAGTTTTTAGCTCATGGTTCTGGGAAGTCCAAAGGCACAGTGGGAGCATCTGGTGAGGGTCTTCATGCTGCATCATAACATGGCAGAAGTGTGTGTAAGAGACAAAGCTTGAGGGCAGACTCTCTGTGTAACAACCCTTTTTTGCAGGAACTAATTCACTCCCATGATAACAATAGTACTCTGATGCAGAGGGCTCTGTCCCCATGGCCCGGGCACCTCTCACTAGGCCTGACTCCCAATATCACTGCATTAGGAGTCCAACTTCCAACTCACAAATTCTGGGGGACAAGCACTCAGGCCGTGACAATACCATATTTTGTTTATCCTGTCATTAGTTGACAGACCTTCGAGTAGTTTCCAGTTGTTGGCTAATATGCATAATGCTGTCATGAAACTTGATGTATAATATTTTGTGGGAACATATGTTTTCAGTGCTTTTGAGCATATACCTAGGAGTTTTGGGGTCATATAGTTGTTCTGTGTTTAACTTTTTAAGGAACTGCCAGACTGTTTTACAAAGTGGCATTACCATTTTGCATGTCCACAGTGGTATACAGGAGTTCTCATTTCTCTGCATCCTCATCAGCATTTGTTATTATCCGGCCTTTTAGTCCTAGCTATCCTAGTAGGTGTGACATAGTATCTCATTAATGATTTTGGTTTTCATGTGCCTGATGACTGACAATATTGAGTATCTTTTTTTTTTTTTTTTTTTTTTTGTTCTGGGGATTGAACTCAGGGGCACTCTACTATTGAGCCACATCCCCAGCCCTATTTTGTATTTTATTTAGAGACAGGGTCTCACTGAGTTGCTTAGCACCTCACCATTGCTGAGGCTGGCTTTGAACTTGCAATCCTCCTGTCCCAGCCTCCCGAGTGCTGAGACACCCAGCAATATTGAGCATCTTTCCATGTGCTTCTTGGTGTACCTTTAGAGGAGTGTATATTCAGAGCCTTTGCCCATTTATAAAATTGGATTGTCTTTTTTTATTTTTCATTTTTTTGTATCAGGGATTGAACCCAGGGTTGCTTAAGCACTGAGCTACATCCCCAGCCCTTTTTATTTTTTTATTTTGTGACTGGGTCTTGCTAAGCTTTGCTAAGTTGCTGAGGCTGGCTTTGAATTCTCGATCCTCCTTTCTCAGCCTCCCAAGCTGCTAGTATTACAGGCGTGAGCCATTGTGCCCGGCTTAAAATTGGATTGACTTTTTATTATTGAGTTGTAAGAATTCTTCATGTAATCCAGATACAAGTCCCTTTTCAGATATGATTCACAGTACTTTCTCTCTTATCTGAGTTGTCTTGTCACTTGCTTGAGGGTATCCTTTGAAGCACAAAACTTTTATATTTTGAAGTCCAATTGACACTTTTTTCTGGCCTGTTAACACTTTAGGTATGGTTTCTTGCAAAGGTTTACATTCACTGATGTTTCCTTAGCACCTAGAATAATAGTCCAGACATTTTTTGTGGTCTGACTAAATGCTAGGGATTGTGGAAATGGTGAAGAAGTACAAACCAGGATGAAGAGTTTTGTTTTGATGTTTTAGGTGGTATCTCATGGGAAATAAATTATTCCAAGATCTTTTTTTTTTTTTTTTTTTTAAACTAGCCATTTACTTATGGGTAATACGGTTGGGATAATATCTGTTAATTTTAACTGAAGAACTTCTGAGAATTGGAATATCAGTTCAGTGGAAAGTCACAGTGTTATTTATTTTCCTCCCTGGATTTACCTTTTTTATTTTTACTAGAGTAGAAGTTGTTAGTAGTTGTTTTAGTTAGCTTTTTCACTGCTGTGACTCAAAGATCTGACCATAACAATTTTAGGGGAGGAAAAGTTTATTTGGGGGCTCACGGTTTCAGAGGTCTCAGTTCATGGACAGCAGGCTCCATTCCTCAGGGCTCGAGTTGAGGCTGAACATCGCTGCAGAATGTGTGGGAGAGGACAGCAGCTCACACATTGATTAGGAAGCAGAGAGAGAGAGGTCTCTACTTGCCAGATACAAATATAGACCCCAAAGCCACACCCCAGTTCCCACCTCCTCCAGCCACACCCTACCACTTCAATTACCACTCAGTTAATCTCAATCAAAGAATTAATTCATTGATTGTGTTAAGGCTCTCATAACCCAATCATTTCTCCTCTGAACCTTCTTGCATTGGCTCACACGTGAGCTTCTGGGGGGACACCTCACATCCAAACCATAACAGTAGTGTTATTCAAATTTCATTGTTCATCAGAATCATCTGGATAGCTTAACGGGGACTCCTGAGCCCTTTTCTAGAGTTTCTGGTTTACTGGGTGTCAGGCCCATGAATTTGCATTTCCAAGTTGCAGGTGGTCTAGGGGTCGTGTGCTGAGAACCATAGGTGTACAAAACAGGTTGGCATTTAAGAATCATCAGATGAGGTTGCATGCCTGAGGATAAATTTTTTGCATGTAGATCCAAGGACATGCGTTTTACCTGAGGTCCAAGGTTAGGGGCTGGGGATATAGCTCAGTTGCTAGATTGCTTGCCTAGCATGCACAAGGCCCTGGATTCAATCCCCAGCACCACCAAGAAAAAAAAAAAAAAAAAAGTGAAGTTAGGAGAACAGAAGGAAATTAGAATATTTTTGAGCCTCTGCCATGCCCCAGTACTACTTTGCTATGTTTTACTCATAGTATCATATTTAATCTGAATACTTGTTTCCCAAGGATGTGGGTGAGTTTGCTCGGGTATAATCAGCAAACTGGTTGACCAAACTTTCTCACCTAGCCCATGGCAGTCAGACCATTTTAACTGTGCCACTTTTTTTTAAAGCATCTCAGAAATTGAATTGAATTTATTTCAATCAATTGCAAGGAACGAATGGGAAAGTAATGTCTTTAACCTGGCCAATCTCTCTGGGCAACACAGTTTAGGGAGGAATATTAGTCCGTTTCACTCTTAGCAAAGATTGCAGAAAGAGAGGCAACCAGGGTGAGCAGGTGAGAAAATCAGGAGATTGTTCCACTTGTTGAATGTGGGGTTAGAAGGGAAGTCACAATCCTGTTCAAACAATGCTAGCTAGGATGGAGCTTAACTGTGCCACTTTTGTTAGCTATCAAAACTGTCTGCAGCCGGATGCGGTGGTGCATGCCTGTAATCCCAGCAGCTCAGGAGGCTGAGGCAGGAGGACTGCAAGTTCAAAGCCAGCCTCAGCAACAGTGAGGCACTAAGCAACTCAGTGAGACCCTGTCTCTAAATAAAATATAAAATAGGGCTGGGGAGGTTGGTCAGTGTCAAGTGCCCCTGAGTTCAATCCCTGGTACCAAAAAACAAAACAAAAAAAAAAAAAACTGTGTCTGCAGGTAGATTCAAACAGACTTGAACTAGAAATAATTTTAATGGTTTTAAGAAGTCAGATAAAAATGATGACAACCTTAGTATCTCTTCTATGGGTTATCATTATTTATCCATCATTATGATCATGGATTTGGGGAGAAAAATACTCATCTGAATGAGAGCAGAAATCTCATAATACTATATTTAAAAATATATAAGCCTGTCACTTTACTTCCATATTTTCAGATATTTCTATAGGCTCAAAAAGCCCTGGACAGAAATGTACCAAAATATTGAGAGTGATTATTTCTAGTTTCTGGGATGGTGAATAGTTCTTATTTTCCTACATACACTCCCCCCCCCCTCCAAATTTGATCCAGTGCATCTGTTTCTAGTTATAAATGAATGGAGAGGCTTTTAAACTCAGCTTTAAAGGCCATAAAGTAGCATCTAGGGAGGGTCAGAAGGTTCACCTTCTAGGAAGGGGGATATCTCTTACCCGCTCTGATGGCTGCACGTAACATGTTGATAATGCGGAGGAGCTTATTGAGTGCACAATATACAGTATAACTCTCCAAAGGATACAAAAGTAAGGTCAGACTTGTCCACACAGACGTTATCAGTATGTTTTCAGTTATTATTTTTTCAAAACTAGAAATTGAACTCAGGGACAATTTAATCCTAAACTACACCCAGCCCTTTAATTTTTCTTTTTCTTTTTTGGTACCCAGTATTGAAATCAGGATGACTTTACCATTGAGCTACATCCCCCAGCCCTTTTTATTTTTGATTTAGAGACAGGGTCTCACCAAGTTGCTTAGGGCCTTGCTAAGTTGTGGAGGCTGGCCTTGAACTCATGATCCTCCTGCTTCAGCCTCTCAAGTGGCTGGGATTCCAGGTGTGTGCCACTGTATCTAGCTTGTTTTCAGTGATTTTTGTTCATAGCGAAGTTTCTATTAACTTGTACTGAGAGCACTGGACTCCTGAAAATCTGGGCATTAAGCAACAGCCCTGATATCTTCGTTCTGATTTATTTGTCCTGCTTGCCATTGACAGGCAAGCTCTGTGGTTCTGGGTTGTTGTTCCTAATATCTTTCAGGGTCTTTAGCAATGGACATCCTTAGAAAAATTTTTGGCAGTCAACTTGTCCAAAGCAGCAGCTTGAGGATTTTCAGAGCAGAAGGCAGAGTGCAGGACAGTGAAAGGTTTTATTCTGAACAATGAGATTCAGACTCTCCTTTCTTAGCTGAAGAGCACCAATCGTGAGGCTGCGTAAGAGCCATGGTGTTCGTGAGTGCCCCGCATACCATACAAACACAGCTTGTGTTGCGTTGCTCATGACTCTGTAGATTCAACCTGATTGTCCCACCAAGGGAACAGAAGAACGTCTTCACATGCTGCTGAGCCCAGTTGTATTGTCCTCAGGGTTCTTCCACCTGCAGATTCATATTTGATTTATTTAAGAGGGAAATAAAAGAGACAGGAGGAAATCCTGATCAGCTGGCATCTTCCTTGAGAAAATTTTGAACAAGGGGTATGGGAAGGCGCTGACTTCTTAAAAGTTACAGGTTTATTGGAGGCAACTACATTTTTCTACTGAATGATCTCTCTCTCTCTTTTTTTCTTTCTTTTTTGTGGTACTAGGGATTGAACCCAGAGGCACTCTACCACTGAGCCACATCTCCAGCCCTTTTAAAAATAATAATAATAACATTATTATTATTATTATTATTATTATCCAGGGGCACTTAGGCCCAGCCCTTTTTATTTTTTATTTAGAGACAAGGTCTTGCTAGGTTGCTTACAGCCTCACTAAATTGCTGAGACTGGCTTTGGACCTGCGATCTCCTGCCTCAGGCTCCAGAGCTGCTGGGATTACAGACCTGTGCCTGCATGCCCAGTTATTTTTTACTTTGAGACAGGGTCTTACTAAGTTGCTGAGGCTGGCCTTGAACCTGTGATTCCCCCAGCCCCAGCCTCCCTAGCTGCTGGGATTGCAGGTCTGCACCATCATGCCCAACCTAAATGATCTCTTTTGTTTGTTCAGGTCTTTGTAGTTTCAAAACACCATTGTTTATATAACCTGTTTTGAAGTAGCTAGGTGGCAAAGGGAATTCTTATTTTACATAGGAAGTTACAAAGGTCAGTGGAGCTAAGTTATTGCCTGAGGTTATACAGCGGGTTGGTTGCAGGCATGTGACTCAGAACTTCAGACCTACATCCCTTCTCTTTTTTTGCGGTGCTGGGGGTTGAACCCAGGGCCTTGTGCCTGTGAGACAAGCACGCTACCAACTGAGCTCTATCCCCAGCTCCCCAGTCTTTCTTTTTGATGGGGACGTTCCCATTTTACCATGATGAAAATCCCTGAAAAGGAAGAAAGGGAGGGTTGTATGTGTATGTGTGTGTGTTAGAGGTGGATGGGAAGTAAAGAAATAGGAGGTCCAGAGAAGCAGAAATGTTTAGTTAGATTTCAGACCATCAGGCTCCATGTGAGAAGCAGAGTAGGGAGTGTCAACCTCCACCTAACCAAGGGTAGTAACTTAAGGGGAAATGAGGAATCAGAGTGGTAGCAAAGGCTGAGGGTGGGGTATAGGCAAGTGCATGAGCTTTGCTATTGAGGGCTTTGTGGGAGGCGTAGAAACTCCAGGTATAAGGGAACTGACCAGATGGATTGTTGCTATAGGGACAGGATGATGGGTGACCCATTTCCTGCTCACCTTGTAGGGTCGTGGCTGACACCCCTGTAACAATAGGCTAATAGAGAAAAGTGTAACAAATTTATTTTACATTACAGATTGAAGACCAGAAGTGCCATGGTAAACTATACATTTTCATCCTTAGGTTCAGTAAAGCATGAACAGTCATGTATGTAAAAATATGATATGAGCTGGGTGCCATGGTGCTCACCTGTAATCCTAGCTACTCAGGAGGCTGAGGCAGGAGGATCACAAATTTGAGGGCAGCCTGTGGGCAATTTAGTAAGACCCTGTCTCAACAAAAAAAAAAAAAAAAAAAAGAAAGAAAAAGAAAAACAACAACAACAAACAAACAAACAAACAAAACCTCAGAGTGCCCTTGGGCTTAATCCTCAGTATTGGGGTAGCAGGGAGATTGGGCAAAAAAGGGGGTGCAATCTAATAGTAATAAGGGGAGGCATGGAATTCAGCCAGGTCTGTCTATTCCAGTTCTTCTTGGCCTCTGTGTAGCATTCCTTCCTGATTTGGGGCAGGATCCTTTTTGGAATGGGGTCTTATGAACCTACAGTCATAAGGTAAGTCAAAGAATTTCTTTGTGGCCAGCTCCAGGGCAGAAAGGAGCAGGGAGTTAGAGTAGTATTTTTAAGGTCTTCTGACTGGCTTTGGGGAAAAAGGGATTCTGGTTTCTGTGACTTGCCTTGGGAAGAGCTTTTGTTTTTGTTTTTGAGACAGGGGCTCACCATGTTGCCCAGGCTGACTCTGAGCTCCTGGGCTCCAGCAATCCTCCTCTCGCCTCAGCCTCCTGGAGTGCCTGCCACCACACTAGGCAATCGGGAATGGGTGGGAGGGGTGTGGTGAGAGACAAGAAAGAAGGAAAAGGTCAGGGAAAAACTTTGCTTTTGAGGCTGCTTCTAAGACCTTCACTTGGGGGGATCATTTTCTGAACCCAACATTGGTAATCAATCCTGGTCACTTGTGGCTGCTGAACCTAAATGACCAATCTGGACAACCCCTTTGAAGAAGAAAGGCTTTCCCTGCCTGTGGGCGAGCCAGTCAAGTTTTAAATGCTAAACTTTGGGCTGTGATGTGGCTCTGTGGGCAATGATCCTTCATGTTTGCTGTTCAAACCAGCTTAAGCTAAGACAGAAGGTTTGGGTTCTTGCAACTAAAAAAATCCAGGTAGGGCTGGTTTCAGGTGCATTGGCTTAAAAAATACCAGCGAGGCCCCGTTTTCTCCTCTGCCTTCCACAGCCTTGGCTTCATCCCACGGGAGCCTCTTGGCCTAGGTTCTCCTATTTCTAAAATGGTCAAATTCATTCCAGACTTCACACCAGCTTTCCACACTGTTCCAGGAAAAGACCCATAGCCATCTCCAAAGAGGAAGGAAGCAGCTGTTCCCCAACAGCCCCAGCAAGCATCTGCTGGCTTCTTGTTGGCTCCGTTTGATGGGCTTGTGCACATTAAGGACGCCACCGCCCAGCAAGGGAGGGGCCAAATCTGCCAAAATTTCACATTAAAATGCAAGCAGTAGCCAGGCAAATCCCTGTAATCCCAGCGACTCGGGAGGCTGAGGCAAGAGGATCACAAATTCAAAGCCAGCCTGGGCAACTTCGCAAGACCCTGTCTCAAAAAATTTAAAAAAGGGCGGGGGGGGGGGGGGTGTAGCTTGGTGGTAGAGCATTCACGAGTGCAACCCCCAGTACCAAAAAATAAATGATAATAATAATAAAATAAAATCTAAGGAGCAGTTTTTAAAAGGAAATTTAGGGGCACTTTTCCTGGAAAGAAAGGCAAGGTCGCAGTCCTCCATATAAAGGCACAGGGAGGGAAAGCATCCTGGATAGGCAGAGGAGTGACTGTTCCTCCTCACGACTGCAGGTTGCCGTCTCCAATCTCAGCGAGGCCGTGCAGGATGCAGACCTGCTGGTGTTTGTCATCCCCCACCAGTTCATTCACAAAATCTGCGATGAGATCACCGGCAGAGTGCCCAAGAAAGCCCTGGGGATCACCCTCATCAAGGTAACTGGTGAGCACACCAGGCCGGAAATGCATGGCTGGACGTTGGTTACCCGGAAGTCTCTTTCCCTCCTTGTTCTGCTTGAGATGTGGAGCTGGAGGGAAGGTGGTGGCAGTGTTCAGTTTTTCATTTGCATTTTTAAAGATGCCTAAAAGGTGATTTAAAAAAAAAAAAAGAACACCTCAGAAGCCTAGTTGAGGCCAAGGTCAAGTCCAAGGCTACTTTCTACTGTAGCAGATGAGCAGTAGAGTGATGTGAGGGCCCTCCTGTCAACCTGTAACCCACTTTGGGGCTAAGCCTGCACCTGAGAATCACCACTTTGCATTAGCTGGGATATTGATCACCATTCCTAGGCATGTGTCCTAAATAAAGCAGGGAATTTTTTAAATGAGAAGTCCTCAAATCACCCCCAGAGCTTCATGCACTTAATTGTGGAAAGAGAATCTTGCATTTTTATTCATTTTAACCTCTAACTGAAATGGACATTTATGGAACACAACCAGTGTCTCCATAACAGTACCGTTAGCAGGTCCTGTGACCCTGTTGTCAGTTGAAGTCACAGGGACTTTCAGATCACTTTACAAAATAGTTTTGGATCTTCCAAGATGCCATTTATGCTTGTTGCTTCTTGGAAATTATAATAATTATTAGTCCTTCATGACATCTTTTTCTAAGTGCATTCATAAAACAGTGCATATATTACTTGATTGCAGATTTGGAGTTTCAAAAAATTTTTTGATAACTATTTCTATGTAATTGGCTCCCTAGGTAATCTTATATATTTTGGTTTATGCATGTGAAATTCTGAAGATGAGTCTGTAAGCTTCACCGTATGTATGCAGTGGAGTCCAGGACATTAAAAGAAGTCGTGAACTCCCTAAAGAGACTCTCCCAGAGTGTTCATAGGTGAATGTTGTGAAAGTGAACTGCAATAACCCATGTCAATCAGAAATAGAGTGGATAAATGAATTATGGACTATTCATTTTGGAATACTATGTAGCAGTGAACAGAAATGAACCAGAACCTTTATGCAGCTCTAAAGTAAGAATGTAGCACAAAACAGCACATCCCAGGTGAACAGTGCAATTCCATTTATAGACTTTCAAAAGGAGGCATAAGGACATAAAATTGCTTAGGGCAGTTACATGTGACAGAGTGATAAGGAAAAGCAGGGAGCAACACCTCCAACATTCAGGGTGGTGGTTCAGTTTGGGGGAGGGAAGGGTGAAGGTGGAGGATGAACTTGGGGAGAGACACATGGGGACTTATGTGGTTTTAGTCATGTTATGTTCTTTTCTTTCTTTCTTCCTTCCTTCCCTTTCCTCTCCCTCCCTCCTTTCTCTCTCTCTCTCTCTCTCTCTCTCTCTCTCTCTCTCTCTCTCTCTTTCTCTCTCTCTCTCTCTCTCTTTCCTTTCCTTTCCTTTCCTTTCCTTCTCTTTCTTTTCCCTTCTCTCTCTCTCTCTCTCTCTCTCTCTCTCTCTCCTAGTCCTTAACCTGACTGGTGGGGACATGTTTGTTTTATTCTTTAAGCAGCACGTAGGCAGTACGTACGTTTTCTCTTGTACTTAAGGTAGGGTTTTCAAGTCGTGCATGCCATTGGTTATCTGACTCTAGATTACTTATAAAGCAATTACTCATGCCTCTTTAACTGAGTGGTTCCCCCACTAACATCTCGATATCCCTATAGGGCATAGACGAGGGCCCCGAGGGGTTGAAACTCATTTCTGACATCATCCGTGAGAAGATGGGCATTGACATCAGTGTGCTGATGGGCGCCAACATTGCCAGCGAGGTGGCTGCGGAGAAGTTCTGTGAGACCACCATTGGTAAGGGCTGCCAAAGGAAGGGCCCCGGGAGCCAGGCAGTTGGCGCTTGAACAAAACCATTTCCATGTCTGGTGTTTTCTAGAGTGGACTCTTCTCTTCGCCTCTTATTCCTATGGTGACATTCAGTGGTGGGGGTTTTATGTAAGCAGGACAGTCAGTGGAACTGAAGTCTTTCAACAACCTCCAGAATGTATGTCAGGCCATGTGACCCCAAAGGTTAGGCACAGAAATGCAAAGTTGTTGGTACCAAGAAGCAGGTGGCTACAGTCACAGTGCTGATCCCTTGCCTTAGAAATCCAACTGTTTCTTTGCTCACAAATGGTAGTATCTGAGTCCTCACTCATTCCAATAAGAACAACAGCAACAACAAAAACTGGGTGGGAATGGTCCCCATTTTCAGGTGAATAAGCCAAGTCTCAAAAAATGTTACCTGCCCCAAGGTCACACGCTAGTGTAGAACCCAGGCATGGATTTGGGTCTCCTGTGTCCTGAAATAGTGAGCTTTTTCTGTTCTTACACATTAGGAAGTGGAGACATTATTCTCACTCTGGTGTGAAAATTCTCATTTCCTTTGAAGAGGGTTTTGAGGGTTCTCAAGGGCCTGTGGGCCATATTAAAGGATGCATTGTTGGAAAAGGAAGATTATTGCATTTTTAGATGCTTTGCTTATAAAGGTGAAAGTTTTATCTGCCACTACAGAACTCACTTCTACCTCGTCAGATGCACAAGTGACATGAGTCATTGGAAAAGGAAGCCTGGGAGCGGCTGGGCTGTCTTGAGTGAGATGGGGCGCTTGGGAAAGCGTAGCTGCAGATTCTCACATTTGCTCATAGACAAGGCAATTAGAGTTTCAATGCATTTTGCCCTTTATTTTTTAATGTGTTGGTATTTCACTGTATCATTAGGGAAAACAGAGGCAATCAAAAGAAAACCATTCTTATTTTTGTTAAATTTTTTTTTAGTTGTCAATGGATCTCTTATTTTATTTATTTATATGTGCTGCTGGGTATTGAACCCAGGACCTCACACATGCCAGGCAAGTGCTCTACCACTGAGCCGCAACTCCAGCCAGAAAACCATTCTTTATTTTGTTTAATTTTAATTTGGTATATATACTTCTATACTTTCTATTTATATACACTATTATGTTTATTGTTAAGTCATCTTCTGTTTTATAATTGCTTTATTCACTTAATATGTAACAATTTTTAAAGTCCATTAATATACATCTTCATAGCTATATCTTATTCCACCAGTGATTCCATATTTGGACATTTAAAACTTTTTTGAGCAACATTTTTTGAACAGCTGAGATAGCTGAACAAATTAAGAAGTATAGGGGGACTGGGGTTGTGGCTCAGTGGTAAAGAACTTGCCTAGCATATGTGAGGCACTAGGTTTGATGCTCAGCAACACATATAAATAGATGATTAAAATAAAGGTCCATCAACAACTAAAAAAAATTTTTTTTTTAAAGTATAGGGAAGTTGACACTTTCCCTCTGAAGGTTTGGTAATCTAGTTTGCCGAAACATACTGGCAATAAATTAACATAAGACAAAGAATGTGAATGCTTTAAAGAGCACGTGCACTTAGGAACCATACAAAATATGAAACTCAAAGAAGGGCCAGATGGTTGAGGCTTAAATACCCTCTTCATAGAGGAGGGGGGTGGGGTGCAATTCTAGAGAGGGAGTAAATGATTTTTAGGGGAGAGACTGAGCCCAGAGAACCGACAGAGGCCTGGGATAAAGTTCCCCTGAGCTGTGGGTGTAGAGTTTGATTTTCTGTCTCCTCCTCTGTGATATGAGCTTAATCTTCCGTGGTTAATGGCATTTCAGTAAGGAGATTTGAAAGCAACTGTGTTCCTTTTTGACGGATCCTATCTTTGGGTAGATGAGGGAATTGCAGGGAAGCCCCTCCCTGTGTCATTGATCCCTGGGTCTTTTAACTTTTAAGTGCACAGAGACATAGTTTGGGGGTATCATTTTCTGAACTCCAACAGAAGAAACCAAGAATGGCTTACTCACCTGTGTAGGTTGGCATTTATAAAGGTGATACAGACACAGGTAAAAAATAATTCAATCAGTAGGAAAAGGTGGAAAATAAAAGCTAAGATTGTAATTTCTCATCAAATTCCCTCTTCCTAAAGGGAATTCCTTCGCAGTTTCTAAATATCCTTCCAGAAAATAATTTATTTATACATGTACACTAGTACCGACTAGTATAATTCACAATACATATACATACTAGTATGTAATGTATGGTTTATTCTTTCATAGTTAATTCTTTTATCCATCTGCAAATTTAATATAGCCTGTGAAACAATGTAGTTACTTTTTACCCAACAAAAAAGAAAACTAGCTGTTCCAACTCAACCCTATTTGCCAATAAACCTTTCCCAGTTGGTTGGAAATGACTGATTATTCGATTATTCTATAAACCTGGGAATTAATTTCCAGTCCCTGATTTAAACCTTGTATCCACCTGCATATTTTGGCAAGATGTTTACCTGCTCCAGCCCCGTCTGCTATAGGAAAGTTTTTGGGTTGGGTGCATTAGGCCTTTTGGTTTGTAAAGACAGACAAATGCTCAGAAGTCACATCTTTTTCCCTTTGGCTTTTGTTTATCCAAGGTTGCTTCTGTCTTCTCTGTGTGTTAGACTATGCTTGATGCTAGTGACCTAGTTACCAACCATTCTTGAGTTCAGCTAAGCAAAATGTTGAAAGTGAAGCAGAATATGAAGGTGATTTTTTAAAAATTATATTATGTAATCTGAATTTTAAAATGAGGAAATGTCAGACAAGCCCAAAGTAAGCAATGAGGTACAAAACAACAGGCCCACACTCTTCAAAATGCCAGTGTCATCAAAGACAATGAAAAGCTAATGGAGTGTCCCAGATTTAAGACACCAGAGAGGCATGACAACTACTAGATGCAATGTGGGATTCTGGGGGGACCCTGGGCTGGGGAAAGAAGTTTGCTGTGAAAAGCAGCACTGGGCGCGGTGGCACACACCTGTAATCCCAGCGGCTTGGGAGGCTGAGGCAGGAGGATCGTAAGTTCAAAGCCAGCCTCAGCAACTTAGCAAGACCCTGTCTCAAATTAAAGTTTAAAAAATGGCTAGGGATGTGGCTCAGTGGGTAAGCACTCCTGGGTTCAATTCCCAGTACCCCCCAAAAAGGGCAAAAAAGGTAGCACTGGTGGTTGGCAAGACTTGAAGATGGAGTAGGTGTTAGGTGATATCATATCAGCAGTGACTTCCATGTATCTGATCATTGCACTGTGATCCTTCAGATATCTTAATGACCTTTGGGACCAGCTAATTTTTAATTATGGTAGATTCAGGAATCTTGGCCCACTGTGTCTTCTGTCAGGAAGAAGAAAAATGGCACAGTCTTGAGCAGCTTTTAGAAATTCTGTCATGGAGAGTGATGGTGCCCCCTAGTGGTAAGAGCTCCCTTTGTTCTTGGGGTTTACCACACAATCTCAGACTTCTCATTCCACAAAGGCTTTTCCAAAACCTATTATGTATCAGGCCCAGCATTAAATATCCAGGATACATCTGCTCCTTGAGGAACTTCCCAGCCAACAAACCTGAAGTCCTAGGCAGAAATGAGGGTTTGAAGGAAGTTTTATTCAATCAGTGGATGATCTCTACAACTTGGTGTGATGGGGACTTTTCCTGTCTTTTGGTTTACGTTCAATTTTGGGCCCTTCACAATGGCTTTGGGTACTGCTTGTACTGTATAGGTGGCCTGGGTCACTGCTTGCTACATCTGACTGGTGATAATAATAAAGTTGGTGCTTTCTTATTCATGATTAAATTAATAATTTTTAAAATGTACATTTGAGGGCTGGGGAACTAGCTCAGTCGGTAGAGTGCTTGCCTTGCAAGCACAAGGCACTGGGTTCAATCCCCAGCACCGCAAAAATAAATAAATAAATAAATAAATAAATAAATAAATAAATAAATAAATAAATAAATAAATAAAATGTACATTTGAGAAAACACGAGAGTGCCAGAAGTCAAGCCCACCTCTGATGGATACTGTGTGTTACTTTCAGCCACAGAGGAGCCCATACATCGGTCCTGCCCATATGTGTGGCAAACAGAGAGCTCACTTCCTTCTGCCCATTCCTCAGGTTGCTCTCAGCAGCAACTTGGGCTTCCAGCTGCAGACAGCTGGACGGAAGTGACTTGAGATGGACTCATCTGTGGTGTTCTTGAATATCCCTCCCCTTGGAGATGTGAGCAGAGACATGGTGAGGTAGAGGAGGGGCATGGTATGGAGGTACTGTGCCATGAGGCTGGGGCTTCTTTACCAACCAGATGATGAGACAGTGTTACACAGAACCACCTAGAAGGCTTGTTGGACAGTCCAAAAGAGAAAGAGGACAGCTTGCTCAAACTGGCACAGTGCCAGTATTTGGAAATGGCAAGCCCAGCTACATAAGAGATAACGGTAACGTGTGTAGAATAGAAAATGGGTTTCTATGTATTGGGTGTCAGTATTTATTATGGGACATTTCCCAAAAAAAAAAAAAAAAAAAAAGGAAGAACCCTACCACTAATCCAATGTACCCATCCCTCAGCTTCAGAATGATTAATTTCCTGGTCAGTCCTACTTCATCTACATCCCATCCTCTCTCTCTCCACCTCCCCTGGGTTATTTTTACATTGTATCACTTCTGACTATAATTTTATGTGTTAGACATCCCGCTTCTTTTCCTGCCTTGGAGGGGGATAGGTCTAATTGTGATGTTTGTTTGTTGCTTATCTTCTCTCTTCCCCCTCCCTCTAAGGAGGGGGCATAGCATAAAGTTGGAGCTCGGGCTCTGGAGCCAGAACAGCATATGGGTTAGAATTTGGGCTGTCTCCTACTAGCTGGGTGACCATGGCAAGGTTGGTAAACCCATTTGGGGCTTTGTTTCCCTGTCTATACATCTAGAAGATCAGAATCATAATCATGCAAAGTCAGCTGACTCCATAATTATCCTCTGTGATCTTTGAGTGTTAATATAACCAAGACAGTTTTCATATGTGATCCTTCACAACCATCCTGAGAGTGCTGGAGCATTTTTACTCACGAGGAAACTGAAGCTGGAAGAGGCTAAATCAAAGGTTTGCAAACTTGTCCTCCTGTTGGAATTATCTAGGGAGCCTCAAAAACTGTTCATGCCTGCTCCATTCTAGAGATTGTGATTTAATTGGTCTAAGACGTGGCCTGGCGCTGGTGTTATTAAAGATCCCCAGATGACTGTAATGTGCAGGCAAGCTTGGGAGCTGCTGGGCGCCTGCCTCGAGGCCGGCAGCGCCCAGGGCCCTAGTCTTCAGTGCTCTTTCTGCCGACTGTGTGGAGTCTTTGACTTTAGAGCTGGAACTGGATCGGCAAGTCTTGTGATCCTGATTTCAGAGCCCCTTGGGAGGGTGGATTTGATGAGTTCCACCTGCACCCCACCAGCCAGAGCAGGTTTTACATGAGGTTTTAAGTGTAAGATTTTAGTTTTGTTTTGCTTTTTAACCACAGGTATCCAAAACAAATAAGTAAAGATAAATATATGAAAACCACTGAGCATTGAGCACAGTCCAGTCACTGTCCCAAAGGAAGGGAGTATAAGAGAAGCAAAAACAAGTGCTCTTTTTGACTGCATTCCCAGCTTCCAAAATTTAGGGGAAGCATTTGTGTGTGTGTGTGTGTGTGTGTACTTAGTTCTGGGGATTGAACCCAGGGGTGCTTTACCACTGAGCTACATCCCCAGCCCTTTTTGTTGTGAGACAGGGTTTCTAAGTTGCTGAGGCTTTTCTTGAACTTGATCCTCCAGCCTCAGCCACCTGACTCTCTGGGATTACAGGCATGCGCCACTACACCCAGCAGGGAAAACATTTTAACACCCACAAATGTGGGCTGCGGTTGTGGCTCAGTGGTAAAGGGCTTGCTTCACACATATGGGGCACTGGGTTTGATCCTCAGCACCACATAAAAATAGATAAATAATATAAAGGATTGTGTTCATCTACAACTAAAAATATTTTTTAAAAACCCACAAATGTTACATACCCAATTTTGAAAAAATTCTGTTCACATTCAATAAATTAAAGCTGTAGGTCAAATTGTAAATGACCCTTGTGAAACTATGGGATGTCTATTTTCTATTTCTGCTCCTATGCATCTTCTAAAGTGTTTTGTGATCAACATGTTGGTCTTGTAATAACAGTTATGATTTTAACCTCCATCAGGTGTGAAGATTAAGATTAGAGATTGTGACTCATGTCTTTTTTCCCCTAACTTTTCAATAGGCAGCAAAGTCATGGAGAACGGCCTTCTCTTCAAAGAACTTCTGCAAACCCCCAATTTTCGAATAACGGTGGTTGACGATGCAGATACTGTTGAACTTTGTGGTGCTCTTAAGGTAAAGTCAGCCTTGTCGTTCGCCCCAAGGAGAGGAGTTCCTTGCCCAGGTTCGAGTCATTGAATCTCACCCTGAAGAAAGGGGTCTGTGTTTGGTGTGTTTTCGGTGAAGAATGGTGAATTGAGAACCTTGTTTATCCCTTCCTGTTTCTGCTGCAGCCTTTCCTGGGTTTCCAGGGTTTGCTTTTCTTGTACATATGGGGAATTCGGATGCTTTGTTCATCTGATGCTTGGTGGCATTCCGCTTTGGTTTTCCTGGGGTCTAACCCAGGAGCAGATGATTCCCTTCGTTCATGTATTGCCCGTTACCTTAAGCAGGAAAAGGAACTTGTTCCCCCTGAATTCAGTGCTCTACTGGTTTGGTGGGTTGTTCTTTCTCAAGGAAAAAAAAAATAGTCTTGCTGTTGACAAGAGTTTTTTTCTGAGAATAGTTTATCTTTGCCCTTGAGAAGGAAAAGATCAGGTTAAAGAAACAATCTCAATTGGCCAGTGACGGAGACAAAAATTACAACGAATTAGAGACCAACAGAAGTTCTGTTTTATTCACGCGTCTGGACAGCCAACGGTGTTCTACAAAATAGCAAGTGCTCCCACGGAGCCTGGGCAGCCATGGCAGAACAGGGGGTTTTCATAAGGTAGAAACAAGGAATCAGAACAATAGGAAAAAAAAAACAGATTGGTTAACATCAGCTTACTTTAGGTTACTTTTTGTAAGGTTTAAAACAGAGAAGCCTTCCTCCTATTTTCAGGCGGGGAAAAAAACGGTGTATTTTAGGATCTCTCTCTCCAAGTAGCAGTTTGGTGATGTGGCATTTAGCATGGATGACTCCATTTTAGTTTGATCTGGTCTATGGGCCCAGTGCAGGACTTCAGTCCAAAGCAATGGCTCCCCCATAATTTTTAAGTAACAGGAGGTAAAGGAAAAAATGTCCTCACCTGGGCTCCTGACTCACTACTGCCTTTGAAAACCTAGGTCATGATCTCTTTCTGTCATGACTATGGGAAACAGCCAGGAGGCAGCTAATGCATCGGATTATACCAAAAGAAAAAAGAAAAAAAGAGTTCTCAATATGAATTTTTTTTTTTTTTTTTTGCAGTACTGGTAATTGACCCCAGGGGTCACTGTATCACTGAGCTGCATCACTGGTCCTTTTGGGATTGATTTTTTTTTTTTTTTTTTTTTTTTTTTTTGACAGTCTCCCCAGGTTGCTGAGGCCGGCCTCAAACTTGCAATCCTACTGCCTCACCCTCCCTAGATGCTGGAATTAGAGGTGTACACTACCATGCCCAGCTTGCTTCCCAGTTGTCTTTTTCTTTCTAGAATGAATATTGTGTGTTATCTGCATCGTCATGATACACAATGAGCATTTAAAAAATTAAAGGCAATTACAGACTTGGGCTCCCAGGCAGCACACATCCACATTTCTAAATGTGTCCATATTTCTAAATGCGTGTGTGGGTATTCTTCCCATTATGTGCAGGCCCTGTTACGCATTTAAGATGCTGGCTTCGGACGCTTTGTTTATTTTTGTTGGTTGGGATTTTTATGTGTTTTTAATAGTCCCCCATTAAGCTAATGACCACTCGACAGCAGTGGGGGGCATCATGAATGCTTGATTGCTCAGCACTGGCCAGAGCTCCAGAGCTGTTTTTGAGTGACTGGATGCTTTTGGTGGTCGATGCAGAAGCTCTGAAATCCTGTTCAGAGCAAAGGGTGCTGAATGAGAAGATTCTAGATTGAGGGTTCTGGAAAAGCTTCTGCTACTGGGAGCCTGCTGGCCTTGTGTGTGAACTTTGAATGACTTTTCAGTTATCCTGGCAGGAAGCCTGTAAGTGGATTTGTTCCTGCTACCATGACAGAAGGTGATTGATGGGGTGGAGGCAGGTGGCGCTTGAGGGCCACTTACTGTCCGTCCCCCTTGGATACCCTTTGAAAGGAGATTAGTTACCATCATTCCTGTGGGTCTGCATCAGAACTGGGATTTTTGGAAAATTGAAAAAAGGCACTCTGGCGTTATTGAGTCTAATCATTGTATCATAGAGATAAGGAGATCAAGACCCAAGGAGTGAATGCCTGGAGGGTAGCAAATATTGGCACAGTTGGCATCAACACGGGCGAGAACCGTAGTCGTTACTACGTGCAAGTTGACTTTTCTGGTTGTATCTAAGGACTACAAATAAAATGAAACCCTTCTTCATGAGAACCTACCAAAGCAAAGACAAAAATGGCCATATGTTGCTCTCATTGTGTAAACAGTAGTTCCCTTGGGTTTTCCTGATGATGGAAGTAGTCATATTCATTTTGTCTCGTACAACCGATAGGTAGAGAGAAGAAAGTGAAAATCGCTGACCATTCTTCATCCTGAAGTGATCTGTGAATGTTTGTAGTAGAGTCTTCCAGACTTGCCAGCAAGCGTTCCTGTGTATGTTCACTTTGAAAAACAAAAACTAGATTTTACTGTTCAAGTAGTTTGATGTTTTACTTTCTTCACATTAAGAACCTTTAGTGGCCTTTGGTTACTAGCCAATTCTAAAAGTACATAATCTTTGTTTTCTTTTCTCCAGTAGTGGGAATGGAACCCAGGGGTGCTTTACCACTGAGCTACATCCCCAACCCTTTTTTATTTTATTTTGAAACAGGGTCTCACTAAGTTGCGGAGGCTGGCTTCAAACTTTCCATCTCCCTGCTTCAGTCTTCTGAGTAGCTGGAATTACACGTGTATATCGTTGTACCTGGCAGTATGTAATTGTGTATGTACACAAAACCATGAGGTCATTTCACTTACTGAAAAACAAGAACAGAAACACTAAAAGTTCTCCCTACAAGGATAAAATAAAAAGAAAATTCAAAGGGGTTATGCATAATCATTGTATACCAGTGCTTCTTAATACCTTTAGAATATCTTTCACCTCTTCTCTATGTCAGTCTTTTAATCTGAAAAGAACATATTCTTTTTAATGATAGGTAAATGGCGTCTGTTTTGACAGTAATATATTATCAAAAGACAAAATGACAACAAGTTTAGTTCTAGTTCTAGTTGGCTTTCATTTGTGATTCATGACAGTGACTTTTATAGGTGAAAACAAGAAAGCCAAACAACAGGGAGACACCTGATTGGTTAATGCCAGATTACTTCAGGTTTCTTTGTTTTTAAGAGTTAAGGCAGAGGCCACGTGAGATGACACATGCCTGTAATCCCAGCGTCTTTGGAGGCTGAGGCAGGAGGATCACAAGTTCAAAGCCAGCCTCAGCAAAAAGTCCCTAAGTAATTTAGCAAGACCCTGTCTCAAGATAAAAAAATTAAAAGGGCTGGGGATTTGGTTCAGTGGTTAAATACTTCTGGGTTCAATCCTTAATACCTAAAAAAAGAAGAAGAAGAGTTAAGGCAGAGAAATCTCCTGTTTTGAGGGGGGAAATTTTGTTTTAGAGTTTCAGTTTGATGAAGTGACTTTTAGCACAAGTGACTCCATTCCACCAGACTTCCAGCCACGCACCACAGATCTGCTTTTATACACTATAGTTTTACATTTTCTAGTTTTTTTTTTTTTTTTTTTTTTGGTACTGGGGATTGAACTCAGGGTCACTTAACCACTGAGGCACATCGCCAGCCCTTTTTCATATTTATAGAGACAGGGTCTCGGTTGTTTAATGCCTCACTTTTGCTGAGGCTGTCTTTGGATTCATGATCCTCCTGCCTCAGCCTCCCCAGACTCTGGGCTTACAGGTGTGCACCATTACACCTGGCTCTAGAATTTTTTTAAAATACTGTACAGTTTGTATTCATCTGTGTCTGTCTTCTTTCCTTGGGGTGTATTTCTGTTTGTTTTAATGTAAATCTTAAGAGCTACTAATACAAAAAGTATGAAATCATAAGAATGTAGCTGCTTTATCAGGATTAAGATGAAATTTATAAAATAGACCCAAAATCATAGTGGCTGAGCAAGGTAGAAGGTTTTCTTTCTTTCTTAATGTAAAAATCTAGACTATACATGACCAACTCTCCAGCATAAGAGACCCAAGCTCTTTCAGCCTCCCTGAAGTATGGCCTTTGTCCTCATATTCTAAGATGGTGACTCTGTTACTCAGGAAGAAGAGAATAGATTGGGATAAGCCAGCAGCCTGTGCCACAGATTCGTGCGTTCCTCTGTGTGGCTGTTCTGTGGTTCTGACTATCGGGCATGGACATTGGCTGTGATGCACCATGCCTTGTGCCTGGTCTCCAGTCAGGGCCTCTTCTAGACCTACTAGCCAGGCCTTTGGGTGAATGAGCCAAGTCCTCGCAGTTCAACAGGGTGGCTGCTAACTGTACGTGGAGATTTATGTTTACATTCAAATTAAATAATAATTTTTTCCACAGGAAGCAATTTATTTATTGCTTTTAGAACAAACTCAGATGCGGTCATAGCTTTTGTTTTTAGTGAAGAAAATGCTTTTAGCAAGGCACATTAATGCAGGCCTATATTCCCAGCTACTCAGGAGACTGAGGCAGGAGGTCAGCCTAGGCAACCTAACAAGACCCTGTCCTAAAATAAAATTTTAACGAGGGATTGAGATACACTAACCTAGTGGTAAGTAGTGGAAGAGCACCCACTTAGCACATGCAAGGCCCTGGGTTTGCTCCCTAGCAGTGCAAAAAAAGGAAATAAAATGCTTTTAGAACTTTTCTAAAATACTATTTTGTCAGCCAAGGAAGTAAGCACTCAGTATAGAAAACTCCCCAGAGGCGAATTCCTGTGCGGTTCACAGGGGTCACAGCTGTGTCACCAGAGCTGTCCCTCTGGCCCAGCCTTGCAGCGGGGCTTTTGCTGGTGGCTGACATGCTGTCAGTCTGCCTTCCTTGCCTTGGTGCTCCCTCTCCAGCACCCACTCTGGACTCCTCAACCACCCCGTGCCTGGCAGTCCTGTACGGGACCTCCTCATGAGTGACCTGGCCTCCTGGCCTTCTCTCCATCCTGGTTTTCATTCAGCTCCTTTGGCGGAAAGGGTGAAGGCCCAGAAACAGGCAGCGGTAGAACTTCTGCTTTGGCGCTCTTGGGGGGTCCAGCACCACATTACGGGTGAAGCCATTCTGCGCGGCCTGGGTTGTCATCAGCTACAACTGCTCTGAATTCTCAGGGCACAGTGGCAGGACAGCTGAACAAAAACAGTGCAGGTACTTGGCCGGGATCTGAAGGTCTAGTTAGCCTTACAGAGCACGGCATGGTGAGATGTGAATACAGGCGCCACGTGGCCTGTTTTGAGGAGATGCCAAGCCCCCTACCCCCTCCATCCCCGTCTCCCAGACATAGGTCTCTTCCATGTGCCAGGCCAGCGCCACACCCAGCATGGCAGGCCTAAATGTTGAGCGCCAGGCCAGCGCCACACCCAGCATGGCAGGCCTAAATGTTGAGCGCCAGGCCAGCGCCACATCCAGCATGGCAGGCCTAAATGTTGAGCGCCAGGCCAGCGCCACGTCCAGCATGGCAGGCCTAACGTTGATAGCCAGTCCCGTAGTGTTCCTTATCCGGGAGGTGAGCGCTGCTCAGCCCAGAGCCACCCCTGACAGCAACAGGCATCAAGGCTGACCCTCCAGCTGATGAGGCTTCCCGGAACTCTCCCAGCCATCTTAGCCTGGGCACAGGTCATCTGTGAGTAGTGACTGTCATCTCTGGCCTTTCTTCTTGTCGGAAAGCAGCTCTGGGGGTGCATTGGGCTCAGGACTGCAGCAGCGGCTCACCATCCTCATTCTCTGATTAAAAATTTTTAAAATTAAAAATTCAGTTAGTGTCACAGTAGCCACATTGCAAAGGCTCAGTGGCCACATGTGGCTAGTGGTTACTGTATGGGATAGAGCAGATATAAAACGTTATGTCATTGCTGAAACTTCCTTTGGATGCCGATGCTGCAGCTAAAGCAGCTTCATCTCAGGGTGCCTGGCTTGGCCCTGGCTAAGCATGGGCCTGACCTTGGCCTTCCTTGACACCTTGGCCTGGCTACTTTATACAGGGCCCAACCTGAAAGCAGTTTGCCTCTGAGGCCAAGTGCTTCAGGAGCTAGCCTCAGGAAGAATCAGATGGGTTGTTGGACTTACAGAAAATAACGGATACTGATCCCGGTCTCCGTGGGGTGATTCTGCCTAGGTGTGCGTGTCTGCGTTATCTGCAGGCATCTGGCTGGCTCACTGGCTTCCCATTCTCTTTGTGGAAGGATGGCCGCAGAAGAGGCCCAGAGCCATGTCCAGCCTGCCCCAATTCAGAATCGCAAAGTCTACACTTGGGGGTGAACGATAGCCTGTCATAACCCAGGAGACGGGGAAAGGCTTAAGCACGTCTGTCTTTCCAGAGTCCTGGTATTTTTAGCCACAGATAGTTTAAAGCAGATTTAAATGCACAGTGGGTAATGATAACTTTCACAGCTGAGTGATCTCGGAGGACATCTGCTTGCATGCTATTCAAACACAGGCGCTCACTGGTTCAGTGTGTTTATTTTTCTTTTGACAGTGATAAGTGGTGGAGGGAGAAGGCAAAGATTTCAAGAGCCACCATAAAGAGATTAAACTGGGTGAGGGTCCAGGTCCTTGCTTCCCTTGGTGGGGAGGTTAGCTATCTAGTGGAATCTTCTAGGTGGTGCAGACCCATGTGCCCTGTGGTGTCGAGGTCCCAGAGTGGCTGCCAGCCCCCAGGTCCCCTCATCTGCCTGTTCTCCTGGTGCAGTGACATGAAAGTGCTGGTTGGGCTCAGGGTCTGCCCACACAGTGCTGCTTAGAAAGAGCTCTCTCGGTGCCAGAGATTCTTGCCATGTCTTTTCAGTTGGGTGGGCCAGATCTTCCTGTTAGAAAGTTCTTACCTGGACTTGAGGTGGCCTCTCTATTCCTTTCACTCACTGGCCCCTGGGCAGGGCACCACTGCTGTGCTGTGTCTTTTCCCGCAAGCTGCTTGCCTAGGGCCTCTGTGTCTTCAGCTCTCACTGAGCATGATAATGGCATCTGCCTTGCAGGAAGGTTGTGAGGTTTAAGGAGTTAATACTCTGGGAAGCACTTAGAACAGTCAGTAAGGTTAGCTACTGCCATTCTTATTGTTTTTCATGGTAAGTCTTTTCTCCTCTGGAGCTGCCCTGAGCAGGCTGTGGGGTCAACTATCCCTGGACATGGAAGTGCAGGTTTCTCTGACCCTGGGAGGAGGGAGTGTCCCATGCTGTGGAAGCATGAGGCATGGGGGACAGAGTGGGCCTGTGAACCAGGTCCCGCAGAGCCAGGCTCGTACTCCATCTCTCTCTCCAGGAAGGTGTTCTTGGCAAGCCAGGGAGCCTCTCTGAGCCCGTCTGTGCCAGGCAGGAAATGGGAGGATAGGTGCACACTTCAGAGTCTACAGGGAAATGACGATGAGCCCGCATGCCATAGGCCTGGTGCAGCTCACCGTGGGCACTCAAGTAATTCCCCTGCCCTCCTGTCTGCAGGAGCCCTGGGTTAAATGACGTCCCTAGTACCTTCCATTCAGCCCATAGGTGTTTCCTGGGGTTGGTTTATCAGGGACCTATGACAGCACGGGTCACATTGTGATGGATGGGGACATGGCGCAGGAAACATCAGAGAGTAGCTTCTGCAGTCTAACCACTAGGCTAACTATTCCCATCCTAAGCCTCAGCCCATTGCCTTGGCAACCTTAACAAAGCCATTCAGCCTGTCATCCACACTGGCCTCAGAGCTTCTGCTGCTAGTGCCCCACATGTCCCTGTGTCCCCTTGTAACAGTGGTCCACTTCACCTTTTGAATATAGCTCTGAGGTTCATTTTTAAATGGGACTTGTTTTCCTTTTCCTCTTCGCCCTCTCCCCCTCCCTAACCTGGGGGCAGGGAACAAGATCACCCTGAGCGATCTGTGCTCCACAGGAAGGAGATGTCAGCCAGAGGGTCTAGGAAGTGAATATCTCCCAAGTTGACAAGTGAATGTTAACACACCTTCAGGGCGCCCTGGGACCCCTGTCAGGACACACCTGGAACGTAGCCTTTGAAGACCTCCTTCGAATCCCCCTGTTCCTCCTGATGCGCAGAATCACAGCCTTTGGGAAAGGAGTCCCCTGTGTTTAGCCTTTGTTAGCAAAGCAATAAACCATTTCCCTTTTTCTCCAAAACCATGTCCTCCTTATTGAAAAGGATGGAGCTTTTGGCAACAGCTCCTTGCTCCAGTCTTCTCTCGTTGTCTGCAGCTCCAGGGCAGGCTACGAAGTGTGCCAGTTCTTCCCATTTTTCACTTCATCCCTCAGAACTGATGGGTCGTGTGTTTTAATGTTATTTTTTGCCAGGCCCAGCGATTCACGCCTATGATCCCAGCAACTTGAGGGGTTGAGGCAAGAGGATTGCCAAGTTTGAGGCCAGCCTCAGCAACTTAGTGAGGCTATAAGGAACTTAGGGAGAACTTGTCCCAAATAAAAAATAAAAATGTAGCTCAGGGGTAAAGCACTCGCTGGGTTTAACCCCCCCTGAAAAGTATTCTTTTGTTAATAAAATATTCTTTAATTAATAATTTTTTTAAGAAAAAAAAAAAAAGCACATATTTTTACTTATTTCCCTTTAGTTACCAGCTTGCTTCATGGATTTTGTTTTCGGTTGTTTTGTTTTGTTTGCAGGACTGGGTACCCACATGCTGGACAGCTGTTCTACCACTGAGCTACATCCCCAGCCATTTTCATTTTGAGACAGGGTCTCTTGATAAATTGCTGTGGCTGGCCTCAAACTTACAATCCTCCTGCTTCAGCCTCCTGAGTAGCAGGGATTACAGGCTGCACCACTGCATGCCCAGCTTGCCTCATATTGTAAGATCTCCTCAGGCACAAATACCTAAATAATCATGAGGTGTTTCTGAGAAACGCTAGTGCGGTTAGATGGAGTCAAAATACTTGTCTTTTCCTGGAAAGGAAAAAGGAAGTAGGAAAGTGGAAGGGGCCAGGAGCCAGGGGGCGTTACTTGTGCACACATTTTATTTTTCCTGTGAGGTCAAGGGTTGGCACACATTTTCCATAAGGACTAGATAGAAGATCTGAAGCATCGTGGACCACAGGGACTCTGGGGCTTCTTAGCCTGTGCTGTGGCAGCACAATAGCCCCCACAGGCTCTGTTCTCATAAAGCAGTGTTTGCAGAAGCTAGCGGTTGGCCCTTAGGTTGCCAGCCCCCGTACCAGATCATCAACTTTGGAAGAGAAGGGCTCATGTCTGATTTTTCTCTTGGCTGTTAGAGGCATGTGGAGAGTGAACGCTGTATGAACGTTCGTTTAGAGATTATTAAATAAAACGAAACCCTGAAACTCGAGCTACACTTACGTGGACCTGATAACCCAGCATTTCAGCTCCTCTGCCATCCCAAGAGAATTGCCTGCATGTAGTCACCAAAGGACGTGTCCCATGGTGTCTCAAGTGGCACCATATATAATGACCCCAAGCTGGAACCTACTCCGGTGCCCATTGACAGAAGAAAGGATAAATTGCAGTACACTGAGGCAAGGAAATAGTATGCAACAATTAAACTAAGTGTGCTATATGTAGAAATGTGAATGAATCTCACAACCGTGGGGTGGAATTGAGACAATGAATCCAGATGTACAAGACTGGATACTATATGATTCCATTCATAGAATAGTTTTATTCATTCATTCATTCATTCATTTCAGGGGTTGAACCCAGGGGTGCTTAACCACTGAGCTACATCTCAGCCCTTTATTAAATATTTTATTTTGAGACAGGGTCTGGCTAAGTTGCTTAGGTCCTTGCTAAGTTGCTGAGGCTGGCTCTGAATTTGGGGCTCCTCCTGCCTCAGCCTCCCCAGCTGCTGGGGTTACAGGTATTCACCACTGTACCCAGCTCTTAGAATAGTTAAAGACAGGTAAAAAGAATTGATACTGTGAGAGGTGAGAGCGGCCACCTCTGGAGGGGAGCTGGCTGGAAGGATGTCAAAGAGCTGTCCTATGGCACAGATTGTACTGATTCTGCATCAGGGTGCTGGCTACCTGGTGTGGTCAATTTGTGAAAATTCATCAGATTAATACACCTAGGATTTATACACTTTTCTGTGGGAGTGTTAGAATTGAACAAAGCATCAGTTTTAATAAAAACAACTCAAGCCAGGCACGGTGTCCCACACCCGTAATCCCAGCGCTTGGGAGACTGAGGCAGGAGGATCTTGAATTCAAAGCCAGCCTCAGCCAAAGCAAGGCCCTAAGCCACTCAGTGAGACCCTGTCTCTAAATAAAATGCAAACTAGGCCTGGGATGTAGCTCAGTGGTCGAGTGCCCCTGAGTTCTGTCCCTGGCACCAAAAAATAAAAACCTCGCAAGGCAAAGTAGTCTTTGAAACAGACTTTAAGCACAGACTGCTATCAGCCATTCTGACTTCTGACTGGCGGATACCGCTCCACTGCTGCCCTGTGGGCTCCTCGTCCTGTAAGTGGGATACAGAAGCCCCTGCTCCTCCCTCACCCTCTCACTCACCCTTTGTGCAGGAGAAGCAGGGCTGAGCATTTTGAGGTGGAGCCAGTGTCCTCACCTGTCCCCCTCTGCAGCCTCATCCCCAGGGGTGCTCTAACAGCAGCCTGGCTCTGTCGTGTCCTTTGCAGAACATCGTGGCCGTGGGAGCCGGGTTCTGCGATGGCCTCCGCTGTGGAGACAACACCAAAGCCGCCGTCATCCGCCTGGGCCTCATGGAAATGATCGCTTTCGCCAGGATCTTCTGCAAGGGCCAGGTGTCCACAGCCACCTTCCTGGAGAGCTGCGGGGTGGCCGACCTGATCACCACCTGCTACGGAGGGAGGAACCGCAGGGTGGCAGAAGCATTCGCCAGAACTGGGAAGGTAGCCCCTCCCTGCCCTCCCACTCTCCTTCCTCACTTGAGACTTGGGGTTGGGGTGGACCACTGTCACCCACCCCGCAGAGAGCAGTGTCAGCACCTGTCCACGTTCTATCTGCCCTGGCCGCCTTCATTTGACACCTCTGGCCAAGACAGTCTTCGTCTCTCTTGGCTTGCAGCAAGGGATGGCAGCTCTCCTTCCTACTCTCCTCTTGAAATCAATTGCTCTCTAGTCTTTGCCATAGATTTTTTTTTTATCCTTTGCCTTTAAGACCATTGAAGAATTGGAGAAGGAGATGCTGAATGGACAGAAGCTCCAAGGACCTCAGACTTCTGCTGAGGTATACCGCATCCTCAAGCAGAAGGGACTCCTAGACAAGTAAGTCCCTACCGCCTGTGACACCATCTCTCATGACAGCCAACTCCTGGCAGATGAGCCCAGCCATTTGGCCAGTGCACCCAGGACTGGACTGGATTAGTTCAGTCCTTTGTGTGATGTGAACATCCGTGGTGGGAAACACCTACTGCCCCCAAAATGAGTGTTTACACCAAACCAGGCTCAACTTCTGTGAGACCTCAATCTATAAGGCATATGACAAAATAGGAAGTTTTAGATTCTGGTTTGTCCTGCAGGGTGATCAGGAAGAACTACCTGCCATTAGATGCAAATTTTTCAACAATGATTACTTTTTTTAAAAAGTGAAAAGATAGCTTGGTCACAGTGGTGCACGCCTGAAGTCCCAGCAGCTCGGGAAGCTGAGGCAGGAGGATCACAAGTTCAAAGCCAGTCTCAGCAACTTAGCAAGGCCCTAGGCAACTCAGTAAGACCCTGTCTCTAACTGGAATATAAAAAAAAAGCTGGGGATGTTGCTCAGTGGTTAAGCACCACTGGGTTCAATCCCCGGTACCAAAAAAAAAAAAAATCTATATATAAAGATATATAGATAGAGGACTAGAGATATGGCTCAGTTGGTAGAGTGCTTGCCTTGCAAGCACAAGGTCCTGGGTTCAATCCCCAGCACCGCAAAAAAAAAAAAAAAAAAAAAAAATATATATATATATAGATATATAGATATAGATATAGATATAGATAGATAGATATAGATATAAATATAGTCATGTGATAGAGATAAAATCACATGAATAAAATTTCAAACAATTCAGAAAAGAGGGAAGGACAGCTGTCCCAGAATTGGGCTACCAGAAGGACCCCTGTGGAGGTGCATGCACAGCCTCACAGTGTCCTTATGTGGCTGGCTGGTTGCTTCCTTCCTCCCCTACCCTTCCAGCCAGACCTGTGTTAAGGTTGGGCTAGGGTCAGCCGATTGGCCACCTGACTGAGGGAGGAAATCCTGTAGCACATAAGCTGCCCAGCCTCCCCAGGACCACCGCCCAGCCCCACCTCTACACTGCCCTTTATCTCACTGAGTCACTGTGTTTCCCTGTAATCACGATGCCAACTACACCACCTTATTCAGCAGGGAACTCATCTAATTCTTACAATCAGCCTATGTCTCTAGCCCCATTTTACAGATGAGCAAACAGAGTCAGAGGGTTTATGAAACTTGCCCAGTGTCCATAGGTTGTGGAGTCAGATTTGAGACCAAGTCCTCCTGACTCCAAAAAATAGTGTGGCATTCCGTATCTTCTAAAACCTACAGTAATGACTCTCATAAGGACATGTGATGTCCCGGTACTGTTTGCTCTTCTTAAATTAAATATTGTCATTATCGGATTCTAGCTGGGTAATTTTCAGAATGGCCTTTAAGGCTCTATTGATTCTGTCAAGCTCACTTGAGGTTGAGTGTGTGTGTGCGTGTGTGCACGCTTAAAAGCCTGATTGAAATTAATTATTTCTTCTTCTGTGATTTCCACCATAAAAAAACCCTTGCTGGGCTGCAGATATAGCTCAGTTGGTAGAGTGCTTGCCTTGTGAGCACAAGGCCCTGGGTTCAATCCCTAGCACCGCAAAAAAAAAAAAAAAAAAAAACCTTGCTGAGCCAGCTGTACCCTGGGAAGATGTTACCTTTTCTTACAATGGATTATTAGGCTGTTCCTTTATGCCCTGATCCATTTCACACTTCCACTTATATGTGTTCACATCTTGGAGGAAACTGCAAAATAAATCAAGCTTCCAACATGAGATCAGGGCTTTGCTGATTGTGGGTCCTCGCTTGGATTCTTGCAGGAGTGTTCCAGGCCTGAATTATTTATGGTGATGTGTGGGCAGCCTCATTGTCATCTGGGGATGATCCTTTTTGGAGAAGGGAGAGCAATACCTCCTTGCAATGTAAAATTTATTCTCCAATCTTTTAAAATAATGACAGGAACTTGGACTCATTCCGGATTTGGCCAAGATCCTGAGCTATAACTCTTTTCTGTAAATGACCACCGTTTACCCCGGGAGGATGACCATGTGACTTGTTTATCAACAGTGCAACCCCGCTTGTTAGGCAGAGAATGGTCTGGCAGTCCCGAGGTCTTGTGGCCACAGTGCAGGGGCTTTGCATTCTCCAGACCAAAGGATAAAGCAATGTGGAAAGCCGTTACCGTGTTTTCCAGAATGACGTATAGATCTGCAGGCTAGTAAGCAGGGCAGGAAAATAAATTTGTTCTCGGAGGTAAGCCAGATGGCCTAAGCTTACCTTTCTACGTTTTCTCCTGCCCAGGTTTCCGTTGTTTACCGCGGTGTATCAGATCTGCTACGAAGGCCGACCTGTCTCAGAGATGCTGTCCTGTCTCCAGAGCCATCCAGAGCACATCTAAAAGGGAATCACATAACGGGCTGGGGAAAGTTCTGCCTCTCCCATCAGTCTTTGGGTTCATATGGAAATCAGCACTTGGCAGCGAGATGTTTGCTTGGTCGTGCCCCTATCATGGAGATATATGAATTGTTTCAGGTTCATTTTTGAATTATGAGAGGCAGTTCATTGGCTAAGCCGTACAGGGCAACAACTAAACACACATGTGCACGTGTGTGTTCATTTCTCATTCTGTGGGTTTCTACGAATCAAAATTATATGTCCTTTTTAAAGATCGCATTTGAAATTTCCCCACTGTGGTACCCTGTAAGATTGGAACTCTCTCAGCTAAATTTTTTAGACATAATTCATATGTATTTGAGTGGATGGATTATTTTTTTCTCATTCTTTTGATGATAAATTTAACCAGCATTAAAATGGTAGGTAGGAAGAGGGAGGGAGTGTGTTCAAAGATCACCATATTAACTTTTAAACACTATCTCAAGCCAGCATAATTAACTTACTTTGATTATGGGTTGGTGGTTTTTTTTTTTTACGCAATTAGATACTGTCAATTAGATACTACACTTATATATTTCCCTCTTGCTGCAGTTTTCTGAATTTTTAGCCTCCTTTCTCTTCATTAGCTGCCAGAATGTGCTTTGGTAAAGACTCAACAGTGGCAGAAGACAGAAAACCCACCTGGGAATTTCCTGCTGTGACTGACGTTCTTCTGATTAACAGACACTACCTACCTGTGCTAGGTAGTGCTTTTTTGCAAACATTTCTTTTAAGCCTCACAAGATCCACGGAGAGGTGGCTGCTCTTAGTCCTCCTGTAAGATGCAGTTACTGTACCCTGTCATCTGGGTGTGCGGGGACAAAGCCAAGAGTGAAGTGCAGCACTCTCCACTGGCCAATGTGCAGGACCTTCTAAAATAGCACTGGGCTCATCTGGCCTCGGGTTAATTGGTCGTGTGTCACATGCAATCTTTTCTGAGACCACAGGAAGACTTCCTGCCACTGAGATGAGTGTGGGTCAGGGTATTGATGGCTGCCACTCCAGGTATGGTCCTCAGTCCAGCAGCATCTGCTTCACTCTTCAGAATGCAGTTTCCCAGGTCCTGCCCTGGACTCCTGAGTGCTGTCTCTGCCTCAGCACGCCTTCTATGTGTTTCTGATGCTCACTCCAATTTGAGAATCACTACTTTCGAAAATTTACTTTATCCTGGTCTTCCACACAGTGTGTTCCACAGGAAGCGAGCGTCCTGGACTCCAGTGGTTGTTCCAGGTGTACAGGAGACTGGGGGAAGCTGCGTAGGTCCATCCCGCTCGAAGGCGTAGAATGTATGTTAGTGTCAGTGGAAGCTGTTTGCTTAACCTGGCAAGTCCCAAACCCAGGAAAGTTTCCAGGGAACCCTATTGTAGGCTGAGGCGATCTTAGCTCAAGTGGATCCTTCACTCCCTACAAGAAATTAGCATGAATAAACTACCTGTGGTATTGTGAGTTCTGAACTTTTGCAGTTCAGGTCAGCCATGAATCTCTGACGAAGCTTTAAGGTGATATTGTCGAGTACAACCAAGTAGATGTCAGCCTCGCTGAAACGCACATTATGTGGGATAAGTGCTTTTAATTCTAGAATTAGAATGGAATGACTGTACCCCTTAAAATGAGATTGGTTTGAGAATACCATTCCACAGTTACCTTATATAGCATTCCATAAGTATTAAAAGATCATATGAATGTCATTTATATATTCATGAACTTTTATTTACTTGGTAAGATTTTTGCCCCCACCCCCACCCTAGCCCTGGTTTGAGGGTTTTTTTTTTTTTTCCTTTCTTTTTTCTTCTATAACTGAAATGATTGTGGGATTGATTTTTGTGGGAATTTTAAAAACTATCTATAACATTTCCAAGGCCTTTTAAAGCCTCATACACAGAAGTCCATGAAAGCGCACACGATGCTTCAGGTTTCAGCAGTTTTGGTGCCACTGTTAAATTAATTTTGGGGTCTCCTGATAAATCTTTTTTAAAGTTTGTACATAGGTAACAAAGAGTTACTTTTTAAGATATAAAAAGGGCTGTAAGCTAATTGTGGTGTCTACTAAGTAGGATCCAGTGCTGGGAGGAATTGGGATTTTGTGTTTTCCCATCTGCACTCAGCCTCCTCCTCTGGGTTTTGAACCTGAATATATTTTCTCTCCAAATACCCTCTTACTGGACCTGGGCGCAATAGCACACACCTGTAATCCCAGTGGCTCTGGAGGCTGAGGCAGGAGGATTTCAAGTTCAAAACCAGCCTCAGCACTTAGTGAGGCCCTAAGCAACTTAGCAGACCCTGTCTCAAAATAAAATATATAAAAAGGGCTGGGGATGTGGCTCAGTGGTTAAGCACCCCTGGGTTCACTCCCTGGTACAAAAAAAAAAAAAAAAAAAAATCCCCTCTGACCACCTGAATTCTGCTGACTGTACCTCTCAAACATACTTCTAATAATCTGCACATTATGGGAGAAGGTAAATTTTATAAGTTTATGCTCTGCTAATTATAGATATTTATTACTCTACGAGTCATCTATTTTTGTAACCACCTGTGGTCCGTCATTTATTTTAATTCACACTTCTTACTAATGATGGTGATAGGGAGGGAGACACCGAGATTAGAAAGTTAATTTGTACTATTTCAGCCAATCTGTGAATGTAAAAACTACCCTGTTGCCTTGCTGTGGTCCACTCTGCCTGGTGTGGAGCAGATGCCTGTCTTGACACCCACCCTCGGGAAGCAGTGGAGCTAACTTTCTGGTTCTTTCATTTCACTCTGAAATCCAGCACAGCTCTGTGGCAGTGGCCCGCGGAGGGTGTCGTGACAAGGTGCCAGTGTGCAAAGGGAACTTTAGTTTTTCCACTGGTTCTGATTTGCTGCCCATTTACTTACACGTGTACTGTATTTGTTTACAGACTGTAGGTGGATGTATAATTTAAAGCTTGGTTGAATAAACATTTAACCCCTCCAAACTTGTCTTGTGGGTTCTGTTTTTCTTCTTGTCAAATCATAGTTCATAGACTTAGGTAGGTCAGTTTTTAATTTTTTTAGTTGTCAATGGATCTTTTATTTTATTTATTTATGTATAGTACTGAGTATTGAACCCAGGGCCTCACACATGCCAGGCAGGCGCTCTACCACTGAGTTAACAACTGCAGCCCCATGGTAAGCTGCTTTTTTTTTTAAGATTCAGAATTGCGGGCTGGAGTTGTAGCTCAGTGGTAGAGCACTTGTCTGGCACATGTGAGGCCCTGGGTTCGATCCTCCACACCACATAAAAATGAATAAATAAAATAAGATGTGTGTCCATCTACAATTTAAAAAATATTAAAAAAAAAAGATTCAGAATTGTGCTGCGTTATCAATATTCAAGGCACTTTTAAGAAGGTCCTTCTCTCTGATCTCAGTTCTCAAATACATCTGTTTTCATTTCCTTTTTTTTTTTTTTTCTTTTTTTCTTGAGGCAAGTTCTCACTGTATTGCCTCTACTGGTCTCAAACTCATGGACTCAAGTGATCTTCCTGCCTCAGCCTCCCAGGTAGCTGGGATTACAGGTGTGTCGCTTGCTGATATTTTTATATACTTATAATTTGGGGTGGAGACCTTTCAGTTTTAGTTAGTGAATAGATGAACTTGAAATTCCATCCTCGCTACCCCAAATACCTAGACAAGCTAGGAAGATGTAACAAGTATCCTTTTCTACACAGGGCAAATCTCACGAAAATGTGAGGGAAGTGCTCAGGAGCCTTAAGCAAACAGGGGCTAATAGAATCCTGAGGCTTGAGTTGCAGATCTTATGCTGGCACTGGAACCTTCCAAAGACCATGATGTCAGGGGGAAATGGACTAAGAAAACTCAGGTCTAGGTACAAACAAGCTGAGCTTCAGGAGGAGAAAAATGTTTCTGCTGAAAAATTTTAATCAGGGATACAGCACAACAATCATGATTGGGGTTTGAATTTCTAAATCTAGGAAACCATAAGCAAAGTATTGCATAGAAATTAGAACTTGAGTCATAATCCCAATAGGTAACTGGCAGAAGCAAGCATAAACCACTTCAGAAATCCGCTCTCCACCCAGGCTGCGTGGGCTTCCCATAAATAAAGTCCCTGATAAGTTATAAAATAATGCCAGTAATTCTTTGTGAGTGAAAGTCAACCTATTTTCTAAAACAAAAGACTTAGACCCCTTGGATTTCAGATAATTTAATAAAATGATAGATGCTTTGAAAGGTATTTTTAAAACTAAAGACATAAAGATTAAAAAAATATGAAGGAAGCATCAATATTGTTAAACTGTCCATGCTACTGAAAGTGATCTGCAGATTCAACGTAATCCCTATCAAAATACCAATGACATTATTGACAGAACTAGAAAAACAATCCTAAAATTCATATAGAGCCAGATATCATGGTACACACCTGTAATCTCAGTGAAGAGACAACTTACGGAAAAAGAAAAATATTTGCAAACTATATAGCTGACAAGGGATTGCTATCCAAAAGATGTAAGAAACTCAGAAAACTTGATAGCGAAGAAATAAATAACTCAATTGAAAAATGGGCAGTAGGTCTATTTTTTTTATTTTTTATTTTTTGGCAGTAGATCTAAATAGACCTTTCTCAAAAGGAGACATACAAGTGGCCAACAGGTATGAAAAACTCAATATCACTAATCACAGAAAAAAATGCAAATCAAAACCATGAGCTATCACTTCACTCCAGTAAGAATCGTTGTTATCAAAAAGATAATTGCTGGGGAGGATGTGGAGAAAAGTGAAGCCTTCCACAGTATGGAAGTATCTCAAAAATTGTAAAATGGACCTACCATATGATAAAGTAAACCCATTTTTTATTTTTAAAGTTAAATTTTGTGTCTCTGTGATCAACCAACCCAACAACCACAACTTAAAGGAGGAAAAGTTTTTTTGGGGAATCATGGTTTAAGAGTTCTTTGCCCATAGATAGCCAACTCCATTGTTCTGGGCCCAAGGTGAGGCAAGACGTCAGTGAGGAAGGGGCCAGTGGCAGAAAGCCACTTAGCTCATGGCGGAGTTAGGAAGTCAAGGTGGGGGTGGGGGTGGGGACATTGGACCTCCTCCAGCCACACCCTAGCCTACAGTTTCCACCCAGTCAGTCCATTCAAACTGGGATGCACTGATTAGATTACAGCTGTCACTATCCAACACTTTACCTCTGACTATTCCCATGTCGACAGGAGTTTTGGGGGGGACACTTCACATCCAAACTATGACACCATTCCCAAACTCAGTATATGGAGGAGACATCTGCACTCTCATGTTTATTGCAGCACTATTCACAATAGCCAAGAAATGGAAACAACCCGTGTCCATCAACTGACAGATGGAAAAGAAGATGCACCACATACAGACAGTGGAGTACTATTTGGCTACCAAAAAAGAAATTCTGTTATTTGCAATAAAGCGGATGGAACTAGAGATCATTATGTTAAGTGAAATAAGTCCAGCAAAGAAGGGCAAATACCATATGCCCTCACTCATGTAGAATCTAAAAAAGTTGACCTCATACAAACTGAGACTAGAAGAGTGACTAGTAAAAGCTGGAGAAAGTGGAGGTGGTTGGCGAGAAGTAGATTTTCAGGTGCTAAATTATAGGGGAAAGAAATTCCTGTGTCACATTACACAGTAGGGTGACTATAGATAATGTACTACATATTTCCTGAAAGCTGGAAGAAATGGTTTTGAATGTTTTTACCACAAATGATCAATGTTTGAGGAGATAAATATTTTTACTCTTATTTGAACATTCTACCATGCATACGTATATTGAAACATCACATGATACCCTGCTAATAGGTCTAATTTTTACTTATCATTAAAATGAAATTTAAAAATAGAGTTTTAATATAAATACATATAGACATACAGCAAAATACTGTGGTGGAGGAAACCCAACCAGGTAGATTGGAAGAGGAACCAACTAGAACATGTAGGAATTAATATAATCATTTGGATTAAAAAGTCACTGGATAAATGGATTAAAGTGTAGGTCTGATGGATGTGAACATGGGATGGAATTAGCAAACAGGTAAATGGATGTGAAGGTGTTAATAAAGTAGCAAGAAAATATTTGAGAATTTCAGAACGAAGAAAAGGGTCAGATAATAAGATTCAGCAAACATCTTGCAGTAGTTACAGACAAAAGGGAGAAGCAGTTTAAAAGAAAAAAAAAAAAAAAAAAAAAAAAAAAAAAAGGCCCAGCGGTTTGGGAGGCTGAGGCAGGAGAATTGAAAGTTCGAAGCCAGCCTCAGCAACTTAGTGAGGCCCTGGTAACTTAGTGAGACTCTGTCTCAAGATTAAAAATTAAAAGGGCTGGGGATGTGACTCAGTGGTTAAGTGCCCCTGAGTTCAATCTCTGGTATCAAAACAAATAAAAAGCAGACTAAAATTGTCCAGAAGTAATTGCATACAGTTTTATATTATTTTCCCTTATATATTTTCACTAAAATTTCATCACAGTCTTTATAACTTTATAATTGCATATGAATTAAATCAATGGTGAACTTTTTATTTGGGGGAAATAAATAATATGAGGAATCTATGAACATAACATTCTATTAATCTGCTGAAACTGTGATAGATTGGAGCGTGATGTAAGAGAGTCCGAGGTGAATGTGTTACCTGTGGTGGAGGTGGGGAGAGCAGGTGTGGTGCCCTAGCTCTTGGTCAACCTTCAACACCCATATTGTTAAGTCTAGCCAGCCAACCCTTCTTTGGACCTCACTTTCCTTTTTGCTAAGTGGGACCCTCTGTGCCCCCTGGCTCATAGCATCACTGTGAAGGCAGATGAAGAGCAGGAGATCTTAAAATATCTAAGGAGAAAAATCATTATCAAAGCAATGGCTGCATGCAGCCAAAGCGATGCTGTATGTTCACTGAAGTATTTTAAAAATTGTAGTTACACAGTTAAACTGCATTTCCCAGCCTCCCCAGCAGCACCAAGTGATACCATGGTGGCACCGTGTGATTGAGTTCTAGCCACAGACATAGGAAGGAAAAGACTGCTATTTCTAGCTGTGATGTTCTGCTTGATTCCTTATTCTCTCTTCTCCTGTACACTTGTTAGATGGATATCAACTTCCAGGATGATCTAGAAGCCATATGTAAAAAAAAAAGACTATAATCTCTTTCAACCAAGATTTCTATAAGATAGTGTAAAGATAAGCCCCTCACTTTTGGTCTGCATTGGACTGTGATAGGTACAAAAAGGAAATTGTTCTATTATACCGCTGAGACCTAGGGATTGTTTGTTATAGCAGCTAATATAACTTACCCTGATATATTGCTAAAAAGATGTTTGAAGAATCAAGACAAGAAGTAGACCTTGCAGAAATAGCAAGAGTTTTGGGAGAATTTTTTCCCTTAGTCACTACAACAACATGTGTCTGTTTGCATCTCTTGTTTGGTCATGGAGTTATATTAGAAAATGAGTGAGCCTGTGGATGTGTCTGTTCCTCTCCTCTCCAAGACCAGCTGGCTAAATCCAGACTTTGTGTGGATGTATCCTTCCTATGTCATGTTGATAGTCCAGGATTTATAATATTTGTTTACTTAACATTACAGAAGCATCCCCACCCACCCTGCCACCCACGATGATGCTTAGAATCATCACGAGACCTTAGATAAGACCACCCATCGGCTGCCATATCCCAAAACCAGGACCGGCTGAATCCAAAAAAGCAGCGACTCTTCAGTTTGCCCTCAAAAATTAAGGAATTGAACTTCTCTGAATTTTACACATTGCGAGTGAAATAGAGGCACTGGAAAAGTACTTTATCATTGAACTTAATGTACCCTGTAATTTGTCAAATTGGTGTTATTTGACTTGTTGCAAATGGAAACGCTTTTATGCTATGATAGGAATATCATTTGCAGTTCTTTTTTGTTATTGCGCATATTTATTTTTAAATAACTCTTGAATAGGTAACATAGTCACTTAATTCAAAAATAAAGCCCCTTTTCCAAATAGCTATTATTAGTGTCTAACATGCTCTTCTAGAGTTCTGTTTTACAGATACAAGCAAATCCACCTTTTATCCCCTCCCCATTTCTTGACACAAAGTAGAGTTTACCATAAGTAGAGTTTACCATAGTTGCTGTAATCCCAGCAACTCAGGAAACTGAGGCCAAGGGGATCACAAATTCAAGACCAACCTCAGCAATTTAGGGAAACCCTGTCTCCACATCTTGCTTTTTTTTCACTTGGCAATCTTTAATATTAATTGCTTGCTTTTAACAACTTTGTATTTATTTTAGCTTTTTATTTTGAAATAACTATGAATTCATGTTTGCAAAAGCAGTACAGAGAGGTCCCATGTACCCTTCACCTGGTTTTCCCTAATACATCAACACATGGTTTTGTTAAACTATATGGTCAAAATAATAATAGAAAAAAAACCTTTTTGCACGAATTCAAATACTTTGCACATGTGAACTTACTGATCCTCAAAATGTACTATCTATATGCAGATAGGGAAACTAAGGTATGAAGAGGTTAAATAACTTGTTCACATGGCAGAGACAGTAATTGATAAAGCCAGGATTTGAACCCAGGCAGTTTGGCTTAAAAGTCTATAGTCTTAACTCGGAAACTCTATTGACTCCTTTTGAATAGTGGGTGTTTACTATTGGAAAGGTGGGAGGTGTAATCACTCTTAACAAATTAACTCTTTTTAGCAAATTTTCATGAATGTTCATGCATACATTATTTTAAGCACTACTGTTCTAAAACTTTATTTCATAGCATTAATATTAAAGAACTTTCTAATAACATTTATGGATCTCTCATATTTTAAGTAAATGCACATTTTATGACTTTTCCTTAATTTAGTGCAGATACTTAGGTGTTTATAAGAATTGCAACAGAAAACATTATTGCACATGTTTCTCTGCTCACTTACATGAGTAAATCTGCAATATAAGATCCCAGCAGTGAGATTGCTAGCTCACAGGTATGTGTGGTTTGTAGTTTATTAGGCATTGCCAAGTTTCCCTTCAAAATTATGACTGTAATTTATGCTTCTGACCTCAGATTTTCCCAATTACCTCTACAACCATATTTGGGATTCCTTGTTAATAATAATCAAAGACCTAAATTGAACCAATACAGAGATATGCAATTTTGTATTTATCACTCCCAATATCATTGTAAAAACAGAATTTTGTTATGCAAAACAGTTGTTTCACTAATAGTTTTAAGAGTTGGTAGTGCAAAAAGTTTGTATAGTCATGGAATGGATTGCATAAGAGAGCTGTTTGCAAGGAATATTGAAACAAGAAACATTTTTTAAGAACCTGCAAATTCAGTGTTTCAGCAAACCCCCAGGAGGTGCCTGTGAAAACCAACTGAATTGGAGTAAGATGCTTTTCTGGGGGTGTTCCATGTTCTAGTGAACTATGGCCCTCAAGCCCACTAGAGGGCACTCTCCATGAATGACATTTCCCTTAGCAGCTCAGCAGCTTGTGAAAAAAAATAGCATCCTTCCTGCAACACGTTTTAGAACTTGTCGTTTTTAGGGTCACACATTTCCTAAGATGAGTTTGTGATGGGAAGTCGTCCAGTGTCGGGACTTCATTTTGACTTTCTAACTCAAAGATTTCGATGTGCAGCAGTGTTCCTTTCGTTTCTGACCTCAATCCTCTGAGACATCAGGCTGAATTTTGTGACTTCTGATCTCTTTTCTTTCCTTAATGTGGGAGACCCACTTAGGATTGTGTTTGTTCAATTTATCTTGCATCTCTCTCATTCTGATGCTGATATTCTGAAGAAAACCAAGACACATGCTTCCTGCTTTTTGCTCATAGGGAAATATTTCTAAAGGATGGTAGAGCTTCCATGCTTTAAAGAAGTTTCAGAAAGAAGAGTGATAGGCATTGAGAGAAAGAACCTCCAGCTAGGCATGGTGATGCTCACCTGTAATCCCAGCAACTCGGGAAACTGAGCCCAAGGGGATCACAAATTCAAGACCAACCTCAGCAATTTAGGGAGACCCTGTCTCAAAAAAAGAATAAATGGGATCTTATAGAAGAAAAAGTAGGCCCAAATCTTCACCTTGTTGGCTTAGGATCAGACTTCCTTAACAGGACTCCCATAGCACAAGAAATAAAAGCAAGAATCAATAACTGGGATAGATTCAAACTAAAAAGCTTTCTCTCAGCAAAGGAAACTATCAGCAATGCGAAGAGAGAGCCTACAGAGTGGGAGAATATCTTTGCCACTCATCCTTCAGATAGAGCACTAATTTCCAGAATATATAAAGAGCTCAAAAAACTCTACACCAAGAATACAAATAACCCAATCAACAAATGGGCTAAGGAAATGAACAGACACTTCACAGAAGATCTACAAGCAATCAACAAACATATGAAAAAATGTTCAACATCTCTAGTAATAAGAGAAATGCAAATCAAAACCACCTTAAGATTCCATCTTACCCCAATTAGAATGGCGATTATCAAGAATACAAGCAATAATAGGTGTTGGCGAGGATGTGGGGAGAAAGGTACACTCATACATTGCTGGTGGGCCTGCAAATTAGTGCAGCCACTCTGGAAAGCAGTGTGGAGATTCCTTAGAAAACTTGGAATGGACCTACCATTTGACCCAGCTACCCCACTCCTCGGCCTATACCCAAAGGACTTAAAATCAGCACATTACAGAGAAACAGCCACATCAATGTTCATAGCGGCTCAATTCACAATAGCCAGACTATGGAACCAACCTAGATGTCCTTCAATTGATGAGTGGATAAAGAAACTGTGGTATATATATATACAATGGAATATTACTCAGCTATAAAGAATAATAAAATTATGGCATTTGCAGGCAAATGGATGAAATTGGAAAATATCATGCTAAGTGAGATAAGCCAATCTCAAAAATCCAAAAGAGGAATGATCTCACTGATAAGCAGATGATGACACTTAACGGGGGGTGGGAGTGGGACAAGAATGGAGGAAGGAGGGACTGTATAGAGGGAAAAGAGAGGTGGGAGGGGTGGGGGGAAGGAAAAAAATAACGGAATGAATCAAACATCACTACTCTATGTAAATATATGAATATGCAAATGGAATGCTGTTACTCCATGTACAAACAGAAACAACATGTATCCCATTTGTTTACAATAAAAATAAATTTAAAAAAAAAAAAAAGAATAAATGGGGCTGGGGATGTAGCTCAATGGTAAAGGGTCCCTGGGTTCAATCCCCAGTACCATCCCTCATTTCAGGACTTTGGAGTCAGGCGGGGATTCAAATTCTGAACCTATATGACCTTGGACAACTGACTTAATCTCTCTATGCCTCAGTTTTTTGGTCTATAAATAGTATCATTTACCTCATCAGGTTTCTTGAGGAGTCAGAAAATATGTAATTTGTTTTTTTTGTAATTCCCTAATTTCCTGATGGAAAGGACCTGAGGAGAACAGGACAAGTCTATTTTGGTTCAAATGCTTGGGGCCTTCTCTAGGGAGACGTCCTGGAAACAAGGGAACATTCTGGACTACAGATCAAAAGGGAAGCCAATCTCAATGGCTCACAGCTGTAATCCCAGCTACTCAGGAGGCTGAGGCAAGACACCACTTGAGCCCAGGCATTTGAGGCCAGCCTGGGCAACATAGCAAGACCCCATCTAAAAAAGCCGAGGGGAAGGACAGGAGCCCAGGCCCAAGGACAGATACATAGGATGAAGTGTCCAGGTGAAGCCAACTCAGAAATTCACAGTTCATTTCTTTGGGATAATGTATAAATCTTGCACTCCATTCCTCAGAATTTATTCATCGAGAGTCCTGCTTTTATTTGATCCTATAACCACAAATGTGAAAGCCCCCGGAAGTCAATTAGTTGTTGCAGTACCCAGAATGACCTCTTGGGGGAAGCACTGTGCAAGGGTTATTCAATCAACACCAATGATTCAACAGATCCTCACTGAGGGGATTTTACATGCTAAGTGGATCTGTGACTTGGGCATTGACCTCCAGTCAGTGAGGGGCGTGCGGAAGGAGGTGAGGCTTAGAGCTGGATTGCTAGATTGACTAACTTTCCTGGAGAGGCTCCTCTGTGCCAGGCGTTTTCCCATACCTCATTTCACTCCCAGGCAGGTGGTGGTTGTCCCATTTTACAAAGGCACAGAGACATGACCACCACCAGCCTCTCTTCAAGCCACCTCCGCTTCCCAGAATGTCCTCTTTTCCACTGGCTGCTGCATTCTACCTCTCCAGCATTTGGGTCAATTCTCTCAAGTTGCAAATTTTATTAATCTTACTTGTACATATCCTGATCTTCCCACTGGACTGAGAGCCAGGGGTCCTGCTGATGCCTCCTTGGGTCCCCAGGATCCAGCCCAGAGGTGACAACGAGGGGTACTTCTTTCCGGTTGGTTACTGTCTAGAAAGAGGACAGTGACAAGATGATGTGGCAGATTTGGATCATAGCCCCAATTCTTTCCCTCTCCCGGAATCCACGCCTTTGGCCACACGATCCTTGACAGTTTATTTCCAACCCCACAAATCTAGACTCTGCCTGTGCCTTGCTCTGATAATGTGGCCAAGTGGTATCCCAGAAATGATGGCATGCCGGGTCTAAGCGATATATACCATGTATTTATCAACCTGATTTCTTCCTGTTCCTGTACTCTCTTTAGACTCATTTCTAGGAAATAAAATATGAATCATTTTAAATATTTTTATTGCACATAGTTCAAATTCACTTATTTGTATCTGCTACCTAACTTTCCATGATGTGACTATATCCCCATAGAGTTATCCATTTCCATGTTGATGGAACTTGGGTTGTTTAAAGATTTTTACTAATACAGAATAAGAGAAAAAATAATGGTGTAGATGCGATATCCCCCAAAAGCTCAGGTGTGAGACAATTCAAGAAGGTTTGGAGGCCAAATGATTGGGTTATTAGAGTCTTAATACAATCAATGAATTAATACCCTGATTGGAATGAACTGAGTGGTAACTGAACTGGTAGGGTGTAGCTGGAGGAGGTGGGAATTGGGGTATGGCTTGGGGGTATATATTTGTTTCTGGCAAGTGGAGACCTGTCTGCTCCCTGATCATCACGTGAGCTGGTTCCTTCTGCCACACACTCCGCCATGATGTCCTGCTTCACCTTGAGCCTGAGGAATGGAGCCTACTGTCCATGGAGTGAGACCTCTGAAACTGTGAGCCCCTAAATAAACTTTTCCTTCCCTGAAATTGTTCTAATCAGATCTTTTAGTCACAGCAGTGAAAAAGCTGACTAAAACAATAATCCTGTGCATGGGTGAGACTTTCTCATAGATCTGTAATAGCAAATCCCGGGGAGCAAGCACTTATCTTTCAGATTTACCAAAATACTGCTCAGCTGTCCATTAGCAGCCTATGAGAATTCTCATTTCTCCATGTTGTGCGTCACCTAGCTTTGGCATACTAATTTTTGTAGGCTTTTGCCAATCTGGTAGTTTAGAAATGTTGTTTGGTTGATACCTGAATGTTTATTTCCCTGATTTCCGAGGAGTCTCAGCCTCTCTCCTTTTCATCGGCCCTCTGGTTGCCTCTTGTGATCAGCTGTGCCTATTTGCTATTTTCCTGCTGGATTGTTTGACTTTTAAGTTGTCAGTTTGCTCCTGAAACCCTTTATGTAATCTTTTTTATATATTATATATGTACATAACAATAGATAGCATATGCAATACATGAAAATGTTATAGACATTTTTGCATATGTGTGTGCCTATATGCTCTATAAAGATCTTCCAGGAATTACTTAAACAGGTTTATGAAGACATTGCTGACATATCGTACAATTCAGTGATTTTTTTTTTTTTTTTTAAGTACAATTTTAGAATGTTTTCACAACCTGGAAAAGAAACTCCATGCCCTCTATGACTCTTCTTTTCCCTATTCCTCAGCCCTAAGCAGCCAGCCACTAATCCACCTTCTGTGCTGTAAACATGCCTATTGTTGGGCTGGGGAGAGAGCTCAGTCGGTAGCAAGCAGTAGGCCCTGGGTTCCATCCCCAGCACCACACAAAAAAAAAAAAGCCTATTGTTGACCCTTCATATGAATGGAATCATACAGTGTGTGGTCTTTTGTGACTAGTGTCTTTCATTTAACATAGAGTTTGTAAGAACCCAGAAACCACTCCGGACACGGGAACTCACATAGGAGAGTTTATTAAGCAAACAGAGTGTCTCCCTGCAGGGTAAGAGAGAAAATGAGAGAAAAAGAGAGAGAGAACGTGCAAGAGAGAGTGAAAAGTGAGGAGGAGAGAGAGAAAGAATGAAAAAAAAAATTGCGGGGAGCTGACCTTAAGCAGTGGAATTTCACGGGTTAACGGGACCAATAATGGAGAAGGATACTTGCAAGCTGACCGATGAACCAATAGCGAGCTAGGATGTTCACAGACTGACAAGCTAGGTTGTAAATTGGGAGGCGGGGAAATGGCTGCAGTATAAAGGGCAGGGGAGCAGCTTTATATTATATTATAGAGTTGAGGTCACTTAGCATATAGTTGAGGTTTATAAACCACATTCTAATATGTATCAGAACCTCATTCTTTCTTACAACTAACTAATATTCCATTATAGTCCATTTTTCTTACTTGTTCATCAGATGAAGCAATGTTTGAAGGAAAATGTAATTGAAATTGGAATTCTTTTTTGGTATTGGGGATTGAACACAGGGGTGTTTAATCACTGAGTCACATCCCCAGCCTTTTTTTTTTTTTTTTAATTTTATATTGACAGGGTCTCACTAAGTTGCTTAGGGCCTCCCTAAGTTGCTGAGACTGGCCTCGAACTTGTTATCCTCCTGCCTTGGCCTTCTGAGCCACTGGGATTATAGGCATGGAAATTGTTTTTAATAACACCTAATTTCTGCTCATCTGATCTGATTGTCCTTCTCCCACACGTCATAAGGAAAAGTTTTTGTACCAAAATGATGAAAAGCTTTGAACTGTATGCTGCTGGTGAGGCTTCTCCATTCTAGTCTCCTTAATTAAAGAGATAAACAGAGACCCTCGATATCTTGATTAAGGTCTATGGGTCAAGAGCATCAGTATCACCAGCAACTGGTTAGATGTGTTGCAGTCCCTGGCCAGACCTGCCTGGAGTGGATCTTCCAAGAGAACCCAGGTGACTCCTGTGCCCATTCCAGTTTGGAAGGCCCTGCTCTGTAGTGTCATTTCTCTGGCCCACAGAGAAGTCACCTGGAAGGCTTTATAAATAATGCCAATGATGGATTTCCAGAAATTCTGGTTCCCCTGGTCTAGAGGGAGCAGGACTCGGGCCCACTGTGCTTTCAGGGCTCCGTAGGTGACTCCACTGAACAGCCATACCTGAGAACCCCTAATGCAAACATTTTTTTGGACCAATTTCAACTTTTTTCGCAAACCGCATTAACATAGGAATATTTAGTCTACATGTTGTAAACTGTCAGATTTGCGGTTTGTTTAGCAAAACTGACTTAATGACTTTCTGGGAAGGGTCCACCTGTCCCTTTTCTTAAGAATTGGGGTGTGACAGTGGCCAGTTTCACCTTCTTTCCCTTACCCCCTTGGTGGTGCTTAGAGATCTGTTGACACAGATACTATGGTTCCAAGAAAACACAGCAGAAGCCCTGGGAAGGGTGGGTTGCCCCGGATGTGCCAGGGTTTTGTTTTGTTTTTGTTTTTGTTTTTTGGTTCACTTTTAGTGTCCTGTTTACAGATTTGCTCTGCAAGGAATGGCTACCACGTTAAGCAGTGTTTACCCCAACAGCTTCTTTCTTGCTCCTGCCAGCGGATTAAATACAATACGAACAAACATCTTGGGTAGACACCAGGGTCTGTCTCTTTTTAAATAAACCCAATCCTGATCTTATCTTTGCTAAGGAAGCTGTGGCTGCAGCAAGCAAATCTATTTCTGCTCCCTTCTCATCTCTCAGAGGATTTCCTTCCCTGCCTTGGCTTCCTGATGCGTGATTCTGTCCCCTTGTCTGTTATCCTGGAGATAACTGCAGTACCATCTCATGGAGGGGAATGGGCAGATTGACATCTGCTGCTCACATCTGCCACTTTTCTCTGTGTGCGTGGTGGTGGTGTGTGTGTGTGGGGGGGGGGTCTATGTCCCCTTGTCATTTACAGTCCTGCCCTACATCTGACCTAGGTGGCATTACAGCAATGGTTGAGGCCACTCTTCGGAGTTCAGGAAACAGGCAGGGAAAGAGGATGTGTGTGCTACACGCGTCCTGCGTTATTGGACGTGGGCACAAGTGCGAGAGCTTCTACATTTTCGGGCTCCCACGTTTTCAGCTACCCCAGACCTTGTGCCGCCCTGACTTGTGGAAGGGAGTGGCCACGTAAGAATCAAAGGCCCCCCGAGGTTCCTGAAATCCACACCAGGCAGGGCGCTTACAGGTGTCGAATAGCCTCTCCGGTTCTCTCCAGGGGCAGCTGAATTACTAAGCTGTTGAATGGATCTATTTCTATCACACTGGGCCAGGGAGCACTGCTAATTCTTGCATGTTTGTGGCACTTATCTAATTCCAAATCTGGGACATTTCTTTATCACTTAAAGTCGACCCTTGGAGGATTTTAACTTAGTAGAGTTCTCAAGCTGGGAAATCCAAGGTAGGAGTCGGGTTGAGAGAGCTGAGACCTCCTTTGACCCAGCAATTCAAAGCTCTTTCCAGGGTGGCAAGTTTGGGACCAACAGAAGCCAGCAGGGCTTGCTCAGCATGGCATCTTGGGCCTGCCCTAGGCAATTAGTCTTGTTTTTGATCTTTGCTAAAGCCGTTTGCTTAATTGGCTGGTAGGCTGCCTCTCTGATCCCATTACAGATCCGCACCTGTGCGGTGCGTGTGTCCTTTGTAAATAACAGCCTGTTCTTTCAACCAGTCCTTGCCTGCTCCTTTACCCGCCTTCTAATTTTTTTTTTTTTTTTTTTTTTTTTTTTTTTACACTGGCTCCATTCTTTTAAATTAGAACTCCAATGAATAATTCGGTGATCTGGCCTGATGCCCCTCCTTCCTGGAGGTGGGAGCGCTGGGATGGCATTTCTTGGCGATCTCCACCCGAGGCGTTTGGGCCGTTTGCAACAAGATTTGTGTTCCCTTTAGAACAACCAATCCCAACTTCTAAGACGTCTCTGATGTCCCCTGCAAACGGCAGCCTGCGTGTTCCTGCATACGCTCTGTTGACAGGGATTTGATGTGAACATCGTTTCTTTCAACTTGAGTATGTGTGTCTGCAGAAGCGTCTGTGTTCTTGTCGGTTCAGAGAGCTTCTTTGTTGGTTTCCATTATAGAGCTTCTCCAACAGCAGACTCTGTGTGTGTGTGTGTGTGTGTGAGAGAGAGAGAGAGAGAGAGAGAGAGAGAGAGAGAGAGAGAGAGAGAGAGAGAGAGAGAGGGGGGAGAGAGAGAGAGAGAGGGAGAGAGGGAGAGAGAGGGGGCGGGGGAGACGGAGAGGGAGATGGAGAGACAGGGACGGGTGGAGACAGTGCCCTGTGGATTTTTATTTGATGGTCCTAGGTTTGTAGGTCTGTCTGTTTCCCACCTCCCCCCTACCCTGCCTTCTCTCTTGGATACCCTCTTCTTACTGCTTCCCTTTGCTTTTCTTCATTCTTAACCCACATCCAGTCTCACTTGCCTCAACACAATGTTATATGTAACTCCAAATTAATTGAACTTAATACATTTTGTTTTAATGTTCTCTGGTATTAAATGTCAGCAGAGGAGAATGATTTCTTTTTTCTCCTTAAAAAAGAAAGGGGGGGAGCAGTAACAATTAAAATGCTTTCTTTTTCTTATTTTTTTTTTAATGCCAAACATATATTTTTGTTTTTTGCACTACGAGGAATTGAACCCAAGGTCTCATGCGTGCTAGCCTTGTGCTTTACCAGTGAGTCATATCCCCAGGACTTTAAAATTTTTTATTCTGAGACAAGATCTCACTAAGTTGCCCAGGTTGGCCTTGAAATTGCAATCCTCCAGCCTCAGCCTCCTGAGTAGCTGGGATTATAGGTGTGCTCCACAGTGCCTGGCCACATATATGGATTTGATATCAAAATTTCCATTACCCTGTATGATCCCACTTTATTTAGTTTCCATTAAACCAAAGGCATTTTCCCATAGTGCTAAACACCCTTAGAAAATATATTTATGTGTAAGTTGATGGCATTTTTAGTGTTTTGATTTTGAGAAATATGACCTAATTATATCCATTAGTGGAATTACTAATAGTAGTATTATAGTATTTAAAGGGTTTATTTATTTATTTAGTGTCACTGGGGATTGAACCCAGGGGCACTTTATTACTGAACAATATCCCCAGTCCTTTTTATTTTTTCATTTTAAGAAGGGTCTCACTAAGTTGCTGAGGCTGGCCTTGAACTTGTATCTTCCTGCCTCAGCCTCCCAAGTAACTGGGATTACAGGTGTGTACCACCATGCCTGGTTAAAGGGTATATTTTAAAAACACTCAATAAATATGACAAAAATCATCTATGAGTCATGTACAAATACCCAGTTTACTGCCCATCTATCTGATGTTTAACAGTGTCTTGGAAAAATAAAATTTTGCCCATTTAAGAGGTGAAAATTGTATCTTGGTATTTTAATTTGTGTTTGATTAGCAGTAAATAGAGGATTCAGAGAGAACAGCATTTAGAAAAGAAAGATGTTTACTTGCAAAAAATAAGAGACCCTCAGAAGGAGTTGCTCATCAAATAAAAAACACAACAGATGAGGCACACCTGTAATCCCAGCTACTCAGGAGTCTGAAGCAGGAGGATCACAAGTTCAAGGTCAACCTTTGTAATGTAATGAGACCCTGTCTCAAAATGAAATTTGAAAAAGAACTGAGGATCTAGCTCAATGGTAGAGCATGTATGAGTTCTATCCATGGTGCCCTGAAAATAAAATAAACCCAACAGGTCATTAAAGTCAAATACTGCAAAATTACTGAGGTTATTGAATTTATAGTTGATGTGTTCTTGACAGAAAACCAGCAATTTTCTTACAGGGTATCATTTCTACAAAGGTTGTGGCTCATCTTCAGAGAGCAGCACTGGAAAATTCAGGGATAAAGTTGCTTGCATTAAGCAGTCAGCAACTTATAGGAAGTGCTCAGGAGTTTATCAATTTAGAGGTTAGAATTGGAGAACATTCAAAGCATCTGCTTTCCTCGACGCCTAGGACTTAAAAGAGGAAAGATTCCGTTTGCTTGTACAAGACTTTCCATGAGTAGAAAGAATGGTGTATTTCTTTCTATATGACTATATGCATCTTTTGCCCTGATTGATTTTATTGAGATTTATCTTTTGCTTATTGGATTTTACCTGCTCTGTTAAGAGTATTTTGCCATATATTGCAAAAAATATTTCCCAGTGTCATTTGCCTTTTGATTTGGTTTGATATTTTATCATAACTTACCACTTTTATTTTTATAAAGTCAAATCCACTGAATATTCTACCTATAATTTCCAATCCGGTATCATGCTTAGAAGTCCTTCCCCAACTTTTTAAATGTTTTTTATAGGCAGTCCACAGAGTGAGAGAATATTTACAAATCATATAACTGATAAGGGATTAATACCTGGAATATAGGACCTTTGATTCTTAGATGGTCACACTCTTCCTACAAACCCATGATAACAACAACAAAACCCCAAACAACTTGATTTTTAAAATAGGCAATGGACTTGAATAGACATTTCTCCAAAGGTATACAAAGGGCTAATAAGCACAAGAGAACATGCTTAACTAACATTAATAATCATTAAAGAATGCAAGTCAGACCTGCCATGAGTTCCCACTTCCTTACCCATAAGGTAAGGAAGGTTCTCTCCTGTCTCTTCCTCTCTCTCTCAAAACCCAGATAATAACAAATGTTGGTGAGGATGTGAAGAAATTAAAACTGTGGAACATTGTTGGTGAGAAGGTAAATGGTGCAGTCACTGTAGAAACAGTACTCTGTTCCTCAAAAAATTAAAAATAGGATGTTGGGGACAGAAAGATAGTAGAATGAAACAGACAGTATTACCCTATGTATATGTATGATTACATGAATGGTGTGAATCTACATGGTGCACAACCATAGAAATGAAAAGTTGTACCCCATTTGTGTACAGTGAATCAAAATGCAGTCTGTAAAAATAAAAAAAGATTTTAATAAAAAAAATTAAAAATAGGATTACCATATGATCTAGGAGTTCCACATCGGGGCATATATGCAAAGGAATAAAAAGCAGGATCTTAAACAGATATCTGTACATCTGTATTCATTGCAGCATTATTTATAATATGTAAAGATAGAAGCAACCCCGGGGTCCACCAAGAGATGTATGAACAAAATGTGGGATGTACATGCAATGGAATATTATCTAACCTTCAAAAGGAAGGAAATTCTTTAAAGGAGGTATTCAACTTGTAGAGACATAAAACGTGAAGACATTATGTTAAATAAAATAAGCCAGACACAAAAGGACAAATGGGATATGGTTTCACTTACACGAGGTACCTAGAGTAACCAAAGTCACTGAGATGGAAAGCAGGAGGGTGGTTGCCAGGGCTGGGAGGAAGGGGAAGAATAGGGCGTGGGTGGTGCAGAGTTCCAGGTTTGCAAGATGAAAAGTTCTGGAGGTGGTTGGTGATCCTGGTTGCATGACTATGTGAATGTCCTTAATGCCACCGAACCGTGCTTCTCAAAGTGGTTTAAGAAGGTAAATTTTGTTACGTTTACCTTCCCACATTTTAAAAAATATTGCTTATATTTTCTAAAACTTTATAATTGTAACATATGTCTTTCAGAACTAGAGTGACTGAACATCATCATCACTTGCTAGTCACAGTGAGGTTCACCCACTTTGGTGGGAGGTTGGTGGTTGGGGACCTTGTGACAACCAAACCAAGGGTATGTTAGAAATGGGGACAGACCCTGAGAGATGGGGTCAGGTGTGTTTGTCAGGCTCCTGTGATGACGAGGACTTCAGATTGCCTTAGACCACCTGTCCTGGTCACTATTGCTGTGAAACAAATTGCCCCAAAACTTAGTCAAAGGAACAATAGCCATTTTACTGCATCTCCCAGATTCTGTGGGTTGGGAATTCACAGGCTGCTCCCCAGCCTCCCATGGGTCTCTCAGTGGTGGGTGGCTAGTCTGGATGTCCAAGATGTTCCCACTGGTGTCTGCTGACTTGGTGGGGATGTTTGGATGGTTGTGATACCGCCGTTTATCGGTGACGAGTTCTGCTTCCTCTAATTGAAGTTTGAACACTAGAGAAGCACGCCAAGGCAAGCATATTAAGCAGGTTTTATTTAAAAGCAGTAATAATGCAGACTTCTCCTGAGGGGGAGAAGGAGGCCATGGCTGATGTTCTAGAATCTCAAGAAGTGAACATGCCCTACATCTTTTATAGGCTAAGGTCTCTTTTGTTCTTCAGTTCTCTCCTCCCTTATCTCTCCTTCCTATGTGACTAGGCCTGGTTTTGCAGGTGAGATGCATAAAGTGAGAAGCGGATGGGGCAGGGGGAGGGCCAAAGTGATTCAGCCAGGCAAGGGCCCAGGGGTCATTAAGTAGCAGCTCCTTCCCTTCCGTCCTTGATAAGGGCAGGTAAATCTGGTAATCAATGGGCTCCAGAGATCCTTGACATTCCATTCTCCCAGGGGCAGTCTCCAACTTCCAGAGGCAGAAGGTTTTCATGGCCTCCATTTCCTCAATTTGCCCCATTCCCTATTTCTACTAACTGCCTGCCCCCAATTCTGGCTTCAGCTGGACTTGGCTAGACCTGTTGATTGGAGAACCTCATGTGACCTATTCAGATAGTGGTCTCAGGTGGTCAGATTTCCTTCACAGTACTCAGGTCTCCCTGAGGGAGCGTTGCAAGGGAACCACACAGAAGCGACATGGCTTTTCTGACCAAGGCTTAGAACTCATATTGTTACCTCCTCTGCCTGCTGTTGACTACAGCATCGTTTGGGCCCAGATCCAAATGAGAGGAACTGTAGGCCACCTCCTGCTGGGGGAATGGCCGGGTCACGTGAGGAGACCATGTGGGATGGGATATTGCTGTAGCCATCTTTGGAAGACACATTCTACTCTACTGCTGCGAAGGGGTGGGGGGATTTTTTTTTTACAAAAAAAAACACAAAAGACTAGAATTAGGAAAACCGTAGAATGGAGCAGGGTGGGACCAGGGACTCTGCCTCTGACTTCCTGCATGTCTGCTTTCCTGCAGGTTGTTTTCCTCGGTCTCCCTAGCTTTCCCTGGCCCTCTGCTCCTCCCCACCACCTGGCCTACCATGGCCTCCCCAGCCTTTCTGCAGCTTTCCCCAGAATGTGTTAAGTTCAAATTCCTGAGCCGCTGACTGGCTCAGCTCAGGTTTCTCAGCCACCTTTGGTCCAATCAAAGGAAGGAGTAGCCACAGGCTGGAAATGAAGGGGGAGAGGGGCAGGGCTGCTCCCGGATCCCTCTGCAAGGGTTCTCACACAGGTGGATCCCCTGGGCAGCTTTTTACAAAGCATTCGTGGCAGAGTCCCACGTCCCACGAGTCCCACGTCCAGACTCTGATGCTTCTGGTTCCGGGTTAGAGACAGAGCAGGGGTATTGCTTTAGATGAGTGGTGTCCACATTTCTCCTGTGTTCAGGGTCTGCTGCTGCTGCTGTGAGGCCCTGGAAATGGCCAGGAGGTATGGACAGCAAGCTTGCCAAGAGAGTATCAGTCACCAGACGGGGAAAGAAAAACAGGCTTTTCTTGTTTTTGGAGCTTGTGTGTTGAGGTGGTTGTCTTTTCCACAAATCTCAAAGAATTGGTGAGCTGGAAGAGACCTCAAAGACAATCTAACATACCTGATTCATTGTTAGATATTGACTAGGGTGACCAATTTGTCCTGGTTTGCCTAGAACTGTCCCAAATGTAGCATTGAAAGTCCCCCCACTTCCAAGGGACATCCCCCAGTCCCGGGCAAACCCAGAAGGTTCAGAAACTCCATACCATTCCACCCTTACTCTGTTCTTCTTGCCCCAGCTGCTGGCAACTATTCATCTACTTCCTGTCTCTACCAATGTGCATATTCTGGACGGTTCATATAAATGGAATCCCACAATATGTGTCCCTTAGTATTTGGCTTATTTCAGATAGAATCAAGAATCATGTTTGGGTTTTTTTTTTTTTTTTTTTTTTGGTTTTTTAATTTTTTTTCTAGCATCACGTTTTAAGGCTCATTCATGACCTAACATAACCTTTACTTCCTTTTATGACTGAATGATATTTCATTGTCTGGCTATCCCACATTCATCCGTTGATGAATATTTGGGTTGTTTCCATTTTTTTTTTTTTTTTTGCGATTATGAAAAATGCTGTTTGGAACATCTGTGTGTAGGTTTTTGTGTGGACATGTGTTTTCAATTCTCTGGGATATAAGGAGAAAAAAAATAATAAGAGTGGAATTGCTGGGTCATATGGTGACTCTATGTTTAACATTTCAGGGACTGCCAGGCTTTTCGAAAGTGGCTGCATCATTTTAAGTTTCTGCTAGCACCAGTAAGGGTTCCAATTTCTCCACATCCTTGCCAAAACCATCTATTTTTCTTATTCTAGCCATCCTGGTGGGTGTGAGGTGGTACCTCCTTGTGGTTTCAATTGTCCTTTTCCCTGATGACTGATTACATTGAGCATCTTTTCATGGGCTCATTGGTCTTTTGAATATTTTCATGGGGAAATGTACACTCAGATCCTCTGTTCTTTTTTGAATTGGGTCATCTTCTTATAACTAATTTTTTGTTTTGTTTTGTTTTGGTGTACCAGGGATTGGACCCAGGGGGTGCTTAACCACTGAGCCTCATTCCTAGCCCTTTTTATTTTGAGACAGGGTCTCCCTTCCCTAAGTTGTCTAGGGCCTCACTAAATTGCTGAGGCTAGCTTTGAACTTGGGATCCTCCTGCCTCAGCCTCCTGGACTTCTGGGATTATAGGCATGCATAACAGTGCCTGGCTTATTTTTGAGTTTTAAGAGTTTCTTATGTATTATAGACACAGATCTCTTGTCAGATACATGATTTACAAATATTTTCTCCCATTCGGTAAATTTTCTTTCTTTCTTTCTTTCTTTCTTTCTTTCTTTTTTTTTTTTTTTTTTTTTTTTTGTGGTACTGGGATTGAACCCAGGGCCTTGTGCATGTGAGGCAAGCACTCTACCAACTGAACTATAGCCCCAGCCCTTTCTTTCATTTTTTGAGGGCATCTGGAAGCATAAAAGTTTTAATTTTGTGGGGGTACCAGGGATCGAACTTGGGGGCACTCAGCCACTGAGTCCCATCCCCAGCTCTATGTTATACTCTATTTAAAGACAGGGTCTCACTGAGTTGCTTAGCGTCTTACTGTTGCTGAGGCTGGCTTTGAACTCATGATCCTCCTGCCTCAGCCTCCCAGCCGCTGGGATTATAGGCAGGTACCACTGTGCTTGGCAAAAGTGTTTAATTTTGATGAAGTTCTATGCATCTGTTTTCTTCCGTGGCTTGTGCTTTTGGTGTCATGCCTCGGGAACGATTGTCTAATCCCAGGTCAAGAAGATTTTCGCTTATACATTCTTCTAAGCGTTTTATAGTTTAGCTCTTACACTTAGGTCTTTGGTCCATTTGGAGTGAATGTTTTGTGTGGCATGAGGTGGAGATCCAGTTGTTTTGCATGTGTATAGCGAGTTGTTCCAGCTCCATTTATTGAAGGAATTTCTTTCCCCACTGAATGGTCTTGGCAGCTTTCTTGAGAACAAATTGACCATAGACATGTGGGCTGATTTCTGGACTCCCAGTTTTGTTCCATTGATCTACATGTCTATCCTTACAGTACTACCATAGTGTTTTCAATACTATAGCTTTATAATAAGTTTTGAAAAAAAAAGGAAGTCCTCCAACTTAGTCCTTCCTTTTCAAGATTGTGTGGTTATTCTGGGTCCCCTGAATTTTCATATGACTTTCTTGGACTATTTTGCATTACTGTTGGCTTTATTTTAATTTTAAAATTAATTTTTAAAAATTAATATATTAATAATTATTAATTTAAATTGACAAATTAAATGGCAAATATTTATCATGAAAATATGAATATGTTGTGGAATGAGTAAATTGAGCTAATTGACTTGTCCCTTTGATTTTTAAGATCAACTTGTGCATTTCTTTTTTTTTTTTTATTTATCTTTTAATTTTTTAGACTGCATTTTGATTCATTATACACAAATGAGGTACATCATTTCATTTCTATGGTTGTACACCATGTAGATTCATACCATTCGGGTAATCATACATGTACATAGGGTAATGATGTCTGTCTCAGTCCACCATTTTTTATACCCCCTCCCTCTCATTTCCTTCTACATAATCTAAAGTTCCCCCATTCTTCTTTCACCCCCCACCCCCCCACTCCCATTATATATCATTCTCCAATTATCAGGGATAACATTCAGCCTTTGGTTTTTTGGGATTGGTTTATTTCACTTAGCATGATATTCTCCAATTCCATCCATTTATTTGCAAATGCCATAATATTATTCTTCTTTATGGCTAAATAATATTCCATTGTGTATATATACCAGAGTTTCTTTATCCATTCATCTGTTGACATCTTGTGCATTTCTATGAAAAAGCTAGCTAGAATTTTGATAAGGACTGCATTGAATCCATAGACCAATTTGGGAAATGTTGCCATCTTAATATTTAGGCTTTCAATCCATGAACGTGAGATATCTTTCTGTCTACTTAGATCTTCATTAATTTCTCTCAATGCTCTTTTATAATTTGAGTGTACTATTTTTTTTTTTTTTTTTTTTCAGTGCTGGGGATTTGAACCCAGGGCCTTGTGCTTATGAGGCAAGCACTCTACCAAGTGAGCTATATCACCAGCCCGATGAGTGTACTATTCTTATACTTATTAAATTTATTTGTTTATTTTATTCTTTTTAATACTTGCATAAATGGAATTTAACAATTTTATTTCAGATTTTTCATTGCAAATCTGTAGCAATACAATTGATTTTTTTTTTTTTTTGGGTGCTGGGGATCGAACCCAGGGTCTTGTGCTTACAAGGCAAGCACTCTACCGACTGAGCTATCTCCCCAACCCCTACAATTGATTTTTTGTATATCGGTTTCATATCCTGAAATCTTGCTGAACTTGTTTGTTTTAATAATGTTTAGTGAATATTTTATGTACAAACACACCATCCACAAATAGATGACATATAATTTACTTCTTTTGAACTCCGAGTAGAAATGGTGAGAGCAGACATTCTTATCTTGTTCCTGGTTTAGGAACGGCATTCTGTCTTTCATGTTTAAATACAATGCCAGTAATGGGGTAGTTTTTTTTTTTGGGGGGGTGCTGGGGATGAACCCAGGGCCTTGTGTTTGCAAGGCAAACACTCTACCAACTGAGCTATCTCCCCAGCCCCAATGGGGTGTTTTTGTAGATACTCTTTATCAGGTTCAGGAGGTTTCCTTCTAGTCTTAATTAGTTAAGTGTGTTTTTTGTTTGTTTGTTTTGTAATCATGAAAGTTGTTGGATTTTGTGGAATGCTTTCTTTTTGTTTTTTGAATTGATCGTGTGGCTTTACCCCCTTTATTCTATTCATGTGGTTGATTTTCAAATGTTGCCAGCCTTGTCTTTGTGGGATAAATCCCCTTTGGTCATGGTGTGTGATTCTTCTTACATGTTGTTGAATTATTTTTACTAGTATTTAGTTGAAGGTTTTTGACTCTGTATTCACAAGAGAAATTGATTCGTCATTTTCTCAATGTCTGTCTGCCTTTGGTATCTATCAAGGGTAATATTGGTGTCATAGAATAATCAGGGAAATGTTCCCTCTTCTATTTTTTCGAAGTTTGTGAAGAACTGGTACTCTTTCTTTTTCAAACGCTTGGCGTAATTTACTAATAGAACTATCTGGATCTGGGACTCGGTGGCTAGTAATTCATTCACTAATTCAGTCTCTTTTCTTGCTATAGTTCTCTTCATGCCATTCATTTCGCATGGTTACATAATGCCATATCAGGTGGCGTAAATTCTAGTTCCTCAATTTCTTTTGGGAGAATTGGACACTAAGCTGAGGGAAAAGGCTAGATTCTTTCACGCTTGGAAGTGTTCTTTCACAACCTCTGGCTGTGCTCTGAGCTAGGCCCAAGGCCACTGAGTCAAACAAGCTGGCCACAGGAACTACCCTGAGGACTAAAGGGTAGGCCAAGTGCTCACCAGCATCTGGGCCTTTCTTAGTTCCAGAGAGCAATGTCTTGGAATTCTCTTACACTTGGCAGGTTACAAAATTCTTTCCCTTATAAAATCTCATTCCGAATGATCTTTAAAATCAACAAAGTTCATTGTCCCTCTTTGCCAACTGTGAGAAAACCAAGGTCAGAAAAGGTCAACATGATTCAAACATTGAGGAAGGGCCTCTCCTGTATCAGCTCCACTCAAGGCACCAGGCGACCCAGAATGGCAAGGTTTACCAGATATGGTGATGCATCCTGTAATCCCAGCTACTAGAAAGGCTGAGGCAGGAGGAGCACAAGTTCCAGGCCAGCCTTGGCAACTTAGCCAGACCCTGTGTCCAAGTAGAATAAAAATGAATGGAGTTATGGCTCAGTGGTAGAACACTTGCCTAGCATGCACAGGACTCTGGATTCAATCCCCAGTAACACATTTTAAAAAAACAAAAAAGGAGGAAAAAGAAGGAAAGGCAAGGTTCTTGCTGTCAAGAAGCCTTAAGTCTAAGATAGAGACAGGAAGCCAGAGAGCTATTATTGTGTATAATGGAAATTCTACCACAGGGTGGAATTAGGCAGAGTGAAGGAAGCTCAGAAAAGGCGTCACCCACAGACATGACCCATAAACTGTGACTGGGAGCAACCTGGATATTAGGCCAGGAAGTCCCAAAGTTCTTTCAAAATTAGGGTGGCCATATATCATAGTTTTCCAGAATGATCCTAGTTTACTTGAGTGTCACTGGACCTTGTTTTATTCTCAAAATACCTGCTTAGTATTTGTATAGTTTCAAAACATTTCCCCAAAAGAATGTTGTCATTACAAAGTCATGTTATAGTGGAAGAATCAGACAGACTCTTAAACCCAGTGACCAAGTTTAGGATGGTACTAACCGACAACATGTACATCCTAATATGATGAACTGAGAAGACTCAGCAGCACTTCTTGTGAAAAAATATACAAACTGAAGCTTAAAAATATCAGGCAATCTCAAATGGAGGGACATTCTATAGAATAATTGACCTACCCTTGAAAAACACGCAGGACATGAAGAACAAAAAAGACCAAAGAACTATTCTAGATTAAAGAGGATTAAAGAAAAATGACAGCTAATGCAACATGTGTGCAGTTTGTTTTCTGCTGCTATAACATGATCCTACAGACTGAGCAATTTACAAAGAGCAGAGACTATGTCTTATAGTTCTGGAGACTGGGAAGTCCCACATCAAGTTTCCTGCTTCTGGTGAAGTCCTTCCTGATGCATTATAACATGGCGAAGGACATCACACAGCAAGACGGAGTACGTGTGCCAGCTTGGATCTCTCTTCTTCTTCTTATAAAGCCATCAAGGCATTATGTGGCCCCACCTTTATGACCTCATAACCCCAGTTACCTCCCAAAGACCCCCACCTCCCAATACCATCCACATATGAATTTAAGGATTAAGTTTCCAACACAGGAATTTTGGGGAACACATTCAAACTATAGTAGCATGGTAAGGGATTCAATCTTGGATGGAAAAGAAAGCACAATAGCTAATCATGTGGTAAAATCTGAATAAAGTCTATGGCTTAGATACTGTACTTACCAATGTGGACTGTCTTTGGGTTTAGGAAATACATAAAGAAGTATTTGGAGGTTTTAAAAGATGCCACAGCAGGGCGAGGTGGCGCACACCTGTAATCCCAGCAATTTAGGAGGCTGAGGCAGGAAGACCGTGAGTTCAAAGTCAGCTTCAGCAATTTAGCAAGGCCCTAAGCAGCTTAGCAAGACCCTGTCTCAAAAAAAAAAAAAAAAAAAAAAGGCGGGGGGGGGGGGGCGGCGGGGATGGGACTCAGTGGTTAAGTGCTCCTGGGTTCAATCCCCAGTACTGAAAAATAAAAATAAAATGAAAGGTGCCACAGTTTGAATGATAATGATGTGGCCTCCTGTTCCAGAATCCAGCAAGAACCCAGCTCTCTCCACTCCCAGCCTGTGGACCTTCTGCATCAACTACCCCAGGCAGCCACTCAGCTCCTCCACCACAGAGGGAGTATTCAGATAAACAAGGGGCTGCGGGCCTTGGGACACACAGGGCTTCTTGGGCACCGAGCCACCCTACCTGCCATTACACCTCAGAGATACCTCTGTCCCCTTGGTGCCTTCGTTACCTAATGTTTAAGGGCTCTGCTTCTCCCAATAGTCAGAAGTAAGATTCTCTAACAAAAGACAAAACCAAATGGGAAAGCAGTCCGTCTTCTTGGGGTCATTTCAGTTCCCCTGTTGTGTGGGCTGAGGCCTCCTCAGAGTCAATTCTCTGGCCACCATCCTGTGTTTGTCTCTGCCTGCAGCTTCTCATCTGCATTGTGACTCTCTTAAAATAAGTTAATCCTCTAGGGCCAGAATGAGGTATGTGGACATCTCGGGCAGGCTAATAATTTGGTATCCCCTCAAACTGATATTCTTTAAATATTTGCTTAGTGGGAACAGGAGGAAATGATTTTCTTTTCATAAACAAGCAGAATTTGCCTCACCAACTGTATCTCTGCTGCCTGTTTCAGAGTGGGTGGACTAAAAATTTCCCAAGTCTGAAGTCCTAGTTCTCTTCAGTTTTCTTTTGAGATTTTTCTGAACCAGACAAAATATTTTTCATATTAGTTACAGAACTCAGGCCCTGCTATTATTCAGCCTATTACTTGATACCATCTATCTGGACCATGCCTCACTCTTGTGTTTGTTTTATTTTACTGGATTTCCCCCCCTCCATCCCTTTTCTACATCCCCGTTCTACACATCTCCCCATCAGCAGTTGCCATAATGTGTAGTATTTCTTGCACACGAACCTATCTTTGAAAAATATGGAGACTCGATGTTTGATGTACAGATGCATTTAAAATGCATGTAAATGAGGACCCACCTGGGAGCACTTATGGACTCAGGAGGCTGAAGCTGGAGGATCAGATTTGAAGCTAGTTTGAGATACCTACCTAGTCAGATTCTATTAAAAAAAATTTTTTTTTAAGGACTGGGGATGTAGCTCAGTGGTAGAAAGCTTGCCCAGCACGTTTTAGGCTCTGGGTTCAATCCCCAGCAACACACACACACACACACACACACACACACACACAATGGTAATCCAACTTAACTCCGTCAACTTTACCTAGAGAAAACAGATTCCTGAAGGAGGGACAGATGCAACAGGATTTTAATGGGGCCTCAGTTCCTTTATTTGTACAGGTTCCCTGGGATGCTGGGGACCCAAGGAGGTTGCTAGTTACTGACACGTATTGAATAGCACTATTCTAGATCTCTATTTCTAAAGTTTCATCGTTCAACATCATGTTTTCAAGCTCTGTTCATATAGATATGTACCCTCTGTTTATTGCCTCTGGCTAGGCCAAGAATTCCTTGGTTTGTTTTGTTCTTTGGCGGTGCTGGGGATTGAACCCAGGGCCTGGTACTTGCAAGGAAAGCACTCTACCAACTGAGCTACATCCCCAGCCCATTGTTTGCCTCTCTCTAACATTGTACTTTTCTACTCTCTGAGGGCTGGATGCCTAGGTTGCTTCCAAGCCCTCTGTCACAGGATGCTGCCATGAATGTTCTTCTCCATATGTCCTCATGGACTTAGGAGTAAATTTCTCTTGGGGTTCATACCCAGGAGCTGTCAAGCACATATTTGTACACCTAATTTTTTTTTTTTTTTTAAGTATTTTCAGACTGCTTGCTCTCCAAGTGGATCAAGGGTCCATAAACTTGTTATTTAAATCAGACAATAAAACAAATAAATCTATCAGACCCTGTAAACCAGATGACAAGCAATATTTGGTTTCAGAATTTTGCCTGGTCAATACTGCAAAAATACTGGGCAGTGGGATAGTGAGGAGTATACACACTCATGCATGCGCAACACACACCCACTCACACTCACAGAGGCACACACACACCACAGCCCCAGGGCACAGCCTGGATCAGCATAAGCAGGAACCATTTACTTCCCTGTCTTACTTAACTGAAGGATAGCCCTACTCATAAATCAGAGGCCCCTTTGTTCTGGCTGGGAGTTCTGCTCTGTGAACTACCTGGAACCGGAAGCCCCAGTGTTGGGAGGAGACTCGCAACTCCCTTCAGGCTCAACCAGAAGCTTTGTGCCTGTGACCCAACAGCCCATTGTCTGGGATTATCTGATATCACTCACTAGGATTTGTTTTCCTGTTGTTACCTGATTCTCTCAACAATGAGCATAAAAATAGAATATTCCCGACTAGCCCAGGGCTGTGAAATTACCAACAAAGCATTTAGCAGCTGTCTTTGTGGACCTTGGACAATTTTTCTCATGGTTATCCTTTTGATGTAACTGAAGGTACGTTGGACATTGCATTCAGTTGGCCGAATTTCCCTTTCTAAAAGGGTGAGGCAAGGACGTGGGGTACAGATGACCCTAAAGTGGGAGGAATGGCATATTTAAGAAAAAAGTTGGTGTAATCAATCTTAAATGCTTTTAAGAGATTAGAACGCCTAGATGTAACCAACAAAATAAAAGGGAATGACCATTGCTTTTGGGTACAAAATAAATAAGCCTGTACTGGTACAGAATGACAGGTGCCTGGCATTGTCCCAATGTGTGTGAAAGATGGCTCATTGTGGAAACCAAATACGATAATAGTTTTAGGCTACCTGAGTGGGATAAAAGTTTGAGGTCATGAGAAATAAAAGCCACTCCTCGCCACTCTGCATGCATCCAGCTCCTTTGGAGTACTGTACGTTCAGTGAGCAGGGAGGGGGCCCACCTCTCCTCTCCTAGGCTCTTGGATGGGTGCCTGGTCACAAGGCAGGTGCTCAGTGCATAGTTGATAGGGATGAAGAATTACAACATTCAATACAGGCACTCCACTTTCAGAGGGAACATTGAAAATGAAGATCCGTCTTTTTAAAAAATTAATACATAAAAATTATTCATGCTTATGGGGTATCATAAAAGTTTTGATATATATATATATATGTAATGGTATGATATTCAAATCAGGGTAATCTTATTTATCTCCTCAAATGTATATTTATCTTTTTGTGTGTGAAATATTCAAAATCCTTTCTTTCAGATTTTTTATTGGTGCTGGGGATTGAACCCAGGGGATGCTTTACCACTGAGCCACATCCCCAGCCCTTTCTTTGTATTTTATTTAGAGACAGGGTCTCACTAAGTTGCTTAGTGCCTCACTCGGTCTCTGAGGTTGGTCTTGAATTTGTAATCCTCCTGCCTCAGTCCCCCGAGCCACTGGGATTACAGATGTGCACCATCATACCCGACTCTTCCAGCTTTTTTGAAATATACAGTACTTTATTGTTTTTACCATCTTCTCTGTTTGGGTGACTTTATTTTCAAGATTAAATATTTTGTCTTCATTGTCTGAGGTTCTGTCGTCCAAGTGGTCTAGTCTGTTGGTGATGCTTTCCATTGAGTTTTTTATTTGGTTTATTGTCTCCTTCATTTCAAGGATTTCCGTTTGGTTTTTTTTGAGAATCTCTATCTCTTTGTTGAAATGATCTTTTGCTTCCTGCAGGTGCTCTTTCAGCTTATTGGTATTATCATTCATTGCCTGCATTTGCTCTCTTATCTCATCCTTTGCTTCACGAATCATCTTAATCATGTATAATCTGAAGTCCTTTTCTGACATTTCTTCTAACATACTGTCATTGGATTCTATTACTATAGAATCTAGATTTGTTTGGATCATTTTCTTCCCTTGTTTTTTCATGTTGTTCATGTATCTTCCCCTCTAGCGCTGCAGATCTGGGGTATTGCAGATTTCCCCCTATAGGCTTATAGTGGCCCTATAGGTTTCCAAAACCCTTTCTTTAAGGGGAGATCAATATCAGCAGTGCCCAAATCAGACACTATGCAATCCTAGACCAAATAGCCCCTATGGGGACAATAACATCATGCAAATAAGGGAGAAAGCGACTCTGAGGGAACAGGAAAACAGAAGGAAAAGAAAGCAAAAAACATAAAGAAATAAAAACTTAAATTTTTTTTTAAAAAAGGAGAAAAAAGAAAATCTACTGTATAATAGTCATGTACTAATGAAACCTCCCAATGTTCAGTAGCCTGATGCATGAGAGGTACCTGACAATGAGCATCAAGCCTCCAGCAGGCATTGCAGGATGGGATTTTCCCCACCCGAAGATCGGAGCTACGGCTTCCAGGATTATCCAAGATGGCTGCTCTGGCTTCCAAATGTGTTGGCAAATGGGGAGCTGCAGCTCAGGGGTGGACGTGGTCAGCTGGAGGTCCTGGAGACAGGATGCGGTTGGTCCGGCAGGGGTCCTGGAGGTCAGGTGTGTTTGGTGTGGTTGTGGGATCCTGGAGGCTGGGTGCAATCAATTGGTCTGGGGTCCCGGTGATAGGGCGCAGTCAGTTGGTCTGGGGGTCCTGGCGGCAGGGAGCAGTCAGTTGATGTGAGGGCCCCAGAGGTAGGGAGTGATCGGTCGGGCTGAGGGATCCTGGAGATGGGGCTCAGTCAGTCTGGCCAGGGGTCCTACAGGGCCGGGCTATTGTCTCAAAATGGCGGCAGCCACGTGTAATCAAACCTGCAGGTACTGCAACAGTGAACTTCCAGGCAGCAGCAGGCAGCTGGTGCTCCACTGGCGGTCTGCGGTCAGTCTGCTGGCAGCAAGAAACAGATATCCTCTGCTTGAATCCGGCGTTGCGGAGTGACAAGGAACGCAGTGTCCCTCTAGACCGCCATCTTGGATCAGTTTCAGAGGTTCCCAATATTGTTTTTAAAGACACCCTACTGTGAGACAGAACACTAGACATTATGTCTCCTGTGGAACTCTAACTATACCTGTTGACCAAATTTTCCATGTCACTTGCTATTCCCTGCTGTCCTCATTCTCTGGTAACCATGGTTCTACTCTCTGCTTAAAATGCAGATCCATCTTGAGGAGGAGTCTCAGCATGGTGCATGATCTGGGTCTGGAGATACTTAACATAGGCAACAGAGTGGTTGGGCTGAATAGGTGAGATGAACTTGATAGCAATTCTGAAATATCCAGAGGGCCATGGAGCAAAGGAGTAGAATTGTGGGTCTTGGTCCAGAGCCCAGAAATGCACTCATGAGTGAGAGACAGGCAAGTTCAGGTCTAATGTAATCCCTTTCTCACAGGGATACCTGTCCAGCCAAGAAGATGAACAGTCTTGCACAGCCTTATATTCTCTTTCACTGAAGGGTTCCAGCAGCACTTGATGGGTATGAAAAAATATTTTCTACTTAGTAAAGAATTTTATGTTCCCTAAAATCTTGTCTTAGTTTTCCTTCAATACAACAAAATATGAGGTAGAAAACAAAACAAAAATCGTCCACAATCCATCCCCTAGGAAACTGCCAAAGATTAAAAATGCAAGTGTTACCAGTCCTTAAAACTTATGTTAAATTCTACTTTATTGAAACTTGAATTGAAATTGAAGGTTGTGATTTTTCAACTGGATTCAGATCATGGAAGGGCTTGGATATCTGGCCCCCACCTCTAAATTTTATTTGGGCGGTCTCAAGTGACTTCTTGTTTTTTTGGGGGCCAAAACCGACATTCAAAATGGGAAGCGTTCAACCAAAGAGTTGTTTTGAGAAACCTATGTGAGTTGCTTATGGCCACCAAGGATTGTAAACCTTGCAACTTCACACTCTCCCAGAGCAGAAACTCCAAAGAGAAATGGATCCCATTTATTGCTAAACCTGCTGGGTTTGCTTCTTTCAACATAAATCTCCACAACTTCCCCCTAAACCTCTAGTTCTATTGCCAGAATTGGGTCTGTAAAGTAATAGGAATTCTCCCTTGGGATGGCAGCAGGGAGCGTATTCATCAGGGCACCGGACACATTCCTTGTCATCCCATGGAGAAGGAGCAGCACAGTCACTAGGAGTGATTCCTTCGGGACAGCAGGGCTCAAGGTCAGGGCTTCTTGCCTGTGGTGGACGGTTGTTGTTTGTCAGTTCAGGACAGCCTCCTCTGGCTGTATCCCTGGCCCCCATCCTGCCACACATTTCTGTGTCCCCTGGGCCATAGTGATTAGTTATGGTAGGCCCATGGCCCCAAGTGAACTGATAACATCCTTCAGTCCCAAAGATCCAACCAAAACTGGGCCAATGGCAGAAAGGCCATCCCTCTTGGATGATGGAGCTGAAGAGAGGAGGCTGAGATTATTGATGGCCATGTCTGCCTTGCCTGGCAGAAACCCACCCAAGGGAGGGAATGAAGGCAGTACATGGTATGGGAGATTGTGTTTCCAGAAAATGGCCACAGAAATCTTTCTCATCCCACATGCTTTTCCAGAACTGGGGCTAGTTCCCATGAAGAGGTGGAGTCTAGGACTGTCCCCACCACCTGAAACTTGGTGGGCCTTTGTGGCTGCCTCCACCAACAGGAAGGGTGGAAGTGATACTATCTGACTTCTGATGACCACCCATAAGAGGCCATTGGTTTCCTCCTGGTTCCCTAGGATGCTTATCCTTGGAGTCCAGCTCTCATGCTGTCAGAGACTACAGGGAGAGAGCCACATAGACACCTCCAGCCCAGGGGCCAACAGATCTTCCAGTTGACAGCACCTGTCAACTTAGAAGCAGATCTCCAGCCCTTACTTGAGACTCAATACTACATGGAGCATAGATGAGCCTTCCCTTCCCACCAAACCCTGCCCAAGGTGCAGAGTCAAGACACTGTTGTGATTTAAGCCACTACATTCTGGGGTGTTCATTATGCAGCAATATTTAACTGTATTACCTGGGAAGTCAGAGAGTCACGATGGCTTTCCATTCCAAACTGCCTTGTCTCTGAGGCTCAGGAACACTTTCTTGCAATAACGAGATGAGCCTTTAAAAATCCCCTTTGCTCTGATACCAGTGGGACTCTGTCACTTGTCATCAGTTAACACTCACAGTCCTGATTAAGGAAGATGACAAGGTTGCCTGCCACCCTCAGGTCCTGGTAGTAACTTAAGGAATGCTAATTTAAGGGCTACTGAATTTCCAGATGAATAAAATTGCTCTGGCCCCACCTTCAAAAAAATCTGTACTAACAGTTACCAGTGTTAATTTTATGTCATTCTAAAAAATCAGCTGTCATCTACTTTTATTATCATCTCATATTTTAAAAAAAAATGATGTTTAAGGCTGGGGCTTTAGCTCAATGGTAGATCATTTGCCTGGCATGCACCAGACCCTGGGTCCCATTCCTGGCACCCCACGTGCATACGCACACATGTACACACACAAAATAGTTAAACATTCAAAATGTACGAAGGACACAAAGTAAAGGAGAATACTTTAAACTGAATACATTTTTTTTTTTTTCAGTACCAGGGATTGAACTCAGGGGCCTTAACCACCAAGCCACATCCACAGCCCTTTTTTGTATTTTATTTTGAGACAGGGTCTCAGCAAGTTGCTTAGGTCCTCACTAAGTTGCTGAGGCTGACTTTGAACTTGCAGTCCTCCTACCTCAGGCTCCCAGGCTGCTGGGATTACAGGCATGTGCCACCATGTCCAGCTGAACTGAATACATTTGCCCAGTATGGTGGTGCAGGCCTGTAATCCTAGCAACTTGGGAGGTTGAGACAGGAGAATCTCAAGTCCAAGTTTGAGTCCAGTCTCAACCACTTAGCAAGTCTCCGTTTCAAAATGAAAGAATAAAAAGGGATGGAGATGTGGCTCAGTGGTAGAGCAACCCTGGATTCAATCCCCAGTATCACAAAAAATAAATAGATTTGTTGTTGTGCAAAAATTATCACCTTGACTTTTTCCCCTTTTCACTATGGTACAGTGAAAACTATCACAGACAAGCATTGACTGCTGACACCTTCATATTGGAAAGTTTGCTCAGAGCAGGTGTCAGGAGGCTAAGTTGAATACAGCACAGAGAACTAAGTTAAAAACCCTGGAATGGTGGATACAGAGGGGCCTGGCCTGGCTGGTCCTTCCCAGCAGTCCAGAACTGTCCTCTGGGGACATCTAGATGTTATTGATGGCCTCATTTCAGGAAGCAGTATCAAATAATGGGAGCTCTAGGACCTAGAGATCAGAAGGGAGCCAGGTTTAAATCTCAGTGTCAATCACATTTACTGAGCTTGTGCAACTTACTTCTCAGTTTCTCTGACTATTAGAAATACCTTAAGTTGAATTTCCCAGAAGCAGACCCTGAGATTGGGATTCACATTCACGTGAAAGTGACACATCGGGAAATATTCACAGGAGAAAGTCCAGGGGTAGTAGGGGCTGGGGGTGGGGGACAGAGAAGGGTAGAGGCCAACCTAAAGTGCAAATCAGGCACACCTCACTGAGGGTCATTTTGACTCAGTTCCATGGGTGGGATGGGGGCACTGGCTAAGGACTACTGGGGGAGAGTGGAGTGTACACTGCCAGGCATTTACACTAGGCTCCTGGCAGCTCAAGAGCCATTACAAGACAAAGAAACCAAAGTGACTCAGGCTGGCTAGGTAGCCCGTGCAGGGAAGAGGTAAAGGAACCTGTGGGGCTATAGAATTCTACAGCACCAACTGGGGCCAATAACAATACACTGCTTAGGTAGTGCCTGGCTCTGGGTAATTTAAAGGAAAGTCGGGGAGGAAGCAAGGGGGAGAGGAGGAAAAAGGAGGCCTCTTTGGGAGGACTCCGAAAGGGAAGAAAACAGGCTAAGCTCAGACTCATTTCTGTACAGTTTACAACCAAAACACAAACCTGAGGTAAAGCAACCTGGGCTGAGTCAAGCATCCTCTCCAGGGTGGAACAGACACTTTCTCCTTGGACTATGGGGAAAGATCTGGAATATGCCCATCTCTGGCCTTTTGATGGGTCTGGGTCATACAGAGAAGAACGTACTCCCAGAGATCAGGGCCTCTGGCATCACTTTTGCAGAGCCAGGCATGTCTGACCAGGCCAGTGGACAACCTTATATTTGTGGGAAGAATAGGAGGAGAACTTGGAACAGCTGGGAGTTGCAAGGAAGAACACCCATGGGGTGTGTTCCAGGTACTGTTAGAGAACAAACCCCGCCAGACTTTGTCTCTTCAAACCACAACAATTTTATTATGCTATTGGATTGTATGCATCTGGAATTTGGAAAGCATGTAGTGAGGATGGCTGGCCTCTGCTTCTCAATGTGAGGGAACTCAACATGATGGCTAGGACTCCAAGGCAGGGAGCTGGAATCAACTGAACTTTCTCCTACTCACACGGATGGTGATTGGTTCTGGTGGTTGACTGGCTCTTCAGCTGGGCTTTTGGACCAGAGACCCCGTAAGTGACTACTTGGACTTCCTGACAGCATGGTGGCTAGGCTCCAAGAACATGAGTCCCAAGAGACCCAGGCAGAAGCTGCATTGTCTTTATGATTATTATATTTGTATTCATGCATTATATAATGATACATCCTAGTGGGGTCCATTGTGACTATTCATACATGCACATAACATAATTTTCCCTTTCCTTCCCCTCTGCCCTTCCCCTTGCCCCCACTTCCTCTCCCCTCCTGGTCTCCCTTCTATTTATTTATTTTTAAATTGGTGCAATATAATTATACATAAAAGTGGGATTCGTTGTGATATATTCATACATACACATAGCACAATTTGGTTGATTTCATTCCCCAGGGTACCTTCCCCTTTCCTCCTCTCCTCCCTCCCCTCAATCCCTTACCTCTACTCTATAATTCTCCCTTCTATTTTCATGAAACCCCTTTCTTTAATTCCTTTTTTCCCCTAGTTTTTGCATATGAGGGAAAACATTTAACCCTTGACTTTCTGAGTATGGCTTATTTCACTTAGCATGATACTCTTCAGGTCCATCTATTTACTAACAAATGATATATTTGCATTCTTCTCTATGTAGTATATACACCATATTTTCTTTACCCATTCATCTGTCGACAGACATCTAGGCTGGTTCCATAACCTGGCTATTGTGAATTGTTCTGCTATAAACAATGGTGTTCCTGTTCACTACAGTATGAGGAATTTAGATCTTTTGGATAGATACCAAGGAGTGGGATAGCTAGGTCACATGGTGGCCCCATTCCTAGTCTTTTGAGGAGTCTCCATGTGCTTTCCAGAGTGGTTGAGCTAATTTGCAACAACATCTGAGTGCTCCTTTCTCCCCTGTCCTCACCAGCATTTATTATATTGCATTTCATAAACTAACCTTGGAAGTCCTGCAGAGTCACTTCTAATGCAGTGACAAATTCAAGAGGAGGGAAAATGGATCCAAACTCTCAATGGGAGGGGTTTTAAAATCATATTGTAAGAGGATAATGGGGGGGATGTAATGGGCATTTTGAGAAAAAAAAAATGACCTATTGGTGTTCCATAGATAACCAGACCCAACAGGAAAAGTGGTTCAAGTTCAAATAATTTGGGGGGAATGCACCACACATCAGCATGTTAAAGACTTTTCAGGGTCCCACAGCAAGTAAATCATATGCTTAGTGTATTCCCAGTTTCTTTTCTGCTTCACACGAGTATGCAGAACTCACCAGCCAGAGACCTGCCTGGACCAAGTCAGCCCTTTCAGGAAGCCTCTGACCTGAGTCTGTGGAAGAGAGACAGAACAACTTCTGACCTTCTCTTTTTGCCCAGCAGTTCCTGATGAATTGGAAAGAGATGTGTTCTTTGAAAAAACACACTGTGCTGATTATCAATGTACTGCTTCTTTAAAGCATTTCTCTTTGAAGTTGAGCCTGATGCTAGTGAAGCTTTCTCTACAGAGGATGCTGGAGGGACACTGCAGGAAGAAGGGACTACCATTTCCAGGGTGAGCTGGGGGTCAATTCCCTGGATTAAGGGCCTCCATCAGAGCCTACCCCAGCCATGGGCCTCTGCACACTGCAGCTCAGCCTGGCACTAACCTTTCCATGGTGCTCACAGCACAAGAACCAAAGCCTGCAGCATCCCACTTGCTGGCTCCCAGGCTGTGCTCCCAAGGGTGGACTACTCTTTCCTACAGTTGCAGGACAGCTGGCTTTGGTCTGGCAGAACCAGCAACTTCTCTGCTATGCAGAGGGCTGAATTACACCAAGCCTAGATCGGAAGCGCTTCCAATGTGTCCCTCCTTGTGTACTACTCTCCCTCAGCCCTAGGGTACTGTTTTAGTTGGCTACTTCACTACTGTGATGAAAAGACCCAACCAGAACAATTGAAGAGGAGGAAAAGTTTATTTGAGGGCTCACAGCTTCAGAGGTCTTTGTCCATAGAAGGTCAGCTCCATTCCTTGGGGCTCCAAGTGAGGCAGAACATCATGGCGGAAGAGGGAAGTGGCAGAGGGAAGCAGCTCACATGATGATCAGAAAGCAAAGGGACTCTACTCACCAGATACAAAATATATACCCCAAAGCCATGCCCCCAATGCCCCACCTCCTCCAGCCACACCCCACCTGCCTTCAGTTACCACCCAATCCCATCAGGGGATCAAGTCACCGATTGGGTTAAGGCTGTCATAATCCAATCATTTCTTCTCTGCACCTTCTTGCATTGTCTCACGTGAGTTTTGGGGGGACACCTCACATTTAAGTCATAACAGGTACCATACTGAGTTTTCTTATTTCTTATTGTTACTCCTGTATCACAGTTCATACTTCTGAATATAAAACTTCCCTTATTGAATCTAGTGTGTGATTTTTTCCTCCTGGTTGGACCTGTACTGCAACAAACATGATATTGCAGTTCATTGGTACAAGAGGGAAAAATCAAGAAAGAATAGTAAGGGTACTCAGTTCTGATTAATAATAATTAACAATCATAACAGTAATAAATTTTAAATAATATGAGGCTCTCTTGCCAACAATTTGTGTTGAGTGTTTAATAGCAAATTTTTATTTTTTTTATTTTTGGGGGTACCAGGGATTGAATTCAGGGGCACTTGACCACTGACCCACCTCAGCCCTATTTTGTATTTTATTTAGAGACAGGGTCTCTCTGAGTTGCTTAGCACCTCACTTTTGCTGAGGCTGGGTTTGAACTCTTGATCCTCCTGCCTCAGCCTCCTGAGCTTCTGGAATTACAGGTGTGTGCCACCACACCTGGCTCAAATTTTTATTTTTATTCAAATTTTTATTTTTAAAGCAACCTATTGTAGCCTGGTTCATACTTTAATCCATTGGTCTGAAAATGGTTGAATCAAATCACATTGGAAATAAGATGTATTAGCACTGGGATGTGGTTCAGTGGTAGAGCACAAGCTTACCATGCACAAAACCCTGGGTTCAATCTCCAGCAAGCCCCACCACCTCAAAAAAGAATCAATCAGTTAAGGATCTGTGTATTTTGTGTGACAAGAATCAAAACAAAGCAAAACTAATTCTCTCCACCATCAAAAAAAGAAAAAAAATCCCTCTCAAACTGCTTTACTAATAAATGGACTATGAAATCAGATTGTTCTGTGGCATAGAGGTGGTCACATGGGGCATGCATGGTGGGAGGAGTGAGGGGAGAGGTTCTGGAGGTCTGGAGCTGTCCCCTCCCTGGTTGCCTGGCTTTCTGGGATCTCACCCTTCCAGGTCCCTGCAGAAGCCTGTCATCTGGAGCTTGCAATAACCTGCTTCAGAGCATCATCCTCTACCTGATGTGAATCAACCCAGAGGGTAGAAGTTATTGCACCTACCAGAGATTGCTTACTTGGTATTGACCTGAGAAGAAACACGGAAGACAGTTGGTCAGATCCTTGGAAAACTCGGCAGGTGGAATACGGCTAGGAACTGAAATGAAGGGCCCTTGGAACACACGTAGATGGTAGATGGATTTTATCCTGCTTCCGCTTTTTTTCTTCCTCTCTCTCTCTCTCTCTCTCTCTCTCTGCTCCACAACTGAACTACATCCCCAAACCTTTTTCTTTTTTTAAATTTTGAGACAGGGTCTTGCTAAGTTACTTAGGACTTCACTAATTTGCTACGACTATCCTTGAACTTGTAAACCTCCTGCCTCAGCCTCCTGAGTTGCTGGGATGGCAGACTTGGTTACTTTTAATGGAAGGCTCTTCCCGTTGGTTAACTTGGCAATCCCATCTGTTGGAAGAGAACTTGAGACCTATGGCTTCTAAACCTTGTTAAAAGTATCATATCATGCAATGTTAACAACAGATGCGGTTGTGATGTTCCAGAGTGTTGATCCCTGGGTTCATGTGTAATAACCGAGGAATCCATTAGGGAGTCCATGTTTAGAAACCTACTCCAATAGAAGACCCCAAACTGGGGATTTTCAGAGATTCTCTACGTTTGGCCAATCTTCAGAAGTAAATAGGGGACATATTACCTTTAGAATTAGGTATTAGAATTGCTCTGAATTTTCTTGGGGAAACCATCCATCATTCTCAGCTGTGGTTTAGATGGGATGGATCCCACACCCAGTTCCAGGGCTGGATCCTGATGGCTTCAGTTACCAGTTGGGCCTCCTAAATGGTTCAGCAAAGGAACATAACCCAATCAGAACTAGTAGGAAAGGAGGCATATTTTGCTGCCATACATGGAGAGAGCCCGCTGCTGCTGGACAGAGGGCGACTGGTACAGTTGAGCATAAGTCTCAGCACAGAAGGAAAATCTTCCATGGCGACATCATCTAGGCCCTGATACACACTCTCCTAAGGTCAATGGTTTTCTTGATATTTTAGTCATATAATTAACATAGATCATTCGTTCATTTATTTTTCACACATAGGAAATTTAATAAAGAAGGGAAAGAAAAGAAGCAGGCCCATTATAAGTGAATGACAGTGAGGGGTCCCCAGAAAACATGGCTATGAGCATGCACATAAAAATAAGAAACATTCAACAGGGACCTTGGTCTGCTATTTCGAGCAGAAAGTGTTCACTTCTTGAGGCCACTGACTAATTCTAAAGGTAGCATGTCCCCTATTTACTTCCGAAGATTGGCCAAACGTAGAGAATCTCTGAAAATCCCCAGTTTGGGGTCTTCTATTGGAGTAGGTTTCCAAACATGGACTCCCTAATGGATTCCTTGCTTTGAAGAGGGAAGAGATGCTGAGCAGTTGTTATTATTTTTTTAATGACAAGTTTCATTTATTAAGAGTGAGAGTGAGCCAGGCACAGTAGTGCCTGCCTGTAATCCTAGCAGCTCCAGTGGCTGAGGCAGGAGGATCTTGAGTTCAAAGTCAGTCTCAGGATCTTAGTGAGACTTTTTCTCAAAATAAAAAAAAAAATAAAAGACTGGGGATATGACTCAATGCATCCCTGGGTTCGATTCCCAGTACAAAAAAAAAAAAAAAAAAAAAAAAAAAAGATTCTAATTGTGAAAAAGAACACAGAACAGGGCTGGGGTTGTGGCTCAGTGCTAGAGTGCTTGCTTCACATGTGTGAAGCACTGGGTTCGATTCTCAGCACCGCATATAAATAAATGAATAAAATAATGGTCCATTGACAACTAAAAAAATTTAAAAAACAAAAGGATCACACAAAAGGAACACAGAAGGATCATACCCATTAAGGGGAAGAATTTCTGGCTTCACCTCACCTTCCAGTACTTTGGAGAAATAGGACCACCTTAAGGAAGAACAAATAATGGTACAGTATTGTGAAATATGGAGAAAAGATTCCAGAATGCCAGTTCTGAAGATTCTACGAATCCAGCATATTAGCAATCTTAAAAATATTTGAGGCCTGGTCTGTAGCTCAGTGGTAGAGTGCTCACCTAGCATGCATGAAGTCCTGGGTTCAATTTCTAGTACTGCAAAAAAAAAAATAAAATGCATTTGAAAACCTAAATTATTCATAAGGCCACCCTTACCCTGTTTGGTGCCTTTGTGCAAAAAGGTAATCTTGATCCAAGTCACTTTACTGCTAGCTACCAACAAATGATTGTATTTATCTAGATCTGAAATGCTAACGATATAATAAGGTGCCTGATGGTGGCTCCTTTGTGCAGTGCACAACTGGTACAGCAGTATGCAAAATACCAGTGCATTCAAATGGTTCAAAATGCAAAGGAGCATGAATAGGACCTCTTCTTCCTGTCCCTGGTTTCCCTGAGCAGAGGCAGTGTATACAGGGAATTTGAGCCTCCCAAGATGTTTTCTTGCTCTGTTTCACGTTTTGGATTTGGAGAATACAGGGAGAAGAAAAAGGAATTTAGAGATAGTTTCACATTAGATAAACCTTTTTTTTTTTTTTTTGCCAGGGATCGAATCCATAGGTGCTTAACCACTGAGGCCCATTCCCAGCCCTTTTCATAGTTTATGTAAAGACAGGCTCTCACCGAGTTGCTTAGGGTCTTGCTAAATTGCTGAGGCTGGCTTTGAACTTGGAATCCTCTTGCCACTCAAGCCACTGGGATTACAGGCGTGCACCACTGCACCCAGCCCCAGATAAACTTTCTTTCCAGCTGGGGGTAAGCCACAACTCGTTCTTCTAACTGCATATTGGGGGGCTCACTGATAATGTGCATCTGACAGTGACTCTAAGGCCCAACTTCTTTTGTCTACTTAATACACTTATAATCATGGATTACCACAGTGGTTAATACATACCAACAAGCAGGACATCTTTCTAGACTGCAGTGTGAACACCATCCTCCTTAACTCTGCACATGATACAATTTCCATGCAGAAATTACCACCTGCCCTTACAATATTCGGACGCACTTATTACTACTTTCATCGCCAAAAGTCTGCTGGTTTCCAGGTTTAAATTTCACATGAGCGCCTATCTCGCTCCTTTCTACACTGCCAAATAATGAACTTTCTAAAGAGCCAATATAACTATGTCTTTCTCATGCAGAACATGCTTCAAAATTTTCCTACCCTTTTAAGAATAGAATAGTTCTTTTTAGCATGGTATGCAAGAGCCCTCATCAAAGTATGATTTTTTTTCAAAACCAAAAAATAAGACTTTTATAGATGTAGAGAACAATATGTTAAAATTTATTGAATTTATTAATTAGTGAGGGAAACAATAAGAAAATAAAGCTGGTTCAAGGAATGCTTCAGGAACTGAGGTCTGAGGTTTCTAAGGTACTTTTTTTTTTTTTTTTTTTTTTTTTTGAGATGGGTTCTCCCTGTGTTGCCCAGGGTGGTCTTGAATTGTTGGGCTCAATTATCCTCAGGCCTCAGCCTCCAGAGTGCTAGGACTATAGATGCCTTCCACTACACCTGGCTTTATATGGTACTTTTAAATATATATGTGTGTGTGTGTGTGTGTGTGTGTGTGTGTGTGTATTTTTTTTTTTAGTTGTCAATGGATTTTTTATTTTCTTTATTTATATGAGGTGCTGAGTATTGAACCCAGGGCCTCACACATGCCAGGCAAGTGCTCTACCACTGAGCCACAAATCCAGCCCCCTATGGTTCTTTAAAAAAAAAAATTTAGTCTTTTTAGTCATACATGACAGTAGAATGTATTTTGACATTATCAGACATACATGGAGTATAACTTCCCATTCTTGTGGTTGTACATGATGTGGAGTTACACTGGCCATGCATTCATATATGAACATAGGGAAACTATGTCCAATTCATCCAACTGTCTTTCTATGATACTTTTTCAAAAAAGAAAATTAAGTAGATGACTAGGTTGGATACAAAGTTGGTTACCTGGTAATGAAACTGTAACCTTCGGAATTATCTTTTCTACCAGGAAGAAATTCTTTCCATCTTTGCTGGACAGGAGTCTACTAATTTACATGGAATTTCTCAAGGTCTGGGTCCTTTGCAGGGAATAGCGGACTCTCACAATGGCGCACTCACCCAGAGAAGCAGCTCAACCTGGGGTGTGTCTGTTACTCGGTGCTTCTGTGTGACTTGGATGTCCTATGTAGCCATCCACTTGGCTCTATTTCTGATTTCTCTATGATTTCCCCCTAGCTTTCTGCATAATCTGACTCTCACATACGCTGCAGGCTCATTTTCTGCCACTTAGACTCCAAGAAGACACATGGGGTGCAACACCCAGAACATGGGGTTCTCATCAGGACCTCTTCCTTCAGTGCTCCTACTGAGCACCCTCCTCTCTCTTCCCCATCCAGCCCCTTCTCCCCTCACTTAACTTGGTTAACTTTTGCTTGATTCCTAAAGGAAGTCAGACTCAGCCCAATGATCACCTAATCTGTGACTTCACTTAATCTGATTATCCCACTTCCTCCACCTGATCCCTGACTCTCATCTGGCCAGAGCTAGAGCCTCGCCCTCTGTACCTCACATGCCTCTATGTTCCTTTACCTTAACCATGGGGACTGTTTCTGAGCTGCCATTGTGTCCTGGATACTGTGCTAAGTGGTATATTTAGATGATTTAATTGAGTCCTGCCAACAGCCCCATAAACATGGGTGCTATTAATAACCCAGTTGCTGGTGAGGAGGTTGAGGCACAGAGAGATTGAGGAGCTAAGTCAAGGTCACACAGTTGACGAATGGTTACATGCATCTAAAGCCAGGCAGTCCAATGCCAGAGACACGGACTCACTTATCACTCTGCACTGGAAACAGTGCTCACTTGTTTCTCTCCTGACCAGACTACAGGATCCTGAGGGAAAAGTTCACTTCCTCCCTTGGTTCCCAGGGCTCTCTATTGCTTGGAGGTTGTTAACTCTTTGTCAACTAAAAACAAAGGCTATTGTTCTAGGCCAGCCTTACAATCTTTGCAGGTAGGGAGCAACTGTGCTCCTAAGATGCCAGTACTCACAGGGAGACTATTGGGATGCAGGCTGTCTGCAAGGACCATGATGCTCCTTGTCACACACAATGTCTGTTTGTCCAAGTTCTTCCCAGGAGTGTACAGAAAAACTCAATGGAATTGAATTGTTTCCTGCTCACCTGAAAATTCAATTATTTTACGATTCGGTCACAATGCTCTGTAAAGTATGTGATAAGACAGTAAGGTATATAATTTCATTACAATCTAGGGTCAAATAGTTCCTATTGAAAATCCTTTTTAAATTATACTAGATGGGGCTGGGGTTGTGGCTCAGTGGTAGAGTGCTTGCCTAGCATGTGTGAGGCACTGGGGTTAATTCTTAATACCACATATAAATAAAATAAAGGTCTATTGACAATTAAAAATATTTTTTGAAAATTATACTGGGGGGGGGTGGCTGGGGATGTAGCTCAGTTGGTAGAGTGCTTGCCTTGAAAGCATAAGGCCCTGGGTTCAATCCCCAGCATCGCAAAAAAAAAAAAAATTGTACTAGGTGGGCAATTCCATTTAATAAACTACAAAAACAGTTAAAACCATGTTGATCAAGATGGTGATAGTGGTGGCCAGAGGCAGGGCAGGGGTGACACAAAGGAGCTAATGGGACCTGGAAATGTTTTAGTTCCTGACTTGGGTGCTGCCCCACAGATGTGGATGTGACCTTTCTTCACAGTGTGGACTGTGAAACGTGCATGTTTCTGTATGCACGTCACACTTCAATTTTTTTAAAGTTAATCATACAAGGTATGGATGGACAATAAGTATTTGTACTTTTCATATCATTTTCTAAAAAAATACAGCTAAGTGCTGCAAGGAAGTCGAACCTGGAGTTACCAATTTAAATGCTCTCAGAGTGGAGTGGCAGACATAAGGAAAGTGAGAGGTAGACCCAGCAAGGTGGGGAAACAGCTCTCTGCTGTGGGTGGCCACATGTCAGCTGGCTCTATGTTGAGATTCAAATTGTTGTCCTGTTGGAACCCAGGCACACTTGGTCAGCCCTTTCAAGTTAACTTTAGAAGTCCACATCTTTTTTTTTTTTTTTTTTTTTTTTTGATTCATTGTACACAGATGGTGTACACCAGTTGTTTCTCTGGTTGTACATGAAGTAGAGTCGCACCATTCGTGTAATCGTACACGTACGTAGGATGATGATGTTTGTCTCACTCTGTTATTTTTCTTTCCCCCTACCCTCTCCCTGCCCCTCTTTTTCCTCTGTACAATCCATCCTTCCTCCATTCTTGCCTCCCTCCCACCTTCCAGCTCCACATCTTTATATGGAATCACCAAATTGTTAAATACCAGCAATCCATTTTTTTTAATAATTTTTTTTAGTGTAGATGGACACAATACCTTTATTTTATTTATTTATTTTTATGTGTACTGAGGATTGAACCCAGTGCCTCATACATGCTAGGCAAGTGCTCTACCACTGAGCCACAACCCCAGCTCCAGCAATCCATTTTTAAAAAGCATTTAAACCCTGTCTCGACCAAATGAAGCACACCCATGAATCAAATCCTGCCTGTTGACTGTGAATTTATGACATTACGGTAAACCGAGATCAAGCAGCACGTGGAGTTTGAACTATGCTCTGTTCTGTAGTAAATATCGTCTAACTTCTGGAACAGAACTAATGGCTAAATACCATTACACAATCTCTTACAGTGAAGTCATTAGCCAGGGACAGTGACCCTCCCCTTACATAGTACGTGAGGCCCTCTCTCTCTGCTAATGTTCTCAATAAGAATGGCAATGGTTCGGTAGTAGGCACTGCTGCCCCCCCTTCTCAGGTCACTTTGAGAGCAGGCCATTCCCTAGATGCTGTTGACTTGACTTAATAGGTCACAGCTCCCCACCTGCTCCAGAGAACTGCCCCTGAGCCACTTTGTTCACAGATACCTCTGGGCCATGTGAGCCAAACTAAATGATATAGGAGTATATACGCCCAGTCCCTTGCCTCGAGGTGGGCAAGTCCCTCTCCAGAGTGCCCCCACCTCCCCAAGATCAGGCTGAGGCTGGACTTGGGCAGAACTTCCATCTTTACTTAGCTCCAGTCCCTGGTCCTATCCTCTGACCTTTCGTCCCTCACAGGTTTTCTCTGAGATGGAGACACTCAGGAAATAAACCACTTATCAACAAATTGCTTTGCAGAGGTGACCCCATCTCAGATCCTGCTTCTAGGGAACCGAACTGAGACAAGAGGTCTAGGAGGAGGACTTGTTTGGAAGAACCAGGTCTCAGACTGAGCCCTCAGGAGCTGGATGACCTGAGAGGAGATGGCTAACCTGTTTGAGCCCCAGTTTCTTTATGGGTTTATCCCTTCATTCAAGCAATGTATATTGAGCTCATCATGGGACCCACCTACAGATTAGGAAGATGCACTGAATTCAAACGTGGAAGCCCAGTGCAAACCATGCGGCTCTAGAATGTAAGGGTTACTTTAAAGTGACACTCCCACTGCTCTATTGTGGCACCCAATGCCACCACTTCTAGGTTCATGCTCTTCTCTCCACCATAAGCTCCTGGAGGTGAGAAAGGCTATTCATTCTTCCACCATAGGAACCATTGTATTTCTCCAACTCTAAAATCCCATCAACTTTAACAAACCTTCTTATTTGGCGTAGAATTAAGAGGGGAAAAAAAAATCCTGCCAACTGAACTAAGACAAGGACCCCTTACCACTTAGAGATTTTATTTTATACTCTTAGAAAGAGCTCTTTTAGACTCATTTTTTTCCATTTTATTTTGAAAACTTCCAAAATACAAAGAAAAAAAAAAAGAAAAAGAAACAATTTTACACCCATATTCCTCAACCTTGTTTTCAAAGTACTTTTGTATATGGTGAGAGGTAGAATGGAAGATTCCTTTTTTTCTTGAGTGCCTATTGTTCTAGTTCTGTTTATGGAAAGACTTTCATTTCCCTATCAGATTACTTTGACTTTTTTTGGCAGTGGGGTTATCAGGGATTGAACTCAGGGGCACTCTACCACTGAGCCATAACCCCATCCCTATTATTTTTTTGTATTTTATTTAGAGATAGGGTCTCCTTGAGTTGCTTAGTGCCTTGCTTTTGCTGAGGCTGGCTTTGAACTCTCGATCCTCTTACCTCAGCCTCCTAAGCTGCTGGGATTAGAGGTACTTTGGTTTATTTTATAAACTTATTTAGATGTATTTTATCATATATTCCTCTTGCATACATGTAAAATAAATACATTGGTTAATATATAAGGTATATATTTTATACAAATATTTTTCTTTAAGATATCAAGGGTGTCATACATTCAGGATCTCAAAAAAGAATGTTCCATTATTGTCTCAAGATTTTTTTCTCAATGCTTTGAAATTTATTTTGTGAGTTTTAATGTTGGCGATTTCTAGATCTTTCTCTTAGGGTCAATGGAAGGTTTTCAGACAATAACCAGAACTCACTTTCCTTCTCAGTCTGTTGATAGCTATGGTGTGAATATGTCTTCCCAAAAGCATGTGCTAGAAACATAATCCCCAATGCAACAGGGTTGGGAGGTGGGCCCTAATGTGAGATGTTTAGGTTGTGAGTACTCAACCCTCAAGAATGGATTAATGCTAATTATAAAAGGGCTTGAGGCTGAGAGTTAAATCTGCTGTGCTCACTCACTCATGCATGGCCCAAACCTTTGCCCTTTTACAATGGGGTGACACAGTCGAAGACCCTCACCTGATGCTAGCCCCAGTCTCCAGAATGTAAGCCAATATATTTCTATTCATTATAAATTACCCAGTCTCAGGTATTCTGTTATAGCAGCACAAAATAGACTAAGTCATTGACCCAAACTGCTACCTCTTAAGAGGTAGCAGTTAACAAGTTTTACAACCAGGAATTATAATTAAATTCACTAATGTGTATGGTAGTAACTATGATGTAGACAATAGTGCTTTTGAGACATCATTAGCTATCTCTGTGTTTCTTGATGTCAAAATGTGGGGGGGAAATAATCCTGCATTGTAAACCCAGAGCCCAGGTGGTCTTCAGTAAATATTTCCTAAATAAATAAAATTATTTTCTATCTTAAAGATCTTTTGACTTGCTATTTTCCTCTGGTAATTCTGGCTTACAAAAATACTATTATATGTTTGTGGTCCCTGAACCACATGCTTAATTACTATAAAACTGCATTTTGGAAATACCTGCATTACCATATTATTTGTTTTCTTTGATTTGCTAAGTACAACCTCAAGAGTGAAGAAAATGATGCAACAAATGAAGGCATTTCCTCCATAAATTAAAAACAGAGCTTTTGAGGAACTCACGTAAGTATGGCCTTGAAGGCAGGGTTTTATGTTACGGATAAAATATTGGCAACATAAATTTTTATGATTGTTAGAGATGCTGCTGATTGCTGTTGGAAGTGATGCTCCAAAATGCATATGATGTATTTAAATAGTACTTTAAAGAAAAAACTTATTTTCAATCTCATTACCACTAAGTATAAATGTGTTTTGTCTACCAACATCATTTGCTACACTAAATTCAGCATATTTAAACTAGGATGACACAGAATTTAAACCAACATACAGTTCATCAAAGCCTATTAAATGTTATGCATTGGCATCTATTCAGGCCTATGACTTGACATCAGATTAATTATAATAATAATCACTGCTCTTAGGTCTTTCTGCTATATAGACAGCTTGTAGGATAATTTTATTTGGATATAAAATAATTCATATTCCAGTCACATGTACAGCAGGATTTTACCAAAATGACATGATGTTTCAAAAAGAAACAATCTCATCAGTGTTTGGACAGTTTACTGAAGTTATGTCAGATGTAACTACTGGGGAAAGATGGGGTTGGGGTGCCTGGGGCCTCTGTGTACCATTTTGATAACTTCCTTTGAGGACTATAATCATCTCTTTTTTTTTTTTTTTCCTTTTTTTGTACTGGGGATTAAACCCAGGGGTTTAACCCAGGGTTAGACACTAGCCCTTTTTTATATTTTATTTAGAGACAGAGTCTTGTTGAGGTACTTAGGGCCTCGCTGAGTTGCTGAGACTGGCTTTGAACTTGCAATCCTCCTGCCTCAGCCTCCTGAGCTGCTGGGATTATAGGCATGCGCCACCACACCCAGCAGCAATAAAATGTTTTTTTTTTTAAAAGCAAAATGATCTTTTGGACCATTGGATTTTAGGATTATGACTTGCAAGTGATTTATATACCATGGATGAGCAAAGGAAAGTGGAGCTCTGGGAAAAAGTACCTTTGCCTTGCTGTTGTGGGAGTGTGTGTGTGCACAAGATGCATTGATTTAAAAATTCACAGATTTAAAAAAAAACATCCTGTTTAAATTTTTTTTTAAAAAAGATGGTAATTTCTAGTAAGTAGAATAGGGGAATAATTCTTATTTCTTATTTTTTGGAGAGGGGGTACTGGGGACTAAACCCAAGGTTGTTTTACCACATCCCCGGCCATTTTTATTTTTTATTTTGTGACAGGTTTTTGCTAAGTTGCTGAGACTGGCCTCAAAGTTGCAATCTTCTCATCTCAGCCTTCCAAGTCTCTGAGATTATGGGTGTGCACCCCCACACCTAATACTTACATTTTTTAAATTGATAGAATATTAAAATTTGAGAGGAAAAAGTGTTCACAGTAACATTTTCTTAAATAGTTACAAGACTCATATTACCCAGTGAAATGTTCCTGAATGTCAGTTGTTAGCAGAGGGAAATCTTATTCCATTTTCAGTAGATCCAAGATTTATATTTGGGGAATCATTTTAGCATGGGAAAAATTCATAAATCAAAACTATTATTTCTACTCCTCTGCTAAATAAAAGCGAACTGCATGGTGTTGACGCTGAGTCTTACCATGCATTTCCCCAAGGGTGCTAGACTTTTTCATAAAAGATTAGATAGTTGTTATAATTCCATAAAGAATCACTTTTATGTTTCCAAGATCAAATACATCATTCTACAGCTACAGGCAAGTCACACACTATAAATCATTTTAATCTTACTAGCACGTGATATTACTATAAATATTGAAAGATTGTAATACTTTTTTCATTTCAAGGGAGATTGCACTTTCCAAACTTTGATTTTACAGTAGCAAATCCTGATCAGTAATAAGATTCTGGAATCATTTCTGATGTTGGGTCATAATCATCTCCTCCATTTTCCTCTACTTGGAATCTTCTTACAACTGTATCATTCAACCAGAGTTGACTGTCATCGAGAGGGTTTTCAAGTTAAGGCACTTCATTTCCACCACACTGATGGTCAATTGCTGATGAGCTAATAGGTTCAAGAACAATTTATATGAGAGCATTAAGAAAGGGCTTAATTGGGGCTAGGGAGATAGCTCAGTTGCTAGAGTGCCTGCCTTATAAGCACAAGGCCCTGGGTTCAATCCCCAGCACTGCAAAAAAAAAAAAAAAGGGCTTAATCAATGTGTCTCCATGGATTGAAATATCAATCCTTTTGTGACTGACTGTAAATCCTTCAGTAAACTTTTTGAGTGCCTACTATGCGTCATATCTTGGTTTAAGCACTGAGGCCATTAAGATAAAAAGAAAAAAAATACAGGGCTCCCTCTCTCAGGTAACCCACAATCCTAGAACCCAGGTAACCTGCTCTATAATAAGAGCAACCAGTTCATTTATCCCCAAAGTGTAAGAGTCTTGGGAGTTAGAATGGACACTCTTAGTATGATACCTAGACCAGACATGTCAACTCAGACGGCCTGGCTCCAAAGAAAGTTTAAATGATGGGCTATGGGGACAAAAAGGAAGATGCTGATTGGGAAGAATAAAACAACTAAAATGACAGTTAGCAGTCTTTTCAGATCCCCTGGTACCCTAAAATTCTACATTAAAAAATCATGTGCAATTAAGTTATTTCTCTTGTGAAGAACCTTTATTCAAGTGACTATTTATGAAAGGCACTTTAAAAATCATGGTTGTTCGTTGTAGTTTTTGAAAGTCACATGGGTGCTTAGGTACATGGAGAAGGTTAAAGATAATTTGTTCCTGGAAATGAATGTCATAGATACATTCATTTAATATCAAAAGTTAATAAGTCAGTTCTAATGGAGTAATTATTTGAAAACTCCCAACCAAAGCTCTTCTCTTTCACCCATCACTATTCCCAGGACTGCTAAAGACTTTAATCCTAGCCACAGAAGATAATTATGTATGCTTGTCTGGCTCAAGGAGTAAATTAATTTTGCATGTAATTCTCCCCAGAGATCTAGATGACAAGCAATTTTATTTTACATTATTTTCCAGAATGGCAATAAATAGCACAAGATATATGAAACCATGCCTTGCGATGGTTTAAATGTCAAACTACTTTAAACTTACTTGCTTAGATCGTTCCAATACAAAAAGCCAGAATTTTCTAGAGACACTTAAAAGCCTGTGAACTAAGTTTTCCACATGCATCTTTAATGGTTATGCCTGTTGACAAATTTGTTCTTTTGCCCAAGTCAGCTGCAGAGTCATTCAAAGGGAGCAAAGTCTTATTTGCCATCCAAACAGGCGACTCCATCCGGGCAGGTTAGAAATGGCATGTGTAGCAGATACCCAAACAGTAGGTACATTGTGAAAAAACACAGGGACCACACATTACGTGATATTTTGACAAATAGGAGCTGTCATCAGTCTGGATCCAGGATCAGGATGCCTCAAAAGGAGCTTTGGGTTCAGGTTCTAACTTTTTACCCACCCATCCAGGTCATTCCAATCCCTGTGAATTGAAGATTTTGGTTCCATGGTCTCTAAGAATCTTATCCCACTGTATAATCTTGAATAATGCATCATTGAGAGCAGCTGATACAAGGAATTTTCTTTCAAAGGAGACTTCAGGCTTAAGAGAGCACAAGGACATCCCATGACAAAGGGGACAGCAGGAGATGACAAGACAGGAAATGCTATAATCCCCCATGTGGTCACATAGGACTTTTCCCTGGATTGTGAGTCCTCAGAGTTGGTCTTCTTTGGGACACTTAAAAGCATAGAGATTCAAGGTAATAAGACCTCAGAAGTCACCTACAACCTCACCTCACATCCCAACAAATAATGATTACTACACCCAAATAATTCTTACTATGGCGACTAACAAATTTAAGAAGATAGACCCAGGTTCTGTGGGGTTAGGAACTTTTGCAGTTTTGAGGGCCCTCTTTAAGAAAGAGAATTCATAATTATGAATAGGTTAAATTAAAAGAAGTGAAGACACAGGAAAGGTCCCTGGTAGGGCCTTTGGAAGGGCCTTGGAATTGAGGGGCTTATGGCTTAAGCACATGGGCTTTATAGTGCGTTCCCCTCTTTCCACACATTTAATAAATACTTGCTACACAGATGAATGCAGAGTACAAACAAAATCCAGCATTCCTGGGTCCCAGGAACTATGCTGAGTATTTTACAGGAGTTACTTGGTGCTCACAAGGACACTGTGAAATCAAAAGTGCTAACAAGTGCTGTTACTTGGTGACAACTGGTGGCTGTTCCCAAAGCTTTCCAGTAGGGGTTAATATAATGCTGACAATAGCACAAGAAGGCAGGTGTACTTTAATTAAAGTCCTTGGTTTCCAGGTGAGGAATTCAGGATAAAGAGAGGTTAAGTCTCAGTTGCTGATGGCCACACAGCTCAAATTCAAAGCCCAGGCAGGCTAGTTTCAAAACCTGTGCTCTGGTCACACTGTTGCCTCACAGATACGTCTCAGAGAGATCCAGGGGTCAGCAGGATGTAGAATAGGTCAACTTTTGTTCATGCCTGAAGTCAGCCCAAACTTCTCTTTCATTAGCTTATGGTATACAGTTCTTCAGCACCACAGATACTGACCACTTAACCAACAGGAGGGACAAATGCTTCTTAGCCCACTCATTAGAACCCAGATTTAGTTGGAACATAAGAAAAAGAAAGAACTGAGTTGAGTTAACTCTGAAAGCCTCTTAGAAAAAGGGGGAAAAAAAAGTTTGGTATTTTTCCATTTCAAAGATTGTGATTTTCAGGGTGTGGAAGGAATTATCCTCATGGCTCTCTGTCCTCACTGCCTCCTCACCCCCCAATTAGCCAATCCCCAAATCCAGCCTAGTGAGAGAAGATTTCTCCCAATGAAGCTGCTTCACATAAACATAATTCAAAGGAAATTCAAATAGATTTTGGTCATACCCCATTACCACCACCACCAAAAACAAAACAAAGCAAAAGAAATCTTGCTCCTGTGATCACTGGGCTTATTAGCAAAGTCAATCAAAGTGTCTGCACGTGGCCTCTTATCAGTTGGATCTTAACTGTTCCCCAAAGGCCCATGTATGTTTAACGTCTTGGTCCTCAGTGTGGGATTTATTGAAAGTGGCAGAAACCTTTAAGAGGTGGGGCCTGGTGGGAGGTTTGAGGTCAGGTGGGTGGAGACATGCCCCCAAAGAGGATTGTGGGATGCCATCTCTCTCTGTACTTCCTGGTCACAATGAGGTAAGCACTATGAGGTATGCTCCATCAGATGCCATCCACCAAGATATTCTGCCTTGCCACAGACCCAAAAGCAATGGAGCCAAGCAACTATAGACTGAAACCTCTGAAATTGTGAGACAATATAGGCCTTTCTTCTTTATAAGTCAATTATCTCAGGCATTTTGTTACAGAAACAGAAAGCTGACTAGCAGCACAACCTCTTCCTGTGGCTTGGGCTTCCTAAAGCATGGGCGTCTCACAGTGAAACTTCTTACGTGGCAATTCAGGCTTCAAGAGCAAGTAAGCCTTACAACAAATAAGATGAGAGAAGAATGAAGGAACTTTAGATTATGTAGCGGGAAATGGGGGGTATGAAAAATGGTGGAATGAGACAGACATTATTACCCTATGTATATGTATGATTACATGAATGGTATGACTCTACATCATGCACAACCATAGAAATGAAATGATATACCCCATTTGTGTCCAATGAATCAAAATGCAGACTGTAAAAAAAAAAAAAAAAAAAAAAAAAAAAAAAAAAAAAAAAAAAGAAAAAAATAAAATAAAAACTGCATCCCCTTTGAGAATCTAGCCTTGGAAGCATCACTTCCACCCACATTCAAGGGTGCAACATACACAAGAAAACATTGACTTTGCATCTGGATGATAGGAGTTTCAAAGAATTTGCAGCCCTGTTAAAACCACTGCCAGAGCGGAACACAAATTTGACCCTAATCAATGCCTCAGTTTTGCCACTAGTTCTTTGGGAATGACCTGAAACATATAATCTAGTCTCTGAGACTTGTATAACCCTTTAAGTTTTACAAATTGATTATGTCATGTGTGAAGATTAGGTGAGTATTTCTATCCCTGTTTTACAACAAAGGAAACTAAGGCAGATCAGGGACTTAAGCAACTTGCACAAAGCCACATAGCCACCCTTTCTCACCTCCTGAGACCAAGTCAGGGGCTCTCTTCAGTAAACACTGGCTTTGCCTAAAGCCAGTAGCCCAGGTTGGGTTGCAGAGACATCAAATTATCTTTCAAAAACATCTTTCCTAACAAAGTTTGATTCCTTTGGGTTTGGAAGGCATTTGGTCCTGTGCATGATTGATGGTAGATGTGGCAGGATCCCTGTGGAAATTCAAATGGCATAAATGTCCTCACTCCAGAAGGCCTGATTACAGGCATAGCCCTGCTGAGCAGTAGCAGAGTATCAAGTGCCAAGAAAGAAAAGTTCAAGGGAGAGGAAACACCACCACTGAGAGACTTACTATGAACCTGTGGCTATGCCAGCTATTTTACACATTTCATTTCATTTAGTGCTTACAAAGATACCACAACATTATCTCTCACATACTCTTCTACCATTTGTCATTGTCACTCCTCTCTCAGGAGTTGGGAGTCTAATTCCTCTACTCTGGCCCAGTTTTATGACTCACTTGCAACCAAAAGAATGTGAAGCAAATGAAGCCATGTGACTTCCCAGGCTCCGACAGGAAAGGCCATGCCGCTTCTACTTGGTTCTCCTGGGATGCTCACTCCAGGATAAGCCAGAAACCATGTAAGAAGTCCAGTTCCCCTAAGACTGCCATGCGGGATGGTCCACACACAGGTCCCCCACTCAAGAGTCTCAGCTGAGCTAATCTTCCAGCTATCTCCAGCAAGTCGCCAGACATGAGTAGCGCCATCTTGGACCCTCCAGACTAGTCCATCTGCCAGCTGAGCAACCTCACCTGACCCTGGGAGGATCAGATAACCACCCAGCCAAGTCCTGCTCAAATTCCGACCCACAGAATCTGTGAGACATAAGAAAATAGTGGTTGTTTAAAGTCATTCCATGCTGGCTAGTATGTTATGCAGCAATAGTAATGGAACATATGCCTTTGTTTTCTATAATCCTTATGAGAGCCGTAATTATTTCTGAATTAGGAAACAAGTGACAAGAAAGTAAATAATTTGGTTGGCACTGTCCAGCTGGTAATTGGGGTGATAACCCAGATCCTTCTGGGCAATCTCTGCTCTACTGTTGCATGCTGCTTCTGGAGAGTGAGAGGAAACCTGGATAGAGAGTGCACAGAATGCCCAGGAGCACTGCCTCCCTCATGCTTTTGTCTGAGTCAGGCTGATTCCAACATTTTTACTTATAAAAACAAGTACCTCAGGTTGGGGTTGTGGCTCAGTGGTAGAATGCTGGCCTAGCACAGGTGAGGCCCTGGGTTCGAGTCTCAGCACTACATAAATAAATAAAGGCATTGAGTTCATCTGCAACTAAAAAGAAAAAACAAAATAGCTCCTGTAAGGTTCTAGAGCCAGACTCCAGCAGTCACTGCTGTGGTGGCTTCAGTCTCAGGAAGGCCTTGGAGAAAGCTGTTTATTTGTTTATTTGTTCATTCACTCTACATCCCTGGGTTTCACAAAGGACAGGAAGCAGCTGGGGAGAGAGCCTGGGAGTTGCAATGTCACTTTAGGACAGTGGTTAAAGTCCCCTTTACTGCCCTCCCACAGACCGACTTCCCATGTCAGTTAATGTCAATTCCATCCTTCCTGATGTTCAGGCCCCAAACCTTGGAGTTATTGTCAACTTTCTTTCATACCCCGTTCTAATCCATCAGCAAGTCCTATTGGCTCTGTCTTGAAAATATGTCCAGAATCTAACCGCCTCTCACCTTCTCCACTGCACCCACTGGATTCCAGCCGCCATCTTTGTTCATCTGGATTATTGCACTCAGCTCCTCGCTGTGTTCCAGCCTTCCCGCCCCCTTGAATCTATTCCCAGATGGACCCAAACAAAATCCATGTCTGAATCATTGTGGCTGGAGGGAGTGAACAAGTGGGAGAGTTCTTGAGAGGCACCATCAGAAACTCCCACTTGTTCACTCCCTCCAGCCCCAATGATGCCTTTTCTGGCCCTGGGATGCCTGTCCTCAGGGCCTTTGCTCTTGCTTTTCCTCCACTAGAAGACTTTCCCAGGTCCCCCATAGGTGCAAGCTCCATCACTCCTCTCAGGTCCTTGCACAGATACCACCATTTCTGAATCCTTCCCTGGTCATCCTAGAGAAGTGGCACACGTCTCCTCTATCACTTCATCCTTGTTCAGACCTGTTTTTATCCAGACATTTGTCCACATTTGGGATCTACCTCCTTCTTCAGTGTAGAAATTAAGCCACAGACTCTCTTGAAAATCTAATCACAGTAAAGACCTTCTTCTCAGATAAAAGCCTGGGCGTGCACAATTTCGCAGATAATTTCTGGGGGTTCTCAGGTCCCCAGTATACATGCAGATTAAGAACGTCAGCTGTGGTGGTGCACACCTATAATCCCAGCAACTCAGGAGGCCAAGGCAGGAGAATTGCAAGTTTGAGGTCAACTTGGGTAACTTAACGAGACCCTCAAAATTTAAAAATAAATAAAGGGCTGGGGATAGAGTTCTGTGGGAGAGCATCCCCTGCTTTCAAGGCCCAGCACCACACACACACAGAGACACAGACAATGAAACTCTGTTTTCAAGCAACAATTTCAAAACCAGAAAATCTTAGACTTGGATGTCTAATCTCTATTTAGATTTCATTTAGACTAGAATCACTAGTTAGTTCATTCATACATCTATTCAACCAACATTTATGGAATGCCAGTTGTGTGTCAGACTCTGGCTTAATCCCCAGAGGAAAAGAGATTTCAGGTACTCATTTCAGTAAAAAGACCATAAGGCAAGTGCCTAATGCTAATAAGATATATTCAAAACCAGAGGGTCACACATGGTCCAACGAAGGCTAAAGAGATGCCATCATTGACTCCACTAAGTGGCTTGAGGAAGAACTCAGAACAGATTTGAATAAGCTTTGAAGCATGAGTACAAATTTGTTCAGGGAGAAAGGGCCATTCAGGCAAAAGACCAACAAACACCACAACATCCGCAAAGAGAAAGCTATGTATTTAGTTTTAAAACTGTTCTTTAGCTGGGCACAGTGACACATACCTGTAATCTCAACAACTCTGGAGTCTGAGGCAGGAGGATGGCAAGTGTGAGGCTAGCTTTAGCACTTTATTGAGACCCTCTCTCAAAATATAAGATTAAAAGGACTGGGAATGTAACTCAGTGGTAGAGTGCCCTTGGGTTCAATCCTCAAAACAAACAGAAAATTTCGTTAACATTAAGACAGATTTCCCTTCATACCCATCAGGATGGCAAAGGGAGGGGAGAATACTGCTGCCTTGAACCAATCTGGCTCCAGCTGTGGAACTAGGGATGGGGCCAGACTCATTGTCCCAGCACAGCCCCCTCCCTGATGGTGTGATAAATGTCACAGAAGCATAAACTCATCCTCAACTTCAGGACATGGTTCAGGAAGATGACAGGGATTACGCTTTAGTTTCCTAGTTCCCGAGGCTGCTCATTTGACTCAGATCCAGGAAGATGACCAAGGCCCTGGTTCGTTCACTGTTCCATCTCAGACTGCTATAGTTCTCCAGTCACTGATTGCTGGAGGTTCCCTCCCTCCTATCGATTTAAGTACTTTGGTTTTGAGTTTCCACATCTGCTACAGACCCATTTTAGGAAATGCGATTCCTTCCCAAGGGGGAAAAAAAATAAAAATGAGTGAATGGGGGAGGTTGAGAGGCTGCATTGGAAAGCCCAGGACGGGCTGATGGTGAACAGTCAGGGAGAGCGCAGACCCTCTCCTACAAAGCTAATTTTGAGGGTAATAAAGCAAAGGAGCCTCCTCCCCCAGCAAAGTCTGTCTTGCCATAAAAGGACGATTGTTCCACAGTAGCTTTCAATTATTTCCCTCTGATGCTATCTGATGAGAGAAAACCGGAGCCTGCTGGAGGGGGCTGGCCGGGCCTTTCAGTTTAGCTGCTAACAGCAGGGGCAAAGCATAAATTGAGTTGCCCAGAAGGTTAAGACCTTAAGCAAAATCGAAAACTTCCCTGGAATGGAGACATCTGATCAATAGCAAATGGACATGGAGGTGAACATCAGAAAACCTAATATTTATTTTTTTCCTTCTCCTGCCTTCAGAAAGCAGTTTGGAAGAGAGAGAGAAGTGCAGGCTGACACCCAGGGTGGGACTCTGAAGAGAGAGATCAGGTGGAGAAATGGGCATCCAACGAGTGGATCAATTCTTGTGGTGATTCAAGTGGAAGCTTTTGAGCTGTCTTTTTGCCTGGAGCTATTTATATTCTTAAACCTAAATCAAACTGCACAATAGTATAATTGCTTCCAGGGGAATTCGCTATCCTAATAGAAATGGGATTTTCAAAACTGACTCTCCTAGGTGCCTCCCCTAACCCCCTGACAGGGTAGGAGATTAGGAGAGGGAGGCACAGAGTGGGGAATGTGGGAAGGGAAGACCCCTAAGGCCAGGGTTCTCAAATTTTGCTCCCTAGTACAGTCAGCTAGTCCGCTCTTAAAAAACCCCATACACAGACTCTACTTAAGACCAATTAAATCAGTCCCTGGCTTCACTATTTAAAAAGATTCCCGAGGTGACTCCAAAGTGCAACCAAGGTTGAGACCAGGGTCTTACAAAGCCGTGCTTCTCAGATTCCGATGTGCACACGAAACGAAGTACCTGGGAGTCTTGTTGAAGTGCAGATTCTAGTTCCCCTGATCTGGGGTGGGCCAGAGGGGCTGTAGCTCTATCAAACTCCCTGGTGAGGCGGATGGCTCTGGCTGTGGACCCCTCTTCAGTGAGCAGATCTTCAGATGTTTCTTTAACATCAGCAAAGAGTGGAGACATTGACAAATCTCGGGGCAGAGCATAGAGCTTTCCAGAACATGCAGTTCCTCTTTAGACTTTTCAGAAAGGGTCGCCTTTGCTATTAAAATACACTGCAAACATTTTACCACGGCCTACAAATCATCATCTGAACAACTTTGTTTAACACACCAAAAAGTCATGGTTCTGGGAAGGGGCTAGGACTTGGGTAGTTCTTGAAGTTCCTCAAGGTAGTCTTCATACCCAAGCAGGGTTGAGGGCCCCAGACCTAAGTCATCTGGGTCCTGCTGTTTCCATGGGAACGAGCTCTCCCAAGTCCACATGGTTACTGTGAACCACCCACTGCTGATTGGATGAGGGGGTGCAGTGGGCTTAAGCTGTAACACTCCACCCCTTTCTTGGGTTGTGAGGTTTGAAGTGCAGATTCCAGCTCCTTGTCTGGCTGTCCTTGTTAATCCAGGAAATATGTACTGGGGGAACTGAGTACCACCATTTTCTCCTAAACAGACTAGATGCAGAGAAAGGTGGTCTCTTGGAGGAAACGAGCAAAACCAAGCAGTACTTAGGACTCAGGGGTCTCCAGGTCTCCCACCCTCCTGGCGGCTGTGTGTGACAGAGTGAGTGATAACCCTGGTAACCATGACCTTTGTTTCTAGAAGACAGCTTCCAGGCTGGGGTCTTCATGCAACTGTCCCTGCAACCTGGAAGGTCTAAGGTGACCAACAACCTTAAATCTCAAGTCATTTAGAAAAAAACTCTAAAAATCTGGTTAAACACAGCTCTTTTGTGTCATCAGCAATGGAAGCCCTCTCTATCCTCCTCCTTGAAAATTCATGGAAATGAGAAGATATTTTGCAAGTTTCAAGAAGAAAGGTGTCCAAACTGGTTCTATTTGTAGAGGAACCAACCGCCTTGGATTTCTGCAGCTGTGACTTCTAAATCTGGGCCCTCTCTCGACTTTGGGTGTATAATTGCTTGTCTTGCCTGTTTTCTCATCTATAAAATGGAACTAAGTACCAATCTGATCAGATTGCTCTGAAGAGGAACTAATAAAAGGGTTATGAATCATGATACAGATGTTGTAGAAATGCCTTTTGTGAATGAGTCACTTTCTGCAAGAAGCATTGCCATAGAATAGTTAAAAAAATAAAAATAAAAAGAGGCCTTTGAGCAGATGTGTTGAAATCTCACCCTATCCACCTAGCTAGCTAAGTGATCTTTGGCAAATTGACTTAACCACTCTGAGCCTCAGATTCTTCATTACCAATTCTGGCTGACAATACCTACTTGCAGAATTTTTGTGAGAGTTGAATGAGGTAATGTGTGAACCCTCTGGCTACATAGTAGGTATATTTCCCTTCTCTTCATAACCTCCCTCTTTTTATGTGGTAGATTGAGACATATTCTTCATTATAGTATTGCTGTAACAAAGACTATTCTTCCTCCCAAAATAACAATAACTAAAGTCAGATAAGTGTTTTTGTTTTTTGTTTTTTTTTTTTTTTTTGGTGCTGGGGATCGAACGCAGGGCCTTGTGCTTGCAAGGCAAGCACTCTACCAACTGAGCTATCTCCCCCGCCCAGATAAATATATTCTTTAATGTCTTTCTTACGTAACAATCTGAGCATAAGGAATCCAGGCTGATGAGATATTTCTGGCGTTGGGCACCCAGGACCTTTCTGTCTCCTTGTCCTGTCATTTGGAATATGTGGCTTCCATCTTACATTTTGACGTAGTGATTTTCAGCTTGCAGAAAGGAGAGAGGGGGTGATGGTGAGCCATGTCCCTGACCCTAAGTATGTGGCCTGTGAGTTCTTGCATCACTTGGCTGAGTGCGATTCAAGTTCAGAAGCCCCACTTTGGGGGCTGAAATCCCAGCTCTACCACTTACTACTTGGCCAAGTACTTAATGGACTTACCACTTGGCCAAGTCACTTAATGTCTTTGTGCCTCTGGTTCCTAATACCTCATAAAGTTACTATGAAAATTAAACAGGTTAATCATATCTAAAGCACTCAAGATAGTTACTTGGCACCTATATGAGAGGGTAAGCTATTATTATTTTTATTTGTTTAACCACATGGCTATACCTAAATGTAAGGGGGTAGGTCTGAGTAATGTCTTTAACCAGGTGGCATTGTGTTCAGCTAAAACTTTAGAATTCCACTTTTTTTTTTTTTTTTTTTTTGTGGAGGGGACTGATAATTGAACCCAGGGGTGCTTTACCATTGAGCTACATCCCCAGTCCTTTTTATTTTTTGTTTTGAGGCAGGGTCTTGCTAAGTTGCCCAGGCTGGCCTCAAACTTGTGATCCTCTTGCCTCGGCCTCCTGGATCCATAGGATTACAGGTGTGCACAACCACATCCAGTTTAGAATTCTATTCTCGAAGGAGGGGAAAGAGGACATCAAGAGGTAACTAGAGTCTCTGCTGTGTCTCAAAAGCCTACATCCACTCCTCCTGTGTGATGGGGTGAATGTGAACCATTTCTAAAGATGGGGAAGAATAAAAATGCTACGATGTGAGGCTCTGTCTCAGTTGTCCTCAGTGGCTGTTCAGAGGTCCCACAATTCTCTGCTTTTGTGAAAAGTGGCATTTCTTTCCCCCTGTTCCTTCCCCCTTCGCAGGTCTCATTGAACGTTTGCCATCTGCCAGGCACTGAGGACACAGGCTAGGTGTCCATGGTGAACGCTTCTCCCTGGCTGTGCCATCATTCCATTTGTTTAAGGCCCTCCCAGGCAAGATGCCAGGATTCCCTACTTGAAAAGCATAGATCCCATTAAGGGGGTTCCCCTGCTCCTTCTCCATCAGCCCCCACACTCTGAGTGTGCCAGGAGATCTAACTGGCTTTTCTGGTTGCAGCTGCACCAGGTCAAGGAAGGGGAGGAACTCAAGCGCAGTTTGTCATCCAGTAATTAGCCTGTTGCTCATATTACTGCAGCTTGTGCAACTGAGCTCTTGATAGACAGGCCCAGAGCCTCAACCCAGCTCCCAAAGCAAGCACATGCTGGGACTCAAGGAAAAACTGATTTCCACTGAAATGCCTTTAACCTGAGGATAAAAATAAATAAAGGAGGTAGTGATTCTTGGCCTTATAAAGAAATGGGTGAGAAAATTTCTACAACAACCTTATCATATATTTTACCTTTAATTTGCCAGCAAATTATGTGTCTTCAAGAACACATAAATAAATCTTTTTGTACCAATTGGGTGTTTTATTTCTTGGTGATGACTCTTTTGGATAAGGACTCTAGCCATCTTTAAATTCCTCAACTTGATCTTTCCCCAAATTGTTAATTGTCCAAACATTTAAGTGTTTGTTAACTCCTGGGGCTTAAAAGAACTCTCCAATTATTTCTTTCTAAAGTAAAAGTACTTGGTAAGCAGATAACCACTCTGAATTGGGTGCTTAATTGTTCCTTTTGGAAATACCTTCAGTTGAGATATGTTATGGGTATAATTATTCTGCTTTTCATCTCTGATGTTCAATTTTTCAGTGAGTTTCTGATTGCATTTTGGAATTATCTTGGCACTTCTTTAGGTGTAGTCAGCTTTGGAAGGACAGGTCTTTACTCATCCACTTCCTTGGGCAGAGGAATTCACATGTGGGCACCTAATGAATGCTAATGAACAAAGATGTTAGCATTAGACACTTCAAATTCACCCCTGTTTTAAGTCCTTGTAAAAGAACCCAGAATTCTCATCAGCGCTACAAATAAAGCCTGTAGGTTCTGGCCCATGGAAGCTCAATGAGGTGTCTTTGACAAGTACAAGCTATTTTTAACAGCCCCTGCCTTCTGATTGGATGGATTGATTTCCCAACATCCTATGGAACTTCTAAACTCAGTCACTGGCATCTCTGAAATCAGCATCCATCTCGCTAGGGGCTCATCCTCAGTCACGGTTCATTCATAGGTCTCTGACTGCTTGTGATTGATGCCATCTGTTTTCTTGTCTGAAGGTGATAAATGAACCCCTGCAAGATGTGGTTCAGGAAAACTTGTCCTTCCTTCAACACATCTCAGTGTTTTTCTGCTTTGCAACCTGGCATGCGGGTCAAGTTGGCCACCCTACAGGAGAAAGTTAACTGGTATCCTCTCTTTTCTTATTGTTCTTTGCTTGTATGGATGCCAATTTATTTTTCTAACAGCTTGTTAAAGTAGTTGCTGAAAAATGTAAAGAGTCTGCAGACCAAGTGAGATTCAAGTGTGTTACCCTTCTAAGAAGTCTGAAATATGATTTGCACCCCTTACCCTATCTCAGCCAGGAGTGAGCATGGTAAGACTGTATGAAGTCTTCTGGATGGAATTTCTCCAGATCTCTTTTGCCAAGCACGGTACAGTGAATGTGAAGGCCCACTGTTTCCTATACTGGAAGGCAAGAAGCATTGAAACTCCCTCCAGCAGCATTTCTCAGAAAACACACTGACCCAGAGCTTCCGGTTAGAGGGGTTGTGTCCCTTCTCTAGGAATTTCTTCCTCTAGCCCCTTGTTCTTTGCTTAGCTAACTTTGAATGATCCTTGAGAACAGTGTAAATATCTGTTCCCCAAAGAGACTGTGCATGAGGCCCTGGCTATCTTACCACCTTCCTCCTGTGCTTGAGCCCAGATACTTCTGTTTCCCACCTCTTGATGAGATACTCATCATCAGGGAAGGGGCAGTGTCTTGCTGAGCTGTGTATTCCAGTAGTGAGTGGTACAGCTTGGTAAATAAATGCTGAGCCAAGACCCTGAATGCAGCTAAGAACTCTGAGGAGTCTCTCTTAGTGAGATCAAGAACCCTAAGAACATTTTTTTTTGCTATGCTGAACCAGGGTCTCACCCATACAAGGCAAGCATTCTGCCACTGAGTTACACCCCCAGTCCGAGAAGGTTTCTTAAAATTTATTTTTAATTGACATGTATCAATGAGTTACAGTGTGACATTTCAATACATGAATACAATGTGTAATAATTAGATGGGGTAATTAGCTTATCTATCACCCTAGACATTATTTCTTGTACTGGGACTATTCAAAATCCTCTCTTCTAGTTATTTTGAAATATTCAATGACTTGCTTTCAACTGTTCTATAGAACATTAGAAGTTTGTCCTCCTATCCAACTGCACCCCATACCTTTTAACCATCTTCTGTCCACCTCCCTCCACACCCTTTGGAGTCTCCGCTGACCACTATTCTGTTCTTTACTTCTAGGAGATCAACATTTCGGCTTCCACATGTAAGTCTTTCTGTGTCTGACTTAGTTCACTTAACATAATGTCTTCCAGTTCTAATCATGTTGCTATAGGTGATAGAATTCATTATTTTTTTGTGGTGAATAATATTCCATTGTGCGTATTTTTCTCATCCATTCATCAGTTGATGGACACTTAGGTTGTTTCCATTTCTTAGATGTTATGAATAGTGCTGCAATAAACATGAGAATGAAGTTGTTTCTTTGACATATTGACTTCATTTTCTTTGGAAATATACCTGGTAGCGGGATGATTGGATCATATGATAGATCTATTTCTAGATTTTGAGGAAACGTCATACTGTTTTCCTTAATAACTGTACTAATTTACATTCCCACTAATGGTCAGTGGGAGTCCCCTTTCTCTGCATGCTCACCAGCATTTATTATTTTTTTTGCTTTTTTCGATAACATTCTAACTGGGTGAGATGATATCTCACTGTGGGTGTGATTTGCATCACCCTGATGATCAGTAATGACGAACATTTTTCCTTAGACTTGTTAGTCCTTTGTATATTTTCTTTTGTGAAATGAAATGTTTGTTTAGGTCATTTGCCCATTTTTAAAAAATTGGATTATTTGGAGTCTCTTTTTGATGCCATGTTTGAATTCCTTATATATTCAGGATGTCAATTCTTCCTTGAATGAACAGTTTGCAAATATTTTCTACCATTCCGTAGGTTGTCTCTTCACAGTATCCTTTTCTATGTGGAACCATTTCAGTTTGATATAATCCCATTTGTCAATTTTTGCTTTTGTGGCCTATGCTTTTGGGGTCAAATTTAAAATCTTTGCCCTGACCAATGTCCTCAAGCATTTCCCCTGTTTTTTTTTTTTTTTTTTTTCCTTCCCAGTAGTTTCTTAGTTTCAGGTTTTGCATTTAAGTCCTTGATCTGTCCTGAGTTGAGTTATATATGTGGTAAGACATAGGGGGTCTAAGGTTGTGGTTTTTTTAAATCAGCGATTTAATACAATTATTTTTAAAAATATTTTTATTAGTTGTAGATGAACACAATACCTTTATTTTGTTTGTTTATTTTTATGTGGTGCTGAGGATCGAACCCAGTGCCTCACATGTGCTAGGCAAGTGCTCTACCACTGAGCTACAACTACAGCCTTTAATAAAATTATTTAAAGTGTTAAGACAACGCTTTGTTAAGACAATGCTTGGAAAAAAAAAAAAAAAAGACAACGCTTGGCGCAAAATAGACCAACGATAAATTAGATTATTATTATTTCATCTTCTGAAAACCCCTATTTCTAATCTGATTCTTAGCATCCCTCCATATTCTCCCAGTCTTAACCTTTCTTGGCTTCAGGAAACCCTCTTCTGCCTTCAACACCATTCCATTTACTTCTCATTGTACTACCACTCTCCTCAGTGTTTCTTCCAGCTGTTCTGCTCTTAGGTTATCCTCTGTAAACTCTGTCCGTCTTCTGAGGCCTCAGGAGGCCCTCACAGGGGAAGCCAGGGGTCTGAGGGAGCCAGGCAAGAAGAAGGGGGGCTTTACCCTTTATCTTTTTTGTGGGGGAGATACTGGGGATTGAACTCAAGGGCACTCCACATCCCCAGCCCTATTTTGTATTTTATTTAGAGACATGGTCTCACCAAGTTGTTTAGCACCTCACCCTTGTTGAGGCTGGCTTTGAACTCGTGATCTTCCTGCCTCAGCCTCCCAAGTCACAGACCACTGCACCCAGCTTTACCCTTTATCTTAGTCAGACGGTGCCACATTTTATTTGACCCACAATGATTGCACTTACAGTTTTTTAAATAATGAATCAGTTGCCCATATTAAAAAATCAGGATTTCTCGCAACACGAGATCCAAATTGCTATATGGTGGTAATCAAGATGAAATCAAGCAGAAACTGAGAGTTCCAGTAGAGTATTTGTGCTCTAGTTCACCACAGATCCCACCACTCCTTATTACTCCCCCAACTGAGTTTGCGTGTTGAGGGTTAATTACATGGTATTCCCAGATTCCCCAGATGTTGTTCTACTATGGAAAAAGAAAGTGAAATATTTCTTGTCCCTGTCTTAAACTAACACGGAAAAATGACAGAAAGACCTAAGAGGTCCTATATTTCATGAAAAAAAAGGGAGTGAATGTTCTCTTTTCTGTAGAAAGTAAGGAAATCACTACAAAGTTAATGTTTAAGCAAAGAAGTGTCTGGTTCAGAAGAATGCAATACAAAAGGCCACCCTAAAACCAATCTGAGTCTGTTTCTTTATTATCTTATCTGCTAAACTCTGTGTTAAGATTTAAGATCTCTGGTCAAAGTGAAAGAAACTCTTGAAACCCAAACAAACCCCAAACCCAAAAGTTCATGGGCCAGTGGGTTTGAGTCTCATCTCTGCCTGTTTTCAAACTGAGGCACACTAGATTAGTGGCTTTCATGATTGGAGAAGGAAGAACACTCTTACTTCTCAGCCAATGTCTTGGCTTCCCTGCAGGACAAACATTAATAGTTGTGGGTGGATAAACCACAGAATCCAATGTGCTTGGGGATGTGAATTATAATTGTGATTGGAAGTCTATTTTTTTTTAAATAAAGGCATTCATTTCATTGAGGTTAAATACATAGAATGTAATTGCTCATATGCGGTTTAAAGCAGTTTTGAACAAGAACAGTTAAGAAAAACAAAATCAGGCAAAAACATTAAACATGACTTAGAAAGTTTGGAGATACATGGCACCTGTATGTTATTAGTCATACTGCCATCACAGAATGCTGGGCTTGAAGAGGACCCCAGAGACAACCCAGCTCATGTACAGAACAGATTTGCCCTGATCAAACATAATCCTAGCAGAGCTGGGACTGAAAAATGAAAGGAATAATTTAAGGTTTGTCTTCTTCATTTTATGGGTTTCTCCCTCTCCCTTGTGAGATAAGCAGAGTAAGCCAAACTGTAAGTACTACAACATAGACTTCCTCCGTCAGGAGTTGAACACAATCTGGCTTTTTTTTTAATTGGTTCTTCTTAGTTATACATGACAGTAGAATTCATTTTGATAAAATTATATAAGCATGGAATATATCCTATTCTAATTAGGACCCCATCCTTATGGGTGGGCATGATGGTGGGGTTCACTTAGGTATTTTCATATGTGTACATAGGAAAATTATGTTAGATTTATTCTACTGTCTTTCCTATTCCTATCCCCAGCCCTTCCTTTCGTTCCCCTTTGTCTAATCTACTGAACTTTTTTTCTTCCCTTCCACCTCCCCTTTATTGTGGTTTAGCCTCCATGTATCAGTGAAAACATTCGACCTTTGGGTTTTGGGGATTGGCTTATTTCACTAGCATGATGGACTCCAGATCCATCCATTTACTGGGAAATGTCATAAAGTCATTTTTCTTTATGGACGAGTAATATTCCATTGTATATATACCATAATTTCTACTTTTAATCAGTCATAAAGAATTTTTATTTTCTTAACTTTTGTTTTTGAAATAATTTCAGACTTAACAAAAGTATTGCAAAAATAGTGAAAAGATTTCCTGTAAACTTTCACGCAGAGTCCCTAAATATCAACATCTTTCTTAAGTAGAGTACAAGAATCAAAATCATGAAATTAGCATTGATACAATGCTATTTCTGATTCACAAAACTTATTCAGCTTTCTTCAATTGTCCACAAATGTTCTTTTTTCTGGCCCAGGACCTAATCTAGGATTTCACACTGCATTTTGTTCTCTCTTGGGTCTCCTTAGTCTCTTTTAGTGTGGACCAGTTCTTCAGTGTTTATCTTTCATGAACTAGATACTTAATAAAATGTTCCTCAATTTTGGTCTATCTATGCTTTCCTTTTGATTAAACCCAGGGCAACATCCATTGATGATTCTTGCCTAAAACAACCATAATTAATTTTTTAAACTAGAATAACAACAAAGAGAAACATATGGTAGATGAACCTATGAAAAGTATACATGAGAATGTACTGTGATCTTTTTTTTTTTCTGAGATAGCAGGTGGAAATCACAAAATTTCCATTTTTTTCTTTAAATTATTGGTGAGTCTTGGGGCCCCTATTGGATGTCCTGAGCCTCATAGATCCTTAAGACCCTTAAGTGCTATGTCTCATAACTTTGGCTTTTTGGTTAATATGGCCTTAGGGCAACCAAATTTCATACTTTGCAAAAAACTCAATTTTACACCTGATGCAGACCGATCTCCTTAGAGATTTGGACACAATCTGCTCATCCTGGTACTTGTGGTATCACTTGGGTTATACATATAAGCTAGGGTGAGTGATATCCCACCTTTCTGCAGTCTTCTCCATTTTTCTAAATCGGATACTTCCCATAGCTCTGTTCTACACAAAGTCTTTTGAGGAGGGCTGGGTCTACCTTTTCTCTTTGACATTTTTCTGCACTTAGGAATAATGTTTGGGCCTCAGCATTCATTCAGTATATCCTGGCGGGGGTGGTGTGGGGGGAAGAAGGATTATTAATGTCCCTCAAGAAATGGTGAATAGACATGTATAAAAGTAATGACTTCTAAGTGAGGAAGAAAAGAAGAAACCTAATGAACATTCAGAGTAAATCACAGAAAAGGTGGCATTTGACATGGGCAGTGAAGGATGCTGCCTGTGAACTGCGTGTGAAGGTAGGAGGCTGTCTCGGCAGAGAAAAACTGGTTATGGACATAAAGCAGTCACACCTACAGATTTACATAAGATATGTATTTCGGACTGGAATGGGAAGCTTTCAACCATGGTTGAAAAAAAGGATTGGGAGTGATAGGTTGAATTACCTTATGGGGGCCCTTATACAAAATACTTAGCCTGAGGTTTCAGGACAGTAAGTCTTGTAGGAAGATGGAGAGTAGCCTGAAAAAGGGTATTATTGAAGGAATGGCCCCAATCAGGAGAGTTCTAGGTAGAAAATGAGTACCTGAATTTAAGCAGCAGTTGAAAAGTAGCAGGCCACTTCTGAGCAAACACGTATGATCACTTCTCTGCTATTCTGCAACCTCAAAAGCTGAAAACCCAAAGGTGTTTTTTTTTTTTTTTTTTAAGTTTTCAGAAGATATAACTGGGAGAAAAACTTAAACTGGTGTGAAGCTATTTATCATTTTTGTTTATTTCTCTTGGTGCATTAAACAATGGTCACATTCTTTGCTGCTCCTCCCATCCAGAAGTAATATCTATTGTCCCTCTGTCTGAAGCTGGGCTAGCCTTGTCATTGGCTTCGGCCAGTAGAATATGGCAGAAATGATGCTGTGTAGCTGGAAGTTCTGGAAAGTTCCCTCCAATAGCCAACTCTGCAGAAGTCCAACGACCCTCAACCCATCACAGAGTGGGAAAAGTCCCATATTAACAGAGAGAAAGGTTAGTCAGAAGGGTTCTGAATTACCCAGGTGGAGTGAAGCCTTTGGGGACGTTCTAGCTCTGCCCAGCCACCAGTTGAAAGCAGCTGAGTGAATGCCTCCAGTTAATACCATATGGAGCAGAAGAACCTGCACCCCAGCTCAGCCCAAATTCTTGGCCACAGATTCCTGAGCAAATAAAGCATTTATTTTACACTACTAATGTTTGGGAACATTTGTTACATTGCAATAAACAACCCAAACAGACACGTCATTCAAACATTTTTACTGCAGAAAATAATCGTGTATTTGATTAGGGTGCTGCTCCAGTCCTCACTGTTATCTAATATATGGTATGTGTGCATTTTATCCTCCTAAATTAAAGAAAAATCTGAATTCTGAAATCCTTCTGAACCCCAAAGTTCTTGAAATGGATTATCCTTTGCATTATGGAAACAATTGTCTATACTTCCTTTTTGTCTTACACATTTACTAAGCGTCAAACAGGTTGCCTTAGACTCCTCAGTCATTTCATGTATCTCTTATTTCCCCAAATGCATTAGCAGTTTCTCTAAGCCAATAGCTCTCAAGCTTCACTTTGCATCAGTGTCTTTTGAAGGACTTACTCCCATACAGCTTCCTGGATCTATCCTCAAAGGTATAGTGGATCTGGAGGGAGCTTGACAAGCTGCATTTCTGGCAAGTTCCCAGGGAAGTTGAAGTTACAGACCCAGGGACCACACTTTGAGAACTACTGCTCTGGGGAAGAGCACTATATTTAATAGTTTTATTGTATTTACGCACGTGGATGGGATGGCTTCAAATGTTCATCTGTAGCATGCTACTGAGGACTTTTACTCCCAGAGGTCCACCTGGCTAGGTCCCAGACTTAGAAGAAACTAATTTCTTGTTTTATTAGTTTGTATTTTGTGCTTCCTTCTCAGTTAATTAAACATTGTGGCTAAAATGTCTCCTGATCTCTTTTTAACCTGTCTTGGACCAGATCAATGGGAATACCTTCCCTGTGAATTCAAAGCTATTCTCTTATTTGTGACCAAAGATTATTTCCTTTCCTTTTGGTGGTTTCGGATATTTTTTGTCATCCGTTCTCAAAACAGGAGGGGCCACAGGCAAGACATCTTCTAGGCCAAAGGTCCGTCCGTGTCAAAGCCGGTCTGTTTTTCAGATGGCACAAGTGAGGCCCAGAAAAGTGAAGCTATTTTCTTTTATGACCTACCGCCCACAAATGCAAGTACCCTGCTTGAGTCAGGTCTAGTCTGACCTGCACAAGTCGCCACAGAGGCGTCCTCAGCCCCTCCCCCTTCCCAGGACGGTGCAGCCGGTGTGTCTGTCGTAAACTTCACTTTGCACAAACCTGACCTTTCAGGCATTTTGGAAACATTTTCCCCCAAGGCTGATGGGTCGGTCACATTGATTCATCTTGACTAGCAACCCAAAACATCTCCCTCCCGCCCAGGCGACGGATCCCTGCCGGAGTCGCCGAGAGCGCCTGGAAGCGTCTCTCTCTCAAAGGCCAGCGATTAAGTTGGTTCCTCAAATTGTTCCCGACAGGAGGGGCAGGAAATAACCCCGGGCTTTGGTGGCGGCCGCGGCGGGAGGGGGAGAAGCGACTCCCAGGCAGTCCCAGCGGTCTCGCATCGATCTCGAGTCTGAGGTCCGACCGAGTCATAGTTCCAGCCGCTCGTCCCCAGGCTCCAGTCACCACCCGCCCCTGCCTCGGTCATTCTGCAAAGGGCTGAGTCCCGGAGCCGCGGAGTCCCTGAAGGCCTGGGATTCCCTGAGGGGCCCCGCATGCCCGCGGCCCGGGTCCTGGCCAGGTGGAAGGAAACAGGTCAGCGGCAGCGGCCGCCCGAGGGAGGCGGAGCCTGGCAGGCCCGGGCCTGGAGGGCAGGCGGCCGGGACCCCCGCCTCGCCTCCGTGCGGCTCGCTGGACTGCTGGCCCAGCCTCCCGGGAAGCGACCCGGCGCCCTCTCGGTCGCTAGGTCTCCCGCAACAGGTGGAGAGGCCGCGCGCCCGCGACGCCTCGGCGGGGCGGTCCCTCTCCTGCCCGCCTCTCGCCCGCCCCTCTCCACGCCCCCTCCCCTCCTCTGGGCCTCCACCGCCTTCCTCGGCCGCCGGGCGGCCTCCCCTCGCTCGCGCTCCTCCTCCTGGGCCCCAGCGCAGCCCCGCAGCCCGCGCGCGGAGCAGCTGAGGGCGCCGCGCACTCGCGGGACACGCGCGGCTCCTGGACTGGCCCCGCAGGGCGCCCCCGGCGCGCCCCGCTCCCTGCGCCACCCGCCCTCCCCTCCCGCTCGCCGGTGTCCCCGGGGCACAGGGCCGCGCGTCCAGCCCCGGACGCGCTGGGGGTCCCCGGGGACCTGCTAGCCGGGTCAGGGCGCGACGATGGAGGAGCCGCAGCGCGCCCGCTCGCACACGGTCACCACTACCACCAGCTCCTTCGCCGAGAACTTCTCCACCACCAGCAGCAGCTTCGCCTACGATCGAGAGTTCCTCCGCACGGTGCCCGGACTTCTCATCGTGGCCGAGATCGTGAGTGCCAGCGGGCCGGGGGCGGGGGAAGCAAATGGACCCGGCGCGTTGGCACCCGCTGTGCTTCTCCAATGGAACCTGCTCAGATCCTCGGGCAGACTTTGGGGAGCCTCTGTTCTTCGCAAAGTGCAAAACTCAGAAGGAGGACCTTTCTACCTCTTAGGGAGAGAGGGTCGTTACCCTCAAGATGTTTGTGGGGGAGGAAATCTCGCTTGCTGGGCACCCTCGGTGGCGGTGATCTATGCAAGGAGCAGGGTGCTCGGTGGGTACTCGAGTTTGTGTTGCATGTCAGGGACACTTGGTGCCTTCTTCACTTGATCTCCACGTGGATAGCTTCCTTTCTTAAAGCAAAGCTTTCCCAAGTCGACCGGCAAGGAGAGGGCTTTTTCTTTTATCTCCTTGGTAGTAAAAATGAAGTGAATCGGGCGGAGGGTGGGGAGATAATTACTGAGTAAAATCTGAGAATATCAACCTCTTTGAGAACCAAAGGGCCCCTTGTCTGGTGCTGTGCACATCCTGGTGCAGACTCAGAACGGTCCTGCCAACGGGTGACAGGGCATGTACTTGGTCCCCTCCATTGGAAGACATGGAGGCTGAGGACGCAGGTGATCTCCCCAGAGGTCCCAGCCAGTCCTTCCTAGCTGAGAAAGGAGTGGAGCCCGATTAACACCTAGGGTGGTCACCATGTACTGAGTGGTGGTCACCATTTATTGAGTCTTCGCCCTGTGCCAGGGTTATGAAACCCTTTAGATGCCTTAGGGACCTCATGTAGTCCACACAACAACCCTCAAGGTGAAGGTGGCTTTAATTAAACCCATTTTACATGTGAAGAAACTGAGGCCTACGAGAGGAAGTAAACCTTGCCTGTGAAGGGTGGATCTGGAATGCAGACCCGCCTTTTTCCTGGTCTCTGTTCTTAACTGCTGAGGGCCATTCCTTCCATTTATCTGACCAGTACACCTTTTGTTATCTCAGAGACTTGTTTAAACATTGTGGAATTGAGACCTAGCCTGTGGAATTGAGACCTAGCTAGAGAATAGGAGTGATCATAGCATAGACATAACTGCAGTCCTGGACAGTCCCTTTGAGAAACCTTCAGTGAAACCTGTGTACATCAAAGAGTTTGCTCCTCCAGAGTCTCCAACCCCACCCCAGAACTAGCGAATTCATCTCCAGGTAGTTCCAGTGCACAGAAAGTTTCAGCGATGTTAGCTTAGCCCATCTCCCACCTGATTTCCTTACCGGCACTGAAGACTCAGGAGACCCAGTAAAAAACTGAAAATATTGGAATCACCTTGCAGGGCCTGACTTTACAAAGTTCAACAAATATTTGCAGTGCGAGTGGAGAAGTTGGCAGACTCCCCTGCTTGGGCAGGACAAACAGAAGCTAACATGATGGAGTTAGGGCTTCTACTCTGGGGTGGGTTTCCACCCGGCTGAAGTAAAATGCCTCTTGTTTTCTGATTTATGATCAATATGCTCTCTGTGCCACACATTTTCAGGCAATGTGAAAGTGAAGGAAGAAATGTAACTGGCCCACAATCCTATCACTAGAAATAACCATTGTTGACATATTGGCATGTATCCTTTTAGATTTCAGTGAACTTTTTGAAAAAGGTAGAAAAACTTTGTCACTCTTATTCCTGCTTTAGATGAGTTTTTATTTTTGACAGCTAATTAGGTACATGCTTTAGAGTCAAACAGTACTGCAGGCAGACATTTTTCTCCCACTCTCCGTTCCTAGAAATACCCATATTCAAATCTCTTAGCACTCTGAATAACATGTTTCTAATGCTTGGAGTTTTCTCCTTGCTGGTCGGCATTGTCCACTGCCTTCCGGCTCTGAAAGCTGAAGCCTTCACTGTCTCCGACCACCTCCAATTACATAATACCCTTCCTGTCTCCCAGGATAGTCATCAGGTGATTTGGTTTGGACCAACAGCCTGTGTTGACTCATGACACCATGAACACTTCACAGCTGAGCCACAGAGTAACCTATGCTTTTCCTTTCCTGCTCAATTTCTTGCTTTCTTTAGTGTTAGTAATTCTCTTTTTGCCTTATTTCCCCACATATTAGTCACTGATTTAACTTGAGTTGTGCAAATCTCCTGCTAGGAAGAGACCACAGTGTTCTATCAGGGTCATCCTCATGACCTGCCTGCCCCGTGGGCTCTGTCTTGTGACTGCACCTTCACCCTGAAATTCTTTGTTCTCTCTTAGGTTGAAGGTCCTGCCTCCTCTCTCCAGTGTCTTCCTCTGACTTGCCTTAACCCCAGGGGGGTGAGCTGCTCATAATTACCTAAGAAAGAATACAAGTGGAAATTGAAATTTTTGTCTTCCCAAATTCTCCTGTTACACATAATTTGACTAGGCAAAGATTGTTAGATTGGAAATAGTTGTTCTTCAGTATTCTATAATCCTTTAGCTATTCCAATTTAAATAAAGAAAAAAAATATATTTATTCCAATTCACTCCCACCTTCCACATTGGAAGCCTGTAGAATATTCCTTCTCCTCAGAGATCTGAGGTGTCAGTGATGTGCCTTCATATGAGTGTTTTCTTCCTGTTTATTGGGGACTTAGTGTGTTCTCCCAAATAAGGAAAACTCATGTAAGTTTAAGGAGTTTTTTTTTTTAATTGTTTTTTTCTTTCTACTTTTTCAGTTCTTTTCAAAATTCTTTTCCTACTTTTTTCCTATCATGTGTTTTTTTGCCATTTTTCTTATTGATCGTGACCTGCTGTTTGCATTTATTATGCCGTGAACATTTTTCAGATCTCTGATTTCTTGTGTTGTTAGTTTTCTATTATAAGGAAGTACCATATTTGATTTCCTCGGTCTTCTAAGACAAATATGTTTCTAAATTTTACTAATATAAGCAATGCTGCAACTGCTGTCCTTTGTCCATCTGTCTGGCTTGCCCAATGGTTTTCTTGAGGAAAAGTTCCTTAATGTAGAATCGCAGGGTCAAAAGGTATGCAAATTTAAGGGTTCTGTGACATATTCTGAAGTTGTCTTCCCTCAAAGTTTTACTGGTTGAAATTGTCATCAGCAGTGTGCACTTTTTTTGAAAAATTACTTTTTTTTTTTTAAATTAGAGGAACTCTTAAAATTCAAAATGCTAAGGATCACCTTATATGATATACTATGTTTTGATTCTAAGATTTTTAAATTTCATTATTTGAAATCTGGATCATAAGGATATAGCTTAAAATCAATACTATCTTGAATATCATCTTCTGAAAAGATGGTACCACTGATTTTTCTTTTGTGATGCTGGGGATTGAACCCACGGCCTTGTGCTTGTGAGGCAAGCACTCTGCCAACTGAGCTATATCTCCAGCCCCCACTCATTCTTTATCTGGAGGGGGATATGTGTATTTCAAACTATCACTGACCCTTTTCTGAGATTATGCTAAACCTGACCCCAGAAAAATGCTACTTTTTCAGCCTCATGAGAATATTAAGATAAAGAATTACTGAGAACCTGACTTCTGCTTGTTACTTGAGGAAGTGAAATAACAGAATGAAACACGATGTTTCCCCAAGTCACTTGTCAAAATTGCTGGGGATGAGTAGCAGCAGCTATACCTACTCAGACACTCAAGGCTATGCCAGTGTAATACCGTGTTGAAACCAAATCATGGGCAGTTTCCTTCCTTTTAAAGTTTTATAACAAGCTAGAAGCAATCCAGTCCTTGACCTGTGAATTGTAGGATGCTGTGATCTCATACCTATTACAAGTACTCGAAGAATAAAAGTGATTTGTAAGAAGCTGAGTTAATTGCACCCTTCCTGTTATTGGTGACTTTAAAATGAATTATAGCATCCACGCAATAATGTGAGGTCACCTTTTATTTACTTACTGTCATGAGCAAACTTAGTTGGGGAAAGACAAATAGGGTTTACTGAGAGCTGAAATCTAAATTACTATCTTGTTCCTTTTTTAAAACATAATAAACGTAGTTTCCATTTCACAAAAGTGATGCCCAGTCTTAGAAAAAATGGGAAAATGCAAGTAAGAAAAAACATCAAAAAATGAATTTTTGCTTCTACAGTGGTTTCTCATGGGCATGGTCCAGAAGTGGGTAGGGTTCTGAAGTTGTCTTGGTTACTGTAATGCCTGGGGTTTATAATGGTGTTAAGCACCCTGGGGTCTAGAAATGTTAAATGTCCTGAAATGCATGGAACAGTCTCCAGCAACACAGAGTTGCTTCACCAAATACCAATAGCTGTTGGTTCACTGTTCATTGTTGAGAAACTGAATGAAACATTATTTACCCTTTGGAGTAAAGTGTTCCAAAATTTCTTAAGTAATTTTATGTTACTAATCAATAAGTATTAGGAAAAAAAACCATAGTCCCTTGTGATTCTTTTTGTTTCTTGCCATGACCATCTGTGCTGGTATCTTCCCTTTGTCCCTGAGATCCATTCTCCACCTGTTCTCTACCTGGGAGGCTGACCTGCTGGACTCTCAAGGACTCCCACCCTCTGATGTGCCACTTGCTTCATCCAGTGGTGTCACCAGCAAGAGGCTCTGGGTGAAGAAAGCTGATTTTGTGTGTCTATGCCCCAGGAGTCCTCCTTGGTCAGCAGGTTGACTGTGTCCCTCCATGGAAGGTGGGCTATCTGGGGGCTCTCTCCATGCTGCTTTTTTCTCTGGCCCTGATAACTGTTCACTCCTTCTCTGCTTACTGTTTCCAGGTACTGCACTACTACTTGTGGTTTTCCTGCATCCACCTTTACGGATAACTCCTTTATTAAACTCTGCTCAGATTACCCAATGTGAGTGTGCCTGGTTTCCTGCTGAGACCTGACATATTGCATTTCTCATCAATGATTAATTTCTTAACGACATTCTTAATGACCACATAGTATTCCAGAAATATCTAAGCTCCACTGTTCAGTGTATGTTTATTTCCTTTTTCTAACAGCAGTGTAGCAAGCATCCATTAAGCTAAATCTTCTTGGATGTCTAATATTTTCTCAGGATCAGTACTTAGATAGATAAAAAGGGTCAATGAATCTTCTTAAAGCCAAGTTTATTGGGTATGCAGTAAAATTTGCCCTTTTTGGTGTGAAGTTCTATGAGTTTGGCTGTGTGTGTTCTTTAAAAAAAATAGCTTCACAATCCTTAGCAGAAAGAGTGAAGCAGGGGGTATTGCAATACCAGATCTTCAACTCTACTACAAAGCAATAGTAACAAAAACGGCATGGTATTGGTACCAAAATAGAAAGGTAGATCAATGGTACAGAATAGAGGACACGGACACAAACCCAAATAAATACAATTTTCTCATACTAGACAAAGGGGCCAAAAACATGCAAAGGAGAAAAGATAGCCTTTTCAACAACAAATGGTGCTGGGAGAATTGGAAATCCATATGCAACAGAATGAAACTAAACCCATATCTTTCACCATGCACGAAACTAAACTCAAAATGGATTAAGGACCTCGGAATCAGACCAGAGACCCTGCAGATTATAGAAGAAAAAGTAGGTCCAGATCTTCAACATGTCAGCTTAGGACCAGACTTCCTCAACAGGACTCCCATAGCACAAGAAATAAAAGCAAGAATCAATAACTGGGATAGATTCAAACTAAAAAGCTTTCTCTCAGCAAAGGAAACTATCAGCAATGCGAAGAGAGAGCCTACAGAGTGGGAGAAAATCTTTGCCAATCATACTTCAGATAGAGCACTAATCTCCAGAATCTATAAAGAACTCAAAAAACTCTACACGAAGAATGCAAATAATCCAGTTGACAAATGGGCTAAGGAAATGAATAGACACTTCACAGAAGAAGATCTACAAGCAATCAACAAACATATGGAAAAATGTTCAACATCTCTAGTAATAAGATAAATGCAAATCAAAACCACCCTAAGATTCCATCTCACCCCAATTAGAATGGCGATTATCAAGAATACAAGCAACAACAGGTGTTGGCGAGGATGTGGAGAAAAAGGTACATTCACACATTGCTGGTGGGACTGCAAATTAGTGCAGCCACTCTGGAAAGCAGTGTGGAGATTCCTTAGAAAACTTGGAATGGACCTACCATTTGACCCAGCTACCCCACTCCTCAGCCTATACCCAAAGGACTTAAAATCAGCACACTACAGAGATACAGCCACATCAATGTTCATAGCGGCTCAATTCACAATAGCCAGACTATGGAACCAACCTAGATGTCCTTCAATTGATGAATGGATAAAGAAACTGTGGTATATATATATACAATGGAATATTACTCAGCTATAAAGAATAATAAAATTATGGCATTTGCAGGCAAATGGATGAAATTGGAGAATATCATGCTAAGTGAGATAAGCCAATTTCAAAAACCCAAAGGACAAATGATATCGCTAATAAGTGGATGATGACACATAATGGGAGGTGGGAGGGGGTTAGTGTTAGGGTTAGAGTTAGGGTTAGGGAGGGGGGGCAAGAATGGAGGAAGGAAGGACTGTATAGAGGGAAAAGAGGGGTGGGAGGGGTGGGGGGAAGGGAAAAAAATAACAGAATGAATCAAACAACATTACCCTATGTAAATTTATGATTACACAAATGGTATGCCTTTATGCCATGTACAAACAGAGAAACAACATGTATCCCATTTGTTTACAATAAAAAAAAGTTTAATTGCAAAGTCAAGTAGCATTACAAAAAAAAAATGATATTGACTGCCCCCAACTTTATTATAATATCCAAATTCAAAATGACAAGTTTATTTTGCCAGCAATCACAATTTTATGACGCTTTCATTTGGTTTATGGAGGCAGATTTATTTGCTCATGAAAATGGTATGGTGAAATTTTCAATGATGTAATGCCCATAATATCACAGTGATATTTTCTGACTCTGGAAATCTGTACTTGCAAATAAAATCATCAGTCAAAAAAAAAAAATAGCTTCATTGAGGGCTGGGGATATAGCTCAGTTTGTAGAGTGCTTGCCTTGTAAGCACAAGGCCCTGGGTTCAATTCCTGGTAACCCTCCCCCACCCCCACACACAAAATAGCTTCGTTGTGATATGATTCATATATAAAATTGAATTTTTTTTAAGGTCTACAGTTCAGGGACTTTTAGGATATTCACAGAGTGCACAACTATCACCACTATTCAATTTTAGAACTTTGCCTCAAAAAGAATCCCTCTAAGCAATCACTCCCCATTCCTCCCTTTCCTCAGCCTTTAGTAATCATTAACCTATTTTCTGTCTTTGTGGATTTTCCTATTCGGACATTTCACGTAAATGGAATTCTACACTATGTGGTCCTTTCTGTCTGGCTTCTGTCACTTAACATCCAGTTTTTAAGAACCATCCGTATATAGAATACATAAGCACATTATTCCTTATGTTGTCAATAGTATTCCATTGTATTTATTTATTTATTTATTTCATTCATCAACTGATGGACATTTGGGTTTCCATATTTTGACTATTATGAATAACACTGGTATGAATTTTCATGTATGTACAGGTTTTTATGTGAACATTTATTTTTGGTTCTCTTGGGCATTTAGCTGGAAATGGAATTACTGGGTTACATGGTGTCTTGGTTGAGCATTTTGAGGCACTGCTAGATTTGGTTTCCAAAGTAGAAACCAGCAACAGGATGTTCTGGATTCTTTGCATCCTCACGGAGTCTTACTTTCTATTTTTGATTCTTGTCATCCTAGGGGCTGTGAAGGGGTGTCCCATTGTGGTTTTGATTTACATTTCCATTGAGTCTAATGATGGTGAACAATCTTCATTTGTCTGTGGAGCATTCCTGTGAGAATTCTCTTTTGGAGAAATGTCTATTAAATTCCTTTGCCAATTTTGGGGCCGGGATTGTGACTTAGTGGTAGAGGGCTTGCCTGTCACATGTGAGGCACTGGGTTGGATCCTCAGCACCACATAAAAAATAAATAAATAAAGGTATTGTGTCCATCTACAAATAATTATATATATATTTACACACACATATATATAAATTATATATATACAATATATATACATATATATGTATAAATGGTTTTTTAAAAACAAATCCTTTGCCAGTTTAAAAAATATGATTAATTTAGCTTTTAGGGTAGAGTTGTGTGAGTTCGCCACATGTTCTGGTACAAATTCCTTTTCAGCTATTTGATTTGAAAATATTTTTCTTCAATTCTGTGGGTTGTCTTTTCAGTGTTCTTGATAGTGTCTTTTGAAGTGCAAAGTTCCTTTTGATAAAAGTCCAATTTGTGTGTTTACTATTTTGCTTGTACTTTTGATATCATATCTAAGAAGACTTTGCCTAATCCACAGTCATGAAGATTGACTCCTGTATTTTCTTCTAAAAGTTTTATGTCTTACGTTTATGTTCAGTTTGAACTCATTTCATGGTCTGTGGTTCATTTTGAACTCGTTTTTGTGTGAGGTAGGGTTTAACACTTCAGTCTTTTACATACAGATATCTAATTTTCCCAGCACCATTTGGTTTTTTACCATTGAATTTTCTTGGCATCCTTGTTGAAAATAAAATGACCATAAATATAAGGATTTATTTCTGAATTTTCAGTATATTTGATTGGTCTATATGTATATTCTTATACCAGTACCATACTGTATTGATGACTGTAGCTTTGTACTGTTTTAAATCAGAAATCGAAATCCTTCAACTTTGTTCTTCTTGTCTAAGATTGTTTTAGCTGTTGTGAGTCCCATGCATTTCCAGATGAATTAGGATCAACCTGTTAATAACTGCAAAAACAAAAAAAGGCAACTATAATTTCAATATGGCTTGTGTTCCATCTATAGACAAATGTGACAAGAACTGCCATTTTAACAAAATAATCTCCCAATTCATGAACATGGGATGTCTTTCCTGTTATTGAAATCTTCTCCAATTTCTTTCAACAATATTTTGTATTTGTATTTGTAGCATACATGTCTGCACTTATTTTATTAAATTTATTAAGTATTTTATTCTTTTTGATGCTGTTGCAAATGGAATTATTCTCTTAATTTCTTTTTCAGATTATTTAGTACTAGATTATTGAACTCCAATTGAGTTCTATATCCTTGATCTCCTATTCTACAACTCTCATTTGTTAGTTCTAATACATTTTGTGCGGTTTGTCATATGTTTTTAATGCTTTTGATATTTCAGTCAAGTTGTTCAGAAAGGTTGTGTCAATTTGCATTTCCTCTAGTAATGTTTCATGAGTAACAGGGTTTGTTTCTGCAAAGACTCATACTTTCTTTTGACATTTTCCAGTTTGGGGTGAGAGAGATTCAAAGTACTAAAAACTAATTTGGCATGTTCCCATGCCAGTCAAAGAGAACACCAGCCATAAACAATATTCATGGGAATGTGGACATGTGAAAAAGAACAAATTGTTTTTGTTTGCATTTCTGTGATTATTGAAGTTGTACATTTTAAAATATGCTTATTACCACATGCTGCCTGCCATGATATTTTGTCTCATCTCAAGTACAGAACAATGAAACCAGCCAACCATGGATTAAACCTCTTAAAACATGAGCCAAAATAAATATTTCCCCCTCTAAGTTGTTTTTCTCAAGGACTTTGTGTCAGCAACAAAAAAATGATTAACACACACTGTTAAAATGATAGTACAGTTTTACCTGTAGGTTCTAATAGGGTTTCTTCATTGATTTAAGGAAGGAAAGTTCAATTGTATACAAATCAGGAATGATTTGGGGATTATGAATGGAAGTGGAAAGAGGAGTTTGGATTTGGATGGGGGTGGCTTGTTTTTGAGGTGATTGTATGGGGTATTGTTTTCTTTGGTTTGCCAGTGGTGTGAGTTATAGTAGGAAACGTAATGTTGAAACATTTTTGTGTTCTTGGGATAATCAATATTTAGTTATTCAGTTATACACCACATAACATTTTAGTCAGACTGCATATTCATTGGTGGTCCCATAGATTATATTGCCTAGTGACATTTTAGCCATCTTGGTTTGTGTAAGTACACATTATAATGTTTACACAATAACAAAATCCCATAATGAAGCATTTCTCATAATATAGCCCCACTGTTAAAATAGTACATGACTGTAACATATTCTTTTAATAGACTATTGGGTTTAAAATGTCTTTTTTTTACTCTTGGATTTGATTTTTAATATAATACTGGAGATATTGTGTCTATGTTCATATATAAAACCAGACTTTTGCAGTTGCCACTTCTAATTCCAAAATATTTTACCTCCTCCAAAAGGTGATACTTCTTTTTTTTTTTTTAACCGTCTTTGTCATCTTGTTATCTGTACATCTTCTATGTCATATGTTCATATAGCTTAATTTTACTTCTGTACCCAGTGTGGGAACTTGTCTTTCAATATGGAAATTTAACACATTTATATTTTTGTAATAGGCAATTTGGAATTCTGAGCTTTTCTTATTTTCTCCTCTAGTGATTGAAAGTTATATATCTTTTTTTTCTATTTTGTTTGGAGCTACTCTGTAATTTTTACCAACATATTTAAATTTATATTTTTAAACTACTTAGAGAATTAATCAAGACGTATGGCTATATTATTCCATTCAAAAGAACACTGTCTCCCTTACCCATTCCTAGCCATGTAGCTTGTGTTAGCCAACTTTTTTTCCTGGACTTTTTGTTTTAAATTTTTATGTATATATATATATATATATATATAGTTATTGTATTTTTTATACAATTTTTTAATTCATTTTTATGTGGTGCTGAGGACCGAACCCAGTGCCTCACACATGCTAGGCAAGCGCTCTATCACTGAGCCACAGCCCCAGCAAAGTTGGAAACTACTTGCTTGTCATTAGTTTGATACCAGATGCTTTCCAGGAATCCCCTACTGCTCCAGACTGTGGTTGTTCTTTCTAGCTTTTCAACTCTACTAGGTATTTTAAATTTCTTAAAAATCATTTCAGTGGGAATTGGGGAGAATAAAGAAGTCAACATAGAGGTCAGAACAGAGAAGTTCTACAGTTTTGTTACATATAGGTAGTTTTAATGTATATAAAGAATATTGATCTTTCATTTTTATGAATATTTTTCCATCTTGTCATCCTTTAATTTTATGATTACTATAAAATTTAATTTTGTAGTAATCGTATCCACAAAACCTAAAGTTTATCTTCAGATCTATCAGCCTCGTTTTCCCCTAACATTTGGTGTCATGCTTAGAAAGTAATAGCTTACTAGCAAAGCTGAATATAATTAACAGACATTCATATTTATGTATATTTTTCTTGTGGTACTTCAAAATATTTGCTATGGCTTGAATGTGTCTCTGAAGTTCATTTGTTGAAAACTTTATCCCCAATGCAATCATGTTAAGTGGAACCTTGCAGAGGTGACGAGGTCATGGAGACTCCGTCTTCAAGAATGGATTAATGGGTTGGGGAGATGGCTCAGTCGGTAGAGTGCTTGCATTGCAAGCACAAGTCCCTGCGTTCGATCCCCAGCACCGCCAAAAAAAAAAAAAAAAAAAAAAGATTGATGCTGTTATCGCAGGAGTACATTCCTGAGGAAAAAATGAGTGTGACCCCCTTGCCTTTTTTTTTACTCAGGAGAGTGTACTCTTGCCTTTTACCTTCCTCCATGGGATGACTCCAAAAGAAAGCCCTTGCCAGCCGGGCGTGGTGGCACACACCTGTAATCCCAGCAGCTTGAAAGGCTGAGGCAGGCAGGCGGATCATGAGTTCAAGATCAGCCTCAGCCACTAAACGAGACCCTAAGCAACTTGGCGAGATTCTGTCTCAAAATAAAATAAAATAGGGCTGGAAATGCAGCTTAGTGGTTAAACCCCCCTGGGTTCAATCCCTGATGCCAAAACGAACAACAAAAAAGAAGGCCCTTTCCAGATATGGGCCCCTCAACCTTGGACTTCCCAATCTCCAGAACTGCAAAAAACAAATCTCTGTTCTTTATAAATTGTCCGGTCTCAAGTATTCTCTTATAGCGGCACAAAATGAACTAAGTCAATATTTAACTTTAGTATTGAAATTTATTTTAGCAGAAATTGTAAAGTCAGGTTCTAACTTTGTTTTCAAATATCTGATCAGTTATCCCAGCATTTTATATTGATAAATCCATTCTTCATTTACTGATATAGACTGCTTCCTCCTTTTTCCCCATTTACTTGATTTTTTTATCCACTTAGGTTAAATGCTGTACTCCTTGTTTCCATGTTTTACTATCTGCAGCTTTAGAAAACGTTTTAACATCTTATGGGTAATCCACCCCAGCTGTGATTTTTCTAAGTTTCTTCCTAATTTTCACATGTTTACTCTTCAAGTTGACCCTTAGAATTGTCTTAAGTCATTCACAGCTGTGTCCTTTGTCAAATTATATTGGATTTTTGTAAAATACTCCGGCTACTCTGGTTGCTAGGAGGGAAACTCCTCAGCTGTTCCCTACCCCATATTATCTTAGTTTTGATTCTTTTTCAAGGTCTTTCCCAGTCTAAAATGCTATGAGTTTTACAGCAAAAATTATCAATGATACCTTTTTTATTCAGTCATCAAAAATGTGGAATATTTACCATATGCCAGAATCTGTGTCTAGTGCTCAGATTCTTATTTTTACTTATTTTTACATAATTTTTACTTAAACAAATGATCAATGATAAGATGTAGGACATGAAAAAAAACATGCTTAGGGAGATGTTGAATCATAGTAAGGAAAAAAAAACCTCAAGCTTTCAAATTTGAGCTGAAATTCAAGAGGCACTTATTCCTTACAGGCCTTTGATCCTTTATTCACCTCACAGAGTTAAGTCTAAAATGCAATTTGCTTCTTTTTTTCACTAAGATTTGTGACTATTTCAAGGAAGGTGGCAGTACTTTTTCTTAGATGAGCATTTTATTACTTAAAAGATTTTCACTTTCATTATCTTGCTTGATATTGATAATAAACCAGTCCCAGGTTCTAGGGAATTCCTCATGTCATTTCATTTCTAGTTGAGCCATGATTTGAGGAAACAAATCATACATGAATGAGTCAGTCATGTCCTTGTGGACTGCCAGATGGAAAAAAACCCCATTTGATGGCTTGTCCCAGCCATGAGATCCATGGTAACCAGCCCATAGCATCTCCCTTCCATGGGAAAGAAGGGTATCCCTTGCCTTGGTAATCATTCAGTTGCAGATATCCATTCTAGCCAGCTAGAATAGCAAGGGATTTGCTATGTATCATTGGATAGTTTCCAAATTTTCAGTAGGGTTGAAGGAGCAGGCTCTAGGCTGAACTTCCAGGAATAACATTTGGACTCATCCATGGACCCTGTCTGTTACAAGCAGGAAGACAAGGAAGCAGTATCTACTGTCACAAACCGCCAGCTTCTGATCCTCCATCGTCTCCATTGTCACGCATGGTGCCATAGGGTGTGAGCTCTCCGGCTCACCTCTTAACACCATGAAGCTAGGAATGGGATACTTGGATTTCAGTAACCGCCGCCACAGAAACACCAGACTTACCCCTAGGTGTATCTGCCATTGGGCACACAGATGCAGCCAAAGTGTGTCCTCTCGCTGTGATGTTGTTTGTCCTCCTCAGTCTTGGGTGGGTATGTCTGTGAAGCTGCATAACCATGTGCAGCACCTGAGCTACATTCTGGCTTTCCAGCCTTGGGCGAGCAGTGAGGGAGTCAGGCACAATGCGAAGGAATAGAGTAGAGGGGATCCACAGGTCGTGTTTATTTTATCTGCTTTCACTGTGGTCTACCTGATCACTGTGTTGAAGGTGAAGACCACCTGTGATTTGGTACTTTACTAAAACATTCTAAGGACTTACTATTTTCCCTTTAAGACATGGATGTGATTTCTAGCTGTGTGCCCTTCTATAACTGACCTCATATTCCTGAACTTCCACCTATGATAATGAGAAGATAATGATGGCTTCACTGTTAGCAGAAAACCAAGTGAATTAAAGCACCTGCGAGCCCTGTCCCAGAGGTAAATATTAGTTTATTCCTTGGATAAAGGTAGATTGATTCCATCACTTTTTCCCTCAGTGCATCTAGGTTCATAGGTCAATCCTGCTTGGACGGGGCTACATTTGGAGTGAGCAGACCTAGCTCAGCTTCTAGAGCGTTCTCACCTAGCAATGAGCATGAGCAGAGAATTTAGCCTCTCTGATATGTACCGGGCTTAGGATCATAGCTTTAAAAAAGCTTAAAGCTTACGCACTGCATAGACCTGCTTATTTTAACTTTTAACCTGATGAGTTCATTTAGGCTTTGTAAAAGATGAGTAGAATGAGCTCACCACAATAAGGAACAGGTACAATAGAAAGATTTCATCAACTAACACCCCTAAAAAGCCATGGGGTGGTCCATTTTCTGGAGGTCTAAGTGTAATAACCTGTGTTGGAAAACCTTCAAAGCTCTGAGCGCCTTCCTTATCTCACCTTGCCCTTTCCTTTGCGAATCCAAAATCTAATTATAAGAGGTGCCACTTTCTGGGGCAGAAAGAACTCAGAGAAGAAAGACATCTTTATTGTTTATTTATAACCTGCCTTGTTTCTAGAAAGGGCTTGAAGCAGGACAGAGATCTTTAAATTGAGGCTTTAAAGGTTGCAACAAGAAATCCATATCAATCAAGGATTGAAAAGCATCAAAGATTTCTTTAGAGAAAGAAAAACTTGGTCGGAAACACTAAGCCCCGAGCAGGCTTGAAGGGGCATCCTTAACTAAGGTACGTGAGAGATGGCTAGCAGTTGCGTTATCTGCCGTGCGTAGCAGTCAAGAGCAGAAAAAATATTGAGGACTCATCATCTAATCTCCCTTGAAAAAAGTCTATGTGCTTTGAGGGGCTGACTTTCTGATTCATAGGCCCAGAATTTCCTTAGAGATAGAGATATTTGAGGAAGTCTGTCATCGTTGAATATTCTACTCGCTTATACAGTGGGAATGATGTCTGAGGTTTCTTTAGCTGTGACATGAATCTTGAGTAGTTTTCCTTTCCATTCACATTTCAAATTGTGAGCTAGTGTTTGTACTACCCTGGGAGGCTAATGTTGGAATTTTTTTTTTTTTTTTAACTTGCATTGATTTTGTGAAAGATAGGAAACCAAAGCTCAGTTAACTAGGGTCCAGGTTAAGGCTGGCTTAGCCTCTATCTTGGGAACCAGAGCTTAGATGGGAGTCGACACTTAATGATGTGTATGACTGACACATGTCTTATGCAAACTCCATGGCTCCCAGAACAAAGAAGGTTCCTTCCTTTTTAACTGCAACTTTTTTGTGTCTGAGATATCATGAAGTACTAAAATCCATAGGCAATTTAAAGACCAATAAAACAACCATATGCCAGTTTAGTCTGTGCTACTATAACAGAATCCCTGAGACTTATAATTTAGGTCTCATCATTCTGAAGACTGAGAAGTTTGAGACCAAGATGGCAGCAGGTTTGTTGTCTGCTGAGGGTCTGGTCCTTAATTCCCAGATGGAGCCCTGAGTGCTGAGTCCTTTAGAGCGTTGTGTGCTCACATGGCAAAAGACAGAAGGTCCAAAAGGACCAAAGTCTTTTAGCCCAGCCTTTTATAAGAGCATTAATTACCCTAAACACCACCTGAAAGGCCCTACCTCCCAGCATGGTTGCACTGAGGACCGAGTTTCCTATACATGCATTTGGGGCATATTCAGACCACCAACTATGAGCTTAAGAAATAGAGTATTATTATATCTTGGAGGATCCTTGATATCTTGGCTTATTGTTCCTTCTTACATCTCAGCCCTCCCATCTGTTTTTGTTTTTCTGGAAATCTTATTCTTGAGAGAGAGGGGTTGTAGAATTCTAAGTTGACAGCTATTTTTGTGTCAGTGCATTGACAGTATCATTCTTTTGTCTGCTTGGTTTCTATGGTTGCTGTCAAAGTTGGCAAATTGTAAATTATCATTCTTTCTAATTTAGCTGCTTTTGCTTTTAAATTTGTCTTTGTCTTTGTGTACAGCAATCTCATTATGATATGTCTAGCCAAGGATTTCTTTTTATTTACCCTTGGGTTTGATTGGGATGATGAATCCTTCCATTGGAAAAGTCGCAGTCATTATCTCTTGACATTTTAGAAATATTGTCTTTCCCTTTTTAATTCAACTCCTTCTGAAACCCCCCCCCCTTTTTTTTTTAAGAACAAAACAGGTATATTTCTATTGGACTACCTGATACAGAAGATAGTGTGGTATGGGTGGATAGTATGAATGGCAAACAATACAAATCTGTTTTATTTGAAATAGACAAAAATGCTTACAAAGCTTCCACTTAGAAACAGACTCTTGCTTGACTTTATTACTGAGCAAAGATAGAGCTGAAGCACAAACACCGTTCTTGTTTGACATGTATTTGAAGAACAGGTAGGAAGACACTACTTGGTTTTTTAAAAAAACTGACCTTCCCTTAAGGCCTGGTCATAGAAGTGTAAACAATGTAAATGAATCTACCATTACCAGTTGTCCTATATCTGGTCACCTGTGTATTCTGAGATCACATACATACCTGCCATCATACCTGGGAAGAGTATGCTATATCACGGTTAAGCTTGATTTCTTGGCAGGCAGGACTGAGGAAGAGTAACTTGAAACAATTTTACATCCTATTTAGAAGAAAACACTGGTATTCCCTTAAATAACAGGTTACAGTAGAAAGATACTGCCTGGAAGTCATCTTTCCACTTTGGTTCATCTTAAGTGTTTGTTATTTACAGAGTGTTTGATTCATTTGCTGATAGCACAATCCTGCCACCAAGGATTAAAGCAGGAGATACCTATTATTATTCCTTCAGCCTCTGCATTTTTCAAGTTTTATAATCTACTACGGTATGTCAGCAGTTCTTGGATACTTAAAAAAAATAAGTGGATAAAACTCTTCTAAAAATGCAGATGTCTACAAATACCATGGTACTAAATGGGAGGGAGACAGTGAGGGAATGAAGAAATCAAACATTCCGTGTGCAGGGAATGTGGTTCAAGTCTTTGGATTTAAAAACCTGAAACTCTAATTTGATATCAGATCCTCAGACTTGATCCTTCATGTCTTTTAAACTGGTAATTTTTAACTCTGGGTTCCTGGACTACATCACTCTTATTGCTCTATTATTTTAGTAATTAGTTTCCTAGCTGTTTAATGCATGTGTTGAAATTTTAGTTACATTTCTAGAAATTTCTTCACCTTTTCAGATCTACCATTTTTCAAAGCCTACATAGCCTCAGACCCAACTCAACTGAGAGACTGAGTGTGGTTATATATGGAAAGGGATCCATCCCTACCCCTGCCACCCACACGTATACATACCCTTTATTCATTGCCAAGACTGAGATAGCTGAGCTTTTCTTGCTGGTTCCTCTGGACAGTGAGCCAATTTCCTGTCCATCTTCACATGGAAAGGATAACCTTTAAAGATCCCATCTTTACATGAGTTGTTCACCTTGGTGGACCTTTGTCTTCCATCATCTAGCACCTAGATGGAAGCCTGGCAAAGAATTCGAGTCGCTGTTTCTCTGAAGAAGAAATAAAATGTGCAATAAGCACATGAAAACATGCTCAATATCATTAGCTTTTAGGGAAATGCAAATTAAAACCACTGTAAGATGCCATTTCATACCCACTAGGATGGCTATAATTAAAAAGTCAGACAATAACAAGCATTCTGGAGGAATTAAGAGCCCTTGTATCTTGCTTGTGGGATTATAAAACAGTGCAGCCACTTTGGAAAGGCAATGTAGTACTTCCTCAAAGGGAAAACTGTTACCATATGACTTAGCAATCCCATTCTAGGTATGTACCCAAGAGAATTTAATAAAACACGTATTGATGCACATATACAAACTATATGTAGCTGTCCATAGCACCAGTTTTCATAATAACCAATGGGAAGATACAAGTCAAGCATTCATTAATTGATAAATGAATAACAAAATGTTTAATAGCCATGCCATGGAATACTACTTGGTCATAAAAAGAGTACTGATATATCCTGTTGTACAGATAACCCTTGAAAACATTATGCTAAGTGAATAAAGTCTATCACAAAAGGCCACATATTATAGAATTCCATTGTATGAAATGTGCAAATTAGGCAAATCATAGAAACAGAAGTAGAATAGTGATTGCCAGAATCTGGGAAGAGGGAGGAATGGAGAGTGACTGCCCAGATTTCTTTTGAGGATGAAAAAAATGTTCTGAAATTAGATAGTTGTGATGGTTACACAACTCTATTAATATACTAAAATCATTAAGTTATAGCCTTTCAAAAGGTTAATTTTATGGTATAGGAAGCATATCTCATAAAAGATGTTTAAGACAATATGATGCTCAAGGTTTCCCCAAGGTTCATCAGAGTCTCATGTGGAAACTGTCTTTGGCATTTCAGCATGCTTCTTCCAAGGACAAGAACAATCTCTTAGACAACCACAGCCTAATTACCAAGTTCATCAAATGCATCCTGTATCCTAAGAGAGTCAACATTTCTATCTTACCAGTTGTCTCAATAAAGTCCTTTTATTTTTTGCTTTGAGACAGGTTCTCACTAAGTTGTTGAGGGCCTCACTAAGTTGCTGAGGCTGACCTCGAACCCACGACCCTTTGCCTCCTGAGTCATTGGGATTTCAGGCATGTACCACTGCACTTGGCTCCATTATATTCTTTTTCCTGTCCAAGGCGTACGCCAGAATCATGTGTTATATGGAGTCGTCATGCCTCTTTAACCCGGAACAGTTCCTGGGGTAGACAACAGTCTTTGTCTATTTCATGACCTCCTACATTTTTTCAGTGTTTCGTTTTTCTTTTTTTTTTCTGGGTGCAGGGGTAACCTGGGATTGAACTCAGGGAACCCCACGGCAGCAGTATTGTCACCAGTGCAGCACAGCAGGAGGCACAGGATGCCCGTGTGTCTTGCAATCACTGAACCTAACCAGCATCCCTTTTTCAAAAGCAAAATGCAACACTTTTTCTGAATGAAAGTGATGTAATTTGACTGAAACAGACCTGGCTTCAAGTTTTGGCCTTGCCATTGTTAGCTGTATGCTCATAAGCAAAATATTTAACATTTAAAACCCATCCTGTAAAATATGTGTATATATCTACTCCTTGTGACTCTTGAAAGAAAAATTAAATGTGAATTCTTGTGAATTGTATATTACAGTGCCTGGCACGTAGTGAGCACTCATAATTCTTGTTTTGGGAGAGGTGATATTACCCAAGTGGCTTGGGGATCTCCTGTCCCTCAGGAGTATTGGTGAAATGACTCAGAATCTCAATATCTGTAGAGACAAACCCTAAGGCCTCCCACATGCTTCTGTTAATTCCACAGAGCCAGCCTTTGCTTTGCCTTTTCTGCCCTCTTGACTATCTTCTTACTCTTGGCTGTTGCCCATCTCTAATGCCAAAGGAAGCCCGCTCACCCCGAGTGGTGGATTGGTTCTATGAATTGAACAAATCATGGAGGGAGGGACCCTTGGAGAATGTACGCCGGCCTCCCTCTTCTTTCTCCTGTCTTGTTTTATCACCTTCCTCTGTTATTCATCTTCCTCACCTCTAAACCTTTCTCCCTGTACAATGCAAGGAGACTCCCCTGCTCCCCCCCCCCCCCCCCCCCCCCCCCCCCCCCCGCCTGACTTGTATATCTTAACCCAGTGATGGCCTCACAGAACAAAGGCTCACCACCAATCCAGGCCCCAGCTCCCTAGAGGGCAGATGTTGTGATAAACAGGAACTCCTTTTTCTATAACTTGGCTGTTTTTTTTTTTAATTTTTATTAAATTTTTTTTTTTAATTTTTACAAACACATTTTGATTCATTGTACACAAATGGGGTACAACTTTTCATTTCTGTGGTTGTACACAATGTAGATTCACACCATTCATGTAATCATACATAGCCAGAGCATTTCTCTTATCTGTGTTGGCTTGAGAAGATACACATGCTGTGAACCTGTGTGGGCCGTGCCTTGATACAGGCACTGCCCAGCTGGCAATTAGAGTGACTGCCCACAAACTTTGGCAGAGGTGAATCCTGAAGAAGAAGAAGAAGGAGAAGAAGAAGAAGAAAAGGCTCCGCTGAAGCACAGTCACACAGATCTTTGTTTTTTAGAGACGAGCATTACCTTGCATTCTGCTGATACCACTTGGTTTCTTAACCCATCTTGTCAGCCGTTCGTGCATAATGACACTGGCTGTTGCACCTCATGCGTCTTCCTTTATGCCACCTCCCACTGCTACTCCAAGGAGCTGTTTGTCCGGGTGGACTTGTTTGGTGAGGCTCTCAGAATTTCCACATGAAACTGAGTGTGCTGTCTTTTTTCACCTGCTGTTTCTTGCACAAATGGGTGACATTTCCACCCTGCACTTATCCAGCCCTGTCTGGAAAAATTCTTTAATCTTAAAAAGAAGTGGGGAAGGGAGGAGAATAACCAGTGCTCATCCTGGCAAAGGCCACTCGTGCTAGGGAGGCCCCAAGCAGGGGTGGGGACAGTGCCTCGAGGCAGGTCAGCTGAATGGTCATTGCTCTGTTGACTTGAGGGACTTGCTCATTCCATTCTCCTGAGAATGGAACTGCCCTGAGAACTGCATTTGAGGGTGAAAAGAGTCGGCAGGAATTGTCCATGTTGCCCCAGCTCTATGTCACTGTTGTCATCCTAAACTATGGCATTCGAATGAAAAGATTGAAAGAAGCCGGTAGAACAGAAGAGTCACTGCCCCCAGACCAGTGCAGGCCTTTACAGTGTTGCAAAACCAGAATTAGTTGCCCATATGTGAAAGTCAGATATAAGAAGATCTAGATTTCTACATTCTCTTGGAAAATTGAGTGAAATGTACGTCACTGAGCCCACAATTCCTCATGGCAATAATTCTCTGGAGCCAAGAAGTGGCTGCCGTCCCTGCATGTAAGAGTTGGGCAAGATGCACGTTTGAGTGTTGTAACAAAGACCAGATAAGTCTACCTTAAACTAGGTAGAAACCAGTATTGCTCTCGTTTGACAATCAAAGTGCCTGTTGCTCAAGGGTGGGTGTGATGGTTCCACATGCCAGAGGCAGGTAGGTCTGTCTGGTTTTCTGTCTTTTCCAGTGGGTCCCTGCTTCTGGCCCTAGATGCTTTGTTTCCCACTGTTCTGTGCACTCCAGCCCATGGTAGGAAAGGGAAGTGGAGTGATCCTTTCAGGGACCCAGCCTGGAAGATGCAGGGACCCTTTCCTCTCACATCCTGTTGGTCAGAACTCACAGGCGTGGCCGGACATGGTGGCACACACCTGTAATCCCAGCTACTTGGGAGGCTGAGGCAGGAGGATCACAAGTTCGAAACCAGCCTCAGCAATTTAGTGAGACCCTAAGCAACTTAGTGAGACCCTGTCTCTAAATAAAATATAAAAAGGGCTGGGGATGGGGCTCAGTGGTCAAGTGCTCCTGGGTTCAATCCCCAGTACCAAAAAGAAAAAAAAAAAAAAAAAAAAAAAGAACTCACTTGCATGGCCACATTCTATTGCAAATGAAGCTGCACTTGGTACATACTAGCCAGTGAGCCCTTATCCAGAGAGAGACACTTACTAGAACCTTTAGAAACAATGTATTTTTTTAAAATTTATTTTTTATTGTAAACAAGTGGGATGCACGTTTCTGTTTGTACATGGAGTAACAGCATACCATTTGCGTAATCATACATTTACATAGGGTAATGATGTTTGATTCATTCTGTTATTTTTTCCTCCCCCACCCCTCCCACCCCTCTTTTCCCTCTATACAGTCCCTCGTTGCTCCATTCTTGCCCCCCTTCCACTCCCCATTATGTGTCATCATCCGCTTATCAGTGAGATCATTTGTTCTTTGGATTTTTGAGATTGGCTTATCTCACTTAGCATGATGTTCTCCAATTTCATCCATTTACCTGCAAATACCATAATTTTATTATTCTTTATAGCTGAGTAATATTCCATTGTATATATATACCACAGTTTCTTTATCCATTCATCAATTGAAGGACATCTAGGTTGGTTGGTCTGGCTATTGTGAATTGAGCCGCTATGAACATTGATGTGGCTGTATCTCTGTACTATGCTGATTTTAAGTCCTTTGGGTATAGGCCGAGGAGTGGGATAGCTGAGTCAAATGGTGGGTCCATTCCAAGTTTAGAAACAATATTTTTCATGTCCCACAGTGAAACAGGGTATTGATCATGGTCTTTACAGTTGTAGATGATGGAACTTTGGCTAAAATGGCTTAAACAACAAAAAAGAGGAGACTGAAATATCTAACAAGTTGAGGCTGAGTCTAGATTCCATGCAACTGAAACCAGGAGCTCAGGTGACAGCAGCCTCAGTTTCTCTCCATCTTTGCGCTTTCTCTCCGTAGACTTCATCCTCAGGGATACCCTTGCTCCATAAATGACAGAATCACGTGTGGTCTGTATTATTTGTACAGTTACTGATTCCAAATAAAAAGGAGTCTGTTTCTCCACAGTGGTAACCAAGCACTGGAGGAGGTCCCTGATTGTCCCGGTTTAGATCAAATGGCCATTCCCAGCCTCGGTAGTGTGACCAGGGGGCAGAGTACCCTGGCCACACCTGGATCATCTCTTACCAGAAGACACCTTCTCACCTACTCACATGACAGTGGAGAAAAGTTTGGTCTTCAAGGAGAGAGGTAACAGGCAAAATCATGTTCCTGTGACATTTGGAAATTCCATTGCCATATTTTCAGATAAAGCAGCCGAGGCTGAAAGAGGCTGTGTTAAACTTGGGTCACAACCAGGAGGTAGCAGAACTGGAATTCAAACCAGGTCTTTCTGACTCCAGATGGTTGGCTCTTAATTCACTGCAATCAAGTGTTTCTGAAGGGATTATCCTGGAACCTCCCATCCCTGCAAGGGAGAACCCCTGAGGTTTGATGCTCTTATGTGGATGATCAGAATATAGAGATTTCCTATAGCCCTACCATGCAAGATGTTGTTCAGAAGTGCAAGTGTGGCTGTAAGCTGTTTTCCCTGGAACACCTCTTGTGGCTGTACCTGAAAATGTTTCCCTAACCAGCAGAACTGCACTCACATGAATGGAAGTAGGAGGAGTCAGGCTACTGGATTCTTGACTTCTCTTGGAACATCTTGGTTTATTTACTATACCGAATCTCCTTGGGGACAATATTATCTGCAAGGGAGCAAACACTGGTTCTTGGGTGGGAGGATGGTGAAAAAATCTTATTCTTTTTATGTATAGAGTGCATGTGTACTAGTAGTACATGAGATTTATGGTTGACTTGTGACATTAAAATTCACCAGGGAGACTGCCGTAATGGACGGCATCTTGGAAACAGTGACAGATTTCCCCTCCACATCTCATTTGCCTCTTTTTCTTCCTATTTGCAGCAACTTGTTGAAAGAGTTGCCTTTACTTCTTTTGTTTACTTTATTTTTATTTTATGGGATTCATGTTGTTTGTTTGTACATGAAGTAAAGGCATGCCATTTGTGTAATCATGTATCTACACAGGGTAATGGTGTTTGATTCTGTTATTCCCCCCCACCCCTCCCACCCCTCTTTTCCCTCTATACAGTCCCTCCTTCCTCCATTCTTGCCCCCCTCCTTATCCCTAACTCTAACCCTAACCCTAACCCCTCCCTCCCCCCATTATATGTCATCATCCGCTTATCAGTGAGATCATTCATCCTTTGGTTTTTTGAGATTGGCTTATCTCACTTAGCATGATATCCTCCAATTTCATCCATTTGCCTGCAAATGCCATAATTTTATCATTCTTTATAGCTGAGTAATATTCCATTGTATATATATGCCACAGTTTCTTTATTCATTCATCAACTGAAGGGCATCTAGGTTGGTTCCACAATCTGGCTATGGTGAATTGAGCAGCTATGAACATTGATGTGGCTGCATCTCTGTAGTATGCTGATTTTAAGTCCTCTGGGTATAGGCCAAGGAGTGGGATAGCTGGGTCAAATGGTGGGTCCATTCCAAGTTTTCTGAGAAATCTCCACACTGCTTTCCAGAGTGGCTGCACTAAGTTGCAGCCCCACCAGCAATGTATGAGTGTACCTTTCTCCCCACATCCTCACCAACACCTATTGTTGCTTGTGTTCTTGATAATCGCCATTCTAATTGGGGTGAGATGGAATCTTAGTGTAGTTTTGATTTGCATTTCTCTTATTACTAGAGATGTTGAGCCTTTACTTCTTGATTCCTCTCACCCTATTTGCTCTTAGACCCACTTCAGTCGGCCTCGTCACTGTACCCAGCAGCCCTTGTCAAGGTCACCGGTGGTGTCTGCTTTGCCAAGCCCAACGGTAAATTTTCAGTCCTCCTTTCACTGAGCCCATGGAGCACATGACACCGTGGGCTACTCCCTCCTTCTTTAAATACCTTCTTTTCTTGGTTTTGGGGTCAGTGTCCAAAACCTGTCCCACACCTGTCCTCTCTTCTCTCTCTGCTTCTGCACCTTATTTCCTTTCCAAGTGCCTACTTGTCTTCCCAGCCCTGAATCCAGGAGTGCCCAGGCCTCAGGACACTGCCCTGCCGACCTTTATTCCCTCAGGGTCTCTTGGAGAGTTTCTATGAAATCACTGCTTAATCTCTACTATTAAACACCGTAGGTCTGTGACTTCCAGTTCCTGTCTCTGGCTCAGACCTGACCCCAAGTCCTGGACTCACACTTTCCTGGCATGTCTCATAGGCAGCTCAACACTGAGTACCAATCTAGAGGATAAAGAAACATTATGAAAGAACGTACAAGGATGAGATTAGCAAGACCCACGCTGTGTCTACAGAACACGTGACCCAGATTTTTTTTTTAATTAAGAAAAAAAAAAAAAAAAAGAGGAGGAGTAATAGAGGAGAAACCTACAGATTAAAAGGGCTAGGGCTGTGTAGTTCAGTGGTAGAGCTCTTGCCATCTTGGGTGAGGCACTGAGTTTGATCCTCAGCACCACATTTCAAAAACAATAAATAAATAAAAGTTGAATTTTTTTTTTTTTTTTTTTTTTTTTTGCAGTAGTTGCAAGACTATATCCCCAGCCCAAAAGTTGAAGTCTTTAAAAAGAGAAAGGGAGACAAGAGAATAATGTCAGTTTCAATATAGAGAGCTTATTTGGATCTTTATTCAAACAAGTGGTAAAATAATTAGAAGGTGCCCAGGAGTATTTAAATATTGATGAGGTATTTGATATAACATAATAATTATTGTTTTTAACTGCGATAATGGTTATTTGGTGATATTAGGAACATTTTTGAAATATACCCAGAATGTTATTCGTTCTCTTCACCTGCCTTTGTATCACCCTCAGTCAAACCAATGTCCTCTCTTGTCTTTATGGTTGCCTCTCAACTGGTGTCCCCAATCCTCTCCAGTCTGTTGTCAACACAGCAGTCAGAGAGATCCTGGTAAAATGTGGCATATTGTGCCACTTCCCTCCTCATTTGGAGGCACAGCCAAAGTCTGTTCAGTGTACCAGCCCCTGGAGTCCTCCTGTACCCCCCAAGCCGTAGGGCAGCACCGGGTCCCTTAGTGCTTCCTATTAATCGTTAGTGTATTTACATGTTTTTTTCTCCTTCTTTTCTCATCTTGGGGGCAGACTGTGACTTATCTACGGCATCTATATGTCTTACAGCAAAACTTTGGAGTTGGCTCTAATTGGGGGAATGGCCTTTTTCATTTCTTCTTTTCAGGTGGAGTCACCGTCTCTTGAGCTCTTGTTCTGTGGCTTCTCCTAGTCTCTGGTTCCCCGGGGAACTGCAGCAGACACTGGAATGCTTGCCCTCTGACCCAGGTGTCCTCTAATAGACAAGGCTGCACCCACAGTGGACAGGTGTGAAGTGACCAGCACTTCATGGGTCATTAGCTTTCTTCCCCACACGGGAGCTGGAGTCTGCAGAACAGGACAGGACAGGGGCCTGAGGCATGGTCACATGGGACACTTGGCATTTCAGACTGGCAGTTGACCACTGGGTCTGTTCCCTCATAGCAGGAACTACACCTTTTGGGGCTCCCAGGAAGGGAGGCTCAACCTGCTTCACATATGCACATACATATCTGAGGTTGACTGAGGTGTCAGGGACACTCCAACAGGAATAAGGAAGAAATAAAGACAACCCACTCAGAGATTCAAACGTTGGATTATGGTCAGAAAGATCCTTGGGTTGAAGGGCCTTTGCTATTTTCTTTTTTCTGTGAAACTCCATTTGTAAATATTTGTAGACCACTTCTTTCCAAAAAGAATGTGAAGTAGTTTTATGAGTATACACAAACCCCCACACACATATAGACTTAAAAAAAAAAAAAAAGAAAAGAAACCTGGGGGCTGGGGATATAGCTCAGTTGGTAGAGTGGTTGCCTTGCATACATAAGGCCCCGGGTTCAATCCCCAGCACCGCAAAAAAAAAAAAAAAAAAAAACCCCAAAAAAAACAAAAAACAAAACACCTAGCCTGAGAGAACAGGAAGAAGCAGGTGAGCAGGTCTGAGGGTTAGGTCAGGGCCTGAGATGGGGAACCACAGGCAGAGAGTAGCAAGGTATGGTGCTTGCTGCCTCACCTGGGCCCCACCTCTTACTGACTTTTTTTTTTTTTTTTTTTTTGTGGTGCTGGGGATTGAACCCAGGACCTTGTGCTTACGAGGCAAGCACTCTACCAACTGAGCTATATCCCCAGCCTTCTTACTGACTTTTTCATTATCATTCATAATTTTTCTCTTTAGTCATCATGTTGTGCTTTTTATTGAAAATTCCAAGTAACTGATTATATGGCCAGGTTTTTCTTTAGTGGACATAGGACTTTACATAGGCATTCTAGGTGATTCTTGTCTGTCTCTCCTACTGGCCTGTGATCATGGCTCACAGAAGGCATGAGCTGTGTCTATTCATCTTTATACTCCAGCACCTAGAAGTAAAAATAAATTAGTGGTATCACAGTTCTCTGTACCGGAAGGGAAGAAGCCTGTCAATTGTTTGAGAGAAAGGTTTTTATTTTTGTTTTTTCCTGGTTCTATTTTTGGGAGTTCTCGCGTGTGGGCTGTTAGATCAGGAATGTTGAGCGGTGTCCTGCGTCTGTTCTCAAGAAAACTTGAGAGAAGTACTGGCACAGGATCTGCAGGGTCTCTACTTGTAAAGGAAGAGTTGAAGCCAACGCCATAAAAATTTGATAGAGACTCTCGCAGGCCCCAACTAACATGATCTAGGTAGATGCAGGTACGTGCCTGCTGAGCATCCGATGTGGTCTAGGAGCAAATACAGATTCCATAGGAAGACAGAGGACAGAACCTGAATATATTGCTTTCAGGGCAGCAATGAATACACACTGGAGATGGCTTGGTTTAAGGTTATATAATAGGGTTGTATGCTACAAGGACCTTGCGTAGAATGGTACGTAAAGATACACCACACACGAACATACTGAGTACCTGCAAATGTGAGTGAAATCCATTGTGAGCTCTGTGGACTATTTAAGTACCTTGTGCACATATCAGTTTCCTTGTTGTGATAAGTACTATAGTTATGTAAGATGCTTCTATTGGGCAGAGCTGGGATGGGTATGCAAGATCTCTGCACTATTTTTGCAACTTCTTGTAAGAAATTAATCCAAAACAAAAAGGTTTTTCTTTTTTCTTTCTTTCCCTTTCTTCCTTCCCTCCCTCCCTCCCTCTCTCTTTTTTTCTTTGTTTCATTCCCTTCCTTCCTTCCTTCTTTCCTTCCTATCTTCCTTCTTTCCTCCCTCCTTTCTTTTCTTTTCCCTTCTCTCTCTCTCTCTTTTCTTTTCTTTCTCTTTCTGCAGAGCATTGGCAACAGAGCTGGATTCAACCCCATGCTGCTGTGCTGAGTGTGACTTTTTTCTTTGAGCACTTAACGATTAGTAACCACTTAGAGTCATGCATTGCTTAATAACAGGGGTATGATCTGAGAAATGCATCATTAGGCAATTTCATCATTGCATGAGCATCTTGGAGTGTATTTACACAAACCTAGATGGTCCAGTCTATGTGCTTTGGCTATGTGCTATGTATGTAGGATACAGCCTAGTACAGCTGGTTCCGTGAGGAGAAGGCATGAGACTAAGCCAAGCACAAAAGAAAATTGATGCAACCAAGAGTTGTGGCAACCTCACGATGTGTGAGGCTGCTGCTGCCTGTGTAACAGCATACTGTCTTACAGGAGGGTTTTTTTTAATTAATGGAAGGAGAACACTGTGAACTATACTATGGTTTGCATATATCAGTATGCAAACATCAGTAACATAGTCATTTGTTATCATCGTCAAGTATTAGGTACTGGGCATCATTGTGTGTGCTATGCTTTTACATGACTGGTGGCAGAGCTGGTTTGCTTATACCAGCTCCACCACAAACCCCTGAGTGAGACCCACACTCAGCTATCATGAAAGCTGTGACATCACTAGGCAAAAGGAATCCCTCAGCTGCATTATGACATTATAAAACCATCCTTGAATATGCAATCTGACTGGAATGTAACATGGCTCATGACTCTGTTTGGTCTTTTCTCACCCATGGGTGCTAAATTTCCAGCTCCTAGCATAACACCTGGCATCCCCCCCCCACACCCTGCCACTTTTTTTTTTCTAGTACTGGGGATTGACCCCAGGGGTGCTCTACCACTGAGCCACATCCCCAGCCCTCCAAATTTTAAATATTTAAAATTTAAAACAAAGATTTTTTAAAAAAACTGAACTTGGAATTTCATATCCTTTTCATATCATAAAATATTATTTTTTTCCCCAACCACTTAAATACATAAAAACCACTTTTAGCTAGTGATCTGTACAAAAGTAGGAGGTGGTGGGCCGGTTGTGGCTGAGGGCCACATAGGTTCACGGCAGTAGGCAGTCCTATTTTTGGCAAGCTCATTCTCCATCCTGCTGGCCACTGCACACACAGCAGCTGTGAAAGTCAGGGTACAACAGTCCCCCCCTTTTTGGGGGGAGATACCAGGGATTGAACTCAGGGACACTCAACCTCTGAGCCACATCCCCAGCCCTATTTTGTATTTTATTTAGAGACAGGGTCTCACTGAGTTGCTTGGCACTCACTGTTGCTGAGACTGGCTTTGAACTCACAATCCTCCTGTCTCAGCCTCCCGAGCTGCTGGGATTACAGGCAGGCACCACTGCACATGGCACAATAGTCCCCCTTATTCACAGTTTTACTTTGTGCAATTTCTGTAATCCACCGTCAACCATGATCAATACAGTATAATAAAGATATTTTGAGAGAAAGACCACATTCATGTAACTTCTATTCCAGTATATTTTCATAATTGTTTCATTTTATCATAAGTTATTATTAGTCTCTTTCTGTGCCTAATTTATAAATTAAACTTTATAGGTATATATAGCAAAAAGCAGGTATTCGTGGTTTGGTGCTGTCCATACTTTCAGGCATCTGCTGGGGATCTTGGAACACAATCCCTTGTGTATAAAGGAGAACCACTAGTGGCAATGTTGGTGCCACAAAGCAGGTCTGTGACCTGGGTTTCTCTTTGGGCTGGGAGGAAGGATGCTCCTGAGGCCTAAGTAAACCCAGCCTGGACTTTCCTCAGGAAGTTTTGCAGGGTTAGTCCATTTCCCATATGAAGATGTGACAAAAATACTCTCAGCTCCAGGCACCGTGGTATGGTGCCCACTGAACTTGTCTGGTGGAGAGGATACATCTGGGCTCAAACCCAGCCTGTACAGCCTCTCCAGCTCTGAGCTTGGGCAGGTCTTGCAGGCCTCGAGAAGCTTGGATTCCTCCATTTTAAAATCGGGATGGTGAGGTGCTATGGAGTCACATTTGAGGCTCTTCTCTGCTTTTATTTTGGGCTAGCTAATATGGATTAAATTCCCTTTTCTGCCTAAAATCATTATACTGATCACACCCCATAGAAGATTGGTTTGAGGAATAAAATGGTACAGAATTTTAATGAACCTGGCACTTAACCACCATGTTTATTGGGCTCCTTTTAAAATGTTTAAATCTGGATGAGCTGAGATTGTAAGGTTGGCTCCATTCTTTTAGATGCATATAACAGCCTCTTAGTTCTCTCAATCTGAAGTTTTCCTTTAGTTTTTTTTTTTTTTTCTCTTTTCGACTTTGTCAGAATTAGCATGACACAAAGTCATTCATTTTTTTTTTTTTTTAAGTTTTACTTAAAACCCCCAGTTGTTTCATTTATAAACAGATCAGGCCAGTGTGACATTGTCCTAACTCTTAAAATATTAAAACATTTTAGCTTTTAGTGCTATTAAACTATTTCTAGGTGAGTTTTTTTTTTTTAGTGCTCAAATAAATTTTAGTATGGATTGATTTAGTGAAGTCTACCCAACGAAGTTTTACATTCTATCTTCATGTATAAAAAAATGATAGAGAGGTCCCAATTCAAAGTAAGGTTAAATTGAAACATTAGAGTTAGGGAAATAAAATTTTAGAAAATACAAATGCCTTTTGAGATTTATTAGATTAATAGAATTGAAATAAGTATTTTAGAAAGTTATTTTTTGAACACCATGCACATTATTTTATGTATTTCCCCAACCTTATGGAGATGGCCAAATCAGAAAAGATGGTAGAAGTGATGTTGTAAGATGGTAGTAAGATTATGGGGGAAACCACCAAAGACTCTGCAGAACCATCCATATGACAACGAACCATCTCAAAGCAGATCTCTGTGCTTGAATTTTAGCATGAAGGGGAAGATTCATTTGTGGCTTTAAAACAATTATTTATGAAATCTTAATCATGTGATATTTACCATCCATTTTATATTATCAATCATAAAACTGAGGTGCTGGAAGATTAAGTCACTGGCCAGATATTACAAAGCTAAACCTGGAATTGAAAGCCAGGGAACTAACTTTCCAACCCAGGGTCTTTTGGCAGCACCACTTTGTTACTCTATACCCAGAACTCTGCAAACACAGGACTTTAGATGACAGGTCCTTACCCTTGAACTTACAACATAGCTGGGGAACTAACTGGCTTTCATACCTAAGGGTAACTAGATGAAAATGTAGCCAGCATTTCTAAGGCACTTTTTAGTTACTATCTCATTTGAATTTGCTACAGGTATGAATCAGCTCAGGCAGTTGGTTTAACTGGTGAAGAAACCAAGACTTGAAGAAATACTAATCCCAGTGGCTCTGGAGGCTAAGGCAGGAGGATCATGAGTTCAAAGCCAGCCTCAGCAATGTAGCAAGGCCCTAAGCAACTCAGTGAGAACCTGTCTCTAAATAAAATACAAAGTAGGGCTGGAGATGTGGTTGAGTGCCCCTGAATTCAATCCCCAGTACCAAAAAGAGAGGAGAAAAAAAAAAGAAAGAAAGAAAAAGAATATTGACTTTTCTAAGATTATACTAGTATATGATAAAACCCAGAGTCCTGATCTTTGACCCTTAAGGTTTCTTTTACACTAGTGTTAATAAAATCAACTACATGCAGAGGCCAGGTAGGCAACTTAAATGAGCAAAGAAACTGCTTATAAAACAACGGAGAGCAGAGGGATTTTTAGTGAGCCACAAATTGCAAATTCCAACTGATTGTGGCCATGGAGAAAAGAAAGGCCCAATGGTATCAAATAGGTAGAAGTCAGGAAACTTCAGAGAGCCATGGTGTCAGAGAAGGCTTCCTGCAGGAGGCAAGACCTGAAAGGGGCTTTTAAGGATAAATAGTAGAAAGGAGGCATTGATCTTTCCTGGATGGGAGTTGTGATGTGACAGAGAATATATAGTAAAGGCCAAGCACAACACTGAAAATAATATATGAAGTTAAAATACCAGCTGTGATATCAACATGCTGTTAATAGTATATTAAGAAAACGGGAAAGCCAGTCTGACTGAAATGAATTCATAGAAAATGTAGACCCAGCTACCAAAACCTCCAGGAAACATCATACTTAGTCATGGAACTTCAGAAGCATTCCTTCTAAATTAGACAAACATAAGAATTAGGAACATAAGGATACTTACTGTCACCATTTATATTTATCATAGTATTAGGGGCCCTCATCAGTGTGGTAAGGCAAGAAAAAGAAATAAGAAATGTAGGAATTAGAAAGAAAGAAATCAAACTATTGTTATCTTTAGTCAATATTGTCTTCAAAGAAAATCAGTGATTAAAGTTATAGTGTTCAGCAGGATCACTCAGTAAAAGATTGTAATATGAAAGTTTCATTTCTGTACACAAGCAATAAACCACTTGAAAATATAATTTTTAAAACTTAAAATATATAGGACTTTTAGGGAGCAAGACTATGACACTTCATTGAAATGTAAAGATCTAAATGGATGGAAGACTATACCATGTTCATGAATGGGAAGCATCAATATTGTAAAGATGTCAATCTTCTCCCAAAACAACACATTCAATATAATTACAGTCTAAATCACAACAGTCTTGTGATGTATGTGTACTAGGTTGCTTCTAAAATGCATTAGTATGTGAAACAGATAAGCTCAGGTCAAATTTGGAGGACTTTGGTACCAGAATATGGAGTTTAGATCTCCAATATGCTGATGTTCTTCAGGCTGAAGTCAGTGTTTGTATTTTGAGGAATTTAAATTTTTTGTATTATTTTAATAATATCAGCAAATTCTGGAATTCTAGATTTGCTTAAAGCCTGCTAGGTTATTTCAGGATGGACACCTGGTGTTTATATTTGCAGTCACCTTGGTGCTGAATTGTATTAATTGGTCATGGACTTTTGACAAAGAAACAAAGCAGGCTGATTATGTAAGTATCTGGTTAGACCAAGTGTAGGCCAAGTAATATCACAGAGCAAAAAGGGATTATAGCAGCTAGAGTAGAGTGGGTGGAGAATTACATAGGATATGGTATTGTCAGATAGGATATGTTAGACGACACAAACATAGTAAACCCAAAAGAAATTGTCCAGCTGTTGTTTTCTGTTGTTGTACTATATTTGAGTTGCAAATAGTAGTCTGATTTCATAAAAATAAATAAGGCTGTTGATTCGAATTTCATTGGATTTGTGGTTTTGTGTTCTATTTAATTTGCAGATTTAATCTTTCTCAAAGCAGAAGTAAAGGTATACATTTAGTTTTAGGTTCATACTGACATTACTTGAGTGGGTCATCACTGAGGATTTCACAACTGTTGCAGTGAAAATAATTGAGAAATACTACAATGGGCCATCACAAGTTTGAATAGAGGGCTGGGGATATTGCTGTTGGTAGAGTACTTGCGTCTCATGCACAAGGCCCTAAGTTCAATCCCCTAGCACCACACACACACACAAAAGCACAGAATATTTGACATTTTTTTGGGCTGGGTATATAGCTCTTTTGGTAGAGTGTTTGCCTCGCAAGTACAAGGCCCTAGGTTCAATCCCCAGCACCACCAAAAAGAAGTTTGAATAGGGATGGGATAGATACAGATTTTTTATAAGGTTTCACCACTGGCAATTTGCAGGACAAATGGAGGTGAGCAGCACGGTAAGTTCGTATAGAGAAGAATATTTATTGAAGGTCAACTGTTGATGAGTCATTAGAAACTCAATCCACTTGAAACAACCTCTGGAGTAAGTGAGACTCAGAAAAGTTAAGTAACCTAATGAAATTCACACAACTGGAAGGAGAAGCAGATAGGATGTCAGTTCAGACTGCGTTCTACCAAGGTATGCCAATGCATGGATGAGTGGCAGCCACGCTGGGATGGCTGCAGCTGCCTCCAGAGAAAGGAACTAGTCTGGAACCCTTCCTTATATCTTGAATTGTCCTTTTCCACCAGAAAACCTAAGATACCCAGTCCCTGCTGGGTATGGTGAGTTAAGCCAGTGCCCTGGGTACTCTAAGGCCTGGACCCAAACCAGGCCTCCTTATACCTAGTTCCTAGAGTGCCTTATTAGAGGGGAGGCCTTTGCTACCACTCCATGTAGAGCTCGTGGGAACTTCTTTCACGAACTTTTTTTTTTTTAATATATATTTTTTAGTTGTCAGTGGACATTTATCTATTTATTTATTTGTATGTGGGGGCTAAGAATTGAACCCAGTGCCTCACACTTGCCAGGCAAGCGTTCTACCACTGAGCTACAACCCCAACCCCTCATGGCCTATCTTATAGTTGTTTCTTATTACTTGCTGTAATAGGATCTTAGCATATAAACATTTTCTTGGAACTTGAGAAATAAGTTAGTGGAGATGATATCTACTTAAACTCCTCTAACAGAGGAGTTTAAAACTGTCATCACCTTCTATCCAGATTTACCCTGTAGTTTGAGCTGGTTGGGAAACACAGAATGTTTTCCACTGATCAAGGCATTTGTTGAAAGGAAGTATTAGAAGAATCCGAGCATTTGTGAGCTAGAAGTTTGAGTGATGGAAATGCCTGACTCCCACATTGAACCTGCATCCCCTTAGATGTGACCCCAAGTTCAGATACCTCGAGCCCCTCTCATAGAGGTGTGTCTTCTGACAGAGTTGAATCCAAAACCCAGGCTCCCAAGTCCCTGCTGAGATGCTCTCCCATTTTCTATATGTTGCAATTGTGTGTTTCTCTATTCCTAATTAAACCCAATTTTCAAATAGGCACAGTCTAGGTATATGTCTACATGACTCAGATGGCAAAAGTACGACAAGCCATACACAGACATCTTGCTTCTCCCACTGCCTTTTACCCTGCCTCTTACCTGGGATGACCGGAGGTATCATGTTGATCCTTCCTTTGTTTCTTTAGGCCAGGGTTTCTCAACCTCAGCACTATTGACATTCTGGGCTGGGTAATCTCTGTTGTGGGGAGCTGTCCTGTGCAATCTATATACATAGATCTTCTTCCTGATCTGTCATCTACTACTTATTTATCTATGTCCTCATAGATATACAATATCTAGGATGTATATTAATTATATGTTCATATTGCATGTATATTTCATATGTAATATATATCCCAATACACAACATATATCCTATAGATATGTGTTACTTTTACAAGTATAGAGAGCCTAGGTCTCTGGGTCAGTGCGTGGAGTTTGTCCTTGCCCTGGTAGCTTCATGGCAATCCATGGTTTAGTGGCACCATAGCTATGGACAGTTTGCTGTTGTTGGGCAGTGGATTCCACCCCATTGCTATTAAACGATGTGGAGGGGGTGAGCCGATTCACATGCCATTCTTCCTTTTGCAGGTGTATCTGTGGGGTATCTCCTCAGAATTTGGGTTACTGAATCTTTTGGTAGCTACTCTCAGATTCCTCCTCCATGAGGGTCATGCCCTTTGGCATGTTGTGTTGGCAATGATCTGAGAGACCTGTTTCCCCATGGCCCCACCAGTAGGGTTATGACACCTTTGGATTCTTGCCAATCCTATAGGTGAGAAATGCCCCCACATTTCCTACTAGACCAGCGTGATGCTGATTTAGAATAGCCTCACTCATCCTGAGCAGGAGCTGAGTGAACTCAGCCTGCTTTCCCCTGAGGACCAGTGTCTGGGCGGGTCCGTCTCCAGACTTTGGTTTTACTCCTGCTTGTCCTCCCCCAGGAATGCTCTTCCACCTGACTTTCAGATGTTATGCTGTTCTTTGAGGTTTCCAAATGCCATCTCCTTGGTTCATCCTTGGAGGAACTCCCTAGTTTTGCTTTACACCCCACCCTGCTGTCAGGTGTTCCTCCTCCTCATTCCCTCCAGCCCACTGAAGCTGCTCTGTGCTGTTGCCAGTCTTATCTTGTCTTGTTGCCCAGGCAGGTGGGCATCTGGGGCTTGACAGGTGTGGTTTTGAATCCCAGCTCTTCTGCTTACCATCTGCAGATCCTTGGTCAAATTTCTTAACCCCTTGGAGCTTCTTTTTCTCACCTATGAAATGGGAACCGTACTTCTCTCATTAAGATCATAGAAAAGCAAAAACAAGAAAGGGTATGCAGCAGCAGATAGGCATTTAATAAATAGCCCCAGGAGGACAGACCCATTCATTCATTCTATTTTGCACCTGCCTTCCACATTTCCTTGCACACATTAAATAAATGCATTGGGTCTGTTCTTTAAGAAACAAAATTGTCCCTATAAATGGATGGGATTTATTCCGTAAGTATTTGAGCACCTGTTTTGTTCCAGGCATTGGCCTCAGAAATGAGAATTTAGCAGTGAAAAGAGACAAATCCCTGCCTTTGTGGCGTTTGCATTCCATTGGGGTGATACACAATGAGCAGAAGTAAATGATACAGGAGTAGGTATAAATCCACCTAGTTTATATAATCTCTAAAATCCTATAGCACCATTGTATTAGCCAGCTTTCTTAACTGTGACAAAATACCTAAGATAAACAGTTCAAAAGAGAAAAGTTTTATTTTGCCTCATGGATTCAGAGGTTTCAGTCCACGGTTGCTTGGCCTCATTGCTTTGGGCCTGTGATGAGACAGAACATCATGGCAGTGGGACCATTGGTCAAGAGGCTGCCAGGTCATGGTGGCTATGAAGTAAAGAGAGAGGAAGGGACGAGGGTCTCAATGTCCCCTTCCAGGGCATGCCCCCAATAACCTAATTTCCTTTCACTAGGTCCCTCTTCCTAAAGGATCCACCACCTCCAACCTTCCATCATCTTGGGAGCTAGCTTTTAACACATGAACCTTTGGGGACCTTTAAGATCCAAATCATAGTGACCATATTTTTATTAAATCATTTCAAGAATTATTTTTTTTCTTTATTACAGTGTAAGTTCCTTGGGGGCAAAAAATGAGACTGCTCATTGTCGAACTTCCTTGGAGTTTAATATAATGGAGGAGACCCAAACCCAAATCTATTAATGTCTCACCTCAGCTTAAACCTCTGAGCCACTCCCCATGGCCTTCAGGGTGTGGCCTCGACTCCTGCTGGACCTGTGAGGCCCTGTGTGGTCTGGGGCCTGTTTTCCTGTCCAACCTCACTCGTTGCCTGGCTGCCTACCCACCCCTGCACCCCACACTAGGGCTCCACTGGACTCCAGGTTCTAGAATGCTCCAAGCTCTTTCATTTGCCTGGAATAGTTTCCATGCCTCCCTCATCTGGCTATTATTTATTCATCCTTTTGGTCTCTCATGGATGTCTCTTCCTTCAGAAAGCCATCCTGATCTCCTAATCCCCTAGTCTGGGCCATGCACCCTTCCTCTGTGCTTTGGCAACAATCAGGATTTCCTCTTCCTCAGACTTCTACAACATTATGTTGTATTTGCCAGTTCTACTTGTCTGAGTTTCCCTAACCGTTAAAATCCCCCCAAAGCAGGCACGTCTCTCTCATCTGGTGATCTATCTGCAATGAGTGCCTGACACGATGAGCGATGGATTGACTGATGGACAGTCAAAGAGTGTAGAATGGGCCATGGATACATGTTCTGATGCTGTAGTTTGGAATTTACGTGTCCCCCAAAGATCTATGAGGCTTACTCCTCAGCTTGGTGCTATTAGGGACTGGTAGGGCCTTTAGGAGGTGGGACTGCTGGGAGAGCTTTAGGTCATTGGCGGTATGCCCTCAAAGGGGATTGTGAGACCCCGCTTCCTTCCTCTCCCTCTTTTTGTTCCTGGCCACATGCTTCTGTCATGATGTCCTGTATCATCACAGATCCAAATAATGGGGCCAATGACTCATGGACTGAAACTTCCAACATTGTAATCCAAAATTAAGTTTTTCTCTTTGTAAGTTGATTACCTCGAGTTTTTGTTACACTGATGGAAAGCTAACACATCTGACTTAGCTCTATTCATGGTCTGCCCTGAACTGTTCCCAAAGCAATCTGTTCTCCTTTGTAGGAATCTGTTTTCCTTTTTCTGTTCCCTTAAGCTGTCTCTGCTTTTGGCCCATTAGTGGCCTGATGATCCTGGAAAGATCACTTATCACTCTAGGGCACTTATTTAAATTGACCCACCGAGGCTGTGGGATGGTGGATGATGTATTTATATAGGAATGGCACCCCAGAGGGTGGTGTAATATGCCCGTGTTGCTTTAGATATTCCAGCTCCGAGGTCCCATGGATGGGGGCCACCAGCCTCTCTCACTGGGGGGTTTTTCTTGATAAGAGCTGAGCGAGTTCAACTAGGAAAGGAAAGGGGAGGGTGTATATTGAGGATGATGGTGGTAGTGGTAGTGGTGGTGCTTGCCCTAGCCAGTAGAGGGCAGCAGAATCATCCTCCATAATGTCCACACTGTAACTGTCAATAAGCCACCATGGGAATACCTTTTCCACTCACCACCTCTTTACCATGTGTTTGCCCTCAAAATAATGGTAAGTTTTTCTTGATGGTTTGTGGTCTAACCACTCAACAGGGGTAATAAACGCCCTCTAGTCTGTGTTCCTATGGAAAGATGATTTTAGAAAAATTGCCCTCTAGATTTTTTTTTTTTTTTTTTTTTTTTTTGTGGTGCTAGGGATTGAACCCAGGGCCTTGTGCTTGCAAGGCAAGCACTCTACCGACTGAGCTATCTCCCCAGCCCCTGCCCTCTACATTTGAAGAAAAAAAAATCATTCCATTTCCTCACCTTGGATGTAGACAGTCTGTACCTACATTGTTCATGAAGCCATTCTTCTCTTCTGTGGACCAACACTTGTGACTTCATGAAGAAAATGGTAGACTCTCCCAGGGAATGAGTGGCTGGTGTCAGCCCTGATTGCTGCTGGGGTGGACGCTCTTAGTCACTCTGTCTGCCTGAAATCCCGGTGGTGCCATAGCATCTTGCACAGACACGGATGGTGAAAGATAACAATTTCTTCCATTGTTCAACAGCCTTATCTGGAGGAACATTTAATTACCAGCTTGTGGCAGTTGAGGGAAAATAAAGTTCTTAAACTCAGGGGATTTGGCAGGTTAAAATAAAGGCTTGCATGTGGGAAAATTAAGGCCTCTGTGTGGGAAGGACTTGGAGAAATGGTTTGGGTTCTAATTTAAGGACTCGAAGTGTTTATGAGGGAGACCAGGATAAGAATAACATTTTAAAAATCAGAGATGACGAGAAACTCAAAGGCCAAGGTAAAGGGGTTGGTGTGTGTTCTCTACTTAGGTTTCATGGTCCTTAGCAGCATGCACTTCTCATAGAAGTCCAATAAAAGCTCCACAGTCTCCTAAGGCTTCATGTAAATATTTGACGATCTAAAACACATAGCACTGGTTTTTTTCCCCCCTTTCCAAATTGTTCACTCTTTAAAAGAAAAAAAAAAAAATCAGAATGTGATTCTTGGTCCCCATCCAGGGTGACCCTACCTAGATATTTTCCTTCCATTCTGCTTCTGTTTATTAAAGTAAAACAATCCCAATTTCGTATTTCATTTTCTGTCCTGTTATGCAGCCCCTTCTTGCTACTTTAAATCCTTCTTGGGGTGACACCTTGGAGAATCCTGAACCCATTTGATGTTCCAGGGAAGAAGCTGGTAGTTTTGTTTTGTTTCATTTTGCTTTTTTTCCATAGAGCGTCAGAAAGTACTTTAGGCTTTGCCGGGCAAAATATTTATTATCTGTAGCTACTTAACTCTGCCGTTGTTGCATGAAGGCAGCTGTAGATAATACATAAAAATTAATGAGTGCAGCTGTGTTCCAGTGAAACTTTATTTATGGACACTGAAATGTGGATTTCCTCTCATTTTCATGTTTTATTTCATATTATAAAATATTAGTTTCATTTTTTAACCAAATAAAAATATAAAAATCATTTTTTTAATTTGTAGGCTCTAAGAAACAGATTCTATGAATTGCAGGGATTAATAAATTGCAAATGATTTTTATCTAATTAAGATGCAAATGATTTTCTTATGAAGAAAAGGACCATGGGGTGGGGGTACTGCCCTGAAATGCCCTGAAGGACATTAACCGGTTTCCATGTCCATTTCCAGTTCCATTCCAGCATTCATTTTTCCACTGGTTGCCCCCAACTTAGGTTTCCCTAACCTGCATTTGAACCAGCTCTGTCATCCTGCTGATCCCTCATCAGTGACGCAGGAGATGTTTGGCACATGCACCTCTGATGAGTCAAGTGCATAATTTTCGAAAATCAGACTTTGACCACCATATATATTAAGCAATAAAGGACATTTTAAATAATCATATCTTAATTTCTATCTGCTTGTTTTTAAAACTAAGAACAGGGCAATTCAATAACTATTCAAAGAGGACCAGCAGTTTAGACTTTCTTTCTTTCTGTACTATCAGTTGGATACAGGAAATGAGCAGGGGAGAGTGAAAGAGGATGGGGTTGGGTCCTCCCTGTGCCACTGTGTTCCAGTGTAGCTAACCCAGGCATCAGTGGTGACATTATACTAGAGATTCTTGAAATCCCATCAATTTCCCACAAATCCTTTTGGTTTCCATCCAGTAGCTCTTATCATTGATAGTATTAAAAAAAAAAGAAGAAGAAGAGAAAAAAACTTTTTTCAGGAAAAATGAAGGGTGATGTCCCAGAGAACACTGAACTAAATGTCAGCAAGTTCCTAGTTTTGAATCTGTGACATTGGGTAAATCACAGTCTGCTTTTGCATGTGTAAAATGAAAAGCTTGAATGCTATAGTCTTTTTCAGTCCCTTCTGGTGCTAAAAACCTTATAACAAAAAAACTGACTCAAACTCCTTTTGGTGGAATTAAGAGTGGTCACTGATTCTTTTCTTTGCTAAATAATAGCATGGTCTATATTCAGAATCTAATAATTCCCCTTGGATTTCCAGGTTCGACTTCTTATATAAAAGATACAATCATCATATATAATAAAATAATTTCTAAAAGATAACCATTTTTGAATTAATTCTCTATTAGGAAGAAATGGTGGTAGAAAAGTACAAAAAGGAATTATCTACTTTTATTTGCAATTCAGGTTATGGTTTGAAATGCTTCAATAGGATTTGTCTGTTCCCTAGTCAAACTTAGCCTTAAGTCTGAGGGTGAAGATTTTCTTGGTTAAGGGAGAAAGAAAAGAAACAAAACCCCAGAAAGACAGGTGGGTACTGACCGGCTGGAACAGGAGAGGTAGACGGAAATGGCAGATGAGGCACCTGAGGTCCTTTTGAATTTAGAAGTACACTTTTTTATTTGTTCTTTTTGTTACACATGACAGTAGAATGTATTTTGACTTATCATACATACATGGAATATAACTTCCCATTTTGTTGTACGTAATGTGGAGTTACACTGGTCATGTATTTGTATAAGAACAAAGGAAAGTTATGTCCAATTCATTCTACTGTCTTTCCCATTCCCTTCCCTTCCTCTCATTGACCTTTGTCTAATCCAGTGAAATTCTCTTCTCCCCCTACCCCAGCTTATTGTGAGTTAGCATCTACGTATCAGAGAGAACATTAGGCCTTTGGTCTTTTGGGATTGGCTTATTTCACTTAGCATGATAGTCTTCAGTTCCATCCATTTACTGGCAAATGCTATAATTTCATTGTTCTTTATGGCTGAGTAATATTCCATTGAGTATATATGCCATATTTTCTTTACCCATTCATCTGTTGGAGGGCACCTAGCTTAGTTCCATAGCTTAGCTGTTGTGAATTGAGCTGCTATAAACATTGATGTGCTCATGTCACATCAGCACTGTAGTATGCTGATTTTTAAGTCCTTTGGGTACATACCAAGAACTGGGATAACCAAGAACTTGGAATGGTGGTTCCATTCCAAGTTTTCTGAGGAATCTCCATACTACTTTCCAGAGTGCTGCACCAATTTGCAGTTGAGACGACAACATATCTTACAAGGCCCTGGTCCTCTTAGGGGAAGTCTGACATCTGTTGAGACAGAAGAAAGCTAAGGTCCCCAAGTTTTGCTTGTAACTTTTGGATTTTTTGAGATGCTTGGCATAAAGACTTTGTAAGTTGAACAAGGGAACCCCAGGGCATTTGGCAGAGAACTTTGTTGTCTTTAAAGAGGAGCCTGTTCTCCCATTTAGACATCCGAGTGGCCCTGTTTAGCTTTATTAAACCAATTTTGTCTCTCTAACCTCCAACACCTACAATTACATGCCCAACACAAACTTTTTGATTACCATTACATAATCCCTAAACTGAACATTCCAATTGCACAAGTCTAGGATCTAAAATGATTTAAAGAAGATTCTTAAAGAAACATTTTAATTTCTTTATTCTAAATGACAGCCTAGCTTTTTGGGAGGCTGAGGCAGGAGGATCACAAGACAAAGTCAGCCTGGGCACCTTGGCAAGACCTTGTCCTGAAATAAAAACAGAATAAATAAAATTTTAAAAGGGTTGAGAATGTAGCTCGGTGGTAAAGCGATCCCTGGGTTTAATTCCCAGTACTACCAAAAAAAAAATGTATATAAATCAATTTTAAAAATAAATAGCTGAGAAGTACTGCTTCCTGGAGAGTGGAGGCCTTTCCTGGCACGATTTCTCTGTGTTCTCTTGAAAGCAGTTGTGTTAACAAGATGCAAAAATTGCTTTGAAGCTGTGCTTCGAATTTACTTAGTGTGTGCATAAATCTTCAAGCCCATTGTCATATCAGTGAGAAATTTCCAGGGTTTTGAGAACGCCAATGCGTTAACACTCTCGAGTTCAGCTCTCTTAGTGTGACAGGAGAGTCAAAACATACGGGAGTCTATTCAGGTGTTTTGTTTCGATTTTGTTTTTATCTTATGCTTCCAAACGCTTGAATTAACTCAGGCTACTTATCTTCAGATTTGAGGCAGAAAATAATATTTGGTTCTTATATTTTTCCCCCCATGTGACACATTTTGAAACATTCTGGCTTGATTATGTACTCATAGCAACCGACCTATACCTCATTTTCTTTTTTTCCCCAACTTTAATTTTGAATAATTGCAAATCTGTAGGAAAACTAAGAATAATGCAGACGTTTCCCTTAAATTCGCCAGTTAGCATTTCGCCACATATGCTTTGTCCCTCTCTGTGAATATGTGTGTTATTTTTATATCTTGTGCCACTGCTGGGAAGTTTCAGGCATGACACTTATTCCCTAAACATTTCAGTGTGTATCTCCTAAGAACAAAGATACTCACTGAAATCACTGCAAAACCTTCATCACACTCAAGGAATTTAGCATCAAGTTATAATCTAGAACGCTGACCAGACTGTCCCAATAACGGCCTCTTCCTTGGCCTGTCGTCTGAGGATCAAGGATCAACAAATTCATGTGGCTGCCATGTCTCTTTAGTCACCTCTAACCTGGAAAAGTTCCCCTGCCTTTATTTATTTATTTATTCATTCATTCATTCATTCATTCATTCATTCATTCATTTATTTTTTTGTCTTATGACATTGACATTGTAGAAGAGTCCAGGTCAAGGAGGAGAAAGAGGAGGAGGAAGAGGAGAATGTATTTACTTACTGTTCTCTTTTAGGAAGCATTCTTCAAACTTTATTCTGAAAATATGTTCTTCCTTATTTCAGGAAGGTTTTGTTGTTGTTAGAGGTCTTTTTCATATAAAATTATGTGACAATTGCAAAAAAAAAAAAAAAATAGAGTCCAGGTCAGTTGTCTTCTGGAAGGCTCCATAGCCTGCTTTATCTGTGCCCTCACGATGAGGTTTCAGTTGAACAATCTGGGCAAGAACATGGGGCATAAAAGGTGGTACACTGTGTCTGATGGCAATCACATGAGGTAGCTTGTAGCAACTGGTTGATCCAAAATAGGTACTGTGAAATTCGTTTGCTTGGTTGCAGGGGTACCTGCCGATTTTCCATGGGGTCCTATTTGGAGGTCATGGAATGAAGTTGTCCCCATCAACCTTTCACCCACTGAGTGTAGCACCCACTGATGTTCTTCTTGACTTTCTTTTGATGTGTCATTGGAGGTGGCCTGGGGAGAGAGGCAAAGGACAGAGAAAATGTATCCAGTCCAGTCTTTGTAGAACCAGCTCAACTTCTCCTTTATTTGGATAGTTGCAAGAAATGGATGATATGAGTGCCTGGTGTTGTCAGGTTGTTGTACTCAATCTATAGGAACAGAAGCAGCAGAGTTTACTTCTGTCTCTCCATAGAGAAACCTCCAAGGCAAATATTTGTCTGGAGTCAGTAGCCCACAATGATTACTGGAGGTCTGGAGGAGGTCATTAAAATGCCTGATGTTTGCCCTGGTGGCACACACAAGATAAACCAGGCAGCATTCTTCCAGCTTAGCTGTGCGCTGGCTTTTCATGTTTTCGTTAATAGTACAGAACAGGAACGTCTGCTTCGGCAGCCCGGCTGGATAAACAGCCTCTGCAGAGTAATAGAGAAAAATCAGCAGCATATACCATTGACTTGAGGAGACAGATTTAAACTTAGTAAATAAAAGGTTTCACTAAGGCTTATGAGAAGATATATTTCTGGAATGGATATGAAAACTCAAGTGAATTTCGTATTTAATTTTCCCCCATGGGGTAGTGAACTAAAACATTAGTTTTGGGCTAGTGGGTGAAAACCATCTCTCTAAGAAGGAAAAAATGTTGACACTCTAAATTCTCCTCAAGCGGTATTAGGTATAGTATGATGTCATTTAATAACCTCAAACGTTATTTATTTCAAACATATTAAATGTGTCTGCAAAACCATCTTAGAATCGTAGCTTTGTGTAGCCCAATCTTTTACAGCAGTGGTTTTCAACCAGAGTGCAGTTTGTTCCCCTAGGGAACATTTGGTAAGTCTGGAGATGTTTTTAATAGTTACAGCTGGGAGGGTGTGGTATGTAGAGACCAGGGATGCTGCTAGAATAGTCTACAATGCCCAGGAGAGCCCTCCTCTCTCTTCCCTTCCCAGCAAAGAAATATCAGGTACAAAACGCCACTAATGCCAATGTTGGGAAAACCCTGCTTTATGGAATAGAGTTTTGTCTATTTGTTTGCTTTTTTTTTTTTTTTTTTAAGGTGCTGGGGATCAAACCCAAGGCCTCATGCATGCTAGGCCAGCACTCTGCCACCAGCTGTATCTGAAGTCTTAGAGTTATAGGAATGTACCTTCCCATTTTTTATTTTATTATTTTATTTTTTTATTTGGGGATTGAACCCAGGGCCTTATGCTTGCAAGGCAAGCACTCTATCAGCTGAGCTCTATCCCAGGCTCCCCCACCCCCCATTCTTTTACAAACCTGTTTAACTGAGAGAAGATGGTGCAGCAGGCTATAAGCAGAAGCTTTGTTGGGGCCTCGGCTTACAGGATGAGCAGCTATTGCTAAGTGCAGCGGGTGGAGAAGCCACACTCCTCATTCTGCACAGTATTATCATTGACCCGTGGAGGCCTCTGATTGTTTTCCCATTTATCCTCCTTTCCCTCACACCACTGGCAACAAGTTCATGGGTCAGATACAAATCTTTTATTGTGCCCATTCTTCTTCTTCTTCTTTTTGAAATAACTTTACTTGTTTATTTTTTTATTTGGTGCTGAGGATCAAACCCAGTGCCTCACCCATATTAGGCAAGCACACTACCTCTGAACCACAACCCAGCCCTGATTTTGCATGTTCTTTAAAAAAATAAAATATATGTTATTGATAGTATTAGATAACATAATTCCAGTTGCATATGTTATCTCATTCCATTTCTTTTCCAGTTAGCCCTACGTTGCTAAAATAAATAATCTTGCTACAGAATCATCTATTCTATTGCTTCCGATTGTTTCCTGGTACTCCTTGGGTTAGGTACCAGTTAGTATACTTTGTGATAAGCCATCCCAAACCTTAGTGACTTAAAACAACAGTCAGTCATTTTTCGCGAGTCTGTTGGGGTTGGTTCAGTGGTTTGGCTGATTTGTGTCTGGTCTGCTGATGTCAGCTGGGGTCATATTCATCTGTGATCTGCTGGAGACCGGATGATTTAAGAGGGCCTGGTCACATTGTTTTCATCATCTATAGGGCTAGTCTGAGCTGGGTCACATGGTAGCAAGGTCTAGACTTGGAAATTGAACACAGTCATTTCTGCCATATTCTGTTGGCTAAAACAAGGCACAAGTCCAACCTAGAGTCAGACCATGGGGAAATAGACTCTACCTCTTGATGGAAGGAATTGAACGGTTTCATTGCAAAGGATGTGGTTATAAGGAGGTTAATTGGGGCCACTGATGCACTGGGGCACAGATACTGTACCAGGGTGAAGGCCACAGAGGCAGCTTCAAAAGCACAGTGTCTCTCTGACTTCAGTCCTTCTATTTCCTGTGACCCTTTCCCTAATTTCAAGGCAAGCCACAGAAACTAGAATTTCTCTTCCCCAAGGCAAGTCATAGAAACTAGAACCCTTTTTTCCCAAAGCAAGCCATAAAAGCCTAAAATTATTACTCTAATTTTCCCCTGCCTTTCTGTCTCAAAGCTGGCCATAAAGAAATTCTCTAGGGCTGCGGTTGTGGCTCAGTGGCAGAGCACTTGCCTAGCATGTGTGAGGCACTGGATTTGATCCTCATCACCTCATAAGATAAATAAGATAAATTATAAATAAATGTGTCTATCTGCAACTAAAAAATTTTTTTAAAAACCTATCTTATGTGATAACTTATCAGAAGACCTTCATTTCATAAGGGGTCCTGCCCGATATCAGGAGGAGGGAATGCAACACAGAAAGGCCGAGAAGAATCTGAACAGGCAGGCCTGGCTGGGCCTCCCTATTCAGTCTGTCAGCATTGGATCAGGCCCTGTTGGTCCAATCTTGTTTCTGCACAGCTGTTCTTTCTTCATTGAACTTATGCATAAGATGGAGAGCTCACATTGGTCTTCAATGTGAGGCTAAGGGCTCCTGTGTCATTTAAAAGTGATCCCGTGAAATTTTTAGACTTTTCTCTTGTAAACCAGTTTGTTGGTATGGGGGTGACCCTTTTCGATGGGTAGGAAGGGGATCACCCCCTTTTCAGCCCATGCAGGTGCATCTACCACTGTTACCCGTCCATTCTCCCGGTGACGGAAGCCTGCGTTACTTCCACCTCTTGGTGCTGTAGCATCCTGTGGAGCTGTGGGAACTCTCGGGAGTACGACTGCTGTGACGTGAGTCACACCTGTGAGTCACACCTGTGCTTAGTCTAAACACATCTGGGTTCTCTGAGATGCCTGCTGCAGTTGGCGCTCCTCCTGCGTTCCCCACTTCAGGCAGCTCAGCGTTGTCCAAGCTTTCTCCTGTTGGCTGGTTTAATGTAGACATATCTTACTGTCATGATTTGTTTCACATTTCTCTGTACTGGGTTGGGACATCTCTTCGTAATCTTTTTTTTTTTTTTTTTTTTTTTGCGGTACTGGGGATTGAACCCAGGGCCTTGTGCTTGTGAGGCAAACACTCTACCAACTGAGCTATATCACCAGCCCTTCTTTGTAATCTTGTTCCCGGGCAAAAAACATTGAAGAGGAAGCAGCAGGGGGCAAATAGTTACATCTGGAATGGCTGCAGAAACCGGGAGGGAGGAGGCTGGGGACTGAAGCAAGACTTCCTTGTGGAGAACTTGGGATTTGTTGCTGAGGACAGTGGGCAACTTTGGTTTTTAGGTTGTGTTAATGCATTTAGAGGGACTCTCTTGGCAACCGTGTGGAGGACTGGAAGGGACACGCACTACGTTAGGTCTTGATGTGCCTCACTGGAAGCTAATTTAGGCCAACAAGGAAAGAGGAGCCTGAATTAAGGTCATAGATGTAAGGTCATAGTCCACAAGTGACAGAGGCAAGAGACAGGAAGCAAACCTTGGGTTGGCAAAGCTTTCTTTTATTCTGCAGCAAAGTCCATCAATCAGGCATGGGAGGGCCCATATTCTGGGTATGGAGATAGCCCCCGGGGTTACAGAAGGAGTCTGGGTTTTATAGTTTTATTGGAGACTGTGGATGTGCAGTTTGAACAGTCAGGGACCTACTCGTGCAGATTAAAATTACTTTAAAAAATCTTTTTAGATGTTGATAGGTGTTTATTTTATTCATTGTTTACATGTAGTGCTGTGGTGTTTATTTTATTCATTTATTTACGGGTCATGCTGAGAATCGAACCCAGTGCCTCACACATGCTAGGCAAGCACTCTACCACTGAGCCACAACCCCAGCCCACAGGTTAAAATTTTAACTCAGGAAAGTAGTTGTAACAAGTTTGAAACTCCTTGTCACTGGGAAAAGCTCCCCACTTGGTGCTTGTCTTCCTTCCTCTGGGACCCATTGTTTCCTAGAGCTTCACTATTTGCTTTTCTCCTTCCAGGACTCATCTGCAGTGGGGAAGGGTAAGAGTCCAGGGCCCAGCATTTCAGTATTTGTTTCCTTCCTTCAAGAGCCACCTGGGTTGGGAAGGGGTAGATGTTTGCTTTTGGCGGAGATGCCGGGGGGGGGGGGGGGGGGGGGGGGGGGGGGGGGATGAACCTGGGATGGGATGAAAGTTTGCTTTTCCCCTGGGGGCCCATGGTTACTGGGAGAGGTTTAATGTTTGGCTAATTTCCCTCCCTCCTCCCGAGCCACACTTTCCTCTGTGTTGTCTTGTAGGAATCTTATTTTCCATAACCCTTCAGTAGAAATGGAGAGAACAGGTAGAATGGGCCTGAGCTGGTGACTGATTTGATGAGGGAAGTAAGAACAAGCTGGGGTCTAGAGTGACTTGGTGGTTTCTGTCTTGGGTGGTGGAGAGGTGGTATTGATACCGCCGTTTACCGGTGCCGAGTTCTGCTCCTTCTAATGTTGAAGATTGAACACTAGAGAAGCACGCCAAGGCAAGCATGTTAAGCAGGTTTTATTTAAAGCTAATAATACAGACTTCTCCCGGCAGGAAGAAGGGGGCCATGGCTGATGTTCTAAAGTCCCAAGAAGTGAGCGCACCCTACATCTTTTATAGGTTAAATTCTCTTTTGTTCTCCAGTTCTCTCCCCCCTTATCTCTCCTTTCTGCCTACGTGACTAGGCCTGGTTTTGCATTAAGTGAGAAGCCATGGGCAGGGGGAGGGCCAGGGTGATTCAGGCAGGCAAGGGCCCAGGGGGCATTAATTAGCAGCTCCTTCCCCACAGTCCTTGATAAGGGCAGGTAAATTTGGTAATCAATGGGCTCCGGAGATCCTTGACATTCCATTCTTCCAGGGGCAGTCTCCAACTTCCAGAGGCAGAAGGTTTTCATGGCCTCCATTTCCTCAATTTGCCCCATCCCCTATTTCTACTAACTGCCTGCCCCCAATTCTGGCTTCAGCTGGACTTGGCTAGACCTGTTGATTGGAGAACCTCATGTGACCTATTCAGATAGTGGTCTCAGGTGGTCAGATTTCCTTCACAGTACTCAGGTCTCCCTGAGGGAGCGTTGCAAGGGAACCACACAGAAGCGACATGGCTTTTCTGACCAAGGCTTAGAACTCATGTTGTTACCTCCTCTGCCTGCTGTTGACTACAGCATCGGTTGGGCCCAGATCCAAATGAGAGGAACTGTAAGCCACCTCCTGCTGGGGGAATGGCCGGGTCACGTGAGGAGACCATGTGGGATGGGATATTGCTGTAGCCATCTTTGGAAGACACATTCTACTCTACTGCTGCGAAGGGGTTGGGGGATTTTTTTTTTTTACAAAAAAAAACACAAAAGACTAGAATTAGGAAAACCGTAGAATGGAGCAGGGTGGGACCAGGGACTCTGCCTCTGACTTCCTTTAACTGCTGAGAGCCGCACCTCCTTCAGACCCTCCCTCTCTGCTTGTCTCTAACTCAGCGTGGGTAGGAGGAGACTTGCCGACTACATGGCCTTGCTTTCTGCAGCATCAGGAAACACAGAGGCAGATTCACATCTGTGACATTAGAGACACTGGTGATATATTGTGAAGAACAAGAAAAATCAAGCTCTGGAACAATATATTGAGTTTTCAATACAGGGAAAAACAAGTGTAGAAATTCCCCCTCCCTAACCCCATGCATATGCTTCAAAGAAAAAAGAAAACAGATTTTTGCAGAAGAGCTCTTTAGCACACAGCTAGGCAGTTCCACCCCTCAGTTCTTCTCCAGAATCTTAGAAATTCACTGGAGCTGTAGAATGGGCGCCGGAGGGGAAAGGGCCATAGCGTCAGGAGCTCTGGGTGCATCTTTGTTCCTGACCTCACGTTACTCAACTTCTCTGTGCCTAAGTTTTCCCATCTGTGAAATGGGGCCAGTGTGATTCCTACCTTAGCATCATGATGAGAATTAAACCAGAATACTTAGAGCCAAGAATGTAGTCGTGCTCAAAATAGATGTAACCTGTTACTGACATCTTTCAACACAGGTTAATAGACACCATGGAGCTTAGTGAATTTTAACATCCATTAGAGCCCGTGGAATAACCTTTCATGAAAATAAGTGGACAGCACCTCTAGGAATCTAAGATTCAAAACTCTTTCACAGTTTGTGTTTGCAACAGCCCCACCAACTGGAGGTGCTCCTTCTTGCACCTGCTCCCTGCTGGAAGGACGTCCTGAGGCTGTGTATGAACCATGGCTAGAGGTGACTGGCACCCATCTGCAGCAGCCACCACCACCTTGGAGTTGATGGCATTCCGAAGTTAAGAAAATTCAGAGGGCTGGGGAGATAGCTCAGTCGGTAGAGTGCTTGCCTTGCATGCACTAAGGCCCTGGGTTCCATCCCCAGCACTGCCAAAAAAAAAAAAAAAAAGAAAAAAAAAGAAAATTCAGAGGTTTGGGAGGCTAATGAATGCTTTCTAGGTAGTCCTAGATGACTGGGTCTTTTCACATCTACACCTATGTGCTGAGTTGCCCCTCTCCGGACCAACCCCCTTGTCCTACTCACACCTGGTTCACAGAACTGGCAGGCGGTAGAAAGCATCGCCAGAACCTTCCTAGACGTCTAGTACTGTTGCAAGACTCCCTAACATGGATTTGAACTCAGAGGGCTCAATGTCTTTTTGCCCCGATGCTGTATTCATGTGCCCACCAAGGGCTCCAGACTTAGAACATCTGGGCATTTCGTTTTTCCAGTCTAGCAAGAGCCTGGCCACTTTCAGTCACTATTCTAACTGAGCCTTTGGGGTCTCAGGAAGCTCAGAGTGGATATTCAAACCCTGCACCAGCATTGTCTGCATTTTCTAGGGTTTGTGATTTCCCAGGTCACAGCCGGGAACGGGACACACAGCCGTGAGCTTTGAACTGTGGGCTTCTTGAGTTTGTGATTAGAGGTTTGTGTCCACACCCCCAGGCCTCCGATGATTGTGGGGTCACCTGGGCCTTTCTGGATCACCTCTACTTCCTACAGGGTCATTTGAGACTGTCATAGCCAGTCTTTCTTTTCCTAGCTCAGTCTTTGGATGAGTTATAAAGGAAGCGAATGAAGGACATGGCAAAATTAGACTAAGAGAAAACAGGATATTTGTCCACTCTGATTTTCTCCATTTCAAATCGCATGTGAAAAGGAGTGATAGAGTTATGGATGACTTTTTTAAATGGTTGTGGGGCTTTTCAATCAGCCTAGTTTCTCAAAGCTTCCGTGTGGCTCTGAAGTGAGGTGTTGAAAGGAAGGTCCCATCCTTCCCTCTGCCACTGTGGTGGTAGAGGCAGGGGACTTGCTGGCCCTGTCAGGCTGCAGCTTGAATTTACAGTCCACCCATGTTTGTGCTCCAAGAAAAACTGTTCCTGAGCTGCAGACATGCTGTCTAGAGGTGCTTTAGAAATCTCCCATCCAGAAAATGACATCTTCATAGGAGGGCTTGGCCTCGCCGATTAGGGGCATGAAGAGAAGAAATGAGTTCCGTGAAAACAGACTGGACTTAAAAGCCGCCTTTCACCACTCTCTTCTGGGATTGCTTTCCTGCAGTCACGCTGCTATGGGCAACACTGCAAGTGTGCATTCGGTGTCCTGGGAACTTGGGAGTCACCCTGCTAGGGTTGTACTTACTGTCAGCTGTGAGCACAGACCCTCGTGAGTGGAGCCAAGCATGCCCCTGAGCACCCAAAACAAAGTGTCTGGGCACAGTGGTTCATGCCTGTAATCCCAATGTGGGAGGCTGAGGCAGGAGGATTGCATGTTCAAGGCCAGCCTCTTCAACTGACTGAGACTTTGTCTCAAAATAAAAAAACAAAAAGGTTTGGGAATATAGTACTCCTGGGTTCGGTTCCCAGCACTGTTAAAAAAAGAACAAACAAACGAACAAAACCAAAGGTAGGACATATTCCGACTTACTTAGACTGCTTTATGTTCTTTTTTTTTTTTTCAAATGTGTTCTTAATTTTTTTTTAATATTTTTTTAGTTGTCAATCTACCTTTATTTTATTTATATGCAGTGCTGAGAATCGAACCCAGTGCCTCACTCATGTTAGGCAAGCACTCTACCACTGAGCTATAACCCCAGCCCCTGTTTTACATTCTTAAGTTAGACAAAAATAAGGAAATAAAGTTGGGGGACAAATATAGAAATTTAGAAATAGGACCGGGGGTGTATGTCAGTGGTAGAGTGCTTGTCTAGCATGCATGAGGTTCTGGGTTTGATCCCTAGCATTGCTAAATAAATACATAAATGCATACATAAATACATACATGCATACATACATACATAAAATACTAATTAGAAATATAGAAAATCATGGGAAAAAATGTAAAAATACCTATGCTAATACAACTACTGTTTTCTTGCTTTTCCTTCTGGATGTGTATAGCATATATGTTTAATATTTTGACCATCAACAAAGATTATGATAAAGAAAATGTAAACAGTTGGGCCTGTCTATCAACAGGTACGTGAATAAACCCTTGTGGCGTAGCCATATGCGGAAATCCTGCCCAGCAATTTAAATCACTGATACGCATAAGCACACGGGGTTTCAGATGTTATATCCCAGTTGTGTCAGAGACTTGGGGTGGGTTGCTGATAGGGAGACAGGTCATTCATTAGGAAGCTTACAAGAGATCAGTGACTGCTTTAAGAGTTCAGTGGCCACAGGCTGACAGACACCTCAAGGTGCTTTGCTAAGCAGCACCTCCTCTCCCTATGGCATTTTGCCCAGTGACAGCCGTCTGGATGAGTGACACTTATCCTTTCCTCAGTGCCCCCAGTTCCTGCCCAGCCCCACTCAGAGAGGGGTTTCCTATGCCAGGCTACAGAGCAGTGACATCATCAGCACTGGCTTGCTTGTCTGAGCAGCTTCCCAAAGAGCAACTGTCCTGGTTGACTTTCTACAGGTGACACTAACTTGCCCCCGTTCCTAGTGTGCACAGGAGAAAGCCAGTGTCCTTCTAGATAGTATGTATCTGGACTTCCCACCCAGGCTTGTTTCCTTAACTAGGTTTCTTGGGAACAGAAAGGGTGCATTCAGGGACAATATCAAATAGGAAAAGCCAGACATAAAAGTATATACTGTGTTCAGGGTCTGCTACATTTTTTTTTGGTAGTACCTGCAAACTAAGAGTGACTCGTACATTTTTCAGTGATTGGAGAAAATTGAAATAAAAATACTGTCTTGCAGCCAGGCATGGTGTCACATATACCAGCGACTCGGGAGGCTGAGCAGGAGCATTGAAATTTCCAGGCTAGCCTCAGCAATTCAGTAAGACCCTCAGCACTTAGGGAGAGACCCTCTCTCAAAATAGAAAGTAAAAAGGGCTGGGAATGTAGCTCAGTGAGGTAAAGCACTCCTGGGTTCAATCCCCAGCACCAAACACACACACACACACACCCCAAACTGTTTCGCAATATGAAAAACATTACCTGGAATTCAGAACACAGTGTCACCAAATAGAGTTGTATTGGAACACAGCCATTCATTTGTTAACTGTCTGGTGGCCTTTGTGCTTTCTTGGGCAGGGTGGAAGACTTGTGACAGATACTGTGAGTCCTGCAAAGCCTAAAATATTTTCTCTCTGGCCCTTTGCAGAGGAAGCGTGTTGCCCCCTGGACTGTATGATTGTATTCATATGAAAATACTGGCTAATCCATAGTGATAGAAAACAGAGGGTTGGTTGCTTGGAGGTGGTGGGGGTTGGGCGAGATGGAGGGTTTAATTGTGAAAGGGCACAGAGGGCACCTTTGGACCATTTTGAGGTGTGCTGAAATGTTTTATATTTTGATTGGGGTTACATGACTGTATATACATCTGTCAAAACTTATGAAACTTCACTTTAACTGAATGCAGTTTTTCTATGTAACTTCTATTTTGTGGAAGTTGGAGGGACAAAAATCAAGTTCAGATTCTGCCCCCCAACCCCATGGTGATTCAGGTATTCTAAATTTTGAGTTCCTGTCCCTTTAACCAGATATGTGAATGTTTTCCCAAATGCGATGTTAAAGCCTATCACTTTGAAGCCATTTTCAACACAGTCCTCCTCTAGTGTCCATTCCTGGGTCGGTTCTGGTTGAAGGAAGCTTGTTACCTTGGTCAGGGTGATACCATCAAAATCTGCTTCTAAATCTGCAGTTGTCCCTCATGGTTCTCAAGGGCTGCACCTCGGTCTTGCTTTAAGGTTGAAGAAGAGCCCGTGAGCACAGGTTCTTGGCCCCTTCGCCCCTCAGAGCCGTCTCAGAACTTCCGGCTCAGTGTCCAGTCACCTTGGCCATGTTGACCGCTCTCTGTTCTAGCTCTCTCCTGGACATCCTCATGGCCATCCTCATGGAACATCACCTCTTGCCATCAGCAGCCTGGCTGACCTAGACCTCACCTTCCCCATATGGTCCTTTGTGCCCACCTCAGCTAGGGTTCCCACCCTCACTCCAAGACCCCTCGAGAGCCCATTCCACACCATTCCTGGTTTGCTCACTCATGGCCGCATCCTCCTGCACTGCAGCGTGGCTTCCCTGTGCATACAGTGCTTCCCTGTGCTGCAGAATGCTGAGGCTACAGTGATGTTACAAGGAGAGCTGCCTCCTGGCACGGTAAGGACCAGGTGTGCCCCGTACCACTGATTCTGCCTTGAGCATCCTCCACAAGCTCTTCCTGCCTTCGTCTTCATCTGCCTTTAGGGCCAAAAGCGTTTTGTTCTTTGGGTGGCGTCACTTTCCACGTAAAATGCCTACCTCTTAGGAGGGCGATGCATTTAACACCCTTACTACAGTGCTGTTTTCTCAGGTTTTCCATGGTTTCAGTGTGTTGGGATCCCATTGATATTGTAACAGATCACAACAGTCATCATGGCTTTAGATCAATACAAATTTATCCTCTTACCGTCCTAGAGGTCAGAAGTCCAAGATCAGTCTTACTGCTCTGAAGTCAAGGTGTCAGTGGGACTGTGCTCCTAGTGGCTGTAGGGAATGGTTCCCTGACCTTTTATAGTGCTTTCCTTGCCTTGAGGCAGCTTCTCCATCTTTAAATCTTCAGATCTTGCTCTGATTCTCCTGCCTTCATGTCTTACTTTTATAAATGATCAGCCCATAATCCATGATAGTTTATCCATCTATAGTTTTTTATTTTTTTAATTTTAATTTTTTTTTTGGTACTGGGGATTGAACCCAGGGATACTCACCACTGAGCTACATACCCAACCCTTTTTATTTTTTATTTTGAGAAAGGGTCTCGATAAGTTGCGTAGGGCCTCACCTAGTTGCTGAGGCTGACTTTGAACTCACAATCCTGCCTCAGTCTCCCAAGCAGCTGGGATTACAGGTGTGTACCACCGTACCCAGCTCCATCTGTAGATCTTTAACTTAATCACACCTTTGGTTGTGTAAGGTACTTAGCACAGCTCTGGAGATTGAGATGTAGACATCTTTGGGGGGCCGTTATAATACCTACTATAATGAGTTGAGTTATCCCTTCTTTCACTTTTCCCTCCTCACCTGATCTTTCAAAGAAGTGGTTCCAAACTACTGTGCATCAGTCACCTGTAAATTGTTAAATGTACTTTCCTGAGCAGCACTTGCCCCACCCAGTCTGGAACCAATAGTTCTTGGATGGGGCCCAGCCATCTGTACTTTAAAAAAATTTCCCCAGAGATTTGGATACTGTTACCTGAAGCATCACACTTGAAAAGGAAGGTAGCTCCGTCTCAGAGGGGCTGCCCGTGCTGGATCCTACAAGAGCCTGCAGGATTCACTTTTCATCTCAGGGGCCGGTACACAGCTGAATGGAAGCCATACCCCACATTGGTCTCATTAATTCCTTGTTCTGCATCAGTCAGAGGCAATGTAAGTTGAGAAAAAGACAACTGTGCTCTCCCGTGGTTATGCTGGGACGAGAGCAAACACTGTCAGGGCTGCTGGCCCCCCGTGAGCTGGGTGAGTGTTGGGGAGCACTTGCCCAGGGCCACTCTGAGGAAGTTAAGGGATCATGTTCTGGAGGAGACAGCCCTTCAGGGATGTGGAGGTGTGAAGATGTCCTGCCAGAGAGGGTGGCTAGGCAGGAAACCAGAGATGTTCCAATATGTCTGCTTTCTTACTTTCCATTATAGATGAGGAGGAAGAATTTTCTAGAGGAGGCTGGAGGGGAGGGTCCAATTGAGACATCAGCCTTTTACACAGATCTTGAATTGTGTTTTAGGGAACATATGTAAAAACTTTAGTACTGAAAATTCCCGTTACAGCTGCCCATTTCCCGGCTGTACTTTCTGGTACTCAGGTGCCACAGTGAGCCTTGGATCATTCATTCATTTGGTGAACTAAGCACTGTGGGAAAAATAAAGGTAACTAAGCCACAGTCCCTGTTCTCAAATACTTTGCAATTCAAGGAAGAAGACATGGGGACTCTGAATCACACAGCAGGGCTGGTGTGAAACAAATACTGGAAGAAAGACTGCGGTCCAGAGAGGCTTCTGTGGTGGGGTGCCGAGATGCTATGATAACGGGAAAGGGGTTCCGTGGCAGAGTGAGTTTGGGAAAAGTTGTGTTAAACCAGGTTAATTTCATTACCACGTAGCTTTTCAGAGGCTGTAACATGCCACATGTCCAAGAGATGGCTAGGGTCTTGCCTTTCCCAAACTAATTGGGTCGTCTATCTTTTTTTTCCCAAGGTTCCTAAGAACATGCTTTGAAAAAGTTGACTTATGAAGCAGGTGACATATTTTTTTTGGTGGCTTATGGGATTCAAGACTAATTCCTAAACTATCTGAAGTTGATAGTTTTTAATCCTTTTAAGAAAACCAAATGCCTCTCATTCTTCTTCTAATTGGCTTTTTTTTTTTTTTTTTTATGAATGAGATCTATTTTGAGAAACTCTTAAATTTCCTTGAAATAACTAAACATCCTCAAGGAAGTTACAGAAAGAAAATTACCGAAATCTAAAATTACATTTAGTGCTTTCTATGATTTTACATTTTACCCGCTTGGGTCCATCTACTGGCTGAACAGATTTGATGAATTTTTTTTTTTTTAATTCCTCTGAGATTACCTCAGACTTTTCCAGATGCCCCGTGTTTACACATTGTGTCCTGCATCTTGACAGATGGGCAACTTTTTCAGAGCAGCTTAGAAGAAGGTTGACAGAAGGCATGATAAGAATGTGACCTTTATTGTTGAAAGGTTTGTGGCTAAATGCGTTGGGCCTTATGGAGATGTTGAATCAATTGTCAGCTCTACACCACCTGAATATGAAGTGGAAGCTGAATCTAAGAGCACCTGCTTGCTTATTTTTTGAATAGTTCTTTGCTAAGACAGCAGCAATTTCAATGGAGACTCAAGAGTTATTCAAGGGGGATGATGTTGGGGGATGAGGTGGGAAGGCAAATTGAATGACTTGAGTGGAGAGCTACATTTTTAGAAATCATTTGTTATATGGTAGAACCCCTCTTGGCCTAAGTTTTAATTCTTTTATTCCAGGTCATAGACTGTAAGAACTGTGGGGTGTGTGTGTGTGTGTGTGTGTGTGTGTGTGTGTGTGTGAGAGAGAGAGAGAGAGAGAGAGAGAGAGAGAGAGAAACATTTTCCATTTATAAATATCTCAGGTTTTAACATTTGGATCAAACTCCTGACCACGAGTCCAGATTTGAAAGTCTTTTTACCAATGTGGTAGGTAAATTTCTTAAGGTAGGAAGATGCTTTGTGTTTAATTTATTCCTAAAGATGTAGGGCAAGCCAATGTTTAGAAATTGAGCACCAGATTTGCACATTAATATAAAAGAACTGAGTATTGGGAAATGGCTTTGGATCCTAATTTGTAAGTTTTCCAGCTCTCCTGTGGGTTACGCACAGGCAGGCAGTGGAGGAGGAGGGCGAAGAACATCTGACATCAGCTGTCACTCAAGCGGCAGGACCTGGGACAGTGGTTCATCCCTGTGCTTCTCTCCTCATCTGAAATCGAGGTTGGTAATGGGATTGACCTCAGCACTGCCCAAGGATTCAGCTTGTCAATATGTGGAAAGGGCTCAGAGCACCAGCTGGACCTGAGGGGACTTCTCAGTAAATGTTAGTTTATTTATTTTTATATAAGTACCTAAGACATAGATTAAACAGTGTAGACAATTGTGATGACTTTTCTAAAGTAAATTCTTCACATTGGCCTTAGTCCATCTTACTTGAAATGACATTTAGTAGGAAAATAAATGTTGCCCTCAGGAGAAAGACTAACTGTTAAAGGGAGGGAAGGAGGAGATGGTCATAACTTTGGGGTGCATTTTCAAATTCACACCCCGTTGGTGGGAAAGGAGACCTGTCTAACCTTCATGAAGGGCCGTGAGCGGTAGCCACGAGGATTGTGAAAGCGGAGGTTCTTTGGCGCTGCCGTTACTTCTGTGTCAGTTTACCTAAGGGAAACTTGACCTGTAGAGGGTGGCCTGGGGACAAGGTGACTTTCCCCGTACAGCCTGCAGCAGCTGGAGCCTGGGAACAACCCACCATGCTCACCAGTGAGAAGCAGGAGAGACAGACGCTGGCGTATGAGGAACGCTATGGAGCAGTTTGAAGGAAACAGGATGTTTCCTAGAGTCCCTTGAAAAGATCTCCAAAATGCTTTAAGTCAGGAAGGCAAGGGGCGGGGAAGTGGAGGGGTTGAGTATAATTTTGGAAAGATGCACAGGAAGCTGGGAACAGCTTTCACCTCTGGAGAGTAGGTAGAGTGAGCCGGGGCAAGGAACATCCCTGAGGTCATGGCAGGGTCGTGAAGCCTGGCCGAGGTTTCCCTGCTTCTCCTGTCACTTCACCTGGCTTTTTAGACACCCCCAGAGAGTTCCTCCCTGCCTCACTTCTTATATTTTCTTATGTTTGAGCCATGTGTTTGGACAGTTGCAATAACCAGAAGCAATTTCAACCCACCCGCACCCTGTGATAGAGGTAGAAGCAAGCTCTGGTTCAGACCTGGGAATTTCTCTCTGTATGTAGATGTCAGGAATGGGAGAGGGTTGCTGTATTTTTTCATTATGAGAAGTCTGAAACGCAGCATAAGAAAATCCCATCTACCCACCACTTAGCTCTAATTATTAATTCATGGTCACTGTTGTTTCATCTGTCTTCCTCCAGCTGGATTTTTGAAAGAAGCCCTAGATGACACATCATTTAAGATATAAATATTTTAGTGTATACCCCTGAAGGACAGGAATCTTCTTAAATGTGTTTTGAAAATATTTTATTTGAAAATGTATATTTTTAATGAAATTTAACTTTCCCCCTTCCCTTTCCTCCATTCCCTCCCCATCCCTCCTCCCTACACCCCTGTACAAAATCAGAACACTCTCAGACTTGAAGCCTGACACTTCACCTGGTTTTTTAGACACCGCTGGAGAGTTCCTTCCAGCTCTGCCTGCATTAAATCTGTCCTCCTCATTTGAACAGTCTAGCGACTTTATCCTGTGAATATGTTGCTAATGATCTTATCACCAGCTTCCCCCAGTTCCACTTTTCTACTTTCCACATTGTAAAAGGTTACCGAGGGTAAAAAGCCTCAAAATAGTCAAATATTTGGGCACACTGGTGCTGCTGTGAAGGCAAGGTTGGCAGACTGTCAGCACGGTCCTTAAAAATAACCCTTGGTTCTCTTGTCAGCTGATGTCAGGATGCTTCACGTAAAAGGCATTTAGGAGTTGCAATCAGTGAGAGCAGAAATTTTGCTTGGAAGTCGGGGTGCATGGGTGCCGTGCCAGGTAGGCATGCTGTGCTCTAAGCCGCTTGTGGCAGAAGCAACACCAGAAAAACCTTCTGCCCCTTCAGACTGCAGACCCAGTGATTCTGTTATCTAAAAAACTAAACTGACCCCAAATGGGCCACTCCCACAGGTCCTTAGCAAACTTCCCTTGTGCCTTAGAAACAGAAATTAATTTAAGAGAAATGAAAACATACCCACACAAAAACTTGTACACAAGTGTTTATAATAGCCAGATATCATCAACAACCCAAATATCATCAGCTGATGGATTGATAAATAAAATGTGATAGATAGCTGGGCATGGTGGTGCACGCCTGTCATCCCAGCAGCTCAGGAGGCAGAGGCAGGAGGATGGCAAGTTCAAAGCCAGCCTCAGCAACTTAGCAAGACCCTAAGCAATTAGTGAGACCCTGTCTCAAAACAAAATACAAAAATGTCTGGGAATGTGTCTCAGTTGTTAAGTGCACCTGGGTTCAATCTCCAGTACCAAAAAAAAAAAAAAAAAAAAAGTGGTAGATAAATTGTGGCACCTAAATTTGTATTCATTCATAAAAAAGAATGATATATCAGTACATACCCCAGCATGGCTGAGCCTTGACAACATTGTACTGAATGATAAGCCAGCCACAAAAGGCCACATATTGCCTGATTCCACTTATACAAAATGTCTTGATTTGAATAGACTATAGATTAGTGGTTCCTGGGGGCTTAAGGTGGTTGTGGAAGAAGGTGGGAGCAATCGCTAATGGGTAAGGAGGTTCCATAGAGTGGTGGCAGTGTTCTAAAAGTGATGGTGGTGTTGGTTACACCAAGATCCATGAATTCTACACTTTGAATGGTTGTATTTGTAGTCTGGAACTTCCATAACTTCCATCTTAATAAAGCTGTTATTTAAAAAAAAAAAATCTTTTTTTTTTTTTTTTTTGAGCCAGGCAGGTAGCTCAGTGGCAGGGTGCTTCCCTAGCATGTATAAGGTCCTCATACTGGGGGGGTGGGGGGGGGATAGAAAAAAGCAGGATTTGAGCTAGGTGCAGTGATGTGCACCTGTAGTCCCAGCTACTCAGGTGGGTACTTGAGCCCAGGAGTTCAAGGCCAGCTTGGGCAATATAGCAAGACTCTGACTCTTTAAAAAAATTTATTTAACTGATATTTCATTTTCATACAGTGCCTCAAGATATGTCAATACACCTTCATTGACATTTATTTTAATTTCTTTCCCCCTGGAGTTGGGGTGCAGTACAGCACTGGGGGGGTGCTCAGGAACATGAGGGAGAAAGGAGAGGTAGCTTCCCTTCACCCTTCAAACTCTGTAAACCTAGTTTCTCTCCCCTGAAAATCACTCCTAAAGCAGGAGTGACTTTGCTTGACCTTGTGATCTTATGCTACTTGCCCTTCTTCATCTGGAGTTATGGCACTTGTTCCTTAACTGATAACAGCTTCCTTCCTTCTCTGCCCACTCCCCCTTGCATGTATTGTTAAGCATTTTTGTGCTTCTTGGCCGACACTCATTGACTTTCCTTTTCTGGAGTTTTCCTGTGTCAGTAATTGCTTTGGTCTTCAAAAGCCAGTGCGGGTATCAGCTAATGACAGGCCCTTTTATTTACATGACTCAACAAGCGGACAGGGTTTAAAAATAACACTAAGTCAACGGTCTGTTTTCCTACTGGTGAAACAGCTGGACCAGTGCTGTTCCCAGGGAAACGCGGCACTGTTTAAACAACCCCTGGGACCTGGAAGAGGCTCGGGTCACACGCCAGCTCCTGCACTTGAAAAGCTGCTGAATAGAGAAAATTGTGGTGGGAAGAGGGGCCAGAACACACAGCTATTGGAGCGGGTGTGAGGGCTGCGGGTGTGAGGAGAGTCCACAGGTGCCTCGGGGAGGGAGAGGCAGACCCTGAACTCTGTGCTGATGTGTTTCGGTGACGAGGAACGTGCCCTGCCTGGTGGGGAGCCCCCAGATTACCCCAAAAGCCATCGGACATGGAGGAAAATGTGGAGGCTGCCATCTGCAGGTCAGGAGCTAGCCAGCTACAGCCTGGGGCCAGATCTGACTTGCCGCCTATTTTGGGAAATTTTTGTCCAAACACACGCATACCCTCTAGTTTACATGCTGGTCCACTTTCAGGCCTCAGCAGCAGAGATGAGTTAGTGCCACTCTGCCCTGCAAGGCCTAAACTCCTACTGTCTGGCCCAGTCCGTGACTTCAGTGCTGTCATAGTTTGGATCTTAAATGTGCCCTAAAGGCCCATGTGTTAAAGGCTTGGTCCCCAGGGTGGTGCTGTTGGGGGTCTGTGGAACCTTCGGTAGGTAGAGCCTTATTGGAATAGAGGTCCTTAGGTCATTGGGTGTGCCCTGGAAGGAGATTGTGGGGCCTCAGTCTCTTTCTCTCTTTGTTCCCTGGCTCCTGATGCACCTGGTTTTGCTCTGCCATGTGCTTCCACCGCTCCCACCATGATGTGCTGCCTCACCACAGGCACAAAAGTGGGGCCAACCCATCATGCACTGATGATACCTCCAACACTGTGAGCCAAAATAAACCTGTTCTCTTTATAAGTTAACTGTCTCAGGTATTTTGTTGTAGGAATGGGAAAGTAACACAAGTGCTGAAAGATGGAATTCTCTTCTCCTAGGAGTCTTGGTTGAGGCCTTTAGAGAACTTGGTCTCCTGTGTGTTTGAGAGGAAAACCACAGGTCCCAGAGTCGTGCAGCTAGGGGTCCAAGGAGCCAGGTTAGCATGCAGTGCAGTTCAGACTACTTTCACACGGCATGTGGGCTCTGTGTTCATCAGATGATTTTTTTTTTTTTCCCTCCTTGGAACAATCAGGAGGACAATTATTTGGTCATCTTTAAAGCCTTCTTTTTTTTTTTTTTTTCCTATTCCTCCCCCTGCCCTTCCTTCATTTATTCCTTCTTTCTCGCCCTCTCTCTTTCTTTCTTTCCAGTGCTAAGTGTTGAATCAGGATCTCTTGCATGCTGGACAACCACCCTACCCCTGGGTTACATCTACAGGTCTCTCAACTATTCTTTTGTATTTATTTATTTATTTATTTATTCTTAGTAAGTACACATCAATTTCATTTGGGTCTCAACTATTCTTTAGTGAGGTGTTTATCACTTACAGGAGCATTTGGAATCAGTGAGGAGCAGGCACGAGATGCATTCACATTTTGCTTCCAGAGGAAGATGTTGCCTGACACCCTTGCTTCCCCGTGAGGTTGATCTCCTCATCAATGCCCTAAGTCGCCTCCTGGCTGGGCCACCTGCAGTGCCGCCCTTGTTAGGACTCCTTATTGAGTTCATTGCTAGGTTTCTAGGAATCGTCCATCCTCTCCATGTGTGTTGGTGGTAGAAATGGCTGTATTCACTTAATATGATATCCTCCCACCCCCATCCCACCCAGCCAAGGATACAGTCAGTTGGTCCAGGAGCTGACCCAAGCTGGGCCAATCATAGTGTTTCCTGGGCAATTAGATTTGAGACCGGGTTGCTATAGACTAAGCAACAGGTACTCTAACGTTTACAACACGATCCTTTTTTCTTCTGTGTGGCTGGGATACAGACAACGCCAGAGGCAGAAACAATAGAGGGGAACGTCTTGCATTCTTCATAGCATCTTGGTAGATCTTGGTTCCTGCTTTTCCAAAGTGGCTGCTTTAGGAGCTGGGTGGGGTTAGAACTCATGGAGAGTTTCTTTGGTTCTTGCCATGGATGGCCCTGGTGGCAGCCAGGAAGCTTTGCCTTTCCTAACCAGCAGAGGGAGGGAGGAGGAGGGTCATTGTTTTGGAAGGACCCACAGGTGCCACAGCCAGGATGCCTGGGTCCTTCAGTGGGGGCCCTGTTGCAGGTGGGGGGGATCCTCCCAGCTCCACATCTCCCAACTGCTGAGCTCCTGAGACCAGTCTGGTTTGGGGCAGAGATGGGAACAGCTGGGCTGCTGTTCTGGTAGCTGTCCACTTCCCACACCTCTGTCTAACTTCCTGTCCCCAGCTCTCTTCCTTGACATGCATTTGTGGGTTTCCAGGGGCCAGCAGTAATGGTGAAAACATTTCCAAGTTTTCCCTGACTCCCCTTCTCCATCTCAGGTAGTTTACAAAAATAAACTCATTTTATTCTCTGCGTATATCCAAAATATATTTTTTTTGTTAATGCCAGCCTGGTGGGACTTCCGACTCTCAGACTTCGTAACTTTTACCCTCAGTGTAACCCTGTAACTTTTACCCTCCCTTCGTTTCTACATATTTCACTGTTGGCAGACCTTTCATTCCACATATTGCCCCATTTGCCTAAGAACAACAAAGCAGGGTGCCAGGAATCTGGTTGTAGAAGTGTTTGCTTATGACTTTTTTTCCAGTCTGGTAATTGAATCTGGTGAGTTCTAAAAACTCACCTCCATCCAAAAAATGCTTTCAATTTACCCCCTTGGGAAAATGTTCTTTGGAACTTTCTTTCCAGAAGGGAATATGAACTTATTATAAATATTTCTAATACAGTTTGTAAAACTTGAGCAGGAAGTTTTTGTCGATGTTGGGCAGGCTGCTGATTGAGGATTATGGCTTTTTGTGGATAAATGTCCTTGCCTTACATTAAACTACGCTAGGCCTCTCTAAGAGGGGGAGAAAGGTAGTAGACAGTCTCATTTTCCTTATTCAGGGAACTATTACTGCTCAACCTATCTAAGGAAAAGGAGGTTGGGGTCTCTTTGTCTCATCTCGCCTAGGAAGGACTTTGGTGACATCAGGAAGGCAAAACTTGACCCTCTTCAGGTCTCTCATTGGACCTGAGAATTAAATTAACATAAGATGGATACAGGAAGAACAAAAACAAAAACAAAACACATGTGCAGATTTTTACATACCTATGGGAACCCCCATAGGAGCACAAGGACGGAAAGGAGTGACCGACCAAAGGGCTTATATACTGAGCTGAACAAAGAGGCCATGGTGGAAAATTAACGAAAATAGATCCGGGAGACCAAAGGAAGACAGAGTTATTTTAAGAAGTTCTGTTGTGCAGACTCTAGGCCTCAACTCCCCATCCTATCCCTGGTTTTAAGAATGTCTCTGTCCTCCTGAGACAGGGAAGGAGTCTCCCATAGAGGGATTGTATTTCCTGTTGTCAGAATGGAATTGTGGGCTGGGGGGCTTAGCACCTTCTCTCAGGAATGCAGATCTGGTCCCAGGAGGAGGCAGAAGCAGCCAGGAAGGTGTGGAAGCCATCCAGGCAGGGCCCTCCAAAGTAACCTTTATGCCAAAGTAGCGTATTTGGGGGTAGCATATTCTACCGTCTTTCAGTGAACTGTTTAAAATTTTAGCCCCTTTTCAGCAGTAGCTTATTGCAGTTTTAGGGGGGCAGTGATTTATGATCATCCCTAGTGAGTCCTTACAGGCCTATTTAATTGTAAATTAGACCAGGGAATGTTTGGGAGCCGTGGAGTTACAGAGAAAAGAAGAAGAAAAATTCCAATAAGAGACATGGATTGTTATTGGCAGGCTTTAAAGAGCTTCCACAATGATCTGCTCCGATAAAAGAGCATGCTTAACTTCTAGCTCCTTGAGTTAGGGGAGAGGACTTTTCTTTGTTTAAGACTTAATGGAAGGGAAACGTCACAGTAGTTATCTAAATTAACATCCTGTTTCTGTAGGCCTGGACTTATCAAGTTTTTCTTTTTCGCGGTGCTAGGGATTGAACCCCGGTCCTTGTGTTTGCAAGGCAGGCAGTCTACCAACTGAGCTATCTCCCCAGCCCTCAAGTTTTTCAATCAAAATATGGTTCAACCTTTGATAGTAAACTCTTTCTCTCAGCTGAGGGGAAGGCCTGAAGCTGCCCAGGTTAAACTTTTTTTTTTTTTAATTTTGAAGTTTGGTTTCATATTTTTAAATCCTATGAGCTATGTTCTCCCCTACCATGTTTCTGACCCTGATTTTCAGCGTACAGGGACCTCATTATTTGTCTGTGATCATACTTAATATCTTCTCTAGCTCACCCCCAAGCCTTTGAATCAAATTGATGCTCTAAGAAAACGTTCCTCCCTATGCCCCAGGACACAGCCCGATCCCCCACATTAGTCAGGTGCTTCATAATGTTCCTCCTTCTCATCACCCTGTGGTCACAGAGGGAGTTCCAAGGAGCCAGAGGTTGACCGTAAAGTGCTTGGTCGAGCTTCTGACCTGGAGGGATGGAGCTCCTCAGGTACAGGGGTAGTCAGTGGCATCAACAAGGACAGTGGTGCTTAGCAGGACTTGTGAAACAGCCAGCTCAGCACCCTTCCCTCAGGAATGCAGGTCTGCTCCCAGGACGAGGCAGGGGCAGCCAGGAAAGGTCTGGAAGCTGTCCTGGCAGGGCGCCTTCACTCCAAGGCCACATCCCGACGACCAGCCCATGCTCCATGATTGACTGGCTCTCCCCCTACAGCCAGAGCCAAAGGAGATTTTGAAGGTGTGCCAGGGTGAAACACTGGTACCAAAACAGATTTCCCAAAACCCCTCTGGCCCCATCACTGCCTGCTCACTGAACAGAGTCTGACTCCTTCACCTGCCATTCCAAGCTCTCCATGACACAGTCCAGCCGCCCTCTTCCTCTGTATCTTGCACTGCCAAGCTGACTGCTGCCAACCTAATGGCCTCTTAGCCCATCCTCAGCAGGTAGGTGCCGAATACCAGCCTCACCCCTGCCTGCAGTATAGCTCCTGGCCTTCCTAAGGATTAGGAAGTGAATCCTCGCTGAGTACCCAGAGTCATTTATTGCTCCCCTGAATGAATCTCTCAGCATGTCTTGACACGATTCTACTTCCTTGGCCCTTATTTAGCTGCACCTCGGTGTTAGTTTTGTTTGTTTTATCTCCCTGGCCACACTGAGCATTCTTCAAGGGAAAGGACTCTTTTGTCTTCTTTGAATGCACTGGCCTGGTGCAAGGCCTCTATGGTTGTCCTGGTATCCAGTCACCTTAGTGACCCTCATTCAGCGGCTGGAAGAATGAACAAATGGAGTTTTTCACAGCTGTGCTGTGTATAGATGCAATCCAGGAGAACTATAGTTTACATGGAAACTAAATTAGAAAGCAATTATACTCCCAAATAGGATTTTGTGCATCCCCTTGTGACTATCTCTTCCCTACAGCTTTTAAAATAAATTTTGATTTACAGCAACTTAATTTAGTCCAGAAAAAGAGATCTTAAGATGTTAGGGCTCACATTTAAAAACATAGTTGTGGATGTATTCAAAAATTATTAGAAGAAAAATATTGATGGCTATGACATTAAAAAAGATACTCTTACAACTCAACAATTCATTATCTGCCAAGAAGAGTTTTGTTTAAGAGATTTCTCTACTTTGATTGCCTGAAGGTTTGGGGCTTCTTTTCTCTTAGAATGAGGTTTGCATTTGGGACTTCAGGGAAATTGCCAACATTATCCCTTTGCATTTTTCTTAGTTGCTAAATTTTAGATGCAGCACATAAGGGGCTTTCAGAGAGCAACTAGAGGATTCTATTCCAATCTGCCAAATTATATAAACCATGCTGTGGTCTCTCTGAGTACTTGATATAAATAGAAAATTCTTTTTCTTTTCTTTCTTTCTTTCTTTTTTTTTTTTTTAGAAATGTGACAGGTCAGAAGATTAGAGGGTGAAATATATTGATAGGGGAAACTGTCTTGACAGTCATCAGTAAAATGGAAAATGTTCTTTCTGTCCATGCCAGTTCTTTTCTATCATGGTGCAGGGTGAACCTATAATAAGTGAATATTAAAATTCATAAATACATATGTAGTTCTGTATGTGATTCTCACAATCAAGAAAGTAATGCTTAATTGATTTTTTGAAAAGATTGACAAAAGTTAAAAAAAACCATTAGCTAGGTGAAGAGACTCAACAAAAATCAAAGTGAAAGGATACATTACAAATAAAAATAACTATGAGAACTATGAGACTGCTATGAAAAATTATTCACCAGTAAATTGGATCAGCTAGAAGAAATGTGTGTATTTCTAGAAACATAGCAACCTACCAGTACTGACTCATGAAGAAATAAAAAAATCTGAACAGACCTTAACTAGTGAGGAGATTGAATCAATAACCCAAAATTGATTAATAGAGAAGAAGAGTCCCAGATTACTGGAAAATTCTACCAAATGTTTAAAGAAGAATTAACATCAGTCATTCTCAAATTCTTTGAAAAAAGGCCAAGGAACACTTCCATATTCATTCTATAAGGCTAGCGTTACCCTGATGCCAAATTAAACAATATCTACTACAAGAAAATGATAAATTTCATCCCTAATGAATATTGATGCAAAAATCCTCAACAAAATACTAGCAAACCAAACTCAATATGGTAAAGGGATTATACATCATAACCAAGTGAAATTTACTATTGGAATGCAAGGATGGTTCAACATGTGAAAATCAATTGATATATGATATCATATTAACAGAATGATGAAGAAAAGCTCATGATCATCTCAACTGATGCAGAAAAGATTTGACAAGATTGAACACCCTTTCACAAACTAGGAATAGAAGGAAATTATCTCAACATCATAAAGGCCATGTATGACATGCACATAACTAACATACTCAGTAGTGAGAAACAGGAAGTTTCTGGGCTAGGATTAGGAACAAGGCAAGAATATCCACTCTTACCACCTCCATTCAACACAGGACTGGAATTCCTAGCCAGAGCAGTCAGGCAAGAGAAAGAAATAGAAAGGCATCTAAGTGGGAAAGGAAAAAATAATTATCTCACTTCACAGGTGACATCATCTAATGTAGAAAATCCTAAAGTGTCTACCAAAAAGGGGAAAAAAAAAACTGTTAGAGTAATAAATGGATCCAGCAAGGTTGCATAATACCATAATACAAATTCAACACCCCCAAATCGGTTGGCATTTCTATACACTAACAATGAGCAACAAGGAAATTAAGAAAATAATTTGACTTACAATAGAGTCAAAAAGAATAAAACACTTAGGAATAAATATAACCAAGAAGATAGAAAACTTGTACACTGAAAGCTACAAACAATGCTGAAAGAAATTAAAGGATATGTAAATAAGTGAAAAGACATTTTATATTCATGCAATGGAAGGTTTAATATTGTTAAAATTTCTACCATCAAAGGCAACCTACAGATTAAACCCGATTCCTACAAATGGCAAAGGCATGTTTTGCAGAGATAGAAAAGAGTTCTGAAATTCATTTGGAACCAAAAAGAAAACAAACAACCAACCCCTGGAGAGCTGAAACTACGATGAGAAGAAGCACAAAGCTGTAGACCTCACACTTCCTGATTTCAAAACATGTTGCAAAACTACAGCAACCAAAATAGTGTGGCACTTGTTTGAACACAGACATACAAACCAATGGCACCAAGTAGACAGCCCAGAAATAAGCCCTCATTTTATATAGTCAGATGAATGCTGAAAATTGGTCATTTATGACCAGTATGCCACTGATGGATGATAGCTCATTTAGAAAATGATCCATATGCAAAAATGGAGAGTGATGCCAATGGGAAAGGACAGTCTCTTCAACAAATGATGCTGGGAAAACTGGATATTCACCTGCAGAAGAATGAAGTTGAACCTTTGCCTCACATCAGATGTAATAATTTACTAAAAGGTATTATCGTCCTAAATGTAAGACGTGGAACTACAAAACTCCTAGAAGAAAACATAAGAGAAAAGCTGTAGCATAATTCACAGTAGTCAAGAGGTAGAAGCAACTTAAATGCACATTGACAGATTAATGGATAAAGAAAATGTGGGTACAGAGAGGGGGGAATATTATTCAGACCTAAAAAAGGAAAGAAAGTCCTTCATGTGCTACGACATGGATGAACTTGGAGAGCATCATGCTTAGTGAAATAAGCCAGTCACAGAAACTCAAATGCTGCCTGATTCCATTCATATGAGGAATTTAAAGTAATCAGACTCTTAGATACAGAAAGCAGAGTGGTGGTCTCCAGGGATTGGGGGAAAGGGAAAGGGGAGCTGCTATTCAATGGGTATACAGTTTCAGCTTTGCAAGTTGAAAAAGTTTTAGATGGTACAATAGCTTGCACATAGTTAACACTACTATACTAACAAGTGATTAAAATAATAAATTTTATGTAACGTGTTTTCGACTGTACACACATGGAGGTAACTCAAGAATGAAAAGGAAAAACAGCAACATTTAAATCACGAAGCAAGCATAAAGTGAACTGGTGGATTCAAGCCAATTTTGGGTTATGAAATTCAAGCCCCACAGAGGTGCAGCAAGGAATTGTCCATGTTGGACTGGGTTCGATGCAGCCTGTTGCAGTAGGCACAAGTCAAGACTAAGGCCGGGTCCTAGTTCTGCTTTCCATGGGGACAGCGACCTCTGTGGCCATCAGCATCCTCACGAGTATATGAGGAAGTAAACTGTGCCCTGTGAGACCCAACAGGAGAGAGGTGAGGCTTCTTAGCTGGGGTAGACTCCCAAGCAAAATCAGAGCAGGACAGTGGATGGGGGTTGGGGAACGGGCACCGAGGGGAAATGTAACCGGGCCAAAGGAGTGAAGGCCGTGGGAAGTTGTTGAGAAGCCAGATTGCGGAAGCAGGCGCTCGAGCTTGCACATTGACCTTGGTCCATCCTGAGTCTGTACCAAGCAGCCTGAAAATAGAGCCCTTCCAATGGGGTCTCTGGGTACTGAGAAGGCAGAGATGCTTAGCGAGACCACCTTGGTTGGCAACTCTCAAACTCTGTTGCACCTGAGAGAAGAGTGAATTTCCCCATCTGGTTCATGGCACCAGACCCGCACTGATCCTTAAAAGGCTCTCTCGTTTGATTTGTTGCTTCTTATTCTTATCCCACATGGCCGTCCCCTTGCGCCACGGGCTACCATTAATGTGTGTGTTATGTGCGCGCAGTTGCTATGTATTATTAAACACGATGGTTTGGAATGTGAGTGATTTAATACATAGGGGGTAGCAGTCGAGATCAGGGGTAGACACACTTTTTGTATAAAGGGCCAAAGAGCCAGGCACGGTGGCACACTCCTATAATCCCAGCGACTCAGGAGGCTGAGGCAGGAGGATCACAAGTTCGAAGCCAGCCTCAGCAATTTAGCAAGGCTCTAAACAACTCAGTGAGACCCTCTCTCTAATAAAATACAAAAAAGGACTGGGGATGTGTTTCTGTGGTTAAGTGCCCCTGGGTTCAATCCCTGGTACCAAAATAAATAAATAAAGAGCCGGAGAGTAAATGTTTTAGGCTTCACGGGTTGTGTAGTCTCCGTCGCAGTTGCCTGAGCTGCTGGAGTGCAAAAGTAGCCAAAGATTGATGTAAAAGATTGAGCCTGACTGTTTTCTAATGGAACTTTATTTATGGACACCAAAATTCAAATGTCATTTAATTTTCGATATGTCACAAAATACTATTCACTGGATTTTTCTTTCAATTGTTGAAAAATATAAAACCATTTTTAGGGGCTGGGGATATAGCTCAATTGGTAGTGCTTATGTTGCAAGCACAAGGCCCTGGGTTCGATCCCCAGCACCGCTAAAAAAAAAAAAAAAATTTTTTTTAGGTTGCAGGCCAGGTGAAAACGGGTAGGGGTCAGATTTGGCCCATGGGTGTGATTGACTTATCCCTTATTGAGCTCCTTACTTCTCAGCAGGTGAACCAGCAGCAGGGGCATCACCAGGGAGCTTGATAGAAATGCAGACACTCAGGCCACCACAGATTTCCTGGGTCAGCACTGCATTTTAACAAGAACCCCAGGTGACTTGCCTGCACACTCCTCTTTGGGAAGGGCTACCTCCTATTTTTCCCTGTCTCGTTTAGTGTTGCTTTAAAGATCTAACTACATTGCTGGATATTTTTTTAACGCATTGTTTCTAACTGCAGCATAGGATTTCTTCTTCACTTTTCCACCAAAAGCATCATGAGAGAAAAGCAAAGCTTTGGGGACATTTACAAAATTGGTGGTTGCCAAGGGTCTAAGGGTCTTCCAGGTTCTTGCTCCCCCAGCCCCTGACCATCTTAGGAAGGGAAGGGGAAGTTGCTGGAGCCTTTGAGGGCTGGGTGGGTCAGGAAGTCAGAACTCCCCTCAAAAATGCAGCCGTCTTCCTTCCTGCATTTGGAGGCAGCTAAACGTGCAGATGAGGAATAGACCAAGGGAAGGGCAGACTTCAGAAAACAGGAGACCATACAAGGCTGGAGAGCCTCCTTCAAGTGCAGGGGTGGGGCAAACGTTCTGCATCTTTGATGGAGGGAAGTATTCCATGATCCTCCTTGTTTGATTTTTTTACTTCTTTTGAGATTGACATTAAAGGGTAACTGAGATTGAATTTTGCCACCTGCACTGTTGACAGTGTCTGAACTTTTTATAGGCTCACCCTCTCTCCCTGGTACCCAAGAGTAGAACACAGGTGGAGCTATCTCCAGTAGAAGCAAGGTCTCACCTCCAGGGGACCGTGATAAATTGGAGTCTGCAGAAATCGAGACTCCAATTAAAAACTTGTGTGTTTAAGAGGTTACTGTTAGGGGCAGTTGTGGCTCGAAGATAGCTCCCAGAAAAACACTCCGCAGACACGAAGTCTCACACAAGGAACTTTATTTTATGTGGACTATTCACGTCCAATGGGGGAAAAGGAAAGAAGAAAAGAGAGAACATGGCACATGGTTTCTCTGATATTGGAATTTCCCGGGCTGAGAGGAACCAATCGGAGGAGAATTCTTACAGACTGAGTGATGGACCAATGACGTATTAGAACGTAAGGTGGGAGGCAGGAAGATTACGGCAGCATAAGCTGGAAATTCCTTTAACGGGAGAGGCGGGAAGAACACAGACTGACAGGTGGTTGGGAGGCTGGAAATTCCTGTAATGGGAGAGAAAGGTGGCTTTATACCTTACAGTTACCTTGTCCTCGAAGGGGCTGTGGACCTGGGGACCTGTGGTCACGCAAGGAGATTCCATGGTGAAAAGAAGTCTTTGGACCTGGGTTTGAGCAAAGCTCCACCAGCTTCATGGAATGTGGTTCTGAATGTGGCCTTTCACTGCTGGGAGCCTCCATTCTCCTCTTTAAAATGGGAATTATCCTATTTACATCTATGACGTCTCTGCCTAAATGAGATGCAGTGACGCAGTTGGTAACTCCATGTGCAAACGCTAATGTTGTTGATGGCAGCAAGGTGACAAATGTGGTTATGGGATTAAGGGTCTCTGTCCCACCTAGAAGTGGATGAAGTTGTTTTATGTCTCCCTCTCACTCCTTTCTCCAAGCCTTTCTCATAAGCCTTTGTCTCTCTTCTGTTCCTTAAAACATATCTGTCGGGCTGGGGTTGTGACTCAGTGGGAGAACGTTTGCCCAGCATGTGTGATTCTCAGCACCACATAAAAAAGTAGATAAAGATATCATGTCCATCTAATAGTAAATATTAAAAAAAATTAAATAAAAAAAATCTTCCATATCCCCACTTCACCAAAACCATTCAGAGAGGGAAAATGTTGAAAGAATCAAGTAGAACTGGGAGCCAGGTTGGCATCTGACCACAGATGACTCCATCCAGCCCTGCACACATGGAGACATCCTGGGGTACCACCAGATCCAGACCCCTCCCTCTAAGCATGTGGTGACCACACATTTCTATTTTCCTGTGGACTCTATTTGGCTTGGGCCGCCTGCTGTATTGACAGGGGTGGCCGCTTGCAAACCAAGTGTTTTACATGGATTCCTAGGGAATGCTGAGATGACCTGCACTCTTTATGAGGCCTGAGAAGATTTTTTAATCTGGGTCATTGGCTTTCAAGATCCCTCTTAGGTTCCTGGTGCATACAGCAGCCTGTGGAAAGGAAGGGAGAAAGGTAGGGCCAGTTATCCTGGAGCTGCCTGGACACTAGGGAGACCTTGCCGGGCCTTTTCCCCAAAGGTGCTGATTTGGCAGATCTGGGTGGAGCCTGGGAGCCTGTGTTTCTGAGGGGATCTCGCTGGTCTGGGACCACACACGGAGAAGCAAGGCTAATTGCAGCCTGCCAGCCAAATCCAGCCTGCCACCTGCATTTGTAAATAACGTTTTTGTGGAGCACAGTTATTCCCATGCATTTCCATATTGTCGGTGGCTGCTTCCATGCTACAGTGGCAAAATGAGTTGCTGTGACAGAGACCGTATGGCCCACAAAGCCGGAAATATTTACTGTTTGGCCCTTTACCCACAGAGCGTGCCAACCTCCGCTGTAGAGGTTCTTCACCTCCCTGAGCCCTGTGGTTCCAGGCACACACCCCACCCCTCTCCGGGCTCCCTTTCATTGGCTAAGTACTCTAAGACCCTTACCACCAAGACACCAGCTCTGCTAAGCACTGAATCATGTTTCCTGGAAGAAATAAACACAAGGACTAGTCGTCACTGCTGTTCACCTCGATTTTTGTAGATCACAAACCCTGCGGCAGCCTGGACGATGCCACACCCATCTTATGGAGGTGCAAACTGAGGCTTAGAAGGAGAAAGGTTGCCCATGGTCACAGGACCTATTAGGGGCAATCCCAGGTCTCTTATCCTTTCTACTACCTACCACACTGTCTCTTGTGTGCAAGACAACATTGGATGGCGTTTGGTGGATTCGTGGCCTACTGCAATGTAGCACATTACTTGAAACTTAATGACTTAAAACAACAGTGGATATTCATTATCACTCTTTGGGTTAGGAATTCAGAAGCAGGCTGGCTGGGCGGCTCTGGCCCAGGTGGTTTTCTGAGGTGCAGTCAGACGGCAGCCAGGGCTGTAGTTATTGAAGACCTGACTGGAGCTGGAGACTCTGCCTCCCGGGGGCTTCACTCATGTGACTGGCAGGCTGGTGCAGGCTGTTGGTGGGAGGCCTCGGTTCCTTCCCTGTGTCCTTGCAACATGGCAGTTAACGTCTCCAAAGCCAGTGATCCAAGAGCCAGATAGCCAGGGGGACACTCTGGCCTTCCAAGTCACATAGTATCTTTCTGTCGCATTCTCTTCATCAGAGGCAAATTGTTTAGTCCAGCCTACATTCAAGAGGAGTGTCTGCGAGTGTACGGACATTTAAACACCCACCCAGTGAGCAGGTTTTCATTTCACTGCCTGCTGGGAATGTCAGGGTCCTGTGGTATTGCCTCTCAGAGCTGGCCTTTACTTGATCAGACTGAAGTCCTAAGCAAGAGCAAGGGGAGTCACAAGTCTAGACTTCAAGCTTGTTCTGCCTGGAGCACACAAAGGACTTCACAGTGGTGCTTAAGAAGGGGTCAGAGAGGGCCACAGGGACACACCCACCCCCGTGGCATGCTTGAAAGAGGAAAGACCTTCGTGTGGCTTGAAATCCCCCAGGTGACTTGGATGTGCTTCTCCTTAGTGCTGGGCCCCCTTTCCCACTGATATTTCTATCCTTCCTATTTCCCAGACTAGGAAAGCAAAGGCTTAAAGAGCCAGGTGCCTGGCTGGAGAAAGCGCCCAGGCCTGAAGCCCCTGGGCTGCACTGGTCGATGCTCCACACAGTTCTCCCGGAGAGCATTAAACATGCCTCCGTAGAAACTCTGCAGGGGCTCAAGGAGGAGGCTGTGAATGTGTGGATTGAATTTGCCCTTCCAAGTCTTGATGTTAATTCATCCTTATCTCCGCCAGCTGACTGCATTTTGTGTCAGACGTGTTTCCAGGCAACGTCTGGGACTAATGGGTGAGAGGCAGGTTTATTCTTCCACATCCTGCCACCTCTGTGCTGTGCACCTTCCGTGTAGAAACGCATTCAGACAGATGGCCAGCTCTCTCTCTCCATTGAGCAGCGGCCAGCCAGAGTGCCTTCATAAGCAGTGTTTGGATACCCTCTAGTGGATAAGCAGAGATGGTCGCCATGCTTGCTGAGTAGAACTGCCAGGCGGGACCAGAGGAGATGACTGGCTTCAAGATCCTCTTGACTCTGTGAAGCAAATACCGAGCAGATGTAGGCAGAGGGCAGCTTGAGGATAATGTGGTTCCTTGATGGTCCTGGAAAGGGATTCACTCTTGTCCTACATCTTCTCCAGCTTGATATAAAAACCTGGTGGGTTTGAAAAAAAAAATGCAAGAAATAAGATAAATGATTGTATACGTTTGTATGTGTGTATATTTCCAGATGCAGAGAATATGTATGATGGTAAACAGGAATTGGCAGACTTTTTATATAAAGGAATATTTTAGACTTTGTAGCCAAAAAACTGTGTACTCTGCCTTTTTTATTTAAAAAAAAAAAAAAAAAAAAAAAGCATAGGTACTATATAAATGAATGAGCATGGAGTGGTCATGGGCCATAGTTTGTCAACTCCTGGTGAAGAAGGAGAAACTGAATCATGTTTATCTCTCCTGGTGGATGGTAAATTGCTCAGGTGCATAGACCTGCGCCTCACTTATCTTTTCCCCCCGCAGACCCAGCACTGTGCCTAGAGGCAGCATGTGGTCAGAAGTTGCTGATCCAAAATTTCTCTTATGTCAGCCTCTGTTATGCGTGAACTGTCTTTGAGGATTTCCTGGAATTTATTGAACAAAAAGCAGCATGCTTTCCGAATTGGATGTTAAGTCATCAGAGAAACAGGACTAACTGCCCTCCCTGTTGTCTTTCTATTTGTCTCTAAAGCGAGCCAAGATGCTACCTGAGAGACCAGTAGATAAAGAGGCCTCCTGATGACCAGCTTTATCCCATCTGAAGAGGACATTCCTTGAGTCGGGTAGCAACGGACAGCTTTGGGGAGTCCTGTTGTGCAGAACCAGGGGTAGTTTGCACTGAGGCATCTGCTACTTTCTTTTTTCTTTTTTTAATTTTGTTGAGTTGGAGATAGACACAATACCTTTATTTTATTTTTTTTAATGTGGTGCTGAGAATCGAACCCAGTACCTCATGTATGCTAGGCAAGTGCTCTACCACTGAGCTACAGCCACAGCCCACATCTGCTACTTTCACTAGAACCTACTTATGTCCACAGATTTGCACTTGGGTGGGGACTGGCTGGGGCATTCTAGGTAATGCTACATCTCTAATGCAACCAGAAAACAACAGGAGGGCTGGGGTGTAGCTCAGTGGTGGAGTGCTTGCCCAGCATGTGGGAAGACCTAGGTTCAGTCCTCAGTTCTAAGTGAAGAAGAGAAACAGGCAAGCAAATAAATAAGCAGGAGTCAGCTTTTCTGTCACACACCAGCCTCTTCAGCATTGTACCTGGCTATTCCTAGAAAGTAGCTTTATGGTCTGCCAAACGGTGTTGTTTCTTCAGTTATTAATCACAGTAGCTATCATTGGTAGAGCATATTGTCTCGTCGTGTGGATTTTGGAAAATACTTATTATGCCAGAACTGTATAGATGAAGACAGAGAAGTTAAGTGGAGCATGATGTTGATAATTATGTAGCATGAGGGCTAAAAAGCTTGGACTCAGTTATTTGACTCGTGTGCCTCAGTTTCCCCATCTAAATTAATCATGATCAAAGTTGTTTCAGGGGACAAGCTATGAGGTTCAAATGAAGCATTTCCTTGCCCTGTAGTAGATATTACGCTGTTGCCTGGGGTTTGAGCACACATGAAAAGTGCTTGATAAATATTGGTTGAATAAGTAAGTTGTCTGCTAGTCACACAGTGAGAATTCAAAGCCTGAATCTTTCTACTGGTCCAGATGGCCTTGACATTATACCATTAAACCAAATAGCAACAGAGGAGATGGTGACCATGGCCCTGAGGCAGGCCTGTGGCATTCAGCATGTCTACACAGGGCAGGGACAGGAGCTTAGGGTCAAATATCCCCAGTTCACTTAACCTGAATCTTGTTGGTAGTACTGCTCACTGAAGAGCCTTCAAGATGAGTCCATAAATCCAGGGTGGTAGAAATAGGTAAGATTCCCAGGCTCCATACAGGTGTGGAAAGCTTGAATTACAGAGAAGTATTAGTGTTTAACCTGAGAAAGGAAGAGAGGAGGCACACCTGACAGATATGATAAACCCCGGTAATAACTTTAGAAAATAGCCAAGTGCGGTGTAATCCCAGCTGCTTGGGAGGCTGAGGCGGGAGGATCGCAAGTTTGAGGCCAGCCTCAGCAACTTAGTGAGGCCCTACGCAATTTATTGAGACCTTGTCTTTAAATAAAATATAAAAAGCACTGGGGGACGTGGCTCAATGGTTAAGTGCCCCTGGGTTCAATTCCCATACCAAAATAAATAAATAAATATTTAGAAAATAGCAATAACTGGCATCATACCTCACTCATACCAAGCACTGTTGTGCACACATTGCTCAACTCATTTTTCCCTTCCACCACCCTGTGAGGGAAACTTCGGTATTACCGTTTGATAGATGAGGAAACCGAAGCTCAGGTAGCAACTTGACTGAGGGACAGGACTGGAACCCAGGTATGGGTCCAACCATAACCATGAGTGGTAGCATCCCCTCAGTCTGAGAGGAAGGAAAAGGAAAGAATGCATCAATAAAGAAATCAAGATGTCCGTCTGAATTAAGATAGCATTGGACTGAAAGATACCACTGAGCATGCGTTCTGCTCTGACCTTTAACCAGCTCTGTCACCCTGGGCCGGTTGCTGCTGAAAATTGCCTTAACTTCTCAGCAACTATAAAACAAGTAGCTAATCAATTCCAGTGAAAACGTTGCGGGGCCCTCCATCCACTGATGGAATAAGTCTAGACTTCAGGAAATAGCGCCATCCTTGGAGACAGGTGTCAGATGCGGAGCATGGGTCAGCCTCCTCCAAAATTGGCCTTCCACTCAGCCTTTGCGTAGGAGGTCAGGACTGACAGGAGACACACATTACCAGCTGGAATGTCTCTCAGAGGCTTGTTCCTTCCACCCTCAAAATTTTGCCTGATTAACTCCTTTTCACCTATTTAAGCCTCAAACTTCCTTCAACCGCCCAAACTTGGTTGGGTCCTTGTACTTTGCATTCCCATATCAACCTCGCTTGTTCGTCTAGATTCATCACAGTCTGTAATTAAATATTGATTGATGTAACTTCTCTGGGAGCAGCAACCATGTTAGTTTCCCCCCATCTTTGCACTGCTAGCAAGAACTCGGGAAAATTTTTGAATGAATGAATATTGCCGTATGTTTACCATATCAAACGTATGTCAGGAGAAGAGCAGCCAGGCAGAGCAATATTTGGTTGGTTCTCATGGTAGGGTATAGCAAAGTAAATCTACAATAGCCGACTTCCACTGCCACTTTATTGAGATGAATTTGTATGATAATATGACTTAAGGTCCCAAGAGTTATTTCAAAGGTACAATGTTCTCAGGTTCACACCTGTAGCAATGCAGTTCCTCTGAGCAAAATCTGCTGGGAACACAGGTAGATTGGTCCTAGGGAACCTCATCAAAAATCACCTGTTTTCCGGGCTAGAGTTGTGGCTCAGTGGTAGAGCGCTTGCCTAGCATGTGTGAGGCACTGGGTTCCATCCTCAGCACCACATAAATAAATAAATAAATAAATAAATAAATAAATAAATAAATAAATAAATAAATAAATAAATAAATAAATAAATAAATAAATAAAATAAAGTTATTTTTAAAAATCACCTGGTTTCAAAGCTAAAGTATAGGTGTAATAATGGTGCTTCTGTCAATCAAAACTAAAGTCAGAAGTAAATTGGCCAACTCATGCTATAGCATGTGGCATTTCCTGCCCCACCAGCAGTGCCTAGAAAACCCCCTGTGTTGGTAGGTAGGAATAAATGAATAAATCCCACCAGGAGAATACCTCCTCATGTCTATCATTTTAACACTACCATCAGATAAATCTGAACAGCAGACTTGTTGTCACAAAGCTCAGACTTGATTCCTCAGGAGAGTCCTCTGGGATAAACTTATTTCTTTTGGTATGGTTTTGAAAATGTAAGAAATCTGTTTTCTTAGTTCTCAGAATGTCAGAATGAAGACAATGTGGACATAGGTTATACACACAAAGAGTGGAGGAGGAGGGGGGCTGCTGGAATCCATTCACTGAGAGCCATAGAGGTGACCGCTAATGATTTTCAATTTAAAATAAATTCTTCATAGAAAACCACAAATAGCCAGTTGTGGTGACACATGCCTGTGATCCCAGTGGCTTGGGAGGCTGAGGCAGGAGGATTTCAAGTTCAAAGCCAGCCTCAGCAACTTAGCAAGGTCCTAAGCAACTCAGTGAGAGCCTGTCTCTAAATAAAATACAAAATAGGGCTGGGGATATGGCTTAGTGGTCAAGTACCCCTGAGTTCAATCCCCAGTACCAAAGAAAGAAAGAAAAAAAGAAGGAAAAGAAAAGAAAACCACAAATATCCTACACCATCAGAATAGGAGTGGGCAATCTCCTCCTATAGGACAAGATGGTAATTGAAATATGTGATGTTTGTGTTGACCCTGGATCATCAAAAGGAATTAGGAATACTATATTTCATTTGAAAGGGGAAATACAGAAAGGCCCTCAAGTGAGCTAATTGCCCTATTGTTCAGGAGAGAAACTGGAGAAGAAGCTGATTAGTTAAAAAAAAAAAAAGATCTCTAGCATCTGTCAAAAACAACCTGGCAGATCATTAAACTATAAAAAAATTAATAAAATAAGGATGGATATTGTCACTTTTGTTCTGGAAGACAGTTCTGGACATTCTAGCCAAAGCAATAATGGAAAGAGAGAGAGAGAGAGAGAGAGAGGAAGAAAAAAGGAAAGAAGGAAGGAGGGAGGGAGGAAAGAACAGGCATAAATATTGGAAAGCATCAAAGCACATATCTTAGTCAGAAAAGTGTAGGAAATCAACTGACATCAGTAGGTTGATAAAGTACCTCTAGAACTAAAAGGCTTGTAACAAGCAGCTCTTCTCACCCCCATATCTCCTTAGTCCAGCAGCCTCCCTTCCCAGAGGTAACCACATGAGTTACTTCTGGCTTTACCCACATTCATAGTTGTAAATATGTGAGCTGCTGTCTTCAATTTTACATGATAACTGGTAACTTCCTGTCACTTTTTGTCTTAGCTCAAACTGCCGAAATACCACAGTCTGAGTGGCTTATGCAACAGGAATTTATTTCTCACAGTTCTGAAAACTGGAAGTCCAAGATCAGGGTATCAGCAGGGCAAGTTTCTTTGAGTCACAGAGAGCTGCCTTGTTGTGTCCTCACATGGCTTTTCCTTGGTGCCTGTAGTGGCAGAGAGACAGAGAGAAAGAAGAAAAGCAAACTCTCTGATGTCTTTCTTCCAAGCCCAGTAAATTCCATCATGAATAACCCACCCTCATGACCTAAGTCTAATTGTGATGGCAAAGCCAGACCCTGGTTGTGAAATGAAATTACAAAAACATTATGGTAGGAGATCAGTGCCTGGGGAAGGGGTCGGTTCCCCTCCACTCTCTCAGTTTTTCTCCATGGAGCCTAATTAACCATGGGTCCCTACCTTTTTTTTTTTTTTTTTTTTTTTGCGGTGCTGGGGAAGGAACCCAGGGCCCCCAGCCCAGGTCCCTACCTTTTGCATTGTCAATAACTGCCCTAAGAGCCTGATTACTCCCTCTTGAAATGTAACAGATGCCTGTGAAAAGAGCTGTTTCTTCTGATCTGTTCTGTGAGCTTGCTTTATGTTAGAGACCCTGCCAAAGGCCTTCAGCCCCAGAGATTAGGAATTTTTTTTAAAAAAGAGGAAAAAGCCCCAATGATAGGATGGGTCTAAGATGGTGTCAAATAACCCATAAATATTGTGAGAAACTGTGGATCAGGGCTCATTATTTGGAGTTTTCGTTTTCCTTTCCAAGTGCTGCTTGCTGCTTCTCGACCAGTCTGTTTCCCAAAACATAATTACCACCTAAAGACCCACCTCCTAATACCACCACACTGGGAATTGAAACTTCCACAAATGAATTTTACCAGAGACACGCTTCAGTCTGTGGCACCATGTCTATCATTTTCTTTCTCCATATTATCATTTAAGTCAATATTCAGTGTTTTTAATCATCTTTATGCAGATATTAGGTCTGAATTTTTTAGTGAACAGTAACTTTTTTGTGCGTATGTGACTCTGGGGATTGAACCTAAGGATATTCTACCACAGATATACATCTCCAGCCCTTTTTATTTTTTAAGACAGGGTCTTGCAAAGTTGCCCAAGCTGATCTTGAACTTGAAACCCATCTGCCTCAGCCTCCCAAGTAACTGGGACTATAGGCATGCACCATGCCTTTCTTTTGTATATAACTTATACTGAGGTATATATAATAACATAGTGTCATTGTTTAATTTGTTCAGTTTTCTTTGTAGCTAATGGTCTTACATTTTTCCAGTAACCTCCCAGTAAAGTTTTCTTGCAGGTAAATCACACCAGATAATCAGCAGGTGAAGAAGGGATGTGCCTTAGTCATGATGATGACAGTCTGTAATCTTGTCTTCTGTCTGACCTGGTCCCTCTCCAAGTCTGGGCACCTCTTCTGTGTGAATTTCCCGTCATCTTGGGGATGACCTTCACCTCTCTTTTGTGGTTCTTCTGTTGGATTATTTAGTATTTCCTTCTTCAAATCTTATGTCCTTATTTTGGTGTAGATTCCTGAGAAAGAATGCATGAGACAGGAGGACAATTTTTTAGACATTGCATATCAGAAAAAAAAAAAAAAAATGCATTCTCTTCTTGCTCTTCATTGATAATCTTCCAGATAATTTCTAGTTAGAAATCATTTTCCCCCAGGAATTTGAAAGCACTGGCCATTGTCTTCTCTAACTATTCACTTTTAGAATGAATTAAAATCCATTCTTGCTTCTGATCCTGTGTAGATAATCTGTTCGTTCTTTGTAGAAATTTGTTCCTTTAATTCTGAGTTTTCTTGAGTTTTGTGGTTGGTTGGTTTCTTTCCTTCCATGTTCTCCAGTCTGTGTCCTGAAACTTAGTAATGAGATGTTTGGCCAATCCTGAACCTGTCTTCTGACTTTCTGTAGTTCATCTGGTGTTTGGGGGTTGTTTGTCTTATTTTTGTCTTTTTGCTGTGTTTCTAGGTTTTCTCAATTTTACGGTGTAACGTTTCTTTTTTTTTTTAATATATTTTTAGTTGTTGTTTATTTTATTTACTTATATGTGGTGCTGATAATCGAATCCAGTGCCTCACACATGCTAGGCAAGCGTTCTTCCGCTGATCTACAGCCCCAACCCCCTAACGTTTCTTTTGAGTTGTTCATTTCTGCTATTCTAACTTTAGTTTCAAAACCCATTTTTATTTTTGAAGAACTATTTGTCCTTCTCATACCCCGCTACTTCTGTCTCACTACTCTACTACCTCTTCTCTCTAGGATGCTGAAGATTCTTTTCCTGGGATGTTTTCTTCTCCCTCTTCCAAGGTGCTTTCTCCCAGTTTGTGTTGGTCCCAGCTCCCGTCCTCACCAACAGGCTTTGCTGTCTCCATAGATCTGGGAAGCTAGGTTGTCTGCCCATGTTTTGAGAGTGCAAAACTGTTAGGATGCTCTGAGCATGTGAATGGGGCTTATCAGCCTTGAACTTCACTGGGGATTGACCTAGCTGAGCTATGTGCTGAGGAATCCTGGAACTCGGTATGGTTAGCTTTTTTCTTTTGCATTAATTAAGACCTGGCTACTAGCAATCTGAGATCCAAGTAGAGGGAAACAGTTAGTGATTAAAAGTGTGGGAGAGGGAGAGTCTTCTCATTGAATTTAAAGCTTTGTTTACAGTCTGATGGTGAAATTTCAACCATGTCCCTCGATTCAGAGGCTTGATTTTGTTTTACCTTCTGTAGAGTGAGTCTCAATCAGAAGTGATTTTTGCCTCCCATATTTGGCAATGTTTGGAAATATATTTGGTTGTCATCAAAAGGGGAGAAGTGGAGGTTTGCTGCTTCCACCTAGCAAGTAAGAGGACAGGGATCCTGATCCACACGTCCTCTAGTGCCCAAGACGGTCCCCTCCTCCAACAAGGAATTATTGACCCACCATGTCAATAGGGTTGAGAGTGAGGAATCCTGACCTAGAGAATAAACCTTCAAATTAATGAAGAGGTGAGGAGTCAGCCTGCAGCTAGGAGCAGGGCAGAAGGTCAAGACCTAGCCACTCTCATACAGCCTTCCACTCCTCCCCCATATTGCATTTGCTGCCCCCCTGGACCCTAGCCTAGGCTCCCTGTCCCAGAGATACCAGATCTTTTCAGGCTCTGCAGTGAGGTTGGTTTTGTTCTTTTTTTTTTTTTTTTTTTTTGTGCTGGGGATTGAACCCAGGGCCTTCTGCTTGCAAGCCAAGCATTCTACCGACTGAGCTATCTCCCCAGCCCCTGGTTTTATTCTTGACTTCCCTGCTAGCCAGCTTACCCTGTAGCCCTCTCAGAGGGGCTAAGTCCACAATCCCTTGTCAATATGTTTTCTAAGCTCCCCAAAATGTGTTCCTTTTGCCTCCTGATAATTTTAGAAGGGTTTGGGGAGGAAGCAAATTAGATTCTTTTGTTCAGTCTGACATCTTTATCCAGAAGCCTAAAATACATTAAATGCATGCATACGCTATACTGGTTGACACAGACATGGTAATGACCGTGGATGAGTGGGGTGGAATAAAATTTGAGAAGTCCAGAAGTTGAGCCCCAATATATGGGAAGTCACCAATAAGTGATATTTAGGTCAATTTGCCCTTCTCAACTTGCATATAAAAGTCCATTCAAGTTGCATTAAAGGTGTAAACACATATGCAATTACAAAAGAAGATACAGGAGAATGTTTTTATAATCTTTTGTTGAGGAAGACTTTCCTAAGTGGGTAGATATAGAAGAAGAGTTAAGGAAACCAATGAATGATGTAAAACTTTAAAACTCCTATTGACAAAAGACTCCATGACACTAAAAAACCAAAACTAAATGGGGAAAATATTTGCCGCATACACCGTTGGTTGCTATCCCTCTTATGTAAAGATCTCACAATTAGAAAGCATTTTTTTAACATATCAATTAAGAAAAGCTCTGTAAGTGACCAATAAGCATTTGAAAAAAAAATACTTAGTGATGTTTAGTACAAATCAGGAAAATGCAAATTAAAGCAGAAATAAGAACATTAAGTATCAGTGGTCCATAATGTGCCATCCCTGGATCCTGCAAAGCATTACCAGGTGAACTTGCTAGAAGTGCAGATTCTCACTCAGATCGACCCTAGATCAGGATCACAGACTCTGGGAGAGAGGCTTTGCAATCTGGGTAAGCAAGCCCTCCAGGGGATCCATGTTTGAGAACCATTGCTGTGTAGTGTAGCCAGGAAAATGAAGGAACCACATTCTGTATTGTTTCTGACTCTCGGTATTGAGTGAAGGAAACTGGGTGTGTTAGTACTTACTGTATGATTCCATCTCTGAAGAGGGAAAGCTAGCAAAACTCATCCAGGAGGCTAGAAATCAGAATCCTTTGGCTGGGAGAAGCAATAACTAGAAGCAGGTGCTGGCTGTAGTCTATTTCCTGATGGGGAAGGTGGTTACATGAGTTTGTTAAGTTAGTGGAAATTCACCACACTGTTCGCTTAACCATTGAGCCACAGGTCTCACTGAGTTGCTCAGGGCCTCACTAAATTGCTGAGGCTGTTTCTGAACTCAAGATCCTCCTGCCTCAGATTCCCAAGCCATTAGGATTATCACTCTTTTTTTTTTTTTTTTCTTTAAAGTTAAGTTTTTAAGCATTCAAAGCATAGAAGTCAGCCACATGTGGTGGCACACACCTATAGCCCCAGCTTCTAGGGAGGCTGAGGCAGGAGGATCACTGGAGCTTACAAGTTGAAGACCAGCCTGAACAATATTGTAAGACCCTCTCTCAAAAACAAAATAAAAAATATGGTAATATAGTTCAGTGAGAGTATAAGGGGAAAAGCATGTATATGCTGATGAGAAGGTAAATGAGTATAAGGTTTTGGGAGAGTGATTTGGCAGCATCTCTACAGCTTAAAATAGTCTAGAAATTCTGCCTGTAGAACTGTATTCTGGAATTCAGGTATGCAGAGGTTATATTGTAAGAATGTTCCCTGGGCATTTCTGTACAAACATAAAGGAGATAACCTAAATTTCCCTCCATAGGGGACTGGTTACATGAATTATGGAGAACTAGGCAACTATTAAAATTGACCTAGCTCTGTATGTAGTAGGCAGGATGTCCTCCATGGGATTGCTTACTGAAAGAAGCAAGTTATAGGCACCATGTGCAGAATGATCCATATTTATAAAGGGAGAAAGAAAAGGGCACTCAGGTGGTGGTTGTGAATGCAAGAGAAAAGGTTGGGAAAATTGTTGATATTGATTTTTTTTTCTTAAATTTCCAACTCGTGGATAAACTTCCATGTTAATTTTTTACCTGTATTTATCACTCTTGAATTTTTTTTAAAGTCATTTTTACTGTTCAAAAACACTCTTAGCCTTACAAAATGCAAACCAGGGGAAAATAATAGCATGCGAGCAGAGTAAGCAAATAAAAATCTAAGATCTTTCTTAAATGTACACACATTCACATGCATACAGGAGATGAGTGACATTTTTGCAGAGTGATCTTCATCACTGCTGGTTATAGAGGGAGATAAAAGGTTTGCCTGTAGATAGATTTCACTTACCTTGGAAATTCACTGGGGTAGAACAATCCTTCCCTTGACAGGGACATTCTTTTTACTATGTTTGCTGGTGAGGTCAGGGGCCAAGTATTTCTACTCTTTGAGAGACAGCTCAGTTAACAATATCCTGCATGTGAAAGTGACCACCGCAATGCAGCTCTGGACAACAGGCTCCGTTTGCTTATTAATGAAAAACGTTTTTGTTATTTATAGTCAAGAGCTGTCAGATGAACCTTAAACCTTTGCAGTCCTGGAGAAACGCGATAAACACATTTGCAGTACTTCATTCACTGTTGTTTCCTGTGTGAATCATCAACAAAAGGCCCATCTGACCCTTTCAGTTTGAATCAAGAGGCCCAAAATGTTGTTTCAGATGCTGTTGTGCTGGATTACACCCATTACCAATCTTACTGATCCAAGGGAATGTCAAACATAGGGGTATAGATTACCTGTCAGTTAGGATGAATTCGGACTCAAAATCCCTATTAGTGTGAGGCTTAGTGCTTTCTGGAATTACATCCATTTTGTACATCTTCACTTTCAATAAATTTTATTGCCACCGATGTAAGCACAAAAACACATCTCCATTAAGCACCTTTTCTTTGGGATCCATATACAACATCAAGGAGACAAAAAGAAAATGTCAATGTTCAACTCTAAAGAAGAGAAACAGCAAAACTCAGAGTCTGTCACCTGCTCCCCAGCACAGGCATACAAACTTTTACAGAGAGGTGTGCATCTCTCAGGAAGCAACTGTAGGATGTGCCTGGGATCCTGTCTGAGGCTTTGTAACCCTCACCAAGGTCTTGCTTCTTAAAGAACGGCCCAAATCTCCTCCCTGTAGCATCTACTTTTTAAAATCCCTGTTGCTATGGTTTAGATGTGGTGTCCCCCAAAGACTCACGTGTAAGACAATGCAATAAGGTCATAGTCTTAACCTAATCAGTGAATAAATCCCTAATGGGATTAACCGAGTGGTAACTGGAAGCAGGTGGGGTGTGGCTGGAGGATGTGGTTCATTGGGGCAGGGCTAGGGGGTATATATTTGTATCTGGCAAGTGGAGATTCTCTTTCTGCTTCCTGATCGCCTTGTGAGCTGCTTCCCTCTGCCATACTCTTTTTGCCATGATGTTCAGCCTCACCTGGAGCCCCTGGGGCAATACCTTGCTGTCTGTGGATGGAGACCTCTGAAATCGTGAACCCTTAAATATAAACTTGTTATATTTAAATTGTTTTGATCAGGCCCTTCAGTCAGTCACTGCAGCAAAAAAAAAAAAACTGACTAAAACACCTGTCTTGAAGGTCCCCAGCCACCTCAAACTTGGCAGATGGAGAACTAAGCTCACCGACAACACCCACTCCCTCAACCTTCCCTCCTTTATGGTTCCACTTCCTAACCCTTTCCAGAGACCTGGGACCAGTCATCCCACTTTATCCTTCACACCATCATATCTAATCTATAAAGTCCTGCCTACTCCTGAAATTTGTCAGGCATTCACTCACTGTTCAAAATTCACTACCACTGCACTGATTTTGAAGACACCCGCTTCTCCCACTTGGGTTCTGGCACCATCTCTGAACTTGTCACCTCAGGCCAATTCCTTATCCCTCCCTCCGCATGTCCATTCTCCGCATGCAGCCAGTGTGATCTTATAAAAAAATTAACCAGAGCTCATCACCCTCTGCTTAAAACCCTCACCCTTAGGATAAAGTACAAAATCCTTAGGTCTCTTGGACCCGCATCATGTGACCCTTCCCAGCCTCGCTAACTTTTTACTCCCTGTCCTAACCTACTACACTTTCCTTCCCATTTTGGAAGGCAGCCAAGCCCTCCCTACCCCCAGACCTTTGCTCATGCTGCACTCCGCAAGAGCGTTGCTTTCCCGCCTGTCTCAGGAGCTTATCAGTCTTCAGGTTTTCCTCGGTGTGGCCTTCTCTGACATTTCTTGTACTTGCCAATGAGGTGATGTCCCCCTAGGCTGGAACCTGACCGTTTTCCTGCACAGTGCTTTTCACAGTTGTAATTAGTCAGATGTTCCCACCTCTAGATTTTAAGGTGTTTACAAGCAGGGTCTGTTCAATTCATATCCCACTGATTGTCAAGGCCCGATGACCAGAAGCCTGACATTTGTAGATGCTCAAGTGATACACAAATGAGTCACATTTACCTTCCTAGCTTTGTGTGATTTTTAGTGTTACTTTAGAATTTGTTCTGCGGACTGCAAAGAAAGCTAAAACAGAAGTGAAATATTTTGTCCTGAGTCACACAGCAAGCCAGCATTTATAGCCAGAATCCACCCTGAACTCCTGGTGGTGTCCCCTAGGGATGTGGTACAGACTCTTAACTTTTCCATGACTTAGGAATAAAGTCCTTCTGGTCCCTGGAAGGTGCTGGAATGCAAGTGTCTACCTGCCACTGGCCTTCCTTTGCTCAGGACTCTGGATACCTCCAGTTTAGGTCAGTTTCTTGTTCCCTGATGCAGTCCTCCAGGATTCAGCAGGTCACATTGATGGGGCTTTGGCTCTGGCCTTGCTCTGCAGTGGTGAAGAGTTGAATGACTGTTGCTGGGACAAGTTGCAACTTGTGATAAGATGCCAGCCAAGTGTCATGTCTGCACGGGGCCCTTGGCTTGCTCTTCCTCTGACAGCTCTCTCAGGCTACCGCTCTCTGCCATCTGTGAGGAGGGCAGTGGTGGCAGGCAGGGAATGCCCAGAGGCTCAGAGCTTGGGAGCAGATCGGTTCCAGAACCACCTCTGAGTGGACCTGCAGTCTTGTTTCCTTGACAAGTACCAGCCTGAGAGCAAATTCCAGCCACGGATGCTCTTTTGCCCTGAATGGTGTTTCAAGACTCTTAATTGGTGCTAATATTTTTTAAAAAGATTATCATGGGCAAACTTGAGTTTTTATGTTCTCCTAGGGAAAAGAGGGGGAGATTTGTGGAAACCAGCCCCCTGAAATCGGCCGATGCTGCATAGAGAGTGCCCCCTTAAAACAAGACATGGATTTTCTCATTTGCCTTGGGTCCCTGCCCTCCCTGCTAGGTTCATTGACCTTACCCTCCTGGCATTTGTGAGCACAAGAGTTTGCAATCCCTATTTTTAAATCACATGTTTGTATGTGTAAGTATTCGAGAACGTTGTTGTCGACACTCTGTATAATTATCTCCTTCCCCCCCTCCTTTCTTTTCCACTTCCTCTACTGTTTTTCAGGTCTTGGGTCTATTGGTATGGACACTTATCGCTGGAACAGAGTACTTCCGGGTCCCTGCGTTTGGCTGGGTCATGTTCGTAGCTGTATTTTACTGGGTCCTCACCGTCTTCTTCCTCATCATCTACATAACGATGACCTACACCAGGATTCCCCAGGTGCCCTGGACAACAGTGGTAAGGAAGCCAGGGGCAGTGTTCCTGCCCAGTGCCCACTAGGCAGGATGACCCAGGGTCCTCCTCTACCCAGTTCACGATTGCCTCTCTGCCCTCACAGAGTGCGCCAAGCCATGGAGAACCCAATACAGCACATAAGGCCAGCATCATCTGATGGCTTCTCAAGTGTTTTACTGAGAAGGAGGAAATGAGGCACATTGGAAGATCCAGGAATTCATTTCACTAGCAAACCAATTCTCATGAGACTGAATCAAGAGAAACAGGGTTCTCTTATGTAGATGCTTGTTCCCTTAGTTCCAGGGTCACCTGGAAGCAGGAGTGTCAGGACACCAGCCTCTGCAGAACTTCCTTCCTTCAACCCTCTCCCGAATATTTTGCACATCACATTCCTCTTTGTGTGTGAAGAGTTTGGATGAAAACTGGGAAAGCTACTGTAGAAAATAAGTCAGCATCTTCACACTCCAATCAAGGGTGATTAGAATTTTGTCCTGGCTCCAGAAACTATGCTGCATGCAGGTAAAAGAAAGCTAAAGACACAGGCTAAGGGGTAATAGATAAGAAAATGTGCAGATACAGTCCCTATGCCATGTACCATAGTGGGGTACATACAGGGTGACAGAGTATCCACCTCAGCTTGGGACAGCTGGGAACTCTTTAGAGAGGAATTGACATTTAACTTTATCCTGAAGATTGGACATGTGTCCTCAGTGGACTCACAGAGATAGAAGGTGAGGGTCCCTTTGCCTTGGAGCACGGGCAGTCTTATTGGGGAATTTGAAGTGGCTCTGTGATTTTTTTAAAAAAAATCCAAGTGGTGCCACACACATGCAAGTATGTATAAAACAGAGCTCTGAAGCAACTTCCAATGCGCCTAGTTTCACATTCAGATGGACTATTTTTTGTTTGTTTTCAACTGATATGTTAGAAAAATATTCATTTCTGAATAACTGACATCTGAACTAAATTTGAAACATTTCCCACTCGGGGGCTCTAGACCCAAGTTAAGTTGGCAGGCTTTCAAACCACACCATCACTACTCAGATGCACCTGGCTTTGTTCTTTCTGAAATAGATTGGCTGACTCTTGACTGTTTTCCCACATCCAAAAGTGAAGATTCTCCATTAGAGTTTTTGAGAGTGTGTCGCAGGTTCTGAAAGTAATTCCAAGTAAGCCACCCATGACTTTTTAGGGCAGCAGATGCTACTCCACTGGAATCAATGTTCTACTTTCCCTGGGTGGACACGGGAAGGACAGACTCATTTGGATGTTGCATATAAAGACAGCGAGCACCCTAAAGTAAAGTAACTTTGGGAACCCAGGGTGAAGTGATTGGAGAAATGATTGGATTGTAAGAGTTTTAACCCAATCAGTGAATTAATCCCAGATTGGATTAATTGAAGTGGTAGGGTGTGGCTGGAGGAGGAGGGAATTGGGACATGGCTATGGGGTATATATTTTCTATCTAGAGAGTGGAGTCTCTCCCTCTCTCCCCCTCTCTCCCTCTACCTCACCCTCTTCCTCATCCTCTTCCTCACCCTCTTCCTTATCCTCTTTCTCTGCTTCCTCATGATACCAGCTGCTTCCCTCTGCCATGCTCTTCTGCCATGTGCTGCCTCATCTGAAGCCCCAAGGAATGGAGCCAGCCTTCTATGAGCTGAGACCTCTGAAATCATGAGCCCTCAAATAAACCTTTCCTCTTCTACAGTTGTGCTGGCCGGGTCATTTATTCACAGCAGCAAAAGAGCTGACTGAAACAACCCTGCAGACACTCCCTAATTTTTAAGAGATTGATTTGCATTAACAGAATTTATCATCATAAGTTGTGCTCCCATTTTGTAGATAAGGAAAAGATTTGGGGCCTCATGACTACATAGATTCACATACACCGGGGGTCCATGTCTCTTGATTTTTACCCACAGACTTTTTTCTGACCTCCTGCTCCAGACACTCCTCTACCTGAGCAGTAGGTAAGAACCCCAACAAAAAGTCAAGGGAATGGTACCTTTAGTCACTTTGGAATCATTTCATCATTTATCTCCTCAAGCAAAGCAGTCAGGTAGTGGGCACTTATATGTGTGAGGGACCATACGGGTAAAACAAGTGAGAAAACTCAGCATGGTCCTGAATTCTTGCCACCCCACACACAGTTTCTTAGCATCTTAACTTGAGAACATGCTTCACTTCACAAAGAAATCGTCTGGAATTCTGCCCCCGGGATTGCTAATTTGTTTGTTTGTTTTCCTAAGAGAATCCAGGAATCTGGGATTTTCTGTGAACTCTCCCAGTTATAACATATTTAGAGCCAGTTTTTTAAAACTTCATTTTCTACTGATGGAAGCTACAGCTCAAACATGTCTGGCTTTTGGATGGTTTTTTTTTTTTTTTTTTTTTTTTTTTTTTGTGCTGTGCCAACTAAGAAATGCTTCCGCAACCTCTCAAAGCATCTATGATTGGGTAAACGGTGCTAACTGAAGATCCAGAGTGGGGACTAGAAAAAGTTTCCATCTGCTAACAACGGAAGACTCAGACTACACTTCTGTGTTACCTTCTGCCCAGCAGGATCTCTTACAGAGAAGTCTGAGGGCCATAGGTGCTGGCTTTCATTGTTGGGTCCCAGTATTGATGGGGAACACAGCCAGGGTCAGGCCAGGACTGGGCTGAAGCAGCCAATTGGCTCCTGGTGCTGGATGTGCCTCCTAGGATCTTGATGCTCAAACGTGGGTCCTGAACCGGCTACATCCCTGGATGCTTGTCAGAAATGCAAAATCCTCGGTCCCACTCAACCAATTGGCTCAGAAACTCTGGAAGGCCTGGGAATCTCTATTATGAAAATCATTACAAATAATTCTTAGGCACCTAAAAGTGTGAGAAACACTGGTCTAGAGATAATTATAGGTTCTAAAATCCCTGAATTGAAACCTTTAGACCAGATGTAAGTTAAGATTTTTTTTTTCAAAGTTTAGAATGGTAATAAGGTAAGTTGGTGCCTTTATTACAATGTGTTACATAGGTGCCTAAGTCTCGGATGGCACTCAAGTAAGACACGTTAATGTTTCTGCAAGAACACATGAATTTTCCTGCTACGAGGGATAATAAAGACCACATTGCTCCCATGTCAGTTCTAGCCGGTTCTTGCTACCAGATGATTTTCGGATTTGCTCTTGATTTTCAGAGTATTTAGGGAATCTAAGATTGCAGAGCAGGGATTGGCAGTCCTCAGGAACTTGGCTGGGAGCGTATTCCTGGGACACTGGAAAAACTAGAGTTTCATAATCGAGCACCCCAGCTGGTAAGGCACAAGCTTTGCACTGGAATCCTATCTTAATAATAGTCCATTCCCTTAATGTGTCTGCAGAGGTGCACAATCACCTGTATCTTCTTTTGATATGCAGCAAGAGCTGCAGCTGGTTTCCAGTAGTACCTCTAAGCTCCTGGACTACAGCCGTTCTAATATCATTTGCTCAGAGAGGCTTGGATGTGTTTTATGACAAATCTGATTTAAGATGAAAGTTCAAAGCAATAAAAATTTCCCTCCTCTTAGCACCATCACCAGGGCCTCCATAAGTGTACTTTCCAAGGACTCATCCTCTGTGGCTCATTCTTTTGGCCTCCCTGCAAGCCTGCTGAACTCCAAAGGGCCGGGGGTACTTGCATTATTTCACCAGGAAGAGCACCTGCCATTTCTTAAGTACCTGCTGTGTGCAGATGTTGTTCTGGATCCTTTAATTTTTGCTCCATTCAATTCTCACAATAACTCTGCAAAGGTGGAATGAATTATTTCCATTTTTCAAATGAAGAAGTTGAGGCATTCAGAGGATGATTGATAGCCCAGAGTGGAGACAAGTCTTCTAATACCAACCGCAGTTGTCCATCTTGGAATCTGCTTGGTTTCCATTATACACTGATACTCAAGTTCCTCTTGGAACTTGGAAGTGACCATTTCCATTGTACCATCTTGAGTAAGAAGTGCCAGCCTAGATGTATCTGGTTGATCTTTTCAGGATAGCATCTGTAAAGAGTCCCATTTGTTATTGCAAAGCTTCCAAAAGACCCTTCACCAAATGGTAATGCCAGTACTAAGCACGTGATTTATGATTGAGGGCTGAGAGACACATAATGGGCACCTTTCTGTTGGCCCTGTCTCTAAGGTCAGCTTACCTGAACCTGCAGAGGTAGGGTCCTGCTGTCACCTGGTAGGACCACGTTGTACCTGGGACTCCTTGAGACTTCCTGTCTCCCAATAACCAGTAGTGTTTCATCTGAAGGGCACAGTCAAGTTCTAAGTGACTGCCTCTATTTGGCCTCTAGTTGACACAGTCATTAAACAGGAATAAGAAAGAGAAAGTTTTATGAGTATATCACTTTATAGCTCACACAGTTCTATAGCAGCACTGTCTCCTTTGGATTGTGAGACTTGTATTTTTTCCCATTTTGGAAAGTAGGGTATAATCAGTTCAATTATCAGTTTGACCCCTATAATAGAGAGATCCAAGGTAGCACTGACTTAAAACATATTATTTCTCTCTCCCTTCATAGCCCAGATGTAAGTCACATAGTCTATGAGATCCGCAGCGCCGCAGATTTTTCCTATCTGTGACTCTGCCATCTTTAACACTTGGCTTCTGCCAGAGTCCAAGGTGGCAGTTCTGGCACCTGCCATCACATCTATTTTCTAGTTAGGAGAGAAGATTTAAAGGAGGCAAAGGGAGGGCACACTTCTCCTTAAACCACGAGGTGGAAATTGCATTCATTACTTCTGTTTGCATTCTATTAATCTAAACAGGGTCATGTGACTGCACCTCCTTCCAAGAAAGAGGAAAAGTAGAATCTTTATTCTGAGTGGTCACTAGACATGCTGTTACCGTGTGAGAAGAGAGAACAGGTGGCAGAAGGCACAGAGGAAAGAACTTAAAGAGGTGACTTGTCCAAAGCCACATAGGCAGTGAGGGATAGGTTGAGGGACAGAAGTTGATGTCCAAGTCTGTTCCTCCATCCATGTCCTGTATGATGTGGCCTTTCTTGTTGCACACCACATTCTGTCTTCATCATTTCCTGCTTTGTTGTGGATCTGAAATACAGCTTTTCTTCATATTGCTGAGAGTATGTCCTGCATGGAAACTCTGAACAGACCTGATTGAGTAGGTCTGGACTGGGGTCTGAGAATGAGCTTTTCTAAGAGATATCTAGGTAGCGCTGCTGCCACTGGTCTGTGGACCACAGCCTGAGTGGCATGGACCTCCTCCAGCAGCTGCTTGTGGACAGGATCGGGAACAGTCTAGTGTCAGTCTGTCCCCTCTCAGCCTTTGCCTGGACCATATCTCTTCCATCAGAACTGAACATCTCTTCCACTAATACTTGGTGATGGAGGCAAAAGATCCAGAAGCGTGAGTGAGAGATGAGTAAGACATCCTGCTGCCCTGAAAAGATGGACTCTGATGGAAAAGACAGAGGAGGTGCACAAGGCTAATAAGAATATTAAGCAAAGTGACATTCTGTGAATACTAAAGAGAGTGGCAAAGTTCCAGTGGAGCAAAAGGAAGGACCTATTCTTCCCAGCTGCTCGCTTGGACTTGAATGTTGGGAAATGCCAGATGGTGAACCAGGTAGCTCTGTCTTCCTTGAAACTCCTAAGGACCCAAACTTACTGAAAATCTTACACTCTTTGCTCTCTGAATAGATTTAGCACCAGGGGCAGGAGCTACTCATTATCCCTCAGTATCCATTTTCTTCTCTTGTCATAGAATTTCCAGCTAGGCCTACGGGCACCCTGCTACTTTATGTTTCCCAGCTACACTGGCACTAGTTGGGCATTAGGACTGAGCTTGGCTATTGGGATAAAAGAGTAGGCAGCTTGTGACACCTCTGGGCCATACCCCTAAGTCGGGGCACATTCTCCCATGTTCTTGTTAGCTGGGATGCCTCTGGGCCAATGTTAAGCTCCTCCTGGCCCACGTGCAAAACAGTTAAGACCTAAGAGATGGCTGACTGATGTGAAGGAAAGAGGCTGTGTTTCTGTCACCCTGAGGCTGCCAGACCAGCTCTGGCTACTTAAGCCTGTAATGTGAAAGAAGAATAAAATCTTTCTTAAGTCACTCATTTGGGGTTATGTTCCTAACAGTCAAATCCATGTGCTAACTACACATCATCAGGGCTTCTTCCCACTATCTTCAGACCTAAAATTTCTCTTAGTACTTAGGGAAGTACTAAGTACTAAGCACTAAGTTGTAAGTAGACTTCCTCTCAGTGCCTTTGTGACTAAAGGAGTTGAAGGCTAACTGGACATTACTGTGCATAGCAGTGTAAAAATAAACCAGTTTAAAGCCTAGTTCTGATCCCTTTGGATCAGGAAGTGTTTATTTGGTATGTATCATATGTATAATGCTGCCCTCAATTATGTGGAACTTTCTAAAAACAAACAAACAAAAAACAATCTGTTCAGTACTAATGGGGCCACTGCAGAGGGCTGTGAGTCCCCTGTTATTGGAGTTGGTGGCTTGGAGTTCCCATTCTCACCCAGGGCAGGGAAGTTGTGCAGGCCTGGCCTGTGTGGCTCAGAGTCACTTCTGACAAACTCTGCTCCGAAATTCAGTAATTGGTTCCAGCCTTGAAGAACCTCCGTGAACCTAAACCTGCCTTCTCTCTACTGTGAAGAGAGTAGGCATCATTAGCAGCTGGGTCTTTTAAGCTATAGGTACCAATAACACGGGCGGAGGATCAACAAATCTTTGCCAGCTGTTGGATGGCTCTTGTCTGTGTGTGCCTTTATTTGAGAAAAAAAAAAAAAAGTGTTTTCATATGGGACAGGGATCAAGTTTCAGAAGAGGCCACCTTCTGTAAAATACCATGTTGTCCTTGTACCTCTGCTGTTACCATGGACCAGGCATTTACAACGGAGAAGTTTTAACTTCTTCCAGCTTGAACAGCCCCTGATTCAGGGACCTGCTTCTTTTACAACAGTAAGACCTCTTGTTTCTGTGAGACTCAGTGACATTCTAAAACCCTCTGAGGTTTCTGTAGTCACCTGTTCTCTTTGTTGAACCTTTGAGACAATCTCAGGTACTGGTTTCTTTGCTCTTCTTTTTTCTTTCGTGTCTCCACGTATTTTTACTCCAGGTCCCCAATTCAGATACTCCCTAGGATATATTTACTTGGCGAGTACTAAATAAGACTGGGAAGCCAAAAAGTTAGGCTGTGCAAGATAATATTAATGGAGTCTTGTGAATAACTGGCAGGGTCCCTGGTGTATGGGAAAGAATGCTCTGTCTTCTACTCATCCTTCTCCTCATTTCCAAGGGAAGTAGAGGAGTTTCTCATTTCCCTAGAGTTCAGAAAACAGCACTGGGCCACACTTACTGGGGAACAGGGCCATTGCACATACTATTCGTGTATATGCTCAAGGAGTCTTTTTTCATCTTCTGTCTGACCACTTCATCCCTATTGGGGAACTGGCCATGCATGGGTGCCCCAAAATACACATTCAAAGATGGTTATTACAATAATGTTTATAATCCTGGAAAACAAGTAATATCAACATGCCCATCAATAAGGGAAAAGTTAAATTTTGAGGCACTAATACCATGACAAGAAACATAGTCTGTTTGGATTACCTGTGAAAATGTCTTTGGTACCTTTTAAATGCAGGTGGAGGAATCAGGTTATATAACTCCATGGCTCCATTGTATCAAAGTGTTTGCCTGCACCCTAAAGAAGGGATTGGAGTAGAAAGGGAGACACTGCCTTTTTTACTCCAGATTGTTCTGTCCAGGTTGGATTTTATCTGGCAACCAAGAGTATGTATTACCCTAAAATAAATAAATAACTAAATAAGCCTCTTAATGTTTCAAAAGTAATACGTGGCTAGTTCAATGAAAAATAAGTCTAATTCCTGCTGTAAACGTTGTACAACACGAAGACTGAAGTTTCCCATTCTTCAAAGGTAGCTACATTTAACTACTTCTGCATTTCAAAACAGTGGGAAGACGCTTCCCTCTTCCTCCCTGTATTTCTGTTGGTTTCTCCTGACCCCACCTCACCTGCACTGACGTTCAGACGGGACCAAGCTTTGCACATTTCAGAGTATGAAATCCTAGAGTTTAAATATAACTCAAAACCAATTACCTACCTGAATTTACATATCTCCGTTTTCTAAGAATAGGGAAAAAAAAAAAAAATAAGGTGAAGCCAAGGGCAAGATTAGTTCCCCAAAGGGCTGTGAGGATATCTACAATCTTCTTTTTACTCTGAAAAACTGACTGTGTGACCAGAGGAGCTCACTTAAATGCCTCTCCCTGCTTAGAGTCAGGGGTCAGAACATCAACCAGGCCTGTTTGGAGAAAGGTCTCTCCCAATTCAGCAGGGACATGTGCTGAGGGGCCACAGAGGGAGGCGGTTCTCACCATGTGGCCCCTGCCTCTGCCTGCCTTCCTCCACCAATGGGTCACCATGCTGAAGTTTGCATGAGACAGAACCAAAGTCAGTTGAGGGAGAGTAAGGGCTAATTTAGAAGCAGCATGGAGGTGCCTTGCAGGGTGGAGTGGCTCCTGGTCATGAGCTGGTATGAAACCCTCTCCTCTTACAGCTGCTTCTTACAGCCTCCTCCTCCTCCCCCAACTGTCCCCTTGGGCCCCTTACCAATTCTGCACTTCTGAGATTTGCGGTCCTGGCTAGTTCACCCTGAACCCTCTGCCCCTCTGCCTTTCCCCAGGGCCTGTGCTTTAATGGCAGTGCCTTCGTCTTATACCTCTCTGCCGCCATTGTGGATGCGTCTTCTGTGTCCCCAGAGAGGGGTAGTCACAACTTCAACAGCTGGGCGGCCTCATCGGTGAGTGAGCCCTCCCCTCTCCCCATGGCCCTCCTTCTCTTCCTTCCCCCAAGGATCAGGGAGGAGGACAAATTATCTATTGGGAGAAGTGCCACTTGTAATAGTAATGAGTGGGCAGTTGATTTGCTGGTTTGAAAACATCAAAAACTGGTGGGATGACCTGATGGCCTGCAGGGTCGTGAGGTTGAAACCCTCTGCTTAAATGAAAGTGAAATGGAGCAAGGTAAGTACCTAAGGGAGAAGAACCGTCTGGCGTGATCCACCGCTTACAGCGTTAAGTGGGGGAGGTTTGCAGAGAATGAGCTTGATAGTGGAAATGTTTGTGCATTCAGAATGCCCAGAAAAACATGCCCACAGAGCTTCCTTCCAGGGACAGGGTGTGGGAAATGAGGGGAAAAGATGAGAAACCTCCATTTTTTTGGTTTATGTGCTTGCATACTGTTTTAAAATCATAACCGTGTATTATTATTCTAATTAAAAAAAACTAATTTGAAGAAGGGCTCTGAGATTGGCCTTAAAATATCCTATTCCCAAAAGAAGTCTATTTGGAGCAAAGCAGTTGGGGGTTAAACAGAGTGGTGACATTAAAATTGATGGTATGACTGGGTGTGGTGGTGCACACCTGTAACTCCAGTGGCTCAGAAGGCTGAGGAGGAGGATCATGAATTCAAAGCCAGCCTCAGCAACTTAGCAAGGCCTTAAGCAGCTCAGTGAGATCCTGTCTCAAAATAAAATATGAAAAAGGACTAGTGATATGGCTCAGTGGTTAAGCACCCCTGGTTTCTATCCCTAGTACCCCCCTCCCACAATTGATGGCATGTAGGGATTCATTATATTCTTTACTTTTGTTTAGATTTGAAAATCACTATTAAAAAGGTAGAGAGCATAAATGCACATGATGTTAAAAAATCCCCAGCTTTAGTAAGACTGGACTCCAGTTAACAGACAGCACGGATGGGCTGGAACTGGGTGCAGCTACCGCCTTAAGAAGGGCCTGCGGGGGCTGGGGATATAGCTCAGTTGGTAGAGTGCTTGCCTTGCAAGCACAAGGCCCTGGGTTCAATCCCCAGCATCGCAAATAAAAAAATAAATAAATAAAAAGAAGGGCCTGCGGGGCTGTGGCTGTGGCTCAGTGGTAGAGTGCTTGCTTAGCATATGTGAGGCACTGGGATTGATTCTCAGCACCACATATCAACAAATAAAATAAAGTCCATGACAACTAAATATTTATATATACATATGTACATAAATATATACATATGTATATATGGGCCTGCATTTTCCTGCTCCCCATCTCGTTTCATTGCTTATGCTGGCCCCCTTGTCATTTCCTGTAGCAATCCGAGGTTGAGTCCTGGTGGAAAATTGCCTGTACTGAATTAGAAGTGATAGACTTTTCATAGATGCACCACCATATCCACTCCTAAGTGAACTCCCTGAGGTTATTTGAGCAGAACTATAGACTTTCCAGATATGTTCCAAAAGCTTAAAACAGCCTGGCTAGAAATTGCTTGAGAAGAAGGTAATTGAACCAATAAAGTAATTTTAGATGAGAAGCCTGGAGTCAGGGGAATGTTGTGAGTACATGATTCATTCAGTGGAGGTGAAGTGATAACTTCTGCTAATTAGTATGTGTCCTAAACCCCCTTTCTATTATGCTTTGTTTTCTCCAGTTCTTTGCCTTCTTGGTCACCATCTGCTACGCTGGAAACACATATTTCAGTTTTACAGCATGGAGATCCAGGACCATGCAGTGATTTACCATTTTGATAATTAAAAGGGGGGGGGGGAATCAAACAGGAAGAATCTCACTGTAAAAACAACTGTAGGTATAATGTATATTTCCAGAGAATTGTATTTAACTAATGTTTTTATATACTTAGTTAAATTTTCTGGTAGTGGTTTGTTACAGTTAAACTGGATACTTACTTGCAAAGTGCTGTGGCTTATAATGAACTCTTAAGTATCTTGTTGATGTCTTCATAGACCTTATTTTCTTAGACAATGTATAAATTGATATATTGCTAATATTAAGAATGTGTCAAGTTTGTAAACTAACTTTTAAAATGCCAGATTCTTTTGTGATTAAATGTTGCAAAACTCCAGCTAATTTGTTTGCTTGAAGGAAAACAGACTTCTGGGGGTGGAAGCCAGAGGCTTCTGGGGGTGGAAGCCAGAGGCTGAAAAGTGTTCATCCTCCTGGGGCATCCCAGATACAATCATCATGAGATACTTGTCCATAGTCACTGGGCCTTGATGGCAGGAGAGACTCATCTCCTCAGACCTGAGTATCACAGTGATCATGATTCTAATACCCTAACAGGTTGGCCCCAGAATCATCTATCAATACCTGACCTTGACACTTGATAATGAATTCATACTACATGGTGCTGCTCATCACAAGAATTAATAATCTCCTTCTCTCTCTCCCTCTCTTTCTCTCTCCCCCTCATTCTTTCCTAATGCATATTAAAATAAGTATATGACCATTAAAAGAATACATAGGATAAATGTTTTGCATATACCTTAAAACTATCTTGCCATCCAGAGTGTCACATGTAAAAACTTCTGGGCCGAAAAGTCTCAATAATGTGACAGATATATTGTCACTTTGTTAGTAGGTGTTAACAGATGATAGGAAGAACTCTGATCAGAGTTGTCCTTAGAAGTGTTTTGGCAGGATGGTACTTGCTGGTACAGCAGGTTTCTTGGGTGATTTTTTTCAATATGAGTTTTTGAAAACCAAAAAAAAAAAAAAAACCACAGAAACACTAGCAGAGTTGATGACATGAACAGAGCTGACGCCATGCACTCTTGTCAATATGACTCCCCATGGTCTCTTCTCGGTATCTGACTTGCTTAGCAGCACTGTTTCTTCCTCTTGGGTCTTGTTGGTGTGGGTCCTCTTGTTCAACTGCTTCTAATTGCTTCTCAGAGCCCTGTCTACCCCTAATTAAGAGAGTGAAGACTTCTTCAGTATCTAATAATATCCACCCCAGTCCTTTAAAAGTTCCAGTGAAGAATGTTCTTGGGTTGTAGATCAGGCCCAAAGAGGCAATGGGGAAGAGATTCCAAAAGTGAGATGTGGAGGGAGGGTAGGGATGTGTGGAGGCGGGGGGTTGGATGAACAGGGAACACACAGGGCCATAGAGCCAGCAACGAGCAAACTATTGGAAGGTCAAGCTTTCTCAGCACAGACCTGCAAAAGATTGGGGCCATGAATCTTTCAAAGCTGATTTCATACCATCACAAGGACAGCCTGCCACTTAAGATTTCACAAGGACAGCCTGCCACTTAAGATTTTAAAGGGGAAAAAAAAAAAAAAAAAAAAAAAAAAAAAAAAAAACTGAACTTCTCTGTCCATCTCTCTCTCTCAGGCTCACAGAAACATATACACCTTTCACATACCTGGTGGGGACTCTTTTAGGCACATGGTATTGCAATCAAGGCTCCATATGAGGCAGAAAAACAGTAATCTACAGAGAGGTTTGTTCCTGGAAATAGTAAAAAAAAAAAAAAAAAGAAGAAGAAGAAGAAACCGCCTGCTTTTTTGTGCTATGGGAGTGTATATTATTTCTATACCTGTGGCCACATTTACAGGAGGTTACTTCTGGAGTGAAAAGGTACCATAAACTATACTTTGAAAGGTTCTCCAAAAAGATTGCCATTTTAGATCTCTCTTGAACTGGTAGCCCCAAGAAGATCTATTTGAAAGAGCAATGATCAGCTGCTGTCTGTGCAGGGTTACTTACTGCCTTGTTTTTTGTTGTGGTTTTTCAGGAGCAGGACTCAGTGTTACCCTGAGAGTTCACCAAAGCAACAACAACAAAAGGTGTTTATTTTTAACGGAAAGGAAGATCTTATTTCCTCTTGAGGATGCTGAGAGATCTTGTTCATGAATAATTTTGAGAATACAAAATAATTATCTCTCACTAGATGAAACTGTAAAGTTTGAACTGGGTTAGGTTTTTTTTTTTTTTTGTTTTTGTTTTTTTGGTAGTTGTAGATGAACAGCATGCCTTTATTGTATTCGTTTATTTTTATGTGGCGCTAAGGATCGAAACTAGTGCCTCACACGTGCTAGGCAAGTTGCTCTGCCACTGAGCTACAGCCCCAGCCCCTATTTTTTTCTTTTAAGAAGTAAAAAAGGCCAGGCATGGTGGAGCACACCTGTGATTCCAGGTACTGGGGATGGTGGATAAGGTAGGAAGATCTCAAGTTCAAGGCCAGCCTAAGCATCTTAGTAAGACCCTATCTCAAGGGAAGAAGGAGAAGCAAAAGAGGAAGGAGGAGAAGGAAGAAACAAGTAAACAAGTAAACAAACAAACAAAAGCCTTGTACATACAGCTAACATTAAGAATAGGTTTCTAGCCAGGCACAGTGACTCACTCCTGTAATCCGTTGGGATTACAGGAATAATCCTGGGAGACTGAGGCAGCGCGATCATGAGTTCAAAACCAACCTCAGCAATTTAGCGAGGTCCTAAGGAACTCAGTAAGACCCTGTCTCTCAATAAAAATATTGTTTAAAGGTTTGAGGGTGTGGCTCAGTGTTTAAGCCCCCCCTGGGTTTAATACCTGGTACAAAAAAAGAAAGAAAGGAAAGAAAGAAGGAAGGAGGGAGGGAAGGAAGGAAGGAAGGAAGGAAGGAAGGAAGGAAGGAAGGAAGGAAGGAAGGAAGGAAGGAAGGAGAAAAGAACAGGTTTCTGGGAGGTTGAAAAATATTTTTACAGGGAGAGCACACAGTGTACTTAAATTCATCTCCACCATCATCTGCGCTCAACATCTGCCTTCACCTCTCAGCCCTTCCTGTCCTTTTTGATGGAGCTGGGTGAGTTTTTAATTTGATGTATTTACCCACTCAGGGCAAATCAATAAAATGCTTTAGGCATTTAATCTCTCTCTATTGCTATTTCCAACTCATACACCCCAAAGATAAATATTTAGCCAATATTTGGAAACTACAAGAAAATCTAGAGACAAGAATGTTCAATACCAATAATTTATTTTTGGATTTTTAAATTGCTCCCTTCACAGGCAAATCCCTTCAGGGTATTAGCACACAAAAGATTTTAAATACATAACATATCTCTGTGTAGAGCACGGACATTTAGAAATGCCAAATGAAGATGCAACCCTGGGTGGAAAATAAATTTGAAGTTCATATTTTTGTTCCCTAGACAATTATCATTTTAATTGAAAAGATGTGTTTTAAAAGGAAAATGGGTTTTATGGAAATATAATTGAAAAGATGGATTTTCAAAGAAAATAATCTGGGCATATAATGCTAAAATGTAAACATGCACATACACACACACATACACATACATGTACTCAGAATGATGGAACCTACTTGGCCTTATATAAAGTCCTTCTGATGACATTCTGTTGCCAAATGTGAATTGTAAGTTGTCATCTAGAAAAAGAAGGTAAGATAACTGTCCCAGTGTTGATGATTTAGGATCATAGAGATTATAATGAATATTGTTACAAATCGAAGATTGCATAAAATTAGGTACTTGGTACAGATGAAAGAAGACAGTTTAGGAGAACGCGGTAGCCTCACATGGGATGATATGCGCTGGCCTCACATGGGATGATGACTTCAGAGACTTGAGGAAGCTTATTTTGGGCAGATACATTTTGAGAAAACTTTCCCATCAGTGGCAAACTTTTTTTGCTAAAATATTCAGAATATCTAAAATAATCCAGGACATAAAAGGTCTCGTAGCTCCCTCCTCCCCTGATATCTTTTCTCCCTCCTCTTACTGTCTGCTGACCCCAGTCTTCATGATGTCTGTGCCTCTTGCAGCCCAGGTCCCTGGGGGAGGCTGACTCCACTCTGACTCTAGGCATGTAGCGGGTGGCTCTGTCTAACTTAATAAGCAAATCCCACCCCCTGGCCACAAAGTTTGGTTCACAGATGATCATATAACCCGGGGCTTGCTTAGGAGTTCTGGGAGCATGCTTACTCTGTGGTGAGATACCTAATGTATATTAGAAGCTTCTCTGTATATGCCAGGCACTGTGCCAAGGGTTTCTATCTTATGTCTCATTTACTCTCAGAACAATCCTATGAAGTAGGCACTGGATGATCCACATCTTACAGATGAGGAAACTGAGGTATAAAGAGATTAAGAAATTTGATAAAAGTCATTCACCTAGCAAATGTGGAGAGCAAGTACATTCATTGCAGGCGTTAATGTGAGGATCATATTAAATAATGTATTTAAAGCACTTGGTATACAGTAGGTGCTCAATAAAGGTTTATTATCCTATATTTTAATTGTTATTTTTATTGACAATTTATTGTATGTATTTGGTGAGTACAGTGTGATGCTTTGATATATGTGTACATGGTGGAATGATTTAAGTACTACTTACTTTTCTAATCCAACTCCTTGAAGCAATAGTCCTCCCCTTGGAAGGCAACTAGGGAAATTTGTATCTTGGGAGTTGTTTGCAAATATTTTGAACCAGGAGGGGGAGCCAGTCATAGAGAAGAAGAGCAAAGAGGTAGAAAGAAACCATCAGTGATAACATCATAAAGCCACTGAATCAGTTCAGCCCTGAAAGCTTTCAAACTCTGACTTTGCAATTATATGAACAATTCTACTTGAATTAATTTCCATTTCTTGCAACAGCATGCACCCTAAGCAGGACATCCTAGAGACATACTAAGACACCAAAGAGGCCTGGCAGTAATGATGGGATAAGTCAACTTTAGATAAAGGAAATTTCGAAGCTGGTGCAGTAGTGCATGCCTGTAATCCCAGCAACTCTGAAGGCTGAGGCAGCGGGATCACAAGTTCGAGGCACACCCCAGCAACTTAGCAAGGCCCTAAGCAATTTAGCAAGACCCTGTCTCAAAATAAAAACTAAAAAGGACTAGGGATGTGGCTCAGTGGTAAAGCACCTCTCAGTTCAATCCCCAGTACCATAAAAAATAAGAATGAAAAGAAAAAGAGGCAGAAGGAGGAGGAGGGGGAGGAAATTTTGAGAAGCTATTTGAGAGAATTCCTCAAGCCTTCCTGAGGGAGTTAAGAGGGCAAGAGCATGGACATTCTGGGAAGAGAAACAGGGAGGACAGGTGCTCTCATGACCTGTCTTTGATCATTGCAATAGAAAAGCTGAGTGTGAAGGAGCGTCATTTACAATCTGAACTCCATACATTTTAACTGTTGTTGAGAACTCCACCTGTTGTGTCTCAAAGACCAATAGTCTCTTTGAGAAGTGGTTTATGTCTCTGTAAGTAAGTTGGCCAACAAACGCCAAAGAACACTGATTCTACAAGAATGAGGACTGGCATATACGAAAAAGAATTTAGGGATCAAAGGTGGTCCTTTGTTTTTTTAATTAAAAACTGCAATAAGCTACTACTTCACACCTTCGAGAATGACTGAAATCTTGACAATACCAAGTGTTGATGTGTTGGGGGCTGTGCCATGTTGGCGGCGCCGGGATGGCGCTTGATCACATCGACAGCAAGGAGGTTAATTGACATAAGCACACTCAGGTGATTTTCTCGTCCATGCACACAATGTATGCGCATGAGTTCTCGAGCTCTAATTGCCTGCTCCGAGCATCTCGCCTAATCTTTGCGTAAGAGGCGTGGCCCTGCTCTCCGCTCCTGGAGGTGATATAAGTGTAGGCGGAGCAAGACACACACAGCAGCCATTAGAAGCAGCCAGAGGGAAAAACACGCTACAGCAGCCATTTGCAGAAAAGCAGCTAGACGCGCGGCAGTAGCTACTAGGGACATAGGCAACAGCAGCCATTAGCGGAAAAGCCAGAAGAAAGAACACAGCAGCAAGTAGGGGCAGCGGCGGAAGGCAGATCGCAGAACGGAGAACTGAGACGCATCACTCGGGCACCCTAGGTGGACGTACCCTTAGTTCACAGGATGCAGGACTTTAAGGTGTAGCAAGTTTCTCTTTTAAGCAAAGTCTCTTTCTGATAAGCAAAGTCTCTCTCTCTCTCTCTCCTCTCTCAAAGCAAGTAAACCTCATTTCCTCTATCCTCTATAAGTAAATAAGCAAGAAAGCAGTGCACTAAAGAGAAAGAAGTGCCTCAGTTTCCACTCCACCACCCATAAGACCCGTGCAAGTTGTTGCTGCAGGCGGTGACAAATATCCACGGATTTTGGAACCGCAAAGAGCCAGCAACATTGATGAGGTTGTGGAGCATCTGAAATTCTCATACATTGCTGGTGGGAATGTAAATTGGTACAGCTATGTATTAAGTTAAACCTATAATATGGCCCAGCAATTTCATTCCTAGGTCTTGACCCATGAGAACCATATCCACAAAAAGATTTGTGCAGGAATGTGCATAATAGCTGTATTCATAATTGACCGAATCTGGAAACAACTCAGATGTCTATTAAATGATGAATGAATAAACAGGTTGTGGTTTGCCATAGTCATGTGAGGGAATGAACTACTGATACACGTGACAATGTGATGAATCATCGAAATGTTACATTGAATGAAAGAAGCCAGACCAAAGAAACCTAATGTTCAATTTTTTAAAAAATTGTGTGATCTTTTATTTATTTATTTAGTTAGTTTAGGTGGACACAATACTTTTATTTTATTTATTTTTATGTGGTGCTAAGGATCAAACCCAGCACACTACAGGAAGGGGCACAGGAAGTGTTCTGAGGTGAGAGATGTTCCATATCTTGATTGTGAGGGAGATCTCATAGGTGTACGTGTTTGACAAATTTCACAAACTGTTTACTTAAAATAGCACATTTTTAATATACGTTGTACCTTGATAAAGCTGGTCTTTTTATTTGTGTTTGGGTTTTTGGTACTGGGGATTGAATCCAGGGGTGCCTTATCACTGAAATACATCCCCTGCCCTTTTAATTTTTTTATTTTGAACGAGGGTCTCGCTAAGTTGCTGAAGCTGGCCTCAAACTTGCGATTCTCCTGCCTCAGCCTCCTGGGTTACTGGAACAATGCCATCTGATAAGGTCAATTTTAAAGGAAAGCGTTGGATATTTTTAAATGTCCATTATCACCCTTATTCCGTCTGCTGTCAAATCATTTCCTACCATCCATCTCTCTTCTGACTTGGGATCTTTTGGAGAGTTGGAATGATAAGTTTTTATCTCCATCTTCCCTTTGGAGCTCAGCAAGCTTCTTGGAATGTAGTTTGTGCTCGGTAAGCATCTACAGGAGCCAAGACCCTGGGAGGTTAATGAGGAGTTCTGGAATACCTTGAAAGATTAGCAAATTAGATGAGACAAACTTGCCAAGGGGATTAGATCTGGGGCCACGGGATCTCTGTGTATCACAGGGATCCCAGCACTGAGCAGGTCAGCGGACACCTGCAATTGAAAAGCTAAACGTGTAGATGTATTTAGGGTGCTCCAAATTAGATTGTTAGAAAAGTGATGAATAAGCCAGGTACAGTAGCGCACGCCTACAATCTCAGTGACTCAAGAGGCTGAGGCAGGAGGATCGTGAGTTCAAAGCCAGCCTCAGCAGCTTAGCAAGGCCCTAAGCAACTTGGCAAGACCCTGTCTCTAATAAAAATATAAAAAAGGATTGGCGATGTGGCCTAGTGGTGAAGCACCACTGTTCAATCCCTAGTACCAAAAAGAAAAGTGATTAATAAATGAGAGCTACCAAGTGGTTAATGAGCTGAGTACCCTAACAAACACACAACTTAGCTGATGGTTTCTAGAACATGTAAATGATTATTCACTTATGAGCCATAAGGTGTAATAGCTTCCAGATATTTAATAATACACTGTTAAGACCAGACCGTGTGAAATTATCACTGTTAGTAGTATTTTTGATATACAAAATTGACCCGTTCATGATTCAGCCTACAACCTTTTACTTGACAAGTTGCTTTTACATATGGTATGAATCGACCCTCAAAAAAGTCTTCCTTTTGGAGTGGGTGTAGCTTAGTGTAATCAAACATGTACATAGGGTAATGATGTCTGTCTCATTCCACCATGTTTCATACCCCTGTCCCATCCTCCCTCTCATTTCCCTCTACATAAAGTTCTATGAGGAATTTTTATAGGAAATATTTAGGGATAACAGAATTTACAAAAAGGCAAAGCAAACCAAGTAGTAAAGAGTGGTAGGATTGTCAGGCAATTTTGATTCTCTTTGTTTTTTGTTTTTTGTTTTTTTTTCTGAATTTCCCCCCAGTTTTCCTCAGTGAGCATAAAATACATTCACAATCAAAAAATAAGTAATTTTTAAGTAAAAGACAAAGGAAAACAGTAGTTTCATCAGCAAAAAGACAGGATCCTCTTAGTGGAAAAATTAACATCTTCAAGCTCCCTTATAAAGGTGGACAAGGGACCAGAGTCATTGCATGCAAACCATGTGGAGGACTGTACCCACTCATTGCCTTGGTCTCTTCGGAAGGAAGGTAGTCCTTGGCCATCATTTATCTTATTTATGCAAGGTTTCGTGGGCAAAGTAGGAGATGGAGCTAAGAATGAAGGGAGTGTGGGCTTCTCGTGTTTGAAAGGTTGTATTCTATTCAAAACATCTGACCATCTGCAAAGCACTCATTTATAAATTTTGATTAAAAAGGATTAATGTGAGAATTTACACCTGTCTACCTTATATGTAATACAGAGAACTGTGAGAATTTATATCAGTACACCTCACCTACACAGAGAGAAGTTCTTGCATTCACACTATTCTACTGCCTTACATAATTCTAGAACATTCTTCCACCATATTTAGAGCATATTTGGTTCTACAAATAACTGAAGCTGACATTTTGGCTGGAAATCTTTGTAAAAAAAAAAAAAAATGCAGTAGTCTTCCCTGGTTTCTTAGCATTGGACTTGATCTCACATTTTGAAAATAAAGGGTGATTGTCATTATGAACAGTGCTATAAACCAGCCAAGTCCCACCCGAATGACCTTGTTCTTAATTCTGCACCTGCTTTTTATAGATTTGGGAGCATTTTCCTCACTGTCCAGACTGATAGCATAAACTCTTATATGATAGTACATCCCTCTTCTACAGCTGCCTAACCCCTCCCTTTGAATTACTATTTTAAATTTTCACTTCTCTTGTTGGAACTGTGTGTAAAAAAGAATAGGGTTCGAAAGACAACTTCTACAAGCTAAGTGCATGATAATTAATGCTTGAGCACTTAAACTTGGTCTTATTTAAAAGTTTAAGCTTAGAGAGACAATATTTGGGGCTGGGGGTATAGCTCAGTTGGTAGAGTGCTTGCCTTGCAAGCACACGGCCCTGGGTTCAAATCCCCAGCACCGGAAAAAAAAAAAAAAAGAGAGAGAGAGACAATATTTGCAAAGTTACACATCTAATAACGGGTAAGTAACCAAAATATATAAGGAATTCAAATCAATAGCAAGAAAACAAATAATCCAATTTAAAAATGGGCAAAGGACTTGAATAGACATTTCTCAAAAGCAGACATACGAATGACGAACAGGTAAATAAAAATCTATCAGCTAATTAATTTACCAATTAATAAGGAAATGCAAATTAAAACCACAAAGCTGGAAAGATGAAAGATGAGTATTGTTGAGTATGTGGAGAAAAGGATACACTGTTAGTGGAAATGTAGATGAGTATAGAAAATGTTATGGAGATTTCCTCAAAAAAATAGAACTACCATATGATTCAGCAATCTCACTTCTGGTTATATATCCAAAGAAAATGAAGTCCGTGTGTCAAAGAGACCTCAATACCCCATGTTTATTGCAGCATTGTTCACAGGTAGCTAAGAAGTGGAAGTGACAGAAATGTCTATCAACTGATAAGTAGATTGAAAAATGTGCCTATATCCAGTGGAATACTGTTCAGCCTTTCAAAAGAAGGAAATCCTGTCTTCTTTGCAGCATGGATGAACCTGGAGAACATTATGCTAAGTGGAAAAAGACAGACACAGAAAGACCAATACGGCATGATCTCACTCGTGGAGTGTAATGTCAAACTCGCAGAAGCCGAGGGTGGAGAGTTACAGGTGGGGGCGAGGATGGCAGAGAGGAGTGTTGCTTAAAGGGTAAAAATTTAAGTTACATGGTGGGGGGGGGACTTTAAGCCTTAATTAAAAGTCTTTTATTTTTCTTGTTTGTTCTCACTTTAAATGATTAATGTTTACACTTTATAATGAACACATTATCTTTGTATTCAGATAAAAGGCAAGGAAATGATAATCCCAAGTTTTATGGATTAAATACAAATACAAGTTTTTCGTTTAAAAGATAAGCATGCTATTGATGTTTTTGGAAATGATTTAAGAGATTTGTTTTCAAAAAGAATCCTTGATTCTGAATTAAAACATGTACAAGTTGACCAAGGCTGACATAGCAAAGTGCCACAGTGGGGTGGCTTAAACGCCAGAGTTTTGTTCCTCACTATTCTGGAGGCCAGAAGTTCAAGGTCAAGGTGTTCCCAGGTGTGTTTCTTAGGACAGACTGATCTCCTTGGCTTACCGGTGGCTCTGTGTGTCTCACATGGTCTTCTCCGTGTGTGTTGTCTGTTCTAAACTCTTCTTCTAAGGAGACCAGTGCTTGGATGGGGCCTACCTCCTCAATTCTATTTTAACTTCATTACCTATTTAAAGACCTTGTCTTCAAATACATTCACATTCTGAGGGAGAAGGGGTTAGAGCTTCTCCATGTGAATTCAGACCATAACACAGCAAGCCTTTCTTGTTCCCAGAATCACCTATGGCCTGCCCCCACTCCCACTCTCTTCTTTCTCTGCTGGTATCTCTCTAGAAGAAATAGCAATCCTGTTGGAAAGTGTTGGCACACAGAGCTGTGGATCCTCATATTTGTGCCATGCTTCCTTGACATTTTCATACATCTGTCTGTTTGATCATTGCACAAATGGAAACTGAGGTCCAGACAGACTCACTTGCAGGCAGACCAGCTGACAGAATCCTGCCTGCTTTTTCCAAAGGGTGACTAAGTAGAAGCAGGCTCTGTAAGCAGACTATTTCACTGCTTAAGGAATTAGGGAGTCCTCCCCTTGACCCCTTTTCTACACAGCCCAAAGCGTGGGCCAGGAACCCGTCTTCAAGTTACATCTGAGAGCAGTCACAAAGCAGATTGTCCGCAGGGAGCCTGCAGACTACTTGAAGAGACATAGCAAACACAGGAAATAATCAGAAAATGAAAGACAAGTATCAAAGGCTTCGCTGCCTGAATTGAAAGTCAACTTGCCCTCACTGGCCAGGGTCAAACTTCCTCCTTGCCAACTGTGTTAAAGCAGACAAACAGCTGGTGCCAATCTGCCAGATAGCATTCTACCTTATGGCGGCTTTTCCAGAGACCCATGCAGAGGCTGGGGAAGAGATGCAGGGACCTCCAGAGTGTGCTAAGCCAAAAACCTCATGCAGTCGGGAACTAAGCCGAGGACTTGAGCAGGAAGCAAGTGTTAGCCATTTCCCCTGTCTTTCCAGTTGTACACAGATCTGACTCTTCATCCAGTGCTATTAGCATTATACTCTTTTCTTGAATCTCCAAATGTATTTCCTCTAATATTTCCCCTATTTTCCAGCAAAGGATTATTCTGTATGCATACACACACACACACACACACACACACACACACACACACACAATGCAAACTGAGCATTCATGTTTAGGGTTAGTTCAATAAAACAGTGAAGTCAATCTTACTATTTATTAATATTCATAATTATTCTTGGGTTATGAGGTCAGTAACCATAAATAAATGGTAAACAATTCTCCCACTATCAAATTTGAGCAGGATAAAGCTGGACTACTATATACTAGGCACTGTGGTTGGTGATGAAGATGTCAGGATGAAGGCCAAGAAGAGCCAGCACACTTGAAAACCCTCTGGCAGGCTCTGTGATGAGAGCTCCAGACCGTCCTTTATTGAATTCTCACAGGAGGTATGGCGGTTTGTACTTTCAAAAGATGGTCATAGTTATCACCATGCACCTTCCTGATTGGTGGAGTGTATTTTGGCACCCCCCCCCACCTTGAATGCTCTATTAGAATAGAGAGGAAATAGTGATGTCCCCTTCCAAAGATAGCCCCTCACTGCCTGCAGTTTCCTCTTCCTGCTTCTTGGAATGGTGCCTCTGCCAATGTTCCCTCTCAGACCCCAGCCACCATGCTCCGAGAAGTCCAAGCCCTGTGGCGAGGCCTCATGTAGGCACCCCAGTGGAAGGCCTAGCTGAGCGCCAGCCAATCGCCAGCACCAACTTCCAGCCATGTGAGAAAGCCATCTTGGATGTCCAACCCAGGGGAGCTTCAGATGATTTGCCCCAGCTGCCATCTGACGACAACAGTATCAAAGACCCCAAGTGAGAACCACCCAGCTGAGCCCAGTCAAATCACAAAGGCATGAGAGAGAATAATAAATTATTTTGTCACTAACCTTTGTGGTGTTTTGATATGCGGCAGAAGAGATTTGGATTAGTAAGTATAGATATGAGTTTTCATGCCCACTGACAGATGGGAACTGAGTCCCAAAGTGGGTTAGAAATTTCCCACCTTTGAAGAGCTGGTAGGTGGCAGAATTAGCATATAAATTCAAGAAAGCATGGCGCTCCAGGGTTTCCAGATGTGATTCCTTCCCTGTATGAACTCCCGGTCTGGGAAGAGACAGCCAAGGCTAAAGTGTGGGAGGCCACGCACTTCCAGGGTGGGTACACATACAGGAGCAAGGGAGCCATGTTTGCCGTGTTGTCTTGCCACCTCTCCAGCCTCATTAGCACCCGCCCTCCTTTGAATCAGCTGCTCAAGCCCCAATGGACTTCCTGCCCTCTGATAAGTCATGCCTCTGAGTACTTACCTAAAACTCTCTTCTCCACCCTCCTAAGGCTGATTAATAGTTTTTTATCCTTCAGTGTGTGGTTAAGATGGCTCCTCTCTAGAAAGTCTTCCCTGACTTCCTTACTACTTCCCTTACAAGGTGAGGTGTCCCCCCCCCCCCCCGACCCCCAGAGCACCTCACTTTAACCCTACGTTTAGCTTTTGCCAGGCTGTATTGAAATTGCCATTTTTACTGTCTGGTCCCTTCATGTCAGGAAGCTCCAGGGGTAAAGAACAGGTAGCTCTCATGCCTAACATAGAGCCTGGCACTTTCTAGATGCTCAGTAAATATTAGCTTAATACGTGGCATGGAGAATTGCTCATTGCCCAAAGAAGGCCTCACAGAGGCAATGACATTTCAAGGGACTCAGTTAGGATGCCAGAAACTTACCAGGTCAGTAGTTTTCAACCAGGTTCATAAAGGCAACAAAACTACCAATGAAACTTTTTTCTTCATAGCAGACATCATCAGCAGCATCACCATCATAAGGCCCAGCAGGGGTTCTCCGAGTTTGACATGTTTTTTTGTCCTCTCAGCATCCACTACCTATATAAAACCCCAACCCTAAAACTGGCATCCTCAATCCTACAGTATCTACCACAGGCCTACCTCTCCAGTCAAGCCTCTGTCCCTTTTCCATGTGTTCCTATACCCCAAACCACTGGTAATTCCTGAGGTCCATGTTGCTATGTCAGGCCTCCTTGGGGTGGGCCATTCTCTCTTGCCCACCCAGTAAGTTTGTTTTTCATTGCTTTCGAAGTACTGAGAATTGAACCCAGAACTTCATGCTAGCTAGGCAAGTGCACTGAGCTACATCCCTGCCTCACCCCCATCCCCCACTGCCGTCAGTTTTAATCATGCTTCAAGACCCAGTTCAAACACCACTTCCTGTATGAAACTTCCTCCTGGTTCAGGACACGCTGGTTGCTCCCTTCTGTGGACCATCCCTGGAGCTCCGCATTAATCCCACAGATAGATACAGAGTACTACTTTGGGTCAGGCACTCTGCTAAACACTGCATGAACAGGGAACTTCTGGTCCAGACCTGGCCTCCACTCCATGGACATGACAACCACAGCTACCTACTACCTAACTGCACTTTCCTGGAAGTCCTCCTGTAAATGTCCCTTGCATTGCAAGTATCTTTCTCAAGCTCTTAAGTGATCGTGATAAAATGATTAGCACAGTAGCCAGCATTCATGATTATTTCCAATCAGGGTTGGGTGGCACAGTGGCCAACACCAGGCAGAGAAAACCAGTAATGTCTCAGCAAGGTCTCCTGGGTGATAATGGCTCTCAACCACAAGCATGCTGGGTAGGGATGAAGCTGGAGGACTTGCCCAAACACAGACTGCTGAGTCCCACACCGAAAGCTTCTGATCCAGCAGGTCAGAAAGGCTTCCTAGGATTTGCATTTCACATAGGTGATGATGGTTCTTCTGGACTGGGAGCCATACACCGAAAATCACCGAGGAAGAAGATTCCTAGAGATTTGAACGAAGACTCCTCGAAGGAGAAATTATCCAGCCCTTGTGTTTTCTGCTTCTCTGAAGCCCTCACTTCGACAGAGATCTCCTGTCACCTGTGTTGAGTTTTGAACACTTGGATAAGTGCAGGAGTGAAAAGGTAAATCGACATGAAAAGTGATAACCAAACCAACTGTGGGCGAAGAGCCGGAAACGCTTTGGCAGTAGCAGCCCCTAGTTGGAATTATTCCTGTTTTACAGAGAAAGAAATGGAGGTACCAAACAGCTGTGACTGTTATTTAAAGAGAAGACAGATGTGGAATACAAAAAAAAAAAAAAAAAAAAAGTGTATATACAAGTAGGAAAAAAGTAATGTGATAAATCCCCAAATGTCTCCACTCTAGTGGATCTGTTCTCGATCTTGGTGTGCCTCAGAATCACCTAGGAGACCTGTCAAATCAGAGAATGTAAGGATATCATCCACCCTCTAGAAATTATTAAGACTTAGCCATGTTGGAAAGCCTTCTGATGCCAGGACAGTGGTGGTACCTAATAAGCTCGCAGAGGTGGTTTTTTGTTTGCTTTTTGTTTTTAGTGTGTGTGTGTGTGTGTGTGTTGCTCAGTACTGAACCCAGGCAGATAGATTTTTGCTGTTTTCTCCAAATGAGTAAATATAAATATAGCCATGGGGAACACTGCTCAAAGGGAACATGAATAACATAACTCATTTGGGACTGTGTGCAGTGGTACACACCTGTAGTCCCAGCTACTTAGGAGGCTGAGGGAGGAGGACTGCTTGTGACAAGAAGTTTGAGGCCACCCTGAGCAACACAGCAAGATCTATTTTCTTAAACAACAAAACTGTAACTCATTTCATAGTCCTGTGTGGGCCCATCAAAGAAGGAGTTCAACATAGTATGCCATTTGGAAAACTATTTGATAATTTCTAATAGAAGTAAACATTTGCTCACCCTGTGGCCCAGCAAATCTCTACGTCATTTGTAGATGTTTACCCCAGAGAAATTAGAGTTTATATCCACCAAAAAAAATTTTTTTCCCCAGACTATTTGTCAATGCTTTATTCCTAACATCCAGGAAAGGAAAGAAGGAAGGAAGGGAGGGAGGGAGGAAGGAAATAACCAGGTGCCCATCAACAGGTAACTAAAAAATTTAAAACGTGACATAGTGTAATATTACTCAGCAATAAGAAGGAAGGAACTACTGATATAAACCACTTATATTCCCAACAGAATGAAACTCAAATGAGTTACGTCAAAACTGGACACAAATGAGAATATTCTGCCTTATTTCCAAGTATTTGAAGTCTAAGTTCAGGTAAAACTAATCAACAGTGACAGAGAGCAGAACACTGTGGTTGCCTGCAGTCGAAAAGGAGGGTGCTGAGGCCCGGCAGCCGGAGGGAAAAAGAAGCACGAGGGAACTCTCTGAGGTGATGGGCATGTTCCATTCGTTGGTGGGTCATGGTTACACAGGTGCACACATACATAAAAATTAATGGAGCTGCACGGTACGGCCTGGACATTCCACCGTATGTAAGTTAAACTTCAGTGAAGTACTCGGGGCACACATCCGCAGCCGCACCCACGCAAAATCCCAGGAGGCTCAGTGCCAGCTGTGACCTGGGTCTTGCCCACTTGGGAGAGGCCGTGGCCCCAGGCGTCCGGTTTCCTCCTCGCGCCAGTCCAACTTCCGTGCGTCTCTGAGCGCAGGGACCGCTGAGGCCTCTCTGGAGGGCGCCGGCCAGCGGGTCCCGCGCGGGGTCCAGCCACAGCTGGCGCGGGGCTGGTGCCCAGGGGTTGCAGACGAGTGCGCCCCGCCCTCCCAGCGCCGGCGACCGCCGCGAGGGCCCCGCCCCGCCCGCCCGCCTAGCCCGCCCCTCCTCATCTGGTCCCGGGTCCCGGGCCGGGAGGCGGCCAGCGGGCTGGGGCCACGCGATGTCGCATGGATCGGGACTCGTCCGCACCACGTGCAGCAGCGGCAGCGCGCTGGGACCCGGGGTGGGCGCGAGCCAGCCCTCGGAGGGGCTGCTGGACTCCGTCTACCCCCGCACCCAGGGGGCCCTGCTCAAAGTGGCGCAGATGGTAAGAGGGCGGACGCGGGCCGGGGTCACTCCGAGCGCCCGGGGAGGACGGGGCCGGGGAGCGCGCGCGCCGGCCGCTGGACCTGGCCGGAGCCCGAGTCTCGCGCGGCGGGCGGGCGGCGGGGGCCGCGCCGCGGAAGCCGAGTCCCCGGGAAAGTTGCCGGCGCAGCCCGCGCCCGAGTCCGGCCCCCACGGTGCCGGCCGCCCGCGCTCCCCAGCCCCCTCGGCGGGGCCTGACCCGCCTGCTGACAGAAACCGCGGCCCGAGTTCCTCGTCGCCTTCCTTCCTCTTCTCTGGGCCGCGCCGCTTCGAACCCGCGCCGGGAGGAAGAGTGGCCGGGCCAGCGGCGATGAGCCGGCCGAGCCCCACCTCCCGGCCCGCGGCCTCCCCTGTCCCCGGCCGGCGCGGAGGGGCTTCCCCGCTCCGGGCGCAGTTGCCCCCCCAGAGACGAGGTCGCGGGGTTTTGCGTTCCCTTCGGTGGTGAGGGTGGGCCGGGAGAGTGGGGACCCTGGGACCGCCTTCAGGTCCCCTGCGCGCCCCAGTTGCAAGGGAGGGCCCTGGAAGGCAGAGGACCGTTTGGGAAAGGCCGGTTCCGAGGGGCTGGTCGTGTTTGGAGAAGCCAGTCTCCTGACTGGAGCCCTCGGGAGCCAGGCCGGACGAAGTTACCGGCTCTCCGAGTGACCAGCGCAACACCAGGGCCTCGAGGCTGGAAGTTGCCCCATCTGTTCTCTTGTTCCCTACTCTTTTCTCCCTCCCACTTTTTTTTTTTTTTCCTTTGAAAATATTTGATCTTAAATACCTTTCCGTTTGTATGATGTGTTTTGAAACTGGGCTGGGCTGTTGGTGACTCTTCCCTCACTGAAGCTCAGCAAGAACTGTAAATAGGAGAGGGGTGGTTTTTGAGATGTGGGGAAAGAAGTGTGGGATAGGTAGAGGCTCATAGAACCAGAAGCTGGGGCCTGCGAAAGTGGAGCAGCCCCTCTGGAACTGGACACGGGGTGGGAGGCCTTATTCCAAAGCCCTTATTCCAGATGCTGAATGTGTAAAAAAGTGGCCGTCATTCTCTCCCTGGGGAGACCTAGAGGGACCGGAACTCGGTTCCTTCTTCTCTAAGAAGGTGGCTAGATGAACCCAAAATTAGGAAGTAGAGGCAATTAAGCAACTACAACAAAGGCCTGGTGCTGGACAGTGTTGGGTAGGAGCAGGGCATTTTTGTTTTTGTTTCCTTCTTTTTGTTCATTTAGTGGGAGCAGATAAGAGATTTGATCAGCTAAATGGAGCAGACAGCCCACCTCCCCCATCCTTAAAAGAGAGGCTCCGGGTGAGACAGACCCTACCTGACCTTTGGAAGTGATGAGTTTGTTGGGCACAGATTGGGATCAGAAGCTTTCATCTTGGCCCATGTGTTTAGTGGACAAAGATGTTGGGCAATGAAAAACTTCTTGTTGGTCTGTACTTTGGTAACAAGGGTGGAGGTGAGAAGCAGTCGTGTTGGTCCATGAGTTTGAGGAACAGGAGATGAGAGACCTCCTTCTCCCATTCCAAGCACTTCAGCTGACCTCTTGCTTGTGGCCCTTGTGCCAGGTTGTAGGTGACCATCAATGATGGAGCCTGTTGTTCAAAAGAAGAGAACAAAGACTTAAACAATTACTTTATCTGGCTGCTGCTCTTCTTAAAACCGTGCCATCTCTGCAGGATGGCCAGGTAGCTATGGGCTAGTTTGGTCAGACCCTGTGGGGTTGAAGTTGCCCTTCCAGGGTGGTCATATTATATAACAGACCACTTAGGACTGTCTGTTTGGGCCTCTTGTGTAACTCCTTTCTGTTCTTCTTCTCTTTTCTGGGGTTCCTACTTGGGCATTTGATGTTCATTTGTCTTCATTTCTGGAAAGCACTTGCTTAGCCAAGTTTTAAATTTGAGGAAGAACAGAAGCAGCTAACATGGTGCCACCCTTTGGGCACTCTATGCCTGGGGGTGTCTCTGTCTCTCTCTGTCTCTCTCTCTCTCTCTCTCTCTCTCATACTGGAGATTGAACCCAGGGACCTTAACCACTAAGCAACATCCCCAGTCCTTTTAAAAATATTTATTTAAAGACAGGGTCTCCTCCTTGAGTTGCTTAGAGCCTCCCTAAGTTGCTGAGGCTGGCTTTGAACTCAAAATCCTCCTGCCTCAGCCTTCAGAGCTGCTGGGATTATCAGTGTGTGTCACGGTGACCAGGGGGTCGGGTGGGGAGGTCTCTCATTTTGACTACAGATGTCTCAATGGCATGCAGGCCCTTTTGTCCTTGGCTTCCTGAGAAGAATTTTCATCATGGGCTGATGAACGGACCTTTCAATGCTTTCCGTTAAGAAGGAATTGCAGAGGCTGTGTCTTTAGAGAAAGCTTCCCATGCCTTGGGCAGGCCTCCTCTGAATCCTCCACTACTAGGAAATGAAAAGAGGAGAAAAAAGGAAGAAAGCAGGTCTCTAAGTGACTACTGGTGCTTGTCATATCATTTATCCATATATAAATCTTACAATTCTGTGGCCATGAGGGTTTTACTTCTTTCATCTTCCTTCTTAGAGCAGGGTCATAATCACAGTTCTTGACTTAAAGAAACTTAAAAAAAAAAAAAAAAAAGCTGTTTTTTCAGCCCTACTATTGCTCTTGATAATGCACAAGGAATTGTATGCTATAAACCACATATATATCTTCTCACTAAATGTCTCACTAAATGGTGGAGTCACATCTTTGACAGGTGAGGAAACTGACTGAAAGGTTAAGATCTACTGAAGCCACACCGCAGTCAGCAGCAGCGGTAGAGCCTGCCCAGGCCCGATGGCCTCATGTCCCCAGAACTCATAACTCTCGCAGTTGTGGCTTATTAACAGATTCAGGAAAAATCAAAACCACAGTAAGATTGCTTTACACCCACAAAGTGGACATTAACTTAAAAATCAGATAATAACAAATGGCAAGAACGTGGAGGATGTGAAGAAATTGGAACTCTGGGATATTGCTGATGGGAAGGTAAAGGGAGCTACACCCAGGAGCTGTGAAAACACAGATCCACTCAAAGACTTGTATGTTCATATTGTTTGCAGTACTATTATTCATAATAGCCAGAAAGTGGAAACAGCATAGTGTCCATCAAACGATGATTACATAAATACTAACAATAAGGCAAGTGATACATTCATCCAGTAGAATATTATATGACCCAAAACAGTGGGAACTGTAGTACTACCATATGAACTGAATGGATGACCTTTGACAACTCTGGGCTAAGTGAAAAAAAGTCACAAAAACCCACATATTATATGATTTTACTTATATAAATGATTGAGAATAGGCAAATTTATAGACACAGAAAGTAAATTAGTGGTTGCTTAGGGCTGGACATGGCTGGGAGTAGGAAATGAGAAGTGATTGCTAACAGGTAGGATTTTGGGGGCATATGAAAAATGTTCAAAGATCATGGTGATGGAATTCATTGAACTTCACACTTTAAGTGAATTGCATAGTATTTGAATTATGTCTCAGCCATTAAAAAGTGAGATCTAGAGAGGAGGCTGAGGGGGTGTAGTGTTCTGCATGCAAACACGGTGTAGGGGGAGCACAACTGTGTTCCAGGAAACCCCCTTTGGGTTCCCACTACACCCACCACTAGAGGAAGGAGTGTCCACTTCAAGCCTCACAGAGTCTGAGCTGAAGGGCCAGGTCACCAGGAGGCCTGAACTGGAAGAGATGTCCTTGGCTGGCAGGAAGAGAAAAGTTGATAGTTGGTCACCTAAGGGAAAAGGGTCAGAGGCCAATCGTGACAGATGATCGTGTCGGGAGTCCCCATTTACTCCTTTATACAGTATGTTTAATTTGGAGCTATGTGATATGTTGGAGATGATGAGAAAGAAAAAGATGTAGTAAGAAACAAGCCAGTATTGGGTCAGTTCTTTTTTTTTAATTGATGCATGATAATTGTACCTATTTATGGGGCATAGAGTGATATTTTAATGCATGCATATGATGTGTATTGATCAAATCAGCCATTAGCATATCCATCACCTCAAACATTTATCATTTCTTTTTTTTTTTTTTGGTAGATAGAACTCAAGGTGCTTAACCACTAAGCCACATCCCCAGTTCTTTTTATTTTATTTATTTATTGAAGCAGGGTCTTGCTAAGTTGCTTAGGGCCTCACTAAGTTGTTGAGGCTAGCTTTGAACTTGCATTCCTCCTGCCTCAGCCTCCCAAGCTGCTGGAATTATAGGCATGCACCGCCACACCCAGCTATCATTTCTTTCTGAGACAATTTTTCATCTCCCCACCCCAGAGATTTAGAAATTGGTTTCATTTCATTCATTGAGCATCTGCTATATTAACTCTGTTCAAGTTTTGCACAGTATAACTGTTAACAAGGTAGACCTATGCAGAAAAACAAAGGCTGTCGCATTTGCACAACCATAATATGCAATGAGAATGAGAACGTAGTTCACAGGCAACAAAGATAAAAATCTCAACGTCTTCCAGGAGGTTCATCTATTTATTCAGCAAATATTTATTCAGCACCTACTATGTGCTGTGGAAAGAAGACTAAACGAAACAACTCAGCCCAAGCCCTCCTTATTCTCTAATGGACAAAGCAGACATTAATCAAATGGCTATAAGTGTATACAGTCATCCCTTGGTGCCTGTCGGAATTGATTCCAGGACCCACCTCAGATACCAAAATACTCAGATAGGTGCTCAAGAACCTGGTATAAAATAGTGACACAATTGCCAGGAACTTCCACACATCTTCTCATACATTTTAAACCTACCTTACTTACAATACCTAATACAATGCAAATGCTATGTAAATAGTATACTGTATTGTTTAGGGAATAATGACCAAAAAACTTACGTTCATGTTCAGTGAGGATGAGATAGAGTACCATCTGTAATTATAGGCTGGGACAAAAGTTGAAGAGGAGAGGTGCTCAGTGGCAGAGAGCATGTGCTAAGGAGTGTGACCTTCCTGGGAGGCCAGGAAAGACTTTTCTGAGGAAGGGATATTTGATGGAAGCAGAATTACAAAAAGAAGAAAGTGTGGACAACGTCCCTGAGTCTGTAGGAAGGAGTATCATGTCAGTTTGGAGAAGCCTGAAGAAGTATGCCGGGATCAGACGCCAAGTCTGCAAGATCATGGGAAGATACCGTCCTTATTCTATAAAAATCAGGGAAGCTTCGGTGTCAACTCACCATTGATGGAGTTCTCAACCGGTGGCTGTACTGCCCCCTAGAGGTCATTTTGGAATTCTGTGGAAACTTTTTGGTTGTCACCAGGATTAGGGTCATATTACATATACATTTTATTAATTTCAGAAAAGAGAAAACTACAAAATATTTTGTTTTCTAAAATTTTTTTTCTTTTTTGGCCTGAAATAAGATTAAAGGAACCTACCCAGTTTGGACGACACCTTGGATGTGAGTCTGGGGAGAGTACACTTAAGTTTTCTGGCTGAAAGGTGGGTCCTAAAGACCCCAAGGTCAGAGCAATTCTGAGCTTCACTTTAGGAATTCACAGTACAGGTGCCAAATGGAATCAGACTGTGAGGGATCTCCGCCTCTGGTGTAGCTGTGAATAGACCTGCGAGTGGAAAATGCCCAACGTAACCCAGAATGGGCCACAACTTGGTGTTCTGGCTTAACTGAACATGGCCAAGGGTGGAGGGACTCTGGCTTGGCTCATGCTATGGTTTGGCTGTCGTTTATTCCCCAAACATTCATGTGCTGGAGGTTGGTCCTCAGTTTGGCAATGGGAGGAGGTAAACCTAGTAGGGGGTCTTTATGTTTGAGGGGGCAGTGTCCTCAGAAGAGCTTATGGGATCCCAGCCTTGTCTTCCTTTATTGAGATGCAACTTCTTCCTCTTGTGCACCGAGTGCCATGGGGCCTTTGCCAGAGCCTGTATCATGCTGTTTGGACTTTCATCCTCCAAAAGTGTGAGCAAATTAATCCTCTTCTTTATTAAGTGAACCTGCCTTCTATATTTTATTATAGTAATGAAAAATGCACTAATACAGTTCCCAAGTGTGATCTGCGCACCCACATCCTACCTGGAATAACGTAAAGAACCTCAAGGCCAAGATTCTTTGGTCCCAACCCAATCCTGAATCCAAGAACAAGAAACTACTTTCTGCCAATGGCCAAATGAAAAAATAAAAATAGGGGCTGGGGTTGTAGCTCAGTGGTGGAGTGCTTGCCTCGCACATATGAGGCAGTGGGTTTGATCCTCAGCACGACATTAAAATAAATAAATAAATGTATTGTGTCCATCTTCAACTAAAAGTATTTTTTAAAAATAATCATAATTAAAAAAAAAAAAAAAAGTTCCAGGCCTTATTCTTCCTTGTTTTTTGTAGAAACTTCGGGTAACACAAAGAAGAAAACAGACTCTCCCATTCCTTCCCCCACAAAATTCATATTTAAAGTAGCTTTATAGTATTTTATAGTAGATACATGTAATCTTGTTATTTTTGGATGTTAATTAAGGATGATGCTATACATGTTTTATAAGATGTTTAGTTTTGCTTAATGTGTAATGAATGTTTTCCCCTGTTGCTTAGCGTTCGCCTGAGTTCGGTTTTTAGTTTGGTTTCTGCAGTCATGGGGTTTCCATGGTTTATGTGACATCCCACCCCCTGTGGCTCAGGAGCATCCAGTTCAGCTCATGGACAAATAAGGCCGTGATGAACTTCCTTGTTCAGAAGTACTGGAGTACAAACCTATAAATACTTCCTCCGGATAAATGGCATTGACCTTTAGCTGAGAGAGAAATGAAATGCTTCGTGCCCTTCTGAGATGGCGGGCATTAAACAATTTTCTAGACTTTTAATGTCTACAAATTAGTGGACATTCCTTTATCATCCAGGAAACCCAAGGAGCCAAGTGTGATAGTGATAATATTTTAAATTGTAATAGTGTTTTTGATGTCTGATGATTTGGGAAAGGAATAATGACAGAGACAGACTAGAAAGTTCAGTCGCGCTTTCAAATGCATTTATGTTTACGTAAGGGCAACGGCATCTTCAGATATTTGAAGGGTGGTGGTACCACACATGTGGAAGACCTTATGCAGAGCAAAAAGGGTTTTGTAATTACTGGTGAGAATTATGATCCAGGACACTCCACAGGACCACCTGCTGCAGGGTTGGGAATTGATACTGATGAAAACAGTCCCTGGAGGGTCCACCAGGTTGCAGGATCCAGAGTGGAGGTGAGGGAGCATGGGAGGCGGGGGTCTGGGGGTGAGCAGAGACCCCTGTGAGTCTGGAGAGTTCCACAGGTTTTCTGGCACTATAGTGGGTACTAGAGACTCTCCTGGGCCTTGCATGGGGAATTCTGTGTGGGGGGCCAGTATATTTATTTAAATGCTTGTTGCAGGGAAAGCCTCCTTTCTTCTCCCTTCCTCCCAGCCCTGGCGTTTCCTGTTCAGCCCACTGGACATCCATCTGTTTCCTCCCCCTGCCATCTGCACCACCATGCTGTGCTGGGCTGCTCCAGCCTGCAGCCCTGGAAGCCTCCCTCTGACCTGCCGGCCGCCACATGCCGGGTTTCATTGTCACCAGTTTGGCTCAGAGGTTCCCTCGCTGGCTGCTCACTCCCTGGCATTCCTCACTGAGGCCTATTGTGACTCCCGGGCACAGCGGGACCTGGCTCTGAGCCTTGCATTGGCTGCTGGTTGCTCTGCAGCCCCGGGGCATTCAGAGTGGAAAGGATGGGACGGGATCCCTCCCACCTCTCCACCCTGTCTGCTCCCGGAAGAAATGGCTTCTGGCGCCTGCAGAAAGGGTGGTTTACCTGGTTTGTGTTTCAGTCAGCAAGGGCAGTGAAGCGGTTCTTTGTTTCCTGGGTAGCCTTCCTGTCTCCCTCCTTCTCTGTCTCTGTCTGTCTGTCTGTCTCTCTAGCTAGGATAGATGGATGGATAAAGAGAGAGTAATTGTAAAGCCGTTTCCAGGAATTATTCTGAAAGGATTTTTTTTTAAATATTTTTTAAAGATGTTGACAGACCTTTATTTTTTTCATTTCTTTATATGGGGTGCTGAGAATCGAACCCAGTGTCTCACACATGCTAAGGCAAGAGCTCTACCACTGAGCCACAACCCAAGCCCTGAAAGGATTTTTTTAACATGGAGAAAATAAAGTTTCTTGCAAAGGTAACAGGAAAAAGAGATTAATTAAATCAGTTTGGGGTACAGAGTAAAGTGGAACTTTCTGGAGAGCAGAGAGAAATACTAACTATAGCATAACCTCAATTTATTTTTATTCCCTTCTACTTATGTTTTCTTACCCTCCCTAAGAAGGTAGCCACAACTCTAAATATAGTTCATATGAAGGTCTTTTTTTAAAATTTTTTCCTTTTTAAATTAGAAAAATAATTCTTAAGTAAATAATAACTATTGAGCTCCCACTTGGTGGCAGTCACTGAATAACTTTTTTTTTTTTTTTTTTTTTTGGTACTACGGATTGAACCCAGGGTGGCTTAACCACTAAACCACATCCCCAGCCCTTTTTTATTTTGAAACAGGGTTGGGGCAATGTATTTTTACGTGTGTTGCCTGGCTTAATTTTCATCATATTATGAGATGGGTCTTAGCATTACCCCTAATTTACAGACTAGGAATTTGCCCTAAGCCACAGTAGAACTTGGTTTTGAACCAGGTGGTCGGAGTCCAGACCTTGAGCTCTTTTTGTTTCTGTTTTGCAGCACTAGGTGTTGAACCAGGGACTTGAGTGAACATGCTGAGCAAATGCTCTCCCACTGAGCTTATGCCTAGGCCTCAAACTTGAGCTCTTAAAAGGTCAATTTGTTTTTCCCCCATGATCAATTACTGTGTGTAATCTACCAAACCATTAAACATTTGAAGATGATGCTGTGATACTGCATTCAAGGCTACCGTAACCGACCCGTGTGGCTCCTCAATACTGGGCAGGCTGTGGTCCGTCTAGCCAGAGGAGCTGAGACACGACAGCAGATGACATGACAGCAGGTGATATGACGGCCTTGCCTTGGGCCAGAGGTGAAATCACCTGGAATGGGGAAAACCCCTCCCCAGGGTGTTGAACAGGCAGGATGTGCCTTGTGTTTTAGAAAGCATTTTCACATGAACCTGCCATTGTCATTCTTGCTTTTGAGTTGTAAGGACCTCCAGGGAGGGCTGGGAAGATTTAAGTGCCTGTTCTATGTCAGGCATCCTCACCTGAAGTTTTCCTTTGTTTAACTTTTCTAATCACTGTATTTTTAACTTTTCCCTTTCTTTTGGTTGACTAGAAACTGCAAGGTAACTTTGTATCTTGCCCAAAGTTAAAAAAGAAATCTGGTAAACTCTGACTCTGCTTGTGACTCCAGGGCCAGTCAGGTTGCCTTCCCCCCTGGGTCGTGCTGCCTCTCTCTGTGTAGCGAACGGGCTCCCACCCTCGCCCACTGTGGCAGACACCTGTGAGTTGCACCCTGATGTAAGTCCGTTCTCTCTGAGTGTGGCTGGAATCTCTGACTTTATTCTGAACCGTGTAAGATGGCGAAGGTGATGGGATGTCATTCTCACGAACGTTACATGAGAAGCCAAGGTGAAGCTGTGTTCATGTTGCAGATGTAATAAGGTTCCAAATCGGTTGATTCTGAGTTAATACAAAGGTGATTTTCCCCAAGTGGGCCTGACTTCCCCAGGTAGAAGTTTGAAAAGTACTGTGTCCTCTCAAAGGGAGGGCTCTGAAGAGGGAAACTGCCTTATTAGGAGGTGCTGGTCCAGAACCCTCATAATGGACACCAATGAGCTGTGACTGGGACCTGAGAGCAACCACCAGCTGACAGCCAGCAAGAAAGCAGGGACCTTAGCCACAAGTGCAAAGGGCTGAATTCTGCCATCACCCACGTGAGCTTGGAAGAGAATTCCAAGCATCAGGTGAGACCACAGCCCAGCCAGCGTCTTGACTGCAGCCTGTGAAATCCTGAGGCAGAGAACTCTTACCCCACAGAAACTGAGATGTCTTTTGTTTTAGCTACTAAGTTCGTGGTCATTTATCCACTGCTTCTATAGATAACTGACACATCCACAGAAGCCCGTTTATCCCACATCAGAGTGCTCATGGCTGTTTGGGGCAACACTAGTGCTGGAGGCAGAAGGTGCAGTGGCCCTCTGTTTAACTGGGCTGTGGTCATATGTCATTGAATTTCTGTAGAGTAAATCCATTTCTTGAATTTTTGATCTGAGCATTGTGTGGAATATTTTAATGCAAGTGCTCATTCATCATCATAACAACCCTAGGAGGTATTAATATATATTTTCACTTTACAGATTAAAAAAACTGATGTGTACAGCTTAAATATCTTGTCTGCAGTCATTCGACTTCTAAGAACTGATTCCAGCTGTCAATCTCTCCTCCATGGTCCAGTCTAAAAAAAAAATTAAAATTCTGATCCAAACAGTAACCATGGTTGTGCGTTGTTGAGAGTATATTTGCTCTTTTGAATAGATAACATTTACTGCATGACGAAGATTCAGAAAGTAACTAAAATCCCCCAAATCCCAGTTTCCCTCCCTGGGGGCTGCTGGAGGCTCCCTGTGAGTTCTTATATAACTTTCAGGAATTATTTTACATCTGTATATGCTTGTGTGCTTCCCTTTGAATGGATACGCACTGTTCTCTCCTTTTATGAACTAGCTTTCCTTCTTGAAGACAATCCCATACTGATTCAGAAAGAGTGTCCTCATTCTTCTTTACATTGAAGCTGCATTGTGTTCCAGAGAATGGTTTTACCGTGATAAGTTTAGCCAGGCTTCCATTAACAGGCCTTGGTTATTCCCACGTTGGTCATCTAATGCAGCTATGGTGGCTGCTTTTGTACATATCATACTTTTGTGTGTATACAAGAATATTAGAGAAACTCCTGAAAGTAGAATTCGTGGACCCTTAGAAATTTTTTTTTTATCCACCCCGAAACTCAGATTCTTGAACATCACCTTTTGATCTTCCCCTGAGGGTTTCAGGGGTCTTCCATGCCCATCGTTATTGCAGGGGACTCTACTTCGGGTTCAAAAATGTTTGGAGATCCACTGTTCTGGTATGCCACTTTTCTTTAAGATATTAGAACCAGAAAAACTGGAGAACAAGAAGACCCGTGTGGCCAGTGTTTTTCTTAGAATTTCTCTATCACAATGAGAGTTAAGAGCAGAGTAGTTGGGGAGAATGTGCAGCTGGTTTACTGAGTGAGGACAGGAAGCCAGGGCAGAGTAGCTAGATGCAGGTGAGTTTCTGAAACCTAGCCTCAGCTTGATCTTACTGGGAGCTCTGGAGAATTTGGTGCACCACTGAGATTGTCCTTTGACCACTGAAGATTGTCCTTTGACCACTGAAGATTGTCCTTCATTGGCTATAGGTCAGGAAGGAGGGTGGAGCCAGACGGCTCTGGTCATCCAAGGGAAATCATTTGCAGAAGGGTGCAGGGAGAAGAGTTAGCACAGCACCCCAGTAGCTGGGAATTGATGCCCTGACCTGGCAAAGAGAGCCCTGGGGATCTGGGCAGGGACCAGTGTAGTCACTGCTTGGGTGTTGGAATCACCTCCAGTCAAACTGATCTCTACTGAGACTCTTAGCTGATGCTCTGTGGGCAAACCTGACTGCATCTTCCCCCCACCTGCAATCCTGACCTGTCTGTATTCTCCCCAGGTGTCCCTCTGGATCTGCAGTGCCAGGTTGCTGCCTGGCAGACTTTACAGGACTTTTGTTGACGGTGGATGTTACCTTTTGCTCTCCACTTAAAAAGTTCTGTTTTTGTTGTTGTTGTTGTTGTTGTTGTTGTTGTTTTTCAACTTTAATTTGAAACAGGAGGAAAACACCAATGTGTACTGAGTGAAAAATACAATCAATAGGAAGAGAAATTATTTCTGTTATCTTTTAAAGGAGAATTGCAAGCAACAACATGGTAATATAAATTAACTATCAGTTTTAACATCTTGGAAGGATCTAAGTGTATAGCCACAGACAGAAATTTTCCTGGAAAGCAGATATTCAATTTCCAGAATGGAGACTTTATTGACACCCACTTTTGTGAGTTTCACTTGCAAAAGGTGAAAGAGGCACCACAGATTCCCATATTGATAATGTGGTGTTGATTTTACAAGGGCTCCTCCTATTATTGAAAAATACGTCCTGTTTTCTGGCTGCCACTCTGGGCAGAGGAAGAACTCTATTGCAACACATATCCCCTGGGCACAATGGGGGTCCCCTTGCTTTCAGTTAGTCTACCAACCCAGTTCACCATGACATCATTCCTGTTTTTAGAGATCTGATTGCTACTTTAACTTGCTCTAGTTGAGGAATGAAAAAATCACTTTCCAGATGAAGTAGGTGGAATAATGGCTCCCACGATAATGGCTCCATCCTAATCCTAGAACCTGCAAATGCTGCTTTGTTTGGAAAAAGGGTCTTCTCACATGTAATTAAGGATCTTGGAATGAGGAGATGATTCTGTGTTAGTGCATGGGCCCTGGATCTAGTGAAAGTGTCCTTGTAAGAGACACACAGCAGAGGAGAAGGTGAAAGATAACGTGAAGAAGAAGCAGGGGTTCTGCCAAGCCCTGGCATGCCAGGGTAGCCACCAGACACTGGAAGAAGCAAGGACTTCTGCCCTAGGGTCTGGAGCAAGTGTGGTCCAGCTGATACCTTCACTTCCACTCCGTGATACTGATTTCAAACTCTGGCCTCCGGAACTGTGAGAGATTAATATCTGTGGTTCTAAGCCACCATAATTGTGGTTATTTGTTATAGCAGTCACAGAAAACTAATACAACCAATTAAAGACTTTCCATTGTGGTCAGAGTCTAAGTATCTTCAACAGTGCAAACTGTAGGCATTTAATTCTTTTTTTTTTTTTCTTTTTAGATGCCCTTTTCTCATTTCCAGGAATAAGCCTTCAAAGAGGTGATGGCCATCCTCTCTGCCCCTGAGTGGTAATTAAATCTCAGTCCTCTTTGAGTACATCTTTCTCTTTGATAGCTTATTCAAAGACAGAATCAGTCCTTGAATTTCTGCTGAGAAAAACAGAACAAGAAAGATGGAACATCAGAGATTGATTCTCAGATAGCAGGGTGGAGGCAAAAGATGAAAAGTATATTCCAAAGAAATGTTGCTCTGACTTTCCACAGACATTGATAGAAGTTCCATTAGATTCCTCACACCATCAGGATACCAAATAAATCTCACAGCATTCTAGTGGAATCTTTAAGTATAAACTACTACAGCTCAAAAACATGTGTCTCAAGGTGGTCAAGTTAGTGCTGCTTAATCTACTGTGTGCAAAATGCTTGCTATTATATGCAAACATGCTGGATGATTTGTATCTGCTTCTGTAATTTGGGGGGCGGGTACCAGGGATTAAACCCAGGGGTGTTTTACCACTGAGCCACATCCCCAGCCCTTTCTATTTTATATTTTGAGATAGAGTCTCACTAAGTTACTTAGGGCCTCACAAGTTGCTAAGGCTAGCTATGAAATCACGATCCTCCTGCCTCAGCCTCCCACATCTATAATTTTTATTTACAAAGAATTCCAGATTTCCAGAAAGTTTACAAAAACAAGTACAAAAAACTTCCCATATCTTCTTTCCTTAGATTCTCTAATTAGCATTTACCTACATTTGGGTAATCATTTTCCATTTATGTATGCATTATTGTTTTTCTCTTGAACAATGTTCTGTTTTGGGGGATAGGGATTACTGAGGATTGAACCCAGGGGCTCTGTACCCCTAACTATATCCCAAACCCTTTTATTTTCCTTAGATTCTCTAATTAGCATTTACCCACATTTGGGTAATCATTTTCCATTTATGTATGCATTTTGAGACAGGGTGTCACTGAGTTGCAGAGGCAGGCCTCAAACTTGTGACCCTCCTGTCTCAGCCTCCTGGAGGAGACTGGAATTACAGGCGTGCACCACCCCACCTGATCGACATCATGCACTTGTCCATCAGTACTTTAGCGTGTATTTCCTAAGAAGGACCTTCTCTTACATAACTGCAAGTACAGTTACCTAAATCAGGAAATTAGTGACCAATGCTGTTATCTTATCTACAGGTCTGACTTAGATTTCAACATTGACCCACTGACGTCCTTCTTCTGGTCTAGGATCATCCTGGATCATGCGATGTTTCAGCAGTAAAGTCTCTGTGATCTCCTTCAGTCAGAAACAGTTTCTTGTCTTTCATGACCTTGAAAACTGTGAAGAGTCCAGGACAGAGCAGCCCCATCATTGGATATTAAAGCCAATTTGGAAGGACCCTCGGATTCTCATTCTCAGCATTTCGTAACTGCAATAGAGGAGAGAGCTGGGGGAGAGAGAGAAAATATTAGGACCTTGGGATAGTGGTAAAATGCATTGGGGTCTTATCCCCTAACAAGTCCTGTTCTGTCAATTACATTAAATCTTCAAACATTAGGGGCCATTTCAGTATTATCATCTTTTTTTAACTTTTATTGTTTGCTTGTTTGTTTGTTTGTTGTAGGGGTACTGGGGAATGAACTCAGGGGCACTCAACCACTGAGCCACATTCCCAGCCCTGTTTTGTATTTTATTTAGAGACAGGGCCTCGCTGAGTCACTTAGCACCTCACTTTTTACTGAGGCTGGCTTTGAACTCGTGATCCTCCTGCCTCAGCCTCCCGAGCCTCTGGGATTACAGGCCTGCTCTAAGTATGCTCTTATAAATGAGGAAAGAGCATCAAGCCCAGGTCTAGGGCGTGGCTGCTTCCATCCTGCCCTGCTTCACAAGGGCTTTCCTTGACCCACTGAAAGTCACTCCACCCTGCAGCCACCACCCCATCCCATCGGTTCCAGTTTCATCATGGCATGTCACCATCTGAATCCCCTTGTTCTCGTCTTGTTCTTCCATCATGGTGGATCTTCTCCACCAGGACCTGAACTGCAAGGTGGCACTTGGAACCAGAAGGCACTCCCAATCCCTCTCTCTTTCTCAAAGACTGAACACATATTTTCTTTGACAAAGCTTTTGGTAATGTCACTCCTTTCAAAAAACATATGAAGTGCTTGAGAGACTTGGGGCTTCCTCAGAGATGAAATAATGCTATGTCTGTGGGTGCCAGCCGAGGGAAGGGACTAGGGTGTAGGCCCAGCCATGGGAGAGCCTCTCGAAGGGCCCAGATCAGGCCACGAGGGCCAGTAACTGGAAGCCTACAGAAGGGAGAAAGCACAGGGGACTCCGGGGAGGAGAGGTTTGGATGCCTGTCCTGGAGCATCCTCCCAGGTTTCTGATAGATGCAGCGTTGTGGTTTGGGTATGAAGTATCTCCCAAAGTCTGAAGTGTTGAAGGTTTGTCTCAACCCAGCAGTGCTCAGAGGTGGAGACCTGGGGAAATGATTGAGTCATGAAGATTCTTCTCCTCAGTGGATTAATACTTTGATAGCTGCAAGGACTACTGGTAGGCAGTGGAAACTGTCAATGGTGGGATAGGGTTGGAGGAAGTAAGTCCCTGGGGACCTGCCTGGAAGGTATTTCTTTTCCCCAGTCCCTCTCCCCTCATAACTCTCCCCTCCTCTCTTCTCTCTCTGTGACTCTGTCTGTCACTGTCTGTCTGCTTCCTGGCTACTGTGAGCTGAGCAGCTTTCTTCCACCACACCTTTCCACCATGATGTTCTGCCTCACCTTAGGCCCAGAGCAACGGAGCCAGCTAATCATGAACTGAGACCTCTGAAACCGTGAACCAAGATAAATCTTTTCTCCTTTAAGCTGTTTATGCCAGGTGTTTTGGTTATAGTGAGGAAAAGCTAACACATGCAGTTTCTAGAACCTTTTAGGATAACACCCTTTTTTCTTATTTAGACTTGACAAGTTTCCACTGACTCACATAGTCAAAACAGTGGGTTCCTTCGCCAAGGCAGAGCCAGGCAGAGGGAAGAGAAAAGGACGTGTGGGTTTGTCAGAGCAGGGTTCCTAATTTGAAGCAATACCAAGAAACACTGAATAGGGACATTGCTGTCAAAGGAAGACCAAAAGAGTCAAATGCCAGAAGTGACGAGCTGGTTTTCAGATTTCCACGTTGGGCTCAGGCATTAGCCCTTTGGTGTGGTCCTAGTCTTGGCTGTCTGCCTGGCAGGGGCTCCACTTCAAGTCACTTTGTAGACATTTATTTAGTGCCTAATCTAGCTCAATCCTGTGCCACCTGCTGGGGACCCAGGGGTGAGGGAAGCAGATCTGGTCCTTCCCCTGTGGGCTAAAAATCTAGACACTAAATAGCTATGGTATTTCAGCACAGCTAATGCACCATTATTTCAGGCACTGCTAAGAAAGAAAAAAAAAATGCTAATTATATGATGATACAAATCTTTTCTATCACTTAGAACTTTTAATTTTATGCTTATTCAAAGCATTTAGAAATTAAATATGGATCCTATATATTCTGGGAATATGTAACAAGAAAAATTGGTGAAGGAAAATAAGTTGGTTAAGATATTCCTCAAATGCTTTTGCCATCAGAGTCCTCCTCTTCTAAATCCCTTTTATGGAATATTTTCATACACACTGTTGTCATGTTGTTCTCTGTGTCACCAAGCAGATGAGCCATGCATGCTTTCCCTGCTCCCTTTTTTTTGGTATTGGGGGTTGAACCCAGGGATGCTCTACCAGTGATTATTTTGATTTCTTTTTGTTGTTGTTTCTTTTTGGTGCTGAAGATCAAACCCAGAACCTCATGCATGCTGGGCAAGCACTCTACCTCTGCGCCACGTTTCCAGCCCCTCATTTTTTGAGGCAGGGTCAAGTTGCCCAGGGTGACCTTAAACTTGCAATCCTCCTACTTCAGCCACCCAAGTAGCTGGAATTACAACTGTGCACCATCGTGTCCAGCACCTTGCAGCATTTCTTAGAAGAATTCATGGAAGACCTAGAAACCACTGGTGTTGGGTTCCTAAGCTGCCTTTGATTGTTGCTTTGGAGATGGTCCAAAACGTGTCTGATTTACCATCCCTGCTCTGAGTCCCACAACTCTTGGGGTCCCAGGGGTAAAGAGAGCTCTGCTCTTGTCTCAGGGACTATCTTCCATGCTACTGGCACCTATTTTACAAGTTTTTGGGGGGTTTTTGTTTGTTTGTTTTTTGAGGGTGGGGTACTGGGGATTGAACTCAGAGGCTCCTGGCCACTGAGCCCCAGCCCCAGCCCTATTTTGTATTTTATTTAGAGACAGGTCTCACTGAGTTGCTTAGCACCTTGCTTTTGCTGAGGCTGGCTTTGAACTTGAGATCCTCCTGCCTCAGCTTCCCAGGCTGCTGGGATTACAGGTGTGCCCCACCATGCCCAGCTATTCCTCATCTTTTAATGCCTGCACATTGGATGTCGGCACACATGCAGGCAAAGCCAGCTACTCCCACAACTCCTATTGTCCAGCAGCCACTGTCTGATAAATCCCTGACAAGGGAAGTAAATATGTGAAAGAGTATCTGTGAAGTGTGGTCAGTACGGGTGCTGAGCACCATGAAGTGAGAAGTCAGATAACAGGGCCCCCAATTTATAGTCAGACCCTCCTGGAGAAGGAAGAACCAGGCTGAGACGTAGTGCCTGGAAAAGAAAATGTCAGGAAGAAGAGATGGGAAGGAGGAGGGAATAGCCTATGCAAAGGCCCAGAGTTGCGAGAAGATTTAAGTTTTGGAATCTTCTTGCTCAGTTTGCAAAATGGGCTTTTCAAGTGATAAAGTAGGGTAAAGCTGCAAGCCACAAAAATAGGTCAGGAGTGGTTTGTTAGATGTTGCCTTCTTCTTCTTCTTCTTCTGTGTGTGTGTGTGTGTGTGTGTGTGTGTGTGTGTGTGTGTGTGGTACTAGGGATATTGAACACAGGTTCTCACACATGCCAGGCAAGCTCTCTACCACTGAGCTGAATCCCCAGCCCCTCTCCATTGTTAATTTAATTTCTTCACCACTGTCAGCTTCTGTCTCATAGAAACTGCTGGAGAAATCAGTGATGCAGTGAACAGGTTAAGTTCCCTCTCTCATCTGGGTCTTCCACCCAAGGAAGTTTTAGGTGTAGCATTTTTATTTTTGCAATGCTGTTATTATACAGATATGTTGAGACAAGCATTAATATAACTAAATCTAGAAGTTCTTAAGATTCACAGCTTCTGTGACTGTTATGTTTTGGGCTCAACTCCTCCCTGTGTCCCACCCTGCCTTGCTCACACCCCCACAGTTATTTGCAGATTATCCCCCACCCCCAGAAGACTTTCTGCAAACAAATCTCTTCCTCAGAGTAGGTTTCCAGGGAACTCCCATATCCCCCCACCCAAATGGCCAACCTGAGCCGTCTTGGTTCACTTTCCATTGATTTTGAAAGTTGCCCTTCAAAGTGACAGACATTTCAGCCCTGAACTCGCAGTTCCTGTTTGGTACGAGCCTCTGCTCTTCCTTTCATTTTTGACATTTCTTATTAAACTTCTTTTTATTGCCTCACTGCTCTAGGAAGAGGTGAAGTACAAATTACAGAGATAATAAATATTCAAATTGTGCAGACCATCTGCCCCCGAACAGATGTCCACTTCAAGTCAATATCAATCTGCTTTCCTCGGGGCACCGGGAGAGGTGGAGAAATGGAAAGGCCAACCACAGGGAGGGGAGGCAGGCCGGGAAGGGGTGGCTTCCATTGAATTTCCAGTTCACACACAGAAGGAGACTCCTTCCAGAAAATTCAGCTAAGGAAAAGAAAATGATAACCCGAGAAAGTTATGATAGGGGTCCTGCAGATGGTTTATCGCAATGCAGATCTTCCGTGGGCCAGTGAGGATTTGGTTTAGCATTCGGTCATCATGTGTAACGGGTAGCAGGTGCTCTGCTGAGGGTCTTTTGGGTGTTGTCTCAGAGAAGCTAACTCTCTTTCCAGTTGGGAAACTGAGGCTCTGAGAAGTTACACAGCCTTTCTAAGTGACATCGCTAGAAAGAGTCCATGGGAATATGACCCTGGATCTGTTTGACACCAAAGCCCACATCATAATTCACATTTTTCTACCTCTCTCTGTGGGGACCCAACTGTCCACAGTGTAGCCCAGGGACCAGAGAGGCAGACAGTCCTTTGACTGGAGGTGGAACCAAATCTGTTTGAAATGCAGATTCCTGGGCTCCTGTTCAGGCCCTCGAGAGCAGAAACTGACTGAGGGGCCACTCTCCGAGGGTGACAGCGTCAGGCATGGACTTTCACTATCATGCAGACTACATGTCCCCTTCGTAGCTTCCCTCACCTGTGTCTTAAGCAAACCAGAGAAGACTGTCGTCTGTGAACGACTGTGACTCCTGTGGGTCACATCTCCATTGCCGTGCTGCCAGGAGCTCCTCCTCTTAGGAGGTAGGGTTAAGGTTAGGCTCCTTCCTGCTGCTCATCGTCTGCAGATCGAGAGAGGCACATTGAGGCAGCCTAATTGCTGAGTGAGACCTTGGGTAAGTCACCTACTGTCTTAGTCAGTTTTTTGCTACTGTGACTAAATGATTTGACCAGCACAATTATAGAGGAGGAAAAGTTTATTTAGGGCTCATGATTTTAGAGGTCTTAATCCATAGAAGGCCGTCTCCATTTCTTGGGACTTGAGTTGAGGCTGGACATCATGGCAGAAGAGGGTGGCAGAGGGAAGCAGCTGGCATCATCAGGAAGCAGAGAGACTGCACTATCCTGATACAAAATATAGACCCCAAAGTCACGCCCCAGTTCCCACCTCCTCCAGCCACATCCTACCACTTCAGTTAATCCCATCAGGGATTGATCCACTGATTGGGTTAAGACTCTTAGAACCCAATCATTTCTCCTCTGAACCTTTCTGCATGGTCTCACATGTGAGCTTTTGGGAGACACCTCACATCCAAATTATAACACCTACTTTCTCTGTTCCTCAATTTCCTCATCTATGAAATGGGGGGTGATAGTATTGCCAAAGTTCCCAGAATTACCCTGCAAATCTTCCATGAAGTATCTGACTTCTGGCAAATGCTAATTTTTATTCTGTCACTTCCTTTTGGTATTCGAGTGAGATCTTTAATCCTTTCCCCAGAAGTCAGCTGGGTCTGTTCTTGCTGTTCCCTGTTCATGATATTTCCTACAAGACCCTCATTTCCTTTTCCCCTTTGCCTGTCTCCAACGTATCTTCACAAATCTACACTGGTCCCTTGGATAGAGATGTTAGACTGGCCCAGATTCATGTTTGAATGAGAAGAGAGCCCACCTGGTCTTCATTCAGGAGTACTTCAGCCAGACATGGTGGTGCACACCTGTAATCCCAGCAGCTTGTGAGGCTGAGGCAGGAGGATCAAAGTTCAAAGCCAGCCTCAGCAATTTAGCAAGGCGCTAAGCAACTCGGCGAGACCTTGTCTCTAAATAAAAAATATAAAGGACTGGTTTAGCACCCCTGGGTTCAGTCTCCAGTACCAAAAAAGAAAAAGACAAAGACATTTTGTTTCACATTTAGCTATCACTAGAGTATGTAATTTGTGCCAGGCTTGTATTTTTGACAGAGCAGAGAGACTTCAAAGTCTTGGGCTGGCTTTGACTCTGCTACCCGCCAGATGGTTAATCCTGGGTAAATCACCTCCCACCCTAAAGAGAAGGTGACCAAACCCTCTCTGGCAGAGTTTTCTCTTCTGTGAGGTAAGGGTAAGTTTTCTGAGATCAATGCTGTTCTGATCATTTCATGTAAACCTATACTGGGTCAGAATATGAACCCCTGGGCAAGTTCAAAACCAGCCTGGGTACTGGTGTACATGAGCCGTGAGTGTTGGGGGCCATGGCACCCCGATCTGGGGGCACTTCTGCAGAGTTTTTCTGTTAGTATTGAGACATGTCGGGGCACGAGAAAGCATTCTGGAAAACCCTGTGGAAATCGAGTAGTGAGATTTTTACCCAGTGCAGAGAGCACCTGTGCATTTCCTCTGCTCTCCACAGCCCCCTCTGTCCTGGGGTCATCTCCCTGCAGATGTCTTGCTTCTTAGGGTTTCATACATCAGCTTTATTGAAACACAATTCATATGCCATCCACTTCAACTGCTGTATCTAGTGCTTTCTAGTGTATTCACAGAGTACATGCTACAATCATTGCAATCGATTTCAGAATATTTGCCACAGTTTTGTGGGTTTTGACAAATACATAGATTCATGGATTCATCCCCCACCGTGATGCAGAATAGACCCATCACCCCAAGATTCCCCTGTGCTGCCCCTCTGCTGTTATTCCTCTCTCCCCCATAACCTCTGGCACCCCTGATCTGTGTTCCATCCCTATAGTTTATCTGTTTCCAGAACGTCCTATAAATGGAATCATTTGTACAGTGTTCAGTCTTGGGACTGGCTTCTTTCACTTAGCAACATGGGTTCTTCATCCATGTTACCATGTGAATTAATCAATTGTTCCTTTTCATTACTGAGTAATATTCCATTATATGGGTGTGTTTTTCTCATCTATTCATCAGTTGAAGGAGGTCTATTTCTAGACTTTGACAGTCATGATTAAAACTGCTATAAACATTCACCTACAGCTTTTTCTTGAGTGTAAGTGTAAATTCTCTTGAATATCTAGCAGTGGTTTTGTTGGGTCCCATGCATATGTTCAAATTTAAAAGAGAGTGCAAAAAAAACTTTTTTTACAGTGGCTGTACCATTTTGCATTTCCACAGCAAAGCATGAGTGTTGTAGTTTCTCACTATACTTACTAACATTTAGTATTTTGGGTGTTTTTTGGTTTGAGTTTTGATTAATTTTAACCATTCAAACAGACACGGAGTGGTATCTTATTGCGGTTTTAACTTCCGTAACGTTGAGTATCTTTTTGTGTGCTTGTATGACAGCCATGTAACTAACCTCTTTGGTAAAGTGTCTATTCAGATTTTTTTTAATGGGCTTTTGTGTTTTCTTGTTGTTAGATTTTGGGTATTCTTTATATATCAAGGCCCTTTGTCAGAAATGTGATTTGCAAAATTTTCCCAGTGCCCTGTCTTCTCTTTTCTCATAATAGTCTCTTTTGCAGGACACAAATTATCAACCCTAACCCTAATTTATCATTTGGGAGGGGGGGACAGTTTCCTTTATGGATTGGGCTTTTGGTGACTTTTCTAAAAATTTTTTTGCCTGCCCAAAGTCACAGTTTCTCCTATGTTTGCATCTAGAAGTTTTATAGTTTCAAGAAGGTTTGTGATCCATTTTCAATTAATTTTTATGTAAGAAGTGAAGAATGGTTCAAGGTTCGTGGTTTCCACTCTGAGTGTCCAGTTGCTCCAGAGCTATTTGCTGTATTCCCGTGGGTATCTTTCTATACCGAACTCATTGATCTATGCGTCTTTGCTGTCATCAAAACCATGCTATCTTTTTTTTATTTTTGCAGACTGTATTTTGATTCACTGTACACAAATGGGCACAGCTTTTCATTTCTATGGTTGTGCACAACTATAGATTCACATCATTTGTGTAATCATACATGTACATGGGGTAGTGCTGCCTGTCTCATTCCACCATTTTTCCTTCCCCCACCCTTCCCCCCTCTCATTTCCCTCTACATAATCCAAAGTTCCTCCGTTCTTCTCTAACATACAACCCCCCACCCCCATTATGTATCATCGTCCACACTATCTTTTTTTATCCAGGGTGCTCTACCATTGAGCTACACTCCCCAGCACTTTTTTATTTATTATTTTGAAACAGAGTCTAAGTTTCCCAGGCTGGAAGGGAACTCAGGATCCTCCTGCCTCAGCCTCCCCAGTCACCGGGTGCACCACCACGCCCAGCCGTTGAGGGGGTTGATAGACTGGGAACTTTCTCCATAAGCTTATCAACAACTGGACCCATTTCAGTCCTTCCGGTGGAGATCTCCACATTCTCATAGTCCAGCGCAGTGTATTCCGAGTCCTTGTCTCTCTCACCTCTTTCTGTGGTTACTATTCTTTTGGGCTTTACCTGTTTCTCAGTTCTGCCCACATGATAGAAAAGCATGAAGTTATGCAACTCAATTCCAAAACAGGATCTAGGAAGAAGCTTTGAGTCCAAAAGCTAGTTTCCAGTCCATCTAAAAAGTTGCTTCCAGTTATTGAGGTCCTACTGAATGTCCCCCTCTCCTGCCACCCCTTGTCACCCTAGGAGGACAGTTAATGTTTGATTCATTTGATTCCAGTTCCACCTTAACAGGTGAGCAAGCGGAGGTATTGTTAAGGACAGACCTTTTGTTGGGTCTTTTTGTGGCCCCTAAGGTATTAGTCCAGCGGCAGGGTTGCCTCTAGGAACTGAAAGGCCCTCTTTGTCCTACGACCAGGTGACTTTTACAGTGACAAGGAGACCTCAGAGCCAGATTGTCTTCAGTAAGTGGAGACCCAGGAGGTGCTGAACTTCTGAAGGAAGGTCTTTGTTTTCACCTGGCACTCAGGTGACTCAGGTGAGAGAGCAAAGGAGAATGCTGGCATCCTGCGCCTCCTCCTGAAATGACTTCCGTGGGACTTGGGTTGCAGGTTATAACAATCACACCAGTGGACTGGGGTCAAGGAGGCTGGAAGAGGGAGGAAGAAAGGGCAAGGTGCGCCTCTGCCGCCTTTCATCGGCCTGTGAGAAGGGCGGTCCACCATGTGGCTTTCCAGTGGCGAGCACCCCTCTGCCCAGCTGTGCTTGGAGCTGGGCTGGGAGTGGGGAGGAGAATAGCTAATGACCTGCAGGAGCGAGGCCTGGCACTTCCTTTATTTAATCAGTGTTTTGGTTTGTGGAAGCATTTGGACAGATGCAGCCGCCAGCTCAATTGTGAAGAATCTGAGGAATTGAGGCGGCTGACTGGCAGGGGAGTTTCCTGGGGGTGGCCACCTGCTGTCTGGACTCTGTGTGTGTGTGTGTGTGTGTGTGTGTGTGTCAGGGGATGCCCCCTGCATGGCCATGCAGCCTGAGTCCCTGCGGTCTCCCTGGGCAGCAGCACAGGGACCACCTGCTGGCCTCCTCCCGCTGCTTCTCCTGGTCAGTACTCTGACTCCAGACCTCATGACCTTGCTAGGACGGACAGGGTCTCCTCCTCGCTGACGCCTGTGTCTCTTCTTCCCCATCAGTCCGCCTGCTGCTCGATTAGTTTTCCTGAAGTCCGCTTCTGCATCTGGCTCTCCTCTGCTCCCTGACCGTCCCTGGCTCCACATTTCCCTCTGGTCAGTCTACTTCCTTGGCCTGGAATCTGAAGCTCCACTCTTCCCTGCGAGCGCTGCTTCAGCCGCGTTCCTTCACCGATGCGCGCGACTTGTCTAACGTGGACGACGTCGTGCCCTGGGCTGTCCCCTTCCCGTGCCCCTTGCTGTGCTCCCTGTCAGAAGCTTCCATTTTCCCTTCTCTGCATTTGAATCCTCCAGTGGATTCCAAGCCTGCTCTTCCTGTGACCTTATGTGCGCATCCTAAGGACAAGCCTGACCTCCCTCCTCCAAGCCACCTTCCTTACCAATGGAGCCCTTCTGATGGCAACTGTGCCCTGATTCATTGTAGTTTCTTGGGTCTGGATCTTAAGCTCCTGCCTTCAGGACAGAGCCTGTGTTTAAGCTGTCCCGTTGTGCTTATCTGGTGACAACACATGGCACTTAGAAGAGTCACCCTTGATGTGCGGTTCTGTGCTAAGAGCATCTCCAACATCATCCCCTCCGTTCCGCCGAATAAACCTCGGACAGGAGTTTTGACACCTAGCATTTGTTGTTTGTTGAGCACTTATTTGAGCAGTTCTAAATCTTTTGCCTGAATTAGTTCATTTTATCCTTGTATGAACTCACGTGGTAGGTTTTATTATTATCCCCATTCAAAAGATAAGGAAACTGAGATCCAGGGAGGTTTACTGGCCCGTTAGTAATGGTCCTTGTTAAGTGACTGTCCCACCTGTGGAGTTGCTGGCTTAATCCCCCCCTTCAGCTCTAGGTATTCTGATGGACAGTCAGCCTTCCGCCATCACCCAGACTCCTCTCCACTCCTCGCTGGCTGATCGCACATCCTGAACAATAGTGGGCTTCCATCTGTGACAGACTTATAGTCCCCTACTGGTACTTGTGTACTTGCTTTGTCATTTTTTATCCCAGACTAATTTCTTTCTCCCCATGCCAGCGCTGATTTGGCATTAGACTGCCTGGGTTTTTAATGAAGGCATCCTACGGCCACATTGTGGAACTCAGCTGGCGCTTGATTCTGGCTCATGCCCAAGGCTGGATGCCAGCCCCCTTGCTGGGACTGACTGGCCTCATAGTTTCTCCAAATAGTTATTTCCTCAGGATAGTGGCCAAAGTACTGGGCGGCATAACTATTTTCCTCTATTTCAAAGTTTCCTTAGGACTCCCTTTGGCAAAACGGAAACCAGTGTGGTCTTGTATCCCTAGTGACAGGCTCAGGACTGGGCATAAATAATAATATTAATAATAATTAATAATCATCAAATAAATTTATTCTTTTTCTTCTTTCTTTCTTTTTTTTTTTTTTTTTTTTTTTTTTGTACTGTGGATTGAACCCAGGAGTGCTTTACCACTGAATTATGTCCCCACTCCATTTTTTGAGACTGTCTTGCTAAGTTGCCCAGGCTGACCTTAAACTTGCAATCCTCCTGTCTCAGCCTTCTGAGTCACTAGGGTTGCAGGTGTGTACCACCGCACCCAGCTGTTCTTGTTTTCTTGTTAAAAACTAGAGTTGTCTGACCGGGAAGCCAGGAAAATTCTATAAACAGGTGTATCAGTTAGCTTTTGCTGCCTAACAAATAGTTATAAAACCCTGATGACATCCAATACATTTTTATTGCTCACATCACTGGGTTTAGCTAAGGGCTGGTTCTGCCAGTCATACCACGTTGCTGCCATGTCTGGTGGTTGACTACTGTCATCTGCCCCTGGCTGGCATCAGCTGGGGAAACTGGAGTAGCTCAGCACTGTCCACCTGTCTCTCATCCTTCTGGGTCCAGCAGAATGGTAGCCTGAGTAGAGAAAAGTGAAGAAGTGCTCTGTCACAAAGCACACCTTGGGTGGTGTAAGCAGAAAGCTCAAGTGGACCTGTCTGCTGTGGCACTGCAAAGAATGACAACATTTAAATGAAAGAAAACCAACCACCATTTGACCCAGCCATCCCAATTCTTGGTTGATACCCAAAGGACTTAAAATCAGCATACTACAGTGACACAGCCACATCAATGTTCATAGCTGCTCAATTCACAATAGCCAGACTGTGGAACCAACCTAGATGCCCTTCAATTGATGAGTGGATAAATAAACTGTGGTATATAAATACACAATGGAATATTACTCAGCCATAAAGAAGAATAAAATTATGACATTTGCTGGTAAATGGATGGAGTTGGAGAATGTTGTGCGAAGTGAAATGAGCCAATCCCCAAAACCAAAGGCCAAATGATTTCTCTGATAAGTGGATGATGATACATAACTGGGAGGGAGAGGAGGCAAGAATGGAGGAAGGATGGATTATATAGAGGGGTGGGGAGGGAGTGGCGGAAAGGAAAGATAATAGAATGAGGCAAACATCATTACCCTATGTACATGTATGATTACACAAATGGTGTGACTCTACTTCGTGTACAATCAGAGAAATGAAATGAATCAAAATAACAAAATTTTAAAAAATAAATTAAGAGAAAACCAGTATGTAGATGTATTTGGTAGTAGAAACCTCTTTTCAATGGAATCTTACAGGAAGCATAAATAAATGATTCTCAGGGGTGGGGTCCAAGTGGATGGTGGGGACAGGTGTTCTGTGTCTTCCTCCTGCTTCCTCTTGGCTTCCATAGCTACTGGGGAGCAAAACCAAGAGTTTCAGAAGCTGCCCCTGCCTGTCACTGCCATTGCTCACGTACCCAGAGCACAGCTTGGCTCCTCCGGGTGCAGCCATATTGACTCCATCAGAGCCTCTAGCCTGCAGGTGATTCAGAACCATCATCCTCTCAGTGACGTGGATTCGTCAAGCTGTTCTCAAATCATCCCAGCTACCATGGTTTCATCGTATGATTGCCAGTGACAATGTTCTCAGAGGCAACAGCTGCCTTTCAGGTGACCCTGTCCCAAGATCATCTCTGCTAAGGGGACATTTTAAGCCAGAGACACAGGTGCAGGTCACAGATGTTGGGTTTCCTTCACCTGTTGCCCATCACTGTCCTCTGGACAGTCCTCAGCTTCCCTGTACAAAGAATCAAAACATGGAACACAGAACAATTCATATGTTACTTTCAAAACAGGTCACAGGGGACCTTTCTTAAAAATGGCTGTTCCAGCTACTTTTGTACATAACTGATAACCGCAAAATTTAGTGGTGTAAAACGACCACTCAAACTCTCACAAATTCTGCAGCAGGGGTGTGCAGGGCTCAGAGGGCACAGCTTGTCTCTGCAATGCTGAGGCCTCAGCTGGGAAGATGTGAAAGGTGGGGCCAGGGTATCTGCAGGCTCTCTCACCTGTGGCAGTGGATGCCAGCAGGAGCCTTGGCTCCAGATGTTGGCCAGAACACCTGCATGTGGCCTCTCCAAGAGGTCTAAGCCTCCTCTCCACGTGGTGGCAGAGTTCCTAGGTGAGCGTCCCAAAAGAGGGGACCCCGAAGGAACTTGGATCTCCGTCTCTGACCCGACCTTACCAGTCATGCCTTGCCACTTCCACCATATTGTCAGTGGCCACAAAGTCCTGCCCAGGTTCGAGGGGAGAGGAAATAACTTCTGCTTCCTGATGGGGAGCAGCTCTGTTCTGCAAGAGCATGTGAGACTAGACATGTCGCTGTGGCCATTTCTGGAAAACATGGTCAACCACAGTACATTAGCAGGCTGTGGGGTTCTTTCTATACTTCACAACAGAGGCTGAAGGAACACCTGACTGAGGAAAGCTTGTGTGAGCCTCTTGCCCCTCAAACTACTGAGTGCTCAAGAAAGCTTTCCAGCTAGGGCTTTGGCAACTCCGCCCAAGTTCACAACCAGAGAAAACACAAGACAGGCCAGAAGCACAGGTGCAAAAGCAGACTCTGGAGCTGGATGGAGGAGACTAAACCCATCACGATGCGTGCAGCTCAAAGGCCTAGGACTGTGCCTCAGTTTCTTCATCTGTAGAATGAGAAGAATAATAGCATTTCGCCACTAGGGCGCTGTGGCGCATGCCTGTCATCCCAGCTGCTCTGGAGGCTGAGGCAGGAAGATCAAGAGTTCAAAGCCAGCTTCAGTAACTTAGGTAGGCCCTAAGCAACTTAGTGAGACCCTGTCTTAAAACATAAAATAGAAAGGGCTGGGGATGTAGCTCAGTGGTTAAGCACACCAAGGTTCAATACTCAGTGCCAAAAAAGAAAGAAAGAAAGCATCCAATAAATAGCCGTCTTTCAAGCCAGGAGCCGTGGCGCACACCTATAATCCCAGCAGCCCGGGAGGTTGAGGCAGGAGGATTTAAAGTTTAGTGCCAGACTCGGCAATGCTGAGCCACTAAGCAACTCAGTGAGACCCTGTCTCCAAATAAAATACAAAATAGGGCTGGGGATGTGGCTCAGTGGTAAAGTGCTCCTGAGTTCTATCCCCAGTACCAATAATATATATATGGCCGTCATTCGTGAATACAATTATCAGTGTAATATCAAGCCCACATCCCAGCATGTTCTGTAAATCCTGCACTGCTCCTGCCAGTCTGAAAGATTCCTCTGCAGTCACACTTTAATTGTATTAATCACGTCATTAGGGAACCCCTAGGAAACATTAGCTTCTAATCCCACTAAGACCCTGGCTGCACATAGGAGTCTTATCTGTCTGATTTTATTCAGGGTGCTAAGTCTCAGAATCTTGACTTATTTTGTAAAATGTAGTAAGTGTTTATATTTCCCCCATTTCTTAATTGATATGCTATGTTTCCTCTATTCTAAGATGCCATCAATTATGTGTGACCACTGATTTTAAAACTCATCTCAACATTAAAATATGAGGAGAAAATAGTACAAGTTGGAATTAAGGAAGCCCATTGTGTTCATTAGAATTTAGAAATATAGAAAAATAGATGGGGAAATTAGAGCTTCTATTTTTTGTGGGGAGGTGGTACCAGGGATCGAACGCAAGGGCACTGCACCATTGAGCCACATCCCCAACTCTATTTTGTATTTTATTTAGAGACAGGGTCTCACTGAGTTGCTTAGCGCCTCACTTCTGCTGAGACTGGCTTTGAACTCATGAGCCTCCTGCCTCTGCCTCCTGAGCTGCTGGGATTTCAGGTCTGTGCCACTGTGCCCAGCTAAGAAATTAAAACTTCTTATGGTTAAGTTGGGTGTAGAATACTTTTGAGATCAAGGGGGACAGAGGTCTGCCAGCTGTTAATGTTCATAAACTGGGATTACCCCAAACAAACCAGAACATCTGCTCCCCTAAGCTAAAACCATGAGTTAAACCAGATTTAACCACTGTTACCATGCTGAGGTCTTGGCTTCCATCTTCTCTCAGCATACATGTGAGTGCATTTTCACATTGTAAGTCTTCTTTGGAGCCTTTTTTATATGTATTACTATGTTATAAATATCTTGCCCAGTTATTAATAGCAGCAAGATTGTTTAAAACTGTGTTCTATGATTTTTAAAGTAAAAATATTTTCAATATAAAAGTTTTTTAAATTCTCCCAAAAAGGGGGGGAAATCACCTTAATGCCATCACTACAAAATATTCATAGTTAACATTTCATGCACAGTATTTTTCTTTAAATACATTGTCTATTGTATTTTAGGGTGGTAAGATGGGTAGGTGGAGTTACAACTTTGTGCCTGATGTTTTTTTCTTTGCTAGGTGAACATTTTTATTAAGGCTTACATAGTATTTTTGTCATAAGGATAAACCGTAATTTACTTAATCAACATGTACTCTTGGATATTTAGGGTTTTCTGATTTTTCCACTTTTAGAATACTCTGGGGTGGCTATTTTTATGAATAAATCTTGGCCTGTGTCCATAAATGATTTCACTAGGATGAATTATTTATAGGTGATGTCATTGACTCCAAGGATACATGGATTTTTTTAGACATTTGATAATTTAGTGTTAAGTTAAAGGCACATTCTAGACCCAGGCTCAACAGTCAATGCTTACACGTTAGTTTCCCATGAATATTATTTCACTGCACTGTCCTGTACATGTGTTAAGTGATATTTATCCTCATAACATCCTTGTGGGGCATATTATCATCATTATGATATAGATGCACAAACTGAGGCATGAAAAAGCTCAAGGCCACACCAAAGTGACACCAGTCTTTGAACTGAGCTGGTTGCATTTAGAAATTAAACTGCATTGAAGTGGAAGGGAAGCCAGGGCATGGCTGGAACGACTTGCTGGCCAGTATCTGCGGACAGTTGCTAACCTCTCTGGCCTTTCTTTTTTTTCTTTCTTTCTTTCTTTCTTTCTTTCTTTCTTTCTTTCTTTCTTTCTTTCTTCCTTCCTTCCTTCCTTCCTTCCTTCCTTCCTTCCTTCCTTCCTTCCTTCCTTCCTTCCTTCCTTCCTTCCTTCCTTCCTTTCTTTCCTTTCCTTTCCTTTCCCTTCCTTCCTTCCTTCCTTCCTTCCTTCCTTCCTTCCTTCCTTCCTTCCTTCTTTCCTTCCTTCCTTCCTTCTTTCTTTCTTTCTTTCTTTTTTTTCTTTCTTTCTCAGTAATGGGGATGGAACCCAGGGGTGCTTTACCACTGAGCCACGTCCCCAGCCCTTTTTATTTTTGTATTTTGAGACAGGATCTCACTAAGTTGCCCAGGCTGGCCTCACTCTTTCCACTTGCTGGGATACAGGTATGTGCCACTGCACCCAGCACCTCTCTGGCATTCTTAGAAACCTGGCACTTAACCCAAGGTGGGATGAAGTTCTGGCCCAACTGCATAGGACAAACATGTAGTAAATTCTCTCCCTGAGAGGTTGTTTTGGAAAATCCAGAGCCCCAGACCCTGTTTGTATCTGCGAGGAGGTTTTTTTTTTCTCCTGAAAAACATGAGACCTGGAAGGAGATGTGGCAGATGCCAGGATGAGGGTCAGAGAGGGATGTCTCTGGAATCTGGGGACCAGGAGGGCAGTGTGTTTTGTGGAGGGTCTAATGGCTGTGGTACAGCCACTGGATACCTGTGGCTATTTAAATTTAAATTAATTAAAATTAGTTAAAAATTTAGTTCCTCAGTTACGCCAGCAGGTTTCAAGTGCTCGGTAGCCACAGGCGACCACTGGTCACCATAATGGGCTGCATGGGTGAGAGACGCTTGTTATCACAGAGAGGTCTGTTGGACACCTGGTCTAGAAGCAGGAGTGTGGCCAGGGGAAATGGAAGAAGAGGAAAGAGGACAGCCAGTAATTAATCTGGAAATGGGTTGTGCAAGTGGGCCTTGGAAAGGGCTCTTGGAGCTATTCCTTGGTGCATCCTGCAGCACAGGAGACGGGTATGCCTGCTCAGGGGTTGTACCCTGTGCTATGAGGAAAGACCACCAATCTCCCGAGGCCTGCCTGAGAGGTGCCCTTTACCCCACCCCCTGAGGTGCTCAAGGGGGTGACCCGCTCCTTGCCACCCCAGAGTTCAACTGCCGGACCTTGGGGGCCTCTAAAAAGAACAGCAAAATAAATAAACAGGAGTTTTGATGAATAGTCAGGAAGGGGTTTAAATGGCCACTGAGCCTTGAAAGGGTGTCTGTGAGATTCAGGCAGGGGAAGGGTTAAAAAGGAGGGAAGTTGTGTTGTGGGGCGGCCACCCTGTGAGGCCTGAACTGCCTTGAGTTCTGGCTGAAAGGATTCCGTCTCAGCTTAGTGTGAGGTTTCCCGCTCCTTCTGTGCACAGAGGCTCTTGGCTTACCTTATAAAATTATACCGCGTGAGACATACTTCCAGGCATCTCAGCCCCTTAGAGATGCTTCCCACGCCTCCTATCAAGTTGATCCAAGAAGTTCAATGGAGACCAGTCAATCTTGGTCTCCATTGCCCCAGAATATTCCATCTGATTTTGCAGAGACACAGACAAGTTGTGTCAGCCCCCCTTGCTCCTGAGAACCATGGGAAGCTACAGGCAACAGCTGCCCACCTGTATTCCACCTGCGCCCCACCTGGCTCAGTCAAGGTTTGCTTGACTGCGTCATACACACGCCTGCCAAGGCTCTGCGGGAGCCTCAGTCTTTGCACTGGTGACTTTTGTGAATGGAGCACCTTGTCTCTCGGTGTGGCTGTGGTCAGAATGGGAACTATTGCACTTTCATTCAGTCTATCAGAGGGAACCAAAAATTGGTATGTACTCGCAGATGAAGGCCCATGCTGTTGTGCTGCCCAGTTTGCTTATTAAATGGGATTATTATTTCTAGTTTTACAAATAAAAAGAACAGTTCCAAGCTTCCTCTCATGCCTTTAGGGGAAGAGATGACTGCACATCTCAACTCGTTCTTCCCTCGTCTTCATTCTCTCCCTTGAATACACTGGGCAGTGTATTTTTTTAAGGGTAAATTTCAATCATAGACAAAAGCAATGAAAGGAACACAGTGAGCCTCATGACCCGTCACCTCCCAGCAACAGTCCCCTCCACTTCCAGTCCTTGGTGAGCTATATCCTGCCACCCTGTTATTTTGTAATAACTTTATTGAGATATAACTTAATGTCAAAAAGAACTATTTTTAAGGCAGAAATTCAATGATTTTTGGTAAATAGATGGTTGTACACATCACTGTAATCCAATTTTAAGACATTTCCATCATCCCCCCAAAATTCCTTGTGCCCATTTGCATTACAGTATTGCAAAGCAGACCCTGTACCGTGTTCCAGCTCATCTACAGACATTTCCATGTGTGTGTTGATTGTTGGGCATTGCACTGGCTTGTCATGGTGGTTTCTTCTCAGGAACCACCTCTTCTGCTTACGCCTAAAAACCCAGCTTGGATTCATAGCCAGAGCCCCAGGGAAATTATTACAGAAAAGAGGCTGCACTTGGCCCACTCGCCAGTTTTACACTGGAGTGCTGTCGATAATGCAATTTAACCCCCAGTTCTCTTTGTGCTGGGCACTGGGATACAGCAGTTCGTTGTGGACCCTGCGTGTGTGCATGACAAGTGCCAACCTCATGCACAGTTGGGAGAACACATTAGTTGAGGGCCGGGACAGGAGTTTGTCTGGAAGGAAGGTGCTGCTGAGGCCTGAGCTACATCTGAATGCGCGCATGTGCGTGTCGCCGCTTTACTGAGGGCTGCTTGCTTCTGGGCTCAAGGCTCCTAGCTCCTGCTTGTTTTGGGATGGACAGAGGCAGTGCTTGTGCTGGTCCTATCCCATATGGGAAACTCCAGGGTGTTGACTCTATTCCTTTACTTACCTGCTTGTCTCTCCTCCAGACAGGAAGTGGAGAATGAGCAGGAGTGTGGTCCAGCTGAGGGCCTGGCATGTAAAAGTCTCTCAGAAAAAGGATATAAAATTGCATTTTTGCATTCATCTGCTTATTCATTTATTCAGCAAATGTTACAGAGAGCCCAGATTCCATTCAGCAAGAAAACAGATGAAAGCCCCCACCATCATGAGTCTTATACTCAGGAAGTGACAGGCAATAAATTAATAGATAAGTGTGATATACAGCTTGCCGGGCAGTGATAAGGGGTCTCAAGCAGAATGATGGAATGAGTGGCATCTACAAAGTATAAAATATTTATCTCTTTTTAAAAAGAAGAATATAGAACTGCATGTACAGTGTGATCTGGTTTTTGAAAAGGAAAAATAATACTTATTTGCTTAAAAACATATATATATGTATAAACATATTTATATATATATAAAGAAATGTCCCAGATGTCAGGGATGGGGTTACTACTGAGAAGCAGCATTATGGGTAATCTTTGCTTTCATAGAAAGATACTTGCATGAAAGAATTTTCTGTAATGAACAAGTATTAATTGCATAATTAGAATAAAACTTTTTTTTCTTTTTTTAAGCAAGAGACTGGAAAACTTTTCTATCAGGCCTGAGTCGGAGGCCCAGAGCCTATTTCCCAGCAGGAGGGAGTCTGAGGCAGGGTTAAACCATAGACTTCCCTTCTATCATCCAAAGTCTCTGGGCCACTCAGCACTCATTCCCAGGGTGGACAGGACAGAGAGTTTCCACCCTTGACTGAAAACAAGAGCAGAGCTGGGAGAGGGCTCCAAAGAGGAACAAGTGGTAACACAGTGGTTAGGAGCCAAGACTGCAGCCATGGCAGTGACCCAGAGTCCCAGGCCTGGCTCCAAAGTCTGGCTATGTGACTCTGAGCAAGTTACGTGACCTCTCTGTGCCTTTGTTTCCTCATAAAAGGAAGATAACAGTAGCACTTTTCCTCCCAGGACCATTGGGAGGATGAACCTAGTTTAAAAACTATCAAGCCCTTGACACAAAGTCTGGGATCTAGTCTGTACTCAGAAAAGGAAGAAGCAGGTCTGGGAGAGCCAGTGGGACATCAGTGACTGAGCGAAGAAAGCATGGCAAAAAGGAATTCCATGTGAGAAACAAGACGAGGGGAGGCAGGGGGCACCGAACATAACTCCGGCAAGCCCTCACAGCCTGTTCTTGGGCAACATCCCTCTCCTTTTCCCCTTAAGCTCCAGGGTATTGTCTTTTCTCCCTGAGCGCCACCATTTTGGTGGGTCCCACTGAAGGCCAGCAGCTGAGTGTCAATGCAGTTTGGATTTCCACAGGCAAATGCTGGGAAAGTTACTGAATTTAAAGAACCCTAGAGGAAGAAAGGGAGTTCAGGAGGCCCAGGTCTGGCTCTTTGTAGCCCCTTGGTTGCCACCTTCTCACACGCCCCGGTGGGGCTCTTCTTGTTGCTGGCTTTGGAGGACACATCCTTGCCCTGGGTGAGCTGGGTGGGAAGCTGGTCAGCCCAAACCAGCCTTTGGAGGGGTCCCTTGGGAACATGCTCACTCTGCACGGAGTTTTGGGAGTCAGATCTTGGCTTTGCTTCCAGGTACTGTCTACCATGTATGTGAGCCACTTCGGGCAGATGGCCCATCCTGGTCCCCACTTCCTCAGAGCTGTGAATCGGGCCAGTGCCACCTGGCTATCATGGGCTGAAGGAAGGAATCAGGCTGCCTGGGACCTCGCAGGTGCTCAGTAGAGGGTTTTCACCACTGCTTTTCTTGCTCCCTCGCTCCACGGGCTCCCATATTGCTCTTTGAGCTTCTACCCCAGCAAGTTCCTTCACCGCTCAGGGGTTGATCCTTAGACATCTTTCCCTGTTCCTCTCTGTCCCGTCCACTTTTGCTGAAACACACCAGGTAGCCAATGTGGAGGCCGTGGCACCCCTTAGGGAACCACCATTGCCATGGCAACAAGATGCTGCAGCTGAAGGGAGAGTCTGTTAGAGCCGGCGTACCAGGGTCCCAACCCTGACCACTCTGGTGTGCTTGGTGCAAATCCCTTAATCTCTCTGTGCCTAGCTTCCTTTTGTAAAGTGTAAATGACAGTACCTATTTTACAGGTTCTTGTGAGGACAGAATAGGAGTGCAATGCAGAGCTTGGCACACAGTGAGCCTTCAATGGGTCTTAGAGAAAACCTTTGCTCTTTGGGCATCCTAGGAGCCATGCTGATAACCACAGCAGATGTCCTTCTCTTTGAGGTTCACCCTTACATTCCCCATGGTAGCTCCACATTGCCCCACCTGTCCTTGGTCCTCTCTGATGACCCACTCCTCCAAGGTCTCCTTGAGGAGGTGACTGTCCTCAGCCCTATTAACACACTCTGCACAAATACAGAGATGTCCTCCCGTGGTACAGCAAGAATGAGGCAGAGGATGCTCTCTTTTATTGTCCTGGAATCCAGTCACCATGAAACAGCCTGAGAAATTGGGGCAGAGGCTAAAAGAGAAGTAAGCTAGAGAGAAACCACTGCTCATTGCAAGCAAAAATTTCTGACTTGAGTTTGGGTCAGCATAAACCCTAAGCCACCAACTACAGAATAAACGTCAGTGGGGCTTCTTGCTCTTGTGGGTGTGATGACATTTTTGATAAATCGGGCTTTCCAGCCCAGTCTGCCTAGATCCTGAAGACCTTAGCCAGTGAAGCACAATCATGAGGCAGATGATACGATCATTGCATGGATCCTTCTGGGCCCCATCTGTGGTGGGAAGACAGTTAGAGACCAGGGGTGTATGACCTGGCCTGAGTACCAAACAGAGTGTTCTGGCTCCATCACAGTCCCTCCTCCTGTCATACCCTCATCATAATACTCTGCCCAGACAGCCTCAATACCAGGCCTCCAGAGGGGGTTGCTGAGGACACACTGCCAGCTTGGAGGTATTCCGAGAGGTGTCTTCAAATTATTATCCCTTTCTTCATGCCAGGCACTGGGCCATGTCTGGAGGTGATCAACAGCAGCCAGCACTGTCCTCTCCTCAAAGGGCTAGAGACCAGTCAGGTAGGTAGAGTGCCATGGAACTGTCACAGACGATGGTGACTTCATTCACCCTGTGTTGAGTTCAACACCTGCTATGTGCAGGGCACAGGGAGGGTACACCCACAGGGTCCCTGTCCTCATGCAGCTTGCACTCTAGGTGGAGAGAACAGTGGTAAACCAGTTAAGCAACAAGCATATAGATACGTATGGGTGACAGAGGTGCCCTATGAGAGAATACTGGGGATCCTTCTGAGGGATGCAAATGAGGAACCCAGATCCCAGCATACCCACAGAAGCAGAAGAGGGCAGAATCAGAGTTTGTAGCTCCTTTGGGCCTCCTTAATAGATTTTGATGGAAGAGTATGAGAAACTTTTGAGGGATTTTATGTCTTAGGCCTTTAAGGTGCTTCAAAATTGATGATGATGGTGCTGGGGAGGTAGCTCAGTTGGTAGGGTGCTTGCCTTGCAAGCACAAGGCCTTGGGTTCAATCCCCAGCACTGAAAAAAAAAAAAAAAAATTGATGATGATCACTTTGTAGACAACAGATTGATAGAAATTTGTGTTCAAGCCAGTAGGGAAAAGATTGGATTAACCAATAATTTTGGTGCTGTTGATTGACTAATTGGGTTAAGTTAGAAACCTATTGTGTCCCCCAAGCCATGCCTTCTACAAAAGGAAACCCCAGAGGCTTCAGAGTTAGAAGTGACACCTACTGTTGGCCATCTTAGCTGCTGGTTCTGCGTCTGTGGATTCAACCAACAATGGATTGAAATACTTGGGAAAAAATCCATATCTGCACCAAATGTGTATAGTCTTTCTTCACATTATTCACTAAGCAATACAGTGTAATGACTATTTACTATTTACATTGTATTAGAGATGATAAGTCATCTAAAGATGATTTAAAGTATATAGGAGCAGGCTGGAGGTGTAGCTTGGTGGTAGTACTTGCCTAGCATGCAGGAGGCCCTGGGTTCCATCCTAGCACTGTGTACGGGAGGATGTGTGCAGGTTATACGCAAACACTACAGCCTTTTGTATAAGGCACTTGAGCATCCTCGAAATTTGGTATACATGGGGACATCTTGTCCCTCATGGATACCAAGGGATAACTGTGTGTTGTTTTTTTTAAAGGAAACAAATATTTATTTCTGTAGGAGACCTTTTAGAAAAATTATTCTTGGGGCTGGGGATATAGGTCAGTTGGTAGAGTGCTTACCTTGCAAGCATAAGGCCCTGGGTTCAATCTCCAGTACCCTCCCAAAAAAGGTGGAAAATAAAAAATGACTCAGAAATATATTTTTAAATGATGCAGATTTGGGAGGGCTGGAGTTGTGGCTCAGTGGTAGAGCGCTTGCCTGGCATGTGAAGCACTGGGTTCGATTCTCAGCACCACAAAAAAATAAAGAAATAAAATAAAGATATTGTGTCCAGCTACAACTAAAAAATATTTTTAAATGATGCAGATTTGAATGTGTAAAAAATTAAACTGAGTTAAAAGGCTAACCTAAGGGAAATTAGAGATGGAGAGAATACATTTCCAATATCTTTGATAGAATAGGTTAATGTTCAGAATACAAAGAGAGCTTCAAATTCACAATAAAAATATAGGCAATAGAAAAATAGACCAACAACACAAAAAAAGCAAAACCAATCAAGTAGGAAGAGATATCCAACCCACTAGTAATTGGGGAAATGAAAATTAAAGCAACAAGATATTTCTATCTTTTTTAAACACCAATATTGCTGATAATCTGTGTTGGCAAGCTTCCTGGTGTAGGGAAACTCAAGTATTTTGGGGATAGCATTTTGGCACCAAACAAAATCTTAAATGTGTACTTTGCTTTTGCTCAGTAATTTCACTTCTAGGAATCAGTTGGAAATATTCATACCTCTACCTACTAACAAGTATGTCCAATTCTTTGCAAGATGATTTGCATTAATAAAAATCTGGGGGTGTGCTAAATGACCACCAATAAAAGATGGTGTCAGTAGCAGCTCTCAGCCAAAGGCATTCTTCTCCCCAAGGGGCTTTGGGTGATGTCTGGAGACAGTCTGTATTGTTGCAAAAGGAGTGGGTAGAGACTGGCATCGAGTAGGCAGAGGCCATGGGGCCACCTGCGGATAGCTAGCCCCACCATGGAGAATTACCAGTCCACAATGTCTGCAGTGCCGAGGCGGAGAAACTCTGGGTTAAATAAAGCTGCAGGCACACTGGGGAATGCTGTGCAGCCAGTTGAAGGAAAAGGTTAGATCTATGTATGTGACACTAGGAGCTCCAAGATGTGTCATTAAGAAATTGTTTTTATAAAGCTTAATATGTGATCCTTATAATGGAAGAACACAAAAAAGGGAATTTTTAAAAACACTAAATATCATGTCCCTTCCCCAGAAGCAACCACTGTAACCAGCTTCCTATAAGTTCTAGAATGACTCCCAGCATGGATGAACATAGACTCTAGTTTTTATTACACTGACCTGTGATCTTACTGCATGACTAGATTCAGGAGCCAAATCGCTGGGATTACAGATGTGTCCCACCATACCCAGCTCCTCTCTTGCATTTCTATGGCATTTTAATTTATAGCTGCAAAACCAAATTATGTGTGGGGGTTGGGGGAAGAGCGGGGATAACTCTTGAAGTGAGTGAGAGTTTGGGGTGAGGGCTCCCAGCTACATGTCTATTCATGAGATCATGCTAAAACTGTTCTGTGATGCCGATACAGTGGAGGGTTTAACAGGGAGGCATGGGTTAATTTCCTGAGACCCAGGGCAAAATTCAGCCAAAGCCAGGATGATGTCAAATTCCTCTTCTGCCTGCCCACTGCCAAGGCAAGTCATTTATGAGCCTATCTGCTTTTACGAATGCAGTTTCCGGTCCCCAGATCATCATCCACGTCTCTGACTTTTGGAACAAACCCGGCTTTCATCTCCTGAGCCTTTCTAGAAAAGCCTCTTAAGAGTCAAGTCTGAGAGTTTCTGATGCTTGCTTTCATCAGTTCCATCCCCCTCCCCTCCCCTTGCTTGTCTCTCTCACCAAAGCATCATTCCAAGGTCAGGCCAGGGAGGGTGGAGTTGGGTGACCTGCATCCAGCCCACGGCTCCCAAAACAAAGGCATCTGGTGCCATCTTGAGCCAGACGCAGGCACATGCGGTGAGCAGACCTGGCCAGGATGTAAGGGCTGCAGCCTGCTGAGGGAATGCTCCCTAGGCACAGGCTGTGGTCGGTGCAGGACAGGGGCCCCCTGCCCAGCTCGGAAGAGGGTATCTGAAAACTGCTTCCCGAACTCTCTCCAGAAATGTTTTATCATGGACTGGAAATTCCATTTCTTCCCAGAGAGAGAGGCCCAGGTTGAGGGCCTGAGGCGCACAGCACCGGGCAGAGCGGGGGAACAGACTGGTTTGGTTCTGAAATTCTCAGGGGCAATCATTTCTCCTGTGTAAAGTCAGCTTCCTCCGTTTCTTGTGAATTGGAAACCCATGGTGCCGCCGCAAAATCATTTCTTCCTCGAACAAGGATCCAGATAGAATGGAGTTGGAAAGGACACAGTTTCCAGGAGGATGAATGTTTCTAATCTGGGGTGACTCCAGTGACTCCATACAATGTCACAGCCAACCTGGGGGGACCCTGGCTTTGATTTTTTTTTTTTTTTTTGTACTGGGAATTGAACCACCCAGCTAAAAATCCCCATCCCTTTTAAACTTTTTAAATTTTGAGACAGGGTCTCACTAAGTTGCTAAGGGCCTTGCTAAATCCCTGATGCTGGCCTTGAACTTGTGATCCCCCTGCCTTGGCCCCTGAGTTGCTGGGATTATAGGCGTGCGCCACCACACTTGGCACCTTGCTCTGATTTGAGGGCTCTTGCAGCATTACTTTTAAACCCCTGGATATCTATGTTAGATGTTTTACTTTTAACTCTCATGACAGTTCAGCATACAAGAACAAAGCTTTATGAGGGGAGTTAGGCAGCTTGTGAAGAATCAAGTTAGTCCTTTGGCAGCATCATGTGAAGCTTCTCCATCGGAAGCGCGTCTGTCTTCCAGAGCACCTGCCTCTGCATCAGTCGTCACCCTCTATGTTGAGTCCCTCTTCTATCTGGGAAAGGAGGTCCTAAGAAGGCTGAGCAGGAGGGGAAAATAAACAGCCTAGGGCTTTTTCTCCACTACTGTCTTTTCTTTTCTCTTTCTGGTTGGCCCTTGAATGTTGATCTAAATAATTCAGGGTCCCCTGCATTTGCAGAAGTTACTGGCCTTAGAATTCCTAAAAAATTTGATGTCAATCAAATTCTTTTTTGGTTTGTTTGTTTTTGTTTTAGTGCACTAGCTAAGATGCTGGCTGCTTAGAGTTGGGATAAATAAATCCTTGGACCAGGTATGATGGCACACCGCTGTAATCCCAGCGATTTGGGAGGTTGAGGCGAAAGGATCCCTAGTTTGAGGCCTGTCTGGACAATTTAGTGAGACCCTGTATCACATTTTAAAGTTTGTTTAAAAGGCTGGGGATGTACCTCAGTGGTAGAGTATACCTGGGTTCAATTCCCAGTACTGCAAAAATTAAAATTAAATAAATAACTAAATCCTTGGCCAAAAGGAAGCTTTTAGGAGATTGCCTAAGCACACGTCATGTGATTTTTCCTAAAAGTAGGCTGTCCCAGAAAAGGGTGCATGTCCAAGTGGACAGAATTCAGGAAGTCTCATTTCACAAGCAAGTTTCCCAGAGAGATATGAAATGGTTTATCACAAAGAAGTCAGTACTTCCTGCTGCATAGTACTTAGCCCTGGGAGCTCAGAGGAGTAAGACCTATCCAGGCCTCACTAACTTGCTAAAGGCCTCTCTAAATCCCTGATGCTGGCCTTGTACATCCCTGTGTCACCATGAAAAAGTTACCCATGGGGGCGGGGAGATAGCTCAGTTGGTACAGTGTTTGCCTCACAAGCACAAGATCCTAGGTTCAATCCCCAGCACCACCACCAAAAAAAAAAAAAGTTACCTGTGAAGAGCTGTAAAAAAAAAATCTTTACATGAAATTAGGTACAAAAATTGCCTCTCCATCTAGGCATTTTACTGCATAATCCCAGATTACCTGCAGTTTTAAGACAGGCCTGGAATAAAGATAACCCAGAGCATGGGGATCAGTGTAGAACTGGGGAGATCCATAGAACTCCCCAAATTGAGGAGGCCTGGAAATGGCACAGATGAGGCAGCACACTCGAGTCAGGCAGAGGCTCCCTTCCAGATTTTGAAACAGCCTCCGGCTATGAATCATTCTATGACCACGGCTGGGTGGCTGCAGAGGAACCGAAAAAATGAAAATACTCATGTTGCTCATTAGCAAAGGGAAATACGCAAATGTTGAGGGTCCCTTCATGGCAGGGCCAGGCTACTCTTTTTTGATCTGTTAAGCAGAGCATTCTTCAGACCCATTCCAAGCTTCCAACCAAGGGTTTTGTACCTATTACCGAGGACCTTGGCAGAGTGCCAGAAATGAGGGCTTTAGGAGATAAAAGCACTTCCAGCCCTGACCACTTTAATCAGAGCTAGATCCATCTTTATGGCCAAATTCTCATTGCAAACTAACATTTTCTACAGTAGTGTTTTTTAACAGCAGTTCAGGGGCCACATTTGGGACCAAATCATTGTGGATTAGGGGGCTATCCTATCCACTGTGAGGTTTTTAGCAGAACCCCCTGTATCTGCCCATTAAATACCAGCAGCAACCTCCTGCACCCCAGCTACAGCAACCAAAAATGTATCCAGACATTGCCAGATGTCTCAGAGGACACAAAAATCACACACACATAGGTACCCGGCCTTTGAGAATCACCGTCCTTATGGGAAAAAGGCAGTATAAAATAATCTCTGTACTAAATTGATTGTGCTCTTAAGATAGATCCTAAGAATTTATATACATTGAATACCTGTGGTTTGGTTTGTTCCCTATGTGGAGAGAACAAGGTTTATTCTCTTTGGTCTTCATAAAAACTCAGAATCTCCTCTTCCCTCATTTAGTCTACTCTCCTAACATATTCATACGTTGTTGGTAACAATGGTTACCTGACCTGTTAATTCAGTAATAGGTCATTAATAATTCTGCACAATAATTTATTCATTCATGTGGCAGTATTACCTAGGGAACTCTTACCACATGGCCCAGGAGGACTGAGCAAGCACTGCCTCCTAACCAGGATTCCCGGATGTTTGATGCTGCACCTGTTTGGTGATGTGGTTAGGCAAAATCCCTAGAGTCAGACCTGGATTCAAATCCAGCTCCACTGCTTACAAGCTGGGTAGACCTGGACTAGTTATAAAATCTGCATGCCTCGTTTTCCCCATGTGAAAACAGGAATGATTTTGTCAACCTGGCAGAGCCTCAGTGTGATTCCGTATGTCCCATATCAGTAAATGGTCACTTGGTGCCTGCGGACCAGTGCGTTATAACGTGTGGATCACCATCTTTGTAGGTCTGAAACAATCAAATGTGGGCAACTTGGTAGAGCTCAACCCAACATGAAACCCTAGGTCTAGCATCACTCAATTTTTGCTCTGAGAAGGTCCACCAAATGAAGGAAATGATTCTGCTTTGTTACTTTCCTCTATTCCTGTCTCGGAGAAGGCATCCTGCTGGTATAATATAACAACTTCACAGAGGCCAAAGTCTGTCGCAGCAGCTGTCCGTGCTCACAACCAGCATGTGTTTTAAAAGCTTGTACTACATGAAATGGCACTTTTTGACCTTCCAGCCGATGTGCGTAGAAATAACCTGTATTGTAACAGCTTGTTGATTCCAGCTGTCAGGGGAGCATTTGGTTGCTTTTCTGCTGTTTGTTCCCTGGGTGCCAGTCTTGGGCAGGCATGTCTCTGACGTCACTCGCTGTGTTTGTGTCTCAGGTCACCCTGCTGATTGCCTTCATCTGTGTGCGGAGTTCCACATGGATCGACTACAGTGCCTTCAGCTACTTTGAAGTGGTCACCATTTGCGACTTAATCATGATCCTGGCCTTTTACCTGGTCCACCTCTTCCGCTTCTACCGTGTGCTCACCTGCATTAGCTGGCCGCTGTCGGTAAGAGATACAGACCTGGCGATACCTCAGTGTGCAGGGTATCCGCCAGGGCATTGAGACCCAAGAGCATCCTGTGCATCTGCTATTCCACCTCTTGAATTATCCTTTGCTGCTTCAGGCCTGATTTTCCAACCATTTGGTGCCCATCTCTGCCTGACATCTTACTGGTTTCTAGAACTCACTTTCCAGCCACAAGAAGTCTGTGGCTCTTGGGTTTCCATACATTTCCAGTGTTGTGCATCCATCACCATAGCCAATTTTAGAACATTTCATCTCAAAAAGAAATTCCTTCCCCTGTAACTATGACTTCCTTACCTTTCAGCTCCTCCAGCCCTAAGCAACTAATCTTTCTGTCTCTAAAATTTTCCTATTCTTTTTCTTTTTTTGGGGGGGGTGCTGGGGATCGAATCCAGGGCCTTGTGCTTGCAAGGCAAGCACTCTACCAACTGCACTATCTCCCCAGTCCCAAAATTTTCCTATTCTGAATGTTCCTTGTGCATAGAATAATGTATGTGATCTTTTGTGAATGGTTGCTTTCACTTGGCAGAAAGTTTTCCTGGTCCAGCCACATCAGAGTGATATATCAGTACTTCATTTCTCCTTATAACCAATTCATATTCCACCACATAGATATACCATCTCATTTTTCATTCATCATTGTTGGGCACTGGGTCATTTCCACCATTTAGCTATTAGGAGTCATGCTGCCATGAGCATTCATGTCCAAGTGTTTTGTATGGACATGTTCTCATTTTTCTTCTTATATCTAGGAGTGGAATTGCTGGGTCATAGGGTCACTTTATGTTTGTTTGGAGAACTGCTAGACTCTATGCCAAAGGGGCTGCACTGTTATTAGCAGTGTGTGAGTGCAGCAATTTCCCCACAACCTTGCAGATGCCAATTTTTGTGATTTTCTGCTTCTAGCCACTCTAAGGAGCATGAAGTGGTACCTCATGTAGTTTTTTGTGTGTTTGTTTTTGTTTTTGTTGTGGAGGTGTGTACAAAGGATTGAACTCAGGGACACTCAACCACTGAGCCACATCCCCAGCCCTGTTTTGTATTTTATTTTGAAGCAGGGTCTCACCAAGTTGCTTAGCTCCTCACTTTTGCTGAGGCTGGCTCTCCATCCTCCTGCCTCAGCGTCTGGAGCTGCTGGGATTATAGGCATGCACCACTGTACCTCGCCCTCATGTAGTTTTGATTTGCATTTCTCTGATGACTAAGGATGTCAGCAATCTTTTCATGCTTTTTGATTGTATTTTTTTTTGAAGAAATGTCTATTCAGATCTTCTGTCAATTTTCTAGTTATTTGTCTTTTTATTGAGTTTTTTTCTATTTCTAGAGAAAAATTCCTTATTGTTTATATGATTTGCAAATATTTCCTCCCATTCTGTTGCTCGTTTTTTTTTTTTTTAATATTTTTAGTTGTAAATGGACACAATGCATTCGTTTTTATTTATTTATTTTTATGTGGTGCTGAGGATCAAACTCAGTGCTTCACACATTCTAGGCAAGTGCTCTACCACTGAGCCACAAGCCCAACCCTGTTGCTCGTTTTTAACTCATTGGTTGGTGTCCTTTAAAGAACAAGTTTTTAATTTTGGTAGGTCTAATTTGTCTTTTTTTTTCCCCCTCATGTTTTGGTAACATATTAAAGAAATCATTACTGAATCCAAGATCACAAAAATTTACCTCTGTTTTCTTCTAACAGTTTTTATAGTTTTAGTTGTTACACTCTGGGTGTTTTGCTTTGGTTTGGTGTGTGTGTGTGTGTGTGTGTGTGTGTGTTACTGGGAATTGAACCCAGGGCTCACGCACACTAGACAAGCACTGTACTACTGAGCCACATCCTCAGCCCTAGGTTAATTTTTGCATTTAGCAAGAGGTAAATGTTCAACTTCATTTTGTATGTGGACATCCAGGTTCCCAGAACCATCTGGTGGAGAGATTGTTCTTTCCCCATTGAGTGGCCTTGGCACCTTTGTTGAAAATCAATTGACCATAAATACATGGATTTTATTTTTGAGCTCTCAGTTCTACCCTGTTGGTCTATATGTCTACCTTTATGTTATAATTACACTATTTTGGTTATTCAGCTTCATAGTAAGTTGCGAAATTAGGAAATGTAGTATTCCCAGTTTCTTCTTTTCTAGGATTATTTTGGATCATTGCAATTCCATATGAATTTTACAATCAATTTCTACAAAGAAATCAGCTGGGACTCTAATAGAGAACGCATTGAATCCATAGATCAATCTGGATCAATCTTATGATCCCTGAACATGAATGATCTTCCATTTATTTAGCTCTTCTTTCATTTCTTTCAACACTGTTTGGTCGTTTTCAGAGTATTTTTTTTCTTTTTGATGCTCTTTCAAATGTGCTTTTTTTTCTTACTTTAATTTTTAGATTGTTCATTGCAAGTATATAGAAATATAAGTAATTTTTGTCCATTGATTTGTATCCTGAACCTTACTGAACTCCTTTATTAGCGCTAATAGATTTTCAGCAGGTTCCTTAGGACTTTCTATATACAAGATCCTGCCCTCGTCAAATAGAGATGGTTTCACTTCTTGCTAACTGGTTGCCTTTTACTGCATGGTCTTGCCTTATTGCAAGAAATTAGTTGAACAAATTAGCCGGCTGTCAGGTAGAAGCAGCAAAAGCAGACCTCCTTCTCTTTTCCCTGGTCTGAGGAGGAAGCACTTCATCTGTCATCGTTAACTCTGATCTTAGGTGTGAGTTTTTATAGACGCCCTTTATCAGATTGAGGAAGTTCCCTGCTAGTTCTACTTTGTTGAGTGTTTTTATCATGAAAGGATATCAGATCTTGCTTTAAAAGAAAAAAAAAATCCAGTCTGGCAGCCTCTGCCTCTTGATTATATCCACTATGTTATTTTGAGAGAAATTCCTTTGTGTTCATGTGTTGTAAAGCCCCTTTCAAGTGTTGACACCCTTTCTCTGCTTTTGAGAATAAGTTTATACGGGCATCGGGCATCGTGATGCTGATAGTGAACAAGCAAAGCAGAGAAGAAAAGCTAGAGGACAGGAACAAGGGAGGGCTTGAGCGGGGAGTGTTGACAGGGCAGGCTCAGTCGCACTTTTTTGGCTGAGTACTCTTTAGGTCCCCTCCGCTCAGGATTCTCTCAAGTCAGTTTTCTCTGTCCTGCACCATCTTCCTCTGTAACGGTGAGAAGCTTGCAGGTGGAGAACTTCCAGTTTTTAATCTGCTCTTAGGCAGATTCTCTGGTCTCCCTTGTGATCTCCTTTCTGGTAACTAAGGAGAAACCAGGTCTTTGATTTTGCACAGTTAGGAGAGGAGCTACAATTTGAAAGTGGAAACAGGGAAAAGGTTTTCCAAAATGTAATAACTGTCACTCCGATGGGCAGAATTTCATGGAGGAATAATTTCTAAATTCTCAATGAAGATAACTGAAAATGGAGGCACTCTGGATTCAGAGTGGCCTCAAGTTCAGATGGCCCTGTGCTTGAGTTCTCCTCTGAGCTGGTGTTGGATAGGGAAGAGGGAGGAAGGGTGAGGTGTAAGCATTCCTCCACTGACAATGACAGAGGTCCAGCCCCCACCAGGGCCTGCAAAGGTGCTGTTTTAAAAGGAAACAAACCCTCATGGGCCAAGGCAAGAAGGGAAGGTAGAGTCAGACCTGTTCATAGGGCAGGCTGGAGAGACTATGAGGGCAAAGCATAGTCTTGGAGAAAGCATTTCTTGGGAGAAAACCAGGGGCCACCACACCCCCACAGACACTTCATGGAAGAGCTGCTGACCTCATACTGGCCTTTGACTCAGAGTCTGAGGGATCCCCAGAAACAAGCACCCCATAAAGTCCACACCTGGAAGTGTTCAGAGCAGAAAGGTGCTGGGGTCAGCCACGCAAAGCCGGCACGTTATTAGCTCGGCACTTCTCCCAAGCAGAAGAGAAAGGCTCAGATCTCTCTCAGGGGCTTTGACTTCAGAGCTGGAGTTTCATTTAGACTCTGCTGCTGCCTGGAAGTTGCAGGACACTCATTTGCTTTTCAGTAGCCTTAGCCAGAGGTCAAGGGACTGTCTGCAAATGGACCCCAGGAGTGGAGCAACCCTTAGTGGATGCTTCTGCATCAAGAGAAGCTTCCTTTCTCTGTCCCTCTTCCTGGCCAGCCTCCCGCTGGCTGCTGGCACGCCACGCTGCTCCTGCCAAGGCAAGGGAGAAGAGGAAGCACGGCTCTGTCCTCTCTTTGTCGTCTCTAAAGAGGCCCAGTTTCTTCCTAGGATCAGGAGCGGCCCACCTCACGCACTGTTTGCTCTGTTTCTCCCCCAGGAATTTCTGCACTATGTCATCGGTACGCTGCTCCTCCTCATCGCCTCCATCGTGGCGGCCTCCAAGAGTTACAGCCACGGCGGACTGGTAGCCGGATCGGTGAGCATGCTCTCCGAGCCTTTAGGAATCCATTCGTAGCGTAGATGCGCCTTTTCTCCTGACAGGGCAGGAAAGGGGTTGGTTTCCTGGGGCCCAACTTCACAGACTTGATAACTGCCTCCCGCCAGCCAGCAGCTGTCTCCCCAGAGCCCGACACCTGGACTCACAGCGCATGGTCCTAGAAAGTGGACCGTCAGGGCCATTAGCAAATTCTACTGGCCCCAGCGGTCCTGGCCTACTTAAATGGAGGGCAGGGCAGGTGGTTTTTAATTCACACGCCCACTCTGAGCGTTTGCTTGTGGCTCCCTCAGCCTGTGCAGAGAAAGGTTTGGCAGCCTCTTTTGGGTCCAGGAGAAGAGTACTGTGATCAATCAGTGATATCTACCTTGAGTCTTAACTTGGCCATTTAAAAAAAATTTTTAACAGAGTTTAGTCCAGGAAATAATACTCCTGAACCCTTTGAAGGCAAAAATTGATCCATGTGATACCCTTGAATAGAAGTAGCTGGAAATGCACAAAACTACAGTGGTAGGAGATATATACAAATGCACATGTGTATATACATAGGGATGTATGATTTTTTTGAAGACTCATAGATTCCTGTCATCTGACTTCTGATTTCACTAACTTTATAGTAGCTTATGGGCCACTACGGATTTGCCTCCCTGATGAGATTTTTTTTTTTTTTACAGAGCATTGAACCCAGAGGTGCTTATCCACTGAGCCACATCCCCTGCCCTTTTTTAAAAATATTTTATTTAGAGACAGGGTCTTGCTAAGTTGCTTAGAGCCTCACTAAGTTGCTGAGACTGGCTTTGAACTTATGATCCTCCCTCCTCGTGAGCCTCCTGAGCCACTGGGATTACAGGCCTGCGCCATCACACCCAGCAAGAAGGCAAATTTTTAAAATGAGTTTTAAGAAAAGTTTTGTGTGTGAGTTTCACTCATGTACATCTCCAGGTTCTCCAGACTCTGGCCTGGAGATGGAAGCTGTCCTCTGAAGGTCAGCAGGGGGGCCAAACATCACTGCACCTGGTGGTCAAGATCCCAAACACAGTGCGCCCAATGCACCCCCAGTCTCCTTCCTGAGGAGATGAGCAGCAGCCTTGCAGGTCAGCGCTTGCCCACCATCAATGCAGACTGGTGGAAGAGGCACACTGTGCTTCAGGGCACACCCAGGGAGAGTCCCACTGGGTTTTATCAGCAGGTCACACAGAACCACATTAGCTCAAGAGTCCCAACAGCTAATATTTAGCACCCTCTGGCTTCGTACCTAAGGCTGAACCTGGGCCACGGAGAAGCCAAAAGAAATGTAAAAAACTATGGTCCCTGCTTAGGAGAAAATGGTCATCAAGCTTTAGAGATGGGGACAAGGCACATGAAACAATTAGCAAACAAGGCATTGTCGTCTAGAATAGCATTCTGTAGCATTCTGTAGTGACATAATAATAAACCGTTCAATAATGCAGCACAGACAGTTGGGGACCGGGATGGTATATAATGTGCTAATTGTGCAGAGCAGACAGTGCGAGGCCAGGACAGGCTCTAATAAGCCGATTATGTGGTGCAGACAGTTGGTACAAAGGGAGCCAAGCAAAAGCACTGGGGTGCAAGTGGGCGTGGGCTGGTGGGGGCAGCTGTTTACGTCAACCAGCAGCCAGAGTGAAAAGAAAAGCAGACCCTGTTGAAAATCCTGCCCTTCGTCTGGCTGCTCCTGGACACAGTTCCTGTGGGACATTAGCCGGTGTCTTCAGCAGTGCACTCGTGGTGGCCTGGTGCCCCCAGGCCTAGATGTGCACCTGAGAACACCCAGACCCCTGTCTAGCGGAATGTGGGTTCTAGAGTCAGACCCCGAGGCTCAGACCCCATCCATGATCCTGGCTGCTCTGCAGCCTTAGGCAAACCTTTGACTTCCCTGTTCTTCCCTGTGTTTAGCTGTGAAATGTTGAGCGGGTGATACCCGCACCCACCTTGCAGAATTGTAAGGTGCCAGGAATCAGCTCAGCTTAAGGGCTTAAAATCCTGGCAGCTGCATAGTTAGTGCTCAGTGGGTTTCAGCTGCCACAGCTGCCAAGGTTGGTCACAAGTAAAAAACATGGCTGCAGGGCTGGGGCTGTGGCTCAGTGGTAGAGCGCTTACCTTGCATGTGATGAGGCACTGGGTTCGGTTCTCAGCACCACATAAAAATAAAGGCATTGTGTCCATGTACAACTGGCTGCAGACCTTATGGTACCTGAGACACCAGGGCTGGGCCTATACCCTCTCGACCATTCCATGAGCCCTTTCCTTTCTTTCTTTTTTCTTTTTTTCTTTTCTTTTTTTTAGTGGCAATGGACCTTTATTTTATTCATTTATATGTGGAGCTAAGGATGGAACCCAGTGCCCCACACATGCTAGGCAAGCACTGTACCACTGAGCCACAACCCAACGCCCCTGGGCCCTTTCCGAGGTCTTCTTCCTGTCCAGGCACCCTGTTCCTCTTCTATAAATGAGAAGCTTGGGTCTGGGTCATCCCCCCTCACACCTGAGCACTGCATGGACCCCCAAAATAAAAGAGCACTGCCTTAAGTCATTTTAATCTAATGTGATTTAAATATGTGCACACTTAACACCAGACACACAGGCCTCAGCTTCTGGCTCATACACAGCCACAAAACCAGAGCAGAGCAGAAAGCTGCTGTGAATGAAAGAAAGGCAGACGACGCCTACCCATCAATCAAGCCCATTTGAACATTAATGATTGTAAGACCCCATTTAAATGTACAATTCCACTGTTTTCTTCCTTATCAGTCCAGGGAAGTCGAAGCCTGGAGGATTCACTCCAACTTGGTTGTACATATGAATGCCACCCTGGGAACTGGAGTTGCTTAGAGCACAAAGGGCCAAGGGTAGGGACCCAGGGGCCTGGCTGTCAGACTTGACTGGGGCCAAACCCAGGGGGCCTAAAGCCAGTGACTGGCCCCTCCAGGTTTCATCTCTCTATCTGAAGTCGTCAGGTCAGATGATGACCCAAGCTTCCATTCAGTCATGGACAGCACAAGGAACAAGCAGGCATATGGGAAAGAGGAAAGCCCAAGGGACAGACCTGTGAACTTCCTCTCCTCTCTCTCCACTGCAGATCTTCGGGTTCGTGGCCACCTTTCTCTGCCTGGCTAGCGTGTGGCTGTCCTACAAGATCTCATGTGTGACCCAGTCAACAGGTGAGCTCCCATTATCTGTATCCAGAGGATCTCCGTAAGAACCCTACTCAGGAGCAGAACAACTTGTCCTTGGCTTTGGCAGCAGGGAATGCCCTTGGGCTGAGGGGGCTGTGGCCCAAGTCATCTCTGGTGTCAGAGCCCGGGGTCTGGCAGAAGGAAAGGGGGCATCCAAGATAGCACTCTCTCATCCCATCTCCGCATGCCCAGGGGTGCCCTGTCATTTTGGCATCTGATGGCAAGCATTTTCTCGGAAATAAGTTTCCTAATGACAGAAATAAAATGCAGAGCTTTTAGAAAGTACAGGCGAGAGTTTTTGTTTTGGTTTTGGTACCCCTGTTTGAACCCAAATGTGCTTTACCATGAAGCTACATTCCCAGCCCTTTTTATTTTTTATTTTTAGAAAGGGTCTTGCTAAATTGCCCATATTAGCCTCAAAATTTCTATCATCCTGCCTTAGCCTCTCCAGTGGCTGGGATTACAGGTGTGCATGACCACACCCAATGAGAATATTTTTTTTAATAAAAATTTTCTGTCATCATATCACCTGGGTATCTATCCTTGCAATATTTGAAAATATATATTGCTTACATAAAAAGGATCAGATCTGTGTGCTATTTTGTAACCTATTTTTCTTTAACGTGATGGCCCATCACACATTTCCCAGCGTCATCAGGAATTCTCCATCATTCTCAATGGCTCTGTGGTGTTACTCTGACTTCCATGCACGGTTGTGCCATAGTTTATTTAACTTGTCTCCTATCTGAGGCGGTAAGGTTTTTAGTTTTGTTGCTAAGCAGTGCCTTATGAACATTCTTGCAAATAAATGCCTATGCACATTCCTAATGTTTTGTTTTTGTTTTTTATGGTATTAGGGATTGAACACATGGGCTCGCAACCACTGAGCCACATCCCCAGTCCTGTTTTGTTTTTTATTTTGAGACAGGGTCACACTGAGTTACTTAGGGCCTCCCTCAGTTGCTGAAACTGACTTTGAACCACATCCTCCTGCCTCAGTCTCCTGAGCCATTGGGATTACAGATGTGTGCCACCACACCCAGCCTTAATATTTTTTGTTTGTTTGTTGTTTGGCTGTTTATTTTTTTTATTTTTTTATTTTTTGGTAGTGCTGGAGATTGAACCCAGGGCCTTGTGCATGTGAGGCAAGAACTCTACCAACTGAGCAGTATCCCCAGCCCCCAAGCCCTAATGGTTTTTAATCTTTAGAATAAGTTCTCAGTAACAGATGACTATAAACCTGAACCAACTTTTGGTTAATTCACTTCTTTGAGCCAGGACTTCCTTTCTTTGCTCTTTTTCTTTCTTCTTAAAAATCGCATTAGAAATATCAAAGCCCACCTGCTACAGATAGGGGGCCACAGCAGAGCTCTTACCTGCTGCCTTCACTGGCGGGAAGTTCACAGGATGCCCAGGGAAAGGAGCCAGGCACAGAGGCCCACTTAGTGCAGGGTTCACTCAGAACTGCCCAGAACAGGCAATTCTACAGAGATGCAGAGTAGGCCAGTGGGGGGCAGGGAGGGGGCATTTGAGGGTGACTGCTCATGACTTGGGGTTTCTATCTGAGGTGATGGAGATGTTCTAAAATTGTAGAGACGGTTGCACAATTCTGTGAATGTTCTGAAAGCTGCTGAATTGTTCACTTTAGGTGGGTGAAGTGTGTGGCATGTGAATTATATCCCAGAAAAGCTGTTTGGAAAAAAATGAATGTGAAAAGGAAAAAAAAACAGTGGAGAGGGGAGAATCAAAGAATAGTCATGCCTAACAATAATAAATAAAACAATAAATTGTAATTATTTGTATAAATGCATTAATTTAAATTACGGAGAGACAATACAGTGGTATGCATCTGTAGTGCCTGCTATGCAGGAGGCTGAGGCAGGAGGATTGTTGGAGGCCAGGAATTTGAGACCGGCCTGCACAAAACAAAACAACAACAAAAACTGATGGAAGAATTGCCAAAAGAAATTGCTAATGGAGCTGAAGAGGGTTTACGACCCCTAGGGAACAGCACTGAGGAGGAAGGGATAGGAATAAGAGGCCCTTCTGCACTATTTATTTATTATTTTTTTTTTGTCTCTTAAAAAAGTGTATTTAAAAAGAATAAAACAATACTACTGAAAGTTGGTGCTGGGTGGAGAAAAAACCTGGGGAGTCAGTTGCAGCCCCTGGGTTGGTTCCGGCCCCACAAGCTGACCTGACTTTGCCATTTCCTTCCCAAGACGCAGCTGCTTGACAAGGCCACAGCCTCTGGATGCCTCAAGAGGATCTACAGGACTTGGGCCTGGCAGACAGAAGGATCAGTGACCCCAGGCACAGCTTCTGGACTCTGTTCCCATGCCAAAGTCACAAGCAGGCTGGCGGGCACCAGGAAGGCCCACCTGGCCTCCTGCTTTCCCAAGACACCAGGTTTGAGCGCCTGGGCTGGCCAGAGCCTCTGTCTCCATTCTTCCCTGGAGAACTTTCTTCCCCTTCTGGGAAAGGAAGCAGCTCCAAGGACAGTCTGTCTCTTCTGCCTGCTTTTAGCAGCACCTCAGGTACTAAACACGACGGTGGGCTCCCACATCTGCTTCCCCTCCACATTCCTCCGGGGAGCCAAAGGCCTCAATCCTCCTAAAAATAAAGCCACCTCCTAATTTATCTAGCCTGTCAATCTGATCTTGAAGATGCCCTCTTTCCTAAGGTGACATGCCTGCAGAAACACTAGGTGGTCAGCCTGCTGTCTCCTTTCCCTCTCTCCACCTTTGTTATGGTTTGTGTGTATGTGTGTGTGTTTTTAAATAAAATATTAGCCAAGTGCAGAAGGTTTTCTTATTGAACTAGAAGTCTGTAAAACTAGGCCTTTGCCTTTGAGTCTGTGTCTGGCACATGACCCTACACACAATGCTGTGTGTATACTCACTGCTAAATTGCTAGAGTTTTTTTTGTTTTGTTTTGTTTTGTTTTTTTATGAACAATGGCAATAGAGCTGGGTTTTACGTAAGTATATGCATTTCTAAATTTATATTTGCTTCCTTCTCCTGTGATATGCACTTGCTCATTTTGGAAAGGGCTTTGGAGGAAGCTGTTTTAGTCATCTTTTTCATTGCTGTGACTATCTGACCAATACAACTGTAGAAGAGAAAAGGTTTATTTGAGGGCTCAGGGTTTCAGAGGTCTTAGTCCACAGAAGGTCAGCTCCATTCCTTGGGGCTCGAGGTGAGGCAGAACATCATGGCAGAAGAGGGTGGCAAAGGGAAGCAGCTTGCATCAACAGGAAGCAGAGAGAGAGAGACTCCACTCTCCAGATACAAGAAACATACCCCATAACCACACCCCAATTCCCACCTCCTCCAGTCACACCCTACCACTTCAATTAATCCCATCAGGGAATAACTCAATGATTGGGTTAAAACTCTTACAACCCAGTCATTTCTCCTCTGAACCTTCCTGCATTGTCTCACATGTGAGCTTTCGGGGAACACTTCACACCCAAACCATAACAGAAACTAAGGGCCCTGTTTACATTTGACAGTTCATCTTGTCCTAAATTTGCCACTCCCCTGGGCTTGGGCTGCTTGGTTGGCTAGAAAGAGGACCGGAGAGTTGCTGAATGATGCTATGTTCGAGGAGAGAACATTTACAGCCACAGTGAAGAGCGATTAGCAAAGATAGCAGGAATTTTCAGACACTCTGCCCCTCCAGTTCTTTTAGCCCTGGTGGCTTCCTAGCCACTCAAGGACATTCTAGAAGCAGAGCCAGAGCCTTATAGTTCTTGACAATCTCTGTACATATCTGGCTGTCAGTTGGCAGTTGAGGATGCCGTTGACAGTAGGGAAGCAAACCCAGCAATGTCTCACTGTCCCTGGGCCACAGCCTCAATCCCGGGGTTTGGATGTCTAAGGCAATGTGACAGTGCTGTGCAGCTGTCCCATGGAGGTGCAACCCCTGGACCCAAACGTCTCATCACTGTGCTCCATGATTTGGAAGTGCTGATATGCCTCCCTCCAAGAAAATGAGACCTAATGGGTCTGCACTGAGAGCCAGAAATCTTCTAAGCCTTGTCCACAAAGTGGTCTAGCTATGGGCATTAGAGCAGACCAGAAATGCAGGATCCCAGGCCCCACAGATACTCACCAAAGCAGGGTCATCTGCACTGTCTCTGGGTCCCTACTACTATGTCTGCTTCGACCTTCTTGAAGCAATGTTGGAACCAGATGCACTGGGCTGGGGCAGATCCAAAGTGGAGGGAGAGAGAACGTGGTATCAGCTGGTAGATGTCTGAGGTAAATCTATTGCCTGCTGGATCCAAGGCTATGTTAGGAAAAAGACTCCATTTAAGGGGTGCCTCTGCTGCTTCCTGCCTTGGCATTTCCAAACCCCCGTGTTCCCTGTAAGGATGCAGAGGCAGGGTGAAGCTTGCGAGGAGGAGCACTGTCTGTGGATGCTGCAAGCCTGCCATGCAGGCTGAGCAAGGAGCCCTGTCCCTGGGGCAAATGGCACAACTGCACCCAGGCCTAGAAGACAGGCAAGACCCTAACCCACCCCCACCTCATGAGAGGCCACGTCACAGAGCTTTGTGAACCAGGGAGAGTGAGCTCATTGGCATAGGGTAGCTGAACTCCTGCTGCCACAGAAGCCCAGGGGCTGCTTGATGCAACTGGGGTGGCCAAGTCTGTGTGCCCCCCGGAGGTCTGAAGAGTGAAGGAAGCAGAAGATGAATGACACTAAGGTGGAAGCCAGTGCCATTCACACAGGACATAGAGCCCTACTCAAAAGCCACACAGGGAGCCGGGCGTGGTGGGGCATGCCTGTCATCCCAGCAGCTCAGGAGGCCGAGGCAGGAGGATGCAGGTTAGAAGACAGCCTCGGCAACCTAGTGAAACTGTAAGCAACCCAGTGGGACCCTGTCTCCTATAAAAAGGGCTGGGGATGAGGCTCAGTGGTTAAGCGCCCCTGGGTTCAATCCCTGGGACCAAAAAAAAAAAAAAAAAGGCCATACAGGCAGCCTTCAAAAGAACACTGGCGTGTTGTGCTGTGGTACATGAAATAAGCCAGACACAAGGTGAAAAACCCTGTCTGATTCCATTCATACCAGGTACCAAAAATAGTTCATAGACACAAAAAGAAAAGATAGGGCTGGCGATATAGCTCAGCTGGTAGAGTGCTTGCCAGGCAAGCAGAAGGCCCTGGGTTCTAATCCCCAGCACCAAAAAAAAGAAAAAGAAAAGAAAAGGTGGAGACCGGGGGCTGGGGGAGTGGGGACAGGGAGTTAGTGTCTACTGGGAACAGTTTCAGTTAGGGAAGATCTGAGTCCTGGAGGCGATGGATGATGGCAGTGGTGGCACAACAGTATGAATGTACTTTGAACTGTGCACCCCAAAGTGGTTAAGATGGCAAATTTCATGTCACATGTGTTTTACTATGTTTTTTTTCTTCCTTCCCAGGGGCACTCTACCACTGGGTCACATTGCCAACCCTATTTATTATCATTTATTTACTTATTTATTTTGGGTACTGAGAATTGAACCCAGGGGCACTTTATCACTGAGCTACATCGGCAATCCTTTTTTTTTAAATTTTTTATTTTTTATTTTTGAGACAGGATCTCACTAAATTGCCAAGACTGGCCTCACACTGGTGACCTGCCTGCCTCCACCTCCCGAGTTGCTGGGATCACAGGCGTGCTCCACTGCACCCAACCCAGGATATTTTTTAAAAAGGTGATATAAGGCCTTCTGTGTAGGCTTCGCCATAATAAAGGGGGCAAAAGGTACATCCAACTCAAAGCAGCAAACCACAGCAGCCCAACAGGAGCCAACAGTACGTTCTAGGAGCTAAGCATCACGGCTTCTGGAGAATGCGAGCTGTTGGTGCCTCTGTCGTGTCAATCAGGCCCTCTTGGAGCTGCTCCCAAGAGCTATGTGGCCACGACCTGTCTGCCCACATTCCCCAACCACGAGCAGCCGTTCAGGCCAGCAGAGCCTCCCTGGGCCTGGCCTGGCTCATAGAAGAAAGGGATGGGAGGCGGAGGGTGCTGTCACTGGCAAGCCTGTGCCACAGGTGTTTTCTCACCACCCGAAAGACTGACAGAAAGGCTGCTGCTCAGGCGGATGCTGGAACATGGTGGCTGTGATGCTCTCCATGGAGGGATGTGGCCTGTGGCAACAGAACCACCCCTGTCTTAGAGGGTCCTGTGAGGGAACCACCTACCCTGGAGGTGCTAGCAGTGTGGCAGAGAGCCCCAAAGAGAGCTGAATGGAGGTGAGCAGGGTTTGAGCCCAGGTTCGGCTGTCTCCTGGGCCTGACCTGTGGCCATCCTACATAGGGCCTCTGAGGCACAAAGCAGGACTGGAGCCAGACTGTGCCAACTGGCTTTCTTCATAACAGTGGCCCTAAGGGCCACAGACAGGCCCAAAGTAGAGGTGCACAGAGACCCAGAGCACCCAGGCCTTTTTTCTAGCTTCAAAAGTAAACCTCTGTGGCCATGGAAACAGAGCGGGTCTTTGGGGCCCCTCGGCAACCGCCACTTCCCCTCTTCTGATGGTTTCTGTACTGAATCCTGTGAACTCTCAGAGGTGCTCCAGGGGACCCTCAGAAATCGGATCGCATGTGTGAAATATACTAACATCTGAAAGCACACGCGCTCTAGCCGTGGAGAGCAAACACTGGCTCTGGAACCCCTTCCACTAGGAAGACTCCCCTTGGGCAGGCTCAGGGGACCCTGGCCTTACAGCTTCGTTAGCGTTGAAGAAGAGGCCAAGAGTGTGAGGCCAACCACCGAAAACCTGCTGCTTCCTTGCAGGGGAGCCCGGAGTCCTCCAGGCCACTCAGCCAACAGCACTGGAAGGATCCAGAGGCAGGTAGGCAGGTAGCTGCTCTACCGCTCACTCCACTGCGCGCTTTTCACCATGACTCACTCTTCTTAGGGACAGACTTTATAAGAAGTAAATTACAAATATGTTAATAATTTATATTCATGCCATGTTTTCTGTTTTATATAACAGAGTTTCAGGAATGATTTATATTGAAAAGAGGTTCATCCCCCTGACAAAATTTTTTTTTAAAGTTTGGAAAACCTCTGGATTGTAGGGAGCTGTCAGGCTGCCACTTGACCCCAGGGTAGATGGAGGTGTGCAGAACCCCAGAGGGGCATTCTCATGACGACCACCAGAGAACACCTGGTGCCTCCAGCCCTTTCGAGGAGATTGAATCCGAGTGATCGGTAGAGTTTTATTGTCATTTTCTACATATGTAGAAAACTAAAAGACAAACAAAAACCTCCACATAAAGTTGTGCAAAAAAGGAAGAATGCTGCCTGGCTCCGCTCTGAACAGAATAATTGGCACATTGAATACTGATTTGACCTAAGCAGTGGCAGACTGCTCAGCTGGGCGTGGTGCATCATGTGGTGGGGTGCACCTGGGAGAGCAGCCAGACTGACAGCTCGATGTTGCCAGATGCCCTAGTGACCCAGAGAAATGAAAATATGGATTTTCAGGCTAAATATCTTCTGATTTGTAAATGTTGTCAAAAGCCTGTCTGGGAGCTAGAAGGAGCCAGCCGGCCATCAGTTTGAGACCCTGACTAGTGGAACCTGAAGCACCTGCCCTCAAAGTCTTGGCAGTATTGGGGGAGATCGGGGAAGAGTGGCAGAAAGAAGTCAGGCTGAGGCCCATAGGCCCGTAGAGGCCCAGCTGACTGCCAGCTGCTTCCTCCCGAAACCTGGGGGCAGCAAGGGGCACAGGTTCTCCCCGGGGAGCGCCCCTCCCCGCCCCCTGCCAACAGCTGCGCCTACTCGCTGCGCGGCCACACCTCCCACCTGGGCACAGCTCTTCGGTTGCAAAAACAAAAACCCACCTCGCAGGTGGCAGCGCCAGGCGGTGCCACGCGCCCACGGCTAGCGGCGTGCGCCCTCTAGCGGCCAGATGCGGGCACCGCGCCCCGGATCTTGATCTAGCAAATGCCTCTGGAAAGCCAAGTTCCTGATTCCAGGGTTCAGATGAGAAGCACCAATTTGTATGTTTTATGTGGACCTCGGGTGCACAAATTAATAATCCTCGGGTCATGCCATTTTTACACTCTTATTACTGGTCGATGCATGACCTCCTTCCTTTCTTCCGATTAGTTTGTTATAATGTAGTCAACGCTGAAGCAAGAATCATAACAATTAACTGTAGCTATATGCTTCCCTAGTTCATCACCCCCAACCCCGACCAATTTCTCCCCTCCCAAATCCCCCCTTCATCTGCTTTTGCTTCTTTTCTTCTTCCCCCACCCTCCCCATACTGGGTATTGAACACATGGGACCCTCTACCACTGAGCTACATCCCTAGCTCTTTTTATTATTATTTTTAAAATTTCAAGATAGAGTTTTGCAGTTACTGAGGCTGACCTCGAACCTGCCATCCTCCTGCCTCAGCCTCTTGAGTAGCTGGAATTACAGGCTGCTTGCTCTTCTTATAGTTTCATTGTAGTTCTAACATCTATTGCTTTTAAAGCAATATAATTAGAGCTGGGAGCGGTGGTGCATGCCTGTAATCCCAAAGGCTCTGGAGGCTAACACAGGAGAATCTGGAGTTCAAAACCAGCCTCAACAACTTAGAGGCCTCTCAGCAATTCAGCAATATAAAAAAGGGCTGGGGATGTGGCTTGGAAGGTAAGTGCCCCTGGGTTTGATCCCTGGTACAAAAAAAAAAAAAAGTACATATAATTAGGGTTGAGATGTAGCTCAATGGTAGAGCACTTGCCTAGCATGTGCCAGGCCCTGGATTTGGTTTCCAGCACTGCCTAACAAAAACAATGCAATAATCGTGACAGTTTATATTTAAATGAGGATACCACACTGTGCAGTCTTGGGGGACTTTCTTCACTTGCCCTTATGTACATTCTTTTTTCATCCTCTTGATCTCACCTCTTGATCTAGCCACCACTGCAGTTGGCCCTGCAAGAGTTATGACCATTTCACACCAGTGTAATCTGAGAGCTGTGCTTCTGGTCCCTGTTTATACCTCTCGGCTGTCACCTGGGAGCTTCCTGTGGACTGTCAGGGGACCTGCTCAGCACCTATGCATGGCAGCCTACAGGTCATACCCTGTGGGATAATATTGGCCAATGGGACCCAGGACCCAGGAGTCTTCCTCCTGCTGTCCTGGGACTGATGGATGGAGGCACATTTTACCCAGCTTCTTGGAAGGCAGTCTGGCGGAATCAAGTGGCAGTCACAAAATGGCAACCAACTCAGTAGCACATCCTCTTATCAGTTCTCCCCTCTTCCCTGCTTCACTCCTGACCAGGAAGTTTCAGCTGTATGCGTGGCCACACGGAGAGCGTGACTGCGCTGGTAGCCCTGCTCAGGGTGGTCTGGAAAGACGGTGGGGAAGGGAAACACGCAGTCCCTGAAACAGACTGCATTTGGAAGCCTAGCCCCTCTAAAAACAGGAAGATGCAGATTCTGGTCCCAGGAAGTCCAGGCTTCTTTCTGGGTGATAAGGAGACTCCAGGAAGAAGGCCAAACCTGTGAAAATTCCTTTGGGGCATACTGACTCAGAAGGAAGCTGAAGGCCCGCAGGTGCGGAAGCAGCTGGGAGGAGATGGCCCAGGGCCTCAGGTCTGTCACAGTCTGGCCAAAGTTTCTTATGAACCCCCCCTGGCTTTTGTTTCACTTCTTTGCCTTTTCTCCTTAAAAGTTCTGCCTCCATTCAGGTATTTCGGAGAGGGAACTTTTTAAACAATGAAAGTTTCTTCCATTTTCCTTCAAAGCTGGCTTTGAATAAAACCTATTTTCCTACCAATTTGAATGTTTCTGGAGCATGAGTTATGGCCTCACCTCTAACCTCCCCAGGCAGAATCTTGCACCACCTGACAACATCATCCCCTCAGTATCCATAGGGAACCGGTTCGAAGACACCCGCCTTCCGCCTTCCGGTTCCCAAATCCTCAGATGCTCCCTTGTGTAAAATGCTATCATATTTACATATAGCTACAGCACATCTCCCGTATTCTCTACGTCGTTTCTAGATTACTTATTCTACTTACTACAATGTGTAAATGCTACATAAATAGTTCTTATGCTGTATTGTTCTGGAAATAATAAGAACAAAAAGTCTGTACATCTTCAGTACAGACACAATTTTTTTTTTTCAACTAATTTCCCTCCACAGTTGGCTGACCCCAAGGATGCAGAAGCTGCAGATGTGGAGGGTAGATCCCAAGAGCAGACTGCACTCCAGGCAGAGAAGCTCTGAGCAGAGCTGATGCAAAACCTGGAAAGGATTCCACAGCCCCTGTGGAGCACAGACCTCAATCTGAAATGACACAACACAGACTGGGACTAATTACAGCAGAGGGATAAGAACTCGGTATGGGATTGGACCCTGAATTCATTCCCACCCAGGAAGTTCCAAACATTCCTAAACTCATTATATACAGGCTATGGTTTTGTGAGGGTTTTCTCGCCTAGGTCATACTTGCTCCTCTTTGACAAGAACATGCTCACTGAATACATTTGTTGTGACCCCTGTTGGTGGCTCATATAAGGGTCAGATGCATAGACAAGGTTAGTGTTTACCCATAAAGCTTGCCAAGCATAACAATTAAAACAATGCCTCTTCCTGGGAGAAAAACAAGTACTGGCAAGGTGTTATATTGACACATATTCTCTGTAAAACTTCCTTTAAGTTGATCGTGCTGTCTGGCCAATGGATGCTGAGGGCTCTACTGTCAACTGTGGAAGTGTAAAGAACATGGTGACCTTTGTTTTGCTAGTGACTGACATCATGACAGTGAATGAATGTCTTGTAGCCATCATACCTGGTATTGGGTTTGCAGTCTAAGATATTGCTGATCTTTATGCTTTTTTATTTTTATCACCCTGGGGGTGAGAAATCAGTTTGGCACAGTCTACAGTACACTCTTATTATCCTGAATTCTCCAGTGCTACAGCATCAATGGGTAGGGCAAACCTAGCATAAGTGAACTGTTGGTGGAAGTGCAGACATTTCCACAATGGTTACACAGAGAATGAAGCCTCTGCTATGTTACTTGCCATTCAAGCACAACTAATGACAGATCGCCCTGAACAAGGACAAAATCTAGGTGTTCTGCCTTCCAAGTGACCATCTTGGGAGCTATGTCACAGCTCAAAGAGATATTTTATAATCAAATAAGGTAAAACTTTGGTGGTATCATCAACTATACAAAACATGGCCCCACAGCAAAACTGGCTGCTTACTGAACATAGTATACCCCAAACCTGGGAATATATATACAGCCTCCACCCCAAGTAATCAGACATGGTCAATTTGAGTGAGGGCCATAATCACAAATTATTTTATCAGCAGTTCAGACCACAGTAAACAGTCTTGCTCTAGACCCTCTATTTCTTTCAGACCTCAAGGAACTACAGGTGACTGTGACTGGTTGCATAGCTCATTAGGGCCTTTGGCAAAAGGTCTTTCTGGGTCCTTGAGTCTTTGCCTCTCCTGTCCTGAGAGGCAACTGCTAACAATCCTGAGTCCAAATTTAAACAGTTTAACCTGACATCTTATTGTCCTGAATTCTTTCATGATATGCCATTTATCCTGCACTTCTGAATGGAATTCCACAGATGAGACAAGTTCCAGAAAGTTCCATTATGACAGGAAATGGATCTTCAAATGATGGGCCAAACTCAGCCCCTTCATGTTTAACCTTCTTCACCAACAAGTGGATGCCCATGCATTAGGCAGAAAAAGAGTCCTCCCTATTGTTTTACCCCAACTATTGGTTTAATAAAGGTCTCACCTACAAAATAAACCACCTGACAAAAGTATCAATGAAAAAGCCCACTTACCTCCAAGACGAGAAGGTCCTTTGGAAGTCTCCAGCCTCCAGTAACAGTAAACAGCAGGTGGAGCACAGCATAGACACTCTGTATGTACGCAGAACTTCATGTAGGATTTCTAGCCAAAGAATGCACTGCCCCAATATCTACTGAACAATACCTCATGTGTTGTCACTAATTGCCTAGTTGTATGGTCAGCTCTTTGGGTCAACCAGGACTGGACTAGTAGAGGCATACCAAACATTAGGTGTCCCTCAACATGGAAACATTTAACTACTTAATTATAAACTCAATATCTGTTATATATATGGAATATGAAGCAACTACAAAAGAGAAAAGCATTTAAACTAAAAAGCCAATCAAACATATATGGCCTGATCATGTCTACTACGGACAAATAAATCCATGCTCAAATTCACAATATGTATGGAACCACCATAAAGGATTGAGATGTCCAGTGAGAAATTATGGAAGCCACTCTTAACTGCAAAAATTGATTGTATCACCTGCCAATTATGCCAGGCTCTTTAATAGTGACTTCGACAGGGCCAGCTGGTTTATCTTCATCTATTTACAAATTGTATAAGCTGATAATACCCTCTGCTCACCCGAGTTCCTTGGCTTCTACACCTGCTTCGATGTCAACAGACTAATAGATGGGTGGTTGATTTTGTTCACATCTATGTAGATAAACTTGAACACTATCTAGGTTGTTCTATGGACACATTGCTCTGCCTATGATCTCCTTAGGATAACAAAACGGCAACTCCTGGGTCCAGAAAAAAATGGATAATCTAGCTCATTATTAAGAGGGGATAGCAGATCTCAACTGGTCAGGTATGAACATGTCAGACCCTGGGAAGTGCCTGGAGGCCAAGGGGAATAATTCTTTTTTTATTACAGATAAGGACAAGTGGCCCCAAATGCTCCCACTTTTTTTTTTTTTTTTTTTTTTTTTTTTTAGTAAGACCACTTCCCCTACCAGCTTCCATTCTTATAAAGTTGCATAATTACTGTATTGCTTCCTCCAACTTCCCATATACAAGCATAGTACCTTCGGCCTTAGATCCCTCTCTGCATGTCCCTTCACATCCAGCATAAATTACAGGGTACTGAAAGCTTAGGGACCTGTGCACTTAACTTCTAATCTGCTTGATTCTCCCCACTAAGTCTTTCATCTGTACGGCACGATGTCCTATTAAAGTGGATGTCTTTCCATATTAGTAGAGAACTTCTAGATTCCCCTGTGTGAACGGATTCCCCTGTTGATTCATACTTGAGTAAAAATATTCAATTAGGAAATGTCCATTGACAGGAACTAGCACTGTTGATTATGAGGACATGTGCTCAAGGAGGTGGACAGGCGGGTAGGATGTAAGAATGAGTGTGTGACTGGCCCCTACTCTTCACCTGCCCTTTACCATGCTCTTGGCCCAGCAGTGGCCCTGCCATGCTCCCTCACCCTGACTCTGGGCTTAAGAATGCTAGCAAGTGTGAACAAAGAGGCCTGACAAACACTTAGACCTTGGGGGCTTGTCCCTCTTCCTGCTTTCCTACTGCAAAAAAAAAATATGCCCTGGCCAGTCTGAGAGAGGAGAGAGGAATGGACCAATTTTCCCACCTAAGAGCTGACCCAGAGTCCTGGGCTTCCAGGCATCAGCAAGCCTGTGCCCACAACTGCATGCAAGGTCTGCCATGAGCAGAAGAGCCATGTGGCCTAAACCTTGACCCACAGGCTCAAGAGCTAAATAAACAGCTTTCATTTTAAACCACCGAGTTTGGGGATGATTTATGCATCATTGTTTGTGGTGACAGATACAGGGAGGCATCAAAGATGGCTTAAAACATCAAGGTCTCCGTCCATGTCACCTACTCTACAGAGGCTGTTTTTATTAAAAGCTGACTTCTTCCTCTATTACCCAGGCAGACTTTAGGTTCAATCCAATGTAAGACGATTCCAAAGACAGGAGAGGTGGATTAACATTGGTTTGTCTGGCGCCAACAGCAGGTCCCAGTCCACTTCTGGTAGAACCGTCTTTCTATAAATGCTAAATACAGATGAATGCTCTGAATACAGATGAGAGACGGGAATAGGTCGCTCGGGAAGGTATACAGACCCAAGGTCGAATAAAAAAGACTGAGTCACGAAGAAGATTCAGTAAATCCAAATTCAGTAAATCTCCACAGGGGAATTAGCACCCAAAGAATTTAAGATTTTAACAGAATATTCTGAAAGAAAATGAGTCAATGAAGTTAGAAACTCAATGGACCCGCTAAACAGCAAATTAGGGTTAAAGTCCAATAAATTGGTTAAATATATCTTAAGAAAAATTAGTGTCTACCATCCAGATTGTAGCACAAGGAGATAAGGTATAAAGTAGAGGTTGAGTTCAAAGCCAGGGCTGGGGTTGTGGCTCAGTGGTAGTGCACTTGCCTAGCATGCATGTGGCACGGGGTTTGATCCTCACCACCACATAAAAATAAATAAATAAAATAAAGGTATCGTGTTCATCTACAACTAAAAAACTTTTTTTTTTTTTTTTTGGTGCTGGGGATTGAAACCAGGGCCTTGTGCTTGCAAGGCAAGCACTCTACCAACTGAGCTATCTCCCCAGCCCTAAAAAACATTTAAAAAAAAAACAAAACAAGTTCAAAGTCAAGCCACCTTTGTGTGTGGTGGTGCACACCTGTAATCCCAACAGCAGCTGGGGAGGCTGAGGCAGGAGGATCTTGAGATCAAAGCCAGCCTCAGCAACTTGGCAAGGCCCTAAGCAACTCAGTGAGACCCTGTCTCTAAATAAAATACAAAAAATGGATGGGGGACTGGGGCTGAGCTCAGTGGCAAAGCACTTGTCTGGCATGTGTGAGGCGCTGGGTTGGATTCTCAGCATCGTATATAAATAATAAATAAAATAAAGATCCATTAACAACTAAAATATATATTTAAAAGGGGGGAGTGCTGGGGATGTGACTCAGTGGTTAAGTGCCCCTGGGTCCAATCCCTGGTTTCAGGGGAAAAAAAAAGTTCAAAGCCAGCCTCAGCAACTTAGCAAGGCCCTAAGCAACTCAGAGAGACTTCATCTCAAAATGAAAAATATTTTAAAAGGGCTGGGGATGTGGCTCTGTGGTTAAACATCCCAAGGTTCAATCTCCAGTACCAAAGGGGGTGGGGGAAAGGAAAGAAAAAGAAAGAAAGTAGAGGTTAAATCTTACAGAAGATAAAAAGATAAGGTTCCACATACATCTATTAGGGGATCCAGAACCAGAGAGATAAAAAGAGAAGGCAATCCCAAGATGAAAACAGATGAGAATTTTCCAGAAATTCAGAACATCAATCCTCAAACTAAAGCAGCACACCACATCCTCAGCAACTTAAAATAAATTCACCTAGCCACCTCCAGTAAAACTCAACCAAGTAAAAGAAACAAGATTACCCACCATAAATGTAAGTAGACAGCATATTTTGCAACATCAGAGGCCAGATGACAATGGAATAATATCTTTGAAGTTATAAGGAAAAATAATCAAGAATTCTATACCTTTAGCTACTTTTAAGAGTACAGGCAAAATAAACCCATTTTCAGACTCTTGCTGAAAGAACAACCCACACTTGAGTAAGAAGAAAAGAATCCAAAAGTAAGGAGTAGGATGCAAAGAAGCAATGGTGAACGAAAATGAAAACATGCTGGTAAATCTAAAGCAGCAAGGACTGCATGAAAGAACCACACCAATAGATCATCTGCGGAAGGTGTTAAGATAAATTTAAAATAGTAGGCAATAACAACAGTAAATGGAAAAACGGATGGGCCATTATTTTGTAAGGTCTTAATATTGTTTAAGAGATGGGTAGGATACGGATTAACTTTATAAACCTTTATAAAGTCAAGTGTGCATACTAAAATACAAGAGCATTTTTGAAGAATTCTATCTAAATAAAACTGGTGGGAGGGAGAGAACTGTGAAGTTGCCAGTCAGAATCCCTAACAAAATAACAGATTTAGGTAAGAGTGATGGATCCTTTTAGTTAAGAAGTGGGAAACTTTGCAGTGGAAGGATCAGATTGCAGCCCCTGAATCTGCTGAACAATGTGTGTATTAAGTGTGATACAACCAGAGCACACACCTGCTGATGAAGGACACTAAACCACATACAGGAAAGACTTGAAAAAGGTAAAGACCAGCCAGGCGCGGTGGCGCACACCTGTAATCCCAGCAACTCAGTGAGACCCTGTCTCTAAATAAAACACAAAATAGGGCTAGGGATGTGGCTCAGTGGTCAAGTGCCCCTGGGTTCAATCCCTGGGACAAAAAAAAAAAAAAAAAAAAAAAAAACAGGAAAAGACGACCTGAGTTCAAGGTTCAAGGTGGTCTTCCGTGCCAACTTTCAGTTTACAGGAAATACTGGGGACAGAGGAACAAGTTAAATCACAAGATAACATAAACACATAAATCCAGAATGTGAGGTGTCTGACAGGAAACCACAGCAAAACTATGACAGTTGACACAGAAAGTGTCAGCAGAGTTGTGGAAAACAAATCAATGATCAAAATTCAACTGCATTCCTACTCCAGTATACCAATCAGAACATGTTAATTTTTTTAATAAAGATTACATTTGGAGTAGCTACAAAAATGAGGTATCCAGAATAATCCAACAAAAGATGAATAAGACTTTAATGAAGAAAACCACAAAATTTTACCAAAAAATAATAAAATTACTTAAATAATATAATTAATAAAATAATATTATTTCTTACTTAAATAATAAATTACTTAAATGTTCAAGAAGGTGAAGTTCAGTCAGGTGTCATTTTCTCCCCCAAATTAATCCTTAAATTCAAGGCAATTCCTAAAAGAACATGGTTTTAATGGAACTTATCAAACCCATCTTTAAAAAGTATAACAAAAAGTAAAGTAATTAGAACAATTTTGAACTTGCCCTCTTGGTTATTAAGATTTTATCAAATTAATAGTATTTGAAGTTTATCTGATACATGTAAATCTCATTCTTTTATTTTAATTTTTGCATGCTGGGGAAAGAACTCAGAACCTCGTGTGTGCCATGCAAATGCTCTATCATATCCCAAGTCCTGGCTCATTTATTTTAAATGCTATTTGATATTTTGTATGATTAGGTCATAATTTACATATCCCCAGTTGAAAGAAAACTTTTCACATGGTTTTCAGCTTTTGACCATTTCAGTGTTACAATGAACAAACACATCTGAACATCTCTTCTTGTATACACATGTGAGTTTAGATGTGGGGCAAGGTCTTAGAAGCTAAATAGTGGGGTTAAAAGTATGCGTCATTTTAATATGGCTGAGTATTTTCAAGTGGGCCCCCTAAGGGGTGGACCCTGCTTATATTCCCTTCAGCCGGGGTGAGGGTGCTTGTTTCCCTACTCTTGTCCTGAACTTAATGTTTATTGAACATTTTTGCTGGTCTGGGACTGAGCTGTTAGGTTTCCACATTTCAGTGAGTGGCTTGTTTATTTCCTCTGTCTTCCTTTTGAATTTTTTCTTCACTTCAGAATTCTTGACATATTTGAATATTATCCCTTGTTAAAAATCTGGGAAATCTTAGAAATATTTTCTTGCAGTCTGTGGTTTATATTTTAACTTTGTTTCTGTGGTGACCTCAAAGAAATGTTCTTTTTTTTCTAAAATGTTTTTGTGATCTAGCTTATTTGAGTAACCCTTTCTCTGGGAAACAAGATTACCTCTCTTGTTTACCAAATGTTTGTATCTGTATAGGTCTGATGTTGGTTTTCTTGGGCTACTATTCTATATCTATGTTATTCCAAATACATATTCCTATGCCTATGTGGTACAGACAATAAAAACAGGAAGGATGGATAGCTACCAAATTTAATATAGTGTTTACCCTTATGAAAAGATTGGGGTAGGGGTACTTCTTTTATTAGTACTTTTTAATTATATAGAATAATGGGCTTCAAGGCACCAGGTATGGTGGCACATGCCTAAAAACCCAGTGGCTCAGGAGGCTGAGGCAGGAGAATCACAAGTTGAGGCTAGCCTCAGCAACTTTTGCAAGGCCAAAGCAACCTTGTGAGACCCTATCTCAAAATAAAAATGAGGTCTCTTCCTCTCGGTCCCATATTGAATTTGAGTTGGAAGAGGTGAGTCCGGTTTCAAAATGGGGGTAAAACCGCCCCCAGCACAACTCCCTGGCTGCCAGCTGCGGGGGGCGAGGACATGATCCAAAGGAGCTAGAGCTAAGAGAGCTGTTTCTAGAGAGGACTCTGTAAAGGCTGGTGCTCATCTAACAGTGAAGAAATTTTTTGTTGGTGGTATTAAAGAAGATATAGAAGAATATAATTTGAGAGATTACTTTGAAAAGCACGGCAAGATTAAAACCATAGGAGTTATGGAAGACAGGCAGAGAGGGAAAAAGAGGATTTTTCATGATACAGTTGACAAAATTGTTGTTCAGAAATACCACACAATTAACAGGCATAATTGTAAGTGAAAAAGGCCCTTTCTAAACTAGAGATGCAGCCTGCTCGAGCACAAAGAGGTCGTGGAGATGGCTCTGGCAACTTTATGGGTCGTGGAGGAAACTTTGGCTGCGGTGGAAACCTTGGTGAAGAGGAGGTGGTGGAGGTGGAGGCAGCAGAGATGGTTATGGAGGAGGTGATGGTGGCAACTATGGCAGGGGTCCTGGTTATAGAAGAAGAGGAGGCTATGGTGGTGGTGGACCAGGATATGGAAACCAAGGTGGCAGATATGGTGGTGGAGGAGGATATGATGGTTACAATGAAGGAGAAATTTTGGGTGGTGTTAATATGGTGGGGGTGGGAACGATAATGATTTTGGAAATTACAGTGGACAACAGCAATCAAATTATGGACCCATGAAGGGGGTCAGCTTTGGTGGAAGAAGCTCTGGCAGTCCCTATGGTGACGGTTATGGATCTGTGGTGGAAGTGGTGGATATGGTAGCAGAAGGTTTTAAAAACAGCAGAAAAGGGTTACAGTTCTTAGCAGCATGAGGAGCTGTCAGGAAAGCTGCAGGTTACTTTAAGACAGCCGTTCCCAAATGCATTAGAGGAACTGTAAAAACTCCGCCACAGAAGGATCGATGATCCAGTCAGAAAAGTTACTGCAGCTTAAAACAGGAAACGCTTCTTGTTCAGGACTGTCATAGCCACAGTTTGCAAAAAGTGCAGCTATTGAGCAATGCAAAGTAGTGTCAATTAGATGTACATTCCTGAAGTCTTTTATCTGTTGTAGCTTTTTCTTTGTCTTTTTCATTACATCAGTTCTATCGTCCTGTAAATTGTGGTAGTGGTACCAGGAATAAAAAATTAAGGAATTTTTAACTTCAAAAAAAAAATGGGGGGGGGGGGGGCACATCTGGGGATGTACTCAGTGGTTAAGCACCCCTGGGTTCGATCCCTGGTACAAAAACAAAAACAAAACAAAACAAAACAAAACAAAACTCACACACAAAACTTTCTTTTTGACAGTACTGGGAATTGAACCCAGAACTCTTGCATGCTAGACAGACACCCTTCCATTGAGTTATATCACCGACCCTTTTATTGTTGTTGTTTTGAGACAAGGTCAAACTAAGTTGCTCACGCTGGCCTTAAACTTGCAATCCTCCTGCCTCAGCCTCTGGAGTCACTGGGATTACAGGTGTGCACCATCATGCTTGACTAAAACTTTTGTTTAAACAAGAGACCTTAGAGCAGATATAGCAAAATGTTAAAATCTACTTAAGCTGGGTATTGTCTACAAATGTATCCTCTGTACTTTAGTGATTGAAATGTTTAAAAAATTAAAAAGTAGGTCAGGTACCACTACACACAGCTGAAAAGAAGTATCTTGAGAGACACAGGAGAAGAAACAATTCCTTTTCCTCTTAGACACCATTATGCAGGTAGGTGTCTTACAAACCATAAAGGCTCAACCCTGAGCCAGACCTGTACTCCCAGCAACTAGGGAGTACAGATCTCAAGGCCAGCCTGGTCAATTTAGCAAGACCCTGTCTCAAAATTAAATTAGATGGGTGGCAGGGGAATGTAGCTCAGTAATAGAACACTTACTTAGTACAAAGCTCTGAGTTCAACCCCAGCACAGCTCTCCTCCACCACCACAAAAAAAAAAAAAAAAAAAGCTCAACTTTAAGGACAAAACTCCCAGCACAAGATGGATGGTCAGAAAAACATGGGAAGGACCTGGGTCCATGATGACACAGCTCAAACAGGGAATTAACAAGGCTGGTCTCAAACGCCTGTGCTCAAGTGATCCTCCTACCTTCTCGTGAAGTTAAGTTTTCCTTACCATTTAAGAAACATTTAATTAGGTTTTCCACTCCTTGCAGCTTATTGCATATTGATAAAATGCTCTTTATCAAAACCAAACAAAAAATTTTGAAGAATGTATGAATTCCAGTGAGTTCTCGATAACTATAAAGACCTTGTTATTCTCATACAGGCTGGAGGCAGGAATTTTGCAAACTACACAAATAGCTGTGATTTACCAGAACCACCCTACTTTCCCAACTGTTAAACAGTCACACACAGAATATGCCTATTTCTTTTAAGCATTGTTAGCCACATCTAAAAATGTGATAGAGCCCAAATTTGCTTCTTTAAAGGCATTTAGTCTATGACACTATTTTATGACTTTTCGTATATGGCTCCCTAAAAATGTTTAAGTGTGTATTTTAACTTTTCAACAAAAGGGACAATTCATGTATAGGAAATGGATTGGCTTCTTTCCTAGCCTCACCTCTTGCACCTGGATAGACCACACAATCTACTATTCTAGTAACAAGGTTTGAGCCAACTCCCACAACTATGGAGAAACCTTTCATCAAACTATCATGCTTCCATAATAAACAACTACAAAGATGTGAACATTTTAATTAAATGGATTTATTTTAAAAGGAGACTATAAAATTTGACATTAAGAGAGATAAAAAAGATCCACAGGGTTTACATTGACAAATACAAAAATGATTGGCTATCAACAATGTAAAAATACATTTCCCAATCCCCAAATAAAGCATAATTTAAGTTTAATAATTACCAAATTTTTGTACTGTAAGTACATTTCCCTTATAATTCTAAGGGAAGTACAATTCCCTTATAATTAAAAACCATTTTAAACAGTTTGTATAAAATACAACAAATTAAATTTACCATAGCTGTTAATATAAAATTTTAATTTTGAATTTATTGAGGTTGCCCTTTTCTGTACATAACAGCAGTTTCTGGTCCCAAATTCTCCTTGAACTTATTTACTACCATGATCTTTTTACTCCTGTTTCTTTCCAGGAGAGAGAAGCTAACCAAAAATGGGTCACATGAGAAAATAATGTGAAAGAAGATTCTAAGAGTAGCCACAATTACAAGTGACCAAATTATCTTTCTGAAATAGAAAAAAGATTAAGTGGCCAACTAAGAAGCCCACGTCAGCACCAATGAAACAATGGAGGTAAAACCTCAGAATAAGCAGAGCTTATGTTCCATCCCAACATGCTGAATGTGTGAAGCCAACTGGGAATATGTCTGTCAATTCTAACTAAGCCCAAAGCATGGCTGGTGCCATAATTTACACCTGGAATGTCCCCCAAAGGCCCATGCATTGCTGGCTTGTTCTCCAGAATGGCACTATTTAAAAGGTGGTGGAAATTTTAAGAGGCTGGACCTAATAGGAGAGGTTAGGAGACGGCGTGTGCCGTGAAGGGGACTCTAGACTTCTGTCTTTTCTGCTCTTTTTTCCTTTATGCTTCCCAGCTGCCATGAGCTGAGCAGCTTGTTCTACCACACATTTCTCACTGTGATGTTCTGCCTCACCGGAGACACAAAAGCAACAAGGTCAACTGACCATGGGGACTAAAACCTCCAAAACTGTAATAAAAAATAACCCTGTCTTCTTTTCATTTTCTCAGAAATTTTATTTTAAAATAGAAAGATGACTAACAGAGGTGGAGACCCTGAGGTAGCCCAGACAATTTGCTGTGAATTCTATATGGGTGTAGATGACATTTAAAATGACAAGAGTACACAGTATGATCTGAAATTCTATAACTGCCTACCATAAATTTTTTATCTTTGAATCGGTCTTTATTCTTGGACCCTTTATTTCTCCTTTTTTAGATGATAAGCCCAATAAAAACAGAATCCATGATTGATTTCATTATCTCTCAAGTAGGTTGTAGTGACACCATCATTAATACTAGCATCTAAAGTATGATACAAATGAATAAGGGACTGAGCCTGTAACACGGAGCAGAAGTTATGTCTGCCCAGTCAGACCAATTTTTGAGAACCTCAATGGCCATGTGCAAGCAATTAAAACCCATCTACAACATGCAAATGGAAGTTGAGAAACTAAAAAGAATGTGGCCACTAACTGTATCACTGGAAACATGATTCCACTGCTGCAGATAGAAAACCAAGCCCAGAAAAACTCCACCAAAATACGGAAGGATGTGACTTCTGGGTTCATGATCTTAACATTGGAGTCTCTTTGGTCAAAACTCTAGGAGAACAAAAAAAGTCTAGTCTGTATGACTTGGGCAGAAAGGTCCTATCAAGTGCCCTGTCTGTGTGACTATTAGATAGTCAGCAACAGACAATTCTTCCAAATGATCAGAACTGAAGTCTCTTGAGAATGGTTTGACTACTCCCTTACATCAGTGACAGTATTCATCTGGACTGGGTTCCTGGAAAGCCGCTTTCTTAAGATGCCTCCTCCTAAAAGAAGCTAGATCAATGCCCACGTGGAAACAGGCCCCTAGGGCTCCTGCTACACACTTTTCACATCTAAAAGGGCCACCTACAGAAAACTAACAAGGAAGAGTCAGAGGCCCACCTCTGTCGGGTGATGAAGCAGTACCGTGGACCATTCTGATAAGACAGAAAAGGAAGCATCTCAAACAGATAAAAAAATCAAAGGCTGAGGTTTTAAAAAGAAGACTTGCTCAAAGAGAATTAAAAAGGGCCCATAGAGTTGCAATAAGTAGAAATGATCACATGCCAATAGGGTAACAGACCTTTTTTTAACTCATGGTACGAACTCATCTCCTCACATACATGTAAGTGGTTGAAACCTATTTTTATAGTTGCTGTACTAAAAAAAAAAAAATCTATCCTTTCTTTGGTCCTTAGGTATAATATCAGTTTCTTCCATTTTTCTATGTGTTATATAACAATCATTTTTCAAAACCTGATCTCAACAATCAAAGTGCAGTTTAAACATGAGGTTGCTGCTGCTTTTATACATAAAATACCAACAGCTCCCAGACATTTTACATTAAGCTATACAAAGGTATCAGAAAGAGTTAATAATTATCCTAAAATGTTACCATATAATTTTAAGGCTGAGTGAGATACAGTAAAGCCAAGTATTATATAGTAAGTAAAAAACCTAGACCAATGTTTTAAATATTGGTCTCTTAAAATATACATTAAATTTCCATTAACAGAACATAATCTAATAAAAATACAAATAGCTAAGCAAATTAATTTAAAAATGAAACAATTTCTAAATGAATGAATATAATCATGCTGTTTATACAGCTAGAAAGCATACTGGAAGCTAAGCCTAATAAAGAGAATGCCCCGTAACAGAATGACAGAATCACTTATCATCAGTTGAGCTGTGTGATCTAAACAACTGTCCTCCTCAAAAAAAAAAAAAAAAAAAAAAAAAAAAAAAAATGCCATAACACAAGTTTTAAGTGGTTTTTTTTTTTGACAATTAAAAATAAACAACCCTCTGCCCTAATTTGTGGTGAATGACACACAGCCTAGTATTGATAAACCTGCCTTCCTGCCATTCCCCTGGCTCTCCAATGAAGTGGTTCAAGCAATTACACAAATTCTACAGGACTTCTGCCAGAGCTCAGGCATCACCACTGAGTCACCATCTTGTATAACACCTGCTCCCCAGAGTCTTTAAGCATTAAGGGGTTCAGTGAGGGCTTCTGCTCGAGTGGTATTCTCAGGTTTTCTCAGTTGGGACTCCTGTCGCTTTTCAAAAAGCATAGCGACAAAGTCAAACAGGAACATAAAACTTGCTAAAAATCCAAACACCTGAGGAGAAAAAAGGGGGAAAGGTTATTATAATAAGGAATTGTGGAATATAATTTCACACTTTTTCCACCTGATTCTGAGAGTGCTTCATACAAGCAAGATGATTTATCAATTTTATCTTATACCTATTTTTTAATGATAAAAAACTTTTTAAAGCTATCAAAAAAATGGAGAGAAGCCTGGTGGTGCATGCCTGTAATCCCAGTGGCTTGGGAGGCTGAGGCAAGAGGATCACGAGTTCAAAGCCAGTGCCAGCAATTTAGCGAGGCCCTAACTCAGCAAGACCCTGTCTATAAATAAAATATAAAAAGGGGTGGGGATGTGGCTCTGTGGTTCAGCGCCCTTGGCTCAATCCCTGGTACCAAAAAAAAAAAAAAAAAAAAAGGGAAAGAAGTTACAAAAGAATTTCCAGAATAACAGCTATTAATTCAAGTCCTACAAAATACAAATGCATGTCTTATATACGTATGTATATGTGTGGAGAAACAATCTATGAAACTAAGGTTAGCAGAGGAAAAATAGAATCCCATGAAATGTTATAAAACAGAGGATTATTAACAGTGTTTAGACTGACCCACATTCATAAGGAATATATGTGAATAGGCAACTCAACCTAGGTAAAAATGGATAAAGTTATTAATATTAAAACAAATTTCAAGCTGGGGAGATAGCTCAGTTGGTAGAGTGCTTGCCTCACAAGCACAAAGCCCTGGGTTCGATCCCCAGCACCACAAAAAAAAAAAAAAAAAAAAAAAAAAAATTAAAACAAATTTCATTTTGAAGATATGAGATTAAACTATCTAAAATACAACTTCCAGTTAATTGCCACAGCAACACATGACGCCACTACCTACTTCCTCTTCCTTAAATCACTTCCTCATTGAACTCTTCTAACATATGATCAAACATTCTGAGAATTCTCTCAAGAGACAGACCACGCTCAAATTTCGCTTCTTCCCTAGCAAAACCCTTATGGAAACGGGCCAAGAAGTGCTCTGCAAAAGAGAAAATAGTACTGGGTGACGGTTAAAGTCTCCTCCTACTCTAACACTACACTTCCATAATTTTTTCTGTTAACTATCTGTTGCCATCTCTTGACCCTCACCCTCCTCAATCCCTCTCCACCCTTAAGAATATACATTCTGTCTCATTTGACCATATTTACATGGATGTACCCAACGTATTCAACTTAAACTTATTTATCAAAGCCAGGCATGGTGGCACATGCCTACAATCCCAGCGACTCAGGAAGCTAAAGCAGGAGAATCATGGATTTGAGGCCAGTCTCAACAACTTATCGAGGCCCAAAACAACTTAGCAAGATCCTGTCTCAAAATAAAAAATAAAAAGGGCTAGGGAGTGGCTCAGTGGTTAAGCACCCCTATATTTAACTCCCAGTACCAAAAGAAAAAAAAAAATTTATTTATCAACCCAAGTATTTCTCACCCTGAAGTCTTTATTTTGATTTGATAACATCTATTCCCCTTATTTGCTTAGCAAACTTATTGAATACTTCAAATGCAGAAAAGATGTCACCTTGTCTGTCAAACTGTCTCTGACCACCTCAAGAGCTCCAATCCACACAGGGCCCTCTATATTATACAATCCAGTCTAGTGACCTTCGGGCTTCTTCGCTCTCATAGTTTCCTATTTTATTTTTGATGGACTCCCTCACTAAGTCTATAAAATTATTTGTAACTTAAATAGTTGCAAAAGGGCTAGGCGTGATCATGCACGCCTGTAATCTCAGTGACTCAGGAAGTTGAGGCAGGAGAATCACAAGTTTGAGGCCAGCTTCAGTAACTGAGCCAGCCCCTATGTCAAAAGAAATCAAAAAGAGCTACACATGTAGCTCAGTGGTAAAGCACCACCCCTGGGTTCAATCCCCCTGGGTTCAGTTTACTATAAATATTGGCTTTTTAAACTACAAGTCACTATTAAATATGTCCAGTAAAATCTAAATACTGCAATACTCTAACACATTATCTAAATAAAAAATAAACTCTTTTTTTTAATAGTTGGAGATTTTGTGTCATATTTTTTTTATTCTCCCTTAGAACTCAAGATTTCCTCAACTTCATTTCACTTACTCTACAAAATTTTATGGTAATATATTTTTATACTTATAAGTATTTTATTGATCATCCTATCACACTTCTCTGCAATAACAATATGTATACAAACTTAAATTAAACATAAGACCCTATTAAAACTTTTTTTATTAGAAAAAGTTTTTGTAGTTGTATATGGCAGAATGTCTTTATTTTATTTGTTTATTTTTATGTGGTGCTAAGGATCAAACCCAGTGCCTCACACATGCTATGCAAATGCTCTACCACTGAGCTACAGCCCCAGCCCCAACACTTTGATTTCTCTCTCCAAATGGTTTGTGTATCCTTGGATAAATATTATTCTTGCTAGAATGAGTCAAGGTTCAGCAACAATTTTATCTGTTTTGTTTTTACATGTGTAAAGAGCTAAGAAATTGTGGTCACATGAATAGGTAGATATAGCCATGCAATTCTTTGAAATCCTTTTCCACTATTCTGTCATAAAAAGTGGTTTTAATGACCTATTGGATGACAACTACTAATCACAACTTCAATTTCATAAAAACAAAGTAACAACTGGAAACTAGATGACTTGCAAGAAGATGTGTTATCCTGTTCATATGTACAACACCGATACCAGTCCAGGTCCATGATCCTTGATTTGCAATTCTGAAATCCCAAAAGCTATAAAAACTCAAAGTTTCTCACAATTCACTTGACTCAATATTGACACAAAGTAAGATTATTCACAGTCTTACTTATTTCTTTTATTGTAAATATTCATATTTTGCTTCAGAAATACTAATGTTGGATTACAGAGTGCAGCACCAGGCCCTCTAAAGGTATTATATAACCTAGTTCAGGCAGAGTATTACCTTTCTGAAATTCAGAATATCCTGAATTCCTAAAAAAATCTAATCCCAATGATTTCAGATAAAAATTAGATCTTGCCAGGAGTAGTGGCACGTGCCTATAATCCCAGCAGCTCAGGAGGCTGAGGAAGGAGGATCGAGTTCAAAGCCACCTCAGCAACTTGGTGAAGCCCTAAGCAATTCAGTGAGACAGATCCTGTCTCAAAATCAAATATATAAAAGGGTTGGGGATGTGGCTCAGCGGTTGGCACCCCGTACCAAAAAAAAAAAAAAAAACTGGATCTTTATTTTCAATTGTCCCTTTGTTGAATTCAAAAGGTTTTTGCTTTGTTTTATAACTCGGGGCAATGCACCACAGTAACATTGGGGACAAGTACATTTTTCTTTTGGGGTGGGGGTCATAACTGTGAAAGGAAAGGTGGGAAAGAACCAGCTAGTCTCCTCCAGATGTGAATTCTTACACACATTAGTTTTAAGAAAAATTATAATATGAAGGTTAAAATCCTGGTAACTGATTTCCTCAAAAACTGTTCTTAACAAGTACTTCTTAGAGAGTCTTGCTAAAATTTTAAGGATAGGCATAGCCCACAGAAGAAGACTGTCCAGACAAACTTCTATTGGTTCATTTAACACATTCCTTCACAATTTGTTTCCTTTTCTAGCTCCTTTATTAGGCTGAAGTTTTGAATCATTTCTCCTGTGTATTTTCTACACCGAGAACAGCATCTGGACCCTAGTTATACTTTTTAAATGTTAATTTATTTTTTGTGATACTTGGGATTTAACCCAGGAGCACTCTACCAGTGAGCTACACCCCCAGTCCTCTTTTACTCTGTATTTTGAAGCAGGGCCCAGGTTGTCGAGGCTGGCCTCATACTTGCAATCCTCCTTCCTTAGTCCCCTAATTCACTGCAATACTTTTGATGAACAGAAAAGTGAAGTAAAAGCTGATAAAGTCAATTTTATCACTTCCATTAGCATAACATATTCATATGTGGAGTGATGGATTTTTTTCTAACAAGACTCAGTCGAATTCTAGATAGGTTCTAAGTTTTTAGGGCTATCATATTTATTTACCAAGACTCAGTCGAATTCTAGATAGGTTCTAAGTTTTTAGGGCTATCATATTTATTTACTTTTAGATCTTCCATTCAAAATTACGTTAAAAATAGAGGACAAAATTACTCTCATATATTATAAAACCTGTCAAGTATTTTCCAAATTCTATATTTCTAAGGGAACAAAAATAAGCAAAGTAGAAAATACTAAGTACTTACAATTGCAGCAATTTCAGCTGAGGTTCTGTCGTGGGTAGAAACAAAAATGATAGAAGCCAACAAAAATACACATCCGGTTCCCAGTGTAATGTAAAAATCCTATGCATAAATAAGGAAGACAATATAGTTAGATTCATGAAAACAAAGTTTCTAATTTTTAATTTTAAAAAACCTGAATGACTTACTTTTTTCTTGTCATACCCCATTGTAACTTTCCAATAAGCCTGGTATTCAAAACACCACCCACACTTTGGCCTGGGCATATTGAGAGAGTACAAGATAATCTTTAAATAGAAAGTCCCCCAAAAGGCCATGTGCATGTGTGTGTCCTCTTTTTCTGTGGGCCATATTAAAATTATTGCAACCAAAGAATTTATTGCAATTTCATCTTATTTCCAGCCAAAAACGATGACAACAACAACAACAAAAACTTTCTAAGTATTCTACACTAGAATGGTGTCTCTCAGAGTTCTTCCATAACACTCTGGGAAAAAGAGAAATCAAAAGAACCACCTATCTATCATTAATTAGCTTTATGTCATGTCAATAGTGTTTATAGACACTGGAGCTTTTTGGAATAACATATTACCTTAACGGTCCCAAATGGGTAATCCAAAATAAGTGTGTATGATGAGTTTATCTCCTATCTAAAAGCTTCCATATCTCCCATAACACAGCTCAGAACCATGAGGTGCTTCTGGGTTTCCAAGTGCTCTCTTTGGCACTTTGTAGGAAGGCTCTCATATGCCAACTGCAATGGTGCTTGACATACACAACTGGTTCAGAGAGGAAAACTGGTCAAATGAGAGTCACTCCAAAGGCTTTAAGCCTGTCACTTTTTGAGTTTTCTAAACTGCAACTTCCACTAAACCTAGTATCAATAAAACTCTCAGAATTCGTATAATGGCATTCACTTAACGTTTATTAAAAAATTTAACAGGTTTTCTCTATTTCTAAAAGAGGTGTTATTTCAAATCTGTTACATATAAAATTCTATTTACTAATATGAGAAGTATGCTCAAGGAAGTATTTGAACAAGCCAATCATCTTGAGATGAATAAAGTAGTGCACAATAAAAATAGCTCCTAAAGTCATACTACTTGAGTTCAAATCCCAGCCATATCACTTTGTACTTGTGTGACTTTGAACTAGTTACTTAATATCTCTGTGCCTCCAATTTCTTCATCTGCAAAATGGGGATACTAACAGTTTCTTCTTCATAACATGATTCTACAGATTAGAGTTAATCCACAGAAGGTGCTTAGATCAGTGCCAGGCACATAGCAAATGTTCCATAAATGTTGGCAGTTATTATTATTATCATTATTATTTTTACTTTTTTGGTACTGGGGACTGAACCCAGGGGTGCTCTATCACTGAGCTACAGCCCCAACCCTATTTAGTAATTTATTTAGAGACAGGGTCTCACAGAGTTGCTTAGTGCATCACCATTGCTGAGGCTAGCTTTGAATTTGCGATTCTCCTGCCTCAGTCTCCTAAGCAGCTGGGATTACAGACATGCGCCACTGCACCTGGCTGGCTATTATTACTCATAATAGAATCTAACTCCTAATAGCATGCAGTAAAAAAAATTCTCTTCAAAAAAATGACTGTTCCTCCCTAGACACCACTACCAACACACACTCATAACATTTTATCTAAATTGAAAACATCCCCTACATGAAAAAATACTTAAAATTTAAGTACATAAATGTGCAGACAGTAAAAAGTGATTTTAAACAATGAGAATAAGAAATCCTTATGATATTAGATAAAAGTGAAATATATGCTGTGTGATTACAAATACTTAAAATTTTAAATATCACCTATGAATAGAAACAAAATTCAAGAAATACCGTAAAATAATTTAAAAGGCCACTCTAGGATGAAATGACTAATTTATTTTTCTTTTTAAAAGTATTTTAAAATAAGTATTTACCCAAAACTTTTTAAATGCTCAAGTTTGAGGTCACAAATATTTTACATTTGTAATTATACTAAACTGTTGTTTCCAGTTAAAAAGATCAATGAACTTCAACCAGAGATGCAGCTCGTCAAAGTAAAAATTAAACATTTCTAAAAATATTTTTGTGGCTAGTAATAACTTTGCTGTTGAGATATTACATAAGAAATACAAAAATAATTTCAACTTTTGATGTTTAAAAATCCACACATTCAAACTACAAATCAATCAGGGGAGATACTTGAGAACCCTTCCCTTGTACAAATCTCAAGGCATACTTTTCTGTGAAAAGGAAGAAATTTCAAAGGAAATTCTTAATTATAAGAATATAATTAATTATATTGGATATAATAAACAAAAATTCTAAGGTATTTCCTGAAACTTTTCTTAATATGTATTTCATTTAAAAATGGTTCTGTTGCCATTGTTATATAGAGATTCCTGCAGTGATGGCATTTGCCATGACAGGCCTAAAGTTATCAAGACCTTGGTTCTAATAGGGTTCTGCCTAGATCACATGATAGAATGTACAGCATGAGGGCTTTCCCTGAGTTCAAATCTGTTCACTTCACTCTAGCTGTGCTAACTTTAGACAAGTTACTTAACCATTCTGAACCTAAATATGAAGCATAAAACAAAAATGAAGCATAAAATAGAAGGATTCTAATCATGACACATAGAGTGCCTGACACATAATATATGACAGCAACTATCATCAGCCAAGATTGTAGAACAGTCATATAATGGTCATACCAAGAACTATAAGTATGTGCTAATCAAATACTTGATGAATTTGATTTGAAGTTATAGTTAACTGTTTGACATCAACTTTTTCTAATTTTTTAACTTAAAGTATTTTTAAAAGGTAATGGATTCCTAAAGCATAAAATTTCTTTGTATAAAGGGTTTATAAAACTCCAACCCTGCAAAACAGAAAAAGGAAAAAAAAAAAAAAAAAGTAAGTAAATATCTTAGGTAAATAATCAATACATGACCCTATGCTTTCTTCTCATTAACTTAAAACAATAGAATTTTGATGCTTTCTTTTTGTACTGTTACTACTTGGTCTTAATAATTAAAAATATACCATAATTTTTATCTTTACCCTCAGAGATGTATATTCTTTTATATATTGATCCTTGACATGCACAATTCTTCACAAACCCAAACATACTGAAGAAATAAACTAATCAACGATTTCCTTCTGAAATTCAATACTGACTTCTTAAATTCAGTGAACTATTTCATCTGTCATCCCACAAATCCAAACTATACTCAAATAAAAACAAAGGATCAGCAAACTGTCTAGAAAGTTAAGCACCTCCAATTTTGTGAAAACAAGACTTTCCACCATAATTTTATTGTAAGGTAAATTTCTGAATTAGAATCAACAAATTCACCCCCCCCCCCAATGGTACTAGGATTAAACTCAGGGCTACTCTACCACTAGCTATACCCCACATGTAGAGACAAGGTCTAAGTTGCCCAAGCTGGCCTCAAACCTGTGAACCTCCTACCTCAGCCTCCCAAATCACTCGGATTACAGGCATGTGCCACCACACCCAGCTAACAAACTCATTCTTAAACTCACTTTCAATTTTCTTCATAATAAAATGAAAGCAAAATATAAACAGGCTTATATGTTACTTTATTTAAAAGCCCAAGAATTATCTTAAATTAACTTATTATTCTATCTCCAATGTTTAGCATGTATCTGGAACATAAAAGGCACACAATTCATACTTGTAAACAAATGAGTGACACTCTAAAATGTGGAAAACGAAGAGTGACAAAATCTCATTTTAAAAAAAAGTCTGCCAGATATGGTGGCACATGCCTGCAATCCCAGCAATTCCAGAGGCTAAGGCAGGGGGATCACAATTTCAAACCCAGCCTCAGTAACTTAATGAGGCTCTAAGCAACTTAGACCCTGACTCAAAATAAAAATTATAAAAAGGGCTGGGGATGTGGCTAAGTGGTTAACAGTCCCTGGGTTCAATCTCTGGTACCAAAAAAAAATGTCTACTGTGAATTAGAATAAACCACTAATAACTATAAAATACTGGCAATGTTTGTCATTGTCATTCTAATTCTACTTTCCATAACATTCCCTTGGCAGGAAAAATTTAGTTGCTTAGAGGCAGAGAGTTGGAATAATGCATAGTGTCTTTTCATGGTGCTGAGTTTTAAAAGCATTACTACTTTGAACGATAAAAGCACCTAAGATCAAAACAGCTAAGCTCTTAATACAGGGTTTTTATTTTGTCACACTTACCGATGATTTTACTTTTATGGCATCAACTCTGTCATACACTGGAGTACAATACACAATCAGCAGAAGGAGACTCAGAAGGAAGGCACTGCAGCTTACAAATTCAAAAAAGTAAAGTCCTCCACACAATGTGCATTGTGAGACAACTTCTTCACAGATGAAGGCCAGCAGAGACAGCAACTACAAAAAAAGCAAAACATTCTACTTGTTTTTCAGAGAACCCACGGCTATTCAAAAAATGCCATCTGTTTACTCAAGTGTTTATAGAGACTATGGTAAACAAGATTAGTGAATGAACCTCATCTATTCAGAACTCACAGCCTACTTGCCTTAAAGGGAATACTGGCAAATAACTACCAGGAGCTTAATGTTAGAACAAGGAAATAAGAGTGTTGTTTTTTAAAGGCACACAGGAAGAGCTTCAAGGAAAAATAAGGTCAATTCTGGGTAAAAGAGACTGAAGTTCCTGGCAGAGGAGCAGTACATAAAGACACAGAGATGAGAAGACATGGTGCCCCTCCCAAACACACACACATATCTCACCTCCCCCAAATGAACTGCAAAGGCCTGTCAACATGACTGAAGTGTAGTATGAGGGAAGGAAATGACAGCACAAAAATTATGAGACTAGAGAGGTTAAGCAGAGGCCGGATCTAAGTGTTCTTATCAAGTAGTTCAAGGGATCTGGATTTTAGAGGGGTTATGGCAAAAGGGTGAAATGATCAAGTTTGTATTTTTAGTGGTTCTTGCTAGCTCTGATATGGAGAAGGGACTGGAGCTAGTGCAAAACCTGGAGCAGACCATCCAGCTGGGAAGCTGAAGTAGGAAATCCAAAAGGTAGCAGTAATGGAGAAGAGTGGCTAATCACTGAGGGATGCAACAGAAGCTCTTATCAGACAAGCTGAGTACAAATAAAGTGGGACACAAGATGATACATATGTACCTTAAACACTTTATTTTTAGTTAAAATTAAAATGCATGTTTTTCTGTAATCCCAGCAATTTGGGAGGCTGAGGCAGGAGGATCGCAAGTTCAAAAATAGTCTCAAGTGCAGGCCATATAGCCCATCTCGTAGAGTGCCTGCCTCTCATGCGGGAGGCCCGGGTTCGAGTCCCCAGCACTCTGAGATTGTGGAAATAACAAACAAAGCTAGTCTCAGCAGATTAGCAAGGCACTTAGGAACTCAGCAAGACCCTGTCTCTAAATAAAAATATAAAAAAGGGTTGGGGATATGGCTCAGTGGTTAAGCACCTCTGGGTCCAATTCCCGGACCAACAACAACAACAACAAAAAGGCACATTTATTCCCCAAGGCTGTAGGTGACAATCCTGGGGTCAGGATGCCTAGCACAGTGAATGGAGAATGGGTAACTCTGATTGATCCAGCAATTCAATTAAATGCATGTGGATTATAATGGCACTCCCACTGTTGGACTTGTGGTATTAACACACTGGTACCTCCCTGCAGAATCAGGGTTTTTCTTTTTAGGAGGCAAAGGTGCTGGGGAGAGAATTCCATTTAAAATGTGCTGTGACTGGGGAAATCTGTAAAAGAGTTAGGTGGAGATATAGTTAGGAAGCAAATGGACATATGGGTCTGGAACTCAGAGGAGGGGTCTGGATACAGATAAAGATGTGGGAGGCAGCAGAGTGAAAAAGATGAAATTACCCAGAATGAGGGAAGATGGCCTTATGCAGAATCCTGAGGAATCAAGATTTAACAGATTTGCAAAGGGGAGACCCCCAACAAGAACTAGGAGCAACAGACCAAGAGACAGTAGACAAGAAAAAAAAGTATTTCCACAGACAGCAATCATGAATACTAAAAGCTATGTAGAGGCCAAGAGAGAACAACACTGAAATACCTTCATTAAAATAAGTACCAAAAGGCTGCTGGTGACATCAGCAAGGAAATTCTAATTAGGAAGTCTAGCCAAACAGAGAAGCTAGGTTACAGCATGGTACATTGAGAAGTAAAGGGAAGACAAGACAGTAGAAATAGAGACATCAGTCGACAAGTGTGGTTGGGAAAGAGTGGCCAGATAGGAATGTAATGGATGAAGTTAAAGGAAGGGGATTCAAGATGGGAGCACGCTGGGCATATTTTAATGTTTAAAACCTATTAGACAGATGGGCTTGAAGACAGGTAGTGAAACTGGGCATGACAGTGCATGTTTATAATCTCAGCATCTGAGGCTGAGGCAGGAGGATCAAAAGTTCAAAGCTAGTCTCAGCAACTCAGTGAGGCCCTAAGCAACCCAGCAAGACCCTATCTCAAAATAAAAAATTAAAAGGGCTGAAGATGTGGCTCAGAGGTTAAGCACCCCTGCGTTCCATCCCCAGTACCAAAAAGAGAAAAAAGAAACGTAGTAAAAAAGCTCTCTCGAGGGGGCTGGGGATATAGCTCAGTTGGCAAGCACAAAGCCCTGGGTTCGATCCCCAGCACTACAAAAAAAAAAAAAGGAAAAGTTCTCTCGAGGTAGAATTCAGAGCTCATATCTGGGGCCAACTCTTAATAAATTGGAGGGAAGAGAGTAAAGAGAAGTTCATTCGGGCAGTTTGTGTGGGTTTTGTGGAAGCTGAGGGAGTTTCTAAATGTCAAAACCATCAAAAAGACTCATTAGTCATAGGTGAGCATTTGACCAGGCTCACCCAAGTCAAAGGCTGAAGGGAAATGCCACCTGACTCCGGTGAGGCCAGCAGAAGCAACCAGACACACTAATGGTAACAAGATTGCTACCAAAAACCAACAGATACATTTCACAGTACATAATAAACATCTTACCCTACATTTTCATTAAAAAGAAGTCAATGGTACAGCCACTCTGGAAAACAGTTTAGCCATTTCTTCAACAACTAAGTACGATTCTACTGTATGACTCAGCAACTGCACTCTTAAGCATTTATTCCAGAGAAATGAAAATTTATGTTTGTACAACAACCACTACATGAATGTTCATGACAATTGTATTCATAATAGCACCAAATTAGAATCAATCCAGATGTCCTTCAATGGTTAAATTGTGGTATATACATTATTAATAAAAAGGAACAAACAATATACAAAATGATCTAGATGTATCTCCAGAGAATACAAAGTAAAAAAAAAAAAAAAAAAAAATCTTATCTCAAAAAGTTACACACTTTATGATTCCATTTACACAACATTCTTTAAACAATAAAAATTACTGAGAGGCAGAACAAATTAGTGGTGGCCAAGGACAAGGGGAAAGGCATGGCTATAACAGGATAGCTTGGAAGAAGCCCTGTGCTGACCAGTTTGCATCTCAACCAGGGTGATGACTGTGAGAAGCTATACATGTGATAAAACGGCACAGAACCACACACACACAAACACATGCATGTATGTACACCCAAATAATATGTGGGACCTCTCTGTAAATTTTTGTGTAACTTCTTGTGAATGTATAATTATTTTAAAATTAAAAAATGAAAAGAAAAAAGAAAAAGAAGTCAAACCTAAATTAGTATGTAAGCCTCCACAGGATCTTCCCCCTTTACTGGCAATACAAAATTTATATATTCCCCACAACTAAAAAGAACTTATATGAAAACAAAAATAGAACTCATAGGTTGAATTTACTGCAAATTAGCAAGGCATGAAATAGTACCACACATCCCAAATAACCTTCTTGGAACAAATGTTAAGTGAGGCATTCTCAGTCATCATACTACAGGATATAAAGTGACACACGAAGCTAAGTGTTGCATGCCTGTAATCCCAGCAACTTGGGACGCAGAGGCAGAATTCGTGAAGTACCATAGATGTAGCATGCCTACACATATGGATGGCAAGTTCAAGGCCAGCCTGGCAATTTAGTGAGTCCTTAGCAACCTAGTAAGACCATGTCTCAATATAAAAAATGAAAAGGGGCTGAGGAGGTACCTCAGTGGTAAAGGATCCCTGGGTTCAATCCCCAGTGCCAAAAAGAAAAAAAAAAAAAAAATTAAATGACACAAGACAAATCCCAGGTCATCATGTAAAGGTTATTTCCTTAATCTTCTTTAATTATAGAATGAATTTTTATAGGACTATAGAACAACATACTAAATGTCTAATATTCTACTTGCTTTATTTCTTGCCTCTATGTTAAATTTTGCCCAAGTTTTAAGAGTTTAAACCGTGTGTGGTGGCACATGCCTGTAATCCCAGCAGCTGGGAGGCTGAGGCAGGAGGACTGTGAGCTCAAAGCCAACCTTAGGAACTTCACAAGGCCCTAAGCAACTCAGCAAGACCTTGTCTCTAAATTTAAAAAATATATATAAAAAAGGGTCAGGGATATGGCTCAATGGTTAAGTGCCCCTGCAATCAATTCCCAGTACAAAAAAACAAAAAAAAAAAAAAAAAAGAATTTATGAGAAATTTGCAAAATATGCCTCAGGTGTATAAAATTTAACTATTAGAAGATACCAGCCTAAAACTGTAATTGAGGTTCGAGAATAGTTGCTTTTGAAACATTCTTACAATAAAAATTAGATTATCAGGACCACTCATCTGTGAAGGCTACAGGATAATAAGACCTTATCTTTAGCATAGATATACAGTGCTTATCCATTAAGAAAGGGACAGGAGCCAGTCAGGGTGGCACACCCCTGTAATGTCAGCGGCTCAGGAGGCTGAGGAAGGAGGATTACAAGTTCAAAGCCAGTCTCAGCAACTTAGGAAGGCCTCAAGCAACGTAAGCAAGACCCTGTATCAAAATAAAAAGGCTGGAGGTGTGGCTCAGTGGTGAAGCACCCCTGGGTTCAATCCCTGGTACCAAAAGAAAGAAAAAGAAAGGGGCAGGACCCAGCTTGGGATTGAAACAGTCTCAAGTCATTAAAAGTCCTATTCCAAATGTATTAACTGAAGAATTTCTTTCTAACCTTCACTTTCAGAGAAGTATTAAGAGGCAGTTCTATCTGGCCCTAGGAGAATATAGGGCTACAATATTAAGTTTGAACACTTACAAATTCCTGTCTTCAGTTTTCGAAGGCCAACATATTAGCACCACAACCTGTATTCAGTATGAAATTCTCTCCTGCCTCCCCATTTCTGAGACCACTAACCTTCCTTTTTTAAAAAATTGCTATTTTGCCACTATTAACCTTCCTTTATAATGACCCATAGCACTATTCAGTCTCCTGTACTTGAGGATCATGTATCCAACACTGCAACACATACATGAACATGAAATGGGTGAAGGGACAAGATCAATGTATAAGAAGTAATAAAACAATTTTTTATGTCACATAATTGAGCACTTGTTATATGAAAGTCCAAGAAATCTCAGGAAAATGTTCAGAATAGCAGAAGGTAAGTGGAAAAGCAGGACTCAAACCAGGGTTGAGAGACAAAGACTATGAACAGGAAGAAGATATTCCAGGTTAGAGAATGAAAAAGAACACATTCATAAATGCAAGAATTTGCATGGTAGATCCAAAGGGCTAATAAGGCGACTGACCTAACTGGATGGGGATGATGAGGAAAATGGTGAAGGCATTGGGTGTGGTCGTGTGATAACCATGCAAGGGAATATGGACTTCTAGATGAAGGCCCCAGGGAAGAACTACCCCCACACAGGAACCAGGGAACGCCTGCCTGGTTTTGTAAGTTAGAAGAGAAGAGAGGCAGAGCACTGGGTGGGGCCTGAAGGAACTTGACAGTTCAAGAGTAGGAGGGAATGCAGCACTGCCAAAATTAAAAAAAAAGAAAAGAAAAAGGAAAGAAAGAAAAGAGTAAGAAAGAAAAGAGCAACTAGCACAGGATAAGCAAGTCAGGAAGTGTTCAAAACAAAACAAAACTAAGGAAAACTTACAAAGTAAACATCCTCCACACTGTTAATCAAACAATGATGCCTGTGAGTGTGAGGGGCTGGGTGTGGCTTATTTTATTTTAATCATATTTCTTAGTTGATTTTTTAAAATAAGTGGACTTTTTTGTGTGTTAAAAAAAAATAAAGTGTAATGGTTTAGAGAAGGAATAATTTCAAGAAATGGCTGGACACCAGCACTAAATATCAACTGTCAAGAACTGGAAAACAGATAACATCACTCACATAGACAAGAAGTTAATGATGAACATAACCCATATGTAAAAAGGCTCAGCTACTATTTCTTCATAACCCGTTTTGCTCCCAATAGCATGAAGTCATGCGGCTTAGTGAATATTAAACTAGGAATCCAACAATATGCCCAGTGTAGTTCCTTCTAATGATAAAATTTTATACAAATATAGTTAAGGGAATTATCAGGCTTTTAGAGTTGGGGGGGCCTCTGGAGAACATGCAGTCCCTCAATCTCAAGTTTATAGATGAAATTAAGCTTCTGGTAGGCTAAGCACTGTGTCAGCCAGGCACAGACAGGAACCCTGGTCCCTGGCTCTCACTTCATACTTCTCCCCAACACCCTACAGCGCTGGGGTTGTGGCTCAGTGGTAGAGCGCTTGCCTAGCATGTGTGAGGCACTGGGTTCAATTCCTAGCACCGCACAAAAATAAAATAAAGGTCCACTGACAACTAAAAAAAAAAAAAAAAAAAAAAAAAAAAAAAAACCACTCTATAAAGTTCATTTTATGATGATGATGTATGTTTGTATAGGTTTTCCCTAGAAGATCAGGTTTTTGTGTTTGGCAGTGCTGAGGGCTGAACACAGGGCCTCAAGCATACGAAGCAAGCGCTTTGTCACTGAGCTCCATTCCCAACCCTGTAAGACCTGGGTTTTGAAATTATTACCACCAGCTTTGTATATTTCCTTTTTTTGCTATTAAATCTTATATTAAAAACAAATGGCCGAGCGTGATGGCACACAACAGTAATCCCAGCAACTCAGGAGGCTAAGGCAAGAGAACTGCGAATTTGAGGCCAGCCTCAACAATTTAGTGAGGCCCTAAACAATACAGGGAGACCTTGTCTCTAAATAAAAAATAGAAAGGGCTGGGGTAAATACATAGCTCAGTGGTAAAGTAGCCCTGGGTTCAATTTCCAGTACCTACCCCACAAAATAAAAATTTGGCTAGGGTTATTTGGGAAGTTTCAGTGACTAAAAGATGGTCTTAACACAGTTCTGGTGATTTAAACATTCAGAAAACACTGCCCTGTATCTCCATTTCAGTTTCACCATCTTTTCTGAACATCAAATCTTCCTTACCACTCTGTTATTGTACTCAACACTAATTCTCTATCATTTATCTTTTAATTTTTTTAAATTATAGATGGATATAATACCTGTATTTTATTTATTTATTTTGATGAGGTGCTGAGGCTCAAACCCAGCCTTCACATATGCAAGATAATCACTCTACCAGTGAGCTACCACCTCAGTCCCTATCATTTATCTTTGTCTACTACTTAAAATTTTTTTCTAAAAAGAACTTTTTAATATTTTTCATTAATCATATGACATCATCTATAAAATCATGTGAATTTATGAATTAACAAACATGCTACTAAAAACTTTATACAGCTCAAATAAGAAATATTGTCAGTCAAAGAAATAGGTTAAGCCTCCCTTGCCTTAAGCAAATATTTACTTACAAAAGTTTAATGACATAATTGCTGACATTGTGGATCTTACTCAAAGTAAAAATACAGTATTTCAATTTAGTACATACCAATTTTTACATTTAAATAATGAAAAGAACATCAATATAAGAAATTGCTTGTGAGTGATTTGCTTCTTGGTACTGACAGAATAACATTTATAATTTAATAAACTGAAATTACTGGTGAATCCTAAAACAAACATCTTGCCTGAAGAATGACTATAATCCCAGTACTGTGCAGCCATCAGGATATTCAACTGGTACCACAGATACAACGTGGAGCTTGTTGAAGAGAGAAAATTATACATATTTAGGTCACTGCACCAGCTAATTAGCAAGTAAGTAGGTTGCCAAATGTCAATTCTCCCCTAAAAATAAAAACAATACCCTCAAAAAATAAAATAAAAACTTACAACATAAACTATGAGTATAAGAACAAATCTATGCATACGTTTAGGATTCTAGTAACTACTAACGTTGATATCTCAATGTATTTCTTAGTTATCTCTGGATGGGTGTGTAGCAGTGAGAGGATGCCTATGTTCTAGACAAGCCTTTGACAAAATTCAGGTCATATCTGAAAGACAAACACAGCTATATAATGCCAAGAGCTAAAAAAGGTATGCTCTCTTATCTCTAATCTCCTCTGTGTATGTAGGCTCCACCCTCTGCCCTTCAAAGTTTGGTTCAGTAACAGAAAACTCCACTGAACCTCCGAGATTTGAAGAAATCTTAAGAATGAAAAGAACCTCAGAGGTAATCAAATTCAACATCTTAGCAAACCAAGGTAAGAATTTCCCAAGTATACAGTGTCTAATTTTTAAGTTTAGAAAAGGCTCCCCTTCTCTCCTGAGAAGAATGATGATGTCTTTGAGAATCTGACGATTTATGGGTCCAGAATAATGTACCCAAACACATAAACAGACATCATTTTGAAATTTCCTTTTAAAGATACTGTACCTCCTCTTCTGATTATGGGTTTCTCTATTACAGAGAACTGTTCTTCATTGGAGTTCTGCAATTCTATTTTTTTTTTTTAATAAATCATCAAAATAAGACAACCTAAAGGCAGAGTTTCAGTGAAGGCAGCATCTTGTCTACTGCCCTAGGCTAGATGACAGTTTTCATTGACTCCTTCTGTAACTTCTCTGGGACTTTTGGGTAACTCCTGTAATATACTATAATTATGAAGAGATAAGACAGTACTAAAACAGACAAAGAAAGAACAAAAAGATAACCATCAAAGTGGAAGGCAATAATGAAACAATACTTTTAAAATCCCATACTAAAGAAAGTATTCTGTAACATTATAAATTCCCCATACACAAATAAATGAATTCATGAAAAGACATTAGTTTTTATCTTTCCTCGTTTCTCCTTATGAATGATGGAGAACAAACAGGAATAGTCTAACAACTTTTTCAAGGCAAACTGACCTGCTCTTCTCACATCCAAGTGAAAAGTCTACCAGCAAAACTTCAAGTTGTGTTCTAGTCTGAAGATATAGAAAAACAGTTTACTCAACTCTAATCAGGTAATGAGAAATTCTACTTTAGCTTTGCCACTTCTGATTAGAAAGGGAAAATAAAGGCAAGTGAAAAAGATTTAACAGGCAGCAAATTTATATATTATTATTATTATTTCTTCTGAGCAGCAAGAATGCTTCAGATGAATATCAATTCTCTTCTGAAGAGTTCTATTCACATAGAAACATTTATGCTCTGCATAAATTTATAACTGCAGAGAAGCATAGATGATATTTTAAAATCCCATGAAAGCAGACAAGAGAGAGCAGGAGGAAGCACTTCTGGGTAGAAGGAATACCTAATACAAAGGAACAGTGGCAGGAAGGAGCCTCTAATACCTGGTAAGAACTTAGAAGTGTCCCTGTGGGACTACCTAAAGGGAGGCCAGAGAAACAGGATCACACATCTTGAGTTCCAGAGACCAAGATTATCACCTGTCTCCAAGTGATTTCCTAATCATCTACAGATAGTTCATTTTGGTTCTTTATAAAAGCACTGCAAGAAGAGAATGGTTAAGTCCATGGTCAGCTTAGGTAACACAGCAAGACCCTGTTTCAAAATTAAAAAACAAAAAAGGCTGGAAAATGTAGCTAAGTGGTAGAGCATTCCTGAGTTCAATGGGGAGGGGGGATGGTGGGGGATGGGGATGGGGGCGGGGGAAGAAAAAGAGAGAGCCAGTCAGCCCCGTGCCAGTTTTCTAACTGCTGTTTTTCTATTCAACAAAAGTAGGTCATCTGAGTTCTAAGAATCTAAGTTCTGGTCATCTGTGTTGTAAGAATTTTTTTTTCCCCCCAAGGAAACGAATGAGTTATTTTTACTTGGAATAGTTTAAAATAATAATAAATAAAACAAACTCCATAAATATTCTAAGTATTCTGATTTTCCCAAAATGGTCCTGGTGCAGAAAAATAATGTCATTAGTGGTTGAAACAGCACAAAGGAGTTCAATATGAGTGTTAACTGAATTATGATTTAAACTTCAAAGATGCTTTAATATTTTCATAATAGCTTTATGATATTTTAACTGCTTAAAATACTTTAACTCAATGAAAAACAGCATACCTTAACCTGCTAGTTCTGCTATGGGTACATACAAAACGGTATATTTTTTATTTTCTACCTTGAACACACATACTGACCCTTAGAAATAATTATTTTCTATTCAATATGAAACTTCTGGGAGCTGGGCAGGGAGGCAAACGCCTGTAATCCCAGAGACTCCGGAAGCTGAGGCAGGAGGATCCCAAGTCTGAGGTCGGCCTCAGCAACTTAGCGAGACCCTGTCTCAAAAGAACACGTAAAAAATGGCTGGGGATGTAGTTCAGCAGTAAAGAGCCACTGGATTCATTCCCCAGTACAAAAGGAAGGGGGGAATAACTTCTGGGAGAAAATTTACTGGAGACACACACATCTCAGTGCCACGCGCGGTATCAAGACTTTGTTCAAAAAGTTAAACTGCCCTTATGGTCAAGCACCAGGAAAACCACAAGAGCCAGAGAAAGATAAACAGTACTACGTAGTCTAACTCCAAGCAAACTGGGCGGCGATCGAGAGGATCAGCTGGGAGAAGAGAGGAAGGCCGCCACAGAGGGCAAGTGAAAGGCATCGAAGTGGCTGACTTGGGTCTCCCAGGACGCATTTCCTGGGCGCGCGGAACGAGCTGGGCACCCTAGGTCGCCTTCGGGGCCAGAGTGGAGGGAGACTCGGGGATGAGCGATGGCACCGCGAAAGCGGCGCAAAGGCAGAAGGCAACGCCCCCTTCCCCAGGTGGAGAGGGAAGGAACTGAGGATGTGCAAAAGGCTGCTTCCTGAACGACCCGACTGAGGAGTGGCCCCTGGCAGCTTCCCAAACCCACAGCCTCCGGGCCAGACCCCGCTCCCCAGCCCGAGCTCGCCCTCCGCGGGCAGCGCACTCACCAGCTGCAAGCCTTTGAGGACCCGCCGATACCAAGGGAGCCGGGTCAGGGAGAAGTAGGCACCCAGGCCACTCCGGGCGCCCCTGGCGGGGCCCGGGTCCTCCTCAGTGGTGGGGCTGTACACCGCTCCGTTCTCCATAGCGCAGGGTCAGAATCGCGGGAGCCGCGGCAGTGTCGTCTGACTTGGTCGGGTCCAGTAGAAGTCCCCAAGTGGAGCAAGGGGCGTCACTTCCTGGGCCTCCTCCCCCCGTTTCCGGCCGACTCCGCCCCGCTGCGACTCCACCCTCGCCACGCCTCCCTCTAGCCACGCCTCCCTCTCGCCACGCCCCTTCTCGCCACGTCCCCTCCCAGCCTAACCCTGCGCAAACTTTGTTACTGCTTGTAATTCTGGCACTTGACCAAGAACTTTCAATGGAATTTTTCTTTTCTTTCTTTCTTTTTTTTCTTTTGAGGTGTTGGGGATCGAGCTGAAGGGGACTTTGCACGTGCTAGACAAGTGGTCTACCACTAAGCTACATTCCCAGCCCTTTTTATTGTTTGAGACACGGCCTAGGTAAATTGCTGAGGCTGACCTCGAACTTGTGATAGCCTCTTGCCTCAGTCTCCGGAGTAATTGGGATTACAGGCGTGTGCCATATGTAGCTACCATAGATTTTAACACATTTCTCACTTCCCTCTATCTTCCAGACATTCGTTCATTTATTCCTTCAATCAATACCTTTTGAGTGTGCAACGAACTTGGTTTTAGGTGTTGAGGTTACAGTCATGTACCAACAAAAGATGCAAGATTCCTGCCCTGTTCCTGTAAAAAGCCAGCAAACAAGTAAACTAAGTAGTACGAATTTCAGATAGTGATAAATGACATGAAAATACTGATAGTTCTAACAATATGAAATTTCAATTTAGGATATTTTTACCTTGCAGTGGTTGATGCAAAATGGGTACCCTTTCAGTGGAAACCATAATTTGGATTTTGAATTTTGATCTTTTCAATAACTTATATTAGATATTCAACATTTTATAAAATAGGCTTTGTGTTAAATTATACTGTCCAAATGTGAACTAATGGAAGTGTTCTGAACAGGTTTCAGATAGGCTAGGCTAAGGTATGATGTTTGGTGGGTAAGGTGTACTGTACAAAATTGCAACTTGCGATATTTTCAACCTGAAATGGGTTTATTAGAACATAACCCCATTGTCAATTGAGGAACATCTGTCATGTGAGGTGATGGAGATTTGGGTGCTGACCAGTTCGGAAAGGCTTTTTTTTTTTAGTTGTAGATGAACACAATGCTTTTATTTTGTTTACTTATTTTTATGTGGTGCTGAGGATTGAACCTAGTGCCTCAAACATGCTAGGCAAGCACTCTGCCACTGAGCCACAACCCCAGCCCAGGTAAAGCCTTTTTTTTTTTTTTTTTTTAGGTACTGGGGATTAAACTCAGGGGCACTTAACCACTGAGCCACATCCTGAGCCCCTTTTTTGTATTTTATTTTGAGACAGGGTCTCACTGAGTTGCTTAGGGCCTTGCTAAGTTGTTGAGGCTGACTTTGAACTTGGGATCCTCCTGCCTCAGCCTCTTGAGCCACTAGGATTACAAGCATGTGCCACCACATCTGGCAGGAAAGGCAATTTTGAGGACCATGTTTATGTTGAATAAGACCCAATGAATGAGAAGGAGCCAGGGAAGAGACTTTCATGCAAACAGAACAGCAAATACAAGTGTCCTGAGGAACAAATGAGCTTGGCTAGATTTGTAGTTGGTGTGACTTGAAGTAAGTAAGGGAGTAGGAGAGGAGATGAAGTAGAGATGGAGACAGAGACTAGATAATTTAGAGGCCTTGTAGATCTTGGAAGATTTTGGATTGCTTTTCCTTTCTTTCTTTCAGGGATTAAAGCACTTTACCACTGAACTATACCCTCATCCCTATTTATTTATTTATCTTTTGAGATAAGGTCTTACTAAATTGCTAAGGCTGACCTCAAATTCATGATCTTCCTGCCTCAGCCTCCCTATGAGCTGGGATTACAGACATGTGCCACTGGGCTAGGGATGTAGCTCAGTGGTAGAGCACTTGCCTCGCATGCATGTGGTCCTGGGTTCAATCATCAACTGCAAAAAAAAAAAAAAAAAACACCATAGTATAGCTGGTGTGGTAGTGCATATAATCCCAGCAGCTCGGGAGTCTGAGGCAGGAGGATCATGGGTTCAAAGCCAGTCTTTCACAACTCAGTGAGATCCTGAATCAAAACAAAATGCAAAAAAGGAATGGGGATGTGGCACAGTGGTTAAGTGCCCCTGGGTTCAATCCCTGACCAAAACAAAAACACAGTCATGTGCCACTGTGCCTGGCAAAATTTTGGATTTCAATTTAAGTAGAATGGGTTCCCTGGAAGAACTTTTCAGGATTTTCCCTTCTTATATCTCTCTGAATTTTCCTTCAGAATTCAGAATTTCATCAGAAACATTTATTTATTTGTCTCTTTCTTATTCACCAACTGCTGTAGTCACATGGGTTAATTTTGTGTAAAATATCAAAGACTATAATTATATGTTAGCAACCAAAGTTGATTGTTACGTGTCAAACTCACATATTTTCTCAACAACTAGATAAAGTAGGTACTATGATCACCTTCATTTTACAAATGAAAAAGCTGAGGTCAAGAGACTGAGTATCAAATCCAAGGTCAAATAGCCAGAGCAGCTGGAATGCAGGTCTGGCCATTCTGACTTAAAACCTAGCTGCTAACCACTAATCCAGCAAACCACAGCCTCTACTTATCTCCCCATTAGAGTCTCAGAACCCACAGACGACAGGAGTCTTCTGCTGCCATCCGCTTCCACACTTATCTCTTATCCATGACCCCAAACCTCCTTTTTTCTTCCAGTAATAAAACAAAAACTCCCATTCAGATGAATAGACACACATAGATACTACTGTGCAGAGGGTGTCTAGCCAGCAAAAACCATCGTTCCGTCTTTGATTAAATGTGTTCTAAACGTATTCTCCCGGACCAACCAGTCACCAGTTCTTTTTTTCCCTCTGGTGCTGGTATTGAACTTGGGGCTTCAAGGATGCTAAGTATGTGCTCCACCACTGAACTATGCCACCAGCCCGTAGCGGTTCATTCTATCCAATAAAAGTAAGCTGCTGTATTTCCACCAGTGCTAAAAGTATTCATAGCCCCATTAGTCTTAAGTATCAATGATCCCAATTGAACCCTACTGATATCTGAAATGTCCTTTGAAATTCATCCAAAAAATAATATGGGTTGATGACTAGAGAGACGAGTAATTGCTGTAACATGTTAATGGTAGAATCTAAGTAAAGGGTTCAGGTATCCACCATACAGTGATTTCAACTTTTTTGTACATATGAACATTTTCAAAATAAAATACCAGTTGGGAGCTGTTGGGAAAAATCCTAGTTCTTGGCTGGCAGCAGTGAACGTCTCAAGTGTGTGAACCTGCAGGGAGGAGCGTTCCGCTTAGGTACCTAGGAAAGTAAACAACTGCCCCAAGTTGACTCAGTGTTACCAAGGGAACCCGTATAGGAACCTGGTGGTCTGATCCCCCGTGGTACATTGTGATTGGGCAAGAAACCTATAAAATGTATAGCTGTATACAAATGTATAGAATGTATACAAATGTATAGCTGTATACAATGTATAGAAACCTATAAATGTATAGCAATAAACAAGTTTGCAGGCTGCTCACCACAAGCCTACTTCCACCCAACTCCCAGAGTCTGGGTCTTGACTCAGCGCCTTTACCCCTTTACCCCACGTATGAGCTAGCCTGGCACAAGAGAGACTACAGGGAGCAGTTACAAACAAAAAAGTTCAGACTGTCTCTACTAGTTTGGTGAGAGTGCACTTGGGCAGTTCTCTAGGGATCTCTTTGCATTTAGGAAATAAGAATTTAGTCTGTGATTAGCAAATTTCAGGGTGCATAAGAATCATCTGTGAAATTAATCTAAAATTATAGCTTTTGGAGGCCAGGTGCAGTGGCACATGCCTGTAATCCCAGGGGCTCCGGAGGCTGAGGCAGGAGGATGAAGAGTTCAAAGCCAGCCTCAGCAACTTAGCAAGGCACTTAGCAACTCAGCAATACCCTGTCTCTAAATAAAATACAAAATAGGACTGGGGATGTGGCTCAGTGGTTAAATACCCTGGGTTCAATCCTCAGTACCAAAATAAATAAATAAAAATAAAATAATAGCTGTTGGAGATCCAGGATCAAAGACTCTGAATCTGAGTGGAACTTGGAAGTATTCAATTGTAACAAGATCTTCTGGTGAATCTGGTTGGAAATCCACATGGGTGAATGAAACAGTGAAAGCCCATATGTAGTATAGTAGGTAACTTCCTTTGCCCTGATTGGGAGGGTGGACGCCCAGGATTTAGAGACTAATATCCCTCCCAGTTAAAGGTGAGTGTCTTTCTTTTTGGTGCTGGGGGTGGAATCCATGGGTGCTCTACCACTGAGCTACATCCCTGGCCTTTTTAATTTTTTATTTTGAGACAAGTTCTCCCTAAGTGACTGAGGCTGACCTCAAATTTGTGATTCTTCTGCCTCAGCCTCCCAAGTAGCTGGGATTACAGGCACACAATGCCATGCCTGACCCCTTGTTTTCTTAATAAATTAGAGACCAATAAACAGTTTAGAGTTTCTTGAGCAAATGCTGTTTGGGGCCAGACCTTTCTGATGGGTGCATCCGCACAAGATACTCACTATCATTAATAAATAAACAACACTGAACAGTCAAATGGCAGGATTCCACCACATCCAAAGTGAGAAAAATTTATGTGAAAAGAGACACCATAAAAAATTAGAAGAATCAGTTAAGTACCAAAGAATATTCAATTTTTTCTTTTAATATTAAATATTTACTATAATTTTTTTTGCAGATTTTTTTTTTTTTTTTTTTTGAAGGGGGAAGGGAATGGTGTCTTTCTGTGACTCCCAGGCTTGTCACCAATGCATGGACTCAAATGATCCACCTCAGCTCTCAAGGAGCTGGAACTAGAGATGTGAGCCACCAGGCCCAGCTTTATTATTATTATTTTTTTTTAATGAAACCATTCACAAGGATAGATGGATTGAGAAAACATGATTTGATGGAATGTCAGACATTCAAAAGCTAATTTCCACTTGCGAGTTTTTTTCCCCACAGCTGCTACTCAAAAAATTTCACCGGCTCTCTCATCTCTATTAGCAGTTAGGCAATCCCATGGATACAAAGTTGAATAACAGATGCTGTCCTAAAATGAAGTCATAGAAATAAACGTTCATAAAGGGTCAAGTAACAAAATAAAATTCAGTATGTGCCATAAAAAAAGATACAAATTAAACATGTTGGGAATTTGGAACAGAAGAAGTGACCTTCAACTAACAGGATCAACACAGCCGAGCTTCAAGCTGGGGTCAAACTATACTGAGGTGAAGACATGCAGATAGATGCAGCAGAATATGCAGGCAGACAGATGACATGAAAGACAGCAAAGAAAGTGCACATAGACACCACGAATGGAGGGGAAGAAAGACAAAGAGTGAAGGATGATACACTTGGGGTCAAATTTGTCCATGGAACTGGGCCTTCCCATTGTTGTTGGGCAATGAGGACCCACCAGAGGGTTTGGGACAGGAGAGTGAAATGACTGAAGCTTTTCCTTGGGAATATTTTTCTAGTAACCTTGAGCAGATTAGGTTGGTTAGGAAGATCTGGTAGGGGCTGTTATACACGTTCAGAAGGGAAGGAACATGGACTGCAACTCTAGCAGTACTCATGGAAATCTTAGAGTGGATGGCTCCCAGAGAATCTAGGAGATGACACCAGCGAGATTTGGAGACTAGTTTGTTTGGAGAATAAGGGAGGATTTGGACCAAGTGCTAAGATTTCAAACCCATGAAGCTAGGAGATAGATGAAGGGTAATGGCAGAGACAGGGAATATAGGAGGAACTAACTCTTGTTAGTGTCAAAATAAAAGTTTTAGAAAATTAGATGACTTCATTAGCAATTAGGGAAATGCAAATCAAAACTACACTGAGCTGGGGGCAGTGGCACATACCTGGGAGTGCAGCAATTCAGGAGGCTAAGGCAGGAGGATTGCAAGTTTGAGGCCAGCCTTAGCAACTTAGCAAAGTCCTAAGCAATTTAGTGATACTCTGTCTCAAAAATAAAAAGGACTGGATATATGGCTCAGAAGTAAAGTGTCCCCGGGTTCAGTCCCTGGTTAAAAAAAAAAAAAAAAGAAAAAAGTGACACCGAGATTTCATTTCACTTCAGTTAGAATGGCAGCCACCAAGAGTACAAACAATAATGAATGCTGGAGAGGATGTGGGAAAAAAGGAACACTACTACACTATTGGTGAGGTTATAAATTAGTGTAACTACAATGGAAATTGGAACAGAGTTTCCTCAAAAGACTAGGCATGGAACTACCATATGACCCAACTATCCCACTCCTTGGCATTTATTCTAAAGAATTAAAGTCAACGCACTATAGTGATACATGCATACCCATGTGTATAGCGGCACAACTCACAATAGCCAAACTATGGAACCAACCCAGGTGTCTATGAATGGATGAATGGATAAAGAAAATGTGGTATATATACACAATGGAGTTTTTATTCAGCCATAAAGGTAAATGAAATAATGTCATTTGTAGAAAAAGAGATGGAACTTGAGAACATTATGTTAGATGAAATAAATCAAACTCAGAAAGGGAAGGATCATATGTTTTCTCTCATATGTGGAAGCTAGAGAGGAAAAAGGAAAAGAAATGTATGAGGGGGATCTCATGAAAATTGAAGGGAGATGGGTAGTGTAGAAGAAAGGGACTTGGGGAGAGAGCAGGGGAGGCAAAGGGCTAATGTTGGGGAATGATATTGGCCAAATTATATTGTTATGTTGTGTGCCTGTGTGAATATGTAACAATAAATTCCATCATTATTTACAACTAGAATGCACCAATTTTTTAAATGGATAAAAAAATTAGATGACTTTCATACAAGTATAAAATAAGCATGCTTCAATGTTTTATCTAACTTATTAATAAAGGGAATGGAAAACTGATTTAAAGAAGGATAAGAGAGAACATTTTGTGTGTGTGTGTGTGTGTGTGTGTGAGAGAGAGAGAGAGAGAGAGAGAGAGAGAGAGAGAGAGAGAGAGAGAGAGAGAGCCAGAGAGAGAGACAGAATAAGAGTGCTCGCTTAGATCTAAAACTGGTTAATGGTCTACAGGACAATGAAATTGTTATCTATCAATAGAGATCATTTTTATATTTATTAGACAAAACTCATTTGTAATTTAACAATCTTCTATAATTAATAAGTACAGAATCTAGGTCTGACTTGATAATAAGTAGTAACTCTCATAAAATTACCATTCCCTAAAACATCAGAGGACCCTAAAAAGGGATTGGTAGACAATGCTCTAGTTCAGGGGCCAGCAAACTCTTTCTGTAAAGGGCAAGATGTTATTTTTCAATATTTTATTATTTTTGAATAGTTTAGGCTATGAAAATCCTATGGTCTCTGGTGCAATTCCTCATTTGTGTTGAGGAAAGCAGCCATAGTTAATACATAAACAAATATATGTGGCTGTGTTCCAATAAAACTTTTTTTTTGCTACTAGGGATTAAACCCAGGAGCACTTAACCACTGAACCACATCCCTGACCTATTTTTTTATGTTTTCTTTTTTTTAATATTATTTAATTGTAGATGGACATAATACCTTTATTTATTCATTTTTATGTGGTGCTGAGGATCAAACCCAGTGCCTCATGCATGCCAGGCAAGTGCTCTACCACTGAGCCCCAATCCCAACCCTATATTTTCTTTAGAGACAGGGTCTTGGTGAGTTGCTTAGGGTCTCCCTAAGTTGCTGAGACTGGCTTTGAACTCTTGATCCTCCTCCCTCAGGCTCCTGAGCTGCTGGGATTACAGGTATGCTCCTGACCGCCTAAAACTTTATAAAAATAGGCAGTGGGCTGGATTGGCAAACCATACTTTGCTGACCACTCAATGCTCTGGTTCAGTAGTTCTCAAACATGAATGATCATCAAAATCACCTGGAAATCTCATTACATCACAGATTTCTGTTCCACCCCCAAGTTGCTGATTAGCAGATCTTGGGTGGAACCTGAGAATCTGCATTCCTAACAAGTTTCCCCATGATACTGAGACTGCTGATCTGGGAACTTTAACTTTGAGCACAACTACTCCAGCATGACCTTGAAAGGATCTGCAGTAATCCTGTTGACTTAATTTCAGGCGTGAGTTGTCTGTTTCAACAAAGGGAAGATGAGGAACTCAGGTTAGGAAGCGCTGGGATTGAGGTGCCAGAGGGCATCAAATGGAGTTTGTAGAAGTTTCAAATATGAATCTTAAGCATTAGAGGAAATAAACCATATGAGAAATACCCATAGAACTGAATAATAGAGCATAAAAATATTAAAGGGATGAGCCTATAGAAAGAAGAGAAAGCTGGGCTGCGGAGGTGGCTCAGTTGGTAAAGTGCTTGCCTTGCAAGCACAGGGCCCTGGGATCCATCCCAGCACCGCAAAAAAAAAAAAAAAAAAAGAGAGAGAGAGAGAAAGCTAGAAGAGGAGCCAGGGAAGTAAAGGAGGGACCAGGGTAAGCACACAGGAAGCAGTGTCATGAAAGATAAAGTCTGAAGTTTAACCAATATTTGAAAACTCCACAGCATGGACAAGGAAGTCAGTTAAGCAAAGAAACTTGAATGTGAGATCTTCGAGAGATGATAGCATATCCAAGCTCTTCTGAAATAACCAGACTAGAAGATAAGCAAGTGACATCCTCAACTGCCACATTTCACCTATGCCAGCAGAGGGCCACAAAGGCAAGGGAATGCTGTTTTAAGGCTTCTGCACTCACTGGTGCAGGGAGCTAAATCCTAAGTGATATTGGGGGCGGGGGTGGGGCTGTGTATCACTTAGCCTCCTTGCTCCCATCACCAGTTGGGCAACTGTAGTCCTGGAGAGTTTAATCGTGTGAGTGAGCGATGCAATAGAGATGGAAGCTTCTGGGCACCTGGGGAGGGAAAGGGTGAATTCAGTTTGGAATTTGAATTTGAGGGCGTACCTGTCATTGCCAGGCAACCATTAACCCAAGGCCTTGCCTTCAACTAAGTGCTATTATAGGTAGACATCAGTCTTAGAGTTTTTCCTTATTACTGCTTACATTTTATTTTATTTTTAGATGTGAAACACTGATAAAGATTCCAGAAGAAAAAATCTAAAAGAAGGTACAATTAGAGAAATGTCACACAGTCTCTATTCCTACCCAAACCTCCTTTTATTTGTGACAGATTTTGATAGTTTCTGGTTATCTTTCTTGTGTTTCTTCAGTGGAGTCAGATGCAGATGTGTGTGTGGGGGTTATTTTATATATATATATATATATATATATGCATATATATATTTACACACACATGTGTATTCTAGTACTTTTTATTTTCATTTATCAATATATCCTAGAAATTACACATATCAGTTCATAAAAATCAATTTCATTTTTTAAAAAATTGCATAGTACTACATTGTATAGCTGTACTGTAGGTTTTTTTTCCATTAATTTTCTGCATACAGGCATTTGTTTGTTCCCAGTATTTTGCAATTACAAATAATTCCACAATGTATAACTGTGTGACTATTATTTTCAGATTCTCAGACACATATGTATCTTTGTCTTTTAGACGGGGAGAAGTTTGGACTGGGGTTGTAGCTCAGTGGCAGAGTGCTTGCCTAGCATGCATGAGGCATTGGTTTTGATTCTCAGCACCACGTATAATTAAGTAAAATAAAGGTTTGTTGACAACTAAAAAAATAATTTAAAGAAAAAAGCTTTATCTGGGGGCTCATGGTGTTGGAGGTCTCAGTCCATAGATGGCAGACTCCATAGCCCAAGGTGAGGGCAGAAGGGCATGGTGGTGGAGAGCAGCTCAGGAAATAACTATCAAGAAGCAGAGAGAGTGTATGTATCTTTAGAATAAAGACACATGATATGTGAGTTTGTGGATGTAGTTTTGTTAAATATGGCAAAATTCCCTCACTAGGGGTTGTACTCTTTACACTCCCAGGAGAGTCTCCATCACCTCTCCAACAAGGTGTGTCAAGCTTTTGGATTCTTTTCATTTTGATAGAAAGAAACAGTAGTTTAGTACAGCATTAATTTGCATTTCTTTTGTGAGGAAAGCTGAATATATTTCAACCATTTATATTATTTTTTTACCTATTCACATGTTTTGCCTATTTATATTCTTATAAGGGTTTTGGTCTTTCTACTTTTATTTTCAAGCATTCTTCATATATTAAGAACATTAGTCCTTTATCTGTAATATTGTACAATTGTCTTTGGTGCTTTTCACCATTGTTTTTTTCAACTTCAGGGTCGGGGGGTGGTACTAGGAATTGAGCCAAGCACATGTTAGGCAAATCCTCTACTACCCAACACCCCAAGTTCTTTTTCATTGATTTTTTTTTTCCTTTTTGCCATGCTGGGGATTGAACCCAGGGCCTTGCACATGTGAGATAAACACTCTACCGACTGAGCTGTTTCCCCAGCCCTTTCATTGATTTTTGAAACAACCCCTGCTAAGTTGCAGAGGCTAACCTGGAACTTGTGATCCTCCTACCTCAGTCTCTGGGGTAGCTGGGATCACACTGGGCACATTCCCAGTTTCAATTATTTTTGCGTAGTTGTATTTGCTAGAGATTGAACCTGGGGCTTTGCGCATGCTAGGCAAGTGCTCTATCACTCAGCAATATCTCCAGCTGGTAGTTGGATTTAAAATTTTTCTTTTGTTGCATGTGGATTGAATTAAATTTAGAAAGTCTTTCTTGTTTAGGCATAAAATAATTTACTTTTTTTTTTTTTTTTAGTACTTGTATGGTTTCATATTTTACATTTAGTTCTGATACATTTGAAGTTTATTCTTGTGATTTTTGTCAGGTACAGATCCAGTTTTATCTGTACAAGTAGCTAGCAAATTGGTATAATAGTATTGTATATACAATGTCTCTCTCTCTCTCTCTTTCTCTTTTTGGTACTGAGGATTATATCCAGGGGTGCTTAACCACTGAACCACATTCTCAGCCCTTTTTAAATTTTTTTATTTTGAGACAAGATCTCATTTAGTTGCTTAGGACTTCGCTAAGTTGCTGATACTGGCTTCGAATTTGCAATCCTCCTGCCTCAGCCTCCCAAGTTGCTGACATTATAGGCAGGCACCACCATGCCTGGGTACAACTTTTCTTTCTCGAAAAAAAGAACTCAGGGCAATAGGTTTTTCGGAAGTGGTCTGATTACAATAAAACATTTAGAGTAGATAGCTAAACATGCTTGCTGAAATAATTTCTTCATGGCATGAGTATTTAAAAAACATGAAAATTAAAATTCCTTCTGTGGTAGCTATAAAAACTTGCATTTGCATAACACTTTGCAGTTTAGGAAGCACCCCCACATCCTCCATCTCACTTATCCTCATTTATCCCCTACCCATGTGCTAGTTAGCTTCAGCATGGTGAAGATGACGAGACTTGGGGCATGACAGAATTGTCACCAATTGATTCTAAAAAGATTGTGGTGATACAATGGGACAAGGCACTACTCTGCCCCAAATATGTGTTTATATTTCTCTCTCTTCACACTCACACACACACACACACACACACACACACACACACACACACATTCCACTTAAAATCACATGACTATAGATGAATCATACTTAATGGTGAAATATTAAGTTTTCCTGTTTCTTCTTACCAGTTCTATACTACTCTGTACTGGAGTACAGGCATAATAAAGCAAAACAACATTAGAAAGACGTAAACTCATTATTTGCAGATGACAGAATTGTATGTAGAAACATCCAAAATAACAGATAAACTATTATGTTGGAACCTTCATACGTTGCTGGTAGTGATGGAAATTCTTTTTGTTTTTGCTTATTTAATTATTTATTAATACTGGTGATTGAACCCAGGGTTGTTTACCACTGAGCCACATCCCCAGCCCTTTGTTATTTTGTTTGTTCTTTTTAGTTATACATGACAGTAGAGTCTATTTTGACATGGTGTTTATTTTGAGACAGTTTTGTTAAGTCATTTAGGGCCTTGCTTAAGTTTCTGAGGTTAGCTTTGAACTTGTGATCCTCCTGCCTCAGCCTCCCAAGTTGCTAGGATTTTGGTATGCACCACTGTACCCAACCTGAAGGTAATCTTACCTAGTATTTGAATAGATTCATTCAAGAAACAAAGTTTCATGGTGTGGAATTTTCCACTTGTAGTGTCTTATTGGTATGCAAAAAAATTCAGATTTTGGAGCACTTCAGAATTTGAATTTTCAGAATAAGGATGCTCAACCTATGCACCCAACAGAAATGAAAACACATTTTCCACAAGATAATTTGAGAGTGTTAACAATTGCTCTACTCTTATAGCAATTTAAAAACTGAAAATTACCCACTCTGTAATAGGCTGAGAAATAGATCCCCAAAACTGTCCACGTCCTAATCATTAAAACCTGTGCATGTTACCTGACTTAAAACCAAAGGACTTTGCAGATGCGATGAAGGATCTTGAGAGGCAGAGAGAAGACTTCCTACAGCATGTAGGGAGTTTGGAAGTTATCGCTCCACCCTAACATGTAAAGGGCTCAGAAAACGACATGAACAACTCTTCTTAGGTCTGTCAGAGAAGTCACAATTACAGTCCTCACAATCAGAAAGGCAAACACAATCACAATTTACCAAAGACACTCCACAGCAGAGACCTCCATGGGAACTGGCACAGGCATAAAAAAACCTGAACTATAATTGATGAATTGCTGGAGGCTCAGTGCAACCAAGTCACACCCCCAGTCATAAGAGGGTCCCCACACTTGTGGGTTCTACTCCAGGGGCTCTAGAAGGAAGAACAGGGAAAATCCCCACCACTCTGGCAGGAGGAGGAAGAGTAACCATTTTGAAATATGCTAGAGTTCCTCCTAACAAGGACTGCCTGCAGGAGAAACTTTTTTTTTTATTAAAATATTTTTTATTTTTACAGACACATTTTGATTCATTGTATACAAATTGGGTACATCTTTCATTTCTATGGTTGTACACAATGTATATTCATGCCATCCATGTAATCATACATATATAGAGAGAGTAATACTGTCTGTTTCATTCTACTGTTTTTCCATCCCCACCCCCTCCCACCCCTTTTTCCTCTACATCATCCAAAGTTCCTTCAGTCTTCTCTTCCCCCCACCCCCACCCATCATTATATATCATCATGCACTTATCGGAGAAAACATTCAGCCTTTGATTTTTTGAGCTTGGCCTGTTTCATTTAGCATGATATTTTCCAACTTCATTTACCAGCAAATGCCATAATTTAATTCTTCTTTGTGGATGAGTAATATTCCATTGTGTATATATACCACAGTTTCTTTATCTATTCATCAGTTGAAGGGCATCTAGGTTGGTTCCATAATCTAGCTATTGTGAATGAGCTGCTATGAACATTGATGTGGCTGCATCACTGTAGAATGCTGATTTTAAGTCCTTTGGGTATAAACCAAGGAGTGGGATAGTTGGGTCAAATGGTGGGTCCATTCCAAGCTTTCTGAGGAATCTCCATACTGCTTTCCAGAGTGACTGTACCAATTTGCAACTCCACCAGCAATGTATGAGTGTGCCTCTTTCCCCACATCCACGCCAACACTTATTATTGTTTGTGTTCTTGATAATAGCCATTCTAATTGAGTTAGATGAAATCTTAGGGTGGTTTTAATTTGCATTTCTTGAACTACTAGGGATGATGAGCACTTTTTCATGTATTTGCTGATCACCTGTATATCTTCTTCTGTGAAGTGTCTGCCCATTTCCTTAGCCCATTTGTTGATGGGGTTCTTTGTATTTTGGGTGTAAGGTTTTTTAAGTTCTTTATAAACTTTGGAGATGAGTGCGCTATCTGAAGTGTGTTTGGAAAAGATTTTCTCCCACTCTGTAGGCTCTCTTTTCACATTGTTGATATTTCCTTTGCTGAAAAAAACTTTTTAGTTTGAATCTATCCCATTTATTGATTCTTGCTTTTATTTCTTGCACTATGGGGGTCTTGTTAAGGAAGTCTGGTCCTAAGTTAACATGATGGAGATTAGTGCTGACTTTCTCTTCTATTTGGTGAAGGGTCTCAGGTCTAATTCCTACATCCTTGATCCATTTTGAGTTGAGTTTTGTACAGGGTGAGAGATAGGGGTTTAATTTCATTTTACTGCATATGGATTTCCAGTTTTCCCAGCACCATTTGTTGAAGAGGCTATCTTTTCTCCATTTTAAGTTTTTGGCACCCTTGTCTAGTATGAGGTTACTGTACTTATGTGGGTATGTCTCCGTGTCTTCTATCCTGTACAATTGGTCTACCTGTCTATTTTGGTGCTAGTACCATGCCGTTTTTGTTACTATTGCCCAATAGTAGAGTTTAAGGTCTGGTATAGTGATACCTCCTACATCACTCTTCCTGCCCAGGATTGCTTTGGCTATTCTGGGTCTTTTGTTCTTTCAGATGAATTTCATGATTGCTTTTTCTGTTTCTATGAGAAACGTCATAGGAATTTTAGTTGGAATTTCGTTAAATATAGCACCTTTGGAAGTATGGCCATTTTGATAATATTAATTCTGCCTATCCAAGAACATGGGAGATCTTTCCATCTTCTAAGATCTTCCTCACAGGAGAAACTTTTATCAGAGCTTAACAAACCTGGTAACCAGTCCCCTCCAGCCATTCTGAAGGGGTGGGGTAATGGAAGTTACTAAAACTGAGATCTAATCATAGGACTGTGGAACTGAGTTCCTTTGCCCCCACATCTTACCAGAGTTCCTTTCATCATATATCACCTTCAGCTATTAATTTAAAAACTACAGGGCATGATAAAGGGGTAAACAAAACAAAAGCAGAAAAAACAATACAAAATAAAAACAAAGTTTGAAGAAACAGAGCAAACATCAGACCCGGACTCAAGATATGCAAGGGACATTGGAATTCTCAGAACAAGTATTTAAAACAACTACTACCAATATGCTGACAAAAGTGGAAAAAGTAAACAACATGCAAGAACAGATGGGTTATGCAAGCCAAGGTGGAACTTCTAAGAAAGCATTAAAACAAAAGCTAGATATAAAGAACAAAGAATGCCTTTGGTGGGCTCATTAGTAGATTGGACTGAGGCTGAGGAAAGTTTATGAGCTGGTGCATTTAACAATAGATACTTCCAAACCTGAAAAGCAAAAAAGAAAAGAAAAAAACCCAAGAACTGTAGGACAACTATTAAAGATATGGATAATGGGTCTATCAGAAGAAAGAAATAGAATATTTGAAGCAGTGACTGAGAATTTCCCCAAATCACTAGACACCAAATGAGAGATCCAGAATATTCAGAAAGCATAAAGCAGGATAAATGCTCCCAAACTACACACAGGCACATATCACATACAAACTGCAGAAAATAAAAAATTAAGAAAAATCTTCAAAGCAGTTAAAAAAAAGAAGCACCTATAGAGGAGCAAAGAATTTTATCTGACTTCTCATCAGAAACCATACAAGCAAGAGTGAACTATTTAGTGTTGGCCAAGCGCAGTGGCACACATCCATAATCCCAGCCACTCAGGAGGTTGAGGCAGGAGGATCCCAAGTTCAAGGTCAGCTTTAGTAATTTCGAGAGGCCCTAAGCAACTTAGAGAGGCTTTGTCTCAAAATAAACAGTGCTGGGGATGATGCTTAATGGTAAAGCACCCCTGGGTTCAATCTGCAGTACCAGAAACACAAAAGACAAAAACTTAGTGTTAAAGGACATTACACTGGATTATTCACATAGGCCCACTTGAAGCACTTGGGCCCTTATAAGAGGGAGACAGAAGGGTCCGAGTTGAAAGAAATGTGGTGGCTGTAGACAGGTGAAGATGCTATTGCTGAACCAGGAGTAGTGGTGCTTGCCTGTAATCCCAGTAATTTGGGAGACTAAAGCAGGAGGATCACAAATTTGAGGCCAGCCTCGGGAATTTAAAAGACCCCATCTCAAAATAAAAAGGACTGGGGAAGCAGTTCAGTACTCCTGGGTTCAATCTGCAGTACCAAAAAAGAAAAAAAAAAAAAAAGTTGCTGCTGGCTTTGAAGATTGAGCAGGGCCAAGAGCTATGGAATACAAGGAATACAGGATGCTTCTGGAAGCCTGGAAGGAAACAGATGCTTCTCTGGAACCTCTATAAGAAACAAGCCCTGTTGACATCTTAACTTAGACTGATTTTGGACTGCTGACATCCTTTGAGTAAGATAAGCTTGTATTATTTTAAGTCAATAAACTTGGGGTAATTTGTTGTAGTGGCAATAGGAAACTAATGCATAGTCATTAATATAGCATAATAGACAAAACCATTTGGACAATGGAATATTACGCTGCAATGAGAATTATTACCACTGCATGTAACAAAGAATGAACTACAGATCTAATAGTGAAAGATGCTTGTCACACAAAAAATATGAAGTTTAAGATTGCATTTATAGAAAGCTTTAAAATAAGCAAAACATCACTGGATTTGGTTACTAGGTATTGAAAATACTTGATTGATGGAACATACCAGAAGCTTCTTGGGGTACTGAAAATGCTCTTTCTTATTTTGGTGCTGGTTAAATGTCCCTTTGTGACTTCAGAATGTATACTTGTAACTTGTGTACTTTTCTCTGATTACTCCAAAGTTTGCTTCAAAAATTAAGTAGCTTACAAAATCCTTGCAAAAGTTATTATTAAAAACTTTTATTATTATTAAAAATAAGGTTAAGATTTAAACATGATGGGTTGGAGTTGTGGTTCAGTGGTAATGTACCTACCTAGCATGCATGAGGCACTGGGTTCAATCATCAGCATCACATAAAAATAAAAACATCGTGTCCATCTACAACTAAAAAATATTTTTAAAATATTTTAACATGCTAAGTGCAATGCTTTAGATTACTTAAAATTAAATTCCATATAGGTGAACAATTTCAAATAATAATTAATTCTGAGGATTTTCTAGTACATGTTCAATGTAACATACAAAACAGGGAACTGGTCCGTGCATGCCAATGCGGTAGCAGATTGAAGTATACCACACCATCATGTCTGTAATTTTCTTTTTTTCATTTGTTCCACTTATTTCAAGAACTAGTTTAGACATAAAGCCTACATTACCAAAATTGCAGAACACTTTCTGGACTAGATTTCATCAATGGAATTTTTTTTTTAACCTTGAATACGTACGTCATCAAATAAATTTTTTTTTTTTTTTTTTTTTACAAAATTACTTTTCTGAGGCCCACCAAGTTTTTCTCCACATGGAAACAAATTATTGCCCTCTCATGTATTTTTAGCATTTATACTAAATTTTAAGTTGTCAAATACTATGGTAAAACTAAACATTTTAGTTTTAAGGAAAAGATTATGTCCAATAATAGAAGTATGTGTTCAAACATATTGTTAAAAAATATTTGGAATCTACATTCTAATTGATTTCAGTTGTCGATGGACCTTTATTTTATTCATTTCTTCATATGTGGTGCTGAGAATCAAACCCAATACCTCACACAAGTAAGGCAAGCATTCTACCACTGAGCCACAACCTCAGTCCTGGAATCTACATTTTAAAGTAGTAACAAAGAACAATTTAAAAGTTAGTAACCATTTTTTTACAGTATGAAATGATTCAATCAGTCAAATCTAGATGGGTTGACTGAACTTCAATAAAAAGACCCATTGTTCTCAGGAACACTTTAAGCACTGAAAACTGAGTATTAAAATGGTGGAAGTGGTAAACAGGTGTTCTCACCTGTTAGAAAGTAGCTATATTTTAGTGCATTTGCCAAAAAAAAAAAAAATTTTTTTTTTTGGTACCGGGAATTGAACCCAGGAGTGCTTATACTGAATCACATCCCCAGCCCTTTTTAAAATATTTTATTTAGAGATAGGGTCTCACTGAGTTGCTTAGGGCCTTATTAAGTTGCTGAGGCTAGCTTTGAACTCAAGATCCTTCTGCCTCAGCCTCCTGAGCTGCTGGGATTACAGGTGTGCAACACCATGCCCAGCACATTTGCCAAATTTTTAAAGCAACTTCTTCCCCCTAAATAATGACAAAGGTTTATTTTTACTCACTGGGAATGCTGGCATAAGATTCTGTAGTTCAAGATGTATTTGCAGGGCAAGATGTGTTGATCAAGGGAAACTCCCAAATTAAGGAAAGTTAGAGAAGAGCAAATCTCACACTCATTTGTCTCTCAGAAAGATCAGAATACTCAGTAATTCTATAAGCCAAACATTTCAAATTACTGATGAATCTTATTCATTAGCTGAAAAATTAGATATAAGAAAATACAAGTTATTTGAACCCAAATGCAGAGAATAAATACTTTATTAACTGATTACAGTTGAAAGTCACAAACCAAAAAGGAGTATATTAAGGCAGAGCCATATATATATATATGTATAGACAAATCCAAAGACTGTTACCTCTTTACATTTTTATAACCTCTGCATTTTTCTTTTACACATTTAGGCAGTGTGCTTTCTTTCCTTCTCAGCTGAAGAAAATACCTTGGCCAATAAATTCTACATCGTATTTTGATGACAACTTACAGGATCATTGATTTGAGTTGTGACTTGTATATCAAATGCTATCTCAGTTTTCTCAGTATATCCCACTTGTTGGTTCATTTATGTTGATGTGCAAAATCTGACAATTTTCTTTTTCAGCAAAACACACAAAATTTTTAAAATGATTTTAAATAGTCTTAACTAAAACATTTGGACTTCCAAGTCAGTCAAATGCCCAAATTGCATACTGTCTGCCCTTCTCTAAACCCTCCTATATGATAATTTAGCCTTCAGAATAAGATCATACGGTTATATTTCAGATCTATACATTTTTAGATTTTCAAAATCCAAAATTACTTCCCTATGCAAAATGGCAATGCAAATAGCAATTCTACATAATGTAGAATATATTTTCTTCTGTATAGCTCCTTTTATAAAAATGGGCAGCCACAAAAAAAAAAAAAAAAAAAAAAAAGGACATAAATTTAGTCCATCTGTAAAAGCACTCCAGCTCCCTAATTCCACTTTTGAAGGAAAAGGCAGAGGCAAGTTTACATTATCCCAGAAAACTGAATAAATGGCTTTATTTGGTATCTTCAAGAAGCTTCTCCTTCCGTAGGAGATGTAGGTGTTGTAGGAGAAACTGAAACGGGTTTCCGGGTAATTCTGTCTAGTTCTGCGTGAACATCTGACAGGACAGGCTTCTGGCCTACATTGAAGGAAAAGAAAAGAAGTAAGAATTAGATACAGTCAAAGTGTCTTTTTCACCAATGTCTCTGCACTTAAAATTGCCAACATTTTCACTAACTTTATCAAGCATGCTAAAGTTAAACAACCTAAATTTAAAAATAAATTATATCATTTTAAATTGTGAGATATGTTACTAAATGAGGCAACACTGGCACCCATGATTTAATCTCCTAAGTTTTAAAAATCATAAGACAAAAAGAATAGCAGCAAAAAATAAGCAAGTTATGCACTAAGAAAGTACAAACCTAAAATGATAATAAAATAGCAACAAAATTTTGGAATCTGGAAAGCAAGATGAATGAGTTGTAACAGTAAATGAACAATAACAAATGCTGAAGAGGGTATGAGAAAACTGGAATCCTCATCCCCTGTTGATGGGAGTATAAAAGGGTACAGCATTTTGAAAAACCTTATGGCAAGTCTTAAAAAATTTAAACAGAGTTGCTGGGCCCGGTGGCACTTGCATGTGATTCCAGCAACTTGGGAGGTCACTGAGGCAGAAGGATTGAAAGTTTGAGATCAGCCTGAGCAACTTAGCAAGACCAGTCTCAAAATAAAAGGAATGGGGATACAACTCAGGGGTAGAAAGCCCCTGGTTCAATCCCTAGTATCATACAACAAAACAAACAATAGAGTTACTGCATAACCCGGAACTCATAGGTATTTACCCAAGAGAATTAAAAATTTATGACCACATAAAAATGAATGCTCACAGTAGTATTATTCATAATAGATTTTTTTTTAAAAAAGGAAATAATCCAAAGATCTACCAAACAATGAATAGATAAAATGTGGCATATCAGCACAATGGAATATTATTCAGTAATAAGAAATGAATTATTGATGCATGCTGGATGAACCTCAAAACATTATGTTAGCCAGGCGTGATGGCACATGCCTGTAATCCCAGCGATTCTGGAGGCTGAGGCGGGAGGATCACAAGTTCAAGGCCAGCCCCAGCAACTTAGTGAGACCCTCAGCAACTTAGCAAGACCCTGTCTCAAAATAAAAAATAGAAAAAGGCTGGGGATATAGTTCAGTGGTAAAGTGTCCCTGGTTTCAATCCCCAGTACCAAAAAACAACCACAACAAAAACTGTGTTAAACAAGAAATACAGAATATGTATGATTCCCATTTTATGAAATGCCCAGACTGGCAAAATCATAGAGACAGAAAACAGATTAGTGACTGCACAGGACTGGGAGGCTAGGAGACAGGGAAAGTTCGAGGTTTCTTTTTGGGAAAATGAAAAATGTTCTAAAATTAGGTTATGGAGGTGGTTTCCACAACTTGTAAAGATACTAAAAACCAATGAACTATAATTTTAAATGAGTGAATTTGATGGTAAGTAAATTATACCTCCATAAAGCTGTTTTCAAAGAAAAGTGACTTGGCTCTAAGTAACTATACCTGATTTTTTGGCAGATGGTGGTAAAACACTGCTTCCACCTCCAGCCCCACCTCCAGGGCTACCACTACCACCAGGGCCTCCAGGAGAGCCAGTCTTTTTACTCAACAAACTATTGAAGAAATTTGCCAGGACACCTTCACTTGTAGCTCCAGCTATAAAACACAAACACATACCAAAAACATTACAAAAAAGCTACTCGAAAAAATTAGATTTTCCCATAAGTTATTAGAGTAATCACACACAGAAAACAAATGGTAGACTTAAGTTTAAGAGCTATATTCAGGTATAGTTTGATCTTTAGGGCTGAGTAGCTACTCATACTCTCTAATACACTCACACATAAAACAAATGAGTAAACTGCAAATATAAGGTAATTTAAAAATTAGAAAGTTCTTAGAAGGTCAGAAGCATTTCAAATAAACAACTGTTGAGAAATATTTGCCTTAGTATTACAAAAAGTTCCTCAATCCTACATGGAAACCAGAAGTTCTAAGAGATAAATGAGCAAAAGATAGTAATGGTGATTTCACAGAATAGAAATACCACTAGATGAGAAATGGCTGTTAGTATTTAAAATGTAAAAATTAGACTGTGGTAAAACTACAACACTGAATATTGATGATATTTATAAAACTGAATATTCCATTTGAAAGACATCAGAGGGTATGACCTACTTGTCCCACTTATGGCAATTATTCCAACACGAACAACTATTATGCATATATTTTTCCTATGTTAATTGCAGATTACTGACTGTAGTATAAAAATGAATTTCTCCAATGACCTACCATAGGAAAATGATTAGACATAAAAAAACTTTCACTATGTGCATAGAGATACATTAAGAACACACTGCAAAATGGTTTAGAATCTGATTAACTATAAGGTTATGTCTACTAAGACAGAGTTTAGAAGGTATTGCACTAGAATGAAAATAAGTTGTACTTAGGTGAGAAGCTTGGTATATTTTTTCCACTGCACAATGTATTGTGTTATTTTCTCCAAAAAAGAAAGATATACCTTTCATGTTTGGATCAATTTTTTTTGACCCAGCAGGGATGGGTGACACACTGGCAACATTGGATGACACGGATCTGTTTGGTGTTCTAGGGGAGCCTCCAGGGACTCTTGGTGAGGCATCCTAGATGAAAATAGGAAAACCACAAATACTAAAACCTAAAACTGTCAAATTAAAAAATTACTTGGCAATGATCCCCCATCTATTCTAGTGGCTTTTATACTGCAACCCATTGACAAAAACATTAGTAAATCTTGTCCTCATTATTAAAGAATACCAAAGGCCCACCATATTTTAGAACATTAATTTTTCCCTCAGTGAAAAGGGAGAATGTATAAAGTAATGAGGTGTGGTTATGAGCTTTAGCTTGGAGTCGGATCTGGGTTTCAATATGGATTTATATCGTATTCGCTAAATAATCTCAGGCAAGCCCAAAATGTCCTTGAAAGCCCCTGCTTTCCCATCTGTAAAATGGGGCAAATAAACAGTATCTGCTTCTCAAGGTTATGAGAATATAGTAATGGACATGTAATATATATTGAAAATAGATCTTTATATGATTTAGATATTCTGAAAAAGACTTAAAAAATCCTTTAAAAAGAACATTTCTTTTAAAATCTCACGATTCCAGAAGAATTACATTAAAGTAAACCTATGAGACAGGAATATAATTAAGAGAACTAAAACAATAATGTACTTAATTTTAATAATTATGTCAAAATTTGTAATACTGACCACAGGCCTTCCAGCTGCAGTTGGTGGCTGCTTTGCTAAAAGGGACTGAAAAACAAAAACATGAAAGAATCCTAGTTTAGACCTTCAAAGCATGTGGATTACTCTATTTTTAAAATACATTAAAAAATCAGTTTATTCATTAACCAAATTAAGTCTGCTTCTGATACAATTTCGTACCTGTAACTTCATAAGAAATACTTGGTCATCTTCTGCCATAATTTCCTTCTCATGCACAAACTGAAATGAGCAATGCATAAATGAGCAAGTTTAATACATTTTGTTAACACCATTGGTAACTTATGCTCTGGGTACTATATTTACATATACCCGAGTGAAGTGTCCTATCATGGTCCTTACAGTAGTGCTGACCAATAACTATCTGCAATCACACACAGGTTCTATATTTGTGAAGTTTAATATAGCAGTCACTGGCCACTAGTGGTAATTGAGCACTTGATATGTGGCTAGAATGAACAAGGAAGCAATTTTTTATTTGACTTTATTTATTTGAAAGCTACAATGTGACTAATGACTACTGTATTTTAATAGCTCAGCCCTAGAGGCACATACATGCTTAATATGATTTGTTAAATAACTGTTGGGTGTTTTAAAAGTGTCAGTAATATCCCAGTTGAGTGAAATGCAACTTGTCTCTGGTTTCCCTGCAATCAACATATATATATATATATATATGTATGTATAAACACACACACACACATCAGCTGAATCATTAGAAATTAGAAATGAAATTGTCCTGCTTCTGCTCTTGCTAGATAACACAGGCCCAGTCTATTTTCTTCTCCAGAGTCAAAGGGTTAAATTATATTACATCATTCCTCTGTTCAAACTGTAATCACTCTGCGTCTCACTCAAGAGTGAAATCCAAAGTTCTAACTGCAGCCTAATGATAAAGTCCCAAAGATCCTAACTCTGCCTTTCATCTCTCACCAGGTCTGTTCACCTTACAACTCTTTTCAGTCTGTCTTGCTCACACAATGCTCCCTTGGAGCAGGCACACTTGAAGATTCTTCTTGACATCAACATTCTCCCCTCTTACAAGACAACTTCTCTAGCCCAGTCCTCTCACTCTCTGCACATCCTGTTTTATCTCCACAACCCTTATCCCAACTCCATGGATGACCTATGAGTAAGTTTATTGCTTGTATTCTCCTCCTTCCTAGTTAGCACCTAAACTGCACCTGAGCTGATGTTCAGTATTTGAGGAATGAATAAAAGTATAATTTGTTGGTAAAAGAATGGGATACATTTTTAATGGGTCATTTATTTCTGATGTGTGCATTTCTTTTAATAGCTATCTAAACCTATTTAAATAACATGTCAACTGAATTTTCATTTGAGTTCACTTTTCTTATTACTAATAACCCACAAACAAAAGATAGATGCTCTACTTTACGAATATTTGAATTTTTTTGAGAGGTGGGAGGAGGCAGGGATTGAACCCAGGGGTGCTTAACCACTGAGCCACATCCCCAGCCCTTTTTATTTTTTTACTTTGAGACAAGGTCTTGCTAAGTTGCTTAGGGCCTCGTTAATTTGCTGAGGCTGGCTTTAAACTTGCAATCATCCTTTCAGCCTTCCGAGCCATAGAGATTACAGGCATGTGTCACTACATCCAACCAATGTTTGGATTCTTTTTCATTTTTTTAAAAATATTTTTTAGTTGTGGATGGACACAATATCTTTATTTACTTATTTTTATGTGGTGCTGAGGATTGAACCCAGTGCCTCACACATGCGAGGCAAACACTCTACCGCTGAGCTATAACCCCAGCCCCTGTGTGGATTCTTAAGAATCTTTCTTTTTTTCATACTTTTTATTGGTGCATTCTACTTACTCATAATGGTGGGATCTGCTATTAAATATTCATAAATACATTTCACCTTTTCCTTCCCTCCTTTAAGAATGCTAATATATATTGAATCAAAATGATTTTCCCCTAAAATATATGTCTAAATAAAAAGGAAGTCAGAGAAAAGTATTATATGTAAACATTCATGTGAGAACAGTACCCGATTTAATACCCATAAAATAACATGGTAGTCAAGAACACAGAAAACTGGAAGCTCTTGGATAGCTGTGGTTTAATGTGAGCAACTAATAACCATGGAAAAGAGCCAAGATCTATCTCAATAGGTCTAACTAAGAAAACTACTCTAGCAACCTTTTCTTGGCTTTTGGCTAGGCTGTAGACTGTAAAACTCACACACTTTCTATCTAAATTGTTAATTTGTTTTGAGATCCACATATTTACCGTGCCAAGTCATGATTTCTAAAGTACTATATCAATATATTCAGCATTAATATTTGCTAAAATTAATATGCCAAAGACTAATAAGATTCAGTGACTGAATAGTTCATTAATATTTTGCTAAAACAAATCCTTATGTGAACTGTACATTAGAAACACCCAAATTATACTTTGAAACTCCCCTGATAGTACAGGACATCCTTGCTTTTCTATCTATAACTTTAAAGTTATGCCTACCTCCTCACAGTTTAAAAGCCTAAATATGGAAGCTGTTTACTAAAATTGTTACCTTTCGGACAGGTGGTTTAGTTATGATGTCTTCAAAGTTATCTTCTACTTTCAATGTTTGAAAGTTTTCATGTAATATTCCTATTTTCTTATCATTATCCCACCCTGCTGGACTGTAAAGAAATGAGTATGATAAATTCTCAAACATTTATATCATCATTTTTTTCATTCAATCCATGATAATGTAAAGGGAGTATTTTAATGAAGTCAATTTAACCAATTATGGAAAACTAATTAGATTTCTATTATAATATTTAATTTTTACTTCACTAATTTCTACTAAAATGATTATCAATATTCCTTATATTTAAATATTACTACATAGTTTCACTTTTTTTTCCCCTGGGGAGAGGATAATTATTACCCCACAATTTTATTCAGATAACTTTAAAAGTACATTAGATTACATATATGGTTATTATGTATCTAATCAATTAAAAAACAAGTAGATATAATATACTAACATAGGCACACAACAGACATTTCAGCTAAATAACAAAGGCCTTTCAAAACAATAAAACTAAGGCCAGGTAATAAATAATCTAGGAACAGATTCATACCTACTCATCCTGGAAAGGTCTACTAATCCCATCTTAAAAGTGAAAATGGTGACTCAACATCAACTAGTAGCAACAATTCACATTTAACAGTATACTTACATAAATACTGCATCCTTTTCCACAACAACAGCAGGAATCTTATAGGGAAATCCATATAGTTTCTGAACGATGTATTTATATACTAAGTCTATATTTTTGTTTTCTTTTACTGAAGTGTAAATAAGTGCTGCACCATCTGAATAATACCATTAAAGAAAATTTTGAACAAATTCTATGAATAGGTTCCATAAAACTCTGTGTTCTCAGCTTAACCTTTACATCTATATGCTTATTAGTTTAAAAAATAAATTCCAAGGGTATATAACACAGTTATCAAGAATTTCAAAGCATAAAATACTTGGCATTCAAAAGACCCTGGGTTCAATTCCCAGCACTGACAAAATATAAAAATACTTATATTTGGGCTAGAATGCAAATAAAATAATGTTCACATAATTTAACAGAAGGATAGAAGCCTCATTAAGCCAAGAAGTAAAGGTAAATTTAATAATATGCATACTATTATTTAAATGACATAGAGGATTTTGCTTTTAACCTTCCTAAACTTCATGAAGGAGGGGATATTTTTGTCAATAACTCTTTTGCCTTTTCAACAAAAATGGTTTGCAGTACTGTTTCTTACAGTTTTTACTAATCCTAGGAATTAAGATTAAGAAAACAAAGCTCATGAAACTCAGCTCAAAGAAGACTCAGACAATCCAATAGTGAGAAAAGGTGGAGTCAATAGTTACTAATGAGAAGATTTCAAGATGACCCAAGGAAAAAGTAGATTTCATGATGTTATGGTTTGGATGTGAGGTGTCCCTCAAAAGCTCACATGTGAGACAAGGCAAGAAGGTTCAGAGGAGAAATGATTGGGTGTGAGAGTCAACCCAATCAGTAAAGTAATCCTGATAGGAATTAACTGAGTGGTAACAGAAGTGGTAGGGTGTGACTGGAGGAGGTAGGCACAGGGGGCATGGTTTGGGGGTATATACTTGTATCTGGCAAGTGGAGATCTCTTGCCAGATCTCTGTTTCCTGATAGTCACGTGAGCTGCTTCCCTCTGCCACACTCTTCCGCCATGATGTTCTACCTCACATTGAGTCCCAAGGAATGGAGTAAGTCTTCTATGGACTAAGACCTCTGAAACCGTAAGCCTCCAAATAAACTTTTCCTTCTCTACTATAGTTTAAGTCAGATATTTTGGTCACAGCAGTGAAAAAGCTGACTACTACAAAGGCCCACACTTGAAATAACACCAACTTGCATGATATTAATCAAAGCAGATTCTACCTTTGACCTTTTATCTAAAAGACATGATGGATTAAAAGACCAAGAAGCCTATGGGAAAAGATGTGATGTGACTATTGACAAATGATATACTCAGAGTGGCTAACAGATAGTCTATGATCAGCCCTTAGGATCACAATCTAGCACATTTTCTAGGACATAGCCTGAAGTTTATGAATCTAAAAGCAATATTGCTTAATTTAACTTAGTAAAAGAAAACATTATAATCTTAAGCAGAAGCTTAATTGTGTGAACTTTGTATTAATGATCTTTCCCACATTAGAATCAAGATTTCTGCCAGGCAGGGTGGCCCACGCCTGTAATCCCAGTAGCTCAGGAGGTAGGAGAATCAGAGTTCAGGCTAGCCTCAGTAACTTAGTGAGGCCCTAAGCAACTTGATGAGACCCCAAATCTAAATAAAATATAAAAAAGGTCTGGGGATGTGGCTCAGTGGTTAAGCGCCCCTAAGTTCTATCCCAGGTACCAAAAAATCCCCAAATTTTCTATTGTTGAAAAATCTGCACTGCAAATAAAATTTTTTAAATAAAGATGATTTTGAACTGTCCCCTTCACTCACTGATAAACATATACCTCACTAACTTGAAGTGACTTCTCACATTTTGAATTCTTTCAAAAATCAAGTGGCTCTAAAAGTCTCTTTAGTAGGAAGACTCCCTCTTGATTATATTTTTATATTTATGTTTTCAAGTATAGCATCGAGTGTTTAAAGAGATTATCCTCAAATTTTCTATTTTTCAAAGATAATGAAAAAGGCTACAAGAGTCTATTTCAATTACTCCCCTTTTTGATAGTATGTAGACAAGTGCTCTTTAATGCAATGCAACTCAACCATTAGGTGACATGAAAAAAGCCCACGAAGAGGGAAAGAACTGAAGAAAAAGAGGAAAGGGAAACTACCAGTGTCAAGTGATCTATTTAGCTAGGCTTTCTATAAGTGGCCTCTAAACTAACTGTCGTCAATAAAAATGATTTATAAACTGCAGACACTAGGAACATGTGTGTATTGCTTATTATTATCTATCCCTAATAAAATGTCATGGCTTGTTACTATCCCTAGTATAATTTCATTACTCTTGGACTCAAAAGATTTGGCTGTGGAATGTAATTATAAATATGATCCAACAGGGGCAGAAGGGAACATCTAGCTCTTGTCAGTATACTCAAGGTGTAAATGAGTTCAACTGTGAATTCCCTTGAAAACATTCACTAGAACCTTCATTTCCTCTTTTTCCTAGTAATAAATGTTACTCACTGGCTCACCTAATCCCTGCAATCTAAATTTAAAAGGCTCCCTATGACAGGTTTTCCAACCTTGAGGTCAAAAATACAACACAAAGTTAAAAAGTACAGATTCTCCATTCACACCTTGGACTATTTCAGTCCAATAGGTATTAGCTAACCCTATAGCCATATTTTGAAGCCAATAAGTTAGACTCTATATGGAGAAGCTAACATATTAAACAAACTAAGAATGAAAATACACAAACTTGAAGATTTGATCTTGCCTCACCACCCATCCCCAATAAGTGAATAGTTTTTAATCAGATATGTCCACTATGCCTTTGCATTAGAATTTTCCACAATAATGATTTTTCTTAAGCACAGTACTTTAAAAGCAGCACATCAAACCTAGATATTTCAACACTTGTTTTCATACCTAAAAATATTCACATATAAATGACTTGGGAACTAAAGTTAAATTTCTAATCACATATAAGACAAATAACATTTACAGAATTTCTAAAGTACCTTAATGCCTTTATTTTAAAAAACAAAATAGGTAGGGTACACTGCATCCATAAATGTCATTAAAAGGATACACTGTAAACAAAACTTCCGGATGTGTGACTGGATAAAATCGAAATGTTCATCTCTGTAGTCATGTTCTTTCTCCAATACACTAATAGCATCACACTGTTGAGTTAAAATTATTTAATAAAAATTAAATGTAATAATTTAAGCAGTTCATTTCTGGGTGAGGAACATCACAAATCCACCACTTTGCTATTGTGACTGAACAAAATGAACACAAGAATATAAGTTAAAACCGCTAGCTGACTTCTGTTGTGTTGCATCTGACCAGAACACCAAAGAGAAAGTTTTGGTCGTGTAGGAATGAAGACTAACAAGTCAAGCTTATACTAAGTGATCATGAAATAGGATAGGAAAGAAAAAATAGGGAGGAAAGAGACAAAAAACAAGAAAAACACAACTTTAATTCAAAGCCTTGTACTAAAGTTCCAAATACCTTTCTTCCCCGAGCCAATTTCTCTCCCAGGCCTGACAGTCCCAAATTTCACTTATGAAAACTGTACTATTAGTCTACATAATAAATAAATAAAGCAAAGAGAGATATACTATTTCAAGAAATCTATAATGTACTTTCCAACTCGTCAGATAATGAAGACTGTTAGCCTAAGGATTCTAAGAATGCTGGGCCACCATAAATCAGCTTATGATCATCAGACTGATGTCATCCCCACACCTTCCCATGCCCACCCTATATTTTTCTTTCAAAAAGAGTCCAATAACCCCAAAAGTGTCTCTTACTCTTGAGATGGCCCACATTCTCCCTTGAATTTGTCTCTGATTTCCTAAATGAATCTGTCTGTGCCTCTAACTGATGTGTCTGTAACTTATTTCTGCTATTATGTGTCAAGAACCCCACTCATTCTGAGTTGAGATTCCCCTCTCTAGGAATTCGTTGGACCTGGTCCAATATCAGCCATACTTGCTAACTTGACTTTAAATTCTCTAATAACTTTTTTTAATCTAAAATCGATCTCAGTTCTTTAAAACATATCAGTATAACCAGGGAGTCTTCACCTCTCACCAGTTCCTCTTTGTTCTTCTATTTATGTTATAATTCCAAACGACTTTCATTTCTTTTCTGATGTTTTTATTTATGCTCACTACAATCTCACCAATAACAAAGTAAGGGAAATTCAGTTTATTTTTTAAATGCTACCTGTGAAATTATCTTAATTCAAATATTTTTTTCCAAACCCTTCTGAATTGAAGGTGTGAAATTTTAAAACTAAATATTTCATAATGTTCACTATACCAAATATTAGTTTGGGTTTAACTCTTTTGTTACATATATAAAACATTATAGGATAGAATCTCCTTGTATCACTTTTTCTTTTTTTTTTTTTTTTTTTTAAGGTACTGGGGATTGAACCCACGACTGCTCTACCTCTGAGCTACATCTCCCAGCCCTTTTTATTTTTAATTTTGAGACTGGGTCTTACTAAGTTACTGAAGTTGGCCTCTAACTTGCAATCCTCCTGCCTGAGTCTCCCAGGTTGCTATGATTACAGGTGTATACCAGCACACCCAGCTCCTGGTTTAACTGACTAGCACTTGTTTGCCCATTTTATAGGATATTGAGAGTAATTTCAAATAATTAAAGATACTTTAACCATAGTACTGTAGATTAAATGACACTTTAGTGGAAGCATGGCAGTTTAATAAAGAGATTTTAATTGTAGCAATGATAGAACACCTCCTTAGCATGCATGTGGCCCTGGGTTCAATTCCCACCACAACAAAAACAAAGTTAATCGAATCAGAGGGCTTGGACCTACGACAGGAAACTTAATCTCCTTGAACATCCATTTCCAATCTTTTAAGTGGAAGGAGTTGAACCACCATACTTCCACACACATTCACTGGTTCCCCTACACATTTAAAAACTCATAAACTTAAGTACATCTGAGAGTGCTTGAAGGTTTTATAAAATACAGTAGATGATAACTTCGGGCTTGAAAATTGAAACCCTAGATAACTGCATATCAATTTTATATCATAATAGGTACGTCGAGGTGTTTAAAAGTCCATTTTAAGTACATTAGTGGATTAATATATCAAAATGTAATGTTGAAAAAATTTTACAAAATTAATAAACTATCATTTCCCCTGTAATTGAAATTATGAAAATGAAATTCAATCACAAAGTATCTGAAGAAACAATTTCTTTAAAACATTTATGATCATGATCAGAGAAGCTACAGCCAAAGGAAAGGAAAGATGGATAACACTGAAGCAGCAAAAAGACTGCACTTTCCTTCTCGTCACACCGTCATCTGCTACACCAGAATTTTCTGGTGTGTGGGGATTAGAACTAAAAGATATACTTTTCCCTCTGCCCATTTTTTGCTATGACCATGAAAGCTGGACCTCATCTTCTATAGACACAAGCCAACTTATATAACCTTAGGCCAATATTTCTACAAGTGAAATGACTGTGAAGAAAACAAAATAAAAAAATTTAAGAAGTCACAAAGTAACATTTAAGCACTAACAAATATTTTAAAACTAGTATTTCTGTGTAATTAAAAAAAATTATTACAAACACTAACGCAACTCCAAAACAACATGGAAAACAAAGTAGTTGTTCATTGTTGGTGAGTAGCAATAGCAAAATCTGTAAGAAGCAAACTAACCTTTGTGCAAACTACTAGGACTGGAATGCCCAAGTTATGTGTAAGTGTATCTGCACCCAGAGGTAAAACTACACTGTCGTCTTTGTCTTCCTGCGATGCCGTGTTTCTTCTCTGAGGAGAAGCTGGGAAATCTTCTCCAGGCTCTACATATTCTTGGAAGTCTCTAATCACTGAAAAATCAAAGTAAACAGTTTAGAAATTGCTTTTTTTCAGCAAGTAGTTATTTCTGCCATAATTTAAATATATGGTTTACTAGAGTTTATACTTAATTTTATATAAGAGAAGAAACAAAAAAGTGTTTAAGAAATCTATTCCAGGCCAGGCATGGTGGTGCATGCCTGTAATCCTAGTGACCAGGGAGGCTGAGGCAGAAGGATTGCAAGTTCAAAGCCAGCCTGGGCAACTCAGAAAACCCTGTCTCAAAATAAAAAATGAAAAGGGTTAAGGGTGTAGCTCAGTGGTGAAGTGCCCCTGGAATTAATACCCAGTACCAAAATAAAAATTAAAAAAAAAAAAAAAAAAAGAAACCTATTTCAAAGAAGAGTATACAGGCACTGGAACCACAGCAATAATTTTGAGCCACAATACTACACTGATAACTCCAAAGAGTAGAGCTATATGTAGGTCTGATTCAATCTGTGCAAAAGACTTTGGACAAGTTATACTATACCTTTGGCTCTTTACCTTCTCTGAAAGGAAGGGTACTGTAGAATAAAAGAAAAATAAAAACAATTTAAAACAGTGTTAGGGCTGGGGATATAGCTCATTTGGTAGAGTGCTTGCTTCGCCTGCACAAGACCCTGGGTTCAATCCCCAGTACCACAAAAAATTTTTTAAATAAAATAAAATAAAACACAGTTTTAGCTGGGCATAGTGGTACACATCTGTAATCCAAGCAACTCAGGAGGCTAAGGCAAGAGGATCACAAATTCAAGTCCAGCCTGGGCAATAGTGAGACCCTGTCTCAAAATAAAAAATGACAAGGGTTAGGGATGTAGCTCAGTAATAGAGCACTCCTGGATTCAATCCCCCGTACTTCAATAAAAATAAATAAAAATCCCACTATGCTACATGACTTTCTAATATTAATTTTCTAAGTCTTTTATTCAGGTTTCCTTTTACTTAGACTCAATCTTGTGCCATGTTCATTCTTTAAACCTGATAAAAATTAATGAGCTATTACCAATGCTGAAAAACTTTTTGAAGTCATTTGCAAGACTGTCAAAACTATCACTTAAAAAACAAAGTCAATTAAAAAAAAAAAAGTGAAGTGAACATGTCAAAAGCCTTAAAAATGTATGCAATGACTCAGTGATTACCTTTCTAGGAATTCTCAAGGACACAATCAGGAAGGCACAAACATAGGAATTTCCATTTAACACTGTTTTTCATGTTTAAAAGCAAAACAACAAATCTGGAAACAAATTATTCTCTGCACAGGATTAAAACAGAATGTGAGGAAATAACTGCACAGACCCATAAAATGTCAAGTTTTCAAATACTTAATGCTGTAGGAAAATAACAACTAAGCAAGAGATAATCAAGAAGAAAACCAAAAACTTCAGCTTAGAAATAAAAAGAATATCAGAAAAAAATATACTAAGGCATATTTTGTGGATATTAATACACCTAACTATATCACTTTAATAACTAGAGAAAAAGTTATTTTTTTTTTTAAGCAGCTATGAGCTAGATTCTTTTTTGGATTATGAACTTTGACTCCTATGGAGGAAAACTCCTGAATTTACGTAGGATCAAGGAACAAGGAACCTGAACAGCTGAGTATGAGTCCCCAGGAAGACAGGGGCATGTTATGTACCATTAGCAGTTCTTGTGGTTATTACCTTTAATAAAGATCAGAAGTTGAAATCTAACAATCGCTCTCAAATTTTATCATACCAGAATCACCCAAAGAGCTTAAGTCACAGATTACTGATCTACCTTCGAGTTTCTCACTCAGTAGTCTGAGGTGAGAATTCTTTCAGGTTCCCAGCTATACTGATACTGATGCTGCTAGTCCAGGGACCACAGGCTAGCACCATTGCTCTAGTATAAATCAGATCAGGGGGTGAGGGTGGGGTGGCAACTCCACAGGCCAAGGTCAACAGAGAAAAAAAAAAAAAAAAGTACAGATTAAAAGCATTAGACATCCTTTTCAATGACTTAGGACAAACATTCTTTTAAGTTTTTCTTTCTTTACATTTAAATTTCAGTAAGCTATCAATTTATCCCTAAAAGTTACCCAGGCTAACAATAATAAACCATTTCATCTACATATTTCCTTAGGCAAAGTACAACACTGGCAATTAAAGAACTCTCAGGTTTACAACCTATTAGAAATTATTCTTTTTTGTTTTCATAATCTCCATGAAAACTTCTAATTCACAAAAGCATGTGCAAAATGTATTATGCACTTTGTAAATAATTAAATCAGCTTAACATCTTCATATTTATGTTGTTAACATCTTTTCACACATTTCATTTTAACAAAGTTGATGAGATTACCATAAAATAAATAAATAAATAAATAAATAAATAAATAAATAAATAAATAAAAACTTCTGGAAATGAGCAGATGAAGAGAGATTCCTATTTCTCCCCCTGAAAAATTACTTCTAAAAATGAATACACACAACCTTTTGGCAAGAAGAAAAGGCACCTGTAATCAGAACTTTACCATTATGTAAGTTTCCAATTTAAAACTATATTAAAACCTAGCATGTCACTCAAATTGTTTCAAAAACAGTAGTCAATTGTGTTTCCTTCATTAAACCTCATTTACAGTAAAAAATTTTAATTGAAATATTTGGTATTTGATACCTATATTAGTATTTCTAGACTACTCACGCTTTTGTTCCATTTCTTTCATCTCTTCAGGAGGAATTTTCAATTTGTCAACATGTTCTCTAACAACACTTGCCCACTTCTGTAAAGAATCCAAAGCAGTCCAAGGCTTTGACATATCAACGACAAACATAACTAGAGTGTCCTTCAGAGAAATGGCATCCAGTGAAAATTTAAGGAGCCCTTTGTGATAAAGGTCTCCATCTAAGATCCATACATTACATCTTGTTTGATCTGTAACAAACAAAAGAAAGTTACCAAGGCAACAGGACTAAATCACTTCTTCATCAAACTAACAATACTACTTAGTATTTTAGGGCATCTACACAGGAGATATCAGTTAACTTTGATAAAGTTCAAATAAATATTTAGGTCACATCTACCAATTTTTAGTAAAGGCCTAAAATGATTTAATGGCCCACCAGAACACCAAAGCAACCTTTACTTCATAAATCTTAATCCAAAACCAAAAAAAGTGCATAACATGTTTTATTTATGTATTTATAAACATACGAGGTGCTGGGGATTGAACTTGGGTTCTCACACACACTAGGCAAGGGCTCTACCATTGAACCACATTGACAGCCCAACATTTTTGTTGCTAATATTTTTACTAAGAGCAAATAAAGTCATGCATACTAAAGATATTATATACAAAAATGAGAAGGCCAGTGATTGATAAGAGAAAAAAATGGTTGACCAGATGAAAAAATCTGGAGAATACATTATGTTATTATTAGGAAATGGGGAAAAGTGAAAAGGGAGTCAGCAAAATAATCATTATCTGAGGGAAAATAAACTGAGAAAGGGAAATTCTTCATGGATAGCCCGAAGGTTAACATCTGTATATCAGAAAACCCTAGATACTTTAAAATAGCATTATATGAACCCCAGAATACCCTAAGATGCTTTAAAGTATCACTTTGTGAACCCCAGTCCCATATCAATGACGTATGCCTAAACATAAGTACCTAACTGACCTACATGACATTGCAGAAGTCCTAGTAAAAAATGACACGCTAAGAAAAGCCAACGGCTAAGGTGAGCAACAATGCACCTCACAACAGACTACAGGAAACATAAGTTGACACTCACCATCCCTGTCTTCATCATGTACATTTAAGTACAAATATTCCAATCCTCTTCCTTTCTTGTACTCCTCTATTCCCTGAATTTTTCTTATTAAGCTTGTTTTTCCAGCTCCATCTTCACCTAGATAAAAAAAAAGATAGCATTTTACCTAACATACAGATTATTTAAAGACGCTTTCTGGTGCCAGGTGAAAAACCCAGCTGGAACTAGCTTCAACCAAAAAGGTAATCTGACAGAAGATAACTGGAACTGGGTAGCTACAGAATCAAAGATACAAACTCCATCACCTCCAGGATTCTCTCTCCCAGGATTGCTACTCCTCATCAAATCCTGTTATATCCTGTAACAAACAGCATCTTCCATAAGACATTTTTCAGTGGATGGGGAGACAATATAAAACATCACAGCTTCGAAAAGTACTCTTTTTTTTTGGGGGGGGGGGGGAGACTAGGGAAGATCCAGGCACTTGCACATGCTAGGCAAGTATTCAACCACTGAGCTACATCCCCAGCCCTTTTTACTATGAGACAGGGTCTCGCTACATCGTTGAGGCTATCCTGGAACTTGGGATCCTCCTTCAGTCTACTGAGTTGTTGGGAAGTGTGCCAGTGTACCTAAGTGATAGGTGGATGTTCCTATTCTCCTGATTCTATCTGAAAATACTATACTGATATTCTCTCTTCTGGAATTTTAAATGATGACAGTTATGCTTAGCATTCAGCACCTTATAGATTCTTTTAAAAATAAACTTTAAAAAATAAAATTGAAAAAGAAAAGAATATATGGTCAAAAAAATGTAATACATTAAACATTAGTTTGACACTTTTCCCCCCACCCTATGATTCAAGATTCATTTCTGGTAACAAATCAGAAGTGATCACATTGAGAATAAAGACTTCATAAACACAGCATTTGGGGTTACCAGGGACTCACACAAAATCTGATCTTCTTACAGATGAGGAAATTGAGACCAAGGCCATAAGCACAAAGATTGGTACAATGGGAATAATTCAAGCCTCCCCAAAGAAGCCAAGTCTACTTCCTTGGGAGTGCAATTCCCTTGAATCCCTAGTCTCAAGAATTTTCTAACTACCTAACCAGTGCTTGGCAAAAAGATATTTTCTCAAAACGTTTAAAGAAGCACTTTGCTGGCCATTTGCCTGCCTCTTGACTGTCCATCGCCTGCCTTTCACCTATCCATCACCCAACGCAGGAGGTTCACCTCCCAGCAAACTGATCGCCGACTGCCAGTGGAGCACCAGCTGCCTGCTGTTGCCTTGAAGTTCACTGTGACAGTACCTGCAGGTCTGATTACACATGGCTGCCTCCATTTTGAGACAACAGCCAGGCCCCGTAGGACCCCTGGCCAAACTGACTGAGCCCCGTCTCCAGGATCCCTCAGTCTGACCGATCACTCCCTGCCTCTGGGGCCCTCACATCGACTGACTGCTCCCTGCCGCCAGGACCCCCAGACCAACTGACTGCGCCCTATCACCAGGAACCCAGGCCGACTGATTGCACCCGGCCTCCAGGATCCCACAACCACACCAAACACACCCGACCTCCAGGACCAATGCCAGACCAACCGCACCCCACCTCCAGGACCTCCAGCCGACCACGTCCACACCCTGAGCTGCAGCTCTCCATTTGCCAACACATTTCGAAGCCAGAGCAGCCATCTTGGATAATCCTGGAAGCCATAGCTCCAATCTTTAGGTGGGGCAAATCCCATCCTGGGATTGCTGGAGGCTTGAAGCTCATTGTCAGGTACCTCTCATGCATCAGACTGCTAAAGACTGGGAGGTTTCATTACTATATGACTGTTATACTGTAGATTTTCTTTTTTCTCCTTATTGAAAATTTTTGTTTTTATTTCTTTACTTTTCTTGCTCTCTTTTCCTTTTGTTTACCTGTTCCCTCAGTTTCTTTCTCCCTTTTTTGCATGCTAACTTCCAATTTCTTTTGATTATACTCTCACCCTTTCTATTATCTAGAACTTCTGTATATTCTTTTCTTATCCCATTAACAGCCATATTCTATATCCCTCTGCATCCTCTTTGTCCTCCATTTGAAACTGCAGACCTTATTGCACATCTGTTTGTTTTACTGAAGATAATATTTGAACTCATTTTGTTATTATGACAATTTTGTTATTGTCCTCATAGGGGCTATTTGGTCTAGGATTGCATAGTGTCTGAATTGGGCACTGCTAATATTGATCTCCCCTTAAAGAAAGGGTTTTGGAAACCTATAGGGCCACTATAAGCCTATGGGGGAAATCTGTAATACCCCAGATCTGCAGCGCTAGAGGGGAAGATACATGAACAACATGAAAAAACAAGGGAAGAAAATGATCCAAACAAAACTAGATTCTATAGTAATAGAATCCAATGACAGTATGTGAGAAGAAATGTCAGAAAAGGACTTCAGATTATACATGATTAAGATGATTCGCGAAGCAAAGGAGGAGATAAGAGAGCAAATGCAGGCAATGGATGATAATACCAATAAGCTGAAAGAGCACCTGCAGGAAGCAAAAGATCATTTCAAAAAAGAGAGAGAGATTCTCAAAAAAAAAAAAAAAAAAAAGGAAATCCTTGAAATGAAGGAGACAATAAACCAAATAAAAAACTCAATGGAAAGCATCACCAAAAGAAGAGACTACTTGGAAGACAGAACCTCAGACAATGAAGATAAAATATTTAATCTTGAAAATAAAGTTGCCCAAACAGAGAAGATGGTAAGAAATCATGAACAGAATCTCCAAGAACTATGGGACATCATGAAAAGACCAAATTTAAGAATTATTGGGATTGAGGAAGGCACAGAGATACAAACCAAAGGAATGAACAACCTATTCAATGAAATAGTATCAGAAAATTTCCCAAACCTGAAGAATGAAATGGAAAATCAAATACGAGAGGCTTACAGAACACCAAATGTACAGAATCACAACAGATCCACACCAAGGCACATTATAATGAAAATGCCTAACATTCAAAATAAAGATAGGATTTTGAAGGCCGCAAGAGAAAAGCATCAGATTACATATAGGGGGAGACCAATACGGATAGCAGCAGACTTCTCAACCCAGACTCTAAAAGCTAGAAGGACCTGGACCAACATATTTCAAGCTCTGAAAGAACATGGTTGCCAACCAAGAATCCTATACCCAGCAAAACTAACCTTCAGATTTGAAGATGAAATAAAATCCTTCCATGATAAACAAAGTTAAAAGAATTTACAAATAGAAAGCCTGCACTACAGAATGTTCTCAAAATATTCCATGAGGAGGAAATGAAAAACAACAACGTAGGTCAGCAAAGGGAGGAACTACCTTAGAGAAAAACCACTCAAAGGAGAAACCAAGCCAACTTAAAAACCAAAAATAAGCCAAATGACTGGGAATACAAATCATTTCTCAATAATAACCCTGAATGTTAATGGCCTAAACTCATCAATCAAAAGACATAGACTGGCAGAATGGATTAAAAAGAAAGATCCAACAATATGCTGCCTGCAAGAAGCTCATCTCATAGAAAAAGACATCCACAGACTAAAGGTGAAAGGATGGGAAAAAACCTACCATGCACATGGACTCAGTAAAAAAGCGGGGGTTTCCATCCTTATATCAGATAAAGTGGACTTCAAACCAAAGTTAGTCAGAAGGGATAAAGAAGGACATTTCATACTGCTTAAGGGAACCATAAATCAGGAAGACCTAACGATAGTAAATATTTATGCCCTGAATAATGGTGCATCCCTGTACATCAAACAAATCCTTCTCAATTTCAGGAATCACATAGACCACAACACAATAATTCTGGGTGACTTTAATGCACCGCTGTCATCACTAGATAGCTCTTCCAAACAAAAACCAACCAAAGAAACCATAGAACTCAATAACACAATCAATAACCTAGACTTAATAGACATATATAGAATATTCCATCCATCAACGAGCAGATTCACTTTCTTCTCAGCAGCACATGGAACCTTCTCGAAAATAGACTATGTGCTATGGCACAAAGCAGCCCTTAGAAAATGCAAAAAAATAGAAATACTGCCTTGTGTTCTATCAGATCATAATGGACTGAGAGTAGAAATCCATAACAAAATAAAAAACAGAAATTACTCCAACACCTGGAGACTAAATAATATGCTATTAAATGAAACATGGATAACAGAAAACATCAGGAAGGAGATAAAAAAATTCTTAGAGGTCAATGAGAATGACGATACAACATATCAAAATCTCTGGGACACTATGAAAGCAGTACTAAGAGGAAAATTCATTGCATGGAGCGCATTCCAGAAAAGAACGAAAAGTCAACAACTAAATGACCTAACATTACAGCTCAAAGCCCTAGAAAAAGAAGAACAGAACAACAGCAAAAGTAGTAGAAGACAGGAAATCATTAAAATCAGAGATGAAATCAATGAAATTGAAACAAAAGAAACAATTCAAAAAATTGACAAAACAAAAAGTTGGTTCTTTGAGAAAGTAAACAAAATAGATAAACCCTTAGCCACACTAACAAAGAGGAGAGAGAAGACTCAAATTACTAAAATTCATGATGAAAAAGGAAATATCACAACAGACACCACTGAGATACAGAACATAATGAGAAGCTACTTTGAAAATCTGTATTCCAACAAAATAGAAAGTACTGAAGACATTGACAAATTTCTAGAGACATATGCTCCTCCCAAACTGAACCAGGAGGACATACACAATTTAAACAGATCAATATCAAGCAATGAACTAGAAGAAGCCATTAAAAATCTACCATCCAAGAAAAGACCAGGACCAGACGGATTCTCAGCTGAGTTCTACAAGACCTTCAAAGAAGAACTCATTCCAATACTTCTCAAAGTATTCCAGGAAATAGAAAAGGAGGGTACCCTACCGAACTCATTCTATGAACCTAATATCACCCTCATACCCAAACCAGGAAAAGACACATCAAGGAAAGAAAATTATAGACCAATATCCTTGATGAATATAGATGCAAAGATCCTTAACAAAATATTGGCAAACCGTATCCAAAAACATATTAAGAAAATTGTGCATCACGATCAAGTGGGGTTCATCCCTGGAATGCAAGGATGGTTTAACATCCGTAAATCAATAAACGTAAACCATCATGTCAATAGACTTAAGGATAAGAATCATATGGTTACTTCAATTGACGCAGAAAAAGCATTTGACAAAATACAACACCCCTTCATGCTCAAAACACTAGAAAAAACAGGGATAGTAGGAACATACCTGAACATTGTAAAGGCGATTTATGCTAAGCCCATGGCCAACATCATTCTTAATGGAGAAAAACTGAAAGCATTTCCCCTAAAAACTGGAACAAGGCAGGGATGTCCTCTTTCACCACTTCTATTCAACATTGTCCTCGAAACTCTAGCCAGAGCAATTATGCAGACCAAAGAAATTAAAGGAATACAAATAGGAAAAGAGGAACTTAAGCTGTCACTATTTGCGGATGACATGATTCTATATTTAGAGGATTCAAAAACTCCTCCAGAAAACTTCTAGACCTCATCAATGAATTCGGCAAAATAGCAGGCTATAAAATCAACACCCATAAATCTAAAGCATTTTTATACGCAAGCAAGGAAACAGCTGAAAGGGAAATAAGGAAAACAACTCCATTTGCAATAGCCTCAAAAAAAAAAAAAAAAAAAATACTTGGGAATCAATCTAACCGAAGAGGTAAAATATCTCTACAATGAAAACTTCAAAACACTGAAGAAAGAAATTGAGGAAACCTTAGAAGATGGAAAGATCTCCCATGTTCTTGAATAGGCAGAATTAACATTGTCAAAATGGCCATACTATCAAAAGTGCTATACAGATTCAATGCAATTCCAGTTAAAATCCCAATGATGTACCTTACAGAAATAGAGCAAGCAATTATGAAATTCATCTGGAAGAATAAGAAACCCAGAATAGCTAAAGCAATCCTTAGCAGGAAGAATGAAACAGGGGGTATCACAATACCAGAACTTCAACTATACTACAAAGCAATAGTAACAAAAACGGCATGGTATTGGCACCAAAATAGACAGATAGATCAATGGTACAGAATAGAGGACATGGACACAAACCCAAATAAATACAATTTTCTCATACTAGACAAAGGGGCCAAAAATATGCAATGGAGAAAAGATAGTCTCTTCAACAAATGGTGCTGGGAAAACTGGAAATCCATATGCAACAGAATGAAATTAAACCCCTGCACAAAACCCAACTCACAATGGATCAAGGACCTTGGAATCAGACCAGAGACCCTGCATCTTATAGAAGAAAAAGTAGGTCCAAATCTTCACCTTGTTGGCTTAGGATCAGACTTCCTTAACAGGACTCCCATAGCACGAGAAATAAAAGCAAGAATCAACAACTGGGATAGATTCAAACTAAATAGCTTTCTCTCAGCAAAGGAAACTATCAGCAATGCGAAGAGAAAGCCTACAGAGTGGGAGAATATCTTTGCCACTCATACCTCAGATAGAGCACTAATTTCCAGAATATATAAAGAACTCAAAAAACTCTACACCAAGAATACAAATAACCCAATCAACAAATGGGCTAAGGATATGAATAGACACTTCAGAGAAGAAGATCTACAAGCAATCAACAAACATATGAAAAAATGTTCACCATCTTTAGTAATAAGAGAAATGCAAATCAAAACTACACTAAGATTCCATCTCACCCCAATTAGAATGGCGATTATCAAGAATACAAGCAACAATAGGTGTTGGAGAGGATGTGGGGAAAAAGGTACACTCATACATTGCTGGTGGGGCTGCAAATTAGTGCAGCCACTCTGGAAAGCAGTGTGGAGATTCTACACTCATATTTTACACATATTTTAAGCCCATTTCTTCTTTTCTTAAGTCTCACCCCTCAATTATAATGATTTTTCTGCAGTTTTCACTTTACACCTAAATGCACTCTGACATGACTGTCTTGATGGCAAATGTATATACCTAAGATAGAACCATTTCATGAAAGATCTAAAAGACCAATGAAGACAAACGATTTTTCAAAATCTTGGGTTTTTTTTTCCCTGAGGTCTCTGCAAAGATGTCTTGTTCTAGCATTATATACAGCTTTCAATCATATTATTTATTATTTGTTCTTCTTTGTTGTCTTTACGCAAAAAGTTTATTAACTCATAGCCCCCTCCCAGTTCTCTTCTCACACTATAAACATATCACTCAAAAATAAGTATTAACCTGACACAGTGATGCACGCCTGTAATCCCATCTACTCAGAAAGCCGAAGCAGGATTTCAAATTCAAGGCCTGCCTGGGCAACTTAGCAAGACTGTCTCAAAAAGGGGAAGACGGGAGAGCTACAGGTGTAAGTTCAGTGGGAGAGTGCCTGCCTAGCTAGCATGTGTAAGGCCCGGGGTTCAATTCCCAATACCAAAAACAGAAGCAAACCAAACAAAAACAAGTAAGCATTAAGTGTATACTATACTCCATTCCCAGTCCTGCAGATAAGAGATCTTCCCAAAGCAATCTTATCATGCCTGCACCTCTCCCTCTCCCTCTCCCTCACCCTCTCCCCCTCCCCCTTGCCCTCCTCCTCCCCCTCCCCCCCCTCAAGACTGTTCAGGAATTCTGGTTAATGATATATATGCAGAAGTATTTAGAAGGAAACGTCCTGTATTTGCAACTTATTTTGAAATCGATCATTTAGGACTCCTCTGATAAATCAAATGTAGTTAAATGTTAATGGCAAAATCTAAGTTGGAACTCATGAGAATTATAAAATTCCTTCCACTTTCTATGCATTTGGAATTTTCATGTGAGAAAAACCCTTCAGGGTCTTAACAGCGCTCTTGCAGGTAAAAGACAAAACATAAAGGTCAACGCTTCTTATAAAGGCCCCTTTACCTCTCCTGCCCACCTCTACCACGTCCAACCTCCTATCCCCAATGCTAGGCTCTAGACATCTGGTTTCTTCCAATAACTTCTTCCAGTGCAGCAGAAAAGCATCACTTGCTCCCAATTCTAAATCTCCACATATGCTGTCATTTCTCCTTAGAATATTCTTCCCTTCCCCTCACTTGGGAGAACCCAAGCTTACCCTTCCGGTATCTAGGAAGCTTTCTTTGACTCCTAAGTTTGGTTAAGCACCGTCCTTCATATCTCAATAGCAGCTTGTGCACTGAGGATATCACATGGATCTGTTTCCTCCAGACCATTAAGTCTATCACCTCACTGAACAAATATTTTTTTGGGCAGGTTCTCTTAACCACAGTAGGATATAAAGACCAAGCTTTTAAGGAGAGTAAAGACAAGAGACTGGCCTACTATACTCTCTCTCTCTCTCTCTCTCTCTCTCTCTCTCTCTCTCTCTTTTTGGTACTAGGGATTGAACTCACAGACTCTAACTCTGAGTTACATCCCCAGATCTTTTTATTCTTTACTTTGAGACAGAGTCTTATTATGATGAATAGGGCCTTGCTATGCATCAGGCTGAGGCTGGCCTTGAACTTGCAATTCTCCTGTCTAAGCCTCCTGCGTCACATAGAAACTGTCTTATTTTCTAATAGGCACTTCCTGCTTGTTCATTAAAAACAGAAATCGTGTCCCATGCATAGAAGATTCCTTACCAACATTCATATCCCTTAATCATAACTATGATCTCCGTTTTTGTAACATACCTCATCCCTAACTGCTTGATCTAGGCCTTTACCACAATCTACCTACTAAAATCCTTCATTACCCGTACATATAAAACCAATTAATAGTATAAGCTCGTAATACATTCTTCCTTCACTAAATGTAGGAAAAAACTTCTCAGTCATTGAACTGAGCTGCTGGTTGGAAGCTACTTTGCCACAGTCAAGCTGGACTATGTTTGAAGATATTAAAAAGGCCATTATGGGATGGGGGTGTAGCTCTGTACAGCACTAGCCTAGCACACTTGAGACCCTGGGTTCAATCCCCAGAACCTCCAAAACAACATGAACAACAAACATGAACCTTCTATCTTTATTCTACTGTGTAATTGCAACATTAAAAAAAAAAAAAGTTAAAATTCAGGATGCCTATCCTTTAGAACTGATAAGACACTTAAAAATCATTTTTAAGGGGCTGGGGACATAGCTCAGTTGGTAGAGTGCTTAACTTGTAAGCACAAGGCCCTGGGTTCGATTCCCAGCACCCCCCAAAAAAAATCATATTTAAATTTTTAAAAAATTTTTAGTTATATATGACAACATATACACATATGGAGTACAACTTATTCTATTAGGTTCCCACTCTTGTGGTCATAGTTGATGTAGAGTTACTCTGGTCATGTATACAAATACAAGGCTAGGAAAGTTATCACTAATTCTACTGTCTTTCCTATTCCCTTACACCCTCCCTTCCCTTCATTACACTTTGTCTAGTACAATCTATTTCTATTATTCCCCTCCCCAACCTCCCTTGTTCTGGGTCAGCATCCACAAATCTGAGAGAACATTTGGCCCTTTTTTGTGTGTGTGGCTTTTTTTTTTTTTTTTTTGAGTGGCTTATTTCACTTAGCATGATATCTCCAGATCCATCCATTTACAGGCAAATGCCATAATTTCATTCTTCTTTATGGCTGAGTAATATTGCATTGTGTACATATGTATGTGTGTATGTATATATACACCACATTTTCTTTATCCATTCATCCACTGAAGGATCCCTAGATTGTTTCCATAGCTTGGCTTTTTTGAGTTGAGCTGCTATAAACATGGATGTGGCTGTATCATTATAGTATACTGTTTTTAAGTCCTTTGGGAATATAGACCAAGGAGTGGGATTACTAGGTCAAATAGTCATTCCATTCCAAATCATCTAAGGAATCTCCATACTGCTTTCCATAGTGGTTGCACCAATTTGCAGTCCTATCAGCAATGTATGAGTGTACGTTTCTTCCCACATCCTCACCAACATTTACTGTTACTTGTATTCTTTATAACTGCCATTCTGACTGGAGTGAGATGGAATCTTAGTGAAGTTTTAATTTGCATTTCTCTAGATGCTAGAGATGTTGAACATTTGAATGTATTTCTTCTGTGAAGTTTTCAGTTCCTTTGCCCATTTACGGACTGGGTTATTAAACATTATTTTTAAGGACAAACTTCTCAAGAAACATAAGTCCCTAAATTACAATATATTTTTGGAGAATATTTTATAGAATCTATCAGTTTGAAGAATAAAATGAAGTAGAAATAACTGCATATGTATTTTATTCTACACAAGTAATATACTTTTTAAAGAGGCAAGTACAGCAATGGGGCCTATGTAACTTCAAACAATGCTTAAAGAATTAACCTATCTTTAGTTCCTTGGTCTGCAGCTGGCAGTGAAGCAGACGTATCAGCTTTAAAGTCTGCCAGCCAAACAGTTAGTGATCTATAAACACACTTATAGAAGCAAAGAGTTCCTGTTTAAACAGCCCATCATGAAAGTCTTCCTATAGAGTACAGAACATTTTAGGTGATGATGCTAAAATTATTCTCTAAATAGTTTGCCTAAATTTTCACTTTATATACCAGATTTTCTGTTGGAAGGCATATTTTTATTGTTTATTGGGGCATTATAGTTGTACACGATGGTAGGATTTGTTGTTACACATTCATACACACACACACACACACACACACACACACACACACACACACACACAATATAATTTGGCTAATATTACTCCCTAGCACTTCCTCCTTCTCTTTCCTTGAAGAACCTATTTTAAAGGTGGTTTAAAAGCAAACCAAAACATTTCACTAAATTAATATTATAATATAGCTAATTTCATGTTCACATGCAAAAATTTTTTTGCGTAGAGAACTAGACACTAAATATTTTAAGTTTAACAGGCCACATCAGTTCTCTGTCATATACTTTCTTCCCATACTGCTTTAAAATTAGAAAAACAAAAAGTCATTCTTCGCTTGCTGACCATTCAAACACAGACCATGGTCCAAACCCTGTGTGACCATGGATGGACCAAAGGAGGGCAGGTTCATTAATCAGACTAAAATCAAATTCTCCACAGCAAATAAGCCTACATTACAAATTATTTGTCTCTGCCCTGTAAAAATAAGTTGCTCTCTGTAAGTCAAGTATAAGATTCAAGCACTTAGGTTCAGTTTTACCACAAAGCAAACATGGCCATCAACTCTCATTTTCAGCTCGAATTTGAAACCAAATTGATTACAAATCTCAAAATTTACACAAAGTTACCCAAACTGTATAGATATAAAGCCATGCTCATGATACTGTTTCACTTCCCTGATAGATCTCTAACTCAACAGTCCAGAAATTTTGTAATGACAATATAATTAACAGATCAAGAATGCGAAGATTTAGAAGATGTGATTTCTAAACTGCAACACTGCCATCATTAGCTGTGTGAACACAGGCAGGTCAAGTAACTCCATTTGCTCTCCAACTCCTAAATGGAGGGAGTAGGATTAAATCATCTCTATGGTGAAATTAAAGTTCTTTGACTACTGTCATTCATTGCTACTACTTTTTTTTTCCCCCAGTACTGGGGCTTGAGCCCAGGGGCACTCTACCACTAAGCCACACCCTGTCCCTTTTAATTTTATTTTGAGACAAAGTCTAAGTTGCCAGGCTGACCTCAGAGTTTCAGTCCTCCAGTCATAGTCTCTTGAGTCACTTGCTGCTTCAGTGCTTCTTGATCAGAGATTTACTAGAAATTAAACTCCTTTGTAAGATACCAGCAGTGCATTAAAAAGATAACATGAAAAAATGAGTCATGTGAAAATGAGTAGTCAAACAAAATACTTAAGTACACACAGCCCATTGATAACTGCTAACCCGAACACCTCCAAAGGATGCCACTGTGTGAAGTGATTCACCAATGCTGCATATATAATCCTCACAACGGCCCTAAAAGGTGAAGCAGTACTAGCGGAAGGATTAAACAACTACCTAAAACGGTCAGGATTTGAATCCAGCAAGTGCTCCTGAGCACCCACATTGCCACCTTCTCGTTCCTGGAGCAACTTCCAGTCATTCTCCTCCAGCTCAAGATAAATAGGGTGACAATAAGCAGTACACTGTCTCTTCTTTCTGAGTTTCCTCCCCTGGTGTAGGCTAAAGCACCATCATCTTCCTGAGTTGCCCATGCTCATGTGCTAGACACCCGCTTTCTCTGCAGAGATTTGATTCGCATTTCCACACCATTGTTAGAAGCCACATTATGGTCCAGCATCATGATAATCAGTAGAGAAAAAACTTCAACTCATCATATGTCTCACTTGTCATATCCAAGAGAGAGTAACATTGTAAAGCTAACATTTTTTTTCTTAATTTGGTTTTGAGTAATGTAAAATAAATCACCTATTTTACTGAAAAACTGTGGTGACAAGAACCATGAACTTCACTGACCTACTTTGGGTTCAGGTCTTCTGACATGGCCTTCCCTAGGTTATTAGGAGGACCCAGAGGGGTGGGAGATTTTGGTCTGCTTCCTGTCTCACAGAGGACATTTTCTCCCTCACCTCAGTGAATAAAAGCAGAGGCTATTTACAGCTGCAGGACCTGGTGTTTATAAGTTAACTTTTATGCATGCCTATTCAACACTACACCCATGGGGGCTGGGGATATAGCTCAGTTGGTAGAGTGCTTTCCTTGTATGCACAAGGCCCTGAGTTCAATCCCCAGCACCACAAAATAAAAAAATAAATAAACAAATAAATTAAAAAAAAAACAAGACTACACCCTTATAAAATGCCAAGGAGTACCTATATAATAGAAAGACACCCTAGTTTTGAAGCCTAGCTAAGCTGGGGCTTAAAACCCTCTTTGGTAAAACAGTAAACATACTACATAATAAATTACCTAACAGAACACCCAACACTAGTAACAGGCACAATACCTGATAGCTCCCATCCTAAAGCTGGCCAAAGCCTACCTTTGGATTTCATCATTCGGCAATCCATATTACCTTAAAAAATAGAATTTATCCTTAATCATTTCTCTTACTCCTGCTAGATATGAATTAAAAATCATTTAGTTTAATTCAATAAACATTTACTAAGGTCAATAAAAACTCAATGGTTATTAATAGTTCTTATGCTTCCGAAGATCAAAGTCCTACTTAAAGCAATGGTTCCTTAACAACAAATATGGTATATACAAGAAAGATCAAAATAATATTGTTGGCAATTATGCTAAACAAATACCCACATACTGATGGTAGAAGTGTAAAATGGTACAACCTTCCTAGAGGACTGTTTGGCAATATATATAAATATATAAAGATTTAAAAAATAAGTACTTTTGACCTAGCAATTCTACTTTTAGCAAGTGATCCCAAAGATAATACTGGGAAAATGGAAAATAAGATCTAACAATAATGATCTATTAATCAACTATAATTACAGTATAACCAAACATACTACTAAGTCAATAAAAGGAATAAATGCAGGGCTGGGAAGGTGGCTCAGTGGTAGAGTGCTTGCCAAGCATGTATGAAGCACTGGGTTCTATCCTCAGCACCACATAAAAAAATAAACAAAGTTTTCAAAAAATTGTTTTAAAAAGGGATAACTCCATACCTATTAACATGAAAAGAAAACCATATTTCTGGACTTCGAAGCTATCCTGTGTTTGTTGACAGGAGGCCTCAGCAGAGACTCAATTCCTCACCACTGGGCCTCTCCACAGGCTAAATGTCCTCATTCGTGAAAGCTGGCCCTCTCCAAGTTCTGATGCAGGGTAGAGTGAGCACCCAAGGGAGAAACCAGAACTTCTCATAACCCACATCATCCCCTACTAGTTCAACCCTGGCAGTCAGTGGGCAGGACTGCCCAAGGGTGTACACAGCAGGAAGGGGATGCCAGGGTCAAAGTTCTAGCAGGGAAAGGTAAGAGCTGTGAGAGACTGTGCCAAATTACAACATTCTGACCATACCTGACTTTTTGGAAAGCCCTGTAGAATGTGACAGAGGTGACAAGGAGAGTGAACTGGGGTCAAAGGACCCTATGCCACTTGTTCACTGAGTACAGTTTGGGGAAGACTTGCATCAGAAGTAACAGTGATTATCTCCAGGAATGGCAGAACAACTTTGTAATTTGAAACTGTGTATGTGTGGTGTTGTTATTGTTATTATTGTTTGTAAGTTGTCTTCTTTGAGCATGTATAATTTTCAAAGTTAAAACAAAAACAAGGGGCTGTGTTGTGGCTCAGTGTTAGAGCACTTGCCTAGCACACGTGAAGCACTGGGTTTGATTCCCAGCACTACATAAATAAATAAAGGCATTATATCCATCTACAACTAAAAATATTATTAAAAAAAAACAACCCATTTCATGAAGCGAACCATAGTAAAAGAAGTGTAAAAAAAAAAATCACAAAATAATATATAAGGTATGAGTATTTTTAAGAAAACAAATATACACAGAAAAAATACTGATTATCAGAAGGTGGGAGAATCATGCATTATTTTCAATTTTTATCTTCTTTCTCTGACAAGAAACATGCATTATGATTGTAATTTAAATAATGACTTCCAACTTTGAGAGACAATGTGTTAGATTTAATGTCTTTTGGTTCCTTTAATCCAAAGAAGTATGAAATAATCTCAGTTCACAGGTCAAGAGGTTGTGAAATGCCCACAATCCCACAGCTTCCAGAGACAGGAAGGGCCAAACTCCAGGATCTTGAGCCTCTGGGTTCTTCCACCACACCTGAACCTTTAGGTTATTTGCAGCATGTATTAGTTCCTTTTCACACGTTCCCTTGACCCAAAGTGTTTTCCTTCCCACCCTGCTTAACAAAAAATTGTGCTCAGATATATATCACCTTTTCCATTCATAGTGACATATTTGGTTTTCACTACTTTGAATTTTTTCCCCACAGTTTATAGGTTCTGGAGAGCAGGGACCAAGTCTTAACCCTATTTTCCACAGATGACTCAGGAAAATGCTATGCATAGCACACGTCTAATGAATGTTTGATGAACAAATGAACATAGAGGTAATTTGTGAAGTCTAACGGTCACTGCCCTGATTTTACAAATAAAGTAAATAGATTAGCCCATGTTCATTCACTCATTAGTGATGGGGTCCCATGTTGAATTTTGGACTTTTTTCCTAATTCAAGGTTCTTTTCTGTTTTTGCATATTTGAAGTGCTTTTGCTGATATTTTATCTCATATGGACTCCACATCAGCTGAATAACCATTCTACCAATCTTCATGGGTGATTCTTCCAACTGTTTTCTGTTTTTCTCTCTCTTTTTATTTTATTATTAATATTATTATTATTTTTGGTACCAAGAATTGAACCCACAAGTACTTAACCACTGAGCCACATCCCAGCCCTTTTTTGCTTTTTACTTTGAGACAGGGTCTCACTGAATTGCTTAGGGCCTCACTAAGTTGCTGAGGCTGGCTTTGAATTCATGATCATTCTGCCTCAGCCTCCCAAGAGGCTGGAATTACAGGAGTGTGCCACTGTGCCTGGGCTATTTTCTGTTTTTGACAATAGCACTGGGGGAAATATTTTATGAACTTCTCTCAATTCTTAAACCTATATTCAACTGTATCTCTACCTAGAATAACAATGACTTTTTTTTTTTTTTTTTTTTTTCTACTTCATAGGTATTCTTTAATGGTAGTTCCTACAAAAGGCACAAAATTTTTATTTTTTTTCTTCGAACTAATTTTTTGGCTAGTCTGAGGAATGATTTATTTTTCCAAACAGATATAAGACATTTGATATGTTCACTATTTTAATAACAATACATATAACCATGTCATCACCATGGAATGTAAGTCACGTTAGACAAGTGAATTTTACAAGTGTACTAAAGCATTCTGTAGTTTACCAAAGTTTGTGCATAATGCCTGACCAGACCAGCTTGTTCAAAACCAGCAATCACTTCCATTTTAAGTAATTTGTTTAATTTATAAGTCTTACAGAGAAAATAAACACTGCACACATTTAAAAAGTGCTCTTCATTTACCTTTGTATTAGCACTTAAAATACATTTCTATTTCAAGATGACATTTAAAAATTATTCTAATATAACAACAGCAAAAAATATAATTCTGCAATTAAAAAGAGCTAAAGTGGAATCCATAATTAAGTTGTTCTCATGTTTACAAGTGTGATTCTGAAATAAATACTATTTCTATGCAGTTCTGTTGTAAGCTTTCCAGGTATGGTTTAAACACACACACACTCTCTCTCTCTCTCTCTCTCTCTCTCTCTCTCTCTCTCTCTTTCTCTCTCTCTCTCTCTCTCTCTCTCTCAGTTGTGGGAAGATTTATAAGTTATAGTTCATGCACTTTTGTGAAGTAGTTCTTTAAGAGTCAACCAACACTAAAAAACTGAAGTTCTTAAACCAGTTCACAAGGCAGGCAGAAAAAAATTGAATTAACTGGGTTAAATAGGATTCCTACCCAAAATCCAAAGCATGTCTGTGATATTCTGTAGTAAACTGGGAGTACTTCAGAACTGGCCTGCTCTCTTCTCAGAAGTAATTTCTGTCGTAAGTGTTTAAGGTGGATGTTGTAACGCTATCCAATGTATGTAGGTGACATGTTTCTTTTGTGTTAACTTGACTTCCCTCAATGACCTAGTCAGTGAATTTGTCATTAATAATTTGATCACCAGGCAAATCAAGCCTGCAAGGAAAGAAGCCATTATTCAAAATACTGTGTTACAGCCTGAACCCACTCAAGTTATTTATTTTTTGACATAAACATATAACCTAGACATAACAAAAACAAGCACTTCCAACAAGACCAAGAAAGCATCTCTTCTTCTAAGGTTTAGGTTTTGCTCAGAATTCCTTATACATGGAATAGCCCATACCCAAAGTCATTGCTCCTACAACAAAGCCTTGGGCTGCCACACGCATGTGAATCAGGTGAATGGACATTTTAGTATTTCCCCTGTTCTTTAATTTGTATAATCCATACGCAACAATTGCTGCAAAACCTGCCATTCCAACAGGTACAAATGGTGCCTCTTTAGCTTTTCGGATAAGTTTAGATCCCTGATCTTCATCATACGAAGAAAGAGAAACATCTGTGTTGGTTGACATAGTGGTTGCTTGAAGAAACTTCCGAAAGCGACAAAACCCTTCACCACCGGAACGGCTTCTCAACAATGACTTCTTAAGTAAAACCCGTTCATCTTTTATCCAACACATATTCACTGAGCACCTAATATGTACCAACCAATATATCTCAATAACCAGGAACTTCTATTAACTGGCATCTTTGCTTATTGATAAAATTGATGACCATAATAACCTAAAGCAAGGATTCATAGACTTTAGGTCACAAACCCAAACTAGCCTGCTGCTCGTTTCTGTAAAGTTTTATTGAAACATTGAAATGAATGCTCAGTTCATTTGCATATTGTCTGTGGCTGTTTAGGGACTACCAGAATAGAACTGAGTTGTTGCAACAGACCATATGACTTACAGAGCCAATACTATTATCTGGTCCTGTACAGAAAAGTGTGCTGACCCTAACCCTTATGACATATGCCACCTGACTCTCACTTCATGTTTGCTATTTTAGTGGCAGTAACACATGATAAATACATAGCAATTTTTTGTTAATTCTTTGAAAATCACCAATTCAGTATTACATATGAGATACTCTAATCCTTACATATTCCCATAACCAATCATGCTAGAAAATAGCATTAACATACCTGAACTAATAAAAATCCATGTTGCCCACAAGTCACTGAAATGGTGGGGTTTTTTAAAAGTATTTTTTAAATCATAGATGGACCTTTATTTTATTTATTTGTGTTGTTGAGAATCAAACCCAGTGCCTCACACATGCTAGCTAGGCAAGTGCTCTACCACTGAACCACAACCCCAGCCCTTTGGTGATCTTTAATTCCAGTTCTGCACAAGATTAACAGTTTCAGACTGAACACTCTATCATTTTTAAAATCAGCCACACATATTAAACCACGCACTCCCTCCATAGTTACTTCTGAACAGCTCTCTAGTTCCACTGTGTATACCCTGAGGTTTCCTACTTGTAGTAATTCAAGCAATAATATAGGCTAGTTTTCTTCCCGAGTTATGTTAAAAAAAAAAAAAAAAAAAGACTTTCAAATATAATCCTTAATGATACTCAACATTTTGAGATTACATTTTGAGATTATATTTTTGGCTACACAGTAGTACCCTGGACATTAATGCCTTCAGGGAACAAACAATACAGGCTTTAAACTTCTTCCCTGGGAAAAACTGAACAGTCCAATCTGCAAAGGAATACTTTTACTGATTTAAACCCAATTGTAACATGCTTTACAACATTTCTTTAAAAATAAACACAAGATTTATAATTAAGAAAAAGAATGTCAGATCATACTAAGGCTTTGGAGATTCCTAAATCGTAATAGTTTTAAATTTGCAGATGAGAAAAATGAGACTTAAATTACTTGCCAAATGGCCAGGTAGCTTTTGGTAATTCACACTGCCTGCAATTCAGAAGGTGATACCAATCTCCTATCTATAAATCCAGGCACTATATTGGGAACCATGGTTACATATATATTTTAGTTGGCAATGGTTTCAATTAATCTAAATCAGTGAGATATTTTTGTTCTAAAACAGATACACTCAGGAATAGCAGATAAAATTCCTTTACCAGTGAGCACCCTCTTGCTTTTCCCACAAAGAAAGCTCTTTTCCTTTAAGGATCCAGTTTAGCACACAGATTAGCATTTTCATACAAATCTCAATTTACCAGATTAGGGGTACTGGCTTTGGATCCAGAATGCACAATTTCGAATCCTGACTTTTGCCTTTCTGACAATGTTACCCTCTAGCAAGTTACTTAAGGGATTTATGTCTATTTCCTGATCTTCATGGTGATACAGTATGTAAACAATCCTTACATGTCTAGTACATTTAAGTGCTCCATGTTTGGTATTACTATTCTTTTCCTAGGAAGTTTTCTTACTAAAACACAGGAAAGTAATCAAGATATAGAGAAGCTGCACTTAAAGGTAATTAGAAAAATATAATCAATTATAGTAAAATTGATTAAATGTAAAACAAAGAGGAAAAAAATAGTTCTTAAATGGGTAATTTATAATGAGATAACTATTTAAAACACATGCACAAGAAGTCCTACCTTTAATATTGAAAACAAACTTTAGGGGCTGGGGATATAGCTCACTGATAGATTTCTTGCCTAGCATTCAACAGGCCCTGAGATCAATCCCCAGCACCGCAAAAAAATAAAATATTTGGTCCAATAAATATTTGGCTTTTCCATTATAATAATTACCAGTAGTTTTGGTCAAAGATAACAATAGAGTAGGAAGAGTTTTGTATCTTGCACTCTCTCCCTGCAGGGACTTCTATCAAGCTGAAAAGTCATGCCAGAGTCACAAAACACTATCTTTACAGCAGTATGACCTTGGAGAACCCACTTACAAGGTCATTAATTTATCATCTCATCAATAAAATTGGTGCTTACATTCACCTCCCAAATTGGGTAGGAGCAAGAGGGTAAAATGAGATTCGTATGAAATGCTTTGAGAATAGCTGATGTACATATACACATTTCTAGTCCTAACTCCATTCTCTCATTGGGAAGGAAGGTCATTTAGCAATCTAAGGATAAATTCAACTTTTATGCTTATGTGTCTGTGTGAGGTGGGGGTAGCACATAGGCCTAAATCTTCTTTCCTATGTTGGGCTGCTTCTGGAAATACAAAGTCTTATTATGGTCTCAGGTTTAATTTTTTAATTAAGGGTCTTCAGAGAATATGATCATTCACGAAAGACGTATTAGGGTCAAGCATCTCCCTGCCTAACATCCTCAAACCCATAACAAAGAGAACCACAATCTCTACTCGCATATTTCTTTTCTCTACCACAACACCCTGAACACTGCCATAAAGAAACTGTAAAATTTCTTTAAGAAATCTTTAGAGGTACTCTAGAAAATTAATGCTAGTTATGTAAATAGTTATTAGTGTCTACCAAAGCTGAAAGGACTTTATGAAATTCCCAGTAGTCCTGAAAGAAATATTAAATTTCCAGCTCATATAACTTGATACCAGATGGGGCTTTCTGAACTATTCAGTTCATAAAAAGGAAATTTAATCTGTTCTAAGTATGGAGGAGTATAGGCCCTCTAGGTACACTAGGTCTTATGTATTGACTCAGTGTCAAAGAGGTATTAGGGGGGAAAAGAAAAAAAGCACATGAGCCACCTCAGTGCAAATTAAGGACACCACCAAAACTGCTACTTTTATTTCACCAAAAATAGAACCATACCAGTCACCCATGTAATATCTAATGTACAAGAATAACTGGAGGGAATTTATAGAATGGAAAGAAAATTCTGGAATCTTTACAATGGCAATATTTGAAAATAAGTCTTATTTAACTTAATTAAAATTATTTCAGTGAGGTCATCTGGTCTTAAGTCTTTTAGTATAGTAATTAGTAATTTGTTTAAATTGGTAAACTTAAAACATTTTCTCAATTTTTTTTTAACTGTTGGATCCTATCTCTGCCCTATGGATATCACTTATGTAGGCACTAATTCAGTTTTTAGAAGAGTCCTGACAAATGTTTTCTAGTTCAGTTAAAATAAGTCCGTTACATTGGCATTGTGCTATATTCACTTTACAAATATTATCTCATTTAATCCTCCCCACAATCCCAGAAGACAGGCATTATTTCCACAACATTCATTTTAAAGAAGAAAAAACTGAGGTCTATAGATATGAAGCAACTTGCTTAAGAGCAAACGGCCTGTGTGATAGGGCCTTTACTCAATCCAGGCTAATGTAACCTATGTACTTTCAATCACATTAAAAACAAAGGTAAAAAGCTAATTTTTCAACTAATTCCACATAGCTTTAAGAACATAAAACATTATGTATTCTAGATTGTAGTGTTCATGAAAAAGTTTCTTTCTACCTAATAATTCAATAAAATGTGAACCCTGTCAAATAGCATTTCTTCGTTTCCTTTCCTGTTTTTAGATGTACATAACAAAGTCTTGAGACACCAATACCAAAGTTTTAAAATTTAACCATCATCTTATAAGCCAAACTTCAATATCTTGTATTTTAAAAATATAAAAGAAATCTCTCCTAGAAACGAAGCAGGAGCTGAACCTGCAAAAATGTGAACCTGAGAATTGTTCTCCCTCAGTCCTCTACCTCCACCCCCACTCAATAAAGATAAAAATACATAACTTCAGAGAACCAATGGGATATAGATCAGGAAAATTGAGACATCGGGCCATTTCTCCTTAATACATCCGTTTGGCGGAAGGTACTAAACTGGAAAGGTGTTCTACTGCCCTTTACTAATTTCAGAATTATTAATTGAAGGTTAAAAAGACAACTGCAACATAAGCACATTGTACCGGGGAACGCTGAATCAAATAAGAACATTTATCACGACTACCAGTCTTAGTTCTAGCTTCTCTGTCAATTATACAAAGAGTCACCTATTAAATATTAACGGCATGCCATTTGCACTGGAGCTTTCACCAACAGCCTCCTGTTACCTATTTTTTTAAGAAAGAAAAACTGTCTCTGTACACTGGGTAAACCCCAGGCCACAAGAATCCCTCCTATGGGCTATCCATTCTGTTCCTCCCAGGGGAGGCTGACAGGGCCACCACCCCCACATCCCGGGGAGGAGGAGGAGGGACCTGAGGGAGGGCGGATCCCCGCGGGTCCGGGGCTGAGGACTGGGTTCCCCTTCTCCCCAGCTGTCAGAGACAGGTCGGGAGGCGGGGCGCGGCCGATCAGTGCTGTCCGCACAAAGAGAGTGAGCGAGCGGGTCCGCGCACCCGGACCCCGGCCGGGATAGGGGGCCGGGAGGGGTGCAGCGAGGCAGGGGACGCTTACCCAGCAGCAGCACGTTCTTCCCGGCCGGGAGCTTGGAGCGCGAGCGGGTGGAGACCTCGCTAAGGATGCAGGACCTAACGGGAAGCAAAGCGCAGGTTGAGGCCGGGGACCAGGGGCCCGAGCCGCACCACGGGAGGGACGGTCGGGCCTCGGCGCGCTCCTCCGAGAGCCAGGCGGGCCAGACGCCGAGCTCTGGCGGGCACGGGACCCCGAGGCGTCCGCCAGGCCGGGAGAGCCAGCGGGGACCCGGGGAGGGGTGGAATCGTTACCAAAGGTTCTGCCCGTCCTCGTCGTCGCCTGCTGCAGCGCTGCCGTTGCCCGACGCGAGCTCGTTGGCCAAAGGGCCGCCGGTATAAGCCGAGGCTAATCCCGGTGGAGAGGAACCGAACGAGCCGACTCGCCCCACCGCCGCCATCTTGGTCGGAAACCACACCACTCCCGGTCAGGCTGAATGAGCGAGGCGGCAGCGGCGGGAACCCGGATATGGGGCGTTCAGGCACGGGAGCGGGGCGGGGCCTGCGGGGGCGGGGCCCGGGCCGCGCCGCGACTGACCAAGAGTTAGAATGAACTGCGCGTGCGCCGCGGGCTGGCGGGTACCGAGGGGCTGCGCGTGCGTGTTCCGCCGAACCGGTATCTGCCGCAGCCCGGATTCCGCTGATTTCACCGTGCAGAAGCGCATCTCGCGCTGAAAGGCGAGTTGGGTGTGTCAAGTGAGCAGCGCTCCTTTCCACCTTTAGTCGGGTCCATAAACCCCGCAACTAGCGTGGAATTCCTGCGAAGTCATTAAGAGCCCATCCTCCATTCAGGCTCGGTCCGGGTTCCCAGCCTATACCTGTGCCAAGATAGAAATGGGCCGCCCTGCTGTTGCTTGCAGCCCGGAGTTGGAGTGTTCCTGTGGTCCCGGATTTCGGCATTCTCAAGTGGCGACAAGTTTCTCAAACCAGACTCACATCAGGAGCAGATTCTCCCAGCCTCCGAGCACCTGAGTGACCAAAAAAAAAAAATGTTGACAGAGCTTGCTTTAAAGGTCTTGATATTTTGCGAGGTGGTCCGCGTGAGATTTGAAAAGCTCCGTTTTATGAGTCATCTCTCCAGTCACCACACTCTTCATCCTACAATTAGTGCAGTAGGCACAGAATAACTAAAGCAGCCCCAAAATAACTCTCTATTAGAACTTCGTTGGTTAAGTATATTTGAATGGCTGTGCCCCACTTCCAGAAGGAGACAATGGTTTTAAAACTCCAAATAAGAGCAGTTGCTAAAAATAAATTTGGCCTTTATACACTCTCCATGTCATTTCATACTTGAAGATACTAACATCTTCACTTGCTAACATTTGACCTGAACAATGTGGTTATGCCAGTGAGAAAATTCACAGCTAAAGACAGCATTTGCTATATGTTAACTTTGCAGTTAAAAGTCGGGAAATCTTTGGAGGCTGTCAAAGTTCAGGTCTAGCTCCACCAGATTACTGGCTATGTAACCTTAGGCAATTCACTTAACCTCTCTGAGTCTGTTTCTTTTATCTGTAAGATGATGTGAAAAGAACCTAGAGTTGTGAATATTAAATGAGATGATTCATGTAAAATGACTTAGAACAGAGACTAGAAAATTTTAAATGCAGAATGCATGCTAATTATTGTTAATGACTGTTTTTCTTTTATTTTTCAAACCATTACTATCTGGCCAGCCCCTGGAATTGATGTACCTCCTGAACTCCTGCAGCTACAATTCTTTTTGTTATGATTAGGGGAAGCACCAGGACACAATGCCAGACTTCCTGTGATACCATGCTGGATGGTGATTCCCAGCCGAAATTGAGTCTTTAGGTCACTGTTCTAAAGACCAATTGTACACAGCTCCCTGCCCCTCTGAAAGCCACTTCACTCTCTGTACTTTATTCCTGGAATTTCCCCCTCAGTTTTGTTTATGAATGCCTACTATGTGCCAGGCATTCAAGGCATTGTGTTTGCCATCCTCATACTTTGTGATGAATCAGAAAAATTAGGTAACCTACCCCAGGTCACACAAATCAGAGGTTTATTGATTATTTGAGATTTTGAATTTCTACCTTTCCACTCTGTCAAGTGACCACAGTCAAATCATGTTAAAATAAATCTCCTGACAACTTCAGATGCTGTTATGAAAAGTACCTTTCATGAAAATCTCTACATTACAAACATAAGAAACTTATACAATATAAGGAACTCTATAAAAAGAAAGACGTGGCACTCCCTTGGAATTTTTGTTGCATAAATGTTATGTATAATTAAGCTACTCTTTTGGGGGGGCCAGTAACTGGGGATTGGACCCAGAGTGCTTAACCACTGAGCTACATCCCCAGCCTTTTTTTTTTTTTTAAACGGGTCTCACTAAGTTGTTTAGGGCTCACTAATTTGCTGAGGCTGACTTTGAACTTGTGATCCTCCTGTCTTAGCCTCCTGAGCCACTAAGATTACAGGTGTGAGCCACCAGGCCTGGCAAGCTACTTCTTTTTTTGGGCAGTGGGGCATACAGGGACTTGAATTCAGGAGCACTTGACCACTGAACCACATCCCCAGCCCTACTTTGTATTTTACTTAGAGACAGAATGTCACTGAGTTGCTTAGCGCCACACTTTTGCTGAGGCTGGCTTTGAACTTTTGATCCTCCTGCCTCAGCCTCCTGAGTTGCTGGGATTACAGGCATGCACCACTGCACCCTGAAGGCAGGCTACTTCTTATGCTATGATTATTTTTTTTCTTTCTTGCCCAATTTTCTTTGTTACATCTAAAATTAACAACCATTTTGAATTTCTTTTACTTAGATTTCTATGCCCTTAATTCTAATCCAGTCTCAAATTCTTGTCTGAGTTGTGTAAAATTCCTTATTGGGTTTTCTAACAATTTAATTTTTTTTGGGGGGGGGGCACCTTTCAGAGCCTTCTGGCCTGCCCTAATATGAATTGGTTGTTCTGTATGCCACACTGTCATCCTGTGGTCTCTTTTGTTCTGGGGATTCCCTTTGCCTCAATTCCATGTCTTCTTTCTTAATTCCTTATTTTAGTAGAGAACTTCCTCCAACAGTTTTATAAGACAAGTATGTGTAAATTTTTGGAGATGTGTATATCTATTAAGGATCCAGCCAAGTAAAAGTCAGAATTTTTTTTCTAGGGATTGCTAGAACAGTGTTAAGAGATGGAACTAGCAACAGCAGGAAACTTTGGGCCTGAAGAGGAAAGAGGAAGAAGTGTTAGGCTAGAATCCTGAGAGAGTTGCAGCTGTAGGAAAGGGTTCCCATCCACACCAGTAGCTATCAGTACAGAGCACTGACCTCTCTTTCGCTATCCCTGGTCTACTTTGACAAAACCTAATAAGAAGACTGAAGAGGAGAATCAAAGTAACGTAATTCACACAGGTATACCTTCCAGAGCACAAAGTGGAATAGAGAAGAATCTGGAGGATCAAACAAGATAGCCAGCACATTTTGTACATTAGAAAGTGCATTTACTCTGCCTTCATTAAGTGTAGATTTTTAGGTTGCAAGTGATCATCTCTTAGGTTTGTAAAGGTCTTGACTTCTTGTCTGTTGGATTGTAATGCTGCCATTGAGAAATTCAAAGCCATTCTGATTCCTAATATTTTGTTATATATTCTTTTTTTTCCTCCTTGAAGGACTTTGCAACTTGTACAGGGTCCCAACTTGGTTTCCGGTTTCTTTACTTTTATACTCTTCCTTTCTGCTAAGTATCAGAAAGATAATCCATACTTTTACACTAAAGCAATCTCTGCAGTAGATCCCATCTCCTGTTCACAACTCGAGGACATTGTTCCAACAATGCTTCCCCCTCTTTCTCTATATAATCATTTTTTGATCATTGGATCAAAATAGTATTATACACATACTATTAATTCTATCTTAAAAAGAAAGAAATTTCTCTGAACCCCACTCCTTCACCAGCTACTGCTACATTTCTCCTTTTTCCTTAACAGCAAAACTCTAAAAGATTCTTTATTTCCTGTCTTAAAAGCCTCTTCCCTCTTACTCTTATGATCCACTTTGATCAGACTTTCACCCCTGTGACTCCACAGAGACTGCTCTACCTTTGTCCGTGCAGTGGTGAATTCTGCACCCTTACCTCTCTCGACCCAGCAACAACACATGATGCAACTGAGCATTCCTTCTGGATAGTCTTCTTAGTGTGGCCTCCAGGTCACCAATTCTCTTGGGTGTTATCCCCCCACTAATTGTTTCTTCATTTTCCTGACTGCTGATGTTGGAGGACCCCAAGCCTCAGTCTTTGTTCCTCTTCTCTATTTACACTCACTCCATTGGTGAGACCATCCAGCCCCATTACTTTAAATTCCATCTATAGTCACCCTCCATATCTTCAAGGTCTGCATCTGCGAATTTTTCTTCCCCAAATTCAACCAACTACAAATTGAGAATATTTTTTAATTGTATCTGTACTAAACATATGCAGATTGTGTGTGTGTGTGTGTGTGTGTGTGTGTGTGTGTGTGATTATTCCCTAAACAATACAATTGCTAACTACATATATGGCATTTAGTAGGCCTTAGGAGCATACCTAGAGATAATCTAAAGTGTATGGGAGGATGTGCATAGGTTTTATGCAGATACTGCACCATTTTATATAAGGGACTTGAGCATCCTCACATACCAGATTCCAAAAGGGGTCCTAGAACCCATCTCTCTATACTGCCCCCCACAATACTGAAAGATGTCTGTATATGGTAAAGACTTCTAAATTTATCTTTCCAGCCCAGACCTGCATTTGAAACTCCAAATTAATACATTCAACTGCCTTTTCCACATCTCCACTTGGATGTTTAATAGGCCTCTCAAACTCAACATGCCCCAAACTTAATCTAACCTTTCCTTACAAAAGCTCCACTACCCATCTTCTTCATTAGGTAGCAACTCCTTGTTTCTCAGGCCAAAAACCTGAGTCATTCTTAACTTCTGTGTCTCTCACACCATACATGGAATCCATGAGGAATCCTGTTGTCTCTATCTTCCCATATACCCATAATCCAACTTCTTATCACTCATCCACTGACATCCCCTTGGTCTGAGCTATCATCACTTGTCTGAATCACTGTTAAAGGCTCTTAAACATGACATCTAAAGTGATTCTTCAAATATATGTCAGACTATGTCACGCTTCTACCCAAAATCCCATAGTGGCTTCTCCTTTTAATCAGAGGAAAAGTCAAAGACCTGACAGTGACCCATAAGGCCATACAGGATCTGTCCCCCAATGCTTCTCTGACCCCCATTCTGCCTCCCTCTCAATTCCTCCTATGCAGTCAGTCCTGCTGCTGCTCCTTGAACATGCCATGCCTCCCTTTGCTTTGAGGCCTGTGTTCTACGTGTTCCGTCTGCCTTAAAAGAGGTGGGGAGCTATCCAAGCCAGTAGCTTCCCCCAAAGGGCCAGTTGGATAAGTTCCTCTCTTCCTGCAACATGTTTGCTCAGTTCTCAACTTCATGAAGAGCTCTTCCCTGACCACTCCATCAGCATGGCAATCCGGCCTTTCACCCCTGGAATTCCAAGCTACCTTGCTTGCCTTTTTATTTTTTATTGCCCTCATTATCCTCTAATATAACACACAATTTACTTATCTGTTGGAACTTGACCCTTGATTGCAAGAAACTTTGTCTTGTTTTGCAGTTATAAACCCCCAGCCCTTAGCACCTGGAAGAGAGCAAGCATTTGGTGAAGATTTGTTGAAGATATGAATAAAGGAACTAATCCACTCATCATCAGGGTTCTAACATTTCAGGGTGTGTGTGTGTGTGTGTGTGTGTGTGTGTGTGTGTGTGTGTTGTAAGAGATGGGAGTAGAAATCCTCCATTCTAACACCTGAAAGCAGGAACTCTAATTTTTTTTTCCTAATTCAAATTCAATATTTATTTATTTATTTATTTATTTATTTATTTTAGGAACTCTAATTTTAAAAATATAGCTGGACATGGTGGTGCATGCCTGTAATCCCAGTGGCTGGGGAGGCTGAGGCAGGAGGATCTTGAGATCTTGAGGTCAAGCCAGCCTCAGAAAATTAGTGAGGTGCTAAGCAACTCAGTGAGATCCTATCTCTAAATAAAATATAAAAATGGGCTGGGGGCTGGGGAGATAGCACAGCTGGTAGAGTGCTTGCCTCGCAAGCACAAGGCCCTGAGTTCGATCCCCAGTACAAAAATAAATAAATTTTAAAAAATGTTTATGTATATATAAATTCTTCTAGCAGGCATTATACATTCTACTCCCTTGCTATTCTAGGTGATAAGAATACAGATTTATTTTTCCTTGAAGGCTCTGGGTTTCCTTAGGCTCATCAGTACTGGTACCCTGCAGTTGTATTGGGGATGTGCTCAGGTCATACTGAGATAGCCAGGGTGTACCCCAGGTGGTTCAGCTTTTTAGTGGAGTTCCTGATTCAGCTGAGCCTCAGGGCCTGGAAGTGGGAAATGGAATGCTAGACAGAAGAGGACAGCTCTTTCTCTCCCCAGCTCTTTCCCTGCTGAGAGCTATGCGTCTCTGCTATCTGCTTGTCTCTTTTTCCTCTTCTTTCTCTGTTGAGCAGCATCCTCTGCTTACTCATCAGCTTCCTCAGGGCCACGCTCGGGCATTTTGCTATCTCCAGGAAAGTGATCATTTGGCAGGCACAAGAGCTCTGCAGAAAACTAGTTTGATTGGGAGGGAAACCTTTCTGTAGATCTGGAATAGGGGATAGAGAACCACTTCCTCTCTGTTGGGGATGCCTCCCTCTGGGTTTGGGAACTGGGACAAGGCAGCCACCACTCTGAGCTGCTTCCTGTTGTACCAGCTCACACAGGCTGCCGCAGGCAGGTTTTCACATAAGGCTTGCTTCCCCCACTGTGCCAAATGCTGGCAGTCACAGCATTTGATACGAATGCCTTCTGCAAAACCAAAACCACAAGAACAAGGAAGTAAGCAAGATGAGTGGACCCATAGGTCTGAGTCTGAGCAGCTCAAATGATAAAGCAGTGTTGGAAAGGACCTTAGAATTTAAACAGCTCTATCCCTGACGTTTGAGACCAAAAGGTAATGCTCAAATTGACAGAGTCCTTGCTTGCATTCTCTCCCAGAGGACCCAAGCAGGAACCCAACTAGAGGGAAAGCAGATGCCCAAAGTACTTTTTTTTCCTTTGAATCATGTTTATCTTACTCTAAGTACCTCCTTAGAATGAATGAAATGATTGATACTGAATTTATTTTTTTGTCACTAGTTATTATGTTCCTCTAATTACAGACCTACAACTAGAGATTTTTATCAGATGATAAATAACATCAAATCTTAGCAAAAAGAGGTAGGGAAATGCCTGACAAGAAAAAGTAGAACTAAACTTTCTGGGTAGGTTGTAGGTTTTTTTCCTTCATACAAAACAGTAGAGAGAAAATTTACCTTCATTACTGAAGTGAAATTGCCCCCACTGTATTTTAAGCCCTTGTGTATGTGTATAGGTAGGTATGTTTGTATGCAAGAATACTTTAGGATTAAATTTTTCAAAGAAGAATTTTTTCATTGGTTTAGAAATGAATCACTGAAAAATAATTTCCAGCCGGGCATAGTGGCATATACCTATATAATCCTAGCAACTCAGGAGGCTGAGACAGGAGGATCACAAATTCAAGGCCAGCCTGATCAACTTAGCAAGACTATGTCTCAAAAAATAACAAGGGCTGGGCATGAAGGGGATCTGTGTAGCTCAGTGGTAAAGCACCCCTGGGTTCAATTCCCAGAACCAAAAATCAAAAAGGAAAATCCCACTGATTTTTTTCTTTATCTTTTTCCTCTTCTTCTTTTTTCTTTTTATTACTGGGCATCAAACTCAAGGCCTCACGTGTTCTAGGAAAATGCTCTACCACTGGTCTATACCCCCAACTCCTGAGTATTTTTTTTTTTTTTTAATCCAGTATAAAGTAATGACTGGAATTGTCTTTCACTTCACATTGAGCTCCTCAACATAATATCCATATCCATTCCTGGAAAACAGGTAAATGAATGGAAGGGTAACAATCTATAAAATCAATTCACATTCACAGCAGCTTCAGCAATCAGTGAAATGCACAGGGAGAGCAAAGAGACTTGTTTTTTAGTCTAGAGACTGTTTCTTCTTCATTGACATATTTTAAGTATCTAGTTATACATTTTTCAATACAGAACAAGTAAGCTTTTTAGGATCCTTAGTTGTCACTGTCATTTCAATCTCTTCTTTTAAACCTTGAAAGAAGAAAGAAAAAGATTCGTTGATTAATGTATTGTTAGCTGGGTACTTATTATGTATATTTTTGGAAGCTCTTCTTTCCTTGTAATCAAGTACTCTGAAGTTCAAGTCCATTATCCTTTTTTAATGCTACTTACTTCTTAGATTTCCAGTGTTAACACTCTGCTACCTTCTTTGCTTCCTAAAGGAGAAGGTATCTAATAACTAATCTTAGAGATCTACCTACACTAAGTCACGAAGGTAATTAGGTTTTTTAACTTTGGGGGCTTCATGTTAGGTAAAATGGAAACAATATGAAATTCCATAGTATTTTTAGAAATGTGCTATCTTTTGTAGCTGTAGGTGATTTCATATTCATACCAACTTGGTCTACTTTAGTCTAGAGCTCATTATGATTTCTCTTTGCAATGACCAACAGTCAAAGCTCCGGAATCAGACCAGTTTGAGTTCAACTGAGTGGATTACTAGCTGTGTGACCCCAGAGTTATTTAAACTCTGAAGCCTGTTTTCTCAGCTCTAGTGAAGTTATTATAAAGAATAAACAATCAAACAAACAAATCTGGCACATTGTGATGACAGTGTTAACAGAAATGTTTATTATCATTGTTATTTGAGATCAATTCATAAGACTGTTTCATAGACCAGTCTCTTAAAGTTTGAATGATTTAAATGTGCACAAGTGCCCTAGGACCTCATTAAAATGCAGATTCTGCCTCAATAGGACTGGAGTAGGGCCTGCAATTGATTCTTCCTCTCTAACGAACTTCCATGTGAATAATCATACACTGGACCACAAACTAAGATTATACAAAAGAAATAAACAGGCTTTAGATTTATCCATCTGTGAACTGGTATTCTGTATCCAGACATAATAGCTACATGATTTTGCCAAAGTCAAACTTTCTCATCTCTAAGATGACAATAATAATATGGATATCTAATGAAATCAATTTTCACTAAATAAAAACTAGTGTACTAAAACAGTAGTTGGCATTTTGTAGGTGCTTAACAAATCTAAGTTCAGCTTTTCTTTAAGAAATGCTTTGCTGGGCAAGATGGTGGCACTTGCCTGAACCCCAGCCACTGGGGAGGCTGAGGCAAGAGGATCACAAGTTCAAGACCAGCTTGGACAATTTATCAGAGACCTTATCCCAATTAAAAAAAAAATGTGGGGTGGGGGGCTGGGGATGGAGCTCAGTTGCAGAGTGCATCTTGGTTCATTTCACAGTACCAGAAAAAAAAAAAGTTTTACTGATCTCTTATGTGATAGTTTTCATTCCTGAAAGACCTGAGAATTCTGATTTCCTTTGAAAATTTCTTAGAATTCTGTCATAAATCAATGTCCACATTGGTTTAAAAATCTTTTGTTGCATGGCAAGCAAATCAATTTATACCAGATGCTGTGTGGACTGGGAAAATGCCCCAGGCAAGTAGTGGAGTCTGGAGTCAGTGGGTACAATTTCTACCAACATTGGGTGACTGAGAAAAGAAGCTGTGCAATAGAACATTTGCTTTTCTTTTGTTTCCCCTAACCTTCGTATTATGGAAAATTTCAAACCTATGTCAGGATAGAAGAGTGGTATAATGAACCCTATCTACCTACACATGACCAGTCTTATTTTGCTTTGACTCATATCCTCCTCCTCTATCTCTGAGTTCTTTTAACCAATGCAAGATATTGAATTGTTTTTTTTGTTTTTTTGTTTTTTTGTTTTTTTTGTACTGGAGATTGAACCCAGAGGTGTTTAAACATTGAACCATATCCCCATCCCTATTTATTTTTCATTTAGAGAGAAGGGTCTCGCTAGGTTTCTGAACCTGGTCTCAAACTGCGATTCTCCTGCCTCAGCCTCCTGAGTTGTTGGGATTACAAGTGTTCCGCACCCTGCCTGGCAAAACATTGTATTTTGTTCATAAATATTTCAGTACATATCTTTTATTTTAAAAAGGACTATTTTCCTTAAAAAACATAACCATAATGCTGTTACAATTCATTTCAAACAAAAATGTAACTATTGAATTTATAATATATATTTTAATTACCCAACTTTACTACTGGGTATGAGATATATGTTAAAATAGAATTCAAAAATAACCTAACTCTTAAGAAAAAAGTACATGTACTTGTTCCCTAAGCACTGCTGTTATTAGAGGGGGTGAAACCATCCTCTCCGCTTAGCAGGTCTAACATTTTCTGCGTCCCTTCTGTCACTACTCCAAGTGGTTCCTAAGTGGTCGGCCACTCTAGGTGTCAATTACATCCCAACATTGTCCTCTGCATTTGGAGCCTTCTCTGCTTAATTATCTGAAATTTGACAGAAAGCAGCTGCTTTTAACTTTTGCCCGGAGCAGTCCCTCCTAGCAAGCTGATCTGAGTTCTAAGTTCATCTCACAGAAAGCTCATGTGTACCTCACAGAGAGCTTCAGGTTCTAGAACTCATAAAACAACAGAGCTGGAAGGGAGGACATGCTCAGCCACTTGGTGGGAAAACTGAGAGTGGAATTAAGTGACTTGCCCTGTCTCGCGATTGTCTAAAATTCTCTCAAAACCAGGCAAATTATTGCAAGTTGAACCTGACCCTTCTGTGTGGTAAAATTTCAATCATGGAGTTTAATTTTTTTTTAATTTGATCTTCACCTTTTACCTTTTACCTTCACTAATTTCCTATTAAAGATCAAACTTTTTCTTCTTTGATATTTAGAAATATACATGTAACTCAATGATATTGGGTATTGTGGTATTGGGTTTGATCACCAATACCACAGAAAGAAAGAAAGAAAGAAAGAAAGAAAGAAAGAAAGAAAGAAAGAAAGAAAGAAAGAAAGAAAGAAAGAAAGAAAGAAAGAAAGGAAGGAAGGAAGGAAGGAAGGAAGGAAGGAAGGAAGGAAGGAAGGAAGGAAGGAAGGAAGGAGAGAAGAGAAGGAGGGAGGGAGGGAGAGAAGGAGGGAGGAAGGAAGGAAGGCGGGAAAGAAAATATACACATTTTGTGCAAAAAGTTAACAGAAGAACATGAAAGATTTTGAAATTCTTCTCAAAGCCAGGCATGATGACATATGCCTGTAACCCCAGTGACTTCGAAGGCTGAGGCAGGAGGTTTCACAAGTTCAAGGCCAACCTCAGCAACTTAGCAAGACCCTATACGACTAATAAAGACCCTGTCTCAAAATAAAAGATCAAAAGGGCTGCAGAAATAGCTCAGTGGTAAAGCACCCCTGGGTTCAAACTCCAGTACCAAAAAGAAAGAAAAAGGAAATCTTTCTTGAACCCATACAAAATTTCCATTATGATTTTTAATTATTAAAGATTTCAGGATTGGGAATGTAGCCCAGTGGTACAGTGCTTGTTTGGTATGCACAAGGCTAGAATTTGATGCCCGATAGCACACACGCACACACACACACACACACACACACACACACACACACACACACACGATTTCAGATATTGACTGAGCCTGATAATGCACATGGGGCTTGGTGATGTACACATGCCTATAATTTCAGCTACTCAAGGAGACTGAGGCAGGAGGATCACAAGTTCAAGGTCAGCCTAGGGCACTTAATAAGACCCTGTCTCAAAGTGAAAAGAACTGGGGATGTGACTTAGTGGCAGAACACTTGCCTAGCATGGTTCAAACCTCCATACCACCACCACCCCCAAAAAAGATTTCAAATATGTATAAATACCAAAACTAAGGTAATATACACCTGCTAATTTATTGATATATGCATTACATACAATAAATTTAATGTCACCAGAGAAGGTCTTTTCCTCTGAAGTTTTTTTTTTAAAGAAAATTCACTCTATTCATTCTTTCTAATCCCTTCTTCCTTAGAGGTAGTCTTTATTTTAAAGATAGGCAGATTTCATTCTCATGCAGATGTATATTCCTACATTCAATCGTTTTGTATGTTTTTAATTTTTACCTAATTTACTGTATGTGCACTTTACAAATTGTTTTTTCATTCAATATTATGTTTTTAAGATTGAGCCGTATGGACTGGGGTTGTAGCTCATTGGTAGAGCGCTTATCTAGCATGTGTGAGGCACTAAGTTGGATCTTCAGCACCCCAGAAAAATAAAATAAAGGGCCAGGCACAGTGGTGCATGCCTGTAATCACAGTGGTTCAGGAGGCTGAGGCAAGAGGATGGAAAGTTCAAAGCCAGCGTCTGTAAAAGTGAGGCACTTTTTAGATACCCTGTCTCTAAATAAAATACAAAATAGGGCTGGGGATGTGGCTCAGTGGCCAAATGTCCCTGAGTTCAATCCCTGGTACCCCCCACAAAATAATAATAATAATAATAATAATAATAATAATGATGATAATGGTATTGGGTCCATCTACAGTTAAAAAACATTAAAAAATTTAAAAAATGATTGAGGGACAGGGATTGTAGCTCAGTGATGGGGAGCTTGCCTGGCACGTGAGAGGTACTGGGTTTGATTCTCAGCAGCACATACAAATAAATAAAGTTTCATCAACAACTAATAAATTTTTTTTAAAAAAAATGATTGAGACATACGGATATATAGGTAAATTTTGGATCATTTATTTTAACGGCTATAGAGTATTATACCGTGGGAGTAAACTATAGTTTATTTGATCCACTTTTCTTCGTTGCAACAGTTAAGTTGTAGTATGAGACAATTCTGTGAGACTTATCACTAGATATCCTGTAATTTTTGCAATGAGGGAAAAGGTCATTTTTGCGGATACCACTTCTTGTCCTTCATTGTTGGTTGCTGGTGGACATGCTACTGATATTTGTATATTGATCTTACAGCTGTCGCTTGTGCTGAACTCCTTTATTCATTGCTAGAGTTTATCCATAAGGAGGTCTTCTTGCGGGGGAATGGTAATCATGTTATTGACCTCCCTGGTTTTTACTACCACGAGGCAGAGAAATTTGGATTTATTAGAATTCTAGGGGAAGAGGTGTCTGAAAACCAGAGTAACAGATGGTCTAGTGGGATTGTTCCTCTTGAAAGATGCAGCCAGAGCTGGAGGGCTATCCACCAAAAGATTCACGTAAAGAAGGTAGAAGGGCTTATGAAAGGATTTAACACGAGGAGCTAGTTGAAGGCGCCATGACAGAGTGGGTGGCTGCGTAATCTGCGATGGGATCCTCTGCTCTACATCTTCACGTGTCTTTGGGAAAATGGAAAACCACCACATGCCTGACCTTAGTGATATTTTTCAGGAGCTGTGGGAAGGTGCAACTTTCAACATGACTCACATGATAATTCAGGGACCGCAGAACTGCAGTAGCCAATGTCCACTGCGGCTAGGATCCACATAAGCATGAGGAAGAAAGGTTGAAGCCCTGGAGAAGTGCTGGAGCTGCCCAGACTTGGGAAGTGGGATATATGCTAGGTTTCCTGAACCCTGAAGGCAGGAAGTCCCCTAAGTGATATTTGAGTTTTCATCATCATCCATCATTGGATTAGTATCCTCCCCAATCTTTTTTTTTTTTTTTTTTTTTGGTACTGGAGATTGAACCCAGGGGCACTCAACCTTTGAACCACATCTCCAGCCCTTTTCTGATTTTATCTAGAGACAGGGTCTCACTGAGTTGTTTAGGGCCTCGCTAAGTTGCTGAGGCTGGCTTTGAACTCGCAATCCTCCTACCTCAGCCTCCTGAGTAGCTGAGAATACAGGCGTGCATCACCACACCCAGCATTCCCCAACTCTTTTGCTAAAATTATTTTTTCAGGAATTGACTTTACTCATTCTTTGGTCTTCCTAGAAATTAGACTGTTTGTAATCTGAGGGACATGAAAAGAAATATCACCTTCAAATTATCTCCATGGTGGTTTGTCATAAGGGCACAATTCCATATTAGATTTATTTCCTGTAGGTCTTCTGCATATATAATGAGCTATGACCTTACATTAGCCTAGGGAATAATAAACTATTATTATTTATTATTGTATAATAAATTAATGTTAATGTAGATTACTTTATCCATTTAGCCCATTGGTATCAAGAAGAAGATACTAGGGGAAAATCTTGGCGTCTAGGGTCAATTCTCCCTGGGTCAAATTCCCACTCAGCTACAATTTCTGTGTCTTTCGAAGCCACTGTGTTACCTCTGTGTGCCTCAGTTTCTTTACTGTAAAATGGATACATGAGTGGTACTTACCACGAAGGTGGCTGCAAAGATGAGTTAAACTTCGTCAAGCACTTAAAACAGTGACTGCCACATAGAAAGTGTTATTTAGTATTAGTCTTACCATTAAAGAGAAAGCAAACCCCCAAGAGACATCTCATTTTAAGGGAAGAATGAGATAGGAAAAATCCACACAGTGTATGAAACCCAGCAACAGAGGCGGTGGAGGGAAGGGACAGCTAGAGTAAGAAGGAGGGCATTAATGAAGAGGTGCTAAATACAAATATTTCCTTTTTTGAGGTTTTGCTGGAACAATGTCTAGATGCCGGGTTCTGCCATTTAGGGAAGCAGGGCTCTTAGTCATACATTAGAGGAGTTCTTCAGACAGCTTCCATAGCGATTGCTGCAATAGTGCTGCAGAATGAGGCACCCCAAAATGCAGTGGCATACAACACTCAGCAAGTATCCATCACTGTGGGTCCACAGGCCAGATGGAATTGGCCGCATACCATGGATCTGCGCCATGGGGTTCCTTCTGTGGTCCAGACTGAGGGCCAGTGACTACAAGGGATGTGTTCTTCTGGTGACAATCAAGAGGCCTAACACACTGTCAGTTCCTCCCACATTCATTAGCCAAAGTAACCACATGGCGAAGCCTAACCTCCATGGGATGGAGAAGTACAGTTCCCCCATGGAGGTCTGGTAGGAAAGGGAGAGGTACGTGCTGAACAGAAACCTCACTTTCTATGCCTTCTGTCTAAGATTTGATTGGTTCTTTTTTTTTTTTTTTTTTTTTTTTTTTTTTGCAGTACTGCGGATCGAACCCAGGGCCTCTACCAACTGAGCTATCTCCCCAGCCCCTGTCTCAGATTTGATACTTTGGATCATGTCTCCGCTCAGCATTTATTTTTTTAGATTGAGTATTCCAGTCCCCACCCCCTTGGCTTTCTCTCTGGTCTCCTCACCTTCTTAGATGTGACCCTTATGTTGGCCTTCTTATTTATACATCTTTCCATATTGAATCATTGGACTTCAAGATACAGCTGGGAATAGATTTCAATATCCTTTTCTGGGATCAAGATGAATAAAAAGCGAAAGGAAATTAGCATTTTGGGAGTCAACAGCATACCAGGCCAGGCACCATACCAAGAAATGGAATTCTTCATACCATGTTAGATATTCTTTGTGCATTGTCTCTTTCAATCCCCGCAATCTCAAAAGCCTCTAAGAAGTAGGCGGGCAAATGAGTGAAGTGAGTGGGCTATAGATTTCTCACTTCATAGATCGCTACATTTCACGATGGCACCACTTATTTTATTCACCACCAAAGGAACCCCTGTTGAAATTTACTTTTCAGCTAGTAAGTTTTGCACAGGCATCTTTTCTCTAAACCCATTTCAGTCCTTCCTATGGGTCACTTTAGAGCAGCATGTTACATTACCTACTTCTGACACAGACCCACTTTACACATTAAACATGTAGGACTTTATTTTTCCAAAAAGAACACTGTTCTCTTTTAATTTTCTTTATACATAGCCTTCAAGATCTATATTTAATTTTTCCCACTTTTGTTAGAGATATTCACACAGAGATATTTTACTTTCCTCTTGACTATAAGAAAACAAGGGCTGGGGTGTGGTGGGGCACTTGCCTGGCATGTGCAAGGTCCTGGCAAAATATATTTAAAAGAGAGAGAGAAAAAAATAAATAAAAAGGCCACACATAAGTGATAAAAGTGATGACAAAAGGTATTTTCCTCTCAGCTGTCTTGGGAATGGTGGGGACTATGGTGAAATCCAGAATGCATGCCCCCCCTTAAAGGGGCATAGCTCACCTCCAGATGATTATAACTGGTTAGGAATCCAAGCCCAGCATTGCTAGATCTTCTCTTTCTCAAGCTGTCAGGAGTCCAGGTTTTTCCAACTGTGTTAATCAGGACAAACTAACCAGGTTATGCTACAGTAACAAATATGCCTTTGGGGTTTATCACTGGTTTAGTACATCATACAGAGTGTATCGTCCTGGTGCCAGTCAGCAGGAATCTCTTCCAACTGGCAACTCAGGGAACCAAGATCCCTTTATCCTGTGATGCTGCCATCTTAACCTGTGGTTTCCAAGTCACCAATGAAGGGGAAGAAAGAGGCAGAAGATAACACCAGGCCTCAAGTGCCTTGGCCAAGAAATGATCATCCCAACTCACAGTCCATTGACTGCATCCAGATCCTTCACAGACGCTCACGTAGGTCTTGAGTGGGACCACAGATTCTAACAAGCCAACAAGTACTTCTATTACTTCTTGTCCATGGACTACATTTTAAGTACCCATAGTGGTGAGATATCAAGTTAAGTCCTGAATTTGCTTCTGATGGTCTGTCTTTGAGCAAGCTACTCCACAGTTCTGAGACCTACAAAATACGCTGAGTTTGAAGGTCTCGTCCTACTTTCACTCTGTGATTCCAGGCCTTCATTACCACCTGCAGATAGTGCCTTCTCTCAGTCTGTCTTTCCTCCAGCCAACATCTTTATATATCCATCACGTGCAAGGGCCCCAGGACAGAAGTTTGAGTGACTGCTGGCTGTGCTCAGAGTTGGGCAAACCAAGAAAAGTAGAAGCCGTGCCAGAGGTACAGGTACCGACAGTGCCGAGCAAGTCGCTGCCTCCTTGAGCCGCTGTTCTTGGGTTCAGTGATTTGAACCAAACCCAGGCCCTGTAAGAGTGAAAGGGAATGATATTAATAGTTACACTGGGATGATCAGGACAATCTTGTTCTTAGGGCCTCGAAAAGCCCCAGTTCTTTCCAGACTTTTGTTTTTAGTTTTTAAATGTCTTACAACTTTATTAGTTTTTTGTTTTGTTTTGTTTTGTTTTTGTTTTTGTTGTTGTTGTTTTGTTTTTTTGGGGGGGGTTTGTTTTTTGTTTTTTGTTTTGGTACAGGGACTAAACTCAGTGTGACTTAACCACTGAGTCACATCCCAGCTCTTTTTTTATTTTTATTTTTTATTTTTGAGACAAGTGTCTTACTAAGTTGTTTAGGGCCTCACTAAATTGCTGAGGCTGACCTTGAACTTGTAATCCTCCCGCCTCAGCCTTCTGAGTTGCTGGGATTATAGGCATGTACCACTGTACCCAGCAAGAATTTAAAAAAAAAAAAAAAAACCAACAAATTTTATTGTGAATATTTGAGGTTTATAGTCTGATGTTACAGGACACATAGAGATAGCAAAATGGTAACTATGGTGAAGCAGATTAACATATCTCAGTTACTTTTTTGTGGCAAAAATATCTCAAATCTATCTATTTAAGAAAGACCTTTACTACAACACAATTTTATTAACAATAGCCTCATGTTGGAATTAGATCTCAAGATTTGTTCGTCCTACATCCTTCCTTCCAGACTTTCCAGTCCTCTTTATTTTCCCCACTCCTCACCTGCTTCCTGTCCTCCTGGCTTATGTCCTCAGGTGTCCCCGTTGCCTTACCGTGAGAGCCCATCTCAGGAGAACAATGGTTTGTGTTGCCAACCAAGGCAAGGAAGGCACCAAGTCGTCGCGTTGCATAATCCCCTCTCCCAGTTAGAGCTCCTGAGCAGCTGCTCTGGAGGTGGATGAAAATAACCCGCCATTTCAGCTTTCATAACCCATTCAGGAGTGAGAATGTTATTTTTAGGGCACAATAATGTAAAAACTCTTGCCAGCCTAGGAGAGAAATGTCTTCAACCCTTTAGGGAAATGAAATGGGTTATCTTTTCTTTTCCAGCCAGTGTCCAGAACGAGTTCTTCCTTTGTAGTAATAGGAAATGACTCACTGCCTACTTCTACCAAGGGTTTTAACTGGAACTAAACACTCAACTCAGAGAGTTTTAAACCATTAGAATATAGGGCATCGTCCTACTTCATGGCCTTTGTGTTAAGATAAGATTAATATCCTTGAGCTGGGGCTATAGCTCAGTTGGTAGAGTGCCTGCCTCACAAGCACAAGGCCCTGGGTTCAATTCCCAGCACCGCAAAAAAAAAAAAAAAAAAAAAGTTAATATCCTTAATTCTACCTTGGTTTTGGAGATGACATTCATTCCAAATGCCCCAGAGCATCATCAAATACAAGTGAATGGGGTCTTCTTAGTTTATATTACCATCCAAAAAGTATCCTGAGGCAAGGATTTTGGTGCAAGTGGTTTATGCAGGACCACAGCAAGAGAGTGAGTAAGGACACAGAGGGAAAGACAAGCAAGCATAAGCTAATGAGCAGATTTCTGTTGTGAGTAAACGGGGCTTAATCCTGCTGAGGACCCTCAGAGAGTCTGCTGGAACATGCTTCAAAATTGTCCCACAGAGAGTTTTGAAAAGTGTCTACTCATACATTGTTGGTGGGACTGAGAAGTGGTACGACCCCTCTGGAAAGCAATATAGAGATTCCTCAGAAAACTAGGAATGAAACTACCACTTGACCCAGTTATACTACTCCTTGGTATATACACAAAGGACCTAAAATCGGCACACTACAGTGATGAAGCCACATCAGTGTTCAGAGCTACTCAGTTCACAGTAGCTAGATTGTGGAACCAACCTACATGCCCTTCAGTTCATGAATGGATAAAGAAACTGTGGTATATACACACAATAGAATATTATTCATGAATATTATTCATATTATTCATTATAAAGAAGAATAAAATTATGGCATTTACTGGTAAATGGATGGCGTTGAAGAATATCGTGCTAAGTGAAATAAGCCAAGCCCAAAAATCCAAAGGTTGAATGATTTCTCTAATAATTAGATGATGATACATAATGGAGTGGCAGTAGGGTGGGGGGGCAAGAGAAGAATAGAGGAACTTTAGATGGTGTAGAGGAAAATGGAGTAGGAGGAGGTGGGGGAAGGAAAGATAGTAGACTGAGACAGACAGTATTACCCTATATATATGTATGATTACATGAATGGTGTGAATCTACATTGTGTACAAGCATAGAAATGAAAAGTTGTACCCCATTTGTGTACAATGAATCAAAATGCAGCCTGTAAAAAGAAAAAGAAAAAAGAAAATGTGGTATATATACACAGTGGAATATTACTCAGCCATAAAAAATGACTTCATGACTTTTGCCAGTAAATGGATGGATCTGGAGAAAATCATGGTAAGTGAAATAAGCCAATCCCAAAAAACCGAAGATCAAATGATTTCTCTGATATGTGGAAGCTAACCCACAAAAAGGGGGTGAGGTGCATGAGGAGTAGAAAATAGAAATTCAGTGGAGTGGACAAAAGGGAATGAAGGGAAGGGAGAAGGATAGGAAAAGGAAAGACAGTAGAGTGAATCTGACATAACTTTCCTATGTACGTATATGACTATACCACAGTGAATCTCATCATCATGTACATCCACAAAATATTAATTTTTTAAAAATGACTATGGGTAAATGACAGTAAGATCAATAGAGGGCAGGGAGCAGGGGGCAGGAAAGGGGAAGGAGAGGTCCTGGGGACTGAATTAGAACAAGATATATTCCATGCTTTTATAATTATGTCAAAATGGATTCTACTGTCATGTATAGCTAAAAAGAGCCCTCGAATTTGTTTTTAAAAAATAAAACCCCCATATTAAAAAAAATTGTCCAACAGAGGTGAGAGAATTAGGGTATTGACACACCAACTCCCATCTCAGTGATTGAGGGGTTGCTTCTGGGTCATTAACTATCTGACAACTTCTGGCCTACCCTGGAATGAATTAAACCACTACCACACCAAGATCAGAGACAGTCCTAAGACCAAAAGACTTAGGAAGTCCTCCGTGGGGCAGTGATAGCATACGCTACAAGGGTCACGCTCAGGTTCACAAACGAACTGCCTCAGCCTCAGTCTAGGATGACAGGACTTCACCACAGCATCAACTGGTGTGGTCTTTTAAAAGACCATTTTTGCCTCGCAGGTTCTATTTGGCTATAAATAAAGCAAAGAAATAGCCATTGCTATTGACCATGGAGCAAAAGCAATTTGGAACTGAAACCTTTGCCATTTGCAATGTCCATCCCCCAACTCCAACTGTACCCAGAGTAAATGAGGTCATTCCTCTCTGTAGAGTCAGCACAAGTCTGGGCAGAAGATGACATCATTGACACTCAGTTGAAAACTGAGACGGTGGCATTTAAAGTCACAGAACAGAACAAAGACTCAGACTCCATCATATACCATCTATGCAGGCAGATATATTTATGCATGAGCGCCATGGTAAGCAAGTCCAGTGAGTAGAAGATAGCCAACATAGTACCCAATACCCAAAGGAGATTTGCAGACAAATAAGAAGGACTGAATTCACACTGTTTTAATTCTTCTTCTGAAAAAAAAAAAAGAAAGAAAAAAAAAAGAACCTCTTGTTTTCTTTTTGTTTATTTAAATACTACATTTTTCTGGCAATTGCAGAAAACTTAGTGAATACAGAAAAAGATAAAGAAGAAGAAAAATTATAACTTCATTTTATGATCTTTTATAAATATGTAAACAAAATTTGTAAATTTGTAAATATGTAAATTTCAAGCCTTTATAATGAAATCATCTATTGGAGCCCATTGGGATCCTTCTACATATATGGTTTTATATCCTGTTTTCCATGTAGCATACATAGGCTATATGATTCTGTAGGTCACTGAAAAGTCTTTCAAAAATTTCTATTGTTTTTGTTAGCACAAAATGACTGAGCCGGGTGCAAACTTCACAGATCAGCACAATCTTTATTCAGTGATGAAGTCATGCATCTGGTGCACCCACTTTCCTGATGGAAAATGAGCCACTGGTCACAGGAGGAATCTATGCTTATAGAGGTTACACTGAGAGGTGACTTAATTATTGACAGGGCGTGTCAGTTTGGGCACTCAGGAAACAGATTTGTGAGAATTTGAAATTTATTTTTACTGGGCGATATTTTTGCTTGGGGAGGAATGAAGGGTCTGAGGTCAGTGTTCAGTGCTTATCTCCTTCCCTTCAGGGTCCCGGGGTAGTGCCACTGGGAAAGGATTTATTTGGGGAAGGATCAATGCTTTGGCTTCCTCCCAGAGACTGCCGTTCTAGGCTTGCCGCATATCTCCTTCCCGTCCCGAGGAAAGGATGTATTGAGAAAGGATCAATGTTATCAATGTGTTGCCTTCTTCCCGTCTCCCTCTTCCCAGGTCACACTATTTTGGGGTTTGTCATTTTCCATATCTTAGTCTCGATCATATTCCGTCACCTGAATGTGCCATGAACCATTTGGCAATTCTTCTCTGAATTTCCATTTACACCAACTGTGGCAAATGTGTCTGTGCTGTGTATTTGACACCTGGGTATTTTGTTGGGGTACACTCTCACACGTGGGATAAGAGATTCAGAAGACAACGTGTCCTTTAGCCTGCGGATTTAGTTATAATGGCCTCCTTCTACCAGTGGTCTTCAGTGGAAATCTGTGACGTACACAGATGACTCTCCTTGATTGGAGTTGTAGACCAGGCCTGCCAACGTACAGGATCAGAATCCTCAAGCTTGCAGCCCCAGAGACGATTTCTTCCCCCAGTCTCTTTGTTTTTCAGATAAGAAAACTGAATTTCAAAAAGGTTATGTCACTTGCCTGTTTTGGCAGTTACCTACCACTTCTCCTGGGCACACATGTAAGCCCTACACGGGCCACTCTGACAGCAGTACCAATAGACTAGACTTGGCCAGGCCACTGGACTCCAGGCTTTGGTTATTTTTAAATTACATCATGACACAGAAGATAGACGGGCCAGACAGCCAGCTGCCCAGCCAGAAAGGAGGGTGTGTTCTGGTTCTCGGGAGCCTGAAAATGCACCTCCTTCCTATCAGCTGACGACACATAAGATAGACTATCTCTTCCCACGCTGTGCTTTGGCAGTGTGCCTAGGAGCAAAAATAAACCTTTGGGGGACACAGTCCACTGGGTCAGACGGAGTCAGTAAAACTTGTAAGTGCGAAAGAGAATAAAAGCACTTCGTGTGTGTGTGTGTGTGTGTGTGTGTGTGTGTGTGTGTGTGTGTTTTGTAATAAGGACTGAACCCAGTGTTGCTTTACCACTGAGCTATACACCCACCCTTTTTATTTTTTATTTTGAGACAGGGTCTCACTAAGTTGCCAAGGCTGGCCTTGAACTTGTGATCCTCCTACCTCCGCCTCCAGAATCTCTGGGATTACAGGTGTGCATCACTGCACCTGGCCAGAAAAAGCACTTTCGTAAGCTTACCCAATTTCCTTTCTTATTCGTTGAACAGAGACTTGGACTCCCAGGTACGGGGTGTATTTTGCAGACATTGTCAGGACTCTGTTCATATCGCTTAGCTTGTGAGTCAATTCCATTTAAGTAGTCTTCCTGAAGATCTCACAGAACCCTTCCACTTAAATCTCTTTATCTCCAAGCTTCTCATGTACTATCTCCTAGCTACAAAAGAGGCTTAGAAATAGACTATTTTTGTTGGGTACATTGCTAAAATCAGAGTTGTTTTACTAAGTGGAGAAGAGAGAATGGCTGTTGGGTTAGGTCACCAGCAGTCTGCCTTAGCAAGAAAGATTCAAAGCTTACAGATGTCGGGTGCAGAGAGCTGGAGGGAGGACAAGAAACAGGGGTGAGTTGAATCTCTGTTTTTAAAACTGCTGAACTAGTTCTCTCCTTCGTACCTCTCTTACCCATGCAGAACACAGACGATCAGAATAAAAACAAAATTCAAAAAGCATAGTATTCATTGCCTAACAATGTGACTCCATACTTTCTTAAGAAGTGACTCCATACTTTCACAGTATCAGATTACAAGGATTTATTATTTCTTATCATTTTCTGGGTTGGCTGTGCTCGGCTGTGTGACCCTACTGGTCTTGGAGTTTGTTAGGCAATCACTGGCAGCTGCATTCATTCTAGAGAGTCTAAGATGACTTTGGGGCTGCCCGTGAAGCTTGCCCCTCTCCGCAAAGTCTCTCATCAGCCAGCAGTTTTGCCAGGCTCCATGTCTTGAGGTGAGAACATTCCAAGAGGTGGGGAGCTGGAAGCTGCAAGGTCCCTTGAGACCTGGAATGTGCAAAACGTAAATGTCACTTCTGCTGCATTCAGTTAGCCAAAGCAAGTCACGAAGCTAGACCAGATTTAAGACAAATGAGAGGTAGAAACTAGACCTCATCTTTGGATGCAGGAGTTGCAAAGCCACATTGTAAAAGAAGCATGGACACAGGCAGGTGGAATTCACTGGGAACATACCCTTGACAGTCTATCATAGACCTTTACCAAATAAATTGCCTAGAGCTCCTGAGAGGAAGCCCACCCCATTCTCTTGTTCATTCTAAATCGGTTTGGTAATGACTAAACCCAACCCACATAAACAGAACTCCCAATCAAGAAAGAGGTCAAGTAGAGAGATTATATAAAGGGAATGACTTTGAAAAATCTGTCCAGGCTCTCTTTTCTTTTCTTTTTTTCTTCTTGTACTAGGGTTTGAATACAGAGGCACTTAACCGCTGAGCAACATCCCCAGCCCTTTTTATTTAGAGAAAGGGTCTTGCTAAGTTACCTAGGGCCTCCTAAATTGCTGAGGTTGGCTTTGAACTCATGATCCTCCTGCCTCAGTCTCCCAAGCTGCTGGGATTACAGGCGTGCACCACAGCCCCCAGCTATTATGTTATATTTACGAGAGAAAAGCACAAGAAAAATCCTTGAAAGTATAATGGCAGTTATAAATAATTCAGTAGAGAAGGGGAAAAATAAAGGGAATCTTCCAGAAAATGGAACAAAACCAAAGAAATAGAAAAGATAATGAAGACTGAGAACCACTCTAGGAGGGGTGATATCCAGACAATAGGGGAGTGAAGAGATATTGTGAAACTAAAGAAAGGAAATGATTAAATATGGAACAACATTCCCCACCAAGACCTAAGTCCGTAGTTTGAATCTTCTGAATGCCTGGTGTAATATTTTTTCTAAAAGGAGACCCAAATCTGGAGGTACCGAAATGAAACTTCAGATCATCATGGATTAAGAGAGACTCTAAAAAGTTCCTAGAAAGGTAAGAAACAACAGGACGCCAATAAGGAGCAAGAATTATACTGGTCTCAAACTTATCATCAGACTTGAAGAGTCTAGGAAGTTTAGCCTCCTGTGTACCATTCCTGCAGAAGGAAGACATGACATGAAGGAAACGGTCGGTCTTCCCAGGGAGTGCGGTGAGACTCCAGGACATCCGCTCTTGAAGCAGTCCAAACACATTAGCTCAAGACCCCAGAGAGCCCCCACAAGAATGCTTTCAAAAAGCATGGAAGGGCTGGGGTTATGGCTCAGTGGTAGAGAACTTGCCTAGCACGTGTGAGGCACTGTGTTTGAGTCTCAGCCCAGCATATAAATAAATGAATACAATAAAGATCCATCAACAACTGAAAATAATTTTTTTTTTAAAAAAAAAGCATGGAGTAAATTCCAAACAACAGAAAAAGGGAATAAGAAGCCGAATGATATTAATCATGTAGTGAAAAAAGCATGTTTCTTCTCTCAACAGCCAAAAAATAAAAAGCCAATTAGAAACACCAAGGAATAATGAATGTATAAGAAATAGGAAGCAAAGAAAAATGGAGCATAATTTATAATTTTGAGGAATTGATAGTTTAAGTATAGTACAGAAGTCGGATGCAGTGGTGCACACCTGTAATCCCAGCGATTCAGGAGACTGAGACAGGAGGATGGTGAGTTCAAGGCCAGCCTCAGCAAAAGCAAGGTGCTAAGCAACTCAGTGAGACCCTGTCTCTAAATAAAATACAAAAAGGGGCTGGGGTTGTGGCTCAGAGGTGAGTGCCCTTGAGTTTAATCCCTAGTACAAAAAAAAAAAAAAAAAAAAAAAATATATATATATATATATATATATATACCGTACACTGATGGCATTAATGGTGGCCCTGTCTCCACACCCTTTGATAACTTCCCCACCAACATCTCCATTGGATTTGGCCATGAGACTTGACTCAGCCAATAGCACAGTGCCAAATTATGCAAGAGACATTATGCATGAAAATTATGCATGAAAAGATGCTTGCAAAATTTCTACTTTCTCTCAAAGCTTTGCTGCCCCCATGAGAACACACCTTGGCTAACATGCTAGAAGGATATGAAAAACAACAGGAACACTAAGCCAGTTAACTCAAGACAATCTGAGATTGGCCAGGCTTCAGCAGAGTCCTACAGACATGGGCATAGACCTGGGGCTCAGTCACATTTGAAGCCACAGAACTACTCAGCTGACCCTAGACTAGTGAGAGATAACAAATTGTTTTTGTTTTAAATTTGGGAGTGATTTGTTACCCTGCTATAGCTGACTAATGCATGCTGAAATAGAAAATATTTTATTTGAATGCTAAAAATATTCTTCTTTGAGTAATAAAGAGACGTTGGTCCTGTTATCAAGGAAATGTAGTTTTGGCATTCCATTTGAGTCCAGTCAGGAGCAATATTTACATCATTGTCATAATGTGGACTCTGTTTTTTGAATTTCAACTTTAGGAATAAATTAAAAACAAAACCCAGTCCAGGCACGATGGTGCACATCTGTAACCCCAGCGACTCAGGAGGCTGATGCAGGAGGATTGTAAGTTCGAGAACAGCCTGGGAAACTTAGGAAGACCCTGTCTCAAAATAAAAAGGGCTGGGGATGTAGTTCAGTGGTAGAGTGCCCCAATCCCTAGTACCAAAAAAAAAAAAAAAAAAAATTCTTTTTTTTTTTAAATACCCAGAAGCTTTATTATAGTTACAAAACAGAATGTAAGTATTATCAACCTAAGAAATGAAAAGTCAAAGAACTTCTGAGAAAACTTGAAAGGAGAGCAGGGAACTGGAGAAAAGAAGGAAGTAGGCTTAGTAGCACTGAGCGTTCATCTTAGTGTAGGATCAAGAGCTTTCATCAGAAGTTAATGGAACAAGCACAGAGGTTTAATTAAATGATTGAAAGTTGAAAGGTAACCAACCAATGCAGGAGGTGATAGAAAAGCTGAACCAAATGAACACTCCCTGCATACCTCGAGTCTGAGAAGTTAATTCTTTTTTTTTTCAATTGAGATATGAAATACATGCAGTGATGTGCATGGATTGCATAATCTTAAGTATACAACGTGATGAATTTTTACACGTGTGTATATCAGTGCAACCATCACCCAGATTGCAGAACATTGTCAGCATCCCAAAGTCCCCCCGTGCTTCTTTCCCATCAATCCACTTCCTCTTAGAAGGAGCTTCTGTTCTGACTTCTAGCATCATCAGTCTATTTCATCTGTTCTTGATCTTCAGATAAGTAACATTTAAAAGTATGTACTAGTGTGTTTGTCTTTTTTCACCAAACATAATGAAATTCACTTACATTGCTGCGCACCCATTTTTTCTTTATTTTTGTTGTACCCGGGATTGAACCCAGGGGTGCTCTATCACTGAGCTACATTGCCAGTTCTTATTTTAAAAAAAAATCCTCTCTAAATTGCTCAAACTGTCCTTGAACTTGCAATCCTCCTGCCCCAGTCTCCCAAATTACAGGAATTACAAGTGTGCACCACTGTATCCGGCAGTTCATTCTTTTTTTTTCTTTTTTTCCCCATTAATGGACTATCCCAAATTCTTTTTTTTTCCCCATATTTCTATTGTTGTATTATAATTTGTTCATTTTTTAATTGCAATGTGATTTTCCATTGTATGATTATATCAGAGTTTATTCATTTTTCTGTCGATGAACATTTAGGTTGTTCCCGGTTTGGGGCTATTACAAATGAAACTGCTGTGGACTTTCCTGTACTTACCTATCTTGTCTGTTGGTGTGAAGCTCATTTTTTTTTTTTCTTTTTTCCTGGTGGTTCCGGGGATTGAAGCCAGGATGTACCACTGAGCTACATCCCCAGCCCTTTTTATTTTATTTTGAGACAGGTTCTCACTAAGTTGCCCAGGCTGGCATGAACTTGGAATTTTCCTGCCTCAGCCTCCCAAGTCGATTACAGGTGTGCACCACCATGACCAGCATGAAGCTCATTCTTAACCCACGTCTTTTTTACTTGCTGTTTCCTCTGCTTGGACCATGTTATCTCCAGATCCTTGTATGGCAGGCTGAGGTCTCACCTGTCAGATGGTGGCTGAAGAGAACCGTGTGGGGGCTGGATCATTTGGGGACTGACTGAGAACCTCTCTCTTCTTGTAGTTTCAGGGCTTCTCCTGTGGTTGGTTTGGGTGTTAGTTTGAGCTTCCCCCAAGCTTAGTAGCTTCAGGGTAGCTGGACCATTTACATGGCCATTGAAAGTTTCAAGAGCAAGTATTCGAGCAACAAAGGAAAGCTCTATTACCTTTTATGGCCTGACTTTGGAATTCATACAGCATTGCTTCTGCCATGTTCTAGTGGTTACGAATAAGTCACCAAATCACCCAAATACAAGTAAAAGGAAAATAAGCTCCATGTCTTGATAGGCACGTGACAATATTCTAGATGAACCCATGAGATTGGAGATGCTGTTACAGCCAATTTGGGGGTGGTATACTCCATCTTTCTATCCTAAACCCTATTGTGTTTTCTTCATTGTACTTTTTATTATTAGACATTATCTTATTTATTTCTTTGTTTTCGATCAGTCCTTTACTAGAATATGTGCTTTAAAATGTTAGGAAGTCTTATTATTCTCCACCTTATCACAAGTACCTGAATAGTACCTGCACATTGTAGGTGTTAAACACATTTTTTAAAGAAATAATAAGAATTTTGTAGCAGAGAATCAATAAATGCCTCAGGATTATAAACCAAGTAATGGAAGTATAAGTATATTTTTAGAGATGTGGACTTAACTACTCAAAGAACTAAATCCAGAAATAGCTGAAAGAATTTACCTAGAGGGTACAAGATGGGGAGAGGAAAGGTGGATAGAGTTTTTCTGTGCCACTTGGACACATGAGACTTTTGAAATTCTATGCACCTTTATTTCAGTATTAAAATTTTGAAAAACCAAATTAAAAAGGTCATTGTAGAAAATATGGGAAAACTGGAAAAGAATACAAAACTAACAAAACATTATTTGTAATCCCACCACCTAGAGATTTTCACTAGAAACATCTTGGTCTTTTACCTTCAGTGTTCAAATTATTCAAAAAAGACCACTTTGTATCTTTTCTTTTCCATTTCTTTGTATTAATTATATTGTGAATTAATTATATTCTGGGTCAGAAATGCTGCCTGGCAAAAGTATTTGCCCAAACCTGACACGGTGGTGCAAGCCTGTAATCCCAGTGACTCAGGAGACTGAGGCAGGAGGATTGCAAATTCAAAGCCAGCCTCAGCAAAAACAAGGTGCTAAGCAATTCAGTGAGACCCTGTCTCTAAATAAAATATAAAATAGGGCTGGGGATGTAGCTCAGTGGCTGAGTGCCCCTGAATTCAATTCCTGGTATAAAAAAAAAAAAAAAAAAAAAAAAAAAATTTGCCCAAGGTTAAAAATTCTGTTATTGGGGTTGGGGTTGTGGCCCAGTGGTTGAGCACTTGCCTGGCACATGTGAGGCACTGGGTTCCATTCTTAGCACCACATAAAAATAAATAAATAAAAGGTACTGTGTCCGTCTACAACTAAAAAATATTTTTAAAAAGTATTCTGTTATTTTCTGTCTCCCATACTTAGAGGTCTGCGTACTTAGTCCTTTTCCTTTTCCTCTCTCTACCTGTCTAGTCCACCCCAAACAATCCTCTTTAACCCATTCTGACCCCCACCTTCTTTCTCCGCTGTTCAGGAACTTTATGAATTCATCATTTACTCTTTTTCCTCAGTTACAGGACAATAGTGTGTGGGGTTGTTTTTGTTTAAGTTATTGCTGCATCCCCAAAACTCAATGATTTAAAACCATCGATTTATTTATTTTTGACAATTCCGTGGGCAGGAACATGGACAGGGTACAGGTCTCTAATCTCCATTCCAAATGATGTCTGCTGGAATGTGATGTCCAGCATAGCTGATGCCTTAGAAATGACTGGAAAGGCTGAGGGAGGACTGATTATACTGGGGTCATGTGTCTAGGGTGTCAGCTTGAGCTGTTGATTGGGTCCCAGGTCTCTGTGTGGTTTCAGAACATTTCACTCTCTGCGAGGTCTTTTGGGTGGACAAGTCTGCCTTCTTGCAAAGCAGCTCTGGAAGGGCTAGGGATGTAGCTCAGGGGTAGAGCACTTGCCTAGTATGTGCAAGGCCCTGAGTTCATCCTCAATACCACAAAAACCAAAACCCACAAGCAAAGCAGCTCCCAGATAGACCTGGAACTTGTGGGCATTTCTTGAAAGTCACAGGCCCAGGTTAGATTCAAAGGGAAGGGACAAAGGGGCATGAGCACCAGAAGGGTTGAGTCACTGGTAGCCACCTTCCCTGCACCAGGCAGAAGTGAATCCAAATCCTCTTTTCTTGGTTTACTAACTTTTTTTTTTTTTTTTTTTTTTTTTTTTTTAACAGTACTGGGATTGAACCCAGGGCCTCGCACATGCAAACAAGCATTCTACTACTGACCTACATCCTCAGTCCTTTGGGAATGCTTTAGACTTTCAAGGAACTAGAAGTTGGACCCAAAGGTATTTAAATCTGAAGGAAAAGACAAAAATAAAAAAGCAATTCCAATGGAAAAAATTGATATTGTTGATATTGTTGTAAGGTTGTGGGCATACAGAATTTCTCCTTCTTCTTCTTTTTTTTTCCTCCTCCATCTTGACTTTTTTTTCTTCACTTAACCAACCTCTGGGCTTGATTTTAAGTTTACTCTTTCTCTTCTTACCTCTCATTGAATAGTTTCCTCTCCTAGTAACTTTTTATTCTCTTCCAAAACTTGGAGCTTCAAGAAACCCTGCCCATGTTCGTCCAACTTCCCCTCGTGAAACTTCTTTGTACAAAATGGACTCGGACCTGTCACAGTCCACTTGGGTGGGGTCAAGAGACCATGGGTGGGGTCAAGAGACCATGGGAAAGAAGGGGAAACACTCAGGTCTCTGACACCTGCTCCAGGAACTCTCTCACAGAGCCAACCCAACAAAACAGCCTGCCTTGTATCTAAGACTATTTTAAGAATGGGATCCTAATTAGAGTAAGTTATACTCCACGTATGTATAATACGTCAAAATACGCTCTACTGTCATGTATACCTAAAAAGAACAAAATTTTTTAAAAAGACTATTTTTACTTAGGAACCGATGACAGAACTGCCCACTCTGACCTCAAGACTCACTTTGCATTGTCATGACACCAGTCAGAGCTTGCCAGATCCCTCAGGCAACAAAAGTGCCAGTTGAGCTTTCCTTCCTAACAACTTGTGCAGATTTCCTTGTTATGATAAAGCTCTCAACCTTTCCTTTGCTCTTCCGGTATCCCAGAGGCCACCCTGGCCTGTACATGTGTGCCCTGGATTGCAATCCTATTCTTTATTCCCAAATAAAATTCCTTTGTTGGAGATGCCTGTATACATTTTTTTTTGTTTGACTTTGACACTCTCTAGGAACTTCCCTAAGTCTAGTTCCCATACCTGGTTACCTCTCAAGGCAGAAATAACAGAACTCGCACCCCAAGGGAGGTCCTCAGAACTATACCCTTCTCCTGGCCTCCTGCCTGGTCACTTCCACTATTAGGCCCCCCTCACAGACTGAGGCTCCCTGAACTAAAGAGATTTGTTAGTAAGTGACCTTTAACCCAATGAGAATCCTCCTCCCGCAATCTGGGCTAATCTTCTTAGGTGTTAATATTTAGCATTACCTTGTACTACTCAGGTGCCTATAAGGGCAGCTTCCTGAACCTTTCTCAGCAAACCTTTTAAAAATGCTTCCTTACTTCTTCTCCCTGCTTTTTGTCTTTGTAGTTGTTGTTTTGAGCTGGGGTTTTACATTACCCAGACTGGCCTTGAACTCCTGGGTTCAAGTGGTCCTTCTGTCTCAGCCTCCCCATAGTCAGGGCTATGGTACATGCCATTGAGCCTGGCTCCTTTACTCTTTTAATGGGAATTTCTGGTCTGGCAAAGGGCTGGTAGAGGTGACTGTTCCTTTGAAAGTCAAGGATTTGATGACAGACACAGTAATTAATTCTCAGAGTTGCTATCTACCAGAGGATAAATTGCAGGTTATTAAAAATCTGTAATAAAAGTACCAGTGAAGAAGGCGATCAGTACTTTTTAAGCTTGGAAGAGCAGATTCTGGTTCTGTAAGTCCAGGGTGGTTTCTCAGTTTCTGCATGTCTAGGGAAGCTCCCAGGAAACATTGCTGCTCCTGCTGCTACTGCTACTGCTACTGCTGGTGTAGGAACCATGGTCAGTGCCTTAGTTATGGTTCTCCCAAGAAACGGAACCAATAGGACACACACACACAAACTACACACACACACACACACACACACACACACACACACACACCTCTACCCAACTTATTATATAGTTGTATGTGTATATTTATTATGGAAATTGGCTCACGAATTATGGAAACCAAAAAGCCCCACAATCTTTTGCTTTCAGAAAAGGCCGATGATGTAATTCAGTCTAAGTCTGAAGCACCAAGAATCAGGCACTCTGATATCCTAGGACAGGAGATGGATGCCCCAGTTCAAGAAGGGAGAGAATTTGTCTTTCTTCTGCCTTTTGGTTCTATTCAGATCCTGGATGGATTGGATTATGCTTGCCTATGTTTGCGAGTTTGGATCTTCGTTATTCAGTTTACTGACTCAAATGTTGATATCTTCTGTAAACACCCTCCCAGACACACTCGGAAAGAATGTTTCATCAGCTCTGGGGACATCCCTTACCCCAGTCAAGTGGACACATAAAATTAACTAGCACACTTAGCAAGGAAATGTAGCTGAGTAGTATGGGAGGGACGTGACAGGCGAAGGACATCTTCCTGCAACTTCGAGCCAGCAAACAACCCCATTTTTCCAGGCAGCTCTGAACATCGAGCCTGGATGTGGGGCCAGACAAAGCTGTGTGCAGCTCTGCTGGCCACTCACTGTGTGGTCTCAGGCAAGTCATTTAACTTCTCTGTGACCCAGTTTCCACATGTGGAAAAGGGGGTGGAGATAATATCTGCTTCACTGAACTGTCAAGGAGATTTCATGCCACCGTGAGTCTGATGGCTTAGCAGAGTATCTGGTACACAGTTGGCCTCTAAAAGCAGCACCGGGTCTTGCTATTGCAGAGACTAAGCACTAAGCAAGGTCCAGCTAAGCAAGGGCGCGCTGTCTTCAGCTTTTCCATACTCCCAGTGAGGATGTGGCTTTGTTTTCACAGGTCCAGAGTTAATAAACACCCATGTCAGTGGACGTGCTCCCTGTGTACTCTGAACGGGCACACTTGAGTCACCCCAGGCAAAATGAGGTCATGCTTCGGAAGCGTGAAAAGAAAGCTTCTTTTTCATTCCCTGTCACACCCTCTGATGTTGAAGTGTCCTTCGCCAATTTTGTTTTCTGTTTTTAAGTTCATGTGACACCTTTATCACAGATTCTTCTCAAATAGCAGAAAAAGAAAACATTTCAGTGCTCTTATGAATATTTTCCTCCTACACACACACACACACACACACACACAATGGGTCCCTGTACTCCATTCCTAAGCTCCTGGCTTTTCTAATTAAACTGCAATACCTGCGCATCCTTTTTTTTTTTTTTTTTGCGGTGCTAGGGATTGAACTCAGGGTCTTATGCATTGCAAGGCAAGCACTCTACCAACTGAGCTCTATCCCCAACCTCCTGCACATCCTTTAAAGGATTTATTCTGGGCCAGCTATGGTGGTGCGTCCTGTAATCCCAGCATCTCAGGAGACTGAAGCAGGAGGCTCACAAGTTCCAGGCCAGCCTGGGCAACTTAGCAAGCTCCTGTCTGGAAATAAAATAAAAAGGTCTGGGGATATAGTTCAGTGGTAGAGCACCTCTGGGTTCAATCCCCCAAACCACAAATTAATTAATTAATTAAGAATTTATTCTTTTTGCTCAAACTTTTAAATCACTTCAAAATAACTACAGACAGCTCTGCAGACAAGCAGAAAACAGGACTATCCAAACTTTTTCTCTGGGTTTTTGCGAGTTTTGATTCTTGCAGGTTACACCCACATGTTTAAATTTGACTGATGATTCAGCAGAAGCTGCCACCAGCAAAACCAGTTGTTTTAATGGCTGAGAACACCCTCCTGCTGGCCTGATTTTCTGTAATGATGGCAACAACCTGATTTCTGGAGGTGAAACTTGACTTTCTCTCTCAAGATGCTTAGGAAGAGTTGTAGCAACAGTGTGTGTGAATAATTCATTAACTTAGATCCTCAAATTGACTTTTTACTTACAAGACTGGTTCGTTTTAGTTGTGCAAAAAAAAAAAAAAAAAAAAAAAAATTACGTCTTGAGCAAAGTCCTCTTCTTTTCATTTTTTAAAAGGAAGCAAAATTCCTAAATTGCAATTGCTACAATTCCTGTGTAGCACTGTTAAGAAATAAAGGAAATAAATGGAGTAATGATTATAGGGACTGGGGGAAATCAAAGTTGGTCCCCAAATGGTTCATTTCACTAGCTCAGAATGTGTATTCACCAACCCGGTATGAATTTCAGAGACATCCTAAATTCAATTTTGTTTGTTTTTGCTTTTTAGGATTTGACTTGCTTCTTTGTGTTATTTTTACCTTAAAGCTACTTAACGCTAATTAGTATATCGAATATTTTACATTTCTAAAACAGAGGTAGGCCAGGAGACTAAAACTAACCGGGATGGAACTTTTTATTTTTTAATTGCAGATGGACACAATTTTATTTTATGAATTGTTAATGGTGCTGTAGATCGAACCCAGTGTCTCACACATGCTAGGCAAGTGATCTACCACTGAGCCACAATCTGGATGGAACTTTGATGAAGAAAACATACAAACAAAAGCTGGAGAAGTGTAAGTTTGTTCTTTCTCCAGAGTCCACATACTCGGGCAAAGTTGAAATTCAGCACAGTTGGGACAGAAACGGAAGACATAATTTCACTGAATTCTTGGAGGCCCTCGCTCTCTATTGAAAGCTCCCAGGCAGTCCTCCAACTTCCAATTTTTTATGATCCCTTAGATCAATTTGTTAAAGGGCGTAAGTGTTCATTATTAATGTCTAATTATTTAGCTTGTTTTCTTTAAGCATTACCTGTTTCCATGGGCACAAGATGAGTATCTGGCTGGGATATTATGGAAGACGTTTCTAAACTGGGACAGAGTTCCAACAAGAATAAGGACCCCCAGGTTTTCTCCTTACTTCAAGATTCAATAAAAGCCTTGGTTCTAGAATGTTCTTGGGATTTTTGTTGTTGCTGTCGTTGTTTTAATTCTACAACCCTTGGCATTCCAGTTCAGAGGACAGCACTGGGTATGTGTGTCTGAGTAGTCTCTGTTTCTTTCATTTTTTTCAACTCTAACAGTAGCTACTAGGCTTAGGCCAGAGGGGTGCTTTGACATGAACAGCGCTTCTCCAGAAAAGAAGTGCCCAAATTTTTACTCTATTGTCGAGTTCAAGTTCTAAGTCCTTCCGTGATGTTCCCTGGAATTGTGATTTAATATGACTGGTTGCACCAGAACAAAATACATGCTTCTACTTGCAAGATTATTAAGTACATTATACAGTTTCATTATTGTCTTCCTGAATCACCCTGCATGTACTAGTGTCTGTGTGGATTGTTTTTCAAAGGGTTTAATAGAGAAAAGTATTAGAATAGGTGTAATTAAATGAACTCATTTTTACTTTAGCTTTTAATTATTTTTAATGTATTTATCACAGAATAACTAGAAACTAAAGAAAAAACAACATCAGCACTTTATGTGGAAGGTTATTGTTATTGTTTTACTAGTAGCATTTTGAATTACTTGAGTGGACTCGGTACAGCATCAGTCAACAATTTTCTCTAACAGGGATTTTTACTTTTTGAAGTATTTCCCTCTAGAACAGTTTCTGTTTCATTAAGAATGATTCCCATAAAAATTCTACCTGTTCTAGACTCCTCTTAGGCAATTCCAATAAGTACCCCAGAAATTAATATGATTTTGACATTCAACTTCTGAAGATTTAAAATGTCTCTAATTCTGGCCCTGAAACCAAATTACTCCAGTGAAAGAAATATCTTCCAAAAAAAAAAAAATCTATTACACATTTTAAGATTAAAATATGGTAAAACATGGTAAAAAGTGTTCAGAAAGATAAAATAAAGCATAAAAAATTTCTTCTATCGTCTCCCAGTCCTTCTCCCCAAAGGGAACTGAGTTTATTCTTTGAATTATCAGAATATGGGGAGCAGAGTCAGACAAGGTCCCTAACTTCAAGGGGACTACATCCCAGTAGAAGAGCCAATTATTAAGTGATCAGAAAAGCAATGATAACTGCAATTGTGGCAAGTGACTACAAAGGAGATATTAGGGTTTGGATTTTAAATGCCCCTACAAAGATCCATGTGTTGAAGCCTTGGACCCCAGCTGATGGCACTGTTGAGAGGTGTTGGGATCTTTAGGAGGTGGGACCTAGTGGTAGGAAATTAGGTCATTAGGGATGTGCCCTTGAAGAAGATATTGGGACTCTGTCCCCTTCCTCTCTCTTTTGGCTTCCCAGTCACCATCAAATAAGCAACATTGCTCCACCCTTTGCTCTTGACACAGTCCAAAGAGATGGGGCCCAGCAACCATGAACTCCTGAAACCGTGAACCAAAATAAATCTTTCTTCATTATAAGTTGATTATCTCAGGTGTTTTGTTACAGTGATGGAAAGCTGACTAACACAGGAAAGCTGTAATATTCTATGAGATCCTATAGCTAGGATACCTGACTAGCAGGTGAAGAGCCTAGAAAGGTTTCCAAATTTAAGTAACACTGGGGTTAAAAGTCAAAGGCAAGAAAGGAATGAAGTAGGACAAGAGGAACAGGTAGGGTAAATAATATTTCATGAGGAAAATGGCATATACAAAAGCTCTGTGGTGGGAGGTTGGCACATGTGAAAGACTGAAAGAGAAAGAAGAGACCCTGGGAAGAAATAAGGTCAAGAGGTAGAGAGGGCCAGACCATGAAAAGATTTACAAACCATGTCAAAGTTGTGCTTCTAAGAGCAACAGTATGACTGAATGATATTCAACATCCATTTTATCCTTTCAGTGTGACTGTAGAGACTGGAAAACTAAAAAACATTCCCAGACACAATTGCAGCTAGGGTATTGGATGCAATCTAAATGCCGACAATTAGATCTCACATGAGATCTGGAAGGTAAAGATGAGGCAAAGTCACATCTAACTGCTCCTGTAGTTTCTGCAGGTAAGCCTGGTCAAGAGAATGACTAGGAAGTCCTTCGGTGTCCATAGGTCCAATGGTCTAACAGGATGTGTTTTTTTTTTTTTTTTTAATTTATTTATTTTAGTCATCGCAAATCTAGGAGGAGTAGCATCACTCTGGAGCCAACAAGTATGGCAATAGTTACACCCTTATACCTGGGCTGCTTCTAAGGTGCGCTATGGAGCCCACAGTTCCAATGGCAGCTCCCTGTTTCCCGTTTTGGGATGGAGATAACTATTCCCTTGTTAGATCAATCCAATTATGTTCTAAGAGTCATTCCCAGAGGTACTATCTAGAACCTATCCCCTCAGGCTTCCTAGAAGAGTTTTAAGCACAGAATTCCCTGTATCAAATTCTATTTTGCTTTAAAGAGCCATAGTTTTCTGATCTCAAATTGCCCAGTCATATCCTTTACAATAATCTCCCCCAGCCCCCAATCCATGATCCAATCTATGATCACACACCTTAGTCTCTTTGAATCTGCAACAATTCCTCAGCTATTTTTCTTTTTTATGACCTTAACATTTTTTTTTTTAATACAGGCCAGTTGTATTTTTCTTTGTCAAAAGGAATACAATCTTGATATACTCAATCTACTGTCTTTATTTCCTCATTTTCAACCCCGTATCTGGACATGAATCATATGTGTTGTGCCATGTACCCTTCTGTTTCCTCCACAGAGCTGTTCATTAAGGCAGCAAATATGTAATGGGTGTCTAGTCCATTCCAGGCCCTGGCTAGGTGCTGGAGACTGTGAACAAGACAGACAAATAGTGCTCAATTACAAATGTTAATATAGGCACTTTAACTAAGGGTCTTCTGGCTATAAGAAATGAGAAGCTACTCTAGCAAATGTAAACAAAAAAAGGAATTTACTGAAGAGCTACTACTGGAAAAGTTAAACACCCAAGCCCTGGATAGAGCAGGATCTGGCATTTGTGGACATTCTTCTTAGGTGATGATGCTCTTCTGGTGACTCAGCCCCAACAAGTCCCAACTGCTGTGTCCTGCAATTCATGCCTAAAGTTACTGGGGAAGAGAACCTGCTCAGCCTAATTGAGATGAAGAATGTATCCCTGCCTGGTCCAATTAACTATGGCCAGAATGGCAGGTTCCTGTGGGTCAAATATGACCAAGGGGGACCTGCCCCTATATTTCTGAGTCTTCCCAGAAACTGTGCAATTTTGGTGATGGGACCAGACCAGGCACTTCAACTAGTTTCTACATTATACAGTTCTAACACGTACATATAGTATCAGGGTTGCTACTATAAATATTTAAAGGTTCGGAGGTATAACTCAGTGGTAGAATGCATTCCTCGCATACATGAAGCCCTAGGTTCAATCTCCAGCCCCACCAAAAAACGAGAAAAAAATTAAGAGTTTCTGTGGCACTGACTATTCAGAATAAACGATGGTTGTAGCCCAGGAACAGGTTTTCGGAGAACATTTGCTAGGCCAGGCATTAACATTTTTTTTGTACCAGGGATTGAACCCAGGGGCACTTAACCACTGAACCACATCCCCAACCCTTTTTGTATTTTGTTTAGAGACAGGGTCTCACTGAGTTGTTTGGGGCCTCGCTAAGGTCAGCTTTGAATTTGGGAATCTCCTACCTCAGCCTCCCAAACCCCTGGGATTACAGGACTGCACCATCATGCCTAGCTACATTAGCCCTTTAATTATTATATCATGAGGAGATTTAGGGCATCCTATGGAGGGGCTGAGGAGACGTGAACTTTGGGGAATTTTCCTAGAAGTTCAGGTGCTCCAGAGGGAAACTCTTGGATGAGTATTCATGCAGAAGTGACTTATTAAGGAAATGTTCCCTATGAAGTCTGTTAAAGTGAACAAAGCTGTCAAGAAGGAAAAGGAAGTCAAGCAAGGATGTCATAATAGAGTTTCCCAAAGAAAGAGAACCAATAAGATACATAAGTATAAATAGATACTCAGAGAAAGAGAGAGATGGAAGTATGGGGAGAGATTTATCATAGGGAATTGGTAAGTGCCTTGCAGAAGCTGAGAAGTCTTGTGATCTGCTGTCTGTAAGCTGAAGACCAAGGACAGCCAGTGGTGCAGTCCAAGTCCAAAGGCCCGAGAACCAGGAGAGCTAATGGTGTAATCCCAGTCCAAGGGAAGAAGACCAATGTCCCCACTCAGACAGGCAGGCAAGAAGCAAAGGGGGTAAATTCCTTCTTCCTCTGAATCTTTGTTCTCTTTAGATTCTCAAAGGATTGGATGATTCCCCACCCACACTGGGGACGGTCATCTGCTTTACTCAGTCTACGAATTCAAATGCTAGTCTCATCCAGAAACACGATCACAGACACACACCAAATAATACCAAACATCTGGGCACCCCATGTCCTAGTCAAGTCAACACAGAGAGGAAACTTTCGAAGATGCCATCTCAGACGAAATCCTACAGGGGCTAACATTAGCTTAATTCCATGGGAAGCTGGGGAGATAGCTTAGTCGGTAGAGTGCTTGCCTTGCAAGCACAAGGCCCTGGGTTCGATTCCCAGCGCTACCAAAAAAAAAAAAAAAAAATTCCACGGGAAGCTCTATAGAACAAGCTATGACATAGAGTTCTCTGAATCAGAAGGAAAGGAGTTAAGTCACCATATCTTAGCACCTCCAGTCATTGTTGAAGGATTTCAGAGGATAGAGATAAAATCCCCAAGCACTTCTGGTGTTCTGTGCCTGTTAGTAACTCTGGAAGCTAAAGGGCAGCCCTCCTGAGATGAGCTGCCAAAGAGCTACAGGTGCTGGCTGCTGGAGGTGAAACCAACTGGAAGGAGGGGTGGGGAAAGGAACCCTGACATCGTCTGTGCCAGTGGGTTTAGGGCAGTGGCTCCTTAAACCAACTGGTTCATAATCGTTTGAACAGTTTAGCAATCATTACAGCCAAACCAGTGTGTGACAGCTGGATGTCTCATGAACATGAGGCAGAAGGAGTGTGGTGACCACAGAGCAAGACAGGTCAAACAGTGATCCAGTCTCTTCAACCAACTGGCTGGAGTCACAGCCATCTAAGGCATTGGTTTCTCTAACTATAAAACTGAGGGTTGGAGGTAGATGACTTCATCTCCAATCTTCTGTAGATAATTTCTCCTCTAATAACATTGAAAGTTATCTTCATTGTGCTGAGTACATGCCTAGATTTTGATATTCAAGGGGAAATAATGCACATGGTGGACACTCCGCTTTCTTTATTGTTTTTAGAATCTAGCCTCCCTGGGCTGGAGTTGTAGCTCAGTGGTAGAGCACTTGCCTAGCACGGTGAGGCACTGGGTTTGATCCTCAGCACCACATACAAATGAATAAATAAAGTAAAGTTCCATCGACAACAACAACAACAACAAAAAGAATCCATCCTCACCTTTCTTTTGTGGGTTCTAGGTGGAAAATAGTGGCAACTTCCCAAAGGGCCAGGGTGCTCCTTGATAAACCTCAGCACAGGCAGAGAGCCTAAACCATCTCTCCTACTGTTTGGAATTTGGAATGAGAGACATCTGGTGGTGGAGGTGGTGGGCAGCTGTTCCTCACAGGCATTAGTGGATTGTTGGTCACACTCTTCTGGGGTGAGGCCTCTGCTGCAGTTCCATCTGCCTGGAGCCCCACAGGCTGCATCTTTTCCATGCCTGGACATATGGACTTGATTCCCCTGACACCTTTCACCTACATTCCCTTTCTGTTTGCAATCAAGAACTCTGATATAACTACAACGAGCTCACCTATAAATAATATATTTAATATATAATAATGTATTTGATACTTAACAACTTCATAACTTATATAGTAGGCCACTTGTCATGAACCAGACATTCAATTCTACTAGTTTCACTCCTATATCATTGATCAAGAATTGTTAACATCTCTCTCTCCATCTCCAGAGGGTAAACACCTTGATGCCTCGTACTGTGAACTAGAGAAGATTCATGTCTACCAGAAACAAGGTCAGATTTTTCGCATTAGGTTTTTTACTAATGGAGCCATGAATAAAAAGTAACATGTCAAGATACAGCCCAAAAGAAAATAGAAAATTAGCATGCAATTTTTCTGTAATTCTGAGACTATGCACAAGTACCAAAATACATAACTGTTCATGCAAGGATTTTTAAACAAATATTGATAAAACACTCTTCCATGTACCTTTTCTTTGAACAGTTCTTTAACTTTCTGACAATATTTTGTTTAGTCATGTGCAATGACCTTGTTTCTAAGCATAAGGTTGAGTTTCCCATGACTGTGGATTTAGATGTCTATCTGGAATTTTTTTTCTTTTGCTCCTTATAGATGGAGTATCTTAATAACCATAGGATCAGAAACTAAAGCAGCTAGAAATCAATGCCCTAAGTGGTTTTCCATCTCTTCCTGTTCTCACCAGGATCCAATAAAAACATTCCAAACAAACGAAAAACTATTTGCTCTGAAGACAAGCAACAAAGATACTGTGAAAGAAAAAAAAAAAAAAGTGATATGAGTATTACCAGCAAGGGAGAAGTTTCTGTTTATACTTTATTATGATTATAAAAGATGAATTCATTATTATCCTAGGACATCTTGAGTCAGATTTTCAGGCAACTGATTATTCTGTAAAATCAAAATGATAGCATCCTTGGAGAGACAGTTGCCTGGTAACTCAGACCAGAAGGTGGTCTGTAGATTTCTCTGGGATCATGTGTGTCTATTTTGATTTTTCTGCTGAGCTTATTTTCTTCCCTATGATCCAAAAACAGAACAATTTTTGGAGAAAATTTTTACTCAGAAGAAAGCTTTTTTCCTCCAGAAGATATTTTTATTAGGAAGTGCAACTGTCTCCCTGCAGTGGAATCACTCTATTTTCGGGGCTATTGCAGGAACATAGAAGAAAAGGGGTGGGGGAAGCCAGCTTAGGGGAGATTTCAGATGGTGATGTATATTTTGAAACTGAAAGCCAGACACTGGCTTTCTAAGAAAAGAAACTGGCTCAGCATCTCATATAAGATCAAAGTACACTTTACCCAGGTAAGAATCTCGGTGACTTCTCACCTCTTCACTGGAGCAAGAACTAAGCAAGTAGGTGCCCCCCTTGCCAGGATCAGAAGCCCTGAGTCTGCCCTCTTCTGAATCAGTTGTCTAGTCTCGGATGTTTTCTTTTCTTTTCTTTTTTTTTTTTTTTTTTCTTTTTTTTACCCCAAAAGTCAGTTAGCTGCATTACTTCTGATTCTTTTGACTATAAGCAGGAGAACTTGAGTTTCTCTCAATTTTCCTTATGCAAAAGATTTACTGAAGGATTTGGGACCCTTACAAAAGGCTAGCCAACCAAACAGCTTGGAAATGGGCAGGAACCAAAGCTTTAGAAGTTAAGAGGCAGGGATGGGCTCTGGCGTACCTGTCTGTAATCCCAGCTGCTCAGAGGATGAGGCAGGAAATCACAAGCTCCAGGTTAGCCTGGCCAATTTAGCAAGATATATAAAAAGGAGCCTGCGAAATGCAGGTCAGTGGTAGAAGAGGAAAAGGATCAGGAGAGAAAGGAGAAGAAGGCAGGAAGAACAGAAAGATCCAGAAGGAGTCTGTGCTGAAATCAATGAATTTTAATGAACCATTCTGTCTTTGGATTACTCATGGAAGATTCATAATCCCAGGAGAGAGTGTCAGATTGACTGAGATGAGTCACATGCCTGGGCCTGCTCTACCTGGGCAGTAAGAGGGAACAGTCTCCAGGAATCCCTTCAGTTTCCATGATGAAAAGACAGGTACCTAGATTTACAGCCACATCAAGACTGTCTACAATGGACAGGGGATTTATTTCCCCAAAATAAATTCATGCCTCTATTTTTCACTGATGTGATTATGAGTTATTGTCTTCATGGTTTCTAGAAACTGGCTGAAAAACTAATTGCGTTTGTATTAGTTGTTTACAAAAAAGTAATGTTTTGCTATCTTGTTTATTGTCGTCTCAGCACGATTCCTGCCTATGTATGTCTTGTCCAGTCCAGTCACCTGCCATCTGCCACTGTGGACTTCTAAACTGCTCTAGTGTTGAATACCCTTAACTGTCCAGGACTTTGGGTTACTTCCCCCAACTTTGCCTTCTTCCAGCAGGAAGCAGCTTGGAGATGTCAGTGCCCATTTTTCCATAGAAATGGAATGTAGAAATTGACAGGAAATGTAATAGTGGTACACCTATGTTTTGTTTTGTTTTGTTTTGTTTTTCTTTGCGGTGCTGGGGATCGAACCCAGGGCCTTGTGCTTGCAAGGCAAGCACTCTACCGACTGAGCTATCTCCCCAGCCCTACACTTATGTTTTGAATACAGCACTTGCTGTTCTGCCATTGCAACTGATTTTTAAAATGGATATGTTTCTTTCTCTTCTCTCCCTGATCCTGCCTAATCTCTCCCCATCCCCAATCTCAGAGAAAACAGGGTTACCTTTCTTCCCCATTTTAGGCAGATTTATCTGTCCCTGAGTACACACCCACCATAGGAATAGAAGTAATCCAGACTTCGGGGATGGCACCAGAAGATCTCAAAAATGACTAGCTCCCAAATTAACAAGTGCATTACAACTCCAACAGAGAACACATGGATGTAGCCTTTGAATCACCTCTTTAAAAGCCCCCCCTGTTCCTGCTGATGGGCAGAGTCACAGCCTCTGGGACAAGAATTCCCTGTGTTTCTCGTTTGCTAGCAAAGCAATAAATTTTCTTTTTCTTTTTCCTCAAAAAAAGAAAAAAAAAGAAAAGAAAAGAGCAAAGAAGAAACTCACACTATTAGGAAGGCAGAATAATGGTAGGAGACCAAAAAATATCAAATGTTCATAATTGTCTTAGATTGAATTCCCAGAACAGAAACTGAGGCAGGGATTCTGGTCCTAAAAATATATTAACATTGTGTTTTCAGGAGAAATCTGTAAGGAGGTGAGGAAGCAGAATAGAGCAGGGAAAGAGGCTAAACAAAGATGAGGATTCACAGCCTGCTTCCCTGGAGAGCGCTGGAGTGTGAATAACACCACAGGGTTGTCCCCTTTGAGGTAAGGGAGCTCAGTTTTTGTACCATCTCCCCCTCCGTGTCAGTCAGCCAGTGGCTACCCGATGCTCTGAGGAGAAATATAACCTCCCAGGCATTTCTAGGCGATGTGACTCCTATTGGCCAACAGCGATTCTCCAGAGAAGGGTATAAATTTAAGTCGTTAGCAAGCAACACTTACAGTAGCTGGGGATGTGAGCAGCAGTAAAGGGAACCAAGGTAGAACAGCAACGGTGTCTGACACCACTACAATAATAAAGGCAAACTACTTGGTTGTGATTTAAGTTCAGGACTTCCCACCCCGAGACTGGCTGGGCATCCTGGGACTACCGCTAATTCTGGGACAAAGAGATTGATTATCGTGTGACTGTTTCTCTGGGGAAAATGATGTAATTAACTGAAAGATACCAACAGAGGTAAAATTTCTTTAAAAGTAAAAATGTGTGGGCTGAGGTTGTAGCTCAGTGGTAGAGCCCTTCCTAGCACATGGGAGGCAGTGGGTTCAATCCTCAGCACCACATAAAAATAAATAAATGCAATAAAGGTATTGTGTCCATCTACAACCAAAAAATATTTTTTTAAAATGTGGAAACTTTTATGGATATTTTCAAAGAACAGTCTAAAGAAAAAAGGGTTCTAGGAAGGAGATTACTGAATGAACTAACAGACTTTCTAATGCACTTGACATGCACCAGAAAAAAACACAATATTGAAGAAGTTTCATACACATAATGGGCAACTTGGAAATAACTAGTAATATATACACAGAATACTAAACAAACAAAAAAGAAGCAATTGTTAACTCCAGGAAAAACAAAATGGTATACAAGAAAAGGAGTGTAATTATGACTAACACATACAACATGGGTAAACAATGTTATTCAATGTATTATGATTAGAAACATTAAATATAGAGTCTTGCACCTCATAATGACTTTTTGTTTGTTTGTTTGTTTGTTTGTTTTGAGACAGGGTCTAAGTTGCTTAGAGTTTCCCTAAATTGCTGAGGCTAACATTGAACTTAAGATTGTCCTGTCTCAGCCTCCTGAGTCATTGGTATTATAGGCATGCGCTCCCAGCTTCATACTGACATTTTGGTCAACAACAGACCATATTAGTCCCATAAGGTTTATAATGGAACTGAAAATTTTCCATGGCCTAGTATTTTTACTGTACCTTTTCCATGTTTATATACACAAATACTTGACACTGTGTTACAATTACCTATGGTATTCCACACACTAACATGTTGAACAGGTTGTAGGGTAGACCACATCGAGGCTACCATCTAGGTTTGTGTAAGTGTGCTCTGCAAAGTTTGTGCCATGATGAAATTGTCTAATGATTCTTTTATCAGACTGTATTTCCATTGTTAAGTGATGCATGACTTTATAATACATAAAGGGAAGGACATCGAATAAAATTTGATTCTTATCTTCCATAATAGGACAGTGTGCTGGGTATTTGCCTGTTTGCTGTCAAATTCATTCCCTGTCTTTTCCCTCCTGGGCTCATATTGCACAGGGCTTACTCCAGTAAACAATACTTCTCCGACCTTGATGACTGAATTTGGGTGAGTTTCAGCCAGTGGGATATAGTAGTTGAAGATTGGAGAACTGGAGCGAAGGACAAGCCAGGAGTTTCTTTGTCCCACTCTGCCTTGGGTAACTGCTTCTCCTCTGTCTCTCCAGATTTTCTGGTGCTGCCAAGCCATCCCATGTGGGTTGTGAAGATGTAGACTTCTAAGATCTTCTAACTGAGGTGTTCTCAACTTCAACACTATTGACATTTTGGATTGGATAATTTATTGGGATTGGAGCATTTAACTGTGTATTATAAGATGATTGACAGCATCCCTAAATAGTCTCCACCCATGAGGTATCAATAGTTCCCACTCAGTTGTGACAAATTTGTCTCTAGATATTGCTAAATATTCCCTAGAAGGCAAAAGCACCCACCTGAAAACTATAGTTTCAACCCCTTTATAACTTACAGTAATTTAAGTAATCTGATGAGAGTTTTACTTTTCTAACTTGAAGTTGATTGATTTACAATGTTATAAACAATGTCTAAATTTGATAACTAAGAAATTAATAAAATATATTATTTAGAAATACACAACTAATGAAAAATAATAAATAGAAGTATTGAATGCCATTGTTCCTAAAGAGTAGGATTAGAAGGCAAGAGGTGCACTTGAATTTTTTTATATTGCTTTCTTAAATTTACATGTAATTCACTCATAAAAATAAAATATTAGGAAAAGGAAATGTGGAAAAATTAAACATCTTACTACTAAATAGGAAGTTCCCAGGAAAGACTCATAACTTTTATTCTCCTAAGAGATTACAGAAGTGTTTATTCTGATTTTTTTTAAATCCCATCTAAGCCATATTCTCTTATATTTGACCTAGAGGCAAATTTGGCAGGCACCTACGTTGATTCACATTTATTTTTTTTCCAAGATAATACCAGGCTGCTTCCTCGTTAGTGGTTCTGGGTGGAGAACTGGCTTGCTTGGTTGTAATGATGTAGAAGCTAGGAAATGTAGGTGAAAACACTATGGTAAATACGGTGTGAACGATTAGAGTCCCTAGGTCTGCCTGGGTTGTCTCCCTCCTAAAACAAAGTGGAGGAAGAAGAGTTCAGATCCAGCTTTGATGAGTGTGTCAGCGTTCCATATATCACTAGCATGCCTTTTCCCAGTCTCCGTTTACCCTGGCTCCCACCCACCGTAATCTCCACCACTACCTCTAATTTATCTTTGCCTCCCAGCACCACAGCAACTCAAACAAAGTCTTGGGATTGAATTCTTTTTTTTTTTTTTTTTTTTTTTTTTGGTCCTGGGGATTGAACCCAGGGCCTTGTGTTGTGAGGCAAGCACTCTACCAAATGAACTATCTCCCCAGTCCCAGGATTGAATTCTTGATTTGCTTGATTGACTGGTCATGACTGGGTCCCAATTATTTTGGAAATGTATCCAGCAAGTTCAAAACCATCTCAGAATTTAGTGAGACCCCATCTCAAAATAAAAAGTAAAAAGGGTTGGAGGTACAGATCAGTGGTAAAAGCACCCTTGGGTTCAATCCCCAGGACCAAAAATAAAAATAGATAAATAAACAAATCACCAACCACTGGTGATTAACTCAATTTCCTACTCCTTTGCTGTTCCAAGAGGGGAAGTCAAAAGTGGGACTGAAATTTTCAATTCTTTAATTGTGACTTTGTCTTTCTGGTTACCAAACCACCCCCAGCCCCATCCTGAAGCTAACTAGAGGTTCCCAGTCACCAGTTATTTCATTGGTATGAATCAAGAAGGGGCTGGGGAGATAGTTCAGTTGGTAAAGTGCTTGCTTTGCAAGCACAAGGCCATGGGTTTGAGTTTCAGCACCAAAAAAAAAAGGTTATGTTGAAACAAGATATACTCATCACTCCAGAGATTCCAAGAGTTTTAGGAGCTGTGTGCTAGTAACGGGACACAATTTATTTTGTCTTATATCTCTTGTGAGTTTTTTGTAACTGCCTTCTTTTATTTATCTTAATGCTTCTATGGTTTATCAGTGTTGTACATTGTATCATTATTTCAATCATTTTATAGTCAAATCATATTCATTGCAAGGGTATACCACATATTATTTATCAACTCATCAGTGCAATACTTTTGGTTACTATGAATAATATTGCTATGAACCATTTTTTTTTTTCGGGTACCAGAGATTGAACCCATGCATATGCTGTACCTCTGAGCTACATTCCCAGCCCTGCTATGAACATTTGTGTATGAGTGTGAACACATTTCAATTATTTTGGGTATATGTATCCAAGAGTTGAATTACTGGGTCAAATGATAACTCTATGTCAACTTTTTGAAGAATTGCCAGACTTTTGCAAAGTGGTTGTACCATTTTATATTTCCACTAACAGTGTGGGATCCTGTTTGCATCCATTTTACATCCTCACTAACTCTTGTCTGTACCTGTTTCTTTGTTTATTTTTTTATTTTGCTGTGCTGAGGACTGCAATCCCAGGATCTTGCGCATGATAGAAAAATATTCTAGGGCTGGGGATATGGCTCAGTTGGTAGAGTACTTTCCTCGCAAGCACAAAGCCCTGGGTTCAATCCCCAGCACCGCAAAAAAAAAAAAAAAGAAAGAAAAGAAAAATATTCTACCATTGAGTCTTTTTTTTTTTTCTTTTTCTTTTTTAATACTAGGGATTGGACCCAGGGAGGGTCTATCACTGAGCTACATCCTCAACTCTTCATTTGTTTATTTTGAGACAGGATCTCACTAAATTTCCCAGACTGGCCTCAAATTTGTGATCCTCCTGCCTCAGCTTCCTGAGTTGCTGGGATTACAGGCATGTGCCACCTCTTCTGGCACTTTTTATTATAGTCTTCCTTGAGGGTATAAAGTGATATTTCATTGTGGTTTTGATTTCCCTGATGGTGAATGATATTGAACATCTTTTCACATGCTTAGTTGCTATTCATATATCTACCCCCTAATTGTTTTTTAATGTCTTCTTTATTATACCTATCTATTCTATGCCATTTGATTATTATTTCATCAGAGCCACGGCTTCTTTCTTATCTTTCATGTATGTTTTAATATCTGGTAAGATTATTCTCCAAATCCCACCCTCTTCACATTCCCTACACTTTTTCTGAACTATCTTAGGTATTCTCTTTCATTAATTCTTTTAGATACTATTGGAACCAATTAGAACATTAGAAATTGTCACATTGCCATTTTAATAAAACAGAGACATGATTATTTATAATCATTCCTTATCTGTTCCTTACAGATAAAATAAAATATAAAAATGGCAGGGGATATGGCTCAGGGATTAAATGATCTTGAGGGTTCAATCCCTAGTGCAAAAAAATTAAAAAAAAAAAAAAAACTTAATGAATACCAACCTTCTCTTTCCTTTCTGCCCTGAAGTCTTCATGTGACAGGAGTCCTCTATTCCAGGAGGGAAAGAATGTCACAGAGAAACTAAGAAGAATCTGAACAAAAGATGAGTGAGGAAAAAATATAACTTTTCTCCCTATAATACACACCCTAAACATCCAGCAGCGATTTCTATGATGGTGTGGCCAGCACCTTGACCAAGTAAGTTCCTGCTCAGGAGGTGTGAGCTGCCTGAGAAAATAAAAAGTCTGAAATAATCAGTGAGAGATTAAAGACAAAGACAAAGATTAGCTATAAAAAGTGGAGCACCTAGGGCTGGGGAGATAACTCAGTTGTTAAAGTGCTTGCCTTGCAAGCACAGAGCTCTGGGTTCAATCCCCAGCACAAAAAAAAAAAAAAAAAAAAAGTGGAGCACCTGATGGGTCTTCCACTCCTGATAGGAACTGGAACTGAACCACTGAAAAAGGTCCCAATTCTTTAGTTAAGGGGAGTACATCAAAGTCAGGGATAAGGTCCCAGTGGGGGGAGTTTTGTTTCAGGGCTTGGTTCGCCGTGTGGCAGGGGTCTTGCAGTGAACCGGTTAATTGGAGTTTGGCATGCTACACCCAGCTCCAGAGGCTGTGCTTAAACTTGAGCAGTGAGCAGGTTAGGTGCCAACATGAAGTAGGCAGTCTCACACCAGGAGATTTCTGCCTAGGGGTTCCCAAGATGACGACTTCCCTGCCTATGGCTCCAACATTGCTCAATTCACACACAGAGTCCATAGATAGCTCCCAGCAGATTTCTACTGGAAATGAAGTGCTTGTCATTTGTGATTTTGATGAAATATTGTCGTATTAAAATTAGAAAAGAAGCCGGGTATGATGTCCTATTGTGATGGGCTGACAGATCTGGCTCCATGAGAATGTTATAGGCCAGACTCTAAGGGAAATGACTAAACAGACTCCATTTTGCTCTGACACTCCATGTTATGTAGGAAATAAGCTTCTCCCATGGGAACACCCCACCTCAGTACCCATCCTCAGTTACTTAGTGTGACATGTTTAGCAATACAAAATGACAATCCTTATGAAATGAAAAATTGCTCTCTTTTGATCTCTATTGCTCTTAACCAATGTACCATGTAAACGGTAATTGTGTGAATGTTAGTAACCATTCTTTAGTTTGTACCTAGGTAAAGGTCATTTTGACCCACTTTCCCCTCTGTTGATGATCTCATGATGTTAATGTGTAATTTTGAATCATAGCAACAGACACTTATGATTGTGTGATTTTTGGTATAAGAACCCCTACAACCCTATGGTCAGGGCTGTTCTCCCAATAGCCATTTTTGGGGGCATTGTGTGAGACAGTCAGTCAGCTGGCTTAATAAAGACTCTCAAATTTGGACTTCTCAGTGGTGATCAGTCTGTTCTTAAGTTGTGCCCCATAACACTATAATCCCAGCGACTCTAGAGACTGAGGTAGGAGGATCACAGGTTTGAAGCCAGCCAGGGCAATTTTGTAAAACCCTTCCTCAAAATAAAATAAAAAGGAGTGGGAATATAGCTCAGTGGTAGAGCACTTGTCTCACATGCAAGAAGTCCTGGGTTCACTCTCCAGTATTACAACACACACACACACACAAACACACACAATTAGAAAAGTAGTTGATACACAGAAATATTTGACTTGAGACAATGCCATGGGATAATGCTTGATTTGATTTGTGGTAGGAGGTTTAATCTAAATATTTCTCCTAGTTGTCCTCTTGCATAGGTAATGGATTACTAAAGCTAGTCTCTTTGCCTTAATTTCAATTTTGCAGTACCCAATTAATCTCAATAATTGGAATTCTCCATGGAAACTGTGGGGCAAGATACTACACCTTCCAAAAAAGCATAAAAATAATGCTCTCCTTTTATTTGTTGCCTGGCAACAATACTTTTGTTTTTATTCACAGGGAAATTTCAGAGATGTTTGCTGATCAGTGTAACTTTGGCAGGGAAAAGAAAAGAAAAAATATTTTTTCAACACTCAAAAATTTATAGGGCAGAGTAATCTTTTTGTTTTTAACTATTCATATGGGGTCTTCATAACTGTAAAGAGCATAAAGCATATACAGTATAATGGCAGAATTGGAATGATCAGAGAGAACTTTCATCAAGAGTCTTTAGGGACACATGAAATGAAGCTGTTGTGGCTCTTGAGAGGCATGGGTTCAAATTGCATTTATAAGCCTCAACAGCAGGACTGAACCTAAATTGCATGTTATTTCCCATCCTGAGGGGTCCCAGTGGCACATAGTATTTTGTCTTACAGTTTTTTTTCTTCCTTTCCCATCATTGCTGTGGTTTTTTCTGAGTGGAGTATGCTTCTTCACCACATTTCCTATGGGCTTGGTCAATGGAATATGGGTGGGTATGACTGTCTAGCCAGAGACTTCATATGAATTGGTGAAATCTGGCATGACTTCCTATATTTCTGCCCTATGCCATGAGGAAAGAATGTCCCAGGCAGCCTTTGCCTCTGCAGCCTGAGTCCTGGAATAAGACGCTCATGGAGTAGACCCAAATCCAAGCCCAGACAAGCCCGGCCAATGCACATGCAGTGCAGAGACCAGGGAGTGAAAAATAAATATTTGTGTTTGTAAGTCACTGAGATTTGGGGGTGGTTTGCTATGCAACATTATGGCAGCAATAATTAAGAAAGGAATTCTTCCCAGCAATGCCTACTGTGAGCAATCACACGGGCTAGAATGTGCACAGTGGGTTGCAATCAGCTGGTTCCATCTTTCTAGTCATCAGTCAGATGGAGCAAAGTCTGTTTAAGAGACTAACTAGTTGTCTTGAAGATGCTGAGGGTGTTCTTAAAGGTAAGATTTGTTTGTAGTTTTTTTTTTTTTTTTTTTTTAATCTGTTCTTATAAACTAAGGATAGATGTTCTAGAATATTATTGGTGGGGGAAAAAAAATCAAGTTACCATGCAATTTCTATGTTCTCTTTCATGAAAATTTCAAACATGTACTCTGGCCACTCCAGAATTTCTATCTCAATGGGCTGGGTGTGTGAATAACTATCTAAATGGAAGCAATTTTGGGTGAGCAAAAAGACTCAGACGGGGCTGGGGAGATAGCTCAGTCGGTAGAGTGCTTGCTTTGTAAGCACAGGGCCCTGGGTTCCATCCCCAGCACCCAAAAAGAAAAAAAAAAGTCTCAGATATTGCATTTGCTTGGCACTTTAATATAATTTTTAAAATCTCCTGATTGGTCATAGCAGGAGTTGAATGGAGATAAACTGATGAGGATTATGTGGGAACCCTAAAGCCCCACACTCCCAGGTATTCCCTGGCACAGATCATGCTATATTAAGTTTATCTATAAAAACACAGAGTGGGGCAGAAAAGATGTACACCAAAATGTTAACGGAAGTTATAAATTAAAAGTTGAATTTGGGGAAATCTTTACCCTCTTCTTTGTATTTTTCTGTATTGTTTGAATCTTCTGCACTTTAACATGTATCATTCCCCCCCCCCAAAAAAAAAATATATATATATTATTAAAAAAGAAAAGGAGTTCTATGAATCTCCCTTTTCATCCATGTCTTACTTTAGTCAACTAAATGGTCCCTAAAACTCTCCATGTATCTTCCCATGTCTTATCTGTTATTTTGTTTTGTTTATTTATTTTTGTTATTGTTTTGTAGTACTGGGGGTTGAATTCAGGGCTTCTCTCATGCTGTGCAAGCACTGTATCACTGACTTACATCCCCAACCCTATTTATTTATTTATTTATTTTTAAGATAAGTTTCACTAGAGACCTTTTTTTTTTTTTTTTTTTTTTTTTCATACTGGGGATTGAACTCAGGGGCATTCAACCACTGAGCCATATCCCCAGCCCTATTTTGTATTTTCTTTGGATACAGGGTCTCATTGAGTTGCTTAGCTTTTGCTTTTGCTGAGACTGGCTTTGAACTCTCATCCTCCTGCCTAAGCCTCCAGAGCCACTGGGTTTGCAGGTGTGCACCAGCACACCCAGTTCACTAGAGACTTTTAAGATAAAATCTCACTAGAGACTCACGAGGCTGACCTTGAACTTGTGATTCTCCTGCCTCAGTCCTCTGAATAGCTGGGATTACAGTTGTGTGCCACAGTGCTTGGATGTTTTAACCCATTTCTAAGAAACAACATAAGACATGCACTGGAGTCCTGGTGTGAGGGGTAAGACTGCAGTTCCAGTTCTCTGCTCTTCTGCAAAACCTCTCAGTCTTCACATCCAAAAAGGAAAGGATTGAACCAATAAGGAGTTACCCAACACAGAAGATAGAGGAGCTAAAGGGGAAGCAGGAGGGCCCGTGAGCAGTGAGGTTGTATTGCACTGGAGATCACCAACTCTATGGAAGGGGGCTCTCCACCCCAAAAGGTTGTGCAGCTGGACTGCTGGCCTGGGGTTGCAAAATCTTGCAATTTATTAAGAGACTGTAAATCAAGTTTTTATAATGGAATCTCATGATTTTTTAAATGTTGTTAAGTAAAGTTTTAAAACATTTTGTGAATTCCTTGCAGACCAAATTAATCTCATTTACCAATCCATCTGACAACAAGCAACTCTGAATCAGATGTCTTTCAGGCTCCTTGTTTTTTACTTCTGGAGCCCACCCAGGCGCCACCTAGTGACCGGGCCAACAAAGCTCCCAAGAAAGCATTGTTTAAAAAAGAAAGGACTATTGGACTGGAGGTGTAACTCAATGGCAGAGCACTGCCTTTGATCTCCAGCACTGCAAATTAAAAAAAAAAAGTGGGCGGTGTTTTTTTGTTTATCAAAATAAAGAAATCAGTTAAAAATCAGTTAAACAGATCAATTAACAGATCATTATTTTTTGGTGTGTGTTTTACTATGCTAATAAGGTAAAAGTAATTAGGTTATTTTAATGACTGTTCTTCAGTGTGTTTGTCCCTTGTTATGGGGCGCAACTTAAGAACAGACCGATCACCACTGAGAAGTCCAAATTTGAGAGTCTTTATTAAGCCGACCGGCTGACAGTCTCACACAATGCCCCAAAAAATGGCTATTGGGAGAACAGGCCCGACCACAGAGTTGTAGGGGTTCTTATACCAAAAACCACATCAGTCATAAGTGTCTGTTGCTATGATTCAAAATTACACATTAACATCATGAGATCATCGACAGAGGGAAAACTGGGTCAAAATGACCCTTACCTAGGTACAAACTAAAGAATGGTTACTGACATTCGCACAATTACCGTTTACATGGTACATTGGTTAAGAGCAATAGAGATCAAAAGAGAGCAATTTTTCATTTCATAAGGATTGTCATTTTGTATTGCTAAACATGTCACACTAAGTAACTGAGGATGGGTACCGAGGTGGGGTGTTCCCATGGGAGAAGCTTATTTCCTACGTAACACGGAGTCTCAGAGCAAAATGGAGTCTGTTTAGTCATTTCCCTTAGAGTCTGGCCTATAACATTCTCATGGAGCCAGATCTGTCAGCCCATCACATCCCTCAGCACCTAGAATTTGTCCTTCCATCTGGGAAAGTCTCTAATATTATTTCACAATACAGCAGACTCTGCATGTCTGGTTTTGGCTGACTTTTTCTTCTTTTTTTTTTTTTTTTTTTTTTTTTTTTGGTACTGGGGATTGAACCCAGGCACTGAGCTGCATTCCCAGCCCTTTTAATGTTTTATTTTGAGACAGGGTCTTAGTAAATTGCTCAGACTAGCCTTGAACTCAATCCTCCTGGCTCGGCCTCATAAATGATTGGGATATCAGATGTTTGCCACCACACTTGGCAAGCCCACGCATTTTGGTGTGATGGCCAGACCTTTAGCCATCCTTCCTAAGCTAAGTGTTCTGTTGCCTACACCCCTTTCCCTTCCAGGCAGTTCAGGACAGCGAACACATCCTCAGGCCATTTGTTTTCTAATTGACAATATCTGGAGCTGCCATGTCATTCAAAGTGGGAAAGTCATGAGGTTACACTGAGGGAATTAATAGGCAGTAGAATCAAGATTTCAGGCCTGAGCACTTAGTCTGGCTATTGTAAGCTTTCTCCTAACAATATTGTCACTGCAGGGCTGGCAGCATAGCTCAGTGGTAGAGTATTTGTCTATCTTATGGGAGGCCCTGGGTCCAATCTCAAGCACTGAAGAAATATTTGGCACTGCAATAAACCTACCCCCAGTTAAGACTGCTCAAGTATCATGATGATGATAGCAAACACTGAGAAGTACTTAGGAGAAGCCAAACTCTTCAAATATCTGTTTATCCATAGGTTGAGTTGGGCATGGCAGTGCATGCCTGTAATCCCAGCTGCTCTGGAGGCTGCAGCAGGAGAATCACATGTTCAAGGCTGGCCTCAGCAACTTACTGAGATCCTGTCTCAAAATAAAAAGTAAAAAAGGCTTGGGATGTAGCTCAGTGATAGAGGACCCCTGAGTTCAATCCCCAGTACCAAAAAAAAAAGAAAAAAAAGAAAAAAAAAAAGGATTGATTAATATACTACCCCCATTTTTCAGATAAGGATGCTGAGGCTTAGAAAGCTTAGAGCCTGGCCTGGTGGCACATGCCTGTAATCCCAGTGGCTCTGGAGTCAGAGGCAGGAGGATCTCGAGTTCAAAGTCAACCTCAGCAAAAGTGAGGCACTAAGTAACTCAGTGAGACCCTGTCTCTAAATAAAATACAGGATAGGGCTGGAGATATGGCTCAGTGGTCAAGTGCCCCTGAGCTCAATGCCTGGTACCTCAGCCGCCGCCCCCCCCCCCCACACACACACACAAAAAGGAAGCTAAAGTTAGGATTGCATGTAACCAAGAAGCTGTGCTTCTGTGATGTCAAAGAGCACAATCATTTTCTTCTGTAGCGTTTTATTTTCCTTGCGTCTCCTGAGCCACTAACGTCACCATAAATCCCACCCACTATCACCAGCACCACAGTGAAAGGAAATCAAATGATGGGTTTAATGAAGACCTTGAAAACATTATTTTACGTGTCCAAAGCTGTGTTTTTTCCAATCTGTGCTTGAGTGGGAAGGAGGAAATACTGTTAACCTCTTCATTAATCAATCCTCCCCCACCAGACTGATTCAGCCCCATAAACAATAGACATAATTACAATGAACAATAGTGTGTTTATTTCCATGTCTAGACACAGCTTTCATTTCAAAACAGAAGAGAAGAGAAAGAAGAAGCACCCTGCTATTTTTTTAATTCTTTGTGTCAAACTTCTTAGCCTGAGTGCTTCTCAGGAGGTGTATACTCAAAAAAAGAGTGATACTCAGGAGTTTCTTTAAAAAAAAGGTTCCAATGTCTACTTAGAGTAAGAATATATTTAAACAGTCTCTAGTCTGAGTATAAACAAGCCATTTTAAATTACAGAGGATTCTGGCTAGAGTTGCCACTCAGTGGCAGAGCACTTGCCTAACATGTGAGACACTGGGTTTGATTCTCAGCACCTCATGTAAATAAATTAATTAAATAAAGGTCCACCGACAACTAGAAAAAATATTTTTTAAATATTATAGAGGATTCAGAAAATCATAAATGGACTAAAACTAGTGACTGAAAGTTGGATTGTCACAGAGGAAGTCTGAGTATTTTCCACAGAGGGAGACTTCAACTCAGGACAGATGTCCCCTGAAAGCTCATGTGTGAGACAATGCAAGGATTTTCAGAGGTGAAATGATCAGATTATGAGAGATATAACCTAATCAGTGCTTAATTAATTAATTAGTTGATAGGGATTAACTGGGTGGTATCTGTAAGTAGCTAGGGATGTGGCTGGAGGAAGTTCATTGGAGGTGTGGGGGGAGTATTTTTTCTTGTCCTTAAGAGTTTCTCTCTCTCTCTCTCTCTCTCTCTCTCTCTCTCTCTCTCTCTCTCTCTCTCTCTCTCTCTCTCTCTCTCTCAGTTGCCAAGTCCTGAGTTTGTTTTCCTCTACCATGCTCTTTCACCATGTGTTCTATTTCATTCAGTCCCAGAGCAATGGAGTGAGCCAGTCATGAACTGAACCTCTGAAACCTTGAGCCAAAATAATCTTTTTCTCTCCTACATTGTTCTTGTCAGGTCTTTGATCAAGCAGGATATAGCTAACTAAAACAGAAATTGGGATCCACAATGGGGCCATTACTGTGACTAACCTGAACATGTGGTTCAGAAGCCTTTGGAACTGGTTGGAGGGGAGATACATTTTGAGAAGTTTAGAGATACTGGCTGGAAAAGCTTTAGAATGTTCTAAGCAGAGCTTAACGAGCAATTCTGGTGGGAGAACAGAAGACTAGAATGTCAATCGGACTATAGACAGTAAAGACGGCACTCATGAGGTTTCAGAGAATCCTTATTAGAAATTGGTCTAGAGGGCTGGGGATATAGCTCAGATGGTAGAGTGTTTGCCTTGCAAGCACAAGGCCCTGGGTTCAATCCCCAGTACCACAAAAAAAAAAAAAAGAAAGAAAGAAATTGGTCTAGAGACCATTCATGTTATGTTCTAGCAAAAAAGTTTTCTACATTTTAGCCCGTATCCTGAGACTTTTGTGAGGCTGAATTTAAAGGTGATATACTAATTAATCAAGTGGAGGAAATTTCAAAGCAGCACAGCATTCAGGCAGTAGCATGGATATTGCTGGTGGCTTTAAGCCAAATTTACCAAGACAATCAGGAGCAGAGAGCAAAGCAGAAAGATTTGAAACACTTGAAGTTTGACCAAAAAAAAAAATGTGTGTAAAACTGGGGCTAAGGAAGTTGTGGTTGTTAAGGACTTTACAGCCACTAAAGATATGCTGAGTACTGCACACCAAAACAATGAGAAAGATGGCTTAAGAGCATCTCAGGAATTGGCAAGACCACATCCTTATCACACTCAAGGATGTAAAAGTAAAAGTTCCTTGCACAAGGGGGCCTGGGAAGTTTTTTTCACCATGTTCAGCTGCCAAGGCACTCAGAAGCTGCTATAGCCATAGTTGTAGGAGGTGTGGCTACTGTTCGAGATGGTGACAGACCATCAACCACATGGTGCTGGTCCTGCAGGAATGCAGAACATTAGAGTTAAGGGGTCATGGAGACTTTCACAAAGATTTCAAAGGAAAGCCTGAGAGGCCAAAGTGTAGCAGGGTTGGAGTCCCTACAGGCTATCCCTGAGAGAGTGATGCATGAAGATGTGAGAAGGGAGCCAAAGCTGCAGTGGAGACCCCCAGGATTAAGAGATGACAGTAATGTGGGATGTCTGTCAAGGAAAGCTGTAAGAATGGAGCAGAAACAAGCCAAGAGAGGGGCCATGTGGGCGGCAAACAGCAGAACTGCACAAGTCCTTTGGAGGGAACATCACAATGTCATGTGTCCCAGATGCTGGATGTGGAGCTATAGAACTTGTTTTTCCAGTTGGATTTTGGTCTAGCTTTAGTCCACTCCCTTCTATGCCACTATTTTTCCCTTTTGGAATGGTAATATTTACTCTGTGCCATTATATATTAGATATATTTAACTTGCTTTTGATCTTTACTCTCAAAGCTAAGAGTTTGCCTTGAGTTTCAGATGAGATTTTGGATTTGAACTTTTGGGTAATTCTAGAACTCTTAAGACTATGGAGACTCTTGGTAATAGGCTAAACATATTTTGCATTGTGAGATAAGTATGAGTTTTGGGGGGCCAGGAGTGGAATGTTATGATTTAGATGTGAGGTATTTCCCCAAAAAAATTCACATGTGAGAAAATGTAAGCATTTTCAGAAGTGAAATGATTTAGATTATGAAAGGTGTAATTTATTGGTGGACTAATCTACTAATATGGGCAGTAACTATTGGCAGGTAGGATCTGACTGGAGGAAGTAGGTCACTGGGAGTGTGCCTTTTGGGTGTGTATAGTGTTCCTGATAAGCAGAGCTCTCTCTGATGGAACAATATATCTGGTTGCCAAGTCCTGAACTTCTTTCCTCCACCATTCCCTTCTGTCATGAGGTTCTACCTTATCTTAGGCCCAAAGCAATGGACTGAATCTATGAAACCATGAGCCAAAATTAACCTTTTCTGCTCGACATTGTTCTTGTAAGATCTTTTACTCACAGAGGCAAAAAGCTGACTAAAACAATGGAGTTCTTGTGTGTATGTGTGTGTATTACTGGGGATTGAACCCAATAGTGCTTACCATTGAGTTATATCCCCAGCCCTTACTATTTTTTATTTCAAGACAGGGTCTTGTTAAGTTTCTTAGGGCCTCACTAAGCTGGTGAGACTGGCCTTAAATCTGTAATCCTCCTGCCTCAGCCCCCTAAGTCACTGAATTATGGGTGTGCACCACCATGGCCAGCTTGCTACAAGCATTTATAAGTATATAAAAAAATTTATATATATAATCTATACTCAGTGTATAAGTATTTAGGGAATATATATTTTACTTTGAAGTAAAATTGCTAGGCCACAAGGTATTTTATATTTAAGTCTCCCAACCCCACTGGGGATTGAACCCAGGGGTGTTTTACCACTGAGCTACATCCCCAGCCATTTTTTATTTTTCATTTTGAGACAGGGTCTTGCTAAGTTGCTTAGGACCTCACCAAGTTGCTGAGACTGGCTTTGAACTTGGTTTACAGAGAGGTCTGTACATTATGTTGACATGTGGTAACCACACTGGACAGTGTAAATATAGTATATTTCCATCATCAAAGTTCTACTAGATAGTGCTGACTCCATTTGCAGATTGCATTCCTCATGGTGTATTTAACATGGTCCTCTGTCTTCTGGGTGTCCTATAGTTAATTCTAGAGACTTAATCTGTTTTGCAGCTTTTTGTTTGTTTGGAAGACTGTTACTTCTTGGGTCATATGGTGTTCTTCAAATAAGAGGAACAGGATGACTATGTCTCTTACGATGATTGATAATAGATCCATTATTCCATGAGTTGTTTAAATATAGTGATATCCTTTTTTTTTTTTTTTTTTCATTTCTTTTTCATGCTTAAGCTGGAATATGTCTGTAAAGAACACTTCGCCTCATCTACTATCATGGTTACCTAGATGTACATACCAAGCAGACGTCCTGGAAAGGCAGCATATACACCAGACTCTTCGCCTTTATTTTCAGGTCTTCCAAATGAGTTAACTCACTAATATCCCGCAACAGTGACTAAATACACTTTACCATCTAGCTACATTCCCCAGCCCATTTTTTTAATTTTATTTTGAGACAGGCCTTGCTAAATTTAAATTGCCAGGGCTGGCCTAGAACTTGCGATCCTCCTGCCTCAGCCTCCTGTGTCACTGGAATTATAGGCACATGCCACCATGCCTAGGGTTAAATTGATTTTTGAATACTTTTGACACCAACTTCTTTGATAGCTTCCTTGCACACTGATATGACAAGATGCTCCAGGCTGATCTTGTACCTTTTATCTTCTGTCCCAGACTCAGATGCAACCCTTTTCCCCAAAGAACCTTATTTTCCCAATGTGAAATGATCTTTAAAATCACACCGTGAGGGGCTGGGGAGATAGCTCAGTCGGTAGAGTACTTGCCTTGTAAACACAAGGCCCTGGGTTCGATCCCCAGTACCCCCCCCCCAAAAAAAGAGTATGGAGGTACTCCATTATACTGGGTTGGTCACTGTTTCTATACTATTTCAGAGGGCAATATCTAGGAAATACCTAAAGAAGAAAAAGACCAATAATCCCATGCAAAAAAGTGGAATAGTGACTTTGTATAATGGACTGAGGATTTTGGCAACCAATCTTCTGTGGATACTGACGGACCACTGTATACGTAGGTCATAAAATAGTATAGTCAAGTGGGGCATGGTGGCACGCACCTGTAATTCCTACAGCTTGGGAGGCTGAGACAGGAGGATCATGAGTTCAAAGCCAGCCTCAATGATGAGGCACTAAGCAATCGATGAGACCCTGTCTCTAAATAAAATATAAAATAGGGCTGGGGATGCAGCTCAGTGGCCAAGTGCCCCTGAGTTCAATCCCTGGTACCCCCCCCCAAAAAAAAATTATAGTCAAATCTAGAAAAACCTTGGGCTCCTTGCTTTCTCAGTCCTGGAACTACTGAGAAAGAACTTTTTTCTGCTAAGGAAGCCTTAATGGTAGCATGTAAACTTGAGGTTGTTGATGCCTATTTTGACAACACAGAGGAAGAGACTGCTAGGGAACGAAGACAACAGGAACAAAAGCAGAGATAAATTATGTCAGATCTCAACTACATCACATAGAGGACTAAATCAGGTCAACTCCACCTTTGCACCTTTTCACCATGTGGGCTAATAAATTGCCTCTTTGCTTAAGCTAATCTGAATTGTAACCATAAGAATCCTGAATAAATAATAAGAGTTGTCACATGCTGGGATCGATAGTGCACACCTGTAATCCCAGTGACTTGGGAGGCTGAGGCAGGAGGATTGCAAGTTTGAGATCAACCTCAGCAACTTGGCAAGGCCCTAAGGACTTAGTGAGACCCTGTCTCAAAATAAAACATAAAAAAGGTCACTTAACCACTGAACCACAGTGGTTCAGTGGTTAAGTGACCCTGACTCTGGGTACTTAAAAAAAAAAGATCATTGTGCACAGGCGGCTGTGGAAATATTTATACCATGCAAACTAACAAATGCTACAAATCAGAGCTTCCTCCCATCTTTGGAAACTGGCTGTTAAGTATTTACTCATACACTACCACCTTGGACTCACCTTGGCTTAAGCCACAGATGCAATGATGATACCCTCACAAGCTTCTCATTTCCTGTCCTGGCTTCTGCAAACCAGTTCAGCACTTACATGAACACTGTTGCTCAGGGAGCACCTTTTGTTTAACAGGAGTCAGGACCTGTTGGATAAGTGTTTCCTCTTTCATTCCCAAGTTGGACAGTTGTGTGGCGGGCGAGACCCGGGGCCCAGGGTTACGCCACATGCATCCAAAGATGGCCACTGGCAGGGAGCCAAAGGGCGTGCTAAATGCACCTTGAGAAAAACAGGAAGCGTTTACCATTGGCTGTATGATAATCAGTTCAGCCGCCTAGCGCATGGACAGATATATCTTACATGTATGCTTGAGCGCGTGATCGCTTGACCTTTAACAGGATTGGATGGACATATCTGGTTACAATTGCTTATGCATGAGACTGCTTATATATTGAGGGTGTTATCCGAATAAAGCGGAAGCTGCTTCATGAACTTCTGAAGAGTATGTGTAGTGTGTGGTCGGTGGCAAGTTGTTTTTTGTTTTGGTGATGTTGGGAATTGAACTCGGGACCATGTGCATACTAGGCAAGCACTCTACCACTGATCTACATCCCTAGCCCCAATCGGACAGTTTCGATGTTAATTTCAGAAGGCTTCTCAGAGGATTGGTCAACAGTATCCCTTAGTGATAGTCCAACCAGATAATGCATCTTTGTACAGATATTTTCCTCCATCTCTGTTTTCACTCATGTCACCTGGGGCTACAGTTCCAAGTAAAAACTTACACCCACCATATTACATGCTAAGTTCTGATTTCGGAGGAACCAAGTATCTGTATTTTGTTGTTGTTGTTGTTTTGGTGGTAGTGGTACTGGGAATTGATCTACCACTGAGCTGATCCCCAACCCCCATCCCTTTTTATTTTTATCTTTTTTATTTTGAGAAAATGTCTAAGTTGCAAGACTGTCCTTAAACTTGCAATCTCCTGCTACAGTCTCTTAAGTTGCTGGGATTACAGGCAAGTGATATCATGCCTGTCTTCTGTAAATATTTTTCATCTCCAAGGCTATAGGATTAGGTCATTAAAAAAATATACTAGTCAGGCACTGTGGCACACACCTGTAATCCCAGCAACTCAGGAGGCTGAGACAGGAGGATTGCAAATTCAAAGCCAGCCTCAGCAACTCTGTGTGACCCTGTTTCAAAATAAAATAAAAAGGACTGAGTACATGGTTTATTGGCTAAATGCTCCTGGGTTCAATCCCCAGTACCACCCCCCACCCAAAAAAAAAAAAGAAAAGAAATACACTAAATGGATGGAGGTGTAGCACAGTGGTAAAAGTTGCCTGTTATGCAAGGCCCTGGATGCAATTCCCAGCACTGCCAAAACAGTAACACCACCAAAGGAAAGAATAAGGTTTATTCATGCAGACATGAAGATTCCTTCCAGAATCCTCTCTCCCACACATTTTCTCTCAAGGCCCAAATCTCACTTCACCACCATTTTTTTTACAATGGGGTTGTGGTTAAGACCACTTCAGCATGGTAAACTGTAGCTACTTCTGTCAAGAGAATGTCCTCAAGTGAGTGACATGGATAGCACAGACCCAGACAAGGGCACACTGTCTAGGTTTCCTGTGGTAGAAGAGACTTTTAATCTGGAATAGTCTCAGGTGCAAGCTTGGTCAATAAAATTTTTGCTCAGAAAGCACCTTGAATCTTTAGCTTCTTCATGACTTGAAGCACAATCCTGGGGTATTTGGTAAAGCCATTATGCTCTAGAAATTATCTTTATTATCCATGTGTTACTGATGTATCATTATAACCATTGGCTAAATTAAGCCATTTTGGAAGTGATCAATCATTTTTGCCATCCAAGTCTACTAAAAAAAAAGTATATTTTTGTTACTAAATATCTTGTGATAATTTTTTTTAGCTATTCCTGTTGAAGACCAATGTGTTTGTTTGTATTTCTGAGAATTGAACCCAAGGCCTCACACATGCTACACAAGAGCTCTACCACTAAGCTATATCCCCGGCCTGCCTTCCCCTTTTATTTTTTTTTTCCTAAATATTTTTAGTTGTAGATGGACACAATACTTTATTTTTATATGGTGCTGAGGATGGAATCCAGTGTCTCACACATGCTAGGCAAGCATACTACCACTAACTACAATCCCAGTCCCTCCTCCTTTTAATTTGAGACAGGGTCTTACTAAGTTGCTGAGACTGACCTGGAACTTGGAATCCTTCTGCCTTAGCCTTCTGATTAGCTGGGATTGCTGGCATGCACCCTGGTGCCCAGCAATGACAATATTTAAAACAAGCATAATCATGACTCATACAAGTATGAAAGGAAAACAGGTCAAAAATTTTATTTAACTTATTAATAAATTAGAGGACTAATAAGATGGTGTAATTGGTTCAAAGGCTAATTCAAACAACCACACATATTTGTGCGGTCAAATTCATTCAGCTAAAATGAATTTACAAATTGATGCAAAATTGGCTATTCTATGGGGAAAGAATTAATTGTAATTTCACGAATCAAAATTTATATGTCTATAGACAAGAATGATTACCTATAATTTGTAGAATTACAAAGAAACTCAAAGGCAAGGAAAGGCACAGAGACCCCATAAAATTATATAACTCAAAAGGCTGTTATTATGTAATGTCAACCTACTTTTCCCATTGATGACACCCAGTAACCATTTTGCTCCACTTCAACATCTTTCACATTTTTCCTATGTTGTCTAATTTAATCTCTTTATTCACAAATAAAACAAAGGAAGCCTAGTTGAAAATAGCAGTCATTATATTTTACTGCAAAGAGGGGCAATCTTATCTGAAGCTCGGGGCACCTGCTTCTTCAGGAGAGTACTAGACTTGTGCTTCTAAACTTGATCTCTTATATTCTCTTATCAACACAATTTTCCTTTATTTTCATATCCCATGACCCTTTCCATTGGCCCATCAAAACTGGAGTTTTAAGATGCAACTCAATTCACTGCTTCTGCTGGCAGGTGAGGTCTGCACAAGCTGCAGACCTCTGCAGCCAAGAAGTGTTGCAGCTTAGTGGTGGGCCATGCCCTCCCCTGTTGCAGCAGACCCCAGCAGCTCACCATCAATTCTTCTTCTTTCAGGGTCTGGTCTCAAGAATTTGAAGAATGAAATCCACAGAACAAACTGAGTGAGTGTAAGAGTAGGGTTTACCGATTAACGGAAACAGGAACAGAACTATTGCTGAGCAAAAGGGGACCCTGTAGAAGGTGACCTGATGTGGCGTACTAGCCAAGGGGCTTATATAGCACTTGGTTCACTGCTATTGGTCCAAACTTATGCTAAGTAGGGTTTTGAAACATACTAACACTATTGGTTAATTTTTTTTTTTTAAGTTGTAGATGGCAAGCACTCTGCCACTGAGCTACACTCCCAGCCCTATTGGTTAAATCTTGAGTCTCAACTTTCTTTCCCATCCACCCCATTTCCATTTTCTTGTAGCAGGTCAGGAAGCAGGAGATTGAGGTCCTTCGATGGGGTTGCAGTGCTGCATGGAGCAGGCTTCTGCAGCAAGTGCCCTGAAGGATGACAGGTCAGTGTGTCTTGGCTTCACCTAGGCGCTGACTCAGTGCCTGCATGGCAGGCCCCACGTGACTGGCCACAGGATGTGCTCACCACCTGCACTCCAACCCACCCAGAGTCATAGGGCTGCCACTTCCCTGGAAGGGACCGATGGCCTTGTTGCACAGTTTGATGTCCAGGGAGCCATCTCACCATTGCTCTTCAATTCAGATATCATCCATCAGTCAGTCTCCTTCTGAAACTGGATCAGGGTGACAGTAACTTACACACAGCTAATTTCCACCCCTATCATTTTCTTTGCCATACCCTGAATAAAGCCAGAGTCTTATATAGTTTCTGTAGTAAGTATACAAATTGCTTTTTTAGTCAGCTTTTTCGCTGCTGTGACTAAATGATCTGACCAGAACAATTGTAGGGGAGGAAAAGCTTATTTGGCAGTTCACAGTTTCAGAGTTCTTAGTCCATAGAAGGCCAGTTCCATTTCTCAAGGCTCAACATGAGGCAGAACATCATGGCTAAAGACTGTGGCAAAGGGAAGCAGCCCACATGGTAGTCAGGAAACAGAGACTCCACTGACCAGATACAAATATATACTCAAAGCCATGCCCCAATGCCTACCTCCGCCAGCAACACCTTACCACTTCAGTTACCTCTAAATTAATCCCTATTAATCAGGGGATTAATTCGCTGATTGGGTTAGGACTCTTACAACCCAATTATTTCTCCTCTGAACCTTCTTGCATTGTCTCACATGAGCTTCTGGGGGACACCTCACATTCAAAACAACTGAGCTTTATGAGCAGAGAACAAGGTTGGTTCATTTTTAATCCCACAAACAAAAAGTAGGTTAACACTAAGCATCTTTTTGTACCTTGCTGGTTTCTCATCTTGTTTCCCTGCAAAAGTTAAACAGAATCCAAACCAGCAGGTGCCTCCCACTTTAGGTTCTGGTTTTGTTTTGTCTTTTTATGGTACTGGGAATTGAACACAGGGCCCAATGCAGTCTAGGCTAGTGCTATGCCACTGGGCTACCCCAGCCTGGCCTCTCCATTATTTACCAGGGCTCTGCTATCCCTCACTGAAGCCACCCTCTTGTCAATTGCTCCTCCTCCAACTTCCAGTCTTCTGCATTGTATAATATTCTGCCAAAGGCGAAGTTTTCCACAGGCTAGCAGGTGTAAAATATAAACAAAGGCTGTACTTAGAGCCAATAAATATTTCTAATCAAGAATGATGAGTGGTTTCCATATCTTGGCTATGCAAATAATTCTGTAGTGACCATGAAAACGTAGATCTTTATGAGCCGCAGTACGATTTCATGTCATTTGAGTGTTTATCCAGAAGAGGGATTGCTGGGTCATAGGGTAATACTATTTGTTAATTTCATGAGGAACCTCCATATAGTTTTCCATAATGATTACTAATTTACATATCCACCAACGGTGTACAAAAGCTCCCTTTTCTACACATCAGGGCCAATGGTTATCTCTCATTTTCTTGATAGTAGTTTTTCTAACAGGTGCAAGGTAATACCTCAGGGATAAAAGGATAAAGAAAATGACTGAGGTGGACAAGAGTCCCTGGGTTCAATCCTCAGCACAAAAGAAAGAAGAAGAGAAAAAAGATAGCATACATGCACAATGGGAAAATACTCTGCAGACACTTAACAAAAAAAAAAAATAGAAAAGAAAAAGAAATGATTATTTGCAACTCACTCAATGCTAAGTGCACACAATGCTAAGTGAAAAAAGGTAGATACAGAAGAAAAAACATGATCTCACTTATATGTAGAATCTAAAAAAGCCAAACTCATAGAAGTAGAGAAAATGGAATAATGGTTACCAGAGCCCAGGTTGGGGGGTGGTACAAGGGGGTGGACAGGAAGTTAGAAAACATGCCTTGGCTGTCTGCAAGTGCTTTGGGACTAGATGTAGGGAGAATTTGGTTGGATTTTTTCCACATTTTTTATTGGTGCATTCTAATTATACATTTAGTACAGCCTTGCCTCCTTGCCCTGCCCTAAGAAGAAGAATTTGTGCCTATCATTCTTCCTTTTTTTAAAACAGAAATACATATTATTGTATTGTATTGTTCCAGTGTTCTTGCATTATGCAGAGATCTAGTCATAATAAATTTAGTCTTCAGGGGGCTGGGGAGATAGCTCAGTCGGTAGAGTGCTTGCCTTGTAAGCACAAGGCCCTGGGTTCGATCCCCAGCACCCAAAAAAAAAAAAAAATTTAGTCTTCATGTTAAATATAAATGAGCACAGCCAGGCATGATGGCGCACACCTGTAATCCCAGTGACTAGGGAGGCTGAGGCAGGAGGATCACAAGCTCAATACCAACCTCAGCAACTTAGTGAAGACCTAAGCAACTTAGTGAGACTGTGTCTCAAAATAAAAAATAAAAGGGCTGGGTTTCAAGATGGCAGACTAGAGGGTGGCTGCATTTCATGTTGCTCCAGGACTCAGGATTCAAAAGAGGAGATATTGAGAAATTGGGACCAACTCAAAGCAGCTGGGTAAGTCTCTCCCGTTGGGGAGGCGTCCCCGATGGGGTGGTAGTCCCGGAATGCAGGGAACTTTGTGAAGTAGAGCTGCCCGGCAAGACTCCCCTCCCCCGCTGGAGCAGTGAACTCGGACAACTGGGAGCATTGTAGAGGAGGCCGCTCAGCACAGCGCTTGGACTCGGAGCAACCACTGGAGCTCCAGGCAGCTGCCCAGAGGAGGAGCTGCGTGGAGAGTTGTTTGGACTCAGAGCGACCACTCCTGAACACTGGGGCCTGCCCGGAGGAGGAGGAGCAGGAGCATGGCGGGTCGCTTGGACTCGGAGTGACTGCGCCAGAGCGACAGGCGGTTGCCAGAGGAGGGGCTGCATGGTGAGCTATTTGGACTCAGAGAGACCACTTCTGAACACCGGGGGGCTGCCTGGAGGAGGAGGAGGAGCGCGGCAGGTCGCTTGGACTCAGAGTGACTGCATCAGAGCTCCGGGCGGCTGCCAGAGGAGGCGAGTGGTGAGTTGTTTGGACTCAAAGCAACCACTCCTGAACACCAGGGGGCTGCCCGGAGGAGGAACGCGGTGGGTCGCTTGGTCTTGGAGTGGCCACACCAGAGCTCCGCGTGGCTGCCCAGAGGAGGCGTGCAGCGGGTTGCTTGGACTCAGAGCAACCGCTCCTGAACACCCGGGGGGCTACTCGGAGGAGGAGGAGGAACAGGGTGGGTCACTTGGACTTGGAGTGACTGCCCAGGGCTACAGGCGGTTGGCGGGAGGAGGAGGCACGCAGTGAGTTGCTTGGACTCCTAGTGACTGCACCGCAACACTGGGCGACTGTCCAGAGGAAGAGGCGTGCGGCGGGTTGCTGGGACTCGGAGCGATTGTACGGGGCTTCAGGTGGCTGCTCAGAGGAGGGGCCACATAGCCAGGCTATTAGGTGCAGAGCAGGGTCCCAGGACCTAGGAGGCTTCATGGTGGAAGAGCCGCACAGAGAGACGCTTAGGGGCGGAGCGAAGGTTCCAGGACTGCGGGCAGATTCTCTGAGGAGAGGCAGCCTAAGGAGACTCATCTGTGAAGGGTGAGGCTCCCAGGCCCAGGAGGTAGGTCCGGGCCCCTGGGAACGTTGCAGGGGAAGGCAGCCCAGCCCAGGCGGTAGTTGTAGATTGAGGGGAACCTCTAGAAGGGGACTGACCTGTGAGACCTCCCCACCAGGTGAGTCTTCCCTGCCGGGTGAGGTTTTCCCACAAGGATGGTAAAACCAGAGACACAGGCTGAAACAGGCCTTGCCTCAGCCCGCAGCCTAGTTCCCCTTTGGATGACCATTGGTCAACAAGTGGAGGCACCTCTGCCCACTAGCAGGGAATATACCCCACCTGAAGGCCACCACCCCTAGAGAGGCAGCTTCCTTGTGGAGCACCACACTATCAACTTCCTCCAAGACTTCAGCCTACTAAAGGCTAAGAGGGGATATACTAGAAATCTTCAGGGACATTATAAGTCAATAGAGGAAATCTGCAATATCTCAACGGTCCACTGATACCTGAACAATATGAGAAACAAGGGAAGAAAATGCCCCAAACAAATCTAGATGTTACATCAATAAAACCCAATGACAGCATGGCAGAAGAAATGACAGAAAAGGAGTTCAGAATGTACATGATTAAAATGATCAGGGAAGCAAACGATGAGATGAAAGAGCAAATGCAGGCACTGAATGATGAGATGAAAGAGCAAATGCAGGCATTGAATGATTGCACCAATCGAAAGTTAAAGAGCAAATACAGGAAGCAAAAGATCATTTCAATAAAGAGTTAGAGATATTGGAAAAAAAAAAAACAGAAATCCTTGAAATGAAGAAAACAATAAACCAAATTAAGAACTCCATAGAAAGCATATCCAGTAGGATAGAACACCTGGAAGACAGAACCTCAGACATTGAAGACAAAATATTTAACCTTGAAAACAAAGTTGAACAAACAGAGAAGATGGTAAGAAATCATGAACAGAAACTACAAGAACTATGGGATATCATGAAAAGACCAAATTTAAGAATTATTGGGATTGAGGAAGGCTTAGAGAAACAAACCAAAGGAATGAACAATCCATTCAATGAAATAATATCGGAAAATTTCCCAAATCTGAAGAATGAAATGGAAAATCAAGTTCAAGAGGTTTATAGGACTCCAAATATACAAAATTACAACAGACCCACACCAAGGCACATTATAATGAAAATACCTAACATACAAAATAAAGACAGAATTTTAAAGGCTGTGAGAGAAAAGAACCAAATTACATTCAGGGGGAAACCAATACGGATATCAGCAGGTTTTTCAATCCAGGCCCTAAAAGCTAGAAGGGCCTGGAACAACATTTTTCAAGCCCTGAAAGAAAATGGATGCCAACCAAGAATCTTATACCCAGTACCCAGCAAAACTTACCTTCAAATTTGACGATGAAATAAAATCCTTCCACGATAAACAAAAGCTAAAAGAATTTACAAAAAGAAAGCCAGCATTACAGAACATTCTCAGCAAAATATTCCATGAGGAAGAGATGAAAAACAAAGAAGCAAATCAGCAAAGGGAGGAATTATCCTAAAGGAATTGTCAAATAAAGGAGGAACCCAGTCGTGTCAAATAAATAAATAAATAAATAAATAAAATTTTAAAAATGAACCAAATGACTGGGAATACAAATCATATCACAATAATAACCCTGAATATTAATGGCCTGAATTCATCAATCAAAAGACATAGACTGGCAGATTGGATTAAAAAGAAAGATCCAACAATATGTTGCCTGCAAGAGACTCACCTCATAGAAAAAGATACCCCTAGACTAAAGGTGAAAGGATGGGGAAAAACATACCATGCACATGGACTCAGCAAAAAAGCTGGAGTATCCATCCTCATTTCCGATAATGTGGACTTCAAGCCAAAGTTAGTCAGAAGGGATAAAGAAGGTCATTTCATACTGCTTAAGGGAAGCATAAATCAGCAAGATATAACAATCATAAACATCTATGCCCCAAACAGTGGCTCATCCATGTATGTCAAACAAATCCTTCTCAATTCCAGAAAGCAAATAGACCATAACACAATAATACTAGGTGATTTTAACACGCCTCTCTCACCACTGGACAGATCTTCCAAACAAAAATTGAACAAAGAAACCATAGATCTCAATAACACAATCAATAATTTAGACTTAACAGACATTTATAGAATATACCATCCAACCAAGAGCGAATACACTTTCTTCTCAGCAGCACATGGATCCTTCTCTAAAATAGACCATATATTGTGCCACAAAGCTAATGTTAGCAAATACAAGAAGATAGAGGCACTACCTTGTATTCTATCAGATCATAATGGATTGAAGTTAGAAATAAATGAAAGAGTAAAAAACAGAAACTACTCCAACACCTGAAGATTAAACAATATGCTATTACATGATGAATGGATAACAGAAGATATTAGGAAGGAAATTAAAAAATTCTTAGAGGTAAATGAGAACAAAGAAACATCATATCAAAATCTCTGGGACACTATGAAAGCAGTACTTAGAGGAAAATTTATTTCATGGAGCGCATTTAATAAAAGAAGTAAAACTCAACAAATAAACGACCTAATACTACAGCTCAAAGCCCTAGCAAAAGAAGAACAGACCAGCACCAAAAGTAGTAGAAGACAGGAAATAGTTAAACTCAGAGCTGAAATCAACAAAATTGAAACAAAAGAAACAATACAAAAAATTGACAAAATAAATAGTTGGTTCTTCAAAAAAATAAACAAAATTGATAAACCTTTAGCCACACTAACAAAGAGAAGACGAGAGAAAACCCAAATCACTAAAATTCGGAATGAACAAGGAAATATCACAACAGACATGATTGAAATACAAAGCATAATTAGAAGCTATTTTGAAAATCTATACTCCAACAAAATAGAAAATTTTGAAGACATCAACAGGTTTCTAGAGACATATGAATTGCCTAAACTGAACGAGGAGGACATACACAATTTAAATAGACCAATTTCAAGTACTGAAATAGAAGAAGTCATCAAAAGCCTACCAACAAAGAAAAGTCCGGGACCAGATGGGTTCTCAGCCGAGTTCTACAAAACCTTTAAAGAAGAGCTCATTCCAATACTCCTCAAAGTATTCCATAAAATAGAAGAGGAGGGAACCCTCCCAAACTCATTCTATGAAGCCAATATTACCCTGATACCTAAACCAGACAGAGACACATCGAGGAAAGAAAATTTCAGACCAATATCCTTAATGAACATCGACACAAAAATTCTCAACAGAATTTTAGCAAATCACATACAAAAACATATTAAAAACCCACCATGATCAAGTGGGTTTCATCCCAGGGATGCAAGGTTGGTTCAACATCCGGAAATCAATAAATGTAATTCACCATATCAATAGACTTAAAGTCAAGAATCACATGATAATTTCAATAGATGCAGAAAAAGCATTTGATAAAATACAGCACCCCTTCATGCTCAAAACACTAGAAAAAATAGGGATAGTGGGAACATTCCTTAACATTGTAAAGGCCATCTATGCTAAGCCCATGGCTAATATCATTCTAAATGGTGAAAAACTGAAAGCATTCCCCCTAAAAACTGGAACAAGGCAGGGATGCCCTCTTTCATCACTTCTATTCAAAATCGTCCTTGAAACTCTAGCCAGAGCAATTAGACAAACCAAAGAAATTAAAGGGATACGAATAGGAAAAGAAGAACTCAAACTATCCCTATTTGCTGATGATATAATTATATACTTAGAGGAACCAGGAAATTCCACCAGAAAACTTTTAGAACTCATAAGTGAATTCAGTAAAGTAGCGGGATATAAGATCAATGCACATAAATCTAATGCATTTTTATACATAAGTGATGAATCTTTGGAAAGAATAATTAGGAAAACTACCCCATTCACAATAGCCTTGAAAAAAATAAAATACTTGGGAATCAATCTCACAAAAGAGGTGAAAGACCTCTACAATGAGAACTATACAACACTAAAGAAAGAAATTAAAGAAAACCTTAGAAGATGGAAAGATCTTCCATGTTCTTGGGTAGGAAGAATTAACATTGTCAAAATGGCCATACTACCAAAAGTGCCATACAGATTCAATGCAATTCCAATTAAAATCCCAATGACGTACCTTACAGAAATAGAGCAAGCAATTATGAAATTCATCTGGAAGAATAAGAAACCCAGAATAGCTAAAGCAATCCTTAGCAGAAAGAGTGAAGCGGGGGGTATTGCAATACCAGATCTTCAACTCTACTACAAAGCAATAGTAACAAAAACGGCATGGTATTGGTACCAAAATAGAAAGGTAGATCAATGGTACAGAATAGAGGACACGGACACAAACCCAAATAAATACAATTTTCTCATACTAGACAAAGGGGCCAAAAATATGCAATGGAGAAAAGATAGCCTCTTCAACAAATGGTGCTGGGAGAATTGGAAATCCATATGCAACAGAATGAAACTAAACCCATATCTCTCACCATGCACGAAACTAAACTCAAAATGGATTAAGGACCTCGGAATCAGACCAGAGACCCTGCAGATTATAGAAGAAAAAGTAGGTCCAGATCTTCAACATGTCAGCTTAGGACCAGACTTCCTCAACAGGACTCCCATAGCACAAGAAATAAAAGCAAGAATCAATAACTGGGATAGATTCAAACTAAAAAGCCTTCTCTCAGCAAAGGAAACTATCAGCAATGCAAAGAGAGAGCCTACAGAGTGGGAGAAAATCTTTGCCAATCATACTTCAGATAGAGCACTAATCTCCAGAATCTATAAAGAACTCAAAAAACTCTACACCAAGAATGCAAATAATCCAATCGACAAATGGGCTAAGGAAATGAAGACACTTCACAGAAGAAGATCTACAAGCAATCAACAAACATATGGAAAATGTTCAACATCTCTAGTAATAAGAGAAATGCAAATCAAAACCACCCTAAGATTCCATCTCACCCCAATTAGAATGGCGATTATCAAAAATACAAGCAACAACAGGTGTTGGCAAGGATGTGGGGAGAAAGGTACACTCATACATTGCTGATGGGGATGCAAATTAGTGCAGCCACTCTGGAAAGCAGTGTGGAGATTCCTTAGAAAACTTGGAATGGAACCACCATTTGACCCAGCTATCCCACTCCTTGGCCTATACCCAAAGGACTTAAAATCAGCATACTACAGAGATACAGCCACATCAATGTTCATAGCTGCTCAATTCACAATAGCCAGATTGTGGAACCAACCTAGATGTCCTTCAATTGATGAATGGATAAAGAAACTGTGATATATATATATATATATATAATGGAATATTACTCAGCCATAAAGAATGATAAAATTATGGCATTTGCAGGCAAATTTGGAGAATATCATGCTAAGTGAGATAAGCCAATCTCAAAAAACCAAAGGACGAATGATATCGCTAATAAGTGGATGATGACACATAATGGGGGGTGGGAGGGGTTAGTGTTAGGGTTAGAGTTAGGGTTAGGGAGCGGGGCAAGAATGGAGGAAGGAAGGACTGTATAGAGGGAAAAGAGGGGTGGGAGGGGTGGGGGGAAGGGAAAAAACAATAGAATGAATCAAACAACATTACCCTACGTAAATTTATGATTACACAAATGGTATGCCTTTACGCCATGTACAAACAGAGAAACAACATGTATCCCATTTGTTTACAATAAAAAAATAAAATAAAATAAAATAAAAGGGGCTGGGGATGTGGCTCAGTGGTTAAGCGCCCCTGGGTTCAATCCCCAGTATCAAAAATAAAAATAAAATAAACAAACAAATAAAACTACAAATAAACCAGGAAAATTGCCAGAAACCCCTTCCAATTCATGAATCCTCATTAAAACTGTACAATGAGATGATGAAATTGCCTTAGATAGCCAGACTCTGAAATTGGTTACTAGCAGCCACACATCATACATGCTGAAAGCAGCAAGGGAAATTGACACAGAATAAAGTCATGGTGGATCTCAGCTCACCTGTGAGCTGGGCAAGTCTAATGGTGATGGGACACTTCGGCAAAGTTTCATCTTTGTGTCCAGAGACCAGGGGCTCCATCATGTAGCCACAGATTAGCTCTGCAGGCAGCCATAGAGAAACTGCCCATAAGCTGACCTACACAACCTCAGAACAGAAAACTTCAAAGGATCCAGAGACAAGAAAATTGTCAGTTTTAGGGGCCAGGGTTGTAGCTCAGGGGTAAAGCATTTGCCTAGCATGTGTGAGGCACTGGGTTCAATTCTCAGCACCACATATAAATAAATGGAAAAAATAAAGTTCTATCAACATCTAAAAAAGTATTTAAAAAAAAAAATGTCTGTTTCACCTGCAAAACCCTATACAGGGCTCTAACTCAAAAGCAGATTACCAAAACTGACTACAGATTGGCCTATGTCCTGAATACTAACAAATGGAGCAAAATGCAAACTCAAACACAAATTCCAGAAAACTTTTGGGGATTTCAAAATGGAAGGTGTACTAATAAACTCCAAGTAAGGACACAATTATTATAGTTGAAAGATCTAAGTCAGGACTGGTCCACCATGTTCCTCCTGTCAATTCTGAGATCGAAATCCTTACCAGGCACAAGATCCTAGTCCTCCTGACTATCTCCCTCATGAGTGCACATTGCAAACCATCCTATTGTCCATGGGTCTCCACTGCCTTTTTAGGTGGGACAACTCAACAGATATGGGATAATGGTAAGAACCACTCACAGAGGGCAGAGCCCCCAGCAGCTTCCATTCCCTGCCAGGACAGGGCTCCATCCCAGCAGATCAGAAACTCAACAGCAGTCCCTCCTTTTGTGGAGCTGGAGGACAGTTCCTGCTTTTTCCACCTTTTTCCAGAAGGTAACACACACAGGTGGTTATGAGACTCTGGGGCTGTGAAGCTGCAGACCAAGTACAGGTGATGTGATTAGGCTTTGCTCAGGCCTGTCATCCAGAACTTAAGCAGGTTAACACTGTCCTCCTCAGAGGCACCAAGAATGCTCCAGAGCTTCGGCATGTCCGCCTTGGTGAATTTAAAGAGGATCTTCACTTTGTTCACCCACCCTGCCTTGAGGCAGACACGGCACTGGGCCACCACATCAACAGACAGGTTCTGATTGGCCAGAGCTGCTTCAATCTTATTCAGGATGGTGGGGTCAACTCCATCCACAGTTACAGGGCTCCTGCTGGTCACCACAAACTCATACTTGCTAAGAGACTGGTTGTTCTAGTACCTGACCAGGTGGAGGATGGAGGGTGTGGTTTTGTACACCTCCAAAATGACCACAAATCTGAAGATAGCATGTGGGAGGGGATCTGCATGTGTGGACTAAGCCCCGGGAAGATGACCAGCAGGCTTCTTGGCACTGGCTGCTGTATGGGATGATGCAGATGCTGCATGGCCCAAAGAACTTCAAATACTGATTGGACCAAGTCCATACCTCTGCTTTTCCAGATCACCTGGTTCCCATACAAATAAACAGGCAAAAATCAGGGGCATCCAGCACCTGTCCCATGTGCTGAAGGGACTTGAACACTCAAAGCTTTTGGAATTTCCACTATTCACAGTCTGAGAGTAAGGACAAATTTGTCAAGCACTTGGTCAGCTCCTGCTCTTCCATACCCTCTGGCAGCACAAGGGCTTTCTCCTTCTCTTCAGCCCAAGTTGTGCCCGCTTTCTGATTCCTCTTCTAAGTTGGTGAGCTTTTCCATCTAGACCTAAGTATCCTTTGGCACAACCTCCAGGAGCTTCTATGTCAGCTGGCTGCCTCTGGATTTTGAGAGTCAGGCTACAGTGGTGTGAAGATCCTCCCAGGCTGTTGCTGATCAACAAAGTCAGCTGGCAACATTGTCATTTCTTTGGTTCAGGAAGGGTGTTCATCTTCTGGGTTGGCCCATGGACATCTGAACTGCTGCATCTCAGTTACCTTGAGGGCCTTACCTCGAAGCTTATCAATGATCCCTCAGATCTTTCCCAGCAGAAAGGGCCAGGAGTTGATGAGATAAATGCATCATGATGGTTTTTACCATGACTGTACCAGCACTGGAAGCCCCCGACCAGGCTGCCGTTGATGAAGAAGGTGTGGCTGAACACAAAGCCATGCTGCTTGTCCCCAAAGAAGATGGGACCTTCATAGCCAGGTGGACAATGCTAAAGAGTTTGGGGTCTGGTGACTGATGTTCTTCATCAAGATTTCTTTTTTGGGGCTCTTACAGCCCAGGTGTCCTGCAGCAAGTAACCAGCAGCCCTCATACATATTGGGCTTTTGGGACCCAGGACTGGTGGACTCAGCACTGCCCTTGAACTGGACTGTGGGCACTGACCCAGCTGCTCATCTGGAAATGGACTTCCTCCTCTTTAGCCTGCTCCGCCTGGCCTGCCTATCCCCATTCTCAGTGTCCTGGGGCAGAGATACATGCAGAACTTCTGTGCAGAAGAGAGTAAGGGAGCCATGGAGCTTGGAGACGCGACAAGGACAGAGATGGCATTCATGGTGCCTTGGAGACAGGCAGAGGCCTGGTGTCTCTGCAGTTAACTCTTTAGCTAATGGGCTGCCACTGCATCTGTCCACGACACTCAAGGTGACACTGGGAATGGCAGTGGCAGATGCAAAACAGGCAGCAGAAGAGGGGACATGAGAGTCTTACGCCTAGCAGATTCACGCTCTCACCATCCTGCCTAGACCATGGCATGCAAAGTCCTGCCAGGGGAGTCAGTCATGGCAATGGCAGGCCTGAAGACCTGAAATGGCACCATTCTTCCACTCCATGGTGCACCCTGGCCGTGATCTACCCCATCCTTACTTCCTCAGGTCCGCAGTTTCGTCAGCACTGCTCTGCTTTAGTATAAATCAAAGGACAAAGGTAGACAGTGTACCCACTGCTGGAGAAGTTGTGAGAGGAGAACAACTGAATTGAGGAGGGAAAGCACATGCAGATATTTGGTAGTCCAGACAGAAACAGGTAATAGAAGAGTCATTTTTATAGAAAATGACTAATCCACAAGAGACATTCAACAAATACATATTGAATGGAGAAATTGAGATAACCTAGCCAGTCACACTGTGAAGACGCTTACGTATATTATTCAGCGAAGTTCTTTAAATTTCATATTGGGACTGAATCCGCAATGTTTCAAGTTAACACTATTGGTCAGATCAAAAAAGACACCGTCTTAAAATGCCTACCCTAAATGTAGTATAATTTGTGCAATGGTACCACCTAGTGGCCAATGGTAAGTTTATGTTTTCAGCTAGGAGTGCATAGCAGTCACCCAAGTACGAGCCCAGTGTTGTTCAACACTACGTAATGCAAGCCACGAGTGTGGAAGGTATGCAGAAAACCTGGCACAGTGGAGGGCATTTCCAAGGTCGATTCTGAGGTTGAATGTCAGGTCCTGGAATAGGTGGTGGCAGCAGTGGCTGTCATATGGGATACTGACCACAACAGAGGAAAAATTGTAAAATATGATTCTAGGTTTTGACCCTAGAAGCCTGTATCTTGACCCTCAAGCTCATCTAAGAATTTTTTAGATGATCCCAGAGACCCTGTGGCACTGAGCTTTGTTACAGGTGCACTGCTCTGAGTTCAGGAGTGTTCTGGACCAGGTGTTTGCCTGAGATCAGGGAGGGGAATGAATAAAGACTGTTCAGGTAGAGAGTATTTGAGAGCATTTGAACTGTGCCCCATAGTCCTATTGTATATGTTTTAACTTCAGGTATGATAAGGGTCATCAGACCTAGCACATACACAGGCTGATCCATAAACGGAAGACTGGGCCTAGGAATTGGCAGTAGAGTTTCCTGAAGGCCTGCTGTGATCCTAAGCTTACCTAGTTAGTTATAACTATCTATAACTCCCCCACCACCAAGCATACTAACACCCATGGTGAGATTTTTTTTTTATTTTTATTTTTTTAATTTAATTTTGCAATTCTGCATTCCAAAGAATACTGCTGATCAATTTATCGTTTTCTGATTCTGCTCGTTTCTTTCTGGATCCCTTAGGCATGTAAAAATCTGTTTAATTTACCCAATGGGTTAACTGGACTTGGCTTTCCTTCGATTGGAGTCAACTTTTGGCATTAATCAACAGCTGCCAAGCAGTGGGTGAGAAAATGAGGCTCCTGGAGACAGCTCAGCCTCCTCTCTATATGGGGGTTCAGAGAAATTCTTAATTATCATTGACAGTGCAGGGATATTTACAACAGTGACTTAACCTTACCCCTTAACTTGCAAAGGCCCTAAAGTTCTAAACACAAAGAAATAACTCAAAATAATTCACAACTGAGATTTGGATAGGTACAGACCTGCCTAATAAACTGGGAGTTCCTAAAGGTTCATATAAAACCTTTTTTATAAAACAAACAAACAAAAAAAAAGGGTCTTACTAATTTGCCTGAACAAGCCTCAGATTTGCAATCCTCCTGACTCAGTATCCCAATTAGCTGGAATTACAGGCATGAGCCACTGTGCCCAGCTATATCACTGGTTTTTGCTTTGTTGTTTTTTGGCAGTACAGGGGATTGAACCTAAGGGTGCTTAACCACTGAGCCACATTCCCGACCCTTTTTATTTTTAATTTTGAGTTAATGTTCTCACTAAGTTGTTTAGGGCCTCAATAAGTTGCTGAGGCTGAACTCAAACTTGGGACCCTCCCGAATTGCTGGGATTACAGCTATGTACCACTGTGCCTGGCTATATAAATGTTTTATTAAAATGTAGGGAGAAAGTACAGTTCTCAGAAACTTAAGAAATTGCTTTACAAAAGGTAGTTGGAAAAAGGGTAAAAAAGGAAAGAAGAAAGGGAAATTATGGATAACAGTAGAGTTACATTTCTTTCTTTTTTCTTTTCTTTTTGCAGTACTGGAGATTGAACCTAGGAGTGCTCTACCACTGAGTTACATCCTCAGTCTTTTTTTTTTTTTAGTTGTTCTTACTGTTTATTTTGAGATAGGATCTCACTAAGTTGCTGAAAGCCTTGCTAAGTTGCCAAGGCTGGCTTTGAACTTGTGATCCTCTTGCCTCAACCTCCTGAGCTGAGATTGCAAGTGTGTGCCGTCCAACTTACATTTTTTTAATAACATTTTTTTGTGGTGTATAGATCACTTAGCATGTCTGAGGCCCTTGATTTGATCCCTAGCACTAAAAACAAACAAATCCATTTTGTGTAGCTCTGACTTTAGACCCATATTAATACTTCATACTCCCTTCACGCTCTCAAAAAAATAAATAATTCAAACCAACCAAAATGTGGAGGAAACTAAAAATGGAACACAAATAGTAGCATGTTGATCTAACTGAATCATAAATAAGAGTATTAGCTGAGCACAGTGGAGCATACCTGTATGTAATCTCAACTACCTGTAAGGCTATTTGTTGCAGGAGGGTCCCAAGTTCAATCCTCTGCAATTCAGCCAAACCTTGTCTCAAAATAAAAAATAAAAAAGGCTTGTTATATAGTTCAGGGTAAAGCACCCCTGTGTTCAATCCTCAGTACCTCAAAAGATAAATTTTAAATGAAAGAATATTACCACCTTGGGTGGGTAAAGAAGCAAAGACCTACATTTTTTTTTTTTTTTTTTTTGGTACAGGGGAACTCAGGGGTACTCGACCACTGAGCTACATCCCCAGCCTTATTTTTTGTATTTTATTTAGAGACAGGGTCTCACTGAGTTGCTTAGCACCTTATCATTGCTGAGATCAGCTTTGAACTCACTATCCTCCAGTCTCGGCCTCCCGAGTCACTGGGATTACAAGCAAGAACTACCTTTAATGATTTTGGAGGGGCTGGTGTTGTAGCTCAGTGGTAGAGCACTTGCCTAGCATGTATGAGGCACTGGGTTTAATTCCCAGCACCATATGTAAATAAATAAAGTCTACTGACAACTAAAAAAAATTTTTTTAAATAATAATAATTTTGGAAAACAATATCTTGTCTGGATACTGCAAAATTAGAGACAAAAACTACACAATGCTATAATGTAGTTGGTAAATGTGTTTTCTGTGTGGGTCAGTAATTCCAGCACTGCTTTATGTGTATGCTACAACTGAATAAATAAGTAAATATACTGTATACAAGGGAGAGCCTGATCTCTCACCATTGGAGAAAAAAAGTTACAAATAAGGAATCCTGTGGTGTTGTATTAGAATCAGAGGTATTGGCATAAAATCATGTTTTTTTAATATGCAGAGGATAGAGAAATACAAGAGAAATTCTGGGAGATGTTTGTGTGTATATATGTGCATGTGTTAGTATATGTATATTTCCTAGCTTTCTCCCACGCGCTCGCGCTCTCTCTCTCTCTCTCTCTCTCTCTCTCTCTCTCTCTCTCTCTCTCTCTCTCTCTCTCTCTCTCTCTCTCTCTCTGTCTCTCTTTTAAACAGGACTAGAAATTGAACCCAGGGCCTCGTGCATACTGGGCAAATGTTCTACTGCTAAGCTGCATCCCCAGCTCTATTTTCATTTTTATTTTGAGACAGGATCTCACTAAATTGTCCAGGTTGGCATCGAATTTGCAATCTGCCTCAGCCTCCTGAGTAACTGCGATTACAAGCGTTGGTTCCTTGCCTGGCATTTCCTCCCTTTTTCCACAGAAAGAGTCAAGAAGTAGAGAGACTCCAGTAGCAATGAGCACATTTAGAACTTAGATATTGGCTTCTAGACAACATTCCTCAATGAAAACAACCAGGATTCCCTGGAGAAGTGGTTGATTCAAGGGTTGGGACAGAGAAAACAGGAGTCCAGAATATATTACAGTGCCACAAGGTAAGGAAACACTCACAAAAGGATGGGAACTTGCAGAAAAGACAGGAACCAGCCTGAAAGAGTCCCTAATGACTGACTTTAGAATAATCTCAGTATTAAAATACTGGAAGTGTTGGATTACAATCCATAAAATCAATAAATACATGGAAAAGAATTCTTTTTTTAAAATATATATTTAGTTGTCAATGGATCTTTTATTTTCTTTATTTAGGTGGTGCTGAGTATTAAACCCAAGGTCTTGCACATGCCAGGCAAGCCCTCTACCACTGAGCCACAACTCCAGCCCCTAGAAAAGAATTCTTACAGAAGAATTCCAATTAACGCCTGTAGAAGGAAGGAGGAGAACAGAAAAATCAATATTTGGCAAATACTAGAGTACCAATTCTTGCAGAAAAGATGAATGCTGGAATTAGTGGATAAAAATTTGAGGAGAAACAGAATATTCAATAATCCTATATTATCCATTTTGGGACATTGATTAATTGCAGTGGGAAAAATAACCTTTCAGTGATCACACAAACATCACTTTAAATGCTCAAGGTTAACATCAACTTGCAATAATAACATGGCATATCAACATCATCAACTCCTTAATATGACATACTAAGAAGGACACAAAATCATTTCTGTATTATCCTTGCCATAAATGCATAATCCCATTTTAACCATGAGGAAACATCAAACGAACTGCCATTAGAATAATCTCAGCCAAACAAACTGAGGGACATCCTACAAAATAACTGACCATCAGGTTGGGAGAGTGCTTGCCAAGTATATGCAAGGCTGGTTCAATCCCCAGTGCAGCAAACAAAACAAAACAACCAGTCAAGATTAAGGAGAGACTGAGATTAGAAGAGACTAAGGAAAAATAATAACTAAATGCTGTGTGAAATCCTGAAAGAGAAAAATAAACATCAGTGGAAACATTAGTGATGTTCAGATAAGTTCTTTAGGTAATAGTATTACATCAAGTTTAATTTCCTTTTAATGACTGTACTTTGGTTATGGAAGACGCAGTTGGGTGAAAGCATATGGCAACTGTTTGAACTATTTTTGCAGCTTTTCTTTAAATCTGAAGTTAGTTAAAAATAAAAAGTTTTTTTTAAGGTGTGGTTCTATAAATGTCAGTGGATGATTTGGTATTAAAAAAATGAACAGTATAGCATGGTGTGAGTACTTTACTATAGCCAATAGTCGTTACATATATTTTTATGCTTTTTTAAAGTTTTAAAGTTGTTGTTTTTTTTTTTAATACTGGAGTTGAATTCAAGGGGCCCTTGATCACTGAGCTACATCCCTAGTTCATTTTATTTTATTTTTTTAATTTTGAAACACTGTCTTGCTAAATTACTGAGTCTGACCTTGAAATTGTGATCCTCCTGCATCAGCCTCCAAGAGGCTGGGATTACAGGTGTGCACCACCCCACCAAGTTTAAAGTATCATTTTATGTTCTAGTAAGAATACGTATTCTGGCCAGGAGTGGTGGTACCCACCTGTAATTTCAGCGACTCAGAATGCTGAGGCAGGAAGGTCAACCTGTGATCAAGTTCAAGGCCAGCCTAGGCAATTTAGCAAGACCCTGTCTCAAAACAAAAGAAAAAAAAAAAAAAATAGGAAGGGCTGGGGATGTAGCTTAGAGGTAGAGCACACCTGTGTTCAATCACCAGTGCCATAAACAAACAAAATAACTTTGGATTCCCACAATAAGGAACGGAAGAAGGTAGTAAAAACTACTGAACTACTGTCAATATCCCAGGGTGACCAGGGGCATGTAGGTTTCTACCCTGAGGAGCAACAGTAGAGGCTTAACCAAGGGAGATTCTAGCTCAGAAATAGAAGCTTGGTTTAATATTCAGAAAGCAATTATTATAATTCATTATATCAGTAGAGAAAAAAATAATCATTTGGAAAGCCAGAAAAATTTAACAAAAACCTAACACCTTTTTAATTTTTTTAAAAAGCCACTCAACAAAGTAAGAATTAAAGGGAACTTCCTCAATCTGATATCACTCACCCAGGGTTCAATCCCAGTACCACAAAAATAACAAGAAAAGAAAGAAAGAAAAAAAGAAAAAAGGAAGAAAGGAAGGAAGGGAGGGAGGAAGCAAGGGAGGGAGGGAGGTAGGGAGGAAGGAAGGAAAAGAAAAGAAAAACAAAAAGAAGCACTTACAAAAAACCCATAGCTATCATTATATTTAGTAGTGAAAGACTGGATACTTCCCTAAGTTCAGAAACAAGACAAGAATGTCCATTCTCACTGCTTATGCTCAACATTGTACTGGAAATTCTAGCCAAAAAATTTAGCCCAGAAGTGCAGTGGCACACACATGTGATCTCAGGGACTCAGGCAGCAGAGCCAGGAGGATCACAAGTTCAAGGTCAGCTTCAGCAACTTAGTGAACCCCTTGACATCTTGATGAGGTCCTAAAAAAAAAAATTAAAAAAAAAAAAACCTAAATAAATTGAAAATCATCCCATGTTCAAAGCAAATAAAACAATAAAACATATTCAATATACAAAAAGCCATGGTTCATAATAATTTTTTAGAAAGGGAATAATCCTGGGGATTGCTGGGATGTCAACTCGTTCCTCTGAAAATTGATAATTACAGGAAAAGAATTAAACATTCATCCTGTTAAGGTTGAATCCATTCATAATGTTAAGGCTATAAACATTAAACATTTATAACCTTCTGTTATAAAGTAAATTTCAGCATACCTGAATAATAGCCCTGAAGATAAGGAAAAGTTCTCTAGTACAGAGGAGTGCTAGTTAGGGCTGGGAATAAGGTGAATCAGGGGGATGCCTAGGATATAGAATTTAAGGAGGCTTCACTTAACCTTGATTCTAGTTAAACAATGCTGACTTGTCCAATTTGGAAAATCATTTCAGTCATTAGTGAAAAAATGGGTTCAGAGAATATGCTTAATGCTTTTAAAACCACAAGCATTAAAGGACAGAGGGTGTATCTCAGTTGTAGTGTTTGCAAACACTACAACATGCATGAAGCCCTGCTTTTGATCTCCCCGTACCACAAAAATAATAGGAATTTTTAAAATAAATCACAACATGAAAGAGCAACAGAAAGTATACAAAATCAGGTCATCACTACTTGAACACAAAAATCAATCTTAAAATCACAAAAAGTAAGACAATTAACACAATATGCTTTCTGGTAAGGATGTAGAAAGCATATAACACCATGAACAAGGAATTCTCAGGAAAAATATTTTTTAATAATCATCAGAGCCTTTAGAACTGACTTCTTGTACAAAGGAAATATTGAGCATAAAAGATTTGGTCCACAAGGAACCAATAAAACCAATCTCAAAGGAGGGATGTTATAGTCGACTCCAATTTCATCAACAAGTTGATGCAGGAAAAAAATTAAGTTAGGAGGTACTGTTCTAGATTAAGAGGAACATAAAACTTAAACACAAAGATAAGACCAAGTTAAATAAATCACTCTTGTTTGATCCTGATTCTAAATTATAAAGAGATTTTTAAAAAATATGTAGTAGAAGAAATGTGAGTATGGTTGGGGTATTGAATAATACTAAGACATTATTTTGAATTTTGTTAGATGAGATAATGGCATTGTGGTTATGCAAGAAACTATTTGCATATTTCTTTTTCAGTTGCATACTGAAGTGTTCAGAGGTGATGTGATATGATGTCTGAGATTTACTGTAAAATACTCAAGTCACAAACATAAAAAAGGGAAGGGGTTAGATGAAACTAATATATGGCAAATTGAAACTGGGGGAGTGGACACATGGGATTTGTTATATTTTTTGCTTTTGTGAGAGAAGGGTGAAGTGGCAGTAAGAATGGAAGGGTCTATCATATCAAAGAAGCAAAATCTACAGACTTTAGTTTGTCACTTGAACCAGATAGGGAAATGAGGAATTGAGAGACATTGTTTTAGTTATCTATTGCTAAAAAAAGCACTCCAAAACGTGGTGTTTTTAAAAAGATCATGGATGTCTGCATGGAAAAGAATGAAGACCCTAAATGAAATATATTGCATGAGCTGGGTGTGGTGGCACATGCCTATAATCCCAGTGGTTTGGGAGGCTAAGGCAGGAGGAGCAAGAGTTCAAAGCCAGTCTCAGCAATTTAGCTAGGCACCAAGCAATTCAGCGAGACCCTGTCTCTAAACAAGATACAAAAAGAGCTAAGCATGTGGCTCAGTGGTTAAGCACCCCTGAGTTCAATCTTTGGTACAAAAAAAAAAAAATATATATATATATATATATAAATATATATGATTATATTATGATTATTTACATTGTTTAAAAGTAGGTAAAATTAGGGGTGTAGTTCAGCAGTAAAGTACTTGCTTGCTTTGATGCACAAGGCCAGGGTTTGATCCCCAGCACTGCAAATAAATACATAAATAAATCCATGAGACTATACTGATATAAACCTGAGACTGAGCAAATTACTACATAAGGAGAGAAGAGGCAAATCTTCCCAGAAGAAAATTTATTTACCTATTCCCCACTGCAGGAGGCAGCACTCTACATCTTCCTTCCTGTCCTGAGTGTGGCTGCACTTATCAATATTTACTTCCAAAGATTAGTGTGGAAGGGTAAGGGGTAGTAAGTTTACAATGAAACCTAGTAAACAGCTCAAAGAGATGATCAAGGCTAAACACAATCAGTGATTAGCCATTTTAATAGCATATACCCTTGATTAGATGTGATGAGAATGGCCAGTTACTTCTGAAGACTTTCTTAAACCACATGACCTCAGTCTAACTGTTATGGGGCCCTGCTTAAGAACAAACCGATCACTACTAAGAAGTCCAAACTTGAGAGTCTTTATTAAGCCGGCCGGCTGACTGTCTCACACAATGCCCCCAAAAATGGCTATTGGGAGAACAGCCCTGACCATAGGGTTGTAGGAGTTTTTATACCATAAATCACATCATTAATAAGTGTCTGTTGCTATGATTTGAAATTACAAACTAACATCTCGAGCTCATCGACAGAGGGGGAAGTGGGTCAAAATGACCCTTATCTAGGTACAAACTAAAGAATGGTTACTAAATCCACACAATCACTGTTCACATGGTATATTGTTTAGGAGCAAGAGGAATCATAAGAGAGCAGTTTTTCTTTACATAGGAATTGTCATTTTGAATTGCTAAACATGTCACTGCTAGGTACAGAGGCTGGGTGTTCCCATGGGAGAAGCTTATTTCCTACATAACATGGAGTCTCTGTTTAGTCATTTCCCTTATAGTCTGGCCTATAACATTCTCATGGAGCAAGATCTGTCCGCCCATCACATAATCATGAGGAAAACATTGGACAAACCCAAATTGAGATACATTCTCCAAAATATTTTACCAGTACTTTTCAAAAGTACTTTTCACAAACAAGGAAAAGAGCTAGGGATATGGCTCAGCAGTAGAGCGCCTAGCATGTGAGAGGCCCTGGGTTCCATCACCGAAGACCAGGTCGGAAACTTGAATAAATGCAATGTCAGGAACCTGGAGCAGAAAAACGACAGAAAACTGGTGAAATCTAAATGAAGTGTAGAGTTAATAGTGATGCACCACTGTTTTCTTAGATGTGACCTACATACTGTAGTAATTTAATAATTAAGACATTCACAATAGGGAAAACTAGATGCGGAGTACTCAGGAGCTCTATGAATCATCTTTACAACTTTTCTACAACTCTAAAACTTCTAACATTAAAACGGGTTTGTTTAAGGGGGAACTGCAGTAGCACCTCATAAGGTTATTGTGAGAAATTAGTGCGATAGTCCAGCCCAAGTGAAGGCTCAGAGCTTGGCACATAAACGTCAGGTGTGATTATAGTGATTTGGTGTAAAATGAAGGCCAGCAGATATGACACTTCAGTATTTCAATCAAAATAAGCAAGTGGGAGTTTGGCACGGCCGCCTACGATTCTACTTTACACACTTGCAGAGATGCGAGCCAGCGCGCGCACGTCATGCCGGCTCGCGCGCCCGTGCCGCCGGGGGCGGGGCGAGGAAGGAACGCCGGCGTGGGGCGGGGCCATCCGCAGTTCCCACGCTGGCGTTGCAGGCGCGGTTGGACGCGGTCCCCGGAAGTACTGTGTACCCGGACGCCGTAGGGCGGAAGCTGTGGATGGCGGGAGGCTGTGGCATTGCCAGGGCGGAGACGCTGTTGCTGTTGCTAGACAACGCGAACTAGTCCTCGTCACTTCCTCAGCCCGCCGTCTGCCCACTCCCCAGGCCGGAACAAGGGGGCCCGGAACTGCGGTGGGCTCAGAGTTGACCTCGGAGGTCCAGGACAGCGGCCAGCCCGGCGGCGGGAGTCGGGGCCACGCCACCTGCCGGGAAGAACCCGAGCCGAGTAGGGAAGATGGCTGCAGACAAGGCTGCAGGTGAGGCGTCGGCGCCGGCTGCGGTGAGGAAGCGGGACCCGCGGGGGTGGATAGACCCTGCGCGCGGAGTCCGCGGCACCCGGGGTGGGGACTAGCGGGTGGGGATTCCAGGACGACTTCACTTTGGGGCGTGCATTTCTTTCCTCCAGCCTCTGCCTCGCGGTGGCTTATGTGAGTCTTTGGGCCCCAGGTCCAATAGTTTTCTACTCAAGCGAAGTGTGAAGCCCCTCTGACCGCCTCTGCACTGGGTGTCCAAAATTAACTCTCGCCTAAATTACTTAAATTTGTTTTGCCGCTTCAGACTTTTCGACTTCCCGATGAGAAAGGAAGACTAAGGGCTTCGTCCCGGTATACTCAGGTGCATTCGTGTCACCTGGGCTATTTCAACCACTTGAGCGATGTCCTGTAGAATTAATTTTGTGAAAACCACTATTTAGATAGGCACGATATTTCGGTGTGCTTTCTGTGCTGATACCTTCTGTTCAGGACCTGTTTTTCTCCAGTTCCTCAAGATTAATTACGTAATTTCGATTTTGCTTATGAATTTTTTTCCCCGTTCCTCGAATCTTCCCCAGTAAGGACTATAAAACTTTTCCAGCCTACTTCTGCTAAAGTCAGGCACATGTGCCCTGCAAGAAATTAATATTCTCTCTAGCATCGAAGTTTTATTGGAAGAAGTTTAAACGACAGAACTTAGAAGTGGTCACCACACTTTTTTACAGTGCCGTTTAATTTAAGAAGAGAAAAAATCTCGACGGGCGCTGCCCGCCAGTAATCCCGGTTACTTGGGAGACTAGAGCTGGAGGATTGCAAGTTTGAGGCCAGCCTCTGCAATTTAGCGAAACTCTTTCACAAAATGAAAATTAAAAACTAGCAATGTAGCTCAGTGATGGAGGGTCTGGATTCAGTCCCTCGTACTGAAAAAAAAAAAAAAGGAAGAGAGAAGAAAGAAAAGAAATCTAAATGGCTGTAGATTTTAATGGATCTTTATCTCAACAACTGACAAATGAACTTCGGTTTGAGATTCAAGTCATCTGACCCTAATACAGGAACAGATAAATAAAAACAGGGCTGGGGACCTGTCAGTGGTAGAGCATGCACAGGTACCTGAGTTCAATCCCTAGCACCACTACCACCACCCCCCCCCCCAAAAAAAAAAAAAATTAGAGCATCTCTTCATTAATCTGCTAAGAAGAAAACAAAAACTAATTAGAAAATGAGAGTAGTAGCATGTGTTATAGAATTTTAGATAGGTTGGTCAGAAAAGACCATGGAGGAGGTGATAATTGAACATAATGAAGAAGTGAGCCATATGGAATAGGGAGAGGTAAATGGGGAGGAAAGTTAGAGACAGGCTTGTCAGAGACTGGAAGAGGGAATCAACATCCTCCTTTTTAATTTCTGTTCCCCAAGTTTACCATTCCTACATGCCCATCCCGTTGCACTTATTTGTTCAGACTCATCCTTTTAGACCCACAACTCATCCATTTTTCAAGTCCTCCTCAGTCAAAAAGCCTTCTACTGCTGCATTCATTCACAAATCTTGAGTGCAGGCCTTACATGCTGCTTCCTCTTTGAGTTCCTGAGGTCAGTGTCCTTGTCATGGAGGGTCTTGTGTGTTTGTTCTCCATTAGGTAACAAAAGGGGGCCATGAAAGGATTTAAGAAGGTAAGTGACCAAGGGACTGAAAACAGTATAGAGCATTTGACTAGCATGTGTGAGGCTCTGAGTCTGAGTCTCAGCACCACAAAAATTTTTTAAAAAGTAAGCAAAAGGTAAGTGACTGGATCACACTGTGTATAGTAGATGATGAATTTAAGTAAAGCAACACTGAAAATGCCAGGACCACCTGAGACCAGCTGATATTGTGATGACATTGTATTCAGTCTGCTTTGCTAGCCACTACTTTAGACACTGGGCAAGAAACAAGACAAAGTCTATATCTTTTTTTTTTGCTTATCTCTTTTATTTATTAATTTTTTTATCAGACTGCATTTTGATTCATTGTACACAAATGGGGTGCAACTTTTCATTTCCATGGTTGTACACAATGTAGATTCACACCATTCACGTAATCATACATGTACACAGGGTGATAATATGTCTCGGTGTACTATCTTTCCTTCCCCTATCCCCTCCCGTGCCATTTCCCTGTACACAATCCATAGTTCCTCCATTCTTCTCTTGCCCCCCCCATTATGTATCATCATTTGCTTATCAAAGAAAACATTCGGCCTTTGGTTTTTTGGGCTTGGCCTATTTCACTTAGCATGATATTCTCAAACTCCATCCATTTTCCAGCAAATGCCATAATTTTATTCTTCTTTATGGCTAATATTCCTTTGTGTATATATACCACAGTTTCTTTATCCATTCATCAACTGAAGGGTATCTAGGTTGGTTCCACAATCAAGCTATTGTGAATTGAGCTGCTATGAACATTGATGTGGCTACATCACTGTAGTGTGCTGATTTTAAGTCCTTTGGGTATAAACCGAGGAGTGGGATAGCTGGGTCAAATGGTGGTTCCATTCCAAGATTTCTGAGGAATCTCCATACTGCTCCAGAGAGGCTGCAGCAATCTGCAACTCCACCAGCAATGTATGAGTGTGCCTTTTTCACCACATCCATGCCAACACTTACTGCTTGTGTTCTTGATAATAGCTATTCTGAGTTAGATGAAATCTTAGGGTGATTTTTAATTTGCATTTTTCTAATTACTAGAGATGATGAGCACTTTTTCATGTATTTGTTGATCACCTGTATATCTTCATTCTGTGAAGTGTCTGTTCTTTATAAATTTTGGAGATTATTACTGTCTGAAATGCGTGTGGAAAAGATTCTTTCCCACTCTGTAGGCTCTCTTTTCACATTATTGATTGTTCCCTTTGCTGAGAAAAAACTTTTTAGTTTGAATCTATCCTGTTTATTTATTCTTGCCTTTATTTCTTGTGCTCTGGGGGTCTTATTAAGGAAGTCTGGTCCTAAGCCAACATGCTGAAGATTTGGGCCTGCTTTTTCTTCTATTTGTGCAGGATCTCAGGTCTAATTCCTAGATCCTTGATCCATTTTGAGTTGAATTTTGTACAGGGTGAGAGATAGGGGTTTAATTTCATTTTACCACATATGGATTTCCAGTTTTGCTGGCACCATTTGTTGAACAGGCTATCTTTTCTTCATTGTATGTTTTTGGCACCTTTAAGACAGTCTGTATTTAATGGAGCTTATTATGTAGTATGAGAGAGAGAAAAACAAGGAAGCAAAATTTAAAAAATATGATTTCCAGTTGTGATACTCTGAAGAAAAGGAAAATGAATGTTATGATTCAGATCTTGTTTGAGCATGTCCCTCAAGGGTTTATGTGTTCAGGAAGCTTGGTCCTCAAATTAGTTATACTAAGAGGTGGTTGAGGGGACAGGGATATAGCTCAGTAGTAGAGTGTGTGCCTAGCATGCATGAGATGCTGGGTTCAATCCCCAGCACACACAAACAAATAAATGTGACGGAATCTTTGAGAAGTGGAACCTAATAGGTGATTAGATTATTGGAGTGTGCTGCCATTGGAAATGATTTAAGGTTGTTCCCATAGGGCCTTGGCAATTCTTGTGAAAACAAGTTATGAAAGACCAAACCTGAGCCCTCCCTACCCTCTGACTCCCTGTCTAACCTTGTGATCTCTCCCTCATACATGTATTCTTGCCATGATACCATCCATCATATGACACAGTTAAGGGGCCCTCACCAGTGACTGAAAAATGTGGCTGCCCAAATTTAGACTTTTAGTCTCCAAAACTGATTTAATTAAACCTCATTTCTTTACAAAGTACCCAGCCTCAAATATTTTGTTATGGCAATGGAAAATGGGCTAATTAAATAAGAAGATAAAAGACAAATGAGGGCAAGGACCTTGTTTTTTAGATGGATTGGTTAGAGAAGAGCTCTCTTAGAGGTGACATTTGAAGAGAGACTGTAAAGATAAAGAACTATGTGGGGAAAGAATGATACAGGTAGAAGGAGCAAGAAACAGACAACACTTCTGGCTGTAAAATATTTTAAAGAACAGCAACAAGATCCCTTGAATATAAGCTCCCTGAGCTGCTTTCCCATGTGTAGGATGAGAATAATAATAATGTCTACCTTACAGAACTGGTAAAAGATTAAATAAGATAATTTCAGGCACTGATGTTTTTAAATGCTGGCTAACATTACTTTAGGGTCATGGTAGGATGGAGAGAGGCAGATGTAGGAAATGTTTAGAGTAAAATTATCAGACTTTGGTGACTGGGGGGGGGTATAAGAAGATGAACAGAAAGTGGAGCTCCTTGGGAAGGGGTCTTAGGTGAGCAACTCAGCTTCTTCATTTGTGAAATAGGAATCCTAATACCCTTAACTTATTTACCTCAGAGGATTGTAGCTTTTGAGGATCAAATGATGAAAGGTGTGTATTTTTGCACACATCCTCTTGGAGGCAGAATCCCTTTTTTTGGGTGGGGGGGTGTGCAAGCCCAGAGTACCGAAAGTAAGGGAGAGAAGTAAGGCAAAGGGTGATGCAGGTCGCTTGTATGTGGTACTTTTCTGTAAGTTTTTTTCAGGAGAAACTTGAGAGTAATACATAGGAGACAGAAAGGAGAGATGATTTATCTATCCAGCTTCCTCCCATTTCTTTTTCTCATTTAGTTAAAACCTACCCTAGAAGGAACTAATTCACTTTTTCTGGGTTGTATGATTTCTCAGCAAATCCCATACCCAGAGTTGTATCTCAACGAAAGACAACGATTTAAAGAGGCAGTATAAGGTTCACATGTTTGTGTTCCTGTATGACATAGAAGAGTGGTGTGAAACCTGTGTCATTTTTGACTAACGAAATACTAACAAACTTTTAGGTTGACTTGTTTGACCTTATCTTTATGGTTATTTGAAAGGAGGAAGTAACTGGAGCTGGGTCACAAAATTCTAGGTTTGAAGTTGCCAAAGAATTTGGACTTTTAGACTGGCTTAAAAAGGAAAGATTGGGGCTGTAGAAGATAGTTTCTTCGGTTGTGTGTTATTTCTCTGGGCTGCATAGAAGTCAGCCATTTATATGTGGGGTTTTTGTTGTTTTTTGGGTACTGGGATTGAACTTGGGAGCACTCGAACACTGAGACACATCCCCAGCCCTATTTTGTATTTTATTTAGAGATAGGATCTCACCGAGTTGCTGCTTAGAGCCTCGCTTTTGCTGAGGCTGACTTTGAACTCGATCCTTCTGCCTCGGCCTCCCAAGCCACTGGGATTACAGGTGTGCACTACCATGCCCGACTATATGTGGGGTTTTTTTTTTTTTTTTTTTTTTTTTTCAGTGCTGGGGATTAAACCCAGGGCCTTGTGCTTGCGAAGCAAGCACTCTACCAACTGAGCTATCTCCCCAGCCCTATATGTGGGGTTTTGATAAGTCAGCTTTCTTCTTCTGATGATAGAGACCACATGTGAACCAGGCATGGTTTCACACACTTGCCATCCTAGCTACTGAGGTAGGAGGACTGCAAGTTTGAGGCCAGCCGGGCAACTTAGCAAGACCCTGTCACAAAATTTTTAAAAAAGGACTGGGGACACAACTCAGTTGTAAAACACCCCTGGGTTCAATCACCAGTACAAAAAAAAAAAGAAAAAGAAAAAGAAAAGAAAGAAACCACATGTGAGATATCTTAAACTCAGCTATTTGTGGACTTTAGTGAGCCTGAATTATTTTCATTATTATTTTGGAAAAGAATCCTTGTTAAAAACTTTGCTACACATAGAAATTTTGTGACAACAGCAGTTGATTGCTTAGGTCTTTTCACTTTTTTTTTTTTTTTTTTTTTTTTGGAAAATCTTCGACATTATTGGGGCTATAGTTTGAATGCATAGCTTGTAGTCATCCTCCAATCATATTTGATTTGTTAACATTCTGTATTGGAATGTATCTGGGCTTTCAGTTAACTGACTTTTACAGTTTTGAAAAAGTGGTACATTTCTCATCTACTTTGTTGAAACCTAGAGGCTGCTAACTCTTTGGTTAGAAATGAAGTCTATTGGCTTAAAGAGTGTCAAGGTTTGTGGGTCAAAGAGCTCTGCACACCTAGAAGGTCAACCATGTTTGTTAAGCCAGAGTAGAAGGAAAGTCAAGCTTATGGATGAACGATCATATACACTTTCAATCGGCAATGGAGACTACTTTTGGACAAATAAAGATACACTGTGGAATTATGTGCAGACTCTATCTGGTAAGAAGTCAGCTGTTCGAAATAGTGAATGTTTTTAAAACATTTGAAAAACTGATCACAATACCCATTTTTTTTTATAGAAACCTTGAAAAGTATACAAACATAATAAGGAAAAAATGGTAATCTCACTGAAGTGTATTTTTTAAATGTTATCCTGAAATAAAAGAATGTAGGTAAAATAATTATTAGTTAACATGTAAAAGGTTATTTATCGAGCTTAGTTCTCTGAAAAGTAAGTAAAAATGGGATTTGTAGGGTCTCTTGTCAACCTTAAAGTCCAGCTTGTTTATCTTGAAATTGGCTTCTCTCTTTACTTGGAGAATTTTAGGAGATTCTTAACCTTTCCTAGGGGATAATGACAGTTGTGGCTACTTGTGCCACTCCACTTTAAGTAGAAACCTAAAATCTTCAATTCCTTGACAAATTATTGGGTGTATTTCCCTTTGATCTCTATTTCTAAGTCTCTCTAATAATTGGGACCAGAAATCCCATTAAAGAATGATGTCTAGGGGCTGGGGAGATAGCTCAGTCGGTAGAGTGATTGCCTTGCAAGCACAAGGCCCTGGGTTCGATCCCCAGCACCCAAAAAAAAAAAAAAAAAGAATGTTGTCTAATCTGGAGAGCGTATATTTTAGAAGATGGTATGGAGATAACTGAATGGCCATCCAAGAATTTTGTGCATTTAGTTTCCATTTATTACCCTTCCTTATGGGGAAAATCACTTTTTTGTGGGGTCCCGGGAATTGAGCCCATGGCTTTGTGTATTCTTGTGCATTCTATGCAAGAACTCTTAACACTGAGTTATACCCAAGCCCCAGAATACCTTTTAAATTATTACTATTATTGGTGCATTTTAAGCATACATAATAGTTGGATTTGTGGTTACTTATTCATATATGCACATAACAAAATTTTGTCATTTTTATTTTCCTGTTTGTTCCCTTTACTTACCCTTACCCTTCTCCTTTCCCCCAGACCCTTCCCTCTACTGATCTCTCTTCTATTTTCATAAAATCTCCCTCCACCTCTTTTTTTTCCCCCTTCTCTAGCTTCCACATAATGAGAGAAAACATACAACCCTTCCCTTTCTGAGTCTGTCTTATTTCACTTAACGTAATACTCTCAGGTTCCATCCTGCAGATGACATAATTTCATTATTTATGCTGGATGTAGTGACTAGTGGTAATTACATAAAACTCCCAAGTAGTGGCATACTGTTAAATGTCTGATGTTTATGATTACTACCAGCAACAAACTAAATGTCTACCTTCTCCTGGGACAGATAGACAAAAAATCTAAATCTCACTAGATTTCTGGTGAAGGGGATTTTGTATTAATAGAAACAAACACCAAAAGATAATTCATTTTGGGCTGGGGATATAGCTCAGTGGGTAGAGTGCTTGCCTTGCAAGCAGTAAGGCCCCAGGTTCAATCCCCAGCACCGCAAAAAAAAAAAAAAAAAAAAAAAAAAAGATGATTCATTTCCTGAATATAAGCTTGATTCACTTTTTTTTTTTTTTTTTTTTTTTTTGGTGGTGGTACTGGGGATTAAAGCCAGGGTGTAGCACTGCACTAGTTGAATGTTCTACCAGTTAGCTACACCCCAAGGCCCTGCATGGTTTTTTTTGTTGTTGTTGTTGTTTGTTTTTTGGTACCAGGGATTGTTGAACCCAGGGGCACTTTACCACTGAGCCACTTCCCCCACCGCTGGCTTTGAACTTGCAGTCCTCCTGCCTCAGCCTTCCGGATGCTGTGATTATAGGAATGCACCACCGTGGCCAGCCCAGCTTAACTTTTTTTGACTCTTTGATGTATCAGATACATATTTAATAACTGTAGATAAAGTTAATTGGGAATACTTATTATTTATTTAATTTTGGTGGTGATTAGTACTGGGGATTGAACCAGTACTAGCCAGACAAGCACCACTGAGTTATTAATCCCTTGCCCTGTTTATCTTTTATTTTGAGAGAGGGTTTCACTAAATTGCCCAGGCTGGTCTCCAACCTGTGATCCTCCTTCCTTAGCCTTCCAAGTAGACCAAAATTACAGAAGTGTGCCACCATGCACAGTTCAGAATCATTGATCTTTAATCAGGACACATATAGACACTTAATTGAGTTAAGAAAGTTGTTAATCATTGACTTAGATTTCTAAGCCTGGGGAAGCATTCTTTGGAAATTAACTGTGAGCACTTACCTGTATCGTTTTCTACTTGTTAAATGTTACTGCTTCCCACTTTGATTATAAATCATCTGAAGGCATTGTGAGTGTATTTGTAATTTCCTTCTGTCTCCAGGACCTGTCATAGTTTCTTCAATATGTCAGGTTCCTGATCATTGCTGGGTGACAGATCTAATATTTTTAAGGGAGCACATTCTCACCCTGAATGTCTCGGTCAGTAGCTTGTAGTCCTTACCTCAGTAGGCATGCACGTTTTTATCGTGTTTTGCCGTTGCCGAGGTAGGCATTTCCAAGTTTTCAAGGGAGTGGCTTCACGTAACACTAATGAGCTAGTGTTGAGAGCGTTCTAACCGTGGCAACTTGATTAAGAATGAGGGGTTCGGGCTGGGGATGTAGCTCAGTTGGTAGAGTGTGTGCCTTGCAAGCACAAGGCCCTGGGTTCAATTCCTAGCACCGCAAAAAAAAAAAAAAAAAAAAAAAAAAAAAAGAATGAGGGGTTGCAGGTGTAGCTCAGTGATTATAACACATGATTAGCATGCTTGAGGCCCTGGGTTATATCCCCAGCACAAGAGAGACAAATAAGGACAAATTCATTGTACAACTTTCATTTCTAAAAAACGAAACAAAAAATATGACACTTTTGTGTTTGCAGATCAAGGACCAGAGAAACATGAAGGGGCAGGTCAGTCCTCTGGGATCACTGATCAAGAGAAGGAGTTATCCACCAGTGCTTTCCAGGCTTTCACAGTAAGAAATGGCTTCTCTCTCAATCTGCTCAAATTGACTGTCAAATATGACTTCACAGTGAATTTTTAAATTTATAATATTTTTCTGTAATAATAAGTGTAGAGAGAAGTAGCTTTAATTTTATAACATTCTAGCGCTTAACTGTGGTAAAAAGAATGAAAGTAGTTTGAGCCAAGTTTTTGTGTTTTCATAAACATGTTTTAACTCTCACTCTGTTGTAAGTCTTTTAAATTTAGGTTTGTAATTATGTTGGTCAGTCTTTTCATTCTGCTACTATGTTCAATTCTTTGTCTTGAATGTACTTTAAAGTGGAAACCCCAGAGTTTATTGTCAGAATTTTAACTTTTCTGACCTTAAATAATATGAAAGGAAACTTTATAAGTCAAAGAATTTGATAACTGGCATATTCAAAGTATATTTAATGAAATTGCAGTTTGGAATAATTGTATTACCTTTCTTGTCTAGACTTATTTAACCCTGTTACCAATATATGCACATACATACCAGTATATTTATTATAAGTACATACGTATGTTGTAGGTATAATGTATGTGTCAATGCAAGAGTTTGACTCCTAGGAAGTAAATATAGATTCTTAATTGACATGAATATTGCTTTATCTAATGACTTCAAGTAGTATATTCAGGGGGACTCTCTTTTTAAGAATTTTTAAGGTAAAGCTTAGTGAAATATATTTGGAAATGATGTTCTTAAAGCTGGTATGTAATTTTGTGTGTGTATGTGTGATTTTTTTTTTTTAGTCTGGAAATTATGATGCCTGTCTGCAACACCTTGCCTGTCTACAAGATATAAACAAAGATGATTATAAAATAATTTTGAATACAGCAGTAGCTGAGTTTTTTAAAAGTAACCAAACAACAACAGATAATTTGAGACAAACACTTAACCAGCTGAAGAATCAGGTGATACACAAATGAATTTAACTATAAGAAAGTATTGTGTTAATTTGCAAAATACAAACAGTTAAGGAAAACAAATGTGATTTCTTGTCTTATATTGCCAGCACAATTTCTAATGTATCTGAAGCATTTGTTGTTATTAATTTTATTCATATAAAATTATTCCAGGAAATTGAAGGTATGTTGTATTTTTTTCTTTTTGAGTTTTTAATTAACTTGAACAGAATAGACTAATATGCCAAATTTAAATGAACTTTGGGATTTTAAGGAAGAATTAAAGTAGAACTATATGAAGAACCTTAGCTGCTGGGGTTTTTTTGGTTTTGTTTTGTTTTGTTTTTAATGTATCTTTGGAATCTGTTTAGCTTCTATATGGGGTGTATCTTTTTATATATATATATATATATCTTGTAATAATGTCAAATTGTTTTAGCAGTTTGCATCAGGAGGTGATTTGGGCTGCAGTTGGTCAGTGTTCTGGTTATAACAGCAGTATTTATCACATCACATCACAGGGCTAGGTTTTTGATATTCAAGAGGGATGATACTGATGGTACTGATAGGATCAACTAGCCACACGTGAAGTACTGTGGCAGGGCTTTGCTAAGAACTTACATGTAATGTCTCATTTATTATTCTCAATAGCCCTGTGAAGCAGCTACTCTCTCACTCTCTACATATATATGTGTGTGTGTGTGTGTGTGTGTGTGTATACATATATATATATTTTTTAAATGGATGGGAAGATAGCTAGGTAAATTGTAAATTGTCCGATGATTATAAAGCTTTTAGGCACTAAGAGCTACATAAATGAATTCTTTTTGACTTCAAAGCTGGCGTTTTTAATTACTGCTTAATGCTATGGGGTGTCATTTTTTTGGTTTTTTGTTTTGTTTTGTTTTAGGATGTCTTAACACCCATTTGAGCTGCTGTCCTACAGTAATGAGTACTTTTATACTATACAGTATTATCCTAAAATACAGTACACTGAAATAAGTGATTCATTCAGGTTCTTCATAATTCTTTATTAGGGTCAAAGTCACTTCTAAGTCCTGTTAAAATTTTTCAACAAAGCTGAGTATGGTGTCACATACCTGTTATCCTAGCAGTTTAGGAGGCTAAGGCCAGGAGGATCACAAATTCGAGGCCAACATCAGCAATTTAGCAAGACCTTGTCTCAAAAAATAAAAGGAATTGGGGCCATAGTCCAGCGGTAGAGCGCTTGTGGTTCAATCCCCAGTTTTGGGGGCTTTTTTTTGGTTTGTTTGTTTTTTGTGTGTTTTGTTTTTCGTATCAGGGATTGAACTCGGGCACTCAACCACTGAGCCACATCCCCAGCCCTTTTTTGTATTTTTTAAGTTTAGATAGAGTCTCACTGAGTTGTTTAGCACCTTTCTAAGTTGCTGAGGCTGGCTTTGAACTCATGATCCTCCTGCCTCAGCCTCTCAAGCCTTTGGGATTATAGGCGTGCACTACTGCACCAGGCTCAATCCCCAGTTTAAAAAACAAACAGAATACTTAAATGAAAAGGAGAGTCATAACCAACATTTAGCGAATGCTTCCTTGATACCAGATTCTTTATTAAGTGCTTTTTATATCTTATTTCATACAGTCCTCATATTCAACCCTTGAGATAGGTACTTGTTATTTCATCTTTAAATATAGAGTATAAGAAGTTTAATAATTGTAATTTTGTGCATCTAGTAAGGGAGTAGCAAAATTTTAAGAGCAAGGTTTGAACCAGGCTGACTTTCTATTTCTAATCTTCATAAATTTGTACATCATCAGATTTCATTTTAGTCCAGTATTGGTACCCATGACTTCATCTGGAGTTTCAAAATCAAAGGAAAGATTATGTTTGCTGATATCATAGATAATGCACACACACAGTTTTTTTTCTACAACAGATTTGTTTGGTCTTGGGAGTACAAAGTCAACCTTGAAATTATTTTTTTAGAACAAGAAGCTCTTAGTGAGGCACGGTAACAGCACATTCCTGTAATCCCAGCTTCTCTGGAGGCTAAGACTGAGGAGGATCTCCAAATTTGAGGCCAGCCTGCGCAATTTAGAGAGATCCTATCTCAAAAAGATCTGGGGTTGTAGTCAGTGGTAGAGAAATTGCCTGGAATGCACGAGGCGCCTTGGGTTCTATCTCCAGTATAAAACACACACACAAACTCTTCTAACCATCGTGTGATGGTGTAGACTTTTTTGTCTGTTACTTTTTAAAAAATCTATTGTTTTTTCATTATGGTAATAAAACCTGAAAATATACTTCCTAACCATATGGTGTTAGACAAGATAAGACTACTGTGCTCATTTCCTTATTTAAAAAATGGAAATTATGGTATCTATGTTCTGGAGTTCTAGCAAGGATTAAGCTATAAAAACTATTTTTTGTTTGTTTGTTCGTTTGTTTGTTTTCTTTTGGTGCTGGGCATCATACCCAGGACATCGTACATGCTAGATAAATAAGCAGTCTACCACTGAGCTGTATTCTCATCCCTAAAAGATTTTAGTGTAGCAAGCCTGACACATAAGAGGTTAGCTAATTTTTTTTAAATGTTTAAATTTTATGTTTTTAGAAAATGGAATCAAATTGTGCACACTGTATATTGTTGTTATGGGAAAGGTCATTTTGAGTTTTGCCCATTCCCTATGTATCCTCTTACGACTCATGAGGCCAGAAAGTGGGAATCCCATGCAGAAGTCGTGTTGGCTGTTAATAAAGGGAAGATATCTTCAATGCCAAAGAAGCAAACCGCCTTGCCCTGTCCTGGATACTTGATAAGTTCTTATCAAAATGATTGACAGAACAGAATTTTACTCTGTTTGAAACAGATGAGTAAAATAATTTGTAGATATGAGGATAATTAAATATCAGAGGTACTGTTGATAGTACAAAATTCAAGTAAGAAATGTCATTAAGGGCTGGGGATGTGACTCAGTGGTAGGGCACTTACCTACCATGTGTGAGGTCCTGGGTTCAAACTCTGGCACCATAAGAGAAAAAGAAATATTGACCTGTGTTCCTGTTTTTTGTTGTTTTGTTTTGTTTTTGCCCTACTGGAGATGGAACCTAGAAGTGCATAACATAGGAGTGCATATATTCCCAGACCTTTTTATTTTTTGAGACAGGATCTTACTACGTTGCCCAGGCTGGTCTTAAACTTGGCCATCCTCCAGCCTCAACCTCCTGAATAGCTGGGATTATAGGCATGCCCCACTGTACCCAATCTGTGTTCCTGTTTACTCATATAAATTCTTTCACTATTGCTCTCTATTTCCTTACTGTTGTTAGAACACATTTTCCATTGGTTGTTTTATAGGTCCACTCAGCTGTTGAAGAAATGGATGGATTAGATGATGTTGAAAACAGCATGCTGTACTATAATCAAGCAGTCATTCTTTATCACCTGCGGCAGTATACAGAAGCAATATCAGTTGGTGAAAAGCTTTATCAGTTCATAGAACCTTTTGGTATGTTATCTGTCAAGTCAAATTTCCTTCTGTTCTCATACTTGTAAAATTCTCTGGTATTTTTACCTAGATAACCTAAACCAGAGAATCACATGTCATTATTTAAAGAAAAAAGAAACTGTCCATTTTTCTTAATAGTTAGAATAGATTAAAAAAATGACATTTAAATGATTCTGGGGTTGTTTTTTAGCACCCCTTTCTAGCCAGCTTTTAAATATAACTTACAGATGGTATTGGAAAATATTGGAAAGACTGACTGACTTTGCTGTTTAAACATGACCTTGGTGAACTGGATCCTTTTTTACCTTCATGCTTAATTTAAAGGAGTATTTGGAATGTTAGAGGAGAGCATAGTAATTCATTTTTGTCTATTGCTTACATTTTTGTAGGTAATCATAGATAGTATAGAACTAAGTGATCTTTTCTGTTATCTTGACTAGCTACCACTTTTGACCTCAAGTTAGAATAGTAAGAAAGGTCACAGCAAAGGAAAACAGGAGCTAATAAGCAGCATGGGGAAAGCTGGACACAGGGGGTCATAATTAGAGAGGCTGTTGATTTCCAGCTCATAAGCAGTCTGATTTCATTTGTGATTTACATTGCCTTTTTTCCTCCAGAGTTCCTTTCTTTTAAATTCATAATATAAATGGGAATTCCTAATTTTGAACATCTGATTTCTGATGTGGTTATCACAGGACAAGTGGTAGGGTGTGAAGGCACTCTTGTGGTGCTTTGAGAGGAGCTATGGGGTCTCCTTTTGCTGACAACTGGTTGAGCAGCTGGTTACTGTGACTCCAGAAGGCCATTTTGAGGGGCTTCTCTTCTTTCCCCCTATCCTGATGGCTTGGTGACTGAACAGGCAGGAAAGGAGGTCGAGTAGGAAGGATCATGTAACTAGCAACCAGTTTCTTATATGTAACTAGTAGTCAAAGTTATGGCTCACTTGTGCTTTTCTTTTTTTTCTTTTTTTTACTTGTGCTTTTCTATAAAGCTACTGTTATTTGTGCTTTGTCCAATTTCTGAAACAGTTCACAAAATTCTGTTAATCTATACTGTGACTGAAGAGAATACAGCAATCAGTAGTATGCAAATCCATCTTCTTTTTTGAAAATTTTTATAATTTTTCTGTTAGGGGCTGGGGATATGGCTCGGTTGGTAGAGTGTTTGCCTCGCAAGCACAAAGCCCTGGGTTCACATCCCCAGCACCACAAAAAACAAACAAAAAAATTTTTCTGTTATAAATTATATAAAATTGTCATAATTTTTATAATTGTTATAATCTCACTACTTCAGTTCCATTTTAAATTAAAAATTTTTTAAAAAGCTGGGCATGGTGGCATTTGCCAATCCCAGCAACTTGGCAGGTTGAGGCAGGAGAATCATGCATTCAAAGTTAGCCTCGGCAATTTATTGAGGCACTAAGCAACTCTGTGAGACCCTGTCTCTAAATAAAATATGAAAAAGGGCTGGGGGGTGTGACTCAGTGGTTTAAGTGCCCCTGGGTTCAATCCCCAGTACCAAAAAATAAAAAATTTAGAGCAGTTTTAGGTTCATAGCAAAATTGAGAGGAAAGTACAAAGATTTCTCACATGCCTTCTCCCACCCATCTGTATCCTCCTCCACTGCCAGTGTCTCTCATTGGTAAATGTACCAATAAATATGTTACAATTGATGAAGGTAGGTAGATACATCATGATCACACAAAGTCCTTAGTTTACCTTAGGGTTCACTCCTAGTGCTATACATTCTGTGGATTTGGATAAATGTATCCATTATAGTGTTACACAGCATGTTTTCACTGTTCTAAAAGTTCTGTGTATTCTGCTCATTTATCCCCCATCTCCGTACTATTGCTCATCTTTTTTACCATCTATCATCTCTAAAGTTTCACCTTTTCCAGAATGTCAAAATTGGAATTATACCTACTCAGATTCTGTTTACTTATTTATTTATTTTGCTGAGACTGGAGATTGAAACCAGGGGTATTGTACCACTGAGCTAAATCTCCAGCCCTTTTTATTTTTTATTTTGAGACAGGGTTTTGCTAAGTTACTGAGGCTAGCCTTGAACTTACAATCCTCCTATCTCAGCCTCCTTGCTGTGATTGCAAGTGTGCGCCACCACACTCTGGACCTATTCAGATTTGTTATACAGTATATTCATTGAGCACATGGCCCAATGCAGTGGGCAAGACAGCATTCTGGGATCACGGGATATTGCAATGAACAAAATTAGAAAAGTCTTTACCCTCATTAGGCATAATTTGTAATGATAGAAAAAGCAATACAATATATATGTCTGTATTGTGAGGTAGTTGAATACTGTGTAAAGTAAAGCTAAAATTGGGTAAGAGTTTAGAGATTGGGGATGTTAATTTTAGGTAAGGTAATCAGACAGTTTGTGGAATAAGTCAGTATTTGAAAAGAGATCTGAGTAAAGAAAGGTGAGTCGTGTGATTCTTGAGAGGGAAAGTATTCTAGCCAGAGGACCTAAGGTGAGTGATGGTGTTTGGCAAGAGGGCAGCAGAGAGGCCATTCTGACTGCAGCTTGGGTGAGGAGAACTGGTAGAAAATAAAGAGAAGTAGCCAGGGACACTAGTTTCACAAGAAAGTGGTGCAGGGAGTACTACTCAGGAGCAGAACAGTAAAGCATTGTAACCTTGGTAAGGTCTTACGTCAGATGTGTTGAGAAACCCTCGGAGAAGTTGATTTCAAATTTTAAATGGATTCCACTCTTGAAAAGCTTTTGAACTTTTCTGTTCTTGCTTATGGAAGTTACCTTTTAGACTTTACATTTCTTTTATAATTTTCCTTTTCTTTTTGGAAAGGAAAATAGTTTTGTGTTACACCAAGTAATTTTCCTCTCTTTCTTTTGTCCTTCCTTTGAAGATCTACCTGTCTTTTTATTTTCCTCTTGGCAGTCTGTTTTCTACTATACTGCAGTTCACACCTTGCATCCTTTGCTTCAGTAGGCAGTTATTTCTTTTTTCCATCTCTGACCAAGAGAAGAAATCTATTTCATTTAAGTCATAAAACTTTTAAGTTAAAAGAAACTTGAAAACTGGGTAGCAGTGGCGCATACCAGTAATGCCATCAATTCAGGAGGGTGAGACAGGAGGATCACAAAGTCAAGGCCAGCCTCAGCAACTTGGTGAAACTCTAACCCAAAAACTTTTAAAAAGGGCTGGGAATGTAGCTCAGTGACTGCATTCATTGCCTAGTACCAAAATAGAAAAAAAGGAACTTCAAGAGATCCTCGCTTTCATGCAGGTATTCTCCCACTTTATGGGCCAGCCAGCTGAGGTCTTAAAAAGTTAAATAACTAGCAGAGCAGGTACTGAAATTCACATCTCTTCTCACCTGAAGTAATATTCTTCATTGCATGTGCTAGTGTTCAGTGAATACTTTACCATAGAAGGTGCAGTCACTGAATCCTTGAAGTGAGAAGCCTTGAGATGCCTGATAGGATGGCATTGTTGGCATAACAAATTGCTTTCATTCATGACTATAGGTGATGTGAATTCATTTGAGTAAGGATTTAGGTTTTTACTCTTTAGAGCTTTGTATCCTGTTTTGGAGGGTGGTCTGAGATGTGTGCTTCCCTTTGAATTTCAACTTGACTTTTCCTGTTTGTTTGTTTTTTTTTCCCCACCAGAAGAAAAATTTGCCCAAGCAGTGTGTTTTTTGCTTGTAGACCTGTATATTTTAACTTACCAGGCTGAGAAAGCTTTGCATCTTCTTGCCGTCCTAGAAAAAATGATTTCACAGGGTAACAATAACAAAAATGGGAAGAATGAGGTGAGTGTTCTGAGATAATCAGACTAAAGTATGATTAATATTTGTGGTTATGAAATATTAACAGCTTTATTGAGATGTAATTCACATAAATGCCTTTTTTTTCTTTTTCTTTTTTTTTTTTAAGGTTCCCATTGTCTAAACCCAGTGAACTACCAATTTAAAGTTTGGTCTTTTATTATCACTAATTTCCGAACATTTTCATCGCCCTAAAAAGAAAGCCTATATTCATTAGCAGTCACTCTCCATTTTTCCCTCCTCACAGCTCTGGCAGCCACTAATCTATTTCCTGTCTCTGTGAATTTTCCGAGGCCTAGACATTGCCATATAATATGTGGCCTTTCATGACTGAGTTCTTTAACTTACTATGCTGTTATAAATAATGCCAGTGTGAACATTCATATACAGATTTTTGTGTGGGCATATATTTTCAGTTCTTTGAGGTATATATTTAAAGGTGGAATCACTGGGTCATACAGTGACTCCATAATCTGAACTTGGGCATTGTGAAGTGTACCAGTGGTGTCAACTACTTGAGATGCTGAGGTGGTGGGACTTGAGACCAGGAGTCAGCCTGAGCGACATAGCCAGATCCCACCTCAAAAACAAACAAAAATATCCATAATCTAAATAAACAGCTTAGCTATCATTAGAGAAAATTTCATCATTTAAGTTCTTCACAAAGAGCACACATTTATGACAATTAAGCTTTTTCATTTTCTGCTAAGAGACTTCATGGGGGGGAGAATCAAAGGGAGATCAGTAGAGAAAAGGCTCTAGGGAGAGTGCAGAGGGGAGGAAAAGGGGAAATACTGGTGAATAATATTTGCCAAACTATACTGTATGCATGTATGAATATGTAACAATCCCACCTTTATGTACAGCCATTATACATCAACAAAAAATATGGAAGAATGGGGCTGGTGTTATAGCTCAGTGGTAGAGCTCTTGCCTAGCATGTGTGAGGCACCAGGTTCAATTCTCAGCACCACATATAAATAAATAAAAATAAATGTCCATTGACAACTAAAAAGATATTTTTTTAAAAATGCCGGGTGTGGTGGTACATGCCTATAGTCCCAGCCACTCAGGAGGCTGAGGCAGGAAGATCAAGAGTTCAAAGCCAACCTCAGCAATTTAGCTAGGCCCTAAGCAACTCAGTGAAAGTTGTCTCTGAATAAATAAAAAGTGGGCTGCGGATGTGGCTCAGTGTTTAAGTGCCCCTGGGTTCAATCCTTGTTATCAAATATATATATATATATATATATATGGATTTAATATATATGGATTCAATATATTCAATATGGATTCCATATATATATATGGATTCAATCCTTGATATCAAATATATGCAGATATATATAAATATATATATATATATATATGGAAAAAGAAAAAAGTAGATCCTGCCAGGCCTGGTTGCACATTGCACATGCCTGTAATCCCAGCAACTCTGGAGGTTAAGACAGGAGGATCACAATTCCAAGGCCAGCCTCAGCAATTTAGACCCTGTCTCAAAACAAAACAAAAAATACAAAGGGCTAGAGATATAGCTTAGTGGTTGAGCACAAAAACAAAAAGAAAGAAAAGCATCCTGGGCTTGTGTTCCTTTTGTTTGTGTAGTTGGTTATGAAGGGGTAACTCCTTTTATCTTCCATACCTACCCCTTAAAAAAAAAAGGTGTAGGAAAACAGATGGTCAGTACCGTTCTGCCTGAACCAGTTCTTAAGGTTTAAAAATAAGCATCTAGCATGTTTTGCTTTTTTTTCAACTTCCCAAATGTGTATGTAAGGAGTTTCAGTTGGGTAATCTTAATGTTATTCCTAAGCATTGTATATTCAAAATATTTTATTTTTATACTCAGTACTTCTGTTTGCTGAAATATAATTTAGTTCAGCAGATGCTTGCATGTTCTTCTAGGTACTAGAGTGACAACGATGACAACTACAGTTCTTGCTTTTGAGGATCTTGAGTGGGGAGATATAGATGGAGTAACATCAATTCATGGACAGGGAGGAAAGAGATTAGGGAATGTTTCACAGGAGTTCGGATGTTTGATTTGGACATTGAGTGGTCTCACAAATGAAACAGGAAGGATAACAGTCCTGGCAGAGAAAACGGCACAATGAGTGTATTTGGTGTGCTACAGAAATTTCTGGTAATAAATTGAGTAGCCCCTGAGAAATGTAATGAAGAGCAGCAAGAGAAGAGATTGACAGTAAGAAAGGGTCATAGCCTGAAGAACTTTGAGCAGTTTTCTAGGATAAGTAAAGATTTGATGTTGGCAGTGTCTATAGCAGAGGTTTCAAGAAGGCAGTGACGTGATCTGGACTTTAGAAAAATAGTCTGATTAAACCCATGCTTTGACAGGTGTTGGGGATTTAACTCAGGGGTACTCAGGCACTTTACCACTGTGCTACATCCACAACCTTTTTTTATTTTGAAACTCTCATTAAGTTGCTGACCTCAAATTTGCAATTCTGTCTCGCTGCCTCAGTCACTGGGCATGCACCACTGATAATACCCATGCTTTTTATTTATTTTTAATATTTTTTTAGTTGTTGATGGACCTTTATTTATTTATATGTGGTGCTGAGAACTGAACCCAGTGCCTCACACATGCTAGGTAAGCACTCTGTCACTGAGCCACAGCCACAGCCCCTACCCATGCTTTTTAAAACAAGTTCATTATTTTGCTCAACTGTGAACTTCTCCTAAGTACTTTTTGTCACGTATTTCAGACTACTGAACTTGAATCTTTGGGAGTGGGACCTGGGGTTTTGCCTTTTTTTTTTTTTTTTTTTTTTTTGTAGGGGGCGGTGGTCCTGCATACTCTACCACTGAGCTATACCCCTAGCCTTTTTATTTTGAGACAGGGTTTCAATAAGTTACTGAGGCTGGTCTCAAACTTGTGATCTTCCTGCTTCAGCCTCCTGAGTTGCTAGGATTACAGGCATGAGCCAATGCACTTGGCTGCATTTTTAAAATACTTTCTACATGCTTATATTAACTTACTTGGGGAAGTCAGTTATGACCAAAAGTATTTAATTTTGATTAACTTTGTTTTATCATCCTGCAGACTGGTAATAGTACCAACAAAGATGGATCTAATCATAAAGCTGAAAGTGGAGCTCTGATAGAAGCCGCAAAATCAAAGATACATCAGGTAGGGTAAATTTTAAAGGATGGCTATATATCATCTTTATTTACTTGTAATGAATAATGAAACTGTGTGAAAAATCATTAGTGTATAATTCAATGCACATATATTTATTTGGCTTTGAAAAGTTAGTTTAGAAGTACATTTTTCCTTCCAAATACATTTTACTCTAGATGATAGTATAATATAATTTAAATTATTCTTCAAAAATTTGAGATAAATAACCTGGGAATATACTAGATGATAAAATTAATTTGTGGGATTTTAAAAATCACTGTTAATTGTGCAGATAAGAATTCATAAGATTTTTACTTGGAACTCAAGTAAATTTTATCATTTTTAGTGTTTTGGAATATATTCCAAGAGTTCAATCAAAATAGAATATTTAAGAAAAATTTAAACTTGTCTTTGCAAGTAACTGGTATGACTGTTGTAAAAAGGTTGAGTTTAGGGCTGGGGAGATAGCTTAGTCGGTAGAGTGCTTGCCTTGCAAGCATAAGGCCCTGGGTTCGATCCCCAGCACCGCCAAAAACAAAAAACAAACAAACAGAAAAAATCAGGTTGAGTTTAATTTCCTTAAGTAGAAAGTAAAACTTTAGCATGTGTAAATTATTCTTACTTCTTCAATACTATCATTTTTCCTTTGACAGTATAAAGTAAGAGCTTATATCCAGATGAAGTCCTTGAAGGCATGCAAAAGGGAAATCAAATCAGTCATGAACACAGCTGGAAATGTAAGTTTTTTCTGGACTCTTTTCCGTTTGTGGCATTATTATTTAGTCTATGAATAATTATCAGTTTTAAATAATTTATTTTGGACTGGGTGTGTAGCTCAGTGGTAGAGAACATACTTAGCATGCATAAGGACCTTAGTTCAAACTTGCACCAAATCAATAATTTATCTTAGTCTATTATGTATACTATTAGATATAAACCTTGATACTATAGAGTTGGGCATTAACAATCATACTGTCTCCATAGTTTAATATATTTTTCACTTAAAATTACAGCAGCTTGAGCCAGGCGTGGTGGTGCACGCCTATAATCCCAGCAACTCAGGAGGCTGAGTAAGACAAAAGGATTGCAAATTCAAGACCAGCCTCAGAAACTTAGTGAGACCCTCTCTCAAAAAATAAAAAGGGGGCTGGGAATATAGCTCAGTTCATAGAGTGCTTGCCTGTTAAGCACAAGGCTCTGGGTTCAATCCCCAGCACCTCAAAAAAAAATTAAAAAGGGGCTGGAGCTGGAGCTCAGTGACAGAGCTCCCCCAGGTTCAATCTCCAGTACCACACACACAAAAAAGAAAGAAACCATGGGCAGAGGGTGTAACAGTAGTAGAGCACTTGTCTTGCATGTGCAAGACTCCTGGTTTAATCCCCAGCTCTACCAAAAACAAGAATTACAACAGGGGCTGGGGAGATAGCTCAGCTGGTAGAGTGCTTGCCTCACAAGCACAAGGCCCTGAGTTCGATCCCCAGTACCGCAAAAAAAAAAAAAAAAAAAAAAAAAAAAAAAAGAATTACAACAAGCATTTTCCCTTTGTGTGTAGCCTTCAAAATCTCCATTTAAAATAGCTGCCTGGTATTCAATTACTGGTTTATCACTTAAACATTTTGCTAATATTAGGCATTTATGTTTGTGGTTTTTGTTGTTGTTGGGTTTTTTTGTTTTGTTTTGTTTTGTTTTTGTGGTACCAGGGATTGAACCCAGGGGCACTTAACCACTGAGGCACATCCCCAGCCCTTTTTATGTTTTATTTTGAGACAGGGTCTTGCTAAGTTGCTTAGAGCCTTGCTAAATTGCTAAGACTGGCTTTGAATTCCTGCCTTAGCCTCCCAAGACACTGGGATTTCTGGCGTGCACCACTGCACCCAGCTAGAATTTTTAGTGTTATACTCAAAACCTTTATTAAAACCTGTCCCTTCCAAAAGAGTTTTCACTTGATGATGCCTTAAATTTTCGACTTATACTAGAATATTTGAGATATAGTTACTCCTTTCGTATCTCCTCACCATATTACTCTATTAATAAATATTTTTGAAGATGGTGTAGAAAAGAAACAGAATTGTCAGAATTTAGACCTATGAAATCCTGAGGAGATACAGTTTGAAATTTCAAGCAGGATCCAGATTAGCCCTTGGAATAGACTCTGGTATATACTGTGAGGACAACTGTTAAAGAACAATTGAAGGCTAAGAGGGAAAGTTCTAAATAGCTAGCTAGCCAGCCATTATCAAACTTTCTTTGTATTTTATTTTTGCTTTTTAATAAAAGGCATAAGCCTGCCATAAAGAAAGCTATAGTCATAGTCAGGAGACAGGGCTAGGGCTGTGGCTCAGTGGTAGCACACTCGCCTAGCATGAACCTAGCTGGGTTCAGTCCTCAGCACCACATAAAAATAAAGGTATTGTGTCCACCTACAACTAAATATATATATATATATATATATATATATATATATATATATGTATGTATGTGTGTGTGTGTGTGTGTGTGTTTGTGCGTGTATGTATATATAAAACTACTGCATAGTCAAGGGACAAATGAAAATAAATGATTGGAATGCAGTACAGTAGTAAGACCTGAATTGGGGAAAATGTTAGGAAGAAGTATTACCACCTAGAATAAGTTTTGAAAACCCTTGTTTTCACTCTTGGCAACTCTATACCTCTGTGACAGGACCAGGGACTCTGCTCCAAACTCTGCCAGAGCAGTTATAAAACCAGGTGGATGACAAAGGAGTCACAGGCTGCTGCGGTGCCTAATGGCAGGAGATGTGCCACATAGTGCCAGGCTGAGGCTACTGGCAGGTCACCAGGAGTGCACCAGCCACACAGTCCCAGGAGGGCCACTGCCACATGGGGCCTGCTGATCACAGCAGCCAGGCCATTTTAGGTCTGTTTTTAATTTTATTAATGCTCATATGTTTTGTACATAAGCCTGAGCTTTGAAAATAATTAACATCAATTTGCAGAATGGAAAAAAAAAAAGAAAACCTTGTTTCCTTAGTGACCGGAACTCTGGGGTGTACAGGAAGCAGAGCAGAGGAAAAAGTAGGATTTAGAAGGGAAACCTATTTCTAAGCTAAGTGAATAAATGAAGGTAAGGATTACAGATGGCCTCCTAGATGGAAGTTACTATAGTGTTCAAATCTTTGCGTGCCTTTGGGCTCCAAAGAAGTACTATTTAGGGGACCTGCCACCATGAGGATTCTTAAAGGTTAAAGGTGACATGCAATCCAAAATATGATCTTTGGAATAACACAACTTTTTTTTTTTTTATTTAAATTTTCATTTTTACACACTGCATTTTGATTCATTGTACACAAATGGGGTGTAACTTTTCATTTCTGTGGTTGTACACAATGTAGATTCACACCATTCATGTAATCATACATGTACAGAGTAATACTGTCTGTCTCAGTCTATCTTTCCTTCCCCCACCCCTCCCGCCCCGTTTTCCTCTACGCCATCCAAAGTTCCTTCATTCTTCTCTTCCCCGCCACCCAACCACTCCCCTTTGTTATATATCATCATCCACTTATCAGAGAAAACATTCAGCCTTTGGTTTTTTGGACTTGGCCTATCTCACTTAGCATGATATTCTCCAACTCTGTCCATTTACCAGCAAATGCCATAATTTATTCTTCTTTATGGCTGAGTAATATTCCTTTGTGTATATATATTCCACATTTCTTTATCCATTCGTAAACTGAAGGGTATCTAGGTTAGTTCCACAATCTAGCTATTGTGAATCAAGCAGCTGTGAACATTGATGTGGCCTGCATCACTGTAATATGCTGATTTTAAGTCTTTAGGTATAAACCGAGGAGTGGGATAGCTGGATCAAATGGTGGGTCCATTCCAGGTTTTTTGAGGAATCTCCATACTGCTTTCCAGAGTGGCTACACCAATTTGCAACTCCACCAGCATCCATGCCAACACTTATTATTGCTTGTGTTCTTGATAATAGCCATTCTAATTGGAGTTAGATGAAATCTTAAGGTGATTTTAATTTGCATTTTTCTAATTACTAGAGATGATGAGCACCTTTTCATATATTTGTTGATCACCTGTATATCTTCTGTGAAGTGTCTGCCTAGTTCCTTAGCCCATTTATTAATTGGGTTCTTTGTATTTTCAGTGTAAAGTTTTTTAAGTTCTTTACCAATTTTGGAGATTAGTGCTCTGTCTGAAGTATGTGTGGAAAAGATTTTCTCCCACTCTGTAGGCTCTCTTTTCATATTATTGACTGTTTCCTTTGCTGAGAAAAAACTTTTTAGTTTGAATCTATCCCATTTATTTATTCTTGTTTTTATTTCTTGTGCTCTGGGGGTCTTGTTAAGGAAGTCTGATCCTAAGCCAATGTGATGGAGATTTGGGCCTACTTTTTCTTCTATTTGGTGAAGGATCTCAGGTCTGATTCATAGATCTTAGATCCAGTTTGAGTTGAGTTTTGTATAGGGTGAGATATAGGGGCTTAATTTCATTTTACTACATATGGATTTCCAGTTTTGCCAGCACTATTTGTTGAACAGGCTGTTTTCTCCATTGTACGTTTTTGGCATCTTTGTCTAATATGAGGTAACTGTACTTACTTGGGTACATTTCTGTGTCTTCTGTCCTGTACCATTGATCTACCTGTCTACTTTGGTGCCAATAACATGCTGTTTTTGTAACTATTGTTCTAGAGTATAGTTTAAGGTCTGGTATTGTAATACCTCCTGTATTGCTCTTCCTGCCCAGGATTGCTTTGGCTATTTTGGGTGGCATAGCAGAATTTTAGTGTTTACAAACAAGGCTTTCTGTTGGAAAATTCTTCTATGTATAGAAGGACTTTTTTTTTTTTTTTTTCCAATTTGGAGACGTAGTTATTCAAAAAGTGTATCGTAAGAAATGAGGAAAATAACTAAACCCTTCATAAGCATTAAAATAGAAGAGCTAGTTTGTGCTGTCTTTGGCTTCCAGTTAAGCCAGTGGTGGTGGTGCTTTGAGGAGCACCTACAAGTTCAAGGTCAGCCTAGGCAAAACAGTGAGACCCTGTCTCTAAAAAAAATTAAAACAAAAACGTAAATTGGTTTACAATTAGTAGTATAGTGGATGAAAACAGACAGTTGAGGGCTGGGGAGATAGCTCAGTTGGTAGAGTGCTTGCCTTGCAAACAGGAGGCCCTGGGTTTGATCCCCGGTACCACACCACAAAAAAAGAAAGAAAGAAAACAGACAGTCGATACTTTATAGCCTTTATTCTCTCTCCCCACACCTTTCACGACTCGGGATTGAATCCATGGGTGCTCTGTCATTAAGCTGCATACCCAACCCTTTTAATTATTTATTTTGGTGTGCTAGAGATCCCAGGGCCTCATGCATGCCAGGCAAACACTTGACCACCGAGCCACATCCTTAGTCTTTGCTTTTTATTTTTTATTTTGAGACAAGGTCTCACTAAATTGCCCATGCTGACCTTGAACTGGAATCCTCCTGCCTCAGTAGCTGGGATGGTAGGTATGCACCACCATGCCTAACTATAGACTGAATTCCTTTTTTTTTTTTTTTTTTTTTTTTTTTTCCCCCAGTAATGGGAATTGGACTCAGGGCCTCAAGCCAGCTAGGCACTCTACCCCTGAGCTATATATCATCAGCCCTACAGACTGAATTCTGATGCATACACATGTTGTACTAATTTGTTTAGGTACACCTTTAATCATCCTTTTTACATTTTTAGGTAGAGCCTTCACCATCCTTTTTTTTTTTTAATTGTAAATGGACACAATACCTTTATTTATTTATTTTTATGTGGTGCTGAGGCTCAAACCCAGGGTCTCACACAGGCTAGGCAAGTGCTCTACCCCTGAGCTACAACCCCAACCCCCTTAATCATCCTTTTTACAAAGTGCTTGCTATCTGACAGGTTTGAATTAGATTGAGAAAGCAGTGAAAAATTTAGAGACTAAATACATTTTGTTGTTGTTGTTGTTGTTCTAATTAGTTATATACAGTTTTGTGGGTCTCTGGATGCAGCTCAGTGTAGAGTACTTGCGCAGCATGCCATATATTCAGTCCCCAGTACTGAGAAAAGAAAAAAATGCTTTTTTGTGACCATGACTTAACTGATTGATATATAGTCTAGAACACCTACCTATGCAATATAATTATGATCTTATGATCTTGCATTAGGTACTGAAAACTAATTTTGAATAACTTTTTTTTTTTTTTTACAGTCTGCACCCTCTCTGTTTCTTAAAAGCAATTTCGAGTACTTACGGGGCAATTATCGGAAAGCTGTGAAACTATTAAATAGTTCAAACATTGCTGAGCATCCAGGATTCATGAAAACAGGTAAAATACAATTGTGAAATTTTAGTATTTTTTCCTGGCTCTTAAACTCCCTGTTGCTTTTTGTTTGTTTTGTTTTCCCTTGGGATGCTCTTGAGAGTGATTTTTGCCAGTTTTACAAATGAAAATGTTTTAATATCTCTGCTGCAGGAATTTTAGTGTAGTTTTGATTTCCATTTCTCTTACTACTAGAGATGTTGAACATTTTTTCATATATCTGTTGATTGCTTGTACATCTTCTTCTGTGAAGTGTCTGTTCATTTCCTTAGCCCATTTGTTGATTGGGTTATTTGTATTCTTGGTGTAGAGTTTTTTGAGTTCTTTATAGATTCTGGAAATTAGTGCTCTATCTGAAGTATGAGTGGCAAAGATATTCTCCACTCTGTAGACTCTCTCTTCGCATTGCTGATAGTTTCCTTTGCTGAGAGAAAGCTATTTAGTTTGAATCTATCCCAGTTATTGATTCTTGCTTTTATTTCTTGTGCTGTGGGATTCCTGTTAAGGAAGTCTGATCCTAAGCCAACAAGGTGAAGATCTGGACCTACTTTTTCTTCTATAACATGCATTGTCTCTGGTCTGATTTCAAGGTCCTTGATCCATTGTGAGTTGAGTTTTGTGCAGGGTGAGAGATAGGGGTTTAGTTTCATTCTGTTGCATATGGATTTCCAGTTTTCCCAGCACCATTTGTTGAAGAGGCTATCTTTTCTCCATTGCATATTTTTGGCCCCTTTGTCTAGTATGAGAAAATTGTATTTATTTGGGTTTGTGTCCATGTCCTCTATTCTGTACCATTGATCTACCTGTCTATTTTGGTGCCAATACCATGCTGGTTTTGTTACTGTTTGTAGTATAGTTGAAGTTCTGGTATTGCGATACCCCCTGTTTCATTCTTCCTGCTAAGGATTGCTTTAGCTATTCTGGGTTTCTTATTCTTCCAGATGAATTTCAAGATTGCTTGCTCTATTTCTGTAAGGTACATCATTGGGATTTTAATTGGAATTGCATTGAATCTGTATAGCACTTTTGGTAGTATGGCCATTTTGACAATATTAATTCTGCCTATCCAAGAACATGGGAGATCTTTCCATCTTCTAAGGTCTTCCTTAATTTCTTTCTTCAGTGTTTTGTAGTTTTCATTGTAGAGATCTTTTACCTCTTTGGTTAGATTGATGCCCAAGTATTTTTTTTTTTTTTTCGAGGCTATTGCAAATGGACTTGTTTTCCTCATTTCCCTTTCAACTGTTTCATCGCTTGCGTATAAAAATGCTGTAGGTATATGTGTGTTGATTTTATAGCCTGCTATTTTGCTGAATTCATTGATGAGGTCTAGAAGTTTTCTGGAGGAGTTTTTGGATCCTCTAAATATAGAATCATGTCATCAGCAAATAGTGACAGCTTAAGTTCCTCTTTTCCTATTCGTATCCCTTTAATTTCTTTAGTCTGCCAAATTGCTCTGGCTAGTTTCGAGGACAATGTTGAATAGAAGTGGTGAAAGAGGACATCCCTGTCTTTTCCCGTTTTTAAAGGGAATGGTTTCAGTTTTTCTCCATAAGAATGATGTTGGCCATGGGCTTAGCATAAATAGCCTTTACAGTGTTCAGGTATGTTCCTACTATCCCTATTTTTTCTAGTGTTTTGAGCATGAAGGGGTGTTGTATTTTGTCAAATGCTTTTTCGGCATCAATTGAAATAACCATATGATTCTTATCCTTAAGTCTATTGACATGATGGATTACGTTTATTGATTTACGGATGTTGAACCATCCTTGAATTCCAGGAATGAACCCCACTTGATCGTGGTGCACAATTTTCTTAATATGTTTTTGGATACGGTTTGCCAATATTTCGTTAAGGATCTTTGCATCTATATTCATCAAGGATATTGGTCTAAAATTTTCTTTCCTTGATGTGTCTTTTCCTGGTTTGGATATGAGGGTGATATGAGCTTCATAGAATGAGTTCGGTAGGGTACCCTCCTTTTCTATTTCCTGGAATACTTTGAGAAGTATTGGAATGAGTTCTTCTTTGAAGGTCTATTAGAACTCAGCTGAGAATCTGTCTGGTCCTGGGCTTTTCTTGGATGGTAGATTTTTAATGGCGTCTTCTATTTCATTGCTTGATATTGATCTGTTTAAATCGTGTTTGTCCTCCTGGTTCAGTTTGGGAGGAGCATATGTCTCTAGAAATTTGTCGATGTCTTCGGTACTTTCTATTTTGTTGGGATACAGATTTTCAAAGTAGCTTCTCATTATGTTCTGTATCTCAGTGGTGTCTGTCATGATGTTTCCTTTTGCATCATGTATTTTAGTAATTGGAGTCTTCTCTCTCCTTTTCTTTGTTAGTGTGGCTAAGGGTTTATTTTGTTTACTTTCTCAAAGAACCAACTTTTTTTTATGTCAATTTTTTGAATAGTTTCCTTTGTTTCAATTTCATTGATTTCAGCTCTGATTTTAATTATTTCCTGTCTTCTACTACTTTTGCTGTTGTTCTGTTCTTCTTTTTCTGGGGCTTTGAGCTGTAATGTTAGGTCATTTAATTGTTGACTTTTCATTCTTTTCTGGAATGGGTTCCATGCAATGAATTTTCCTCTTAGTACCGCTTTCATAGTGTCCCAGAGATTTTGATATGTTGTATCATCATTCTCATTGACCTCTAAGAATTTTTTAATCTCCTCCCTGATGTTTTTTGTTATCCATGTTTTATTCAATAGCATATTATTTAGTCTCCAAGTATTGGAGTAATTTCCTTTTTTTATTTTGTCATTGATTTCTACTCTAAGTTCATTATGATCTGATAGAACACAAGGCAATATCTCTATTTTTTTGCATTTCCTAAGGGCTGCTTTGTGGCATAACACATGGTCTATTTTTGAGAAGGTTCCATGTGCTGCTGAGAAGAAAGTGTATCCACTCGTTAATGGATGGAATATTCTATATATGTCTATTAAGTCTAGGTTATTGATTGTGTTATTGAGTTCTGTGGTTTCTTTGGTTGGATTTTGTTTGGAAGATCTATCTAGTGGTGACAGCAGTGCGTTAGAGTTGCCCAGAATTATTGTGTTGTGGTCTATGTGATTCTTGAAATTGAGAAGGATTTGTTTGATGTACAGGGATGCACCATTGTTTGGGGCATAAATATTTACTTTCGTTATGTCTTCCTGATTTATGGTTCCTTTAAGCAGTATGAAATGTCCTTCTTTATCCCTTCTGACTAACTTTGGCTTGAAGTCCACTTTATCTGATATAAGGATGGAAACCCCCGCTTTTTTACTGAGTCCATGTGCGTGGTAGGTTTTTTTCCCATCCTTTCACCTTTAGTCTGTGAATGTCTTTTTCTATGAGATGAGTTTCTTGCAGGCAGCATATTGTTGGATCTTTCTTTTTAATCCATTCTGCCAGTCTATGTCTTTTGATTGATGAGTTTAGGCCATTAACATTCAGGGTTATTATTGAGAAATGATTTGTATTCCCAGTCATTTGGCTTATTTTTGGTTTTTAAGGTGGCTTGGTTTCTCCTTTGAGTGGTTTTTCTCTAAGGTAGTTCCTCCCTTTGCTGACCTACGTTGTTGTTTTTCATTTCCTCCTCATGGAATATTTTGAGAACATTCTGTAGTGCAGGCTTTCTATTTGTAAATTCTTTTAACTTTTGTTTATCATGGAAGGATTTTATTTCATCTTCAAATCTGAAGGTTAGTTTTGCTGGGTATAGGATTCTTGGTTGGCAACCATGTTCTTTCAGAGCTTGAAATATGTTGGTCCAGGCCCTTCTAGCTTTTAGAGTCTGGGTTGAGAAGTTGGCTGCTATCCGTATTGGTCTCCCCCTATATGTAATCTGATGCTTTTCTCTCGCAGCCTTCAAAATCCTATCTTTATTTTGAACGGTAGGCATTTTCATTATAATGTGCCTTGGTGTGGATCTGTTGTGATTCTGTGCATTTGGTGTTCTGTAAGCCTCTTGTATTTGATTTTCCATTTCATTCTTCAGATTTGGGAACTTTTCTGATATTATTTCATTGAATAGGTTGTTCATTCCTTTGGTTTGCATCTCTGTGCCTTCCTCAATCCCAATAATTCTTAAATTTGGTCTTTTCATGATGTCCCATAGTTCTTGGAGATTCTGTTCATGATTTCTTACCACCTTCTCTGTTCTGCAACTTTATATTCAAGATTAAATATTTTGTCTTCATTTTCTGAGGTTCTGTCTTTCAAGTGGTCTAGTCTGTTGGTGATGCTTTCCATTGAGTTTTTTATTTGGTTTATTGTCTCTTTCATTTCAAGGATTTCCGTTTGGTTTTTTTTGAGAATCTCTATCTCTTTTTTGAAATGATCTTTTGCTTCCTGCAGGTGCTCTTTCAGCTATTGGTATTATCATCCATTGCCTGCATTTGCCCTCTTATCTCCTCCTTTGCTTTGTGAATCATCTTAATCATGTATAATCTGAAGTTCTTTTCTGACATTTCTTCTAACGTATTGTCATTGGATTCTATTACTGTAGAATCTAGATTTGTTTGGATCATTTTCTTCCCTTGTTTTTTCATGTTGTTCATGTATCTTCCCCTCCAGCAGTGCAGATCTGGGGTATTGCAGATTTCCCCTTATAGGCTTATAGTGGCCCTATAGGTTTCCAAAACCCTTTCTTTAAGGGGAGATCAATATTAGCAGTGCCCAAATCAGACACTATGCAATCGTAGACCAAATAGCCCCTGTGGGGCCAATAACAAAATTGTCATAATTAAAAATGAGTTCAAATGTTATCTTCGGTAAAACAAACAGGTTTGCAATAAGGTCTGCAGTTTCTAATGGAGGACAAAGAGGATGCAGAAGGATATAGAATATGGCTGTTAATGGGATAAGAAAAGAATATACAGAAGTTCTAGAAAATAGAAAGGGTGAGAGTGTAATCAAAAGAAATCAGATGTTAGCATGCAAAAAAGGGAGAAAGAGACTCTGAGGGAACAGGTAAACAAAAGGAAAAGAAAGCAAGAAAAGTAAAGAAATGAAAACTTAAATTTTTTAAAAAGGAGAAAAAAGAAAATCTACTGTATAACAGTCATATACTATGAAACCTCCCAGTATTCAGTAGCCTGATGCATGAGAGGTACCTGACAATGAGCTTCAAGCGTCCAGCAGGAGTCTCAGGATGGGATTTGCCCCACCTGAGGATCGGAGCTTTGGCTTCCAGGATTATCCAAGATGGCCGCTCTGGCTTCGAAATGTGTTGGCAAATGGGGAGCTGCAGCTCAGGGGTGGACGTGGTCAGCTGGAGGTCCTGGAGACAGGGTGCGGTTGGTCCGGTAGGGGTCCTGGAGGTCCAGTGTGTTTGGTGTAGTTGTGGGATACTGGAGGCTGGGTGCAATCAGTCGGTCTGGGTTCCTGGTGATAGGGCACAGTCAGTTGGTCTGGGGGTCCTGGTGGCAGGGAGCAGTCAGTCGATGTGAGGGCCCCAGAGGCAGGGAGTGATCGGTCGGGCTGAAGGATCCTGGAGACGGGGCTCAGTCAGTCCAGCCAGGGGTCCTATAGGGCCTGGCTGTTGTCTCAAAATGGCGGCAGCCACGTGTAATCAAACCTGCAGGTACTGTGACAGTGAACTTCCAGGCAGCAGCAGGCAGCTGGTGCTCCTCTGGTGGTCTGCGGTCAGTCTGCTGGCAGCTGTTGGACGATCAGGAGGTGAACCTCAAGCGTTGGGTGATGGATGGGGTAAGGTAGGCGATGGACAGGCGAGAGGCAGGCAAATGGCGGATGGTAGACGCCTGACAGTGAGCAATCTGCTCTCAAAAAAGGCGTCGATATGCTGGCAGATTGCAGGTCATCACAGCAGACAAATGGGGTAAACACCAGGGGATGGATAAGCACCAAAAACTGCCTCACCGAGAAACAGATATCCTCTGCTTGAATCCGTCGTTACGGAGCGACAAGGAATGCAGCCTCGTTCTAGTCCACCATCTTGGATCTCCCCAAGCCCTTTTTTTTGTTATATTTTGAGACAGGGTCTCACAGAGTTTTGGGGCGCCTCCCTAAATTGCTGAGGCTGGCCTTGAACATGAGATCCTCCCGTCTCAGCCTCCTGAGCCACTGGGATTAAGATGTGCATCACTGCACCTGGCTTCCTTTCCTTTTTTAAAATATTGTTATTTCTTGCCAGGTGAGGAGTCATACACCTGTAATCCCAGAGGCTCGGGAGGCTGAGGCAGGAGGAGCTCAAGTTCAAAACCAGCTTCAGCAACTTAGTGAGGCTCTAAGCAACTTAGCGAGACCCTGTCTCTGAATAAAATATAAATAGGGCTGGTGATGTGACTTAGTGGTTAAGTGTTCCTGGGTTCAATCTCTAATACCCCCCGCCAAAAAAAATGTGCGTGCGTGCGTGTGTGTGTGTGTGTGTGTGTGTGTGTAAAATATATACATATATATAGTTGTTTCTTAATTTAAAACTATACCAGAAGACAGCCTTTAGTTTTTAGTGTTAACTAATAAATGTCCTGATTATGAATTTGTCATTCTGGTCAGGTGTATGATTAAGAAAAAAGATAAGGACTATTCAGCAAATTATCTTGGAATGTTTGGGGAGCCATTTAGAAAAAGAAAACTAAAACTTGGATCACTTTCATTACACCAAAGTAATTCTTCATTGAGACAAAGATTAAAATATAAAAATAAAAAACAGGAGAAGAAAACTTTGATGAATAGTTTAATTTTGTGGTGGAGAGTGCTTGAATCAATATCATACAAGAAGTATAGAGTTTAGAAAATATTGTTAGAGATTTTAATCACATAAAAGTGCTTAACTTTTTTATGATTCAAAACAAACAATACATATTGAACCAGTCACAAAACATGACAAATAGAAGTGGACAGGAATATTTGAAACAGATGTGACAGAAGGTTTCTATAACATGCAAGTCAGCTGGTAAGTGATGGGGAAAACATCTGTAACTAAACTTTTAACCAGGTGAAAGACAAGATTAGGTAATGTACAGGTGAAGAAATACAAATGCCCACCAAACATATGAGAAGATGGTCAGTCACAGTCATGTTTATTTAAAGAGATGTGAATTAAAATAATAGTGGAAGCTGGGCACAGTGGTATATGCCTGTAATCCTAAGCAACTTGGAAGGCTAAGGCAGGAAGATTGTAGGTTCAAAGTCAGCTGTAGCAATTTAGCCAGGCCTTAAGCAACTTAGGGAGAACCTATCTCAAAATAAAAATTAAAAATGAGCCAGGGATGTAACTCAGTGGTAAAGCACTTCTGGGTTCAAACCCTGGTACTAAAAAAAGAAAAGGAGTTTAATTTCTTTTCAAGTATTTCCTAAGTTTCAAATATAGAATTACAGAATTAACTTATACTCTGTGAGCCTGCTTCTTTCGTGAGGGACATCAAGAGTAAAATATTTTCTGTAGACAGATTTATTTGTATTTTTCTCAGGTGAATGCTTGAGATGCATGTTCTGGAATAATCTCGGTTGCATCCATTTTGCCATGAGCAAGCACAATTTGGGAATTTTCTACTTTAAGAAGGCTCTTCAGGAGAATGACAATGTCTGTGCACAACTCAGTGCAGGTAGCACTGATCCAGGTGAGCCCGGCACTGGTGGACATTTTGTATCTTACTACTGATTTAAAGAGCTAGCATCTGGTCAAAATATGTGTTATGTGCTATGTGGACCCACATACAGGTAACACTGATCCTGCTCAACAAATTTGGCTCTGGGACTTTTTATTAGATACTTATACTTTGAATAACAAGGTGTTTGGAGTAATTAAAAAAATTTGTTACAAACTGAGCCCAGTGACACAGCTATTGAGGAGGCTGAGGCAGGAGGATCACAAATTCAAGGCAGCCTTGGCAACTTAGTGTAAAAATAAAAAAGCAGCATGAGGGTGGGGGCATTGAGGATGTAGCTTAGTAGCAGTAGACTGTTCCTGGGTTCTATCCCCAGTACACAAAAAGAAAGAGAAAAAAACCTAAGCTACCTTCAGTTTTTCATGGAATATAAAATCCGTAATTCTGCATGGTAATATAAACTATATTTGTGTACTCAAAATTAAGTGGGTTTTTGTTGTTGTTGTTCTTTTTTTTTTCTTTTTTTTTTTTGCAGCACAGGAGATTGAACCCACTGCCTCAGGCATTCTAGGCAGACACATAAGCATTGAGCTACATTCCCAGTGCCCCCCACCTTTTTTTTTTTTTTTTTTTTTTTTTTTTTTTTTTAAATCTTATTTTTGAGATAGGATCTAAATTGCCCATGCTGCCCTAATATTTAGGATCTTCCTTCCTCAGCCTCCTGGGATTACAGGTGTGCCACACCACACCCCACTAAAATTAATTCTCTTGACTGTCCCAAACTAACTTTATTACAGGTTCTTTGTGGAGTTTCACATGGAATACCATTAGAAATAACTGACAACTTTAAGCAAATTCCTGACATTTATCCTTTAATATTCATAGTATATAGGTTCTTGATCTGAATAGCTTAAAATCAAACCATTACCTACTTCTTAAAATAATAAAAACCTATTTAATTGATGGAAAATGTATTTTAAACGACAAGTGCTCTTATTATTTTTTTTATTTTTCAGTAGTGGGGATTGAATCAGAGGTACTTTACCACTGAGCCACATCCCCAGTCCTTTTTATTTTTTATTTTGAGACATGGTCTCACTCAGTTACTGAGGCAGACTTTGAATTTGGAATCCTCCTGCTTCAGCCTCCCAAATTATTGAAATTACAGGCAGGTGCCACCATGCCCAGACTGCTCTTATTTTATTACTGACTTTGATTCATTGAATAAGTGATTCATGTAATAAAAAGATTAACAAAGCAGAAAATAAAATTTAAAAAGGAATAGAATCTTCTTATAAGCTTTGAAAATGTGGAAAGGTGCCATAAAGTTCAAAGGAGTGAGAGTGGTTTCTGTATCTTTGCCTTCCTGGAGTATTACTGCCTGAGAAGCTGGCACATGAGTGGAGATATCTCTAACCCTGCCAGCTTAGACAACTGAGATGAGTCTAGAGAATACTTATGGGGTTGGGGATGGAAACTCCCATTGGTGAGAGGTTATTTGTATTAAACATGGTAGTGTTTAAGTACTTAGTGGAATAAATGTTTTCAATGTAACTGTTACTTTAATGATTTATTCTCATCAAATTTTTACAACTAGGCAAAAAATTTTCAGGAAGACCCATGTGTACGTTACTAACCAACAAGAGGTATGAGTTGCTGTACAACTGTGGAATTCAGCTTCTTCACATTGGAAGGCCTCTTGCTGCCTTTGAGTGTCTGATTGAAGCTGTTCAGGTTTACCATGCAAATCCCCGCCTTTGGCTACGGCTGGCTGAGTGCTGCATTGCTGCCAATAAGGGGGTGAGTGCTATTGGGTGCCATTTTGAACCCCCATTTCTCTTCCTCAACACTTGTTACATGGAAAGCAAAAAAATACTTCAGAACATGTAAGACCTCATTTCCAAAAAATTTAAAAAATAAATGTATTTATTTATGTATTTATTTTCCCTTGATACTGGGGATGGACCCAGGGGCACTCTACCATCGAGCTACATCCCCAGCCTTTTTTATTTTTAAATTTTGAGACAGGGTCTCACTAAATTGTTGAGGCTATCCTTGAACATGTGATCCTCCTGTCTGCCAAGTAGATGGGATAACAGGCATGTGCCACCTTGCCCAGCCTGATTTCCTCTTCAACCTTTGTTGAATTTGTAAAGATAGTCTACTGCTTTTTAATAGTTGGGGAGAAATTTTGTTTTAAAAGTCATTTGTTGACACTGATTCTTGGTAAGTTTGGCAACATTCAGGGGTTGAAGCCCATGAAGAGGCCATTTTTGTTGGAATAGAGATCTGCTAGCTGCTAGGGTGAGGCTATGCCATCTGGTGATGTGATGATGTTTTGTGGGTACCAGGTGATTAGAGAAGGATTGATAATAGAGTGTGGAGACAACTTCCTGGTGGCACATGTCTATAATCCCAGCAAGTTGGAAGACTGAGGCAGGAGGATTACAAGTTCAGGGCCAACCTTGGCAATTTAGCAAGAACCTGTCTCAGAATAAAAAGAGCTAGAGATGTGGTTCAGTGGTAGAGTACCCCTAGGTTCAATCCCTAGTACCCTGCACAAAAACAAACTACATTAAACTGCACATTTCCTTCATTGCTTTGGATTTTACTTCTATTTCAATAAATGGTGATAGTAATTATCTCCACGTGGAAGTTAATGGATGCTTTTTAGATCTCAAGTTGAGAAAAGTTAGTAGGAGGTAGGGAAAGGACAGGTTATATCAGAATCAAAATAACCAGATGTTTGTATCCCCCCAAATCCTACCCTCCCCCACCCCACACCTCACATGCTTTGAGTGTGTTAAGGTTGGGAAGGTGTGATGTCTTGAAGCTTGCCATGGGGAATACAGGATATGGAGGCTCTTCTGCTAAGCAAACACTTTCTTTCTGAGAAACAGCTAAAACAGCTGTAAGAACTAAGAACTAAGGGGTTTAAAGAAATATGTTTGCTAGACTGGGGATATGGTTCAGTTGGTACCATGCTTGCCTTGTAAGCACAATGCCCTAAGTCCAATCCCCAGCACCATGAAAAAAAAAAGGAGAAGAAGAAGTATATGTTTGCCTGCCACACAGAATATTCAAGTAGTTTATGATTTGAGTATACCAAAAGAGGAAGAGACCAGTGGTATCTTTGAAAGGTTTTTTTTTGGTGGTTTTTGTTTTTTTTTTTTATAGTTGTTGACAGACCTTTATTTCATTAATTTATTTATATGCGGGGATGAGAATTGAACCCAGTGCCTCACACATGCTAGACAAGCATTCTACCCCTGAGCCACAACCCCAGCCCTTGAAAGTTTTTAATGATGTATTTAATTGTATGTTGCTTTAAAAAAATTTTTTTTAACTTTCTTATTGGATATTTTTTTTTTTTTTTTTTTGCTATAAGTGTTCGCTTTTTGGGCTGGGGAGATAGCTCAGTTGGTAAAGTGCTTGCCTTGCAAGCACAGGGCCCTGGGTTCGATCCCCAGCACCGAAAAAAAAAAAAAAAGTGTTTTTTTTTTTTTAGTTCTTGATGGACCTTTATTTATATGCGGTACTAAGAATTGAACCCAGTATCTCACACATGCTAGGCAAGCACTCTACCAACCCCAGCCTCTTGGATAATATTTTTATTTTTTTATTTATCTTTTAATTTTTTACAGACTGCATTTTGATTCATTGTACACAAATGGGGTACATAATTTCGTTTCTATGGTTGTACACAATGTAGATTCACACCATTCATGTAATCATACATGTACATAGGGTAATGATGTCTGTCTCATTCCACCATTTTTCATATCCCCCTCCCTCTCATTTCCTTCTATATATTCTAAAGTTTCTCCATTATTTCATTTCCCATCCCCCACCCCCCATTATATATCATTCTCCACTTATCAGGGAATACATTCAGCTTTTGGTTTTTTGGGCTTGGCTTATTTTACTTAGCATGATATTCTCCAATTCTCTTGGATGATTTTTAAATTAACTGATCAACAATTCTAGTCAGAATTTATACTTCTTAAAAAGAAGGGGATCTCCAGAAATTGCCTTTCTATTTATTCCATTTGTGAATTCTAAGTATCGAGGGCCCTTTGTACACTTCCTGAAAATTAGGGAGATATTTGTTTCTAGGACTAGAGAAATATAGTAAAGTTTAATATTTTCTTTTTAAGTTACTTATTTTTATGACTAGTATTTGTAGGATTATATTTATTCTCTGGATTTCATCAGGCACCATAGAACTTTGTCCTCCATCATCTTCTAGACAGTTCTAAACATGTTTTGTTTTTGGGGGTTTTGGGTACTAGAAATTGAACCCAAGGGCACTTTACCACAGAGCTGCATCCCCATTCCTTTTTATTTTTTATTTTAAGACAGGGGTCTTGCTAAGTTTCTGAGGACAGACTTGGACTTGCTATCCTCCTACCTCAACCTCCTGAGTCTCTGATATTACTGATGTATGCCACCGTACCTGCTAAATTTGTTAATTTTTTTTAATATATATTTTTTAGTTGTAGGTGAACACAAAACCTTTATTTTTTATTTTTATGTGGTGCTGAGGATTGAACCCAGGGCTCACACATACTGGGCATGCACTCTACCACTGAGCCACAACTGCAGCCCATTTGTTAATTTTTTAAAAAATGGTAAAAGTGATATTTGGTTGTTATTACTTGGTGGATGCCAGAACACAAACAGTGCCTGTTGCTACCAGGAAACTTGGCCTAAATAATTTTCTTGTGTGGGGATATAACTCAGTAGTAGAGCACTTGCCTGGCATGTAATAAGGCTCTGGGTTCAGTCCCCAGCACTACAAAAATAAAATAATTTTCTGTGTTTGGCTGATTTTTCCTCTTCCTACCAAAGATTTGAGGAAACCTGAAGACGGTAAAAACATCATCCCCAAATCACTACTAAATAAAGTCACAGCACAAAATCCCAACAAGAAAATTAGAAACTTCAAATAAAATTTCATAAACTTGTTTTTATTTAGTCATGCCAAAGGAATGCTGAGCAAAGCAGTTGCTGAAAAATTTTAAACAAGATTTTTGGGGCTAGGGATATAGCTCAGTTGGTTGAGTGCTTACCTCGCAAGCACAGGGCCCTAGGTTCAAATCCCTAGCGCTGCAAAAAAAAAAAAAAGATTTTTGTTTGTTTTTTGGGGGGGAACCAGTATTGGACCCAGGAGTGCTTACCCTTAGCACCAACTCCCCAGCGCTTTTGATTTTTTATTTTGAGACAGGGTCTGCCAAGTTGCTTAGGGCCTCACTATGCAGCCTCCCAAGTTATTAGTATTACAGGTGTGTGCAACTATGCCTGACAAATTTAAACTAACTTAATTGTTAAAAGGAAGTCACTTTTCCTTTTTTTATTTGGTATTTATTGTTTCAGACTTCTTGACAAAGACAGGGTTTGTGCTTACCTGAGCAGTATGAGGAAAAATCTTCTAGACAAAAAACAGCTGAGGATTGGGATTGTGGCTCAGTGGTAGAGTGTTTGCCCAGCATGTGTGAGGCACTGGGTTCCAATCTTAGCACCACATATAAATAAGTGAATAAAATAAAGGTCTATCAACATCTAAAATTAAAAAAAAAAAATTGCTGGGTGCAGTGGCACATGCCGGTAATCCCAGTGGTTCGAGCGGTTTGAGTCAGGAGGATTGGGAGTTCAAAGCCAACCTCAGCAACTTAGTGAGGTGCTACAATGTCTCTAAATAAAATACAAAAACAAAGGGTTGGGGATGTGGCTCAGTGATTAAGTGCCCCTAAGTTCAATTTCCAGGACCAAAAAAAAAGTACCTTCCCAGTGTCATAATTGTGTGTGAACCTTTTACATTAAAATTGACCTGTCATACTTTCTGATGATTGGTTATTGGAGATACGGTTTATTATCATGAGATTTTAGTTTGATTCCATCACAGGCCAGATTTCACCAGTTACATCTTAAGATACAGCCATCCAATCAGTTTGTGTGACTTTAGGCATCAGTAAAGAGTATGGATGGATGAGTCATTGTCAATGGTATCACCACCACTGGGAAAAGAATTTGGAATGTGAGTCTAGTAATGATTTAGAATGTCCACTTTTTCTTTCTTTCTTTTCATTAATATTGCTTAACCACCACCTATACACAAAATTAATTCAGAGTGGAGCCATTTTATTTAAAAAGTCATGTATGGAGCCACGTGCAGTGTACATGCCTATAATCCCAGGAGGGTTACAGGAGGCTGAGACAGGAGGATCACAAGTTTGAGGCCAACCTCAATTTTTAAAAATTTGTCTCAAAATTAAAAGGGTGCCGGGTTGAGAATGTCCCCTTGGCTTCATTCCCCACTACCATAAAAATAAAAATTAAAAAAAAAAAAAAGTACAGCTATATAAATTTACTGTAATACTGCTGAGAAACAATAAAACATTTGTTTAGAGAAAAGACTGCAGGGCAGAGTTTAGTTCTGCAAGTTCATATTGATTGGTTCCAGTTTGTTTCTATGTATGAGAATTTGGGCAATTTTATATGACAACTGGTTGGGATTTCCTTTGAAGGTAAGTTAGAGACTAGAGCGAAGAGAGAATATAAATATAATTGGCATTCTCAAAGTCCTCTGGTGAAATAATATCTTGCTAAAATACTATATATGTATGCAAGTAACTTTTACTATTTTCAATTTAAACATTTACTGATTTTGTGTTTTAGGAATTTTAATTTCCTAGAAGGCAAGAATTGTGCCCGTGTAAACTTTCATGTATATAGCCTCTTATGATTCATATGTTGTTAACAATTTAATATTTCCATTTAAAAAGGAAGATATCTGTTTTAGGAAGTGGAACTCTTTCCCTTTTCCTTTTCTCTGTATTTTTTTACTTACTGTTTCTTTACTCGGATGTCAAAGTACCCATAACATGCAGCATGCTGCTGAGGTGTAGAATGTTCTAAACACACCATGCTAAATAAATATTTTAAGTCATTCTTGAATGGCTTTTTTCTGTTGAATTGCCTCAAATTTCATATTAACAGTATAGTACATATCACAGGTTTTCATCCGATTGTACTCTTTTTCTCTAATACCAGACACATTTCCTTTAACATCAAAAGCATCCTCATTGGGGCTGGGGATATAGCTCAGTTAGTAGAGTGCTTGCCTATCAAGCACAAGGCCCTGGGTTCAATCCCCAGCACCACCATTAAAAAGAAAGAAAGCATCCTCATTGACAGATCTTAAGAACAGATCTTTAAGTTATTTAAATTTAGAATAATTGTGAAAAGTATTTGATCATTTTTTATAAATCGTATAATTGCCTTACATTTATTTGAAATAATTGTATTTTTTAGACTTCTGAACAAGAAACTAAAGGTCTTCCAAGCAAAAAGGGAATTGTACAGTCTATCGTTGGTCAAGGCTATCATCGTAAAATAGTTCTGGCATCACAGTCCATACAGAATACAGTATACAAGTAAGTAAGTTGTAAAGTGTACATATTTAATGCCATTTCACATAAAGTACTTATGTATAGAAGTATGCTTAGGACTTATTATTTTATAGGAGGAACTACTTTGTAAGTATGTTTTTATTGCTACTTAAATAAACAGTCCTCCAAACATGGATTCATAATGAACATTGTCTAACTTGTTATGATTTTTGGTATATTATATACTTGGGTGCTGAAACTGTTGATGCCGTGAGAAACTAGTCTATTCAGGGCAATTATTCAGAATATCCAGAAGAGGGCATCTTGGTATCTCTTTTTACATACAGTCATTTCCATATCTGTGAAGGTGGGGGATTGGTTCCATGATAACTGTTGGCCCTTCACATCTGTGAGTTCCCCATCCATGGATTCAACCAATCACAGATTGAAAATATTCATAAGCGGGCTAGGGATATAGCTCAGTAATGGAATGCTTGCCTAGCTTATCCAAGGCCCTGGGTTCAATTTCCAGCACTGTGAAAGAAAAAAAAAATATTCAGAAGGAAAATAGTGCAACCATACTGATTGAGTCTAGCCTTTCTTGTCATTATCCCCAGACAATATAATATAATAACTATTTGCATAGCATTTATATTGTATTAGGTATTATAAGTACTCTAGAGATTATTTAAAGTATATGGGAGGATATCTATAGTTTATATGCAAATACCACACTATTTTATATAAAGGACTTGAGCATGCACACATTTTGGTATGTGGACTAGGCCCTGAAATTAATTCCCCATGGATGCCGTAGAGTTCTGTGTATCAGTAATGCTTTTCATTTAGTTGGGTTTTGTTTGTTTCTTTATTTGTGTTGACATACACACACACACACACACACACACACACACACACCCCAGGTACTGGGAATTAAACCCAAAGTACTCTACCACTGAGCAAAATTCCCAATCTTTTTTATTTCATTTTGAGCCAGGGTCTCACTAAGTTGCCAAGGCTGGCCTCAAACTTGAGATCCTCCTACCTCAGCCTCCTGAATTGTTGGGATTACAGGCATGCAACCCAGCCTCTGGCTTATTTAATCCTTAAGAATGCAAATATTAGATTGGGGATATCGCTCAGTTGATAAGAGTGCTTGCCTCACATGCATAAGGCCCTGGGTTCAATCCCCAGCACTGCCAAAAAAAAAAAAAGACTGCAAATATTTCTGGGCACTCTGGCACATGCCTGTAATCCCAGCAACTCCAAAAGCTGAGACAGAAGTATCACAAGTTCAAAGCCAGCCTCAGCAACTTAGTGAGACCCTGTCAAAAAATGAAAAGGCCTAGGGATGTGGCTCAGTGGTTAAGAGCCCCTAGTTCAATCCCCTAGTTCCAAAAAAACAAGTACTTTCAGGAGCTGAGGCTGTAGCTCAGTGGCAGAGCACTTAACTAGCAAGTACAAAACCCTGGGTTCCATCCCAGACACTGAGGGGGGTGGAAATACTTTAAAGCTAATTCCTCGGGAGTATGTACTAACAAATAAAGCAACCAAAGCAATATTAGAAGTTTTCACATGTGCATCCTTCAGTTGAACTGCTTTTAAAATAGGAATAACTTTCTGTGCACAGTGGCACACTCCTGTAATCCCAGTGGCTCAACAAGCTGAGGCAGGAGGATCCCAAGTTCAAACCAACCTCAGCAACCTAGAGAGGCCCTGAGCAACTCAACAAGACCCTGTCTCTGAATGAAATATAAAAAGGACTGGGACTCAGTAGTAAAGGACCCCTGGGTTCAATCCCTGGTTATCAAAAAAGGATAAGGGCGGCCGGCGATGGGGTTGTGGCTCAGTGGTAGAGTGCCTGCCCAACACATGTGAGGTGCCGGGTTCAATTCTCAGCACTACATATAATTAAGTAATCCATCAACAACTCCAAAAATAATAAATTTGAAGTATCTTGAATAAAGGTCCCAGTTGGAGTTGCTGTTATTTCTAAAGTAATTAAGACTTTGCAAAAGTAGATGCTTGCTTGTTTGTTTACTATTTTTAAAAGTTTTTCCAGGGCTGTATCCCCAGCATCCAGGTTTTCCACATAGAAGCAAAGGGAGGATTGAAAGTTTGAGGCCAACCTTGACAAAAAAATGAAAGGAGTGTCTCAAAAAAAGTACTGGGAATATATCCCAATGGTAAAATACCCCTGGGTTTGATCCCTAAAACCAAAAAAGGAAAAAAAAGAGGACAGTGTTTTCCCTAACAACTCATTGGTTTTACTCCTGATAATAGAAAAATCTTACTATTTCTGTGCTATCTACTTGGCTAATTTGGTTTTGTTCTTTTAAGTGATGGGCAGTCTTCAGCCATTCCTGTAGCCAGTATGGAATTTGCAGCTATATGTCTCAGAAATGCCTTGTTGCTATTACCTGAAGAACAGCAAGATCCAAAGCAGGAAAACGGGTCTAAAAATAGCAGTCAATTAGGAGGGAACACAGAAAGCAATGAGAGCAGTGAAACTTGCAGGTATTGTAATCCCTGTCACCTTCTTTGGCAAAATACCTTCAGGATTTGTTTAGTTAACTTCCTTTAGATAAATTCCCAAAGTCTTCAGCTTGAATTTCCAAAATTCTGTTTTAAACCATAACAAAGGAGATTATGTTTCTAATATTTCTAGAAGAAAGAAATAAAGGGAAGGCTAAGTGGAGATCTTTGAAAGAGAAAATGGAAGGGAATAGCTTTTCATTGGTAGTGATGTTTGCAAGAAGTACCATGGTTATTAGAACACTACATCTTTATATTTATTATAATAAATAACTTAAATTCTGAAATTTCTCATTTTTTTAATCCTCTGCCTTTTCTCTTAACATACTATACGCCACTGTCCACCAGAATGTTTCTAGTTTTATAGTGTAAGTTAAAAATTATGTCACCAAAGAAATTGAAAGAGCTTACCTAGTAGTAATAAAACAAACACTATTATGTATATGTATAAAGTTTGCTTTATACACATATTGGTACCTTTAATAAAATTCTTGTCTCACATCCTGGCATTTTTTTAATTATAATTTTAAAATGTTTCTTGTAGAAAATTTGAAACAAAATTTTGAGGTTTTTTCATTACTCCATCAACAAGTTAGGTTCTGCTATATTGATAAAAAACAATCTGAAAATCAAAAATGTGCCAAAATATTGAAGTTATTTCCTTTATATAGAAGAGACGTTTTCAGTTAAATATTTTTTTAAAAAGTGGTATTTTGTACTAGGGAAAAGGAACCAGTATATATAGCATAGTTTTAACATGTAACAAATTTCTTAAATTTCTTCAAAAAACCTCATAACCAAATTTCTAAGCATTTTCAATGTTTTGACTTTTATACTTTTGTCATAACAATAGGAGTGGGATAGGGAAACAAATGTTATTGTTTCTTCTCATAATTAAGAGCCTGTCTCTATTTCAGCAGTAAAAGCCATGATGGAGATAAATTCATTGCAGCTCCACCTTCTTCTCCATTGAGGAAACAAGAATTAGAAAACTTAAAGTGAGTATCTAAACAAAATGAGCATTGCATCTGTGGAAACAAGCACATGTTTTAGAACCTCCTTTATACTGTTAAAAATCATTAATTACATTCCTTAAGGTTTAAACCAGATGCCTATTCTTAGGCCTTCCAGCCTCCTTGATACACTGTCTTCTGGCCTTCATTGTTTCTAATCACAAGTTCACAGTCATTCTATAGAAACTATCATTTTTCTGTCAAGATTTATTTTTCAAGTGGGAGTGGTGGTACCTACCTGTAATCCTGCAGCTTGAGAGGCTGAGGCAGGAGAATTGAAAATTCAAGACCTGTCTCAAGATATAAAACAAAAAAGGACTGGGGATATAACTTAGTGGCAACCAAGCATCCCTGGATTTAATCACCAGTCCAAAAAAAAGAAAAATATTTTCTCTCTTTGTTATTTAACAGGTAAGACTATTATGCACTAAGTGTGATTTTTCTTTTGGGTTTTGATTATTTTGGAGAGGTTTGAACCCAGAGGCACTTCACCACCAAGCTACATCCCCAGTTTTGTTTTGTTTTGTTTTGTTTTTGAGACAGTTGTACTAAGTGCTGAAGCTGGCTTCAAACTTAAGATCAGCCTTCATATCACTGGAATTACAGGCCTGTGCCACCATACCCTGCTTTTTCTTCGGTTTTTAATCTTATTTAGGATTAGCCAACTTCCTTAAATATGCAGATTTTTCTTTCAACAAGTGGGATTTTTTTTTTAATGTAAGGTTTTTGTTTTGTTTTGTTTTGTTTTGTTTTTGTGGGGTGCTGGGGATTGAACCCAGGGCCTTGTGCTTACAAGGCAAGCACTCTACCAACTGAGCTATATCCCCGGCCCAAATCTAAGTTTTTTTATTAATTAGTAGCAAAACCTTTTTTTTTTTTTTTTTTTTTTGCCTTGACAAATTGGGATTTTTTTATCATTATTTCTTTATATTATTTTTGAAGCCAGTCATAATATATAGCAGTACTCTTGTGAAAAGACAGGGCAAGCTGGGTGAGATGGTGCACACCTATAGTCCCAGTGACTGGAGAGGCTGAGGCAGGAGGGTTCACGTTCAGGGCCAGCCTCAGCAATTTAGACCCTAAGCAACTTAACTAAGACCCTGGCTCAAAATAAATAATTAAGAGCTGGAAACCGGGTGCAGTGGCACACACCTGTAATCCCAGTGGTTCAGGAGGCTGAGAAAGGAGGATTGCAAGTTCAAAGCCAGCCTCAGCAATTTATCCCCAAGCAACTCATTAAGACCCTGTCTCTAAATAAGATATAAAGAAAGGCCTGGAGATGTGGCACTGTTACAGAGTCCTTGGATTCAGTCTCTAGTACCTAAGTGGTTGGGGGAGGAACAACTGGGGTTGTAGCTCAGTGGTAAAGCACCTGTGAGTTCAATCCCCAGTACCAAAAAAAAAAAAAGCAAAAAATTTAATTTTTTTTTTTCTTTTTTCAATTCTAGAATTAGTCAACATCTCATTCTACAAAATAGAGCATGTATTATTTCCATGAATCAAGCAAGGGAGATTGGTTTCATAGATAGAAAGGACCAAGGAAAGCAGAAATAGAAAATGAAGAGCAGATTGGTTGTTTCAAAGTTGCTTTCCTATAAAGGTTAAAGCAGAGGGAAGGTGGAGGTGTATCTTAGTGGTAATGTTTATTTATCACGCAGGAGGTCCCAGAGTTCCTTCCCAGCACCACCACCAAAAATAAATATACACATACTATCTAAAACTGACTTTTCTGGGTGGGGATTTAGCTGTTATCGCCTGCTCTCATTTCTTTGATCAGATAAATCACTTTCTGCTTGGTGACTTGGAACTTTAGCATGAATGGCTCCATTTCATTTGATCTGTTGGATCTAGCAGAGGAACTCAGTTCAAACCAAAGTTGTCCTATAAATTTTAACACTTTTAAGCATGATTTCAGTTATGGGACTGCAAATGGAAGAGCCTTTTTTATTTGCCTATGAAATTGCATAGGCATCAGGAGGCCGAGACAGGAGAATCACAAGTTTATAAAGCTGATAGCATTGTAAATTGGCGTTTAACTTATGGGAAATATTTCATTTATTCATATTTTTTGCAACATTAATGTATAAAAAGATGCAGTTCAGATGTACAGCACCCCTGGTTCAATCCCTAGTACAACCAAAAGAAAGAAAGGAAAATTATATTTGTCATTAGGTTGATGGGGTGAGAGTTGGGGTTATCTCTTACAACTTTTTTTTTTTTTTTTTTTTTAAATGAAAAGGTGCTTAGTTTGATGCCGACATTGACCATTCACCTATAGTTCTATAGTTGTTATTATTTTGTTTTTTGCCTCTGGGATTATACCCGTTCAGAGTTGCCTCAGCCCTTTTGAGATAGGCTCTCCTTAAGTTGCCTAAGTTGGCCTCAAACTTGTCATCCTCCTGCCTCAGCCTTCTGAGTTGCTAGGATTACAGGTGTGTGCCACCACAACCAGCAAAAAAATGTCTTTTTTTGTTTGGTTTGGGTTTGAGTTTTGGGTGCTGGGTTTTGGGTTTTTGCAGTGCTGGGAATTGAATTTGGGGCTTCATGTGTGCTAGGCAAGCACTCTACCACTGAGCTACACCTCTAGCCTCAAGATTTTAAACATAATTTATGCATGTTTTATTCTAGTGCTTTCACTGCCATACTACCAAAATTATCAATTTAAATTTTTGTTTCCTCTATATTTTATATAAGAAAATAAGTTAGAAATCTATCCTTATTTTGTAATATTTGGTTAAATTCATTTAACTCTTTGAAAATACAGATCAGGCAACTACAAAATGCTAAGGTCTTATGTCTAAACAATTTAGCTTTTCATTTTTATAACATGTATATTTTTGTATGCATGAAGTATCAGGCAAAATCTGTCAAAACCTTCATAGTTCTGGTCCATAAAGAGCAGAATTCCCTAATGATTTTAATTTTCTTATCAGATATATTTTTCCTGTCTTTATCTGTGCTCTTTCTTACACAATTTGGTATCTTTGGGGAAAAGGCTGGCCAGCACACGTGCCTTTGACTGATCATGTGTTGTCAGGTCCTTGTGTTCACATTGCTGTCAGCAGGCTCAGACCTCGAGGCATCCTGCTCAACAAAATGTCTTTTTTTCTTTCGTATTTTATTTCTGTCAAAGAATACCATAAATTCAATTTTCTGTACTATCCTTTGTATACTGGGTTTTGTGTATGTAGTCCCCCACTGAAGCCAAAAGAAAAGAGTTAACCTTGGATATGAAGGAAATGACTCATCTCAAATTTAGTTAGAAATATGGTAGATATTTTATTGTTTTGAAAGTAGTATTTTAGTATTTTTAAACTTTTCCCAAAATGTTTTATTTAAATTATCTTCAGTTTTGTGAACATTACTTGATTTTTTTTTTTTTTTTTTTTTGAATACTGCAGATCGATCCCAGGGATGCTTTACCACAGAGCTACATCCCTAGTACCCCTGACCCCCCTGCTTTTTTTTTTGAGCCAGGGTCTTACTAAATTGTCCAGGCTGGCCTCAAACTTGTAGTCCTCCTGCCTCATCCTCCTGAAATCCTGGAATTACGGGTTGATTTTTTATTTCTTATATGAACTATAAAATAACAAGAAAATGGGCCGTGAGGGTGTAGAGCACTTGTCCAGCATGGGCAAGACCTTGGGTTCAATCCCTGGCGCTAAAAAAGGGAGAGAGAGCTAGGCACGATGGCACACACCAGCAGCTTGGGAAGTTGAGGCAGGAAGATTGCAAGTTCAAAGCCAGCCTCAGAGCAATTTAGTGAGGCCCCAAGCAATTTAGTGAGACCCTGTCCCCAAAAATAGTTGGGATGGGGGTGCTCAGTTGAGTAACCCTGAGTTCAATCCCTGGTACCAAAAAAAGAAATGAAAAATACTGACAGATTACCAGTAAAATAGTGACAGAAAATAAAATATACAGTAGAAGAATGTTGTTTATGAGTTAAATATAATTGAATCTTAAAAAGCAGTCAGATTTGGCCAGGGGCAGTGGTGCATGCCTGTAGTCCCAGCAGCAATGGCAAGGCGATAAGCCACCCAGTGAGACCCTGTCTCTAAATAAAATACAAAATAGGGCTGGGGATGTGGCTCAGTGGTTGAGTGCCCCCCTAAGTTCCTAAATTCAATTCCTGGTACCAAAAAAAAAACAAAAAAAAATGTCAAATTTCAGCTGTAAAGTCATGATGCTCAGATCTTGTCCAAATACAGTAGTATGAAAGGTTATACAATATCAAGTGTAGCTTGTCCTGTCCCCCTGAGCTATGTCCCTAGTCCTTTCTTTGTAAAACTTACATTTTGAAGGTGTCTTGCTAAATTGCTGAGCCTGGCCTCCAACTGCAGGTTGCCTACCTCAGCTTCCCAGTTGCTGGGATTGTAGGTGTGGACCACTGTGCCCAACCACTGACTGTTTTCTTGTATGTCCTGGTGACTATCCCAGCATCATTGTGTAGTGGTTTTTTTACACCATCAATTTCATATCATTCACATTGCTCTATTACCTTTTCTTATTTAACAGTATGTCTTTTGTGAGGGTTGGGGTCCTGGGGATTGAACCCAAGGATGCTCTACCACTAAGCTGTATCCCTAACCCTTTTTGGTTTTTAGAGACAGGGTCTTGCTAAATTGCTGAGAGTGGCCTCGAACTTTCAATTCTCCTGTCTTAGCCTCCAGAGTCTCTGAGATTACAGGCATTTGCCTCCATGCTTGGCTAATTTTTTAAAAATACCTTTACAGATTATCTGTCAGTACAAAGCTCTGAGTCATTCTTTCTGTTGGCTTCATAGAATTTCATTATATGGAATGACATTTGTATAGCATTCCTTTATGTTTAGCAATTCATAATGTTTTCATTCTTTGCTGTTACAAATCATACTACAGTGAATATGTTGTATGCATTTAAGTAGAATCCTTAATGAAGAAAGTATTTGAAACAAATTTGCAAACTGGATTCCCCACTACCCTGTACCAGGGATTGAACCCAGAAGCATTTTATCTCTGAGATATATTACCAGCGCTTTTTAAATTTTTATTTTGAGACAGGGCCTCACCAGGTTGCCTAAGGATGTCCCGAACCTGCAATTTTCTTGCCTCAGCCTCCTAGGTAGTTGGGATTCTAGACATGCACCACTGCATCTAGCTGGGCACTTGATTTGATTTTTACAAATTTATCTGAATGACTGCTAACCACGAGATTGCTTCATTTATGCATGCAATTTAAGTATGTTATTCCATTATGGTTGAACATTTGCAGTGGTGTAATTTAGCTTTACCTTCTGAGAATGACATTGAAGCAAGGTGTGTGTAACACAGGGTATTCCTCTCATAAAGTCTTGCACCTTTCAAAGCACAACTATTGCTTTCCATGTGTCCTAGGAAGAAAACTGGTGATTTTCAAAGAAAATAAAATTACTTTCCTCTTTCTGTAGAAAGGGGCATAAAATCTTCATAGAGGGTTCCATCATCATAAAATGAGGCAAAGATGGCTTTTCTGGTACATACTAACTTTTTTTGTTTGTTTATTTGTTTTGTTTTTCTTATGGAGCAGATGGGAGAAAGGAAATGGAAACAGGTAGAAGCTGCTTTAGGGTAGACTGGTTTAAAAAAAAAAAAAAAAATTGCTTTGCTGGGCAGTTGGTAATGAGCTGTGTCACACTTCTGTAATTCCAGCAATTTAGGAAGCTGAAGCAGGAAGATGGCAAGAGCTGTGGATGTAGTTCAAGTGGTAAAGTGCCCTGGGCTTAATTACCAATACTGGCCCTTCCCACAAAAAGATAATAGAAACGGTAATGTAGGGACAGATGATGAAGGAAAGGAGTGCTGGATTTGTGTCATAATTTTCAAAGCTATTAAAACTAAAAACTCACAATGAACTGGGCACAGTGGTGCACAGCTCTAATCCCAGCAATTTGCAAGACTGAGGCAGGAGGATGGAAAGTTCAAGGCCAGCCTCAGCAACTTAGCAAGGCCCTACCTCAAAATAAAAAAGGAGGACTGGGGATATAGCACAATTGGTAGAGTGCTTGCCTAGCATGCACTAGGACATGGGTTCAATCCCCAGTACCACCAGAAAAAATAAAAAATAGGACTAAAGATGTGACTTCCCCCCCCGGGGGGGGGGGCTGTTACTGGATTTTGAACCCAGGAGCACTTAATCACTAAACCATATCCCAGCCCTCTTTTATATTTTATTTAGAGACAGGGTCTCCAGAAGTTGTGTAGTGCCTTGCTAAGTTGCTGAAACTGACTTTGAACTTGCAATCCTCCTTCCTCAGTCTCCTGAAACACTGGGATTATAGACATTTGCCACCGCACCTGGCCTCTGATGGCCACTTATGATCTGAGTTTATCGTTTCTTTGAGTATTTGTAGTTATTTCATTTGTACATAAATGAAGATGAGTCTGAATTCATTCTAACCAAGTGAAAGTATGTTTTCTGAATACAGGTAACAACTCATGCAGTTGTGAGGTTCTATATTAAAGAAGCTTTCACAAAAAAAAAAAAAAAAATACCCTCACAATTGAAACAAAAATTTATCCCCAAATTAGATATATGTCCCATTTTGTCAACCAAATAGGGCTGGGAATGTGACTCAGTGGTAGAATGTTTGCCTAGCACATGCAAGACTCTAGATTCAATCCCTGGCACTATAATCAATCAAAATCATGGTTCAGGAAAGGTATATGTACATAATGACACTGTTAGAATATTGCTTTGGTTCCTGAACCACTTAAAGCTATTCAAAGCCTTGGATGTCATTCAGTTAGGAATCTCTCTTTCTCTTTCCTCTCCTCTCTTCCCTGTCCCTCTCCTACCTGTTATTAAATAAATGTTGTGACTTTAAAATTTTAATGTGATTGTATCACTAGGTATTTACATGAGAGAAATGAAAAATTGTCCACACAAAAATTTCATAGAAACTGTAGATAAACACTGGACTTATCTCAGATATCCAGCAATAGGAGGCTATATGTTGAATACTATTCAGCTATTAAAAAGGAACAAAGTACTAATGTACAACTTAACATGGGTATATATCAGACATTTTTATGTCTTAACATAGGCACATACTGTGAATCCCATTATACAACAAAACTATTGAAAAGATAAAACTAATTTATGTTAATGAAAACCAGAACAACAATGAGGGGAAATGACTGGGAAGAAACTGTGGAGTGATAGAAATAGTTGTCTAAATGGTTGGTCGTTAAATATATAACATATATTTAAACACATCAAAACTGTACACCTTAAATGGTGAATTTTAATTTCCATTATTATACCTCAATTAGAAGTTTAAGGTAGCCAGGCGTGGTAGTGCACTACTATAAGCCCAGCTACTTAGGAGGTTGAGGCAGGAAGATTACAAGTTTGAGGCCAACCTAAGCAGCTTAAGACTATTTATCAAAAATAAGACTAACAAGGGCCAGTGGTAGAGAGCTTGCCTAGTATATGCAAAGTCCTACCCTCACCCCCCAAATCCACTAAAAAATAGAAAAGAAAATGAAAATTGAAGAGAAAATATCAAATTTCTTGAAATTTTGCAAAATTAATGATTTAAAATAATTTTTTGACAGAGTAAGCTAAGTGGTAGCCCACTCTCCTGGCAGCCTCCAGGCCCTCCCTGGGTTCAATCCCCAGTACCACGGAAAAGTTTAAATTAAGAAAAAAAAAAAAAAAAAAAGGTGCTAGATATGGTGGCACATGCCTGTAATCCCAGGACTCAAGAGACTGAAGCAGGAGGATCACAAGTTCTAGAGCAGTCTCAGCAACTTAATGAGGCCTGTCTCAAAAAATAAAAAAGGACTGGGCATGTGGCTCAGTGGTAAGAGCACTTGCCTAGCATATGCAGACCCTGGGTTCAATCCCTAGCAGCACACACACACCCAGGGGGTGGAGGGAGTGTATATTTTTATATATGTGTGTGCACACACACATACATACACACATTTTGTTTGTTTGTTTGTTTTCTGGCTGCTGGATATTGTGGTGCAGGCCTGTTATCCCAACAACTTAATAGGCTGAGGCAGAAGGATCACAAGTTCAAGACCAGCCTCAGCAACTTAGTAAGAATTTGTCTCAAAAAGAACTAGGACTAGCCAGACTTGGTGACAACACACCTACAATCCCAGCTGCTTGGGAGGCTGAAGCAGGAGGATTGGGAGTTCAAAGCCAGCCTCAGCAAAAGCGAAGCACTAAGCAACTCAGTGAAACCTGTCTCTAAATAAAATACAAAATACGCCTAGGGATGTGTGTCAGTGGTTGAGTGCCCCTGAGTTCAATCCCCTGTACCCCCCAAAAAAGGGGGGGGGGGACTGGGGCTGTAGCTCAGTGGTAAAATACTGAGTTCCAAAACTTTATAAAATATTTTGGGGCAATCTTCATATATACATATATATGGAACATAACCATGAATAATTGATGTATCATGTGTCTCATGTATCTCTCATTTATGAAGTGGCATGACATCAAAACTTAGTTTGTTAGGAACAAATAAAAAATTTCTCAGGAACAGGTGTATCTCAGTGGCAGACCCCCAAAGTCCTAGATTCAGTCCATGGTCCTCTCCCCAAAAAAGAAACTCTACTTGTATTTGACATGTATTTCTCACACTTACAGGCTGCACTATCCATTACCTCTTCTACATGTAATTACTAAGCACTTGAAATGTGGTCAGCATGAGCTACAATCTCTGCTACTCTGGAGGCTGAGGTAGTTTAGCCTGAAAAATTTAGTGATACCCTGCCTCCAAATAAAATAAAGGCTCAGTGGTAGAGTACATCTTGGGTTCAATCACCAGTAACACACATTAAAAAAAAGAAAAAAGCCCAGTAAGAACTGAACTGTGTTGCTCAAGTGTAAAATACATGCCATATTTTCAGAACTTACTATTAAAATAAAATATATCAATAAGTTATGTTGATTATATGTTGAATTTTTTATATTGTGACATACAAATGGAATATATCTAATTCTGATTAGGTTTGAAATGATATTTTGGATGATTATGTTCAGCTTGTCGGAAATATTGATATGTCACAAAAAATCAAACACATGCTCAAAAGTTGGTGGGCAAGGCATTTACTCTGACAGAAGGGCATGTTACAGAACCTGACTAGCAAACTTTCCTTGGGGGGCAGTCCCTTGGTTTATATACCTAACCATGTACTGTCCTTCATTCTGATTGGAGGACTTAAGTATAATCTATGGGATAGGCTAATTTTAAAATTAGGGTGAGTAAAAAGGAAGGGCTATAATTAAAATGGCTGCATTCGGATACAATTTAGGCTGAATACTGTATTCTGAAAGTGGACTACCAGTCTTTCCATTTCTCACAGGTTAGTACCTGACTGTAATACCACAGACTCAGGAGACTGAGGCAGGAGGATCACAAGTTCAAGACCATTTCTCAAAGTAAAAAGGACTGGTGGTGTAGCTCAGTGGTAAAACACACCTGGATTCAATCTCCAGTACGGGGGGAGGGCAGCGGCGGGGGGACAGGGGGGGAGTAGGTGAAATTAATTTTAATGTATTTAACCCAACATACCTTCCCCCCCCCCTTTCTTTCCATATTGGGGATTGAACCCAGGGATGCTCTACCACGGAGGGATCTCCCCTGCCATTTTTATTTTTTTATATTGAGACAGGGTCTCAGTAAGTTGCACAGGCTGACCTCGAACTTGTAATCCTTCTGCCTCGGCCTCCTGGATAGCTGATATTAAAGATTCTATTTTCTAGGACTGGGGTTGTGGCTCAGTGGTAGAGTGCTTGCCTAGAACTTGTGAGGCACTGGGTTCCATCCTCAGCACAACATAAAAAATAAAGTTTAAATGGAGGATACTCCTTGTTTTAGTCAGTGTTTTGCTGCTATGATCAAAAGACCTGACAAGAACAGTTTTTTATTTGGGATTCAGTTTCAGAGGTCTCAGTCTACAGATGGCTAACTCTATTGTTCTGGCCTGGAGGTGAGGCTGAACATCATGGTGGAAGGATTTGGTGGAGGAAAGCAGCTCGGGACATAACATTCAGGAAACAGAGCTCCCACTCACCAAAGACAAAATATATACCCCCAGAGGTATGCCCACAGTTATATGTCCTCCAGCCATATCCCACCTGCCTTCAGTTACCTCCCACTTGATCCCTATCAGCAAATGAACTGATTATGTTAAGGCTCTCACATAACCAATCATTTCAACCTCTGAACCTTGTTGCATTGTCTAACACATGAGCTTTTGGGAGACACCACAAATCTAAACCATAACACTCCAGAATCTAGAGGAGTACAGCAGAACTAAAAGTGATAGAAAATAATGTTGGGGGCTGGGGTTGTGGCTCAGTGGTAGACTACTTGCCTAGCATGCAAGCATGGGTTCGATCCCAAGCACCACATTAAAAAAATAAAACAAAAGAAAGGCATTATGTCCATCTACAACTAAAAATGTTTAAAAGAAAAAAAAAAGAAAAGAATGTTGTACCAACATGGGAAATATGTACACAAGAAGTTAAAGCATACCAAATAAAAATGAAATTTTAGGGACTGGAGTTGTGGCTTAATGGTAGAGTGCTTGCCTAGTATCCATGAGGCACTGGGTTCTATTCTCAGTGCCACATATAAATAAATAAAGGTCCATGGACAACTATAAACTTTTTTTTAATGAAATTTTAATTTATTTAATTTTTTTTTAATAGGAGACCCCCAAAATGGGTAAAAGGAAACATTGGGGTCAAATATATTAAGCCCTGCTAAGTTACTTCTCAAGTATAAATTGTGAAAAGTAATTAGTTCTTTCAGACTCTAATGTGACACTCAGTGAATTATTTTCCACTTAGTTAAAAGGGACCCTCTGTAGTCTAGTGTTTATAGAAGACAATGAAGCAAACAAATAGTTGACAACAAATTTAGCCAGTTTTAGTGTACTTAAGGAATTATATTTCTTTTGGTCTTACCTCCGTGGTGATGTTATAATTCTTAAGACATACACGATGTCTCAAAATCTTTTGTACCTCATTTCACTTTTTCAGGACCCAACCTCATTTCAGTGTTTTGACTGAGGGTGATCCTACTGAAACTTCATCTAATAATCTTTACCAAAGAAGGACCGTCCTGTGTGTCCCACCTTCATACTATCGGTAATTTGTGGGCTGGGGAGATAGCTCAGCTGGTAGAGTGCTTGCCTCCCAAGCACAAGGCCCTGAGTTCGATCCCCAGTACCGCAAAAAAAAAAAAGTAATTTGTGTTCACCTTGGTGTGATTCACATTTGCCTCTGAGGATCTGATTTAGATGAACTGGTGATCAAATTGATAACAAGCCCCTGTTAAAGTAATTCTTCATGGCTCCACAGAAATCCCACAGGGTTGCAGCTGACCTTTGACAAATCATTTAACTCTGGGCCTCTCTTTCCTCTTCTGTCAAATAAAGGAATTGCATTGGATGATAACAAGGTCCTGACCATCTATAAAATGTGAAATTTCTTTGACTTTGTGTTTTATTTGCTCCATGGAATAGGACTGGGCTCTTTGGGATACTAGATTTATTGAAGATACTTTTGTAGCTTCCTTGGGCTGAACTTCTATTTGTGTTGGATTTGGAATGTGTTTGGAAGTAAAATTCCTTTTGTACAAAACATTTTTTTTTTTTTTTTTTTTTTTTTTTCTTTTGCGGTGCTGGGGATTGAATCCAGGGCCTTGTGTTTACAAGGCAAGTACGCTACCAACTGAGCTATATCCCCAGCCCACAAAACTTTCTAGAAAGTAAAATGAGCAAAGAAAGCAAAATGTTAATAGAAGACAGGAAGGGGAAAACAAATCAAACTTTTAAGATTTTCTTTTCTCTTTCTCTCTTTTTTCCTCCCTATTTGTTTTGATACTAGGAATTGAACCCAAGGGTACTTTACCAATAAGCCACATCCCCAGCCCTCTTCATATTTTGGTGGGGGCGGGTACTGGAGATTGAACTCAGGAGCACTTGACCCCTGAGCCACATCCCCAGCCCTGTTTTGTATTTTATTTAGAGACAGAGTCTCACTGAGTTGCTTAGTGCCTCACTTTTGCTGAGACTGGCTTTGAACTCATAATCCTCCTGCCTCAGCCTCCTTATTTTTATTTTTTTGAGACAGGGTCTTGCTAAGTTGCCCAGGCTGGCCTTGAACTTGAGATCTTTCTGCCTCAGCCTCTCAAGTCATTGGGATTACAGGTGTGTGCCACCGCACCTGGCTAGCCAGTTTTTCAAATAATTTTTACTTTGAGATTTCATCGTAGACTTATTTTCCTCTGACAAATGGTAACTGATTGGATTTCACTCATTTTAGCTTCTTTTAATAAGGGTTAATATTTCAGATACTTGGATAGATTCATGTAATTCATAGTATGTGACTTGACAAATTTTAATGCCCAGTCTTGCGTAGCTTATTGTAATTTGGTACTTAAACGGGAAAAAATAGAATCCCCTTTCCTGTCTTTTCTTTCTTTCTTTTCTTTTTTATCGGTTGGTGTTCTGCGGACCTACAGCTAGCTCGTCCAGCACGTAGGGGGAGAATGTGGGGTTTTGTCAAGTCCTCCACAGGGGGGAGAAGCTATCCCTTGAGGTATAGCTCTTCCAGTCTGATGAACTGTCAGATCCACTGAGTGGTTGGTAAAGCAGATTGGACAGTGACTCCAGGAAGTGGTGGGGGGGGGTGATATATTAACCGGTAATAATCAAAAGTAAAGTGATTTCTCCACAGCCCTGTAGATAGAACTGTGTATGTTTCTAATGTTCCCAGTCTGCAGGAAATACTATTTTCTAAGAGGAAAAGGAAGCTGTTTATGAGAGGGTGCTTAAGAGGTGAGTTGGGATGGATTACAAAGGCACAAAGAGCCATCTGAGTGCCAGTGCTGAAAACCAGAAGCTGTTTAAAAAAAGGGGGGGGCACCAAGAGAAGGAGCATAAATGTTGGTGTGCGTGTGGTTAATAAAAGTCGCTTAATCTCAGTGGCCCTTGACTGAAGTGCAAACCTAGATTTTTTTTGTTGTTGTTTTGCACTGGGAATTGAACCCAGGGCTGCAAGCACTTTATCACTGAGCTATAACCCCTACCCCCCAATGTTTTGTATTTACATATTTAGGTATTATAAAATAGAATTATTATTAAACCCTTTCATCCTATTATGATTTAATGTACTACTTTAAAAAAAATTGAAGAAAACAGATTTTCACTTGCTTGTTCATCATTGTAGTTTGCGCTTACTGGGAAATAGAACCCTGCTGCAGATCTTACATGACTGATTTCTGGACCCAAAGTGGGCTTGACAGTGGACTGGAGCAGTAATAGCCCACCTACTGTCAGGAGAAGCCAGGGCAGACTTTTCCCAGCAAGCCTGACTGAGGTGGGCCTTGTCCTAGACTCTAGGACCTAGAGTATGCAGTCCCCTGGCTGTGGGAGCCAGGAACAGGGCAGGTCCACCAGCAGGAAAGTTTGGGGTCTGGGTATCTGCAGAACCTAAGTTAAAAGGTTGAAACCTGTGTTCTTTAGTAAATACATATGAAGCAACTACTACAGAATGTTGAAAAATGGCTGTGAGTCTAGTAAACAGTATGTGCTACTGCTTTTAGGGTGCTTATTTTTTTGCCTTGACTCTTAGCAAAGTCACATATGAAAGTGGATGATTAAATATCATGGCCGTCATTCATATAGGACCTAAGTTTGTTTTTGAGCCTTTTTTTTTTTTTTTAATACTGGGGATTGAACCCAGAGAGGTGCTTTACTACCAAGCTATATCCCCAACCCTTTTTATTTTTTTTGTTCTGTTTTCGTTTGGGGTTTTTGTTTGGTTGGTTTTTGTTTTTTTAGGTGGGGACAGGTTCTTGGTGAGTTGCCCAAGCTAGCTTCAGACTTGCAGTTCTCCTGCCTCAGCCTCCCATATTGCTGGGATTTTAGGCGTGCACTTCTGCACCTTGGCTGCATTTCCATTTTAAAATAACTACAAATACCCCAGTATGAGAAATTAAGTCACCTAATCTTGTCATACAGGCCTAACTACTGGCAAAGATAGGAGATAGCTAATTATCCAATGCCTCCCTCTTCTGGTCCCATGAGTCCTCCATCAGGGAGAGCCCCCCCCACCCCAGGCTTGCAGTGACTCCAGCTTTTGGATACCACAGGATAGTGATAGTATTTCATCAGGAAAATCCCTTTGGAAGTGATTTTTCTTGCCTGCTTTCAAATTACTCTTCTGTGAACAGAGTTCAGATTTGAAATCACATACACAATATTGAAATATAAAAAACTGTAGTATTTGGATTATATTTTGTTTTTCATAAAAGGATTGGATAGAGTATCTGTTATATATATATTCGTGTGTATATATATATATAAATATATACACACACACACACACCTAGAACTTAGGAAAGTCATAATCAAAAATACTTATATTTAGAGCAGTCTTATGGTAGGACTGGAAGAGTAGTGGGTTGGGAGTCTACAGTGTTGAATGATAGTCCTGACTAACTTCACGCTCCATGCTAGAGAATATATCTGACCACTTTGAATTTCAGTTCCTAGATTGATAAAACCAGGAACCACATTAGACAGTCTTTCAGCCTTGCCATAATAGCCCACGGCCATTATCTTAATTTCCTTGTGCCTTCTCTAGGACCAGTCTACTTTTCTGTGTTGGGAGGCTGTTTCCTTTAGTGGATCATTTTCTAAGATTCTAGCAACCAGGTATGAGCTAGTGAAGAGTAAACACCTGACTACTTCTGAATTTGCCCAGTTCTGCTGCTTCACTAATAGGACCATTTCTAGTCAGAGGATTTCAGAACATTAGAAAACTGATGCTGTGATCATTATATTCTTCCTTAGACTGAAATTATATGAATGCACTTTAATGATAAGATATACATTGTAGGGGCTGGGGTTGTAGCTCAGTGGTAGAGCGCTTGCATAAGGTGTGAAGCACTGGGTTTGAGTCTCAGCACCGCATATAAACAAAGTAAAGGTCCATTGACAACTAAAAAAGCTATTTAATAAGAAGATGCACTTTGTAATTTGTAAATATAACTCAAAATCCTGCTTCTGAGTCTGGTCATTTGTGGTTGGTCATTCAGACCTCATTTGTATTTGACAAGGGTTTAAGATTGCTTTGTGGAACAGTTGTTTAACATTCAAGCGATCTTCTATTAGTGTCAAGTCTTTAACTAGATCCGTTTTAAATGAACTGCCCATTAAGTTGAAAACCAAGCAAATTTAGGTTTCTACCCCAACTTAGCAAAATCAATGTAATTTAAATTTTATCTTCATGTATATTTATTCAAACTGGGTTTTTTTTCTTGAATATTCATTTAAGATAATAATTGTATAAGTGACTTTTTAAATTTTTTTTTTTTTTTTTTTTTTTTTTTTTTGCGGTGCTGGGGATCGAACCCAGGCCTTGTGCTTGCAAGGCAAGCACTCTACTGACTGAGCTATCTCCCCAGCCCTAAAATGATTCTTGATACTACTACTTATCAAGAACTACAGGTCTGGGATTGTAGCTCAGTAGAGCGCTTGCCTAGCACATGTGAAGCACTGAGTTCAATCCTCAGCACCACATAAAAACAAAGTATTGTGTCTGTACAACTAAAATATATATATACACACATATATGTATTTTTATATATATTTTTTTCTTTTTATGAACTACAGACTTTTTAATAGATTCAGGGAAAAACCAGTACCACACACTAAGCTAAATTAAGAGAATTCTTTAGTAACTATTTGGTTATATTTGGTAGATGGGGGTCAGTTGGATGGAAAGTAAAGATGATATTATTTACATAGTAATCAAACTGCTTTGGATGGTAGCTTTATCCATCATTCTGATTCTTACCATTAATGTCATGGCCTTCTCTCTTCTCATGCCCAGCTTGTTACAGCTGTAATTAGACATTGTTTGCTATTTAGCAAATATAACCATTGTCTGTTTTTTAACTCAGGTTTTTGTCCCTTCTCTTCTGTGTTCCAGGTGTTCCATACTTGCTTGCAGTGCTTATGTGGCTCTGGCTTTGGGTGATAACCTTATGGCTTTGAATCATGCAGATAAACTTCTTCAGCAGCCTAAACTGTCAGGATCTCTTAAGTAAGTGTGACTTACCCTACATGTACCTGGTTTGTCTTGTTTCAAGGTTTCTGGTTAGTTTCTGGTACATGTTGCCTTTTTACTCCTCCAATGGAATATATGTGGAGAAAATAACAGCTTACAATTTTTCTTACTTCATATCTTAGCAGTAGATTTTTTTTTTTTTAACCTATTGCACCTCAAGGATTAATGGAAATGGCATTTACTGTACTAAACATTAAAAAACCCAAACTTGGGACTATCTGCTGCTAGGTCTGACTGGAACACATTAGGCCCCAAAATACAGCAAGTCCTCAGAGAAAAGACCCGCAAAAAAAGAAATTTAAACCACCATAGTGGTGCACACCTGTTATCCTAGCAATTTGGAAGGCTGAGGCAGGAGAATTGCAAGTTCGAGGCCAGCCTCAGCAAATTAGCAAGGCCCTAAGCAATTTAACAAGACCTTGTCTCAAAATGAAATACAACTGCTGGCTGTGGTGGCCCACTCCTGTGATCCCAGAAGCTTGGGAGGCTGAAGCAAGATGATTGCAAGTTTGGGATAGCCTGGGCAATATAAAAAGACCTGTCTTTGAGGTTTTTGTTTTTGTTTTGTTTTTTTGGTACTGGGGATTGAATCCAGGGGTACTTTACCACTGAGCCACTTCCATAACTCTTTTTTATTTTATTTATTTTTGAGACAGGTTCTCACTAGGTTGCCAAGGCTGGCCTCAAATTTGGGATTCTCCTGCCTGAGCCTTTGGAGTCACTGGGATTACAGGCATGTGCCAGCTCACCCCACTAGGGAGACCCTATCTCAAATTTTAAGATAAGGGCTGGGGATATAGCTCAGTTGCATGCACAAGGCCCTGGGTTCAATCCCCAGCACCAAAAAAAAAAAAAGGAAGAAAAAGAAAAAAGGGGGGAGGCAGGGATGGGCGGAGTGGCGCACACCTGTGATCGCAACAATTTGGGAATCTGAGGCAAGAAGATCACAAGTTCAAAGCCAGTCTGAGCAACCTGCAAGGCCTTAAGCAAATTAGTGAGACCCTGTCTAAAACTGAAAAAGGGGCTGGGAATATGGCTCAGTGGCTAAGCACCCCTGGGTTCAATCCCCAGTATCCAAAAAAAGGGGCAGTGGGGGCTAGGTGTGTAGCTCAGTCATAAAGCGCCTCTGGGTTCAATCTCTAGTACCAAAGAAATTATAACAGCTTAGTTTTGTTTTGTTTTTCATTTTGTTTTGTTTTGTTTTGTTCTCATGTAGGAAAAGTCATTAAAATTTTGAGATTTTTGAGCAGGGGCTGCAAGTGTCACTCAGTGGGAGAGCATCTTAGCATGTACAAGGCCTGAGTTTGATCCCCAGTACACACACACACATTTTTTTTTTTTTTTTTTTTTTTTTGAGCTACAGTATTATATATCTAAGGCTTTATAAAATCAGTCAGGTGATGATGCGGGAAATGACTCAAAGTGAGAAACTGGAAGAAGCAGACTGTTATAAGCCAGGCAGGTGTTCTTCTGATATCACATTAGTGGGCATAAAAATAGGTGGCATGGAAAGCAGAAAAATCTTTGGATTAGAGGTAAAGTTTGTCTAGCAAATGTCTGTTCTGGAACCCTGGTACTCTCTAGTCTTCCAGCAGCAGAGACTGAAGGAATCTGATTTTTTTTGAGGGGGTACCAGTGATTGAACCCAGAGGCACTTAACCATTGAGTCAATATCCCCAACCCTGTTTATTTCTTTATTTTGAGACAGGGTCTTACTAAATTCCTTAAGTTCTTACTAAGTTGCTGAGGCTGACTTTGAACCCTTGATCCTCCTGCCTCAGCCTTCCAAGTTGCTGGGATTACAGGCATGCGCCACTACACCTGGCAGAAATCTGATAATCTGATTCTGATGCTCCACACAGTAGGCATTCATTTTTGGATCTTTATTACCTTCTTGTGTTAATAGTCTCTTGGAAAAAAAAAAAAAAAGAAGAGCACAAATTGGCCAGCTTAAACTGCATTTTTAATTGACGTGTGTGTGCTTTGTTTCATTTGACTAAAATAAAAATTACTGTAAGTTTTAAGGTGTTTTTAAGGAGAAAATTTAACCCTCAGTTCATCTATTTTTCCTAATTCAAGGATATAAAATATTTGAAACATACTCACTATAAAGTAATATAATACACCTGGTAATATTACTTATTGGGCATTTTGGTGATGACCTACTTTTCAGTTTGGAATATGTTTTTTCATTTTAGGTTTTTAGGCCATTTATATGCTGCAGAAGCCCTCATCTCTCTCGACAGAATATCCGACGCTATTACTCACTTGAACCCAGAGAATGTCACTGATGTCTCCTTAGGGATCTCGTCAAATGAGCAGGACCAAGGTTAATGAGGACACATTCGATCAAAATTGGTCACTGTTTTTACTTCCTTCCTGTCGTAATTCAGGATGTGTAGAAACTTAAGGGCATGGTTGTAAAGGGAAGAAAGTATCAGACTGGCTTTCCATATTTTGGGTTATACTTACTTTGTAATATTTGTTAAGTGATCCTGTGAGTTGGTCATTTGGTCTAAATTCTTAATTTTCAAAGACTGATGTTAGGAGGATTTTTTTCCCCTTTCTTTTTATAAAGAAATGGGGGTCCTCCTTCCTTTCCTTCCCTTTCTTTCAAGAAATGGGATCTTATTACATTGCCCAGGCTGGTCTTAAACCAAGACTGAAGGGATCCTCCTGTCTCAGCCTCCAGAGTAGCTGGACCTACAAGCTCCTGCCACCACACCCAGCTTAGAGGATTCATTTGGGTTTGATTTTGAGTGTATTTTTACTTCGGGCAGATCTCCAATCCATGAGGGAAGGAAAATATATTCAAAAGTTAATTTTAAGTTGTGATTAAGCTTTTGAGGAAGTGAAATTATGTGGCTCACATTCCTTTATTTGAGTTGAGCTCTCAGGATTGGGGTGGTAGGTGGTAGCATTCTGACATATTTTAATAGAACCTCCAATACATTAATAGTAAATATTGTGACTAATTACTTTATATTAAGTTGCTACTTTATAAGGAGACTTAGATTTTTAGAAAATATGCTTTGTTGCCCTGTCCCTTAGATTTATTTTCATGTCTCTGTAGGATCAGACAAGGGCGAAAATGAAGCAATGGAATCCTGTAAGTAAGAAGTTTTGAAGGCTGGGGGTGTGACCCAGTGGTAGAGCACTTGCCTAGCATGCATGAGGCCCTGGGTTCAGTTCCTAGCACTGCAAAAAAAAAAGAAAGAAAAAGCTATGTAAATATTTAAATAACCTGTCCTGCATCCCCAAGTTCTAGACCCTAAATCTTCTGTCCTTTGCCTGCCTGCCTGTGAGTGGCTCCTCAGGGCCGTAGATTGGGCTGCTCCCTCAGCCTGGGCACAGACTCTTCACCATGTCCATGGTCTTTCCACAGCTGGGAAGCGGGCCCCTCAGTGCTACCCCAGTTCTGTCAACTCTGCCAGGACAGTGATGCTATTCAATCTTGGCAGTGCATACTGCCTAAGGAGCGAATATGACAAAGCACGAAAATGTCTGCACCAGGTAAGTGGGTAAAGCTGAACCTTCTTGTAAAGCAGCCAGCAAATGGTTTGAGAATTACCATTTGTTTTTTGGGTTTTTTGTTTGTTTGTTTGTTTGTTTGAGGCTTTTGGTCAATTTGTTAAATTGGAATCTTATTTTCAAGTTTAAGAATATTCTTGACGTGGGAGACTGAGGCAGGAGGATTACAAGTTCAAAGCCAGCCTCAGCAACTTAACAAGGCACACAGCAACTCAGCAAGAGAGACCCTGCCTCTAAAATAAAATACAAAAAAGTGTTGAAGATGTGGCTCGGTTGTTAAGTGCCCCTGGATTCAATTTCAAGTACCAAAAACAAATATTCTTGAATGGTAAATAAGTGATCAGCATTGCAAATGAACATACACATATCATGGAAAGTGTTTCCTGATGATTTATTTTTCTTTGAGGGGGTAATACCAGGAATTGAACCTAGGGGTGCTTAACCTGTGAGCCACATCCCCATTCCTTTTTATAATTTATTTTGAGACCAAGTCTTGCTAAGTTGCTTAGGGCCCCACTAAATTGCTGAGGATGGCTTGAATTCATGATCTTCCTGCCTCAGCCTCCCCAGACAGCTAGGATTATAGGCATGGGCTACTGAGCCCAGCTCGATTTTTTTTTCTTTTTTTTTTTTTTTTTTTGGTACCAGGGATTGAACTCAGGGGCACTTGGCCACTGAACCACCTCCCCAGCCCTTTTTCATATTTTACTTTAGAGATGGGGCTTACGAAGTTGCTGAGACTGGCCTTGAACTTGTGACCCTCCTTGCCTCAGACTCCAGAGTTGCTGGGATTTCAGGCTTGCTACCACCATGCCCAACCCTAGTGAGCATTTCTGATCCAAAATCACAAAAGTGACACACTATCCAGGGAAGCATGTTTGATATTATCTAGGAATTGAGTGTATGAATTAAACTGGTAAAAGTTAAGATGTCTCACTGTTTTCAGTAGCAAGGCTAAGGTATTTTAACAACCCTTTTAAAAGTGTCCCTGGGACTTGGGGATAAAGTATGTGCCTAGCACACACAGACCCAGGTTTTGACACCCAGCGCCACAAAATATTAAAAATAACTTAAAAAATAGAAGTGCCCCTGCACCCTAATTACAGCAAACAGCGCTTTTGATCTAAAGTTACAGTGTGTATAGTCCAGTTCAGGTTCTCATATAGCAGGTGGCCATGGCTGCTGACACGCTGGGAGAGACAGATGGGGTCAGGCCTGGTTTGGGGTCTGAGAGGGTTTTGTTTTGGTCCCTTGGTTTTTAGGTTAATCCAGTGGCTGGATCTTTGTTAATTGGGAGGCCCACCCTGCCTAGGAGGGCAGAACAATGACGTGAGGAGTTGGAAAGGCCTCCAAGTAGATGTTTCCGAGGTAGCCTGCCCACCACTGACCATTCTGAGCCACCAGTAGGCAAAATGCCATTAAACCTCATAATGTTGTAGCCTTGGATTCTTGTATTTTATGAAAAAAAAAAAAAAAAAAAAAAAAAAAAGTTGCAGACTGTGGTCAATGCAAAGAATAGCACATCCTGTGTTTACTAGCCACTTGCGGGGGAGTTTTTAATATCCACAAAATGGTGACCATGCTCTTGCCTATAATAAAGGTAGGCCTATAAATATAGAAATCTTTTCTGGACTAAGTTGTTATATCTCAATGATGTAAGAGGAATAAAAGCCTCTTCACACGAGGCACAGAGGGGCACACAGAAAGCTGAGGCAGGAGGATCACAAGTTTGAGGCTAGCCTGAGTAATCTGTTGAGACCTTAAGCAACTTAGCAAGACCTTGTCTCAAAATATAAAAAAGGGCTGGAGATGTGGCTCAGTGGTAAAGCAGCCCTGGGTTATGTCCCTAGTATAAATGAATGAATGAATGCATACAGGCTGGGGATATAGCTCAGTGGTATAGTACCCATGGGTGCAATCCCTAGTAACCCCCACATACCAAAAAAAAAAGGCTCCCTACCCCAATGTAAGGTCATAAGATCTTTACATGAGGCTCCCTCCTAGCCTGGGATTTCTCCTAGTATGCCAGGAACTGACCCAATGCAAGTTTCTAGTCCCCTCACAGAACCCTGCATTCAGGCCTCCTGTTCCAGTGCCATTTTCCCATGAACTGGGCATGGTGATGTACACCTATAATCCCAGCTACTCTGGAACCTGAGGCAGATGGATCACAAGTTCCAGGCCAGCCTCAGCAATTTAGCAAGATTCTGTCTCAAAAAGTACTGGGAATGTAGCTCAGTTGTCAGTGCTCTTGGGTTTAGTCCCCAGTACTATTATAAATAAATACCATTTCCCCCCCATTTTATGCCAGATCCCTACCTGCAAGCACTAAGACAGGCCTCCCTTATTCCCACATCTCCTGATTCAAAAGAACTTACTCTAGGACTGAGGGTGTATCTCAGTGGTAGAGGGCTTACCAATGTGCACAAGACGCCAACACCACAAAAAAAAATTTCTAATTTAAAAAACAGACCTTTCTTCAAGGACTGGAGAGCTGGAGAGCTGAGGAAGTAATTCAGTAGTAGAGTGCTTGCTTATAACGTGTGAGGCCCTGAGTTCAATTCTCAGCACTGGGAAAAAATCTTTCTCCAGGCGGGTATGGTGACACACACCTGCAATCCCCATGACTCTGGAGACTAAAGCAGAAGGATCTCAAGTTTGCAACTAGCCTCAGTAATCTGTCGAGGCCTTAAGCAACTTAGCAAGACCCTGTCTCAAATAAAATAAAAAAGACCAGAGATGTGGCTCAGTGGTGGAACATCCTGCTTATAACCCCCGGGAGGGGGAGGGGGCATTTTTTTTCTTTTCATTTTCATTGCACATTTCACTTAGCCTCTTTTCCTAGCATTAGGTAAATTTGGTCGTTATTTCCATGCATTATTGTCAAAGGAAGCCCTTGTCTTATCCCACATTTACCTCTGCTCAGTAAATATTTGTAGAAGTACTATTAATCCTGTTAGATTAAGGGGAGAAGCAGAACAGTCTGGAAGCAGTAAGCAACTGACACTAGATGGGGAAATATAAGTTGATAAGGTGAGGAAAAGACTGCAACCCAAAGAAACCCAAACTGAATAATGAAAACTGTAATGCTAGCATCTCTGACCAGAGCAACCCAGGCTTTCCTTCCTTATTACTGGATTTATTTGACTAATTTCTATGACATTTCAGTCCTTAAGAATGAGAACATCGCCTGGTGCAGCAGTGCATGCCTGTGATCCCTGTGACTCAGGACGAGGCAAGAGGATGGCAACTTCCAGGCCAGCTTCAGCATTTTAGCAAGATCCTCCTATCTCAAAAAATAAAAAGGACGCAGGATATAGCTTAGTGGTAAAAGTACCCCCTGAGTTCCAGCCTCAGTACAGGGGTAGGGGGTGTTGGTGTTGGGCATTATACAGTCTAAATGAGGCATTTTTTGTGTGTCGTCAGCTGTTTAAGTTTTAACTTGTTCCTGACATTGGCGACTTGCAGCTTATAGTATTGAAATTTCACTTAGGAAAACATGGGAATGCAGATTTCATGTAAATACAGCTGTATCTGTGGTGCAGAGTAGCCAGCAGACCTTGGACCTGTGATGATAAGAGTCAGGGGTGTCCCCTATAGACAAGATATATAATTAAGAACCTGAGTTCAAGTCCTGGTACCAAAAAAAAAGATAAAAAGGGCCAATGATGTGGATTAGTGGCAAACCACCCCTAGGTTCAATCATCAGTACCAAAAAAAACCCTCATTATGGAATTACAAGTCAGGCTGCCTCAGCAACTTATCAAGGCCCTAAACAACTTAGCAAGCCCCTGTCTTGAAATAAAAAGGGTTGGGGATGTACCTCAGTAGTAAAAACAGCCCTGGATCAATCCCTGGTTACCACCACCACGCCACCCACCCACCCCCCCCCCCCCAAAAAAAAAAAAAAAAAAACAGTGGGTTCTACAGGACAAAGTTTAATTAAAAATTATTTTGTTGTTGTTGTTGTTTGGAATTTGTATCTTAAGTTACTGGTTTTTATGGGTGTTTTTCTGTTTTGAACAAAGGCAGCTTCAATGATCCATCCAAAAGAGGTGCCCCCTGAGGCCATCTTGTTGGCAGTCTACCTCGAACTGCAGAATGGTGAGTATTTCTTTATAGTTAGGACTGTATCCCCTCAAAGAGCTCAAGGTTATTTTTGTCTGCTTTTTCTCTTAAAAATCAAGACTTTGGGCTGGGAATGGTGGTACACACCTATAAATACAATGACTCAGGAAGCTGAAGCAGGAGGATCACAAGTTCAAAACCAGCCCCAGCAACTTAGTAAGGTCCTGGACAACTTAGTGAGATCCTGTCTCAAAATAAAAAAATAAAAGAGCTGGGGATTGTAGCTGAGTGGTTAAACACCTCTGGGTTCAATCCCCAGTACAAAAAAAAAAAAAACTTTGTCCAGGCATAGTGGTGCCTGCCTATAATCTAGGAGCCTGAGATAGTAAGATGGCAAGTTCAAGGCCAGCATCTGCAATTTAATGAGACCCTATCTCAAAATAAAATTATAATGACTGGGCATGTAGCTCAGTGGTAGTAGAGTTCCCCCTGGGTTCAAACCCTAGTACCAGGGGGAGAAAATATACCTTCCTTAAAGATGTTGCCTATCAAGTTCTTCCAATGAAAATGTCATAGTTAAGGAGTTGTGGTATCTTACAGATTAAGAGTATTTCCTTTTATCTGTGAAAATACAGAACTGCACCAAGCCCTGGATTCAATACCCAGTACTACAGAAAAAATCCATTGAGAGGCCAAGTGTGGTAATGCATACCTATAGTCCTAGTAACTTGGGAGGCTGAGGCAGAAAGATCAGAGTTTGAGGCCTGATTCTGTAATTTTTTTTTTATTTTTATTTTTTAATGATGCCCAGGGGCACATCCAGCCCTTTTTATTTTTATTTTATTTATTTGTTTATTTTTCTGCCAGAGATTTAACCCAGGGACGCTTAACCACTGAGACACATTCTCTAACCCTCTTTATTTTTTTATTTTGAGACATGGTCTTGCTGTGTTGTATATAGCCTTGCTAAATTGCTGAGGCTGGCTTCAAACTTGGAATCCTCCTCCTTTGGCCTCCCAAGTAGCTGGGATTACAGGCTCCCATTTTAAATCAGAATTTCTGGAGATGGAGCCTGATATGGTGGTGCGTGCCTGTAGTCACAGCTACCTGGGAGGCTGGGGCAAAAGAATGACAAGTTCAAGCCTGAGCAATTTAGTGAGACCCTGTCTTAAAATAAAAAGTAAAGAGGACTGGAGATATAGCTCAGTGCTAGAGCATCCTTGGGTTCAGTCCCCATTACCACAAAAAAATAAATTGTTGAAAAACATTTTTTTCTGTGGATGGGATGGATGTGTGATACCAGTATCCAGTCAAGGCTGCAGACCATGACACTTCTAGATCATCTTTTACCTCCCTTGTGGGATTCTGATGACCTGCTTTGTGTGGAGTGGTGGTACTTTGATGTGTGTGTGTGTGTGTGTGTTTTAATGGAAAGTGTTTTTACAGGTAATACCCAGCTGGCCTTACAGATCATCAAAAGGAATCAGCTGCTCCCTACAGTGAAAACACACTCGGAAATGAGAAAGAAGCCAGTGTTTCAGCCTGTCCACCCAATTCAGCCCATCCAAATGCCAGCTTTCACCACTGTGCAGAGGAAGTGATATTTTGCTTTTGGGAAACTGTTACCTGAGACCAGGGGAGCATTTATGGCCTTTTTAGTTGTATCACAACAAAATGAATGAAAGACAGATGGTAACGGGTGCTAGTTTTGAAGATACAATTTTGAGACAGTTCTACCCCTGAAATTTTTGCCAGCCACTCACTTAAAATTAAGGATTCACAAACTCATTTTCAGCCATTTTCTTTTAACCCCTGCCAAACAATTAATTTTGAACCATTATATGATGTATCTGTGTCATAGCAATTAAAACATGGTCTTATCAGAATACTCTTGGTAGTCTTTCTTGCAACTGTTAAGAGTACTTTAACATCTGAGATTTAGTAATGAAGTTTAAAAAATTGAGTCAGAGTCGGTGGTGTACACCTGTATTCCCAGCAAGTTGGAAGGCTGAATCAGAAGGATTGCAAGTTTAAGACTAGCCTTAGCAACTTAGTGAGACCTTGTCTTAAAATTTTAAAAAAGGGCTGGAGATGCAGCTCAGTGGTTAAAGGCCCCTAGGTTCAATCCTCAGTACCAAAAAAATAAATAAATAAATACTGACAGAGAAGAACATGAAACTGGCACACACTTGTAAACCCAGCTACTTGGAAAATTGAGACAGGAGGATCACAAGTTCCAGGGCAATTCGGTGAGACCTTGTCTCAAAATGGAAAGGAGTTGGGGTATAGCTGAGTGGTAGAGTATTTGCTTAGCTTGTGTGAAACTGTTCAGTTCCCAGAACTGCAAGGCATTGGTGGGGAGGAATGACAACAATATTGACAGTGCTTGGTTAGAACTGGTAAGTTAAGTTAGAAAGAGATAACTGATCTGTTAGGAATCATTTGCTTAAAAATCACAGACAGCCACGCATAGTGATGCTCAGGAGGCTGAGGCAGAAGGATCACAAATTTGAGGCCAGTCTTGGCAACTTAATAAGACCCTGTCTTTAAATTTTAAAAAAGAAAGAAAAAGAAAAACAGAGATGACCTAGCTTCCTTAGGCTTCTTAAAGTCTTTTGCAAATAAGATGAGAATAGGTAGGACCTTTGCTTTGGTATGAACATGGAGAGTGTCCCCCCAACCCCCACCAAACGTCAGTGTGTTGAAGGCTTGGCCCCTGGGGAGGCACTGTTGAAAGGTGGCAGTTTTTTCTCCCTTAGGAAATGGTGGTATGGGAGGTCCTTAGTCACTGGGGGGTTCCCTCAAAGGTAATTGTGGGACCCTACTGCTCCCCAATCTGTCCCTGCTTCTTAGCTCACTCTTGAGATATAAGCAATTTGTTCCTTCACATGCTCCCCGCCATTGTCATTCAGCACTCTCACCAGAGGCCCAAAGCAATGGGGCTGCCCAATCTTGAACTAAAACCTCCAGAACCATGAGCCAAAATAAACCTTTTTTCTTTTATGGTGTTTTGTTGTAGTAATGCAAAGCTAATAAAACCCTTAGGATAGTATTGATCCAGGTCTGCAGCCTCGCTTTCCCAGCACTGTGGGACCCTCTCAAATGCTGCAGGATGATGGGACAGTGGCTTAGCCTGGGCTAGAGAGTGAGTGCACAGACTTCATAAATTACTGGTACCCCACAGAGTCCTCCTGAACTGGGAAAAGGCCTGTAATTGATACATGAAAATTTTGGAAAAATCTTAGGAAATTAGAATTTTGTTGTACTTGCTGATTGGTTTATGGGGAAACAGGAATCCCTATGAAGGGCTGGGTAAGCCCCATATTAAACAAGAATACATTTGTGGGCTGGGGATGTGGTTTAGCAGTAGAGAGTTTGCCTAGCATGCATGAGGACCTGGGTTTGATCACCACCACACACACAAAAATACATTTGGTGATCTGGCACTAAGTAGAAAAAAATGAATGTTGTTTATTTATACTGGCGATTGACCAGAGGCACTTTACCACTGAGTTACATCCCTAACCCTTTTTATTTTTTATTGAGACAAGATCTCACAAAGTTGCTTAGAGCCTGGCTAAGTTGCTGAAACTGGTCTTGAACTTGCAATACTCCTGCCTCAGCCTCCTGAGTCATTGAGATTACAGGCATATGCTACCATGCCCAGCTCTGGATCAATAATTTAAACAATGATTGTTTTTCTCTCAATTGAGGCAAGTGTACATAGGTACCTGCTGGCTTTATTTCTAGTGTGCACTTGTGCTCCTGAAATTATAATGGAGTTATATATCCCAATTAACCCATCAGAAGTTGAAAATATCTTTAGTCCAAAATGTATTCAAAACACCTAATATACTGAGCATCATGGCTCAGCAACACAAAACAGCCTGATTGTCCCTGATTTACAAAAGTCCTACTTAAAATTTTTTCAGCTTTATGAAGGTGTAGGCTGCCATTTATTTATTTATTTATTTAAAGCTGAAGGATCAGTGGTAGATTACTTGCCTAATATATACAGTATATACAGTTCCCTCTCCTGCACTGCCAGGAAATAAAAAGCTGACAGTTCTTATGCAAGAAGTCCTGGGTTTCATCCCTAGCCAAGCATTACAGGGGGAAAAATAAAAAACACTTGTGGCTCACACCGATAATCGGGAGGTGAGGCAGGAGGATCAGAGTTCAAGGCCAGCCTCAGCAACTCAGCGAGACCCTATCTCTAAATAAAATATAAAAAGGGCTGAGGATGTGGCTAAGTAGTTATGCACACCCAGGTTTAAGCCTGGTGCAAAAAAAAAAAAAAAAAAAAATGAGAATGATGGCTTAAAATAATAAAGATTTTATTGTTTTTCACTTTCAGTACAATGATCTCTAAATTATATTCAATACTTTTTTGTTGTTGCAGTACTGGGTATGTGCATATGTACACAGGAGCATATATGCATTGGACACAAGGCCAGCAGCTACCTTTGTACACCCATCTCAAGTGAGAGGAAAAACAATCATTGTTTAATTACTGATCCAGGGCTGCCTGCTTGACAGCAAGTGCTCTACCGCTAAGCTAAGTCCCTAGGCTTGAATTTGTGATCCTCTTGCCTCAGCATCCTGAGTAGCTGAGATTACAGACAAGCACCACCACAACTGGCAATAAAAAAGGTTTTGTGTTGTCACTGGGGAAGAGGTGTCTCCAAAAAAGAACCCGAGGAGTCTGCAGAGAGAAAGAGGAACTTGGGGACCAAAAGGGTCCATGCCTTAAGTGACAGAATAGAATTTCAGTACATGCCAGTGGGAGGGATAGTTTTATTTAGGAAAGCAGATACATATTCAAGGGAGAAAGGGTAATCTCAGGAGAGAGGTGCCTTTAAAGGTAAAGGAAGAAATACATATTCAAGGGAGACTACAAGTCATCTCCAGAGTGAAAGACATGAATTTGGGGTTCTCAGCTCTTCTTTTAAAGGAAATTTGGTGAGGGGTGGGTATAAAAAGGTTTCTATCAGTTCAGTGATTTCAAGATGGGTTCTGGTCTTCTCAATTCTCAGGATCCTCAGGCTACTGTGGCCTTCTTAATCAACAGATAGCTAGCCCTGAGCTGGACATGGTCCCACATGCCTGTAATCCCAACAACTCAGGAGGCTGATGCAGGAAGATCACAAGTTTGAGACCAGCCTCAGCAGTTTAGTGAGACCCTGTCTCATAATAAAAATTTAAAAGGGCTGGGGGGATGTAGCTCAATAGTAAAATACTCCTAGGTTCAATCCCCAATACCAAAAAAATAAGAGAAGACAGGCAAGGTGGCACATGCCTATAATCCTGGCAGCTCAGGAGGCTAAGGCTGGAGGATCTCGAGTTCAAAGTCAGCCTCAGAAAAAGTGAGGTACTAAGCAACCTAATGAGACCCTGTCTCTAAATAAAATACAAAATAGAGCTGGGGATGTGGCTCAGTGATTGGGTACCCCTGAAATCAATAAGAGAGACTTAGGGAGTGACATTCATGCATGGAAAAATATGTGGAACTTCTGAATTAAAATCTTTTTCACACCAGGGCCTGATGAGGCATGCTTGTAATCCCAGCTACTAGGGAGGCTGAGGCAAACAATACAGATGAGTTTGTTTATCCCTCCTACTGCCTATAGCAGAACCTGTTAACTCAGTCTGTACTTCTTTTTTTTTGGGGGGGGGGGCGCCGGCTACTGGGGATTGAACTCTGGAGAACTTGACTACTGAGCCACATCCCCAGCCCTATTTTGTATTTTATTTAGAGACAGCCTCTCACTGAGTTGCTTAGCACTTTGCTTTTGCCAAGGTTGGCCTTGAACTCTCCATCCTCCTGTCTCGACCTCCTTAGCCACTGGGATTACAGGTGTGTGCCACCATGACTAGCTCACTGGAACAAATTTGAGGTAGAATAGTTTCTTTGAGCCTGCTTTTCATTCTTTTTTCTTTTTTGTACCAGTGATTGAACTCAGGGGTACTCTACTGCTGAGCCCTTTTTATTTTTTTATTTTGAGATATGGTCTCGCTAAACTGCTGAGGCTGACCTTGAACTTGGAATACTCTTGTCTCAGCCTCTAGACTCACTGGGATTACAGGTAGGCACCACTGCACCCAGGAGCCTACCTTTTCAAAGATGGGGATACTAAATGTGCCTACCTCATGGGGTTGGAATGAAGTTTAAGGGCCTGCCTGTGGTTTCCATTGCCCAATGTGCCTTGAACTCCAAATCTTTAAAAGACAACTCCATAATTTTCGTGTGTGATGTACAAGTGGTAACAAGGGACTTTCCTGTACCACTGCAATGGGGACTGGTGGTTGGGGAGGGGTCATCCTTGCAATAAATTACTACATCCTTTACCTTTTTTTTTTTTTTTTTTTTTTAAGTTGCCAATGGACCTTTCTTTAATTAATGTATTTATATGCGGTGCTGAGAATCGAACCCAGTGCCTCATACATGCTAGGCAAGTGCTCTACCACTGAGCCACAACCCCACCCCCATCCTTCACTTTTGATATTTATAGTACAGTGTCTGGTGCATAATAGTTGTGCTAGTATATACTGGCTTTTTTGTTTGTTTTGGGTACCAGGGTTTAAACTCAGGGGCATTTAACCACTGAGCCACATCCCCAGCCCTTTTTATTTTAAGACAGGGTCTCAGTCTCCGAGCTGCCAGGATTACAGGCATGCACCACAGCACCCGGCTACTATATCTTATGTTCTCATCCTATTCCTACCTGCCTTGCACATACCATCTTCTTCTTTGAGGACAAAAAGTCCTAAGTCTCCTAGCCTCAGTTTGAATCTCCCCTCTTTTTTTCCTCCCCAGTCTGTAACTTCCAGTAGCACAACTGTGACTCCTGCCCAGGGTTCCTATAGGGTGACCTTCAAGGTCTCTACAGGGTAACTCATCACCCTCCCTACTTAGCTTCTAATACACCTTAGCTTACTTAGCTCTGTTACATCCCATGTGTTCCCCAAAGTGGATTCTCTGCCATTTCCAAAAGAAGTCACCATTTCCCACCATAAGGGCATTGCTTCAGTCTACTCGGTTGCCTAGAATTTTCTCCCTTCCGTTTTCACTTGTCAGCATCCGAGTCACCTCATGCAGCCTCTCCGTGGTTCTAACTTCCGCCAAAGAGAGTCCTCTGGTGCACCAGCTCTTCCTTGCACGCATGCTTACTGAGGACCAGTGAGGATTTTGTTGTTGTTGTTGAGACCCAGTAGTAACTTGGCAAATCTGCAAGCAGGAACTACAGCCCATCCTTCATGACACATTCTTTGTCAACTGTTTCCCTCCTGGATTCTACCTTTCAGGACAGGCTGTACATTATACAGTGTGTGGATTTTTCTAGATGAACAATAAAGCTTGCTGCACAGAATCTTTGGTGGTGTTTCCAAGTCTGGCAATGTTACACAGGACCTTAAGGTGGAGATGGCCTATTAACATAACCCCCAGGTTCACAGGGCCTCAGCACCCTTGACCCTCTGAGCCTTACAGAGTTAGAGTTAAATAGCAGCCCAGGATGGGTGGGTTAGTTACTGGTCAAACTCAGCTGGCCCAGCCTAAAGTAAATAAACCCTTGCACAAAGCCAGCAATTTACACATTCATCTTCCCTTTCTCTCTGGGAAGGACAGGGGCGAATTGCTAGCTCTGGGGTGGGAGTGGGGCTGCCACGGGAGGAGGCAGCGAAGTTCATTAGCCCCCTCATTTGGGGCTAAGAGAATCCGTGTGGTGACAAACAATTGTCCTGGAGGATTTAGGGGGATTTGGCCAAGTGTCCCTGTGGGCCCCCAGCCTCCTCCTAATCCCGTCCACATTTCAGACTACTTAGGATCGCATTAAATGTCAAAGCCGGCGTTTAGGGAAATATCTACATTTCGTATGCATCGCCCGGGTCAAAAGAAAAGCTGAAACGAACCTTCCAGCATTTGGCGCGAGAGGCGCTCTGTGTGGTCCCGAGTGTGAATGGGAGGAGGGGGGTGGTGCCCCCGCGGCCTCCGGGCCTAGGAATGCGGGCCTTTCTCATGTAGAAAATGCTAATGCTTTGTTCCAGCCTCGGCCTCCCGGAGGCGCAGAGGCGCCCGGCCGGATTGTCACAGCTGCATTTGCATGTGAGCGGCCCTTGTCCCCATCCCCACCCCCATATCTCCCCTCCCCCAGCCCAGCTTTGCTGGGGACTTCTGGGACACAAGAAAAGGCCGCCAGCAAAAGTCCTCTGCCATCACTTATCCCCAATAAAGCCACAGGTAGCTTACTCTGAATGGATTCTCCAGAGGCAGCAGGCAGGTGAATGCATACTTAAGATATGGACACTTGGAGTTATTTTATATGAAACAACGTAGGATTATTCCATCGAGGAAAAGCAAGGCGTTCGATGAACCATCCCCATTTCAGTTCTCGTGGCGAGCACCGTGCGGTTTGCTGGGATACTTACCGGGACCTCCAAACTGAGCAACACAGGGTCCATCCTCTTGGTGGGCATCCGAGAGGCCGCAGGGCCGCGGCGAAGGGAGAAGTTGTACCATGCACATTTTTAATGAAAGAGACACAATCCAAAGGGCTAAGGGGGCGTCCGTGGCCACACCACAAGGCCACCCTAAACGCAAATGCTCAGCTGACAAGTGGCCGTCCTGGCGGCCGCACCGCGCCGCGCGTGGACCTGGGACTCAGGGCGCCACCTAACGGTGGCACGGCCGGCTCGGCGATCCCCGCTTTAAAACCCGGGGATGCAGTGAAGCCCAGGGCCGCGTCCCTGCAACAAGGCTCCAGAGCGCTGGGCGTGACCACCCGCCCCACACTAGGGGCACCGCGCTCCGGGCGCCGTCGGGTCCTGGAGCTGAGCCGCCGACACCCGGGCCCCCGAGACGCCGGACAGAAAAGCAGAATCCTGCTCCACCAATACTCTGTTGCCTCCAGTGATTGCTTTCATTACTTTCATTTACTTGCATTTTATTCATTTTCTTTTTTATTTCGCTTTATTTATTTTACTTTAATTATTTCGTTTTAGTTTTATTTCACTTATTTCATTTTATTGAATTTGTTTTATTTTTATTTATTTATTTATTTTGGGTGCTGGGGATCGAACCCAGGGCCTTGTGCTTATAAGGCAAGCACTCTACCGACTGAGCTATCACCCTAGCCCTTGAATTTGTTTTATTGATCCATTTCGTTTTTATTTTTCCATTATTTAATTTATAATTTTACTCTTCCTCCTTTAATTAATTGGTTTCACTAATTATATCTTAATTTATTTTAGTTGTGGGCGATAGAAAAATGTAACATTTTTCATCTTATTTTGGAGTTTGCATATTTTTCTGCCTCTGACTTTTGACAAATGGCAAAAGCAAGTCGTGTCAGCTATTTATCCATGGCGTTTGTCTCATCTCTACAATTAAATTTGAAGCATGAAGCATCCAAAAGTCAAAACAAGGATTTAGGTCATCATTGGGCCAGGAAAGAATCTGTTAATTGACTGAATATCATTATTGCATATTTCTCCAGTTGATGCAATGTCAAAAAATAAGGTCAATCAGATTTTGAAAACTCATCCAATGTGTTCTGAGCAAGATGTATTTGCCCAGTATACAAGATAGAAGTCAAGAGGCAACCATCCGGTCCTAACCTCTAGAACTCCAAGTCACAGCTGAGATGTAGCTCAGTGGTAGAGCGCTTGCCTAGCATGTATGAGGCCCTGGGTTCAATCCCCAGCACTGCAAAAACAAAACAAAACAAAAAATTTCCTAAGGATGAAGACAAGGACCCAAAGAGTTGAGGTATCATTTCAGGGGCAGAGAGAGAAGACCAGAGACTACTACGAGGGCATATTCCAGATAAACAAAAACAAGGAAGATCTGCCAAACTGCAAAGTTTCATGCTGGAGGGAGTTGTCTGCAATTTGAAGTGGGCAAGGGGGTCATTTGTCAGGGAAGTCCCAAACCCTATGGTTCTGTGGGTTCCACGGAAGGGCCTTAGTTAGAAGTCATGACAAACACACATCACTAAGAAAACACCATACAATCAGGCTCCGTGTAAATCCCAGACCCTGGAGGTTGAGGCAGGAGGATCTCAAGTTGTTTTTTGGTTTTTTGTTTTGTTTTGTTTTGCGGTGCTGGGGATCGAACCCAGGGCCTTGTGCTTGCAAGGCAAGCAAGCACTCTACCGACTGAGCTATCTCCCTAGCCCAAAATGGAGTTCTTTGTTTTTGTTTTTTTGTGGTGCTGAGGATTGAGCCCAGGGCTTTGTGCATGCAAGACAGGTACTCTATCAACTGAGCTATCTCCTCAGCGGATCTCAAGTTTGAGGCTAGCCTCAGCAACTTTGCAAGACCCTGCTTCATAATAAAAAATACAAAAGGGCTGGGACTGTGACTCAATGGTAAAGCACTCCTGGTTTCAACCCTCTAGTAAAGGAAAAAAAAAAGACCAAGCATGGCATGGTATGGTAGGTATTATGCGTCATTTGGGGAGTGGGGAAGATGATTCACCATTTAATAAAATTTGGTAGCACAGTACTTTTAGTACCAAAATACACTATGAATTGTATATCTAAATTTTCACCTTATTTTCTCACTTTTTATTTGAAAAATATTAAATATATAGAAATGTTTCAGAAGTGGCTTAATGAACCTCTTAGTGCCCTAGATCACATTAACACTCTTTTCAGTTCCATCAATTGACTCTGCCAACATTGAGTTTAGCATATTTTGGTTTCTTCTTTCTGTCTTGTACACAAATACACTTGTATCTTTTTGTGTGTGTGTGTGCTACTAGACATTGGAATCCAGGGGCGCTGTACTGCTGGGCTACATTCTCAGACCTTTTTTATTTTTGGTTTGGAGACAGAGGCTAGCCTCGAATTCAGTATTCTCCTACCTCAGCTTCCTGAGTTGCTGGGATTAAAGGCATAAATCATCACACAAAGTTTTGTTTGTTTGTTTTGGTACCAGGGATTGAATTCAGGGGCACTCGACCACTGAGCCACATCCCCAGCCCTATTTTTGTATTTTATTAAGAGAAAGGGTCTCACTAAGTTGCTTAGCACCTTACTTTGCTGAGGCTGACTTTGAACTCTAGATCCTCCTTCCTCAGCCTCCTGAGCCACTGGATTACAGGCATGTGCCACCATACCAGGCTCCATATACTCTTTTTTTTTTTTTTTTTTTTCCTCTTTGGGGTGCTGAGGATTGAACCTAGGGCCTTGCGCGTGAGAGGCAAGCACTCTACCTACTGAGCCATATCCCCAGCCCTCAATGTACTGTTTATTGCTGTTTTCTCCCCTGGTCTAGAATCTTAATTCAGGATCCCAAATTCTCAGTGATTGTCTTAAGTTTTATGTAGTCTTTAATTCAGAACCTTTTCCTCAACCTTTTTGGTGTACGTGATACTGACCATTTTGAGGGCTCCCCGCCAGAGGCCTTAGAGAAGTTTCTTCCACCAGAACTTTCTTGATGAATTCTGGATCACTGCTTGCTTTTTACAGGAAAGAGCCCACTGTTTTCATCCACAAGCCCCCTCCCTGCAGCTGAAGGACCCCTCCTCAGAAACCATCACTGGGGTGGTTTTTTCAACAGTGATAAAATATACTTTTATTTACTTTGTTGAGTCAGAAGGTTGTAAAATAAATTATTCCTAAAACAGATATCAGGCCAACATTAAAGGTGCTTTAGAAGCTCAGTTCCCCTGGAGTTTATTTAAACGAAAAAAGAAAGGTTAAATTTTTTTCATGCAGCTGGGCGCAGTGTCGAATGCCTGTATTCCCAGCGACTCAGGAGGCTGAAGCAGGAGGTTCACAAGTTCAAAGCTGGCCTCAACAAAAGTGAGTCACTAAGCAACTCCCTGAGACCCTGTCTCTCAATAAAATATAAATAGGGCTAGGGATGTGGCTCAGTGGTCGAGTGCCCCTGAGTTCAATCCCTGGTACCTGCCCCCCCCAAAAAATGCTTTCATGCAGTACATCAATACATACTTGGTTCTGTTCTTTCCTCCCCACCTCCCTTTCTTTCTTTCTTTAAATGACTGCATGAAAAACTTGGAAGGTCCTCTGTGTTTTACTGGGGAAAAGAACATATATGTATGTGTGTGTGTATATGTATGTATACACACATACATGAACATATACATATATATGTACATATATTATATGTACATATGCATATTATATATGTATATATGTATATTATACATATGTGTGTATATATGTATATATATGTGTATATACATATATACACACACATACATATATATTTTTCCCCCTTCTTTCTGTGCTGGGGCACAGCATGCTAGGCAAGAACTCATCAATGAGCCACATCTTCATTCCTAACTACTTCTCCTCCTCCTCCTCCTCCTCCTCCTCCTCCTCCTCCTCCTTCTTTCTTAATATTTTTAGTTGTAGATGGACACAATACCTTTATTTTATTCATTTATTTTTATTTTTATGTGGTGCTGAGGATCGAACCCAGTGCCTTTACACTTGCTAGGCAAGTGCTCTGCCACTGTGCTATACCCCCATTCCTAACTTCTTATCTAAAAGGGGGCCCTGGCACACCCATGTCATCTCAGCTACTCAGGAGGCAAGAAGATCACAAGTTTGAGGTCAACCTCCACGATTTAGTGAGAACTTGTCTCAAAATAGAAAATAAAAAGGACTGGGGATGTAGCTCAGAGATAATTCCCCAGTATTTAAAAAAAAAAAAAGAAAGAAAGAAAGAAAAGAAAAAAAGAGCAAGATGGGGCTGGGGATATAACTCAGTTGGTAGAGTGCTTGCCTCACAACTCACAAGCCAAGGCCCTGGGTTCAATCCCCAGCACCACAAAAAAAAAAAAAAAAAAGAGAGAGAGAGTGCGCCCTGGATAGGGATGTAGTGCTCTTGCCCAGGATGCACAAGGTCCCTGGCCCTGGTTTCAATCCCCAGTATCGAAGTATCACGAAAATAAAATAAATAATAAAAGAGAGCCCTTTGTGCATGCTGGGTAAGTCCCATTCAATTTCTGTGTTCGCATTTAGACAAAAAGCAGGTTTTCAGATGAGTGCCATGGTGCATACGTATAATCCTAGCAATCTGGGAGACTGAGGCAGGAGAATCACAAGTTCCCGGCCATCCTCAGCAGCTCAGCAATTTAGCAAGACCCTCTACAACTAAAAGTCAAAAGGACCGAAAATGTTGTCCAGTGGTAGAGTGCCCCTGAGTTCACTCCCCAGTAACACACACACACACACACACACACACACACACACTCACACACACACTCACACACACACAAAGAGGGCCCTTTGCCTGAAATCCCAGCTACTTGGGAGGCTGAGGCAAGAGGACGGAAAGTTCCAGTCTGGCCTTGGCACTTTAGTGGGACCCTGTCTCTAAATAAAACTAAAAGAGCTGGGGGCTGGGGGCGTAGCTCAGTGGTACAGCATATGCTTTGCATACACAAAGCCCCAGGGGCCATCCCTAGCACTCCAGAAAAAAAAGGAAAAAAAAAAAACTCGTCCTTGGACCAGTGACTCATGCTGCCATGCCAAAAGCCCTCAGGAGTGGGATGGCCAAGGATTTGGGAAATGATTGACCAAGAAGGGCTGGGCTGGCAACGGGGCCATTCTGCACACAGGCTCGCAGCGCTCAATGTGGTACAAGAAGTGTTTCCTGCAGCACATGGTGGCACATGCCTGTAATCCCAGCAGCTCTGGAGGCTGAGGCAGGAGGATCGAGTTCAAAGTCAGCCTCAGCAATTCAGCAAGGCGCTAAGCAACTCCACAAGACCCTGTCTCTAAATAAAATACACAATAGGGCTGGGGATGTGGCTCAGTGGTTAAGTGTCCCTGAGTTCAATCCCCAGTAATAGGAAAAAAAAAAAAAAAAAAAAAAATTCCTGGCACCTTGTAAATATGAGATCAGTGGAAGCCCTTTATTAATGCCGCACAGAGATCCTGAATCCAGCCCTCTCCTCCATCCTTGGAAAGGAAATAGGACGAATCACTGGAAGATACAGGCTTTTGGAGTTAAGACATACCTGGTTTCAAATCCTCACTCTGCCACTTTCTCACTATGTAGCTTGTGTCGGCTGCTTGGCCTCTCTGAGCCTGAGTTTTCACGTTTGTAAAATGAAGGTAAGACTCATTTTGCAAGGCAGAGGGACAGAAGAATGCTTCCTTAGCCTAGGCTGCAACGTAAATGGCCCCTAATGTTGTGGGGACGGTTTCCTGAGTTTTCTCTTTCTCCCTGTGAAAATCCAGTCTGCTAGGGATGGTAGCAGCTATAGGTAACAGGAACAGGTAGGAAGGGGCTTCCCTGTGTCTGCTCCCCGGTCTGCTGCCCTGGACATTTCCAGGTCTTTTCTTGCAGGTGAAAAAAGAAAGAGAAGAGGAAAGGAGAGGAGAGAAGGAGAAAGAAGGAAGAAAGGAAGGAGAGAGACTTTTAGAACAGTGTGAAAACCTCAGTGGAGACCTCAGGGATGAGGAATCTGAAGTTCCATGCAGTCAGCAGCCCTGCACAGGCCACAGAAGTGCAGTGAATGTTGGCTAAACCAGTATTTCTAGAATAAGCGTCCATTCCACTTAAAAGCTGATGTTTTATATAACTCTGCGTAGGGGTTACTCTGTCTACATTTTACTAAAATCTAGTTAGACTAATCATAGAAACAGAATTCGGGGAAGAAATAAATTAAGTTTGGTGGTCCCTCATTCACTGACTCATTCAGTAAAATGCATAGGACAAAAGAATCCAAGGCCCCTGGAAACCTGAGAGAGCAAAATTTAAAAAAAAAAAAAAAAAAAACCAGAATTAAGGTACCGATTTCTGGTACCAAAATAATAACAATAATAACAATAACAATAATAAAGTACTTTGTTTTCAGTACTGGAGATCACACCCAGGGCCTCAGGCATGCTAGGTGGCACACTACCACTGAGCTATGTCTCTAACCCCTGTTACTGTTTTTAATGAGAATGAAGTTCAGAAAGGTTCAGGGGGAACAAATGGAAGAAAATGGAGCTAATGGGGGTGACTTGGGCCATAGGGAAATATTCTTTTTTGTGGGGGAAGTTACCTGGATTGAACCCATGGGGCATTTAACCACTGAGCCACATCCCCAGTCCTTTTTTATATTTTATTTAGAAACAGGGTCTCACTGAGTTGCTTAGAGCCTCACTGCTAGGCTGAGGCTCATTGCTGAGGCTGACTTTGAATTCAAGATCCTCCTGCCTCAGTCTCCTGAACTGGAATTACGGGCATGGGCCACTGTGCCTGGCTTAGGGTCATATTCTTAAATCCACTGAATCATGGGTAGAAAGAATAACCCATTTTGAGAGTGTGAGTAGATGGAGCCAGGGAAAGCTGAAGTGGCGATTTCCTTAGATCATTCAGTTTTCACTTTACAGACAACGAAAAAAGAGTTTTGGGGGGTTTTGTTTGTTTGGTTGGTTGATTTTTCTCACACAGACTGGGCAAGCACTGTACTATTGGCTATATCCCCAACCCTTTTTTATTTTTTATTTTGAGACAGAGTCTTACTAAATTGCCCAGGCTGGCCTTGAATTTGCAGTCTTCCTACCTCAGCCTCCCAAGTTGTTGGGATGACAGGCCTGTACCACTCTGCCTGGCATATAATGGACTTTTATGATCCAAAGTAAAGGTGACTTTAAAGTGTCATATGTAGGACTGAATTTTCCATTTTTTAAATCCTACTCTGGCTGGATGCAGTGGCCCCCTCCTATAATCCCAGAGACTCTGGAGGCTGAGGCGGGAGGATTGCAAATCTGAGGCTAACCTCAGCAATTTAGCAAGACCTTGTCTGAAAATGAAAAATAAAAAGAACCCGGGTGTAACTCAGTAGTAGAGTACCCGTGGGCTCAAGCCCCACTACTGAAAATAAAGAAAGAAAAGAAGAATCCTACTGTGCTTGGGAAAGGCCTTAATTAGGTGGAGCAGCCCTAACTCCACCTGCACAGTCAGTGTTTCTCTTTTTAGAGAGTGATCCTGCCGAATTAAAATTCAATTAATCCAACTTTAAGGGCAAGAAAAACTATTTGTGAAAAATCATTAAACAGCACATAAAACCCTTTGAGGAACAGTGACTCCCAGGAGAAGTACAGCCTGGCTTTTGTTAAGGTACTTTGGGCCCAATGAGTTAACTTTTTTAAGGAATTTTAACAAGACAGTGGTCAAAGTGGAATTTGTTCTTGCAGTTTATTTAAGGTTTTACAAGGCCCTGCAAAGAGTCCCTCCCCTAAGTCTGGAGGAGAAGAGAGTTTGGCAACAACATGGTGAGAGGTAGAATCTTAGGAGGGTATTTTTAAATCTGTGAGGAAACCAAACAATTGGCTTGGAGGTTTCACAAATGTTAGGGTCCTGAATGACAAAGGAGGCCCGGGGAACTGTGGCCCCTGGGGACAGAGCTTGTGATCCTGGGCTGCACCCTGCCAGGGAAAACCAAATCTGCCCAGAGAGGACATTATTGGGGGGACTGGTGAAATACGAATACAGGCTGTGGATTAGATAATAGTATTGTAACAACATTAAATTTCCTGATTTGATAACTGGACTTTGGTTGTATAAGATAATGTTCGTGGTCTTAGGAAATGCACGAGGAAGTGATTAGGAACAGAGGGGCATCATATCCACAACTTGATTCCCAAATGGTTCAGAGAGAAAAAAAAAAGTGTGTGTATAGACACACACATATATACAAATCTAATGCATCTATATCATGGGCATGTAATATCAACATTTTATGTGTGTATGTATAATAATATGTACATAAATAGGTGGGGGAAGAAGGAGTGATAAGGTAAATCAGGCAAAATAGGTCTTCAAGGTAGGGGTATATGGGAATTCTTTGAACTTTGCCTGGAATCCCAGCAATTCTGGAGACTGGGGCAGGAGGATCGCAAGTTCAAGGCCAGCCTGGGCAAATCAGTGAGACTGTGTCTCAAAATAAAAATAAATAAATAAATAAAAAGGTGTGGGAATGTAGTTTAGTGGTAGAGCATCCCTGGGTTCAATCCCCAGTATCAGTAAGAAGGAAGGAAGGTAGGAAAGGTAGCAGATAGGGAAATAAAAGTGCATGTCTGAGCATTTGTTGGTTTCATGTACTAAGATAGGTGCTCACAGACTGCACAAGAAGTAGAAGTCACTCCAAGAGAGGCTTGTAACCAAAGTGGGGAGACCTAAGGGATTTGCTGGCAATAATTAAAAACTTGTGGTGATCCATGTACCCAACTACCAGCGTTCAACATTATTGAAAGCCCCCAGCTACTGGGTGTGGTGGCACGCTTCCAGAGACTCAGGAGGCCAAGGTAGGAGGATTGCAAGCTGGAGAACAGCCTCAGCAATTTAGTGAGGCCTTAAGGAAGTCAGTGAGACCCGAACTCTAAATAAAATATTAAAAAGGACTGGGGATGTGCTTAAGTGCCCCTGGGTTCAATCCCTGGTACCAAAAGCAAAAAAGAGAAAAGACTGGGGTGGGATGAGGTGGGTGGGGCTGCTGGGGATGTTGCTCCGTGGCAGAGCAACCCTGGATTCAATCCCCAATATGGGGTGAGAGGTGTGTGTGTGTGAAAATTACTATGGGGAAGTGTCCACAGGAACTGTGATGGCCATATGAATGTGGGAGTGTGATTCTCAGACCAGGGAGGGAACCTTCCAGAAGTGACTTATTTCCCAGAAGATGTGACACTTGAAGCAGTTTTTTTTTTTTTTTTTTTTTTTTTAATATGTGGCAATGGGGTTCAAACCCAGGGGCCTCAAACATGGTAGGCAAATGCTCCACCAATGAGCCACATCACCAGTCTTGAAGCAAGTGTTAAAGTGTTTTTTTTTTTGTTTGTTTGTTTGTTTTGTTTTTATGTTGGGTCCCCAACCCTTTTTTAATTTTTACCCGGGGTGCTTAACCACTGAGCCATATCCCCCACCCTTTTCATTTGTTATTTTGAGACAGGGTCTCACTAAGTTGCTTAGGACCTCGCTAAATTGCTGAGGCTGGCCTCAAACTTGTAATCCTCCTGTCTCAGCCTCCTGATGGGCTACTGGGATTACAGGCATGAGCCACCTGGCCCTGCTTGAAGTAGGTGTTTGGGTTTTTTTCTTTCTTTCTTTCTTTTTTTCCCCTTCAGTGCTGGGAATTTGAACCCAGGACCTTGTACTTGCAGAGCAAGCACTCTGCCAACCGAGCTATATCCCCAGCCCTTGAAGTAGGTTTTGAAGACTGAGTGGAAATTCAAGGAGGGAGTTGTGAGCCATGAAACAGGGAACAGTCTGCAAAGCCATGGAGGGAGGAGACCACATGCAATTACCAAGCCAGATTTCAGCAAAAACATATCGCGCAAAAAGGGTGCTGAAAAGCATTAGGCAGGAGACAGGACAGGTGAGTCTTTGCAGAAAGGCTTGGAGAAGGCTAGGGTTTCTGAGATGGGATCTGGGGAAGGAGATTGCCAGGGATGCGGGGAAAGCCACGTGGTACAGATAGAGAGCCGGAATGTGGGGAACAAAGCACAGAGGTCAGGAATGAGCAAAGCCCAAGGTGAGGGGCTGGTAAACAGCCCGGAGCCTGAGAGCACAAAGTGGGATTGTGCAAGGGCTTTGCCTCTCACCTGAGCCTGCATGCTCCCACATCAGGGCTCAGCCTGAAGTCCCACGGGCAGGGTCCATCCAGAAACATACCCCAGGATATGGAGAAAAGGGAACCTCTGTACTCTGTTGGAGGGAGTACAAATCTGTAGCATCATTATTGAACACATTATAGTGGCTCCTTGAAAAATTAAAAATAGATCTATCATTTCAAGTAATCCTGCTTCAGGTATATATGCAAAAGAAAGAAAATCAGCATGTTGAGGGTGTTTCTACCCTTCCATGTCATTACAGCATTATTCATAACAGCCGAGATATGGGACCTTCTTAAGTATCTCTTGAGGGATGAATGACTAAAGAATATATAATATGCACAAACAATGGAATGTTAGCCAGCCTTTAAAGGGAAAGGAAATGCCGTCATTTGTGACAAAGTGGATGAACCTGAAGGACATCATGCTTAGTGAAAAATGTCAGGGACAGGTTGAGTTTACACCTGTTTACATCTCAGCAACTCAGGAGGCTGAGGCAGGAGAATCACAAGTTTGAAGACAGCCTCAGCAATTTAGTGAGACCCTAAGGAACTTAGTGAGATAAGTCTCTGAATTGGGGATGTGGCTCAGTGCTAACGGCCTCTGGGTTCAATCCCCAATGCCAAAAAAAAAAAAAAAAAAAAAAGAAAGAAAGAAAAGAAAGATAAATGCCAGGCACAAAAAGATAAATATTGAATGATCTCTAAAATTGAACTAATGGAAGCAGAGTAGAATTATAGTTGTCAGGGCTGTGGGAACAGGGAAGATGTCAGTCAGTTATTATTATTTTACATATGTATGTCATCCTTGCACAGGGGCCATGTTAATCTTCTCTATATGGTTTCAATTTTAGTGTATGTGCTGCCTAAGTGAGCACAGCCACTTATCATTATATATTTGTTTCAGTTATGCAGGATAAAAAAGTTTTGAAGAGCCTGGCATGGTGGTGCACGCCTATAATTCCAGTGGCTGGAGAGGCTGAGGCAGGAGGATTGAGAGTTCAAAGCCAGTCTCAGTCAAAGTGAGGCACTAAGCAACTCAGTGAGACTCTGTCTCTAAATAAAATACAGAAAAATAGGGCTGGGGATGTGGCTCAGTGGTCGAGTGCCCCTAGGTTCAATTCCTGGTACAAAAAAAAAAGAAAAAAAGTTTTAGAGATTTAATATACAGAATGGTGACTATATTTAGGTGTATTCTGCCCCTGAGTCACATCCCCAGCCATGGTTTTACTATTTTCTTTTCTTGCAGTACTGGGGATCAAGCACAGGACCTTCTAGTTGTATTTTTTGTTTTCTGTTGAGACAGGGTCTCCTAAATTGCTGAGGCTGTCCTCGAACTTTGATCTTCCCAGGGTCTGGGATTACTGGCTGCCATACCACCCCCAGCTACTTTTTCTTTCCTCAGTGCTGGAGATTAACCTAGGGCCTTGTGGACGCTAGGCAAACCCTCTACCACTGCACTACATCCCTAATCCACTGCAGTTTATACTGTGTTGGATACTTGGAATTTGCCAAGAGTAGATCTTAAATATTCTCATAGGGAGAAAACAAAGTAAGTATGTAAAGTGGTGAATATTGTTCATTAGCTTGATTTGGAAATCATTTCACAATATATAGATATAGAAAATGTCATACTGTCACTTGGTGCAGTGGCACATACCTGTAATCCCAGCTACTAGGGAGGCTGAGGCAGAAAGACAGCTTGAACCCAGGAGTTGGAGGCCAGCCTGGGCACATAGCAAGACCATGGCTAAGGGCTGGGGATGTAGCTCAGTGGTAGAGCATTCCCCTAGCATGCATAAAGCCCTGGGATCTATCCATTCCCCCAAAAAATGGCTTTAGAAGAGCATGGTGGCCCTCAGGCTGAGGCAGGAGGATCACAAGTTTGAAGCCAGCCTGGGCAACTTAGGGACACTGTCTCAAAATAAAAAGAAAAGAGAGCTCAGTGGTAGAGTGCCCCTGAGTTCAACCCCCAATACACACAAAGTCACGTTGTGTATCATAATGTGTGTATGTGTGTGTGTGTGTGTGTGTGTGTGTGTGTGTGTGTGTGTAGGCGGGTACACACATATTTATAGTATTTGGGATTGACCCCAGAGTTTTGTGAATGCTAGGCAAGTATTCTATTGGTGAGCTACATGCCCAATCATTTTTTAAAATTTTATTTGTTTATTGTTTTGTTTTGTGGTGCAGGACCTTTGGGGTCTAGGTAAGCTCTCTACCACTGAGCTACATCCCAGCCTTAACTTTTATTTTAATTAATTACTTGGAATTGAACCCAGAGGTGCTTCACCATGGAGCTATATCCTCAGTCCTATCTATCTATCTATCTATCTATCTATCTATCTATTTGGTATTGGGGATTGAACTCGGGGATACTCCACCACTGACCAACATCCCCAGCCCTATTTTATATTTTATTTAGAGACAGAATGAGTTGCTTAGCACCTCGCTTTTGCAGAGGCTGGCTCTGAACTCATGATCCTCCTGCCTCAGCCTCTGAAGTCTCTGGAATTATAGGCATATGCCACCATGCACAGCTTTTTTTGGTACTGGGGTGATTGTATCACTGAGCAACATTCCCAGCCCTTTGTATTTTTTTTTTTTTTTTTTTAATTTAGAGACAGGGTGAGAGGGTTTGGCTGAGTTCTTTAGGGCCTCATTAAGTTGCTGAGCCTGGCTTTGAACTCACAATCCTCCTGCCTCAGCCTCCTGAGTTGCTGGGATTACAGGCATGCACCACTGCAACCCAGCTACAATTTTTATTTATCAACTATATACCTCAATACAACTGGAAAAACATTTTAATTATTTAGGGGCTAGGAATGTAGCTCAGTGATAGAGGCCCTGGGTTTGATACCTAGCACCCCAAACAACTACTCCCCCTGTGGGTCCCTAAATATATATATCACAAGCAAACAATAGCAACAACAAACCCAATTTTTTTAAAAAAGGGAAAAAGCTCTGAACAAAAGTCTCACCAAAGAAAAGCTATGATTTGCAAATAAACACAGGAAAGGAAGCTCCACATCATTAGACTTTAAAGAAATGCAAAAATTAAAAGACAATGAGATACTACCACACACCTATTAGAATGACTAAAAGAAAAAACAAAACTGAGTATGTAAGTTGGAGGCCTTGTGAACAAAATGGAATTATCATTCACTGCCTAGTAAAGTATAAAGTGCTGGGGAGCCTATTCAAAATCATTTGTCAGGGGCTGGGCGTGCAGCTGAGTTACAGAGCACTTGCCCAGCAGGGGAGAAGCTCTGAGTTCAGTTCCCAATACCTCAAAGCAAACAAACAAACAACAATAATAACAACAACAACAAACAAGCCAAGCTTGAGGATACACGTCTGCAATTCCAGCAATGATAAAGGCTGAGGCAGGAGGAACGCAAGCTGGAGACCAGCCTTAGCACCGTAGCGAGCCCTTGTCCGAAAATAAAAAATAAAAATGACTGGGGATGAAGCTCAGTGGGAAAGGGCCCCTGGGTTCAAGCCTCAGTACCAAAACGACAGCAACAACAACAAACAAACAAAAAGCATTTGGCAGTTTCTTGGAAAGTTAACATTCAACTACCATATGATCTGCCTCTCTAGTCTTAGGTATTGTACTTGTATATAAATGTTAAAAAAAAAAAAGGTCAGGGACATAGCTCAGTTGGTAGAGTGCTTGCCTCACATGCATAAGGCACTGAGTTCAGTCCCCAGCACCGCAATAAAATAAAGGTTAATAGCAACTTTATTTGTTATAGACAAGATTTAAAAACACAAATGTTCACCAACTGTCAAATGGATAAACAAATTGTAGTGTCCACCCAATGGAATATTACTAATAATTACTCATTTTTATCTAATAAAAAGAGATGAATTACTGACCACACAAACGCATAGATGAGCAACAATGTCATTATCCTGAGTGACAGTGGGACACCCCTCATCCCCCAAAGGCAAATTGTATGAAAGACTATGGATTATATAAATTCATTCCATTTATATAAAGCTTTGTGGGTTTTGTTTTTTGGGGTGCCAAGAATTGGACACAGGACCTCAAACATGCTGAGCTCTACCACTGAGCTGAGACTTTTAAACCCTATATAAAGCTTTAGAAAATGCCAACCAATCCATAGTGACAGAAAGATGATGATCCGTGGGTGCCCAGAAAGGTGTGGAATGGAGGACCTTATACCTTTGGGAGTGATGACTATTTCTTTTGGTTGTGGTCATTGCTTCGCAGGAGTATCCTTGTATCAAAATTTATCAAACTGGGTGTGATAGTGCTTCTCTGTAATTCCAGCTACTCTGGAGGTTGAGGCAAGAGGATCACAAATTCAAGGTCATCCTGGGCAACTTGTCTCAAAAAAAAAAAATATATATATATATATATATAAAAATATATAAAATATATATATAAAATATAAATATATATATTTATATATATAAATATATATAAAATATATATATATATATATATTTTTTGGGGTGCTGGGGATCGAACTCAGGGCCTTGTGCTTACAAGGCAAGCACTCTACCAACTGAGCTACCTCCCCAGTCCCAATAAAAAAATATTAAAGGCTGGGAGTGGGCAGGAGTTGTGGCTCAGTGGTAGAGCACTTGCTGGGCATGTGTGAGGCCCTGGGTTCCATACTCAGCACCACATATAAATACATGAATAAAATAAAAGATCCATTGACAACTAAAAAATTAAAAATAAAAAAAAAAAAAGATTGGGAGTGAGATTCAGTGGTACAGCATACCTAGATTCCATTCCCAGCACACACACACACACACACACACACACACACACACACAATCCAGTTTCTGGGTTTGGCTTTGTAGGTCAGTGGCAGAGTGCTTGCCTAGCACGGATCCTTAGGCACTGGGTTGGATCCCCAGCACCACATAAAAGTAAATGAACAAAATAAAGGTATTGTGTCCATCTACAACTAAAGTATTTTCAAAAATGTACGAAGTTTCTTTATTATATGTCAATTATTTTTCCATGAAGGCTGTTTATAAAAAAGAAAGAAACTGGGGGCATTAATTAGCAAGGTAGATCAGATAGGCTGGAGTAGAGGGGTATTCCAATTATCTATTGCTATTTAGCAAATGATTCCAAAATTTAGTGGCTCTAAACAATAATCATATTATTATATTTCACAATTTTGCGGATCAGGAATTCAGACTACTGGGCTGCGCTGTGCTCAGGTTGGGATGTTCCAAGATGGTTTCACTCATCATCTGTCACCTTGGCATGAACAACTCGCAGGCTGGACTCTAGGCCTTCTCCTGGGGTCTATGTTGAAGGGAAGTCCAACTTACACGATGGCTAAGAATATAAGAGTACAAGGTGGAAGCCCCCAGTCCTCCTAAATACTGGGCTGGAAACTAGCATAGCATTACTTCTGCCATATTTTCTTGGTCAAAGTGGTCACAGGCCAGTCCAGATTTTAGGGGAAATATAATAGAATTCACCTCCCAGTGAGAGCCCAGGAGCCTGGAAAAGTCTGAGTGGGTGCTGCCAGGCAGAAGCTACAAGGGGTCTTGAGCAATTAATCCGGGTATAGGTTGGCAGTGGGCAGGGTTTATGTAGAAAAGTAACATTGGGAAAAATGTTGGGGCAGAGGAGAGAAATTCTCAGCAGATTGGATTAAGCAGCTTGAGCCAGCTTTTCTAGACAAGAGGGAGTCCTTGCATGTGCGAACAGGTAGAAGGATGGAGGGAAAGAGTTAGGCTGAGACAGAGATGAATATAAGACATAGCTTTTCAGCTGCAAAATCAGAGAACATTTGGAGTAAGGCATTAACAGCATGTATTGATTTATACACACACACACACACAATATATATGTATATTTTGGTTGTGGGGATTGAATGCTGGGACACTCTATGACTGAGTTACATCCCTAGCTCTTTTTATTTTATTGTGATTTTTTTTTTTTCCTGGTACTGGGGTGATTGAACCCAGGGGTACCCCACTACTGAGCACATTCCCAGCCCTTTTTTTTTCGCGGTGCTGGTGATTGAACCCAGGGCCTTATGCTTGCAAAGCAAGCACTCTACCAACTGAGCTATATCCCCAGCCCTTATTTTTTATTTTGAGAAAGGGTCTCGATAAATTGCACAGGGTCTAAGTTGCTGAGGCTGGCCTTTTAACTTTCGATCCTCCTGCCTCAGTTTCCTGAGTCACTGGAATTACAGGTGTGCAGAACTGAACCTGTCTTGATTTATTTATCATTTGATTTTTCCACCATATTAATCTTAAAAACAACTTTTAGTTTTTTCTCCCCTGATCATGAAAGACACAGGCTACATTTAAAAAAATAAAGACTGATATCTTAGCTTTAACCATAGGAGCAATAGGTATGGGGGCTTGAACTGGGAGTGACTGAGGCAAGACTGCAACTTTCTCTCATGGAGGACAGGAAGAATGTGATCCCTGGTGTGGTCCAGCAGAGTGTAGTGATTTGGCAAATTCAGACCTAAGGGGAGGTAGTCAGGCAGTTTGTAAATCCCTCTGCTGAATACCAATGATTCTTAAAAAAGTAAATATGTGGGGCTGGGGAGTGCAGCTCAGTGGTATAGGGCTTGCCTAGCATAAATGAGGCCCTGAGTTCAATCCTCAGCACCAGCCTCCCCTGCAACACTCCCCAAAGAAAGTGACTGTAAGCCCAGCAACTCTGGAGGCTGAGGCAGAGGATTGCAAGTTCAAAGCCAGTCTCAGCAACTTAGAGACCCTAAGTTGATGTAACGTAGAGAGACCTTGTCTCTAAATAAAATACAAAAAGGGGCTGGGGATGTGACTCAGTGGTTAAGTGCCCCACGTTCAATCTGTGGTACTAAAAAGAAAGAAAAGAAAAGAAATAGAAATCATGACAAAGTTTATTTAATGTACTTTAAAAAACATGCACTCTGGTGATTTATGCACTTAGAAATTATGGGAGTGCGTAGCACAAGAAATAAAAGCAAGAATCAACAAGTGGGATAGATTCAAACTAAATAGCTTTCTCTCAGCAAAGGAAACTATCAACAATGTGAAGAGTGGGAGAAAATCTTTGCCACTCATACTTCAGATAGAGCACTAATTTCCAGAATATATAAAGAACTCAAAAAACTCTACACGAAGAATACAAATAACCCAATCAACAAATGGGCTAAGGAAATGAACAGATATTTCACAGAAGAAGATCTACAAGCAATTAACAGAAAAAATGTTCAACATCTCTAGGAATAAGAGAAATGCAAATCAAAACTACCCTAAGATTCCTTCTCACCCCAATTAGAATGGTGATTATCAAGAATCCAAGCAACAATAGGTGTTGGCGAGGATGTGGGGAAAAAGGTACACTCATACATTGCTGGTGGGGCTGCAAATTAGTGCAGCCACTCTGGAAAGCAGTCAGTGTGGAGATTCCTCAGAAAGCTTGGAATGGAACCACCTTTTGACCCAGCTATCCCACTCCTTGGCCTATACCCAAAGGACTTAAAATCAGCATACTACAGAGATACAGCCACATCAATGTTCATAGCTGCTCAATTCACAATAGCCAGACTGTGGAACCAACCTAGATGTCCTTCAATTGATGAATGGATAAAGAAACTGTGATATATATATATATATATATATATATATATATATATATATATATAAAATGGAATGTTACTCAGCTATAAAGAATAATAAAATTATGGCATTTGCAGGCAAATGGATGAAATTGGAGAACATCATGCTAAGTGAGATAAGCCAATCTCAAAAATCCAAAAGGCAAATGATCTCACTGATAAGCGGATGATGACACATAATGAGGGGTGGGAGGGGGGCAAGAATGGAGGAAGGAGGGACTATATAGAGGGAAAAGAGGGGTGGGAGGGGTGGGGGGAAGGAAAAAAAAAGGAAATGCAGTGTGTATATATAACTGTATATAAAAACTGTATATAAAAACACTTTATTTCTGCTAATAAATGCTAATAAAAAGGAAAAAAAAAAGAAATTATGGAAGCGTACCCTGAGAAAGACAATGAAAGGTATGATTTTGATATTAAAACAAGCAGGTGAAGATGAGAATGTGGCTCAGCTCAGTGGTAGACTGCTTGCCTAAGATGTCCTGGGTTCCATAGCACTGCTGAAAAAAAAAAAGAAAAAGAAAAAGGGCAAATGCATCACATATTTAATTAAAGAATCAGATGATGAAAAAGCTGATTCAAGTCACTCTGATGGAAATATAACCTAACCCCCAACCCATGGTCTGAAAGGATGTCAGGGGCTGGTTCCGGTGTCATCTTGGAAAATAAAAAAGAAGACTACAGATGCATTCAGGAAAGAATGCAAATTTATTGCCTATGTAATTTCAGGACTGACTTCCTTTAAAAAGTGGTTATTTACTAAAATACAAGGTGATTTATTTTCAGGATTTGGGAAGGTATATAGACTCCCTTTCCAATGTAAACTAGTGAAGGAAAAACAGGAGGCTGCTTATTCCTCTCTTGCTTGTTTATGGCTAAGATGGTACTGAAATTTTTAATACAAGGTAGTTTACAGCAGGGGACTGTGTCTTTGGCCTTTCCCCTAGATGCACAGATCTGAAGATCTGCCTCTACTCAAGGATAAGCTAAACTTCATTAGGTTCTAATACTAATTTATTATTTATCTATTACAATACCACATTGAAAAAGATCATGATAATTGTATTTCTATATAATTGGAGTTAAATTTGACAATGTAAAGATTTTCCACTTTCCTACCTGTGATGAATCAAGTCTTAACTGAAAATAGGAATGTGTTAATTTAACAATTTACGCCACAGATTTGCTTTCTGGTAGTGTGCCGCTAATTCAAGAAAACAGACTGGAAGCTACTTCATGAAGAGAAATCAAACCTCCCCCAGCAGAGTCTCTCTCTATCTCTTTTCTTTTTGGTTTATTCTGAGCAATTGTCCCCAGGAAACTGGCCTACCAACAGCTGTCAAGTTTGATTCCTCTTTCTGAAGTTACAGCCTTCCTGCTCCTCCTTCACGGCTCTGCTGACTTTTCACCTCAGCTATCAAGACATTTTGAGTCTTAGTATCAGGAGGACTGTTAGTTCTTTTTTTCTCTTGTCATTTTTTCTTTCTTTCTTTTAAGATTTTTTCGGTGGTGGGTGGGGCCAAGCCAAGAGGGAGGCAGCAGGTCTGAGCCATCTCCTTTCTGACCCTCTGGGGCCATCTTCCTTCTGGCAATGCTCTCCCCCCATCTGTTTTCTTCTTGTTTAAAACAAAGAATTAAAAACAAGGAAAAAATGGAAAACAAGCAAACAAAAACTCTGGAGTAAAGCTAGTATGGTCGAAAATTATAGTTGTGCATAGATTTACTTGTGAGTGTGAACTTGTTCACACACAGGTCTCAAATTACTATGAAAGAGACTTGTATTGGAAAAGATGATGGAATGAGAATTTTTTTTTTTTGGTACCGGGGAGTGAAGTTGAGAGCACTTAGCTACTGAGTTACATCCCCAGTTCTTATTTTTTATTTTGAGACATGATCACACTAAGTTGCTAAGGATCTTTCCAGGTTGGTAAGGTTGTCCCTCCAGAGTTGTTGGAATTACAGGTACAGGCCACAGTGTTGGGCTTCTCTTATTTATTATTTTTTCTTTTTTTTTTTTTTTTCTTTTTTTGTGGGTACTGGGGATTGAACCCAGGGCCTTGTGCTTGGGAGGCAAGCACTCTACCAAGTAAGCTATCTCCCCAGCCCCTATTATTTATTATTTTTAAGGAACTCTCACTTGCATGAGCTCCATCACTGAGCTATACCTCCGACCTCTAATTTGTACTTATTAATTTCTTAGTACTAGCACTCTACCAATGACCTATATCCCCAGTCCTTTTTAAAATAAAGAAAAAGTTTTTTTTTTTTAAGTTGTAGATGGACAAGATACCTTTATTTATTTTTATGTGGTGTTGAGGATCGAACCCAGTGCCTCACCCATGCTAGCCCTACCACTGAACCACAACCCCAGCCCCCAATTTTTTAAATTTCTGAGGCATAGTCTTGCTAAGGTGCCCAGGCTGACCTGGAATTTGCCATCCTCCTGCCTCAGCCTCCCAAGTAGTTGGGATTACAGGTGTGTGCCATTGAGCTTAGCCCTCCAGTCCCTAATTTTTAAATTAAAAAAAAAAAGTTTTCCTCATTTGGGAGAGAAGGAGTTCTATTGTGGCTTTGCTATGTCAACAGTTTCACTGTTCACACATTACTGCAGATGGGCACTGATCTTCGCTTTGCTCTGGAGGTGAGGCGGGTGCTCCGGAGAGCAGCGGAGGACTTGCACCTTTATAGAGGGGCTGCCAGGTTCTTTGCAGGTAGAGGTTTTTTTATCCTCAGCACCTGGGCCCCTCCCAGGGCTGTGTCTTCAGCACACTTGTTTAGTTGGGTTGATTTAAGGGTTCTTTCCAGACTGATCTATACCTGGATTCTGATGACAAAATCAGAGAGGTCTATATATTGTATTTCTACTCCATCATTATGCTCCAGGCAGGGTGATTCAGGTTGGAAACCAAATTTTTATAAAAACTTGTTTTCATTGAGAACTAATTTACAGTGAAGTTTTGCACAGATCTTAAATGGCATTTATAAGTTTTGCCCAGTGTATACACCGATGTATTTTTACTTCATTAACCCAGAAGGTACCTTCATATCCTCTTCCAGTCAGGCGTCATTCTCAAGGGTACTTTTCCTTTCCCCATAGTTTAGTTTTGCTTGTTCTAGAATTTTTCCGTAAACGAAATCATAGGGTATGAACTCTTTTGTGTTTGGTTTTTCTCCCAACATGTTTTGAAATTCATTTAGATTGTTGCCTACGCCAGTTTAAATAGGACCAAGATATCACTAACAGCGAGACAGTGTGAAGACAGGACAGTTGTTCTGCTTGTTGGTCTCTGGGCCAGACACTACCTAAATCCTGGTTAAGTGGCCCTGTTGGCCCTTCCACGTCAGGCTCCTTCCAAGGCCACGCAAGTTCCTTTCCTAGAACCGCCCAGGCAGTCTTGGGCACCACCCAGATGGCTGTGGGGCCGTCCGGGTCGCCTCCCCTTAACAGATGCCCCCTCCCCCATTAAAACTCAAAATCAGGATTCAGATTCATTTAATTCCACGCATCCAAATGCACACGACTGTATGATGTAGATATAGAATCCTTAAGACAATGTAAAGCGAAAAAAAGAAAAGGTAAGGGCGAAACCCAGATCCCTGGGACAGTGGATATCAGCCTCCGTAGAGGCAGGGATTCAGAATGAAGTCTTTTCTTTTCTTTTTTAAATAAACGGAAGAGTCGCTCTCTGCTCCTCGCTCGGAAGGTTTCAAAGGTCGTCACACTGAAGCCCGGGGGCGTTCATCTCCCCAGCGGCCTGGAGAAGGGAGGAGGTTGGTGGGAGGAGGGAGGGAGCACACAAAAGCTGGCCGTGCCGAGAGGGCTAATGTTTCCTGTTTGCCTGGAACCCCCTCCCCTGTCTCCCCTCCCCCAGCCCCCTCCCAGCACTCGGGCGGAAGTGAGTTTGCTCCTTTGGAGATTAAAAGGATTCCGAATTCCGATCAGTCCCAATAACCGGCGTACAGAGAGGAGGTGGAGGAGGAGGAAGAGGCGGCAAAGCAGAGAAAGAGGGGGCGCGCGTGCGCGCGCTCGCAGCCCGAATTGGGGGAGTTGTGCAAAGCCCCAGGAGGCCAGGGCACGGCGAGAGCAAACCCCGGTAGGCACAGCGCAGCCGGGCCACCCGCGTCCCGCTCGGCGATTCGTTTCAGAAAGAAGATGACGCAGGCGGGAGCCGGCGGCGTTGGCCACGCGGCTCCTGAACTCGCGGCGCGGGGCCATTGCCGGTTCCACTGATTCCAACGCGCCCGGGAGGAGGCTCCGTCCCCGAGGCTCGGGATCGGAGGGGGGACCAAGGCGAGGGCGAAATGGCCCTATGACAAAGGAAATGTGATCCCCCTTCTCTGCCAAGGTTTCAGAGAGGACGGACGTGAAGAGGAGGAGGGGCGCGGGGCGCGCGCGGAGCTCGGATAGCATTGCACGACGGCCCGCGCAGAGCGGGCAGCGGGTACATCTAATATCTTCCTGCCGATGAATAATTCAATGCGGCCCGCGGGGACCTGCGGCCCCGCGCTGCAGCGGGGCTAAGCCGGAGAGGAAGGAGCGCGCGGAAGGCGCCCAGGCCCGGCCGGGCTAGGCGGGGGCACGAGGGCCCCGGGCCGCGTGGGGCGCGCGTGCGTGTTAGCGCGGGTAGCCGCGGCCGGGTTGGGCGGGCGCGCGGGAGACTCGAAGCGCGTGGAACGCGCGTGCGTACTGCACGCGTGCGGCCGTGGCCAGACCCGCACGAGGTGCAGCTGCGCCGGGGCCGACCGCCCTGCAGGAGAGGCTGCGCCTGGCCGTGCGCAAGCCCCGAGCGCAGTACGCCGGGCCACCCAGGAGCCCTTGGCCGCCGCGTCATGCGGTGGGGCGGTCGGCGTCGCGCGGGGGGACACCGGCTTGGCGACGCTTTGCTCCCGCCTTTACGAGTTTGGGACATATTCCCTTCCCAAGAAGAGACTAAATCTGTTTAAAGAAAAGCAACACACCAAATACTCGTCGAACCAAATTCTGCTCTCGCCGGGACTAGGATTACACAGCGGACTCTCAATTTGGGGACTTCTCTTGGTTAGCGCGAAGCGAAGCCCTAGCTGCTCCAGGGAGTACACTGACCTCCCAGCCCCTGCTTGCTCCTCGCGTGTCGGGGCTTGTTCCGGCGTTACAGCTTCGGAAGGCACGCGGCCCCCACGTCCTCCGGGAAGAATCTGTGTCACCTCTGGTTAGTGGCATTTAATGCCCGCAGTGTTGGAGCTGGCAGCGCGCGGGCCGAACGTGGCGAGGCCAAGGGGGCCGCGTCGCTCTCGTGTCTGCTCCCGGATTTCAGGCCTAATCGATGCATTTTTCTGAGTGAGTCGGTGGCTCCCCCACCCACCTCGTCCGCGCTCTCCTCCTCCTCCTCTTCCTCTCTGGTCTCCTCCCTCCTCTGGCCGGGTTGCAAATGGCTTCGTTCCCCGAGACCGACTTCCAGATCTGCCTGCTTTGCAAGGAGATGTGCGGCTCCCCAGCGCCGCTCTCCTCCAACTCGTCCGCGTCGTCTTCGTCCTCGCAGACGTCCACGTCGTCTGGGGGCGGCGGAGGGGGCCCCGGGGCGGCGGCACGCCGCCTGCACGTCCTACCCTGCCTACACGCCTTCTGCCGCCCCTGCCTCGAGGCGCATCGGATGCCGGCGGCGGGCGGCGGCGCTCCGGGAGAACCGCTCAAGCTGCGCTGCCCCGTGTGCGACCAGAAAGTAGTGTTAGCCGAGGCGGCGGGCATGGACGCGCTGCCTTCGTCAGCCTTCCTGCTCAGCAACCTGCTTGACGCCGTGGTGGCCACTGCCGAGGAGCCGCCGCCCAAGAACGGGCGCGCCGGCGCCCCAGCGGGCGCGGGCGGACACAGCAATCACCGGCACCACGCGCACCACGCGCACCCGCGCGCGTCCGCCTCGGCGCCGCCGCTCCCACAGGCGCCGCCGCCGCCCGCGCCTTCTCGCTCAGCGTCGGGTGGCCCCACTGCCTCCCCGTCGGCACTGCTGCTGCGCCGGCCGCATGGGTGCAGCTCGTGCGATGAAGGCAACGCGGCCTCTTCTCGCTGCCTCGACTGCCAGGAGCACCTGTGCGACAACTGCGTCCGCGCGCACCAGCGCGTGCGTCTCACCAAGGACCATTATATCGAGCGCGGCCCGCCTGGTCCCGCAGCCGCCGCCGCGGCGGCGCAGCAACTCGGGCTCGGCTCCCCTTTCCCCGGTGCGCCCTTCTCCATACTGTCGGTGTTCCCGGAGCGCCTCGGCTTCTGCCAGCACCACGACGACGAGGTGAGTCTCGGGGCGGCTTGAGAGAGGGCTGTGTCTGGGGGTGGTGTGTACTGGTGACCGCCTGTGAGAGCGTCCTCCCGACCCGTGTCAGGGTGAGAGGTGGTGGTCCTCAACCAGAAGTTTTTTGCGTTTTTCCTTGTGCTAAGTGGCAGTGGTTGATATCTAGGAGATCACGACCTAAAAAGTGTGTCGAAGATCTGGCTTCTGTGTGCGTGCCGCGACGGGCCCTTGGAGAGCCGGAAACTTCATATTTTCACTTTAGTGAGACGTGGCAACCGTTGTATTCACTTAGGCACGAGGTGGGAGATTTAGGTGTGTGTGTTAATGCAGCGGTGAATTCCTTGTGTGGGCCGACCGGAGGCCTCCCAAGGCGTTGAGAGGGTACTCCTTCATTTTCTTTATTTGTAAAACTTGTAGATTATGGCGTTTGGGTGGGGTATGAGCTGGGACGGGGTGGTTGTGTGGGTGTGTGCTTGCGTGTGGGTGTGTGGAGTGCATGTGCCTGTATAGACCAGTTTTCCACGTGCGTCCTGGAGGGGAGAGGACTGGAGGTTTTTTGTTATTTGTTTTGTTGTCTTTTGGACAGTGTGGCAATCGTTGGCTCCCCTGTTAAGTAGGGGATGTCTGTGGATCTTTGAGGGCCAAGGGGCCCCGGGTCTTGAACCCATGTCTACTCCGCAGTTGTTTCACGTAGTGTCAAAACCCTTGGTCTGCCCTCAGCTTTCACGTGGCATTAACGTTCAGCATTGTGGGTCAGCAACCGCACCCCGAGATACAGGCGGAATTGGGACGAACTCGTCCATTGCCTGCATCCGGCTGTGAGAGTCTTGTTACTGCGCTGCTCACGCAGAGCCCCAGCTTGCATCCCTGCGGGAACCGGTTTCCCTGGTCAGGAGGTATTCCCATCCCGGTCAGCCACAGGCTCAGCTTCTCTTGGAAAAAACCCGAGCAGCCTACCCGCGGCTTGAACCCGGGGGCTGGTGAGCAGAATCTGAGGGCTGTTTCGCATTTGGGCCGTGGAAAGAAAAAAAACAAAAAAAAAACCTTGCCTATTTTCACACCATGTGACACTTCCTTTTCACTTTGGTTTTGGATCAGAATCTTCCACTGTCCCGAACTTATGGGAGTAAGGGACCAAAAATTTTGAGGCGATAACTTAAGCTACCTGTAGACCTGTGAGATTTGGCGGGATGGCAGGGGACTGCAGGGGCTTTAAAAATCCTACGTGAGTTGGAGAGGGTTGGTTGGTACCGTGCACCGCCGAGGCAAGCACCGCGCTCAGCCTTTGCCACTGTTAACCTGTTATTGGGCAGGAGGGCGGAGCTATTGCCTGATGGCCTTAAGCCGACTTCGTCTATTGGAAAAAGTTGAAATTCTTATCTACTTATGGGCACCTCCTTTTTAAAAGGTTCCTTCTAGGTGTGGGGCTTGAAGGGGCGGGGGTTGCTTCGTCTTTAAGCATTGAATGGAGTTCCTTACAGTTTTCTCACATTCATGGGTGAATGTTTCTAGTATGTTCTTTCATTACTTTTAGAAAATCCCAGGAACAGAAAGATGGAGCCAATTCACTTGCAGATTAGGATCAAATGGAGGGTGGGGGGAGGGGAGCTAAAAAGGAGAGGGTGCCCTGAAGCCGCGAGATTTTCCCTCCTGGAAGGGATGTTGAGTTTAAATGTCAAGTTTTTATTTATATTCTTAAAACATCTACCTGTGTTTTCTTTGTGCGGTACCGCAGACGCTCAGTGTTGCCAGACTTTGTGAAAAGTTTATTCACTTTTTTAAATCATAAAATTATAAATTCAAACCGTGTGGGAGGGCATGAAAGAGAAGTGAAACTCTCCACCCCTTGAGGTACCTGGATGTCCTTAAAAATCGTTTTTTAACCCGTGCAGTGCTAGGTTGAAGTTTAGAAAGCATTTAGATAATTAGGTTATTGAACTAAATATGATTGTAGAAACAATTCTGAGCTATGTTCTACTTAATCTCTTTAGCTTTTCCTTGAGACAAGAAAGCTTTCCATTTGAAATTACAGTGCTAGAAAATTTGAATCTAAAGTTGATAATCTTAACTTTTGAATAGAAGATTAAAATGTTAGAGAAAGCACAACTAGGCAATGAAGTTCCTATAAGCTGTTGAGAGTCTTCCTTTTCCTTTGATGGAAATGATTGATTAGTATTCCCTTAAAAGAGTCTTCCTCTGGTTGGTGTAGGAGCTTGAAGGCAATTTGGAGGATAGACTGACCCCTGTCTGGATTGTGAGGACACACTGAGCGCCTAAGTGCACATATATATGGGTTTTACTCCATGATACCGTCTACCTCAGTTTTTAAAATGTGCTACTTTACTGAGTTGCTTCCTGTGATAACCAGCTCTGTTAAATAATCCTGGGCGACTCTTCCCTTCTGCGAATGCCTGGCTTGTCCCGTCGATCCGGGCAGAAGGCAGGCTAACCCGGGAGACAACTCCTCCAAACCTGCACGTGAGACGTGATCTTTGGTTTAAAACATCATGATGCCTAGAAAACCTCAAGGGAGGCTTTTGTGTTTTCCAGCGGAATAGGGAGTTTTGCTTGTTGCCACACTCTTATCTCGTTTTTGGCTCTTTTAAAACACATAGTTGGGGGGTTTTCGCTAGTTCTACACCTCGTGGGTGAGTCGGGCCCCAGGAACTGCTGGCCGCGCGCTGCCTGCGTGCTGGTGTCAGGCGAAGAGTCGCGCCGAGGCAGAGCCGCTGCGGGCTGTGTCGTCACCCGGTCACCGGGAGCCCGCCTCGGAGGCTGGGGAACAAGCCGGGCTCGCGCTGCTGCCCCTTTCCCGCGAGCACCCAGGGTCGGTGCTTAAGGCTGCTCAGGCCACGAGAAAAGGTTCTTTTTGCGTTTTAGGGGAAGACTTGAGGGGGTTAAGAGTGTGACTTTAACCGCTTCACTTCTGCTGCTCGTGAGTAGCCTCTAACCCGCCCCCACCCGTTGCAACATAGGATGTGAACCCTTTGCTTCTTGGGAGGCTGCACTGGGAACGAAATCAGTGTGTGCGCCCTTAAGAGTTGGGAGCTGGTCGTCAGGGTTCTCCAAATGGCAGGTAGCCTAGAAAAGTTGAAACATGCTAGGTCCTCAGGAAAGGCTCTGTCCTTAGCAGGGTAGGGGAAGGCAGGGACTCGGTGACTCTGTTGCCTTCTTGAGTTAAGGGAAACATTGTTTGTAGTCCACCTCACCAAACTGATGGCTCGGTTCCAGTCCTTAAGGTCAGGGGCTGGGTTTTGGCCCAGTCTGTCTCTTGTACTAAAATGGGGTGCAGGTGCTGATAAAATTTACATTAGTTCTCTGCAGTTGGGCTTTGAAATACTTCTGGAAAGACAGTTCTGTAATTCCAAACTGATATGGAGTCCTCCTGGGGACTGTCTACAACCAGGAAACCTAATCAGTTTGCTGCCTAAAATAATTGGTGGTTGTATGAAAACCTCCCGCGTATTAAATTGAGTAATTCAGTGTGAATCGGGATCATAACGTGTGTGCATCATCCGTGGGTAGCTTTCTTAGATGTTTGTATACTCAGTATATACATATTTGTTTAAAAATTATATGCATGTTCATTTAAAAATCGTATGCGTGTTCTTATGGACGTAATAAGATCTATACCAAAATGCTTTTTGGGAGAGTGTAGTTAGAATTGAACCCCGAACTTTGGGCATGCTATAAGAGCGCTCTACCACAGAGCCACACCTCCAGCCCTTGTACCAAAATGCTTTTATTTTTTTAAAGGAATAAAATGCAATTACAGGTAAAAAACTCACTTTCGTACCCTTCTCCATTCATTTCTAGAGGTGACCAAATACAGTTGATAATGAAATTTTATGGTAAAGTTTGAATTTCTATAAACTTTTTAATTGGAATCCCATTGATTCATAGGTTTATTCCTAAGGGTTTTTTGTTTGTGTGTGTGTTCTGGTAAGGGTAAGGGGAGAAAATGAGTAGAAATGGGTATTCTAATGTGCCCTTACAATTCATACCTGTCACCTATTAGTGGAAAACTAAACTTTATACCTCAGAAGTGACTGAGGTTGCTGCTCTTAAATCCAGTTCAGCAGACAGATATTTGTAAATTGAAGTCTGTTGGATTAAGAGTGCTTGATGAAAATATACTGGAGGGAAATGTCCATTATTGATGTATTAATCCCACCTTCCCTTTTTAATTTTTTAAAATTTTTTTGCAAGAGCTGGGGATTGACCCTAACACCTCAATTGCAAGCATACCATGTGCTCTACCACTGAACAAAACCCCCAGTTGGATATGTTAATTCCATTCTGAGTATAATCTGTGGGCTTTAAAAAGTTATGCTTGAGCTGACATCTTCCATTAAAGTGCATAGAAGTGGATTTTATCAGCTTGGACCCCCAGGAAGCAGGCCATGGATAGTTCAGCTTCTGCTGTGCAGATTGCCTCAAAAGGGGCAACCTGTCTTACTGCTAGTAATGTGGAGACTGTTATCAGTCTTGTCTGGGCACCTTTTGTGACCTTGTATTGGAAGGTCTCTTGAAAAAAGGTAAACAGTAGTTTTGAGATTGCATTAATTTTGTATTTATCTAGGGAATTTTAATTTCCAGGTCTAGGATTTTATTTTGGAAAATGGACATTTCAGAAAGAAAATGGGTAGTTTCTTTGACTTCTGGTGGCTGTCATGAGGTTTTCCAAGTTAAACAAAAGTCAGTTGTATTTGGAGTACAGAAATCTGAAAGTGTCTGAATATTGAGTATAATTGCCTTTTTTTCATCCCAGTTCTGCCTTCCATTTTATGTACATATACCATTTTAGAGAGTCCTTTTAGATTTCAGTCTAGTTTCATAAAGGTCTCCTTAAAACGGATGCAACTTTTGCCTGACACGTAAATTTTGCTTAGTTTTGTCTTTTCATTTTAAAGAACTCTTAATTGTGTGTATATAGTAAGGAAGGTCTTGTGAACTATATAAATTAAGAGGTGAAATGGCTGAAATGCTTTTGTTGTTGAAGTGATTTGCCAGGATACAAAGTGTTGTATAATTTTCACTTATTATTTGATTTGCCAGCTCTGCTAACCCCAGATAGTTCCTAACCTGAGTTCAGTTCCCATCAAGTTTTGTTGAATCTGTAGAATGATATCAGTTTAATTATCGATAGGCACAAAAAGCCAGTTGTAGTTTGTTCAGAAATAATTTTCCATGTAGATGCCTTATGGAAGTGGTAGTCTTAGGGATGTTTGTTTTAAGTAATTATATGTTAGCATATTGAAGTTATGATTATTGGGAGGGGGCTTTTTAAAAATATTTTCTTAGTTGTAGATGGACACAGTATCTTTTTTTTTTTTTTTTTTATGTGATGCTGAGGATGGAACCCAGTGCTTCACACCTGTGAGTCATTCAGTCTACCACTGAACTACAGCCCTAACCCAAGGGAGGGGACTTTTATGAAGAAAGTGTGTGTGTGAGTATTTTTTGTGTGTGTGTGTGGCACTGGGGTTGCACATGGATATGCTAAGCGAGTGCTCTACCACTGAGCTAACATCTCCCCCTTTTAATTTCTATTTTGAAACAGTGTCCCAGTTGGCCCAGGTTGGCCTCATACTTGGATCCTCCTGCGTCAGTGTCTAGAGTAGCAGGCGTTACAAGTGTGCACCACCATGACCAACTAGAAGGATAGACCAGTCCTGACATGATCCTTTATCTGTAAGGGCTTCTACAGAATAGCATATTCTGCAGAATAGTGTTTCTGGAGTTTGAGTGAAGCAAAGACGTGTATACTAGAAAATAGTCTGAGGACCTTGTGGCTTTGACCCTCCTGTGAATTCTGGGGGTTCCTGCTTGGATTTTAGAGCCTGAGTAGGTGAGGTACCCCTGGGAATGAAGGCTCTATGCTTAAACATGTCACCAGCTGCATCCTTTAGTTCTGGAAAGTTTGGCCAGCCATTTCCTTCTATTCTAGACTTAACCTTTTGTAAAGTTTAAAATGTTGTTTTTGAAATGTCAGTGGGTTTGGGGAACTTCTTTCATAATCTTTTGAGACTAATAGGGATAATTCTTAGAGTGCCCTACTCATTTTGCTCACTGTGAATCTGCTGACTGCTTAGAGCACAGGAGAACTTTGAGTGGAGGAGCATCAGCAGTCATTATTACAGTGCTGGACATTTAAAAGCCCGTAGTTTAAACTACATCTGCAGACTTTGGTTTGTGTCCTCTGAAGTCATTGCTAAAGTGGGCGAGGAGATGATATATTAGAGCCATCTATGGGCTTGTACTGAATAGCCCCAAATGTGTGGGTAAGCTTTAAGCAAGAAAAGTGGATATGGTGAAGAAACTTTTAGTAATAGTTGGAATAGGTGGTGGATGTGGGATTTTTTTTTTTTTATTCATGGTGTCTTTAATTAATTGGGTTTACTTGAGCACTGTGGCATCGTGATTCTAGATCCTGCTGTGCCTCATCTTTTTTTATCTGTAAGAAGAGATGAATGAGAGTTCCTTTGCAGTGCTGTAAGGATTATTAGAGCTGATATATACGAAGTATCATAGCACTTTGCCCCACAATTGAAGGCGATTGTGAACATCTGTGTTAGCTTTGTTACTTAACTATTAGTCTTAAAGTAGGACCCCCCCCCCAAAAAAAAAAAAGGGTGGGACCTTCAGGATTAGAAGGAAAAAAAGCTGATCTGTGCTTTTTTACCAATTTACCATTATCTAAATCGAAAGCTAGGTAGTGATCTTCAGGTGATGGTGCAAGATGAACTGGAGGAAAAGGCATACACCTTGTTTGATTTTAGAAAAACTGGAGCTTGGTTTAACTTTTTGTGGGTGTGGTTTGAACAGAGAGCCCCATGCATGGCTCCTCAAATTAGCTTTTGGTCATTTTTGTGGGTTCCCAAGCATCGGAGAAAATGAGGTGCAAGTATATTTAGAGACTTACTTTCAGCTATTTGAGAACCACTTGCTTTCCCCCAATACTGGGGGTTGAACCCAAGGACTCTCTACCTCTGAGCTACATATATCTCCAGCCCTTTTTGGTTTTTATTTTGAAAGAGGGTCTCACCAAGTTGTCCAGGCTGGGCTCAAGCCATCCTCCTACCTCAGTCAGCCTCCAGAGTCCCTGTGATGAATCCCTGGGATTAGAGATGTGCACCACTGTGCCTGGCATGCCACCTCCCCCCACATTGTGGCATTTCAGAATAGAGCAGTCTAACTTCAGGGATTGTAATTATTTTAAGACTTAATTTAATTTTAATTTTACAGCTTTGTTTGGTGTGTGTATATGTGTGTATGTATTAGAGGAGACATCTGAAGAATCTTAAATTATCAAGAGAAGAGCCTTAAATTATTATAGAAAAAGCTGCTATATTACAAATGGAGAGACTGAATGAAGCGTGGGGTTATAAAATGACTTGATCAGAAACTGTCTTGGGGCTGGGGAGATAGCTTAGTCGGTGGAGTGCTTGCCTCTCAAGCACAAGGCCCTGAGTTCGATCCCCAGCACCGCAAAAAAAACAAAACAAAACAAAACAAAAAAAACCTGTCTTGACTCCTAGTCTGGCACTCTTGTACTGCCACCTCAGGGATCTAACCACTGAGCTACACCCCTATCCCTTGTTGCCCAGGCTGGCCTTGAACTTGCTGTCTTCTTGCCTCATCTTCCAGGTTGCTGAGATTATGGATGTATGCCACTACAGTTAGCAAAATGTTTTTGAGGCTTTTTGTTTATTTTGGGGTGTACTGGGGATTGAACTCAGGGGCACTCAACCACTGAACCACATCCCCAGGCCTATTTTGTCTTTTATTTAGAGACAGGGTCTGAGTTGCATAGGGCCTCAATAAATTGCTGAGACTGGCTTTGAACTCATGATCCTCCTTGCCTCAGCCTCCCGACCCTAGCTGCTGGGATTACAGGCATGCGCCCCTGCCCCAGCTTATTTTTGAGTTGTTTTTTAAATATTTTTTTTTTAGTTGTTGATAGACCTTTATTTTATTCGTTTATTTATATGTGGTGCTGAGAATTGAACCCAGTGCACACACATGGTAGGCAAGTGCTCTGCCATTGAGCCATGACCCCAGCCCTCCTTTCATTCTTGATTATTTTGTGTAGTCTTTTAAATCAGCTTTCCCTCCTTTTAACAATAACCTGGGTCCTATTTTTTTTTTTTTATTAAAACTGGTTTATTTTTACAGACTGCATTTTGATTCATTGTACACAAATAGGGTTCATTTCTGTGGTTGTACACAATGTTGATTCACATCATTCATGTAATCATACATATACATATAACCTGGGCCCTATTTTTAACCTAGCCCTATTTTTGAGTTTTGATGGACCTTTTTCTAGCATTACGTACCCAGGGCAATTTGGGACATAAAGGGGATAAGGAGGGAGGGTCTGGAGTTGTGACTCAGTGGTAGAGCACTTACCTGGCATGTGCAAGGCCCTGGGTTAGATCCTCAGCACTGCAAATCAGTAAACAAACAATAAAATGATCCATTGACAACTAAATAAAAAAGGGCACGGGGAGGGATAAGTAGCCTGGAAAATGCTGGAAGCTTCTCGGTATAGACAGCATGAGTTTTGAAGTAAGAACTGGGTTTAAGTCCTGTGTCACCCTGCAGTAGTAGCTGTGTGATTTTGGAACAAATAATCCAACCAACTTGATTTTATTTTTTAATTTTATTTTATTTATTTATTTTTTTGCAGTACTGGGGATTGAACCCAGGGCCTTGCGCTTGCGAGGCAAGCACTCTACCTACTGAGCTATATCCTCAGCCCTTATTTTATTTTTTGACACAGTGTCATGCTGTGTTGCCTAGACTGGCCTCAGACTCCACTCCTGGGCTTAAGTGATTCTTCCACCTCAACCTCCAAAGGAGTTGAGACTACAGATGGGAGCCATGTCCAGCTTCTGGTTCAAGGGTGAAAGAGGGGTGACTTGGTCTTGGAGACCTACATGTGGGGAGCTTCCTATAGGAAGGTGCTTTGAAAGAACTAAAAGAAAAAAAAATTTTTTTTTTTTTTTTTTTTTTTTTTTTTTTCCTTTTTGGTACTGAGGATTTAATCCAGGGTGTTTTACCACTGGGCCTCAGCCCTTTTTATTTTTTGAGACAGGGCCTTCCTGAGTTGCTAAGGCTGACCCTTCAGTTTGTGATCCTTCTGCCTCTGCTTCAGAATCGCTGGCATTACAGGCGTGTGCTGTGGCCTAGAAGTGTATGTTTTCTTTTTAAAAAAAAATTTTAAATTCTTTTTATATATGACAGTAGAGTTTATTTTGACATATTTATGCAAACACAGAGTATATCTTATTCTGATTAGAATCCCCCAAAAATAAATGTTTAATATACAAGTACATAACTATAAATATCCTGGAAAAAATTTTGGCTTCATGTTTACCTGCATGTTGGAGCCAAACAGTTAACATTTCTTTTTATGAAATTAAATGTTACTTAAGAACACATAAATATTTCTTCTTAAGAAATATTTCCTGATCGATGGTCCAGCAATCTTTTGTACCATTGTTGACAGCACTTGATCTATTAAGATCTGTCATGGACCTGGTGTGCACACCTGTAATCCTAGTAACTTGGGAGGCAAAGGCAGGAGGGCTGCAGGTTCAAGGCTAGCCTTAGAACTTGGTGATACCCTTAGCAACTTGGTGAGACTTGTCTCATAATAAAAAATTAAAAGAACTGGGAATATAGCTCAGTGGCAAAGCACCCTTGGGCTCAATCCACAGTGCTAAAAAATATTTGTCATAACAGTATTTGAGTGTTTTCTGCTCCTTTCTAAAGATGTCTAAAGATGACAGCAGTCACTACTTGAACTTGTGACTTGTCAGTGATTATAAAAATGAAAAGGAGAAATGAATGGAGGAGAGAGATTCCCAATTTCTCAGTATGGCTGTTTTCTATGTGTTTTGTTTTGTTTTTTGTACCAGGAATTGAACCCAGGGTCCTTAACCACTGAGCCACCTCCCCATTCCTTTTCGTTCTGTTCTGTTCTTCCCTTCCCTCTCCCTCCTCTCTCTCTCCTATTCATTCATGTATAGAACTGGGGGTTGAACCCAGGGCTTTGCAAATGTGAGGCAGACTTACCTCTAAGCCACATCTTGGCCCTTTTTATTTTATTTATTTATTTATTTTTGTGTTACTGGGGATCGAACTCAGGGCCTTGTGCTTGCAAGGCAAGCACTCTACCAGCTGAGCTATCTCCCCAGCCCCCTTTTTGTTTTTTTGAGACAGGGTTTCACAAAGTTGCTTGGAGCCTTGCTAAATTGCTGAGGCTGGCTTTGAACTTGTGATCCTCCTCTCTCAGCCTCCAGAGCTACTGGAATTACAGGCAAGTGTCACTGGCACCTGGCTCTTGTGCCGCCTTCTTCTTCTTTCTTTCTTTTTTTTTTTAATATATTTTATTTTATTTTTAGTTGTATATGGACACAATGCCTTTATTTTTATGTGGTGCTGAGGATTGAGCCCAGTGCCTCAACATGCATTAGGCAAGCATCTACCACTAAGTTAGAACCCCAGCCCCTCCATGTGTTCTTAAGTTACTGGACAAAGTATTAAGCTAAAGTTGGCATCTGAACAAGTTTGGATGAGTTTGGGACTGAAAGTAAGAGTTTAAAAGGACTCTTGGAGTTTGGTGGGATTTAGAGAAAAGTTGACTGAGAAGTAGAGTGATTTCCACTGAATTAGTGGTGCATGGAATCAATGTTTTCCCATTTCTTTTTTTTTTTTTTGCGGTGCTGGGGATTGAACCCAGGGCCTTGCGCTTGCAAGGCAAGCACTCTACCAGCTGCGTTATATCCCCAGCCCGGGGGAGGGGAATGGATTATTGATACATGGAAGTAGTAATAACAGTCAGAAACTGGTCCCCAAGTAAAGAAACCTGTTGACTGTTGATATTTAAGTTGTTAATAGTGGCTGAATGGCTAGGAGAGAACACTAGGGTACTGTGGAAGTAGCAGCCTTGGGAAGCAGCTGTCGCCTGTGACAAGGGTTGGGAAAGGAAAGGAAAGTACTAATACGTCAGAGGATGCCTGTGGGCCTGGCAACTGAAGTGGAGGCTGTTCAGCCTGTGCCAAACTGGTATTGCTGCTGGAGTGAACCATGGTGGTGGGAAGTTTGTCGATGAGGCTACCCCCAGGAAGCAGTTAAGAAAGGCCAGATCCTTCCTCCCCTTCAGTGGGCCCTGTTGGCGGAGCCTAGCAGGGACCTAGCTGGCAAAGCGGAGATGTGTTCCGCTCAGTCCCAGCTGCCTCCAGCACAAAGGAAGAGGGAAAGGATGAGAGAGGAATGGGCTTGGGGCTGAGATGGTGACTTGTAAGTAGCATAAGTCTTTTTTTTTTGGCCATACTGGGGATCGAACTCAGGGCCTGGTACTTGCGAGCACTCTACCAGCTGAGCTATCTCCCTAGCCCAGCATAAGTCTTAAGATGACAGACCAGTTGGACCATTGCTCCTGGCACCGTCACCTGACTTGATGCCACTTGAAACTTCCCATGAAAGCATGGAAGGTACCTTTGACTCATGAGCGAGAAAGAACTTGCCCAAAGCTGACAGGTCCTAGCAGGGTGGTAGGTCTCCGTCACCCAGCCTACTTCTGTACCAGCAGCAGGCTGCTGCCGGCCTCCGCTCCCAGGCTGTACTGGCCACGTGGCGGTCTATTTCTGTTCCAGTTAAGTTGTGCCTACCAAGAGGGACTGCTGTTTTAGTGCCCAAACATGTTTATGTCATTATACCTGTTGCTTACAGTCACCCAATGGAATAAAGATGAAATATGAGTGCAGAAAATTACTATGAAAACTGATTTGGTCAAGTAGAAGGCTTTGGGGGAAATAACAGGGAGCAAAGTAATCCCAGAATCCTGCCTTTTTGTAGAGTTTGGGAGCCAGTTTGGGATGAGGTTGTACCTTGCTGTGATGTGGTTGTGATCCCTGAGTGGAAGCTGCTTTGGGTGCACAGAACTAGGGGGTGGGGAACTGTGGGTGACTGCCCTTAGAAGACTGGGTCTCTCTGTGAAATGGAATTTTCCATCACATTATGGATACTATCTTGTGAAATGGAGAGGGCTCAGTACATAGTAGGCTGTAGCAAGGAGTTCCTGTTTCTCTGTCCTCTCCTCTCAGTCCTTTGTCCTGCAGTCTGTGCTGCATAACTTAACCTTTCCAGGGAAAGGCTCACCTGTACTATTCTGATGAGTAATTTGTATTTTGACGGTTTTGTTTTTATTTGTGTGTGAGGGGGGTTACTGGGGGTCAAACCGAGGGGACACTCTACCACTGAGTTACATCCTTCTAACGAGACATCCTAAGCCCTTCTTAGTGAGACAGGGCCTCACTAAGTTGTTTTAGGGCCCAGGTTGCTGAGACTGGCTTTGAACTTGCAGTCCTCCTGCCCTAGCCTCCCTATTTGCTGGGATTACAGGTGTGCACCATTGTGCCTGACTTTATTTTTAAAATGTATTCCCACCTCACCATTTTATTTTTATTTCCTAGTTTGTTTTCAGTAGACAAGTAAGTCTACAGTTGTAGGTGGAGACTTGTTTGGGGTCTTCTGCGTAGCTCAGCAATCACCCTACCACTGAGCTCCATCCTCAGCCTTCACACACATTTGATCCTTTATCTTTTACCTCAGCCTCTGGAGTAGCTGGGATTACAGGCCTGTGCTGCCATGCCCCTTTCATTGAGGTGTAATTTGCATAGAGTAAGACTCATCTTTTTAGAGTGTAATGCTACACATTGCTTGTGTGTGGGGGGGAGCATGTGGGACGTTGAAGGTCAAACCTGAACTTCATGGGTGAGTACTAGGCCAGCGCTCTGCCTCTGAGCTGCATGCCCAGCATTTTTTAAGAAATTAAGTGAGCTACACCCCCAGCCCTTGTTTTTTATTTTGATGTCTCGTTAAGTTGCTGAGGGTCTTGCTAGGTTGCTGAGGCTGACTTGGAACTGACTCTTCATTCTCCTGCCTGGTACCTGCCTCATGCCACACATTTTGACAAAGCAAACAAGCGTGTAACTACTGCCTTAGTCAAAATACCGAGTGTTGTTCTGTTACTCCACGTTCCCTTTTTCCTTCCAGTAGTCAGCCGGCTTCCCAGTCTTGGTTACATAGATCTGTCCTCCATTCCTATGACTTTTGTCTTTTGTAGAATCTTATAAAATGGAACTATTTTGTGCACAGCCTTGTTTTTCTTTTCTTTTTTTAAAATTTGTTCTAATTGGTTCTGCGTGACAATAGAATGCAGTTTGACACATGGTACACAAATGGAGCCTAACTTCATTCCTCCGGCTGTACCTGGTGCTGAGTCATACCAGTAGTGTAATCATACATGTGTGTAGGGTAATGATGTCCGTCCAGCCCTTGGAAGCTGGTTTCATTCTGTTGGATAATGCATTTGAGCGCCATCTACATTGTGGCTGTGCGTATCAGCAGTTTCTTTATTGCCAAGTAGCTTCCCATTGAATATGTACCACAGTTTATCTGTCGATTCAGGGACATTTGTATTTACTCGTTTTTGAGGTGACTCAATATTTTTATTTTGCTACCTGAAATATTTTGATGCAGTGTTGTTCTGGGTGTGGGTCATTGTCTCCTGGAGTTTCCATTTGATTCCAGTGTCTTTGTCAGTGAACTTGTGTGACATTGAGACTCAGTCTCACCACCCCTCTATAGAGAATGGTAATATTTGCGTTAGGACTAAGTCTAGGAATGACTGAGTGTACCCATCAGTCACTGGAAATTGAACTCAGGGGCATTTCACCTCTGAGCTACATCCCCTGCCCTTTTTTAGAAAAGCTTGTATTTTCAGACGGGGTCTGTTGCCTAGGTTGCCTGGAACTTAAAATGATCCTTTTGCCTCAGTCTCCCTAGTGGCTGGGATTATAGACATGTGCCACTGCCCCCTGCAAGGACTGATGTTTTTGTTTTCGAATCCAGTGAAATAGTTTTTGAGGCAAATTGCCGCATGACCTTATATGAAAAAAAAATGCGGAAATTTTAAAGTCAATGAACTGATTTGGGGGAGAGTGTAGCAGTTGAGCCATTGGGTGCTCTGCTAACCTCCTCCCCTCTGTCTGTGCTCCCCTTTATTTTTAATGCTTATTTTCAGAAAAATTTTCTTTTTTTTCTTTTTTTTTTTTTTTGTTGCTGTTGTTAGCTTGATCAAAGCTTTCAGGGTTTTGGAGGAAAACATCCTAAGAGGAAAATTTATTTTTACCCTTTAGTTTGAGAAATATTATAGATATCTCACTTTATTTATTTATTTATTTATTTTTTGTTTAAACCACATGGGCATAAGCAAATACACAGCTTTGTTTCACTATTGATCAAGCCAAATATTTTGGAGCTTTGGTGGCATCTTGGGAAAGAATCTCTTTTTGAAGTATGAAATAAAAGTTTAATGGTCTCTTTTAAACTAATTTGAAGCTGGGTGAGGTTGCCCATGCCTGTAATCCCAGCAGTTTGGGAGGCTGAGGTAGGAGGATGGTGAGCACAAAGTTAGTTAGTCAGCAATTTAGCAAGACCCTGTCTCTTTTAAAAAAAAGGGGGGGGTGCTGGATATGGGGCTTAATGATGCTTTAGTGCCCCTGGATTTAATCTTGGTACCCCAAAATAATAATAAATGAATAAACTGGTTTGGTAGGTGAGAAGGGGTAATTCTGTTTGTGTGGTGATAAGGACTAGCAGGAGGTGCAGTGGTTAATTCTAGGTAATGTTTGGGGCTTGCAATAGTTGTAAATTTCATAATCTTATTATTCGTCCTTCCATCTGTTATGCACACAGTGTGGATTTACCTTGGTATCTTAGAACCGAAAGTGTTTACCAGTCTTCCTCTTCAACATCTTTGCTAACTAAATTGTATGCTAATTTTTAGGTGTGTAATAGACATAAATAACAGCGGTGAAAGGCATCTCGGATGGGGGCCTGTAGCGTCTAGTCCAGCTCCTTCTAATGTTGGAAGACAAACATTTTCTCATAAAAGAATGGATGGTGCTCACAGTTTGTGTTTTCAGCAGTCCATCCGAGAGGTCTGTCCCCACCTCCCTTCTGCTGCTTGCCTAAGGAAGGTTTCCTGCAAAATCTGAGCACAGAATTTGGGTTTCATTTGTCTCCCCAGCTCATCGCTGCCTTTTGGTCCTAGTCCCATAGAACTTATTTTCAAGATTGTTGGAAAATAGAACCATTCTTTCCCAAAAGCAAAACAAAACAAAACAAACAAAAAAAAAAAAAAAAAAAGAAGGAGGTAGAGAAGTCCCTGTCCTGTCAGCTTGACCCTTTCATGTCCGCCCAAGTGTACCTGTGTGAGGGTTTCCCCCTTCCTGAGGATAAACACACAGATTTGTTCATAGCAGAAAGAGGAAACCCAAATAAATGAATGCTTAATGAAAACGTATTTTTGTAGGATTGGGTCATTGTTACTCGGGTTACTCTTACCTAGCATGTGCAAATCCTGGGTTCAGCCCTTGGTAACACCCCCCCCCCATTATTTTAGTACGCACTTGAAAAGGATTAAGAGACACAGGGGATAACAACTTTTTTTTAAGTTTTTTAAAATGTTGATAGACCTTTATTTTATTCATTTTATTTATATGCCGAGCTGAGAATCAAACTGAGTGCCTCACACATGCTAGGAAAGTGCTCCACCACTGAGCCACAACTCCAGCTCCAACAACTTTCAGAATTTGTGTTCCTTTAATAATATCTAAGGATTTCCTTATTTTTTTGGTCCTGGGGATTGAACTCGGCTACATCCCCAGTCCTTTTTATTTTTTGAGAATGGGTCTCAGTAAATTAATAAGGCTGGCCTTGGATTTGTGATCTCTCTGCCTCAGCCTTCCAAGTTGTTGGGATTACAGGTGAGGGCCACCGCAGCTGGCTTAGATTAGTTAATTCTAATCCTGACGGTACAAAAATTCATAAATATATTCTTCAGATTATCTGTACATTAAAAAAAATTTTTTTTGGTGGTACTAGGGGTAGAACCCAGGGCCTCACACCTGCTGGGCTCTACCATTGAGATGCATCTCCAGCCCTTTTTTATTTTGAGGTGGGGGTCTCCCTGTGCAATCCTCCTACCTACCTCCTGAGTAGCTGGGGTCATAGGTGTGCACCACTAAGCCTGACTTGAAAATTTTAATTTCTGAGAAACTGTATCCCCAGTTTCTTCTAAATCATAACAACTGTTTACACACACAGGCATATGGAGTTACTTTTTTTTTTTTTTTTTTTGTGGTGCTGGGGATTGAACCCAGGGCCTTGTGCTTTCAAAGCAAGCACTCTACCAACTAAGCTATCTCCCCAGCCCTGGAGTTACTCTTAAAAACATACATGGATGCTGTCTTTACCGACTTCCTGGTTCTTACTGCTCCAGACTTGGAGGTGTGAAATCCATTCTGCCCTTTACCTTGTTTGGGCTGTTGGTACATTTGGGCCCTCGCCTGCAGCACACCTCCTGGTTCCCCTGTTGAGCCCTTTCCTGGAGGAGAGAGCCTCTCTTCCGCCGCCCTCTTCCTGCAGCGAGGGAATTCCTAGGACCTGGGAACAACACAGTTGAAATGGCAATGGATCCCAGCACAGCCCCCCCCCCCCCCAGCCCAGCTACTTCCCTCCCTCCCAGCTCATCCTTGTGGCCATCAATCTGATGGGAGAAATGTGGCTGATCCTGTTGTCCTACCTTGCACTTCCTGGATTGCTGGGAGGTGAAGCCACCTTTTCATATGTTTATTGGCCATTTCAGTTGCTTCTCCCAACTCTCTGCTTAGCTTCCTTGGCTAGTTTCTGAAAACACAACAACAAATCAGTGTGTAGGTATTTTGGGTAAATACTTAGTAACTGTGTGTGGCAAAGGAGTCCCCTGAGGCCCTAGCTGCCTCCACTTAAAGTTGGTGTGTATACTTTTAATTTCACTGTGATCAACCACCACTGCCCCTGTACGTTGTCTTATTTCTTTCGTCCCATCATAGAATATGTTCTGGTGTACGATTTTTTTTTTTTTTTTTAAATATAGAACAAAAGATGAGCCTGATGTTCTGTTAGTGAATAGCCCTTGCCTCAGATTTCAGAGGAATCACTGACCATAGCTGTTGGCTGGGGTTGGAGAGCAGGTATAGTAAGACCCTGAATCCTGAGTGTTACCTGACTCACGGGTTAATGTATATCATTTGAGCGTTTGTGCTTCATGGCTGTATATACCTGTGATCTCTTACAGACTTCTTCAGTGTTTTTTATCTGTCAAAGGAAGTAGTTTCTGCAGATACTCATTTATACGTGGCGGGCAAGTGACAGTGCTTATGTTGGTCTAGACCTGTATGGAAACTTGATTTCCTCAACGTGGAGAAGCAATGGTGTTGTAGCTGTTACTGGCAAGGCTTTGGCTCTGCAGAGCTGCAGTCCTTTTTTTTTTTTTTGGCGGTACTGGGGATTGAACTCAGGGCCTTGTGCTTGCAAGGCAAGTGCTCTACCAGCTGAGCTATCTCCCCAGCCCCAGAGCTGCAGTCCTACTGGTACCTTCTTCAGTGTTTTCCTTGAAATTTTAAATTGCAGAAGAAATAAGTAGTGGTAGTAACACAGGCAGGTTCTAAGTAGCTAAAAAGTACAACTTGCCAAGTCTGCTTTTCAGGAGCAACTACTGTGAACAGTTGGGAGTGTATCATTGATCTTAATTCCTGTGCATATGCAGCTTTATCTTTATGTCTGATTTAATCTTGTTCAGGGTGATAGAAAGATTTTGAAATATATATTACATTGTATACTGTAGTTCTTCAGTTTGCATTTTAAAGCTAATGGATCTGGCACATCCTTATGTGACAAATAGTGCAGAGTTCCATTCTCTCTCTCTCTCTCTCTCTCTCTCTCTCTCTCTCTCTCTCTCTCTCTCTCTCTTTCTCTCTTTTTTTTTTTTTTTTTTGTGGTGCTTGGGATTGAACCCAGGGCCTGGCGCATGGGAGGCAAGCACTCTGCCAACTGAACTACCTCTCCAGATCAATTTTCTCATTCTTTATCAGCTTGGTTTGGATACAATAAGCCCCACTCATTTTCTTATGACAGATGTATGTAAAATACATTGTGATGAACTTTGACAGATTTTCACATCTCTGTTAAAACCGCTGCAGTCAAGATAGAATATTTCTGCCACCCCAGAGAAATCCTTCACGGAATTACCTTTTAGTATGGGTCTGAGGAGAATTTGGGTCCCAGAAGGATTTATAGAAAGTCAAGCCCATGGTGGATGTGGTGAAAGGGATCTTGGCTGATGTCCTGGCTGATGGCTGCGTGGAGGATAGCCGTAAAACTCCCTAAAATCTTACCTGTAAAGCATTTAACTTCCAGGGACCCCAGAGTCTGTCTCTCTCCTTTTTTTTTTTTTTTTTTTTTTTTTAAACATTTGCTGTTTCAGGGCCACAATGCAAATGACCAGGACACATTGTTTTCCAGTGAGCAGATGCCTGCTGGGAGGCAAATTCCTCAAGGATTGCTTGGAAAATGTGGAAGTGAATTCCATTCAATCAACACACTTTTCACTGAGCATCTGCCATGTGCCTGGCTCTTTCTCTGGGTGTTTTGAGGACATAAAGAAATAGAAGAGAGCTTGCCTTCTGGGGCCCTTGCATCCCTACAAAGGGAAATAGAATTACTGGGGACTTGGGGTACTTTGGCTAATAATGTACATGTAAAAATAACTACATTATTTTTTATTTGGTATTATATGCTTATATTGTTGGGGGGGGTATCAAGCACTCAAAATAGGGCATGCAGTGGAGATGTGACATCCTAAAAGCAGAGTGCCAGTTTCTGTGCATTCTTCCATAGGTGACCGGAATAGTTAGCTATGGCTCTTTTATCCTTGGAGGAGGCTTCTTATTCTCTGTAGAGGCTAGTGAGCACTTCAGAGGAAATTTGTAGCTTTTGAGGCCTAAATTGAAAGTGACTGGTTGGTGGTTTCTGTTCCTGAAGAGCTTTCTTTTCAGAAGCATTTTTGGTTTTGAACTTCTTAATAGGAATTTTAAATTAGCGGAGGATATTTCATTTGGCGGGTTGGGAGTTTGCTGCCATGGATGAGCTCCTGTAACTGCCATACAGAGCTGCACCTCACTGGGTGCTGAGGTCCTGCTAGGAAGTGACATGGTCTAACTAGAGAGGAGCAACTTACAGTAGGCTTTCAGCTGTTTCATTGTGCAGACCTCCTTGTTAGATGATTGAGCTCGGTTGTGGAGGAGAAATGTGCTGCCTGACATTTCTAGGATTCACAGTGTTTTCTTCACTTTCTTTTACCTCCACTGCTTTTCCTAATGCATGATCTCTGAACTCCGGAGTTCTCCATTGAGAGCGGAGTACTGGGAAGTAGATTTCTGGCCTGGAGCTGGTTAAGAGGTTGGGCAGGGGCTGGGGAGATAGTTCAGTTGGTAGAGTGAACTGGTAGGGCCTCGCAAGCACAAGGCCCTGGGTTCGATCCCCAGCACTGCAAAAAAAAAAAAAAAGGAGCCAACAGTGGGGATCCCAAAAGAGAAACCCGAGAGCCTTTGAGGAGTTGGACCTTTGAAAAACTGGGAGGCACTAAGTAGAATATCCTATTGGCAATTAAAGCTGTGTCTGCAAAGCAAATGTTTAGTGTTTTTATAGTTAATTCAGATTGACTCCTTTCTGCTGGGGATCTGATTGGAATCTCCCTGAAGTCATGTCCTGTGGTGATGCAGGAGCTGCTGTTTAAAAAAATAAAAAAATAAAAAATAAACCAACAAATCCCACATTCCATGCTCTGAAGGATAGCGAAGTGTTTGCATTGGTTACTGTAAAAGCCAGTATGTACAGCGTGAATACAAAGAAGACCCTCAAGATAAAGTTAATGATTAAATGCAGGGATTTGGGCTTGTTTCTATGGAGATTGTTCTCTCTTGAACTTTGCTCCCTCACGTTTTGAGACTCCAAATTGCATTCCGTGTTGATAAGGTCCGGTTTTTAATATCATCTGCGCAGAGGTCTTTTCTTGGGTCTTCTCCTTTCTTTGTCAGGACCTAGAGGGAAGTGGGCTTCCTAAGTCCTCTTTTGGGGGTGCTTTTGCCCGGTTTTGTTTGGATACCACTCATGCTTGGGGCAGCAGGAATTCCTCCCTGGCTCTTTGTTTCCCCTGAAGGGCGGGAATGGCTGCCTCCTGGAATGTTGATCACTTGGCCTGAGTGGCCAGCACCATTGAAGCCTGGTCTCTGTGCTCCCGGGAGCTCCGCAGGGCTATGTGCCTGGCTGTGACTGGTGACCTCCCTTTTCAGTCACCCCTAGGCTGAACTTAAGTCAGCTAACTTTTATCTGAACTACAAACTAAAGACCCTTTCCCTTCTTTCCCCTCTTCTGCCTTTCCCCCCATACCCGCTTCCTTCTTCCCCTCTTCCTCTCTCCCCTCCTCCCATCTCCCTCTTCTTCTCTCCCTCTCTCCATCTTTTACTAGAGATGGAAGAACCTAGGGCTTTGTGCATGGTAGGCAAGTTCTCTACCTCTGCACTACACTCCCAGATGTGTACCCACCCACTCCCACCACTCTTTAAAGTTTAAAACAGGCTTTCTGCTAAATTTTCTAGGCTGGCCTTGAACTTGGAATCTTCCTATCTCAACCTCCTGAGTTGCTGGGATTATAGTCATGCACCACTGTGCCTAGCACAAGAGTTTAGGTTCTCCTTTTCAAGAGGTTTATGGAGCTTCACCAAACTTGAACCCCTAGAACCCACTAGGTTCTGGTCACCTCTCTCTGCTTTTCTCCACATAAAGACAAAAAAAAAAAAAAAGAAAGATTGCCCTTGTGATTTCAGCAGGGATTTCCAGAACTCTGAAGAAAGGGGAGAAAGGAAGTCCCCAGGTGCAGTCAGGCATATCTTCCTGCTTCAGGCTGTGCATTTGAGGCTGTCCAGGAGGGGAATTTACTGTGTGTATGTATTTGCTCCAGGGAAAGACGTTGGTCCTCTCGAAACTGATGCCTTGATAATGACATAATTGTTTAGTGTTTCTCATTTTGCTGCGACTACCAGGAAGCTCAGAGCTCATGGTCTGAATCAGGAAGTCCCATTGGCATGATTTTTTTTCTTGACTTGAGCTTACTTCTGCTTCTAATTGTTTTGCTTTACAAGCTTCTTTCAAAAAGATTTAGGTAAGAATTGCTGAAGTACTTTTCAACTAAAATAGTGAAGTGTGATAGGTTTCACGCTATCCAGAATGGGGACAGTTTGATGTAGCAGATCTGACTGATGAGCATGTAAAAGAATTATCGAGCCATCATAGCACTTGGTAGACATACACATAATCCTCATGCATCCTTTGCTCCCTTCCTGGACAGAGTCCAGACCCATGCCAAGGAGCGGGTAAAGAGACTTGTTAGAATGTGCCTCACAGAGATGCTGGGGAAGTGAGGACTAGAGAGCCCTCATCTGTAAAAATCAAAGCAGTTTGAGAAACCCCAGGGTTAGTCCCGTCCCCTTGTAGGGCCTTGGCCAGGTGTAAGCTCTTCTGATCCATGTTTCCCCACCCCCTTCCAGGAACCCTCAATTCTGCAATTTGGTACAACTTGAAACCCCTTCTTGAGAGGTGGGAGGAAGTGGTTAATCCCCACTTCCTTCCCTGGGAGTTTTATGGGCCTCTGGGAGCCTGCCTTACTCTGGTCTTAATGGTCATAAATGACCCTCTCCCAGGGAAGGACCAGGCCCCAATGAATCTTTGCCTGGACTTGAGGCAGTTAGGTGCTTAATAAGTGCTTTTTGGTGATGTTACCCTTGGTCTTCTGTAATTGGGGGGCGGGGTGGGAGGCTTTGTAGGATTACCGGGGTGGTGTAGTGGCTAGAGCCCTTGTAACTGGGAACTTTTGAGACCAGGCCAGGGCCTGGGTACTAGAGCTGGGTTTGACCTTTTTTTTTTTTTTTTTTTTAAATCAGGTCCTGCCTTTGTTGGGAAATACAAAATACAGCTCATCCTCCAAGGCCAAGGGAGCCCTCTGTTTCCACCTGCTTCCAATCTATCCTATCTGGCTTATGCAGTAGTACGGGGTTAAAGAAATGTTAAGGTAACCATAATTGAGGGTTGAATAGGTTTTATACTAACTCCGAGGACCCCCCTCCCATTTACTTTGTTCCGATCCCCAGGGTTTTAAGACAGCAATAAACTACCCAGTAAACTTAGTTTTTTTGAATCGAACCCAGGGCCTTGCACATGCTAGGCAAGCACTTGAGCGATACCCCAGCCCCAGTAAGCTTAGTTGTTGATTGAAAAAAAAGTGTTTGGGGCAGGTTCACAGAATGGCCTTCAAATGAGGATACTGGGATCTGTCAAAATGAAGTGGATGGCTGGGCTGTAATCTTTGTTAGTGGCCAAGGAGCTTTGGAAAGAAATCTTCAGATCAGGAATCCCCTGTTCTGCAAGCAGGTCCCCTCTTTCCCCCTATCAACTAATCCCCCTGCCTCCCCTTCTGCAGGGTTTTATTTAACTGTGTTTAATCTTTCTAGGGAAGCCAAGCTTAATGCCCTCACCGGGTGCTCTTCCTGGAGCCTGCTGGGTTTTCTGTTGTGGTCTAGCCAAGGCCAAGTACCATTCTGGAGGAGCCAAAGCTTCAAGGGGCATTAGTTGAGGGAACCTCCCTGAGTATTCTTTCCTGTTTTGCTGTCTTTTGGGAAGATGCAGTCAAACCTAGACAGCAGCTATGGTATAAATCTGGTCCTTCCTGCCCACTGCCTCTTTGTGCAGGAGTTCCATAAATCCTGCTGGATTTAATATTATGCAGATAACTCCAGGTTCTGTACTTTTTCTAGGTAAGGTTCGAGATGCCTAAATGTGAAATTTTTTTAAAAAGTCATAAAAACTATTAGAGAAGAAGTAATTATTTTGTTTTTATGTGGTACTGTGGATTCACCCAGAGTGCTCTACCACTGAGCTATATCCTCAGCCCTATTTTAAATTTTGGGACCAGGTCTCCCTGAATTATCCAGGCTAGTTTCGAGCTTCTGATCCTGCCTGCTGAGTTACTGGATATACAAGCTTATATCCATGCTTGCTGGACTCCTTTCATTCTTTTTATTTTTTAATTTTTTTCTTTTTCTTTTTTTTTTTGTTACAGATGGACACAGTACCTTTTTTATTTCTATGTGGTACTGAGGATCAAACCCAGTGCCTCACAAGTGCTAGGCAAGTGCTCTTACCATTGAGCTACAAACCCAGCCCGCCATTCATTCTTGATTATTTTGTAGTCTTTTAAATCAGCTTTCCCTCCTTTTAACAATGACCTGGGGGTTGGTTAACCCTGGGGCTTCCTGTTCCACAGAGATTCTCATTCTCTACAACTGGAGCAGGGCTCCATTTACATCTATCTGATGATGGAGCAGGGCTCCATTTACGTCTGATGATGGTCCCAAGGAGAAACATGCAGATGTTGCCCTGTGAGGGGGTTCAGGTCACAGCAGAATCTGAGCACCTTTTGTGCCCCCCCCCCCCCCAAACTGTGCTTCATCACTGAGCCACATCCCCATCTTCAAGACGTTTTTATTCTGAGAGAGTCTTGCTGTGTTACCAGGCTGACTTCAAACTTGTCATCCTCCTGCCTCAGCCTACCTCAGCCTCCTGAGTAGCTGGGATTACAGGTGTGCACTATGGTGCCGGACAAGTTCCTAAACCTTAATGACATGGTGATTAAAATTCATTTAAGACTGGTTAATGAATACAGGGAGTTTTTGGTTTGAATTTGAGTGAGACTTCCCAAAGCCCTTTCATGCAGGGCTCTGCTTTTCACCGTAGACAGAGGTGGCTAGGAACTGGGTTAGCTGCTCTGGGATTCACTGCTCAGCTACCCCAGGGTCAGGCTGTGCACCAGGGCCTTGGTCTGGTCTCTGCTTCTAGTTTCACCTCATCTTGGCATCTTTCTTCTCAATCTAAATAGAGCTGAATGAGAGCTACCTGGAATCCTTCCAGGTACCCGTCTAGAGGGCATGGAGCCCTGGGGACTTGCTCAGGCAGTTGTGGGGTGCTGGAAGGTTGTGAGAGGTCTCAGGATAGCCAAGCAGCCTCTGGGAGAGAGGAAGGGTGACGTTCCCTTGCTGAGTCAGAGTAAATGATTGCAGTGCTCCCAAAGAAACCTAGTTCTCCCCAGGTAGTCCTTTTGTTTGAAGATTATATTGAAACAGCTGGCACTGTTCTGTGGAGGCCCCTAGAGTAATTTTTAAGACATAGCTGAAATGTAGCCCTAGCATTCAAAGACCGAACCTGGGCTGCCATTTACTCCCAGGTCACTTGAGAGACATTGCTGGGAACTGTTGACCCAGAAACTGCTTCTGATGTAGTACTGGGCCCACAAACACCTCGCAAAGATATGAGCTGGGTCAAAACGAATGGAAGAGAAAGCAGTGGCTTATTGCTCCTGAAACTTCTGAATGTGCCTGATCCATCTGAGCACCTCCTGCCATTATACCAGGGACAGTCTTGTGGCAACTCCTGTGGGCATCCTACCCTCCCTCCCTTGTTCCCTTCCACCACTATCATCAGATTTGTGGGGAGTTTTGACTTTGGGGCTACTCACAGGCACAGGCTTTGTTAATGCAGCAGACACTAGCTACATCGAGCATCGTAGGAGGTTGTAAGCTAGTTGTGTATGTATTGTGGACTTAAAATATCAATGTGTCCAGTCCTGGGTGAGAGAAGGCTTAGGAATCCCTCACAACGTTTCTGGGTCAAATTGCATGCCAGCCTGTCCCTGGGTGAAAGTTCAGTTTCCACAATTTTAAAATGGAGGTGAAGGCTATGGCCCATTAATTAAGTTGTGCATTTCTGTATTTATTTACTTTGTAGTAGTAAACCAAACCGGTAAACCATTTAAAGTTTTTAGTAATTATTTACATTTGTGGGATACTTTTTTTTTCGGTGCTGGGGATTGAACCCAGAGCCCTGTGCTTGCAAGGCAAGCACTTTACCAACTGAGCTATCTCCCCAACCCACTTTTATATTTTGATATGTGAATATGTTGTGGAGTGATTACGTCAAGCTTGTTAACATACTCATCACCTCACATACTGACAACTTTTTGTACAGAGAACACTTAATCTTTATTTTTTGGTTAACCCCTGCCCGCCGCCATGATGCTGGAGATTGAATCCCAGGCCTCACACATGCTAGGCGAGCACTGTGCCAGTGAGCTATAACCTCCAGTCTTGGTATTTTGAGACAGGCTTTTACTAAATTCCTGAGTCTGGCCTGGAACTTGCCATGTTTCTGCCTCAATCTTCCAAGCAACTGGGTTTTTCTGTGCACCGCTGTGCCCAGCTCTTAGCAATTTTAAAGTAAACACACATGAGGATTAACTATGGTCAGCATGCTGTGCAGATTTCAGACACCTACTTCTCCTAACTGAAACTTTGGACCCATTAACCCACATCTCCCTCTCACTCCTCCACTTTCTCCAGGTCCTGGAAATCACCATTCTGTTCTGCTCCTATGAGGTTAACTCTTAGCATGCGTGAGGTCACTTATCTTTCTGTACCTGAGTTGTTTCTCTTAGCATAGTATTCTCCCAGGATCACTGAAGTTGTCACACGTGATAGAATTTCCTTTTTTCACAAAGGCTGAATAGACCCCATGTGACAGTTCACATCTGTAATCCCAGCGATTTGGGAGGCTGAGTCAGGAGGATCACCAGTTCAAGGTCAGCCTCAGAGTCTCAGTGAGACACCATCTTTTTTGCTGATACCAGAGATTGAACCCCGAGTGCCTAACCACTGAGACATATCCCGAGCTCTTTTTATTTTTATTAAGTAGCTTAGGGCCTTGCTAAGTCCTGAGACTGACTTTGAACTTAGTTTTCCTGCCTTGCCCTCACCAGCTGCTGGAATTACAGGCATGCACGACGGTGCCTGGTGAGATCCTGTCTTGAAAAATAAAAGGGACTGGGAATATGGTTTGGTGGTTAAGCTCTCCTGGGTCCTGGGTTCAATTCCTGGTTACCCTCCCAAACAAACAAACAGACAGACAGACAGCTATATTCTATTGTGTGTATACGTAGCATCACATTTTTTTATTTATCCATCTATATTGATGAACAATTAACACTGATTCTGTATCTTATTGTGAATAATGCTGTAGTGAACTTGGAATACATATGTCTTTGACATACTAATTCAAGCTTTTTTGGGGGGAGGGGTTGGTACTGGAGATTGAACCAGGAACACTCTGCCACTGAATTACCTCCCCATTCCTTTTTATTTTTTATTTGGAGGTAGGGGTCTCACTGTGTTGCTGAGGCTGACGTGGAACTAGGCGTTCCTGCCTGTCTTCAGTTGCTTGGATTATAGGCATATGCAATTGTGCCCAGCCTGATTTAAGTCCTTTTATATGTGTACCCAGGAGTGGAATTGTAGGGTCATCCAGGAGTTCTATTTTCAGTCTTTAGTGGGACTTCCCTACTGTTCTCCATCATGGCTGTCCTTACTGAATGGGTCTGCTTTCCTAAGGTTGCAGTACTGTAGGGAAAGCACTCTGCCCAGTGCCCAACTTGCCTTTAGACCTTTGGCAAGTGCACATCCAGCATCTATTGTGAGCTCAGCTCTCTGCTGAGTTAATTGCTATGCCTACCTCATGGGTCAGATGAATGTGCTGACCCCTGAAGAGATTCACCTTGTGGTTTGCCCCTTCCCACATTGGCCCCTGAGTCTTGGCTCAGCTGACTCTCAACTTGGAACCCTGTTCCCTTCCCTTCCTTCCCTGTTGCAATAGGACACATTTTAGAAATAACATGTTTGGAAACAGTTTCCACAAGAGTGGCAAAGAGCCGCTGACTGCTGACCCGGTGTGAGTTCACCTCTCTTTGCCTTGGAATCTGTATTTGTTAGAGATAACAGGCCCTTATCTATATGGTATACTACACATCATGAAATGAAACCAGGGTGTGTTTCAGCAGTTGTACACTGCGGGGTAGGGTGCATTTCTCTCTGCCTTCTCCTCGGTTCTGCAGGTCAGAGGAATCCTGCCAAGGGAGTTCTGCAAGGTCTGGTCCACGAACTTCTTGGCTGCAGAAGTCAGCTGGTCTCACTTCTCTCCCAGGGCATGAGGCTGTGGAAAGGGTCCCACTAAAGAAATCAAGGGGGCAGGGTTTTTTTGTTAGTTCTTCCATCCTTTTGCTTAGCATTTTATGTAACTAAATAATGCTTCTTTTCCAGAAAGGAGGCTCAAAAATGTACCTAGATTTGTTCATAAGCAGAGAGTCTGAGGTTACTTTCATTTCCCCAGGCATTTTCTAAATGCCAGATGCCTCCCAGTCTTAGCCACCTGGCTAAGACACCTGGGGCAGTGAGCAGGATCCAGTGGTCCTTGCGGGTAGTGGGATTCCCTGGTTAGCTGGGAGCAACTGGGACTTGATGCCCAGAAAGCATCTTATGGAAGCATGGCAGAATAGTGGAGCCTCTTGGAGCTCAGCACCCCCCACCCCGCCCCGTATAGCCCCACACTCCCAATCCTGCCTCCCCATCCCTGACTGAGTCCCCTGCAGTACAAGGCCTAGGGAGGAGTTCAGAGACTTAAATTTTCAAGGACCTCCCGCCTCCCACTCTCAACTAGGTACTGGGGGTTGAACCCAGGGGCACTTTACCATTGAGTTACATCCCAGCCCCTTTCAGAAATGTTATTTTAAGATGCCTAGGCTGACAGGGATCCTTTCTCTCTCAGCCTCCGTAGTAGCTGAGATTACAGGCACCACCACACCACATGCAGTCTTCTGTTTTAATTCAAGAAATAGACCCTGGGCTATGGGAAGGGGAGAGGGTGTTAAGTTGGAGGGACAGGAGATTTAAGGACATTGTAACTCCAATTTAAATTCGAAAACTATGCCGACCTCGCAGACCTCATTTTGGATGGATAAGAACTGGGAACTGCTGGGCTGCTCAGCTATGACTGAACCACATTCCTGGCTCTTTTTTATTCTGAAACCGGGTCTCACTAAGTTGCTTAGGGCCTTGCTAAGTTTCTGAGACGGGCCTCAAACTTGCCATCTGCCTGCCTCAGCCTCTGTGGTTGCTGGGACCGTCTTCCAGAGTCTGGCATCTGGGCATTTTCTTTTCAGAAAGAAGAACACATTCATAATTGTGCGCACACACAAATGGAGGGATTGCCAGGCAGTCAAATTGTGCACACAGACTGAAGGCAGCTCCCATCTCGCTCATCCAACTCTTTAACCCAAAGTGTTGTTGGCGTGGTATCAAGCAAGATTGGTTTTGTATTCAGAAGTGGAGCCAGCTAGGTAGTGGTGGCCTGTAACCCTAGCAATTCGGGAGACTGAGACAGGAGAATCACTAAGCAGCTTAGCAAACGCTGTCTCAGAAAGGGATGTTGCTTGGTGACAAGGCCCCTGGGTTCAATCTCCAGGCTCCCCACACTCCTGCCCCTCTTTCCCCCAAAAAAAGAAGTAGAAAAGTAGAACCAAACCCCCTCTTGACCTGAGTGGTTTCAGAACTTAGCCCTTGTGGTCCTCAGGCCCATGGTGACAAGCCTTCCAGCCTCAGTGTCCCCATGCCTCTTTTGGAGATGAGGTAGAAAAGATGTTGAAGCAGTTCAGAGTTCGCATAGGTGAATGTGATCAGAGGGGCAAGTTGGCATCAACATTAGGAGTACAGATTTTTGTGTGCGATTCTCTGACTGACAGCTAGCTAGCATGAGGGAGTGTGAAAAGCTAAGAGGAAAATCTTTTCCCCAAGGACTTTGGCAAGCCATTTCCCTTCCCCCTCCTTTGGGTTTGATCTATTTATATACATTCAGAGTGCTGATGTCATAGCATTTCAAAAGGATATTGTACGTCTTGACTAGCAACTTCTTTTAAATAGCCCTCAAATGTTCTCTGCATTAGCGACCAGCCTGGTTCCTGCCAGAAATGGAAATTGTCGTAGACTATCTTAGTCATCCCGATGACTAGAGTCATTCTCCTTCCCGCTTAGTTCTGGACTCCCTTTTGCAACAACTGGAATGTAATTGTCAAACCAAAATAACCTCTTAAGAAAAACTAGCCTGTGTAGACTAGTTCTTTGGATTTTAAAAAATGTGTTTTAAGATGAATTGCAGAGTTCTGGTTGGGAAGAAAGGCCTGCGAAGCAGAGTGTGTTTTGACCTACTTATTAGGGAGGGTTTTGTAGGGGAACCATTCTCTGCCCCATCCGCTTGTTTCTCTTGTGGGATTAATCATTTCCTTTTGACCTTGTGCTCTGCCCCTAACATGCTGCATTGATCAGATCCCAAAGTCTCAAGTCATTTCTCCACCACCCCATTCTAATTAGAAATCCTGAGGTGTGGGCTGGGAGAAGGGTTTAAATAGAAAAGTCGTTCTTTATCAAATGTACAAAATGGGAAACAAATTACCATTATTTTGAAAAGAAACCTCTTCACCTTCCTGGTTGCTGTTTGTTTTGACTCTGAACAAGGCCTTTTTAAGAAGAAACTTCTTAACTTTAAGTAGATGATGAAATGTGAATTTCAGGCTACAATTAGGAAAAGAATACCATTAGTAACAATGAGTACAGCTGACAAATAGCTATGCCAGCAAGGAGAATATGTCTGGGTGTGGTGGCACAGAACTGTAATCCCACCTCTTCAGGAGGCTGAGGCAGGAGGATTGCAATTTTGAGGCTAGCCTGGGCAACTTAGCCAGACCCTGTCCCAAAATAAAAATAAAAAGAGATGGGGATGTAGCCTCAGTGGTAGAATCCTTGTCTAGCATGTGTGAGGTCCTGGATTCAGTACCCAGTACCACAGTGGGATAAAGAACTTGTAGAATTGACTTTTTTTTTTTTTTTTTTTTTTTTTTGGTTTTTTAGTTGTAGGTGGACGTCTTTGTTTTTATTTATTTTTTTCTTCAAATTTATTTTGGCAGTGCTGGGGATTGAACCCAGGGCCTTGGGCTTGAGAGGCAAGCACTCTACCAACTGAGTTATATATCCCCAACCCTGTTTGTTTATTTTTAGGTGGTGCTGAGGATCAAATCCAGCGCCTCACATGTGCTAGGCAAACACTTTACTGCTGAGCCACAACCCCGGCCCCTAGAATTGACTTTAATGTCTATGAATACCTTTCCCTCTTTTAACTGAATTCTCTTGGCTAAGTATCCAGTTGTTTCAGACCTCTTAATTAGCCACACCTTTTCTTCCTCTTCCTACTGGAGGGCTGGCAGCTTGGAGAGGGATCAGGCAATTCTAGGCTTAAAGTTAATTACCTTTGGTGACATTAATCATAGAAAAATTAATTATAAGGAACTTAATTTTAGGGTGGCAAAACAGGGGCTGGAAGAGGATATCAAAACAACAAAGAGGGAGAGAAAGAAACACAAGCTGATTTTTATCATCCCCAAGCATAGGAGCAGCCTTCCTTCTCTTTTGGAGGACCAGGAATGAATTTTGTGTCCCCTTCCCACTTGCAAGAAACTATTCACTGGGAGAGAGGCTATGCCTGGAACCCCCTTGCTGCATGCGCCCGAGGGAGCCGGCAGGAACAAAGAGTGTATTGGCCCAGCTGCCATCTTGGACTCGGCTATTTCATGATTGCTCCCTCAGCCTGGGACTAAATTGATCACAGATTCCCTGGGGGTAGCCTTTTGGATCATGGGGCCATGAGTGAAACTGGGGATAGGGACAGTGTCATGGCCCATGCTGTAACCCCTGGGGGCACATCTTAGAAAAGGACATTAAGGACTGTGTTCCTTCACTCTGACCAGGGGGAGGGTGGGGACCGAGAGGCAGATAAATAGGTTTTTCCAGCTTCTCTACATTTCCACTACTGGGCTTATGCCCCAGGGGTTGTATAGAAAGGAGCCAAAATGAGTGAGTGGTTCACTAAATGCGGTGAGATAGGCGTGTGTGGGGCCCTCAGAGGTGAGGACTTAGGAACAGGGACCCAAAGCAACAGAACATTTGGCCACACATTGCATTAGGCTCACTGCTATGGAAGTGTGTGTGTGTGTGTGTGTGTGTGTGTGTGTGTGTGTGTGTGTGTGTGTCCATGTCCCATACCAGGGATTGAACCCAGAGGTACTCTGCCATACGCCCACCCCTTTTTGCCTACATTGAAACGGTGCTGGCCTGGAAATTTTGATCCTCCTGCTTCGACCTTCCTGAGAGTCTCAGGGGTTATAGGCATGAGCCACTCAAAGTGGTTGAGCTTGGGAATTATGAGAAAAGAAAGCAGTTGGATTTAGCATTGGTCAATGGCACACAGATAGAAATGCCTCTGCCTTGGAGTTACAAAATCCTAAGTGGACACCTGAAGGTCTGTAAAGATGAGTTTTAAATTATTTATTTATTCATTTATTTTTTGTGGTGCTGGAGATCGAACCCAGGGCCCTGTGCTTGTAAGGCAAGCACTTTACCAACTGAGCTATCTCCCTAGCCCCTTTATTTATTTTTAAAATGTGTTCTTTTTAGGTATACAAGGCCTAGTAGCTTCTATGTGAACCCCGAAACCACTTTCTAGGAGTCCTTGGGCAAATTAAAGTGTCCATTCCCCAGTTCCTTCTATATCTGTAAAACAAGTGTGGTAACTAGTTGTCCCACAGGGTAGTGGTTAGGATCAAACAAATTAATACATGTAAGGCAGTTGGCACAGGGCTCAATTCTAGTAAGTACTTACGGAAATGTTTGTCCTGATGAGCTGGGGACACAGCTCAGTGGCTGAGCTCGGTATTTTTACCCTATGAGAAAACTTGGAAGATAAAGTTAAACTGCTAGTTATCATAACCCAAAGATAACTATTAATGATCTGGTATATATATCATTCCAGCCTTTATGGTTTAAAAAAAAATAAAAAGACATCTCTACATTCACAAATGAAGATCACACTGTGAACACTCTCTTATATTCTCTTATATTCTCTTTCAGTTTTCATTACATCATGTTACTATCCCTAAATGTGTAGTATTGTCTTGGTGAGTTTTTTTTAGGAATATGAAGGGAATAGTAAAAAGCATTTGCAGTATCATTACATTCTTTTTTAAAAATATTTTTTAGTTGTAAATAGACACAATCTTTAAAAGATATATTTATTTTTATGTGGGTTCTGGGATCAAACCCAGTACACGTAGCACTGAGCTACAGCCCCAGCCCTGCAGTTTCATTACATTCTAAGCAACTGGGCTGGGGCTGTAGCTCAGTGGGAGATCCCTTGCCTAGCATACTTGAGGCCCTAGGTTCAACCCCCAATAATCACACCACTCCCACCCCAAGCAACTACATACATGGTGTGGGTTTAAAAAAATACATAATTACTCTATGACATACAAACATTCCTCGCAGATTTCCTCAGCAAGAAATACTTGTACCTATTTATTTTTTCCTTTTCTCAAGTCATAGCATACTCTGCATTACTCTGTTCCTTATTTTTTCAGTAGATATGTGTCTTGGGGATCATTCCATAGGTCTGAACCTCTTATTTTAAAAATCAACATTTATTTAGCTAATCCCCTATTGATGGAGGTTTAATTTGCTTCTGATCTCAAACACGGTGCCACAAATTATCTGTTTTTATTTTTCGCATTGTTGGGGATGGAACCCAGGGCTTTGTACATGTTAGGCAGGTACTGTTGCTGAGCTGCATTCCCTAGCCCTCCATCATCTGTATTTTAAGGAAAATGCTTCATTGCTACCCAGATGACTTGAATGTGCAGATGTATGTTGTAGCTTGTGATGGTTCTTGTTACTTAGAAGGCATGCCCTTTCTTGTTCCTAAGAGGTGGAGGTCGAGAGTTTCCCCTGAAATCCTATCAAGCAAGTAGTAAGAAATAAGACTATAGCCCAGTAGTATGAAAAATCCTATAAAGATTTCCTGAAATCCTATCAAACTGGTAGTATAGAAATAAGATTGGCTGGCATGTGTGAGGACCTGGGTTTGGTCCCTGCCACCACCAAAACAGAAACAAGATTATATCTCTGGACCAGGGGCATGTCACATTTGGAGTCTGATTATTGTGTGAGAGTGTGGCTTAGGGGAGACCCATAGGAAGAAGTCCTGGTGTTGGCCCTAGGGAAGCCTGCCTACGTGTTTACCTTCTTATTTTAGCACTTTGTCAAAAAAAGCTTTCGACTGTTGAAACTCTCAGAGAATGTAAGCGGCTTTTGGGTTTAGAGACCTGATTTTTTCCTCTTAGTCTTTATGTCTACTTTCTGATTAAGGCTTTGGTTTCCATCCATTTGGATGGAACTAGCCGTCGGCAGAGTGGGGAAGCAACCTTGGGTATCCTGTTCATTCCCTATGCCTTCCTCAAGGACAAAATAAGGTATTTGGCTGATACGTAGCTCTGGTCTCAACCTGACAAAAACTTGATTCTGTTTTTTAATAGATAACAGTTTTCTTAGGATTCTGTAGATAGATGGCTGCTTGTTTGACTGTTGGTTGGTCTTGCCAGGGCTGCCAGCCAGAGTGCCTGGGTTTTCCTCTGTGCCATTCTCTGATCTTCTTAGAGAATGAGCTGCTGTGCTCTGAGCGTTTTCCCAGCACATGAAAACTACCCTGCTTGGAATGCCCCCATATTTCGCTGGGCAAGACAGATGGCAAGTCCAGCCCAGCTGGACTCAAGGGGAAGGGAAGTAGAATTCCAGGTGTTTGTTTTGGTGGGGATTTAACCTAGGGGTGCTTTACCACTGAGCTGCAACTTCAAACCCCCATTACCTTTTTAAAAAAATTTTTGAAAGAGGATCTCAATGTTGTTGAGGTGTTCTCACTTAGGTTGCTGAAACTGGCCTCAAACTTGTGATCCTCCTGTATCAGCCTCCTGAGTTGCTGGGATTACAGGTATGCACTGCTGTGTTCTGGCTAGAAACCATGTTTTGATGGGAGGAACAGAAAAAGTGCAGCCATCTTAAATTGATCATAAGCATCCTTTTTTTTTAGGAAAGTCCATGAATTCACCTAGATATTTTCTCTCATGTTTGAATCTGGATTTTCTTAGAATAGCCTAAATATTTATTCATGATTTTAGAATTTGAAGTTTATTTTTTGGTACTGGGGTTGAACCAAGAGGTGTTAATCACTGAGCCACATCCCCAAGCCCTTTTTATTTTTTATTTTGAGACAGGGTCTCACTAAATTGCTTAGGGCCTTGCTAAGTTGCTGAGGCTGGCTTTGAACTCCTGATTCTCCCGCCTCAGCTTCCTGAGCCACTGGGATTACAGGCGAACACCACTGTGCCCAGCTTTTTTTTTTTTTTTTTTTTTTTAAGAACACAACTTTAATTTTCCTTCCATGTAGAGTGACTCATAAAGTGACCTTTTTTGCAGGGCCCTGGGAATCATGCTGAAGGCTTTTTTTATGGATCTTATGGCTTCTAAATTAGAGTTGTTGGGAAAGGGAAAGATGCCCTGCAGAGCTAACTCTTTGCCTCTGAGACCTTCCTGAAACATTCTGTAGTCCAGAGGGGTAGTGGCACCCATTGTGGAGGAGAGAGCCCAAAGGTAGGGTGACAGGCATCTCCTGTGGCGCCATGCTGTGCAGGGCCTGTAGTTAACATTGGTGCCGACAGAACAAGACTGTAACGTGTTTTCTCCCTAATCTTTCTTGTCTGGAACCTTCACCACACCCATTCCAATTTACACTTGTAGGCTGCTATCAGACTTTACCTCCTAGGAAGTCTGCTGAAATTACACCCCAGGCTCAGTGTTTCTCATTTTCTCCCCCAAACCTGTAACTGCCGGCCTCCATCAGTCCTTCTTCCTGCTGGATTCTGACCTCTTTGAGGGCATTGCATGCTAAGGAAATGCACATGCATTGGGGATTCACAGTTAACATACTGTGGGGCCTGTTAGGTGGGAATGAAAGGGGTAGAGTCTCTGGCCTCCTTGTGGGCAGGCAGTATGGCCTGTAGAGGAAGTTGGGCCATGTTTGGGTCAGAGGTCATTATTCAGTATGCTTTTCCCCAGTCTTATTTAAGAATCTCTCACTACTCTTTTCAGTGAGCAAATAAAATAATAGCCCTGGAGAATGCTGGCCAGAAGGCCTTTGAACTAATCTGAAACCCTTACAGCCTGCCTGGCCTCTCTCTCTCCTTCTGTTAGAACTGCTATCAGCGTTTAAATTTCATGCAGTTTCCTAGGGGTGGATTCTTCCCCAGCACCAATGTCTGATCTCTGGTTCATGGATATAAGCAGCTCACTGATAAGCACTTGTAATCACTTGATAGGTAGCTGGCTTATCGCAAAGAACTGAGAGAAGCATGATATTGATATTTGAATCCAGATTTCCTACTCAACACAGGGTGGTCCAAAGCATGCCCTGGCCCTCTTCCATGTCTAGATAATTGGAAGAGTTAGTGTCATTTCTGTCCCTTAAGGCCCACTCAACAACCATGTACACCCTGCTGAGAAGCTTTCTCCTCCTCTATATTCCAGATTCTTCTGCACACAGACAAGGAACAGTGTACTGCTTTGTTGTTGGTGTTTGTGTGTGTGTGTGTGTGTGTGTGTGTGTGTACCAGGGATTCAACTCAGGGGAACTTGACCGCTGAACCACATCCCCATCCCTATTTTGTATTTTCTTTAGAGACAGGGTCTCACCGAGTTGCTTAGCGCCTCATTTTTGCTGAGGTTGGCTTCAAACTCATGATCCTCCTGCCTCAGCCTTCCGAGCTCCTGGGACTATAGATGTATGTCACCATGCCTGGCAGGTGTGCTGCTTTTAACTGGATCTGTGCTCTGCCCTCTGGTCCTAGGAAGTCCTTCCAATATTGCTTCTCCACCTAGGAGTCTTCTCCACAGTGTCTCTTGCTTCAGTGCTTGAAGGGAGTGGGTTATACAAAATATAATTTTTCTTTCAATTTTGGGTGGGTTTTTTTCTTACCTTGCTTAGTGTAATCTGGTTAGTTCCCTGCAGTGTATTTTCCGAACTCTGTCATTTTGGGGAGTGAAGGCGGTGTTGCTGAGTTGTTTTAAAACCTCTCAAGGCTCTTAAATTCCCTGTAAATAGGTTAAAAATCAGCAGTAAACATAGCATGTTTAATAAGAGTATTGTGACCTCAGAGGCTCCAGCTTTTAGCTGAGACTCAAGGAGGGAGATGCTGGGGGAGCCATTGTACTCCCCACAGGGGCCCAGTGCCACAGGCCAGCATCTGCAGGGGGAGGAAGGACTAAGGAAAAAACCCCCAGGGGCCAGGAACTCCATTGAGGGTCCATTTGAGCCAAATTTTTTCTTCCCCTCTCCTGATTTAGGTTAGCCAAAAAAGGGAAGACTTTCATCCAGATGCATCCAGACATAAATTTCGGGACCTACTGAGAAACCAATTTAAGGGTTCTTTATCTTCCTTCTGAAACCCTGGATCACATGACAGATACTACCTGGTGCTTTCACTAGTTCGGAGGTGGTGGCTTCTCTTTTTTTCCCACCTTAGCAGGTCTGGCTGCTTTTCTCCCATCTTTGGAAGAGTACTCTTGGGTGTCTGCCTGGGGGATGTGGGAAGGTTCTTCCCTCTTCCTTCTGTAGGGCAGCCGCTTGGGTCTCCCCTGCTGAGCCAGGGCCAGCCAGGGGCCTGTTTCTTTAGTTGTGTCGATCAGCACACAGGTAGTCTGGACAGATGCCCCACCTGAGCATTGCACAGCTGGTTTGTTGGAGTGAAGCCTGAGAAAGGTCCGTATATTTCTCATTACCTTCAGTAAAGAAGAAAAACGTAAAGAAGAAAGAAGAAAAATGATGATCACCACCAGAAATTCAAGGTTCTAAAGAGGAGTTTAGCTCCAGTGGATTTACTTCAGCGTCCCCCCGCCCCCTTTTTTTTTTTCCTGATTTGTCTGATGGCCATTTAGTTGTATCCTGCTGGCCTGGAGGTATTGGCTTTCTAGGTATCATTTCTTTTGGTCCTTGCTAAATCCGCCTGTAATCTCTGCTGCTTCAGGTTGCAGCTATTAAGAGCTGTACACACTGGTGGGAATAAGGGTGGGTGAACTCCAAGGGACTAGGGCTTCATTTCTGGTCTTAACAGGACCCAACAGCCATTCCTGGTTTGGCCTCTGAAGTGACCCTGTGCAGTTAGTGGACTTCTCCCCATCCGGTTCCAGACAGGCTGAGCCCTTCTTTACCAGGTCACCCACCTCTTAACTCAGGAATTCAGATTTTCTGCCACCCAGTTCTATTTTGTGTTGGGCTAGTTCCTATTGGATTACCTGGGCTCTCTTGAGCTTCTTAGGTCCAATTCAGTTGCCGCCTTCTCCCCTTTGCCCTTCCCAGGACCCTCTTCACCATTGGTGACTGATAGGTCACGTTATCCTCTGCAACCTGAGCTTTTCTCCTCCCCTCCCCCCTCATCCAGGGGTGCTTAACCACTGAGCCACACCCCCCAGCCCTTTTTATATTTATTTTCAGACAAGGTTTCTCTAAGTAGCTTTAGGGCCTCACTAAGTTGCTGGCTTTGAATTCGAGGTCCTCCTGCCTCAGCCTCCTGAGTAGTTGGGATTACAGGCGCAGCACTGTGCCAGATCAATGTGGGCTTTCCTTTTGGGGGTGGTAGGTTGCCTGGTACTTGCCCTGATCAGAGAACATTCCTCAAGCTACTATTCCCTGTATGGGGACAGAAAGGTGGTTTTCATCTCTGGGAAGTGTTGGAAGCACCTGACCTGGCCTGGATTTTGTGGCTGGCCCGTTGCCCCTTTGGCATTTTGTGGGGATGTCCGTGTGGTTAGGTTTCCTATTGTTGTAGTAGAGGGAGATACTTTAAATATTCCCCCTAACACACTGGTGTTTGAAAAGGGCCTTTTAAAAACTTCTTGATGAGGACAAGGCCTTTCCCTAGCACCTCATCTGCACTAGAGATTTTGCTTGAGACCCCTTTGCTGTGGCTCATTTTCTCTGTCACTCGGAGAGGAAACTGTTGAGAAAGGATCTGGGGAGAGAGGAAGTGCTGCAAGAGCAAGTCTGGCCTCTGTTTTTAATACCCTTCTCCACGGGACAGTTTTGGGTACTTTAGGCTCCAGCTCAGACTTAGGGCTTGGCAACAAATCTCCTTGCCTCACAAACAAGTTCCAGCCCCTCCCTGGCCTTTCCCCCTCTGAGGAGCACGTCACTGCCCTTTAAAGAGTCATCCTGGGATTGGTCCCCGGTCCCCTTCCCAATCTAAATAATTCTCCCCAATGAGTAACTCGGTATTTAAACGAAATTCCTACACAGTAAGTACTTGGTTAGGCTGTTGATTTGGATGGTAATTGGCTGGTAACACTGTCTACAGATCTGGCCTATAACCATGGACCACCAGGAAGAGGAGAGTTGGAATCAACCTCCCTCCCTCCCTCCCTCCCTCCCTCCCTCCCTCCCTCCCTCTTTCCTTTTTTCATTTTCTTTGGTGCTAAGAATCGAACCCAGTTCCTCACACATGCTAGGCGAGCACTCTACCACTGAGCCACGACCCCAGCCCAGAATTGGACCTTTCTTACCCCATAACTGATTCATGAACCTTAACCAGGACAGAGGACAACTGAGTAATGCAGGGGTCCAGCTCCCCAAGATATATAAATTGCTGGAATGGGGGAAGAGGGGAGAATTTTGGTTCAGTTGTTAACAGTCTAAGGGGTGGCTTTTTAAAAGATTTAAAAAATTTTATTACTAGTTGATTCTTATCTGTGTTCTTATTTCTCTTCCTCCTCTTAGATAATTTTTTCCCCAGATAATGAGTGCCTTCCCTTGCTTTAAAAAAATCCACCTGTCTACATGATCCTCACCACACAGGCAATTGAAACCTACTTTGCTACTTTAGGGAGCGGAAGGGTTTCAGGTGTACAATGTTGCCTTCTGTTTAAGAGGCAGGTCTGAGTTACATGGCCACCTACAGAGTCTGGATCCCCACCACCCCCAGTTAGCTCCCAGGTACTCCTGACTCCTGGACACAACAGATTAAAACTGTGTCCTGCTTTTGTAATCTTACAAGCAACAGGAAAACTGCAGGTCTCTGTCAAAATCTCTTTTTACATCCGGTTTGAAAATCTGTAATTTATGTGAGCAGTGATCTCAGTGTTGGGACACATCTCTTTTATTTGTGGCTGGAAGCTGCTTGGGCCTCTCATTAGTACACAAGAGGTCAGATGCATGCTGGGTGGCAGCTGGGACACTAACGATTTCATAGGGCTTTGTATGACTGCTGGCTACCTGTGGTGCTGTAAATCGGACCCAGTTCTAATTTCTTTGAAAATCTCCAGGGAATTAGGCCATATTTGCCTCTTGGAGATAGAATTAAGATAGTATTGCTCGGAAGACTGAGGCAGGAGGATCGCAAGTTCAGGGTCTGCCCCAGCAATTTAGGAGGCCCTAAGCAACTTAATGAGACCCTGTCTCAAAATAAAAAATGATGAGGGACTTGGGTTGTAGCTCAGTGGTAGAGCACTTTCCTAGCATGTGTGAGGCACTGGGTTCTATACTCAGCACCACATATAAATAAATTGAATAAAGGTCCACTGACAATTAAAAAAAAAAAATTTTTTTTTTGGAAGTGGGTAAGTGGGTGGGGTACTGGAGATTTACTACTGACCCACATCCCCAACCTTATTTTGTATTTAAATAAAATAGAGACAGAGAGAGGTTCTCACCGAGTTTTGCTGAGGCTGGCTTTGAACTCTCAATCCTCCTACCTCAGCCTCCTGAGCCACTGGGTTTACAGGTGTGCGCCACCACACCGGGCTATGATTAGAGCTCTGATGATGATATATACACTTAATAATAATATACGCTTAATAATCACTCCTCCCATCAAGATCTTTCCACCACTTCTAAACAATTCCATTGAGGTCCCAGATCCCCAGTCCATTCCTGTTTTTACCTGCAACTATTGTTTTCATATTTTTAGTTTGTTTTCCCTTCATGTAAATAGAATCATGTAGTATATTCTGTGCCTTTAAGACTCATCATGTAGTTACTTGAATCAGTAATTCATTTCGCCGTACTGAACCGTGTCCCTGTCCTTTTCCATTTTTAATGAAACGGTTTCACTAAGTAGCTGAGCTGGGCTTCGAACTTGAGATCCTCCTGCCTCAGCTCCTGAGTTGCTGGGATTACAGGGGTGCACCACCGCACCTGGCTCAAAATTACCTTCTTGGTGGATCCTAAGAATGTGATCTCGACTGAGTAGATGATTCTGACCCCACTTTGTACTCTTCTCCGATATCCCCCCGCTTCCCTATAGATGTCAGTGCTGCCAGTTTACATGCATCTCTGTCTCTTACCTTAACCCTTGAGTCCCATGTGCTTCAATATTCAAGATTTCTGACATTATTCAGGCGCCGCATATGCCTGTGGTCCCAACTGTTCTGGAGGCCGAAGCAGGACGATCTCACAAGTTTGAGGCCAGCCTGGGCAATTTGCAAGCCTGTCTCAAAATAATAATAATAAAGAAAGGACTTGGGGACTGGGGATATATATAGCTCAGTTGGTAGAGTGCCCGCTGCGACGCAAGCACAAGGCCCTGGGTTCAATCCCCAGCACCGCAAAAAGAAAAAAAAGGACTGGGGATGTAGCTCAGTGTTAGTGTGATTTGTTTAGTATGTGCAAGGCCCTGAATTCACTCACCAGTTTGCAAAATTAAAAAATATATATTTTAGAAAGTTTATATTGGGGGCTGGAGATATAGCTCAGTTGGTAGAGTGCTTACTTTGTAAGCATAAGGCCCTGGGTTCAATCCCCAGCACCAGGGAAAAAAAGTTTATATTGCATGTGGAAAATATGCAAGGGTACCACAAAATAATGACCATTAGTGCTTCTGCAGTGAAATGTGTGAAAACTCAAATGATCGTGGTAAAGATCATAAATCATTCTCATGCCAGTTCTGGTTAAAAAAAAATTTTTTTTTTTTGATACTGTGGATTGAACACATGGCATGGGGTCTCAGGCAATATAAAATAAAAAGGATGTTAATAATTTTTTAAAATTATGAATCCTCGGGGTACCGTAAAAACATAAATGAAACAAACTATTAGAGGCCTCATGTAAATCCACAATCCCATTCAAAATCCAAAGTGCTCTGGAATCAAGTTTTTACATAAGCTTATTTGGCAAAACCAGAAACCATGTATAAAGTGATTACAGTCTGTTTTGGGATTTTTGTTTTTTGGTTGGTTTGGGGTTTTATTTTTGTTTGTTTGGTTGGTTTTTTTACCTCTGAGTTACATCCTCAGTCCTTTTTATTTTTTATTTTGAGAAAGGGTCTTGTTAACATTTGCTGAGGGCCTCACTGACAATTGAGTGAGATCTGTCTCAAAAATTACAAGGGCTGGCGATGTAGCTCAGTGAGTGCTAAAGTGCTTTCCTAGCATATATGAGCCCCTGGGTTCCATCCCAGGCACTGTTTAAAAAAAAAAAAAAGAGAGAGAGACAGGCTCCCCCACCCTTGCGTTTGGAGAAGCCTCTTCAGTCAGTATTGAGGATACAAAGCACACCCTACTTGGCCTTCACCTAGACATTCCAGCCAGAGGAAACTCTTCCCGCCAGTCCCTTTGGTGACTGTGCCCATCATGACCGCCCCCCCCTCAGCCAGAGTCTGTCTTTGTGTTTGGTCTTCCTGAGTGCAGAGACTGGCAGTCCATTGACTTTGCCATTCACATGGGCCGAGGTTGACCCAACTTAGATGTTAAATTTGGGGATTCTTCCTTCCAACACTTGGAAATAGATTTACCCCGATTGCCATCATATCAGGTGAATCTAGAATTGAATCTAGAATATATCACCAAATTGAAGGTGTCCACAGTGGGGCATGATGGTAATCTTAGCGACTTGGGACCCTGAGATAGTAGGATCCAAGTTCAAGGGCAACCTCAGCAGTTTAGGGAGACCCTCTTTCAAAATGAAAAAAACAAAAAACAGAACAGGGGCGGGGTGGGGCGCTGGGGATGTAGCTTATTGGTAAAGTGTCACTGGGTTCAACCCCCAATTCTAAAAATTAAAAAACGAATATATTACCAAATCAAAAATTTGAGATAATCAAACAAGGATATTCACTGTGGCATTTCTTGCACCCCCCCCCCCAAAAAAAAAAAAAAAAAAAAAAAAGAAATAGGAGGATCTCGGTGGGTGGGACAATGGGGACTGAACCAAGTGCTCAAGCACTGAGCTACATCCAGCTCTTTTTATTTTGAGATTGGGTCTCCTTAAGTTGCCTGGGCTATCTTTGAACTTGAGATACTGCTGCCTTAGCCTCCCGAGTTCCTGGTTTTATACTGGTGCACCACCATGCCTGTCAAAACTTTTAAATTATGATACATAGGTATGACAACATACCCTGCAACTATTCAGAAAAAAGTAGGCAATTCTAATATGGACACCCGGAGTATTCTGCAAGTTCGTAATACAGTTCAATGAAAAAAATTTGTGACTTTAAAAATTCAAATGTGTAGATTATTGCATATTTTTGGGTATTATTAGACATTGAGGGGCAGATTTGGGGGGATTTTTTGTTATAAACAATCTCACGAAGTGCCTAGGGCTGGCCTCGTTGGCTCAAGGGATCCTTCTGCCTCCGGACTACAGGGGAAAACACCTCCATGTTAGACTCTACCCTGGGGAGATTTACAAAAACTACTTGCATTTGTGTGTCTGTTTTTGAACAAATGCATTTACGCTACCTGTCTAAATTAAAAAATGTTTTGAAAACTACTCCCCAGCCCATCCAGCAGTTTGTCCTCAGCTGATCTCTGGTCTTGAGCTGGTAGTGATGGTGCATGAACTAGGTTTCTATTTCCTTTCTTCCTTCTCCATCGGCCTCCCAGGCTGCAGATTACCGCACAGCACATGGCCAAGTTTCCAGGAGGGGCTACTGAGGTTTGAACTTTGGGTTTCCAAAGAGTGGCATTCAGTCTATCTAAATCATTTGGTTTTGATGTTCTTTAGTATAAATTACTTTGTTTCATGGTAGGCTTTACATACTCAACTTGATTTATGATTTTACTTGTAGCGTTTCTGTAATGGGAAACTCCCAGGCCCCTTTAGGTGAGTGAAGATCTCCTTTCCAGGATTCACCGGGCAGCAGTAGTCCGTGTGAGGCCAAGTAAATATCCTCGATCCTTTTAAGGGATGTGGCATCAGTTGGGAAAAACAAAAACAAAAACAAAACAAACCTCTCAGCAGTTTCTATATCTCACTTAAGTAATTTTGATGAACTTGAAACCACGTGGCAATCAGAGGCTTCCCCCTCCTTCCTTTTAGTTTACATTCTTCTTTTGATATGGGTAGCTGTACTTTAAACCTGATGCTCTTTCTTCAGATGTGTGTGGGTTCTAACAGGAGGCCCAGGGTATGTGTGCCCCTTGTTGGACCACAGAGAGTATAAAACTGGGTCCAAGGAGAGCATACACACATGCACGTCTTGTTCATGAACAAAGCACTTTATTTCAGCACCGACTGAAGCAAACCTGCCTACTTTGTATTTTTATTTATTTATTTTTCTTTTAACCTTCCCCCACCCCCAGTTCCTTTCCTGCTGGGCCTACATTCCTAGGTCTTTGTCTCTGCCTGGTATTTTAGAAATTTTGGGAGAGGAAGGCAGTGGGTGGGACGTTCTGGAAGCTGGGGGCAGGGAAGAGGGTGGTCACTAGGGGGGTCAGAGGTCAAACCTGCTCCATTTAGCTGGGGCAGCCAGATTGTCGCCAGGCCCGAAGGGGCGTGTCCATGCATCTGCCTGGGAAGCCCCAAATGGGCAGTGTTAGGCCCTGGAATTCCTGCCGCCAGAGGACTTCTTCCCCATCCGCCCATCCCCCCACCCCACCCCCACTCCGGGTCGGTCCCAGGAGAAGCTGTTCATGGCTGCTACCACATTTCTGGCCATGGGACCCTCTGCAATGGTCCAGTTTATTCCTTTAAAATAATCTTCCAGTTGTTGCAAAGACAATTGCATCCATATGCACGCTTACCTATGGATTGTGTTTCAGCAGCTCTAAAATTGTTGTTTTTCAATATCAGAAATTACAGGTAGATAACACGTGGAACTCCTAAACAAGCTGGGAAATCTTCCCAAAGTTTTACCCCAACTTGTAGCTGGAAAACTTAACAAGAGTTTACTTAATTTTACAATTTTTGGACCATTGCATTCTTTCTAAAAATTGTAATTAATTATAAGCACTCAGGCTATTGCATTCATCTGGCCCCCATGCCCCACCAGCCCCACTTTCTTTTTTAAAAATATTTTTTAGTGGTCAGTGGATTTTTACTGTATTTATTTGGATGCGGGGCTGAGGATCAAACCCAGTTCCTCACACATGGGAGGCAAGCGCCCTACCACTGAGCCACACAACCCCAGCCCCTGCTTTCGTCTTCATTTTTTGTGATGCTGGGGATGAAACCAGGGCCATGTGCATGCTAGGTAGCAGTTGGGTGCTGCCCAGTCCCAGCCCTCACTGGGAAACCTGGAACTGCAGAAGCACGAGCTCTTCTGCAGCCAGTGTGGGCACTCAGAAGTGCTCTGATCCCATGTCAAACGGCGCCAGGTGGGATTCCATGCAGGGACTCCTTTGACTCATTGTGGAGGCTCTCAAGCCTGGACATGGGAAGGTTTGGTGGTGCCAAGGGCTCTGGACATTCTCTCTTTTCCTGCCATCATCATCTATTTTGACCAGAATTTCATTTCTGGCCACTGCATCTACAGAGTCCTTTAAGATTTAGCCATTCATAGGGAATCTTCTAAGCACACTATGTAAGCTGTTTCAAGGTTAACAAACAAGCTTCAGAAAATTTCTTGCAAACGCACAACTGCAGTCCGGGCCCAGCTTCCTAGTTCAGCCCAGAATTCCTTGGAAGCCCTTTGGTTTCTGTTGTCAAGTCCCTAGAGAGGGGTCCTGGGATTTCAGGGTTGGAAAGGGTCTCCTAGTCAGACCCCTGTTTGTTTCACAGATGAGACTGAAGCCCAGGCAGGTCAAAGGAGGTGACTGGACAGATGGCCCCATAGCCAGGTCGTGCTGGGCTCTGGTTAACAGCCGGAGGTTCTTTTCCACTCCCAGGCCTTGAAGTGCAGAGCAGTCCTAGGCTGTTATGTTTGCTTGAACCCACAGCCTGAAGGAAGCAAGGGGCCTTTGGCCAGTCCACACAGCTGTCCTGAGAAAAGATATAAAGAAAATAGATGTGGTCTCAAGTTGCGTAGCTGATTGGTAGAAAGGAGAAGACCTCAGAGGGTTCAGAGCTGTGTTTTATTCTAATTTTAAAAGGAACCTTCTGATAGAAGGTTTTCACACTTCACATTAGCATAGGATTGATCCCTTTATTCCCATGACAAATGGAGGGAGCAAAGGGAAGGAATGTGGCTGAGGTTGTTGAAACTGGTAGAATTGCTTTAGCACCACATCGTAAAAAGAGGTGGGGGGGAAAGTCAGCCTAGGAATTTTCCCTGGATTTATCCAGCTTAGCATCTTTTGGTTAGTATGTAGACTTTGCTTGAGAATTTTTTAGTTTTAACAGATTAGAAGGATTAGCTCATCTCTAAAAGGTGGACCTGCTTAAAAAGCAATTGGCCGTGAGGGAGGCAAATCCTCACCACCTGGCTTCAGGCTACTGCTGTTGTACTGCAGTGCTCTGACCTGGTAGTAAAGTTAGGAACTTTCTCACATTTCCCGGTATAGAGTCTGTAAAACCTCCTACATCAGATCCACTTTTTTTAGTTGTAGGTGGGCACAATACCTTTACTTTATTTTTATGTGGTGCTGAGGATCCAACCCAGGGCCTCACATGGGCTAGGTGAGTGCTTTACCCCTGAGCCACAACCCCAACCCTCAGATCCATTTCTTTAGAAAGTTAATTAAAAACAATATCCTGAAGCTGAACTTTTTCCTAGTTCTGAATCCCAACATTTCTTTCCCTCTAAACTTTTCAGTTTCTAAGTCTAGGCCGTGCTGGGCCATAGACGTCCCTGTTGACAGCCCTGAGCGGAGCAGCTCCTCCTCAAGGCTTTTGGGGAGGACATTTCCTATGGACATGCTTCAGGCTGTGATTTTGGATGTTCAAGAAAATAAAAACCTCAAAGGAGAGAAGCAGCAGCCTTCTCACTGTTGCCTCCATCCCCATTCCCTCTCTGGGTGGGGCCCTCAGGGCTGCCTCCAGGCCTCTCAGTCTATCTACACAGCCCTGGCTGCTTCCTGCTCGGCTTACACCCTGGAGCTCCACATTGCCTAGCAAGGTGTTTTGTGCTCCCCATGAGGTTGCCAGGGCCATGCATGTGTTGGAACTAGCTCTTCAGAAGGTTCACGGTGGCTTCCTGGGGGTGTCCTTATTAACTGTGTGGCCTTGAGCACACCACAACATCCCTTCATCTGTCTGGAGATGGAACACGTGCTGCAGTATTTGGAAAAGCACCCTGCTCCCATTCCTTGCACACTGCTTCTCTGCCTGTTGAGTGTCTGCTTCGCTCATGCTCAGGTGTATGCAGGCGAATCAAAGCTCTGCTCTTTAAATCAATCCTGCAAACATCTACCGAGTGGTGCTAAGTGCCCTGCTCTTGTCAAAAGACAGCACCCAGCCAGGCCCAGTTTCTGTGCCAAGGAGCATGCTTTCTTGAGAGTGCCTTGTGTATCGGCAGATGATGGTGTGCCAGCCCTTCTCTCTGCCTCCCAGCATGCAGGGCTCCAGGGAAGTGTGTAACATCACATACGGCAGTTCTGTCAGCACTGGCTGCCTCTCAGGTTCAATTTCTTGGAATAACTTGGCAGGAAGAAGAAAGACAAGAAGCTGTGGCCTCACCACTAGTTTTATGCCTGTTCCAGTAACTTAAGCCTGTGACTTGCTTAAGTGACCGGGAGACACGAGCTTTGCGCCTTCTGCAGAGAACCCTGGGCTTCTTGATACAGGGTGTTTTTTCATTCATTCAGTCGTCATTCATTTTATTTTTTTTATTAACTGCTCTTGACTGTTGGGTATGTTTAACACATACAAGGTAACTTGAGTGCCACAGAAACTCTTGATATTCTCTAGTTCAGACCACCAATCCTGATCAGGCGACATCATTTTACAATTTACTGGATAATTAAGCAGAGTTGCAGGGAAATCCCCCATGCCTGGAGAGTTGTTTTGTTGCTTCTTTTTGTCGAAGCGTTTCAGTTATGATTCTGGCCACCATTAGTGGCATGTGGCAGTACCTCCAATCTAAGGTGGGCTTTCCTGCTTGGTTTGGGGCAGAGTAAGAGGGAAACACCTGTAGGAGGGTGCTTGCTTGTTGGGAAGAGGGTATGTGGGGTTCTGGGACCCCGGGTACCACAGTTGCTTTCTTTTCTCTTGCACCCTGCACCTCTCATACCTGTCCTCTCTCTGGTCTCCAGGTGCTGCACCTGTACTGCGACACTTGCTCTGTGCCCATCTGTCGGGAGTGCACAATGGGCCGACATGGGGGCCACAGCTTCATCTACCTCCAGGAGGCGCTGCAGGACTCGAGGGCACTCACCATCCAGCTGCTGGCAGATGCCCAGCAGGGACGCCAGGCAATCCAGGTCAGCTTTCTACCCTTCACTGATCTCTTGGGAACCTTTTCTTCTCCTTGTCAGCCGGAATGTGGAGACACAGTTGGGCAGACTGTGATGTGGGGGCTTGTGGAATAATGACCAGAAGGAGCTCCTGTGATATCCATGCAGCAGTGATCCCTGGAGAGTGCCCAGCACCTTCCTGGGAGGATAATAGGGATCTGACCCAAGTTATTAGTCAGATCCCCACACACCTAGGTTGAGCCCCATCACATTACTTTCATGTTACCTGAAATTCCAGCCTCTTCCCCAAATCCAAGTAGACGTTGGCATTTTCCAACCAGGATTGCAGAAATTGGACACTGGAGCTTTTTTGGCAAAGGTATTTGCTGTACAGGTTTACTTATTTATAGTTGAGAAGTGATGAACACAAGCATTTTATTTAATTTTCAGTCTCTTCGTGGGTGATAAAGACTTGGTTATTTAAACCCTTGTTGGATTTCCATCACTGTAGGGTTAAAGAGGGGCATGAGTACTATTGAGAACTGACAGAGATTAACATGGTTAGGTAATACTGTACCTGGATTGCTTTTAAATCTTCTTGTCTGATCCAGGTGACAAGGTTTTAGGAATCAGGGAATCATGGCACATGTTCTCCCTGTTATAGGATAGGGCTGAAAGTCAAGAGAAGCTGCCAAATAAGCTCCAACAGAAATTGCATGGAAACCTGTGTTATTTACTTTCTGGAGTATTTGAATAGGTGAATTATTTTTTAAAATACATTCTCTTTTTTGGGAGAGAAATATGTTCCTTTTTTTGAAGGAGCTAAGGAATTGAGATCCTGTTCCCTGGAGAAAGGTGGATTTTATTTCATGAGTTTCTAAGCAGTTATCACGGTTATCTGCATGATATTGAAGTAAAATTTTCTGATGTTGCAGTTATAAAATTTGAGAGTCTGCATTTCTTGAGGGACTCATTCTGTCATTGATACACCAGTCCCCCCCGCCCCCTGCAGTGGCCTTCATATTGTCTAGGGTTTACTGTTAGGGTTGTGGATTTGTTGTATGACAGTGTATCTGTGTCCCTGCAGATGAAGAGAGATGATGATAAAGAGCTTTGTGTTTTCTGTTCCCCCACCCCCCCACCCCTTTTCTGATGTACTCGGGATTGAACCCAGGGGCACTTTGCTACTGACCTACAAACCTCAGCCCTTTAGAAAAATTTGTGACAGAGCCTGAGTTGCTGAGACTGGTCTCAGACTTGCCATCCTCATGCCTCAGCCACCACGCCCAGCTGTGTGTTCTGCTTTACGCCACTACTATTAGGACCTCCACGTGGAACCTCCTCCATTCTGGTGCCCAGCCTCCATGGTGCATCTCCTGGGGAGCTTCAAGGGCTGCAGGTTTCTGGCCCTCACCCTCCAGATGGTAGAATTTTATTGACCCCTTTCTGTCCTTGTGAGAATCCTCCAGGTTTCCTTGAAACATAAATGAGAGAATCGCTGGTGCTCTGCACATTGTGAGCTCAGCCACTCTTGGAGAAGAACGAGTTGTCAGTGATTTTTCGTAACTTCATGGAGGGGGTTCAAATGGTGCAATCTCAGAGGTGGAAATTTGAGCTTTTTGTTGAGAAAGAGGAGCAGAAAATGGTTGTTTGGGGCGGACACAGAAGGTCCACATGTGACAATGCACGTGTGTTTTGGCACCCTCTTTGGCTTTGGGTTATAGTGCTTTAGCCAGTAATCTGAAGACTGGGGTGTGGTAGACACATCTTTCTTTCTGAGGCTGCTTGGTTGGTAGTTTGTTTATCAGACCTCAGTGCATTGGCCATTCTAGAAAAAAACCCAACCATCTGGCAGTTCAGAAACTCTCTTTTTGCATAAGTGGTTCCTGGGTGTTGATGGAAACTTAGATGCTCTTTCCCTCCGAGCATCTCAGCTGCCCGCACAGGCCTTTGTTCAAGGTTGAGGGCACTAGCTTTTCATTCCATTGACTGAAAAATCCAGTTTGTTCCTCACATACACTGTAGAAACAAACTCTATTCCCAAGCCCAGAAGGCTGGTGCAGCCCAGATTTCATATGTAGAAGCGTTTTGTACAAGGCCTGCTGGTAAAAATGGCAATAGTTCTGTTCTTCAGACAGACAGGCAAAGAGAATGGGAGGAGTTGGCACGGGTTCCCACAATATTAATGGCAGCGCTAAGGGAGAGCACTGTCCTAGGATCTTCGGGGAACACAGCACACGTGAGGTCCCTGTCTTGGGATACATCTCATCCAAAAGTTATTTGAAAAGTACATCTGGCAGACATGGGGAAAAGTAGCCATGGTACAACAGGGTAGTGTTTTTTTTTTTTTTTTTTTTGTTTGTTTGTTTGTTTTTTTTTAAGAAGCTCTGCCAAGTTTTATTAAAGAAAAAATTTGTGTGTTTTACTTTTCACCAGTCTGTTCTGGCATGCTTCTAATGATACCAGAATCACCTGGATCAGTGATAGACAGTGTGCACACTCTATAGTATTTTCTGCCTGCTGTGCCCAATTCGATATTGTTGCCACTCTAGTGATATGGACACCAGTTTTGGCCAACATGGCATAGTACTCTATTTCAGATTTCCTCAAAGCTGGACAGTTGTTGGTGAGGATGACCAATTTCGCTTTGCCCTGTCTGATCATCTTCAGAGTCTGTTTGTACCCTAGCACATATTTTCCACTCTGGAGCCTAGAGTTGATTGACTCCAGAGATGTTTTCGTCTTCGTTGCGGCTACCATCTTCCTGCCTTAGATGCGGGACAGCCCCCAACCAAGAGTAGCCATCAAGATGGCCGGAGAGCTAGAAAGCTCTAAAGACATTTTTATATCAAGATTTAATTTGTGTGTGAAGCTACAGATATTTTTTTGCTTTACTGGTCCCAGAGCAATGGAAAAATGGGTCAGCCTCTGAAGTTTTGAGATGGTAATGAAGTAGAAAGCTCACCATGTTCTTACCCTGTCATTTAATAATGTTTATATTAAGAGTATAGGGCTGGGGTTGTGGCTCAGTGGTAGAGCGCTTGCCTAGCATGTGTAAGGCACTGGGTTCAATTCTCAGTGCTGCATGTAAGTAAATAAATAAAAATAAAGGCCCATTGACAACTAAAAAATATTTAAAAAAAAGTATAGCAAAGCTGATAAGAAGACTGTCTTAATGTGAACATTGAGAGGGAATGAATACAAGCCTTTAACATGGAAATTTTGGGGGCAGGACAGTGGCTTTTTGAAAATGTATGTATTATTTTAGCCCTTGTTTCTATTAAATCGCTTAATCTACTTAAACAAAAGTGTAGAATTTCTATGGTTACATGGTAGGAACAGGGAACATTAACAAGTTTGATGTAGCAGTCATCGGTGTAAGAACCTGTCCTGGTTTTATTCATTTGCTCTTTGTAATGTATTAATGCATTAAATGTGTTATTCAGGAACTTATTTCTTTGACTTTTGGTGCTGTGGATTGAACACAGGGCCTCATGCATGCCAAGCACATTCTCTGCGGCTGAGTTATACTCTGTGCTCCCAGGAGCTTTTATATCTTTATATATCTTTATTTGTGGTACCAGGGATTGAACTCTACTACAGGGGCACTCTACCACTGAGCTACATCCCCAGTCTCTTCCCCACTCCTGCTTTTCTTTGTGCTGGAGATCAACCCCACATACACGCCAGGCAAGCAGCTCTACCCCTGAGCTGCATCCTCAGTCCCCCAGAGTCTCTTCTTATTTTGAGAACAGGGCCTTACGAAGCTCCCATGGCTGGCCTCCAATTTGTGATCCTCCTGCCTCACTCAGCCTCCCCAGTTGCTGGGATTATGGGCATGCACCACTATGCCTAGTTCCCCGGGAGCTCTTAGTTTTTAAATTTTAATCTTTTCTACATTTTTATTGGTGTTTTAGGACTACACATGATGATGAGATTCATTGTTACATATTGGCGCACACAATGTCCCAGGAGCTTTTTAATTTTATTGTTTTTATTTTTTTAAAGCATTATAATTGTACATAGTATTTGGGTTCATTTTGACAAAAATCATACATGCAAAGACTTTGGTTTCAATCCCTATCACCCTCCTCTTTCCCTTCCTTCATCCTCCCCTCTTATATTGATCTTCCTTTCACTCCTTTGCTTGCTTGCTTATTTATTTATTTAGTACCAGGGATTGAACTCTGAACTCGGGGGAACTCAACCACTGAGCTTACGCCCCGAGTCCTATTTTGTATTTATTGAGAGACAGGGTCTCACTGAGTTGCCTACCACCTCGCTTTTGCTGAGGCTGGCTTTGAACTCATGATGCTCCTGCCTTAGCCTCCCAAGCCACTGGGACTTGCTTATTTTTGATCCATGTTTTCTGCCTATGTATACAAGTGAAATTTAGGCACATGTATGTAAGAAGCCATTGTTATTTCATTCTGTATTTCTATCCCTTTCCTTTCTTTTCCGCCGCCTCCTTGTTCGCCTACTCTACACCTATATATCCAATCTGCTTTCCTGCCACTTTCTTTGCTTTATTTTGCTCTGGCTTCCATGCTCAAGAGAAAACGTACAGTTCTGAGTCTGGGTTATTTCACTCAGCATGCTTTTTCTCTATTTCTATCCATTTACCAGCATATGCCATTATTTAAAAACTGTTTATTTGTACTGACAAATTGACCCCAAGTAACACTAGATATCTTGGAAATAGGCTTTATTTTGCCAGTAACCCTATAGAGTTGGTAAGACATTAAACCAAATAAGAGGTGTGATAGAAACTAGGACACCTCCAATCCCAGCAGCTTGGGAGGCTGACATAGGAGGACTGCAAGTTCGAGGCCAGCCTCAGCTACATAGTCTTAAAATTATTTATTTTGAGACACTTTCAAAATTTAAAAAGGGTTGGAAATGTAGCTCAGAATTAAACCCTCAGTACTACTACTACTACTACTACTACTACTACTACTAATAATAATCCACACCAGAATATAACCCAGCCATGTTAAAGGGCTGCATTAAGAGGAAAGCATTAAACTTAGGTGGATATGTATATCAGAAACCAAATGCATGAGGGAACTCAATGCTTAGAAGTGATAGAGGAAACTTTCAGCATATTAGTAGGAAAACAAACTAAAAAGTATGACAGATGAATATTATTCTATGCAAAAATAAAAAAGGTGTTAAACAGGAATATACTAATAGGTCAAGGACCAAATAAAATGTAAATACAACTTATAAAAAAAATAGAGCTGCTTTGAGCAGTAATACATATTACTATTTTGGATAAATAACTGGTTATTTCATACTTTGGAAAATATCTAAAGTTTTAAAGGTAGAAGTAACTCTTTGCTCCTTTGGGAGTCTCCCCTGAGGGAAGTGACCCTCATTTTGGGGGAGATATTCCTTATAAATGGTGAATAGTAGGAGTGAGGATTTTATAGCCAGTTACACTTTATGATTTTCTTTTCCTTTTTTTGTACTGGGGATTGAACCCAGGGGTTCTCTTTTTTGATATATTTTTTATTTGTAGGTGGACACAATACCTTTATTTTATTTTTATATGGTGCTGAGTATCGAACCCAGGGCCTCAATGCATGCTAGGTGAACACACTACTACTGAGCCACAAACCCAGGAGTTCTTTAACATGAACTAGATCTTCAGCCTTTTTTATTTTTAATTTTAAGACAGTGTTTTGCTAAGTCATTGGGGCTGGCCTTGACCTTGGGATCCTCCTGTCTCAGCCTCTGAGTCGCTGCAATTAACAGGCATGTGGTACATCACCTTTTAAAGAAATTTGGAAGCCTTGGCTTAACACTTCTGTTTGTGTCTGTTTGACCAAAACCCAGTCTTAGGACCACATCATCTGTAAGGGAGCTTTAAGTCTGGCTTTCTTTGTAGCCTTGAGTAAGATGGAGCTTCAGTTACTTTTCATTTGGTGTTCGTAGTAAGAGAGGTGAGCTGGAAACCTACAGACAACCTACAGTAGTTGTCTTGTCCTGCTCTCTCTGTTTCACTTATTGGGCATATTGTCTTCCAAGTTAAAAAAGTAAACATAATGGGCTTTCTTCCATTTAAAGCACAAGTAATAATAGATTATGCTCCATTTCACAAAGGAATGAAAGGAACCGAGCTGAGCGTCTTAACATAGTTATTTAAATTTGAGTAAATGCAATAGTGAATCCAGACTTGCATCCCCTGTCTTAATCAGGTGACCTGCCGACACTTTTTTGCCTGCTGCCTAGAGAAAATTTTGTCACGACAAATTCAGAGAATGTCTAGCTCTTGCAGAGTCTATCAAATCTAAATTTTTCAAGGAAGGAGATTCCCCACCCCCACCCCCAATTACAGATGTGGAAATGCAAGCGTAAAATACATTTGCTTTACCCAGGATCCCAGGTTGCATTAACTGTAGATGGAACTAATACCCCCCTTTTTGGAGCTTTTGCTCTATTCCACACACTCAGATATGTGCCCTGTGTGTAAGTAGCGGTCCCATGCAATGTGTGTGTGCTGTTGTTTGTTTTGCAAAGAGATATCAAGTAACCTGCCAGAGGTCATGTGTGTAGAGGCCTTGTGCTTGTGTGCCATGCCTCCTCCCACCCAGTGGCTTGCCTTTTCCTCTCCACCTCTTATCCCTGAATGTTGGGGCGGGTGGAGGGGGTGTTGATTCATGGTCGAAGAGCTGTGACGCACTGTGAGCTAACTAAAAGCTCTCACACACTGTCTTCATGAGCATTCTTGATTGCAAATGACTGAAAGGTATTGAACAGTCTCAGGTTTCCTATAGAGCATAGACTGCCATTTGGGTACCTGGAACTCAGGCTTAGGTGCCAGTGCTTCACTCTGCCCCTCCCCTCCTGGGAACCTTGTTCTTATTCTTTAATCCATGCCTCAGAGAGAATGGTGGACATAAACGGAGTTCTCTTCTGGCTCACCCTGTTAGGGCAGGCCACCCTCAGGGAAAGAGCTTATTTTTCCCTCTCTGCCCTTTTTGGGTTGGGTGAAGGTATGCGTGGAATACCCATATGTTAAATTCCAAAGAAGGGCAATTATTTGGTGATCTGGCTTCCGTATTTGGTCTGATCTGGCTTCCTTCATTTCCCCTCTTTGGGTGCAGTCCTAAGGCCATGGGCACCATGCTTGGTGACTAACTCCCTTTGGACCAAATGAATGAGCAAGAAGACACCAGAAGTAGAGGATTCTGGGTGGACCAAATCTGCAAATTAGTTTTGAGTCCTTAATGACTTTTTATATCACCCTGAAATGAGTATCTGTGACTTTGGACAGAACATCAGAGCTGGGGATTGTTTAATTTCCAGTTTCCATCTTTTGTTTCTTTATTTTTTGCTTTGCTGGGGATTAAACCCTGGCCTCTAACCCTGAGCTTCATCCCTAACTCACCAACTTTTGTTGGGAAAAACTTCAGGAACTCCATCTTCTTTGTTCCATCAAGAGCATTTGTCTTTTTTTCCTCTCCTCCCTCCCCTGCTTCCCTGGAGGTGGAGAAGTTTTTGCCTTTTTTTTCTGATTGCTTTGGGACTCTTTTTAATGACACCACTGATCATGTTTCTGTGATTTCATTGGTGCCAGGAAGTTTGAGATTCCCAACCCCTGTCCTGTAACAAATTAGCAGCCCCCTACTGCACGTCGGCTTTTAACCTCCTCCAAAGGTCGGGGACACCTCTTTTCCTCAAGTCTTGATGTCTTCATCTGCTTATTCAAGATTAGTTTGTGTGTTTGTCATTAGCTTCCAATAACTTGATTCTGGACAGGGAGGGTATATCTATTAAAGGTACGTTTCCCCATTGAATATCTGGTTTTTATCTGGTATTTAAATTGCACATGTTGCTGAGTGCTGTGGCATATAACCATTAATCCCGGTGACCTCAGGAGGCTGAAGCAGGAGCATCAGCAAGTTCAAGTCCTGCCTCAGCAACTTAGCAAGACCCTGTCTCAAAATAGAAAATAAAAGGGCTGGGTGTATAACTTGGTGGCAAAGCATCCCTGGGTCAAATTCCCAGTCCCCCACCCCCCAAGAAAAAGGGTAAGTAAATAGTATGTCTGATGAACAGCTGGCTGTGAATCAGTTCTTTTTTTTTTTTCTTTTTAAAATTCTTTTTAGGTATATATGACACTAGAGTGTATTTTGACATATTATACATATATAGTGTATAACTTAGTAGGATCACATTCTGTGTACATGATATAGAGTCATTCTGGTCGCGAATCAGAGTTGAGTTAGGACTGAGAGAGCGTGTCTTCAAAACAGTTCTAGAAAGAAACCCAGACTTTGTAAATATTGAATTAATTCCAGGTAGTTCTGTAAAGAGGATCTGGGGATATCAACAACAAAGGGTGTGTGAAGGATGTCTGTAGTGTACCCTCTCTGTGCTTTAGGGTGTTAAGAGGGCAGGGCCCCCCCCCCCCCCCCCCCCCCCCCCGTGTTGTTATTGTTTTTTTTAGAGCATTCCACTGCTTTCACTTTGCTTCTTTTTCTCAAGGTGTAACTATTTTCCCTTTGGTATATTGGGGCTTGAACCCAGGGCCTCTTGCATGCTTGGCAGGAGCTCTGTCACTGAGTTGCATCACTGAGCTGTCTTTATTTTTTAAATTTTTAAAAAGCATGTTTTATATGTTGATGGACCTTTTTTATTTTTTTCTTTGGGGTGCTGGGGATCGAACCCAGGGCCTTGTGCTTGCAAGGCAAGCGCTCTACCGACTGAGCTATCTCCCTAGCCCCCGGCCTTTATTTTTTATTCACTTACTTATATGTGGTACTGAAAATCGAACCCAGTGCCTCACACATGCTAGGCAAGCACTCTACCACTGGGCCACCACCCCAGCCCCAACCTGTTTTTATTTTTGAGACAGGGTCTTGCTGAGTTGTCAGAGCTGATCTTGAGCTTAATCCTCCTGCCTCAGCCTTCTGAGAAGCGGGGGTTACAGGCGTGTGCCACCACACCCAGCTGAGTGTGACGTTTTTAGTGTACCGTATGATATAAGACAGCTTTGATTGTTAAGTACTGTATTTTATCACATTTACGATGTTGTTGACTGTAACCAAGAGGAAAAAAAGCCCACTGACAATATTAGAATGAATCCTATCTTCGAAGATGTTAAACATGACAAAAACAACAATTTAGGGTGGACCATAGTAGTTCCTCATATCCAGTATAGGAGAGTTAGAGTGTATGGATGATGTTCACATTCTCTTACCATCTGACCTACAGGACACTTTAATACCAATCACCACTGTCCCTGTGGCAGATACCCCTAGTTATAACCTGGAATTTTTCTCTTCAGAACTCAGATTTGGCCTTTTTTAGACTACTCCATATGAAGTAGCCCCAACTCAGTAGTTGGCTGGCACACACCGATTCCCCCTGCCTAGGTTGAGACCCTCAGCTTTGAAATGTTGGCTTAGATCTGTTTGTTTCTGAAAGATGATCATGTGTTCTTTCTTTTAGCATCTGCTCATTGAATTTATTTTTTCTTATTGCAGACCAGCCTTTCTGTTTTGAAAGTTGACCCAGCCCTGCTACCTATTGTCATTTCCCTTCAACACACGTGCCTGTTTCCCCAAAGCCTTGCTTCAGAGTGGGAACTAGTTGCATATACCTTATGATGACCCTCATTCCATTTTGCCTCTGCATAGAGTTACTTTGTGCTTCCCAACCTAAGGAATGATAGTATCCTTGCATGCTTAGCAATTGCTCAGATTGCAATAAGATTTGACTCCCTCCTGTCTGTTTGAAAAAATGGGAGAAACCATTTTTGCCATAGAACAGGGTGATAGACAAAAGGACCTACAGGCACCTGAAGAAACAAAGGAGTAAGTCTGGTTGAGACCTTAGGGCCAGAGGTGAGTAGGGCAGCCAGGACATCCCTGTGCAAAGGGAGTGTCACACCAGTCACTCTCTGCCACCAGTCCTTGCCCTGTAGGAATAAGGGACCGCTATTTTTCCACTTTGTCTGCGTTTCTAATTTTTTTTTTTTTTTTTGGAAGAATCAGTTTGACAGTTGTATGACGTAGAGATAAATAGGAAGCAGTCTGCCAGCTCTGCTTTCTCTTGGGTGTTAAGAGGTGTTGTGTGCTTGGTCAGACACTGACTTGGACACTGGCTGTGTGCTGAAAGGAGGTGGTGCCTGTATTAAGTTCTTTCCACTTTTAGCCCCCCACTCCCACCCTCTGCCATTCTGAGACTGTGATGCTTCAGGCCACAAATTGGGATAAAGGACTCTTCCTTTGGCTTCCAGTTCTTAACAGCAGCAGCATTTTTGTTTTTCACCCTGGCAACAATGTTGATTCTAGTCTCCAGCTTTGGCCGCTCCAGAATTAGCTGGGTATGACCTCTGGGTCCTTCTGACTGCAGCTTTCTTCCCTTTGTCGTGTCCCCTCCCCCATTGCTGAGGGAATGCTTCTTGCAGTTAGAATCTGTGTCTAACTCAGTAGACACAGATTGGCCCTAGCATTTCTCCCACACCATTTCCTTCAAAAGTCTAGTGAGGGCCCGGTGCATGCCTCTGATCCCAGCGGTTTGGGAGGCTGAGGCGGGAGGTTCGCGAATTCAAAGCCAGCCTCAGGAATTCAGCGAGACTGTCTCTAATAAAATATTTTTTAAAAAGGTTGGGGAATGTGGCTCAGTGGTTGAGCATCCCTGGGTTCAACCCCCAGTACAAAGAAAAAGGAAAAAAAAAAAAAAAGGTCTAGTGAGATTTCTATTTATTTCCCTGGAATCCTGACCAACAGTCTGACATGTTCAAAATGTATCAGTCCCATTCTGGCATCTGCTTGTAGGCACATTTTTTAACTTGGTTATTCTAAGTTTTTATCTTTTGGGTCATTTCAATGGCTCTATCTGCTTCAATTTGTTGGCTTCTGTATTAGTTTCTTAGGGGGAGTTTTAGCAAACAACTACAAACTGGCGACTTAAAATACTAAGAATTTATCCTTTCATGGTCTGGAGGCCAGAAGTCCAGAATCCAGGAGTCAGCAGTCTTTGCTCTCTTGGCTCTGAGGAGGACTTCTCTGTTCTTTACCCTAGTTTCTGGTAATCACCAGAATTTTTGGTTCCATACCTGTATTGCTTTAAATTTCTACATCTGTGACTTGCCTGGCTCTTTTTCTCCTGCGTGTCGGTGTTATCACAAGGCTGCCTGTGAACACCAGTTGTGGATTTAAGACTCCCTGTAATCTAGCATAAACCTTTTTTCTTTTATAAACTTAACTTCCTCTCTTCCTCCCTCCCTCCCTGGGGATTGAACCCAGGATCTTGAGAACACATATTAGGCAAGTGCTGTACCCCCAACCCCCTTTTTTCACAATTTGTATTTTGACATGGGGGGTCTCCCTAATGTCGCACAGGATGGCCTTCAACTTGCAGTCCTCCTGCATGTGCCACTGTGCCCAGCTTATAAACTTTTCTTAATTACATCTCTCTATATGAACTATATCCAAAGAGAGTTACATTTTGAGGCTTCAGATGTACCCACAGTTTTAGAGGACAGTGTTTAATCCAGTGCAGCTGGGTGGAGTTTTGGTAAACATGCTTATGGCCAAAGACGTGCAAATATAAAACTTACAGATTATCCCTACAATCTATAATGTTTATGTTACACCACGGTTGACTTTAGTGCCTTGGACTGTGTAATCAGTTTGACACATCACAGCACTTGGGACAGGGCTGTAAAGATGGTACAGAAACACTCTGGACAGGTGTGGTACACTTCAGTTTGCCAAAAGAAGTGGCATTTTTCATTGGGCTTTGAAACAGGGTGAGTTTGGAAGAGACGGCCTCACAGGCTGTGAACCAGATCTGCCCAGTACCAAATGGGACCATCTCAGTGGGTTCTTAAGCCTTGTAAGGAACTGGGGCAGAAAAGAGAAACCAGGTAGTTATTTGAGCCATGGGTGTTTGGGTCATCTGCACTGTTAGTGTTACTTGCATGCCATGAATGTGTCAGCTGTTACCTGGACCCAAGAGGATTAAATGCGGCAAGTAGAGGCCTCGGTTATACCTGACACTAGTTACAATTATTGGGTTGGAAGAGCATTCATAAGAGTAAGGTCAGGCTGGGACTCTGGTTCAGTGGAAGAGTTCTTGACTGATATGCATGAGATCTTGAGTTTGATTCCTGGTACCATCGAACAAAAAAGCTAGGTCATGTATTGTACGATTCCATTTGTAGAAAATCTCCAGAACAGACAAATCTGTAGAGAGTAGCTTAGTTGCCACGGGAGAAAGAGAAGCTGGCGGGTGCCTGCCTGATGGATTTGGGAGCTTTGTTTTCAGGTGTTGGCGAAGTTCTGGAGCTGTTTAGTTGTATGGTGGGAAAACATTCAGTGTCATTAACGGTAAATTTCCTGATGTGTGTTTTATCACAATTCAAAGCAAATTAAGGAAAGAAATGTGAATCTGCCCTAGGTCTGTGACAGTCCAGCTTCGTTTGTGATATAAGCTGTGGAGATAAGTGGTTGAACTCCAGTTCCAGCCATAGGTCATCTCACCTTTCCCACCTAAATGGCAGGCATCTCTCTCCCGTTCACCTTTCCAGGGTTGCAGGGTACTGGGAAGGTGCCCTCATCCTTAGAACTAGGAGGAGCTGGGATTTGACCTTGGGTTAAACTGACTTGACTCACCTGCCTGACTGGCCCGGGACTGCCCCAGGTTTTAGCAACAGCAGTGACATATTCTTGACTCCTCTCAGTCTGTGGGAAACTGGATGGATGCTCCATCACCCTCCCTTACTCCTCAGCCGCCGGGAACCGCCAAACCCCTTTTTTTTTTGCCTCCCAGGTCCTTTAATTGGATCACCTGCTCTGAAACTTGTTGCTCCATTAGCAGTCAGGTTGGAATCCCTGATTTAATCCCCCAGTATCTCAAAGAAATCCTCGTGGCTTTTGAACACTCATCATGTAATATTAATGAAAACACGGAGCCTTCTGTCGGGATTAATTTTTTATGAACAATAATATGTCTGATTAAACCTGCCGATTTACTGGGGCTGGTGGTACAGGGTTGGAGGGTGTGGGAGGGTGTCGGCAGTCTCTGACCGCAGGGCATGGTTTCTTATTTGGAATAGGTGATACTCCCAGTGAGCACTTGGTGTCGGTTCAGGCTGGGACAAGCTAAGTTGCTGATGACTTGGCAGGACCCTGATGGATTGATTAGCTACTAAACCGTTATTCCTCCTCGTGCGAGAGACAGACCTGGCCTGTAGGATTTTCCCCGGTTGAGGAGTCAGGCCATTAAATCTGGGAAAGCTTCTTGTGTGTCCAGAGCGAACACGTTATATCTGATCCTCTTTTCCTGGTTTTCGGCAGCCACCCAGCTCCACTGGTTTCACTGTGTCAATCTCTTAACAGCCTGACATTCACCGTGTAGGTGCCATTTCTCATACAAAGAAACCCAGCTCTTGCCAGCAGCTCCTTCAGTTACATATCTAACAAATGCCACTCTCCCTGAGTGCCTGCTTTCTTTCCAAGAAAGTGGATCAAGTGGACTGGCTGTTAGCTCTTCACGTCTGCTAGAAATAGATGCACGAGGAGTGAAGGATGTTCTAAGGTCTCAAAGGTGTTTTTCCCCCCCCCCCCTTCTCTCCCTAGCTGAGCATCGAGCAGGCCCAGACGGTGGCAGAACAGGTGGAGATGAAGGCGAAGGTGGTCCAGTCGGAGGTCAAGGCTGTGACTGCAAGGCATAAGAAGGCCCTGGAGGAGCGGGAGTGCGAGCTGCTGTGGAAGGTATTGGGGAGCTCATCACACACACACACACACACACACACACACACACACACACACACACACTCACACTCCCAGTCACACCCATACTCCCACACACACACCACACACATCCAGTCATACCCACACATCACACACACACTCACACCCACACACACCTACACCCACTTACACCCACACACCACACACCCATACCCACACCCACACCACACCCAGTTATAACCCACACATACCTACACCCACACACCACACACATCCACATACCACACACATACCCCACACCCACAGACCACACACTCACACTCCCAGTCACACCCATACTCCCACACACACACCCAGTCATACCCACACACCACACACACCTGCACCCACTTACACCCACACACACCTACACCCACACACCACACACCCGTACCCACACCCAGTTATAACCCACACATACCTACACCCACACACCACACACATATCCCACACCCACACACCACACACTCACACTCCCAGTCACACCCATACTCCCACACACACCACACACACCCAGTCACACCCACACACCACACACCACACACCCACACACACACACACACACTCACACACTCACACACCCCAACCAACAGAACTGTACAGGAATCCTAGTCTAAGCTCTGGGTTTAGAACACTTGGTCATTTTCCAGAAAGAGGAGGGGGCTGGTCTCTGGAACATTGTGGGTGCTGTGTGTGCAGCAAAACAACAAGAGGCCTTTTCAGATGCAGTTGGGTAACCAAGACTGGAAGGAGTCTCAAGTTTTATATTGCACACACTCAAAAGGAGGCAGAAAGAAGGGAGAACAATCAAAACTGTTGTTGGGCAAGGCAGTCTGGTAGGAAACATTCTTATTTTTGGTGTCCTGGCTGGTTGCACTTCCTGAACCCTGTGAGAAGTCAGTTTTCCACTTGGGAGGGCAACAAGTGTGCCCTTTCTTCCTGTCGGAGCAGGAAAGAGCACTGAGCCGGCTGGTGTGCTGTTCAGATAAGAATCGGCTAGAAAGACCACTCACCCCACCCCTGGTGAGCATCTCAGGTTTTCCTTTTCTGATTTTGTATTCCCACCCAGGAAGATGCAGTTATGTCTATAAATGGGCCAGTACCCTATGCCGGTTCTTTAACTATAATTAACATTCTCTGAACACAGATAAGACCACATTGCTGACTTAACAGGACATACTTATGCATTTGTGGGCTTGTTTTGATCTCAGTAGATGACGGGAGAGATGGTGTCTTCATTTCTGAAAGTGACCCTATTAACCACTGTGCCCTGAAATGTTCTGTTAGGCTACGTTGGCATTTTCCATTTAGTTAACCTCAGAACTCTCCTGCCACTTCTGACTTCTTAAGGGATATTTTTAAGGGATATGGTTTAATTGCCTCACAAGAAGAGTGGGGGTGGGGTGGGGTGGATTAGTCCCAAGATTTAATCCAGCACATGTTTTCGAATGCCTTCATGGATATCGCATCGTTTTCAGACACGGAGATGTCCCCTTGGGTCTGCCAATTCCGTGCCACCCACGAATGTTAATTATAACTGGAGGGGCCCACCTCTTGCAACCTGAGAGCTTTGGAGTGAATTCTGCCACAAACTGGCTCTTCTGGATTTCCTGATGAAAAAGGCCTTTGTGTTGGGGGACTTCGGTGGCTCTCACCTCCTGTGAGGCTGACCACTGTCTTGTCTAGAAGGCAGTTCTCTTCGGGGCAGTGAAAATCAAGTGTCTAGGAGAAGCATGCTAGGAAGGAAGAGCCAGCCCTTCTTGTACCATTGTTTCTACTGCTCCCATTCTAATAATTTCACAACAGGGTGGTTCATTCTGAAGGCCCCTCAGTCTCATTTATATATATTTTTTGCTTTGGCTCCTTGCCTCTGATCTGGTGAAATTCCCCCCTGTTGGGATAGTTACTCATTTTTCTGCTCTTCCCCAGCAAAGCCTTCTGCCTGTCTCTGTTCTGGGTTTCTCTTTGTCGTGTAAGGGTTTGTTTCTTGCAGATTAAGATAGAAGAGTGTAAGGATTAAGTCTTAATTTGCCAGACCACCCGGTTATGTATCTGGACACATCCTATCATTCTTGTACCTTACTCTCTAGTGGACTGGGCTGCCTACCTTATGGTGAGCTATAGCTACAGTTGCATAATCTCATGGGTCAGAACCAAAGGTAGAGGTTTGGCCCAGTATTAGACCAAAGGACAAAACTTCTTTCATTTAAGTCTACCTGGCTTAAATGTACACACATCCTGGTTCCACAGGGAACAGAATGGGTCAAAACCACCAGTCATCACCGCTCAAGGGAAAATCAGATTAAAATCCAGACCTGAGGTCAGTGGGCCCTTATCTGAAATAGACTTTCTATGGCTTTCAGTGGAGTACTCAGAAGCATGATCCTCCTCAAACAGTGAAAACTTGTTGGGTAACTTCACTTCCTTCACACAGGGTAAATCACTTTGAGTTATGGAACTTTTTTAAGTGTTTGAACGCCAAAAAAAAAAAAAAAACTGAGAGGGACTTGACATAGCTCAGTTGGTAGAGTTCTTGCCTTGTAAGCACAAGGCAGGCCTTGGGTTCAATCCCCGGCACTGGGATAAAAAAAAGTTATTTAAAAAAAAAAAAACAAAAAAACCTGAGGGGCTGGGGAGATAGCTCAGTCGGTAAAGTGCTTGCCTTGCAATCACAAGGCGGGGGGGTTCGATTCCCAGCACCACACACACACACACAAAAACCCCAACTGAGAATTGTTCTTTTTCATTGGTCAGACAAAATATATGTCCAGATGATTCGAGAATTTTCAGAAGAAGAAGTTTCTTTTATAGGTCAGAGTATATGTCCATATATTATAGCTTTTTAGATGTAGAGGGCTTTTTGTTGTTTCCAAATGTTTGCTCTCTCTAGATTTGGATGCAGGGCATTTTAGGTTCCTAGCTAAGTTTCTCAAATCTGTTCTTAAAATAAGGAAATAAAGGACTGAGAACGTAGCTCAGTGGTAAAGTGCTTGACTGGCCCGTGTGCGACCCCTGGGTTCAGTCCTCTGCGCTCCTGCAAACACAGAGGCAGAGAGCTACTGGGTGTGTGGGGCTTTTGTAATCTTGAACCCCGCCCCCGCCCTAGAATCTCCACGTGAAGTCTCTTCCCTTCTTGATGCATATAGGCTTGTGTGTGAGAGACAGGGAGAAAGAATTCTTTGAAGAACTCCCTGACTCCTGGTATACCTGCAGTCAAAATCCAGTGTTTGGTAGAGAAAAGTCTTGTGTCCCCCTCTACTGTCCTTTCTGCCACTTTCCTGGCTCTCTTCACTGCCGCCTCTGTTGTCTCAGCCCCAGTCATCCCTCACCTGAGTGATAGCTGGTGTCCACTTCCTTGTTTGCCCCCCTCAAGTCATGCTTCACACACCTAGACCTTGGCCAGCACAAATCCATTCAGGTCAGTCCGCTACTTTAGAACGGTTTTTATTTTCTTTTTCCCCTCCTTCTTCCTTTCTCTCTCTCCTCCTTTTCTTCTTCGCCTCCCCTCCGCCCCCTCTTTCCCAGGGGTTGAATCCAGTGTGCTTTACTGCTGAGCTGCATCCCTGCCTCTATCAGATCTATCTATCTATCTATCTGTCAATCAATCGTGGTGCTGGGGATCGAACCCAGGGCCTCATGCCTGCGAGGCAAGTACTCTACCAACTGAGCTATATCCCCAGCCCCTGCTTTTTATTTTTGAGACAAGGGCTCCTCAAGTTCCTGAGTCTGGTCTCTAACTTGCAGTCCTCTTGCCTCAGCCTCTAAGTAGCTGGGATTACAGGCGTGCACCACCACACCCAACTCCTTTTATACTTTTAAATCATCTCTGGCTTACTTATAATACAAAATATATGTAAATACTGTGTAAATAATTTCATTGTTTCATTGTTGGCTGTCTTGGGCATACAGGACCAGGCGCTTGCTTGGCACTTGCTCTGTTATTTAGCTATATACCCCCAACCCTATGTAAATAATTCTTATTCCATATTATTTAGGGATGACAAGGAAAAACATCTATACATGTCCAATAGATACAATTTTCCTCAAATATTTTTGATCCACAGTTGTTTAAATTCATGTGTGTGATTTGAGAAGAAGTTGAAATATTGGAGAGATGGCCTCTCTACTCCTTAAATACTTGAGTGTGTTACATAGCCTCAGTATCATTATCAAAATCAAAAAGTTAGCGCCCCCACCCCAAAAAAAAAAAAAAAAAGAGTTCAATTATCTTTTTGTGTCTCTCTCCCCACCCTGCACCTCACTGCTGGTGCTTGAACCCAGGGACAATTAACCACTGAGTCACATCCCCAACCCCATTTTTATTTTTTAATTTTTTTTAAATTTTGAGACGGTCTCACTGAGTTGCTGCTGAGGCTGGCTTTGAAATCTTGATTCTCCTGCTTCAGCCTCCCCAGCTGCTGGGGCCTTGCCCCTCCCCCCCTTTTTTTAAATAAAGGAACTGGGGTTCGAACCCAGGACTTTGTATATGTTAGGGAAGTTAATCTTGATACAGTGACGGTGTCTAAGCCTCAGACCATAGTTACACTTCAGCAGTTATCTCAGTAGTGTTCTTTATAGCTGTTTCTCCCCCACATCAGGATTCAGTCCAGAATCACTCATTGCATTTAATTGTCACGTCTCTAGAAGCCATTTCCTGTAACCTGGAACTGCTTATTAGACTTTTTTTTTGGAGTGTGTGGGGGTTGATTCAACTGTTCTGTTGGCGAATAGAAGCCAGTTGTGGGTTTTTTTGGTTCTCTGCAGTGCTGAGGATCGAACCCAGGTCCTTGCATGTGCTAAGTGGGGCCTCTGCCACTTCCAACCCCAAGCCAGGTAATGGTCTTTTTATAGACTGTTTATGGACCCAACATGGGTCTCTCTGAAATTGACAAGAAAACAAGTCTGTACAGGTTCAGGACAGACGCATTTCCCCCCTCAAAGGTATTCTGTCTGCAGTAGCTTAAATCCATGTATGTGACCTGTGGATGCTGAGGACTTAATTTTTAAACCTGTGTCCTCTCTCCTTGCTCTTACCGTTTCTTCCAGGTAGAGAAGATTCGCCAGGTGAAAGCCAAGTCTCTGTATCTGCAGGTTGAGAAACTGCGGCAAAACCTCAACAAGCTTGAGAGCACCATCAGTGCCGTCCAGCAGGTCCTGGAGGAGGGTAGGGCACTGGACATCCTGCTGGCCCGAGACCGGATGCTGGCCCAAGTGCAGGAACTGAAGACCGTACGGAGCCTCCTGCAACCTCAGGAAGATGATCGGATCATGTTCACACCCCCTGACCAGGCATTATACCTCGCCATCAAGTCCTTTGGGTTTGTTAGCAGTGGGGCCTTTGCACCGCTCACTAAGGCCACAGGTGATGGCCTCAAGCGGGCCCTCCAGGGTAAGGTTGCCTCCTTCACTGTCATTGGCTATGACCATGATGGTGAGCCACGCCTTTCAGGAGGTGACCTCATGTCAGCTGTGGTCCTTGGCCCTGATGGCAACCTGTTTGGTGCAGAGGTGAGTGATCAGCAAAATGGAACTTATGTGGTGAGCTACCGGCCCCAGCTGGAGGGTGAGCATCTGGTATCGGTGACCATGTGCAACCAGCATATTGAGAACAGCCCCTTCAAGGTGGTGGTCAAATCAGGCCGCAGCTACGTGGGCATCGGGCTCCCAGGCCTGAGCTTTGGCAGTGAGGGTGACAGTGACGGCAAGCTCTGTCGCCCTTGGGGTGTCAGCGTGGACAAGGAGGGCTACATCATTGTTGCTGACCGCAGTAATAACCGCATCCAGGTATTCAAGCCCTGTGGCTCTTTCCATCACAAATTTGGCACCCTGGGCTCCCGGCCGGGGCAGTTCGACCGACCAGCTGGGGTGGCCTGTGATGCTTCACGCAGAATCGTGGTGGCTGATAAGGACAATCATCGCATCCAGATCTTTACCTTCGAGGGCCAGTTCCTCCTCAAGTTTGGTGAGAAAGGAACCAAAAATGGACAGTTCAACTACCCTTGGGATGTGGCAGTGAATTCTGAGGGCAAGATCCTAGTCTCAGACACCCGGAACCACCGGATCCAGCTGTTTGGGCCTGATGGGGTCTTCCTGAATAAATATGGCTTCGAGGGGGCTCTCTGGAAGCACTTTGATTCCCCGCGGGGTGTGGCCTTCAACCATGAGGGCCACTTGGTGGTCACCGACTTCAACAACCACAGGCTCCTGGTCATTCACCCCGACTGCCAGTCAGCACGCTTCCTGGGCTCAGAGGGCACCGGAAACGGGCAGTTCCTGCGCCCCCAAGGTGTGGCTGTGGACCAGGAAGGGCGCATCATTGTGGCGGATTCCAGGAACCACCGGGTACAGATGTTCGAGGCCAATGGCAGCTTCCTGTGCAAGTTTGGCGCTCAAGGCAGTGGCTTTGGGCAGATGGACCGCCCTTCCGGCATCGCAGTCACCCCTGATGGAATGATCGTGGTGGTGGACTTCGGCAACAATCGAATCCTCATCTTCTAATCGCGTCTTCTAGGTTTCTGTGTTTGGGGGTGTGCGTGTTCGTCTCTCTTTTTGAATTTCAAAGAAGAAGCAGTCTCAGGGAAATTTCTTTTTTTTTTTTTTTTTTTTCTTTTTGCCTCTTTTTGTTAAGAGAACAAGAAAAGTACAACATTGCTTAAGTCCTACCTCATCTTTATTTTTTTACAGATGAATGTACTTGTCTTTTGTGCAGGGATAGAGCCTGTGAAGTGATAATGTCTATCTACCTCATAAATCTTTACATCTCCTCCTCCAGCAGGCCCTCTTCCCTTCCTCAGTGGACCTCACATCTCCCTCGTTCCCCGCGTGAGGCGCGATATGCACAAGCCTAGCATCTCTATGGCTGCAGGGGCACTGGATGCGTGTGGCGGGGTGTAGTCTGTAGATTGAGCCAAGGAAACCCAAAAACTACTAAGTAAGAAAGCAAAAAAAAAAAAAGAAAAAAAAAGTCTATAAAACGTGGGAAAAATAGGATTTAAAATTCATAATTATAGAGTATTTGTGTTTTTGAGAATGCTGTGTTTATGTGGGTTTAGATTGTGTTATGTGGTCTTATTTTTTTTTTCTTTAATTTTGGGAAAAAATTTTTTTTTTTAAAATGCTGCAACAGAGGACTTTTCCTCTGTTCTCCTTTTATTACCTCAGTGTGTCTAACATCCTTTCAGCGTCTTTCTTTTATTCCTGGGAAATGTGGCTGTGGCTTGCTAGCCAAGAAAAGCAGACCGTTCGTATTCTAGGGTATCTGATTTTTGGTTTCTTTTAAGGGCCGCAGGTGTGTGGTGTGTGCATGCGTGCGTGTGTGTTTTAAAGCTGTCGTGCACCCAGAAGAGTAGAGCTGGGAATGACACACCACATCCCAAAGAACCTTTTCTCTTCATACTTTGGCTTCTAAAAAATAGACATAGCTCAGGATTTTTAATGAAAAGTATTCTCAAAAGTTAATTATTCTTAGGTCGTTTTTGGTTATAAAGAGTTCAGTGGAAGGAAGGAGAAAACCATCCTTATTCTCCGAGAGAGGGTTTTCAGACATGAACTGACATGTGCTGAGGGAGTAAGTAGAGGGCACTGGCCAAGCCCGGCATCCCCAAACCAGGGACTGTTCAGGAGGGGCAGGGGTCCTGCCCTGACCCCCAAGTGAGTGTTCTGTAATGCTAGGAGTTTCTTTTCCTGAGAAGAGAAGCAAAGGAATTAACTTTTATTATTAAAGCACAATTTTTTTCCTGCTTTGGAAGTTCAGGGAAGTAGAACATTTAACCATCCAATGAATCAGAGCAGCCCGTTCCCCTACCCTCTGCTTGGGCCACTTACAGAATCGTTGCACCCGAGTGACTCTGTAGGACCTCATGGTTAACGTGAATTGCCCCCACCCCCCACCCCCAGGGCCTTTGAATGTAAAGGATTTGTAAACCAAATCATCCCAACCTGAAATGTATGTCATAATAACTTTTCTTAAACTTGTATCTCGGTACCAAAGAATGAAGAAAGCTTGTGTAAGCCAGCACCCTCCCCCCGACCCCTGCAGTACTGGGGGGGTGGCATCTTTGTCACTTTACAAGATTGGTTTCTTTGTTAGCTGGACTTGGGTGTAAAACTTTGTGCTTCTAGGCATTTTCTGTCTTCTAAATGGAAAGCTGGTGTAGCTGATAGATACACTTCTTGTTAGAAACCAGGTAGGTCCCTATTTCCCCCAAATAAACTGACATAAGACCCAAATTCTGAAGTAGCAATGCTCAGGAAAAAGGGGTGCTCTCAGACATCCGTGGCTTATGAGGGAGACCTCATAGAAACAGAAAGACTAACTGATGAGATTCTCGTTCGTGTGTTTTAACAGCTATTGCAAAATGGATGTGGCTTTAAAGGAGCAGAATTAACAAATGGAAGGGATTTACTTTAGTCATCCCCAAAGAAAAGATGACGATGGGGATAGTATGACCAGTCAGTCAAATGGCTTTCTCTGTCCACCTCTTCTCCACTTTTTTGTTTGTTTTAAAGTACTGGGGATTGAACCCCGGGGTGCACTACCGCTGAGTTACATCCCTACCCTTTTTCAAATTTGAGATGGGGTCTTGCTAAATTGTCCAGCAAGTAATGGGATCATAGGCATGCTGTAGATACCATGCCCAGCTAGAGATTTAATTTTCCAGTTCAAGCTAGGCTGTCTCCTCATCGCTTCAATTGTAGGGTTTCTGAGTGATCAAAATGAGGGGGGGGGCGGACCTCACCTCTCAAAAGGAGAGCTGTATGCAAACAAAGATACGAAAATTAGAAGTATCTTCAAATTGTCTCCCACCTGTGTGTTTTTAGGCAGGGAGGTGGTACAAGCTCCGTCTTTTTGAAATATAACAGCGAATCTTATTTCCCATTTCTGTTCAGTTTACCTTTTATCTTACCTCTAAGTTCTAAGAGTTCATGTAACTAAAAGACTTTCACAGTTGTTGCTGTAGCTTGGAGGTAATTGTCCTTCTCCCCAAATGCCCACCCCAAAACAACTGGTTTTAAATGCCTTCAAAAAAAAAAAAAAAATTTTTTTTTTTTTTTTTTTTTTTTTAATTGAAGAACTGGATCTTGACAAATTTTCTCAGAAATCCAGGTCCTATTTGTGACTGGGAAAAGTTATTTCAGTTGATCACCACTTTTAAATTTTTTATTCCATCTTGGTTTTCATGATCATCTTCACACTTGTCTCCGTTTCTCCATGTGGAGAAATATTGGTTCCTGAATGAGAATTTTTCTTGGTTGAGAAGAGCAGATAAAAAGACTTTCTTAACATTTTACCATGGATTTGGTTGTGAAGCTGGGATTTCCTTTTCCATGGCTCAAATGATCAGTTTACTAGACGGACCACTTTGCAGGCTTAGAGCACCTAGGTAGGGCCGCCCCCCAAAGTGGTTGTATAGGTGACCTCGGGGATGGAAAGGCTCCTTACCTTTCTGCACCCAAAGTCGTGCATGAGTGGCATCTGAGAAACATGGTCATGTTTGGGAAACTTTTGTTTTTAAAACAATCTGCCATTTGTGGCTGCCTGAGGATAGACTCCTGACCCATAGGGATTGGTGCTAAGCACTTTGGAGAGTGTTTATTGTATTATGTGGAACATTCTGTATCAAAGAAAGATGATTAAAAAGCCAACCTTTTCTGCTCCCTAGTGTGAGGCTTTCTAAAGCACATGCTTGTCTCCTGCCCCATAAAAGGTGATGGCAGGGTAGGTAGGAATTGGGTCAAAGATGAGAGTCTTCAATGTGGTGAGAAAGATAAGGTCCTGGGTGCTGTGAGGCAGAATAAACTGTCCCTAGAGAGTAAGTGATGATTACACGGTTGTCCCCATGTAGGTCTGATGTGGTCAGGTGTCGGGTGGGACTTAAGGTCAGTCTATGTTTGGAGTGCCCATTGGAATTGCTTGTGTAGGTTTGAGTGTTGAGGTGTTTGAAGGAAATCTAACCCATAGGTAAAAATGCTTTGACACCAACTTAACATTTCAAAACTTAGTCCTTAAAAAAAAAAGAAAACTCATTTCTCTTTCAACTTGGTCACAAGAAGCAATCCTATCTCTGAACTTGTGCTTAATTGTGGCTGACGGGTGATGCTTGAGTTGGCTGGATCCCAGTGGCCCAGGCTGTACCCCAGGTGCACTAACTCCTCAATCAATGCCCTTTAAGTCTAACTTATTTGGGGAAACACACAAGGGTACCATAATCAGAATCAGAATTATGTTTTGGGCCAAAGAAGTTGCCAGAATCAAGGCACTTTGTGATGGAGTGAAAAGAGAATAGCTTGAGATTGGCTCAGTGCATTTTACTCTGGTTAAGCCAAAGCTTAATTATTTGAAGAGGGAAGTCTTTTAGGCTTGAAGCAGCAGAATACTCTTTATGTCTGTGTTACCTTCCTGTTTGGAAGATTCTAAGATTCTGTGTTCTGGTAGGTAGTGAAAGATATGCCAAAGTTTTAGGCTTGTTTTTCTGTTGTTTTAAAAAAAAAAAAAAAAAAAATCCAGTGGTGCCAAAAAGTATTTAGGATATTTATTTAGAACATCGCTCTTAGTTTCCAACAGTCTGGGGCTGTATAAAAGTCAGACTCACGTACTTGCGCATGATGGTTGCATAGAGCTGCTCCTTCCAAGGCTCTGAGGCTTTCTGTGGGCCAGGGGCACAGGACTTGGCGCCCCATCCCACACCAACTCCTTTCATTTAGTTCCTACCTCACTTTTGGTAAAAGTCATCTACCTCATGTTAGCAAATGATGGTTCTTGAAAAGAATAGTATTAATCCAGTGGGGAGTGGGTGGAAGTGGGAAGCTACCTCTATAAGAAATGTTTTCTTAAATCTCCAACCGCTTTCTTCAGGAGAAATGGGCTGGATTGACCTTTCAAAGAGAGACAGCAGGTAAATGCAGACATGAACCCAAGTAGTTCTCACCAATCAGGCTTCTCCCCCTCGGAAAAAGAACTGTGTATCCCTTTACTGTGTTGTTCAGTATTACGAAACTACTGTTAATCAGATCTATTGGAGGATTTTGGAGGAATTAGAAATAAAAGACCTTAGGTCTCTTTTTCTCTTCAAGAGAAAAAATGTTTTATCTGTATTCCAATGTCTGCAAATATACCCTTTTAGGGGAAATTTGAAGTCTAGTCGGGAACATCACGCATTTGAAGGGAATGAGAATCCTTTTGACTTCAGGATTGTAATTGTAGCTTTCTGAACCCAGCAGGATATCCATCACCATGATGTCGCAGCAATTACTGTTGCTTTTGAGCAGTGACTGGTGAAGTGTGTGTTGCTCTTTCGTTTTGTGTTTTAATTTTTTTTTCTACCAAAGGTAACATATTGACGGGTTTCCCCCACTCTTCTCCCCTCCCCTTTACTTGTTTGTTAAATACTTGATAAATTTGAGAAGCACATTATCAGGATATACTGTATTGACCTTCTACCCCTCCTCTTCCCTGTTTAATTTTTGCTTCAGTGGGAAGAGAGGGTCCTAACACCACTGTAATAACGAGAGTTGGGTTTATAAATGTCATGGTGAAAGAAATACCTCAATAAAGTCTATTTTAAAAACTGATCTTACGGGTTAACAAGCCAGCCTGGTGGGATGTTTTCCATCATCATTTAACCAGCAATGGTTCTAAAAGTTTTGTGTATCCACATGGTCTTAGACCTCCTTTTAATGATTGTATTAACTTACGAGCTCAGGTAGTATTTTTTCCTAAGGCTATCTCAGAGCACACTGGCTGAATGTTGGCATGTGTAGCAAAGTGTTTACTTTCTTTAAATAACCAGCTCTGTAATAGTTCTTTATGTTTCTAGCAGTCTGTGTAGTTGTCTTTCTTCAGAGGAAGAATTTTCACATTTATGGGGTTCTCTTGTGTTTAGGGTGGTAAGATAACTTTTTTTTTCCCTTTTCCCCTAAAGTCAATGCAGATGAGGGTGGGTGGGTAAAGGGATGTTTTTAACTAGCATGGTAGGTATAGTCAGTTGGGTGGGAGGGTCGTTAGTATTTTTTTATGAATCTTGTTTAATACTGTCCATTAGCTCTCATGCCTGGTCAGCAAAATGCTTTGATTTTTTGGGGGCGGGGTATAGAATATGTGACTCGGTTGAGTGTTTTTTTTTTTTTTTTTTTTTTTTTTAAAGGAAAAGTAAATGCAGGATTGGGGGACTCTTAACACGGGCCTTATGCCTGATGTTAGTCTTACTGACTAAATTAACCTAATTTTTTATTATTTGTTGCAGGAAGACTGGTGGGAGAAATACACACCACCACCATAACTTCCCTGGCTGCAGAAAGCAGACTGTCAGCCTGTGTGGGGTGCCAACTGCCTATTGCTGCTTTTTTATAAGTGGTTTTGGCTTTGAGAATTCTGACCCCATCATTTTGGAGGATGGGCGGGGAAATTAAGATTTTCCCCCAAACCTTTAGGCAAAAGTGGGTTTTTCTTTGTTCGTTATCCCCCCCACCCCCCTTTTTGGCTTTTACTTTTAAATCTTAACTGATAATATTGCAGGCCGCAGGCATGACAGGCAATGAGCAGATGAAGAACCAATGGAAAAGTGTTCAAAAACTCCTGTGTTAACTAACAGGCTTCTGAATGTATCACTGTGGTCCACAGAGAAGGCTGGAGAAGGTAGCAAGGAGATGCTGTATCAGCTACTACAGCCTTAAAACAAAGTTGGTGTCTCTTTGGACTTTAAAATTGTTCCTATGCAGCTTATTTTATTTTTGTTTAATCAAATAAACAAGAGGGTTTTTCCATGGATATGATGTGTCGGTGTGATCATTTAATCCAGAATAAATATGGTTATAAGCACTGCCCTTGAGGAAAAGGGAGTTCATGAGCTTTGGCTGGTGGACTACATTCCGCTCTTCAGTGTTTGCACAAAACAAATGCCAGCATTTTAAAGTAGAAGAAATATTAAAGAGTCTAAAAGTTTTTAAAGTCTGGCTTTAATCCTGGGCTTGCCTTCTTCCAAAGGAGCTGAGAAGTGAATGTACCTTTAGAGGGACACAGACTGTGTGTGATTTCCCCTGCCACTGCCTGCCTCCTTTCTGGCTGGTAGCTGGCCTTAGAACCTCTGCCCATAGGATGGAGGCAGGGCAGAGGACTATTTTGTATTTAAACTCTGGCTCCAAGAGAAGTGAACAGCTCACTCATCTGGCTTCTCCCTTGGGGGTGAAGGGTTGCCTTATAAGTGCTATATGGATAATATTTTGTTTTTTAAAATTCTGTGTGTTCAGAATTTATTTTGGGAAATCTTTTTCATTGGAACTAAATTTTACCAAACTAGGCTCACCTCAACTTAATGATTTTGTGTTTGTCTTGGTTGGGTGGTGGTTGTTGTGTTTTTTTTTTTTTTTTTTCCTTTGGTGGCACTAAGGATTGAACCTGTGTCTCATGCATGTTAGCCAACCACTCTACCACAGAGCCATAATCCTAGCACTTTTAAAATTTTATTTTGAGAGAGGTCTTGCTGCGTTGCCCCTGCTGGCCTCGAACTTGTGATCTTCCTGACTCAGCCTCCCGAGTAGCTGAGAATGTAGGCGTGGTCTTCCACACCTGGTTTAGGCACCAGCTTCTAACAGTGCAGAGCATCAGTACCTGATACGGGGAAAGTTTGCTCTTTTACTTAATTCCATATTGGCTCTGAATATTTAAAATAATGTTTTCTTGGATGTTAACTTCTGCTTCAAAATTGTATCACATCCCTGCCAGTTTTTCCTGAAGACTCCAGATAGAATCTAACATAATGGACTCCAAATGCCTGTCTCTGCTCTCCAGCCTCCACCCACCAATTCTCCATTTCTTGTGCCAGTACTCATTTATTTCCCATTTATTCTTAACTGGACACAACAGGAGATTGTTTAATTTGAAGGTTTTATGTTTATGGATGTGCTGTTTTTTTTTATTTATTTATTTATTAAAGGAAAGAAATCTTAATTCTTCAAATCTCCAGGAAAAGCTAGTAAAATGGTATATCCATTTCTAAGGGAATGAAAGCTCTAGAAAAAGTCCACTCATGATCAGTCCCCGTGTGCTTCCTGCAGTCAATTCTGGGCAGTTGAGGTGGGTTTGGAAGGGCTCAGACTTTTAAGGGTGACTACTCTTGTTTTTGTAGCAGCCTCCTGTAGCAAGTATCAACGAGAGTGGGAAGAAATGGGAACTTTCATTCACTGCGAGTGGATTGCAGAGTGATGAAACACTTGAACACAATTTTGGTTAAACAGCCCACGTGTGGGCTGTTACACTGCCCCCCACCTGCCATGTTTCCCCATTCACAATGCACACCAGGCACAGGGCCTGGGTTGAGGTGTACATGGGGTGGGCTTTCTCTACCTCCTTTCTGTACAGTCATTGTAACAACACAACCTCTGGTAAGCATCAGGAAGCCAGCTTACAGCATCTGGTATTACCAGGCAATTTCCCATCCAAGTACTAATCAGGCCTGACCCTACTTATCTTCCAAACCCAGAAGAGATGGAGTACATTCGGGGGTACAAGACCGTAGACAAATGTCTTGATAAGTGAATCAAAGACCCATCCACATGAAACCTAGCACGTGAGTATTGATAGCAGTATTATTCACAATAGCAGAAAACTTTTTTTAAGTTTTGCCCAGATGTTCTTCAACTAGTGACTGAATAAAGAGAAAAGATATGTTCATTTTGGCATTTTATGAGCTGGGCATCTAACCCAGGGCCTCTTGTTTGCTAGGTAAGCACTTTACCACTGAGCTATAACCCCAGCCTGTTCTCTTTTAAGATAGGGTTTTATAAGTTGCCAGTGCTGGCCTTGAATTTGGTGGTCCTCCTGCCTCATCCTTCTAAGTCCCTGGGCTTATAGACAGTGTGCCTGGCAGATCATGGCAACTTGTATGGTGAAATATTCCTAATGTTTTCAAATGGCTATCAAATGCTTGCCAGAGGTCTGTTTCTGGTAATGCTATCCTGGCTATTTTCTCTGGAGCTATCTAACAAATATTAATCTGAAATTTTTAACATTTTACACTAGGAGATCTACATGAGGAGATTTCAAGAACAACATGGACCACCTTCTGCCAGATGATACCCTGATTATCTGTGGGGCTGGCACTAGCATGAGTACTTGGCACGATGGGGTAAGGGGTAGCAGGAACCGAAAGCACTCATGGAGTGTAAGAGGTCCTCTTGAAGTTTGGGAACTGAGCTTAGGAATGTGCCCCCAACTTTAAGTTATGTGATGGGAATGTTAGGAGAAGGAGTGAGGGGTCCCCCCAGAACACACCATTCTTCACACTCATGCAAGAAAGACATGTCAGGCTTGCTAGCCAATTCCAGCAGGATCTAAGTAATAGGCTCTGTGGGAATTCCAGATCTACTCGTGGCTACACCTTCCACCCTGCAACCTAAAGATCTCTTTTCTAGAACATTGTTCCTCCAGTAGGTCTGTCAAGATGTTGGCAACATTAAAGAAGAATGAAATATGGTATTTGCAGGTAAATGGATGGAACTGAAGAATGTCATGCTAAGTGAATTAAGTTAAAAATAAAGGCCAAGTGTGTTCTCTGAGAAGCAGATGCTGATCCATAGTGGAGCTGGGTAGGGAAGAAGGAAGGAACTTTGGGTTGTACAGAGGGGAGGTATGGGGTGGTAGGGATGAGAAGGAAGATAGATTGGGACAGACATCATTATCTTATATACATGTATGAAAAAAAAATTAAAAATATCACTGTCAAGGGGCTGGGGAGATAGCTCAGTTGGTAGAGTGCTTGCCTCACAAGCACAAGACCCTGGGTTCAATCCTCAGCACCACAAAAAAAAAAATAAAATATCACTGTCAAAAAATAATGGAAAAATCAAAAGTATAAACAACAAAAAGATGCCGACAATACCCTACCTCCAAGGAGTGGGAAGGGGTGCTGGAGGTAGGATTCACCTTGTGTTCCTTAAGTGGTTAGGACCATTTGCTGAGTTGGGACAGGACAATGTAGCACTTTAAAAAATTTTATTTTATTTACTTTTTTAGTACATACATACATATGTATATTTAGTTTTTGATGGACCTTTATTTTATTTATTTATATGTAGTGCTGAGAATTAAACCCAGTGCCTCAACGTGTGAGGCAAGCCCTCTACCACTCAGCCCCAGCCCTTTTTATTTTTTTGTTTTGAGACAGGATCTTGCTAAGTTGACCAAGCTGGACTTAAGTTTGCCATCCTCCTCCTCTAGCCTCCAGAGTTGCTGAGATTCCAGGTGAGTGCCACCAGGCCTGGCTCTTAACACCCTCCATTTTTGAGGAATCTTTCCTTACAGATGTGGGTGTTCTCTTTTTAAATGTTTTATTGTTGATTATCCCAGATGTGTGAGTGTGTATGTTTGTATGTGTCTGTACACTACTGTGGGGACCTTTTCCACATGAAATAACCAAGGTCATTTTCATATTTATCTAGTTTTCAGGAAAACTCCACCACCACCAAACTCAACATGCTCAAACTGAACAATTCCTTTTTAAATGGCTTCTTTTGTTGTTGTTGAGCTCATTCACTCTGCTCTGTTCCCATTGCCTAAAACAGTGTCCAGCATAAACTCTCAATTTGAAGGATAAATGAACAGATTTATGCAAGGTGTTTAGAATTTAATACACAGCGTAATTTCAACCACTTTTTTTTTTTTTTTTTTAATATTTTTAGTTGTAGACGGACATGATTATTTTTATGTGGTGCTGAGAGTCGAACCCAGTTCCTCCCACATGCTAGTCAAGTGCTCCACCACCGGGCCACCACCCCAGCCCCCTGCTTTTGTTTAATCACCTTCATTTTATTTGTTGTTACAGAATTTTCCCCCCTAGTGCTGGTGATGGAACCCAGGACCTTGGACATGGTAGGCAAGTACTCTACCACTGAGGTGCACCCCCAAACCCACACAAAAGTCTTGAATGCCCCTGTTGGCCAGGTGTCAAGTATGCTCGGCATAGCACAGTGAACAAGGCTGGCAAAGCTCCCTGTCCACATGCAGCTCATCCTGCGTTCCCAGTTTCCAGTCTCACCAAACCATTCTCCTGAGACCGACCCCATCATGACCTCCTTTCCTTTATTTTCACTCTTGGCAGTGCCTCTTTGTTAACATGTGGATTACTGCAACAGTCTGCCCTCTCTACCTCTCTCCTCCTGGCCTTGCGTTCCATTGCCTTTTTCCTCCAGGGTTGTCATGAACCCAGGCATCGCGGACCTGAGTTTGACTTGCAGTCTGACACTTGCCAAGAGAACATGGGCAGGTAGCCTAATGCTGAACTGCTCATCCGAGGAAGAGATGCCCCATTCCTTCGTAATACCCTCTGCGATGCCCTTCCCTCTTCTTGGTACACTCCCATCAGGTGCCATGGCATCTGGGTGCCCCACCAGCTCAGCCACATGGACTCGCCTCTCTGATAACTGTCTTAGGTTCCACTGTCATCCTCAGCCTGCAAGGGAGTTAGAGTGTGAATCTACTTCAGGTTTGGTCTATGTTCCCTATAACTAGACCACGGCATGAGAATTTCTGTGAAACTTATTAGAAAGTGCCCAGAAAAAAGAATAAAAGGGGGGGGTGGATAGAGACCTAGGGAGGGGAGTGAAAGCAAAGGTGCAATATTGAGAAAAGTACCAGAGGAGGTAACTTGGACTTCATCCTACCAAGGAGAGCTGTGAAGACAGTATAGGATACACTCAGGCCCTTCTAAACAAGGTGACGACGCTGGGGTATTCGTGCCCTGCACCAAACAGGGTTCCGTTAAGCAGGTCACAAACTTCAGGCATTCTCTCCCTGGTTGGTAAGGGTGTTTTCTCACCACTCTAATAGAGTAAAGATGTGGTCATAAAGGGACTTAAAAAAGGAAACTCCCATGTATTATCAAGATCCATCAAGGAATTTTTTTTCTCCCTCCCTTTGGCAGTACTGGCTATTGAACCCTTAGTTGCTATTCCACTGAGCTATATCCTCAGTTCTTTTTATTTTCTTATTTTGAGACAGTTCTAAGTTGCCAAGACTGGCCTCAAAATAGCAATCCTCCTGCCTCAGCCTCCACAGTAGCTGGGATTACAAGCATGCACCACCGCAGCTAACTCCTAATGTTTTGTCTTGTTTTAATATCATAATGTGACTGGGAGTGTAGTCGACGGGTACCGCACTTGCCTGCAATGCCCAAGGCCCTGCCTTCGATTCTAGCACCATAACATAAAAGAATAAATCAGTACTTCAACAAGTCCTCAATTTACAGATCATGTGTTGGAGGTAAAGGAACCTGCTAGTGGGCATAGACCTATGTGGCAGAGTCAGAATGTACCTTAGCTCTGGCTGACTCTGAACATACTGAGTTTCCCCTGCCAACAGAAGCAGATTTCTACCTCAGGAACTGTGGATGGTAAGCAAGCCAGAAGCATGCAAGAGAGAGGTACGGGTATCATGAAGCCAACCCTGAGGAGCAGAACTTCGCTGTTCTGGAAGTTTCTTGATTGGGTTTATATAGGAGTAAAGCTGAATACTATATCACATAGCACTTTGATTTTGCTAGGACTGGAATCCCAGGCCTCACCCCCACTAGGCAAACTTATAGAACTATAGCCACAGTCCTCACCACATTTAAAGTGTAAATTTCAGGTCATTTTTCCATTTTTCTCTCATCACTTTCAAGATAAATCATAGCTTAGTCAAAGGCAGAGAGAATCCAAGTTTAGGACTCTTTGACTCTTAAGGCCCAGGGCTGGGTTTCAAGGGAGAGGACAGGCACTGGATTGGTAGAGAAGAATCTGGAAGGGGTGGGTGAGGAGAGAAACCATCTTCAGTTGGTAGGGTTTCCTAGGAACAAACATTTGAGAGATGGTGGAGGGGTCTGGAGCACTTTGTTTTAGCTGAATTAGAGTGTGGCATAAGGGAACAAGGGTGGACCAGGTCTCGGACCAGTTCTGTGACTGGTGCAGGAGACCAGAGTGATGGATGAAAATCCAGAGACAAAGGCCCAGAAGCAAGACTGAAACTAGGTTGGAAGAGCTTGAGCTAAGAAATCCTGAGGGGAAAACCTGTTAGTAGGGATGTGGAAAGCTCAGACAGATGGACATGGAGGTAAGAAGATTGGACAGTTCCTGCTTTAATTGGTTCAGTAATTTGCCTGAGGTCAAAGGGTCTGATGCCAGCTGGTGCTCCTGACCTTTCTTGGGTTTTGGTTCTGGTGAATCAAGGGAGAGTTGCTTTCTCTTCTTACCAAGATTGTGTCATGTGTCCTCAGGAAAGACCATGTGGGCCTGGCTGAGATGGCCACTGAGCCAAGTGTTGTTATTCTGCAAATTCTATTATTAGGAAGGGGGATGGAGATGCCCTGTCCAGCCATGGTTTCAAAATTCGGGCATCACATCACTTGCTAGGAAGAGTGCCCTGGGCAGGTTATTTCACTTCTCTCATTCCCAAGGTTCCCCATTTATAAATAATAGAAGCTGGGCACAGTGGCGAGTACCAGTAATCCCAGTGGCTTGGGAGGCTGAGGCAGGAGGATCACAAGTTCAAAGCCAGCCTCAGCAAAAGCAAGGTGCTAAGCATCTCAGTGAGACCCTGTCTCGCAATAAGATACAAAATAGGGCTGGGGATGTGGCTCAGTGGTCGAGTGCCCCTGAGTTCAATCCCCGGTATCCACCCCCGCAAAAGAAAAAAAAAAAGGTGGGGGGATTATATAGCTGCTATGCAGGGTCATGATGAGAAATAAGTAGTGGGTGGAAAAGGGCCTCACAGAGTGGCTCACTGTGAGCCCAGTTCAATTGGAGCCAGTTCACAGTGGCAGCTCCCTTAGTTGGGGAAAGGTATTGTGTTGTTCAGGGTGTTGGTAATGGAACAACCACCCATAGGAGGGCCTCACCCATAGGAGGCCAGAAATTCACTGTTACACAGGAGTCATGGTTTAATGATGATGATTTTTTTTTTTTTTTTTTTTTTGTGGTGCTGGTGATTGAACCCAGGGCGTTGTGCATGGGAGGCACACACTCTACCAACTGAGCTATATCCCCAGTCCTTATTGGTCTCTTAAATAGCTGCAAATAATCAAAACTCCAAGTTTGAGATAGGAGGATGGCAAGTTCAAGGTTAGTCTCAGCAACTTGGCAAGATGATGTCTCAAAAAAGTAAAAAGGGCTGGGGATGTATAGATCAGTGATAGAATGCCCCGAGATTCAATCCCCGACATTGCTTCGATGTGGTTAATCCAGTCCCACCAGTGCCATCTTGAACTACCATAAATCTAGAAATGCCTGTTTCCTCAGCCCTGTGCAGTGTTTCCTGCATTACAGTTCCATTCCCAGTATCTCAGATGGAGACTCTCCCATCTTTTCCTTTTGCAGATGAGAAAGCTGATTTCAGACAGTGTAAGTTCCTTCCTTGGGGTTACACGGCATGGAGATTGCAGAACCTGACTGTGAATGAAGCTTGGGCTCTGACTCCAAAGCCCTTGCAAGTCATTATTGTGCAATTCTGGTTCCACTTTGGGTGGTGTGACGGGCTTCTGTTCTAATGAAGGAGGGACAGATGGAGCAGTCTCAGTGCTGGATGACTAAGGCAGGAGGTCATGTTCTCCCGGTTAGAGGTGGCTTGGAGAAGATGGCTGGTGAGTTGAGTTGGCCTTTGAGGAAGAACTGGAGTCAGCTGGGAAGGGAAAGCAGTAAGGGCTATTATGGCCAAGGGCATGGCATGAGTTCAGACCCCATAGTTCTTAGTGCTGAGCCCTGACAGAGTGCAAGGGAAAGACCTCTAGCTGTCCCAATGGCTCCCATGGACCGCTAGGCTCATGTCCTGGTGAATCCTGCAAAGCTGGTGACCCTAGACAAGTAACTTTTACGTGATTCCCCCATCTGCCCAGGCCTAGCGGGCCTTTGAGGTTTGCATCAACACCCCCCCAGCAGTGGTGATTGGCTTCTGCCACTCATTTGTCTTGTACTTTGAAGCTAGCCACTCGGAGGCAGAGGCGTCCTTTCTTCCCTTGCCTGCAATTGGTTAGGAGGGTGCACAGCCACCCCCAACTGCAACTTAGCCTTAAGTCAGGACTTCTCTCATGCTTTCTGTGTTTTGCAAATATAGCAGGCACAGAGCAACTCTTCCCAGATTTCTTTATTTGAATAGAAAGAGCAGGGGGAAGTTTTATTCTCTTATAGAACTGTGCTCATATATCACCTGTTCAACATTATGCTCTATTAACCTTATCTCATTTTACTATGAGATTGTTAAAATCTTATTTCACACATTGAACTTTAATGGTTTCCATACATCTCTGACCCTTCCACTGAATTATGAAACTAGTGCCACTAGGCAATTTTTATATCCACCTTAAAATCAGCATGGTGCTAGATATGTGGGAGATGTTTAGAAAACCTTGTTGAGTAATCGAATCTTCACATAGGCACAGACAAGTTCTGGTTTGAAAGATAAGTTGGAACAACCATTTAGCAGAACAATTGGACAAATACATGCTTCAAATTTAAACTGTTCATATTGTTTGACTTAGAGTTAAAAAAGTTAAGCTATGACCAGTTCTCCTACATGAAAATTCATATCCCCTTGGCTGCTTTAGCTTAATTTACTATTTTGATCATGCAGTATAATTATGCCATTTTGTTGCATTTAATATTCAACCAGTTTAATGTATCACTGATTCAGTTTTTATGGACATAATTTTTGACTATACAAATGGTTTTGGTTTAGCTGTTCCCATGTTGTGTAATTGTATTTGTTAAGAAAAACCAACTAAGTATAGAATGACCAAATTATTTCATGAGTTGATGAATATCAACAGTGTGATTAAGACCTCTTAAATGTTTGTGAACATGATGGGAGCTGCAGTTTGAACCCAGGGCCTCATGTGTGCCAGGCAAACACTGGGACATATTTGCAGCCCTGCAGTTTGAATCCCCCAGAGGCCCCTAAGCTAAAGGCTTGGTTGCAGGGAGAGTGGAAGGAAGTTAGGTAGTTGGTTAAAAGGCTGATATTTGGACCCCAACCCCTTAGTTTGTTTGTTATTGTTAATTAGGAAAAGTGGACATTGGCCCATTGTCATTTATTACTAGTTGAATTTCCTATTTAGTGAACTGTATAGCTTCCACTCATTACTGAAATCTTCAATGTCTTTTTAAAAAATATTTTGTATTTGTAGATGGACACAATTCCTTTATTTTATTTGTTTGTAGAGGTGCTGAGGCTCAAACCCAGTGCCTCCCATGTGCTAGGCAAGCACTCTACCCCTGAGCCACAACCCCAGCCCTCAGTGTCTCTCTTATTTCACTTAATTTTTGTAATGTTATAATTCAGCACTTCCATGCGTGGCATTATTCTAGGTACAAGAAATATGATAGTCCCAAACTTATGATCCTCCTGCTTCAGCTGCCCAAGTTGCTGGGATTCCAGGTGTGCACCACTGTGTCCATCTTTTAGTCAGCAATTAGGAAGCAAAAGTCTGTGCTTATGGAATTTAAATTCTGATGTGTAACATACAGAAGAAATAAAGTATTCGATATTTTAGGTAGTGATGATTACTTGAGTTGATAAACTGACTTTAATTTTTTTTTTTTAGTTGTAGATTAACACAATACCTATTTATTTTTATGTGGTGCCTCACATGTGCTAAGCAAGCACTCTACCACTGAGCTATATCCCAAGCCCTGTGATTTTAAATCACATTGGCCAGGTGCAGTGGTGCATGCCTGTAATCCTAGCGATTGGGGAGGCTGAGGCAAGAGGATCGTGAATTCAAAATCAGCCTCAGAAACTTAGCGAGGCACTTAGCAACTCAGGGAGACCCTGTCTCTAAATAAAATATAAAAAGGGGTTGGAGATGTGGCTCAGTGGTTAAGCATCCCTGGGTTCAACACTTAAAAGTCTTAAGACTTTAACATGGAAACTTTACTTCTGACCATTCTTTTTGTTTGGCATTTTAATAAATATTTTTATTTTACCTCATTTACTTTACAAATTATATAATTTGTTCTTGTTTCAGTTTATTTAAGTTCATATTCACATTTCACTAATAATGTTGCTCCACTCTTGGATGTGGTTTGTTTATTTACTTATTTACGGTACTGGGGATGAACCCAGAGATGCTTTCACTTAGCCACATTACCAGCCCCTTTTATTTTTTATTTAGAGACAGTGTCTCCCTAAGTTGCTTAGAGCCTTGCTAAATTGCTGAGACTAGATTTGAACTTGTGATCCTCCTGCCTCAACTTCCCAAATTGCTGTGCTTACAGGCATGTGCCACCACACCTGGCTCATTCTTAGATGTTATAGCTTCTAGAATCATTGATGATATTCATCAGTATACTGTTTTAGAAATAAAATTTTCCTTTTCTCTGTTAAAAAAAAAGCATCAGGGCTGGGGATATAGCCCAGTTGGTAGAGTGCTTGCAAGCACAAGGCCCTGGGTTCAAGCCCCAGCACCACAAAAAAAACATCAATTAAGAAGCCATATGATAATATGTAGATGGTCCCATTAGATGTGAATTTTTGTTGAGCTCTTTCTCAGTACACTAATATTTTAATAAAGAAAAAGACTGAAGAACATTTACAAGAAATAATCATGAGTTTTACTAAACTCTATACATGATTATTTTGGGGGAATGCTTCACTTTAAGAGTAATTCCAGTTGGCAAAATACTTGAATTTCGCACTATTTAATAAAATAGTAGATTTCCTGTACCAAGGCTATGTATTATTTTTAGTGTTCTGCATGTCAAAACAAGAGACCTCTAGTACTTAAAGTTGTTGGATCATTGAGTTGCACTTTTTTCATGGAATTATTAGGTATAGTTTAATTTCTGGAAAGAGATGCTATCTTTGAGCTTTAAGGCAAAATTTAAATTCCTTTTCAATGAAATCATTTTCCTAAATAATGGTTAATATGAATTGGAAAATGCTCCTGTACCTGCTGCCATCTGCTGGCAGGTTTTATTTCTCTAAAATAGCAATTTTCAAGGTGTGGTCTGGTTCATAGACCCCTAGTGGGGGTAGGGGGTGGTAGGTCTTTGCCATTTTTTCCTGGGGATCTATGATGGCAAAATTATATTCATAATAGCACTATATCTTTCATTTTTAGTTTTTCTAAAATGATTTTCAATCGGGTTATCAGATGATACTTTTTTTTAAACCTTTAGTTTTTATTTATGGTGTTTTTTTGCAGTGCTGGGGATTGAACCCAGGACCTTGTGCCTGCAAGGCAAGCACTCTACTAACTGAGCTATATCCCCAGCCCTTATTTATGTATTTTTATGTGGTGCCAAGGATCAAACCCAGTGTCTCATGTGCTAAGCAAGCACTCCACCACTGAGCCACACCCCCTGCACTCTTTTCACTCTACCGGGATCTTTGGACAAAATAATAGAGTACCACCAAATTGTACTCAAAAACACTACTGTTTTCTGCTATGTTCTCCTAGTATCAATTTGATTTCAAAATCACAGTAAAAAACTCAAATTGATCATCTCCACCATTGAATTCTTATGGAATTTCATTTTACACGAAGTACCAGCAATTTATAATAGCTTAAAGAGGTATTCAGTAAATATTGAAAATCAGTGAAGTGATCAGGCTGGGGTTGTGGCTCAGTGGCAGAGCGCTTGCCGAGCACATGCAAGGGTCTGGGTTCAATTCTCAGCACCACATATAGATAAATTAATTAATTAAATAAAGGTCCACTGCCAACTAAAAGGAAGTGAGCTTGTCATTTCAAGTAAAGCAATTGACTGTTGCCAATGATAAAAACTGAGCTTTCAAGCAAAAATTATAATCTTGGAGAACTTGCCTCTATTGCTATGAATATGACAGTTTCTGAGTAAGTTTTCTGGTATCAGTGGTAATATTGCTGTACAGGACTGTAGCCCATAAAGATGTCCATGTCCTTACCTCCAGAGCCTGTGGATGTGCTGCTTTACATTCAAAAGGAACTTAGCAGAAGTTTCTAAATTAAGGATTCTGAGAGAGGGAGATTATCCTGGATGGTCTGGGTGGGCTAGATGTCATCACAGGGGTCCTTAATAAATGAAAGGCGCAGGCCAGGGACAAGAGAAGATGCTGCAGTTCTGGTGGAAACAGGAAGAGCCCACGGACTATGGAAGGTTGGTGGTCTCAGCAAGCTGGAAAAGGCCTGGAAACAGATGTTGTTTAATCCACTGAGTTTGTGGCAATTTGTTACGGCAGTAACAGAAAACTATACAGTGAAATTTTGATATTGAGTAATGAAATGTAGACAATTTCACATTTCCTTAAAATTCAGCTTGACTGAACCTTGACCAAATTGGTCCTGCTTCTCAATTATATGCAAGAGGAATCATTTGTCATCAGAAACTAATGACATCTCTTCTTCTCTTCCCTGTTTGGTAAACCAAGAGACTCAAATGAAGAGATACATCTTAGCTGAGTATTGCGGTACATGCCTGTTATTTTGTTCATTGTGGCTGGCAGCATTATTTTCTGACAGGTTTTTCTCCTACTTTTATCCTAGACCAAGGAGGAAAAAAGGCAGCCACAGATGATGGTGCCCCTCTTCAGTCTGTCTGCCAGTCACCATGGCTACTCCTTGCCTCCACTGGTCTCACCAAGGAGACTCAGAGATGCAGGAACAAGATTTCTTGCCAACTCCCTCATAACTCCTCATTTCATCTTCTTGATGGTATAAAACTAATTCTCTCTCTTTTTAAAAGTTTTTTTGGTACTGGGGATTGAACTCAGGGGCACTTACTCTCTCAGCCACATCCCCAGCCCTTTTTCTATTTTATTTAGAGACAGGGTCTCTCTGAGTTGCTTGGTGCGTCACTGTTGCTGAGGCTGGCTTTGAACTTGAAATCCTTCTGCCTCAGCTTCGGAGCCACTGGGATTACGGGTGTACATTTCCCCACCCGGCTCATTCTCTATGTTAAAAATCCCCGTGATGCCTTTCCCTGCATCGTCCCTTCACGTACAATATAGCAGTGTTACAATTGGTATAATCTATTTTTTTGTAATGTTGGGGATAGAACCTAGGGCCTTGCACATGCTAAGTAAACACTCGACCACTGTGCTACTTCCCCAGCCCATTGATTATACCCTTTAAATATACACAATTGTGTTCAGTGTTGAAATGGGTTCAGGAAGGAGGAAGAGTCTGTCCAGGTTCACTGAAAGGCAGAAAAAGGGAATTCGTTATTCCAAAGATGGGATTTAGTGGTTTGCATGTGAATCAGGTAGGGTTAGGGTTAGTGAGTGGGCAATGGTACAAAGGATATGTTCTGAAGAATTGTAATCTTAGGGGATGGAACATTTTGATGTTAGCACGTATGGAGAGAGGAGTTCTTTCCATTTCAAGTTCCCAGGGGAACTAAAAAAAATCTCGAAACAACAAAAAATTCTGAATTTCACACATTAGGTTTCAGTCTGGAGAATAGGACCTAAGTAAATAAAATGGTAGTCATTCTGTCTCTGGACTAGTTGTTCAAGTTCATTTCTGAATATTTTGTTTTGTTCTTATACCAGGTTGGTTGTTTTTGTTGTTGTATTGTAGAGTTTCTTTAAATATTTTGCATATTAACCTCTTATCAGATATGTAATTTTCCAATATTTATTCCCATCTTTAGATTGCCTTTTTACTTTTTTGATCATATTCTTTTATGCATAGAAACTTTCAAAATTTTTTTTGGTGCCAGGAATTGAACCCAGGGGTGCTTAACCTCTGAGCCACTTCCCTAGCTCTTTTTATATTTTATTTAGAGACAGGGTCTTGCTAATTTGCTTAGAGTCTCACCAAGTTGCTGAGGCTGTTTTTTGTTTTCTTTCTTTCTTTTTTTTTTTTTTTTAAATGAAAAATGCTTTTTCTTCCTCAGCTAAAACGTGAATTTTGCCAATCAAGGAACTGAGAGAACAGTTTTGTTTCAATCATTTAACATCTGTGTAGTATTCAGTGGTAGTCAACACTGAAATGCTTTATGCTATAGTTTCCCTTTAAACAGATTAGGGAACAGTCTGAGATGACAGAAATGAATTCTCACATTACTGAGCTGATGGGAGGTAGAATCCTAAAATCAGTTCCCACCTTATATCTGTACCTGGCAATGCAAAGCAAAGGGTTCACTTTAGTGTCGAACAAGGGGTAAGGGCCACATAACCTTAGGCAACAATAATTTACAAGACACAAGAGTCCCATATTATAGGAATTGAAAAAGACTACACAACAAAGGAAGGAAACAGATGAATGGTCAGCCAATATACAATCCAACCAGTTCACAAACAGGGCCAGAGATCAACACAAGTCATGCACCATCTTCTGTGTAACATCTTGGCTTTTTGTCACACAAAAGGTAGATCAGTCTAAACTGGCTGTTAGTTTATTTATACCTCTAACTAAAATTAACATTTAAATGGAAGATGCATTAATAAGATCATACCACCAATTTTCTACTGGTTAAGGAGTTCACCAGGTTATGCTCTTATTTAGGCAAATATTAGAATTAGTGAGCAATGTCTTACAATTATTAACTTCCAAGATAATACTGGATGATTTTTTCCCCCAAATACAAATAAGTAAAACCTAAATGGACATAGAGTAAAAAATATTTTCTAATTTAAGAGACGTGTTAAAATGAAGTCTCAACGGTACCTACTTACAAAGTTAGAATAAACACAACTTTTAGGAGAGTCCATTTCAGTTCTGGTTTCACCACTTAAGAAAGCTGAGGCAGGTCACTTTGTCTAAGGATGATCTGAAAAGTCATAATACTATCTTAAATCCCACCTACAAACACCTTTTAAGTCTTTCCACACCAACTATAAATTGAAGAAAGTACAATTTTGAGAAACGATACTGCTCCTCACAAGTCACTTGGTCACTAGCACTTACCCAAAACATGCCTCAGTTCCCAGTGACTTCAGTTAGAAGCTCCTTGCCCTGAAAGACATTATATCTCTGTTGAGCAGGAGTTTCCATCACACCCTACCTGGAGTACAGAATAAAATTCACAAATTGTCTTCTATTGGCACCAGCAGATTAAAGTCTAGGTATGCACAGGAACTGACTTAAAAATTGATTAAATATTTCAATTCATTAAAGAAAACAAAACTTAAATTACATGCTTAGTCAACAGAAGTTTAACTCTAGTTGCTTACCGAATTTTGAATTGGCCTCCATTAGTGGTAAATACAACACTTTGCATTTGGTGCAAACCAAACAAATCAGGCTTCTCCCTTGTACAGTGTTCATTTGTGTGCCAGTTTTATTTACAAACAAGTTAAATATACTTAATTCTGCTTTGTAGCAGTGAGATTGCTCTTTTAAATGCCTGGTGGTTATAACTGATGCTTAATGCTGCTGGGTCAGGCGTGCTTGAGGGTTCTCTCACTTTGAAGCTGGGATCATCTGAGGTAGCTACACAGTTTTTAGATGCCATTAATGAACATATGGACAATGGTGTAACTGGCTGATGCATTTTAGCTGATTTTTTGGTGCGGTTAGGGGTGATAAGGAAGGGGAAAAAAAAAAAAAAAAAAAGCAGCCAAATAAGAGCACATCTTCTGTTCATTTAGAAGTCAGAATCCAAGGTGAAAGAATTCTCTGATGGATTCAACATCACTCCCATCCTCTGATATTCGCCTACTCTGTTTTCAAAGAAGTTAGTCTTCCCTTCCAGTGAAATATTCTCCATAAAGTCAAATGGATTTTCTACTCTGAAAACCTTGTTAAAACCCAGCTCCAGCATGAGCCTGTCTGCCACAAATTCAATGTATTGCTTCATCAAAGTGCAGTTCATCCCAATGAGCTTCACAGGCGAGGCCTCCGTAAGGAACTCCTGTTCTATCCTGAGAGCATTGATGATTATTTCTTTTACCCTCTGCTCTGATGGTTTTTGTAGCAGGTGTTTGAACATCAGGCTGGCGAAGTCACAGTGTAAACCTGCATCTCTGCTAATAAGTTCATTGGAAAATGTGAGGCCAGGCATCAGTCCTTGTTTCTTGAGCCAGAATATTGACGCAAAAGAACCAGAAAAGAAGATTCCTTCCACAGCGGCAAAGGCTACAATCCGTTCTCTGTAGGTAACCTCTTTGTCCCCGATCCAATGCAAGGCCCAGTCTGCTTTCTTCTTCACACAAGGCATGGTTTCAATGGCATTGAAGAGAAATTCCCTTTCTTTAGGATCTTTAATGTAAGTGTCAATAAGGAGACTATGCATTTCAGAATGTATGTTTTCCATGGCAATTTGGAAGCCATAGAAACAGTGGGCTTCTGTAATTTGAACTTCTTGGCTAAATCGCTCCACCAAATTTTCATTTACTATGCCATCACTTGCTGCAAAGAAAGCCAGAACATGTGATATAAAATATCGTTCCTCAGGCTTCAGGGCTTCCCAATGCTGAATGTCCTTGGAAAGAGCCACCTCCTCGGCTGTCCAAAAAGAGGCCTCAGCTTGCTTGTACATCTGCCAAATATCATGGTATTCGATAGGAAAGAGGACAAAGTGGCGGGGGTTCTCTCTTAGTAGTGATTCATCCTGCTGAGGGCCAGGGCGGGTGTTCTCCTTGTCGGCCACGCTGAGCCCCTTCTGCGGTGAGAGCTGCAGCTGCTGCTGGTCTGCGATGGTGGCAAGCGGGCAGCAGCGGCAGAAGTCGAGACAGCAGGGAACCAAGTGGCTTAGTGGGACCTGGAGCTCTGAGGCTGGTTTTGAACTTGCAATCCTCCTGCCTCAGCCTCCTGAGCCGCTGGGATTAAGGGTATGCATCACCATGTGGTAGTATTTTAAATTTTGCTGTAGTTCAATTAATCTATTTTTACTTTTGTTAGCTGTACTTTTGGTACAAGAATTCATTGCCAAATTCATTAGCATGAAGCGTTTGCCTTATATTGTTTCCGAGTTTTATAGCTTAGCTGTTATTTGTGTAAGATAAGGGTTCGGTTTTATTCTTTTGCATTTGGATCTCCAGTTTTCCCAGCACCATTTATTTTTATAAATATTTTTAGATGGACACAATAACTTTATTTCACTTATTGATTTATATGTGGTGCTGAGCATCGAACCCAGTGCCTCACACATGCTAGGCAAGTGCTCTACCACTGAGCCACAACCCCAGCCCCAAGCACCATTTATTGAAAGACTATCTTTTCCCTATTGAATAATCTTGGCACTCCTCTCAAAAATAATTTGACCATGGCCCCCAGAGAATGTACTAAGTGACATCATTACTATACAGTGGGAATGGGAATGAAGTAAAGACAATACGAAAAAGAGAGATTTGACGGTGCATGTGAGCGTTCCTGAGTATTCCATTTCCGTGCCTGTGTTTGTGCCCGTTCCACACTATTTGGATTAGTGTGGCTTTTTGTAATGAGTTTTGAAATCAGGAAGTGTAGGTCAAGATTGTTTTGGCTATGCAGGCCCCTTGAGATTTCATATGAATTTTAAGATGGATTTTTCTATTTTTGGAAAACATGCCATTGAGATTGTAATAGGTATGCCACTGACTCTTTAGATCACTTTGGTAATGCTGACTTGGGTTATTAAGTCTTCTAGACTATTAGCATGGGGCATTTTCCCATTTACTTGTATCTTTAATTTCTTTCAACAACATTTTGTAGTTTTCAGATTACAAGCCTTTCATTTCCTTCTATTTCTAAGCTTTTTATTCTGTTATTTTAAATGAATTTTTTTAAAAGTCTTTGTTCACTGTGAGGTGTAAAATACCTCTGATTTTTGTGTAATTTGTTGAATTCATTTTATCTTTTTAACTCTTGTCTTTTCCTGTTGGCTATAATAGAATTGGTGGTAGGCATTACAGTCTTGGTCTTCATTTTTAAAGGAATGGCTTGCTGTGTACAATTGGAAAGCAGGTTGGTCAGATTTTTCTTTGCAAATACCCTTTAGCATTTTTAAAAAGTTGCCTTCATTTTTATTTTTAGTTGTAGAGGGACACAATATCTTTATTTGTTTTCATGTGGTGCTGAGGATCAAACCAAGTGCCTTGCACCCAGCTACAACCCCAGCCCAAAAGTTGCCTTCTAAGATAAAGTTCCCTTTTGTTCTTAGGAAGCTATCTCTCCCCTCCTCCCCACAGATACTGTTATTCATTTATTTTTACTTTTTAAATATTTTTAGTTGTAGATGGACACCTTTATTTTATTATTATTATTTTTTTAATGTGCTGAGAATTGAACCCAGTGCCTTACACGTGGTAGGCAAGCACTCTACCACTGAGCCACAACATTATATTTATTTATGGTATACATGGGGGAATGATTAAATCATGCTAATTTATGTATGCATTAACTACTTCATAGTTTTTCAAGTATGTATTAGTTAATATATTATACAGTAGACGTCTTGCACTTATTTTTGCCAACTGAAGTTTGTATCCTTTTGACCAATGTTCCCCAATCCTCCCTCCCTCTCCCAAACCCTGGTAACCACTGTTCTACTCTCTGCTTCTTTGAGTTGGATTTTTTAGGTTCCTCGTATAAGTGACATACAGCATGTCTTCCTGTCCCTGGCTTGTTTCATTTAACAGTGTCTTCCAGGTCCATCTATATTGTTGCAAATGACAGAATTTTTTTTTTTTCCTTATTCGGTGCTCTTTCTATGGCGTATGGCTTTTCTCTTACTCTGTTAATGTGATATGTATACATTAGATTCTCTAATATTAAACCAACTTTGCATTTCTGAAATGAACTACCTTGGTCATTATGGTTTAGTATTTCATATAGGATATTTGCCCTCTATATTCCTGAACATGAAATTGAACAATTTCATGTTCCATACTTTCTGTCTGGTTTTGTTATCAGAATTATAGTACTATTTCTCAGCACAGGAAACAATCAATAATGTGAAAAGAGAGCCTACAGAGTGGGAGAAAATCTTTTCCACACACACTTCAGACAGAGCACTAATCTCCAAAGTTTATGACAAACTTAAAAAGCTTTATACCCAAAACACAAAGAAACCAATCAATAAATGGGCTAAGGAATTGGGCAGACACTTCACAGAAGTTATACAGGTGATCAACAAATATATGAAAAAGTGCTCATCATCCCTAGTAATTACACAAATGCAAATTAAAACCACCCTAAGATTTCATCTAACTCCAATTAGAATGGCTATTATCAAGAACACAAGCAATAATTGTTGGTGTGGATGTGGGGAAAGAGGCACACTCATACATTGTTGGTGGAGTTGCAGATTGGTGTAGCCACTCTGAGAAGCAGTGTGGAAATTCCTCAGAAAACTTGGAATGGACCCTCCATTTGATCCAGCTATCCCACTCCTCAGTTTATACCCAAAGGACTTAAAATCAGCATACTACAGTGATGGAGCCACATCAGTGTTCATAGCAGCTCAATTCACAATAGCTAGATTGTGGAACTAACCAAGATGCCCTTTAGTTGATGAATGAATAAAGAAATGGTGGCATATATACACAATGGAATATTACTTAGTCATAAAGAAGAATAAAATTATGGCATTTGTTGGTAAATGGATGGAGTTTGAGAATATGCTAAGTGAAATAGGCCAAGCCCAAAAAACCAAAGGCCGAATGTTTTCTCTGATAAGTGGATGATGATATATAATGAGGAGGCACCAAGGGGGAGAGAAGAATGAAGGAACTTTGGATGGTATACAGGAAAATGGGGTGGGAGGGGGTGGGGGACTGAAAGATAGAATGAAACAGACAGTATTAGCCTATGTATATGTATGATTACATGAATGGTGTGAATCTACATTATGTACAACCATAGAAATGAAAAAGTGTACCCCATTTGTGTACAATGAATCAAAATGCAATCTGTGAAAATAAAAAAGATTTTAATGATAATAAGAAGAAGTATAGTACTAACCTGAGCAAATGAGCTCAGAGTATTTTTGTATTTGGGGGGTGGGGGAAGGGAGGGAAGATGCATGAGATTAGAACTGTAGGTACCTTGGATTGTTGATAGAATTTGTGAAGCCATCTTTTCTGAGTCTCCTCTTGTGTAAAGCATTTAAACTACTGATTAATTTTAAAAATCATCAGATTTCATATTTGGTTTTGAGCCAGTTTTGGTAAGATTCATCTATACCCTTTGTTGTGATAGCGTATAATATCATTTTTTAAATCTCTAGTCTCTATATCTCCCTTCACATTCCAAAGTTATTTTTCCTTTTTTATCTTTATCTTCCTATAGGTCTGTCAGTTTAATAAAGTGTTTTCAAATATCTTAATGGACCCATTTTCCTTTCAATTTGTTTAATTTCTGCTCTTTTATTCTTCTGTGCGCCCCCCACCCCGTGGTTTGATCCCACTGTCCCTTTTCTGCTGCCTCCTTTTCCAGTTGAACGCATCTCCCTAATTTGTAACCCTTCTTCTTTTCTAATATAAACATTGAAGGTCTAAATTATTCTCTAAGAGCTAATTTACGTGCTCAACACCACTTCCGTAATATTTTATTGTTATTCAGTTACAGGTTTTCTGTTTTTCACAATCTCCTTTGCCATACAGGTTTATGTGAAAATGTGTTATCTTGTAAAAAATTATTTGCAATATTTTATTTCCTTACCAAAGTTCTGTTTACTCAGATCTCCTTGGTAATACCGTTGTTTTAAATGCTGTCTTGACATGGTTTTGTGGTCTTGACTTGACTTATAGTCAGTTTTCCCACCCCAATCTGCATCCCCCTTTTTTAAACTGGGGTTTGAACCCAAGGGTTCTTTACCACTGAGCTACATCCCCAGTCCCTTTTATTTCTTGAGACAGGGTTTCGCTAGGTTGTGGAGGCTGGTCTTGAATTTTGATCCTCCTGTCTCAGCCTCCAGAGTTGCTGGGATTACGGGTATTCACCACCACAACTGGTTATATTAAGTTTCCCTTTTAGAGCAGCTAAGTCTACTCACCCAGTCCCTCCCTTTATTAGGTTCTCATAGGCAGAGGCCACTGTGTACTAACTTGAATTCCCTGGGGGCCATGTAATTTCGAGCCCACAAAATTATTCAAATTAGCCAATAGGGAGAAAGCCCTTGTAACCCAACTAACCTCACCTGCATGTCATACATAAGCTGACCCTATAGCTCCTTTTACTGTCCCATTGTCCCTGAGTACAACCCCGTGTAACCCTGCCTGGCACATTTCTCCTCTTTTGAATTTTAAAGCACTATTACTCTAGAGCAGAGTCTTATGGAACTCTTCCTGAAAGTTTTGGACATTTCAGCCTTTGAATTTCAGATATGCTGGTCCCTGTGGGTTGGCTGGGGAGTTTGCCTGAGGTCTTTGATGTTGCACTAAGCTCGGTGCACCAGGGGTCGCTGTGGTCTCGCGTTGGACACCAGGCTTGTGTTCTCTGTGTCACCAGAGTTTGGGGCGGGGTTTACACTGAGTCTTGTCTTGTTCTGCTCAGGTTTCTGAACTTAAGTTCAGGAGTGTTGGTACTGGCCCAGCTGTGTCCGACCAGTGTGGTGTCATGGCACAACCCCTTTCCTCTCTGAGTTTGTTTCATGTATGAAATAGATGTTACTAAAAAAAAATTTTTTTTTTTTTTTTTTTGAGGAAGGTGATATTTAGTTTTGAAGACCAACCTTCTACACAATTTGTAAGCCTGCCCTTTTTCTTTTTGTATTGGGGATGGAACCGAGGAACACTCGAACACTGGTCTCTACTCTCAAGACTTTTTGTTAGGAGACAGAGTCTCACTAAGTTGTATAGGGCCTCACTCATTTGCTGACCCTGGCCTCAGAACTTGTGATCCTCCTGCCTCTTCTTCCCAAATCGCTGGGATTACAGGCCTACACTACCACACCTGGCTGGAAATCTACTTTGAATCTAAACAGTAACAAAGAAATTGAATGGGACTCACCCAGATATTTCTTGGGATTCTAGTAATGGCAGGGCAACACGTCAGGCTTAGCTATTTCAGGAGAGAGAAGTATTCCTGCGTGATTTATGTATTCTAATTCTCACTGCTAATGCCATTGGTGAGCACCTGTAAGTGCTTAGGTGGGTACTTAGGCACTAGGCTAGGTACTTCATAGACATTAGCTCATTTAATCAGTAAGTGAAATAGTACAGTTTCCAAGCAGAAGGGGCTTGAGAGGTCATTTGATAAAACGTTGAAGACAAATCATTGAATCTAAGAATGTGGTTGACTAAAATCTTCCAAGTTACTAAGAGACAAATTTTTCTCCACTCTTGAATATCCTTTTCCCTGAGTCTTCTTGGCCCAGATCCCACTGGTTTAGAGAATATTGTACATCTTTGGGTTCCTGTTATTGTGTATTCGTGAAAAGGAAATAACAAACAGCCCACTGATCCTAAATATAAAGACCATTTCTACTGCATATAAGCCAGTTAAAAGGATTTTTTAAGTTAAAAAGTAAACATTTAGGGCTGGGGATATAGCTCAGTTGGTAGAGTGCTTGCCTTGCAAGCACAAGGCCCTGGGTTCAATCCCCAGCACTGCAAAAAAAAAAAAAAAAAAGTAAACATTTATCTGGGCATGGAGGGGGATGCCTGTAATCCCAGATACTCAGGAGGCTGAGGAGAGAGGATGGCAAGTTCAGAAACTTAGCAAGACCCTATCTTAAAATAAAAGATAGATTAAAAAGGTCTGGGTATATGGCTCATCCTCAGTACCAAAAAAAAAAAAGCCAACAAGTCGGTTTGTGTGAGGATTAAATCTAGGGCTAGGGAAGCTCTATCACTAAAGTATGTCCCCAGGTTCCAGTTTTTCTTTTTTTCTTTTTTTTTTTCTCCCAATGCTGGGAATCAAATCTGGGGCCTCACACATGCTAGGCAAGCTCTCTCACAACATCCCCAGCCCCTCCAACAAATTTTTAAAATTAGAAAGCTCCTCTTTTAAAAAGCTTGCTTGTCTTTCCTCTTTTCTTTCTCTCCTCTTAACAGAAGAAAGCAAACCTTCTTGGCCTTCATTTTGGGAAATGAGTCACTTATTTCTGCTTTCTACTTCTATCAAAGAAAAACCCACTTGAACTCAGCAGAGATGGGTGAGGGATAGAGCTGGCACTCACAGGAAGCCACACGTCCTTCAAAGGTCTTTCATAGAGCTGTGCTTCTTGAGCAGGCTTAGCATTGCCTCGCAGACCGTCCTCAGAGCTGCTTTCAGAAAAGCAAGGTAAGCGGGGATGGGGACATTCCCAGGGCCGGCGGCCATGCACTTTTCTGTAGACATGTGTGGCCTGAAGGCAGCAGTGCCACATGGCCAGCTACTTGCCCAACCAGACATCTCTAGGTAATTTGTGTGCTCAGAGTAGATAGCGGTCTTGGAACTCAAATGCTCTCTACCCGTCCCCACACCTTCTGAGCCCTCTTCTGATGGGTAGTCATACATGCAGGGCTCTTCCCCTGCACACATCTTGCCTGAGTCCACATGTCCCAAATAAGCTGATATTTTTCATTAAACATACAAACTTTCTATCAAGACTCCAAGGCCAAGAAACAGCGCACGCATGCACGCACACACACATGCACACACGACTATAGAATTCGGAACATTTACCAACTCTCCTTGTTTTTTCCTTCTGACAGTTTCTTAACTCCTCAGCCTTGTTTTGGCCTTTTGTTTTCCCTGGTAAAATGGTGGGAAAGAGTAGAATTATCCATTTAACACACATCTTTTGGAGACCCAGGTCTTTAGCATTCATAGGTAGGAATAAACCAAAATCTCTATTGAGAAACACAGCGTGGGCATTGGGGTGTGTGGTGGGAGGAAGCAGGAGGGACTGGATGTGAATTAACGCACAAGAGTTTAATGAGGAACATCAGGGTACCATGAAAAAAAGAAACAGTTGAGGAGGAAAGCCCTTCATCTGTGAATTGATAAGCGGGTGAGCATGTGTGTAACTGGAAGGAGGGTTTAACCTCTTCTGACAACTTCGGTGGGAAACACAGGTCACTGGGGAGGTAGAGATTTTCCTTCTGGCTGTGGTATGCCTTTCCTAGATCTGTCAGGCCGCTTCCCACTCTACGGGATTTGGTGCACTGGACTGATTTTTGAATGTAGCTTAATGAAAAAAGAACAAAAAGTTCCCTCGAATTATCAGAATACTGAAGCCTCCTGCAAGGCCTTAAAAATGCATTTGCTGCATTAGTGTCAAATTGGCTTGCTAGTGGTTAGCTGCCTGCCGCCCAAACGTCAGGTCTGTCCCCGGCTGAGATGTGCTCTACAGCAAACAGGGTCTTGGCGGTGGGGTATTAGAATTGGCTCCCAAGAGTCTACTGTTACCTGTTCAGACATTTTGTGAGCCAGTTGATAGCTTGAAATTGTAGTGGGAACACCTATACCACAAAAAGTACCTAATGCAATAAATTAAAGAGTTTTTTCCCCAACTCTTCCTGAGACCTGGATTACCGGCATATCGCTGGGTTTGGAGCCCAAAGAGCAAGTTCTACACTCAGCTCTGTGGTCTCCAGAAGTTGTTTAACCTCTCTGAATCGTTCATAAGTCTTCTGCATGGATCAAGTAAGCTTGCTTAGCTTAGAGTATAAGATTTTTGTCGGAGGTGGAGTAGGGACAAGAACATGGGAATAAGTTGTACAAGACTGGTGAACATTCTTTGAAGTCTATATAGTACAAAGCATGCAGGAAGAGTTAGTTTTTATATAAAGGCAAGTGACCAACCTGGTTTCCGTCTAGTGAAATAAGATTTCATTAAGCACTTACTGAAATATTGGTGTTACGTAGAGGGTTTTTGTTGTGGTGGTGGTGATGGTGGTTCTTTTGTGGTGCTGGGGATCAAACCCAGTGCCTTGCGCATGCGAGGTAAGTGCTCTACCATTGAGTTATTTGCCCAGCCCCCTGTGTAGGTTGGTTTGTGTTTGTTTTGTTCTGTTTTGCAGTGCTGGGAATTAAACCCAGGGCCTCACCCATGCCGGGTAGATGATCTAGTGCCCAGCCACATTCCAGCTCCTGGTTGCTTGATTTTCAGAGATGAGGTCTCACTGTGTTGCCTAGGCTGGTCTTGGACGCTTGAGTTCAAATGATTCTCCTGCCTCAGCCTCCCAAGTAGCTGGGGTAGTGATATACTACACTATTTAGCTCTCCATATTTGGGTTTTTATTTTTCTGTCTATTAAGGGTCTGGGTACAGTACTGTTGGGAATCCCAGCTGATCTTGTCATTCCTGAAAGTGAATTTGGTGGGTTTTTACTATCTTTGAGAACCTTTTGTTGTTGTTGCAGAGCTGGGAATTGAATCCAGAGCTTTAGGCATGCTAGGCAATCACAGTACCACTGAGCTATATTCCCAGCTCAGAAACACATTCTTAAAATACACTTCCTTGAAAAGGGGGGTCTCAACCATCCTCACTTAGAAATGAGAGAACTACTACTGCGGTGGTACACACCTATAATCCTGGTGGTTCAGGAAGTTGAGGCAGGAGGATTGTGAGTTCAAAGTCAGCCTCAGCAACTTAGTGAGACCCTGTCTCAAAACAAAAAGGCCCAGGGAGGTGACTCAGTGGTTAAAAACCCCTGGGTTCAATCCCTGGAACCAAAAAAAAAAGTGAAGCTCCAGTAGAGGGGTAAGAAAATGAGTGAGTGGCAGAGCTGGCATTTGAACTTCATCTGTGACTGTCAAGTTCAGGATTATTTCATTTGTCTGCAGGGCATTATAGGGAATAGGTCCTCTGCCCGGGAAGGGTATAAAATGATCTGGGGCAAAGCACTACATAGCCGTGCTCCACATTTAGCACTGTTTTGACTTATTTTTCTTCTTACAGAAATCTTGTTTTCTCTTCCTGTCATTAGCTGTTCCTGTTGCATCCAGACCTGCCTTGAGGAGCTCACAGTTTTAAAAAAATGAACCCCACGGATATAGCAGACACTACGCTGGATGAGAGCATATATAGCAACTACTATCTCTATGAAAACATCCCCAAGCCCTGTAACAAAGAAGGGATCAAGGCCTTTGGGGAACTCTTCCTGCCCCCTCTTTACTCCATGGTCTTTCTCTTTGGTCTGCTTGGAAATTCTGTGGTGGTTCTGGTCCTATTCAAATACAAGCGGCTCAAGTCCATGACTGACGTGTACCTGCTCAACCTTGCCATCTCGGATTTGCTCTTTGTGCTTTCCCTCCCGTTCTGGGGCTACTACGCTGCAGACCAGTGGGTGTTTGGACTGGGTCTATGCAAGATTATTTCCTGGATGTACTTGGTGGGTTTTTACAGCGGCATATTCTTCATCATGCTCATGAGCATCGACAGATACCTGGCAATTGTGCATGCGGTGTTTTCCTTGAGAGCGAGAACCCTGACCTATGGGGTCATCACCAGTGTGGCTACGTGGTCAGTGGCTGTATTTGCCTCTCTTCCTGGCCTTTTGTTCAGCACCTGTTATACCGAGCGCAACCATACTTACTGCAAGACCAAGTACTCTGTCAACTCCACCACGTGGAAGGTTCTCAGCTCCCTGGAGATCAACATCTTTGGATTGGTGATCCCCTTGGGGATCATGCTGTTTTGCTATTCTATGATCATCAGGACTTTGCAGCATTGCAAAAATGAGAAGAAGAACAAGGCGGTGAAGATGATCTTCGCCGTGGTGGTGCTGTTCCTTGGGTTCTGGACTCCTTACAACGTGGTGCTCTTCCTGGAGACCCTGGTTGAGCTAGAAGTCCTTCAGGATTGCACCTTTGAAAGGTACCTGGACTACGCCATCCAAGCCACAGAAACCCTGGCTTTCGTTCACTGCTGCCTTAATCCAGTCATCTACTTTTTTCTGGGGGAGAAATTTCGCAAATACATTGTACAACTCTTCAAAACCTGCAGGGGTCCTTTTGTGCTCTGCCAATATTGTGGGCTCCTCCAAATTTACTCGGCCGACACCCCCAGCTCCTCTTACACACAGTCTACTGTGGATCATGATCTCCATGATGCTTTGTAAAAAGTGAAAATGCAAAACACAGAGCTAATAAGCTTCCCACATTCAGAGCTTACTTAAAATTGTATTTTAGTAAGAGTCCCCTGAACAGGCAGTAGGAGGAAGGCCTCCAGCCCCAGCGGAAAGTGAAGGTCTCACCTTGCAACTGGCTTTTCCTATTCCATTAGGCAAGTTGACCCCCTGGGGGGGGGGTTCAACTGGACCAAGCATCCTTCCTCACACCAGGCCTGCCTTAAGCAGAAGTAAACTTGCGAATTCTGAGCAGTGTTTCAATGAGGCGATAGATGGTGTGGGAAGAGAGCATCCATTCCCTGTAACCTAAACTGACGGGGTTCTCCAGAAGGCGCTGTGGATTGATGGGGGTAAATAGTTGCTTCCTGCTGTGGAAAATGGACCCTGTGATTAATTTCTAGCTTTTATGGAACAATATAGAAAACTTTGATATACTCTCCTAGTGTTTTTCTAGCAATATATCTGAAGCATGGTATATTCCATAAAGTCAGATGGATCCAGAAACTATTAGTGAAATAATGAACCTAGATCTTGATACTTTTTTTTTTTTTTTTTTTTTTTTGCAGTGCTGGGGATTGAACCCAGGGCCGTGCATGCAAGGCAAGCACTCTACCAACTGAGCTATCTCCCCGGCCCTAGATCTTGATACTTTGATTGTAAAGGATAATTTGTTAATTGAAGGCCACGTTTTCTCTGCCAATTAACGAATGTACAGATTTGAAGGCAATAGCATGGTATGATTTCTAAACTTGGAACACAAGGCATTTAAAATCCAAATGTATTTGTTCAAATTCATTTTGCTTGTGGACATGTTTTAATTTTAACATGAATATTCAGATGTTTAAAATTAGGGGTTTGGGTGCATAGCTCAATGGTAGAGTGTTTTCCTAGCATGTGTGAGGCCCTGGGTTCCATCCCCAACTCTGCAAAATAATAATAATAATAATAATAAATAATGCATAGTCCCATAATACATTTATCTAGGTCTTTTACTTGTTCACAAACATGGCCTTCAAAGTTAAAAATAAGGTAGACTACTAAAGTATGACCGTACTTCCTTAAGTGTAAACAATTGAGGTAAGAATTAATCAAAAGCTATTGCTGATGTGGCATAGGACTATGAAACTGTAAAAAGTAATTAACCTCAGTATTGGCACTGATTTTTAAATTTTGGGTGGCTCAAAAGTTGGGTCATTCATTTCTAAGTTACTTCAGTCATTTTGTATCATTAAAATAAATTGCAATGTTTTTCCTTATTCCTAACCTTAATCAGAATTAAAGACTCCTAAACATCTAGGAGACCACAGTTCCTCCACAAACAAAAACTAATCTTATAAGTTATTATCTGACTTAAAATGCTTGTTTACACATTACATTTATAAAGAGTGCATCTCCAGGAAACATATTTTCACTCTGGGTCCCCCCACACCCTGCCCCATACTGGGGATTGAACTCTGGGGGTAAGGGATGCTCAACCACTGAGCCACATCCGCGGCCCGCCCCCGCTTCTCCTTTTTAAATTTTGAGACAGGGTCCACTAAGTTGCTTAGGGCCTCGCTAATTGGCTGAGACCGACTTTGGACTTGGTATCTTCTTGCCTCAGCCTCCCAAGTTGCTGGAATTACAGGCATGCCACAGCCTCCTGGGCTAAGACATTTATTTTCAGAAAAGTGGTTTTAAGAGGGAAAGTTGATTTTGCCTTCACAGAAATAAACTTGTATATACCCCACTGAGCCTATTTTTCCTGACCACGTTTGATCTGATGTAGACAAGAATCAGCTGCTGATCTACCCTGTGCTTTGCCACATGTTGCAGATGTCATGGACTCACTGAGAGGGGAAGTCTAAGAGTTCACTGTTAACCTCTCAGTTTGGGTAGGGAGAGGAGTTCCTGTCATGTTGTGCACTTGGAGACAAGAGCAGGTAAGAAGTTAGGGGTGGGCCAACTTCCTGGCAGTGTTTCCTTGGAACAACCTCATTGTAGGATGCTGGGATCTGCCAAATCCTAACTCTGCGTTCCTTTGTGAGCCTGAGCATGTTACTCTCCTCTCTTAGCCTTGGCTTCCTCAGCTTTAAAATGGAATATATTTTAGATTGAAAGAGAAATAAGATATTTAGCACAAAGTGTCTGTGCTCTCCAGGCCATCGAAAGAGGGTTTGGGATCTGCTCAACCAGAGCCTGCCTCTCCTTTCCTGGCAGAGTTTGTAATTTTGTTCATTTAATCACAATGGCACAGAAACTAAAGACAGACTGAAGGAAGGGGTTGACTGTTCGTCCCTGCCACATACAATATTAAGCAATGATGAGGTGTGGTCTGCAGGGATCCATTGCCACCTCCCAAGAGTGGGGTCTTTCATCTTCTCATGTCACTCTGAACTCCCCTTGTTTCAAAGTTGGGGGATGTTGTCTCAGGACAGGAATTTAGAACCTCGAGTGACATCCAGATGTAACCCTCAGAACACCAAAAAAAGTTTCATCCCATCCAGTAACAGAGCTATAGAAAGTAAGCCGGGAGCTGGGGCAGTAGCTTAGTGGTAGAGCGCTTGCCTTGCACGTGTGAGGCATTGGGTTGGATCTTCAGCAGCACATACAAAAATAAGTAAAGATATTGCATACATCTACGACCAAAGATATTGCATACATCTACGACCAAAAAAAAAAAAAAAAATTTTAAAAAAGGAAGTAAGCCAGCACATGGCTGCACAAAGGTGGGTTTCACTGAAACCCCTCAGACATTGGGACCCTCCCTCCCTTGCTGCATCCTGCCTAGCTCCTGGGGAGTGCATAGACCAAGAGCAATAGAAATGGGCTGCTTGTGAAGTCATGTAAACGTCTTAAACTGGACAGAGGTGATGCTTATACCACATTGTGAATGTACTACGTGCTGCCGAATTGTATATATTAAAATGTTAATTTTTTTGTTTTTTTTAACCTCAATAAAGCAAAAAGAACAATTGAAAATAGCCCAGTCCATGTCTATTCCATAGTTGGTGCTCAGATTTCATTTCTTCCCATGAGAAAAATATAGGGAGAGCCAAAGGGTCTTTAGACCCATCCCTCCCAGTACTGGGGATCTAATCCAGAATAACTCTTATGACTGAGCTATGTCCTCAGTCCCTTTTTATTTCTGAGACAGGCCCTTGCTAAGGCTGGCCTTGAACTTAAAATCCTTCTGCCTCAGCCTCCCAAGTCACTGGGTTTACAAGCATGTGCCTTTAAGGGAGATTTTTCCCCAAGAAACTCATCAGAAGATGGAACTATTTGATGCTGTTAATTTCCACTGTTGAAAGCCTGTTTTGTGCCAAGCAGACTCCTCAGTGATGGACAGCATAAAAGCTTTCATAAAGGAGTAAGGTCTACACTCACGGAAGGTACAAACCAGTAAGAAATCACAAGATTAATGTAAGCAAGATGACGATAAGTCAAAAAAATTGAAGGGGAGGTGATTCTAGGGGAAGGATAAAATGATCCAATAGTAAATGAGCTTTTGCAGTAGAGTTTGTAGGAGCATGGAGGGAGGGGAGGAAGGACTTTCCAGGCTGAGGAAGAGCGCACAGTGCTGTGTTCAGGGGGAGGGCCAGGAGGCTTTTTACAGTAGGGAAGGATGAGATCAAAGAAAACTGGACCCAAACAGCTGCTGAGTCAGCTGCCTGCCTTCCTGCGCTGACCTTGAGACCGCCCAGAGGCTGGGGCGCTGTCCACCCCGCCCCGCCCAGGACTGAAGCAACCACTCTGCTAGCCATCAGGATGCTGGCAGCCAACAGGCCTCCGAAGACCGAGCTGCCTCCTGAGCAATCGTCCTCCCTGGGGGCAGCTCATGTCCAGTAGCTGGATGATGAGAGGACACAAGCACTCGCCCCTTACTTAGATCTAAGACAACTCTCGCGACTCCAGCGCTCCCCATAAGACGAGCTGAGGCCTCTGTTGCCATTACACCACTGGTCATCCCTCCTAACTGCCCAGTCCTGCTTCCTTTATGCCCTTACTGGTGTTAACTCCCAAGAGAACTCCCCATGAAGTCTGCATGCTAATCTCAGCCTCGTTCTGTTTCCAGGACTCTCAGCCTAAAACAGGGAACACAGTAGGGACAAGAGAGCATCTAACATAAATGGAAACTGACCCCACTAGACTCTTGCTCCCTGGGCTGGCCTTGTTCCACTTGGTTTGCCTGCTCAAGCCCTGAAATCTTCCCTTGGTGGTGTCCAGCCATCTCACATCAGTGACTGCTCCATCGCCAGCCTTTCTCAGCTCAAACTAACCATACACTCTTCGCCCATTTCTGTAATTGTAACTCTTTACTCTTTAAAAGTTTACAATGGTTCCAAATTCCCCTTTCTGAAAATCAAAAATCTACCACCTGCTTTTTTTTATACTGAAAGTCTCTTTTTGAAGCATCCTCTTTTTTGCGGGGTGGGGGGTTACCAGGGATTGAACTCAGGGGCACTTGGCCACTGAGCCGCATCCCCAGCCCTATTTTGTATTTTATTTAGAGACAGTGTCTGAGTTGCTTAGTGTCTTGCTTTTGCTGAGGCTGGCTTTGAACTTGGAATCCTCCTGCCTCAGCCTCCAGAGACCCGGGAATTGCAGCATGTGCCATTGTGCCTGGCTAAAGCAGGCTCTTTTTAAGTTGATACAATTGGTTCTATTACTCCAAGAAATGGGGGAATATTGGGAAAACAATATTCTTTGTGTGAACTGGGCTAATTACCCACAGCACCCCCCACCTAACTGCACAGTGAGATGCCTAACACAAAACTGTTGCCTGATTACTTCTCACCAAACGAGCTGAGTTTCTTATCTCCTAATTAAATACTCTACACTGACAAGTCAAGTTTCTGTTTAACCACACAGAGTTCACTAGTCACATCTCCAAAATCCCCAATTGTGTTTCTAATAAAACTTTATGTGCCCAAGTTCAAAGATTGACTGAATTGTTCCAGAAACAGTGGTTTGGTTTTTGGGTTAAAAATTACTTCATGTAGACTTTTGGTATGAACATAACTTCGAGCCTGCGTTTTCACCTTCTCTGGGAAATTGTAAGAAGAATTAATTTAAAAACCCACAAATTCCCTTTTCAATCAAACTTGGATCTTGTCAGACTCCAAAATAATTGAGGTCTTCCCAAGCCTGTTTAAATAAGACAAAAACTGGAAAAAGGTAGAGAAGAGCTGGAACAGACTTTGGAAAGCTGGGTAAAGATTTCTTGGAGGGAGGGCTGCCTGCCTGGGTAGCACAGGAGCTGAGACAGCAGGACCTGGACCAGAAGTCCTGTCCCAGGGTGGTTCAGGAAAGCAGAGAAGGTGTGTTGGTCCAATTTCACTTTTGCATGGAGCAGTCATGAGAGCCAGCAGGGTATGAAAACAGCTGGCCTGGAAAATGATCACCCTCCTAGCCACTGCCCGTCCCAGCATAGGAGGCAAATCAAAGATAGTAAGGAGATAACATTCTTTTTTTGCGGGGGGTATGGTACTGGGGATTGACCTCAGGGGCCCTCAACCACTGAACCACATCCCCAGCCCTATTTTGTACTTTATTGAGAGACAGGGTCTCAATGAGTTGCTTAGCGCCTCACTTCTGCTGAGGTTGGCTTTGAACTCACAATCATCCTGCCTCAGCCTCCTGAGCCGCTGGGATTGTAAGTGCGTGCTACCACGCCTGGCAGAAGATAACGTTCTTGACTATGATCGGGATAGGACTACTACAGAAATCAGGGGTGTAATATTTTGTTACCTTGATAATATATATGTATTTCTGCTCAAAATACTTAATGGGGCATCCCAGAGGCATTCCAGCTTAAAACAGGAGAGAAGGCCAGGGTGCTATCTCTGCTTCCACAGAACATCTTCCTGGAGATCCTAACCCCATACCATAGAAGAATGAAGCAAAGATACAGCAACTGGAAGAAAATGGTGTTCTATACTACGCCAGCCAGTAACCCTCAAAATTGAAATCAAAACACAAGGATGGGTTGGTGGTGTGGCTCAGTGGTAGAGCACTTGCCTAGCATGTGTGAGGCACTGGGTTTGATGCTCAGCACCACATGTAAATAAATAAAGTTCCATTGACAACTAAAAAAATAAAATATCTAGGGTTGGGAGGTAGCTCAGTTGGTAGAGTGCCTGCCTTATAAGCATAAAACCCTGGGTTCGATCCCCAGCACCGCAAAAAATAAATAAATAAATAAAAATAAAACAATAAAAAATAAAAATAAATAAATAGAAAAAAAAAAGTAAGGACTGGGGATGTGGCTCAGTGTTAGTATGCCCCTGGGTTCAATCCCCAGGACCACAAAAATAAGTAAAACAAACAAAAATACAAAAAAAATCCTACATCTATATATGTAGTATAATATAAAATAAATGGGGAAGTTCCACTTTAAAACACTATTGCAGGGTTGGGGATGTAGCTTGGTGGTAGAGTGCTTGCCTAGCAAGTATGGGGCCCTGGGTTCAATCCCCAGCACTGAGAAAACAAAACAAAACAAACTAACAAACAAAAAACACTATGCTGGGCTAGACTAGAAAAGCCCTCAGTGCTTTCATGTAAGAAAGATCAATGTTATGAAAACACCTGATCCCAGGCTGGGACTATGGCTCAGCTCTATGGAAGAACATTTGCCTAGTGTCTTTGAGCTCCTGGGTTTGATCCTCCGAGCACCACAAGAAAATTTAAAAAACAATACTGTTCTTTGTGCATGTGGGTGTTGGGGGGGCAAGGGAGGCTGTTCTGGGAATTGAACCCAGGGGCACTCCACCACTGAGTACATCCCAGGCCCTTCTGAAACAGTCTTGCTAAATCGCCAAGGCTGGCCTCCAACTTGGGATCCTCCTGCCTCAGACTCCTGTCACTGGAATGCGTCACCATGCATGGCCAACACCTGTTCTTTTAAGTTAATTTATTAAATTCAATGCTATTCTTCAAGACACATCAATAGTATTTAAAAAAATAAACTTGCACACACTGAGCCTTCCCTCCCTCCTGCTCTTCCTCTTCCCCTCCCTTCTCTCTCTGCCCCCCGCCTTTATGCTGGGGATTGAACCAGGTCCTGTGTATGCTAAGCACATAGTCTAACACTGAGCTTTATCTCCAGCCCCACGTAAATGATTTAAAAGTTTACATAAAATTGATCAACAACAAAGAATAGCCAGGACCTCAAAGAAGAGCAAGTTGAGTGTGGTGGCATATGCCTGTAATACCAGCAGTTTGGGAGGCTAAGGCAGGAGGATCCCAAATTCAAAGCCAGCCTTAGCAACTTAGTGAGGCCCCAAGCAACCTAGCAAGACTGTGTCTCAAAATTAAAAAAAAAAAATAAGGGCTGGAGATGTAGCTCAGCAGTAAGGCACCCCTGGTTCAATCCCCATTACCAAAAGTAAATAAATAAATAAATAAGTAAATAAATACATAAATAAATAAATAAAAGAAGAACAATGAGAATATTGCCCAATATGTATGTCAATTGAGGCTGGGGCTATAGCTCAGTGGCAGAGTGCTTGCCTAGCACATGTGAGACAGTTCGATCCTTAACATTGCCGAAAAATAAACATAAAATAAATGCATGCTGTCCACCTACAATTACAAACAAATTTTAAAAATCTATATGTTAATCAGTCAATTGAAATACATAGGTGGTACACCAAGATTAGTGTATTGGAGTGGGAGATCTAGTCCTAGATCAAAATACACACAGGGATTCAGGACATGTTAAAATGTCATCTTAAAGGAGGGATAAAATGGATTAAGAAGTGTGTCAGGGGCTGGAGAGATAGCTCAGTCGGTAGAGTGCTTGCCTTGCAAGCACAAGGCCCTGGGTTCGATCCCCAGCACCCAAAAAAAGAAAAAAAAAAGAAGTGGGTTAAATGGATTGCCACCTGTGGGTAAAAACCAAGTTTGATTCAGATGTCATAGCATAAATGGTTGAATTCCAAATCAAGAAGCATTTAAATTGGACTGGAGTGTTGGTCAGTGGTAGAGCATTGGCCTAGCATGTGTGAGGCACTGGGTTCAATCCTCAGCACCACATAAAAATAAATAAATTAAATAAAGGTATTGTGTTCATCCACAACTAAAAAAAAATTCAGAAAAGAGACAATTAAATGTAAAAATTGGAATAATAAACTTCTGAAAGAAAAATGAAATAATGTCATCATAATTTTGTCCTCTCAAGGGGTTTTGTCCGCTCAGTAGCGGAGTGCTTGCCTAGCATACGTGAGGCCCTGGGTCCCACCCCCAGCACCAACAAAGAAAAGACCAAAGGTAAGTCAGGCACAGTGGTACACACCTGTAATCCCAGTTCTTGAGAAACCAAGGCAGGAGGATTGCAAGTTCCATGTACCATTCTGCCTGCCGACCCCGTTTCTTTGGGAGTCTTACTATGTTGCTAAGACTGGCCTTGAACCCCGCGCTCAAATAATCTTCCTGCCTCAGCCTTGTGAGTAGCTGCGACAACAGGTGTGTGCCATTGTGCCTGCAGATTTTTGTTCTTGATTTTTTGAATAATATACAGGCATTCCTTTCATAATCTGTCAAAGCAAGAGAGAGAAATTTATACTTTAGGACAAAAAAATTAAAGATCCTGTGCTGATGGACAGCTGACTATTGGAGCACACAGAGATATGCTAGACAACGGGGCTCCCAGCTGAGTTGAGCGGGTGTCTCTGATCTCAGATGACACCTGAAGACAGAGATGTGCAGAGTTTTGAAGAAGATGCTGACATGAGTTCTGGGGATGGGGAGCAGCGTCCGGTTTCAGATGGGTAGAAGAGAGCATGTTAGCAGAGCCTGCAGAATGTTAGTTACCATCATACGTGAGATAAACTGAGACCATCATGGGAGGCCAGTGGGCAGAATATGATGCATGCTTAGACTAAACCGTGGTCCAGCTGAGCTCCTTCTTGGGAGAATGACAAGGGAGGAGTTTGAGAGAGTTTGTAAGTGCACAGATGGTGAGTTGATGAAGGAGTGGATTTTAGTTGTAAGTAAAAGAATTGTTCCTAATCTGAGTCCTGGAAAGCTTCTGGAGGGTCACAGACCTATTGAGTCTGCCACTAGGAAGACTTTCAACTAAGGTGCAGTAAGATGTTCACAGTTCAAGGGTCTTGTTTTCTAAAACTCATTAAAATATGATAACATATAATAAGAGAAGTCTGAAAGGTGGCTGGGTATAAAAGAAACTATGGAAAACTGTTTGGCACATTTTTGAGGGCCAGCCTCAGGAATGGACAGGCGAAGAAGGAAGAATAGGGAGAGGGAAAGAGACAGTAATGTTTTTAAACAAACTAATAGAAAATCTCCCGTGTGAAATGAACACGCAACCCAAAATTCCAGAGGCCAAGGAAGAAAATAGAATTCTAAAACAATGAATAAGATCAACAATCAAAACAAGAGCTCAAGTGAGATGAAATTAATAAGAATAGTGCAAAAATGCTTTTAAACAAATATGCTGATCTGAGAATAATAACACCCACTAAGAAAGAACAGTTATAAAACATTGGGCGGATCCCACCAAAGGTGTTAGGAGAGATGTACATGGGTGTCAACTGTAAACTTCTGACCAGAAGTGAACCTAAATTTTGCTGTCAAGACTCTAGGTCCTTCAGAAGACTGGGATTTAATAATCAGCATTTCACCAATTCTATCTTTCTTTAGTAACATTTGACATCGTGATTTTGGATGAGTGACTCTCGTCTTTGTCATTTGTTGATGTCAGTATCCACTAACAAGTACTTTAACCACCTGGGCCTCAACCATCAAGCCACGAAGTCATCTGCTACATTGGTCTGATCCTAAATATGGGGCTTCCACAGAGCCACTCCTTAGATCCTTTGGCATTCCTCTTGGGACGTGGGAAATGCTCCATTTTCTCCTACGGTACTTGGTGGCCTCGGAAGTGGGGCTATTCAAGGCCTTTCTGTTTCCTGCTGCTCTAGCTGGTATGGGAAGCCATCCTACTCTCCCTCCATGCCTGGCTCCTGGCAATTCTTGAAGGCTGCTTTGGTCCACTTGCAGAGACAACTCCCACCTCTGTCTGTGCACCATGAGGGGCATCTCAGGGATCTTCCTTCATGGCCATTCTTGACCTTGAGAGTGGTGGCTCAAAAGCCCTAATTGCTCACAGAACCCCAAACCTGAGTGGGGAGTCTACTGTCTACCTACACCAGGGGAGCGGACAGAGCCATGTCTCTTCTCCCAGATGCTCACTAGCCTCTGACTCTTTTGCTTTCCTTCTGAGTCTCTGTCCCTTTCCCTTGACCCATGGAAGTCTCATGTCTCTTAGGTCCTCCTCCTAAGGAGTTGGACCTAGAGAAGAAAGGCAAGTGTGTATCACTTCAGGAATACAGATAGGACATGTTTAGTGTTAAATTATTAGAAATCTAAAGGTAAGAGTGGTCAAAGAAGAGGAATCAAGGATAAAGGAATGGCCAGGCAAGTGGATGATGTTAGAGTATCTTTTAAGAAGTGGGCTATTTAATATTCAATACCACTGAACGTCTGCTGTGGCAATGTAGGCCACCCCTCCCCCCACCGCTTCAAAGCTTCTGTGACGTTTCTACAGAGCAAAGAGACCCAATGTGGGTGACTCTGGGTGAAACGCAAGGTACTTTGTTCCACATTTGAGTCAAGTTAGTGCAGAAGACTGTGTAGGATGGCGAGATCATTCACGAACTGAGCTTATTCGGGGGAAGCAGAGGCAGAATGTCTAGCCAGAAGAAACCACCAGAAGGCAAGTCCTCCAGCGGCACATAGAAATATTAGGGAGGTTTTTTTAAAGACGAATCCTGGGTTTTTAAAGAGAAAGGGCAGCCTGTGTTGGACATGACTGAAGAGATGCTGGACTCTCAGCCTGCAAGGGTCATCACAGGGGCTGGGGTTGTGGCTCAGTGGTAGGGCGCTTACGTAGCATGCGTGGGTTCGATTCTCAGCACCACATATAAATAAATAAAATAAAGGTCTATCAACATCTACGTACTCATCCAAGTAGCACTGATTGGGGACCTACTGTGGACCAGATATATCTGGAACCACGCGTACAAGAACAAAGACCATGTGATATTTGTCACAAAGGCACAATGTTGCAAGCTAAGTGCCACAGAGGGATATAACCTAAGGAGGATAACAGCCCCTGCACCAATGGACTTGGGAGGAACCTGGCTCACAGAGGAAGTGTCAGAGCTGACTACCCTTCCTCTCCACTTCCTCTTCTGCCCTCAAGGCTCACAGAATACTTTGCCAACATGGTTCTAGGTTGCAAGTCCAAATATCTGACAGTGTCCTGGTATTTGTGTGTCCTTTGTCTAATTAAAGCATTGAAATTGTGTGTGTGTGTGAGTGTGTGTGTGTACGCGCGCGTGCGCTGGGGATTAAATCCAGGGGTACCTTACTACTGAGGCACATCCCCAGCCCTTTTTATTTTTTTGTTTTGAGACAGGATCTCCCTAAGTTGCTTAGGGCATAAATTGCTGGGCTGGCCTTGAACGTGAGATCCTTCTATTTCAGCCTCCCAAGTGGCTGGGATTACAGGCATATGCCAGTGCACCTAGCTGGAAATTTCTCTTCTGATGACTAGAGTGTATGCCATTCTTATTACTAAACACTGTTTAGTGAGCACAGAATTACTCAGTCCTCAGGGGCCTGTTCCAGGTCCCCCAATGGATTCCTGAAGCCATGGATAGTGCCAAACATATACACTGTTTCTTCTATACGAGTGCATGACAAAGTTTAATTTATAAATTAGTCACAGTAAGAGATTAAAAACAATACTAATAAAGTAGAACAATTTAAAAAATACACCGTGATAAAAGTCATGGAAATGTGGTTTCTCTGTCTCTCAAAATATTTATGTAACGTTTCTGGATTATGGTTGCCCATGGGTAACCAAAACCATGGAACGTCAAACCACAGATAAGGGGGGACCACTGTATCTGTCACAGAAGCTGCATGATGGTCATGTTACGAGGCTTGGTAAAGGAGTGAAGGTAGAGTATGAAGAACAAGTGTCACCCCAAAAGGAAGATGCCTGTTATCTCAGAATCTTTGGGTGAGATAACAGCCTTGACGTTCACAGGTGGGGTGAAAACAACAGGCTCCTTTTGGACAGAGGCATCTGTCCCAGACAGAGTGGTGACTCTCTTGGTGCATTGGGCATGAAGAGGAGGGTCTCACAAGACATGTTGTTTACCGTAGGTGTGAAACTAAGGGAACCATTTCCTCTCTGCCTCGCCCACAGTGACAGCATCAAAACTAACAAGGAAACAAATTCTCTAGTTTCAAGTGTTGAGGGGAAATAAGGTCTTATATTGCTGACTCCTGCCACAGAAGGGTGTTCATGAGACCCAGATACAATAGGAATTTTGTAACAGCCCTGCAAAAAGTCCAAGCTCTTTTTCCCCCCTTAATTTCAATGAATGAACAAACCCAAGACAAAATGTTTTGGGACAACTTACCAGAGAAAGGCAGTTCTGCCTGACGGGGGGCCTGGCTTGGCCAGCTGAAGTGACCTCATATGTGACAGATCTGAGATGGTAGTAAGAAGAAAAGGAAGAGAAAGGAATGGAAGAAGAAAGAAGACTAAGTCTGAGCCCTGATTTTCTCTCTGCTTCTGATGGGCTGTGTGACTTTGAGTTTCTGTTTCCCCTTTCTGAGACTTCCAAGTTCTGTCTCCATAACACAGATTTGTAAGCCAAGTTCCCTTACGGCCCTGTCCTGGAATTCAGTAAAGGCAATGCTCACTGCCTTATTTTGAAAGTAAAAATCTTGTCTTTGTTGATATCCATTTTCTATCTCATAAATTTCTGCTTTTGCACTTCTTTCTTTCCTCTTCCTCTGAGAAGATACTTTGGTCATTGAACTTCAAACTTTCTTCTTCCCTAATAAATATATTTCAGGCTATAACTTCTCCTCTAAATATAGCTTTGGTTCTATCTCATAAGCTTTAATTTGTATCATTTCATTATTACTCAAACTATATTCTAAAATCCTTAATAGTATATCATCAGTAATTTGGAAATATTTATTAGTTTTAAACATTTTGACTATTTTTTGGTTATTGATGCCAGTTTAGTTCAGAGTATTGAGTTCATTGCATTGCATTGAGTTCAGAGTATATGTCCTGTTTTCTTTTTCTAATTTTTTTTTTTTTTTTTTGGTGCTGGGGACTGAACCCAGGGCCTTGTACTTGTGAGTCAAGCTCTCTACCAACTAAGCTATATCCCCAGCCCTTTTTTAAATTATATATATATATATATTTTTTTTTAGTTGTTGACAGACCTTTATTTTATTCATTTATTTATATGTGATGCTGAGAATCGAACCCAGTGCTTCACACATGCAAGGCAAGAGCTCTACCACTGAGCCACAACCCTAGCCCTATTTTTTTTTTTTTTTTTTTTTTTTTTTTGGTGCTGGGGATTGAACCCAGGGCCTTGTACTTGTGAGGCAAGCACTCTACCAACTGAGCTATATCCCCAGTCCCCAGCCCCCCGTTTTTAATCTTATGAAATGTATTGAGATTTGTTTTGTCACTCCAACATGCCATTTTTTGTAAATGTTCTTCATCTCCTTGTAAAGCACACATATATGCAGTTTGGGAGTGAGTGTTTATATGTGTTAAGTTTGTTAGTTGTATGGATGAAATATTCTACGTATTTTTTTTTTTTTTTTTTTTGCGGTGCTGGGGATTGAGCTATCTAATATTTTATCTGTTCTATTAAATTAAAAGAATAGGTTAAAAATCTACTATGATTTTGGACTTACATATTTCTTCTAGTAATTCTATACGCTTTCACATCTGTGTTTTAAGACCATATTATTAGATATATAGAAATACATTTTGTTATCCTGTTGAATTAAAAATTGTCACTATAGCTGAGGGTGGTAGCACATGCCTATAATCCTAGCAACTCAGGAGGCTATGACAGGAGGATAACAAGTTGGAGGCCGGCCTTGGCAATTTAGCAAGATCTTGTCTCAAAGTAATAACAGCAATTGGGTGTGGTGTCCCATGCCTGTAATCCTAGTGGCTCAGGAGAGTAAGGCAAGAAGATCACAAGTTCAAAGCCAGCCTCAGCAACTTAGTGAGGCCCTAAGCAATTTAGCAAGACCCTATCTCTTAATAAAATATGAAAAGGAACCAGGGATGTTGCTCAGTGTTTAGGTTCCCCTGGGTTTAATCCCTGGTAATGAAATAATAATAATAATAATAATAATAATAATAATAATAATAATAAATATTTTTTAAAGAGATGGAGATGTGGCTCAGTGGTAGAATACTTGCCTAGCATATATGAGGCCCTGCATTGAATCCCCAGCACAAAAAAAAAAAAAAAAAAAAAAAAAGAAGAAGAAGAGAATTTATCTTTTTTTTACATTAAAATATTTTGTCTGGGCTGGGGTTGTGGCTCAGTGGTGGAGCACTTGCCTAGCATGTGTGAAGCACTGGGTTCGATTCTCAGCACCACATAAAATAAATAAAAAGTAAAGGTACTGTTTCATCTACAACTAAAAAAAATTTTTTTTTAAATTTTGTCTGCTATTAATGCAGTTATATCAGTTTGGTTTTTGGTTTGTATTTGCATGAATGTGCTTTTACATTTTTTTAACTTTCATCCTTTGGTAGGCTTATGTTTTCAATTTGGTTTCCTGTAGATAATACATAGATTGTTAAACACCCATTCTGGCAATCTTGGTCTTTTAATTGGTGCAGTTAACCCATTTATATTAATATAATTTCTGATACATTTCTGTATAAATCTTATTTTATGGTTTCTATTTGTGCTACCTATCACAAGTTTCTTCTTTTTTTTCTATTTTTGTTTTTGTTTTTTGGGGAACTCTATTTAGTTTTCCAAGTTTAAAATTAATTACTTTTGCCTGTATCATAGATATTTCCAAAAAAAGTCTTCAAGACAAAAACCTTTAAAAGTAGACTATTTTAACCTTGTTGTTCCTATCATATAAGTCTTATTTTTGAGTATCACAATTCACTCTTGTAAGATCCACTAGCCATTACTGTGTCATGAACTTAAAAAGTGCTTACATTTAGAAATGGGTTTACCACTCTCTCTGCATTCTGGTCTTTTTTTTTTTTTTTTTTTTTTTTTTAAAACACTTACAAGCTAGTCCTTCCTTCTAGAATCATGTTGCTTCTGCCTGAGGTGCATTCTTCAGTATATCCTTCAATGACAGTGTCTATTTTTTAAAAGTTTTCATTTAACATTCTTGAGAGAGAATTTCACTGGGCATAGAATTCACTGGTTGGCTGTTATTTTTCTTCAGTACATTGAAGGTATCATTCTGTCTTTGGTCTACTTTTGAGTAATTCTGAGTCTGCTGCTACTCCCTTTATTATCTGGCTGTTTTTGAGATGCTTCTGTCTGTTGCTGATATTCTTCAATTTTGCTATGACATCTAGGTCTGAATTTTTTTTTTATTGTAAACAAATGGGATACATGTTGTTTCTCTGTTTGTACATGGCATAAAGGCATACCATTTGTGTAATTATAAATTTACATAGGGTAATGTAGGTCTGAATTTTTGTTTAAACATTTGGCATTTCTCAAGCCTCTTAAATCTGTAGACTGGTGTCTTACACCAATCCTAAAAAACTGTCATCCATTCTTTCTTCAGATACTATCTTTACTGTATCTTAAATCTAAATGCTCAGTCATTTCACTTCTTCCCCTATGTTTCTAAACCATTCCTCTATATTTCCCTTTTTGTTTTTTATACTATTTTCTGTATAATTTCTTCTGACTTATATTCCACTATACCAATTCTCTCTTCTACTGTGACTAACTGGCTCCCAAATAAATATATTGAGTTTTGGGTTTTGGGTACTGGGGATTGAATCCAGGGGTACTTTACCACTGAGCTACATCCCCGGACTTCTTCTATTTTGAGATAGGGTCTTGCTAAGTTGCTAAGGCTGACCTTGAACTTGCAATCCTCCTAACCCAGCCCCGAATCACTGAGATTACAGGTGGGCAATAACACAGGGCCATAGCTGAGTTTTGTTTTTTGTTGTTGTTGTTGTTGTTGTTTTCTAAATTTTAAGTTTTAATTTCCCCAGGTATGAAGGCTACAAAGTAGGAAAATTAATTGTTGAATTTTTAAAGAAATGGGTACAGCTTTCTTTAACTGTGGATAGCCCTCAAGCTAAGTGCACAATAGCCTCGTGGGACTGGTTCAGCCGGAAACACAGGGCTTTTTTTTTCAAAGGGACTTCTACTCCAACCCCATGACTGAGCAACTTCTGTTGCAGGATGGACTGAAGCAAAGAGAGCCAAACGGAAATCCTTGAAATGAAGGAGACAATAAACAAAATAAAAAACTCAATGGAAAGCATCACCAACAGACTAGACCACTTGGAAGACAGAACCTCAGACAATGAAGATAAAATATTTCATCTTGAAAATAAAGTTGCCCAAACAGAGAAGATAGTAAGAAATCATGAACAGAATCTCCAAGAACTATGGGACATCATGAAAAGACCAAATTTAAGAATTATTGGGATTGAGGAAGGCACAGAGATACAAACTAAAGGAATGAACAACCTATTCAATGAAATAATATCAGAAAAGTTCCCAAGCCTGAAGAATGAAATGGAAAATCAAATACAAGAGGCTTACAGAACACCAAATGCACAGAATCACAACAGATCCACACCAAGGCACATTATAATGAAAATGCCTACCGTTCAAAATAAAGATAGGATTTTGAAGGCTGAGAGAAAAGCATCAGATTACATATAGGGGGAGACCAATACGGATAGCTGACTTCTCAACCCAGACTCTAAAAGCTAGAAGGGCCTGGACCAACATATTTCAAGCTCTGAAAGAACATGGTTGCCAACCAAGAATCCTCTACCCAGCAAAACTAACCTTCAGATTTGAAGATGAAATAAAATCCTTCCATGATAAACAAAAGTTAAAAGAATTTACAAATAGAAAGCCTGCACTACAGAATGTTCTCAACAAAATATTCCATGAGGAGGAAATGAAAAACAACAATGGAGGTCAGCAAAGGGAGGAACTACCTTAGAGAAAAACCACTCAAAGGAGAAACCTAGCCAACTTAAAAATCAAAAATAAACCAAATGACTGGGAATACAAATCATTTCTCATAATAACCCTGAACGTTAATGGCCTAAACTCCTCAATCAAAAGACATAGACTGGCAGAATGGATTAAAAAGAAAGGCCCAACAATATGCTGCCTGCAAGAGACTCATCTCACAGAAAAAGACATCCACAGACTAAAGGTGAAAGGATGGGAAAAAAACCTACCATGCACATGGACTCAGTAAAAAAGCGGGGGTTTCCATCCTTATATCAGATAAAGTGGACTTCAAGCCAAAGTTAGTCAGAAGGGATAAAGAAGGACATTTCATACTGCTTAAGGGAACCATAAATCAGGAAGACATAACGATAGTAAATATTTATGCCCCAAACAATGGTGCATCCCTGTACATCAAACAAATCCTTCTCAATTTCAAGAATCACATAGACCACAACACAATAATTCTGGGCGACTTTAACGCACCGCTGTCACCACTAGATAGATCTCCCAAACAAAAACCAACCAAAGAAACCATAGAACTCAATAATACAATCAATAACCTAGACTTAATAGACATATATAGAATATTCCATCCATCAATGAGCGGATACATTTTCTTCTCAGCAGCACATGGAACCTTCTCGAAAATAGACCATGTGTTATGCCACAAAGCAGCCCTTAGGATACTGCCTTGTGTTCTATCAGATCATAATGGACTGACAATAGAAATCAATGACAGAATAAAAAAAGGAAATTACTCCAACACTTGGAGACTAAATAATGTGCTATTGAATAAAACATGGATAACAAAAAACATCAGGGAGGAGATAAAAAAAATCTTAGAGGTCAATGAGAATGATAATACAACATATCAAAATCTCTGGGACACTATGAAAGCGGTACTAAGAGGAAAATTCATTGCATGGAGCGCATTCCAGAAAAGAATGAAAAGTCAACAATTAAATGACCTAACATTACAGCTCAAAGCCCCAGAAAAAGAAGAACAGAACAACAGCAAAAGTAGTAGAAGACAGGAAATAATTAAAATCAGAGCTGAAATCAATGAAATTGAAACAAAAGAAAGTATTCAAAAAATTGACATAACAAAAAGTTGGTTCTTTGAGAAAGTAAACAAAATAGATAAACCCTTAGCCACACTAACAAAGAGAAGGAGAGAGAAGACTCAAATTACTAAACTACATGATGCAAAAAGAAATATCATGACAGACACCACTGAGATACAGAACATAATGAGAAGCTACTTTGAAAATCTGTATTCCAACAAAATAGAAACTACCGAAGACATTGACAAATTTCTAGAGACATATGCTCCTCCCAAACTGAACCAGGAGGACATACACGATTTAAACAGATCAATATCAAGCAATAAAATAGAAGAAGCCATTACAAATCTACCATCCAAGAAAAGCCCAGGACCAGATGGATTCTCAGCAGAGTTCTACAAGACCTTCAAAGAAGAACTCATTCCAATACTTCTCAAAGTGTTCCAGGAAATAGAAAAGGAAGGTACCCTACCAAACTCACTCTATGAAGCTAATATCACCCTCCTACCCAAACCAGGCAAAGACACATCAAGGAAAGAAAATTTTAGACCAATATCCTTGATGAATATAGATGCAAAGATCCTTAACAAAATATTGACAAACCGTATCCAAAAATATATTAAGAAAATTGTGCACCACGATCAAGTGGGGTTCATTCCTGGAATGCAAGGATGGTTCAACATTCGTAAACCAATAAATGTAATCCATCATGTCAATAGACTTAAGGATAAGAATCATATGGTTATTTCAATTGACACAGAAAAAGTGTATGACAAAATACCACACCCCTTCATGCTCAAAACACTAGAAAAAATAGGGATAGTAGGAACATACCTAAACATTGTAAAGGCTATTTATGCTAAGCCCATGGCCAAAATCATTCTTAATGGAGAAAAACTGAAACCATTCCCTTTAAAAATGGGTACAAGACAGGGGTGTCCTCTTTCACCACTTCTATTCAACATTGTCCTCGAAACTCTAGCCAGAGCAATTAGGCAGACTAAAGAAATTAAAGGGATACGAATAGGAAAAGAGGAACTTAAGCTGTCACTGTTTGCGGATGACATGATTCCATATTTAGAGGATCCAAAAACCTCCTCCAGAAAACTTCTAGACCTCATCAATGAATTCAGCAAAATAGCAGGCTATAAAATCAACACGCATAAATCTAAAGCATTTTTATACGCAAGCGACAAAACAGCTGAAATGGAAATGAGGAAAACAGCTCCATTTGCAATAGCCTCAAAAAAAAAATAAAATACTTGGGCATCAATCTAACCAAAGAGGTAAAAGATCTCTACAATGAAAACTACAAAACATTGAAGAAAGAAATTAAGGAAGACCTTAGAAGATGGAAAGATCTCCCATGTTCTTGGATAGGCAGAATTAATATTGTCAAAATGGCCATACTACCAAAAGTGCTATACAGATTCAATGTAATTCCAATTAAAATCCCAATGATGTACCTTACAGAAATAGAGCAAGCAATCATGAAATTCATCTGGAAGAATAAGAAACCCAGAATAGCTAAAGCAATCCTTAGCAGGAAGAATGAAACAGGGGGTATCGCAACACCAGAACTTCAACTATACTACAAAGCAATAGTAACAAAAACAGCATGGTATTAGCACCAAAATAGTCAGGTAGATCAATGGTACAGAATAGAGGACACAGACACAAACCCAAATAAATACAATTTTCTAATATTAGACAAAGGTGCCAAAAATATGCAATGGAGAAAAGATAGCCTCTTCAACAAATGGTGCTGGGAAAACTGGAAAACCATATGCAACAGGATGAAACTAAACCCCTATCTCTCACCCTGCACAAAACTCAACTCAAAATGGATCAAGGACCTCAGAATCAGACCAGAGACCCTGCATCTTATAGAAGAAAAAGTAGGTCCAAATCTTCAACTTGTTGGCTTAGGATCAGACTTCCTTAACAGGACTTCCATAGCCCAAGAAATAAAAGCAAGAATCAACAACTGGGATAGATTCAAATTAAACAGCTTTCTCTCAGCAAAGGAAACTATCAGCAATGCAAAGAGAGAGCCTACAGAGTGGGAGAATATCTTTGCCACTCATACTTCAGATAGAGCACTAATTTCCAGAATCTATAAAGAACTCAAAAAACTCTACACCAAGAATACAAATAACCCAATCAGCAAATGGGCTAAGGATATGAACAGACACTTCACAGAAGAAGATGTACAAGCAATCAACAGATATATGAAAAAATGTTCACCATCTTTAGTAATAAGAGAAATGCAAATCAAAACTACACTAAGATTCCATCTCACCCCAATTAGAATGGTGATTATCAAGAATACAAGCAACAATAGGTGTTGGCGAGGATGTGGGGAAAAAGGTACACTCATACATTGCTGTTGGGACTGCAAATTAGTGCAGCCACTCTGGAAAGCAGTGTGGAGATTCCTTAGAAAACTTGGAATGGACCTACCATTTGACCCTGCTATGCCACTCCTCGGCCTATACCCAAAGGACTTAAAATCAGCACACTACAGAGATACAGCCACATCAAGGTTCATAGCTGCTCAATTCACAATAGCCAGACTATGGAACCAACCTAGCTGCCCTTCAATTGATGAATGGATAAAGAAACTGTGGTATATATATACAATGGAATATTACTCAGCTATAAAGAATAATAAAATTATGGCATTTGCAGGCAAATGGATGAAATTGGAGAATATCATGTTAAGTGAGATAAGCCAATCTCAAAAATCCAAAAGAGGAATGATCTCACTGATAAGCCGATGATGACACTTAATGGGGGGTGGGAGGGGGCAAGAATGGAGGAAGGAGGGACTGTATAGAGGGAAAAGAGAGGTGGGAGGGGTGGGGGGGGGAAGGAAAAAAATAACGGAATGAATCAAACATCATTACCCTATGCAAATATATGAATATGCAAATGGTATGCTGTTACTCCATGTACAAAATGAACCAACATGTATCTCATTTGTTTACAATAAAAATAAATAAAAAAAAATACAAGTAACAATAATTGTTGGTGAGGATGGGAAAAAAGGTACACTCGTACATTGCTGGTGGGACTGCAAATTGGTGCAACCACTCTGGAAAGCAATATGCAGATTCCTCGGAAAGCTAGGAATGGAATCACCATTTGACCCAATTATCCCATTCCTTAGTATAGACCCAAAGGATTTTAAATCAGCATACTATACTGATGTGGGCACATCAATGTTTATAGCAGCTCAAGTCACAATAGCTAAGCTATGGAACCAACCTAGGTGCCTTTCAACAAATGAATGGATAAAGAAAATGTGGTATATATACACAATGGAATACAACTCAGCCATAAAGAGGAATGAAATTGTGGCATTTGCTGGTAAATGGGTGGAACTGGAGACTATCACACAAGTGAAATAAATCAATTCCCAAAACCCAAAGACTGAATGTTCTCTCTGATATGTGGATGGTCACATACAATAAGCGGGGTGGGCAGGGGAGAAAATAGAAGTTCATTGGATTAGACAAAGGGGAATGAAGGGAAGGGAGGGAGATGGAAATAGGAAAGGCAATAGAATAAATTGGATTGGACCTTTCTATTCTCATATATGAAAACACGATCAGTGTAACTCCACATGGTGTACAACCACAAGAAAGAGGAGTTATATTCATTGTATGTAGAATATGTCAAAATGTACTCTATTGTCATGTATATCTAAAAAAGAAAAAATAAAAGAATATTAAAAAAGATGTTTACCTCAGGTATTTTGTTTTAGTAACAGAAATCTGACTAACACAGAGGAGCAGTTGGGACCAAGATGGTGCTTAAGAGTTCTTTCTTGTATGATGGTGCAGAGTTCTGCTCAGTGAAGAGGGACTAGAATATTCAGTTCACACCCGCTAAATGGTATTTACTTTCTATATATGTTACTATAGAGGTAACACAGGCACTGAGTTTTCATACCAGAGTGAAGAGTTGCCTAGTCTCAAAAGCACTGCTGGATTTGAATATCTGAGATAGGTGGCTCCTCCCTGGTTAATAAAAGAGAAGATTCTGATGTTTAAAGTGGAAAAAAACAATCAGACAGTTATCTCAATCTCTCTACTCCATTCCCCACGCCTGTCCTCCTGAATCACAAAACTTCACTGTTAGCTGAGTTGGCTCCATGGAAGTCACTAATGAGACTTAGATAAATCTGCAATAACTTTAGAAGAGGGCCTGCAAGATATATCCCAATGCTTTCCTATGATGGCTTCTCAGGCAATCACAGAAACTTTTAACAGAAGGACAGATCAGACTATTCTGCTACCCAACAAATGACTCCCTGCAAGCTCTTCTCTCTTGTAGGTAGTACCACAAAAATGCCATTAGGTGGAAGAATCTGGCATTTAGGTTCTGGGTAATTATCACCCAGATGTTAGCTAATAAGACCATGAAAACCTCATCAAGATCACTGGGTACCCTGGAAGTGTCCCAGAGACCTCTGATACAAAACAAATGAACTCTTCAACGTGTTTTTTCGAGTACTTCACCGTTTTTTTAGTTTTGCAAGTGTGTTGGTATGTGCCGATCGTGACAGACAATGAACACATGAACCCAGCTGCCTCAGAGGTAAGTCATGCTGCTCTTCACATCTGGAAGCCCCAGGCTGATGTTAATCTGTAGTATTTTTCTGCCCACTCTCATGTCTCCCCAGGCAGCTCACCTCGAGGAACTAAGAGTTACCGTTTGACTGTTCAACTACAATTCCTTGTAACTTTTCTCTGCCCACTTCTTCCAGAGAAACAAGCTGCTCTTAGAACTTTTCAGCGAAGTTCCTGAGGAATTTGCTGAATGTCATAGAGCAAATTAAAGCAGGAGAGAGGCTGAACTCTAGGACGGCGGGTGTCATCCAGGAGGGACGCCCAACCTTACGAGCAAGCCGTCTTCTGGAGTGGAAGAGTGTTCATTTCCTGACTGGCATCTACTAGAATCCCACACATACAGACCATTCTGCTCTTTAGCCAAACACAAGACTCTTGTCACTCACCAAATCCTGGGGCCACCACTCAGACCTAACATAAATTGATTACCAGGCTGGGCTTGGCAGAAATCCTGTTCTTCTGTTTGGAGTTTCATCAAATGGAATAAAAAAAAAAAAAAAACAAAAAACAAAAAACCCCACCTCTTCTAGCAGTTCAATCAACCAAGGCAATCTGCACATGGGAAAAGAGTGGGATTTGGTGGCAAGAGACTTGGGTGTGTTTCAGCCCCCGCTTTTGTATAAGCCACAAACTTCCTACTTCTGGCTTTTCTCCTGCTCTATTTCTTCAAAATGTTCTTACAAAGATTAAAAGAGATGCTGTAGGTAAATAAAACATCAGAACCACTTTTCCAATGTTAATTTTATCATTACTAAACACCAACAAAGTTTAAGACAGGAACCTAGGAACTGCAGAGCACAACGTGTGAAAATCATCGGTTTTCAGGATACCGTGATCTTCCCAGCCTCTTCACCCCAAAGTCTAGCCGAATTGAGTTACATGTCGCCAATTTTTTCTTTCTTTCTCCCTTCCCTTCTTCTTTTTTTTTGGCGGGGGAGAGAGTACTGGTGATGCTTTACCACTAAACTACATTCCCAGTTCTTTTTATTTTGAGACAGGGTCTAAGTTGCTGAGGCTTTTTCTAATTTGCTGGCCTCAAACATGCAATCCTCCGGCCTCAGCCTTCTGAGTTGCTGGGATTACAGGCGTGTGTGCCACTGCGCCCGGCCGTGTCATTAATTTCTGACCCTGGATCATTGCAGGTGTTGCTTCTCTCACTGAAGTACTTCCTGCTCTCCTCCTCCTGTCTTTTCTCCTCCTCCTCTTATTCTCCACCTGGTTCAACTCCAGGATCTTGCCCTGTCTAGCCCCACTGCACATCAAGTTCAAGAATGAATCCAGCTCTTCCTATAAGCGGCCTCAGGTGATCTGTGAAAATGGTCTGCTACTCTCTTGACCCAGAAAACCCCACAAAATCATGCAAATCAAGAGATCCAAATCTTCGTGTTCACTTTAAGAACACCAGTGAAACCTTGCAGGCCATCCAGGGTATGCATATCCAAAAAGCTACCAAGGACCTGAAGGATTGTCACTTTAAAGAAGCAATGTGTGGCATTCAGTGGTGGAGTTGGCAGGTGTGCCCAGGCCAAACAGTGGGGCTGGACACAGGGATGGTGGCCCAAAAAGAGTGCTGATTTTTTGCTGCATTTGCTTAAAAATGCAGAGAGTAATGCTGAACTTACAGGTTTAGACGTAGATTCTCTGATCATTGAACACATCCAGGTAAACAAAGTACCCAAGATGCGCTGCCGTTCGTACAGAACTCATGGTTGGATTAACCCATACATGAGTTCCCCTGCCATGTGGAGGTGACCCTCACTGAAAAGGAACAGATTGTTCCTAAACCAAAAGAGGAGGTTGCACAGAAGACAAAGATATCCCAGAAGAAACTAAAGAAACCAAAACTTATAGTATGGGAATAAATTCAGCATAAAATAAATTCAAGAAAAAAAAAAAAAAAGAATGAATCCAGCAGGCTCACCACACCCTGGTGTTGTCCCCGTCATTGTCTGCTCCTCCTCACAATACTGCATCATCCGTTTACGCATCTGGGTCCCCCCTGAGGGGTAAGAACTGTGTCAGAGTATGTATTGGGCCGGGTGTAGTGGCACACACCTGTAATCCAAGTGATTTAGGAGGCTGAGGCAGGAGGATCACAAATTTGAGGCCAGCCTAAGCAACTTAGCGAGACTCTCAACAACTAAGTGAGGCCTTGTCTCAAAATAGAAAAAAAAAAAGGGCTGGGGCTGTAACTCAGCAGTAAAGTGCCCCTGAGCCATCCTCAGTACAAAGATACGTACATACGTACATAAATATTGAATGCCTATTGGATAAATGAAAAAAAATTAATAAATGCTGGGGAGCACAGCTGCTACTCTAGAAGTGATGAGACCGAATCTGGGAGTTCTCCACAGCCACTCCTGGGACACTTCATGATTCCATAGATCATGGTGAAGAGGACAAGTGAGCCACAAGAGCCAAGGCACCCAGAGAAGAAAAATCATGTTGCTTTGTAAAAATTAAAGCAAAGCTGCAATACCTTGGACAAACTGTACTGCTTGCTCAGAAATCTAAGTAAAAAGATGTCGCCAAAACATAAAAGAAAGCAGACTAAGTGCCAATCACCTCCATACCCTCTTATTCTGGGGCTGGGTGTGGCCCGCACGGTGTATCTCCGGCCTGTGCTCACGGTAACAGCTCTCTGTGAATGCACATCTGGTCAGGCCACCAAGGGCCAGGCAACCTGCAAATGAACCAGAGGAACCCACTTCATTAAACTCAGGCTAAACGAACCTACTGTGGACCAAGAATTGTGCTTTGCCAAAGGGGCCTTAGACGGAGGATGGACAGGACTCAGTTCATGCTCACGGGCTCTTCAGACTTTTAAGGAAGAGATCAAAGCACACAAAACTGACTGTAGCCCAACGGAGCTCCGTGTGTACATGTGCTGTTTTCTTAAAAATGCCCACAATTTCTTTGTTCCTCCTCTCATTAAGGCTAGTGTTTCCTCCCACTGAATCTGGGTGTGCTGGGCTGCTTTGACCAGAGAATACTGTGGAACTGACATTGTGTGACTCTTTTTTTGGGGAGAGGGTACCAGGGATTGAACTCAGGGGCACTCAACCACTGAGCCACATCCCCAGCCCTATTTTATATCTTATTTAGAGACAGGGTCTCACCGAGTTGCTTAGCACCTCTCTAAGTTGCCGAGGCTGGCTTTGAACTCCTGAACCTCCTACCTCAGCCTCCCAAGCCACTGCGATTACAGGTGTGTGCCACCACGCCTGGCTTGTGTGACTTCTGAGTCTAGGCCTTTAAGGACCATGAAGTTTCCAGTTACTTCTCTTGGAATGCTCATTCTCTGGAAGCTTCCTTCTGGAACACGCCTCAGAACCTGGCTACCGGGCTGTAAGTCTGAGTCAAATGGAAAGACCATTTGTAGAGGTTTTATTGACAGTCCCAGCTGAGCTTAACCTTCAAGTCATTCCAGCCCAGACAACAGACAAGAGAGTGGAGGAATTTCCCGTTAAGTCCAGTACCCAGAAAGGGCCCCAGACTTCACAGAACAAAAGACAAGCTATCCATGTTGGGCCATCCAGAGGCCTGATCCACAGAATCCTGTGCATAATAAACAAGGCATTTCTGCCACTTCTAACTTACAGCAGAGGTTTGTTACACAGCGGCAGACAACCACCAAAAGCGTGTGCAACAATGGCAGAAGCCCTCAGTCTGTTGGTACCAGAAAGTTGCTCACCTTCGAGAACACGTGAACAGAAACTTTAAGGAATTGAAGCACTCAAAGAACACGCCGCCTCATTTGTGTACAATGAATCAAATGCAGTCTGTAAAAATAAAAAATACTCTAATAATAATAATAATAATAAAAAAGAACACAGCGAGGGCTTTGAAGGCCAATCCCTGGATCTGGAGATTTTTCCTGTAGGCTCATGCTACTGACCAGCAATCTCAGGTCATTGCCGGAAGATCTTGAAGATGCACCTTCAACCCTTCTGTGGAACTTGCTTCTCCCCTTCTGGTGCCTGTCATGTTTCATATCAGACTGTCTCTTTCACCTCTCTCCTCCGCTGAGCACAGAGGCTGGTCAGGAGAAGTACTAAGTCGTTGAGGAGAACACAAAGAAATATGGGGAAAAGGATGGGGTGTCCTGGGGTGTCATTTCTCAACTCCCACCCCTCAGGTTTCCAGAGGAGTGCTTCCCTGCTTTGGTAGATAAATATGGCAGAAAGAATCCAACCAGCATTTAATAAGCACCTGCTATGCAGCAAGCGCTGTGAAGTTGCTTTTATAATGACATCCATGTGTGTTTTGCAGGGGATTGAACCCAGGGCCTCACGCGTGCTACGCAAGTCCTCTACCACTGAGCTACCCCACAGTCCTCATTCGCTTAAGAGGAAATTGAAGCTTATAAGTGAATCACTTTCCTGTGATTGGGCTGATGATAATGAGTGAGAACAGGAACCTGGATTTCTGTTCCCAAAGCCTATCTTGTTTCACCCTAGGAGACGATGTGGCTGGTTTTGGAGGAAAGAACCCTGGGATGCAGGGAGAGCAACTGGTGTGGAATTGGTTCAGAATCTGCCCTGCATTCACAGACCTCCAGAAGGCTGCAGGACAAGGGACGCTGAGGGGACATTGCTCAGGCAGACCAGGAGCAGCAGCCAGGCTTAAAGTCCATCACCTTGTTCCCACTGCCTGGTCATTGACCTGATTTTGCGTGAGCTACTGGTCCCCACTGGCCATGTATTCAACCACAGACAGACACACAGATCCTTCACACTGACTAAAAGTGATTTCAGAAAATGACTTTTATTTTTTCATAAAGGGGAAAAACAAAGACCACACAGGATCATTTCCTATTTGTGTCATTTGACACAAGACACATTGCTTGTTGGGGAAAACAATGAAAAAAAACCCAACCTCAGATTAGTATTAAATGATTTTCATTCTGAATAAACTGGATTTACTGAGAAACAAAGATGGACAGATCAACAAACAGAGGAAGAAAGAAACACTATACAGCCTGAGGTAGAGAAGGAAAGAGAAAGAAGACAGAAGGGACCAAGTCTCTGGTAATTGTAAGGGTACCTGTGCCTCTTCCTCATTACTAACTGGCCTTTAAAAAGATGTCCTGAATTTGCTCAACAGTTTCTTTAAAAGGTAAACATATGATTACACAAAGAATTGAACAAGAATGTCCATGTCAGCATTATTCATAATATTTAAAAACTGGAAACAATTCAAATACTTATCAGCTGAAAACAAGGCACACAAAACAGTACATCCATACAATGGAATACTGCATAGCAATGAAAAGGAACTAGTTCCTGTACATACTATAGTGTGAATAAATCTCAATCACATTTATGATAAGGGAAAGAAGTCAGATACAGAAAATGATATCCTGTGATCCCAATTACAAGAAATTTCTTTCTCTCTTTCTTCTTCCTTCCTCTTTCCTTCCTTTTCTTTCTTTCTTCCTGCCAGGAATTGAACCCAGGGGTGCTTAAGCACTGAACCACATCCCCAACCCCTTTTTATATTTTATTTAGAGACAGGGTCTCGTTAAATTCCTGAGGCTGGCTTTGAACTCATGATCTCCTACCCCAGCCTCCGGAGTTGCTGGGATTATAGGCGCGTGCCACCATGCCTGGCTGAGAAATTTCTAAGGAAGGCATCGCTATAGAGTCAGAAAACAGGCTGAACATTGCCTGGTTGTGGAGGTGGGAGTGAAGATTGACTACAAATGGGCATGAGAGAACTTTCTGGGGTGAAGGAATTTGGTGATGGTTGCACAGCTGCATAAATTTAGTAAAACTCACGAAGTTGTACCTTAATATAGATGAGTTTTATGTCACGTATGCTACCTATCAATAAAGCTGTTTAAACCAGGATAGTCTGCAGGGCATATAAATATGGGCTGCATATAAACCAAGATCGCAGCATCACTGGAAGTGTGATGGAGAATGTGGTGAACTTCAGAGATCATCAGTGGTCTGGTGGGGTGAGCACAGGCCTGCTCAGAAAATGCTGGAATACCAAAGACTGCTTTATGATCAATTTGATCTAAATGGTTTACAAGGAGGTAATAAAGGTATTGCCCTTATTTTCAGAGATAGCACTCATATATAGAATTAACTTTTTTTTTTTTTTTTTAAATTTGTGGTGCTGGGGATTGAACCCAGGGCCTTGTGTATGTGAGGCAAGCACTCTACCAACTGAGCTACATTACCAGCATTAAATCAATTCATGGACAGATAGATCCAAAACGAGGTTATTCAGAGAAAGTAGGCATGACAGAGGCACATTTTAAGAATGACAATAGGCAGCAAAAGCCATGCTGATGAGAGGCAGCTGAGAGAGCAGGAGGAGTCAGGTGGAGTCCAGGGTGGTACTATGTATGTCTGAAGATTGTTTTCCAGAAACTTCCTGGATAAGGACAGCATGGTGCTGTAGAAGGGGGAAGGAGAACCCCATAAGATTCTCTCACAGGGACAAGTGAAAATACTCAGGCTTTGGAGGGAGATAGATCGGGTTTGAGACCAACCGTTCTGTGCTAAAGTTTTAAATATTTACATCTGTAAAATGGGTTTGCTGCTACCTACCTTACAGTGTGGTCCTGGAGATCACATGAGCAAGTACAAGGGAGGACACAATCCAGTGAGGTCACTCTTCTCCTCGGCCCACCTTCCAGGGACTCTGTGCTGGTCTCTGAGGGAGGGAAAGCGCAATTCACTAACGTACATCTATTTGAAAAGGCACAGCCTCACATTTCCTTCCAAAGCTTCTCAGTGTTTGGCGAGTCCTGGGGAATCTATGTTTTCAGTTGTTTAGCAGAGGAAGGGTAATGGGTCCACGGAGCACCTCCTTCACCTCATGGGGCACAACCAAACATTCAATGGTGCAGACCTCTAGAAAGATGCTGAGTCCAAAAATTAAGTGTGTTGGTCTCAACATATATGTACCTTCTGTACTTGACTCACCCAGAGTTTCAAAATTCTCTCTTGAATCCCAGGTAGTTATTATTTGTGCCTATCAGAGAGGGAAAAACACTGCCAAGGAAAATGTTGTAGACCAGCATAAGAAATCCTTCTCTTCTCCCTCCTTTACATGTTCTCTGAAAGGACTTCAAACAAGCCAGGTGCGGTGGCACATGCTTGTCATCCCAGCAGCTCGGGAGGCTGAGGCAGCAGGATTGAGAGTTCAAAGCCAGCCTCAATCATTTGAAGAGGCCCTAAGCAACTCAGTGAGACCCTGTCTCAAAATAAAAAAAAAAAAGGGCTGGGGGTGTGGCTCAGTGGTTGAGCGCCCCTGGGTTCAATCCCTGGTACCAAAAAAATTTTTTAAAAACTTAGAACATTGATGAGAAAAAGTGAACCACTCCCAAATGCCCATTACCCTGATAATAATATCAACTTTTCATTGATGTGATGCCAAACCTTTCCAGAGTAGGACAGGTGGGGATTACATAGGCAGCATGTGCCTAGACTAGCCGGGTTCCAACTCCGTCTCTGTCACTTACAGCAGTATGATCTGGGAAATCAGGAAGATGAGGGTACATTCCTCAGCGATCTTCTGACAAAAAAAAGTGCATTAAACATGCTCTGCTCAGAATCATGCATGGAAGAGAACATTTTCAACAATTGAGAGCTACTGCCCATGTCAAGACAGGCATACGACACAACACAGCATCCTGCCCATGTGTGCACACAGGTGTGGGCCTGTCCACCGGCACATGCACAGGACTGTGGTAAGTGTGCAGATATGGGCAGTTCTTACGACTAAACATACAGAATGGGATCGCTCGACATACTAGGAAAGGTATTTTCATATAAATATAGATTTGCATCACCATCTTAATAAACACCATCATACTGTACAGATGGTCCATACTGTGTACACCAGGCAACCGTTGATCACTTAGGTGGTCTGCATAACTGTTTGGAGCTGAATTTACAGGTTACCTAGTAGACATCACAGAAATTCAAAAGCAAGTGAAATAAGGATCAGAAAAGCAGTAGTCCACTAGATCAAACCCAGACTATATTCTAACCCTTTGATCCTCAAGGTAGTGAAGTGGCTTCTTCAGCCCACTCAAGTCTACTTGTGATTTAAGTCAGACCATATAGTTTAAAACCTGCTCAACATTAAAAACAGGATCATTGGGAGTTCAAAGCCAGCCTCAGCAACTTAGCGAGGTGCTGAGCAACTTAACAAGACCCTGTCTCTAATAAAATACAAAAAGGGGGTTGGGGATGTGAAGCGCCCCTGGGTTCAATTCCAAAACAAAACAAAACAGGATCATCATGTTTCAGTACAAATTTTATTTAGCAAAAAGACAACATGATTCTTCATTAAAATTAAAATCAAAATCAGGAACACTTCTAATGCTTCCACTCCGACATTTGGGTGTCTCTGGTGCCTCCTCCCTCACACAATCAAGGTGGCCCCTGAGGGTGGGGGATGGACACAGCAGGGCTGCAAAGAAACCTCAGTGAACACACACCACCAAGTTCATTTTCTAAATTAACTCTCCCGAGAATGTCAGTATAACTGGGAGATCCGAGGTGTGTGCGGGGCCAGAACCCCAAAGAGTCACCATCCTCCTCATTCATAGTCTGGCCATGCGTCCTGACTAAGCTATTGTGGGAAGACACCATCGTGGGTCACAGGTCTGTTGATAATAGGCTTGTCCACCAGCTCCACGGTACACGTTTCCCAGCCATGGGTGCTGCAGGGCGCATGCTCCAGTTCCAGCACCGTGATGTTGTTTGGGGCCGAGGTGGTTAGGATGTGCTGTGGCACAAACAAGGTCATCTGGGGGCCCTGGGCTGGCCAATAGCGGCCAAGGTTAAAGCCGTTAATCCACACCTGCCCCTGGAAGAGAAAGGACAAAATCGTCAACCCAGGATGTACGGGCAGCCCCGAGGAGCGTGGGAACCTGACGCACAGGATCCAGCCACACGGGGCGAGAAACGCCCCCGCGGAGGTGGGCTGAGAACCGGTCCGGGCTGGCCGTGGTGCCAGCATCTGCTGAGATAACCGGGAGAGGGGGAGAAATAACAAAGCCCCAGACACCTACTCCTCCAGAACAGATGCCTGGTCCCCCTGACTGGCTGCAGCAGCCACGAAGGCCAGGCCTGGAGGACAGTGAGGCAGTCACCAGGTTCTGACTGCTCTCCTGGCCCCGGATCCTGCCTTTATGGCTCTGCACACTGCCATTCCCTAACTTCTTTTTTTTTTTAATTACTTTTTTAGAATTTTTAGTTGTAGATGGACACAATGCCTTTGTTTTGTTTATTTAGTTTTATGTGGTACTGGGAATCAAACCCAGTGCCTCATGCATGCTAGGCAAGCACTCTGCCACTGAACCCCAGCCCCACTCCCTGACTTTTCTGTGCACAGAAGAGATCCGCTGAGCTGCTTCCTCGCAGATGCGCTTTCCTTCCATGTTCTCCACACCTGAAGGTGGGCTGGGCTGCACATGCCACACCATCTGCTGTAGAGTCAGTGCTTACACCTGGGGCACAGAACTCCAGGGCCTGCAGACTTCAAATGGACAGGTACCAGGAGCCGTCCCCCACAAAACCACTCAAGATGGATCTGAGGTCTGGGGGGAGGAATCAAGGGGTCCATGCAGCATTAATGCCATGTCACTCTCAGGGTGACGGGGTGGACCCCATGTTTGCTGCATGAAGCAGAGGCCAACCTGAGGTGTAAAGACAATTCCTGGGAGCAGGGGAAGCTGCTTCCGGTAACGACATTGACAGTGTCCCTGCAGGGCAGGAACCACGGTTGGCATCTGTACAGCCTCCTGGCATAGAAGGCGGCTGAAGAGAAGGAATGTTCTATCACAAAGAAAGTGTGTGTGTATGGGGCGGGGTGTCACACACCTGTACACAACCAAGAAAACCTGGGAGAGGAAGGAAAGATGGATGGATGGAAGGACAGGAGGGAGGAAAGAAAAGTGGGAGGGCGAGGGACAGGAGGAAGGAGGAAAGAAAGTGCTACACCCCCCCCCCCCCCCCCCCCCCCCCGTCCAAATCATGCTCTGCAACACAACTGCAGTTGTCCCCCTAGAGTCACTTACCTTTGGGGATTTCTCAGCCTCCCAGTTTCCCCTTTGTTCTAACTCCTTCTGAGTGTCTACTCCTTCTGAGTAGTCCTGCCACTGTCTGACCGGGGGCAAGTCTCAACTCCATTTTTTATACCCAGTAACAGGGGACAAGGATGACAGAAGGAAACTGTGCATCTGAAGAACCTGGCTGGGGACAGGGCTCCCAAGTGGAGGTACTCCTTATTTGGCTGAAATGCAAGCCCATGGTGCTTACAGCCCACTGAAGGGGCCAGTGGTTGAAAGCCACCTGTCTGTCAGATGACGTCATTTAGAAAAAGGGTGACAGTTTCACGGTTCTCAGAACTATTTGACTCTTGTTTTGACCACGGGATGTTACCTCCAACTATCCTAAAAGATATACCCAACGACAGGCTTATCAGGTCGTCATCAGTTTAAAATCTGCTAGGGCCTCGTTTCTACAGCACTGGAGAGCAGCGCCACTGTACTTCTGCAGGCGACGGGGGTGAGGTCTTCAAAGGTAGATCGGTGGAGAGGGCTTTGAGAGCAGCACGGGGGGGGGGGGGGGGGGGGACGGGACACGGACCGGCGTGGACGACGGTCTTCCCGACATGCTCCCAACCAAAGCCAAGTCAAGTAGGTAGGCCATGGTGGCACTCGCCTGTCACCCCAGTGACCTGGGAGGCTCAGGTAGCAGGATCACAAGTTTGAGGCCAGCCTGGGCAACTGAGCAAGGCCCTGTCTCAAAAGATGCAACTGGCGCATGCCTGTAAATCCCAGCAGCTCGGGTGGCTGAGGCAGGAGGATCGTAAGTTCAAAACCAGCCTCAGCAACTTAGCAAGGCCCCGTCTCCAAAGAAAACAGAAAAAAGGGCTGGGATGTGGCTCAGTGGCTGAGTACAGGGATGGCACTTATCCACCTGTTTGCTACTGGCTAGCACTGTGCCTGGTTCCCAGCAGGCTCAACCATAACGGCTGAGTGAGTGACAGGGAGTTAAAGAGTCACATGCCTCCTTCAAGGATCTTAACCCAGAAATGGGGAGAAATTTCAGATGAAAAATACAAATGTTTGATTTTTTTTTTATATATATACATACATACATGTATGTATATATGGTAAAATTAAAATTTGACCTGGGTGGGGTGGTGCCCACCTGCAGTCCCAGCTATTAGGGAAGCTGAAGTAAGAGGATTACAAGTTCAAGGACAGTTTAGGCAATTTAGTGAGAACCTGTCTCAAAGTGAAAAATAAAAAGAACTGGGGGATACAGGAAAAAAATCTATCTAGGTCTAGAGTTTGCTTTATTTATATGAGTATTATTATTATTAATATTTGTATTATTTGGTATCAGTGATTGAACCCAGGGGTGCTTTACAACTGGGATACATCCCCAGCTCTTTTTTTAAAAAAATATTTTTAGTTGTAGATGGATGCAATACCTTCATTTATTTATTTATAGGTGGTGCTGGGGATTGAACCCACTGCCTCACACGTGCTAGGCAAGTGCACTACCACTGAGCCACCACCCCAGCTCTTTTTAGTTTTTATTTTGAGGCAGGGTCTTGCTATGTTGCTTAGGGCCATTGCTAGGTTGCTGAGGCTGACCTTGAACTTGCCATCCTCCTTCCCTAGCCTCTTAAGTTCCTGGGATGACAGGCATGTGAGTATCTCCTTTACAGAAAATTTTTGTTTGTTTGTTTAATTCACACATTCAATTTCTTTAATGAACATAAGGCTATTTTGATTTTTCCATTTTTTTCTTCTGTCAATTTTTTCAGGTTAGGACGCTTTCAATTTCATCTGTCTTTTCAAATTTCTAATATATTCAGTATCATCTTAAGTCTCTGGTAACTTAGCTTCTTGTTACCAGATTAGCTATTAGTTTTGCCATCTTCTTTTTCCTTGAGTAGTCTTGCTAGGTGTCATCTTCTTCTTTAAAAAAAATTTTTTTTTCAGGACCAATTTTTTTTGGTCTGATTAAACCCAGGGCCTTGTGCATGTGAAATGTGAAGCAAGCACTCTACCAGCTGAGCTATAACCCCAGCCCAAGAACCAACTTTTGACTTCATTGATTCTCTCTAGGACATTTGTTTTTTTATTTCATTAGATTCTAGTGTTATCATTTTTAATAGGCAAGCTGAAGCATAACATTCATGCAGAAAAATGCAGTCTGTCCTCCTGTGTTCATGGAGAGGCAGAATTAATATTGTTAAAATGGCCATACTACCAAAAGCAATATACAGATTCAATGCAATCCCCATCAAAATACCAATGACATTTTTCACAGAACTAGGAAAAAAACCATCTTTCATTTGGAAGAATAAAAGAGCCAGAATAGCCAAAGCAAATCTAAGCCAAAAAAGCAACTCTGGAGGCATCACAGCACCTGACTTCAAATTATACGGCAGAGCTACAGTAACAAAAACTGCATGGTATGGGCATAAAAGCAGACACATGGACCAATGGTATAGAATAGAAAAAACAGACAAACCTACACAGATACAGTCATCTGATCCTTTACAAAGAAGCCAAAAACAACTGGAGAAAAGACAGCCTTTTTGACAATTGATGCTGGGAAAGCTGATTATCCATATGTAGAAGAATGGAACGAGACCCCTATATCTAACCCTGCACAAGAATCAACTCAAAATGGATCAAAATGGCTGCACCAATTTGCAATCTACCAGCAATGTAAAAGTGTGCCTTTTTCCCCACATCCATGCCAACATCTGTTATTGCTTGTGTCCTTGATAGTAGCCATTCTAATTGGAGTAAGATGAAATCTTAGAGTTGTTTTAATTTGCATTTCTCTAATTATTAGAGATGTTAAATACTTTTTCATGTATTTATTAATCACCTGTATATCTTCTTCTGTAAAGTGTCCAGTTCCTTGGCCCATTTATTGATTGGGTTCTTTGTATTTTTGGTGTAAAGTTTTATAAGTTCTTTAAATTTTGGAGATTAGTGCTGTATGGCATATATACACAATGGACTATTATTCAGCTATAAAGAATAATAATATTATGGTATTTGCAGATAAATGGATGGAGTTGGAGAATATCATGCTCAGTGAAGTAAGTCAATCCCAAAAAACCAAAGACTGAATGTTTTCCCTAATAAGTGGATGATGATACACAATGGGGGTGGGGGGGTGGGGGGTGAGAGAAGAATGGAGGAACTTCAGATTATATAGAGGGAAATGAGAGGGAGGAGCAGGCAGGGGTATGAAAGATGGTGGAATGAGACCAACATCATTGCCCTATGTACATGTATGATTACACGAATGGTATGAATCTACATCGTACACAACCATAGAAACAAAAAGTTTTACCTCATTTGTGTATAATGAAAATGCAGTCTATAAAAATAAAAATAAAAATAAATGGATCAAATATGTACGAATTAGACCAGAAATGTTTTACCTCATTTGTGTACAATGAATGAAAATGCAGTCTGTAAAAATAAATAAAAATAAAAATAAATGGATCAAAGATGTACGAATTAGACCAGAAACTACGAAATCCCTAGAAGAAAACACAAGGTCAACACTCCAGCATATAGGTACAGGCAACTACTTTCTCATTAGGACCCCTAAAGCTCAATTCTTTTTTCAATGCTGGGGATAGATTAAACCCATAGGACCCCTTAAAGCTCAAGAAATAATCCCAAGAGTTAATAATTAGGATGGCATCAAATTAAAAAGCTTCTACTTGGCAAAAGAAACAATTAGGAATATGAAGAGAGAATCTACAGAATGGGAGAAAACCTTTACTAGCTGCTCTTCTGACAGAAGATTAGTATCTATACTATATAAAGAACTTAAAAAATTAACACCAAAAAAATCCCCCAAATAACCCAATTAATACATGGGCAAATGAATTAAACAGTTTCTCAGAAGAAGAAATACAAATGACCAACAGATATATGAAAAAAATGTCCAACATCAGTAGCAATTAGGAAAATGCAAATCAAAACTACACGGAGATTTTTATCTCACTCAGTGAGAATGTCAGTCATCAAGAATACAAACAATAGTAAATGCTGGAGAGGATGTGGAGGAAAAGGAACACTTTAACACTGTTGGTGGGATTGTAAATTAGACAACCACTGTGGGAATAGGTATGGAGGTCCATTAAAAGACTATCATGGAACCACCATAGGACCCAGCTATACCTCTCCTTGGTATTTATTCTAAAGAATTAAAAGTCATCGTACTACAGTGATACATGCACACCTGTTCTTATATCAGCACAATTCATAGTAGCTAAACTATGGAACCAGCCTAGGTGTCCATCAATGAATGAACGGATGGATAAAGAAAATGTGATAATGTACACACAATGGAATTTTATTCAGTCATAATGAAAAACAAAATTATGTCATTTTCAGGAAAATGGATGGAACTAGAGACCATTAGGGTCAGCAAATAAGTCAAACTCATGTGTTTTCTCTCATATGTGGACACTAGAGAGGAAGAAGGAAAAGAAAGGAGGGGGAGAGATCTTGTGAATATCAAAGGGAGATTGGTAGAAGAAAGGGACAGGGGTGAGAGAGATCCTGGGGAGAGATATTGGCTGACTTATATTGTTATATTATGTGTATGTACCAACATAGAACAACAAATCCCTTCATTACGTACAACTATAATATACCAATACAAATGTGGAAAGAGAAGAAAAATGCAGGCTGCCATTTCACTGTTGATGCTGAAAAAATTAACATTCCTGTACAACCATCACTGAGCTCAGGAAATACTATATATGTACCCAGAAACCTTTGTCCCCTCAAAGTCACTATCTCCCACCTCTTCTCCAAGGAAGTTCACTATCCTAATTTCATTTGTCATTGATTAGTTTTGCCTATTTTTGAACTATGTTTGTAAATGTATTATGTAGTTTTTAGTCTCTGATTATCTAGAATAGTCCTTTGCTGATTTTAATTGCTGTATGATATTCAATGGTGTGAATATATCAATTTTTTTTTAATGGTGTTAGGGATCTAACCAGGGCTTCACACATGCGAGGCAAATGCTCTACCACTGAGTTACATCCCTAGCCCAGAATATGTCAATATCTACTTATTATTTTTACTGCTAGAAATGAGAATTTGGGTTGTTTCTAGTTTGACTATTAAAAATGACATGACCCACATGAACATTCTTGTATGTACCTTAGGAACATGTATGCACATCTTTCTTATAGACTAGAATGTTAGGAATAAAATTCCTGGGTCATAGGATATGCAGATATCCAAATTTAGTAATGTAAAGAATAATTATAGCCAGGCAAAGTGGTACAGGCCTATGTACCAGAGACTTGGGAGGCTGAGAAAGGAGGATTGCAAATTCAAGGCCAGCTTGGGCAATTTGGTGAGATTCTGTCTTAAAATAAAAAATAAAAGGGCTGGGGACATAGCTCAGGGGTAAAGTGCCTCTGGGTTCAATTTCCAGTACCAAAAAAAAAAAAAAAAAAAAAAAAAGAAAGAAAGAAAGAAAAAGTATCTACAAAAAGAAATATTAAGAAGGGATTAAATTTTACTTTTTTTTTTAAAGAATTGTCTTTTTAATTTTTAAAATTTAAAAAATTTTTTTAGTTGTCAATGGACCTTTATTTAGTTAATTCATTTATATGAAGTGCTGAGACTTGAACCCAGGGCCTCACACATGCCCAGCAAGTGCTCTACCACTGAGCCACAACCACAGCCCTAAAACGTGTTTTTCACTAATTTAACTGTAAATGAAAATTGATACCTGTGGTTAGAGGCTGCCATATTGGCCGCAGGGCTGGAATGGTGAAAGGCAGTGACGTCATCGCCAGCCCGGTCTCGGCACCTCTCTCCCTCCTCACAGCCAGTCTTCTCAATGGAGTCCTCACCAATGAATGCTGCCTTAGACCCAGGAAGCCTCCGTACAGGTCTTGACTGACTTCCTCTCTTAATGCAGGAACCCAGGCTCCGCATGGCAGCCAATCTGGCCATTTCCATACACCCTACCCCCACCTCCTAAAGGCCCACATCCCATGCCCTTCTCCTCCCCACCCTGTCCCTGCTGTTCTCCCCTGGCTCACTCCGCTATCCACTAGACTTTTCCCCATTACCTAACAAAACACCACACACCTCACCTGTGCATCACCAGAACACTGTCCCCTAGACTTGAAGTCTTCTGAGGTCTGGGTTACCATTCCACCCTCGTCTCCTCAGACAAGGTCATGATCCTCTTAGGACTGGGTTTCCATTCCAAGTCACTCCCTACCTCTTGATAATCTCTTCTTCCCCTTACTATTACTATTAGTAGAAAGTTGCATCCTTGACTTGGCTTATCAGCCACTTACAGCTGTAACACAGGCCCTGTGAGGTAATAGTATGGGGTAATAGTGTCAGCACTCGGTTATACATTCAAGGGAACAAGTAGCCTCACTCATTAGATAACACTTGTTAATAATTCTGCCTGGGGAAAAAGATTCATGGAAGAGGTGACTCAAAGTCCTACTGAAAAGGATACTTCATGTTACTCTGTTATCAGTTTAAGAGTTTTAAAGAATACTGCTCACCCAAAGAAAAACTAAATGCCAGCATTTCTGCCTTGATTCAGAACAAAACAAAACAAAACACTTTAAAACCGTGGAACTAGGCTGGGGTTGTGGCTTAGTGGTGGAGCACTTGCCTAGCACATGTGAGGCACTAGGTTTGATCGATCCTCAGCACCACATAAAAATAAAGGCATTGTGTCCATCTACAACTATTAAAAAAATGGAACTTAAGATTATATTGAAAAATTTATACACTCTAATTTTTGTCATGATGAAATTGTTGATAAATGTGACCTAAAAGTAGATATTATCTTTATTAATAGAAGGATCCCCTTGGGGGCCAAGCAGTTATGCATGAACATCAGTAGCTTCTGGGATGTTCCAAGACAGGTTTGTCAGACACAGCAAAGTCTGACTTTTACTGACCATGGTTTGACCCCAGCAGACTCCCTGCCCTTAGCTATTAACATCAAGATGATGATAATAATTTCAATAATGTGAGGTTACTGGAAATGCCTGACCTACTTCTTTGTTGATCAGACTGATATGTGTGTCTGCCTGCCTTTCTGTCTTAAGTTATCTGGATAAATACTGTCTTCTCAGAGGAGTTTAAAGCAAAATACTGTCTTAAGTTGTAGTTTAATTTTTTTTTTCATTTTTTGGGGGGAGCTCCTTTAAAAATGATCATAGGGCTGGGGATATAGCTCAGTTGGTAAAGTGCTTGCCTTGCGAGCACAAGGCCCTGGGTTCAATCCCCGGCACCGCAAAAAAAAAAAAAAAAAAAAGAGCATAAATGCAGGCTAAGTGTCAACTTTATCACATCCTCAAAGACAGGCACTTTCATGACTTAAAATGGAAAAGACAAAAGTTTCGGTTCCCAAGGTTAAAGGCTCTCACCACACATACCTCAGTGAATCACTGTGCTGCTAACTTGGGAAAAAGAGAATACAAAAAAAAAAAAAAAAAAAAAAAAAAAAAGGTAAAAAAAAGGTAAAATAGTGAGGGAATTTGCTCAGAGGTAAGATGTTAACCAGCTCTCCCTGAAATACACAAAAGATAATTAATTTTCCCCTTCTCCATCAGAGTCCCAATGGTGCAAGTCACGTTTCTTTGCTTCCTCTTTGGTCTTAGAGACTAAAGTTAAGTAACTTTATGGTTTCTCTATAGTTTAGGAGAGATCCCGTGTTAGTCAGCTTTCCACTACTACTAGAAATACCTGGGGCAATCAACTTATAAAGAGAAAAGGTTTACATTGCAGTTTTGAAGGTTTGGCCCTGTTACTTTGGGCCTGTGGCAAAGCACGAATCATGGCAGGGAGCACTGGGTACAGCAAAAGCACTCACCTTATGGTTGAGCAGTGAAAGGGGGAGAGAGGACAGAGAGTCCCATGACCCCCTGGGATCTCATGCTCCCGATGACCTAGAAACATCTCACTAGGTCCACCTCTATAAGGGTTAATTTGAATTGTCAACCTGATTGGATTAAGAGATGCTGATGATTAAGAAGAGGCTTCTGGTTGAGTCCATGAGGGGTGTCTAGGAGTGACTGGAATGTGGGATAGTGAAGTGGAGACCCTCCCTAAGCGTGGGTAGCACGCTTTACTTTGATATACTTTAAAAAGTATATCAGATTTAGAAATAAAGGAGGGTCAAACCGAGCTAAGATGGAATAAAAGTTGGAAGAACAAGGAAGCAGATGCAGAAAGCTCGACTCTTCCTGAACAGGTTCTTGGTTGCTGCTTTGATCCTCTGAGGATATCGGACTCTCACTTCTTCACTCTTCCAAAGCAGACTCTGCCAATGATTCTAGAGGAAGTTTCCAGAAGCCGTGGTCTTGGACTAGGGTGGCACTGTTGATCCCTCTTGCTCTGGGGCTTCTGCCTCTTGGACTGCACAGCTACTGGTTCTTCCAGCTCTCCAGCTGCAGATGGCCATTGTGGACTATCCAGCTTCTGGTCATGTAAGCCAATCTAATAAATCCCCTTTTATAATCATACTTCCTGTTGATTCTGTTCCTTTAGAGAACTCTAATACAACCTCCCAATAGCACTGTTCTGAAAACCAAGCCTAAAATTTAACACATAGACCTTTAGGGGGCTGCTCAAGATCCAATTAGAGCAGAAGCATGCAGAACTGAAGCATAAAATATGACTGTAATGGATGAATCACTTTTCTTCATCAAATCCAAAATTAAAAAGTCTTTTCCTTCTGAACACCTAACAGTCCCATCACTGCTTGACTGTTTTCACCTAGGACTTCACCTAACAAGTCACCCAAGCACCTCCTACATAAAGAGCTGAGAAGCAAAAACTGTCTCCAGGCTGCCACATAAAGCTTGTTATAAAGCTTATCAATTAAAAATTGTGGGAAATCCTCTTTCATTTAGAGCCTATTTACTCCTGTTTCCACATAATTCTAACACATTTTGTACCTGAATTAGTATATATTTGTTGCAAGAAGTCTGATTATCTAGTATCCAAGTGCGTTAGTTAGTTAGAAATAGCAGATCTTGAAGGGGGTATGCACACTTGGAATCAGGCAAAAAAAAAAAAATTAAAAAGTATATCAAATTTAGAAATAAAGGAGGGTCAAACCAAGCTAAGATCTTGTGGCATGTTGAAAAAAAAAAAAAAAAACAGACATAATTCTTTAAAGTTCCCTCTACCAAGAGCTAGAATTTGTTTCTCCATTTCTTGGATCTGGCTGAACTAGTGACTTACTTTTGCCAAAGAATGAGGAGAAGGTGTCATGTGAATTCTGATTTGAGCCGCAAGCAACCTTGCACTTGAGGTACTGAGGATTGAACCCAGGAGTGCTCTATCACTGAGCTATATCCCCAGCCCTTTTTCATTTTAAGAGACAGGGTCTCCCTAAGTTGCCCAGGCTGGCCTCCAGCTTGTGATCCTCCTGCCTCAGCCTCCTACTTCCCTAGGATTACAGGCGAATGCCACTGAGCCCCCACAGCCTTACACATTTGCATTCTTTCTTTGAACCCTGCCCAGGTACCAGGTGAACAAGCCTAGTTTAATTTGCAGGATGATGAGAGAGTCATGGTTCCCTCTTCTCACAGCTCAACTGACAGCTAACACCCAGGTGGTCTTGCCTGGCTGAGGCCAGCAGAAAAACACGCAGTCTGCCAATACTCAAAACTGTGGGCTACAAAAAAAATCAAAGGCTGAATGTTTTCTCTGATAAGTGGATGATGAAAAATAATGAGGGGGGGTTGGGGGAGAGAGGAGAATGAAGGAGCTTTGGATGGTGTAGAGGAAAATGGGGAGGGAATGGGTGGGGGAAGGAAAGATAGTAGAATGAAACAGTATTACCCTACGTATACGTATGATTACATGAATGGTGTGAATCTACATTGATACACAATGGGGGTGGGGGGGGGTGGGGGGATGAGAGAAGACTGGAGGAACTTTAGATTATGTAGAGGGAAATGAGAGGGAGGAGCAGGCGGGGGTATGAAAGATGGTGGAATGAGACCAACATCATTGCCCTATGTACATGTATGATTACATGAATGGTATTAATCTACATCATGCACAACCACAAATTGTACCCCATTTGTGTACAATGAATCAAAATGAAGTCTGTAAAAATAAAAAAAAAATTAATAAAAACCAAAAACAAAACAAAACAAAATTGTGGGCTAAATCATTGTTTTAAAAACCACTAAGTTTTGGGGGGTTTGTTATGCAGCAAAAGATAATGGATACACATCTCCATAGTCTCAGGATGCCTTACCAGGATAGTTTACAGGAAAGTCAATTTTTATAACCTCCATTTAAAAACAAGAGTTACCAGGTGCAGTGGCGCACGCCGGTAATCCCAGAGTCTTGGGAGGCTGAGGAAGGAGGATTGTGAGTTCAAAGCCAGTCTCAGAAACATAGTGAGACAGTATCTCAAAAATAAAAAAAATAAAAAAAATTATAACAAACAAAACAAACAGTAGAGTCGTCCTGCACTTGCCAGGTCCTTTGTCACTCATCCATCACCCAATCCTGCCAGGGCCCCCTTGACCACATCAGTGCCTCTCTCAGGACTGTTGATGGTGGCTGAGAGGATGCCTGTGAGCACTCACAGTTTGGGCATGTGCCAGGTCTCAGATGTAGCTGCTAGGACTGGCATTTCCCAAAGCTGGACTTTTCTGTCTCCATGGCTATTTTCATATCCCAGCTCCTCTCTTCCTCCAGGGGCCACTTCCAGCCACTTCTCAGCAGAAGCACAGGACAGCACCTGTTGTTTACCTACAATCTCATGACTGACTGGAGCTGGGGTTTGCTGCTACTGCCTGGCATAGAAAGATCATATCCCTACAGTATACTGACAGCCTGGAGAAGATCAAAATTCACAGCAATTTCTATTGAATGCCTATTACCTTTTATACCATCAAAGTCAAAATATCATGAGCCAGGGACTGTCTGTATTTACCTTTAGGAACATAAGATGATTTCAAAAGCAAGATTCAAGAATAATTAAAAGGAGGAATTTTTTCATCCCTTTATTATGAATTTTTTACTGTGTGTGTGTGTGTGTGTTTAACCCATTGAAGGTGAAATCATTTGCCTTTTTTGTGGTGGAGGGTGTACAAGGGATTGAACTCGGGGCACTCGACCACTGAGCCACATCCCCAGTCCTATTTGTTTTGTATTTATCTAGAGACAGGGTCTCACTGAGTTGCTTAGTGCCTCACTTTTGCTGTGGCTGGCACTGAACTCGAGATCCTCCTGCCTCAGCCTCCCAAATCACTGGGATTACAGGCATGTAGGCTATTGAACCCAGCTCATTTGCCTATTAAAAAGAAAATTGTGGGCTGGGGTGTACAGTAAATCAGTGGCAGAGTACATGTGTAATATATGTGAGACCTTGAGTTTGATCCCTGGCATCCTTAAAGAAGAAAAAAAAAAAAAAGGAAACTACTTTGAACCAGTATTTTGTTTAGATTCCCAGCTCTCCAAAGCATACTTTTAGGTGAGGAAAAGTGGGACATCATCTTGTCCCTCTCACGTTTTATCATGTACCCAAACCAACCGCAGAAGCTAACAAAATCAAGGCGGCCACATAGGATTTTAATGAGACTTGTCCACACCCATCTCAAAGAGAGATAAGGAGCACCAACGTCAGTGCAGAGGAGAACCGACACTGTGGGCACAGCACACAGTGTGCCACATCTCTGGGGGCACCCAGGACGCTTCCTACCCCAGGGAATCCGCAGTCAAGACAAGTTCGTGCAAAAGCAGTGACCTGTTTCTTGGATGGAGCAAAACACGCCTGACCCCTTCCCAGTGAATCCAGCAGACATTCACCTGGCCTTAACCAGAAAGCCACATCCGACCAAGCCAAGCCAGTCATCAGAAGTGATTTTTTTTATCTGGTGAATCACCCTTATCAGTGACTTCATTCATACATCAAGCTGGGTTCCTTACAGTGAATAAGTAACAAAAGCCCAGTGGCCTGCCCCAGGAGCCTCCCCTGATGGAGGAGCGAGTCCGCAGGAGGCACAGTCTCAGCAATGGCTGGGGTGGCAGGCTTTGTGGGGCCCACCCCTCCCCGGAAACCATCTGTCCAAGTGCTCATTCTCCCAAATATTAGAACTCAGGTTGGCGTGTGTGTTCACCTGCCTGCTCTGATCATTCAGAACCCCCAGAGCTGGCCCAGGGCTGTCCTCAGCAACAGGGACCACAGTGTACTAGAAAAGAAACAAAAACCCCACCTACGTCCTGTTACGTGGGTATGATGCAGATGTATCTTCCAACTCAGATGAGCAGATGTATCTACTCAACTTAGGGCCCACAAATCCCTTGGAAGGACTACTCAGATATAATCTATATACAATTCAGTGGTGTTTTTACCACCATAAAGCTGTGCAACCATTACCATAGTTCTAGAATTTTCCATCATTCCCAAAAAAGAAATCCCATATGCTTTGGTATTCACTTCATGTCACCACAGCGCTCCCCTACCTTCTTTAGGGGGCAACCACAAATCTTCATGTCTCTATAGATTTGCCTATTGTGGACATTTCATATAAAGAGAATCATATAATATATGGCTTTCCATTTTTTATTTAATTAATTAATTTTAGTTGTGGATGGACCTTTATTTTTATTTATATGTGGTGCTGAGGATTGAACCCAGTGCCTCACACATGCTAGGCAAGCACTCTTCCACTGAGCCACAACCCCAGCCCTATGGCTGTCTTAATCTGTTTTCTGTTACTATCACAAAATAATTGAGAGTGGATAATTTAGAAGCATCAGGGGTTTACTTAGCTCATAGTTCTATAGTTCTGAACCATGGTCCAGAGGTCAAGGGGCCACATCTGGAGAGGGCTTTCTTGCTGGTGGGGACCCTCTGTAGAGTCCAGAGGCAGTGCAGGACAGCTCATGGTCAGGGGGTGGCATACAGGAGAGCCAACCTGGCTTTTACATCAGACCCTTTCTTGAGTTAACTTATCAACTCCTGAATGAAAAACCCAGTTTTGAGGTTACAGCCTTCGTGCCTAACCACCTCTTCAAGGTCTCACTTGGCCTCACCTCTTAATGCCTCATCATGGAGATTAAATTTCATATGGGTTTTGGTGGGAACATTCAAACCACAGCAGTGGCCTTTGTGACTAGCTTCTCCCCCTTAGCCTCAGGTCTTCAGGTTCTCTCATGCTGTAACATCTATCAGTACTTCATTTCTTTTTACTGCCAATTAACATTCCATTGTATGGAAGTACCATATTTTGCTTATTGATTCAGCAGTTGATGGACGTTGGGGTAGTTTCAATTTCTTGGCAATTATGACTGATGCTGCTATAGATACCTGTGTTTTTGTTTTGTTTTTGGTAGCAGGGATTAAACCCAGGGGTGCTTAACTATTGAGCAACATCCCTAGCCACCCCATCCCCCCTCCCCTTTTTTTTGAGGCAGTCTTGCTAAATTGCTCAGGGCCTCAAATTGCTGAGGCTAGTTTTAAACTTGCAATCCTCCCACCTTAGCCTCCCAAGCCACTGGGATTAGATGTGTGCAACACCATGCTGGCATATATTTGTGTTCTGGAGTGGAAATATGGATTAGATGATCTTTTGCATCTGAACCCTCTGACACACTCACAAATATTATGTAGATACGGACTTTTCAAGCATGAAGGTGCAGAGAATTCATCAGACTGACTTAAGAAGTAAAGAGTTCCTGCTTAAAGACAAGTCTGGTGGCACATCTCTGTACTCCCAGCTACTTGGGAGGAGGCTAACTCAGGAGGCTGAAACAAGAGGATCACCTGAGCTCATGAGTTTGAAACCAGCCTGGGCAACATAGACCAGCCTCAAAAAGAAGATCCCCTGCCTAGATAATTAGCACAAGCTCCTTCCTGGCCCTGTGCAATGCTACCTGCCTTTGCGCATGGGCCTCCCAGTTAGGCAGACCTGGGTGGGACTCGGGTATCTGTTCTACCACCTATTTCTGAACTTCATACAAGTTACTCAGCTCTCTAGGTGTTGCCGCCTGCAGCAACAATCCTGCGGGAAGGAATCGGAGGCAGACTGGGAACGAACTACTTCTATTATCTTTCTTTAGTGGGCTGCTTTCTTGCTTGCTTGCTTGTTCGCTAGTTTATAAAGGAAGAGAGACTTGCTATGCTTTTAGAGGAAGAGAGTCTTGCTATGCTTTCAGAGAGGCTACTATTATCAGAGAGGCTACGCTTTCAGAGGAGCTATTTCTTGGAGTTCTGCTGCTGCTTCTTAGAGGTGCATCCTGCATCCTGAGTCCTAGAGGTGCGTGCTATCAGAGGTGCTTCTTAGTGGTGTGTCCCATGTACCGCGTCCTTCATTCTGTGATCTAGAGGTGTGTTCTTAGTCCTGCGTTTTGTGATCTTCTTCCAGGCGAAGAGAAGGACTTACATACACTAAGGCAGCCAATCAACTTAGGATTAAGTAGCACGGTTGGAGCATGTGCCACGGTACCAATTAAGAATGAGGAACATCTGTTGACCACTAGCGCAGAAGAGACATTAACCAATCAGGCAAAAGGTCATAAGAGATCACGCCGTGTTAACACTAATTATGCGCCACCTCTTGGCCCAACGCCAGCCGCCATCTTAGAGCGGCTTAGCCATGTCTCTACATCTAAGCCTCTGCTGCTCATCTGCAAACTGGTGATAATGATGGGCTGTCCTATACAGTGCCTGCTTTGTTGAGAAAGGAGACAGCCTTTACCAAGTGTTCAGCACAACGCTTGGATCAGGAACTCCTGGGTGCTACACCATCACCACCCTCTGACCTCCAAACGTCCCATCCTTTCCCATCTCCATACCTTTGTTCCCTTGAGGAAGGAAGAGAGAAAAGAGGGGCAAGGAAGCAAGAATGTTTGCCCGCTGAAGGGGGAAGATGCCTCCTTGGCTTCTTGGTGATAAAAGTCCCTAGATAACATTTGTTAAGTACGAAAAGGTAGCTGGCAGAAAGATGGAAAGGCTGATGAGGGCAGAGGAAAGAGAACAGATCTTGGCCTGAAGAAGGTGGGGAGGGGATTCAGATGTTAGACTTCCTCCTGAGGTCAGTGGGCAGGAAGTGAAGGTGGAGATAGAGAGATAAGTCTGACAGGAAGCCCAGGGAACACAGGAATCACACCTGACGGCAGTCAGCCAGGGAGGATGAGGCCCTCAGGGGAGGAGACAGAGGAGACCAGACGGCTTAAGGAGAGAGGTGAAGGTTAGAAAGGCCAACAGGAAAAGGGAGAAGAGAGGGAACCGAGACCACTGGGCATGTCTGAGAGCTTTTGGAGGTTGGAAGCAATGAGAGGGGATGCAGCCATGATAAAAGCTCTGGAGAGGCCTCTAGCTGTGCTCACTTACCCATGAACCAGCAGAGAAGACCAGAGGTGGACACCTTCAAAACGAAGGATGAATGAGGGAGGCCGAGAAGGGAGGCGGGGGGCAAGTGGGCAGTCAGCTCTTGGAAAAGTATAGTGGTGATGTCTAGGCTGGACAGAGGAGGAACTGCAGCCTTAATGGTGGAGAGTTTCAGGTCATTAATAACATCTAGGAGCAGGCTTGGCAGATATGAGCAATTTGGGGGATAGAGACATGGAGGCAGAGAGAGGAGATCAAAGCTAAAACTCAAGCAGGAGGATCACATAAACCCAGGAGCTCAGGACGATACAAATAGCTTAAAACCCACGTTTATCATGTGCTAGGCCACAAAACAAGCCTCCTTTGGTTTAAAAGGATCATACGAACCATCGCAGCCATCATCACAATTTTTTTCTTTGGTCTTACTGGGAGTTGAGGGTGCAGAGCCTCTACCACAGCTACATCCCTGGTCACATCATCCCAATTTTAGAACATTTCGTCAGCCTCCAAAGAAATCCCATACCTAATTATAAGTCACTGTCTATTCCTACTCTCAACCTTAGGCAACCATTAATTTACTTTCTGTCTCTACAGATTTGCCTTTTTAGAACCTTTAACATAAATGAAGTCAAACAACATGTGGTCTCTAATGTTTTTTTTTGTTTGTTTGTTTGTTTGTTTTGATACTGGGGATTGAACCCAGGGGCACTTAACCACTGAGCCACATTTCCGGCCCTTTAAAAAAATATTTTATTTAGAGACAGGGTCTCACTGAGTTGTTTAGGGCCTCACTAAGTTGCTGAGGCTGGCTTTGAACTCATGATCCTTCTGCCTCAGCCTCCCGAGTTGCTGGGATTATAGCCGTGCCACCACACCTGGTGTCTGGTTTAACTTAGCGTACTTTCAGACTCATCTGTGTTGTGATATAAGTATTCTGTTCTATTTTTTTACTGAGAAATACTAGTCCAGTGTATGAATGTGCCACAATTTATCTATCTAATCCTCAGTTAATGGATATTTCTAGTTTATGGATATCATAAAAATTATTGCTATGAAAATTCACATATAAGTCTTTATGTGGACATTTTTGTTGTTACTTCTTAGGTATATACCTAGAAGTAGAATTGCTAGGTCCTATGGTAATTCTACATTTAACCTTTAAAGAAACTGCCAAACTGTGTTCTTGTTCTGAATGGCTGTACTATTTTATACTCCAACCAACAATCAGGAGCATTTGTTTATTTTGTATCCTTGTCAACATTGATCTCTGTCCCTCTTATTATTAGAGTCATTCAGTTGGAGTGAAGGAACATTCTATTGTGTGTGGGCTTTTGTTTTGTTTTCGTCCTGGTACTGGGGATTGAACCCAGGGGCACTCTACCGCTGAACCCTATCTCCAACTCTTTCCAATCTTTATTTTGAGACAGGGTCTTGCTAAGTTGCTGAGCCTAGCTTCAAACTTGGAATCCTCCTGCCTCAGCCTCCAAGTAAATGGGATCACAAGTGTGTGCCCCTGTGCCAGTCCTCGCATTTCTGTGATGATTAATGACGTTGAGCATTAGGGGGAATCTTTTCATGTACTTCCTAGTCATTTGTATACCTTCTTTGGTAAAATGTCTATTCAGGTCCTTCACCCATTTTTTAAATGGGGTATTCTTCCTATTATCGAGTGTTAGGAATTCCTCATGTAGTCTAGATTTAAGTCCTTTGTTGAATATATGATTTGAAAATTATCTTTTCCCAGCCTGTGCCTTAGGTTTTCATTTTCTTGATCCATTCTGACAAGAAAACATTTTTAACATTAAAGACCAGTTCACCAAGTTTTTCCTTGAAGGATGATGCTTCAGGTGTTAAATCTAAGAGGACATTTCCCTAACCCAAGGTCACAACGACGTTTTTCCTTCTAGATGTTTAACAGGAACTTAAGTGATAAATTGATATTTTTATATCCTACTGTGTGCTATAAAATCCCACACACATAGAGGAAAATTAAACAACACACTTCTAAAAAGTCTGGCTCAAAGAAGAAATCAAATTAGGAAATATTTCAAATACAATGATAATGAAAATACATTTTGCTGAGATTTTTTTGTTTTTTTGTGTTTTTGCAGGGATGGGGATTTGAACCCAGGGCCTTGGGCTTGCGAGGCAAGCACTCTACCGACTGAGCTATATCCCCAGCCCCTCGCTGAGATTTTTTTGAAAAGCAAAAAAAAATAGAAAAGGTCATTTATTTGACATACACCATGTACCTTTTTTGCTCTCGTCTTCTCCAGCTATTTTTTTTTTTTCCGTCTTCCTCTTTTGCTTTAGGGTGAAATTTCTCAAAGAACGTGTCTGAGCGTGGGTGTTCACGTGCTCATTTCTTACACTACGTTCTTCAGCAGAATGCAGTCTGGCTTCCAGATGCTTCTTGCCCCTGGAGCCGCACTAAGGTTCCCAGGGACTTCCTTCCTTGTTGCCAAGTCCAGCAGCAATGTGTCTGTTGTCACCTCACTTGTCCCTCAGGAGCATAAACATTGGCTTTCCTCCTCCTCCTCTGGTCTCTCCTCTTCGTTCTGTCATGTTTGGGTGCCTCAAAGATCTGCCTTAGGTCTTTTCTTCCTTCCCTATCCTCTCTCCTCAGGGAATCTCATTCATTCCGTGTCTTCAACGGATCATTTATATGCACAGGATTTTTTACATGTATTCCCAGCCCAGATCCCTCCTTTGAATTCCCAATACACAGATCCAGTCGCTCCCCTCCCGAATCTTCTCTAAACTGTTCTTAAAGGCCCCTGCCATGATCTGAGTATCTGTGTCCTCTCCCAAATTCCCATGTTGGAATCCTAACCCCCAAGGTGTTATTTGGAGATGGAGCCTTCTGGAGGTGGAGGTGATTAGCGCTTGAAAGTGGAGCCCTCCTGGACGGAATCAATGTACGTATAAAAGACCCTCAAGAACTCCCTTGCTCCTTCCACCATGTGAGAAGGTGCTCTCTATGAGGAACCAAGTCCTCGCTGAGGTAGGAGGATCCAGTTCAAAGCCAGCCTCAGCAACTTAGTGAGGCTCTTGGCAACTCAGCAAGACCATGTCTTTAAATAAAATACAAAAAGGACTGGGAATGTGGCTCAGTGCTTCAGCCCTGGTTTCAAACCCCGGTACCAAAAGCAACAACAAAAAAAAGCACCAATGGACTAAACCCCTCAAAGTCAAGTTGACCAAATCCAAACTCAGGATCCCCCCAGCCCTATACCAGCCCAAGTCCTTTTCTGATGCCTCTTTCAGTAAATGGCAACATCTGCCTTGTTCAAGCCTGGAACCCAAGTCATCTAAGACATATCCTCTTTCTAAACCCTCGAATCCATATCATCTATCTAATTTTAAACGTCTCTCAAATGGCAGATGTCACTTCCGTCTTAGCCACCCATCGCCATTCCAGTCTCCCAACAGCCTACGGTCCAGCCTGCCAGACGATTTCCTTGAATCCTCAAGTCCCTCACCCAACCACTCAGCACAGTGGGGCTGGAGGGGCTTGCCACATCAGTCATATCATGTCCCTCTCCTACGTCATTGGTTCTCAGCCTAAAGACAAAACTTTGAGATGGCCCATGAGGTCTGTCCCACTCTGGTCTCTATTTTTCCTTCTTGCCATTTTCCTCTCCAACCACATGGCCTTGCACATGCTGTTCCCTCTCTCTGGAACACAGGTCCCTCTCCTTCTGGCTATGTTAATTCTTCTCATTCATCTCTATCAATTACCACTTTTTTTTTTTTTTTTTTTTAAACCAGGGATTGAACCCAGGGGTGCTTAACCACTGAACCACACCCCCAGGCCTTTTAATTTTTTATTTAGAAATGGGGTCTCACTAAGTTGCTGAGGCTGGCTTTGAACTCATGATTCTCCTGCCTCAGCCTGGAGCCGCTGGGATTACAAGCATGGGCCACTGTGTCTAGCTTCAATTACCATTTTCTTAGGGAAGGCTTCCCTGATTCCCCCAACAAGGTCACAGGCCCCAATTATTATCAATCACATATGTCACCATAGCATCCACCACAACTGCAGTTTTACCATTTAATTTGAGTGGTCAGTTCCTTCAGGACTATACTCTACTACACTGAAAGTTCCGTGAGGGCAAAGGTCACATGTGGTTGTATTCACTAATGGATATCAAGTGCCTGGTCCAAGCCTGGGGTACATAGCAGCCACTGAAGAAAGATGTATTGAGTGACTGAGTGATGGTAAATTCATCTAGGATGAAAACAGGGCTTGAGTGAAGGAAGATATACCAATGTCTTCAAAGAATTAGGGAAGGTCAAATGGACAGGGATGACGTGAGGATGATTCAGATAATGGCAGAAGTCCTAGAGGTGTGGGCTGCCTGAAAGGGTGTAGGAGGTGGTAGGGTTCTGAGAGGATTGAGTTTGGCCTGGAGGAAATAAAAGCAGACTCTCCTGGAGAGAGTCACCCTTTTTCCTGGACCAGAATTTCCTTAGGGTAAGGAGGTTCTCCTCATAAGCACAGAATAGGCAGGAAAGGTGCCACTCACTGAGAAGTTCTCAGCCAGTGAATACAGGGCAGATGGGGCTCCTCCAAGCTGGTCACAAATCCCTAAAGAGTTGTCCCAATCCATTCCGGCGGAAAGAATAAACACACACAGAAACCCCACCCCCTCAATGGAAACACAGTATTTCATTAATAGCTCTTCTGATTCTTTCTCAAACCAGATCTCAGAGGCCTGAATCCAAACTCTTCCCATGAAGACACATACCTTGGTCCATCCAGAAAACTGGATGAAGGTGTCCTGGGGCAAGTCAGGGATGCCGCTGGGGATGGAGAAGTTGCCCACATAAAAGGCTGGCAGCATGTAGTTGGATGAGCTGCCAGCGCAGTCCTTGTTGTGGCAGCCAGCGCCCTGGTCACCCCAGGCCCCCAGGCGGCTGCGCACTGCATCCTCGGTGTCCAGTGGGAAGATTGTCCAGTTTGTGAGGATACTGGAGTTGAGGGTCAGGTTAGAAACCAAACCCTGCAAAGGAGAAACAGCACCATGAGAGGGGGAGGGAAGGGGCAAGGCTTCAGGCGGTGAATTCTTGTGAATTCTTGCGCAAAGCAAACTGGGGTACAGACCGCAATGGTAATGCATCTCAAACTCCAGGTACGTCCAAACAGCATGGACGAGACAAACGAGCATGTGTCAACGGTAATGACGACGGTGGTACATCTCAGGACGGGATTCACAGGGGATGGGGTGGGGGCAGCTGTGGCAGTAGTTTACGCTCAGGGCTCATCTTACTTCTCATTCCCAGTTTTTCAGGTGGGAACTCCTCCATTCTCAGGGGGATCCCATACCAGGTCTCAACTGCCCATTAGTGATTCAACAAACATTAAGCAAGTGGCTGTGTGCCAGGCTCTTTGCTGGGTACTGGAGATACAGAGACTCTGTAACAGAGTCTTATTTCACTCCACACGTCAGTGAGGCTCATGAGAGAGCCAGGCAGGAAGCCCGGGGATTGCAGCCTGAACAGGAGGATAGTAAGAGAGACATGCATCCTGGAGACAGGCTGCCCACACACGGGTCCCTAAGTATGCAACTGCTTGACCTCTGAGCTGCCCCCAGGAGGATCAGAAAGGAGCTCCAGCCCCCTCTCCTGTCCTAGACTGGGTGGTACCACAGTGCCTTCAATGAGTCTTCCCTCCTCTAGCTGATGGCGAGCCACCAAAGGGGCAGCCTGCACCCACTGAAGCACCTTGTAGGGTTCTGTGCAAGCTTTAAAAGTTTGCTGGATAATGATCTAGAAATATTTTTAAGAAAGACTTTTTTGGACTAGACATCTAGACACAGTAAACAACAGAGGCTAGAGGCAAGGAAGGTGCAGCAAGGGAAAAGACATCCCATAATGTGAGTTTGGCATGGATGGACCATCCAAGTCTACGCAGCAAAAATGACCAAAGGCTAAGCCAGCTTTGTTGGCAGGGGGGTGCCTCTGGTGAGCCAGGTGGGTTTTCAAAGCAAAGGAAGAAGCACAGCAGAGTGGCTTCCTCCTTCCGTTTCTTTCTACATTATGACTAAACTCAAATACAAGGGAAGGGTTCTGTTTGCAAAGCTCAACTTTCTCATCACTTGCAGAGGCAAAGAGTTCTTCAAAATAAGTCATCTCCTAGGCTGCAAAACAAATCAGGGTGTTTCACTCATCAAACTTGGCAAACTGGGTGTACTCTTTCAAAGGGCTTCTATGACCTTCACTAGCCTGATGGTGGGGATCATTTCACAATGTGTCAATATTACCCTGTATTCCTTGAATACAAAAAAATTCAAATCTGCCCCTTTGTTATTAAGATTGAAAGAATGTATATGTGAGCTTTTAAATGGACATATAATAACTTTTTCTGACTGCTTAGACACAGTCCTGTCAACCCTTGAGCCTCAGACCTGACCGTGTGGTTGTCCCACCTTAGAATCATTGATATAACTGCCGTAGTTCACACGCCCCATGTTCTCCACCAGGAGGTCCAGGGTGGCTCCAGCTTTCCCTGTTATATTCAGAGGGATCATACTGTTTCGCTCAAGGATTCCTTGGGGGACCTGTAAGTTCAAAGTCAAAAGAGCACTGAATAGAAGATAAAAAGACCAGTGAAGAGGCAGTTTGCTGAGTTGATTTAGCACTCATTCTCCTGTGCCCGCCCCCCTTTTGGTACCAGGTATTAAACCCAGAAGTGCCTTATCCCTGAGCATCCCCAGACCTTTTTTGTATTTTATTTAGAGACAGTCTCACTATGTTGCTTAGGGCCTCAAATTTGGTGATCCTCCTGCCTCAGCCTGCATATTCTCTTACTCATTCTCTCATTCTCCTGCCTTGAAGTGTCACCAGACTTGTTGAGAGTGCTTTGATAGCCCTTAACCCAAACTAGCCAAGTGGCCACATGTCCCTAAGTCACTCCTTCCTGAATAGGGAAATCTCCAGACACAGCTCTGAGCATGGAAAGGGCTAGGCTGGTCTCCTGAAATATCAAAATGAATCCAAAGAGAAATCCAGCAGGGAACAGAAAAGTCCCCTGCTTCTAGGGCCTGAAGCAGAGACGTGATTTGGAGGAGCTGAGGATATGTTAACCCACCTTCCTGCTTTGGAATGTTTTACTCTGCATCTATTTTTATTTTTATTTTTTACATTTTAAATTTTTAGTTTTTGGTGTTGGGGATTGAATCCAGGGGTGCTTAACCACTGAGTCACATTCCCAGCTTTTTGGAATATTTTATCTAGAGACAGGGTCTCGCTGAGTTGCTCAGGACCTTGATAAGTGGCTGAGGCTGGCTTTGAACTCACAATCCTCCTGCCTCAGTCTCCTGAGCTGCTGGGATTGTAGGCATGCCCCATCATGCCTGGCTGTGCATTTATTTTTAAAGGAAGCAGTATGGAGGCAAATACCAGGGGAAGATTCCTACTAGAGAAATTGCTTTGTGTTTTCACAGCACAACAGTCTGTAATAAAGAAAAGCTTCTAAACAACATGGAGATATGAGGCAAAATCAGATAACAGAGATAAAATCAGAGAGTTAGGTGGAGTAGTCTCACCTCAAAATACTTGATATGATGCATTAACCACGAAAATTATATAACAGAATGAAGGAAAACAATAGATACTTTTATCTAACATATTCCTAATTTTTTAAAAGGTTGTTCAGAGCTGGGGTCATGGCTCAGTGGTAGAGCACTTGTCTAGCATGCATGAGGCACTGGGTTCAATCCTCAGCACCACATATAAATAAATTAAAAAACTAAAAATTTCAAAAAAAAAGTTGTTCAAGTTTTTTAAAAAAAACTTATATTACACTGATCACAATTCACTAAGACAACTTCTCAATTGGAAGCCAAGAAAGAATCGTTAAGCACAGCACAATGTCTTAGAAACTTGTTCCCACTGCAATTCATACCAATTACAAATGGAAATATTTTAGCAATGAAAATCTGATGAACACAATTCCTAAGCATTTTCTAGGACCATCATATCATCTGCAAATAATGGCAATTTTATGCTCTCAAAAAAAAAAAAAAAAAAAAGGAAATATTTTATTTAAAAAAAAGTGTTTTTGTTTTTGTTTTTTGTGATTTCAGGAATTTAATCTCACTGAGCTATATCCCTAGCACTTGTTAATTTTGTGACAGGGTCTTGCTAAGTTGCCTGAGGCTGGCCTCCAACTTGCAATCTCTTGCCTCAACCTCCTGAGTTGGGAGATTATGGGTGTGTGCCACTGTGCCAGCCTTAATTTAAAACCTTCTGAACCATTTTCCTTTGTTAGCAAAATCATTTTATGTGCTCTTTCATATGACTGTTTCAATGAGAGGAAGAGTCACATTAAAATGTATCTGTGTTTTGTTATGAAACAGTGTTCTTGGTGCCTTTAAGTTATAAAGTTAAGTCAGAATATAATTTCTCACATTCAAGTTGAGGATCCAAATTCAATGAACTTTGTATCACGGCATGTAGAAAACTGAACTGGAAATGGATCCTGTCCTTAAAGGCCTGGGCCACACGCTGGGGTCAGACAGAGAAGGATGACCTTGGGCTGAAGAGGCCACGAAAGGCCTGCCCGAGGATTGGACTTTGAGCATAGCCCTCAGAAAGATGTGGGGTGCATTCTAGGCAGATGGGGCATGTGCAAGGCCCCCTCAGCAAGCAAGGGGCACAATTAAAAGGCATCAAGCGGAGAGGCAGAGGCTGAGAGACTAAAGGCCTCAATGGCCATGTTAACAGGTGCAGACTACAGGTTCCCCAGCTGGGACCACGCAGAGAGGATTCTTACCCCATTCACTGAGACATAGGCCCGATCGTGGACTCCATCCTTGGGAGCGTAGAGGGACGAGTTGCTACAGTCTTGGGGGAGTGTTGTTCGGTACAGCACGAACCCAAAATACTGGTTAGAAATGGATTTAAGAAAAATGCATCACACTTGCTGTTCATTTAACAAGAACCTGTTTTCACTTGTATTTAAGTGATATTTTCAAAAACCATATGGAATGAAGAGTTTCCCCCACCCCCAGCAAAATTCAATCTGCAAGAAGAGAAGTAGCTCAGATTTTTAGATCTTAGAACAATGGTCCTAAAACTCAGCATCACGAAACTGCAGAGCATCTCATGAAGCACCCCTCTCCCATAACGGGGGACTGGACCCTGGGCAGGTTAAGTCATTTGCCCAGAGTGACTCAGGGGATTGGATCATCGATGTCAAAAGTTGCTGCTGTTAACTCAAAAAAACAAAACTATGAAAAAACCACCAACAACAAAACAAACAAGATAAACAAGTACCAACAAAACCAAGAGATGAAATTCTGCACAATAAAATATTTTCCAGGTTCTTGGGCTATATCTGCTCTAACACACAAAACAAGACTCAATTTGAAACTATTAGTGGAGCAACAGGGGCAGAGGGTTTTGAGAAACTCAGGTTGTGACTTTGCTAAGTCAGAAGTTATTTTGACATCCCTGGTCCTAAAGAAACACCTTAGACCATCGGCCTCAGAGTCCACGGAATTATGGTTATTGATTTTGCCTATTTGCTTCTTGCTGTGGACATTAACCAAAGCATGCTGGGACAAGAATCCTGAGTTATGAATGAGAAACCAAATAGAAATCTAGCACGGAAAAGACAAAAAGTCCCCTAATTCAAGGGCCTGAAGTGGAAAGGCGATTTGCGGGAGTTGAGGAAAACGTTAATCCACTTTCCTGTACTGCAGGATGGACCCGTGACTTCAAGCACAAGAGCACCTGCCCCTAGACACCAAATCTCTGTCTTCATCTTGTTTGGAGACTCACCAAAGTGGTGGGTACTAAAGCAGAGGCTGAGAAAAAACTGTGCACAGGGCTTCCAGGAGGGAGCGGAAACTGGGCTGTTCCTCGCACAGGTGTGGCTGAGGCACAGGGCAAGGCCCCTCTTCTGCAGCCTGTGCGCCCCATGGTTTCTCTGAAAATAAATGTTCTGCGGGCTCACCCCAGACCTGAAAGATCCAGGACCCAGGGAGCTCCACCCAATTCTAAAGCAGAGTGTCTGAGAAAGAACCCTGGGTGCAAGTGTTTATATGTTAACCTGGAGGTCACTCTCCAGACTCCAAGCCTGGAGTGTCCCATGGTGCTCTGAGTGAAGGCAAGTTCTGCTTGCTGGTTTTGTTTGTTTTTTTTGTTTTTACTTTTTTTTTTTTGCGGTGTTGGGAATTGAACCCAGGGTCTTGGGCATGCTAGGCAAGTGCTCCATCACTGAGCCACATTCCCAGCCTGCAAGTTCTATTTTATAGACAAGAACACAGATGTACTGCTACTGTGTGCTACAACTGAAGACAGAACCCAATCCAATGTTAATTAAAAAATTAACTTAAAAAAAAAATATATTAGTTTTGGTGCCAGGGATTGCACCCAGGAGTGCTCTACCGCTGAGGTAAACCTCCAGTACTTTTTATTTTCCTTTTTAGTTTGAGGCAGGGTCTCACTGAGTTGCTGAGGCTGGACTTGATCTTACAATCCTCTTGCCTCAGTCTCCTGAGTAGCTGGGATTACAGGCCTGAGCCACTGCACCCAGCTTAATTATCCACTTTCTTTTCTTTTCTTTCTTTCTTTCTTTTTTTTCTTTTTTTTTTTTTTTTGTGGTGCTGGGGATTGAACCCAGGGCCTTGTGCTTGTGAGGCAGGCACTCTACCAACTCAACTATCTCCTCAGCCCAATTATCCACTTTCTTGACCATGAAATAAAACTTGTTGACATAAAATCACAAGTGTAATAATAGTAACTGGAGGCAAATATACTAAGATTAGATATGCTGTTTTTATGTCACCTGACTGTTCAGATTTCTTCCAGAAGGCAATCTTCACACACACACACACACACACACACACACACACAAATCAGAAAGGAAGACTCAGTAACCAATATTTCAAAAAATGGGGCTGAGATCCTAACCAAGCAATCAATTTTAACACAGCAACAAGGGACAAACTGATGCCATCCTGATATCCTGCCCTAAGAAGGACAGGTCACCTCCATTGTGCTCATGACAAAACCATTTTACTGAATCTAATTGGTGAGGCACAGCCTACGATTAGCCAGAACTCTTCAAAAACGTCAGTGTTGAGAGAGAGAGACCTAGGAACAGTTTTAGATGAAAAAAAAAAAAAAAAAAAAAAAACAAAAACCAAAAAACTAAAGAGACATTATAACTAAATGAAATGTGAGATCATAGATGGGAAATTAGATTAAAAATTAAAAGGGAGATTACTGGGATGCTCAGGGACACTTGAATAGAGAATGTATTTAGATAACAGGATGGTATCAGTGTTAAATTACCTCAGTGTGGAAAAAAAATTTACTAAGTATGATCACTGTACTGTGGTCATATAGGAAAATGTCCTCTTTCTTTAAAAAAAAATGCTGCACTATTTAAAGGTGATGCAGATAAACATGATTTAAAAAAAAGAAAAGCTGTTGACTATGTACACGCATGGAAAGAAAAACAAAGCAAGCGAAACAACTGCTCCCAACTGGTGAATCTCAACAAAAAAGTACACAGGTGTTTGTTGGTCAGAAATAAAAAGTTGGAGAAAACTTCTTAAAAAGAAATAAGATGAGGCAGTGCCTGGAGATTCAACACATACAAATATACACACACTAACAAGAAGATGTGCTCCAAAAGCAAGAAAAGAAGCTCTAGAAACCCAGCTACCAAGAACACAGAACCTACGCCTTTGGGCTAATTCAGAACAAATAACTTCCTGGGGTATTAAAACAAGGGTTCTCCACTGATGCCTAGAAATAAGGATTCAGTGGACCAGCCGATGAACTCAGTGTATGACTTGTACAGGAGTATGCTGAAGCAGCTTGAGCTACTTCCAACGTGAGTGATAAAAAAAGGACTGGGAAGTAAACATATTAAAAGGTCAGGCCCCTGTGTAGAAAGATCAGCCCACAGTGCAGTGCTCAAAGCCCAAGAGCTGGAAACCCAGGGTTTGCTTTCCTGGGCTCTGACTTACTCAGCATTTTGGCCCCTGAACTCAGAACAAGCACAAGGCAGAAGGCACAGTTTTGCCAGTAGAAAAAAGATAAAGCATTACCTCTGAAGGCCTACCTGTTTCACCTGCGTAAATGTCAAGGGATAAAGGCTTTCTATGGGTCCACCAGGACACAAGATGTCCAGAGCTGCCTCCACTGTCTTTAACTGAAAAGAAACAACAGCAGCATTCACTCAGTTGCCCGTCGCTGGTAATCACAATAACATTTTGTCCAAATTGTCAAAGACCTGAGTAGCTTTGACCAAACCCCTCAATAAAACCAAGTCAAATTCCAAATTCACTACTGCTTCCCAGTTACCTCCAGTCCTCTATCCACTCCTCAACTCTTGATGAAGATGTAAACAATGGTAATCTTTTCTTTTTTTTTTTTTCATTTTTTTTTTTGGTATTGGGGATTGAACCCAGGGGTACTTTACCACTGAGCTACATCTCCAGCCCTTTTTATTTTGAGATCGGGTCTCCCTAAATCACTGAGGCCAACCTCGAACTCGTGATCCTTCTCCCTCCACCTCCTGAGTCACCGGGATTACAGACACGCGCCACTGTGCCTGGTTAAATGATAGTAATCCTACAAGAGTTTTAAACACGCCCATTCAGATACACAACGTGCTCAGAGCTGGCTGTAAAAGGCCATAAAACGAATGAAAACCAAAGTTCTGAGGCTGCATTCTTTGTAAAGCTTTCTACAACAACATTGATAAAACTGTGAAGTAAAGATAGTAACTAGAGGCAAATTATGCTAAAATTAGATATGCTATTATTATGCCAGCTTGCAATAACTATCTCAGAGTTACTTCGCCCTCCCCTGAGCTTGTAGGCAGCAAGTGTTCCAGCCTGTGTCAACCCTCAGTTGCTTATCTTTGTCTTCCTTGCCAGACTGGCAGGTCCCTCAGGGTAAGATATGAACTGTGCTCACTCCCCCTGCCTGGCACTCAGTACACACGATAAACATTTATCTTATTCACTCCAAGGGATTGTGTGTTCCTGCAATCCAGGATATTTATTCTGATGCAATACCACCACCAAAAAGAACAGCTCCCAGTCACTGCATGCCTACATCCTTTGGACGAGATGGAGCATTTTATAGCCACTACTTCATTAGATTTCACAGTTGCCCCATGAGGCAGGTATGGCTGTCCTGTATTAGATGGGACAGCGGAGACTCAGAGAGCTCACATAAGCAATGGCAGAGCCAGGATTTGTAGTTCTGTTTAGCTCCAAAACCCAAGCTTTTCTACTGCATGATACTGGTTAGGAATTTACAACCTCTTTCTATGATTTCTTGCTGATATGCAGCATTGAGGGAATTTTTTTTTTTTTTTTTCATACTGGGGATTGAACCCAGAGGAACTTTTACCACTAAGCCACATTTTTTTTAAAGCCTATTTTTAAATTTTGAGACAGGGTCTCACTAAGTTGCTTAGGTCCTCACTAAGTTGCTGAGGCTGGCCTTGAACTTGTAAGTCTCCTGCTTCAGCCTCCTGAGCTGCTGGGATTACAGGTGTGTGCCACTGTGCCCTGCGCCCTAGGAAAATAACCTCAATGACAAGTTCATCAAGTTGGCTACTCACATGGATGCTTACCCATGTGGATAACTAAAGCAATACAACTTGTGTTATTTTATTCTATATAAATTATATTCTACGTAAATTTCATTTAGTCATACACCAACTTGCTAACCTTAAATTGTGCACAATGAAAAGTCACGTCACACAATTTTCCTTCATGATAAACAAATGTGCTTTTGGGATTAAACTAGGTTTTTTTTTTTTTTTTTTCTTTTGTTTTGTTTTGCTTTTAAAGCAATATTGTCATCTTAAACATTTGCAGTTATTTTCCGTTGCCTAATTTTCATGGCTCTAAAACCAACCGACCAATCTTTTCCTTAAGTAGCTATAGCAACGAACAAGTAGAAGGTGCTCCCTTTGCAAGTGTGATTAAAGTCTGATTAATCTAAAGAGAGATTCCTATCAGAGACAGAGACCGCATTCTTTGTAGAATGTAGCACATGTATCTGACACTAGGTGGAAAATGTCACAAGAGCTCAATTCACCAACCAGAGTGTCAAAGGGCTTCTTGAACGGAAAAATTATACAATCATGTTTGGCATTTTGCTTCAAGATAAAAAGTTACGATGCTATTTTAGAATCTCAAGTTTCTTAAGAAATAAGTAACTTCATTTTTTTTTCTTGTGAGTGAACACAGGTAGGAGTTAGGGATTATAAGGGGAAAACCTAAAGGCAGAGAGGGTCAAAACAAACTGACTTTGGCTTACGTCACACCTTCTGATGATTAAATAAAACCTTTTCTTCTCTCCCTAGAATAAAAGAACTTTAATTTTTACTTAGGATTAATTTCTAGTCTTTTTCCCTGATGTCCTATTTACCAATACACCTTTAAGTTAGGACATGGTTTTGAGAAGGAGGAGTGTGGGTAATTTAGGGCAGAGACTTATTAAAATTCCTGTGGTTCAGGGCAACTCCTTTAAAAAAGAGTGAATTATAGTAAAGAGCCACCCAGAGTAATGAGGTGGCATGACATTTCCACAAGGGCTGCGGGCACTGCTTTTGACAGCTGATGGTTGAGCCAGAATGAGCTGATCTAAGAACGCCCGCGCCTCCTGTTTATGCCTTACGCACATATCCTGTCAACACGCACACCTATCTTCTCATCTTCCATTGCTCCATTTCCCAAGAAACATCACCTACCCCATCGGGCTCGTGGAAAACAAATTCACAGAAAAATAACGACACCGTTCCCCAACATGGCACTTTCACTCACTGTGGCTCAATTGCACTTTCTTATTCCTGTCTGACTTTCAACGCTTCTTATTTAATTTTCTTACCTTTTTCAGAGCAACTTTTCCATAGGCAAACTTTGGTGTGGATGGAGGGATAGGACCTTCGGGTACGTCTTCAAACTGCATGCCGGAGAGGGAGAAGAGAGGAAAGAAGAGCTATTAAACCCTTCAGACACCAACCCATAAAACTCATTTTTTCAAAGGGCAGGTGGAAGACCCAAACAACAGTGTTAGTGATTTTTTTGGAAAGGCAAAGGAACCAAAGATTTCTTCCCAAAGAGTATCAGGTAGAGGAAGTGTGTGTCTGTATTTGAAGCTCTGGGAATTGATCTCCAAATAGTCCTAGAACAAGACTGAAAAATCAAGAGAGAATGAGGGTCAATAGCAGATGATGGGGAGTGAGGAAAGAAAAGGACAAAGACATGTGTCGAAGCAGAATCTGAAGGGAGAGAGCCTGCAGTGAGAAAAACCATTCATCTTAGTGGTAGATTGCAGTTGTGTGGCAATGTTAAATGGACTGCAGTTTTATGAGAGAATATTTCTACTTTTTTTGGTACCAGGGATTAAATCCAGGGGCACTTAGCCACTGAGTCACATCCCCAGCCCTTTTATTTTTTATTTTGAAATAGGGTCTCACTAAGTTGCTGAAGCTGGTTTCAAACCTGGGATCCTTCTGCCTCGGACCCTGGAGTCTCTGGGATGCCCAGCCTGTGCCATCATGCCTAGCTTTCTACAGATTCTTACAGAAATATATACTAAAGTATTTAGGGGTAAAGGCTCATGATGTGTGCAATCCTCCAGTGGTTTAGAACCCACACCTGGGGTGGCGGGGGAAGGAGAATGAACAAACATGATAAAGAAAATAGAAATACTGATGTAAGTAAACATGGGTGGGGAACGTTCTGATGTTCTTTGTAGTAGTATTTTGCTCTTGCAACTTTTCTTTAAATTTGGATTTTTTCTTGTGTAAGGCAGCAGGGTCAGTTCTGGGAAATGAGTACTCTATTACGCTGCTACGGAATAACATGCCTATCCCTTTTTAAATTTTTATTTTGATAGGGTCTCATTGAGTTGCCCAGGTTGACCTTCAACTCATGATCCTCCCACCTCAGCCTCCTGGTTCACTGGGATTACAGGTGTGCATCACCACACTGGCCACTTTTTCAAAGTAACAAGATGGACATTCTAGATTGTTCCTTTATATATCTTACCTCTTCCCCCCCCCCATTTTTCATCTCTATCTTCTGGTTCTAAGAAATTATTTTTAATTTGCATGAACTCCTTGTTCTCTAGTGGCTACATTTTTCAGAGCATTCCATTCTTATTTTATGGATACAATATATTCTCAGAAAGAGACAAGGATATATCCTTCAGAAAGGAGAGCTTTTACTTAAGATCTCTCTTATCCCTTGAATTCTCTGTTGTCTCTGGGGTCATTTTTTGTCTATTTCATCTTGTCCTCTTTCCTATTGTAGGTGGGGTTTATGGTCGTGCTCAAATAGCTGGCTATCCTTGGTCCATTAAAATTCAGTGATAAAGCAAAAAGAAGGTATCAGCATCTGCCTAATCATTCTATCTATAACTGTCCAGCTCTGTGACACAGCAAGGTTTTTTCAGGGCAATTTAACAGGGAGTCGGATATAATCTAGAAAGTCTTTGCTTTAGGGCTGTTTCCTTTAAATAAAATTTTAAAAATTCAAATATAATTAAATAAACTCAAAAGTATTTTCTTGATAAGTGTGTTAATGTTATATGCATTTCCTTTTGTAACACATTTTTATTTCACTTTATTTGGCACAGTTTCTCTGGGATGTAAATGTAATAAATCTTACAAAAGCAAATTAAACTTTTTTTCACAAGGGACAGTGAAAATTAATGAAAATACATTTGCATTAATGGTACACTTGAAAATAATGGTTCTGTTTTTTTCCACATATTTTCGTCTTTTTTTATTTTGATGCTGAGGACTTAACACAGGAGGGTTTTACCACTGGGCTACATCCCTAGCCCTTCACTTTTTTAAGAAGGTCCATATTTTTATTTTTATTTATTTATTTATTTATTTTGGGGGGTATTACCTGGGATTGAACTCAGGGACACTCAACCACTGAGCCAAATCCCCAACCCTACTTTGTATTTTATTTAGAGACAGGGTCTGAGTTGCTTAGCTATTGCCAAGGCTGGCTTTGAACTCACAATCCTCCTGCCTCAGACTCCCGAGCCATTGGGATTGCAGGTGTGTGGCACCATGTCCAGCCCATATTTTTAAGAATGGAAATTTTTTAACAAATTTTAAAAACACAGTATTTCTCAGTCTTGATCCAATGAACTATCACCAGGCCTAAATCTGGTTAAGTAGCCTTGCATTCAAATCTAAGCAAATTACTACCCAAGTAACATATCTAAGAAATTAAATATGTTTATATTTAAATGTTTAACATATGTCATATTCTGTACCTAGAGACACACATTCATTTTATTGGCAAAACATTTTAAATCTCCCTTAGCTCATTCAACGTGTGCCTGCATGTGCACACACACACACACACATATATTATTTTTCCTTCTATAAGGAAAAAAGCCTTTTTGAAAGATTTGGCTCAGATTTATTATAGTGACTATGGGCTCCTCAAAAGCAGGCATAGCTGGTTCGTTTATAAATTATGCCGCATCAAGTTCAACTTATTAGAAAGAACGCCCCACTACCTGATGCTTAGAACCACTGGTACCACAAAACAGTGTTTATCTGATGTATTCACCATCAGTTTGGCAATCTTTATAACTGCCCTGTTTTTGAATATGCATAATGCAAAAGAAACTTTATGTGCAATTACATAACATCTACCATAATAAAAAGAGCAATCTACTTAATAGTATAAAAAGGATTGGCAGAAGTAGTTAGCATCATTGTCGTTTAAACATTTTTTTTTTTTTAAAGAAAAAAGTCCTCTGAACTTCTGCCTGATAGAAAGACGGCTCCCTGATGAACACTCTGTGTTTGAGGAGGGTGAGGGAGTGGAGAACCTGACAAGAAATATGTAGGGTGCAATCAAACTTCCCATTTTCAGCTCCATTTTGTTTCTATCCTTTCTCCTATCTGCATTTCCAGGACCCTGTGTATTAGTCTGTTTTTTGTTACTATCACAAAATACCTAAGGTATACTAACTTCAAAAAGACAAGAAGTTATTCAGCTCACAGTTCTGGCAAGTCAAAGCTTAATGAGCATTGGCTTATTTCTGGAAAGGAACTCATGGTGGATAACAGAATCATGTGCAGGAGGAAGACATCGTATTTCACAACAGGAAGCCAGAGAGGCAATGGGACCAGGCTCACGCTTTTATAACCACCCTCTCACAAGAACAAACCAGGGTCTGGAGAGAAATATAGGGACCTCCCACTAAACCATCTCCCACACCATCCCCCTATACTGCCACTCTGGGGACTAACCTGACAACACATCAACACTGGGCGACAAAACACACCCAGGGTTCTTTGAGGCATATCCCTGCTCCCTGAACCTATGAGCCTGGTTGCCTTTACTAGAATCCAAGAGTTTCTTGCCCTACATTCTCAGTCTCCACTCCTCTATCATCTCCCCCACACCCCAGAACCAGGGATGAAGCCAGGGGCCCTTAAACCACTGAGCCACATCCCCAGCCCTTTTCATTCTTTGAAACAATGGCTTGCTAAATTGCTTAGGGCCTCACTAAATTGCTGAGGCTGGCCTTGAACTTCTTATCTTCCTGCCTCAGGATCCGGCGCTGCTGAGATTACAGGCCTGTGCCTCTGTGCCTGGCTCATCTTTTTTCCAGAAATCTTTTGAAGGCTCTCATTTCTGTGCAGTTTTTAAAAGCTAATATTAGCTGGGTGCAATGATACGTGCCTGTAGTTCTAACTACTCAGGATACTGAGGCAGGAGGATCATAAATTCCAGGCCTGCCTGGGTAACTTAGGGAGATCCTGTCTCAAAATAAAGTAAAAAATATCAAATGGATGGGGGATATAGATGTGTGGCAGAACATACCCGGGTTCAATCTCCAGTACTATGTGTATCTTTTTTTTTGCGGTGCTGGGGATTGAACCAAGGGCCTTGTGCTTGCAAGGCAAGCACTCTACCGACTGAGCTATCTCCCCAGCCCCGCAAGATTCCATCTTTCCCTGGAGTTGTAACCACCTCAATTCTCCTTGGCAGTTCACCTATGCCTTCCTTCTACCCCTGGTTCTGGCCAATAAAAGCAGAAAACAAACTCACAGAAAGGGATGTGCCCTATTTACCTGCACCTAGGAGTGACCTGGTCATGACTAACTCCAAGTGGATTCCAGTTTAACCAGGACCGGAACCTCTTCCGCCACCCTGGAAGACACGCCGTGCACCGAGGCCGTCATTCACCTTACATCATCAGGTCACTTGGGTGGGGTGCTCATGTGCCAGCTCTGTCCTCCTTCACTGCTCCCCAAGGCCCTCACACCTACTTGTGACATCTCCTTTCTAGAGATGAGACTGAGGTACTTGCTCAAGATTATACACAGGACAAGGAAGGGGTATGGGTTTTGGGACCCCAAGTCTAGTGTCATTTCCACTGCCCATTCTCGCTTCCTTTATTGTTAGAACGACAACACAATAGAAAGTGTCTTTACTATTTATAAAAGTCTGAACCTCCAACCACATTTCCTCTCCTAGATCCTCCCTTTATGCCCACACAGAACATAAATTAAAGAGCTGTTTTTATAATTTGATACTGCTACTTACCTGAATTTTTTTTTGGCATGGCTAAATACTGACAATGATTGTATGAATGCGTATTACAGTGCTTGAAATGGATGTGATAAAATTTATATAACCATCCTTTCTATATTTGGGATTGAATTATTTCTAATTTTAGTATGATAATAACGTTACAATAAGTAACTTCATTCTATAGCATCATTTTTCTTTAAAATTTTTACTTTTAAAAATAAAGATAAAAACATAAGAACATCTCATAGGACTCTGAAACAGTGCATATCCAAGTTTTCACTAAGTTATGAAATTTATGTTTTTCACCCAATTATGCAATTGGATCTTGATATTTTAATCTGTAGGATTAGTTGATTTTAATATAAATATTAAGCATCCATCTGTCTATCCCACTGGCTACAATTTTCTTTTTCAATTTAATTGCAGTGACTTTTCATTTATATTAATTATTTAGCAAAACTGCTTTCTGTCCAACTAATAGTTCAGAAAATTGGCAAACATACCAAAACACTATACTTTTGAACCTTTATTTCTCCATAACAATGTGTTTTTAATCACAGTTTTCAGACCTGCCATAAATACTGCTTCACATCATACTTATTTAGAAGGATAAATCCAGCATAAGAAGTTGCTCTTTTCCCCAGAAAATCCAGCTGTTCCTTCACCAAGGTCCCCATTTCATTTGCTCATCTAACAAACTCTTATTTAGAAAGTCCTTGTGTCGGTTCTATGCTTTAACATTTCCCAGCTCTGTGAGAAATATATGCAAACGAGTTATATTAACACACTATGAGAAGCAGCAGGTTAAAGATTTCCATACTGCATAATAGCAGCAGAAGACAAAGCGGGATCAACTCTAATGAGAGAGAAGTCAAAGACAACTCCCCAGAGCAGGTCACTGAGGTATGGCTTCATTCTCTAAGAGAACGGAAGCAGAGAGAACAGCATATGTGGAGACCAGAAGGTAGAAACAGCACTGTTCTATGCAGGACACTGTTGGGGGGTTTCTTTTTTTTTTTTGGATTCACTTTAAGAAGTAAAAATTGAAAGGTGAGGCTGGTTTGAGCACAGTGGTGTGTGCCTGTGGTCACAGGTACTTGGGAGGCTGAGGAAGGAGGATGGTAAAGCCCAGATGTTCAAGACTAGCCTGGTCAACATAGTGAGACCCCCTTCCCCCTTAAAAAAAAAAAAAAAGAGAGAGAGAGAGAGAGAGAGAGAGAGAGAGAGAGAGAGAGAGAGAATATGAAAGAAAAGCATTATGGTTTTGATCTGCAATGTTCTCCAAAAGTTCATGCGTTGAGGACTTCATCCCCAATGAAGCAATATTCAGAGGTGGATTTTTAAAGTTTATTTGTTCTAATTAGTAGTACATGACAGTAGAATGCAAGTGTACATTTTGATAGATCATAATCTCTCATTTTTCTGATTATGAATATTGTAGAATCACATCAGTCATACGGTCCTACATGTACATGAGGTAATAATGTCTGCTTCACTCTACCATTCCTTCCCCCATACTCCTTCCCCTCCCTTCACTTCCCTCTACCTAATATAAAGTAACTCTACTCTTCCCTACCCCCTCCCCTTATTATGAATTAACTTCCACATATCAGAGAAAACATTCAGCCTTTGGTTTTCTGGATTTGGCTTATTTTACTTAGCATGATATTCTCCAACTCTACCCATTTACCAGCAAATGCCAGAATTTCATTCTTCTTTAAGGCTGAGTAGTATTCCATTGTGTATGTGTATCACATTTTCTTTATCCATTCATCTGCTGAAGGGCATCTAGGTTGGTTCCATAGTTGAGCTATTGTGAACTGAGCTGCTATAAACATTGATGTGCCTGTGTCACTGTTGTATGTTGATTTTAAGTCTTTTGGGTATAAACCAAGGAGTGGGTTAACTGGGAAGTGATTGGATCTTGAAGACTCTAACCATATTGGTGGATTAATTCACTTGATAGAATAATAATTTTAATGGATTATTGGGAGGTGGGACCTAGTCAGAGGAAATAGGTCCCTAGCCTCTTCTGCACAAGTACTTTCTCTGCTTCTTGGCTGCCAGGAACTGAGTGGCTTTCCTTTACCACACCAGTCTGCCATGTTGTTCTCATCTCAGACACAGAGCAATGGAGTTGGCCAACCATGGACTGGAACCTCTGAAACCATGAGCCCAAATAAACCTTTCTGCCTTCACGTTGTTTCAATCAGGTATTTTGGTCATAGCAATGAAAAACTACGGAGGGAGAGAGGGAGAGAGCGGGAGGGAGGGAGGGGGAGGGAGAGAGGGAGAGAGAGGGAGAGAGAGGGAGAGAGAGGGAGAGAGAGGGAGAGAGGGAGAGAGGGAGAGAGGGAGAGAGGGAGAGAGGGAGAGAGGGAGAGAGAGAGAGAGAGAGAGAGAGAGAGAGAGAGAGAGAGAGAGAGAGAGAGAGAGAGAGAGAATATGAATATGGGGGGTGGGCGAGTCACAGGAGGCCAGATCAGTATTTGAGAGGAGTCATTCTGGAAGATGAATGAGAAGATCCAAGTCACAGGAAATGATGGAATGAGTGACATGAGAGTACAGTCAGTGCTTCAAAGGACTTTTTAAATTGTCAGCTATAAAACGCCACGTTTCTACCAGCACTAAGGGTCTGTCCAATGTCATTCCAGTCATAAACACAGGACAACAGTTCAGCCAGTGCAGACAGATTCCAGGTCAAGTTTCAAATTCCATTAAGCTTCCAAAGTACTGAAAACCACTGTGCCTGTTCTCATGTCTCCAGTCTCCCACCCAGCCCCAGTTTCTACCCTTGGAAATCCCAGAATCCACTGCAACTGTCAAGGTCCTCAACTACCACTGGATTAATTTCTACGGAGTGACCCATCCTCAAAAAGTCATCTGAACTCTTCTCACTGATGGTGATCCCTAGGACACAAAACTCTTAAAACAGATCTTATGTTTATTCAAAAGCACTCAAACTCACTACTGCCCTGTGAGAAGTCAGTGGGGAGGAGGGCTCTGCCCTATAATTTTATGGTTCACCCCCGAGGTGAAAGTGTTAACCATGTCTGGTTGAATTTTACCCACACCAAAGAGACTACCTTAGAAAACGCAAATGTCATGAGCTTTGTCATGCCTTAAAGATTCATTCGTGAAGGGCTGCCTGGGCCCTTCACCACTGAACGTAGAATTGTACCGCTTTCTGGGACATTTTCATCTTCAGAGTGCACATTTGTAAAAGTCAGTGTCCATCGCCAACTAACATACTCTTGAAATGGATTAAAAAGGAGACACTTCCTGTTCCTTAGGTCTTTGGTGGAAAAAGGAGATAAATAGATCTATATTTTTAGAGGCATTTGCCATCCAATTTCCTTTCCTTGATGCAAGCAAGTACTTTGAATACCATTTATCAGTTAATTCAGTAGTTTTAATAACTCTTACGAAAGACACTGGGCATGGTGGCACACACCTTCTGCAACCTCAGAAGCTCAGGAGGATTGCAAGTTCAAAGCCAGCCTCAGCAACTTATTGAGGCCCTTAGCAACTTAGCAAGACCTGTCTCCAAATAAAATATAAAAAGGGATGGGGATGTGGCTCAATGGTTAAGGACCCCTGGGTTCAGTCCCTGGTACCAAAAAGAAAAAAAGAGTCCATTAAATGTTTTAAAGTAGGTCATTTCTCTTTTCCAAACAAGGACGGGAAGAAAGAAAAGAAAGGGAAGAGAAAGAAAGAAAGGAAGGAAGAAAAGTGGGTAAATGATAACACCCAGTAAGCTGCGATCCACTGTATTCATTTCTGACGTCTGTCTCCTTCAGGGGTTCGTCCTACTCTGCCCACTGGTTACATACTTGGGATCCCTGGGTGTTTCTTTAGCTTGGCCCTCTGTTCTTCTATGTTGACTCTCCATGTGCAACCTTAGTCTCTCCCTGGATGCCAGCCTCCACCTTCACTGATGACCCCTGAAATCTGTGCAAAGGTGTCCCTGGAGGATCTCATTTTTTAAAAAATATTTTTTTTAGTTGTTGATGGACCTTTATTTTATTTTTCTTTATATGTGGTGCTGGGACTTGAATCCAGTGCCTCACACACGACAGGCAAGCGCTCTACCACTGAGCCACAACCTCAGCCTCAAGGATCTCACTCTTAAGTGCTGGTGCTTGCTGGACAGACATTCCACCTGGATGTCTTCAGAATCACCTTGAGCTCAGCTTGTCTCCCTCTTCCTGCCTGGGCCTCCTCTGCAATCCTCTACCTTAGGTGCTGACCCCAATACCCACTTCCTCATGTAGCCAAGGTTGTAACTTGGACAAATCAACAATTCTTCATTCCTCATGTCTGCATACAGCCAGCCACCAAGGTCTACCAATTTTACTTCCTGTTTTTCAAATCCATTACTTCCTCTCCACTCCCTGCTGCCCCTGCCATCATCTCATTCCTAAGTTACTCATGCAGCCACCCAGCTCATCTTCTGCATCCAGACATACCCCAAGGAGAGGTCTTATTGGTATATTTACATTGTCATATGTTTTTGTACAATTTGCAAAAATAATATAATTTAACCACAGTAGGCTAAGATTCTTGTCTCTTTTGGCTCCAGTTTCTCTGTCACATGCCCTCTTACGTCAGAGGTCTTTTCAGTGCCATGAGCATCTTTGGGATTCAACTATAGAGTAGCCGAGGTGGGGATTTATTTAACATGAGTGTTAGTAGGATATACTTGCAGGGTTCATTGTTGCTTCCACAAGTAGGTAAGTATTGCTTAGAGATTATTCCTACCACCCAAACACTGACTCTCTTAGCATCACAGAGCAATGCGATCATGCCCCAGGGCACCCAGCCCCAGAAGTAGGTGAGCTGTAGAAGAAAAACAAGTTTTGAAACATATGGAGCCAGAAACTATACCTGAGGAAATTCCTTCTGAATTTTACAGCTCACATATTTAAAGTACTTGAGAGAGATCGTCCCAACATTACATTCTAAACATTTATGTGATATTTTCAGTAATAAAAGTGAAGTTTTTCTGCTTTTCCCAACTACCAATACTGACAAATTTCAATCACCATCATCAAGTGAAAAATTTCTATTCTCTCTAGAGAAAAAGATTACAAACTATTGCCACCTGAAGAGACAACAGAAGCGCATCCAGCTAAGAGAATGTAAGGGAAGAATGGTACAGGTGTTCCAAACAGTGAAGAAATCTGAAATTCGTCTCTTAAAAAATGTTGGAGACAGAAGTGGTGGTGTACACCTGGAATCCCAGAAATTCAGAAGGCTGAGGCAGGGGATCACAAATTCAAGGACAGCCTCAGGGGGGCTGGGGAGATAGCTCAGTCGGTAGAGTGCTTGCCTTGCAAGCACAAGGCCCTGGGTTTGATCCCCAGCACCCCCCCCCCCCCAAAAAAAAGGACAGTCTCAGGAACTTGGTGAGGCCCTCAGAACACTTAGATTCTGTCTCAAAGTAAAAAAAAATAGAAAGGGCTGTGGCTCAGTGGTAAAGCCCCTCTGGGTTCAATTCCCAGGGATGGTGATGGTCATAAATAGTGATCTTTGTGCTTATTTTAATGTTTTAAACATTTTGTATCAAATATTTGCATCTCCCTAAAATTCCTATGTTGAAATCCTAAACGCTGATTGATGGTATTAGGAGGAAGGGCATTTGAGAGATGGAGCCTCTGTGAATGGGATTAGTGCCTTATGAAAGAGACCCCAGGACTTTACAGCCTCCAGAACTGTAAGAAATCAATTTCTGTTGTTTGCAAACCACTTGGTCTATGGTACTCTGTTGCAGCAGCCTGAACTCACTAAGACACTTGCAAATTGCAATGGTTTCTTTACTAACTCTAAAGATACATTCATTCCTGATCCTTCACTTGAATGTACATCTACCTATATAATTTCTTCTCTTAAACTATTTCAATGGCACCCTATTACTTATAATTCAGGCTTCCTAACATGACCTATTCAATAGTTTTTATTGTCTTTGTGAAGTAGAAGATAATGTCACCTGTATACTAGAAGGAAGTATGGGGGTGATGGTTTACAGCAGAGGTGAGAAGCAGAGATGATCAGGGAAGAGAGAGAACAGGAGATTGTTAAAGATCCAAATTGTTAGTATAAATCCCTAGCCCAGCAAGTTCACACCTCAGTTTAAAATGCTTCTACCTGGGGCTGGGGTTGTAGCTCAGTGGTAGAGCGCTTGCCTAGCATGTGTGAGGCACTGGGTTCGATCCTCGGCACCACACAAAAATAAATAAGGTATTATGTTTATGTACAACTAAAAAAAAAAATTTTTAAAAATACTCCTGCCTGGCTGGAATCATTTGGATAAATGTCTACCAAAGGCCCATGTGTTAGAGGCATGGTTTCCAGCTTGGTGCTGTTGGGAGCTGGTGAAATCTTTAAGAGGTGGGACCTATTAAGAGGTCTTCAGGTCATTGAGGGTATAGGCCAAAGGGAATTGTGCCCCCCTCCCCCACTCCTTTCACTTCCTGGCCATGAGGTGACAGGTTTTACTCCACCATGATGCTCTCTCTCATGGACCCCAAACCACAGGGCCAACCAACCATGGATCAGAACCTTTTTGGTTCCAAAAAGGTGAACCAAAATAAATCTTTCCTCTTTATAAAATTAACTCTTGTCCAGAATAAAACACTAGGTGTTCATGTCACAAGAAACCCTCTGGGTCTGGACACCAGATAAGCACTGATGGGATAGCAGAGTAATACTCTTCCTTGATTTTCTTGGAAAGAGGACCCTGGCTCACCTGCACCCCACTTCAGGACTGAGCGCCCACCCACGCTGTGGCTTCCCATCTATCAATGTGAACAGAAGCCAGTGCGGCCATCTTTAGGTGGGGCAACTCCCATCCTGAGACGCCTGCTGAAACTGGAAGCTCATTGTCAGGTACCTCTCATGCATCAGGCTGCTGAAGTCTGGGAGGTTTGAATAGTATGACTGTTATATTGTAGATTTTTTTCCCCTATCTTTTTACATTTTTAATTTATTTTTCTCACACTATTTTCCTTGTTCACCTGTTTCCTTGGAGTCTCTTTCTCCCTTTTCTCATGCTAACAACCAACCTCTTTTGATCCTGCTCTCACTCCTCCTATGATCTAGTACCCCTATCTACCCACTTCTTATCCCATCAACATTACATCCTACACCCCCTCCCCATTCCCTTTGTCCACCATTAGAAATTGTAGACCTCATTGCAAACCTATTGGTTATACAGTAGATTTTCTTGGAAAGAACTAAGCAATGGCAACTGCTGCAGCTTCTATAGGAAACTGTCCACAGCGGTTTTGAGGATGAGTGGGCACAATTTCCAGAGTTTCCAACTTCCACTGAAAACAGAAGAAGTGAATACAACAATAATAAAAACTAGCTCCTATGTTATCACTCCCTGAGAAGTGTTGGCCATTGTGGCTCAGATGTGGAAGTGGGTACCCTGCCCTACTTCAATACTCAAATCTGGTTCTATCCCTCTCCAAAGTCTTGCCACTCTGTGAGTCTACCCCTCACACAATACTGGGTGACTTCTTGAGAAAAAGGCCAAGATCATGAGAGAGGTATCAAATTGCATACTGGCCATTTCTTTAAAACTCGCTCAAAAGCTGGTTCATTTTATTTGCAGGACTTCTGGAATAAGGACACTTAAAGATACCCACATGGCTCTCTTGCCATCTTAAAGTCTTTGCTTAGACATTCTCAAGGAGGTCTACATATACTGAACCACACCTGGTACACAGAGGATGAAAAGATTTGTTAAATCATCTGTGAATAAATGAACTATGTGGGTAAAGTCAAATGCTATGAGAAGCCATCAGGGTAACGCCTTTCAGGTTTTATTTTTAAAAGAGAACCAAAATACATGAAAATTATACCCAAGAACTAAAACATGTCACAGTAGTAACACAAGAGGGATGCAATGGGAGTTAGAGAGACTTAAAGATGTGATATGGAAGAAGTAATGTCAGCAATTTTTAACTATTGTAAACTAAAACTGAATGTTAACGTTCCTTGAGAGTCAGACACATATTGTACGAGCCCATTTGCATAAAGTGCCAAAAACGAGCAAAATTAGCCTATGGTGATAGAGATCAGGAGAGTAGCTAACTGGGGAGGGTGGGTGGGGGCTGATGACTAGAAAGAGGTGCGAGAGGGGCTTCTGGGACCTGTCGAAGGGCTGTGTTCACTTTGTAGGAATTCACTCAACTGCCTACAGAAGAGCTGTGCTTTTTGGTGGGTGTACATATTTTGTGTGGGAAACCACCACAAAAAATAAAAATATAGTGAAAGACATCCAAAGTAGAAGAGCTAGAAGTAGGTGGAGAACCCTCAACCCCAAAGACAGCAGTAAACGGGCCAGGCATGGTGACAGGAGCGTATAATCCCCAAACTCAGGAGGCTGAGGCAGAATTCTAAGTGGGAGGCCAGCCTGGGCAACTGAGGGAGACCCTGTCTTAAAAGAAAATAAAAAGGGCTGGGGATGTAGCATGGTGGTTGAGGACTAGCCTAGCATGTGTGAGGCCCTGGGTTTGATTCCTGGCACTGCAAAAAAAAAAAAAAAAAAAAAAAAAAAAAAGCTCTGAACAAGCATATATGAGTGAGCTTAGGAGATACAACCTGTGAAGATCGAAACCCATAGTAAAAGAACATGGACAAAGATTTCACAGTATACTTGAAAATGCTGATGAAATGTATACAAATTATAAGAGTATTTAGTTTTGGATCAGATTTTTCTACATGCCCCAAATATTTCACGATATAAATGTTAACACCTGCTTAAAATTCTGATTACATCATATTAAAAAAAAATCCTGCCAATTTATAGGCAGAAAGCCTTTGTTTTTTGACTTCAAAACTCAGGTGACTGAGCAGAAAAACTGTGGGTTTTTTTTTTTTTTTTTTTTTTTTTTTTTAAACCCACCACAGAGACAGGAAACCCTACCTGGGAGCTTTAAGTGCCTCAAGAGGTTATAACACTGGCAGCTGATACAAGCAGCTCAGGAGCAGGTCAGAAGGAAACAGTAATCGCTTGCCCCAAATAGAAAAATGAAGCTTCATTGTTTTTGCACAGCTCACATTGTAATGTTCCTCATTGTCCACAGATTCTTTTTTCCCCTCCATACTTCAGCCATTTAAGTGAACACACATTTTCTTGCCTTTACTACAAACTACAGAATAGGTTAACACTTATTGAACATGTGCATGTCAGGGACTGTCCCGGATGGTTTACATGTTCTTTTTTTGCAGGGGTACCAGGATTGAACTCAGGGGCACTCGACCACTGAGCCATATCCCCAGCCCTTGTTTGTATTTTATTTAGAGACAGTGTCTCACTGAGCCGATGAGTGCCTCGCTAAGTTGCTGTGGCTGGCTTTGAACTCTCAATCCTCTTGCCTCAGCCTCCCAAGCGGCTGGGATTACAGGTGTGTGCCACCACATTGGGCTTTATGTTCTTTTTAATCCTTAGAACACAACTGGGTGTCATTATACCAGTTTGACAGATTAAAAGGTCAGGAAAGTAACTTGCTCATAAACTCTTAATCAGGTGGGGCCAAGACTCTACCACAAAGCCAGCCACCACCTCTCCTCATCCATCCTTTTAAACATGAAGGTTCCAGGCAGGAAGATGACTAGAGAACCATAGTGAGCTCAAGGCAGGTGCTGCCCCGGACCCCAAACCGCCCCACCACATGGAGCACTCACCATTTGGATAACCTTTCGCAGAACAAAATATTTCTCAGTGAGGTCCCCTGCCTCACTCAGTGGGGCATCGTAGTCGTAGCTGGTAGGCTGTGGTGAATAGGGTGTGTTGGCCCCTGGAAGTAAAAAAAAAAAAAAAATGTACCACTAGTTACTAGGAAGGCCTTGCCTGGAGACAAATTCTTTGGGACCCATGGTTACAGGATTATGGGGAGATGAAAGAAAGAACACATTAAAACCAATTGTTAAGAGACACAGAGGTGCTCTTTAGGATGCAAATTTGGAGGAACAAATTGTTCCTACCCGTGGCACTTGCTAATCACACTAGAGTTCAGGAAGCATTTTCTCCCTCCCCACCCCCAACCACAGAACCCTAACAGATACTGTCCCCACTGGACAAGCAGGGAATCTGATGCTCCTCGCAAAACATCTACCAACATCTCACAAACAATAATAGCAGGGCTCATGACATGATCCTCATCTGTTAACCTTCAATCCTTGATCTTTCTCATATCCTCAAACCACGTGGCAGAGAAAAGATCTGGTAGAGGCAGATGACCAGGTTGAGGATTAGCAGAAAATTGAGAGCTTATCAGACAGAGCAATGTCGGAGATGACTGCAGACACACAGTAGCCAAAAAGATGCAAATGCAATCCTGAAGTCTTTGGAATATCTAGGGCTATAAAGGAAATTGTGGTATATCTCTCGTAAACCCCCTGAAGACAAAGGCACTCGGTCATTACCCCGGTTGCCAGGGGTACTGGCAGCTGACACTCCTCAGATGTGTCTGAGTGCTGGCCTCTGCTGAGCTGTCTTGCCCAAGGTTACAGCCTCCCAGACAGCCCATACTCAACAGCTGACTAGAGTGGGAATATAAAATTCAGCTCTCCTGAGCTTGATTGGCCGTGTCAGCTCCAGAGCTTCCTCTAGGATGTGTTGAATCCACTCATGAAATTGCAACACAGCCCAATTTATCTGCCCACCCTCTCTTACGGGTGTTGCTCCTGAGGGCGCACACAGTGAACTTCCTGCCTGGCAGTGGAGTCTGTCTCCTGGGGAACTTGGCCTATCACAAAGACCAATGCACCATGGCAGTACTGTGCCTAAAATAGGACTAGGAAAGAAGTGTCCTTGTAGTTAATGTCCAAGGGGCGGGGCCTACACCAGAGGTTCCCAACCTCATCAGATGATGTTCACAGGTATGAGGCTGTGTGCAATAGTGGGCAGCACTTGGAAAATCTACCCATGCATAAGAGTCACATGGACAGCCTGTTAAAACACTACTTCTAAGCCCCAGTCCAGACATTCTGATTCAGCAGGTCAGAGTGGGACCTGCGAGTACATTTCTAACAGGTTCCCGGGGGGGCTGCTCATGCTGCCCTCTGTGGATCAGCAAGGCTTAGTGTCTTTCTCCTCTACTTCAGAGAGCACTTGGCAAAGCAAATGAGTGAGAATGAAGTTGCTTTAGGATTCATCTTTTGTCCTAACTTATATAAATAAATGAGGCACAAAATATGACATGTCACCTATGATTAGTAATAAATTCCTTGGACACAGTTCACAAACAGTGGAGCCTGGCTGATCCTCTGAATGGTAGAATTGATGAATGAAGGAGGTTGAGGGTCCAAAAACTTTTTCATTCATTCTCTGTACAGAATCTCCATTTTGAAAGACGTGGACCCTTCAACCAACTGAATTGACCCAAGCATCTATTACTTCCTGCCATTTCTTATAAGAGACAGCTCACAGCCAACAGGTCTGCCCACCTCCAGGGGAAGCACATGTTCAAAGGCATCCCTTCCCGTGAGACCTAAAGAAAAATAAAACCACATCCCTTGCTGCAAGGAGCTCACCTTCTTCGTGGCTCGCCTTCTACCTCTGATGTGGCAGTGACTGTGCTGCCTGGGTTTCGTATTTTCTGTCTCACTCTGCTCTAAAATGTGTGCTCCTTAAGGGTGGACTCTGCCTCACTCACTGACCCTTGAGTCTTCTGTCAGAGCCAGGCACGAAAGAGATGCTCAAGCAGTAGAGTCAGGTTGAGTTGAGCAAGTGTGACTTCCGGAAATAACCTTCACAAGCTGAGGGAACCCAGGTGGGAAGCAGGCCCATGGGCTAAAGGATGGACTGGAAGACCCGGCCTTTGTTCTACTTCTACCAGCACAATCGTACTGTGGATGTTTTCACACCAGCACAGGAAAGCATCATAGAGATTCAGTGCATACGGAAGCCTCCTCTGGCCATGTAAGAGGGAGTCAGGTAGGAAGGTAAGAGATGGCAAGACTTAGCACTCCCCAGCTGTCCACACTGTGTGGAAGGATAGGACACCTGGGTCCTGTAGGCAGCCATCACACAGACATAGACACACACAGGCCACAGGGACATACTGCATGAGCTCACTGCCCTGGGTAGGATGGACAGTGAGCCCCCTCCAGATGTCTTTCCGTCTGTGCTGTCCTCTGGAAAGCCCGCCTGAAAAACAGCTACTAAGGACAGACTGGCCCTCCCTCGACTCCCTAGAGAGCTAGGGCCAGAGGAAAGGTCTAGAGATCCTGGAGAACCAAGCAGGCTGCTTTGCGGTTGGAAGGGGGCTACCAAGACTTATCCAAAGGACAGTGACTCTGGTTCAATAAAGACTGAGTTTGAATCCAGGCTCCACCCTTTGCCAGCTCAACAGGAATGCAGGGACCATATTTTTGCACCCAGACACTCTTATCTGTAGTGTCCATAATCCCTTAGCCTAGATGTGAACGATATGAGAACTAAATGAGAAAACAGAGGTGGAAAAGAGACTTCTATTGATTACAGCAGAGGAGGGGCAGGAGAAAGGATTAGGGACAGTTTCCTGTTCTAGTGATAGCTTTAATAGTGACTACATTTCTTTGCTAAGAAGAATCCATTAAGAACAGTAAATTTTTAAAAATTGTTTCAAGAACTGTAAAGCAATAAATAAATAAATAAATAAATATAACAGGTCTTGATTCCTGGACAGGTTCCATCCCATCAATGTCAGGAGGAAGAATTCCTACTCAGTGAAAAAGGTGTCATAGTTTTAACTGTTTCTAACCAGAAAACAGACACATGGATATGATCTAAAATATCAATGACCAATCTATCATCTTTTAAGAAGTGACTTTTGAGGATTTTTTTTTCCCCCCAGTACTGGGATTGAACCCAGGGATTCACACACATTAGAAAAGCATTCTTTTTCAGAGCTACACACCCAGCCTTTTGTTATTTTGAGACGGGAAGGGTCTCACTAATTTGTCCAGGCTGGCCTTGAACTTACGCTCCTCCTGCTTTAGCCTCCTGAGTAGCTGGGATTACACGTGTGCCACCATGCCTGACTGACATTTGAATCTTATAATATCTTCATTTCTTAGCTCTAACAATAGTAATAAAACTGCTTTCAGCAATGTCTTCCAGTCTATCCCACCTTGCAAAACAGCAGTTCCAAGAAAAAACTGCATTAAGCGCCGACTGTATCCAATTTCAGATCCTGAGGGATTTAGGCTTAAACTAAGCCTCCAAAATGCAATAGTCAGGCATCTCCACTGATCCAGAGAGAAAAATGCAGACGTAAAGAAAGGTGGGAAATGAAGTATAGTTTGTCTTTGCAAAAGTTAATGATGATGCAGAGAAATGTGCCATACTTTTTCCTACCAAAATAAATAGTACCAGATGTATGCCTCGATGCCCAGCCTAGGTGCTTATAGGACATTGTGAATTTTAGCTTGGCACAGTGGTACACACCTGTAATTACAGTTACTCAGGAGGCTGAGGCAGGAAGATCACAAGTTTGAGGTCAGCCTGGGCAATGTAGTGAGACCCTGTCTCAAAATTTAAAAAAATTAAAAGGGCTGGCGAGCAGAAGGCCCCAGGTTTAATTCTTAATACTGCAAAAATAAATAAAAATTAAAATTAAAAATTGTGAATTTTGCAGCATGTGAATTATATCTCAACAAAATGTTAATAGTGGAAAAAAAGACCACAGCAGATGATATGAACGAATATTCTACAGTCACAGACTATGACTGAGGCCTGTCCAGCCAGGCTCATTTAAAACAATAAGGCTTTTAAAGGAGCAAGTTATGTCCCTTAAATTTTTTTTTTTTTAAAGAAAAATGATTATATAGGTCATCCTTGTATATTAGAAAATTTGGTAGAAAACAAAAAGAGAAAAACTGTCTGTAGATATACTCCCCAAAATCAAGTACCAGCAACACAGCATAAACTTCTACAAATATGTTAAATGGTTCTTACCATTCCAATAGGCAAAATTGGTCCCACCTATAAACATGTACCTACAAGGAAAAAAGAAAACACATAGAACTTCACTGTGATCTCACAGCCAAGAGGACTCCCTGCCCTTGGGCACTGAATACTCACAAGTTCACACTCGCCCCACGGGCCAGTATATCATAGAGGGAAGAAGCCAGGACTTCCGTCTCGACCGTGGAGTGAGGCTTACCCCAATGGTCTAACCAGCCAGTATAGAATTCAGAATTGACCTAAAAAGAAAAAAGATCATGAAGCTCAGTCCATTTGAATGGCCTTCAAATGCTGAATTGTCCTGTAATGCCCCATATACTCTACCGAGGTACAGTGCAAAGGGGTGTTGATGTGTACCACCTAACCCAAAGCCAACAGCAGCACTGCCTATACTCAGTCCTCAGGTGCCAACCCAATCTGAGATCTCATCTTATGTAATAAGTACTATCCCACGGGTTCTATGTCCGTGGACACAATAACAGAAGATCAAAAATATTAGAAAAAAAAAAACTACATCTGTGCTGATCATGTGTGATTTTTTTTTCTTGTTGGCATTCTCTAAACAATATGGTAGAACAACTATTTATGTAGCATTTATGATGTATTGGGTATATTAGTAAACTCGAGATTAATTAATGTAGGAGGGTGTGCATAGGTCATACGCCAATATTGCATCAAGTCCCTTGAGGGACTTGAGTAGCTGCAGATTTGAGTATCTGAAGGGGTGTCCTGGAACCCATGGATTGTATCCTCCAAGAATAGTGAAGAACAACCATATTCCTAAAAAGTTTTACCTACATCAATTTTGTGAACCATTCCCCAATTCCACAGCATTAAAGTTTAGTTGGGCAAAGAATTGGGCAAAATATTTTTATAAAATAGCTCCAAATTCATCCTTGGTGTGGATAAAGATATTGAGATCTCAGGTTGACTTATAATGAGGTAGACTTGCACATATATTCTACAAAGCAGGTCCAAATACCGCATGTTTCTCTCAGGTATTACTCTGCCAAGCCCTTGCTCTGGAGAGGAAAAAGGAACCTGGATGTGTTAGGTTTTAGGAAACAGCTCCACCCAAAATCTGTGAATGCAGCCTCTGCACACTCACTAAGGCCGTTTTGTAAATAAGGCTTGCACACAGGTGGAGCAGTCTGACCTGTGGCAGAACAGGCACAGGATATGACCTCATACACTGGGCTGAGTTAACAACAATGACTGCTGAAAAAGGAAGAACAGAGAGAGAAGAGCTGACAGATATTTACACCTGCCTGGTCCTTGCCATCCCCTCTTCCTCCTATCAGTCTCCAGAGCACACCACCAAGTCCTGCAACTCAAAGTGTGGTCAGCAAACTACATCCTCCATGCTGCCCAGGTGGTTGTTGGAAATGCAGATTCTCAAGCTCCACCCAGACCCAGCAGATTGAATTTTTTTTTTTTTTTTTTTTTTTTTACCAGTGATTGAACCCAGGGACGCTTGATCACTAAGCCACATCTCCAGCCCTTTTTTATATTTTATTTAGGGACAGGGTCTTGTGGAGTTGCTTAGGGTGTTACACAGTTGCTGAGGCTGGCTTTGAACTCAAGATCCTCCTGCCTCAGCTTCCCGAGCAGCTGGGATTACAGGCCTGTGCCACCTCACCCAGCTGCACTTTGCTTTTTAATCAGATCCCCAAGGAATTGGTAAACACCTGGAAGGTGGAGAAGCTCTGCTGCAAAGAGCTTTCAAGAACTAGCTCTGGCCCAGCCACTTGGAGGCTGTACCACCAGGGGCAAGTGCCATATGTTCCCTGAGCCTCATGAAAATGGAGACAACAACCATTTACGGGAATTCCCTTGGCCATTCACGTGTCTCACATTCTGTTCCACTCCAGGGCAGGGCCTGTTTCAGATGAAGCATCGTTTCTGCTGTCACCCACGTGTCCAGAAGGGCTATATCCTTACAATCCTAACTGTTGCTGCACCATTCTTACAGCAGCATGTCACCCTCCCTCTCGCCTCTTGATAGCTGTATGGAGTTGGTGTGAGAGGACAGCCCCCACTCCTCAACCTCAATTCTTACCAAGGGTCCTTTGGGCTCCACTTTCCTCTGAGTTTGGAAATCGGCTGTGACGTTGCCACCTGGAAATAACGAGAGGGAGAAGAAAGGTCAGCCATGGGAATGATAAGAAGTTAAATAACGAGAGCCGCTCATGGGCCTCGAGTCTGAGGCCCTGCCATGTTCTGAATGTTATTATCCCTCCAAAATTCCTAAATTGGAATCCAAACTCCAGGATGATGGCATTAAGACGTAGGCCTTTGGGAATTGACTTGACTCATGAGGCTGCACCTCATGAATGGGATTTAGTGCCCTTGTAAAAGGGGCTCAAGGGAGCCCTGCCCCTTCCAGCATGTGAAGACAGTAAGAAAGTAAAGCCAGTGTGCACAACCTGTAATCCCAAAGACTCGGGTGGTGAGGCAGGAGGATCTCAAGTTCAAGGTCAAACTTGGACACTTAGGGAAACCCTATCTCCATATAGTTGCAAATGGGTTGAGGATAGCGCTTAGAGGTAGACCACTTGTCTAGAAATCCCCAGTACCACACACTCACATGAAAAAGTGACATCTTTGAGGAAGAGAATGGACCCTTGCTAGACACCGAATCAGCTGGCACCTTGATCTTGGACTTCCCAGGATCCAGAACTGTGAGCAATAAATTGCTATTGTTTATCAACGACCCGCTCTAAGGTATTTTGTTATAATGGTCCCAACTGATGGAGACAGGCCCCTTGCCCTTCCCCACGCCGGCTTTAGGCTGGACTCGGATCATCCGTTAAAGGATGTGTGGGGACCACACCTTGCTTCCTCGCTGAGCAGGTCCCGTGGCCTCCCTTGACCACTTGCCTTAGGACTTCCCTTCACAGGCCTGCCCTCCACACAGGTCTTGGGTGCTCCTCTCTCTTGGGCAGCTGGTTGACCTAGATGCTCCCCGCGGGAGGAAGCTACCCGGAAGCCACTTCCCTTGCAAGCCTCCGGAGAATTAAACCACAGGGATGCGGGCGCTCTCGTGGAGTTTATCCCTCAACAACGGAGCACACTCTGAATCCTCACGTGCACGTCGTCAGTCATTCTAAACCACCTGCTCTCGATTTTTCTTTCAGAAACAGTCCATTAGGATGCCTCAGTGTCGTCTTGCCTCCTGGGTCTTCTACATTCCTTCCTCTCAAAAGAAAGAATTTCTAAGAAAGAGAATTTCTCCACAGAGAGGTAATGTGTCTGTGAAAGAAAGAGGGAACCTGACCATTGTCCACACCAACCAGAGCAGGGGAGTAATGGGCTGCCTCGTGTGGACACCCTGCCTGGAGCTTCAGGATCCATGCCCATGGAAGGTATCCCAGTGTGGAAGCGAGGCCAGTGAGACCCTTCAATAACTGCTTGCTCTGAGGTCGGCCTTTTGGTGTCTTTAAGTCAGCTTTAAGTCCAGTTTCAGCTTTCTTGCCCAGCAAGAACGAGCAGAACCTCCTGGGCTGTTTCTCACTGTCAAGCATGAGGTGGCTTTCAGACCTTGAAACTCTGTTCTCATGAGCCACCTTGTGAGAATGGTCAACACCCCCACTGGTCACTGCCCCTCTCCCACACAAGGGAATGGAGCCAGCAGGTGTCAGCCTGGGGGCCGCCTGCCCCAGCACCCTGGTTTTGCGGTGACCTGTTCTTCAACCTCAGTGGGAACAATCAGTCACTCCACCTACGAATCACGCTTACAACAGACTGATAATACTCTCCCATTTGTTCCTTCTGACAGAAAAACACTGCTTTTCCATCACTGGGATGGGTGGTGGGCCAAAGTAGAGGAAACCAGCAGGCCGCTTCCTCTTCAGCTCTTTGTCGATGAGTTCTTCCATCACCAAACGCTCTGAGCAACAGACCAGATTTCTAGAAATACTCAATTAACGTAAGGTCCGTTCCTTCTGCCTCCTTTTTGGTAGCATAGGACAACCTTTTCAAAAATGCAATTTCAGTCAAACTCCCACACTTCAGACTTCTGTGGGTCCCTCTCAAAAGGGAACAAGCATTAAATGTGCAATGTGTTTGAAGTGGCTTATACATCAGGGAATGAATAGCAGGGTTTTTTTGCTTTTTGCAGAGTTGGTCTTTTTTTTTTTTTGTAACTTTTTAATCTTAAAATAATCTCAACCTTATAGAAAATTGGAAGAATAGTACAAAGAACTCTTATGCTCCCTTCATTAAGATTATTAAGATTTGCCAGTTGTTGGCAGGTTATCACATTTATTTTATCAGTTTCTCCTTCTATATAAATATATACATAATTTTTTTCTGAGTCATGTGAGAACAGACAGGATGGCCCTTTGCCCCTAAATATTTCAATATGTATTCCCTAAAGCCAAGGGCATTTTTTTTTTTTTTTTTTTCCCTCTTGGTACTGGGGAACTTTACCACTGAGCTACATCCCCAGCCCTTTTTACTTTTGATTTTGAGACAGGGTCGAAGTTGCTCAGGGCTTTGCTAAGTTGCGGAGACTGGCTTTGAACTTGTGATCCACCTGCCTCAGGCTCCCGAGCCACTGGGACGACAGGCGTGTACCACCACGCCTTGCAGCAAGAGTGTTCTTTAAAAACACAATATCATTATAAAAATCAGAACATTAATACTGACACAATATTATAATCTACAAACTTTATTCAAAATTGTAATTGTCTTAGTAATGTCCTGTGCAGTGGGGGTAAGGGGGGATCCTAGTCTAGGATCCTATTCAGGATGACACGCTGCGTTTAACTGTCATGTCCTTTATGAAAGCTGTACTTAGTCTAAATGAAGATGCCTTGACATTTCTTAAAGTCAGAAGCCTCCCAGCTACACTATCCACCCTTTCAGAAATTTCATTTGCTAAACCTCTGCAACTTCCTCTGCCAAAGGCCCATGTGCTAAAATGCCTGGTTCCTGGCCTGATGCTATTGAGAGGTGGTGGAACCTTAAAGAGGTAGGGCCTACTGAGAAGTTTTAGGTCATTGTGGGTACTGCTCTTGAAGACACTGTAGGGTCCTGGTCTTTTGTTCTCCTTCTTTAGATTCCCAGCCACAAAGTGAACAGGCCTTCTCCAAAGGCCTGTTGGCTTTCTATAAGCCAAAATTAACTCTTCCTCTTTTTTTTTTTTTTTTTTTTCTTTTTCATTTATTATTTTTATTTGGACAACATATATACATATGTACAAAATACCTACTGTCAGAATCCTCTTTTATAATTTCATTTGATTTACAAAAACGGGACAGCAAAATAACTTAGGTCACTAATACTGTACAAAAATAAAACTGATTAAACAGTTGTAAAGATCAGTATCTTACAGTGTTACAGACCATTCATCCGTTGTGAAAGAACATCTCTATCTACCCAAAGTGATGAGTACTGTGCTAAATCTATCTGCAAACTGACAAAGCTAATTTGTTTCTGTAATTATAACTACCAAATATAATTCTCAAAAGAAGCATGATATGGAGCTTAAAGCCAGGGCATCATTCCACAATGGTGAAGGGCTTTCTTCTTCCCTAACCAAGGAACTCTTCCTCTTTTTAAGTTTATCACCTCAGCTATTTTTGTTATAGTAACGGAAAGCTGACGAACGCACTTGATAAGGGAAAACTTGAGCAATCTCACTCAATCTGCCCATGCCACATAAAACAATAGCTGCTGCCCATACTAACTGAGTAAAAAGCTGATTTTAAGCTATGTTTTCTGTTTTTATAAACACCAACCTGTTCCAAAGTCCACTGTAGCATAGAGGCCCTGTAGGGTCCCACACTTCAGGAAATTTTTAAGTGCCCCATCAGTGGTGAACAGAAGCACATCGTTACCGAGATGGTAGCGGAAGCGCTTCTGCAGGAAACGCATGTAGTTAAAATCACAGGCAAAGTAGGAGCCATATTCATTTTCAACCTGCAAATTTAAAAAGAGGCAGAAAAAATTAGGAGATGCCAATATAGTCATTCTAATACAAGTTTTAATTTAGGGAAAAATCTAAGCATCTGTGAGATGACATGGCTTAATGACTATCGGAAAAATTTCCTTTACTCAGATGTCAAAACTTATTTTTGCAAAAAGCCATTCAGCATGAAAGCAAAATTATCTTCTACTAACTCTCCTCCACTACCTAGTTAAAAGAATACTAAAACACCAAATTGGTTTTTGAATTGTAGGGATATTGTCTCATATGATAGATACTTAAAGCATTAAATAGAAAATGCCTTCTAGTATAGAAATATTTAAAAAATGGAGAAAAATTAAAAGAAAGATTTTAAAATGATCTGCTAATTGAATTGCCCACAGATAACCATTGTAAGCTTTTTAGAATTTAGCCTTCCAGATTTATAAACACAATATACAGCGTCTTCCTCAAAACTGGTTATTTTGCTGGGTGTGGTGGCAGACGCCTATAATCCCCGCGGCTTGGGAGGCTGAGGCAGGAGAATCAGGAGTTCAAAGCCAGCCTCAGCAACTTAGAAAAGCCCTAAGCAACTCAGCGAGACTCTGTCTCAAAATAAAAATAAAAAGGGCTGAGGTCTCAGTGGTTGAGGGTTCAATGCCTGGTACCCACAAACAAACAACAATAAAACCCTGGTGTCTTATTATCTGCACCAGTTATAACACTGCTTTCTTCCCCTTAATACATCACACAATAAGAAGGACAAATGCTGGATACAGATGCCCATCATTTACCCCATCTCTCTGGTCAAACCTCCAGTGTGCTGCAGTAGTTGGTTTGTGCTCAATAACTTCAGCGGTTCTAAACCAGGGGCACTTCTGCCCTCTGCCCAGAGAACATCTGGCAATGTCTGGAAACATTTAGGGTTGTCACAACAGGGGAATGGGTGGTGCTAATGGCATCCAGTAGATAAGGGCCAGAGATGCAGCTCAACATCTTCCAGGGCACAGAGGAGTCCCACGACACAGCATTGTCAGATGCAAAATGGAGATATTGCTGAAGCATGTATTCCCAGTGAGGTAGAGAGCATCTCCAGGGAGTGAAAATTGATTCTTATGAGATTTAAAAAAAAAATCTCATATGCCGGGCTTGATGGTGCATGCCTGTAATCCCAGCAGCCTGGGAGGCTGAAGCCGGAGGATTGTAAATTCAAAGCCAGCTTCAGTAATCTAGCAAGGCCCTAAGCAACTCAGTGAGACCTTGTCTCAAAATACAAAAAAGGGCTGGAGTTAAGTGCTCCTGGGTTCAAATCCCCAGTACCAAAAAAAAAAAAAAAAAAAAAAAAAAAAAAAAAAAAAATTTTATTCTCTTTACACAGATATACATATAGTACATAAACAGATATATAATATCCCAGGTATTAAAATTTCCTGCGGGGGCGGGGGGCAATAAAAAAAAAAGAAAAAAAAAGGCTGAAGATTCCTCATGGGGCAAAGGAAAAAAGATTAAAAAACATGGCTCTTGAGCAATAAATTGGACTTCATGTTGAGTGAAAAATGCACAACAATGAAAAATCCATGTTGAACAATCCCCCCTATAGAAAAATCAAAACCAGACGATTAAGTCTGAGCACACACATAGGTGGTAAAAGCATAGAAAGGAAAGCTAGACACTGACAGCATCAAAGCCAGGGCAGTGGGGTCAACAGGCCATGATCAGGAAGGGTACCTGGGGTCTGCTAGGTGCTGTTCCCCATCCTTAGCTGGTGGTTAAGTGGGTGCCCATGTTATAATGATATAACAATACTGCACATTTATGTACGTGTCTTGCATTCCATAACTTACGAAAGTTCAGAAAAAAGATCCAACCCCAAAATTTCAACCTGCACATAAAAACAGATCAGATCTTTATAATCCTGGGAAATCATTGTTCATTATGTATATGCATATACACACATACACACACTTTTTTTTTGGTGTACTAGTGTTAACTCAGAGTGCTTTACCACTGAGCTACATATCCAACTTATTATTCTTTGTAGTTTTAGATGGACAGCGTGCCTTTATTTTATTTATTTTTTAATGTGGTCCTAAAGATCAAACCCAGTGCCTCACACATGCTAGGCAAGTGCTCTGCTGTTGAGCTACAGCCCCAGTCCCACCCCCCCATCTTTTTTTTTTAAGAGACAGGGTCTTGCTAAATGACAAGGCTGGCCTCAAATTTGCCATCCTCCTGCCTCAGCCTCCCAAGTTGCTGGGCTCAGATTCAGGTATGTGTGACTGGGACCTGCAGAAACACTGCCTTTAAACATAAGCATGAGAAACTGAGTCCCCAGAAAAGAGGTGTCCAGCCTGAGGGTAGCTAGGTGAGTTAGTTAAGGAAGCTTCCCTGGGGGTGCTATGGAAGGAAAAGCATCTAGCTAGGTAAGAGGAATGGGCAGAAGCAATTCCAAACCACCAGTAGTCTGATGTGGCCCAGTTGGAGAGTAGGAAAGAAATGGCGAGTCATCAAGATGAACTAAATGCCATTATTATAATTTGGATTTAAAATGTCCCTCCAGAGCCCGTATGTTAAAGGACTGGTCACCAGTCTATGATGCTAGTGGGAGAAGTTAGGTCATTGGGGCATGCCCTTAAGGAGATACTGGACCCCTGGCCCTTCCTCTCTCTTTTGCTTTCTTGCTTCCAGGAGGCATACAGGCCGCCTTCACCATGTGCTCCCACCGTGAGGTTCTGTGCCACCACAGGCTCAAAGCAACAGGACCAAGTACTCATGGACTAAAACCTCTGAAACTGTGAGTCAAAGTAACCCTTTCCTCCTCATAAGTTGATTTTCTCAGGTAGTCTGTTCACAGTGATAGAAATCTGACTAACAAAGCCACTGTCATTATCAGCAAGGTCCTCCTCCTGGATGGTTTCATGAAGGATCATTTTCTCCGAGAGGAGTCCTCTGGCAAGATTTTCCTATTATGAGTTCAAGAAGCAAAAATAGACTAGCGCAAGCATGCCCAATACCAAGATCTTTGCTGGTCAAAAAGCCATCCAAAAGGAGGTGGTCTTTGGTGCTCAGAGAGTAGAAGATTCCTTTTGAAATAATCAAGCTCAGTGTTAAGAAAAACTTTGCAAAATACTGACAAGTTTCTTTGTTCCTCATTTTCAGTCTTTCCCCTCTTTTAATAAGAACTATTGAAGTGACGATGTCTGTCTCCCTTTTTGATTAGGCTGCTACTCAAATGACTGGCTCCTTTTATGATGTAGAAGTTCACAGCTAAATTTAAGGGTCAGCTCCAGTAATTAAGTAGGCCAAGAGCCTCTGCATGAATGTTCTCATCTATACAGCTCCAAGCCCAACCCAACCTTGGTTTTCTTACCAGAATCTTTTTTTTTTTTTTTTTTAGTATTTTTATTAGTTGTTAATGAATTTTTATTTATTTGTATGTGGTGCTGAGAATCAAACCCAGTGCCTCACACATACTAGGCAAGCACTCTACCACTGAGCCACAATCCCAGCCCAATCTCACTTTTTCAAGTCTTATTCAATTATTATCATTGCATTATGTACTGCAGAATAAAGAGGCTCATAGTAAATGTGTATACATGATTTTTTTTATTTTTGGTACTGGGTATTGAACATGGGGCTTCCCCTACATGTTAAGCACAAGCTGTACCAGTGAGCTGCAAACTCTTAGGTAGTTTCTGAGAGAAAGAGAAGAGAGGGGGAGAGAGGGAGTGAGGAAAGGAGGGAGGGAAGAAGTACATTTGCAAAACAGCTTAGGATCATGATTAGAGGCCCAATTGTCCACATGTAAATTTAAGCTCTTCCACTTCCTCTACCACTATCCATGGGACTCCACCAGCAAAATGTCCTCATTTGTAAGAGATTGACAGTGCCTACCTCACCAGGTTGTTATGAGGACTGAGTCAATGCATGATGTTGTACAGTACCTGGCATCTACCAAGTGCTTGAAAAGCTAGCCAGTAAGACTAAACTGAAGCCGTATACCACAGTCAGTTACAGAAAAACTAACAAAGAGAGGCATGTGACGGCTGCGGTTGACAGTAGGGGAAACACGCACAAATGGAAAAGAGCTCACAGAAAAGTCAGAGATTCAAAGGAATGTTGATTTTTCTAGAACAGAGGTCAGCAACCTTTTTCAATAAAGAACAGAGCATAAACAATTTAGGCTTTGGGTGATATGGGTTTCTTCCTCAACTACTTAGCTCTGCTACTAGAGTTCCAAAACAGCCCTAGGCTATATATGAACAAGTGGCGTGTCTGCATTGGTAATATCCTCTGGTAAGAGCAAGTGGCAGGCGAGATTTGACTCATGGGCCATAGTTTGCAGGTCTTCTTTCTACAGTAATTATCTCACTCAGTATTACACGCAAAGGCTTCTACAGTTGTTGCTCTTTGAAAACATTAGGCATAAACAGGCCCATGACCTCATGATGGATACCTCATTAACTCGATGAAGTCAAGTTTGGGGTAAAACTCCTAAATTATTTTCACCTTGGATATTTTTGATGGGTGCTTGACTTGCTTTAGGTATAAACTGAGATGAACACATGTGTGCGAACTACCACAGTGGCACTGGCTTTGCTAATCCCTCCAGAAGAGAAGCATTTGCAGATCTGGTTGAATTGTAAAGGCAAAGAAAGGGCTGGATCATAAGGTCAAGCCTGGTTATCTGCATCCGGAAAATGTGAGTGGTAAAGACCCTCATGGCCTTGGCAGGATGGAAGCATTCCAAACTACTCCATTTAAAAAAAAAAAAAAAAAAATTAAAAGAAAAAAAAGAAAAAAAAGTTTTTTAGTTGTAGATGGACAATACCTTTATTTCATTTATTTATTTATGTGGTGCTGAGGATCGAAACCAGTGCCTCACACGTGCTAGGCAAGTGCTCTATCACTGAGCCCCATACTACCTCATTTTTACCTTGGCTTCTGCAAAGCTTCCAGGGCCTCCTCAAACTCCCTGGGAACTCAGAGGAAGCACCAACCTTATGAAGTGAGTAAATCCATCCTTTTCTACCTCTTGACCTGAAGACACCAGCTTTTTTCAGAAACCTGTACTCACACTGTCTCCCAATTCTCCAGGTCTTTCCTATCCAACCCATCCACCTCTAGTCAGTTCCAGAACCATCGGGTGGGTGTGTGATGTGTTCATAAACCCAGGTGACCTCATGGCTGCCAGGCCGACATGCGCAGAGTTGAGACTAGTCAAACAACTGTTCAGAGATGAAACAGGATGAATCGCCACAGGTTTTTCCCAGCAGGAGGCACCAATCAAAGGTCTGAGTGTCCTGCTGAAGCCAAGTCAGTCAAGTAGAACAGCTTTTGGACAGAGGGAGCATGTATGTGGACGACACCTCAAGACATAAGTGGGTGGTGCATGCCTGTAATCCCAGTGGCTTGGGAGGCTGAGGCAGGAGGATCCTGAGTTCAAAGCCAGACTTAGCAACTTAGCGAGGCCCTAAGCAACTCAGTGAGAACTTATCTCTAATAAAATCCAAAAAAAAGGGGCTCCTCCAGGGGCTCAGTGTTGAGTGCCCTTGGGTTCAATTCCCAATACCAAAAAAAAAAAAATATGTAAGTGGAGCCAGGAGTGGCACACTTAGAATCCAGTGACTCGGGAGGCTGAGGCAGGAAAATCACAAATTTGAGGCCAGACTCAGCAATTTAGTGAGGCCCTGTCTCAAAATAAAAAATTAAAAGGGCTTGGTGGTTAAGTGCTCCTAGGTTCAATCCCTGTACCAAAAAAAAAAAAAAAAAAAAAAAAAAGATACAAGTGAAAAGGTGATTCACAAAGAACTTCTATTGATATGAAAAAAGATCTTTGACATAAGAATGAAGTGGAAAAAACCACACAGGAAGTTGGTCACACAGCATTAACTTACTCTGTAAAAAGAAAAAGAAAAAAAGGAAAAGAAAAAGAGAAAATTACGGTAAAATATTCAAGGAAACTCCCAAAATGTGATGTGCTTTCCTTCTGTTCCCGTGGTCTGAGTGACAGTCATATATTCTCTGCTTTCTGGTATTTTTCTGTCCTTGTCAACTTAGTAAACAAAGGGCAAAAATGATGGCGGGGGTGGGCAGAATTCAGACAGGTAGAGATGAGGGGGAAGGGAGGAGGAGGGCAGAGTCACCTGGCTGGGTTGAGGGTCAAGTTAAAGTCATCTGAGGTCACCAGGATGGACACAAGGAAAAACATCCCCAAGACAGTCAGCTTGGTTCTTCTGCAGAGTTAGTACTTGATTCCATTCTGTGTGTGGGGTGGGGGGCATTTCCATAGCCAAAAGGTGCAGAAATGGAAAGTGGTTCAAGAAGCAAGAACTGAAAAATAGTGGCAGCTAAAAAGAAGGTTTCACCCAAGGAAAAAGGAAGAAAACCCAGCTGTGCAAGAGCAAAGGGTGATCAAGTTTCAGACCTGCTCTCTCCACACAGAAAGATGCAACTCTCTCAGCTTAACTAGTACAGACTCCAGGTGAATAAAAGATAAGGGGCACCCTGGGGCTACGAGCACATTGCTCCGTGGGCAGCCACCTGGCCTGCACGAGAGGACATCTCCTTCCACTGTGCTGTCTCCTAGTGGACCCCTGACCTGCTCAGCCCTCTCAATACCTCATTCCACATACACCTGAGGGACTAGCTAGAGCACGCTCCCTCCCCACACTCACCAGTCCCTATAACCTGTCCACAGCACTATTTGTAAAAAGGAAATCTGGTCCACGCTCCCTTAGGGAGTGCCACACTGCATTCCTTTGATGTTCCAAGATGCAATTTTACATAACTTGATTCAATTCAATAAAAACAACCTTTGTGGGCTGGGATCATGGCTCAGTGGTAGCGGGCTTGCCTTGCCCATGTGGGACACCGGGTTCGATCCTCAGTACCACATAAAAACAAATAAATAAAATAAAGGTATTGTGTCCATCTCACAACTTAATAAAAAAAAAATTAAAAAAGAGATAACCTACCAAAACTTAAAAAAAAAAAAAAAAAAAAAACCTTTGTAAATATCCAACAAGTGTGGTTTTACATTTCACCTAAGTGATTTTACAAACACCAAAAAGTTGTTCCATGCCAAGTGTCCTGATTTTTCATATGGAAAATATGTGCCATGTGATGAATCCGAGTGTCAATCTTTGCACAACTAAGAACACAAGGAAGGACAGTGGGAGCAGGAAGCTGCTGGATGACCTCCATCACATCCTCTCAATTCCAGGAATACCTGGTGGCCTAAGTAGGCCAGACACCAAAGCACTTGGCTTCATGCAGCCTTCCTGCATCCAGAAGAGACAGCATGATGAGCGAAAGAGACAGACTACGAGATCAGCAGAAACAGGGTGCAATCCGAATCCGGCCACCAGCAGGGTGACCGTGGCCAACTCACTTAACCCTTCTGAACGTCTTCATTTAAAAGGCAGTGACTAGAAGGACTGCACAGCACTTTTAGGGCATCCAGCACAGCGCACAGGCATTAAAAAATGGTAACGGGAGAGCTGGGCACGGGCGTACGTGCCTGTAGTCCCCGCGACTTGGGAGGCTGAGGCAAGAGGATCACTTGAGCCCAGGAGTTCAGGGCCACAGAGCAAGAATCATTCTTTTGGGGGAAAAAAAAAAAAATGGCAATGCAATTTAAGTAACAGTACCCTCTGTGGCATTACCCCTCAAAATAACAGAATACGGAGGCTGGTGTCTGCCTCAGTCCTATCACTGACATAATGCAGATGGATGGAGACCTCCCCAGCCCCATACGCCATGCCATGGTTACCTGCACTGTTATAATCGGCCCTCCATTCTGATAGAGGAGTGGTCTCATCTTGGGCAGAAGGACTCCCAACCACTTATCCACGGCTGCCAGATAATCTGGACAAGAGAGATTTAACATATCACACACTGTTTAGTTAAAAGAGACCTTGATAAGGCCTTATTATAGCACCAATCAGGATATAACAAGACCCAACAACTATCTTCCAAAATGCAGCAGCTACCCAGAAGGAAAGCCTGATCAAAGTCGTCCTGAAAGCCAGTTCTCCTCAGCCAAGTTCCTCGGTGGACAAGGCTTGGTATGCCTATGTCCATCCTCACCACAGGCCACAGGAGGTATCCAGGCAATGTTTGCTGAATGAATGGAAGAGTGACTGAAGGCCATGTTCCCCCCTCTCAATCACAATAAGGCTTTTTTTTTCTTTTCAAAATTAAATTATATAATTAAACTAAAAATAAATTATAGTCGGGTGCAGTGGTGCATGCCTGTAACCCCAGTGGCTGGGGAGGCTGAGGCAGGAGGATTGTGAGTTCAAAAGTTGCTTTTTCCAAGGCACTAGGCAACTCAGTGAGACCCTATCTCTAAATAAATTACAAAATAGGGCTGGGAATGTGGCTCGATGGTCAAGTACCCCTGAGTTTAATCCCCAGTACCCAAACAAAATAAACAAAAATGATACAGCCAGAGAAAAATATATATACAATGCAATATACTAGCATTTTATACACTACACTTAATTAGTTTTAACTGACTTAAGTCACTTCCACAAACCCCAGGAGAGATGGGAATCTTTGGAAAACCAATGCAGCCCCATGGGATCTTCCAACTGTTTAGGGGTTATAGCTAAAATAATCTCTCATGGGTTAAAAGGAAAAAAAGCTCTCATTCACAAATCATTATGTAAAAGAAGACACTGCAGCTACCAAGCAATCCAGCAACACTGCCCCAGAAACTCCCTCTGCCATTTTTTTTTTTTATTTAAACAAATGGGATACATGTTGTTTCTCTATTTGTACATGGAGTCAAGGCATACCATTTCTGTAATCATAAATTTACATAGGGCAATGTTGTTTGATTCATTCTGTTATTTTTTCCCTTCCCCCCACCACTCTTTTCCCTCTATACAGTCCTTCCTTCCTCCATTCTTACCACCCTCCTCAGCCCTAACCCTAAACCTAACCCTAACGCTAACACCTTCTACCCCCCATTATATGTCCTCATCCACTTATCAGCGAGATCATTCGTCCTTTAGTTTTTTGAGATTGGCTTATCACTTAGCATGATATTCTCCAATTTCATCCATTTGCCTGCAAATGCCATAATTTTATCATTCTTCATGGCAGAGTAATATTCCATTGTATATATATGCCACAGTTTCTTTATCCATTCATCAATTGAAGGGCAGCTAGGTTGGTTCCACAATCTGGCTATGGTGAATTGAGCAGCTATGAACATTGATGTGGCTGTATCTCTGTAGTATGCTGATTTTAAGTTCTTTGGGTATAGGCCAAGAAGTGGGATAGCTGGGTCAAATGGTGGTTCCATTCCAAGCTTTCTGAGGAATCTCCATACTGCTTTCCAGAGTGGCTGCACTAATCTGCAACCCCACCAGCAATGTATGAGTGTACCTTTTTCCCCACATCCTCGCCAACACCTATTGTTCCTTGTATTCTTGATAATCGCCATTCTAATTGGGGTGAGATAGAATCTTAGTGTAGTTTTGATTTGCATTTCTCTTATTACTAAAGATGGTGAACATTTTTTCATATATCTGTTGATTGCTTGTACATCTTCTTCTGTGAAGTGTCTGTTCATTTCCTTAGCCCATTTGTTGATTGGGTTATTTGTATTCTTAGTGTAGTTTTTGAGTTCTTTATAGATTCTGGAAATTAGTACTCTATCTGAGGTATGAGTGGCAAAGATATTCTCCCACTCTGTAGGCTCTCTCTTCACATTGCTGATAGTTTCCTTTGCTGAGAGAAAGCTTTTTAGTTTGAATCTATCCCAGTTGTTGATTCTTGCTTTTATTTCTTGTGCTATGGGAGTCCTGTTAAGGAAGTCTGATCCTAAGCCAACAAGTTGAAGGTTTGGACCTACTTTTTCTTCTGTAAGATGCAGGGTCTCTGGTCTGATTCCGAGGTCCTTGATCCATTTTGAGTTGAGTTTTGTGCAGGGTGAGAGATAGGGGTTTAATTTCATTCTGTTGCATATGGTTTTCCAGTTTTCCCAGCACCATTTGTTGAAGAGGCTATCTTTTCTCCATTGCATATTTTTGGCACCTTTGTCTAGAATGAGAAAACTGTATTTGGGTTTGTGTCCGTGTCCTCTATTCTGTACCACTGATCTACCTGTCTATTTTGATACCAATACCATGACGTTTTTGTTACTATTTCTTTGTAATAGAGTTAAAGATCTGGTATTGCAATACCCCCTGCTTCGCTCTTTCTACTAAGGATTGCTTTAGCTATTCTGGGTTTTTTATTCTTCCCAATGAATTTCATGATTGCTTGCTCTATTTCTGTAAAGTACATCATTGGGATTTTAATTGGAATTGCATTGAATCTGTATAGCACTTTAGGTAGTATGGCCATTTTGACAATATTAATTCTGCCTATCCAAGAACATGGGAGATCTTTCCATCTTCTAAGGTTTTCTTTAATTTCTTTCTTTAGTGTTCTGTAGTTTTCATTGTAGAGTTCTTTTTACCTCTTTTGTGAGATTGATTCCCAAGTATTTTATTTTTTTCGAGGCTATTGTGAATGGGATAGTTTTCCTAATTTCTCTTTCTGAAGATTCATCACTTATATATAATATATAAAAATGCATTCGATTTATGAGCATTGATCTTGTAACCTGCTACTTTACTGAATTCACTTATGAGTTCTAAGAGTTTTCTGGTGGAATTTCCAGGTTCCTCTAAATATATAATCATGTCATCAGCGAACAGGGATAGTTTGAGTTCTTTTTTTCTAATTCGTATCCCTTAAATTTCTTTGGTTTGTCTAATTGCTCTGGCTAGAGTCTCAAGGACCATGTTGAATAGAAATGGTGAAAGAGGGCATCCCTGCCTTGTTCCAGTTTTTAGGGGGAATGCTTTCAGTTTTTCACCATTTAGAATGATATTGGCCATGGGCTTAGCATAGATGGCCTTTACAATGTTAAGGAATGTTCCCACTATCCCTATTTTTTCTAGTGTTTTGAGCATGAAGGGATGCTGTATTTTATCAAATGCTTTTTCTGCATCTATTGAAATAATCATGTGATTCTTAACTTTAAGTCTGTTGATATGGTGAATGACATTTATTGATTTCTGGATGTTAAACCAACCTTGCATCCCTGGGATAAAACCCACTTGATCGTGGTGCACTATCTTTTTAATATAGTTTTGTATGCAATTTGCTAAAATTTTGTTGAGAATTTTTGCGTCAATGTTCATTAAGGATATTAGTCTGAAATTTTCTTTCCTCGATATGTCTCTGTCTGGTTTAGGTATCAGGGTGATATTGGCTCCATAGAATGAGTCTGGGAGGGTTCCCTCCTCTTCTATTTCATGGAATACTTTGAGGAGTATTAGAATGAGCTCTTCTTTAAAGGTTTTGTAGAACTCGGCTGAGAACCCATCTGGTCCCGGACTTTTGTTGGTAGGCTTTTGATGACCTCTTCTATTTCACTGCTTGAAATTGATTTATTTAAGTTGTGTATGTCCTCCTCATTCAGTTTAGGTAATTCATATGTCTCTAGAAACTTGTTGATGTCTTCGAGGTTTTGTTGGAGTATACATTTTCAAAATAGCTTCTAATTATGCTTTGTATTTCACTCGTGTCTGTTGTGATATTTCCTTGTTCAAACTAAAATTGTTTCCGAATTTTAGTAATCTGAGTTTTCTCCCTCTTTCTCTTTGTTAGTGTGGCTAAGGGTTTATCAATTTTGTTTATTTTTTCAAAGAACCAACTATTTCTTTTGTTAATTTTTCCGATTGTTTCTTTTGTTTCAATTTCGTTGATTTCAGCTCTGATTTTAACTATTTCCTGTCTTCTACTTTTGGTGTTGGTCTGCTCTTCTTTTTCTAGGGCTTTGAGCTGTAGTGTTAAGTAGTTTATTTGTTGATTTCTACTTCATTTGTTGAATGCGCCCCATGAAATAAATCTTCCTCTAAGTACTGCTTTCATAGTATCCCAGAGATTTTGATATGTGTCTTTGTTCTTGTTTACCTCTAAGATTTTTTTATTTCCCTCCTGATGTCTTCTGTTATCCATTCATCATATAATAGTGTATTATTTAATCTCCAGGTATTGGAGAAGTTTCTGTTTTTTATTCTGTCATTTATTTCTAATTTCAATCCATTATGATCTGATAGAGTACAAGGTAGTATCTCTATCTTCTTGTATTTGCTAACAGTAGCTTTGTGGCATAAAACATGGTCTATTTTAGAGAAGGATCCATGTGCTGCTAAGAAAGTATTCGTTCTTTGTTGGATGGTATATTCTATATATGTCGATTAAGTCTAAATTGTTGATTGTGTTATTGATTTCTTGTTATGGTTTCTTTATTCAATTTTTGTTTGGAAGATCTATCCAGTGGTGAGAGAGGTGTGTTAAAATCACCTAGTATTATTGTGTTGTGATCTATTTGATTTCTGGAATTGACAAGGATTTGTTTGACGTACATGGATGAGCCAATGTTCGGGGCATAGATATTTATGATTGTTATGTCTTGCTGATTTATGCTTCCCTTAAGCAGTATGTAATGTCCTTCTTTATCCCTTCTAACTAGTTTTGGCTTGAAGTCCACATTATCTGAAATGAAGATGGATACTCCAGCTTTTTTGCTGTGTCCGTGTGGATGGTATGTTTTTTTTCCCATCCTTTCACCTTTAGTCTATGGGTACAACTTTCTATGAGATGAATCTCTTGCAAGCAGCGTATTGTTGGATTTTTCTTTTTAATCCAATCTGCCAGTCTATGTCTTTTGATTAATGAGTTCAGGCCATTAACATTCAGGGTTATTATTGTGATATGATTTGTATTCCCAGTCATTTGACTCTTTTTTGTTTTTGACATGATTTGGTTTCTCCTTTATTTGGCTATTCCTTTAGGCTAGTTCCTCCCGTTGCTGATTTGCAACGTTGTTTTTCATCTCTTCCTCGTGGAATATTTTGCTGAGAATGTTCTGTAATGCCTGCTTTCTTTTTGTAAATTCCTTTAGCTTTTGTTTATCATGGAAGGATCTTATTTCATCGTCAAACATGAAAGTAAGTTTTGCTGGGTATAAGATTCTTGGTTGGCATCCGTTTTCTTTCAGGGCTTGGTAAATGTTGTTCCAGGCCCTTCTAGCTTTTAGGGTCTGGATTGAAAAATCTGCTGATATTCTTATTAGTTTCCCCCTGAATGTAATTTGATTCTTTTCTCTCACGGCCTTTAAAATTCTGTCTTTATTTTGTATGTTAGGTATTTTCATTATAATGTGCCTTGGTGTGGGTCTGTTGTAATTTTGTATATTTGGAGTCCTATAAGCCTCTTGAACTTGATTTTCCATTTCATTCTTCAGATTTGGGAAATTTTCTGATATTTCATTGAATAGATTGTTCATTCCTTTGGTTTGTTTCTCTAAGCCTTCCTCAATCCCAATAATTCTTAAATTTGGCCTTTTCATGATATCCCATAATTCTTGTAGATTCTGTTCATGATTTCTTACCATCTTCTCTGTTTGGTCAACTTTGTTTTCAAGATTAAATATTTTGTCCTCAATATCTGAGGTTCTGTCTTCTATGTGTTCTATCCTATTGGTTATGCTTTCTATGGAGTTTTTAACTTGGTTTATTGTTTCCTTCATTTCAAAGATTCCTGGTTTTTTTTTTTTTTTTTTTTTTTTTTTTTCCAGTATCTCTCTTTATTGAAATGATCTCTTGCTTCCCGTATTTGCTCTTTTAACTGTTGATTGGTGCGATCATTTAATGCCTGCATTTGCTCTTTCATCTCCTTGTTTGCTTTCCTGATTGTTTTAATTATGTACATTCTTTTTTGTTTGTTTTTTTGTTTTTTTTTTTTTCATATAAATATTTCCTTTATTTTTATGTTTAAAAATCTTAAAAATAATTTTACTTTTTTAATAATTATTTCTTTGAAAGTGGTATATTTACCAAAAAAAAAAAAAAAAAAAAAAACACTAGAAATGTGGTCTTTTTAAGAAATAATCTTCATCTTTGCCAATATATATTTTAAAGAAATCAGATTTCTACACCAACTAATGGAAAATTAACCATTTATAAGTATGTTCCAATCTAAATAAAAAACATACATACATATATCAGGACTGATTCTGCCAATTCAGCTAAAACATTTCCATTCCTGAACTATTAGCTACTGAAAGTCTAAAAATGCTCATTTTTTGGGTACCCTCCTTTGTCAAAGGATGTACTAGCAGTTCAGATGCTGTTTATATAATTGACACCTAGAGAAGGAGACCCCAGAGACAACACCCAGCAGTCTATAAGACTAGATCTCTTTTCCAATGTTCTATGCAAATTATGAAATTTAGCAGTTATATTGAGATCTTTATAACTTGAAAGTGTCCTGAGTATTTTTTAATCTACTTTCTCCAAATTTCTTTCTATTCTAAATAGAATATTTTGCCTCCTGGTACTAATAATGTAGAATTAATCAAACAAACACATTCTATGTTTGGGACATTTTGAATTAAAATGACCAAAGAAATGAAATCTGTTAAACCAGATCATTATTTCCCCCTTTAAATATTAGTCATTTCCATGAACCTATTTCTACCCCCTCCAACCCAGGACGCCCATGTGCATGCATCTTCACTTGTTTAAACAGTACAAGTCAGTGCATTTTAAAATAAATACACTTAACCATCATAAAAAGGCGAGGTTAATGGTGATGCTGCAGCACTTGGTTGCCAACTGGCAGTCTACAGAAGGAACCTGTTCCTCCAGTTTTTACTACTTACCCTGTTCTGACACTAGACTGTGCAAGGTCTGGCTCTGCGAGTATTATCAGAGAACACAGACATGAAAGCCAGAACAGGGGACTGGGCTAAGCTTAGCATTTCAGGCAAAAGGGTAAAAGTTAAAGAGAAAAACTAAAGGAAGTAAAATTAAGGAAAAAGTTACCTGTGGATTTTATTTACCCATACTAAGACTGGTCCCTTCTTACTGGGGTTTTACAACTGACTGGACCATGACTCATAGCTATAAATATTGGTCATTTTCAAATACTTCAACAACATTCTTCAATAATTTTATTGTCTCCAGATATGGTGCCATACTATGCTCTTTCCTGTTTAAAACTTCCATTTCCATAATCCATTCCCTTGTACAACTGGAAGTAGGTTTACTGGAATGTTCTTAGTTATAGCTGAAGGCAGAAACATTTACAACATTTAGCTTTTGTTACACCGGTAAACATGTGGAAACTGCTTTCAAAGCAACTGTAATATGAAAAGAATGATATTCTTGCAAATGTTGATGGTTGTGCATCTCTTAGCTTATTAGTCTGGTATGCTACACAGGCTTCCTGACCTCATCTCCATGCAATAGTCCAAGTCCTTGTGCCACTAAAACACTAGTATGAAACACTGCCATCAGTATTTAACTATATACACAAATAATGAACTGGCAAGTATCGAGTTTCAAATTAGATCCTTAGAATATAGTTACTTTGTGTTACACATAATTATTCTAAGCACATTTTGTTAGAAGGGAAGAAGTTAATTCAACATTCTCAATGCTCCAATTTGAAGTGATACCTGCCTCTTAGTTTCTTGGAAAGAAGTTTTGGAAGTATATACATATATTTCATTTAAATTATACAGCGATCTTTTATTATTATTATTATTGTCCCAGATCTTGTTTAATGAAGATCTCTGCCATCAAATCAAGTACGGTATTTCACAACTATAAGAATGATAATCACTAGCAAAAGGATGACAGCAACCAAAGCCATGATGGCTTTTATTTTGCATCCACGCCACCACATTTGCCTTCGAAGTTGTTTGGCTCTGTTGCTAAAAGCAGTTGCATTATCCGATAAGCTTTCTGATTTGTCCTGCAGTTCATCGAGTCTCTCTCCTCTTTCAATTACCTTTGTAATATCTTCTTGCATGACATCAATAACTTCATCCACTTGATTCTGAACATGCTTAATCTTATCATTTCTGGGTCCAAATCTTGGTCCAGATGGCCCCCTTAGAAAAAAGTCCTCTTCTTCATCTGAATCATCTTCCAAAAGATTTCTCCTTTCACTTTTCACTGAACCCGTGACATCATCATCATTTAGGTGGCGCTTGAACTTGGGAGGCATATTTTTTACTCAAAGGACTCTTCTGTTTCCCAGCAGAATGAAATATTCACCACCGGCGAGCCGGGGAGCTCCGCAGCGCTCCCGGCAGCTGCGCCCGGCGGGGAGAAGGGGAGGCAGCGCTGGGAACAGCCAGGCGGGAGGGGAGGCCGCTGCGTTCCCCTAATTATGTACGTTCTGAACTCCCTTTCTGACATTTCTTCTGTTGTGCTGTCATTGGGTTTTATTGATATGGTATCTAGGTTTGTTTGGGACATTTTCTTCCCTTGTTTTCTCATATTGGTCAGATGTCAGTGGGACTCTGAGATATTGCAGATTTCCTCTATTGGCTTATAGTGTCCCTGTAGATTTCCAGTGTATCACCTCCCCGCCTTCAGTAGCCTGAAGTCTTGGAGGAACTTCATAATGCAGTGCTTCCGAAGAAAGCTGCCCCTAGCCTGCTACTGGTTCCAGGACTTGGAGCTGGCTCTATGTGGAAAGGCTCTCACTGGGGGGCCTGCTCCAAGAAGCTGGAGAAGCTGGCTGTGTGGGAGGAGCCCACCGCCTGAGTGCGCAGGGCTGCCTGGGGAAGACTCTAGCTGCCCTGCCCTACTCTGATAAGCCGCCCCTATTCAGGCCTGCAGCCCAAGCCGAGCTTCACCGGGTCGGAGAGACTCACTCCATGGCTCTATTTTAGTCTGAGTCTCTCAATGCCTCCCCTTCTTGATTCCTGGGTTCTGGAGTGACTGGAGATGTAGTCACCCTCTAGTCCGCCATCTTGGATCGCCCCGTGGAAAGAGCCTCTCCCTCTGCCATTTTGATTAGGTTAGTGTGATTACTGGTTGTGCCACATACAAAGCATGTAGGAGAAAGAGCCCTGGAGTCAGCCCCAAACAGGGCTCAATGCCAATTCCAAAAGTCAACAGTTTATCAGCAAGATCTGGTCAAGTTGTCCAAGAAAGTCTGACTACATGCTCAACATCTAATATAGAACAGTGAATGGCAATTAACACACTTTCAATAAGTTTCAGAAGTATTTGTGCAGAAGTAGCTCAGACTTCAAAATCTCTGACTCTTTTGATATAAATTATCTAATCATTCATAAATTCTCTCAAAATTCTTTACCCAGCTTACCTGGGTCAGAAGAACGAAGAACAATAGATTCTTTCTCTAATAACCAAGCAGGTAATCCTCCCTAGGATGGGGAAAAAAAAGTATTTCATGAAAGGAACTTAGAGGAGAAAGAAATTACTGTTAGAAGTGATGGAAAAGAAAAGCTTCAGGGAGGAGTGAGCTGCACTTTTTGGTTTATAATTTTCAGGGAAAATAGAACTTAGTGAAATTATAATCACTCTGTATTAATGCAATGTTTTGAGAATGAAGGCTTTTTTTATGTAATTATTCCACTTAACATCATCCCTACTCTGTGAGGTAGACAAATAGACACCACTAGCCGCTTTAAAAAAAAATCTTTTTAGTTGTAGATGGACACAATTCATTTATTTTATTTTATTCATTTTATATGGTGCTGAGAATGGAACCCAGTGCCTCATATGTGGGAGGCAAGTGCTCTCCCACTGAGCCATGATCCCAGCCCCACATTAGCCACTTTTGACAGATGAGAAAACTGAGTTCTGTGAATGAACCACCAAGAGAACTCATATGCTCTGACCCTGCCCTGGTCCTTTCCTTCTTGGTAACAGAGCCCTGTGCTGGGTACAGTCACAGGTCCCAGGTCATCTGGAATTACAGTCTTATGCTTCAATTCACTTTACCTAGACCTGCAGCCCGCCAGCCTCCCAGGTAGGAGGAGTCCAGTCTAGCCACACTTACCATGTCCCATTCTGCACAGATGTAGGGCCCAGGCCTCAGGATGACAAGCAGTCCCAGCTCATGAGCCAGTTTAATGAAATATTCCACATCATGGTCCTCAGAAAACTGGTACTGTCCTGGCTGGGGCTCATGAAAGTTCCAGGGCACGTACCTGCCAAGAGACACACAGCCTGTTCCTGGGACATTTGGCAGAGTCAAGGAGGAGGAAGGGTAGGAGAAGGGGGCCTTCTTGGGACAAAAGAGGGAAGGAAGTGATTAGGGGAAAGATTCTGAAGTTACAGATTAATGGTTTTTTGCTTGTTTGGGATATAAATTCTTGTTTTATCAAGAAGATAACTCTAAAGGTTAGTATTTCATTGCTTTTTTATGATATTGACCAATTTCAACTCTAAAGACAAAATTCATTTCAGCATGGCTTTCTAGACTGACCCTACAAACCTCTTTTCCTCAGATTTTCCTTTCATTTGGTTTTACCATCTGGCTAGTTTCTTCAGGCATATGTTAAATAAACTTTTTTTTTTTTTTCTTTTGTAGTGCTGGGAATGAAATCCAAGTTCTCACGTATATTAGGCAAGTGTTGTACTACTGAGCTACACCCCTAGTCCCTGGGTAAAATAAATTTTTGGTATATTTGCTATACTTGTTAAGTCATGTTTTTATCTTTTCATAGTTATACTTTGTTTAAAGAACTGAATTGAGGTGTGCTACAAAAACTAAGGGGAAATAGTGCAAACATGCATATGTCCCCCCAAAATTCTGAACTGCTGGGGAGGAACCAGAGACCCTCTCTCTGGCAGCCTCTCAGGAAGAGGCCTGGTTCGGGAAAAGTTTTCACAGCAGCTACCCAAGCTAATCAGTCTTAATGGGGACATTTGTAAATTCATGACCCACAAAGAGGGTTCATTCCCATTTAATGCTTGACTTCAAAAAGAGAAATATATGTGAATGGTGGCACATGAACTTCAAAGTTTATTGAAATCCAGAGCCTTTGGCATGCTAAGCATGGGCTCTATCACTGTGCTACACCTGATGGTCCCCATCAAAACAATCTTTACAAAAAAAATGTATACCAAAACAAAACAAAAAAAACACTTCCAACACAAAATAAGCTTTAAAAAGCAAAATACAAAAAAAATAAAGAATTACATGAACACTTATTCTATAAAAATTATATACACCTGTGTAAGGTCTGGAAAATAAAAATATCTTGCTAAAATTTTAAGAGGTATATTTACTTTGTAAAAAATAAACTTTAAGTAGGCAAACCTCCAACCCTACATTTGGGCAAAAGATTTTGTAAGAAATAGCATGAGAAGGAATAAAATGACCATAACAACTCTCAGCTACTTACAGCCTGGGATACAAATTCAAATATGAAGCCACCCTGTCCCATCCCAAAGGTCTCTTTGATGACCTTGGCTTATGTCCTTCTCCTACAACCCCATGATTTCTGAGTTCCCTGGGACAGATAGCCTTGGTCTACCAGAACTCAGTGTGTAAAGTATTAACGGATGAACTTGGGTTCACTCTGCCAGTGGCCTTGGACCCAGAATAATGTGTGGGACTCTCCCTAACCATCTACTCAACCATCTAAAGGTTTCCTCACCACTCATCTCAGAGAAGTTATCTGTAATCCACATCAGCGCTGCAAAACCCAGAGTGGCCAGCCACCCCAACTTTCTTCCCCGTTAGTCACCATGCAACATCAGAAGAGATGAGATGAAGATAGACAACTACTGGGGTAATTCTATAGTCTGGCCTTATACCATTGCTCCAGCAGAATCAAGAAGACAAACTGGGTTTCAGGAATCCACCTTAGAGTAAGGCTCATTCTGCTACGAGCTAAGAGATGCTATGGCTGCCTACAAATGCTCATGTTGAAATCCTAGCTGGACCTCTGACCAAAGCTATGACATTGGGCAAATCTCAGTTTTCCTAGATATAATGGGAACAGTAATGCCTACCTCATTTGGGTCAAGTGCCTGGCAGCTGGTAAGTGTCCACGGTTGCTTGCTTTTGCCTTTTTAAGCTGATATTTATTTTATGACTGCTGACGACACAGTTCAAGGTTGGAAGAAGTGCCTAATTACCTGAAGAGCCAGCTCATGATAAGCCCGTCCCAGGAGGCCACACTGGACTATTTTCCATTTCTGAGCAATGGAATAGCTGTTCTGGGAAATGCAGTACCCCCTTTTCCAAGTGTGGGTGTTGAGTCCCAGGTGAGAGCCAGGTGAGAGCCAGGTCCTCCCACTTACGTCTGGATGGCATTCAGCCCAGCCATCTTCATCTTAAGCAGCCGGTCCTTCCAGTAGAAGCGGGGCACCCGGAAGTAGTGGATGCTCCCCGAGATGTAGCGGAATGGCTGGCCGTCCTTGAGGAAGCGGTCTTTGTTGTAGTCAATCTCAAAAGTCCTCCTGGAGACATTCTGCAGAGCAAGAACAGGACATTCAGAACCTCTATCTTCTGCATTTCAGAAGCAGATGCTTCGACAGTGGCAGGTGACTCCCTGTCTATTTAATTCACGTAACGTGCTGACGGAGTTAATACTTGATTTCTGGGCTATGGAACAATGCCCTGCTAAGCCAGGCTCACTGCGTGTGTACCCAGGTAACAGAAGTCTCTAAGGAAGATCTGCGTGCAGGATTCCACAGGGCTCAGATACACATGACTGGGATTATATTTCACCGTGCTGTTCAAGGGGCTTAGGAACAGATCATGCACACGCTTGTGGCTGCCATCTGCCTAAATACTTAAATGAACTCAACATTAGTGTCACTGTGATCACCAAGACCTATTAGAAAATTCTAAGCGTAGGGGTTGGGGTGGGGATAGCTCGATAGTAGAGTACTCGCCTAGCATGCTCTGGGTTAGATCCCCAGCACCAGAGAGGTGGCAGGAGAAATTCAAAGTATAAAATACAGGGTAAACAGTAATGGATTTAAAGTTTGCATCCCGGAAGCCCCATTGTAGCTGTTGCTCTGAGATCCAGATTTACCTGGGAAAGTTTCCGCTAACCCTACGTCTCATTCATAATCATCCAGGGTACCAGAATAAGGAACTTTGGGGCAACATTTTTCAAATTGTATGCTGTGATCGAATTTGTGAGGAATAAAACTCAATTTGGGGGCGGATCGGCACCTTCTTATAATGAAAGGGTAGAAAAACAGCAGAAGATATTGCACACAGCAAAGAAGGTGACTTCATGAAATGTGTGTCACGTATACACACACACACAGCTACAAACGTACGCTTGTCTCCACTGGGTTGCAATGTAAGATTGCATTTCTAGCAACAAACACCGTTTTCGGCCATCTCAGGAGCTAAAACGCTAGGATTTTGAAAGAAAAAGCCTCAAAGGGGGCTGTCAGAGTAGAAGACTGCACTCTGGTGGCTGGAAAAAGGCTGCAACAATCAGCCTGTGCCCACAGAACCAGACTTGTAAAAAATCACCTAACTGGTGTCCACTGTTGGCGAGATTCCTTGTGCATCTAGGCTTTCAAAGGTCACAATTCTAGCTTTAATTACAGTGGCACAGTCTGTGGTAGCTATGAGGGTTGCCCTTGATGCCACATCTGGAAGCAATTGTGAGAGCTTGAGTCCTAGATCCCACCTGGACTGAACTCCATCTGGGGAGGTAGGAAGTGTCAAAGGACTCAGAACAGAATGAATCAGAGTGAAGGGAAAGCTTCAGCGTGTGTGGATTACATCTCAATTAAGCCAACACAAAACAAACCAATAAATATTTTTTTTAGTCAGGCTCAGTGTCAGAGGCCTGTGATCCCAGTGACTTGGGAGGCTGAGGCAGGAGGATTGCAAGTTTGAGGCCAGCCTCAGTAACTTAGCAAGATCCTGTCTCAAAATAAAAACTTGGGGGAGTGGCGGGGAGGGCTGGGATTGTAGCTCAGTGGTGGAGTGCTTGCCTTGTGCAGGTGAGGCACTGGATTTAATCCTCAACACCAGATAAAAATAACTAAAATAAAAATAAAAATAGGGCTGGGGTTGTGGCTCAGTGGTAGAGCACTTGCCTAGCATGTGTGAGGCACTGGGTTCGATTCTCAGCACCACATATAGATAAAAATAAAGGTCCATCCACAACTAAAAAAAATCTTTAAAAATAAAAATTATAAAAAGTTAAAGATAAATAAAAACTGAGATGTGGCTCAGCACTAAAGTGCCCTTGGGTTCCATCCCCAGCAAAAAAAGAAAAAGAAGGGTTTTGCAAAAGGCAAGTGTCTATTTAATATCATTCTGGCAAATAAGGTTTTAATTTTCCTTCAAAGGCAAGCATCTCCCAAAGAAACTCACAAAAATATAAAAATTATTTCTTACAGCACGTGCCCCAGTGGATGATTTTGAAAACATTCTCATCCTATGTGCATAACTATCAAATAAGGTTTCCCCACAAGTTCCAAGAAACTAGCTCAGTGTCAAGACTGTGCTAAGCCCAAGGCTCTGGGTCCAGTTCCCAGTGACATGGTTCCTCCACTGCCAGCCCTACTCATCGCCCCTGAGCTGCAGTGGGGTGGTCAGTCTGGTTGGAGTGCAGGCAAGCACAAGCCACAGCAGGCCAGGGTGCACTGACCTGTATTGTGGTAGCAACCTGTCCTGGGCTTGTATCTGTTCCACACAGGGTACATCCCAGACCGCCCAGAGCATTCACTATCCCACAACCTCAACCACCCTTTCCCCAGAGTCCTGGGAAAACAGAAGCAGCACAGACCTGACTGGGATTACAGGACTAACCAACAGCATTCGCACTTTCCCAAAACCTGATTAGCATAATTTGCATCAATAGCATTGGTACTGTTAAAACCCTGATTGGTATGAATTTGGATCAATAACATTGACCAAGTGCTATATAAACCCCTAGACTGGCATATTTGAGAGGCAACTCCTCTGGGGTCACCTCTGCCCCATAGGGATTCTATTTCTAGTCACACTTGAATAAATCTTACTCTTCAACTCACTCATCCTTGTCTATGGATTTCATTCTTCGAATTTGCAAGACAAGAACCCAGAAAGAAAAAATTGGTGGTGAGCTGCTGGGGTTTGCTGTAACACTGGAGGGCACAGCCCACCAAGAAGTGCTGTGACATTTATAGATGGCAGACGGCTGCCGTTTAGGCAGAACCCACCCACCAGCAGAAGCAGAGAAACACGGGTTTCACCAGAACCACATTAAAAAAACAAAAACAAAAACAAAGGGTTGCATGGATGTTAATGTCTGTAAGTTTATAATAATAGAGGGGAAAAAAATCAATAGTCACATTAGGAGATTGCTAAAGCACCAAATCATTATGCTGAAAGGTCATACAGAGAGAGGGCCATTCAGCTTGCCTCCCTTTCATATGAACTATTTTAGGTTAACCAAAAAGTTGACAATGGAAAACTCTTCATGGATTTTCAGCTAATAACTGCAGAAGGACTAAAAGAATGTGAAAATACTTTTAACATTTAGTGAAATCAATTTAAACTATGACCTGACAGTCTTGAGTCAGTACTACCATGTCTGCTGAGTAGCCCCAGCCAGTTTTCCTTAGCTCCTCCACATGCTATAAACACAAATCATTAGAGTGGCATGTGGACTTTTACCACCTGGCTCCTAGCTCTGCAAGTGCCATGGATGTGCCTGACATTCTTTTTTGTTTTTTAAGATGTTGATTGACCTTTATTTTTATCTATTTATTTAGGACTCAGGTACAGTTTTTCTGCTAGGCTGATTGGTGGGGACATTTTTTTTTTTTTTTTGGCAGTGCTGGGGATTGAACCCAGGGCCTTGCAAGGCAAGCACTCTACCAACTGAGCTATATCTCCAGCCCCTTATCTATTTATTTATATGTGGTGCTGCAAATCGAACCCAGTGCCTCACACATGCTAGGCAAGCGCTCTACCACTGAGCCACATCCTCAGCCCCATGCCCGACATTACTGATATTAGCTTCAGATAAACCAGGTACATTAGGGCTTGGATGAATTCACTTTTGTCCTGACCATCTTATCCACCCTCTCCTTCTGACCCAAATCACAGGATCCATTGGTCTTGCTGCCACCCAGGACCATGATACTGTTAGTAAGTGCCCAACAAATTGCACTTCGTAAATCTTGGATCTGTCTACCTCTTTCTCTAGTTTCATAGCACCTAGTTCTCATACACTGGCACTGGGTTTTACCAGAACCCCTCTGCTCAATTTGAGCCTCAGTAAAAGTAGAATACAAGATCATGTGTGTCTTGTGTTTTGATTCAACATGAAGTACACAGTTGCACTAGGAAGTGTTCCTCACTACTGAACCTAAATCACAATTGAACCTTGATGTACTGAATCAAAAAGCCAAATCCAGGGCTGGGGTTGTGGCTCAGTGGTAGAGCACTCGCACAGCATGCATGAGGTCATAGGTTCATTCCTCAGCACTGCATAAAAGTAAAATAAAGGTATTGTGTCTACCTACAAACAAAAAATAAAAAATAAAAAAAACAGTCAAACCCAAGATGGGGGACATTCTAAAAACCCGATGATAATGATTCAGTTGCTCCAATAAATCAATGTTATTTAAAGAAAAGGAGTATTAGAAAATAAAAGAGAACTTAAGAGGACTAATGGCCTCATGAAATATATGAACCTGGTTTGGATCCTGATTCTAACAAACCACAAAAACAAACAAATGACACCGATATAGGAAAAATGTGAACAGGCATTAGTATTAGATGAAATGAATCTCTAACAACTCACATAACAAGGACATGGAGATTATCAGACAAAAGAAAAAAGTTAAAGATGAATATAGAAACAGGAGGAGAACCAACAGACATCTAATATCTGCCTTAAAGTATAATAAGCCAGTTGGGCACTGTGGTGACTCAGGAGGCTGAGGCAGGAGGATCACAAGTTCGAGACCCGCCTCAGCAATTCAGTGAGGCCCTAAGCAAATCAGCAAGATCATACTGAAAAATAAAAAAAAAAAGGGCTGGGGATATAGCTTAATGGTAAAGCACCCCCGAGTTAAATTCCCAGTAATGACAACAACAACAACAAAACAACAGACCACAAAGAAAAAAAGAGCAAAGAAAAAGTAGAGGGTATGTATAGCAAAATGGATAACTATTGAAGTTGGTGATGGGGAGGGACCTCTGGGTCTGCGCTCTCTGTTTGGAAAGCTCTACAATAAAAAATATGTTGGAAATGTTTAATTTACCTTTATCCCACAATTTTCTCCAAAATATATCTACAAATATACAATCTGTTTTTTACTGCAACAATGTTTAAACCAAATTGCCTTTCAGAATTAGAAGTCTTAGAAACAAAGACTTATTAAAAAAAAAAAAAAAAAAGAAAAGAAAAGAAAAAAGAAAATTCAGCCAGGCATGGTGATGCACACCTGTAATCCCAGTGGCATGGGAGTCTGAGGCAGAATTATGAGTTCAAAGCCAGCCTCAGCAGAAGTGAGGCGCTAAGCAACTCAGTGAGACCCCATCTCTAAATAAAATACAAAATAGGGCTGGGGATGTGGCTCAGTGCCCCTGAGTTCACCCTTGTAGCAAAACAAACAAAAAAAAAAAAGTTCACAGCTTTGCTAGTAACAGCATAAAACTGGAAACAACCCAAAATTTCCACAAATAGGAAAATGTGTAGGCTGTAGCATATTCACATGATAGAACACTACATAGCACTACATAACAACAAACCTAAGGGGACAGAAAAATCAGAATCATTGTTACCTGTTATTTTAGTTCATTTATGCTGCTACAACAGAAAACATGAGATTGAGTAATTTATAAAGAACAGATTTATTTCTTACAATTCTGGAGACTGGGAAGTCCCAGATTGAGGGACTCACACCTGGCAAGGGTCTTTGTGCTGCATCATCCCATGGGAGAGGGTGAAAGGGCAGGAGTTCACAGGGAAGGGTGGGGGGGGAGAGCACACACATCCAACTCCCTTTTATAAAAGCCACTCATGTGCTCACAAACCCACTCCTGCAATAATAATCCATCCACAAGGGCAGAGTCCTCATGGCCTAGTCTCTCAAAGGTTCCAGCTCTTGACACTGCTGCGCTGGGGACAAAGCTTCCCGCAGATGAATTCTAGGGGACACCTTCAAATCACAGCAGGACCTATGGGAGAGTAGGGGCAAGTATTGCCTGGCAAGGAATCTGAAGGAACTTTCTGGGGATCTTGGTAATATTCCAGCTGGATAAGGGTTTTGATTTATGCAGGTGTAGGATTTTGTTAAAATTCAAATAGCCCACTTAAGTTCTGTACATTTTCTGTATGTAAATTTTACCTTAAAAGGAAAAAAAGTGAGCTACCAATATGGACCCCTAATAAATGGCATGCATACTGAAGTGTGGAGGTTGAGAAGGTCACTGATGCCTGCCACTTACTTTGAAATGCAACTAAAAAATAAGCGAATTGACAGACTTGTAGTAATAAGGCAATGTTAGGATCTGGGTGGTGGAATCTTCCAACCCTCTCTATGTCTGAAAATTTTTCCTCCCCCTCCACCCCTGGGGACTGAACCCAGGAGCACTTAACCACTGAGCCACATCCCCAGCCCTTTCGATTTTGAGACAGGGTCTTGCTAAGTCGCACTAAGTTGCTGAAGCTGATCTCGAACTTGTGATCCTCCTGTCTCAGCCTACCAAGTGGCTGGGATTACAGGTGTGGGTCACCATGCCAGCCTCCGAGTAAAATGGAGACACAAATAGAAAAGTAACTGATGACATAAATTGTGGTTATAAGGGATATGTACGGCACACGCACCTATGGGTATGTATAGACACACACGACACACACGCGATAGATGGTCCCCTGCCCCTGCCTATGAGCAAAGATCTCCAAGACATACAGGGTGAAAAGAGCAGGGAAGGAAGTGTTTTTGGAAACACAGCCACATCGGTTGCAGTTCTGAGGAAAGTCCTGGACAAGCTCCATATGCAGCTGACAGTGTCTCAACTCAAACTCGCAGCTCATGTCTTCCTGCCCTGACACTGGGGAGCCTGCTGAGTGTAGGAGCCCAACAGTGCTGGAGAGTCCGTGCCTCCTCAACCAGCAGGGACAGAAAACGGGATGATGGCCTTCTCCATCTTTCAGGCAACTCTGGAGGCATTGTGTGGGCTTCTCGGGGAGGTCCTGGCAGAATCACGTTCTTGTGATTCTGACTGACAACCATGCTACGCATTCCTATACAGGCTTTTCTTTCTTTCCACCTGTCCCTTGTTCCTCTGCTCTGAGATGGCTCCTCGAGCCACCTGTACCCAAGGCTTTGTTTCAAATTCTGCTTCCAGAGGATCCCAAAATAGGACAAATGGTACCAGGTATGGTCTCACCATTGGACGTGGGGCCAGGTGAGGTGGCGCATGCCTGTAATCCCAGCAACTAGGGAGGCTGAGGCAGGAGGATGGCAAATTCAGGGCCAGCCTGAGCAACCTAGTAAGACTCTGTCTTTAAAAAAGGGGAGTGGGGTCAGCCAGTTATGATTGCACTCCAATGGCCTGGGAGGCCGAGGCAGGAGGATCACAGACTTGAAGCTGGCCTCAACAACTTAGCAAGGTTGCAAGCTTAGTAAGAACCTGTTTCAAAATGAAAAAAAAAAAAAAAAAGGGCTGGGGATCTGGCTCAGTGGTTAAGTGCTCTTGGGTTCAGTTCCTGGTATCAAGAAGAAAAAAAAATGGGGATTGGGGAGGGGAGTGGCTGGTGACGTAACTCAGTGGTGGAGTGTCCCAGGTTAAAAATGTATGTGTTGTGTGTATATGAATGACGGGAATCCATAACTTGATCTGTGTGTGTGTGTGTGTGTGTTTGTGTGGTGCTGGGGACTGAACCCAGGGCCTGAGGCCTGCCGGGCAAGTGCTCTACCACTGAGCTACATCCCCTGCCCACTGCACCAGGATTTTTCATAGATGAAAACGACAAGAACCGTATAGCTGGTGCTTAGTGGGGACTTAGACCCTCAGTTAGGCTGGACTGGGAGGAGGTGCAGTGGGAGAGGAACTGGCATGTGTTCAACTCTCTAGGACTAAGGGCAACCAAGGACTGGAATTGGCCAGCTTTGGTTAACAGATTTGGAAACTGAAGAGAGACTGACAGGCTCAGGTCAACCAACCACTCAGGGCATTTGTGAAGGCCAGAGACTTTTATGGCAATATTCTGAGACCCACAACTCTGACCAGATGAGTAAGGCCCAAGACCTAACCACGGGACAACAATGGGAATGGATCTCGAGGGGGCAGAATACAAAGCTGGATGGGGGAAGTTACTGACCTGTGTATCCCCCATAACTCCGGGGTTATCTTGGAAAAGGCTCCTAAACCCTGCCCTATGCTGTGGGGACAGCTCTCTGGGACTAGACATGGTAGTGGCCGAGAGGAAATGAAGATGTCAGGACGGCCTTGGCATCCCTAGGAAGGTATGGGGCGGCCCATAGAGGTGGGAGTGTGATAACCAGTGAACCTACTATCAGACTACATTCCCCAGGAGAAGCCCAGAGACTGTGCCCTTCAGTAATGAACGTATCAGTGAGGAAGGCCCTGGCACCCTAGAGAAGCCAGTGGTGCTGTCCTCTGTAGGCAAGGGCTGTCAGAAGATGCAGCCATAGCACCATGTTCCTGGTGTCCCTGGGGCGGATGAGATCTTGGCACAATCAAGGCAGGTCCACTATACCCAGCAGAAGCTCGTGGCCACGAGCAGAGCATGATGGTGCACACCTGCAACCACAGCAACTCGGGAGCCTGAGGCAGGAGGACCACAAGTTCAATACCAGCCTCAGCAGCTTACGTAGGCCCTAGGCAACTGAACAAGAATGTCTCCAATAAAAACTATTTGGATAGGTCTGGGGATGTGGCTCAGTGGTAAAGCACCCCTGGGCTCAATCCCCAGTACCCAAAAAACAAACAAAAAACTCAACAACAACAACAACAACAAAAAGTTAGCAGCAGCTAGTGGACACAATTATAGTGACAAAGGCCCAGATGGCAACCGGTAGTGATCTTAAGCAATGACTTTTAAACCTCAGCATTCCTATGGGATGTGATGGTTGGGAGTTGGCAAGGGTGCTGCCTGACATGTTTAACAAGACAAAAAAAAATTAAGAACTTGTCAGTAGTGGAAAGTCATGATGCCTTCATTCAGGTCCCAGTTTTGAGCCAGTTCTGACAGACAGCCAATTGATTGAAAGGAAAGCTGGAAATACTCACTTTAAAAAGGTCCACTTAGGGGGATGGGGTTGGGGCTCAGTGGTAGAGCACTTGCCTTAGCATGTGTGAGGCACTGGGTTTGATCCTCAGCGCCTCATATAAAGAAATGAATAAAATAAAGTCCATCAACATCTAAAAAACAAATTAAAGAAAAAGAAGGTCCGCCTTAGGTACCTACAACAAACATTCCCCACAGCTCATAACCCTCCCCAGTGGGATTTAGGGTAACTGTGTCCTCAGGAACCAGGTACCCAGGAACTTTTGTGGACTGTTGGATGTAGTCTGAGCTGACGGTGATATCAAGGTAGGTGAAATGCCATCACTCTCCCCCATCACCCTTAGGGATGCCGGGAGCTTCTCAGAGTGGGTCCAACCAGTTACAGCACCAGCCTGTGGTTGTTTCCCTGGTCCTGAGTACCAATTGGGATGGTTTTACTTAATAGCCAGCAGAACTCTCACCATGAGCAAGAGCAGCTCTTAAGGATCAAGTGGAAGTTCCAGAACTGCCCACACCCAAGATAAATCTGAAGCAAGACCACGGTCCCCCGGGGACTGCAGCTCTCGGCGCATCTTCCATTGAGATTTAGTGGGTACTGCCATCATATCCCCATTCAAGTCACCCGAGTCCCCACAAAACGGATGACAGAGGATGACTGTGAGCTACTTCATTTACCAAGTTCAGTTCCAAGGCAGCTACCATAACCCCTGGCACTTGCTTTGCAGCTAATGTTCTCATCTTTCCAAATCCTATGGATTAAAGGGATCAAAAGGGGTTTGTAAGCGGGCGGGACAAGAGTAGCATTCTCTCACTTGCAGTCGTGGACTGACTGTCTTGCTGATCTATGAAGGACACTGTGTAATCTGGACCAGGGGAGCAGGGACAAGTCTCTGAAATGGACCCCCAGAAGAGCCGAACAGAGAGGATCAGCCAAGACAGGGACAGAGGCAGCATCAACGAAGAGACAGCTGTAACTGTGTCACGGCCAAACAGCGGAAACCTACCTTGTGGATCCAAGGCGACCCCACCCTATATTTAAGGACCTGAGAAGATCTAGAGTTTCTTTCGAGCTTCCTGTACGGTGGCACTATTGACAGAAGGAAGGTGACCAAGAAATGAGGGAAGAGAAACAAGGGGAAAAGGAAAGAGAAAATTGCCTTTTGAGTTTATTCCCCTGAAGCACAAATAACCCCCAATTTTCCCAGCGTGCAAACTCCATCCATTCTAAATAAATTGGCACTGGAATAAAAATACTGAAGAAATAAACTTTTATTTCATATTTGCAGAGATGTAGCAGCATCAGTACTTGCAATGCAAGAGGTTGCAGAAAACTTATAAAACAAAAAGCAATTCTAAGCAAAGCAAGCTCCTATCTTCTAGGTGACCCACCGCCCCAAAGTGTGTGTAACACTAGAGAGAAACAGCAGCAGAATCAGCAAAACATTCTTGGGTCAAATACACATCAGGGACATAATACTGGCCAATGTAACTTTTTAAAGTTATGTCAGTGGTAAATAAACATCTCTTTAAATAAAGCATTAAACAACATAGTATTCACATCATTAGGTGACATAAACATCCTCCAAATTTTCTAATCCTCAGGATTAAAGGTATATTTTCATTACTTATGCACTTCTTTGGACTTGAATAAAGAAATACAAGCAATTCAAGTGTGGTGATGCATGCTTGCAATCCCAGAGATTTGGGAGGCTGAGGCAGGAGGATCACAAGTTTGAGTCCAATCTCAAAAACTTAGTGCAACCCATCTCAAAAACCAAAAATGGCTGGGGATGCAGCTCAGTGGCAGAGTATCCCTGGGTTCAATCTCTAGTACAATAAGAGAAAGAAAAGTAACTCAGTGATATCACAGGTCATGGGTCATGCTGGTTCTGTGAAGATGATTTATCTTTAAGTCCCTTGGAATAACTGGTCTCCATCCCCAGTTCCCCCTTTCAACTCACCCCAGAAGCCCAAGAGCCTAGGGAATTCCTAGCATGAGCTGTTTGGCTCCAGGGAGACAGAAACCCAATCCTCTTCCTGGGCTAGCACCCTAGGGCTAAGGGAAGAGTCAAGGGGAGCCAAGAGGAGGGTTAGAATGTGTCTGCACACCATGGGATCCTCAGACCTCAATTCAAAGATTAAAGAGAAAGATAAATGTCTCAGTGACTATAAAACAAGCTCTGATCATGTCCAAGCTAAGAGTCTTTAAAATTGTTGTAGACACACTAGTACATCAGACAGTCTAGAGAAATAAGACAAACACAGACCATAGTAATGGTCAAGAGTGATAGGGAAGCTGGGTAAGGTGGTGCACGCCTGTAATCCCAGTAGCTCACGCTGAGGCAGGAGGATCTCAAGTTCAAAGCCAGGCTCAGCATTTAGTGAGGCCCTAAACAACTCAGAGACCCTATCTCTAAAGAAAACATACAAAAGGGCTGGGCATGTGGCTCAGTGGTAAATTGCCCCCGGTACCAAAAGAAGAAAAAGAAAAAAGAGTGACAGGGAGAGGTCTGTGGATGATCTGCTCCTGCTTCCACATTCAATTAATTTATTCATGCCAGACTTATAACAAAAGTGTTTTTGTTCCACACTCCAAGAGGGCGTAGGCAAGACGGGAAGTAACACAAGACAAAGGGAGATGGCAAAAATGGAAAGTTCTGAACTGGCTCCCAATCCTCCTTTACTTGTGGACATTTACAAATTTAATTCTTCCCCTTCATCTCAGAATAAGTTACATAGTTTTTAAAAAAATAAAATTTAAAAATATAAAACATTTATTTATGGAGACAGGATCTCACTATGTTGCCCAAGCCAGCCTTGAATCATATCCTATCTCAACCTCCCTAGTAGCTGGGATTATAGGGGTGTGCCATCGTGCCCTGATTAAACAATTCTTAAAAGTTAAAAATAAACCTTATTTTCCATACAAGAAAAAAAATATTCCAAGTGAATGTGAAGTACTATTTTGACTATCTTTAACTTATAGATAAAAGTACAGCTTAAATTGTGTGCAGGCAAAACCAAACTACATTCAGTAGACTTCTTTGTAAATAGTAATACCAGCATTATTACTATCTAAAGTATTTGTAATAGGATAAACTAAATAAGTAGTTACAGCTGGACATGGTGGCACATGCCTATAATCCCAGAAACTTGGGAGGCTGAGACAGGAGGATGACAGGTTCAAAGCCAACCTTGGCAACTTATCGAAGCCATAAGCAACTGAACAAGACTCTTAGTATATTAGATGCCATCTCAAAATAAAAGATAAAAATACGGCTGGGGATGTATCTCAGTAGTAAAGTACTCCTGGGTCAATCCCTGGTTTTAAAAAAAAAAAAATTGCATCAAGTTATCAGGAACTAAAAATGTAAAAAACAAAAATCAAGAACAGAAAAAGTCCTGTAATCAGGGGGTACATAGGAAATATCTGCAACTTTTCACTGAGTCTTGCTGTGATCCTAGATCTGCTTTAAAAATTAAAAAGTCTATTTTAAAGACCTAGTAATCTTCCATTTGAATTAGAAATACTATAATGCGCTTAACATTTGCTTTCCACCCTACCTCCTCCTAAACAAGTGTTTTATTTCCTAGCAATACCCAGTGCAAGAGGTTAGAAATGATACTAGTCAGGAGCAAGCTAATCTAAGCAATCTAAAGTAGTAGCGATCTAACCCAGTTGCTAATCTAGCACCTAAACTGTGATCTCTAAATATTTCTCACTATAAGGAACCAGGACAACTTCTTCATGAAGTTAATCTAAAACTATAGCAGAATATACACAAAATAAGTCCGAAACTATATAAAAAAAATCATGGTCACATGAAATTAATAGGACTCCAATTGCCTAAAGATGTGATATTTTGAGCATCAAAAGACTTATTTGATAAAAAAAATCATTATCTAAAAATATCCAAATTCATAATAAAATTCTCACCTACCCAAAACAAAAAAGCTTACTGGTCATGCTGGAAGGTTTCTGGAGTATCAGCTCATAATTCTAGCACCTATCTTGCTTTCGCAGAGGGATCAACGGGTCAGGAGAATTCCTGGTAGAAGAACCAGAGTTAGTTAATGGAGAAGAAATGATGGACTTGAAAAGCTGCCATTTTGTGATCCTTAGTGACATTTTGACTGTAGGCAACCACCACCAATGACTGCTGAAACAGCATCTGATGGAAGATGAGGAACTTTCTAGTGGAGCGATCACGCTGATGACACCCAGGCCCAGAGCTCCGTCCTGGCATCTCCAAGGCCAGGATGTCTTCCCACCCAGAGCTGAACCTGAATCCGCCCAGCCTCTGGCTCTAAGCTTACAGAGCACTGGCTCCACCTGTCCACAGGAGACACGAGGGAGACAACACGCCCAAACACCACAAACCCAAAACGCAGGAAATTCAAGTCGACAACTCGGGTAACTTGAACCAACAAGGGCTACACCATAAGGGTGGAGGGATGCCAGACTAGAGACTTAAATACTCACGCACAGTAAAAGGTACCTGATTCAAACAGAACAGTATGTACTGCAATTCCTCAAGAAATTAGAAAAAGAACAAGCTAAACACAAAGCGGGGAGAAGGCGGGAAATAAAAGATTAGAGCAAAGATAAGTGAAATAGGGAAGAGAAAAACCGTACAAAATATGAGTTGGATTTTTTTAAAGATCAATAAAATTGATAAACCTTTATCTAGATTCACAAAGAAAAATAAATGTCAGAGATGAAAGAGGAGTATGACAACTGTTGCCACTGAAATAAAAAACATTTTAAGAAAATACTATGAAAAAAATGACATTTGGGTAACCCAGAAGATATGAGTACATTTCTAGAAACACACAACCTACCAAGGCTGACTCGTGAAGAAATTGAAAATCTGAGCAGAGCCAGGTGATGGGGCCCGTAATCCAAGTAACTGGGGAGGCTGAGGCAAGAGCATTCCAAGTTCAAGGTGAGTCTCAGCAACTTAGCAAGGGCCTATCTTAGCAAAACCCCATATCAAAATAAAAAATAAAAAGGATTGCAGATGTGGTTCAGTGGTAATGTGCCTCTGGGTTCGATCCCCAGTACTAGAAAAGAAAAAAATTTAATAAAAGAAAAAAAAAATGTAAACACAGCAATAACTAGTTAAGGAGATTGAATCAGTAACCAAAAACCTCAAAGAAAAACCCAGGACTAGATAGCTTCACTGGGAAATTCCACCAAATATTTACATAATTAACTTCAATTCTCCTGAAAATCTTCTAGAAAACTGAAGAGGACACCTCCACGTTCAGTCTATGAGGCCAAAAGCAAAAAAATAAAAATAAAAAATAAAAAATAAAGAAAACCACAGGTCAATCTCCCTAATGAATACTGATGCAAAAATCCTCATCAAAATACTAGCAAAGTGAATCCAATAGCACATAAAAAGGAGAATACACTGGGGTTGTGGCTCAGTGGTAGAACACTTACCCACTGGGTTAAATCCCGAGTACCACATAAAAATAAATAAAACAAAGGTATTTAAAAAAAAAAGGGGGGGGGATATATACACCATGACCAAGCGGGGTTTACTCCAGGAATGCAAGAATGGTTCAACATGAAAAAGCCATCAGTGTAATACGCCAGAGTATCAGAAAGAAGGGCAAAAACACAATCACCTCAACTGAGGCAGAAAGCACACTCAGCAAGATGCAACACCCTCTCATGATAAAAAATGAACTAGGAGAAGAGGAAAACTACCTCAACAGAATAAAGGCCATATATGAAAAACCCACAGCCAACATCACACCCAACGGGGGAAGACTGCAATCTCCTCCTTTAAGAACAGGAACGAGGCAAGGATGCCCGTTTTTGCTACTTCTACTCCACATAGGACTAGAAGTCCTAAACAGAGCACCAAGGCAAGAAAGAAAGAAAAGGCATTCACACTGACAAGGAAGAAATAAAATGACCTATTTGCAGATCACACAGTCTTACATATAGAAAGCCCTAAAGATTCCACAAAAAACTACTAGGACTAATAAATGAATTCAATGAAGTAAGAGGGCACAAAATCAACACAAAAATTAGTTGCATTTCTATATACTAACACTGAACAATCCTAAAAGGAAATCAAGAAAACAATTCCATGTGCAAAAGCATCAAAAAGATTGGGCATGGCTTCCACCTGTAATCCCAGCTATCTCTGGGCTGAGGCAGGAGGATCCCAAGTTGGAGGCCAGCCTCAGCAACCTAGCAAGGCGCTGTTTCAAAATAAAAAATAAAAAGAACTGTGGGTGTATTTTAGTGATAGAGCGCCCCCTGGGTTCAGTTCCCAGTACTGTGGGAAATAAAAGAATCAAAAACCATAAAATACTTAGGAATAAACCTAACCAAGGAGACAAAAGACCTATCTAGTGAAAACTATAACACACTACTCCAGGGGCTTGGGCTGGTGTTCAGTGGTAAGAGCACTTGCCTAGCACGTGTGAGTCCTGCGTTCGATCCTCAGCACCACCATAAATAAATGAAATAAAGTTATAAAAAAATTTAAAAAAACCACTACTCCAGTCTTCATGGATTGAAAGACTTAATATTTTGACAATGACCATACCACCCAAAGTGATCCAGAGTCAACACAATCCCTACCAACATTCCAAAGGCATTTTTGCAGAAGTGGAAAAACTCATTCTAAAATTCATATTGAATCTCAAAGAACTCAAAGGGCAAAATGATATTGAAAAAGAACAAAGTCAGAAGACTTGTACTTCCTGATTTTGAAATATATTATAAAGCTACAGTAATCAAAAACAGTGTGATAATGACCTACATATTAAACAATGGACAAGAACAAAGCCCAGAAGCAAATGCTCTTGTACATGATCGGTCAAATGATCATCAACAAAGGTCCCAAGATCACTCAATGGAGAAGAGACAGCATCTCCAATACACCGGATAACTACATGCAAAAGAATGAAGTTGGACCCTTATCTTACACCACATACATACAAAAAATTCGTTCAAGCCTGATGCAGTGGTAAATGTCTATAATCCCAGCTACTCAGAGGCTCAGGCAGGAGAATCGCAAGTTTGAGGTCAGACTCAAACTTGCGATTTTAGTGAGACCCCGTCTCAAAATAAAAAAGGGGCTGGGGACATAGCTTAGTGATACAGCATCCCTGGGTACTGGGAAAAAAAAAAAAAAAAAGAGAGACACCAATCAACAGTGAAAAGACAAAGCAACCTACAGAATTGCAGAATATATCTGATAAGAGTTAATGCTCAGAATTTATAAGGAACTCCTACATTTCAAAAGCAAATCAGGGCTGGGGAGATAGCTCAGTTGACAGAGTGCTTGCCTTGCATTCACAAGGCCCTGGGTTCAATCCCTAGCACCACAAAAAAAAAAAAAAAAAAAAAAAAAAAAGAGGGCTGGAGGGCTGGGGAGATAGCTCAGCTGGTAGAGTGCTTGCCTCACAAGCACAAGGCCCTGAGTTTGATCCCCAGTACCGCGCCAAAAAAAAAAAAAAAAAAAAGCAATCAAACAACCCGATTTTAAAATCTGCAAAGGATCGAACAGAAATTTCTTCTAAGATGGTATATAAATGGCCAACAGGCAGTGAAAAATGCTCTACATCACACACATCAAAATCACAATATTGCTGGGTGTGGTGACACAGGCCTAGAATCCCAATGGCTCAGGAGGCTGAAGCAGGAGGATCCTGAGTTCAAAGCCAGCCTCAGCAAAAGCGAGGTGCTAAGCAACTCAGTGAGACCCTGTCTCTAAATCATATATAAAACAGGGTTGGGGATGGGGCTTAGAGGCTGAGTGCCCCTGAGTTTAATCCACAGTAAACCACCCTCCCCCCCAAAAAAAAAAAATCACAACATCAATTCACACTCATTAGGATAATCACTATAAAAATTAAAAAAAAAACAGAAAATAGTAAGTGTTGGCAAAGATGTAGAGAAATGGAGCCGTGTGCACCCTTGGTGAGATTGTAAAATGGTGCAACTGCTATGGAAAGCAGTATGGGGGGGTCCTCAAAACATAAAAATAGAATGACTACCATTACGAGCCAGCAAGATTTCACTTGAAGGCATATATCCAAAAGTATTGAGAAGAACTGATCTCAAAGAGTGGAAAAGAGGGGCTGGGGGTGTGGCTCAGTGATAGAGCACTTGCCTAGCATGTGTGAGGTACTGGGTTCAATTCTCAGCACCCCATATAATAAAGGTCCATTAACAACTAAAAAAATATTTTAAAGGAGTGGAAAAGACAGTGGAAAGAACACTTTCACTGGGAGGTAGAGGATCTGGCTTCTAACTCCAAATCTCTGGATATTACATGATATGAACCACTCATTTTTAGTGGATATCATAATGGCATTATGGTTATGCTTTTTAAGAAAAGGATTCATAATGAAGTGTTTATAGGGGGTAAAATTACATTTCCTAAGACTTACTACGCTTATGCTAAAAATATATATGAAAGTGTGGAAAAAGGGCAGATGGAAAAGACTGGCAGGAGAGTCACAATGTTGAAACTGGGTGACAAGGACAAGTCAGTATGCTATTTTACTTTCACGAATATTTAATTTCCTAATAAAAAGTTTAAAACAAACCAAAGAAGAAAAAGGCTTAATGGATGTTTGAAATGGATGACAGAATTAATTTTTGAGATTTTTATAACAATGTCATGCAACACACGCTATTATTAATTTTAAAAAGCATCACACTTCAATTTGCATCTAACTGATAGAAAAACAAACAAACAAACAAACAAATGATCAGGGCTGGGGATATAGCTCAGTTGGTAGAGTGCTTCCCTCACAAATACAAGGCCCTGGGTTCGATCCCCAGCACCGCAAAAAAAAAAAAAAAAAAAAAAAAAAAAATATATATATATATATATATCAAGCTTCAAGTAATGTTCTTTATCACATTCCCCAGCCTCAAGCATGAAGAACCAAGTCCATTCAGTGCATTGGACAGAGACACAAAGGGTACAATAGGGACACATCTGAACTATAATGGAGAAATTTTGCTGCCCCCAGACAGGGACTACAAACCGAGAATAAGAGGGCGTTAATGCTCTTTCTTGGATATGTAGGGTGGACTTACTTCCTATCTGTTAATAGAAAAGCAATCTGCCAAGCAGAGTTCAGAGTGGGTAAAGGATACACAGTCCACAAAGTGATGGCATCAGAGAGAGAGAGAGAGAGAGAGAGAGAGAGAGAGAGAGAGAGAGAGAGAGAGAGAGAGAGAGAGAGAGAGAGAGAGAGAGAAGAGAGACCAGGATGCAAGATAAACAACAGATCTTGATGAAAGCTGATTTCATCAAGCCCAGGGCACTTGAGAAAGATCCAGAAATCAAGAAACCAATTAAATACCAAGTACAGCAGGGAAGTCAATTGCTATCAAAAGAACCAAAAGGTAGGAGTGAAATGTCATCAACTAGCTTAGTCTGGTACAATCCCAAACAAAGGGGCACTGAAAAGGAAGTAAGAATGATTCCCCCAGGGCTGGGGCTGTAGCTCAGTGGCAGAGCGCTTGCCTAGCATGTGTGAGGCACTGGGCTTCATCCTCAGCACGACATAAAAATAAAACAAAGTAAAGCCATGCTGTCCATCTACAACTACAAAAAATAAAAATAAAAAAATTTTAAAAAAAGAATGATTCCCCAATTGAGGCTGGGTCACAGGGGAAAGTGAGTGCATTTGGAAGAGCAGTCGGAGGTGTGGCAGGCCTGGCAGTGGTACCCTGGAAGGGAACTGGGTGCTGAGCTATGCCCCCTCCTAGAATTCCACCATCTGCCAAAAAATAAAATAAAATATAAAAAATAAAAAATTCTCCATCCAGAGTGGTGGTGTACGCCTATAATCCCAGCGGCTCAGGAGGCTAAGGCAGGAAGATTGCTAGGTCAAAGCCAACCTTAGCAATTGCGTGAGGCCTGAACAACTTAGTGATGCCCTGTCTCTAAGTAAAATATAAAAAAGGGCCATGGATGTGGCTCAATGGTTCAATCCCCAGTTTGATTTCCAATATAAAAAACAAAAATTCTCCGGCCAGGTGCAGTGGTACATGCCTATAATCCCAGCAATTTGGGAGGCTAAGACAGGAGGATCCTAAGTTCAAGGCCAGTCTCAGCAATTTATTGAGGACCTAAGCAACTTAGAAAGACCCTGTCTCAAAATAAAAATTTAAAAAGCAGGGAGGAAACTGAGAATGTAGCTCAGTGGTAAAGTACCCCTGGGTTAAATTCTCAGTATGAAAATAAATAAAAAGGTTCTCTAGGGTCCCTTCCATGGCACTGAAATTCTACATGGCAGCGGAGGGGATAAGAAAACCATTAGTTTCAACTCAAAAAACATTTCTTAAACTTGACTGGATGGTTCACTTTCAATGTCTTGGCTGCCTAGGAATAAGAAGGGACAGGGTCTGGAGAACACAGAAGATCCAGGAGAACAAAGAAAAAGTGAAGACACTCCATCCACCAAGCAGAACATACACAAGGAGACTGGAACATGGGGACAAGGTGACTTCCTATAAGCTGCTGCTGTGACATCTCACCAGGCCCTGGCAACAGGTGGTATGCTGTTTGCCCACATTCCCCAGGATCAGCTGCTCTAGAAATTCTCTGGGTAATTTCAAGGCACCTGTGCCCAGCATAGATCCTTAACAAACCCCCATATGTTGTTGAAAAATTCACAGAACAGTGCTGTGTGCACTCTGCCACACGGAACTCACGTACCATGTCTTAATCCCCACCGCGACAAGACAATTTTAAGGTTGGTACAGTCATTATTCCCATTTTAGGGTCAGTGGAAGCCACAGTTCTGTGAGGTTACATACAGATCCTATGATGCTCCAGTCATAGAGGGTGTCCGTGTTCCCCGTCAGACTCTTAGTCCCAAGTCCTCAATACTCAGCAAGAAGTTCACACTAGGGCTGGGGATATAGCTCAGTCATGAGACTTCTCAAGCCTTTTGTAAGAGGAGGGCTTATTGGTATTCCAAGGTCCAAGGTTCTTTCTTCTGGCAAGGTCTAGGCCAAGAAGTTGGGATCACTCCAGTACACTCACCTCTGCTTGTTTTTCTGAGTCTAGAGATCAGCAAGGAACAGTCCCATTATTCTGTGGCCAAAGTCTAAAAGCAGCTCTCCTGGGACCAGACAGGTGGGTTGGAATCTGCCCAGCAGAAAGAACAGTTCCTGAACTCCAGTGCCCAGGAGGGGAAGCCTGCAAGGCCCTGCAAGAGACACAGAGCCCTGTGCACCCCATGCAAGTTTCAACTGCCCCATGGGTGGATTGTGAACCTTGACTTCTCAGTCAGACCCCAACCTGAGGGGAGACGTAGGGGGCTCCAGTTTCCCGACTCTTCCTCTATCGTAACACTTTGAAACACTAGTTTCAGCCTACACTGAAACTAGCTAATTCCCTTATAGGCTCCGCTCCATGTAGCTGTGGGTAAACTGAAGTCCGACTTCAGCAAATAACTTTGAAGGAACATCAGGTTCTAGTTCATCCTCTTTTTGCAGTTAACTGCATGAGACCCTGTACTTTACTATAATAATAAAGCTACTTAACCATCAGACAGTGGAAAGAACTTTCAGTGGGAGGCAGACCTGGCTTCTAGCCCCAATTTCTCCAACACGTCTTTGTTTTCCATGATGTCGAGGATGGATCCCACGGCCCTGCATATACTAGGCAAGTGTTCTGCCAATAAGCTACGTCCCCATCCCTCCAGCATACCTTGTCCTATTGCAGGTGCCCTACCTCTTTTCCTTAGTTTCCTCATCTATAAATAGGGAAGTCACCTGTCCCCAATTACTACTCCCAAGTATAAAAGACAAGGGAGGTAAAACGCCCAAGTTCTTAAGAAGCAGCAGCAGCACCACCACCACCACCGGCCACAGAGCTCATTTTTTTTCCATGCCATCCCCAGCCCAGGCAACCCAGGAGCACAAACGGCATTACTCAAGACCTGAACAAGAAAGGCCCTGTGTGTTCCAGTTTTTGCTGGTGCCCTCAATAAAGGTAACTCTGACAAAACCCGGCAGGATAAGAAAATATTCTCTAGCAATCCAAGGGGCATCCGATCTTATCTGTTGTCCCACATTACCTAGCAATACCACCTCTCGCCCAGAAAGGCTCTAGATCTAAGTTCTAAAGAGGGTTTAAAAACATCAAAAGGCAAACACACTCCTTCCCCTTTCAGGTTCCACATTCTAAAGGTAGCAACCCCACATTGAGGTTCATCCCTATGAGGTCTGCAGGAGGACCTCACTTCACATCAACTGGAAAACAGAAGCATGTCCTCTTATTATATAGGACCTTAGTGGCCTCACAGGTGCATATCAAAAAGCAAGAAGTCGTCTAAAGACTTAAACCAGCCTGAAATTACCAGGCAGCCCCACTACAAATCACTGTTCATGTCAGGCTCATGACCAAGGGAGGTGTTGTCAGGGCTGGACAGGGGGGCTGAAGGTGTAAAGCTGGTAAATAACTCTGAAGAGGGACAGAGGGGGAAGGGCAAGGCAGGATAGAACAGGGGCACCCAGGGCAGGGCTGGTTCAGGGAGCCCTTTGCAAGATGAGCTCTGTGATCTCTGCCCTGCTCCCCAGCCTCATGGGTATCCCATAGTAAGCTGTCCCTGGGCTGACATATACAAATGTATCCTGGGCCACTTGGTAGAGACCGGCAAAGAAGGGGTTCAGGAGGTAAGCTGCCACGTTCAAGGGGAAGATTTGCCCAGCATGTGTGTGCCCAGAAAGGATCAGGTTAATATCTGGCCGTGCCTGGAGGGCTCTCTTGGCAGCCAGGGGCTGGTGAGCCAGCAAAATGGTGGTGTGGTCTGGGCTGCAGCCTCCCAAGGCCTTGACGAGATCCATGCCATGGCCAGAGTAGTGCAGAATGTCTGCTTCGATATCATCCACTCCAGCCAAGCAGATCCAGTCTTCACCTTCACCATGCTGGGCCCCCGTGGCAGAAATCTTCACGTTCTCATTGTGAAGTGGCCGGACACGCAGGGATTCCAGCAGTGCAAACCAGTTGCTGACATCTGATGTATAGTACTCATGATTGCCTGTGACAAAGTAGGTGCCGAGGCGCGAATGAAGCCGGCCCAAAGGAGCAACGGCTGTCTGCAGGACAGAGGCTTCCGAATCAGAAAGGTCACCCACAATCACGGTGACATCTGGTTCCAGCTCATTCACCATCCTCACAAACATCTCCATCTTGGTCCTGCCCACTGTGGGCCCCAAGTGAATGTCAGAGAGGAGCACGATCTTGAGGTTGTTCATAGAGAGGGGCAGCTGAGGGATGGGCAGCTCCACGGTTTTCACAGCCGGGGGCTGGGCAGCATTCAGAAGCCCAACCACGCTGAGCATGGCAGTCACCACCACTGCCAGGGCAGGCCTGAGCACCAGCTTCCTTGACTTGTCAAGGCTGCCCACAACCCTACCACTGCGCCAGGCCAAGAGCTGGTAGGCCTGCTCCATGCCGCTGAGGATGCAGAGGAAGAAAACCATGATGATGTAAGCACCCAGGCAGGAGTAGGCCGCCAGGGAAAAGAAACAGGGCTCCTCGGCCACCAGAAAGAGCATGGTGAAGAAACTGGAATGGGCCAGGGCCAGGAACACCATAACGACCAGTTTCCAAAGCTGGAAACAGGTGGACTCCACCGCTGGGGAGTGGCAGAGGTTGCTCACTGTGCTACGCCAGATGTAGAGGGAGCCAATGAGCATGAGCGAGTTGACAAAGAGGGCAAGCTGCAGGCGAAACAGCCAGCGCCAGGCCCTGAGCTCCAGGCTCTCTGCCAGATAGGAGCGGGAGACGATCATGGACACGAAGACAGTGACCGCAGCCAGGGCAGCCTTCGAGCCCAGGGACAGCTGCCTGAAGAGCGCCATATTCTCTGCTCCTAGAAGAGTCCCCACCAGTTCTGTGCAGGCGGGTTCTGGAAGGCGAGTTCCTTAGAAAGGACAGTGGCCAACGAGGCTTCCAGGTCAGATCCGCCTGCAACCAGGAACTGGTGTCAGCTTTGTGGGATATTAGAGTCTCCCTGTCCCCATTCAAAACCCGAAGGCCACTTATATCTGCCCAACCCGTCTCAAATCCAAGCCATTCAAATTATCAGTCAGGTGCTACACCATTATTAAAATACACACACACAGGATGGTGACTCAAAAGGCCGTTTTTATTTTTGCACAGTGTTCTGTATGTTTAAACTTTCTCCACAGTAAGCTTGAACTTCTTTTAGAGTAAGAAAAACATTATTCTACATCAACAGTTCTCAAAGTGCGGACCAGTGAGACCCTCTCAGAAGATCCATTTAGTCAAAACTATTTTCATACTACTACTAAGCCATCACCACTTTTTCCATTCTCACTGTCATGTGCGTACAGTGGAGTTTTCCAGAGGCTACATGACATGTTATGTGGCAATGGACTGAATGCAGAAGTAGATGTAAAAATATCCTTTATTAAGACAGAATGTAAAACAATGCAACTCTACCCTGAAATTTTGGGAGAAATACTATTACCTTCCTTAAGAATATATTAACATGTAATAGATTTGTTACCCTTTTTTCTTTTTTTTTTTTTTTTTTTTTTTTTGGTGCTGGGGATTGAACCCAGGGCTTTGTGTATGCAAGGCAAGCACTCTACCAACTGAGCTATATCCCCAACCACTAGACTTGTTACTTCTAAAAGAAATTGATAGATATTTTAAAATTTTGCCAGGACATCTGAAGTTTGAGAATCACTGTTCTAAATAAATGCAAACAAGGCAATAAAGCAAAGCTAGGCTGCTGGCTGTAGTCTTCAGGAGCCCAGAAGGGACACCTAAGAACTCCTGAGGTGATGCTGGCCTCCCCTTGAGGGCCTCAGACAGGATGCACCTCACCCACTTAATGATGCTTTAGGAGACTGATGATCTATCACCCAGAGGGCTGCTCTGTAAATGTGTTCTTCATCCACGGAATCCTTATACCCCTCCTCAGACACTGGTTAAGATCTTCCTCCCTTCCCCCACTCCAGCTCTGTCCCCTGAACTATTTCCCAAGTCCACCTTTAACAGCATCTCCTAGTTAGTAGCTCCAACCCCAGAGTTCCTCCAGACTTTCCAACTATGAAAACATTGTTTAAAAAAAAAAAAAAAAAGAGGGCGGGAGAACCACGGACAGGTGGAGAGGGAGCAGCAGCTGCAAATACCCAATTTGAGATAACCTTTTCAAAATGAAAACATTCTCTGCACCTGTTTTCCAAATACTTCACATTTTCAATCTTGGTTTTAGATAAATGTTTGACTTTTCTCTGTCCTGGGCGCGTACTGATAGCCTTTTACCAAAGGGTGGAAATCACAAGACAAAGGGTTCAAATCCCACCAACCTGTACTTAAAATGTGCCCCAGACTCAATTCACTCTGGAGGAACCGAAGCGAAGTTGATTCGTTGAACTTGCAGTGGGGTAATCGCTGCGTTCCAAACTACTCCCCCTCTCTCCGCAGATGTGACGCAGAGCTCCCCAGGTGCACGCCCCCACGCCTCACCAGCCCGCCTGACCACGATGGGTCAACACTGGTGCTCACCTGCAGCCTGCCTCTTCCCACCCTCAGTCTGGACTACGAAACCCTAAAGGAAAAGGGTCCCACGAACGCGATGAAACACCCAAGCCCAACAGCAGGCGGCAGGGACTGACAAGAAGGAGACGAGATGTCTGAAAGGAAGATCACCCTCAAGAAAAACATTACAAGGTACCCTTCGAGGGGGCCTCCCCTGACCCCATTTTTCTCCTTCCGGAGCGCTCCGCAGAGCACGGAACTAGGCAAGGGAGGGCGCACCAAGCCAGCGCCCACCAAGCCCTCCAATAACCCGCGCGACTTGGAATCCCTCTCCCAGGAAACCGAAATTGAAAAGGTCCAGGCGCACCTCATCTCCCCACCTCGTCACACAAATGGGGAAGTAGGTCCGTGCGAAAGGAGCGGTCAGAGCGGAACACACAAGCGACTCAGCTACCGGGAAGGACGCGCGCCCCGCCCGATCTGCCCGGCCCGCCCCCGACAGGAAGGCCAGTCCACTGCCTGCGCTCCGTCGGTTGCCTGCCTGTTCAGACACTCTGGGGTCTCAGGCTCCCGGCTTTGCTAGGACCTTGGGTGACCACGGCCTCAGTCTGGCTTCCCATCAGCCTGCCCCTAGCATGCGTCCCTGCGCTGGAGTCCCGCAGACTTACGCGCAAGCCGTGCGCAGAACCCAGCAGCAGCGGCGCCAGCAGTAAAGAGAGGATGCGAACCAGGGCGCTGATCATGACCACCCCTCCAGCCTCTCTGCTCCGCAGTCGGCGCCGGGGCCAGCCGCTCGGCCTTTCCAGGCTGAGGACCCGCAGCCTGGCGCCGCCCCCTCGCCTGCTCCGCCCCCGGCTCCACCCGGAGGTAGCCGAGCGGGGAGGGTGAGGTGCAGGGGAGAGCACCCGCCACGCGCCTCCGCGTGATTCCAGCGCAGGGTTATCTGGTTTTTACCAGCGACTGCTGAAGGAAGAACCCTTTGGAATGACTATCCGGAGGCCCTACTGTCAGCAGCTTGATAACGCTCCCGGGAGCTGGACAGTGACAAGAGGTCTCCTTTGACCCTGTTTGCTTGGAGAGAACTAAAGGGGGAAATTGATTAACAGCTAAACCTAAATGCGCTACATAGACTTATCCTCATAAAACTCTAAAGCACGGGTTCTCAAAAGGGTGGTCCACGGTCCAACCGAGTCGACATCACCTGGAACTTATTAGAAATGCAGATTCTGGAGCCCCACTCCAGAAATCCTGAGTCAGAAACTGGAGGGATGAAGCCCAGCTATCTCTAATTTTACAAATCCTCCAATTTATTCCGGTGCATGCTAATGTTTGAGAACCATTGCTCTAGGTTACTGATTAATTTAGGAGTGTGATTCAACTGGCAAAATCAATTCGAATGCCAACCTCCAAAACTTTGGGTCTGCAGTTTATTTCATCATGGAGTTTTGAGTGATGAGAGCAGCAATGCCTCCTACCTTTCAGTTTTGCTTTTGTTCCTCTTGACATCTCTGTATTGTAGGCAGATCTGTCAAATGGGCATGAAATAGCACTATTTTGACATTTGGGAAAACGAAGGCTTTCGGTGTAAATTAACTTGTCCCGGGCCTCAGATAACTTCCGGATTTTAATGCAAAGTTACCCTCTTTTTCCCTGGTGTGTTCCCTGCACTCTTTGAAAATCCCACTGTCCTTTTACTGCCCAAGTTTCAACTTAAATCGAAACTTATGGTGGCACTCGCCTGTAATCCCAGCTGCTCCAGAGGCTGAAGCAGGAGAATCACAAGTTCAAAGCCAGCATCAGCAAAAGTGAGGTACTAAGCAACTCAGTGAGACCCTATCTCTAAATAAAATACAAAATAGGGTTGGGGATGTGGCTCAGTGGTCGAGTACCCCTGAGTTCAATCCCCAGTAACTGCCCCCCCAAAAAAAATTATGGGAAGAAACCTTTAGGGATATTGCTTTGAAGTATATGTATTTAAATTTTACCAGTTTATTAAATTAAAACTTACATAACATAAAATTCAGTCCTTTAGATGTCATTTTTTTATTTTGTTAACTTATTGTTTTGAAAAACAAACGTGTGGTTAAATTATGTTATTGACAGATTCTCTCCCTGACCAGACTTTAGTTAGGTTCCTCTGAGTTCTCTTCTCAACTAGGTCTCAAATTTGGCCTTCCCATTTTGTCCTGCCCTTGCTGGACCTCATCACCCTGTAACTCAATCTATCATGTATTGTGTTGCTTTTTGTATCTAGGTGTTTTTTTTTTAATTAGTAAAAAGTTACTTTTTATCTTTTTATTTTTTAACAAGTCAAAATAGTAATCTTAGCTTATCTCTTGGTGTTCCAAAAAACCTTTTTATATTGTATAACAACATACCCAGAACACCACCTGTTCATTCTCTCTCCCACTGAACATTTCCTTGAGAGACCAAGACAGGATCAGTCACTGATTTTCCTTTCCATGTTCTTTTCATGCATGGAATACCAACTCCCTCTCCTTGTGCTGTGAAGTCCTTTCTAAACTCTGCATTCTCGTCCAGTACTGAAGAGCAACAGTTTGCTGGGAAAGGTGGCATGCCTCTGTAATCTCAGCTGCTCAGGAGGCTGAGGCAGGAGGATCAAAACTTCAAGGCCAAACTGAGAAACTTGGTGTGACCCTGCCTCAAAATAAAAAATAAAAAAGATTGGGAATAGAGATGGGGGTGTAGCTCAGCAGTAGAAAGCACTGCAAAGACAAATACATAAATAAAAGTAATTTTTAAAAAGACTCAGAATGTAGCTTAGTGGTAAATTACTCCTGGGTTCAGTTCCCACTACTCCTTCCCTACATCCCCCACAAAAGAGGAAGTACTCCAGGGCAGGCACAGTACCATATGCCTGATGGTGGGCAAGTTGCATAATCTCTCTGAGCTGTAGTTTCTTCATTGGTAAAATAGACACAATGATATCAAATTCACTGGGTAATTGGGAGGTGGGGGGTTGCCAGAGATGATGATTGGCAAATACACGATGTTAGTGGGACAGTTGATGAAATCAGAATCAGGCCTGTAGAGCAGATAATATCATGTCCCTATGATCATCTCCATAATGGCCCATGCTCTAAAGATTAAATAGTTCTGTAGTGATTTTGAGTAATGCTATAGTTATGTAAGAGAATATTCTTGGTTTTTAGGAAAGAAGAGGACATGGACTTTGCAACTGACCTCACCAATTAAAAAAAAATGCGGAAAGAGAAAATAGCATTCAAGAGTTGGTATTCTAGGCATGAAAAGAACTCAGGAAAGGTAAGTAAATGTGGAAAATGTTAACATTTGGGGAATCAATAAAGGGATTCTTTGTTTTTTCAACTTTTTTCTAGTCTGAAATGACTGCAAAATGAAGTTTAAAAAAATTTTTAGTGCACAACAGATTCAACTTTTCCCACCTTTCCCAACCTATAGACTCAAGGTTATAATGTGCAATAGATTTGTTTGAACTGCAGTAGAGAGGGTTTTGAGCAGAGGTGGCAAACTAAAGAGCAGAGGATGAAATTCAGTCCTCTGTCTGCTTTTGAACTGCCTACTAGCTAAGAATGGATTTTACATTTTTAGATGGAATCAAAAGGAATCAAAGGAATCATCTTATGACTGAAAATATGGGATTCTCCCCCGTACCCCCACTGCCCATTTTGGAGCTTGAATGCAGGAGCATTCTATGACTGAGCTATATATCCAATCCTTTTTATTTTTTATTTTTTTTGAAACAGGATTTTGCTGAGTTTTCCCAGACTGGACTCAAACTTTCAATTCTCCTGCTTTGGCCTCCTGAATTGCTGAAATCATAGGTATGCATGGCTATACCCGGCTAAAATATGAGATTTATTCATTTTTATTTTTTTAAATATGAGATTTAAATGTCAGTATCCATAAATAAAGTTCTATTAGAACATGTTTTCTTTGAATTCTCTGTATATGGCTTTATTCACACTACCATGGCCCAGACAAGTCAATGCAATAAGACCTCTGGGCCCACAAACCTAAAATGCTTATTATCTGGCCCTTTATAGTAAGAGCTTGCCAAGAGGGCTGGGGTTGTGGCTCAGTGGCAGAGCATTTGCCTAGTGTACGCAAGGCACTGGGTTCGATTTTCAGCACCACAAATAAATAAATAAAATAAAGGTCCATTGCCAACAAAAAAAAAAATTAAAAAAAAAAAAAAAGCTTGCCAAGAGAATATAGATTGCAGTTTGTTTCTGAGGCTTCAGTACTTGACTTTGTATTGTAGATGAAAAATTTTTTTTTTAATTTTCAGGCAGGATCTTGCTAAAGTGTTGAGGCTGACCTTGAACTTTTGCTCCCCCAGTCAGCCTCCCCAGTCTCGGGGATTATAGAAGTGAGCCACCATGTCTGGTTCACATTGCTGCCTTTAGAGTTTGAGTTACTTTTCCAAGGCTATGCTTCCTCTTATCCTTTACTTTGAGCTCCTGTATATGCAGGGTATGAGGAGATACAAAATCCCTTGCCAGAGGCTGCAGGGATTATGCAATATCACCATGTAGGGATTCATCTCTAGTAAGAAAGATGGCCACGTACACAACTAAACATGGTACTTGTGCTATTACAGACCAGCACTCCTCAAAGGATGGTCCGTGGACCAGTGCAATGAGATAAATACAGAAATTCAGACCAGGCTCTTAGAAACTTGTAGCAATTTAAGAAAGTAAGTTTGTTGAATCTAAGAATGAAAAAAAGTAGGCAGGAATTGGTATTGTATTATTTCATTTCTCTAGTAATTTATTTTCATTACATTTTTTACAAAGTAATCAGTCCTTGATAGATGGAAAGGAGCACTAATGATAAGACACAAAACCGATCCTTTGCCAAAGCTGGTTTGAGAAGCACTGAGGCCTCAACAGTAGCATAAGAACAACAAGGGGGAGGGACATGTGCTGGCCAAAAATACACATGAACACTCTGTTTTTCTGTCCTTACAGAGCTCTGCACACAAGTTAAGAACCAATCTCACCTCTTTGCTCTGTTTTCCTTTTTGGCTTTGGCAGAACTTTCCCACTTAGCCAAGTTCAATTTCTAATGTTTGTTCTTTAAATTTTTTTTTTTTTACTAGCACTTATTTATTTTTATTTATCTTTGATGAATATTCATTTTTTTAATTTTTATTGTAAACAAATGGGATACATGTTTCTCTGTACATGGCGTAATATTCTTTAAATTTCTAATATTTTTTAAATGCTGTTGAAATGATTGTGATTTTAAATATGTTTTAGGGGTAATTAAATGACATGTTAAAGATTAAAAAAAAAATAAAGTCTCCACTAAAAAGATGTGACAACTAAATGTGATGTGTGATCCTGGATTGGATCTTGGACCAGGAAACAGATAGTTATAAAGTATTATTGGGACAATTACAAAATTTGAGTATAGATTGTGGATTAGAAAATAACATTGTAACCACATGAAATCTCCTAATTTCAATGTGTAATTACTGTGGCTGTGTGTTCTTAGAACATGCACCCTGAAATACTTTAGGGGTAAAGAAGCATAGTGCCTGCACCTTACTCTCAGATGATAATAATAGTACCACACATAATGCAAATTATATACCACACATAATGCACATGTATCAAAAGTAGACAATAAAAGCAAGTGATAAAGTAATTGAAGTAAAATGTTAATAATTGGTAAATCAGGTAAAGGTGATAGAGGAATTCTCATATCAAAATTAAAAGCTTTGTAAAAAGTAAAAAACAAAAAAACAAGATCTCCAGCAGAAAAATGTGGACCATTCTACTGTGCTGCAATCCCTTATCTTGCTCCCTATCATTAAGTTTTCTACCCAGAAAGTCCTGAACTCTAAACCCCTTGGGGTTCAGTTGTGCAACTAGATGATAGGTAGGGTTGTGAAATAATAAAAGTGATAAAACTATGAAATAATGAACCAAGTTTCCCCACAGATTCTAATAAAAGTCAATAGCGGTATGTCAGGAACTGGGCCAAGCCATATGACAGTCATGTGTTTTAGGGCACTTTTATCCCCGTTTGTCTTTTCAGGAGTTTGAGATACCTGAATACATCAAATGCCTGCAGGTAGGCCTGCCTTAGGGGGAAATGAAAATGACTCTGCTTCCAGCATTCTTCTTTTCTATCTTTTTACTATCATTTTCCTATCTGTCCATGGCATCTGTTTCCCAGTGTCTCTCAGCTGCAAGTTTGGAGGTTCCTACCTTTGGTAACTGTTTTTCTGTTTTTCCTTTCACATCTGCTCTATTCCCAAGGCCTAATGTTTCTTTTTCACCTGAGTCTCCTATAGTTATTTAACCCACCTTCTCTGTTCTTATAACCCACATTTGCAGGTGTGATTTGCCTCTTCCTTGAATGATCAGCATAGTTTTCTGGGTAGATCAAAAGTTACAACTAGCTATTTGATTTGACATCATGCTGGCCCACTGGGTATTTTATTTTATTTTATCATTTTATTTTATTTTATGGTACTGTGGATTGAACCCAGAGGCCATCTACCACAGATCCACACTCCCAGCACTTTTGATTTTATTTTGAGACAGAGTCTCAATAAGTAACTGAGATTGGCCTCAAACTCATAATCCTCCTGCCTCAGCCTCCAGAGTTGCTGGGATTACAGGTGTATGCCACCACACCTGGCTGGGTCCATTGGTTATCTTAAATTTTTTTCAATTTCTGTAGTTGTCAACATTTAGTCAGGAGAAGTGACAGAAACTGGATCTCCAGTTTCTCATCAAAGATCAGAAGGTGTGGCCACACCAAAACCAAGATCCAATAGGGTAACAATAGACCAGAATTATGCTTTGAGACATCCACTAGGCAGAATAGGTTCTTGCAATTGGCAATGCCCCCCGTCCCCACCATGGTCCACTTTATTTTTGACAGGACCCACATCAGGCCGCAAGATGGATTTACCTTTGCAACTTCTAGGTCAGAGAGTTTCAGGGCTGATCTGATGACAACCTCTAGGATTGCTGTTATCAGATGACTTATGTGACACTCAGATTCTCTAGTCACCTGTCTCCTGAACTCTAGGCTGCCTGCTGCACTGCAGCTGTTGCTATAGCACATCTTCTACCCAAAGCCAACTATCTGTGATCTGTGGCTCCTCCAGATGCCTCTGGATTCACTGGAATGAAACACTGTGTCTCCCACATGACTACCAATGAGTCCGAGGTAGTGCAGCCCAGAACAGCAGGCAAATTAACTCCCATGGAGAAGCACAGTGAGATGGAAGACCAGTGTGGGAAAGAGCCAGCAAATAAATTTCCTCTCCCTTCCTCCCTCTGATTCACTGTTTCAATGGCAGATTCTCTGAAGACCCTGCACTGACATTCCATGTGGTCTGATGCATATATCTGCCAAGAAGCTGGCTCTCCATCTTTGAAGTTGTCCTAAAGCCATAGCCTGCGTGGTGAATCTAACATCCTGGTCCATTGCTTCTCATCCTTCCTTGCCTCATTTCTTCTTCTTGCCCTCACTGTCATGCATTGTATCTTCCAGAAAAAGGATGAATATTTCCTTCTTATCACAAGATCTGTTTTCTAGGCGCTCTAGAAGAGATCATTATTTATTAAACATGATGAAATCACTTTGCAGCCAACCATTTCCTGTATGCATTTCTTGAGCTTTCTCCAATTCAGTGTTTTGGGAGATGTCCTCTTGGATTTGGTTTTTAGGACCTGGTTTCATGACTCATCCCAAAAAGAATGGATACATTCATGATATGAAAGAGAATTTTTACTTACTTATTTATTTATTCATTTTTTATTTTTATTTTTTTTTCTGTGGTGCTGGGGATTGAACCCAGGGCCTTGTGTTTGCGAGGCAAGCACTCTACCAACTGAGCTATCTCCCCAGCCCAAGAATTTTTATTAAAGTCATCTGGAGGAACACAGCTTTCGCTGGTGAGGAAATACCCTCTGAGGCAGGTCTATCTCATGAGACCGTACAGTTTCAGAGGCAAATATCAGTCATATTAAACATTGTCTGGGTTCATTTCCATCTACAAATTCTATTGACTTAAAAGGCAGCTGTTCCACTGGGCACGGTGGTGTGCACCTGTAATCCCAGCCACTTGGGAGGCTGAGGCAGGAGGATTGCAAGTTAGAGGGCAGGCTCAGCAATTTAGCCAGGCCCTAAGTGACTTAGTGAGACTCTGTCTCAAAATAAAAAATAAAAAGGGCTAGGGGATGGGCGGGGCTGTAGCTCAGTGGCAGAGCACTTACCTAGCATGTGTGAGGCTCTGGGTTTGATCCTTAGTACCACATAAAAATAAACAAATAAAATAAAGGCATACTGTCCACCTACAACTACCAAAAAAAAAAAATTAAAAAAAAAAAAAGAGCTCAGGTAAAGTGCTCCTAAGGTTCAATAATCCCTAGTACAAAAAAAAAAAAAAAAAAAAAAAAAACTACCCACAAAAAACAAAATGAAACAAAAAAATACCCACTGTTCCTTCCTCAAAGAAAATTAACCATTCTTTCATACTTTATACTCTGTCTTCAGTGGCCTTCACTCAATCTCTCTTTCTCTTTCTCTCTCTCTCTCTTCCCCCCTCCCTCCCTGTGTGTGTGTGTGCGTGTGTGTGTGTGTGTGTGTGGTGCTGGGGATTGAACCCAGGGTACTCTACCATTGACCTAGATTCCCAGCCCTTTTTTATTTTGTTTTTTGTTTGTTTGGGTACTGGGGATTGAACTTGGGCGCTCGACCACTGAGCCACATCCCCAGCCCTATTTTGTATTTTATTTAGAAACCAGAGTCTCACTGAGTTGCTTAGTGCCTCAACTTTGCTAAGGCTGGCTTTGAACTTCTGATCCTCCTGCCTCAGCCTCCTGAGTCACTGGGATTACGGGCATTCAATACCATGCCTGGCTTATTTATTTTTTATTTTGAAACAGAGTCTTGCTAAGTTGCCCAGGCTTGAACTTGTGATCCTTTTGCCTTCTGAGTAGCTGGGATTACATGCATGTGCCAGGGCACCTGGCATCTTCCAGTCTCTTGTACTTTTTATGTCTCCTTCTACAAGCCATCATTTGTAGGGACCAGCGTAGTGGCTTGAGATACGTGTAGGTAGCCTGAGATCCAAGCAGCTCCCAAGATTCCCCAAAACCCATTGTCAAAGTAGAGTGGCCTGGAAATGCCAGAGAGCTGATTGACTTAGGCTTGGCCAAGGATAATAAGAGATGACTCCTTGATGTTACCAACCAGGGCCAGATGACATTTGGGTAGAGGCCAGAGAGCACATATAACTGTGTCTCCCCATCAGTCCCACCATGTTGAGCCAGCTGACTTCGAGGACAATAGAGGGGGCCAGAGGAGAAGAAAAAAAAAAGGTTATTCTTGTTGAAGTTTGAGTCAATACATCCATTAGCTCTGCTATGTACCAGAGGCCAACAGCAATCATTTATTTAGTTCATGATTCTGTAGGTTACCAGACTAGTTCTGGTTTTGCCTCTGCTGAACTTCCTGTGCTTCTTCTACAGAGAGCTGGAAATCTTGTCGCATTGAATGATGTATGACAGCTTCACTCACATGTTTGACAGGTGGCAGGAATGAGGGAAAGACATTTGAGTGACATGTGTCATCCTTCTGCAGCCCAACCTAACCTCAATCACATGAAGAGAGCATGCCAATACCATGAGAGGGAGCTAGGCCCAGCGCCCAGTGGAGTCTTTTCTGTCTGATTGGTCCCCGCAAATCACATAGCCAAACCCATATTAAAAGTTGGAGAACCTGACTCCTCTTGATGGAGAAACTGCAAAGTTAATTTGCAAAGGGGAAGAGGTGGAAAAGAGAAGGCAGAAATTTGAAGCACTCTCATAATGAACCACAACCAAATATTCAAGTTCTCTATCTCTTAGATGAGGTTTTTTATCATTGTTGTATATTATATGTGTGTATACATGTGTACTACGGATTGAATCAAGGGTACCTTGCCACTGAGCTACATCCCAGTTTTTTTTTTTTAATATAAATATTTTATTTTTGTTGTAAGTGGACACAATACCCTTACTTTATGATGCTAAGGATCAAATCTAGGACCTCATGCATTCTAGGAGAGCACTCTACTACTGAACCCAAACCCCAACCCCCCTCTTGTTTTATTTTCAAAATTTTTTTAAGAGACAGGGTCTCACTAAATTGCTGAGGTGGTCTTGAACTTGCAATCCTCCTGCCTCCGCCTCCTAAGTTGTTGGAATTACAGGCTTGTTGCCACTGCACTCAGCTCTTTGTGTATCTTAAAGTGGTTTGCACTTTGTTTTTGGCATCCCAGAGGATGGTTAACCTTCAGGGTGCATGCTGCTTCACTTATTCATCTTTGTGAGTCACACTGGATGGCAAATAACACTTTGCAGACAGAACTGATTAGTAATCTCTCCCCACCCCATACGGGGGATTGAACCCAGGGGCACTCTACAACTGAGCTACAACCCCAGCCTTATTTATTTAGTTATTGGTACCAGGGATTGAACCCAGCAGGTGCTCAACCACTAAGTCTCTTTGCTAGTGAGACTGATTTTCTTGCCTGTGTGTCTCTCTGACTTGGGATATTGGCCTTTCCATATTCTCCACACATGAAGGATCTCAAGTGCCAAGCAAAATGGCCACTTGGATTCACAGGGCAAAAGTCTCCAGGGGGCCACAGAAACATTCCAGATCAGCTCCTAGCTCAGCTCTTTCCACAGGCTCCCTTCCCCACTTCAGGGCTCTCCTCAGATGTCTCCTCGTGTCTTCCCCTACCCCATCCCATTCACTTGTTTTTTCTTCAAATCACTATGGCAATCTTCTTTCCTTTCTTCCTCTCTCCCTCCCTTGCTCTCTTTCTTCCCTGTCTTCCTTCTTTCCTCCCCCTCTCTTTCTTTCTTTCCTTTCTTCTTTTCTTTGCAGTACTGGGGATTGAACCCAGTGGCACGCTACCATTGAGCTACATACATCCCCAGCCCTTTTGAAATTCTTTTGAGACAGGGTCTTGCTAAGTGGACCTTGAACTAAGCTAAAGGTCTTTCTGAGGCTGACCTTGAACTTGGTGATCCTCCTGCCTTAGCCTCCTGAGTAGCTGGAATTAGGGGCATCTCCTACTGTGCCCAGTGCAAATTTTTCTTTTTCCAAACATTATTTTAAAAATAGCATTAAATATAAAACATGAAATAATATTTGTAAATATATATAAAAATAATGATGCAATGAGTATCCTTATACTCACTCCATCCCCTCACCTGAACTCTCCCAATCGCATGTCCTTCCTCCTCCTAACTGAATAGGAAACCACTATCCAAAGTTTCTGATTATCGCAGTGGGAGGTGAGGGGTCTGGAGGGTTGGGGGTATTGCTCAATGATAGTGCATTTGCATAGTATGTGCAAGGCCCTGGGTTTAATCTCCAGCCTTGCAAACTAAGTTCCTGTTTATCATTTCTTTTTTCTTCGAGTTTTACCCCATGTGTTGTTTGTATTTCGTTATGTATAGCTGTCATTCTTTCACTTCCCATTGCTGTAAAATACTTCCCTGTGTGCACACACACGTTGAAAAATATGTATATGAACAAGTTTCTGCTATTAAGAACCATGCTGCAGAATTTATCACAAACACTTGCAATTACAAAATAAAAAATGAGGGCTGGGGATACAGCTCAGTTGGTAGGTTGCTTGCCTTCCAAGTACAAGGCCCTGGGTTCAATCCCCAGCACTGAAAAAGAAAAAAAAAAAAAAAGAAGTGGAAAAAGTGGACAACATCTTAACAAAGTGGCCAAAACTAATATGACAGATAAAGGGCCAGTATTGTGTTCCTCTGATGTGATGTCTGAGCAAGATGCAACATTATTTCCTGTGATATTCCAATTAGAAGAGCTTAATTGGAATTTAGTCATGAAGAAATATCAGAGAAACTCCAAAGGAGGAAGGTTTTATAAAAACAAAAACAAGGGCTGGGGAGATAGCTCAGTCGGTAGAGTGCTTGCCTTGCAAGCAAAAGGCCCTGGGTTTGATTCACCAGCACTGCAAAAAAAAAAAAAAAAAAAAAAAAAAAAAAAAAAATTGCCTGTATTTTCTTTTCTTTCCTTAATAGACTATTTCTTTTTCTTTCTTTCTTTTTCTTTTTTTCTTTTTAACTGAGGATTCAACCAGGGCATTTAACCCACTAAGCCACATCCCCAGCCCTTTTTTGTATTTTATTTAGAGGTAGGGTCTCACTGAGTTCCTAAGGCCTCACCACATTGCTAAGGCTGACTCTGAACTCACAATTCGCCTGCCTTAACCTCTGGAGCTGCTGGGATTAAGGGCATGTGCCACCAGGCCCAGCCAGATTTTATTTCTTTTGAGCTATTTTAGGTTCCCAGTAAAACTGAGGAAAATGACAGCTCTCAGAATCTGTGGGCCCACCAGCCCCACTATCAGGGACCAGAGTACTATACGTGTTACAATCAATGTATCCTGCATTGACACATCATTATCACCCAAAGACTACAGTTTTACATTGTGACCCACTCTTGGTACTGTACATTCTATGGGCTTTGCAAATATATGCCATGTATCTACCAGTATAGTATCATACAGAATAGTTTCATTGCTCCCCAAATCTTCTGTGCTCTGCCTATTCATTTCTCTCTTTATTTAACCCTCAGCAGCCACTAATCCTTTCACTATCTCTCCAGTTTTACCTTTTCCAGAACATCATATATTGGATTCCTACAGTATGCAGCCTTTTTAGATTGGCTCCTTCCACTTAGAAATATACATTTAAACCTCCTCCATGTCTTTTCATGACTGAGTAGCTCATTCCATTTTGCATTCTCACCAGCACTGAATAGACAGTACCTGTTGCTCCACGTGCGGGTCAGCATTTGATGCTGCCAAGTGTTGTGGATTTGTGCCATTCTAATAGGTGTGTAGTGGTACCTCATTTTTGTTTTTTTCTGTAGTCTTCAAAAAATGCCAATGGCAGGGCAAGAAAAGCTGAGGAACCAGTGTAGATTAGAGGATATGAAACAGAGGTGACAATTAGATGCTTAGTGATCCTGGACTGCATCTTGTCCAGGGGAAAAAGTGCTAGAAAAGGCATTATTGGGACAGTTGACAAAACTGGAACAGTGAATATAGATTAGATGTTCAATTTTCTGATTTGTCTTTCCTTCTTTTTTCCCCCTGGTGCTGGGGATCAAATTCACAGTCTTGTGCAGGCTAGGTAGATGCTTATCACTGAGGTAAACCTCCAGGCCCCAGGTTGTGAATCTTAGTGAATGGCATATAAGAGTTTGTTTTGTTTTCTGTTGTTCTGTTCTTACCATGAATTTTTTCAAAATTAGTTTGTTATTTTTTTCTTTAGGAGCTGAGAGCATATCTCTGGCACTTGCCAAGCATGCTCAAAGTCCTTGTGTTCCCCAACCCCCCAAAAAAAGGTTTTAAAAAGTACTACTTTTGGGGTAGGGTTGTAGCTCAGTGGCAGAGCCCTTGCCTAGCACGTATGAGGCACTGGGTTTTATTCTCAGCACCGCATATAAATAAATTTTAAAAATTAAGTCTACTGACAATTAAAAAAAAATTTTAAAGTGCTGCTTTTAACATTCCCTCATACCTTTCGATGCACACGCAGAAGTTTCTCAAGTTATATTCTGAAAAGAGGAGTGGCAATCATAAGGTGTGCACATCTTCAACTTGACTAGCTACACAGTTTACAAAGTGCCTCGTCATCTTTCCTAATTTTATTTATGCATTTACTTTGCATTTATTTATGCATTTACTAATTTTATGTATGCATTCTTTCTTTGAATAAGTATAGTCCGTAAACCCAGAGCATCAGCTTCACCAGGGTGCTTGTTAGAAATGCAAATCCTCCGACCCGCACCCCAGAATTGCTAAATCAAAATTCTGGGAGAGCGGCCCAGGAATCTGTGTTTTCACAAGTCCTCCAAGTGATTATAAAAGTTTAAGTAGCAGTCATCTACGATGCTTTTAGGGCCGCATCTGGCTTGCAAACAGCAACCTCCAAAAAATGAACCGCAGAGCGCGGGAACACACTGGGAATGTGCCAGAACCAGTGGGCTGAGCACCTTCTCTAGGGCACTCTTTCCGCACTATAGCTGTCGCCCGGATCCCCCGGCTAGGTGGGGAGTGGCGGCCGGACGGGGCGGGCCGGAGGCTCGGGTCCCCGCCTCTCAAGCATTCGGCCGGCTGCGTTGCGCGGTCCTCCTCCTTCCTTTCCTTCTCTCTCCCTTCTTTCTTTCCTTCCTTCCTTCCGCCGGGTGCAATGGAGCCAGGGCGCCGGGCGGCCGCGGCGCTGCTGGCGCTGCTGTGTGCAGGCTGTGCGTTGCGCGTCGGGCGCGCCCAGTACGAACGCTACAGTTTTCGCAGCTTCCCGCGGGACGAGCTGATGCCACTGGAGTCGGCCTACCGGCACGCGCTGGACCAGTATAGCGGCGAGCACTGGGCTGAGAGCGTGGGCTACTTGGAGATCAGCCTGCGGCTGCACCGCCTACTGCGCGACAGCGAGGCCTTCTGCCACCGCAACTGCAGCTCGGTGCCCCAGCCGGAGCCCGCCGCCGACCTCGCGCGCTACCCAGAGCTGCGCCTCTTCGGGGGCCTGCTGCGCCGCGCGCACTGCCTCAAGCGCTGCAAGCAAGGCCTGCCGGCCTTCCGCCAGTCGCAGCCCAGCCGCGAAGTGCTGGCCGACTTCCAGCGCCGAGAACCTTACAAGTTTCTGCAGTTCGCCTACTTCAAGGCAAGTCCGCCCCGCCCCAAGGCGCGGCCCCGCCCCTCGCCCTGGGCCACGCTCTCACCCGCTCCCTTGCGTCACTGGTCACCTCCAAACCCTACCCTTCCTTCTTATTAAGGAGATGAGAATGCCTTTCTTGAGGTGTTTTTCTAAGGCAGAGGATACAAAGGACGCAGCACGATGTTTGGCACCCAACAAAGTGCCTGATGAATGTTACCTATTATTTGAGGACAGACTTCTCTTTTCTGTATATACCATTGAAATCGCCTTTTTTTTTTTCCCCCGATTGAGTTAGAACTTGCCATAGTACAGCGGAAGGTGGCCCGAGAGCTAGCAAGTGCCTCTTAAATAGGAGGAATTGAAACCAGGGTGGAGCAAGGACTCTGTGAGGACACATCCCTGCTTGGAGGAGCTTGTGCTGGTGATTCATCAGGGCTGACCCTCTGGGCTTGCTCCCTCATCTAGAATTTAACACGGCTCACTGCCTCCTTTTTATGGCTGCTTCAATTTTGTCTGTGATTGCTGGCTAAAAATAGCCACAAATTGCAATTCTCTGTCCTTTGAGTCCTTACTCTGGGGACCCACCAAGTTTTAAGAGTGGACTGGATTCCAGGTTACTGGATAATGCTGCTTGGTGGGACTTGGTAAGGTTTGGCCAAGAGCCCCCCCACCCCCACCCCCCCCTTTAAAGCCTAGTTTCTGGTTTTTTTTTTTTTTTTGCTTGAAAAAGATTTTTAGTAGAATATATTGTATTTATTCTAATGACTATAAAAACAGATTCAGGGACTGGGGTTGTGGCTCAGTGATAGAGTGCTTGCCTGGTATGCATGAGACACTGGGTTCAAGTCTCAGCAACGCATATAAATAAATTAAATTAAAGTCCATTGACAACTAAAACAAACAAAAAAGTCAAAAAACAGATTCAGGGCATATCCCAGACACCAGAGGTAGAGGTGTTTTTTGCTTCCTTTTTGAGTCTTTAAATTATAAATTCTTCTTTTAAATTTCCACTGAGACAGAACCACATGTATTTGCATTCATATGAGCAGTTATATAATCCCCCCAAGAAAAAGCTTAGTTGTAGATTTATATGAAGTATAAGTTTTGTGAATTTTGTCCTGGCAATAAAAAAGTTTTAAAATAGAAGGGGAGGGGATGAGATTAATAAAATTCCACAGTGTTGAAAGTGACAGCAGGTTCACGCTATTTTTTGTTCTTTTGGTACCAGGGATTGAACTCAGGAGCACTTACCACTGAGCTACATCCCCAGTCCTTTTTAATTTTTATGTTGAGGTAGGATCTCTCTAATGTGTTGAGGCTGGCCTTGAGCTTGATATCCTCCTGCCTCAGCCTCAGGAGTCTCTGGGATTCTAGGTGTGCTCCATCATGCCTGGCATTACACTATTTTTTTTTTAAGCTAAAAAAGACTTTTCTCTGATTTCTTTAATACCCCTGGGTTGGGGTTTGAACCCAGGTGCACTTAACCACCTCTCCACATCCCAGCCCTTTTTTGTATTTTATTTAGAGTCATGGTCACACTGAGTTGCTTAGGGCCTGGCTAAATTGTGGAAGCTGGCTTTGAACTCATGATCCTCCTGCCTTAGCCTTCCAAGTCACTGGGATTACAGGCCTGTGTCACTGTACCGCTCACATACAGATGAACTTGAAGAAGTGATAATGGGAAGGAAGAGAGAGCATTTAATGTCACATGTCTATCATGGCAGCCTCCAGAGCTTAGGATGTTTGTAACATCTCTTCAAAACCCTTTAGAGGCTTTGTAACAATCACTTACTTAAAAGTTAGTAAAATACTATCTTAGTACTTTGAGATTTCTTGTTGGTCAGGGAAAGTGAAGAATTGTATTAATAAACATGAATGTTCACTCCATTTGTTTCAACTGGAGATATAACTCAAAAAATGATTTTTGGACCAGGCACAGTGGCACACGCCTGTAATCCTGGCAGCACAGGAGGCTGAGGCAGGAGGATCCAAAGTTCAGAGCCAACCTTAGCAACTTAGCAAGGCCCTGAGCAACTCAGTGAGACCCTGCTTCTAAATAAAATATAGAAAGGACTGAGGATGTGGCTCAGTGGTTTAGTGTCCCTGGGTTCAATCCCCAGTACTGGGGGGGAAAAAAACCCAAAAAATGATTTTTGGTAGAGATGGTGATTAATTTTTCCCTCAGTGATGTTTATATTCTAGAACTTTCTTTTTTTTTTTTTTTTTTTAGTCCTGGGGATTGAACCCAGTGTCTCTTAACCACTGAGCCACATCCCTAGCCCTTTTTTTATGCTCTATTTTGAGACAGGTCTTGCTAAGTCTTTAGGTCCTTGCTAAGTTGCTAAAGTTGGTCTTTCAAATTTGCAATCCTCCAGCCTCAGCCTTCCCAGTTGCTGGGATTAATAGGCATGCACCACCAGCACATTCCTGAACTGTTTATGGCTGGGGAAAAAAATGATTGGTGATAGGCGCATGCATTCCACCTGTCACCTGAAGGTTGGCGGTAGATGGTGCTGCCTGCTGGGGCAGGACTTGGATCAGTGTGACTCTGCTGTCCTGATTTGTAGTTCTGTTTCGGTAATTCAGGACAAATGCCCAGGTTGAACATGGCACTAAGGCTGGTGGGTTCGGTCTGTCGGAGTGAGATGCCGTGGCTTGGATGTGATTTTGTAGGAGAAAGGCCGTGCTGCTAGTGTTTGCCCTCCAACTACCATTGGTTTCATGTCACCAGCTGGAGTTCTCTCCATGACTGCCGTCTTCCGTGAAATACTCCTGTTTCCCACAGGCCAAGCAAAAAGTGGACCCCAGCAGTTCATCTGATCCATAAAGACTGTTGAGCTCTGCACTGGACAGAGCTGGTGGGCTTCCAGATGTTGTTACCTCCCTCTTGCAAGGATAGTCAAAGCTGGCCTCGGGTGGCGATTTGACATGTGGGTGGGGGCAGGTGACTGTCTCTCAGGGACCCGTGGCAGGGTGGGTGCTTCTAACACCTTCTCCCAAACTTGCTGGGGTGTGTCATAGGTGTATCTGCCGAGAGGCATCTCCATGTCCCAGCTGGCAGAGCCTGAGTGGATGTAAATAAAATTACCCTTCCCTCTTCAGGAGGTTCCATGTTGCAAAACTCAGATCCTAGGTCAGGAACCTTAAAAAGTCCACTCTGCCCCCTTCTGAGGGCTCTTTTGAGAACGAGACTGTAATTTCATTGGCAAATGCTTTCAAAAGGCGACATTCAGCTCCCTTCCTTTCTTTATGACTGCTGAGCGAGGCTTTTTCCAGATGGGTGTAGAGGGTAGAGAACTTTCTGTGGCATTCTTTCACAAGCATTTCCACAATGACATCTGGGAGCCTGCCTCTGTCTCCATCCACCACTTCTCCAACACAGCAACTGCCCTTATCTCAAAAATGACTTGGCTCTAATTAGGGAACAGTATGGTATAGATGTGTGCCACTCGACGATTCTCAGAAATCTGGAGTGTTCCACAGATCCTTTATTTCCTCTCTCCAAGTCTAACTCCCCTGCTTCTGAGTGTCACTCTGGATTTGCTGAAGACTTGCATGCATGGTGACAACCCTTACCCCTACCAGGTTGAGCCATGATTCCATCAAGGTGGGACCCTGTGGTTGTTCATCATGCACCCCCACAGGGAGGTATCTGCCTCCCTTACCACCTTCCTGCTTAAAATCCCTCCACAACACACCTATTCTCTTGTGCCCTCCTGGGCACTGTTGACCAGGGTGCCAGCCCTAAATTTTCAGTGCCCTGAACCTTTCTGCACCTAAAATTTTTCCCAGCCTGGGGGATTCCCTTTTTTCTCTCTTTTCCCTGTCAGTCCAGCTTTTTCCTGCAGCTTCCTTCCGTATTTCCTCCTTTCCTCAAACCTGCTAGGTTCTCTCAACAGCATAAGGTGCTTGTCATATGGACATATGCATGAGGTGCTTTCTGACCAGACACCTACTCTGTCCTGAGTCAGAGAAACTCAGAGTCAGCTGGTTACTGCTTTACTTTTTGCAGTGCTGGGGTTGAACCCAGGGCCTCACACATGCCAGGCAAGCACTCTTCCACTGGGCTATACCCACTGACCTCTGCTTCAAAGAGAAGAAAGCTGGGCACGGTGGCTCACTCCTTTAGTCCCAGCAACTTGGGAGACGGTGGCAGGAGGATCACAAGTTTGAGGCCAGCCTCAGCAACTAGTAAGACCCTCAGCAATTTAGCAAGACCCTGTCTCAAAATTTAAAAATTTATAAAAGGGTTGAGGATGGAGTTCAGTGGTAAAGCACCCTTGGGTTCAGTCCCCATTACCAAAAATAAAAATAAAATACAATAAAATAAAATAAAAGAGAAAAGAGGGAACATATGAATTAATTTTATTAAAATAATATAAAGCCGTAATGTCATTATGTTCAAATTGTGAATACTTGGGCTAGGGTGGTGGCTCAGTGCCTGCCTAGTGCATGTGAAGCACTGGGTTCGATCCTCCGCACCACATTAAATAAATAAATAAATAAATAAAATAAAGTTATTATGTCCATCTGCAACTAAAAATGTTTTAAAAAATTGGGGATGCTTACTGTGTCCTGCCTTGTCCCAGGAACTGTGCCAGGGCCCAGGAATGCAGACATGAGTGGCTCCCAACTGAATCCTCCAAGGATTGAAGTCTGATGGGGAAGATGGACACATTAGCTGAGAACCCTGGAAAGTGTGAAAAGTGGAAGTGACACAAAAGAGAGGCTCTTAATTGAGGTTGCTGGAAGAAAGGGAGGACTTATGAGGATGTATTGTTTTTGAAGGCAGAGATGTTTTTCCCTGTCTTGCTTATTATTAAAGGTCCACTTCCCTAGAAACAGTGCCTGCATATAGGAGGCTCTTCACAGATATTGTCCCAGTGAATCGATGAGTAAATGAGGAGGAATTTGGGATCACTGAGAATAGAAGGAGAAGGTTCTGTGAAAGATACTGGAAAACATTAATATATTTGTCAGGGCTTCAGCGGAAAAGATGTGGTACAGACATACTGAGTAATTTGAAGGATATTTACTACATGGGCTACTTACAATGTGTGCCAGGTGTGTGGGGAACTCATAGCGGATGGTATGGTCCCCAGGTCTAGTACTAGAGGGGCATTACCAAGCCTCAGACAAGGGGTAAAGAAAAAAGCAATTACTAGAACCTGAAAGGAGAGACTGCATGGAGAGGGCCACCTTGAGAGAATCTGTGACTTTTAGTTAAGGGACATTGCAGCCCAAGGTGGCTGTGCAGGGAGACAGCTGGGAGATGAGATAACCCAACCTACCACCCTCCTTTCCTTCAGCCTCCTGTTGGGTGAACCCCTTTGGAAGCTAGGGGGTGAGGGAGTCTTAGAAAAGCCCACACAGGTCAGCCTCCAGGGACACAGACAGGGTGGACGTGGCCCAGAGTAGATGGGAAAGGCCATCAAAATGGGGGGACAAACACTCATCTGGATTGGCTAGATGAGGTCCTGGAGGGCCCTGGAAGTCACTGAGCCCTTAGCTGGAAACACTGTTTAGTAACAAAGTCACTAAAGGACTATTACTGAAAAGAAGAAGTTCCTATTTTACAAAACACTGCCTAGCCTGCATTCAATAGCCGTCATCTTTCTTCTTCGCACTTAGGCAAATAATCTCCCGAAGGCCATTGCAGCAGCTCACACCTTTCTCCTGAAGCATCCTGATGACGAAATGATGAAGAGAAACATGGCGTATTACAAGAGCCTGCCAGGTGCCGAGGACTACATCAAAGACTTGGAAACCAAGTCCTACGAGGTATCTTCAGATCTTTACACAGCAGTTAGTGCAATATGGATTGTTTAAGAAGTCTATCTCAGTGGACACCTGTTGACATCCAAACACTTCTAGTGATTTTTTTTTTTGGTCACCTTTGGTGAACATTATGACAATAGAAATGATTGGCTTTTTAGCAGAAAATTGATCTATTTAAGATGACTTTTTACTTTCTATGATTTTAAAGCTACCTTTCCTTTAAATGACTCATTTGTGAATATGGTCATTTGATCACTCAGTTTTAAGATGCTAAAGACCTATCTTGGAAATCACCCCAAAATGACCAGGAACAGCCAGAAAGAAACATACGCCTCAAAAAAATTTTTTTTTTTTTTTTTTTTTTTTTTGCGGTGCTGGGGATTTGAACTCAGGGCTTTGTGCTTGCAAGGCAAGCACTCTATCAACTGAGCTATATCCCCAACCCCACACCTCAAATTTTGATGAAACTAGGAGACATATTTTATACACACACACACACACACACACACACACACACACACACACACACAACATATATATTAAGGTGGAAAGTAAAGAAGAATTTAAAAAGTATAGGATAGTTAAATCTATGCATCTGTAAAGAGTTCTGATGATAATTAATCATAACAATAGTAAGAAGAATCTCTTTTGAACACTAAATATGGTCAGGATCTGTCCCTCTCAGGCGTCAGGGGCCGGGGCACCAGGGAAGGGTAGAGGCAAAATTGCCACTGGAAATGTATTGAAAGTTTCCATGAGGAGCTGGCCAAGGGTTTCCAGTAGGTGATTAGACTGCAAGCTCACCTTTTACTGGTGGGGACCCTCCACTAGAGCATGGAAGTCTCTTCTCTGGGGGGCTTTTATTTTCCCAGGGGGACTTGTCCAGCCTTCTGCAGGGCTGACAGGGTACCCCTGCTTGTCTGTGGTGTCTGAGAGGGAGTCTGTGGATATAAGCAGGAGTCTCCCAACTGAGTCAGAGATTTCAGCCCTATTCCTTCACCTTGGCCTCTGCTATGCCTGGTCCCTGACTCCTCAGCCTTTATGGGTGGAGTCTCTAGAATCAACTACCAGTCTGTAGTGAAGAGTGGCTTTGGGGGGTGTGATCTCCTGGGTGGGAGGTGGTGCTGGGAGGAAACCAGGCTCCAGTTGTCTGCACAAGCTTTCAGCTCTGCTGTGAGTTCTGTATCTGCCCTATCTTTCCTGGTGTCTGGTGCCTGCAAATGCCAATGGGGCATGTAGCTCACTTCCCCTCCAGACCCTCCTCTGTGATAATTTGCCTTTCTTCTTTCCAAAAGTTGTTGAAACCTCTTGTCTGCTGCTTGTCCCTTTCCTATTCTTCCTTCAGAAGGCTCTGTGTCTTTGTGCGTTCTTCATCGCTGTGTTCACTGGGTTTGGGGAGCAGAGCTGAGTGCAGCATGCTTACCTGGAAGTCGGCTGCTCCCTTTGTTCCCGATAGCTGTGGCTGGGCTGCCTCCTTTGCACTCAGGGGCTTCCTGACTGCTTGGTTTCCTTCTTGCTGCTACTGCTGCTGCTGTCGCCGCCTAGCAGCTTCTGGAAAGCCACTGCCTGGATTTGCTGCTCTTTTACCCAGTCTTTGGAAAGCTCCTTCAGTTCTCTGCCGGCCCAGCAGGCTTGAAGAGATCCAGCCTCTCTACTGGAGGCCTGAAGGTTGGTGAAAAGTGCAGGTCCAAGGGGTGACCTTCATGGCCCCCCATCATGATCAGCTGAAAACAAAGTCCAGGCTTGCTGCAAGTCCTGTCTTGGCCTCTCCAAATTAACAGGATTTTGCATCTATTCAAGGTCTCCACTTACTTCTTGGAGACCGATCTGCTTTCTCAATCGTAGTTATTTCTCTTTTATCTGGTTCATTTGTTAATCAGCAGAAAGTCAATAAAGTTTCCCCTCTCTGGCACCTGGTTATGTTTCCAGTAGCTGGTGCTGATGCACGCAGCTCCTACCTTCTTCATTGTTGGAGGGAGCAGGGTATCAGGCTCCTGCTCTCAAACTTGTATTTTCTCCCTTCAGTTTTTAAAATCAGCTCTATTGAGGTTTAATTTATTTACGATATATTTACCAATTTAAAGTGTATAATTCAATGAGTTTTGACAAATATATGCAGTCTTATAACTACCCCTGTGATCGTAATGTGGAATATTTTCATTACCCCTAACAAGCTCCCTGCTGTTCCTCAAGCAGTCAGGTCTCTTTGTTTAGGTCCCTGACTCCTGGCAATTGCAGATCTGATTTGTAACAAACCCTTGTTTTTGTTATTTTTTTGTACTAGGAATTGAAACCAGGGACACTTAGTCACTGAGCCACATCCCCAGCCCATTTTTATATTTTATTTAGAGATAGGATCTCACTGAGTTGCTTAGCACCTCACTAAGTTGCTGAGACTTGCTTTGAACTTATGATCCTCCTGCCTCAGCCTCCTGAGCCACTGGGATTACAGGCAGGCACTACTGCTCCCTTTGATTTGCTTTTGCTTTTATCATCAAGCACCCTTTGCGTTTTGAAAACTGAATAAGAAGTATACCTATCACAAACAGTGTAGAGAAATCTAGACATAAAGGGAGTCACTGATTGGTTTATGAAGCCAGGCATTGTTAAGGATCAGGGTAGTTCCTTTAGGACTGATGACAGCAGAGCTTGGTGATGGGCTCCATTCTTTTGGAGGGGACGTCTCTATTTCCCTTCCTGCTTGGGAGCAAGTTTCACGGCTTCTCTTGCTTTTCAGAGTCTGTTCATCCGAGCTGTGCGTGCGTACAATGGTGAGAACTGGAGGACATCCATCACAGACATGGAGCTGGCCCTTCCTGATTTCTTCAAAGCCTTTTATGAATGCCTCGCAGCCTGCGAGGGTTCCAGGGAGATCAAGGACTTCAAAGATTTCTACCTTTCAATAGCAGGTTGGTGGTGGGTGGTATCCCAGGGTAAATGGGATCATGTCCCGTGTGGATCTGTCTTCTGAGATGCCTGCCCTCTGTCCACATGCCTTCTAAGTGCCTTGAGGAACTTTTGAGCTTAAACATTAATGAGTATCTGGGGGCAGTCAACACTTACCTAGATAAGCCTTCAACCTGGCGAAAGAGCTGGTAGAAATCTGGAGCCTGCTGTATCAGCCCTGCTTGATTACAGATTCCCCAAGGCCTTTGGAAAGATAAAAATGGGCCCCAGGGCAACTCAGTCCCAACTCCCATTACTAAGATAACCTGGATTATGGCATTTTTCTAACAGATACAGAGTTAGAGGGAAGAGTACAATAAATGCTACTCAGACAACATTTTGAAAATTTCTTAGTATAGAACAAGGTATGCTTCTTATAGGAAGTTTAGGAAACATAAGAAAGAAGACTGAAGAAGGAAAGGAAACCTAAAACACCACCTGTAGGTAGCTCAGGTTTCTCTGGAGGGCCTAGACATGTGCTTAGTGCCTTCTGTGGGCAGAGTTACTCCAGCACGTGAGAAATGGCCAAGGTAAGAGTTCCCACGGTCAACTGGGGACACCGAGCCTAGAACTGTGCCTCACAAAAAGGGTAAAGAAGTTTGGACTACACCATGGATAAAAACATTGTATCTTTGTACGGTGCTTATTAAATACATCTGGGATGGGCTGAGTGCTGTGTCTCCCTCTGCAGAGTCCCTGAGCACGTTAATGGTTAAAGGCTCTGCAGAGATCCTGCAGAATGGAAGCTCTTTCAAAAAGAGGTTTTTTTTTTTTTTTTTTTAAGTCATTTTTTGTTCATAAATCTCTCTTTTTTTTAATAAAGTACCTTTTTCCCCCCCTTAAATAACCCTTTTTATTATGGAAAATTTCAAACCTACAAAAAATAGGACAGTGAATCCCTGGGTACCCACCATCCACCCTCACAGCCATTTGGGCTTCATCTACTTCCCACCTACTTCCCTTCTCTCAGGTTATTTTGAAGCAAATTCCAGACGCTGTGTCATTTCATTTGTACTTTTTCAGTATATACCTCTGAAAAACTAAGGACTCTTGTTTTTGGTTTTTAACATCACTACTGCACTATTACACCTAAAAGAATTTTAACAGTAGTTATTTAATCTCACCATCAACTATCCAGACAGCGTCCATATCATCTAAGAAATGTCAATAATTGACTATTCATTTGTTTGAATCAGGATCCAAATAAGGCTCATTTGTTCTAATAGATTCTAGTCTTAAACTCTTGATCATGGTAAAATATATATAATATGAAACTTACCATTCTAGCCTCCTTTAAATAAACCGTCCAGTGGCATAAAGTACATTCACATTATTGTGCAGCCATTACTGTCGTTTGTACCTAGAACTTCTTCATCCTTCCAAACAAACACTGTCCCCACTGTAAATACCTCCCGCATTCCTCCTTCCCACCAGCCCCTGGCAGCCACCTTCCATGTTCTTTCTCTATACACTTGATGGCTCCAGCCACCTCACGTAAGTGGAATCATGCAGTATCTGTCCTTTTGTGACTGACTTATTTCACTGAGCATAATGTCTTCAAGGTTCATCTGCATGGTAGCAATTTTTTTTTTTTTTGTGGGACTGAGGATTGAGCCACCATGCCTGACTGATTTGTTATCTTTTATGTCTTTCTTAATCTATAGTTCCCTCTGTGTCTTTTTTCTGCCTGGCTGTTGAAACGACTGAATTATTTGTCCTATAGAGATTCCCACAGTGTAGAGTGTATTGATTGCAGCTCCATGATCCTCTAGTCTCTGTTTTTCTTGTAAATTGGTACTCGTATGCAGAGGCTCGACCAGGTCCAATTTTGATTTTCTTTTTCTTTCTTTCTTTTTTAAACGGGAGCTGGGGAGTCAAGACTCTTTCACAGCAGTATGTAGGGTCTGCTGTGTCTCTTATCTGTCTTTGATACACAGCAGTCCCCCTTATTCATGGTTTCCATGGTTTCAATTACCTGTGGTCAACCACAGTAAAAAAAAAAAAGTGTATATATATATGTATGTGTATATATATATATATATGTATGTATATATATAAAGTATATATACAAACACATATATAAAATATATGTATAAGTATATATACTTTATATATATGTATGTGTATATCTATATATATATACACTATATATATATATATATACTTTATATATATATATATATATACACACCTTTTTTTCCCTTTTGGTACCAGGGATGGAACCCGGGATGCTTAATCATTGAGCCCTGTATCTCAAGCCCTTTTTTAATATTTTCTTTAGAGACAGGGCCTCACTGAATTACTTAGGACCCTGCTAAGTTGCTGAGGATGATCTTGAACTCACAATCCTCTTGCCTTGGCCTCCTGAGCCACTGTGATTACAATCATGCCCCATTGTGCTGGCCACAGTCTGGAAATATTAAGTGGAAAATTCCCAAAATAAACAGTTCATAAATGTTGAGTGGTGTCATGAACTCTCTCACCATCCAGCTCCATTCTTCCTGGGACATGAATCCTCCCTTCATCGAGCGTATCCACTCTGTATACCCCACCCTCCAACAGTCACCTCAAAGCTGTCCTGATTAGCCGATGGATGCCACCTTAGTCCAGTGCTTGTGTTCATGTGGCTCCCATGTGGTGCCACATCACAGTGCCTGTGTCACCTGCCTCACGTCTCGTCAGCATGGTACCACCTCACATCAGCACAGGGATGAGTTCAGTTCAGGAAGCGGTTTTGAGAGCGAGAGACCACACTCACATGACTTTTATTATAGTATATTTTTATAATTGTTCTGTTTTATTTTTAGTTATTGTTAATGTTACTGTGCCTCATTCATACATTAAACTCTATTATAGGTATGTGTGTATAGCAAAAAACATTTTATTTTAATGGTTTGGTACTAAAATATAATATATATAGGATTTAGCAGTTTCAGACATGCATGGGGAAGGGGTCTCAGAATGTGTCCCCCAAGAATAAGGGGGCACAGCTATGCCTAGATCATACTTTTAAACAATTTAAAACCTGTAGAGAAGTTGCAAAAATAGTACCAGGGACTTTCATGTTCTCACCCAGATTTACCAGTTTTTAACACTGATTGTGCCACACTGACTTTATCACTCTCTCCAGATGTGTTGTGGGTATCATTATTTTTACTTCAGGACCATTTGAAAGTAGGTTGGAGGTGTCTTGACTTTTTACCCCATAATACTTCACTGTATTTCCTAAGGACAACAATGTATTGTGCATATTCACGGTAATTAAATTCGGGAACTTTAATTTACGTACTTTTGTTCAATCTACCATCCATATTCTAATTTTGTCAGTTGTCCCAATCATGTTCTTTCTGGCACATTTTCTTCCGAGTGACTCAGTCCAGAATCATATTTCCTATTTAGTTGTGGTGTTTCTTTAGTGTTGTTTAATCTACAACAGGTCCTTGACCTTCCTTGGTCTGTGTATAACAATGGCATTTTTAAAGCATTTAGGCCAATTACTTTATAAATATTCCTAAGTTTTGGTTTTTGCCCTGTAATCCACAACCACCTCCAGGATGTGTTTTTTTGGCTGGGACACCGTAGAAATGACCTTCCTAGGATATCACATCCGGACATGTACAGTGTCTGCTCACCCTTTTACTGGTGATATCAGTTTGGTTAAGGTGTTTTCTAGTCTCTCTACAGTTTAGTTAGCACTTTTTTTTTTGAAGTTACTTATTAACAACAAGATCATAACAAACTGCTATTCATCAACATTTGGATTGTCCAATCATTTGCTGTTCTATATTAAATTGAAATGGATAACTAAGTTTTTTTTTCTTTTTTGCTAAGTACAGAGATGTGTTTTCAAAGTCTATAGAACTGTGTTTTCAAAGTCTACAGAATTGTGTTAATAGTTCAAAGAATAAATGTCTCTGTAAATTATTTAGTATTTTAAGATATCATTTTGCATTCCTACCAGCAATATATGAGAGGCTTTTTCTCTACAGTCTTGCCAATAAAAATATGTGCAAACATCCTGAGGTCCTTTCCTTCTAGTTGTGTAAAGGGATAAAAGAGGGAGCGAAGGATCACTTTGGAGATTCTAGGGACCAGGCCTGAAGAAGCATTTAGAAGTTGTTACTATCTATATTTCATTGGCTACAACTAGTCATATGGTCCCAATCTTATTGCAAGGGAGGCTGGGAAATGTAGTCTTTGACATCTTCCTATGTAGTATGTTTTATACATATATATGTTACATGTCATATATGTTGTTTGCCTTATTCTCTCAAAGGCTTTATAGATTCTGTGGTTTGGATGTACTATAATTTATTGACTGGCAGTTAGGTTACACTTCTCAGTTTGCTGTTATTATTTCCTAGAAGTAAACAGCCAAGTTAGAAGGTTATGTATATTTTAACCTTTGGTAAATGTTGCAAAATTGTTTTCCAAAATGTTTGTTCCAGTTTTGCTTCCATCAACAGAATATGAGTGTAAGTTTTACCATTTTTTCCCTAATATCAGTGCTATCAAATTTTTAAAATTTTGCCAATTTAACAGTTTAAATTATTATTTTGTCTCTCTCTCTTTTTTTTTTTTTTTTTTTTTTTGCCTTGCTGGAGATCAAACCCAGGGCCTTGTATATGTTAGGCAAGTGATCTACCAGTAAGCCACATCCCCAGCTCATTCTTTTTCTTCTTCTTCTACTGGGGATTGAACCCAGGGCCTTGTGCATGACAGACAAGTGCTCTACTGCTGAGCTAATTCTCATCCCTTTTTATTTTTTATTTTGAGACAGATTCTCACTAAGTTGCCCTCACTGGCCTCAATCTTGTGATTCTCTTGCCTCAACCTCCCCAGAAGCTGGGATTACAGGAGTGTGCCACCTCACCCAGCCAGATTGTATTTCTTAATTACAAAGGAGGTATAGCATTTCTTTACAATGTTTATTCACTGTTTTTCTCATTTGTTTTCTATTAACACACTTTGGACATTTTTATAACGGGTGTTTGTCATTTTTTTTAATTGATTTTAAGGAGCTTTGCATAGTAAAGATTTTATCCCCTTATTGTAAATGTTGCAAATGTTTTTTTCTTATACTTTTCTCATTTACATGGAAGGCAGAAGTAGCTTATTAAGCAAGTAATGGATTGGGTGTAGTAGAGATCACCTATAATCCCTGCAGCTCAGGAGGCTGAGGCAGGAGGATCGAAAGTTCAAAGCCAGCCTCAGCAACTTAGTGAGGTCCTAAGCAACTCAACAAGACTCTGTCTCTAAATAAATACAAAAAAAAGGGCTGGGGATGTGGCTCAGTGGTTAAGTGCCCCTGAGTTCAATCCCTGGTACCAAAACAAACAAAAAAATGTAATGGGGCTGAGGACGCAGCTCAGTGGTAGTACACTTACCTAGCACACACAAAGCCCTGGGTTCAATGCCCAGCACGGGAGGAAAGAAAGGGAGGGAGGTAAGGAGGAAGAAGGAAGAACAGAAGCAAGCAATGGATGTGCTGCTCTGAACATTTGTGGCTTTCCCCCCCCCCCCCAGATCATTACATAGAAGTTCTGGAATGCAAAATACAGTGTGAAGAGAACCTGACTCCAGTTATAGGAGGCTATCCGGTGGAGAAATTTGTTGCTACCATGTATCATTATTTGCAGTTCGCTTATTATAAGTGTAAGTAATTTTCTATGGGATCTTGTATTTATTTAAGGTATTTATTTAATCCCCAAAGACTCAGTTTTCCCAATTTAATCTTCCTGAGACTCAACTTCCCTATCAGCAGAATAGAGGTCACAGCCTTTACCTGTGGTTGCTGTGAGTCCATCAGTCACCTTGACAGCCCTGGTGACACGCTGTGCAGGAAGAGATAGCGTGGCTTCCTGCTTTAGGTCCAGACCCTGGAACCACACTGCCTGGGTTTGAACTTCAGCTTTGTCATTACTGACTTCTCCATGCTTCGGTTTCCTCATCAGTCAAGTGGCAGTAATAGTCCTCACCTCCCAGGATCGTCTTCAGGATTAAGCGAGTTAGTGGATGAGAAATGCTTAGCGTACTCACGCACCGCATTCAGCCAATGGTACCACGCAAGGGCTTGTCTCCTCTAGCGTCATTTCCCTTCCTCCCCAAGAGCGGCTCTACTTTTCAGATCGTGAGAGCCTCATTCCAGCTGGTCCTTCCTGGACCTGAAAGTGGAGTGCGTCCATGAGAACACACCAAGTGGACAAAGGGAAGCAAATGTGAAAGGAAAGGTCACTCAGAGTGAGACTCAGAGCCTGTCCCTTGAGCCTTCACCTCCGCTCCCCACCTCTGTGCCCAGCGCCACTTGTTTGAGCAGGGTGCACCTTGGCAATTGGATTACAAGTACAGGAGGATTACCGTGGACAGATGCAGCAGGAACAGTTCTGTTCTAGTGGAGAAGTGCCAGGGTCCAGTGGTGGCAGGGTTCTGGCTGGAACAGATACCTCCAGTCACGCTGGTCTCAATCAGGATTGGCCGGTCTCAGGGATGCCCCAGGAAGAGTGAGAAGTGACCTTGGCTTCTGTGGCTCTCCTTTCCCATTGTGGCTATTGTATTCTTGTTGGGATCCCTGTTCTGCAACAGATACCTACCTTTTTATATTCCTCAGGACACACTGAAATCCTTGCCTGTTGAAGATTAAAGAAGAAGGAAAAAAAAAATATATATATATATATATTACACATAATACATGCCTATATGTTATATAACAGTCCATAGTATCTCCAACAGCCTCTGAGCTTGGCTTGATTCTGAGCACATAAAGCTTGAGTATTAGGTGTTCAGGAGTATTGCAGACATATCCTGACTTTGGCAGTTCAGAATCTCCCTGTGTATCAGAAACTGTGGCAAAGACTTGTAAACAGCTTTGCATGTTGTTCCCCCAAAGTCTTTGTTTTCTGGAGTTATAGAGTATACCTAAGGCTCAGTGCCTTGAATGGGCCTGCTAAGGCTGGCCTCAATTTTGCAATCCTCCTGCTTCAGCCTCCCAAATCTTTGGGATTACAGGTACCAGCTCAGCCACATTAAATTTCTTAAGGTCAAATGTTGCTACCTATGTTTGAACCCTTTAGCAGCCCTGCAGGTCTTGTGAATCTTAAGTCCCCCTAAACTATGGATTGAAGTTGTCATTACAAGAAATAACCACTGGGTGGCACAATTTACTCATATCCTAGCTCAAGTTACACCTACCAACCAGAGCTTTGGCAGCAATGTTCTTTCTTCCTCAGTTTTAAATCAGAGTGGAAATGTGCCAGAATAAATACCCAGGATCTTTTGTATCATTTATATCTTCCCATTTGCCCCACTCGCTCCTAAGACAAATTCTGACCCTTCAGATCCCTGTGCTGAAGGTGAGGAAGGTGGGACAATGCCAATAGGGAGGCAGGGGTGGGAACCTCAGTCCTCAGGAGTTGGCAGGACCCAGTAACTTTAAATCTCTTCCATCCCTGAGGATCCACCTTCCTTCGTCTTCCATATCTGGTTTAGTTGTAGGGACCCATCTGTATCTGGAGAGTATGGGCCCAGGAACTGTAGGCCCCAAAGGAGGGCTTCCTGCTGAGTCATCTATCTCCCTTGGGCCCAGGACAATCCAGGCCTTGGGGACCCAACCTTCTTTGGCTGGTGTCAGGGGCCTGAGACCAGCCCATGTCCCCAGAGCCTGAAGTGTTGGGCATGTCTGCCAAGGCATCTGCCTATCAAGGAATATGGCCTCCCAGCTGCCGTGGGGACCCAGCCTGTGACCTTCCATCCTGATTCCGGTCAGTTACAGGCTTTCCAGAGGAGGAGCTGTGGAGAAGAAGCCCATTCGTGACCTTTTTCCTCTAGGAAGCTGTGCTGGAGCTGGGGGTCTCTGGGGGAAGGGGTTGCAGGGAATGGTTTGCTGATTTGCTCATCATCTTCTTTCCTGGTTACAGTGAGTGACTTGAAGAATGCAGCCCCCTGTGCGGTCAGCTATCTGCTCTTTGACCCGAATGACAAGGTCATGCAGCAGAACCTGGTGTACTACCAGTTCCACAGGGACAAGTGGGGCCTCTCGGACGAGCATTTCCAGCCCAGACCAGTGAGTGCCCTGCAGCTAGTGCCTCCACTTTTTCTTCCCTTCTCTTCAGCCTGACTTTCAAGAGACTTAAGAGAAAGGGTTCTTTCAGAAATGAATTGGTTTCTGTAGTGTTTTGGTCTTAACATTTTATTGCTTTATTCTGGTTTCTGAACCTGTAAACGTTACATATGTCAAATGTTAACAGAAATATTTTACTTAGAAAGTAAGATTCTTTCTTTAGCCGGGCGCGGTGGCGCACGCCTGTAATCCCAGTGGCTTGGGAGGTTGAGACAGGAGAATTGCAAGTTCAAAGCCAGCCTCAGCAATGGTGAGGTGCTAAGCAACTCAGTGAGACCCTGTCTCTAAATAAAATACAAAATAGGGCTGGGGATGTGGCTCAGTGGTAAAGTGCCCCTGAGTTCAAGCCCCAGTTCCAAAAAAGAAAAACAGAGATTCTCTCGAAATCTCACTTTCACTTTATCCCAAGCTTTATAAGTGACACATTTACACATCTGTACAGCCTGTATTTTTCACAAAAAACAGGATCCTGTTTCACGTGCTGTTTTGCAAATTTTTGCAACTTGCTTGGTCTTTCTCATAATTCACCTTGAAGATTTTTCTAGGCCATACCTACTTTACTATTATTTTCCAATAGCACCATGGTAGGCTCTCTTTTGGATAGACCATCATTTAATTTCCTTGATGGACAAACTCAAAGTTTTGTCAGAGAACTCCATTAATTATATGTGATTTTCAAGAGCTCTTTTCTGGCTGATCTTTGTATTTTCATATGCCATCCTGAGTTGTCATAAATACATCTTCCTTCACATCTCACTCTCCCGCTAATACACATGTGTTCACAAACTCCCCTCATTTACTCAAGGTGGCTACTTTTTAAAAAAAAAAATTGAAATATATTTCCTATACCATAGACTCCCCCTTCTTTAAGTGGTACAATTCAGTGGCTGTTGCTGTATTCACAAAGTTCTCCAAACATTGCCACTCTGTCCTTCTAAACATTCTCGTTCCCCCAGAAAGAAATCCCATACCGCCTCCCAGCCCTGACATTGAAAGGTGGGTCCTACAAGCTGTTCTCTGTTTGTCTGAACAGGAAGCAGTTCAGTTCTTTAATGTGACTACGCTCCAGAAAGAGCTGTATGACTTTGCTAAGGAAAATATCATGGATGATGATGAGGTAAGTTTTCATGCTTAGCACACGTCTGGCTGAGAGAAAATATTACTCACGTCCTTGCTCAAGTCAGTGGAAGGCTGAGGCGTCCCTGAAATAAGAGACAGAAGGGGACCTTGAGAAAGACAGTTGCAGTGGGAGTTTTAAGGAAAGGCAGAACCCTGGCATGGAGGAGCCTGGCTTTCTAGGAAAATCTTTCCCGAAGGCGCCATGCATGGAGCGGTGCTCTGGGAATCCACAGCGCTCCCTCAGCCAGTCACCATTTTTTAACTTTTTTTAACTTTATAAAAACAGTGAATTTTCAATTGCTCAGCACTCTGAGTATACTTAAACTCCCCATTCCAATTTTTTTTTCTATCGGACTGTTATCTTTTTTTTTTTTTTTTTTTTTTGGTAAATTATGTCCTTGCTGTAAGCATTTTAAGTCTGATTAAACCAACCCCTTTATTGACAAACTTAAACAGGTTATGGACTTGTCATTTTGTGGAGGGGCAGTGAAGCCACAGAAAAGCCATTGTTGTTTGGAACAAATTGAAAAATGCTTTCTAGAAAAGCTGGGGACTAGAGGCTGGGGATGTAGCTTAGTTGCTGGTGTGCTTGCCTTGCATGCACAAGGCCCTGGGTTCATTCCCCAGCATCACAAAAGAAGAACAAGGAAAAAAAAAAAAGTTGGGGACCTGCCATGTTGGAGTGGGAAGAGTCCTGTGAGCCTGTTCTGGTCTGACCCTTCACGTTATAGGTGAGGAGTCTGGGAGACTGAGCTGTGGGGCCGGAGCCCTCCAGGCTGCTCTTTCCACTACCTTGGTTTTAGGTGAAGCACCTCTGAATAAGACATGGTCAGGAAATCTTTCTATGCTCAGATTTGCATAGGACAGATCCAATCCTACCATGAAGGAACTGAGCCTCAGTTCTTTTTCTATGAAGTAGGAGTAATAAGATCACCCTCCCAGGATTGTGAGAAGCAAACACCACATCACATGTGGAAGTGCTCTGTCAACCAGGTTGTCATGTACGGGCCTAAATCTTGGGTGGGATCTCCTAGAAGCAGAGTCTGATGGGGTCACAGGGATGTTTTGGTGCCAACGTGCAAAGCATTTGTGCTGACCAGATACCAACAATGTTGGCTGCTGTGACTTAGGAGGTGTGGTCCAGTTGTTGAAGCAGAAATAAACAGATGGAAAAGGAGGGAGCCCAGAGGATGGACACTAAGTGGGGCTTTTCAGATGGTGGCTGAACTGTCCACTTCACACAAGCTAGCTGTGGGGTGGGAGAGTGCTTGATGTGGAGTGGAACCTAAGGTCCCCTCCACGGTGTCAGTCCTCTGGACCCCAGGTCAGGGGAGAAGACCTGCTTTGGCCCAAGCAGCCCACCAACAGTGGCCTCTTGGTAAACAGTTTTGCCCACCAGCACTTTTAAGTTCAGGTAACTCACACAGGTGTCTTCTCTTCTCTTACAGGGAGAGGTTGTGGAATATGTGGATGACCTCTTGGAACTGGAGGAGACCGGCTAGTCCCCAGCAACCAAAGAGACCTCCCCTCAAAGTTCAGGAAACAGATTCTTTGCCCTCCTTTTCCCAAAAGCCAGATTTTTTAATACCTCAAAGCCTTCCCTTTACAAAGTAAAAGGGAAGCCCCCATCTCTTTCACTACATATAACCAGGGGTGAGCCTGTCTTCTGTGTTCACACCTCTCTTCCCCATGTTCACACCTTCTTTCCTTCTTCACACTTGTCTTCTCCATGTTCACGCCTGCCTTCCCTTCTTCACACCTGTCTTCCCCATGTTCACACCTGTCTTCCCATGTTCACACCTGTTTTCCCATGTTCACACCTGTCTTCCCTGTGTTTGTATCTGTTTTCTCCTGTTCGTACATGCCTTTCTCACTTTTGACTGGAAGGACAGTTTTCCATGTTATTTTTTTTTTCCCCCGAAAAAACTCAGTATTATTTTTTAAAATAAGAAAAACACTCCTAAAGGATGATAATTGCGTAAACTCCTTTTGGTCCCTTTGCTCTTCCAGACTTCAGTCTCTTTTCTGAAGGTGGAAGTAGACAGAGGCTACATTTCTGCAAACCTCATGATGGTCTTCACTTGGTCTGGCCTGTACCACTTCTTGCAGCTATTGAAAAACAAGTTGGGTGGATGTACAGAATACAGAAATGTGGCTTTTCCCCAACACTTTTCAATCTCCAAAATCTTATAGGGATCAGTCAGTCTCTTTTGAGAACAATTCTCAGTTATGAGTCTTAGAGTTGGAAATGGAAGAAAGCCAGAGAGTCTGGTTTCATTCATTCTTTCCATTAATATTTGTTGAATATCTGCTGTTGCGAGGCATTGACCTGGGTACCAGTGATACTGCACAGAATAACAGGGAAAGAAAAAAAAATTCCCAGTCTCACAGAGCCTACATTCTGTGGGGTCAAGGAAGACAGCGAGCCAGCAGGAGTAAATATACCTGTGGTTTCAGATGGTGATGATTTGCTGTGGAAAAAAATAAAGCGAGAAAGAGGATAAGGAGTCCTAGATGTGAGCCTGCAGTGTGCTCTGGGTGGCTCACCTAGGAGGTGAGGTTACAACAGGGGCCTTAGGGCAGCTGGTCTCAGGGCAGAGGAAGGAGCAGGACATGCAGTGCTTGGAAGGGGGATGTGCTTGGTGGGAACCACAGGGAAGCCAGGCAGAGGCATGGGCCAGGGAAGGGCAGAAGGAAATAAGACCAGACAGATGTAGGGGTGGGGGCCCAGAACAGGGGGTCTTAGTGGCTTGTGCAGGGCCTTTGGCTTGTACTGAGTGAGGCAGGGGTCTTTGGGAAGTTTGAGTGTCTTGACTGACTCCTCAAGTGTTACGCTAGCTCCCATATTATAGGAAACGTGATCCTGCATGGGGTGGGAGCAGGGAGACCTGTGAGGAGATACTAGATCGTGCAGGCCTGGATCTGGGGCCACAGCAGTGGCAGTGGTGAAAAGTCATCAGAATCTAGATTTATTTTGAAAGCAGAGCCCGTGGGATTTGCTGACAGGTTGGATTGGAGTGTAAGAGAGAGGATTAAGGGTGACATCAAGGTTTGGGACCTCAATGAAGGGAAGGATGGAGTTAGCATTTACTGAAATAGGGAAGACTTGGTAGCGGGGAGGAAGGAATTTGGGGCCAAGCCTGTGGTTTGAGATTGGGGTGTGAGGTCCAGGCTGCAAACTGAATTGGAGGGTTTTCTGAGGTCAGATCCCCAGCAGAGCTGGAGACAGAGATGTCACATGAGCACACATTGTTTACTGTTGGGGGGCTCTTAGGAGAAACCTGGGACAGTCAGTTGTTGGTTGTGGAAAGTCCCCTGGGGTATAGAAATCTTTGAAGACAAGAAGCTTCAGCTGAGGGCAGTTCTTTGGAAAAGGGCTGTGGGCCACCAGTAGCCAACATGTTTAGTTGGGTCCTGGGTTCAGCTGTGAGGGATCTGGGAGGAGTGTTGACTGACAAATTATCAGCATGGCAATAGCACCTGAAGCCAAGAGGCTCCCTGGGGCCACCTAGATTCTATGTATTTGTTAAGAATCAACAAGAGTACAGGGCTCTTTAGGAAATGAGAAATCAGCCAAAGAGACCGAGTTGTGGGTCAGAAGGCCAGGAAAGTGTGACGTTCTGGAAACAACTTTCTTTATTAGAATTTATTCCTTCTTTCAAAACAAACTACTTTTCTAGTGGAAACCAGGGGCCCTTAACTACTGAGCCACATCCCCAGCCCTTTTTATTTTTTATTTTGAGACAGGGTCTCACTAAGTTGTTTAGGACCTCAGTAAGTTAGTTGCTGAGGCTGGCCTTGAACTTGTGATCCTCCTGCCTCAGCTTCCCAACTCCCTGGGCTTATAGGCACCCCACTGGGAGACAAGATTTTTCCCAGGGGTGACCTGGAAAGGAACAAAAGGAGATGGTGTTTTGGGTCTTGGTAGCATGGAGATTCGCTGGGGATAGTAAACACATTTGAGCTTTTCAGGTTTTCTTTTTCTGCCCCTATCACACTATTCAGACCTCTGCATCCTTCCATTTGTACTTCTGCAATGCCTGCTCCCCTCCCCACCCTCCCCGCCAAGACGCATCCTCTTTCACCTGCAGCCCAAGAATCCAAGGCAGGTTCACCTAGAGTACCTAGCTCATGACAGTAACCTACCACTTCTGTCTGGCTAAACCACCCACAGATAGCCGTCTATACCCCTAGGGGACTATTTGGCTAAAGGAGTCAGTGTTTTTTTAATCTTTTATTTTGGTACTGGGGATTGAACCCAGGGGCACTCAATCACTGAGCCGCATCTCCAGCCCTTTTTGTTTTTTGCATTTTATTTAGAGAGGGTCTCCCTATGTTGCTTAGGGCCTCTCTGAGTCGCTGAGTCTGGCTTTAACTCACGATCCTTCTGTCTCAGCCTCCCAAGTCGCTGGGATTACAGGTATCTGCCACTGCACCCGTGGAGTCAGTGTTTTTAACGGATATATTTGTGACCACAGCATCCTGCCAGTTGGTGCCCTCCTATCCAGGGATGAGTCAGATATTATGTGGCTTGCTGGTAAGGGAGATGGCCTTTGCCCACAGAATGCTGGCTTCTTCTGTCTATCCTTACCCCACCCTCTACCAGGAAAATTTCCTTTTGAGGTCAGTGGGAAGAAGGATCATAAGGCAGGACTGTGAAGGAGTTGGGGACCCAGTGAATGGATGCCTTGCTTGGGGTTCCTGAATCTGTGCAGACGATGTACCCAGCAGCTGCTTAACAGCCGACAGCTCCTAGCTGCACTAGTCCTGTGTGAAGGAATGGCAGGAGACATCTACAGGGACCAGCCCGGGCTGGGCTTGCCTGCTCCCTCCTCCATATGCCCTGAAGAGCTATTGTCTGGTCCTCATCCTCAGTCTGGGGTGAGCTTTTGGTAAAGGATGTTTTCCACACAGGCATTGGGGTCGGGGAGGTCCTCCTTCACTCTCTGAAATTGTTCCCCTTTCACTCGAATTAAAAGACCCTTCCACCCACACCCTAGCAATACCCCCTGGAAGAGACCCTGGTGGCAGTGTGAGCAACATCTTTGACTAAGGCTGTGGAGCTGAGTTACTAAATCTTTTTCAAAGAAAACAAAACCAGACTTGAGAAATAAAAGTGGGCTGATTCCTCTAAACCTACCATGAAACCCCAGGGTGAGGCTGCACTCAACAGCTCAACCCAACAACTCCCTGAGTGTGTTTCTTGGAAGAGCCTGGAAGATTTCTGGATTGAGACTCCATAGGTTCAGCATCAGTTTGGTCTGTCTTTTGAAAAAAAAACAAGCACATTTGTAAGCTTGGTGGAAGGGTCCAGGTCTAGTCTAAGATGTCTCGTATGTCCTCTGCCCCAGCAGCGTGGAACACAATGCCCTCCCTGTTTGGTTTCCTCAGGCTGGTCCCAGGGAGATGACTGCCATGGTGGGTGTCTGTCCAGCTCCATTGCCACTCAGGCAGTCCAAGCAGAAAGACTACGGTGAAGGTCAAAGGCCACCCCTTGGGGTCACTGCTAAGGTCTGAGAGGGGGTTTGTGAATACACACATATTTAAAAGCAACCAACTGACTGAAATGTAACCCAGGTCATCACGTTCAACACATGAACACCTTTCTAAATTTTCAGACGTTCGAATGACTGCTGCTATCCTTTGCTCCCCTCTGGGATCCAAAGGGAGAATCACTGGGGACGTGGACCACAAAGGCTGCCTTAGGAAGGAAATGTGTGCTCTTATGAGTTCTTATTAAGGGAATTTTTAAGAGCACAAAAATTTTATTGAACCCCATTCAGTGGCAAACAGAAAATGATTTGTTAGATTGTCAGTGGGAAAGACTTTATTATGACTGCTGATGGAATAAACGGTGGCCGGTTTCTGCCAACATTTATGGAAATAACGTTTTTAAGTTTTAAATGTGAGCTGTAAACCGAAGCTACTTCAGTTAAAAAAAAAAAATTCAATACTTAAACTGTGGGGAAAAGGTGGATTGGTGCCAGGGAAAACATTCTCATTTAATAGTGTTTGAACATGGGTCTGCAGCACAGTTTGTAGCGAGGCACTGAGAAAAAACCACAACTAATCCTTCATCGCAGCTGTCTGAACTCTTGATCATCTGCCATCCCCCAAACAGCGACTTCTTTTTTCTGGTGACTCTGGGCTTGAATGACCCAGTGTGGAGAGTTTAAACTATGTACAGGGGGCTTGGGGGGAGGAACCCAAAGTAGGCCTCAGTCAAAGATTTTGTGCATTGGTCTTCCTGTATCTGTGGCCGGGGGCAAGACTGGTCCCCACACCTGTCCCTGTGGCATCTCCGGGCAAGAGAAGACACCATGACAGCCCAGTTTTGCCTTGACTGACCCATTCCTACCTGGAAATAAGAGTCAGGAGCAGCAGTGGTTGTAGACAAAGCTTTCCTCTCCAGGAAAGGCACGTGAGCAAGCATACCCTAGCACCTAACACTGTCCCCTCACAGATAGCTGGCTTTGGTTGCTTGTTGAATGAATGATCTGGTTTTCAGTATCCTCTTAGAGCTGGCAGGTAAGATACGGGTGCCTCATTTTACAAGAAAAGTAGAGGGAATTTGGCATTGTGGCCAATAGATTCAAACTAGATCCCAGAGTTTCATCTCTCACTTAGGGATGACTGTCCGTGGACCAAATTATAAAGGTTATTACTGGTGTGTTTTTCCAGGGTGGCATGTGTGATCTCGCTCTTGTAGAAAATTAGTACTTGGAAAATATTTGGAAACAAATTTTATAAAGATCACTATAGCTGGGCATGGTGGCTCATGCCTGTAATCCCAGCCACTCTGGAGGCTGAGGTAGAAGGATGACAAATTTGAGGTCAGCCTGAGCAACTTAGTGAAGCCCTAGACAACTTGGTGAGCCCCTGTCTCAAAATAGAAAATAAATTTTTAAAAAAGGGACTGGGGATGTAGCTCAGTGGTAAAACAGCACTGGGTTCAATTCCTAATACCAAACCAAACTAAACCAAAAAACCACTTTTTTTTTTTTTCCTTATTCCCCACTGTTTTCTTTTCTATCCACTGGATGGGAATATCTTCGCCACACCCAGTCATTCCAGGACACGTGTTGTAACGAGCTCTGTTTTCTCAGGTCCGTGAAATTTCTGACATTCATCTAGCAAAGCCGAACCTTCATACCAAGGACTCCTGGGTTGCCCGAAGCAGAGATGATCCTGGCTAGCCTGGAGCTGGCTAAGGTGTGGTAAGGCAGCAGGGGCTCATTCCTCCCATGGGAAACTTCTCTTTCAGAGGAGATCTGGGATCTCACTAGGGAAAACAAACAAACAAAAACCCTGAAATCTGTTTCAAACAAGGAAGCAAAACTTCTTCAGGCATGCCTGTCAACAGCAACTGTGCCATGCATGTCTCTCGAGAGCAAGCAAGGAGAAAGAAAAGAGAAGGTGGCAGGTGGAAAGGGAGCAACTAGCCAGCCCAACACAAAGAGGTCCACATTATGGATTACCGTATTGTGTCCAGATCCCCTGAAGCAAAGCCTTATGCAAGTGATGGAATGCTCTCAAGAGAAGGGACGTGAGGGGAGCCAGCAAGGATGGGTCCTCAGTTGGACCAGCTTCCTCCTGATCTCATGGGATTCCTGGAGCATGAGTTATACCACAGAGCTGGTCCCACTTGAGGCAAGGAGGCCTTTCTATCCCCAGTTATCCAGTCTAGCAGGGTAGAAGATGGGTCTGTCTGGGTGAAGACAGTTCTCTAGGTGAGAAGTGTACACTTATGTGCTTATAAGCATTTTAGCAGCTGGAAGATGAGAGTTCCTCTGCCTAGTGAAGGGGATCTGAGAGGGGCCCTAGTGGCTCATGATTTGGGAGGCAAGGACCCTCGGTGGTCACAGAGATATAAAGGGACAAAAGGCAGATGGTATTGATGCTGGTGGTTTCTGAGCTGGATCTCCCCGTTTGTTCCTCCAGGATCTATTTCCCACCCTTCCCTGATCCCTACAGTGTACAGTGCCTGGGCTTCCTTGCTGTCTGACTTCTCATTGCCAATGGGACCTGCCTGCAGGACACTGCAGAGTGAGAGGAGAGGTCTGAGTCTTTCAAACCCCCACACTGGCTGGGCATGATGGTGCACGTCTGTAATCCCAGCTACTCAGGAGGCTGAGGCAGGAGGATCGCAAGTTCCAGGCCAGCCTCAGCAGTTTAGCAAAGTCCTTAGCAACTTAGTGAGACCCTGACTCAAAAAATAAAAATGGGCTGGAGTTATAGATTAGTGGTAAACAGCAAGGCATCTTGGGTTCAATCCCCGGTACCAAAAAAGAAAAAAGAAAAAAAAAAAACCAAAAAACAACGATGTTGAACAGTGGCTGCTTCTTGAGGCCAGAACTCTTATCCTATAGTGTCTTTTCTCTTGCGGACACTCTGTCATTGGGGTCCCTACTGGTTGTCTACCATTCCCTGATGGTTCTCTTAACCCTGCCCACACCTTCGTGAACTGTCTCTTCTTAACCCTCTAATTATTCCTTTGAGTATCCCATAGGTTGAGCGAAGTGGGGGATCAGTTCTGGTCTCTTAGAGCAGTGCTTCTCAAACCTTACCACGGACACCCATGGCCTGGGCATCTTGTTCAATGCAGATTCTGATTCAGCAGGTTTGGGGCAAGGCCGGAGAGTCTGCACTTCTACCGAGCTCACCGGGGGGCCTGTTGGGCTGGTGCAGGAGCCTTTCCTCTATGATTGGGCCGAGGAAGGCAGGGGGCAAGAGTTCCGTAGACTTCCCTGAAATTCTGCTACAGGAGGTAACATGGCTGAGAGTTATGCTTAGAGAGGGCAGTGCAAACACAGCAAGTATTAAGATGTTATTTTCAAGATTACTAAAGAATCCTTAAAAATAAATAAATAAAGCCCAGCACGGTGGCTCATACCTATAATCCCAGTGGCTCTGGAGGCTGAGGAAGGAGGATTGTAAATTCAAAGCTAGCCTCAGCAACTTAGACCCTAAGCAACTTAGTGAGACCCTGTCTTAGATTTTTAAAAAAAGGCCTGGGGATGTGGCTCAGTGGTTAAGCATCCCTGGCACAAAAAAAAAAAAAAAAAAAAGGCGGCAAGCCAGAAATAAAATACATTCAGCAATGGTTTGGGGAAATAATTATTTATTTTAAATACATCAGAAGCTTTGTGTTAATGAAACCCCTCTCTCCCTCAGTTTTCATGAGCAACAAACATTTACCAGTCTCAAAACATGCAAAATGGCAAACAATTTTGGTTTCTTTTAATCATTCCCTTTTGACAAACATTTTTTGATTCTATAACACGAATCAAAGAAAACTTAAAAACTGATGTGCTGGATGTGCTTTGCAGTCCATATCTCCAGAATGATACAGTTACATGTATTAATAATTTATAATAAATTTATTAATACATTTGTATCAATATTACCTATTTATGTATTGGTGTAGGTTCAATGTCCCGGTTTATTACATAATAATAGTTGCTAATAGAGTCCCAATGTTGAGACAGAGGTTATTTTATATAGTTAAAAATAGAAAAGTTATCTTGCAATAGATTAGAATCTAATTTTAAAATATATACAGTCTCTGGCTTTTGTTCTGTAGTGTTCTGCTTTAGCTACACACAGAAAGCATTTCATTCCTATTATCCTAGATTTCATCTGATGCATAGATACTACAGTTGGTAACTTCAGGCCTTCACTTACCCAATTATGGAGGTTAAGATATTTGATTAAGCAGTACTGTCTTGTAGTTACTTAGTCTATTAATTTTTCAAAGCTTGCACTGAAAAGAAATGGCAAGGTCGCAAACACGTTACGAGAATTCTTTTCTTCCATAGAAAAAACCACCACCAATGACTTTTCAACAGTAAAACGTGACCAGAATTTCTTCCGTGCCACACAGAAGCACTTAGACGCCAGTGGTGTCTCAAAATAAATGTATTGCCTACGTCACTTTTTACCACTGAAAACTATTTCCAAGAAGGTGATTCATATTAGCAAAGTATGATGTGTTCAATTTTGGGGCCAGTGTACAGGAGGCTGTTGGAGGTGACCCACTGGTAGCTCCAAACACTGCCTCAGGTACAAGAGGCCATGCCTGGCTTCCATGCAAGATGAACCACGGGTGCTACTCATCTTGGGCTCTAGAGTTTCTGCTGGCCTTAGAGCTCACAATTAATGATATAAACCAATGTCTCTCACACTCATGTACAGATAGGAATTGCCTGGAAGGCTTGTTAAGCCAGGCAGAGCTGGGTCCCCTCCCCAGGGTTTCTGTTTCCTGAGTCTGGGGTGGTCCTAGTGAATTTGCATCTCCAACAAATTTCCAGGTGATGCTGAATTGGCCAGTCTTGAGGACCACCCTTTGTGAGCCACTGTCACAAACAATACTTGCCGAATCTCTATAGGATGACCTAGGTGCTATGAAATGGGTTACTCAGTAGCCCAGATGGACTGTCCCACACAAGTAAGGAACAGATCAGCACAGGTCATTTCATGTTCCTTTTTAATTCTTCATCTCCATCAGGTAGCTCTCCCTACTCGACATCTAGTCTTTGGCCACCTTCGAACATTTTTTTCCCTCCATGTCATTCCCTCTTACTGGAGTTTGGACAAATGGTTCATCCTGAGAGAGGAAACTAAAGATTGAGTTTTGTTAGTCCTGGCAAAGATTGCAAGATGTTCTTAGGCACAGACTGGTTAAGAACAACTAGAGGAAATGATCCTTCCTGGTACAAACCTCACCTTGTTTTTAAACAACAATGGGCTGTCCCACAGATTGGAGGGAACAGAGGTGGATGTGTGTCTCTTCACTCCTCCCCAAAGCAAAATGTCTGTCTTAAATTCTCTCCAATTCCAAAAAACAGGTAAAAGGAAATGCCAGAGTTTCTGACAAAGCCCTGGTTCTTGGCTCATCCGTCCCAGCAACATCACAACATTAAAAGGTAATGACCCATTATTTTTCAGTATCCCGCTCTCAGAAGCAGATGTCATTGTCCTAAGCAACACTGCCCTCAGAGGCTTGGTGTATTAAGCCTATTTTTAAAATTTCAGGACACGGAGTCAGTGATTTTCTTTCTCATAAAAGGAAAAGAAGACGAGGGTTTGATGAAGCGAGAGGTGATTTTTGACCTTATGTTGGAATTAGGGCCCACGCACAAGTCTTAGTGCAATTAATTCCAGGGCAGATGGTTGAGGAGACATTGACCTAGGTCACAAACCCACCAAAACCTTCCTGCCCTGCCGGGTGTCCCCAGAGACACTCCTCAGCCTACAGAACACAGACCTGAGGGGAAAGAAGAGGCGCCCTACTCCACCTGTGCTCTTGTGAATCTCAGTGTGGTGCACCACAGTTCTTCCTCCGAAGGTGCTTAGACTTTCTCCATCTCGATCTGCTGGTGGTAGTGCCGAGCCTGCCGCTGGCCGACGTTCAGCTTGTACACGGAGCTCTTATGCTGGCACCTGTGGTAGCCCCACACAGCCCCCACACTTGCCAGGAGCAGTAGCAGGCACAGGACCGTGACAATGGTGGCGATCACAGGGCCTCTGCTGAGGCTGGGACACTCGTCTCCCACACAGGACTCCAAAGTTGGAAGAAGCTCTGCCTCACTTGCACCTGGCCCAGGGCCTGCCTGTCCTAGGAAGTCCTCGGACAGCAGGTATGGGAAGCTGTCCTGGACCTCAGGAGCAGTGGTGTCCCCTGGAAGTGTGGTGGCCTCTGTGCTAGTTGAGGGGAGGTGGGTAGGCACTGGCTGGACAGCAGTTGTTATTTTCTCCAGGATAGAGTGGGTGAGTTCATGGGGCAGGGTGGCCATGGGAGACCTATCTGTGGTGAGTCTCCAAGGTGCAGTTGACTGGTACTTGGTTGAGTCACCATTCCTATTGTGGGGACCCTCAGGCTCAGACACGTTCATGGGTCCAAGAGCCAGAGCCTCCACATCTTGCATTTGAGATGGAAGAACTGAAGTATGGGTTATGTCCTCACTTGGTGTGAGAGTGGTGCTCCTGGGCTTCTTGACTTCCACAAGGATGGGCTGATCAGGAGTCACGAGAACACTTTCATCCAGTCCTACTGACCCAGCCCCTTTGTCCCCCTCATCCTCCCCTTCTACCTCCGCTTTCCTCCAAGCCCTGTCCGTCACAGGGTAGCCATCTAACCAGGATTCATCACTGCTGCTCACCACTGGGTCCCCTGCCCTGCTGTCATTCCTGTCCACAAAAGGTCCCAAGGGGCCATCAGTGCTACCGTAGGTCACCTTGGATTCAGGCTCACCTGGGACCACTTTCACTCCACTGTGGTTGTCTCCAGCAGGAAACTGCTTTTTGGTGTCATCATCCACGTCCTTTTCCAACTCGGGCTTGTGGAAAGTCTCAGCAGGAAACCAGAGCGAGTCCTTCTGGTTTAGTTGGGATTTTGGCCAGTCTGTGTGGACACTGCTCTCAGAGCCAGGCAAGCCTGTGGTTGGCACAAATGCTTGATCCCAGGCTACGTTTTCCTTCCCCACAGAAATGGAGACCAGCCGGTCTTGCTTTGGTGCCTCCTCAAAGGCTTCTCCCTGATCTTTGTCCTCTTCAGCCTCTGTCCGGGAATCTTCCATGAGCTCTTTGAATGACACAGATCGGTCATCAGGGAAATTATCTTCATAGTCGATAAGTGCCTCGGACTCCTCTGGAGGGAAAGAGGGAAAGACTTCATTAGGCCAAAGGCACAAAGCCAGTGAGAACACCATAAATGGAAATGAGAAGCACAAGGACAGGAAGAGAATAAATAATACTGTTACCGCTCACAGGGGACATGACTGTGTGTCATAGATAACCCCAAAGAACCTTCAAATAAACCATTACAATTAATACGTGAGTTTATCAAGGACACTGGGTCTACGTTCAATATAAAGCATCAAATATGTCTAGTTACTCACAATAAACAGAAAAAATGTAAAGGATGCCATTTACAAGTATGTGAAAAAAAATCAGATGCCTAAGAATAAATCTAACAAAAAGTTTGAAGGACTTCTACATGGGACAAGACAAAATATTCATGCATAAAACTAAAGACCTAAGTAAATGAAGAAATATACCACGTAATGGAAGGCTCAAAAGTTCAAGTCTGTTCAAATTGATCTACATGGATTTAATAGAGTTCTAAAAATCTCAGACAACTAATAAGCTGATGTTAAAATGTATAGAAATGCAATAGCCCAAGAATAGACAAGGCAATCTTGAAAAAGACCCGGAAGACATGCATTACAAGATTTGAAGACTTACTACAAAACTGGATTACTTTTTAAAACTGATATTGGCACAAGGATAGATCATTGGACTGTATTAAATTAAGAACCTCTGTTCATCAAAAGCCACTATGAAGAGTTGGGGAAGATATTTGCAATACATGTAACCTTTAAAGGACTTGTATCCAGAAATTAAAAACAACACATGCAAATCAGTACTAAATAGACAAACCACAGAAGAGATGGCAAGATGCTTGAATCGGTACATCACAAAAAGCTGTCCAAAGACTCATTACACATGTGAGAGGGTGTGCAACCTCACTAATAAGAGAGAAATGCTAATTATAGTCACAATGAAATACAACTGCACAGTATCACAATGGTATAATTACCAGACTGACGATAGCAAGTGTTAACAAGGATAGAAAGCACTGTTAGTGGGAGTATGAATTGGCACAACCGCTATGGAAAACTGGGCATTCCTACTAAGATTGAACATATGGGTGCAACATGGCAATTCTATTCCTAAATATACACTCAACATTAATAGTGCATACGGGCACCAGAATTCGTGTACAAGAAAGCTCATAATTGCCACAACAGGAAACAATAAGAAGGTCCATTAACTGTAGAACTGATACATATAGTACATCCATTCAATGAAAATCAATGAACATGAACCAACCATAGCTTTGCACAACCACATGGATGGGTGAGCCAAAATGCTGAGCACAATAAGCCAGGCAATTGTGGTGATTCAGTTACACAAAGTTTTAAACCAAGCAGAACCAGCCTATGCCATTCAAAGCCAGGATGGTGGCTACACTTGGAAAGAGAGGGTAAGGACTGGGTCTGGGTACAAGCAGGAACTTGGGGGTGCTGACAGCATTCTACTTTTTTAAATTTTTTTTTTTTTGTTGGTATATTATAATTACACACAATAGTGGAATTCATTATGTTGTGTTTGATCAGTCTCATTCCCCAGTACCCTCCTTTCCCTCTCTCTTCCCTCCCAACATAATAATTCTTGACCTGTGTGGTGATTAAATTTCTTCGTCAATATTTTGATCATCTGCCGATCTGTTGCCTTACAATTTATTGTAACTAAATTTTAAAAAAATCCATGTTTGATGTAGCAAAACGAAATTAAAACTCTGTCTCTCACCCTGCATGAAGCTTAATTCAAAGTGGATCAAAGACTTAGGCACTGGAACAGAGACCCTGTGTCTAATGGAAGAAATAGCAGGCCCAAATCTTCATCACGTTTGCCGAGCATCTGACTTCCTTAACAAGACCCCTAAAGCATGAGAAGTTAAATCAAGAATCAATGAATGTGGACTCAGTGGTAGAGCACGGGGTTTGAGCCTCAGCACACATAAAAATAAATAAGTAAAGACATTGTGTCCATCTTCAACCAAAAAATATTTTTAAAAAAGAACAATAAATGGGATGAATTCAAACTAAAAAGCTTCTTCTCACAAAGAAAACAATAACATGAAGAGAGAGCCTACAGAACAGGAGAAAATCTTTACCACATGCACCTCAGATAAAGCATTAATCTCTAGGATATATAAAGAACTCAAAAAACTTAACACCAAAAAAATCAATAACCCAATCAATAAATGGGCTAAGGAACTGAACAGACACTTCACTGAAGAAGAAATAAAATCAATCAACAAATACATGAAAAACTTTTAACATCTCTAGCAATTAGAGAAATTCAAATAAAAATTCTTAAGATTTCATCTCACTCGAGCCAGAATGGCAATTATCAAGAATACAAACAATAAATGTTGATGAGGATGTGGGGGAAAAGGTACACTCATACATTGCTGGTAGGACTGCAAATTGGTGTAGCCATTATGGAAAGCAGTGTGGTTATTCCTCAGAAAACTTGGAATGGAACCACCATTTGATCCAGCTATCCCACTCCTTGGTTTATACCCAAAGGACTTAAAATCAACATACTACAGTGACACAGCCACATCAATGTTTATAGCAGCTCAACCCACAATAGCTAAACTATGGAACCAGCCTAGGTGCCCTTCAACAGATGAATGGATAAAGAAACTGTGGTATATCTACACAATGGAATACTACTCAGCTTTAAAGAAGAATGAAATTAAGACATTTGCTGGTAAATGGATGGAACTGGAGAATATCATGCTAAGTTAAATAAGCCAATCCCGAAAAATCAAAGGTCGAATGTTTTTTCTGATATGTGGATGGTAACTCACAGTAAGAGTGTGTTGGGGTAGAAAAAAAGAATTACTTTTGATTAGGTAGAGGGGAGTGAAGGGAGGGAAGGAGGTGGGGGGAAGGACAGTAGAATGAATCAGATATTATTACCGTACATACATATATGACTATATGACAGGTGGGATTCTACATCACATACAACCAGAAAAATGAGAAATCATACTCCATTTATGTATGATGTATCATAGTGCATTCTACTGTTACGTATAACTAATTAAAACCAAATAAAAAATGCATGTTTGAAAATATGGATCTGCTCTTTGTAGAACTTCTGAGTTTCACTATACTACAAAGTATTCTGAATCAGACTGAGTAAGGACACAAGGCACCATACTTAGGAGACCAGAACATAAGAATTGCTTTATGCGACAGAATCATACAGGTCAAAAAGGTTCCAGAAAGTGGTATTCTCAGAAGAGAACAGCCCTTTAGTTTTTCCCCTCTCTTAATGGTCTTTGAAAGTCAAGTCCTACTGGAAAACACACTTGGATATTAAAATAGAGGGTTTCCCCATTTCACGTCATAACTTCAAAAGCACACAGTGCAAAATGCTCCAGTACCTTGGTCTACAATGAACACTACAGTGCCACGTGGTCCATTTCTGGACTCTGAAACAAGACTCATGACTATCTGTCCTATTCCTAAAGATCCTTAGAGAATAAGACCCTAAATCTTGCTTATTTAATGTCTTTTAGAATTGTATATAAAATATTTAATCCTTTCTGATAAAATTTAAACCCATTCAACTGTGTCCTCAGTCCAAAATGGAAAAGAATGAAGAGCAAACATTGCTGCATGTATGTTTTATGCTTAGGAAAGGACAGTCTCATCATTGTTTTGGGGGACTGTCTAACCCAGGTTGTCCTATTCACAAATTCCTAGACAAAAACTATCAGATGGCCGGACCATTTGACTAGCCTTGTAGAATTCCAACACAGAGTCCCAGTGCTGACTCTATGCACAATTCCTCTCACATTATCACTCCTGGAATACACAGACAAATCATACTGAATCCAGATGGAGATTTGAGAAGGCTGAGTTAAATCTTCCACCACAGGATAAGGTGGTTAGACTGCTTGCACAACTGTATTCACTGACTGGCTGTGACAGAAGGATTTCCAAAATGGCCACAGTTTCCACTCTTTTCTTTATCAAATCCTTCTATCATTGAACTTTGCAACTCTTCCCATCAAGAGGTGGGACCCCTTTTCCATCTCTGTAGTCTAGATTTGCCTCATCCCTTGTTTTGACCTACAGAAGGCAGTGGAAGTCTTGCATGCTTCCCTTCTCCCTCTTGGAACCCTGCAGGCTGCCTTGTCAACAAGACACTGAAGGATAAGAAACTATGTGCAGGAGAGATAAATGTCCCAACTGAGGTCATCCCAGACCAGCCAGCTCCAGCTGACCTGGAAGCTAACCATGTTCCCTTGACTGAGCCCAGTCAGAAGAACAGTCCAGCTGAGCCCAGCCCCAACTGCTAACCCAAAGATTTGGAGCCAAATAACTGACTGTTGTATTAAGTCACAAGTTTTGGGGGGGATGGTCTATTACATGGAAAAAACTAACCAATACGCTAGCAAGCTGCTTGAGGGAAAAGATCTAGGCATTGTATCCCTGAGTGGAATAGTGCCTGGCCTATCACAGGAATTCTTATAGATATTCTCGAGCCAGTGAAAAAGTAAATGATTCTGGGAGGAAAAGTTTGCTCAGACCCTGAGCTTCTCTTTGTCCCTGCCTCATAAATGATTGGAACCAAGACCTATTTCCAGCAGCAGTCTCCCAAACACAAAAGGACTATGTGACCACTTTCGAAGTATGAGGAATTAGTTATTTGTACCTGTAGTCCGTCATTACACCCAAAGACCCTCTGAAAAGACACCATTGTTGAAGGACTAGTTGAATACATGTATATGCTCATTGGTAAGCACCACGCACATGCACACACATGCACACACACACACATACACACTCTCTTTCGTGCTAAGAGCATTTATTTTCTTTCCAGCTTCTCCTTGGTGTCTTGGCCTCTAATTTAAAAGGGCACCCAGTAGAACTTCCTCCTCACTACTGGTAGATTCATTATAACAAGGCAGAGAGATGAATTTTTCATCATCAGAATTTACTCTTAATGCAAAGAAACTTGACTCTTCTCATATCTCACAGGTCATTTTTTGCCCCAAATCTGCTACATCCAGTTTGCTTTTAATTAAAAAAATGATTAAAAACAAGAGCTTTTCTACATACCAATGATAAACACCCTGAGAAAGAAATCAGGAAAACAATTTCACTCAAATATCGTAAGAAAAACAACAAGGAGATGAAAGAAAATTACAATGGAATAGAAAAGACACCGAGACAAACTCACACAGCCATAGTCATTAGATACTCAAAACTAGATTCCTATCTCTTACCCTGTACAACAATCAATTCAAAATAGACTGAAAACCTAAGTATAATACCAGAAACATTGCAACTAATGAAAGAAAACATAGGGAAAATCCTTCAGCATATAAGTACAGGCAACAATTTCCTGAATAGGATTCCTATAGCTCAGGAAATAATGTCAAGAATTAATAAATGGAATACCATCAAATTAAAAAGTTTTTGCACAGCAAACTGGAACTCTCATGCATTGCTGGTGGAAGTGTAAATTTGTACGATCATTTTGAAAACTGGTTGGGCATTATCTAATGAAGTCGAATGGACACACACCCTATGATCCAGCAATTTCCCTTCTATGTATGTAAACACAATTATAGGAAGTGCAAAATTATAGAGGAATATGTGCAACGTAGGCAGCAAACGACTACAAGAATATTCTTGTAACAGTCTCGAACTTGAATCAATGAAGATGGTCCTCAACAGGAGAATGGACCACTCCATGGCAAAGAAAAAGAATGAACTACAGCTTCCTGGAACACGGTTGTCTCACAGACATAACACTGGGCAAAGGAACCCATACACAAGAGTACATACCGTACATGTCAACACAAAGTTCAAGCGGGAAAAACATAATTTATGGTTTTAGAAGTGTGGAAAGTGGTTATTCTCAGGGAGGTTGTGACTGGAAAGGAGAACCAGGACTGTTCTTCTTGGATTACTGGTGATGTTCTGCTTCTTAACCTGGGTGATGGTTACCCGGGTGTGTTTATGATATGATACTTCCTTGAGCTCTAGAGCCTTGGATTTTTTTTAAATGTTCTGCATTCATGTTACCCTGAAATAAAATTTAAATAAACAATCAAAAGTACACACCATGTTCCAAGAAAAACTGGCACAGAATTTGGCAACAAAATGCCAAGGATGGAGAAATCATTCAACTGATATGCAGGCAGAACAGGCAAATCATACATAAGGACAAAAATTAAATCAGATTTGCCTAAAATTTCACCACAGTGAGTTCATTGGTAGAAGAGAAAAGAATAATGGCTATAATCTTTGAGGAGAAAGAAAATGTCGTGGTTTGCTAGATGTCATTCAATTTTTTTTTTTTTTTTTTGTGGTGCTGGGGTTGAACCCAGGCCTTGTGCATGGGAGGCAAGCACTCTACCAACTGAGCTATATCCCCAACCCCATGTCATTCAATTTTATGCTAATAGTAGGCATTCATTCTTCTTAGGAAGTCTGAACTTTGAAATATTTAAAAAATATAGAGTGTCATGTGATATTGTGCATGTGTTACTTATGTTAAACTGTGAACTAGTTGTTGCTCACATTTCAATTAAGAACTCACAGTCCATTAAAATCAGCATACTGTAGTGACACAGTCATATCAATGTGGCTCAATTCACAATAGCTAAGCAATGGAACTAGCCTAGGTGCCCTTCAACAGATGAATGGATAGAGAAAATGTGGTATATCTACACAATGGAATATTCCTCAGTCACGCAGAAGACTAAAATTATGGCATTGGTGGTAAATGGATGGAACTGGAGACTATCATGCTCAGTGAAATAAGCCAATCCCAAAAAACCAAAGGCCGAACATCCTCTCTGATATGCAGATGCTAACACATAATGCGGGGGAGAAGAATAGAAGTTTATTGGATTAGAGAAAGGGGAATGAAGGAGAGGGAGGGAGGATGGGAATAGGAAAAACAGTAGAATGAATCAGACATAACTTTCCTTAGTTCATACATGAACACACGACCAGAATAACTCCACATCTTGTACAACCAGAAGAATGGGAAGTTATACTCCATGTATGAATAATATGTCAAAAATACACTCTACTGTCATATATATCTAAAAAGAACAACAACAAAAGAACTTGCAGTACAGATGGACATTCAGCATTCTCACAAGGAAGTGCATCCTCCATTTGGCTACAAGGACTTCTGTTATCTATGGCTTGGAACTCCTGATTCTCCTGTTTCCATCTCCCCAGTAGCTGGGATTACAGATGTGGGCCACCACACCCAGCTTTATTACCTGTATCTTGAACAAAACCATTTCTTTGCTAATTAGCACCTGGAACACCTGAAATGGACTTCTATTGGTAAAAATGAATGGCCTATTAACTACCTTCATAAATATGAGAAGTAGTCTCTTGTGGTTAAAATGAAAGGTATGGATAATAGGGGGATTGGCTAGAAATATTTGAGAGATACTTCACAACATTAAATGAGAGGGTAAAACCAATCTGGAATTTAATAGTGCCTGAGACTTGAACAGTATGTGGTCTTGGTTTGGGACCAATGGGTTATGCAGCAGAACTGGAAGCAGCATCCATCCATCAGCATCCATGCAGAACAGGGTCATCTCTGTGGCCCTTGTACTGATCACACCCACCCTGCTCTTGCTACCCCACTCCCCCGCAGCCCAGGAACTTCCTGAGAATAGACATGCCCACTCTGCCTTTCTGTCCCCATGGTACATAGTATGGAGTAGACACTGCATAAATGCTTGTTGAATGAATAAATGAAGAAGTGAATATATGAGTGATGGAAGCCAGTTTTTATAAAGCTTGATTCAGTCTGGAGGTCCATTAGCCAGGGTGATATTCTTTTCATGTCAGAGGCAAAAAATGACAAATGAGCTGGGCAAGGTGGTACACACCTGTCATCCCAGGAGCTTGGGAAGCTGAGACAGGAGGATTGCAAGTTCACAGCCAGCCTCAGCAACTTAGCAAGGCCCTAAGCAATTTAGCAAGACCCTGTCTCTAAATAAAAAAATAAAAGGGCTGAGGATGTGTGGCTCAGTGGTTAAGTGCCCCTGGGGTTCAATCCCTGGTACAAAAAAATATGAATAAATGACCTTTGAGTTCCAGTACTGCGCATAAGCATGGTCTATTCAATTTCTCCTCCTGTATAATCTATCCCACAAGCTTTAGTATGTTATAAAGTCAAAAAGCACTTGGAATATGGGCAGGAGAGGAGCCATGTCCTCCATTCCTATCCTTCTTCCTTGTGCAAAAAACATTGGCCCACATGGGAAAAGTCAGCCCACTCGGGCTGTGGGCAGGCCTGCCTTCCCCTGGCCCCTTTCCAGTCAGCTTGAGCTGTGTGTGTGTGTGAGGTTCTGCTCCCTGAGGCAAAAACACTCCCAGACAGAAGCCCAGGGTCCTGAGTCAAGCTCTTCCTGTGTCCCCAGGTCTTCAGATTAAGTTCCTGGCTCAGAAACAGGTCCTCACTCTGTCTCAGTACTCCTAAGACCTCTGAGAAAAACGAGGACAATGGAGTGTTTACAAACAGCCTCCTCGTGGAAAAGCATCCCCAGCCTGTTTTTCTCCTCATAGGAAACAGCGAAATTTGTTACTCACTGAATTTCAACCAAAAAGTAAATCCTGTCCTCAAGATGGAGAGGCCCAGCACCTTGCCTGTGGAGGTGCTATTTCTCTCCCTTCCCCTTTGCTTTTCTGAGCCTTCGCTCTCGGACTCAAATCTCCCAGCAAGCCCTCAGCCCTCCTCCCCCGGGCTCTCTGGGGAAACCTGTGTTAACACAACATGAGGCCTCTGATTTAGACGAGCAATTCTAGGAAATGTAAGCTTTGTGGGTTCTCCTGGCAGAAACCAGGTTGCTTGCTGTGCATTTATATTTGATTGCTACTTTTAGACGCCAGGAGAACACAGACATAAATCAGGAATAAAGGAGGCTTTCCTAGCATACCTGAAGCCCTGGGTTGAGTTCCCAGTAACACACACACACACACACACACACACACACACACACACCAGGAGTAAATAGAGAAGGATGATCTGTGCACTGCAGGCTTTTCAGTTGTTGTTCTAAGTAAATTTTATGGTGTATTGTATATTTAAAGTGTACAACATGATTTCATGGGATACATTTAGATAGTACAACTGTTACTATTGTGAAGCAATTACGAACATACCCAACATCTCACAGTTACCTTTTTTTTGTTTGCGTTTGTAGCAGCTAAAATCTCTTTGTTTAATATATACAGTATGATCACATTACATATAGTTCTCATGTCTAAATCTGTAGACTTGAGCCTAGGGCAATGGCGTGTTCCTGTAGTTCCAGCTCCTAGGGAGGCTGAGGCTAGAGGATTGCTTGAGGCCAGGCGGTCCAGATCAGCCTCGGCAACCCAGAGACACACACATACACACACACACACAAATCTCTAGACTTGTTCTGCCTATGTGCCCTCCAACCTAGTCTGCTCTTGCCCAGTTTACACCTGCCTCCTCTGGTAGCACTGTTTTCTTCTGTATTTGAATTTCTTCATTTCTTTTAGAATATCCTTTTAGTTGTCAATGGACCTTTATTTATAAGCGATCCTGAGAATCGAAGCCAGTGTCTCACACATGCTAGGCAAATGCTCTACAACTGAGCCATGACCCCAGCCCGAATTTCTGCATTTCTCATCAGGGTGCTAGGTATACACGCCAGAGCCCAGAACCCTGGGGTTCTCCTAATGCTGTCTCTCCCCATCTTTTTCAAGTTATTGCGTTTTGGGAAGCTTCTTTTTCCCCTTCTGTTCTTGGCTCCACAGTCTTTAAAAATAGTAATTTTAAAAAAGACAACCAGACATACCAGAAATAACCAGTGGTTCAATAAGCCTCTGAACAAATATGGTAAGATTGACAAGGAACTTCTAAATTCGGTTTCAGTCTCATGCTTCATTCTATGAAAGAAATTAAATCCAAAAGATGGAGAAAAACAGAAATCAGAGTTAACTGAAGAAAATGAAAGAATGCCTTTAGAAAGGAGAAAGAACAGGAACTTACAGAGAGGACAGTTAGCTTAAAAGGGGAGTCATCCTGAGGCTCTGTGCTCCTGGGAGTTTTGAGGCCCCAGAGGAATCACATCCATAAAATGTAGTCTTTGGACCGAGACATGGTTTAAATCTGTATCCTTCTGGCCATGAGACAGGCAAGTCACCAAACCTTCATATACCTCAAATTTCCCATCTGTAAGTTGAAGCTAGCCATTTCTACTTTCAGACTTGTGAAGATTCAATGAGGGAAAGTATGAATAACTCCTATCATAGTGAGGGGCACAGGAGACTTGGGGATGATGGGAATGCTCTCTATTTTGGTTGTGATTTCATGGGTGTTGACACCTGTGATAACTCAGATAATTTTTTTATTGCAAATGGGTGCAGTTTATCATATGCAAATGAACCTTAAACAAAGGTTTGTGGCGGGGAAAAAAAATCCCCAAGAGACAGATGGTGTGGAGCAAGTGTTTGGATTATGATCGCTCTCTGCTCAGTGCCTAACTGGGGGATGTGTCTTGTTTCAGTGGCTGTCATGGATGGGAAAAAGAAAGGCTGTATATTTATATTTGTTAATGGACTGAGAGTTGGTGGGGCTGGTAGAGGGCAGTCAGGCTTGGTGACGATCGCTTTCCTGATACTACTATACCAGAAGCACACACAGAACTTACGGAACTTGAGGTGGAAGTTCTCAGTGGCCTGAGTCAGTCTTAGCGCTCCGTGGCAGATGTCCCGTGGTGTTTTCCAGGTGGAACAAGGGGTTGTATCATGGAGGAAGAGTCCCTGAGTCTCACTGTTGAGGCTGCCTGTCTTGGGCTCCTCCTGCCATCAGACGTTCTCTTCCACTCCAACCACACAGGCAGGATGAATGGCCCATCTCCTGGAGCCAGGGGCCAAGGCCACAGGACCACCAGGTATTGGAGTCAGGAGAGAGCACAGGTGTTGGGACTAATGACACGTTAACTAACTCAGGCTGACTCCTTACTTCCTGGTGAGTGAGCAAGATCAAGGTCTCAAAGGTGGTTTCAAAAGTTAATGACGATAAATCGGACCACAGCAGGGATTGGTTATCAACAGTTCCTCAACGAGATCAGCTCGTGCTTGCCATATAGTCCTATGGGACTCTCGCCTGCGTGAACCACCCCCCTTGCTGACCTTTAAGCTGATTGGTTCCCGCCTAGCCTCCACCCTACATAAAAGCAGTGTGACTTCCTCAGTAAACGAGTTCCTGCTGTGACTGGTCTCCCTGACTGTCTGATTGTCCTCCGCCTGGAGGGTTGGGTGGGTGTGGTCAGTCGGCCCTACCTTTCTCAGTCTGGCCTTGTTGGGGACTGTCCCCTACCCTTGTCACTGGCCGAGAAGAGCAAGGGGGCTAAAGATCCCGACACACGGGTTGGGGAGATAGCTCAGTTGGTAGAGTGCTTGCCTCTCAAGCACAAGGCCCTGAGTTTGATCCCCAGTACTGCAAAAAAAAAGGATCCCGACACACAGGTGTTGCAGACAAGGTGAGATGGCAACAGGGCATGAGAGTGCTCTGAACGCCACCTTAGACAGGCCAACACTGGGACCATGTGACCAGGCACAGAGACTGTTCCGAGGGGGCTGGTGGCCAAGGAGAAAACATGGCTTTGAAGATGAACGTGGGACGTGGCAGGATAAACAGCCCACAGGAAACCGGATCCGGGATGGAAATCCAAGGCCTAAGTGCTTAAGGAGAAAGCAACAGGATTTTTCTGTAATTAGGGCAAACACCCACTATAGTTAGATACTGAGTATACGAGAGAGGTATGCCAGACATTTCCTGCTGCCAAGCTGGGAATGGAGACCAAAAGGAAGATGTGTGGGTTGGAACGTAGAACAGAAGACGAAATGGCCAGATCCAGACCAGGGTACTAGAGTCCAAAGCTAGAGACATAACAACAGAGGGGAGAAAATGGAAGGTAAAGTAAGTCCTCACCTATGTACATTAGTGGCCAAGGTTAAAAGAACCCCAGGAACCCTATGAGGTAACTATGTGATAAACAGGACTTATTTTTTCTTTTTTTTCCCCCCGTGGTACTGGGGATTGAACCCAGGAATTCTCCACCACTGAGCCACATTCCTATCCGCTTTTATTTTATCTCGAGACAGGGCTTCCCTAAGTCGCTGAGGCTGGAATGCCTCTACCTCCAGAGTAGCTGGGATTATAGGCGTGTGCTGCTGCCTCATTTTTTCATAAGAGCAAATGAAGGCTCAGGAAAGTGAAGAGGATTGCTCTTTCTCCCCTTCTCTTATGATCCTTTCCATCATCATTTAAATAAGCTCGAATCTCTTAAAAATAAATCACGTTAAAAATAACAAAATTAATCAAGCTAGTAAACAAAACAAAACTCCATAAGCTCCTTGGACCCCTACTCTTCTTCTAGTTATACCCTCTGTGTCTTCCCTAGTTCTATTCATGAACAGTGGGAATTCGAGAGCGAGTTGCTTGCCCTGGGCTCTTGTCCTCACCCCACCTGTCAGGTCAACACACACTCTTCAACTTTTCATCTCTTTAAATCCTCAGGAAACACACCTTCTTTAAAAGGTCACCTTTGGCAACACCTCTATTTTCAGCTTTCCCTGCTACCTGGTCATCCTCTGCTTCACTGTCTCCTTTGAGGCACCTCATTACTAGTGTTTCCATCAGGGTTGGGAATGTTTGACTCAACTTTGTGCACATAACACTTAGGATCCTGCCAAATGATGGGATGTGGAATGAGTGAATGGATGAAGAGCCAATCAGCTAGTTCATATTCAAACCAAAGTGCATCCAACGGCAATCCTTGTCTGACCCTTCCAGAAAATGACCTTGGTCCAATTTGAAGCGATTCCCTAATTTTAAAAAATGTTGCTGTTCACTTGAAAAGATCAATATACACAGATATTCCTTAGAATGACATAGAGACTTTTAAATGTCCAATCTACACAGCAATGAAAACTGTAATGGTCTGTATAACTCGCCAAGCGCTGAGGCCAGAATTCCTGCCCAGCTGCTGGAAGTGTTCAGAGCTCTGCATTGCGGTGAGAAAATAAACACCATTTCCAACACACAAAACCTGCATTTAGTTCTCCATCTGCTGGGCCAGTAAACAACTCATTTGGCTGGGGTGTGGCACACGGCTGGTGCGACTTCTGCACCTCATGAGAACATCAAGGATCTCAGGGTGAGCACGCTGCTAGAAGAGTCCTCAAAGTGTCTACCTAGTGCTTGTCCCAATCTGTGACTTTTCCTTACTAGTATGCAATAAGGCAAGTATATGCACCAAGACAGTTTTTAGAAGCTTTTTTTTTTTTTTTTTTTGTACCAGGCATTGAACTCAGGGGCACTCCACCACTGAGCCACATCCCCAGCCCTATTCTGTATTCTATTTAGAGATAGGATCTCATTGAGTTGTTTAGTGCCTTGCTTGTGATGAAGCTGGCTTTGAACTCACGATCCTCCTGCCTCAGCCTCCTGAGCTGCTGGGACTACAAGTGTGCACCACCACGACCGGCTTTTTTGAAGCTTTTGTAGCAATTTGAAGGACACTTTTGCCTATTTACTGTAACATAAACAATGATAAATGTTGACCAGGATGTGGGGAAAAGGTGCACTCATACATTACTGGTGGGACTGCAAATTGGTGCAACCATTATGGAAAGCAGGATGGAGGTTCCTCAGAAAACTTGGAATGGAACCATCATGTGACCCAGCTATCCCACTTCTAGGTTTATAATCAAAGGACTTAAAATCAGCATACTATAGTGACACAGCCACATCAATGTTTTGCAGCAGCTCAAATCACAATAGCTAAACTATGGTACCAACCTAGATGCTCTTCAACAGATGAATGGATAAAGAAAATATGGTATATATACTCAATGGAATATTACTTAACCTTCAAGAAGAATCAAATTATGGCATTTGCTGGTAAATGGATGGAGCTGGAGAATATCATGATAAGAGAAATAAGCCAATCCCAAAAAGCCAAAGGCCTAATGTTTTCTCTGATATGTGGATGCTAATTCACAATGGAGGCGGCTAGGGAAGAATAGAGGTACTTTAGATTAGGTAGAGGGGAGTGAAGGAAAGGGAGGGGGTCTGGGGATAGAAAGGATAGTAGAATGAATCAGACATTATTACCCTATGTACATATGTAACTATATGACCGGTGTGGTTCTACATCATGTATAACCAGAAGAATGAGAAATTATACTCCATTATATATGATGTATCAAAGTGCATTCTACTGTCATGTATAACTAATTAAAACAAATTTAAAAATAAAAAAAAATTGCGTTTATATTTGGAATCTATTTTTGGCAGGGTGTTGGGAAGTAAACCCAGGGGTGCTCACTCACACTGAGCCACATCCCTAGTCCTTTTTATTTTACTTTCCAATTTTGAGACTTGGTAAGTTGCTAAGGCTGGCTTTGAACTTGCAATCCTCTTGCCTCAACCTCCTGAGGCACTGGGATTGGAATCTATTTTTACAGTGATTCATTTTTATTGCATTTTACTAACGTATCAGTCAGCCAATGATTAGAAAAAATGACAGTAGACTACAGAGAGTTTGAAAAGTAGTGAAAAAGATGATTTCAACAACAAACTTCATTAAAAGGTACTCCAAAAGTAAAGAACTAAGCCACAGAATGAGAAGGAATATTTGTAAAGCATGAATTATGAACATTTTATGTAAATGATCAATTGCAATCTTTAGAAAAGTAGGCAAAGTGCTTAAACGGGCCAGGTGTGGTGGCGCAGCTATAATCCCAGTGGCTCTGGAGGCAGAAGCAGGAGGATCACAAGTTCAAAGCCAGCCTCAGCAACTTATGGAGGCCGTAGAAAACTGAGTGAGACCCTGTCTCAAAATTAATATGAAAAGGGCTGGGGATGTGACTCAGTGGTTAAGTGCCCCTGGGTTCAGTCCCAGTACCAGAAAAAATAAAAGTACTTATCCATTTTATATGAGGATATTTTAATGCCTGATTAACGAGTGATGAGCCCTTAACTTCACTATCAGCAGAGAAATGAATGTCATGACTAAAGTCACTGCAGAGTTGCCACCAGGTTGGCAGTCCTAAAGGTCAGTGAGGATGCTGAACAAGGACCCTCACATAGCTGGTGGACAGCAAACAGATCAAAATACTTTAGAAAACTCTTTGGCAGCATCTGCTAAAGCTAAGATACACATACCCTGTGGGCAGGAATTCTACTCCTAGGAACCAACGGAAAAATTGTTCACACCAAACGCCAAACGACCATTGAAGCATAGTTCAGGACAGCCACAAAATAAAAACAAGTTAAATGTCCACCAGCAGCAGACTGGATAAACTGCTGTGTCCATGCTGTGACGGTAAGGATGATAAACCATTGCTTTAGGGCTCAGCCTAGATAACTCTCATGGATGTTCACTCTGCAGATCCCATCTGCAGGACACTGCAGGGACAAGCTGTCCTAGGCATTCAGCAATGCTATGGTGCTAGAATCATTTCCTTCTGTAGAACCAGCCTCCACTTGGTACTCAGGTATTATGCGAGGTCAGGGATGGCCCCTGAAGGAGTCTTGGGGTGACTAGAAGCTTTGCCATTAGACAATTCAAAGTCTGGCATGAGGTCTGAGGCACAGAAGTCATGAGCCCAGGTTTGCAGGGGAGCTGCCCAAGGTCCTGGGAAGAGCTGTGCCCCACTGGGGTGGGAAGACCAGGCTGGCTGTGATTTGGATACAGTGCTCTCTGCTGCTAGGGAAATTTCCAATGCGTTGGGCAGAGGGAAGACTGCAGAGACCTGGGACTCCCAGAAATGGGGGAAATGGGATCAGGTTTTGGTCACTCAGAGTCCACTAGAACTATTTATTTATTTATTTATTTATTTTGGTGCCAGGCATTGAACTCAGGGGTACTTGACCACTGAGCCACATCCCAAGCCCCATTTTATATTTTATTTAGAGACAAGGTCTCATTTAGTGCCTCACTTTTGCTGAGGCTGGCTTTGAACTTGTGATCCTCCTGCCTCAGTACCTCTGAGCTAATGGGATTACAGGCGTGCACCACCACACCCGGCTCAGAGTCCACTAGAACTCTTTTTAGTCTCAAGTACATATTGAGACTCACATGATTACCACAGGCTACACCTGGTGCCAGAAGGCTCCAGGTCAAGAGGTAGTCAAGGTGGTGGGTCAGGGCAGGTAGTTCTTACCAGCGGGGAAGACTGCACAGCTGTCCACACAGCTGTCCCAGAGTTAATCTGCTTGCTCCACTCACCACCATTCTCCAATCCCTCACAATTGCTCAGGTACAAGGGAATAGGACTCACATGTATGAGTCCAGATCCACCACTTTCAGAAGTCCCAGAAAGGCTAATATCCCAATTTCTTGTAGCAACCACACCATAGTTCTTGGGGGTCCCCACAAGAGTCACACCCAGATGCAAGAACCCACACATGCAGGGAAGCCCAGAGGTGAGCTCCCTTTCATGTACTCATTAAAGTCCTCCCAGCCCAGTTTACCACTTGGGGGTCGCCTTTATCAGAAGTGATGTAGCTTGCGTACCACCATCAATTGCTCCATCTTGACCAGTTTTCCAGGGGAAATAAGCAAGAGAGTTAACCCAGGATCGACTCCATCCTTAGAGAAGAAAGGAGGGTTTTATTAACCCTTTACCCCCAGCAAGGAAGATGAAGAGCTCAGTTGTAGGTATGCTGCATTTAAAATGCTGCGGGAAGCCCAGGCAGAGACGTCGCCAGGCCCAGAGCCCAGCAGAATGATCTGCAAGCCTCTCCTCTAAGACAGCCCGGAGTACAGAGGAGCCCACCGCATGCAGCCAGCAGAATGGAGGCCTCTGCCAGCACCGCATGGGCTCTGTGTGGTAGGCGGGGTGCTTACCTTTCCCGCAGGCCTGCACCAGGCCGTACCACTCCCCGCAGCTGTTGCACAGCAAGGTGAAGGCCGTTTCTCGCTGGCCTGGGACCGGCCCTGGGGCGCACACATACAGCAGTTCATCCCCCATCTCCAAGCCCGTGCGGCCCTGCAGGATGGTGTGTGGGAAGGAAGGTGGGTCTCCACATGGCTTCTCTGAGGGAAAGGAATCACAGTCAGCTTTTCCAAACCATGCAGAACTTTTTCTGTCTGTGAGAAAACAAACCCAAACACCCCACCCTGTCCCTAACCCCTTGTCCAATGGGGACCACCCGCACCCTCAGCTGGGATCAGAAGGGCTGTTTCTGCATTGCTCTGGCAACTCCAGGACCTGACGGAATGTCTAACACAGATGAGCACTCAGAAAACAAAACAAAAACACTCACCGAATGAATAAATGTGGCACAAAGCGCTACAGCTTTGTACTTTAAAATTGCCAGACAACATGACCTTCTGATGTCTCCTTGGAAGAAGAACCCAGAGATACATACCCAGCGGCAGCTCCCTTTTGCCTTATTTACCCAGATGAATAAGTCCCACCGTTGAACACTGAAATGCTACAGACTATAGCTGCAAGGGAAGGTGTCTTGCCCCTCCTCCACCTCCAGGCCAATGGTAGCAGTGCTTACCAGTGTAGCCATAAAAGATAAATATACAATCTGAAAATAATATAGTATAATATTTATAACATAAATGGGATCACATCAAATGCATTACTAAGTACTTTGCTTTTAAATTTTAAGGCATAAACTATTTTTCTGGAGAACTTTTAGGTTCACCACAAAGTTGAGAGGCAAGTACATAGAGTTCTCATATCCCTACTTCCCTCCTCCCACACAAAGATCCCCTACTCTCAACCTCCCCCAGCCCCGTGGCATATTTGTTAGAATCGATGAACCCACATAGACACTTCATCACCTGAAACCCACAGTTTACCTGAAGGAGCACTCTGGGTGTGGTACATGCTATGGGGTTTGGACAAATGCTGGATGACAGGTAGCCACCATGGTAGTGCCATACAGAGCAGTATCACGGTCCTAAAAATCCTCTGAGATATGCTCATTCATTCCTCCCTCCCACAATCCTTGGCAGCCATTGATCCTCTGATCAAGAGTGAGACTGCTGGGTCATGAGGGAAGAGTATTCGTTTTGGAGACAATTGCCAAGCTGTCTTCCAAAGTGGCCAGGACATTTTCCTTCCCATCTGCAGTGAATGAGAGTCATTGCTCCACATTCTTGTCACCATTTGGGGGTGTCCGTGTTTTGGATTTGGGACATTCTGATACGAATGTAGTGGTAACTGTTGTTTTAATTTGCAATTTCCTAACGACGTGTGATGTTGAACATCTTTTCATAACTTGCCATTTGGATATCCTCTTCTCAGGTGAGGTGTCCGTTCAGGTCTTTTGTATAGCATTTAACCAAGTTGTTCATTTTAGTATTATTGAGTTGTAAGAGTTCTTTGTATATTTTGCATAGGAGACCTTGATTAGATGCAGTTTTGTCTTCTCATTCTGTTGACATTGGGTTTTTTTTTTTTTTTTTTTTTTGGGGGGGGGGGTTGTTTTTGGTACCACGGATTGAACCCAGGAGCACTTAACCACTGAGGCACATCCCCAGTCCTTTTTAGTATTTTATTAGAGAGATAGAGTCGCGCTGAGTTGCTTAAGGCCTCACTAAGTTGCTGAGACTGGATTTGAACTCACAATCCTCCTGCCTCGGCCTCTGGAGTCACTGGGATTATAGGCATGCACCACTGTGCCTGGCTTGATATTGTTTTTGCAGAGCAGAAAAAAAATTAATGAATCCAACTCATCAATCATATCTTCCATGGGTCAAGGCTTCAATGTCACATCTAGAAAGGCATTGAATCCAAGGTCATGTAGGTTTTCTGTTTCCCTCTAAGAGTTCTATTTTGTATTTGGGTTTATGATCCATTGTGAGTTGATTTTTGTGAGAAGTTTAAGGTCTGCGTCTGGATGTCCAGTTTTTTCAGTGCCTGTGTTGTCAAGACTGTCTTTACTCCACTGTACTGCCTTTGCTCCTTGGTCAAGGATCGATTGATTGTATTTATGTGAGTCTACTTCTGGGCTCTCTATTCTGTTCCGTTGATATATTAGCCTATTCTCTTGTGAATATCACACTGTCTTGGTTACTGTAGCTTTATGGAAATCTTGAAGTCTGATAGTGTCCTCTTCCATATTCAGTTGGATATTCTTTTTTTTTTTTTCTTAGACCTTTATTTTATTCATTTATCTATATGTGGTGCTGAGAATCGAACCCAGTACCTTGCACATGCTAGGCAAGCGCTTTTGCCACTGGGTCGCAACCCCAGCCCTCAGTTGGATATTCTGAGTCTTTGAGTTTTGCAAATAATCTATAGAATCCAGTTTCTTCATATCCATAAAATAATTTGTTGGGAATTTGGTTGGGGTGTTGAGTCTACAGGTCAAGTTGGGAAGAACTAATATGTCAGCAGTATGGAGTCTTCCTATCCATGCACAGAGACTATCTCTCCATTTATTTAGTTCTTTATTTCATTGAGTGTTAGTTTTCCTCAAATAGACCTTGACATATTTTGTTAGATTTATACCTAAGTATTTCATTCTTGGGGGTGCTAATGTAAATGATAATGTGTTTTAAATTTCAAATTCCACTTGCTCATTGCTGGTATACAGGAAAGTGATTACCTTTTGGACATTAATCTTGTATCTGCAATCTGCTATGATTAGTTCCAAAAGTTTTTTGTCAATTTTTCTGAATTTTCTACATAGGTAATTATGTTATCTGTAGACAAAAACAATTTTAGTTCTTCCTCCCCAGTTAACTTTGGTTTCCTTATGGTATTAGCAGCAAGTAATGTTGAAAAGCAATGGTGAGAGGGGACCTCCTTGCCTTATTCCTGATCTTACGGTCACCAGTAAGGATGACATTCACTGTAGGGTTTCTCTCTCTCTTTCTCTCTTTCCTTCCTTCCTCCCTCCCTCCCTCCCTTCCTTCCTTCCTTCCTTCCTTCCTTCCTTCCTTCCTTCCTTCCTTCCTTCCTTCCTCCCTCCCTCCCTCCCTCCCTCCCTTCCTCCCTCCCTTCCTTCCTTCCTTCCTTTGAACCCAGGAGCACTTAACCACTGAGCCACATCCCCAGGCCTTCTTTTTATTTTTTATTTTATTTTGACACAGGGTCTCACTAAATTCCTTAGTGCCTTGTTAATTTGCTAAGGCTGGTCTCAAACTTCTGATCCTCCTGCCTCAGTCTCTGCACCACCATGCCTGGCAGCTACAGGGTTTTTATAGATGTTCTTTACCAAATTGAGGAAGTTGCCTCTATTTCTGTATCATTGAAGGTTTTTTTTTTTTTTAAATCATGAATTGGTGTTGGGTCTGGTTAGATGCCTTTTCTGCAGCTATCACTATGATTATGTAATTTTTTTCAATAGCCTATTGATGTGATGGATTACATTCATTGATTTATTAATGTGAAATCAGTCTTGCATACCTAGGATAAATCCCACTTGGTCATGGTTTATGATTTTTTTTAACACATTGTTGGATTAAACTTGCTATTTTGTTGAAGATTTTCACATCTATGTTCATAAGATATATTGGTCCGTAATTTTCTTTCAATGTTTTCATCTGGTTTTGGTATTAGAGTACTACTGGCCTCATAGAATGAGTATGGAAGTATTCCTTCTGCTCTTAATTTCTGGAAAAATATTGAAGAGAATTAGCACAATTTTATCCTTAAATGTTTGGACTCATATGAGCCAAATGTGCACTCTGTTTTGGAAGGTATTAATTATTGATTCAATTTGTTTAACAGATATAGGCTTATGATTTTTGGTATTGAATCCCGGAGTGCTTGTACCACTGAGCCACATCCCTAGTCCTTTTTATTTTTATTTTTTATTTTTGCTGAGGTTAGCCTTAAACTTGCAATCTTCCTGCCTCAGCCTCCTGAATCTCTGGGATTATAGGTATGTCCCACTGCCTGGTCTGAATTAGTTTTGGCAGATTGTGCCTTTTAAGAAGTTGGTCCATTTCATTTACATTTTCAAAGTTGAGGCCACAGAATTTTTCATAACATACTTTCATTAACCTTTTAATGATCATGGGGTCTATAGTTGACTTTCCATCTTTCATTGTGATAGCAAGTCTTGTTTTCTTTGTCTTTTTCCTTAGCTTTGCTAGAAGTTTATCAATGTTATTGATCTTTTCAAAGAACCAGCTTTAACTTTTTCTCAGCGAAGGAAACAATCAATAATGTGAAGAGAGAACTTACAGAGTGGGAGAAAATTTTTTCCACACACACTTCAGACAGAGCACTAATCTCCAAATGTATAAAGAATTTAAAAAACTTTACTCCAAAAGTACAAAGAATCCAATCATTAAATGGGCTAAGGAATTGGGCAGACACTTCACAGAAGAAAATATACATCATCATCTCTAGTAATTAGAGAAATGCAAATTAAAACCACCCTAAGATTTCATCTAACTCCAATTAGAATGGCTGTTATCAAGAACACAAACAATAATAAGTGTTGGCGTGGATGTGGGGAAAAAGGCACACTTATACATTGCTGGTAGAGTTGCAGATTGGTGCTGCCACTCTGGAAAGCAGTATGGAGATTCCTCAGAAAACTTGGAATGGACCCACCATTTGATCCAGCTATCCCACTCCTTGGTTTATATCCAAAGAACTTAAAATCAGCATACTACAGTGACGCAACCACATCAATGTTCATAGCTGCTCAATTCACAATAGCTAGATTGTGGAACCAACTAAGATGCCCTTCAGTTGATGAATGGATAAAGAAACTGTGGTATATATACACAATGGAATATTACTCAGCCATAAAGAAGAATAAAATTATGGCATTTGCTGGTAAATGGATAGAGTTGGAGAATATCATGCTAAGTGAAACAGGCCAAGCCCAAAAAACCAAAGGCTGAATGTTTTCTGTGAAAAGTGGATGACAATACATAATGGGAGGGGTGGCAGCAGGTGGCAAGAGAAGAATGGAGGAATTTTGGATGGTGTAGAGGAAAATGGGGTGGGAGGGAATGAGGGAAGGAAAGATAGTAGACTGAGACAGACATATTACCCTATGTATATGTGTGATTACATGAATGGTGTGAATCTACATTGTGTACAACCATAGAAATGAAAAGTTGCACCCCATTTGTGTACAATGAATCAAAATGCAGTCTGTAAAAATAAATTTTTTTTAAAAAAAGAACCACTTTTGGTTTTGCTGCTTTTCTCTATTTTTTTCCTATTCTTAATATCATTGATTTTTTGTTCTATTTTTTATTGTGTCTTTTCCTCTGCTTACTTTGGATTTAATTTGAGCTTCCTAAGGCAGAAGCTTATATTAGTGATTATAGATCTTCTTTCTTTCCAGTATGTACATTCAATGCTGTAAATTCCCTAGGGCTTCTTTGCACAAATTTTGACAAGTTGTATTTTATTCTCATTTAGTGAATATATTTAAAATTTTCTTTTGAGCTTTTTTTGACCACACATTATTTAGAAGCGTATTGTTTATTCTTTCTCTACTTCCTAATTGCCATGTCCTGAGCTGCCTTCCTCCTCCACACCTTTCTTCCGTGATGTTCTGTCTCACCTCCGACCCACAGCAATGGAGTTGGCCATCTATGGACTGAGACTATGAAACCATGAGCATCAGATAAACGTTTCCCCCTCTTAAAAAACAGCGTATGGTTGAATCTCCAACTATTTTGGGATTTTCCAATTATCTTTCTGTTTTTTATTTTCTAATTTAAGTCCACAGTGATCTGAAAGCAGACATTATGATTTCTATTAAGTTTACTAATGCAAGCTTTATGGCCCAGCATGTGGTATATCTTGGGGAGTGGTCCATGTGAGTTTGAGGAGAATGTGTAATTTGCCGTGATTTGATAAAGTAGTCTCTGTAGGCCAATTAAATCTGGTTGATTGATGGTGCTGATGAGTTTATGCACTTACTGATCTGCCCACTGGATTTGCCCATTTTGATAAAGAGATATTAAAGTCTCCAGTCGTAATAATAAAATTCATATATTTCTCTTTGTAATTCTATCAGTTTTTGTGTCACATATTTTGATGCTCCATTGTTAGGCACATATTAAGTGTATGTCTCTTTTTTTTTTCCTTCATAACTTTCATTGCTCTTAAGTCTGCTCTGAAAATAGCATCACTACTCCAACTCTCTCCTAATTGGTATTAGCATGGTATATATTTCTCCATTCCTTTACTTTACACATATATGTCTCTATATTTAAAGTGGGTTTCTTGTAGACAACATCTAGTTGGGTCTTGTTTTTATACTCTATGATAACATCTGTCTTTTTAAAAATATTTTTAAATTGTTAGATGGGCACAAAACCTTTATTTTATTTATATATTTTTATGTGGTGCTGAGAATCGAGCCCAGTGCCTCACACATGCTAGGCAAGAGCTCTACCAAGCCACAACCCCAGCCCAACATCTGTCTTTTGATTGGTGTATCTAGACCATTAACACATTTAAAGTTATAATAGCAGACTATTCCTTGTGTCATTGCTGTCATTCATTTCACTTATTCATAAGCATATATATATATATATATACACACACACACACACATCTTGTTGCTATTATTGTTACAAACTGATTACTTAGATCAATTAGGAATGTCAAAAATAAAAGTTTTAATTTTACTTTCAGTTATTCATTCTGATGTTCTTTGTTTACAAAGGTCCAAATTTCTGACCAATATCATTTTACTTCTCCTTCAGGAACTCCACTTTAACATTATCATTTTACTTTTCCTTCAGGAACTCCACTTTAACATTTCTTGCAAGGCAGGACGTGACTTGCTATAAATTCCTTCCATTTCTCTTGGTCTAACCAATTATTTTTCCTTAACTTTTTTTTTTTTTTTTTTTTTGCGGTACTGGGGATCGAACTCAGGGCCTTGTGCTTGCATGGCAAGCACTCTACCAGCTGAGCTATCTCCCCAGCCCTTTCCTTTACTTTTGAAGAGTATTGTGCAGGGTGTGGAATTCTAGGTTTGGCGTTCCTGCTTGTTTCTTCTCAACACCTGAAACATTTCACTCTACTCTCCTTGCTTCTTTGCTTTTGGAGGAGAAATCAGATGTCATTCTTACTTGCTCCTCTCTAGGTGAGGTGGTTCCCCGCCCCCTCTATATTATTGCAAGATATTTTTCTTTATCTTCAATTTTTGTGTAGTTTGCAAAGGATATATCTGTGTATAGGGTTTTCTTTTCCTTTCTCTCTTCCATTTGCTTTTTGCATTTATCTTGCTTGGTGTTCCCCAAGCTTCCTGGATTTGTGGTTTGTTGTTTGACATTAATTGAGGGGAAATTCTAGGTCTATCACTGTTTCAAAGATTGCTTCATCCTTTTCCTCCTTCTTTCTCTTTTGGAGTTCCTATTATGCATGGTTATACTTTTTGTAGTGCCCCACCGTTCTTGGATACTCTGTTCGGGCTTGTCTTTCAGTCTTTTTTTCTGTTTACTTTTTAGTTTTGGAAGTTAATACTGGCATATCCTCAAGCTCACAGATTCTTTCCTCAGCCTTATCCAGTCTACTAATTACCCCAGTCTTCATTTCTGTTATAGTTTCCTTTTCCTTCTCCTTGGTAGTTTTCTTTTGTTCCTTCCTAGCATCTCCACCTATCTGCTTACAGTATGCATCTGTTCTTGTGTCTACCATCTTGTGTTAAAGCTCTTGGCATATTCATCAGGATATTTTGAAAACCTTCCGGATCGGATGATTCCAACATCCCTACCACATCTGAGTCTGGTTCTGATGCCTGGTTCCAATGCCTCTTCAAACTGCTTTTTTGACTTTCAGCATGCCTTGCAACTTTTGTTGGAAAGTGGACATGATGTACCGGGTAAAAGAAACTGCAGTAAATAGACATTAGTAACGTAGTGGTAAGCTATGGGTCGAGAGGAAGCTTTTTAACTAGAGCCCTATGAATTAATCTCAGTCTTTTGGTGAGCCTGTGCCCCTGGACCATGAATTTTTACTATTGTTAATCAGGGTTTTTTTTTATTCCTCCCATACAGGTGGGACAGGATGGCCAGAATGGCCTGGAATTGGGTAGTTCCCTTCTCCCAGGTTGGTTAGGCTCTGAAGAAACACTAGCAGATTAGGTTCTGGTAAAGCCATTTCTCCTGAGGGTAGGTCATGTTAAAAACAGAATGCTCTGTTCTCTTTCCAAACAGTTCCTTTCCTCCTCTTCCTGCCAGGACAAGGGAACTTTTCTCTGGTATTCCCTGTGAGGACTTGGTAGACTTCCTGGAGGTAAAACTTCTCAAAGCCTGGGGGTTCCCTGTACAAATGGGTCCCGTGGCATTAACCCACAGACGGGTTCACACTCAGCTTCCAGCAACCTATGGTTTTCCTACCCCCGTGCAGGTTCCCTGGAGGTTTCTGCTGGAGGATTCCTGCTCAGGTGTCTTGTTATTCTCTGTATCTGCCTCTCTCCAGATTTGGGGGTAATGTTATGCCCTGTGACCTCACTTCTCTAATGGATCTAAAAAAGAGTTGCTGATCTGTCAGTTTGTTCCACTTGCTGGGACAGTGTGGTGCTTCTAAAATACTTAAGTGCTGGGCCAGAAGTCAGAAGTGGTTTTTGGTTTGGTTTTTGTTTTTTGAACATTTTAGAGCTCTTTCCATGTCCCTACTACAGTTTACCTCCATCTTTTGAAAAGCTACCCTGTGGTACACATTATTTAACCAACAGACATTTATGATGATTCTGATTTTTCACCATAGTAAACAATGCTAGGGTGAATAGTCTCATGGGTACACTTTTTTTTACATTATCTTATTTCTTCAGGATAAACTTGTAGATGTGGAAGTGTTGCATCAAATTATTACAGTAATTTTTTTTTTTTTTCAAAAAATAAGACTTTTTTTAAAAACTTTTGGAGACAGGATCTTTCTATGTTGAACAGGCTGGTCTCAAACTTGAAATCCTCCTGCCTCAGCATCTTGAGTGGCTGAAATGAGAGGTTTGTGTCACTATGCCTGGATGAGGAAATAATTTTTCATTCAGATTTCCTCTTCTGACTTTACAAGTTTAGTCCTTATGCAGACAAATTACCTCACAAGGACCCTGCTTAAAAAAAGATACGCTGAGAAAATAGAAAATACAACTTGTGCTGTAAGCTACCCTGATTGCCCTAACAGCTTATAGATTGAGTAGCACTTTGTCAAAGAGACTAAACACCATGCACATTCTTTAATAGGAGCGAGCTTTTGCATGTAAACAGATGTGGGATATAAAATATACATCCCATAGCACAGAGTGACTGTCTTCATTTTGTACAAAACCACCTTGTTTGTATTTCATCATTATGGTAAAAAGGGATAAAGAGACATTCAAAAGTTGTCACAAATCTAGAGACACCCTCAATAGTGGGGCAAAGTGGGGGTATCACCCCAGGGTACCTCCCGAAGGACAAACCAATCCTATTAGCCTCAATCAAGTCAGACCAATGGAATTCTAGCTGGTACCTCAGGGCAAAAGCCTCCTCCTTTCTCTTCTCTGTCCTCAGTTGCCTATGGCTCCCCAGAGTGCCCTACTCTTTTCTCCTCCTTCAGGGTCTAACTCCAGGAAAATGGAGGCTCTTCATCAAACTCTATCAAAGAACTGACAAATACGTGCAGTCTCACACAGCTGTACGTATAGGATGCAACACCGGTTCCTTGGAAGGAAGATCCAGGAACAGGGCAATTGTTCTGAAAATAAAGGGGAACCTCAGGTCAAATTCACAGCCCAACAGACTCGGGAGATCTCCTTCCTCAGAGTTAATTTCCAGATTGACAAGGGCTAGAATCTGGTTCAGGAAAACCACAATCAGGCTCCTGAGAGTCTGGGTACACAAGCCATATGTTTCTGGATTGCCCACAAATGTTCAAATCAGGAAACACACTGCTTCTTAGCTGGTGTGATTTAGGAGCTCCAGGACAACAGTTTCATGCATTAACACAACCAAGTGTATGCCAAAAACACCACTCACATCCAGGTGTAACTTGAATTAGTTTCTTTCATTAAACTTCCCATCCTGAACTTCACAAGAGAGCTACCGAAAACAACTGGCTATACACTTGAACCCACTTCTCCTCTCTAGGGAAATGGACACTTGATAGATTTACTATTCTTATTCTATTTCTCAATTATTCTGTAGGTAGAGATCATGGTTTGTAGATCCCTCAGGTCTTACAGCTGGAATTTAATAGTGTCAACATCAATTTCTATTCTTTTCTATTCTAAGGAAAGATTTTATAGAAGATCTTTATTTGTCAAACAAATGTGTACTAGTAATAGCAAACAAGTGTGTACTAGTAAACACACTGTTTGGCTCATTTTTCAATTTAAAAGGGTATCCACTGCCAGTCGGAGCTTCTGATGACCAGTGATTCCACTGAATTTAGAATTCAAATGAGGACAGGAGTATTTATCTTGAGAAACTGTAAGACTCCAACCTGCAAGCCCCATTACTATTTTTTAAAATATTTTTTTAGTTGTAAATGGACACAATACCTTTATTTATTTTTATGTGGTGCTGAGACTCAAACCCAGTGCCTCACACATGCTAGGCAGGACTCTACCACTGACCCACAACCCCAGCCCCACATTACTCTTTCACAAACCAAAGATGTGGAAAACGACACAAAGGTTTGATCTTTCCTTCGTTCTTTTAGTGTTCCCTAAACTGTGTGACAAAGTCGTCTTTAAGCCAGTTATGGTGCACACCTGTAATCCCAGCTACTCAGGAGACTGAGGCAGGAGGATCACAAGTTTAAGGCCAGCCTGAGCAGCTCAGCAAAACTGTCTTTAAAAACAAAACAAAACAAAAACCAAAAAACAAAACAAAAAAAACCTGTGACTGCCAAACTCCGGTTACCAAATGAACCATGAGTATTCAGTGACATAATGCCAGCAAAAGTGACGTGATTCGTGAATTTGTTTAGGTGTGATGAATTTGCTTACTGTTATTTAGTAAATTCTGATAGTATGGAAAGACACAAATGTTTCAGTCTATGTTAATAGTATAACTCACAACAGTTATACTATGATGTAGTTGTTTGGACTTATAGCTTGTTTGTTAATTTAACATTCTATTGTGCCATTTCCCCCTATTAACAAATAATTGTATTGTTTGAATTTATTTGTAAATGACTACAAAATTTTTGTGTAAATGTACCATAATGGGCCCCTTTTGGTCAGACACTAACTTTGTTTTCCTTTATTCCCTATGAAGTACTGAACACATTTGCAGCATCACTTTGTACTAAAGGAGTTCAGGAAATGCCCCCATTCCCTCCCCACCCCATGAAGGAATGATAGGAGGTAAGGTAATGAACATCATGAGTGTGGAGGATTTTACGATCATGAAGGGGAGGAGAGAGATGGAATGCTGGCTAAAGAGACAAAGAGTAACTGCTTGATGAGAATATTCTTTTTTTTTTTTTTTTTTTTTTTTTTTGCAGTGCTGGGAATTGAACCCAGGGCCTTGTGCTTGCAAGGCTAGCACTCTACCGACTGAGCTATCTCCCCAGCCCGCATTACATATTTTCTAAACAGTTTCAAGTGGTTTTATTTGTTCTAACTCCTTACAATAATCCCCTTTTTGGAAATGCTGACGCATTTTGCTTGTCTTGCAATTCTCCACTTGCTTAGTTCCCCAAATGGAGGGTGGGGTGCTGGTCAGTATTAGTAATCAGCTCTGCAGGGAGGGTGGAACCTGCTGGGGATGGCTGAAGGAATGGCGGGGTAGTGCAGGTGCTGGACCATGTCTGAGGCCGCCGACAATAGACAAGGCCTTAATGCAATGTCTGGCACACAGTTCTCAAGCAAGTTAGGAAACTGGGTTTCACAGTCAGTGAGACTGTAGCCACCACTGTGGAGCCGCCCAGCCCACCTCTCCTGACCCTACATGTAGCCCTCGGAGCTGTCCCCTTCAGCACTCAGGCTCCCCGCTCCCCCATGCTTCTCTCAGCTCATTTTCACCAAGGAGAGATGAGAAACAAAGGACTGGGGAATCTACATTATTATAAAGCATAAACAAAAGAGCAGCCGGATCTTGGAGGCTCTTAGTAAACACTAGGGAGGGACCCAACTCCATGCGAACAGAGCCGCTTTCCTACTGGGGTTTTGCAACGCCATGTGGGCTGCTTGGTAGCGCATGCTCCGTGGAGGGCCAAGAAAGCAGCTGGCTTCCATGGGATGTCAGGTGAGGAACAGAAAATCTGGGCTTTGGAGTTAGAAGTCTGCACATCCCAATCTCTTACTAGCTATGGCTTTGGGCAACTGATAACTACCTGAGCCTGTGCAAGTCACTGCCAGGATTCAGACTAGTAATACAAACACTTCTGATAAATATTCTGTAAGTGAGTGTGTGGTCTTTGCTCTAACTGGAGCACACCTTGCCCTGTGTTTTCTGTCTTCCTCCAGAATTCTGAGTCACATAAAGGCCCTTTCTAGGAAAGTGAATGACAGACTGTTTCTAAGCAAGTGACCCTTGTAGGTCCAGAGGCTGCTGTGGAACAACACACAGGAAAGTTATCTCCAAGTCTGTGCTCAGAGGCCACAAAGACAGCAGAGCTTGAGAACAAAGTCACTGTTGGTGCATTCAGTTCTGGGGACTATGCGTGTGTTTATAAGGTAGGGCTTTGGACACTTCTCACATTTACCATGTGAAAAACACACCATGACTCCCAGAACACACCGACCAGTCCAAAGTGCAGCTTCAGCTCTTTTGAGCAACACAGAAGTGGAGAAGCCTGGTTGTTGGTGCCCACAGCCCCAGATCTCAAAGACTTCACAGAGATGTCTGCCCCACGGGCCAAAGGACCCCTTGGCAACATTACTCTGGCTGCCCTTGGCGTTTCTGGGAACTGGTTGTTTGTGTGTCAGGACTGGACTAGCCCACATTTTTGTAGTGGAAAGCCTCAGTCCTGATACCTATCCAAGCCTGGCATGTGGGTGGCAAGGGAGGGGACATCACTGGTTCCTGCCATGGAGATTATTTAGGCTGCCTTCTGCAGCCACATCAGTCCTGTCTAGCAGCTACCAGAGCCCCGAGGGAGGTTCTGAACCTGGTACCTCTCCAGAAGTGTGAGTACAAGGGCTCAAGTTCAGCTAGTCTCTCTGGAGCCAGTGGGCTCTTTAGACTCCTAGCCTTGGCTTCTCCTGTTCTTTCTATAATGTCCTGTACGCTCTTTCTATCCATTAACCCCATGAAACAAAATCTTACATGATCCATCTCAAACGCCACTGCCTCAGGAAATCTCCATAGTGATCCTTCTTTTGTGTGTGTGTGTCATAGAAACACATTCATTTCTCACCTATCCAGATGCACTGCCAACTCAAGGGTGGGGACGAGTCCTCTGTCTACCATTAGTCTGAAGCACCTACAAGTGTGAGCACTGGACTTTGCACGGACCTGGACAACTAAATAAACAAATGATTGACATCAGGTCAGTGATACTGAGCTCAGTCGAACCCTCTTCCTCGAAAGACCCTGAACTAAATGTTTCATCAGCTATTCTAAACCATGTGATAACTGGTTCCAGTTCCAAGATCACAGCTGGAGAATTCCCTTAAAGTCAACTCAGAGACACAGGGTCATCTCCAGTTAGACCTGGGAATTGGCTACTCTGAAAAATTCCTGATCACTGTCAAAGATAGGTAAGCACCTGGCTCTCTTCTTGATGACAGAAAGGAAGGGAAGCTGTGGTGGAAGAGCACACCTGAAATCCCAGTGACTCGGATCCCAAGGAAGATCCCAAGGTCGAGGTCAGCCTCAGCAATTTAGTGAGACCCTGTCTCAAAAAAAAAAAAAGTAAAAAGGACTGGGGATGTAGCTCAGTGGTAAAAACAACCCCAGATACAATCCCCAGTGTTAGAAAAATAAAGGAAGGCAATGATCCATTCTCATTTTTAAGGGAAGTACAGGCACCTCTGAAGGACAACGGGGAAGTGGAATACAGATCTGAGGTCAGGACGGCTGGTGGGGAAGCAGGGCGCAGCCAGCCCTGGCTTAGTGTGGCGTCACAGACGCACACAGAATGGAGCCTGGTGGTGCCACAGAGAAGGTGAGAGGAAACTGGAAGCCTCCAGACCCCAAGCCACGGACCCCACAGACAAGCTGCCAAGAGAAGCAAAGCAAGAAAACCCAAGTGGAGGTGACTTATTTCATCAGCATCCAGTTGGTTAAAAATAACTTCACTTATTAGTTTAAGTGAGATCACCACAGGCCTGGAAATTCACTGTCAGTGAAACAAAAATACTGGAAGGAAAATGAGAGAAGGCTCCATTGGTGATGAACTTTATTTCAATAAAGAAGCACAGGAGGAAGCTGCCCTAGCATTGCACCCGCCCTGTGTTCCTTCTGGGCTCTTCGCAAGGCAGACGTCTGACGTTCTGGGAGTCAACTCTCCTCTTTCATCTCGCGAAGGCAAGCAGCAGCACAGTGCTCAGTGCCATGAAGTGTCACCCAGAAAGCAGCAGCCTTTGAAGAAGTGTTGCCCTGGGCTCGTGCTCATCTGGACCCCACCTACCCCAACGGCATCAAGACACTGCACCTTTCTGCAGCGACAGATCTCCCTTGTTGATTGCTTTGAACAATGACGATGAGGAAAGCCACAACTCCACTGAGAAGGGTGGAGGGCACGGGGAGCTGTTTTCCTCTTAAAGGAGGAAAGAGTGGGAGAGGACAGAACTCTTTCTGAGTGACTGCAGAGTCCATCCTGCTCTTCTAGAGAGCCCCAGGAGAGAAAAGGCCTGAGAGCCTAGTCCCACCTCAGGAAGCATGCCCAGTCTCCTCCATGGCTCACCTAAGGCCTCCTCGCCAATCGGGTCCTTGAAGGACCAAGATGTCAGTCTTCCCCTTAGAAACCCTGCTTGGTGCAGCCCTCCTGACCAGGTGGAGGCCCAGGTAGGCTCAGGTAAACCGCTGTGTGACACAGAGCCCTAGAGGACCTTTACCACAAGGGACCCCCATGCTGTGCCTGCTCTGCTAAAATGGAGCTGGTCTTCAGACCGGTGGACAGGCATCATGAGAGCCGCTACGCAGACATTATCCGAAGTGTCTTTTGCCTGGCTCACACGTGGGAGTGGGTTTGGGGAGCCCCAAAGCCACTGCCAGCATGATATTCTGCCTCTCAGACACGTGCAGACCATCTGCTGCTGGGCTTCTGTGACCTGCCTGTGCTGTGCCTGGGCCTCAGCACCCCCTCCAATTTCACTTCACAAGTGGGCTCCCCATGCCTCAGAGCTTTTTGTTGAAGAATTGCATAGATCACTTGATTTATTTAAAACATTTTTAATTTTAAAGTTATGGAAAAATGCTAAGAATGAAAAACTTCTATATACCCTTTATATCTACACATATACTCAAACTTGCATATAGTATATATATATATATATGTATGTGAATATGTATGCACATGCATCTGTATTTATAATTCTGTTTTGATTCGTTTGCAGTGCTGGGGATCAAACCCATGGCCTTGGGCAAGCTAGGTAAGTGCTCTACCACTGAGCTACATCTCCAGTCCTCTATAACTGTTTTCTAAACCATTTGAGAGTAAGTTGTAGATATGATGGCTCTTTGCCCCTAAAAACTTTGGTGTGCATTTCCTAAGAACAAGGACTTTTTTTTTTTTTTTTACATAACTTCAGTACAGTCACTCAAATTAGGAAATTTAAACAATGATACCATGCTATTATTTAATTCATAATTCAGAGTCAAATTTCATCAACTGTAGCTATCTTTTTCTGGTTCAGGATATAACCCAGAATCACAGATTGCATTTTCTTGACAAGTTTTTTTTTTTTTTAATTCTATTTTAATCTAGAACAGTTGCTAGGTTTTCTTTTTCTTCTCAACATTTTTTATAAGCGTAGGATGCTCCTCAGTTTGAGTCAGGTTTATGTTTCCTCATGATTAGATTCAAGTTATACATTTTTTGGCAGGAACACCACTGAATCCATGTGCTCCTCTGAGTGCAACACGTCAGGAGGCATAAGACATAGTTTTGCCCGTGACTCAGATTTGGAGTCACTATCATGGCTTTGATCTTCACGTCCTATAGACATGAATGGATGTTTCCTATCTTTGGTTTCGTGCACTACAATTATGGGCAAAAGGGGCACACACTTACATTCACACAACCTGTGTGCTGGCCTGTGTGGTGGAAACCCCAGGCTAGCCTGTTCAATGCTGAGGAGCCCGGGCTCAGCGGCCCTCCTCACCCTAGCAAACAGCCAGCCAACTCCTAGAAGCAAGGCTACCTGTCAAACAGCAGCTGACCACAGACTCATAAGTGAGCTGGCTGAGGCTAACATAAGAGCAGTGTAAGTTGGCGGTCCACAAAATTGTGAGCTAAATATGTCATTTTAAGTCACTGCACTTTATGGTGGTATGTTACCTGACAAAAGCTAAGTGATAGCTCTTATTCATTAGAGGAAAGAGACAGGACTCATATTCACCTGAGATCACAGAAGAAACTAGACTATCCTGTTTTTCTTCTGACTCTCTCCTGTCTCCCTCAGGGATCTGATGTGCTACCTATCTTTGGGATTCAAAGAACCATTTTAATTTACTTTTGTGGTTTAAAAAAAAAAATCACAGAACTTGTTCTTCCTGTGTCTTTCCAAAACAAAGATACATCTCTTGATTGTTTGATTAGACAGATCAAGAGTCTCTCACAACACTCTTCAGTGAAAATCAGCACATGAAGAACATTCCTGGTCAGAGACCAGACCAAAGGAGAAGCCTATCATTAATAAACCTGTGGCAAGTGTCTCCCGGGGCCTTAGTGTTCACTGTGGATCTTACGTTTACCAACTCCTCTGACCTTTTCCCTGGAGATGAGGATTTGGTGCATCTGGATGCAGCCTACGGATTTGTGTTTTTAACAAGTTTCTCTGGTATTTCTAATGATCAGAGAAGTGTAAGAAATCCTGCATTATTTAAGTAGTTCTCAACCTAGGATGTATACTAAAATCAGAAGGGTGGTTCAAAAAAGTCCTTAACGCCCAGAACATTTACATCAGAATTTCTAGGGCTGGCACCCAGGCATCAGAATTTTTTAAAATTACTTCTCACATGAGTGCAGTGTGCAGCCAAGCAGAACTAGTGCTGATTTCCATGACTGATGACTAAGAAGCTGGCTTTTTCTCCATTCACATGAATAGTCTCCTTGAATGGCACGTGTTTCTGATAATGAAGGTCTACTTATTTTGGTGCATATGAAATACTGCCCTGGAGACCTCTTTATGGTTTTCTCTCCACCACTCAGCTGACTTTCCAAAAGGAAGCTGGATTTTCCTTCCTAAGAGCAGTTTCCTAAGTTCTATAAATTTCCTTTTTTGGGAATGATATATATATATTTTTTTCTTTTCAGTGTGCTGTTCACTATAAAGACAGACTGAAGAGTAAGCTGTGAGCATTAACAGCTGTAGCAGATGCTGCTAAGGCTCTGCTGCTATTCCATAGAGACATGGATCATTCCTATGCACGGGGCCTCCCGATGAGCAACTGTGCCCCTCTTGAAGGGTGGCATTCAAGTTACAAGAACCTCTCGGCTATGCAAATCATTAAAGCAGAAGAGCCTGGGAATTTACATTTCCTGAAGCAGCCCTTCACCAATGGCTGACAGGTGGGGTATAAATACCCCAGCTCCCTCACCCAAACAGGAAAACCATGGATACGTACACCATCTCCAGAGATTTCCTGAGAGACTGGGCCAAAGCTACCCCCACTCACCACTACTGTGAACTTTGCTTCCTATTGCACCATATTACCATCTTCCCTTCCCTGTCCAATTTTTCACTACCCCATTGGCTTTTCGTTGGAAGATTTCAAGTTTTCTTTGGAAGACTTTAGAAAATCCATACCTCAAGGTCTTCTTCTCCAGAACCCAACCTGAGACAGCAACTGCCAAGATCACATACTCCAAGACCTTTACAAAGATGGTGGCACTGACCTTCATCCTTAATACAAAGGGCATTGTACATGCCACCAGGAACTGGGTTGCTCTCAGTTTTCACATCGACAGCTCTCATGATTTGCTGTTCACCACTCCCTTTGCTACACATAGTTGTCCTGAAACAGATAAAGAAGACACAGACAGCATTAGGAGAACTTCTCTGGGTTGGGAAATGAAACGGGAAAGAACAATCCTTTTCTGCTATCAGCTCTGAATCTGCAGAGATTTTTGTGATTCATGAGCTTTGGCTGAAAGCATCAATATAGAAACATTCTCTCCAAACAGAGGTCTACATTCAGGTAGACAGGTGATACTTGTGTTGAAGTCATAGGTCTTGATTCAAGTTTCAGAGGCAAAACATTGTTGATCTTTTTCAATTTTTTTTTTTTTTTTACTTCTCTAGACTTGTATTTAAAAATCAACTACCAATCTTTTTGAAACTTGTATTATTTTTCTATCCAAGTGAAGGTACATCATGTTTACCATAAGATACAACAAATGTGGCCCTTTACACCTATTTTTTGTACTTTTTTATTGTTCCTTTTATTTAGTTATACATGACAGCAGAATGCATTTTGATTCATTGTACACAAATGGGGTACAACTCTTCATTTCTCTGGTTGTATGCAATGTACAATCACACCATTCTTGTAATCATACATGTACATAGAGTAATGATGTCTGTCTTATTCCACCATCTTTCATACCCCTGCCCACTCCCCTCCCCTCATTTCCCTCTACACAATTCAACTTTCCTCCAATCTTCCCTTAGCCCCCACCCCTCCAATGTTTGGTTTCAACTTCATGAAATTCTGTTCTTTTTCTCTTGTTTTATTGCTCTTTTTTCAAATTTAGTAAGATAAATTATTAGTTCCTAAACCTTCAGCTTTTCTTATTTTCTTACATAAGCATTTAATGCATTATATTTCCCTCTAGGTTTAGCTTTAGCAACACTCTACAAGTCTGGATATATTTTTGATAATATTCAATTCTAAATATGTGCCTCTTGCCATTATAATCTATATTTTGTCCCATGTTTCCTTGACTTATTAAAATTTAATACTGGGGGCTGGGAGTATGGCTCAGTTGGTAGAGTGCTTGTCTCGTAAGCACGAGGTCCTGGGTTCAATCCCCAGCACTGCAAAAAAAAAAAAAAAAAACTTCTTGAAATTTAATACTACTTTTACTCCCTTCCCCAATAATATGTATTATTCACTGCATAATGTATAATGCAATACTATGTACTATCAATATGTATGTGTGAACTTCAAATAATTGCTACTTACATATAATTTTTTAGTGCATAGCATTATCACTGCTTTATATAACAATACAATTTCAATTATATAATATATAATTAATGTATAATTATATATTAATTGCCCATGTTAACTTCTTCCATTCATTCTTTTTCATATCTCCAGACTTCTGCCTGCAATTATTTTCCTCCTGCCTGAAGAACACCCTTTAGTATTTTGTTTGTTCGTTTGCTTGTTTATTGGTGTTTTGGTTTTGGTGCTGGAGACTGAAACCAGAGCTTTGGCACACTAGGCAAGTGCTCTACCACTGAGCTATTCCATCAACGCCCTTTAATGTTTCTCTTAGTGAAGGTTGAGTGTAATGAATTATCTTGTCTTTTGGCTATCTGAAAATGTCTACTTCATCGTTATTATTGAAAGATATTTCACTGGATATAGAATTCTAGGTTGACAGTAATTTTCTTTCAGCACTTTGAAGATATCAATCAATCCATCATCTGTGGGCTTTGTCAGTTTGTTATTGCTCTTTTGAAGATGATCTTTCTTTTTCTTATTTCTTTAAAATAATTTTTTTTCATACTTGATCCTTACCAATCTTTCCAGGATATGCCTAGTTTTATGTCTCTCTCTCTCTCTCTCTCTCTCTCTCTCTCTCTCTCTCTCTCTCTCTCTCTCCAGCACTGGGGATGGAACCCAGGGCATCAAGCATGCTAAGGCAAGAACTCTACCACTGAGCTACATATCCAACCCATGGATTTCTTTTTATTTGTCCTATTCAGACTTCAGAGGTTTTCTTGAATCTGTACCTTGAAGTTTTTCTTCAGTTGCAGATCATTCTTATATTATCTTTATTCCATATCTTCAATTTTTCCTTTTATAATTCAAATTATGCTCATCTTGTTTGCTTTTTACCTTTTCCTCTACACTTCTCATTCTTTTTCCCTCTGTTTTTTACTCTAAATATCTTACTGTGGAATACCTTTCAGTTCACTAATTCTATTTTTGGCTTTTTTTTAATTAAATTTTTTTTATTTTTACAGACTGCATTTTGATTCATTGTACCCAAATGGGGTACAACTTTTCATTTCTATGGTTGTACACAATGTAGATTCACACCGTTCATGTAATCACACACTTACATAGGGTAATACTGTTTCATTCTATTATCTTTCCCCCACCCCCTCCCACCCCATTTTCCTCTACACCATTCAAAGTTCCTTCATTCTTCTCTTCCCCCACACCACCCCCACCTCATTATGTATCATCATCCACTTATCAGAGAAAACATTTGGCCTTTGGTTTTTTGAGCTTGGCCTATTTCACTTAGCATGATATTTTCCAACTTCGTCCATTCTACTTAACTTCATTATGGAAATATGCATGCATGGGGCATATTTCCTCTATTTAGCACTATAGATATAAATATGAGGCAGAAAGGACCACAGTTCCAGATCCACTGAAAAGCTTTGGATGTAGCCTCTGCTGTCCTCTCAGGCAAATGCTGCTTCACACTTGCACATTTGAAGATGTGAATCACATGCCTCTCTGTGTCTTCCAGGCCACCTGCCAGTCAGACATCTTTAGGGTCTTCATCTGCCAAAGCAGTTCCTGGTGCCTGTTTTGCTCTGTCACATCCCTCTAGCATGAAGGAGAAGGAGGAATGGCTCCTCCCTTCTCAGAGTATGACTGAAGAACAGAATCAGCACCTCTGGGAAGTTTTCTCCTCTCTGGCCACAAGAATAACTTCTCTAAAGGGTTCCATGGGTCAGGAAGTCAGGGCACTGTGGGAATGGCTTATCTCTGCAGTGTCACGTCTAGGGTCTGAGCTGTTGGTGATAACTCAACTTTCGGGGGTTAGAATCAGCTGGGGAGCTTCGTTCACATCTCTGGCAGTTCATGCTGCCTATGGGCTAGGACATCAGTTGGAGCTGTCGGTGGGACCCTGCATGAGATGCCTCCATTTGACCCGGCATTCCTCACAGACATCTCAACACAGACATTAAACGGTATCTTAAGGCTACAAAGATAAGTGTCTCCGGACATCAGGTGGCAGCTGCTTGGACTTTTCCCACCAAACCTTAGAAGTCACATAGTGTTACTCTTGCTGTGTGCTAAGAGTAAAGGTAAAGGTCATACTCTGTTGTTCCTGATTCACAGGGAGAAGATACAGCACATCTCTTAATGGACGTGGCAGGAAAGAATCGGTGGCCAGCTTGCCTAGAATGCATAAGGCCCTGGATTTGATTCTCAACACCAAAAAAATTTAGAACCTCCATCCATCCATCCATCCATCCATCCATCCATCCATCCCAAGTTCCTACACATATGTAATGAGTATCTACAACCAAAAAGAGATTAAGACTATATACCAAACAATTAACAATCATTACGTCTAGGATGGGGAAGAAGAAAGAAATTCACTTTACACCTTCTCTATCTACATGTATCATTTGAAAATTTTATAACAAACGTACTAGTTTTGTGACTTAAAGAGAAGATTCAAAATAACAAAAATAAGTCAGGGAGGAAAAAAACGGTGACTTCACTCCAGAATTTATATGAGAATTCAAAACAAGAACATCCTGGAAGCCACTTCCCATAGCACTCTGTCTATCCTAGTGCCTCCAGAGAACTTTTTTCTTTTTTTTTTTTTTTTTTGGCGGTAGGGTACTAGGAATCAAACCCAGGGGTACTTTACCATTGAACTACCTCCCCATTACTTTTTCTGATTTATTTATTATCTAAGGTATTAAATTTATCTAATTTATTGTTCTAATTTATTTTCATTATGTTGCCCTTGTTGGCCTCGAATTTATAATCCTCCTGCCTCAGCCTCCTACATCTCTGAGATTATAGGAATGCACCACCACACCTGGCTAGAGAACAATTATTGAGCCCCCATGTAAGCCTTGATTGAACACTTAGGGTGAGTTGCAAAGGAGCGTTTCCCCCAGCTGTCCAACTTACCCAAGGGTGCCGTCGGCCAGCCAGCCTGTGGTGCACACCGTGAAGGTACAATCCTGGACCACTCTCCGCAGCTCCTCCGCAGACACCAGGTGAGCACCTCTGCTCTTACAGGAGAGCCGGGCCGTCTCCAGGTCCAGGCCCTGAGAACCATTCTGAGACTCTAGCACAAAGAGCTTCCCTGTGTGGGTATAAGCACAAACATGAGCAGTCTAAGATCCGTGGGAATTTAGTCTCAGCAAACTCATTAGCAGACACTGGTCACAACTGTAGCTTCCCAGTTGACTGAGACCCCAATGCAGTTTTCCCATTGCACACCATCTCTGGGACCAGGTGATAATAATTACTTTTTTTTTTAGTACTTACTGATGATATTTATTTATTCTTCAGCTGGTTCATGTTATTTGCCTCATTTCCCATTTTATTTTTATTGGTATATTATATATATATATATATATATATTTTTTTTTTTTTTTTTTTTTTTTTGTGGTGCTGAGGATTGAACCCAGGGCCTTGTGCTTGCAAGGCAAGCACTCTACCAACTGAGCTATATTCCCAGCCCTATTGGTACATATTAATTATACAGTATAGTGGGTTTAATTATGGCATAGCCATACATGCATATAATGTAATTCAATAAGATTCATTCCCCAATATCTCACCTTGCTTTTCCCTCACCCCTCTCTCTGATTCCCTTTCTCTACACTAATCATCTCCCTTCTACATTTATGATGTTGTTTCCCACCTCTAGCTTCAACATACAAGAGAAAGCATGCAATATTGTCTTCTGAGTCTGGCTGACTTATTGTAACATGATGTTCTCCAGTTCTATCCATTTTCCCTCAAATGACATAATTTCATTCTACCTTACGACTGAATAATACTGTATTGTATTGTGTATTATATTTATATGATTTCCTTTACCCATTCATCTGTTGATGGACACCTAGACTGATTCTGTCACTTGGCTATTGTGAATTATGCCACCATAAACAGGTATGCATGTATCTCTAAAGTGGGCTAACTGATTTCTTTTGGTAAGTACTGAGTAGTGATATATCAGGATCATATAGTAGTTCTATTTTTACTTTTTGTTTTGAGACATAGTCTCACTAAGTTGCCCAGGCTGGTCTTAAACTTGAATTCCCTCATGCTCCCAAGTAACTTGGATTACAGGTGTGATCATCATGCTGAGGTCTATTTGTTTATTTATTTATTTTTGAGGAATCTTACACTGATGTTTTCATTCACTTTTGCTGTGTGTGTGTGTGTGTGTGTGTGTGTGTGATGGGGTCTAGCTGTATTGCCAGGCAGATCCCAAACACATGATCCTCAAATAAATCAATTTGCCTGGCTTGCTTTTGTCTTCTTAAAAAAATTAACCAATCGCTTTGGCCTGTTATCTAGATAGGCCCTTCAAATCTTTCTTTTAAAAGGTGTTTTATAAAAACCATGTGGCAAGGCTCAGTGACCTGGGTTTCCCTGAGGTAGGCCGCTCGGTGCCCAAGGCATGGATTCAGGACTCGGTTCTGTCTTCTTCTGCCTCCACGGCCCTGGTGATGCGCTACACAGCAGGTTACTTCACTTCCCTCGGTCCCTTGCCTGAGGATATTACCAGGCCCTTGCCACAATAAATTCGCTTGCACACACTAGGCTTCTTTCCTACTGGACAAGACAGCAGGGACCGTGTCCAGCATATGATGGCTTCCTGCAGCCCATCGACACGTGGGACTGCAACAGGCCTCTACGTGTGTGACTGACATGGGAATGAGAACATGAATTCAGGCCAAGGTGGAAGCCCAGGCTGAAGGTAAAGAGAGCTTCAGGTGGGAAAACCATGGCATGGAAGGGAACATTGTGGTCCCCAGGCGCCTCCTAGAGGGATAAAGCAATGCCTTGGGTGGCCTGATCAGGTTTAAAGTAAAGGCAGGAAAGAACAAAACAGAATGAAACCCTTTACTCCCATCTGTCAACAGAATTTTCATAATATATTGATCTTATTAGAATAAGACACTTAACTGCACACCAAATTACAGAATATACATCTGTTTTAGGCACATGCAGAACATCTGTAAAATTGATCAAATTATTTAAAATCTAAAAGAAATCTTGAGGTATGGCTTGGCAGCTCATGCCTGTAAGAATCCCAGCTACTTGGGAGGTTGAGGCAGGAGGATCCCAAGTTTAAGACTAGCTTCTGCAACTTAGCAAGACCCTGTATGAAGGTTGGTTTTGTTTGTTTGTTATTTCCACAATCTCAGAGTGCAGGGGACTCAAACCCGTGCCTCCCGCATGGGAGGTAGGCACTCTGTGAGATGGGCTATATGGCCTGCACTAAGACTCTGTATGAAAAGCAGAAAGGACTGGGAATATAGCTTAGTGGTAGAGCACCCCTGGGTTCAGTCCCCAGGACTGCCAAAAAATACCCCAAACCAAACTAAACAAACAAACAAAACTTAAAAGACTAAAATCATACAAAGCATGCTTTTTAATCACACACACAAAAAATCTTAGCTAAAATCATTTATTTTTCAAATATCTATATAATGTTTACTATGGGCCTAATGTTGAATAAATGCTTTATGAATATTCATTATATTAATCCTTATAACAACTCTATGATATAGGTGTTATTATTAGCCCCATTTTATAGTTAAGGCTTAGTCTTAATTCTTGTCCTAGATCACACAGCTGAGATACAAAACCAGGTAGTTTGACTCCCTATCAGTGATTTTTAAAAAAAAATTTTTTTAGTTGTAGATGGACCTTTATTTTATTTATTATTTATTTATTTATATGTGGTACTGAGGACCAAATCCAAGGCCTCACACATACCAGGCAAGTGCTCTACCACTGAGCCACAACCCCAGCCCCTGTCAGTGATCTTAAATTGCTGTGTTATATTACCTCTCAATGACAAAATAATACCTAGGGAAATTCCCTTGTGCATGGAAATTTCAAAATATATTTCCAAATGAGCCATGTGCTCAAAGAATCAACCACAATTGAGATAAAACATTTTAACTCACAGGACAAAACCTCATGGAGAAACTAGATTTAAGGGAAATTTATAGCCTCAAGGCTCTTATTACAAAAAAAGTATAGTTGAAATATTAATGATCTAAGATTTAATCTGTAAAATTCTGAAAAAGAACACAAAAATCAAAGCTTCTAAAGAAGTGCAAAGAAGGAAATAATAAATAGTCAAATCAATGAAAAAAAAAAAGAATAGAGAAAATTAACAAAGCCAAAAGTGGAGTTTTTTTTTTTTAAGAATAAAACTGATAAATCCCTTATAAAAGGTTACGAGATAAAAAGAGAAAATACAAATTACCAATACAAAGAATGAAAGGGAACATTACTACAGATCCCAAGGGCACTGAAATGCTAATTACAGACTGTTGTGTTATATACGCTAGCACATTTGACAATTTAGATGGAATGGGAATTTTTCTTAAAAAAAAAAAAAGAAAAATGGACACAAGCGAATTTTAAAATCTTAATATTCCTTTATCTACTAAAGAAATTAAATTCATTATGAAATTATGAATTCACTATGAAATTAATTTCATTCAATTTTAATTGTCCACACACAAATGACTTCGCTACCAAAGCAGGCAAACAAATAAGACAAAACAAAAAAAGTTTCACTTTATAGAAACGCTTTCAGGAAACAGAAAACAACTTTCCAATTTATTTAGGAACCATCATAACCCTAATACCAACACCTGACAAAAAATGAAAATTATTGAACTATGTTTGGTGACAGATTTAATAATCCTAAACCTATTGCCCTTGCTCCAGGCTCACTTTTAAGTCTTCTCTTCTCACTGTAAAATTTCGCTTAGGGTTCCCATCCACATGTGGTTTCAAAGACCATCCTTACAGAAATGGCTCATTTTTCTCTTCAGTCCAGGTCTATTCCGTTTGCTTCTTCTATCTTTCCTCTGGACAACTGAAATATCTGATATTGCCTTTCTACATCCAAGAATGCCCCACATCCACCCTCCCTACATCACAGTTCCTGGAATCTTTCCAAAATGCAAATCTGATCAGTCACTCTACTTTCTGAAACCATTCCAAAACTTCTTCTCCTATGAGGCTCCAAATTACCTTGACCCTACCAATTTCTCTAGCACCATCTCAAATCACTTTTCCGTGGACTCTTGGCTCCAGCCCCTGTGTCCCTTGCCCCATTTTCCCTACCACTCACGGGTTCTTTCAACACCATTCTCTTCAGCAAACTCTTTCTTTGCCTTCTCTTGCTTAGTTAATTCTTACTCATCTTTCAGGTTCTCCTGCATCAAGTCAAAATCTCCCAGATTATGCTCTCAGAGCACCTTCTGTCCTTTAATATTATCAATTTCTAAAACTGCAACTTCATGTTTCATTCATAGAATTACTTAATGATTCTCTCTTCCACTGGATTTTTAAAATAAAATTTTTGTAGGTGCATGATAATTATACATAAGAATGGGATTTGTTATTATAGGTTCCTACACGCAAACAATATGATTTGGTCAGTTTCATTCCCCAGTACCTCCTTTATTCTTTCTTTCCTTCCTCTCCTTTGGTCCCCTCCTGTACTGGTCTACCTTCTATTTTTATGAAATCCTCCACTTTTTTCTTTTTCCTTTTCCCAACTGGATTTTTAAACTCCCTTCTAGAAAGTACCTTTTTCTCTTCATCATTCTATCTTCATCGGCAAGGACAGTGCCTTGTATATAGTAGATACTCAATAAGTACCTTTTGAGTCAATCTTCCCCTATAATCGTTACCCAAACATTTCATTTGCATTTAACTAACATGAAGATTTTTTCTATTTTGAAAGTATTCAAAAGTCCAGTAGTAGGTCTCCTTTATGTATGAGATGCTTATCAAATTAGTCAAGTATAAAATAAATATTTTCATTTGATTTTTTCTTACTGATCTCTTTTTTAGAAATAATTTCTGTCCACATTGATCTTGTTATATATCTGTAATGCATCACAGATTAGCTGAGCATTTTTCCTTCCTCCTGCCAACATGTAGCACATAAATAACTAAATGTGGGAAGTGGTGGTAGCTAAACATACATTGAGTAAAGAATCCTTTCATAATGTAGCTTATAATTCTTCAATGACTCCATTATAAAAGGTGGAGCTCAGCAAATGGAATTTCTTGAAAGGAAGTGGATTTATAATTCTTCATTGGAGAAATGGAGAGAAGAAAAGGGAGAAAGGGGTAAAGGAAGCATTTTTGGCAAGTAACAAGAAGACGTGTGCTGGAGTGTTGTCCTCTCCCTTTCTTCAATGACATTTTTGCCTTCAATTTTCTGTGACCCACATCAAGACAGATAGGCACAAAATATTGATCAGTATTCACATGGTATTCTACTTAAGAAGTCATGATGGGGCAAACGACTAAAAACCTCATGGACATTTCTTTAAAAGGAATTTAAATTGGCACAAAAGTATACATTGTTCAAAAGTAAATACTAGCTCCAATTCATTCAACTTGCATTCCTTAAAATCAACTTATTTTTTATAACTCTACGTTAGGCCAAAAATTCTAAAGAATTACTCATGGACTGGCTCTTAGTAACTATGGAATTTCATTTGGGAGTGATGGAAATATTCCAGAGTTAGATGTACAAGCATGGTTTGCACAATATGACGATTATACTTACAAACCACTGAGTTGTACATTTTAAAACGGTAAATTTCATGTGACTTGCCTCTCAATTTAAAAAAAATTAACAGTGATCACTGACAGTTGTAAAAGTTAACAATCATTCATCTCTAACTCTGAGGACAGGGAGAAATAAGACATTCATCTTTAATTAGAAAGAGCACTTTCACCCAGCACTTAACAACGAGGAGCAGTAAAAATCTAAGATAATAACTGCAGTATTTATTATTTTTCCTTGGTTTTCCCTTCTCCTTAATCACCACATTTTTTTTATTTTTTTGCCAGTGTTGTCTAGTTTTGTCCATTATGGTGCTAGTTAAGAATATTATTTTAAAATACACAAAGCATCCTGCAACCGCTGAGGGGTTTCCTATCCATCTGAGTCGTCCTATGCCTGACTTATTAGAAACCCTCATGGATGTGAGAACTGCTGGTTTTTAAGCTTGCTTCCTTTAGATCCTCCTGCGTTAAGTTCAGGGGGTCTTGTGCCAACATCAAAACACAGCTGAATTAGCTTTTGGAATTGATACAGGCCCCCGAACCTGCTGATTTAAAGAATATATTAAAAGCTGAATTCAGGTTCAAAAATCGAAGTGGGTCAATTCTCAAAACAATCTTCCACAATCTGGCGCTGCCTATCTCTCTATTTCATGTCTCATCCCCCCCTTGCATTTTTGGCTCCAGTCCCATTGTTTTTATCATCTGTCCCACTTTTCCTGCCACTCGGAGCCTTTGCAGGAGCTACAGCTATTCTCTCTACCCGTCCTCTTCTCTTCGCCTCGTGAATTCCACACTTCTTTTAGATCGTCCTGGTCCAAGCCCGAGTAATCCGAGGGTGTTATCTAACCAACCGTCCTGTCGTCGAACACATTTAACAACCATTGAGAAATTGAGAGATGGTGGAAAAGTTATCCCAGCAGAGGGGTTCTAGGGCACCCTAGACGTGATTTCATTCTAAAGACTCTTGACTTAGACCTTCGGAAAGCTAGCGGCGGGACCGCGGGACCAAAGCAGGGGCTCTTCCCGGTGCGCGCCCTCAGCGAAAAGAGGGCGCGTCCAAGAACCCAGGCTGATGCTGGGCGCTCAGGCGCGCGGAGACTCGGTGGGCCGAGAGAGGGATGCTGGGTCGCAGGACTGCCACTCGCCTCCTGGGCTTGTTGCTTGCCCTGCCATTCCAAAGGAGCAGCTCCCGTGCGCTCTGCCTTCCCCTCCTGGACCCCACGCTCCACCCCGGGCCCTGTCGCCTCCAGAACACTCACCATCTGCCCGCACAGAGAGGCGCGGCACACCCAGCAGGAGCAGCGCTGCCGCCCAGAGCGCAGGCAGGCGGCGGTGCGGGGCCACACGCGAGCTGGGTCCCTCGGCAGTCATGGTCCTGTTGCCGGTTGGCTGACGGGCTTGGCTGAGGGCTCCAGCTGCGATCGGGGTTGCCCGGGCCACTGCCCAGCGCGCGCCACTTGGCGCTGCGCGCTTTGCTTTGCTAGCAAGTCGCCCGCTTCGCGCCCGGAGCGCCGAGAGGAGGAGTGCGGTGAACCGGTGGAGGTTTGGGACGTTGGAGCCTGAGCGGCAGCGCTGGGGCTGTCGAACTCCCGGTGGTCTTCTTCGTGGCGCCGCGGAGGCGGCTGTAACCCGGCTCCGCCCTCGCGCTGGGCACCTGGAAGCCTCAGTGCCAAAAGGGGCTGCGCCCGACCGCGCGCAGTGAGGGCGACGGCGGGCGGAGGGTGAGGGCGCGGGGAGGCGGGGAGAACAGAGTCCGCAGCAAGACTTCTCTACCCGCGCCTGTCTGGGGTACCCAGACCAGAGGGCGACGCAAGGTGACAGACCGAGTCCCTCTGTGAGGACCGTGAAAAAATGGGTGGTTAAATCTGCTATCCACTTCTTGACTCTCCAAGAGGAAAGGCTTGACTTGGTGTCCTCTTATAGAACAGGAACTTATTTTCTTTTTTCTTCTTTTTTTGAAAAAAAAAAAAAAAAAAAAATTCCAACATGCTAACCTTGATCTAAGCAGTGAAACGCACGAAATGGCAAAATTCCTTTTCACACTCAGAAAAGGGCATCTGCAGGGATGCCTCCTTTTTAACTTTCCTGGTATATCCTAGTGTATCTCAAAGTACCTCAAAAGCACTGGTGGGGTTGCCACCACTATCACCCGCCTCCCAAATCAGGGCTCCTTGACCTCGAGAAGACCTGAGATTCGGATGCCTTCCAGCTGGTCTGGGAACTTTCTCAGTAAGTGTCTCAATGAATTCTGCTGCTGTGGTAGGTCTTTACCCTGAATTGACTCCTTCTTGCAGTTCACACCGTCCTTGTCTCCGGAGCAGCAGTTCTATTTAGTGGAGGAAGGAGGACTTGCTTTTCTCATAGAGCAATAAAGATCAATATCTTAGAACTGAGGCCCAGGTGGCACTCTACGGTTTTCAAATCCCTTACATATTCATGTATGCGTCAAGGATCAGTTGAGTGCCCACAACATGCTTGCCCAGTTTACTAGACCCGAATGAGGCCAAAATTTGTCCTTAAAAATACCCGCACATGCACACTTAAATAAGACAGATACTAAAGGGGGAAGGAGTGTTTGGTGATAAAATGAACAAATAACTGTCCCCAGTTAGTGAACCGGGTCGTAGAAATTGAAAGAATTTACTTTTCTTAATAAGAACTGGGATTTGAACTCACATCTTGTTTACGACAAACGTCATTTTTCAGGTCACATAATTTTGGAAGTGCACTGAGAAAGGTATCTTTTTTCCTCATTCCTTCCTATCAACTACAAGACTCCTATTAGTGATTGATTCCTTTATGTAATTAAGTTTTGTTTTTGAAACACATACTTCAGGGTGTCAAATGCCTGGCAATCATTCACATGTAAGTGAAAATGAATTTACTTAGCTACTTTCCTTCTAACAGTTAGCTGGTAACATAGGAGTGAGACTTCACATGTCTGGACTGGAGGAGATGTTTTAAACCTTCAGTTAATGCTGAGAATGGAGGAGAGCAACCAGGAGGCACCTGCAGGATGACCACCTGACCCACTCTGGAGCTGTGTCTAGTGGTGTTTTTGGAGCAATCATTTTGATACTACTGCCAAATCCAAATGGCATTTTAAACATTATCTTTATTCATATCTGTCTTGGTAAGTCCTAACTTGGGAAGATGGCATGCTCTAAAGGTGTATTTGGTATAACTGTTGAGACCAGTATTTGTTTCCTATAAAGTTAGACATGCACTTATTTTATATCCCAGAGATTCCTCTCCCAGGTGTACCTGCAAAAGAAATGAAAACTTATGTCCAAAAACAGGTTTTTTACAAAAATGTTCAGAGCAGCTTCATTTACAATAATCAGAAGCTGGAAACTACTCAGGTGCCATCGACAGGTGAATAAAGAAATCAAACTATCATGTTCGCATCATGGAAGACTATTCAACAACATGAAGAGCAAACTACTGAACGTGTTACTTGACAACATGGATGAATCTCAAAAATACCAAGAGAAAGAAGACTATGCAAAAGGGTTCTTACTGTATGATTCCATTTACATGAAGATCAAGAAGGGTAAAAATTAAACTGGGTGTCACAGTGGTGCATGCTTGTAATCCCAGTGGCTTGAGAGGCTGAGGCAGGAAGATCACAAGTTCAAAGTTAGCCTCAGCAATGTAGTGAGACCTGTCTCAAAAAAAAAAAAAAAAAAAAAAAAAAATGGGAGCTGGGTGAGATAGCACACGCCTATAATTCCAGCAGATCAGAAGGCTGAGGTAGGAGGATCATGAGTTCAAAGCCAGCCTCAGCAAAGGTAAGGCACTAAGCAACTCAGTGTCTCTAAATAAAATACAAAATAGGGCTGGGGATGTGACTTAGTGATTAAGTGCCCCTGGGTTTGATCCCTAGCACAAAAAAAAAAAAAAAAAAAGAAGGTGAAATATTAATCTGTGGTGAGAACAATTGCCATAATTGCCATAGTGGTTGCTTTTTAATTTTTTTTAATTTATTTTTTTAAATTATACATGACAGTAGAATGTATGTTGACATATTATACATACAGGGAGTATAACTTCCTTTTCTTGTGGTTGTAAATGATGTGGAATTACACTTGTGGTGTGTTCATATGTACGTAAGAAAGTTATATCCAATTCATTCTACTGTCTTTCCTATCTCCATCCCTCTTCCTTCCCTTCCTTCCCCTTTGCCTAATTCAAAGAACTTCTATTCTCCCCCTCCTCCCCATCCACATATCAGAGAGAACATTCTGCCTTTAGTTTTTGGAGATTGGCTTATTTCACTTAGCATGATAGTCTCCAGTTCCTTCCATTTACTGGCAAATGCCATAATTTCATTTCTCTTTATGGCTGAGTAATATTCCATTGTGTATTTTTATACCACATTTTATTTATCCATTCATCTATTGAAGGGTATGTAGGCTGGCTCCGTAGTCTAGCTATCACAGGCTGATTCCATAGTCTAGCTATTGTGAATTGAGCTGCTATGAACATTGATGTGGCAATATCATTATAGTACGCTGATTTTAAGTCCTTTGGGTACATACCAAGAACTGGGGTAACTGAGTCAAATGGTGGTTCCATTCCAAGTTTTCTGAGGAATCTCCATACTGCTTTCCAGAGTGATTGCACCAATTTGCAGCCCTACCAGCAATGTATGAGTCTATCTTTTTTCCCACATCTTCATGGACATTTATTGTTACTTATATTATTGATAATTGCCATTCTGACTGGATTAAGATAAAATCTCAGTGTAGTTTTAATTTGCATTTCTGTAATGATTAGAGATGTTGAACATTTTTTTTATATATTTGTGACCAATCGTATTTTTTCTTCTATGAAATGCCTGTCAGTTCTTTTGCCTATTTATTGATTGGGTTATCATTTTTTTTAGTAATACATTTTTTGAGTTCTTTATATATCCTGAAGATTAATGCTCTATCTGAGGTGCAGTTGGCAAAGATTTCTCTCCCATTCTGTAGGCTCTCTCTTCACATTCTTGATCGATCCCTTTGCTGTGAAGAAGCTTTTTAAAAGTTTGATACCATCCCAGTTATTGATCCTTGATTTTACTTCTTGAGTTTCAGGAGTCTCATTGAGGAATTTTGTTCCTAAGCAACATGATAGAGATTTGGGCCTACTTTTTCTTCTAGTAAACACAGGGTCTCTGGTCTAATGCCTGGGTCCTTGACCCACTTTGAGTTGATTGTGCTGGGTGAGAGATGGAATCTAATTTCATTTGGCTACATATGGATTTCCACTTTTCCCAGAGTCATTGTGGAAGATGCTATCTTTTCTCCAATGTGTGTTTTTGGTGCCTTTGTCTAATATGAGATAACTGTGTTTACATGGGTTTGTCTCTGCGTCTTCTATTCTGTACCATTGGCCTTCATGTCTGTTTTGGTGCCAATACAGTGGTTGCTTTTGAGGGAGTGGAAAAATGAGAACTTCTGAAGTGGTGGGAATGTTTTATCTTGTGACAGGGATGGTGGTCACAAATGACCCTCACTAAACTGTGCTCTTGAAATATGGACATTAATTGAATGTTTATCCTTCCATAATACATACTTTAAAAATAAATTCAATACTTTTATAAAGAATGAAAAGGTTTACCAAACTAGGTTTTAATGAAAGGACCACATACAAAGATGTGGGTAGGGTTGAGAGAACCAGTAAAGGATGTGACATGCCTAGGTCTAGCAACTGCTTGCTGAAAGGGTGAGGAGAGAGTAAGGTGTTACCAATCCCAGCAAGAGGTAGGGCCACGGAAGTGGCCCCCTGAAAGAAGAGTAGCCATAGGTAGAGGAACAAAGCCACTCCACTGGGTTGGTACAGAAGAAACACCCCAACCTCTCCTTTTACCCTTCAAATCTCCCCAATGCCTTCTGTTGACTGGACCATTTAAAAACTAGAGGACAAAGAGAAAGTGAGTAGTCTGTAGAGGTCATCCCCCCACCCCCAGGGTCGCAGTAGGGAGGGAAGGGTGGAGAGTGGAGCTGAAGCAGCAAATAGAAAACAACCAGCCCAGCCATCTAATCTTTTCTTCCATTTGGATGAAAATGATTTAAAACAAAAACAAAAAAACCCAGGGGACTCAAAAGTCTTATCTCCGGCCACCTGGGAATGATGTCAACTCAATCAAATTTCCACCTGGAACTACACTGTAAAATTAACCAATATCAGCATTTGCTTTCACACAAATACTTTTTCATATAAAGAGAAAAATGGAAAAAGAAACAAGAGTCATAAAATATATGTGCTGCAGTACCCTGCTTGCGCCACTGGTCATGGGGTCTTTTGTGAGAATCATTGCAGTGTTCCCCTTCTACTGTCTGAGCCTCTTGGCCGAAGTGAGTTGGTATGTTTGCTTTTCAACTGATGAGAGAAACCTAAAATTCTATACCTATTAATGCCCTATCTTTATTAGTTTGCTATGGCTTCTCACTGACCATTATTACTGGATGTGGGAGTCCCCTAAGATCTAGACATAATCACCCATGCTCCCTTATGGAGAATTAACCCAGTTCCCCTTTGGACATCAGACTCAATCACCCCAATCAGCAGAATAATCTTGTCTGCCTGCCTTTTTTTTTTTTTTTTTTTTTTTTGTGGTACTAGGGATTGAACCCAGGGCCTTGTGCATGCTAGGCAAGCACTCTACCAACTGAGCTATCTCCTCAGCCCCCACCTTTGGTTTTTAAATAGGAGGATACAAAATCACCAGAGAGTAGTATCAGCTTCTCATATTTGGGACCGTGCCTGTGTATTTGCCAATGGAAATATTTCCACATCTCCCAACTCATCCATCTAAAGGTTGTAAGGATGTCACATAAAACTTTAGTAGGTGGATTATTATATGTAATAGTAGAGAGGTCATTCCCACTTTCACATCAGTTCTTAGACCAGTGTATTCTATCTATAAATCACACCACATATTAGCTGCTGGCATAAGACATATGACTGTCCCAAAGTGACCAGAGCCATGTCTTCCAGATTGTATCCTGACTGTGCCTCCAACCTCTCTATGGAGTCACCTGCTTCTGGGTAGAACTCATGGGACGGGCCCACTGCCTCACTGTATTTTCTGCAAAATTTGTTCCTTGGTTATAGATGATGTCTTGTGTGATACCATGGCAATAGATGAGACATTCGGAGTCCACGTGCAGTGGTGCTAGTAGAAGCAGAGCAGGCATGGAAGGCAGAGTAAGAATCCATTCCAACCAGAACAAACGACTATGGCTTCTGTGAAGAAACGGATCCGGTGGAAATGACCTTTGTCCATATTGCCAACACAAGAGATCAACTAGGAAACGGTGTCAGATGGGGACTCATGGTGTCCTCTGCTGTTGGCACAGTGGGGGTGATCAGATCAAATCTGGAGAGAAATCTGATACTGTTCTCTTGCGTTTTGTTTCCATCCTTGCCACCACAGCCCCTGCATACATGATTCTATTACACAGATAGGGCTGGAGAAAGAGGCACCGTCCACCAGAGCGTGGTCAACTTGCCCAGCTGATTATCAGGAGCATCCTCTTCATGGAATGTCTCTGGGGGGTGTGGGATACACATACATTCACAGACTGTGCCTGTTTCAAAAGGCCCGTATTGACATCCTCGATAGCAGTCTTCCAGTCTTGAGCTTTTCAAGTTGTTGACCAACCATTAGGCATTGTCCATAAATCATTAAGGCTCTATAAACTAAACCATGTCTCCTTCCTTCTAAACCAAAGCTCTGCCTGTTGGGAGTATTTTCTTTCGCTAGTGATGTTTCTCATTAAAATTTTTTATTGTGGTCAACTATACATAGATTCATCATTTTAACCACTTAACCAACTGACCACCACTGTACCAAGTTCAGTGGCATTAAGTAGGTTCACACAGTTGTACAACCACCACCACCATCCATCTCCAGAACCTCTGCATCACCTCCAAATGAAACTGTACTTGTTAAACAGTAACTCTTGAGCAGCAAGCGTAACTTGGTGGCAGAGGGCATGCTTAGCACATTTCAGGACCCTTGGGTTCAATCCCCAACACCAAAAAAGGAAAAAAAAAAAAAAAACTAAAACAATAACTCTCTATTTCCTCCACCTCCCATCCCCCGATGACCACGAGTCTACTTTCTGCCTCTATGAATTTGACTGTTCGACATGCCATATACAGGCAGAATCATACAATGTTTAGCCTTTTGTGCCACTACTGTTTTGCAGTGCCATACCAGAGGGGAGATGGCTAGTGCCATGCCACGGACAAGTCCAGTGTAAGTCCTACATTTCCCTCCTCTATTAAGTGAGACTTCCCATGAGACCATAGGTGGGGGTTGAGGAAAAGGCACAAAAGCAGTGGAAGAAAGTGCCCGGGAGTTTGAGCTACTTGTTCTTGCAGTCTAGCTGTTCCTTCCATGTCTACCCTTGTATGTACTATTATCACTTAATAGTGGAATTCTGCTTTATTATTCATGAAACCAACTAAGAGCTCATACTTAATGTGGTATCTTGTGGCCAATCTCGCAGTGCCCAATAGCAAGTAGGAAATGCCTCTCGAACAGAGAAGAGTCAAATATACTCTGAAGCTCTGGGAGTCTGCACGGCTATGCTACATGCATGGCCTAAGTGCTCCACACAGCATTCCCATTTGCTGCAGATGCCCAAAGCACTGTGCCTCTTTTAACATGTGGCCAAAGTGGCAAAGCAGCTCACACTGCAGCCCTGATGGTACAGAATTCCCTCTTGCTATGAACTGTCAACTATAAGCCTTGTGGGTTACTGCATAGTAAATGGTCCCTAAAACACTGTGTCTTTTTCATTCTTGGTAAGAGGACATGGTTACCAGGTTGTGTTGAGATGCAGCCCTGAGACAGTGACAATGTGTGCTATCCTTGTTAGGTGAAGGTAGACTGCTCTGATTATCTCCATTGTGAGTTCAAAATAAAGCACTAAATGGGTCAAACGCTATATAATGTCAGAGACTGTGCTGATTTATTCTAGTTATGGAACATACTTGGAAGAATAGCTACCATTGGAATCAACTTTTAAATATGGTGAAGTTAGCTACTAGTATTTTCCCAAACTCTTCTGTCTTTTTCTCTGGTAGGCAGGAAAGAAGGCATTGGTTAACCAGATATTCTGGTTTATGCCTCTTATTTGCACCCAGCATCTCAGCATTCCTTCCAATTTCATACTTGATCCAGAGTTTTCTGTTTTAAAATATCACTGGGGGCTGGAGTTGTGGCTCAGTGGGTAGAGTGCTTGCCTAGCATGTGTGAGACACTGGGTTTGATTTTCAGCACCACATACAAATAAGTAAAATGAAGGTCCATCGAGAACTAAAGATTTTTTTTTTTAAATAAAATTGAAGCTGGGGATATAGCTCAGTTGGTAGAGTGCTTGCCTTACAAGCACAGGGCCCTGGGTTCAATCCCCAGCACCACAAATCAATCAATCAATCAATAATAAAATAAAATATCAATGGTAAATATAACATAAGTCAGAATGGTAGTAACTCAGTTTTATACATCTATCTTCTGCATATTCTTATTCTAGTAAGTGAGATGCATATGCACTTCTCTTTTGAAAATCTAATTAAACATGAACAATAACCAGAGATTCATCTCTTTTTTCCCCCCGATCTTTTCTTGGCTCAATGTAAGCAACTTTTCTTTTTCAACAAAAGTGTGCAGAATAATCAATGACCTAAATCAAGAACGTTCAGACACAAGGAGCTAGGGACAGCTCACTCCTTATGATCTCCTGTCATAGTGTAAGAATATTCAAAACCCTTGCCAGCCGCTCAGTTTCTTAGGCACTTTTTTTAGTGACCTGCATGGTGAATGAGGCTAATAGGAAATGTGGGACATCATAGACTAAGTCTGTGTGAAGAAAACAGAGAGCCATTAATGTCTAGTTTGAATGCTCTTGCTGCATAGAATGATTGTTTATCATGTGGTGTAAATCTATAATCATTTACTTATTTGGTTTTTTGTTTGGTAATCCTTTTTGTTTTGCAATAAACCCTTTTGGTATCAATAAGTTTAAGAATGAAAATACAGGTAGAAAGAAAGAAGGCGGGAGATCCAAGATGGCGGACTAGAGGGAGGCTGCGTTCCTTGTCACTCGGTAACTCCGGTTTCAAGCAGAGAATATCTGTTTCTTGATTGCTCACTGTCAGGCACCTATCATCCACCATTTGCCTGCCTCTTGCCAGTCCATCACCTGCCTTACACCTATCCATCACCCAACGCACGAGGTTCACCTCCCGATTGTCCGACAACAGTCAGCAAACTGATCACCGACTGCCAGTGGAGCACCAGCTGCCTGCTGCTGCCTGGAAGTTCACTGTCACAGTACCTGCAGGTCTGATGACACATGGCTGCCGCCATTTTGAGACAACAACCAGGCCCCGTAGGACCCCTGTGAGCCCCATCTCCAGCCTCAGCCCAACCAATCACTCCCTGCCTCTGGAGCCCTCACATCGACTGACTGCTCCCTGCTGCCAGGACCCCCAGACCAACTGACTGCACCCTATCACCAGGACCCCAGACCAACTGATTGCAACCGGCCTCCAGGATCCCACAACCACACCAATCACACGCAACCTCCAGGACCCCTGCCTGACTAACCGCATCCCACCTACAGGACCTCTTGCTGACCACCACACCCTGAGCTGCAGCTCCCCATTTGCCAACACATTTGGAAGCCAGAGGGGCCATCTTGGATAATCCTGGAAGCCTTAGCTCCGATCTTTAGGTGGGGCAAATCCCATCCTGAGACACCTGCTGAAGGTTTGAAGCTCATTGTCAGGTACCTCTCATTCATCAGACTACTGGAATCTGGGAGGTTTCATTACTATATGACTGTTATACAGTAGATTTTCTTTTTTCTCCTTATTGAAAAAATTTAAGTTTTTATTTCTTTACTTTTCTTGCTCTCTTTTCCTTTTGTTTACCTGTTCCCTCAGTCTCTTTCTCCCTTTTTGCATGCTAACATCCAATTTCTTTTGATTACACTCTCACCCTTTCTATTATCTAGAACTTCTGTATATTCTTTTCTTATCCCATTAACAGCCACATTCTACATCCCTCTGCATCCTCTTTGTCCTCCATTTGAAACTGCAGACCTTATTGCACATCTGTTTGTTTTACTGAAGATAATATTTGAACTCATTCTGTTTATTATGACAATTTTGTTATTGTCCTCATAGGGGCTCTTTGGTCTAGGATTGCATAGTGTCTGAATTGGGCACTGCTAATATTGATCTCCCCTTAAAGAAAGGGTTTTTGGAAACCTATAGGGCCACTATAAGCCTATAGGGGGAAATCTGGAATACCCCAGATCTGCACTGCTAGAGGGGAAGATACATGAATAACATGAAAAAACAAGGGAAGAAAATGATCCAAACAAATCTAGATTCTATAGTAATAGAATCCAATGACAATATGTTAGAAGAAATGTCAGAAAAGGACTTCAGATTATACATAATTAAGATGATTCGTGAAGCAAAGGATGAGATAAGAGAGCAAATGTAAGCAATGAATGATAATACCAATAAGCTGAAAGAGCAACTGCAGGAAGCAAAAGATCATTTCAACAAAGAGATAGAGATTCTCAAAATAAACCAAACAAATTCTTGAAATGAAGGAAATAATGAACCAAATAAAAAACCCAATGGAAAGTGTCACCAAAAGACTAGACCACTTGGAAGACAGAATCTCAGACAATGAAGACAAAATATTTCATCTTGAAAATAAAGTTGCCCAAACAGAGAAGATGGTAAGAAATCATGAACAGAATCTCCAAGAACTATGGGACATCATGAAAAGACCAAATTTAAGAATTATTGGGATTGAGGAAGGCACAGAGATACAAACCAAAGGAATGAACAACCTATTCAATGAAATAATATCAGAAAATTTCCCAAACCTGAAAAATGAAATGGAAAATCAAATATAAGAGGCTTACAGAACACCAAATGCACAAAATCACAACAGATGCACATCAAGGCACATTCTAATGAAAATGCCTAACATTCGAAATAAAGATAGGATTTTGAAGGCCACGAGAGAAAAGCATCAGATTACATATAGGGGGGACCAATACAGCCGACTTCTCAACCCAGACTCTAAAAGCTAGAAGGGCCTGGAACAACGTATTTCAAGCTCTGAAAGAACATTATTGCCAACCAAGAATCCTATACCCAGCAAAACTAACCTTCAGATTTGAAGATGAAATAAAATTCCTCCATGATAAACAAAAGTTAAAAGAATTTACAAATAGAAAGCCTGCACTAGAGAATGTTCTCAACAAAATATTCCATGAGGAGGAAATGAAAAACAACAATGGAAGTCAGCAAAGGGAGGAACTACCTTAGAGAAAAACCACTCAAAGGAGAAACCAAGCCAACTGAAAAACCAAAAATAAACCAAATGACTGGGAATACAAATTATTTCTCAATAATAACCCTGAATGTTAATGGCCTAAACTCATCAATCAAAAGACATAGACTGGCAGAATGGATTAAAAAGAAAGACCCAACAATATGCTGCCTGCAAGAGACTCATCTCATAGAAAAAGACATCCACAGACTAAAAGTGAAAGGATGGGAAAAAACCTACCACACACATGGACTCGGTAGAAAAGCGGGGGTTTCCATCCTTATATCAGATAAAGTGGACTTCAAGCCAAAGAGAGTCAGAAAGGATAAAGAAGGACATTTCATACTGCTCAAGGGAAACATAAATAAGGAAGACATAATGATAGTAAATATTTATGCCCCAAACAATGGTGCATTCCTGTACATCAAACAAATCCTCAATTTCAGGAATCACAGAGACCACAACACAATAATTCTGGGTGACATTAATGCACGGCTGTCACCACTAGATAGATCTCCCAAACAAAAACCAACCAAAGAAACCATAGAACTCAATAATACAATCAATAACCTAGACTTAATAGACATATATAGGATATTCCATCCATCAATGAGCAGATTCACTTTCTTCTCAACAGCACATGGAACCTTCTCAAAAATAGACCATATGTTATGCCAGAAAGCAGCCCTTAGGAAATGCAAAAAAATAGAGATACTGCCTTGTGTTCTATCAGATCATAATGGACTGAGTATAGAAATCAATGACAATAAAAAACAGAAATTACTCCAACACCTGGAGACTAAATAATATGCTATTAAATGAAACATGGATAACAAAAAACATCAGGGAGGAGATAAAAAAATTCTTAGAGGTCAATGAGAACGACGCTACAACATATCAAAATCTCTGGGACACTATGAAAGCGGCCCTAAGAGGATAATTCATTGCATGCAGCGCGTTCCAGAAAAGAATGAAAAGTCAACAACTAAATGACCTAACATTACAGCTCAAAGCCCTAGAAAAAGAAGAACAGAATAACATCAAAAGTAGTAGAAGACAGGAAATCATTAAAATCAGAGCTGAAATCAATGAAATTGAAACAAAAGAAACAATTCAAAAACTTGACAAAGAGGTTTCAAGATGGCGGCCTAGAGGGTGGCTGCATTTCATGTTGCTCCAGGACTCAGGATTCAAAAGAGGAGATATTGAGAGACTTGGGACCAACTCAAAGCAGCCGGGTGAGTCTCTCCTGTTGGAGAGGCGTCCCAGATGGGACAGTAGTCCCGGAACACAGGAAACTTTGTGAAGTAGAGCTGTCGGCGAGACACCCCTCCCCCCGCTGAAGCAGTGAACTCGGACAACTGGGAGCGTCGTAGAGGAGGCCGCTCAGCACAGCGCTGGGACTCGGAGCAACCACTGGGACTCCGGTGGCTGCCCAGGGGAGGAGCGGTGAGGAGAGCTGTGTGGACTCAGAACACTGGGGCCTGCCCTGAGGAGGAGGAGGAGGAGTGTGGCCGCTTGGATTTGGAGTGACTACACCAGAGCTACAGGCGGTTGCCAGAGGAGGAGCTGCGCGGTGAGCTGTTTGGACTCAAAACGACCATTCCTGAACACCGGGGCCTGCCCTGAGGAGGAGGAGGAGGAGCGCGGCGGGTCGTTTGGACTTGCAGTGACTACATTAGAGCTCCAGGCGGCTGCTCAGAGTAGGAGGCGATTGGTGAGTTGTTTGGACTTAAAGTGACTACTCCTGAACACAGGGGGGCTGCCTGGAGGAGGAGCGCAGTGGGTTGCTTGGTCTCGAGTGGCTGCACCAGAGCTCCAGGCGGCTGCCCAGAGGACGCGTGCAGCGGGTCACGTGGATTCAGAGCCACTCAGAGCGACCGCTCCTGAACACCCGGGGGGTTACCTGGAGGAGGAGGAGGAGGAACGGGGCGGGTCACTTCGACTCGGAGTGATTGCCCAGGGCTACGGGCGGTTGGTGGGAGGAGGAGGCACGCAGTGAGTTTCTTGGACTCCTAGTGACCGCACCGGAATACTGGGTGGCTGTCTGGAGGAAGAGGCGTGCGGCGGGTCTCTGGGACTCAGAGCAATTATACGGGGCCCCAGGTGGCTGCTCAGAGGAGGGGCCGCATAGCCAGGCGATTAGGTGCAGAGCAGGGTCCCAGGATCTAGGAGGCTTCTTGGTGGAAGAGCCGCACAGAGACACACTTAGGGGCGGAGCAAAGGTTCCAGGACTATGGGCAGATTCTCTGAGGAGGGGCAGCCTAAGGAGATTCATCTGCGAAGGGTGAGGCTCCCAGGCCCAGGAGGTAGGGCCGGGCCCCTGGAAACTTTGCAGAAGAAGGCAGCCCAGCCCAGGCAATAGCTGTAAATTGAGGGGAACCTCTAGGAGGGTACTGACCAGCGAGACCTCCCCACCGGGTGAGTCTTCCCTGCCGGGTGAGGTTTCCCCAAAAGGACGGTAAAACCAGAGACACAGGCCCAAACAGGCCTTGCCTCAGCTCACAGCCTAGTTCCCCTTTGGATGACCATTGGTCAACAAAGTGGAGGCACCTCTGCCCACTAGCAGGGAATATACCCCACCTGAAGGCCACCACTCCTAGAGAGGCAGCTTCCTTGTGGAGAACTGCATTATCAACTTCCTCCAGGACTTCAGCCTACTGAAGGCTAAGAGGGGATATATATAGAAATCTTCAAGGACATTGTAAGTCAATAGAGGAAATCTGCAATATCTCAGCGGTCCACTGATACCTGAACAATACGAGAAAACAGGGAAAGAAAATGCCGCAAACAAATCTAGATGTTACATCAATAAAACCCAATGACAGCATGGCAGAAGAAATGACAGAAAAGGAGTTCAGAATGTACATAATTAAAATGATCAGGGAAGCAAACGATGAGATGAAAGAGCAAATGCAGGCACTGAATGATGAGATGAAAGAGCAAATGCAGGCACTGAATGATCGCACCAATCGACAGTTAAAAGAGCAAATACAGGAAGCAAAAGATCATTTCAATAAAGAGTTAGAGATATTGAAAAAAAAACCAAACAGAAATCCTTGACATGAAGGAAACAATAAACCAAATTAAGAACTCCATAGAAAGCATATCCAGTAGGATAGAACACCTGGAAGACAGAACCTCAGACATTGAAGACAAAATATTTAACCTTGAAAACAAAGTTGAACAAACAGAGAAGATGGTAAGAAATCATGAACAGAAACTACAAGAACTATGGGATATCATGAAAAGGCCAAATTTAAGAATTATTGGGATTGAGGAAGGCCTAGAGAAATAAACCAAAGGAATGAACAATCTATTCAATGAAATAATATCAGAAAATTTCCCAAATCTGAAGAATGAAATGGAAAATCAAGTTCAAGAGGCTTATAGGACTCCAAATACACAAAATTACAACAGACCCACACCAAGGCACATTATAATGAAAATACCTAACATACAAAATAAAGACAGAATTTCAAAGGCTGTGAGAGAAAAGAACCAAATTACATTCAGGGGGAAACCAATACGGATATCAGCAGATTTTTCAATCCAGACCCTAAAAGCTAGAAGGGCCTGGAACAACAGTTTTCAAGCCCTGAAAGAAAATGGATGCCAACCAAGAATCTTATACCCAGCAAAACTTACCTTCAAATTTGACGATGAAATAAAATCCTTCCATGATAAACAAAAGCTAAAAGAATTTACAAAAAGAAAGCCAGCATTACAGAACATTCTCAGCAAATTATTCCATGAGGAAGAGATGAAAAACAAAGAAGCAAATCGGCAAAGGGAGGAATTATCCTAAAGGAATTGTCAAATAAAGGAGGAACCAAGTAGTGTCAAATAAATAAATAAATAAAATTTAAAAAATGAACCATATGACCGGGAAACCAAATAATATCTCAATAATAACCCTGAATGTTAATGGCCTGAATTCATCAATCAAAAAACATAGACTGGCAGATTTGATTAAAAAGAAAGATCCAACAATATGTTGCCTACAAGAGACTCACCTCATAGAAAAAGATACCCATAGACTAAAGGTGAAAGGATGGGGAAAAACATACCATGCACATGGACTCAGCAAAAAAGCTGGAGTATCCATCCTCATTTCCGATAATGTGGACTTCAAGCCAAAGTTAGTCAGAAGGGATAAAGAAGGTCATTTCATACTGCTTAAGGGAAGCATAAATCAGCAAGATATAACAATCATAAACATCTGTGCCCCAAACAGTGGCTCATCCATGTATGTCAAACAAATCCTTCTCAATTTCAGAAACCAAATAGACCATAACACAATAATACTAGGTGATTTTAACACGCCTCTCTCACCACTGGACAGATCTTTCAGACAAAAATTGAACAAAGAAACCATAGATCTCAATAACACAATCAATAATTTAGACTTAACGGACATTTATAGAATATACCATCCAACCAAGAGCAAATACACTTTCTTCTCAGCAGCACATGGATCCTTCTCTAAAATAGACCATATATTATGCCACAAAGCTAATGTTAGCAAATACAAGAAGATAGAGATACTACCTTGTACTCTATCAGATCATAATGGATTGAAGTTAGCAATAAATGAAAGAGTAAAACACAGAAACTATTCCAACATCTGGAGATTAAACAATATGCTATTATATGATGAATGGATAACAGAAGATATTAGGAAGGAAATTAAAAAATTCTTAGAGGTAAATGAGAACAAAGAAACATCATATCAAAATCTCTGGGACACTATGAAAGCAGTACTTAGAGGGAAATTTATTTCATGGAGTGCGTTTAATAAAAGAAGTAAAACTCAACAAATAAATGACCTAACACTACAGCTCAAAGCCCTAGAAAAAGAACAGACCAGCACCAAAAGTAGTAGAAGACAGGAAATAGTTAAACTCAGAGCTGAAATCAATGAAATTGAAACAAAAGAAACAATACAAAAAATTGACAAAATAAATAGTTGATTCTTCAAAAAAATACACAAAATTGATAAACCTTTAGCCACACTAACAAAGAGAAGACGAGAGAAAACCCAAATCACTAAAATTCGGAATGAACAAGGAAATATCACAACAGACAGGATTGAAATACAAAACATAATTAGAAGCTATTTTGAAAATCTATACTCCAACAAAATAGAAAATTTTGAAGACATCAACAGGTTTCTAGAGACATATGAATTGCCTAAACTGAATGAGGAGGACATACACAATTTAAATAGATCAATTTCAAGTACTGAAATAGAAGAAGTCATCAAAAGCCTACCAACAAAGAAAAGTCCGGGACCAGATGGGTTCTCGGCCAAGTTCTACAAAACCTTTAAAGAAGAGCTCATTCCAATACTTCTCAAAGTATTCCATAAAATAGAAGAGGAGGGAACCCTCCCAAACTCATTCTATGAAGCCAATATCACACTGATACCTAAACCAGACAGAGACTCATCAAGGAAAGAAAATTTCAGACCAATATCCTTAATGAACATCGACGCAAAAATTCTCAACAAAATTTTAGCAAATCGCATACAAAAACATATTAAAAAGATAGTGCACCATGACCAAGTGGGTTTCATCCCAGGGATGCAAGGTTGGTTCAACACCAGGAAATCAATAAATGTCATTCACCATATCAATAGACTTAAAGTCAAGAATCACATGATTATTTCAATAGATGCAGAAAAAGCATTTGATAAAATACAGCACCCCTTCATGCTCAAAACACTAGAAAAAATAGGGATAGTGGGAACATTCCTTAACATTGTAAAGGCCATTTATGCTAAGCCCATGGCTAATATCATTCTAAATGGTGAAAAACTGAAAGCATTCCCCCTAAAAACTGGAACAAGGCAGGGATGCCCTCTTTCATCACTTCTATTCAACATCGTTCTTGAGACTCTGGCCAGAGCAATTAGACAAACCAAAGAAATTAAAGGGATACGAATTGGAAAAGAAGAACTCAAACTATCCCTGTTCGCTGATGACATGATTATATATTTAGATGAACCTGGAAATTCCACCGGAAAACTCTTAGAACTCATAAGTGAATTCAATAAAGTAGCAGGTTACAAGATCAATGCTCATAAATCCAATGCATTTTTATACATAAGTGATGAATCTTCAGAAAGAGAAATTAGGAAAACTACCCCATTCACAATAGTCTCGAAAAAAATAAAATACTTGGGAATCAATCTCACAAAAGAGGTGAAAGCCCTCTACAATGAGAACTACAGAACACTAAAGAACGAAATTAAAGAAAACCTTAGAAGATGGAAAGATCTCCCATGTTCTTGGATAGGAAGAATTAATATTGTCAAAATGGCCATACTACCTAAAGTGCTATACAAATTCAATGCAATTCCAATTAAAATCCCAATGACGTACCTTACAGAAATAGAGCAAGCAATTATGAAATTCATCTGGAAGAATAAGAAACCCAGAATAGCTAAAGCAATCCTTAGCAGGAAGAGTGAAACAGGGGGTATCGCAATACCAGATCTTCAACTCTACTACAAAGCAATAATAACAAAAACGGCATGGTATTGGTACCAAAATAGAAAGGTAGATCAATGGTACAGAATAGAGGACATGGACACAAACCCAAATAAATACAATTTTCTCATACTAGACAAAGGTGCCAAAAATATGCAATGGAGAAAAGATAGCCTCTTCAACAAATGGTGCTGGGAGAATTGGAAATCCATATGCAACAGAATGAAACTAAACCCATATCTCTCACCATGCACGAAACTAAACTCAAAATGGATTAAGGACCTTGGAATCAGACCAGAGACCCTGCAGATTATAGAAGAAAAAGTAGGTCCAGATCTTCAACATGTCGGCTTAGGACCAGACTTCCTCAACAGGACTCCCATAGCACAAGAAATAAAAGCAAGAATCAATAACTGGGATAGATTCAAACTAAAAAGCTTTGTCTCAACTAAGGAAAATATCACCAATGCGAAGAGAGAGCCTACAGAGTGGGAGAATATCTTTGCCAATCATACTTCAGATAGAGCACTAATCTCCAGAATCTATAAAGAACTCAAAAAACTCTACTCCAAGAATAAAAATAATCCAGTCGACAAATGGGCTAAGGAAATGAATAGACACTTCACAGAAGATCTACAAGCAATCAACAAACATATGGAAAAATGTTCAACATCTCTAGTAATAAGAGAAATGCAAATCAAAACCACCCTAAGATTCCATCTCACCCCAATTAGAATGGCGATTTTCAAGAATACAAGCAACAACAGGTGTTGGCAAGGATGTGGGGAGAAAGGTACACTCATGCATTGCTGGTGAGGCTGCAAATTAGTGCAGCCACTCTGAAAAGCAGTGTGGAGATTCCTTAGAAAACTTGGAATGAACCCACCATTTGACTCAGCTATCCTACTCCTTGGCCTATACCCAAAGGACTTAAAATCAGCATACTACAGAGATAGAGCCACATCAATGTTCATAGCTGCTCAATTCACAATAGCCAGACTGTGGAACCATCCTAGATGTCCTTCAATTGATGAATGGATAAAGAAACTGTGGTACATATATACAATGGAATATTACTCAGCCATAAAGAATGATAAAATTATGGCATTTGCAGGCAAATGGATGAAATTGGAGAATATCATGCTAAGTGAGATAAGCCAATCTCAAAAAGCCAAAGGACGAATGATATCACTAATAAGTGGGTGATGACACATAATGGGGGGACGGAGGGGTTAGTGTTAGGGTTAGAGTTAGGGTTAGGGAGGGGGGCAAGTATGGAGGAAGGAAGGACTGTATAGAGGGAAAAGAGGGGTGGGAGGGGTGGGGGGAAGGGAAAAAATAACAGAATGAATCAAACAGCATTACCCTATGTAAATTTATGATTACACAAATGGTATGCCTTTACGCCATGTACAGAGAAACAACATGTATCCCATTTGTTTACAATAAAAAAAAAAAAAAAACTCAACAAAACAAAAAGTTGGTTTTTTGAGAAAGTAAACAAAATAGACAAACCCTTGGCTACACTTACAAAGAGAAGGAGAGAGAAAACTCAAATTACTAAAATTTTTGTGATGATAAAGGAAATATCACGACAGACACCACTGAGATACAGAACATAATGCGAAGCTACTTTGAAAATCTGTATTCCAACAAAATAGAAACTACCGAAGACATTGACAAATTTCTGGAGACATATGTTCCTCCCAAACTGAACCAGGAGAACATACACAATTTAAACAGATCCATATCAAGCAATGAAATAGAAGACGCAATTAAAAATCTACCATCCAAGAAAAGCCCAGGACCGGACGGATTCTCAGCCGAGTTCTACAAGACCTTCAAAGAAGAACTCATTCCAATACTTCTCAAAGTATTCCAGGAAATAGAAAAGGAGGGTATCCTACCAAACTCATTCTATGAAGCTAATATCACCCTCATACCCAAACCAGGAAAAGACACATCAAGGAAAGAAAATTTTAGACCAATATCCTTGATGAATATAGATGCAAAGATCCTTAACAAAATATTGGCAAACCGGATCCAAAAATGTATTAAGAAAATTGTGCACCACGATCAAGTGGGGTTCATCCCTGGAATGCAAGGATGGTTTAACATATGTAAATCAATAAATGTAATCCATCATGTCAATAGACTTAAGGATAAGAATCATATGGTTATTTCAATTGATGCAGAAAAAGCGTTCGACAAAATACAGCACCCCTTCATGCTCAAAACACTAGAAAAAATAGGGACAGTAGAAACATACCTGAACATTGTAAAGGCGATTTATGCTAAGCCCATGGCCAACATCATTCTTAATGGAGAAAAACTGAAACCATTCCATTTAAAAACGGAAACAAGACAGGATGTCCTCTTTCACCACTTCTATTCAACATTGTCCTCGAAACTCTAGCCAGAGCAATTAGGCAGACCAAAGAAATTAAAGGGATACGAGTAGGAAAAGAGGAACTTAAGCTGTCACTATTTCCTGATGACATGATTCTATATTTAGAGGATCCAAAAACCTCCTCCAGAAAACTTCTAGACCTCATCAATGAATGCAGCAAAATAGCAGGCTATAAAATCAACACGCATAAATCTAAAGCATTTTTATACGCAAGCGACAAAACAGCTGAAAGGGAAATGAGGAAAACAACTCCATTTGCAATAGCCTCAAAAAAAAAAAATACTAGAAAGAATTAATATTGTCAAAATGGCCATACTACCAAAAGTGCTATACAGATTCAATGCAATTCCAATTAAAATCCCAATGACGTACCTTACAGAAATAGAGCAAGCAATTATGAAATTCATCTGGAAGAATAAGAAACCCAGAATAGCTAAAGCAATCCTTAGCAGAAAGAGTGAAGCAGGGGGTATCGCAATACCAGATCTTCAACTCTACTACAAAGCAATAATAACAAAAACGGCATGGTATTGGTACCAAAATAGAAAGGTAGATCAATGGTACAGAATAGAGGACATGGACACAAACCCAAATAAATACAATTTTCTCATACTAGACAAAGGTGCCAAAAATATGCAATGGAGAAAAGATAGCCTCTTCAACAAATAGTGCTGGAAGAATTGGAAATCCATATGCAACAGAATGAAACTAAACCCATATCTCTCACCATGCACGAAACTAAACTCAAAATGGATTAAGGACCTCGGAATCAGACCAGAGACCCTGCATCTTATAGAAGAAAAAGTAGGTCCAGATCTTCAACATGTCGGCTTAGGACCAGACTTCCTCAACAGGACTCCCATAGCACAAGAAATAAAAGCAAGAATCAATAACTGGGATAGATTCAAACTAAAAAGCTTTGTCTCAACTAAGGAAAATATCACCAATGCGAAGAGAGAGCCTACAGAGTGGGAGAAAATCTTTGCCAATCATACTTCAGATAGAGCACTAATCTCCAGAATCTTTAAAGAACTCAAAAAAACTCTGCACCAAGAATGCAAATAATCCAATCGACAAATGGGCTAAGGAAATGAATAGACACTTCACAGAAGATCTACAAGTAATCAACAAACATATGGAAAAATGTTCACCATCTTTAGTAATAAGAGAAGTGCAAATCAAAACCACCCTAAGATTCCATCTCACCCCAATTAGAATGGCGATTATCAAGAACACAAGCAACAATAGGTGTTGGCAAGGATGTGGGGAAAAAGGTACACTCATACATTGCTGGTGGGGCTGCAAATTAGTTCAGCCACTCTGGAAAGCAGTGTGGAGATTCCTTAGAAAACTTGGAATGGAACCACCATTTGACTCAGCTATCCCACTCCTTGGCCTATACCCAAAGGACTTAAAATCAGCATACTACAGAGATAGAGCCACATCAATGTTCATAGCTGCTCAATTCATAATAGCCAGATTGTGGAACCAACCTAGATGCCCTTCAATTGATGAATGGATAAAGAAACTGTGGTATATATACACAATGGAATATTACTCAGCTATAAAGAATAATAAAATTATGGCATTTGCAGGCAAATGGATGAAATTGGAGAATAGAATTCTAAATGAGATAAGCCAATCTCAAAAATCCAAAGGGTGAATGATCTCACTGATAAGCGGATGATGACACATAATGGGGGGTGGGAGGGGGGCTAGAATGGAGGAAGGAGGGACTGTATAGAGGGAAAAGAGGGGTGGGAGAGGTGGGGGAGAAGAAAAAATAACAGAATGAATCAAACATCATTACCCTATGTAAATGTATGATTACGCAAATGGTATGCTGTTACTTCATGTACAAACAGAAACAACATGTATCCCATTTGTTTACAATGAAAATAAATTTAAAAAAAGAATGAAAATACATATTTAATGCAAAGTAAACACTCTTCATTTCTTAAGACACTTAACGTACATATACATTACCCATGATATTTGTCAATATTCACTATCCATCACAGAACTGAGGATCAACCCAAATGGCAGAATACACGAATCTGCTGAAGAAGCATCAGCAACCACTTCAATAGTAGACAGTTATTTTAAGACAATATTTTAACACATGTAGTGCAGAAAGTCCATTTACATACCATTTTATGAAACATGACTTTTCAATTAGATCAAATGACTGCTCTTCTAAATCGATTTCATTCTATTTTTACTTTTATTATTTAAATAGTGCTGGGGATTAAACCCAGGGCTTCACAATGCTAGGCAAGTGCTCTACCACAGGCCCAAGTTAAGCATTCTTTGTTAGCAAATACCATGAGTTTGTTTGCCAGTTGGTGTCGTTAACATGCTTACCATGAGATTTGACAGGATCACCTTTCTATTCTGAATGCGCCCCCCCAAGTAATGAAGAGAACTAATTATAATCCTGCTGTTTACCAATGACTTCACTGTGTTCACAGTGTGCTCGGACCTCTCATTTAATAATACCAAGAACTTTATGGGTTTGATATTATTATCCCCATTCAGCAAGCAAGGATGCAAAATGCAGTACTTAAATTGTTTCCCCATATCATGACAAATGGTAAAATCAGAATGACCTAACCTCAAATTCCCCATCCCCTTGTGCTTCTAAGAATAAAGTCCCCTAGCCAAACAACCTGGTTCCCCTTGTCCAGAGGACCAGGCACAGTTTCTAACCGAGTAGCAGACTTCAGTTCTCTGCCAGCCTGAGAGATTATTCAAACAAGCAGATCACACCCTCCCTCTGGAACCAGGGCTCCCTCCAGCCCCCTGTTATTACAAAGCCTGCCTCTTGTGGCCCTGCCTTGTTTGCTCAGTTCTCTGCTCCCATATGCAACACCCGTGTGGCCCTGCGTGGTGTGTGGTGGCTTCACCTAGGCAGAGAATATATGTGTCCAATAAAGCTGTCAATCTCATTTGTCCAGCAGTGGGTGCCACCTGTTCAGCCAGCTTCTGAACCCTGCGGTGAGAATCCCTCGCTCACCAAGGGGTGAAGACGAAGCATCAAAACAGTCAGCAAATCTGATGCCTGTGTCCATGGGCTCTGCGTCACACTACACTGCTTCCCGCAGTGTCCCACAGGTAAAAGCAGTGGGTTCCCTCCACCATTTTCAAGAGGTAGGTTCAGACATAACCTGAGACGGCTATGGGAGAATATACCTGGGACACTGACCTTCACCTTACCCAGGCTTTTAAAACGCCTAGGAGTGTTCTAGGGCTCCTGCCAGCTACTCACATCTAGCAAGAAAGCAGGTTTGCAGTCAGGGTCTACTAGAATGTGGAAGAAGAAGAAAATGTCAAAGGGGACATTCTCAAATGACTCAGTGGGCTCTTTCATGGGACTTGAAATCCCTGGGAGCTCACCCCTTCTCCTAGGACTACTGCTGGGTACCTTTCTCTCTGTGCGTGTTCACGTACAGGCAAGGTGCATCTTTGACCTTGAAAGATACAGTCGCTGTCAGTTTTTGCATCATCATCATCCTTGTGATAATCATGTGACAGAAAACCCTGCCCTACACGGTTTTATTTAAAAGAAGTAGAACCACTGCTGCCATCAACAGTTAACACCCCCGACCCTTAAAATAACCCCAAATTTTATTATTTGTGAAGTATCAGATATCAGATAAAGTCTTCCTGTCATACGAGACTGAAATATGGTTAGCTCACTTATTGCATCGAGTTTTGCAAAGAAGTCCAAAGTCAAGAATACAAATAATCCAATCAACAAATGGGCTAAGGAAATGAACAGACACTTCACCGAAGAAGATATACAAGCAATCAACAGATATATGAAAAAATGTTCACCATCTTTAGAAAAAAGAGAAATGCAAATCAAAACCACCCTAAGATTCCATCTCACCCCAATTAGAATGGTGATTATCAAGAACACAACCAACCATAGGTGTTGGCGAGGATGTGGGGAAAAAGGTACACTCATACATTGCTGGTGCGGTTGCAAATTAGTGCAGCCGCTCTGGAAAGCAGTGTGGAGATTCCTTAGAAAACTTGGAATGGACCTGCCATTTGACTCAGCTATCCCACTCCTTGGCCTATACCCAAAGGACTTAAAATCAGCATACTATAGAGATAGAGCCACATCAATGTTCATAGCTGCTCAATTCACAATAGCCAGATTGTGGAACCAACCTAGATGTCCTTCAATTGATGAATGGATAAAGAAACTGTGGTATATATATACAATGGAATATTACTCAGCCATAAAGAATAATAAAATTATGGCATTTGCAGGCAAATGGATGAAATTGGAGAATATCATGCTAAGTGAGATAAGCCAATCTCAAAAAACTAAAGGACAAATGATCTCGCTGATAAGCGGATGAGGACACATAATGGGGGGTGGGAGGGGGGCAAGAATGGAGGAAGGAGGGACTGTATAGAGGGAAAAGAGGGGTGGGTGGGGTGGGGTAAAGAAAAAAAACCAGAATGAATAAAAAACTGTTACCCTAGGTAAATGTATGATTACACAAATGGTATGCCTCTACTTCATGTACAGAGAAACAAGATGTATCCCATTTGTTTACAATAAAAATAATTTAAAAAAATAGATGCCCTTCAATTGATTAATGGATAAAGAAAACTATGGGATATATACACAATGGAATATTACTCAGCCATAAAGAATAATAAAATTATGGTATTTGCTCGTAAATGGGTGGAGTTGGACAATATCATGCTAAGTGAAATAAGCCAAGCCCAAAAAATTAAAGGCTGAATATTTTCTCTGATAAGTGGATGATGATACATAACTGGGAGTTGGGGGGCAAGAGAAGAATAGAGGAACTTTGGATGGTGTAGAGGAAAATGGGGCAGGAGCCGGTGGGGGAAAGAAAGATAGTAGACTGAGACAGACATCATTACCCTATGTATATGTATGATTACATGAATGGTGTGAATCTACATCATGTACAACCATAGAAATGAAAAGTTGTACCCCATTTGTGTACAATGAATCAAAATGCAGTCTGTAAAAAAAAAAAAAAAAAAAAAAAAAGATGTCTGGCTATGTTCAAATCCCTAAATATTCCATAGAGCAATCTATATTGTGTCACTAGGTCTCTTAGATGTAGGCAAAGTTGGATCTCTAAAATCTGACCAAAGATTCTTCTTTTTTTGGTACCAGGAATTGAACCCAAGGGCCTTTAACCACTGAGTCATAGCCCCAGTCCTTTTTATGTTTTATTTTGAGACAGGGTCTCACTTGATCACTTATGGCCTCACTAAGTTGCTGAGACTGACCTTGAACTTGAAATCCTCCTGCCTCAGCCTCCCGAGTTGCTGGGATTACAGGGGTGTGCCATCACACCCGCTTAAAATCTGACCATATATTCTAATGGCCTGGATCACTAGGTTGAATCTATTAGTGTAATCACTAGAGATTTTAAATTTTAGTTAGGCTTACTGACCTCATGTATATTTTGTTGTGCTCAGATTTCTCCTGGGCACATAGAATCAGAAGGCTAAATATCAGTCACGGTTTTCTTAACAAAGGACAGTGAATGTCCTGTATACACTTAACCTATGACTTCGGTACTGAGAAGAGTCTGCTTCACAATGCTATATGTGCACTAAGAAGAAACTACCTTTTATTGATCACTTAACTTCGTCAGACCTTTATGCATTTTTTTTCTCTAATCCTCACAACAGTCAGATTGCAGGTGAAAAAAAATGGAGGTTTTTCTGCCAAATGAATGATGTGAATTGTCCAAGCTCACATAACTAGTACAGCAAAAGTGGGTTTTGAATCCAACTATATATTATTACGGTCTCTTTTCTTGCCTTACACAAGCAGCCTCTTAGATACCCTTGGAGAAGATCTCCCATTAAATTGGAGTTAATTTATAGGTAGGCAAAAATTTGCTGTTGACATTAAATGTCCAGATGTGGGAAAGAAACCTTAAGGAACCCCTCAAGCATCTTGAGATCGTACAACTGAGGTCACTGTACTGGGGTTTTGTGTTGATGGGTCTGCCCCTTTTCCTGTAGAGTGAATTTCCAGGGGACAGAGAGAGGGTCTTGCCATCTCCATATTATCAGGGTCTACTGCAGCTCCCATCCCAGTGGCTGACAGAATAAGTACTGAATAAATGTTTGGTGGACAAGTGAGGTACTTTCCATGGTACCATGGACATTGGCTTGCTCTCACAGTCCATCTGGTGGAACACCTGTTCATCTTTCCTCACTCAACATCAGTATCATCTCCTCTGCAAAATCTTCTTTTGGGACTAAGCAAAATCTCTTCACTGACACCTGTCCCCTTTGTGCCTCCACAGTACCTTAAACAGCTGTCTATCTTAGTAATTGTGACTCTTTAACAGAATTATTATTCTGCTGCTCTATCTCTCTCACTAGTCTGGATGTCCTTGAGCGCAAGGATCACATCTTTTCTGTAATATTCTCTGGTGCCTTGAGAAATGTTTTGCTCATAGTAGGTCTTCAGTCATACAAGCAATCATACACTTTTCCAAAGACCCCAAGGAGAAAGCCAGGGTCTTAGCAATGCTCTCAGGAAAATAAGGAACTTGCCAAGGGATCTCATGGGTCTCAGCAATTTTTTTTTTTTTTTGCAGGACAAAACGATGTTCCTTATGATTCCCTGTCGGCTACTACAATGCCCAGCACTTAGTTGGTATTTCATTAAGCTCTGCTGAATGGAAAGACAAATAAATAAGCCAAGAAAGCAACATATACCATGACCCAGGGATGTAACTCAGTGGTAGAGTGCTTGCCTAGCATTCGTGATGTCCTAAATTCAATTCCCAGCACGAGAGTGGGGTAGGGAGAGCAATATATACCAGCCAATGCAGAATTTCAAAACCTGTTGAATCTGAAGCGGTCCCACAAATCATCTGCTACCAGCCTGAAGCCACTGGAATAACTGAAAAAAAATCACTACACAATGTGGCATTTACATGCAGGCTGCCTTTGAGGTTACAGAGGTTGTGGGCTGGGTCCTGGGTAAACACAGGCAGCACTGAAGAGCCATTGTGGGCACTGCTAGTTCTTTAAGTCCCTCTGGGGTCTGAAGTTGATTTACAGCTGGAGCCAAGTCCCCACCCCCACCAACCCTCAACTTACCTTTCCCTGCCTTCTTCTTCTTCTTCCTTTTTTTTTTTTCTAAATCAACTAAAAGAAAACCATCCAGGGTGGAGCAGTTAGCAGCAGGCTGCAAATGGCAGGGGGAAAACTTTGTTTGTTTGCTCATAGTGTTTGCACCTAATCTACTGGAAAGAAGGAATGAGCTGTCGGAAAGCAGTTCAGAAGAACTGGCTCTGAAGGAAGAGAGTCTTCAGACTTGGCAAAAGGGTAGTTCAGGGCTGCCAAGGAGTAGGGTTGTGGTGCTACTCCTCAGGATGAGTCTCATTTCCAGGTGGGTATTATCCCTATCTATTCCTACTGGCATTGCAGAGTCCCCAGGAAGTGCCCAATCTCTCAAATGCCTCCTGCAGTCTCCAGATGGAATCCTGCTGCTTTCCTTGTTTCTTGCTGAAATGCAAATGACACTGAGAGGGACAACTCTGGAAAGGAGTCAGATGAGTTTTGTTTAATTCTAGCGCTTGGCAACTTCATCCTTAAAAACATGAGCATGTCATTTTACATTTCCTGGCCTCAGTTGCTTTCCCTATAAAACAGATGCTAATGGTCACCTAATGTACAAGTTGTTTGTTTTTTGTTTTTGCACTAGAGCTCTTAACCACTGAGCCACCTCTCCAGTCCCTTTTTTACCTTTTCATTTTGTGACAGGCTCACTAAGTTGCTGAGGCTGGCTTTGAACTTGAGATCCTCCTGCCTCAGCTTCCAGAGTTGCTAAGGTTACAGGCATGCATCACTTGCCCAGCTGTACAGGGGTTTTGAGACTGGAATTACTTTGCAAGTCAAAAAACTTGATAAAAGCATTATCAGTAATAATTTCTACATTCAAAGGGACTGGAGTAGGGAGGAAAAGAGGGGAAGGAGAATGACTGGGAAATGATACTGGCCAAATTACACTCTTATATTACTTGCAAGTACAAACGTAACAAAAAAAGTCCCACCATCATGTACAACTAAAATGCATCAATAAAAATATAGAAAAAATATTTTGTTGAATATATGAAAAAAATAATTTCTGTGTGCATGGTGCCTTTTTGCACATTTGATCACTCTAAACCACTCAAAGGCAAGCAATTTGTAGCAATTTGCTCAGCACATGATGCAGACAGGTAGGTGCCTAATAAAGAATGGCTGAATTGGGCAAGGCTTATTTTCAACAGCAGGAAAGATAACTATACTCCAACCTTCTATCTTGTCCAACATTGAGACTTCTGCCACTTTTTTCTGTACTGGGGGTTGAAACCAGGAGTACTCTAGGGCTGAGCTACATCCCCAGCCTGCCTGCTTTTCTTTTTTGTTATTTTGAAACAGGATCTTGCTAAGTTGTCCATACTAGTCTTGAACTTGCAATCCTCCTTCCAGAGCCTCCTAGAGTCATTGGTGCTCTGGAGCATCACCACGCCCAGTGAGATACCCACTTCTTAAAGATCACAGAGTAACCACTGGAAAAAGTAGAGCAAACTGACCGCCTCCACTGAATTCTCTGTGAGTCTCAGCCATGAAACACAAATTACTGCCATTCTAGGGGCTGTTCATCCCAGTTCTCCCAAGGCTAGTCCCTGTATTAGTAGAGAGTCCTATGGTACCCATTGCTTTTGATGTACTTGTCAGCCTACACACCCAAAGCTTTATTTCCAGAAGAATGGTTTTCAAGTATATGGGACATAGAAAAACCCAATCTAATGATGAGACATGTTAAAATCACTGATCTCAGTCCATGTCTTGATTTTGGTTTTTTTCACTGAAGTTTAGCAAAGTATGGGCATTTTTCTTTTTTCTTTGTTTTGACTTGGGGGTGCCGGGGATCAAACCCAGAACTCACATGCGTGCTAGGCAAGTGTTCTACCACTGAGCTACATTCTAGCCCTGGCCCAGGTATTTTTCAATTTACCTTGAGAAATAAGACCCAACATTGGTCATCTTTACATTGGATTACTCAGTCTATCATCGATTTATTGTTAGGTTAATCACTCATTTGCCTCCATTTCTTGTTCAATAAAGTCCAGCAAATGGAGAGACGACTTCCCAGATTTCCATTATTCTGTTTGAGAGCAAAGACCACTTTCCTCATCCTGCGTTTAGAATGCTTCCTGTTGGCCATTGTGGAATCTCCACTCCCGTACCCCCCAAATTTCAGAGCATGGAGCCAAACCTGGGCCATTCCAGAAAGAGAGCTAGCATGGGGTTATCTTGGGCCTGCCACACAGGGCCATCTGGAGAAGTAAAGAGACTTTAGCAGGAAGAGGACGTGTTTATGTCAGCTGTCCGGGGCCAAGAGATGTAAGGGATTCCAAAACAGATGCATCCACAATGGACATGGGAGCCCAAACGGTAAAGAGGAGAAGACCTAATGCCAAGCAAAGTTGTGCCTTTTTATTATTAATACCTGGTGCTAATTTCCGAAAGAAAACTGTAACTTAAAATAGCAGTGGATCACTACTTTAAAGTAGGGGGAAAAAAAAAATCCCAGGGTCTGCAGGAGATTGGGGGACACAGACAATTACTCCATTAAATAGTGTTCAAAGGAGCACTGGGAGGTAAATATGAACTTCTGCTTCGAGTGCAATCCATATATCACTCTTGTTCAACTCATGTACTTTAAACATTTGTGTATTCATTTAGAACCTCAGTTTACTGCCTAATTTTATGTATATAATAATATACATAAATATCAAATTGTGAAAAAATATCTGCTTTTTAATATTATGCACTAGAGGCTAAAACCACTCACTGCAGAATGAACAAATCAATAGCCATTAGGCTAAGTCATCTATAAATAATAGGATCCACATATCTATAGAAATATACATGTGGAACTCTTCTAGGCAGTTAAGTAGAATTGACTTGGACCCAGGTAGTTCATGGAGAAAAGGGAAGAGAGAGATTTTGTGTTTTCCCTCTGCAGTGTTTAACAGATTGCTAAACAGAAACAAATGGAGTTTGCCCTTGGGAAGCACTGGGACCATAAGCAAATTGCTTGGCTCTCATCTATTCATTCATGCAAGAAACAAGTGGTGGGGAAACAAGAAGTTGAGAAGGTCTCAAGGAACATTCAAGGTAGAGAAGGTTGACATTCAAAGTCTAGGGCTGAAGCTAGGTTGGAATCCAGAGAGGGCAGCAAGAGCACGTGGGAGGGAGGTACTACAGGGGTATGTAGTCTTTTGAGGAGCCCACCAAGGATTGAATTGATGCCCAATTCAATTCTACAGAAGGGCGTCGCTGCTCCAGAAAGATGCAATGCTGGCTATATCTCAAATTTCTAGTCATGCTGTCTGTTATCTCAGTCCCTCTTCATCTCTTATGCCATCCATATTAAGGTGGCCAAGCTTGCATTAATTTACTGGAAAGAGTAGGAATAACCTTGAGAGAATGATCAGAAGCCCACGGTTTTTCATTGCATTATATTTTAAGACAGCATATTTTCCTGTCTACTGACTTTTAAGAGGTCCCTGCCAAATAGTCTGTGAGAGAATAAATGAGCAAATAAAAGGATTTCTTTGTAGCTATTTGGACTTGATTTTTAAGGAACTTTATCTTCATTCACATGAAAAAATAAACAAACCCTAACTTCAATTTCTCCATGTTCCACAAAAATGTACAATGTGTGCCTACGGAAGCAAGAGGGAGAAAACGACGGAAAGAATGACTCAGTTCTCAGCGGAAAAGATTCCTCCCTCAGTGAACAGAAGACGTTGAATGGAGTGATGAGGTGGTGATATTGACCGAGGTACTGGGGGGAAATGGGAGAGCAGCAGGATCGTTTGAAATGTTGCAAGGGGAGAAGTGACGGTGACGTAGTGTATTAGAAATCACCCCAAATGCCAAAGAAGTCCTCTAGCAGCCCTGCTCTCTTCCCCAAATATTCTGACTCCAAAATACCTTTTCATGGTTCAACATTTTAAGTAGACAAGTTGACATGAATTCACTCACCTTGTGAAAACATTAAACTGTTATGTAAAACAAAAGTACCCTTTGACCACCAGCCCTATTCAAAGACAAACTCCTACCCTACCACAGGTATCCACCATTATGAGTTTCGTGGCTATAGTTACAAAAGGAATGAGGTAGCAAGGCACGGCGGTGCTTGTCTGAGGTCCACCTGGCTACCCTGGAGGCTAAGTGGGGAGGATCACTTGAGCCTGTTCCGTGACCACCCAGGCAACATAATGACACCCTATCTCAAAAAAAAAAAAAAAGAAAGAAAGAAAAAAAAAAAGAACAGAAAGAAAAGAAGACACCGCCCCCCAGACAACATGTATTATTTATTTGTCTATATTTATCTACCCATGTTTGTATCTATATCTATATAAGTAAGAAATGGATACAAAAAAATTTAGGAGAATTTCTACTTCTGCTAATGATGAAATAAATTAAATATCTCAGGGTTGAGGATGAAGTTCAGTGGTATAGCCCTTGTTTAGCATGTGCCAGACTCTGGGTTCAATCCCTAGCACTATACACACATGCACACTCAAATTAGATAAATCTCTTTTTGAAGATGAGAATAACTTTAAAATGCACATGGAATTTGAATACATATGCCTAATGGCATCAAGAAATTCCTAATACAGTGAATAATAACTAGGCTGGAATTCAGGGATGGGTAGGGGCTCTGATAGATGATCCCAGTGTCTGGGACCTCTTTTTCCCCTGGGACATATTTCCTCATTTAAAGGGCATTTTTTAGAGGATGAGAAAATGAACGTGTATGTGTGTGTGTTTAAAGAACCTGGTTAAATCTCCCTTGCTCTGTGTTAGCATTTCAATTCTTCATGTTAGTAATAGGGTACACAAAATAGGTAGGTTCTTGCAGCAACTGCAGCTCAGTTTTAAATAATGTTACTGAATTTGGCTTAAGGTCATCTCATATTGCTTAGGTATATGTGGACTCACCAGGATAAATAAAAATCTTCTCTGGAGGAATAATACATTATAATGGGCAAATAATTATTCTGCAAACAATTTGCAAATGTATAACTGGCCTACATCTAAAGCAAGACAAGCATATGGGAAACAAAAAGGAAAACATGAAAACTAGAAGAAATAACAAATGATGAAAAAAGAAACCTATAAAGAAACTAGAGGGCTGGGGTTATGGCTCAGTGGTAAAGTATTTGCCTAGCATGTGTGAGGCACTGGGTTCCATCCTCAGTACCATATAAAAAAATAAACAAAATAAAGGTATGGTGTCCATCTACAACTAAAAAAAAATGTTTTTGTTTTTTTTTTTAAAAAGGAAACCAGATATTAGGACTATCAAAAACAAACTCTAAAATGACTCTACTCACTGTGTTCAGGGAGGTAAAAGGTAAGACCGAAAAATATGGCAGAGAACTAGGAATTATAAAAAAGAACAAAGTGAGGACTGGGGTTGTAGATCAGTGGTAGAGCACTTGCCTAGCACATGTGAGGCACTGGGTTCTATACTCAGCACCACATAAAAATAAATACATAAAATAAAGGTATTGTGCCCATCTACAACTAAAAGTATTTTTAAAAAGAATAAAGTGAAAGGTTTACAACTAAATGACACCCTATCTCATGAAAAAAGAAGAAAAGAAAGAAGACCCCCCCAGACAATAACATATAGTATCTAATTTTTAAATTCAGTGTATATTTAACAGCAAGTTAAACACTGCTGAGGAGAGATAAAATGAATTGAACAATTTGTTGGAAGAAAATATCTAGAATGAAGCATAAAGAGATAAAAGAAAATAAGGTTGGTGTCATGGTTTAGATATGAGGTATCCCCCCAAAACTCTTGTGTTAGACAATGCAAGAAAGTTCAGAAGTGAAATGATTGGGTTATGAGAGCATTAACCTAAGCAGTACATTCATCAACTAGAATGGATTAATTGGTTGGTAGCTATAGGCAGGTAGGGTGTGGCTAGAGGAGGTAGCTCACTGGGGTATATATGTTATCCCTGGTGAATGGAGCTCTCTCTCTCTCTCTCTCTCTCTCTCTCTCTCTCTCTCTCTCTCTCTCTCTCTCTCTCTCTCTCTGCTTCCTGGTATCCTTGTTATGAGCTGCTTCCCTCCACCACACTCTTCAACCATGATGTTCTGCCACATCTTGGGCCCAGAGCATTGGAGCTAGATGTCTACGGACTGAGACCTCTGAAATCATGAGCCCCAAATAAACTTTTCCTCCTCTAAAATTGTTCTTGTCAGATCTTTTGGTTACTGAGTAAAACAGGTGAGAATGTGACTCAGTAGTAGATTACTTTCAGCATACGAAAGGCCCTGAATTCAATCCCCAGCAACTGCCTCCCCACAGAAAAATAAGAAAATGACTACAGTATGAATATCTAGTATATGATAATTTAAGGTTCAAGAAGGAGAATAAGAATATGGGAAAGAAAATACTTGGAGAGATTATGGCTGGGAATTTTCTCTATTGATAAAATAAATAAAGACACAAATCCTACAAGATATACAAAGCCAAACACGGTAAAAACAAAGAAAGCCATACCTAGCTCAAAAAATCTTTAAATGCTAAAGAAAAAAATTTGGAAAAATATTTTTAATAGAGAAAAAATAAAACTTACAGAACATTTCATTGTAGAAAGAATAAAAATCCCAAAACAACAGATTATTATATTTAAATTACAGAGAGAAAATTATTGCCAACATAGAATTCTGTGTCTAATGAACATCTTCATGAATAAGAATGAAATGAGGACCTTTTGTTTTTAGACATGCAAAAACTATGTAATTTAGTATACCAATAAGAGCACATACTTAAGCTATTCTTCTGACAGAAGGAAAGTGACCCAAGATGGAAGACTGAAGATATAGGAAGGAATAAAAATTTTATAAAGCAAGTAAATATGGAGGATTATTGATTGCACAAAACAATAATAAGATCACAACAAAATCCTCTGGACAGAATAGAAAAAGCAAGAACTTAAAAATAAACAAGATCAGGCAGAGATTGCAATTATTAATAACAGATGAATTGAGAGGGAAACCAAACTTAGTGAACCACTGTTTTAGTTTTTTCTTCATTTCTCTGTGTTTGACCCAAGGATAATTGAAGGTGTAGGGCTGTACGTGGATATAATTAATAGAAACTCTGAGTGAAACTTGCTATGGTAAACAGTCTCTAAGATGGTCCCCATTGTTCTATGCCTCTGGAATTCATGCCCTTGTATATATAATATAATATCTTCTTAAATGTACACAATGATTTGCTGCTGCTGCTGCTTCTTTTTTTTTTTTTTTTTTTTTTTTGAATTAGGAATTTAACTCCTCAGTGATAGCACTTTACCACTGAGCTACATCCCAAGCCCTTTTCATTTTGAAATAGGGTCTCACTGAGTTGCTTAGGACCTCACTAAATTGCAAAGACTGACTTTGAACTTGTGATCCTCCTGCCTCAGTCTCCCTGGTTGCTGGGATTACATGTGTGCACCACCACGCCCACCTAGTATCTTACTTCTAATGCACAAACCACTGCAAATGTGGTGGGGATGTCATTTCTTGCCTCAGATTATAAAATGACCATGACTTCTATTTTTGGATTCCTTCTCTCACTCTCTCATCACTCTAAAATCATTCATCTGCCATAATGTAAGCTACCCTATGAAGAAGGTCACGTGACACTTTGCCAGGAACTGAGGAAGGCCTCCGAACAATAGCCAGTCAGAAGTCTAGGCCTTCAGTCCAAAAGTCTGCCAGGAACTGAGAGTGCTTAGAAGTGAATGTCTCCCAACTGGACCTTCAGATGATACTGCAACTCTAATTGAAACCTAATAAGTGAACGTATACCAGTGCATCCAACAAAGTTATGCCCAGATTTCTGATCCCTAGAAACAGTGAGATAATGAGTGTTTATTGAGTTAAGCCACTAAATTTTGGGGTAATTTGTTATTTGGCAACAGAGAATTAGTATAATATGCAAAATCAGCTAGCTATTTTCAGCAGAGATAAGGAAACTATAAAAAAGAACCAAATGGAAATGCAAAAAATTAAAAAACATAACAAAGAAAAGAATCAATGAACTTGAAGCAAATTGAAATTACCCAAATTAAATAAAAAGAGAAACTAGAATGGGGAATAAGAAATACATCTTAAAAAAAAAAAAAAGAAATATATCTTTTGAGGACTGTGAGACAACATCAAATTGCCTAGAATGTACAAAATTACTTTAATTATGCATATAGTCTATGTATAATATCTCCTGGGAGGAGATAAGAAATTAGGGTAAAAGAAATATTTGAAGAAATATTGACTAAGAGTTTGCCAAAATTAATAATGGACACTAAATGCAAGGAGATGCAGGGAGTCCAGAGAATACCAAAGCATAACTAATAACCCCCAAAACAAAATATTTACTTGGGCTTATAATATCTACGCTGATGAAAACCAAAGACAAAGAGAAAAATCTTATTTTTCCTAAGAGAAAAAGCTTAAAATTTCCTGGATAAAAATGGTACATTACTTTGAGTAGAATGAGGATAACAATTATAAAAGACTTCTTGTCAGAAGTGAGACAAGCACAGACAACAGAATAACTTTAAATTGCCAAAAGAAAAATTTTCAATCCAGAATTCTAGATCCATCAAAAGTATTTTTTAAATGATGGAGAAAAATACATTCTCAATAATAAATGAGAGATATTCAATGGTTGTAGAACTTTAATTACTCGCAGAACTACTCTCAGAATTCTTAATCTATACCAAAAAAATGCAGAATATTAGAAATGGAAGAAATGGAGATAAATTAATTTTTCCTTAGTTATAATTGCTTTAAAAGATGACTATGTGTATATCAAGATTAGTAAGAATGTATTGTGGGTTTACGGCATATTTAAAAGTAAAATAGTTGGACACAGTGTCACATGACTATAATCTCAGCTACTCAGGAGGTTGAGGCAGGAAGACTTCAAGCTTGAAGCCAGCCTCATAGCAAGGCCCTGTCTAAAAATAAAAAATAAAAAGGGCTGGGGATATAGCTCACTAGTAGAGCACCCTGGGTTCAATCACCAGTACTGCTAAATAAATAAAGAAATAAATAAAGTGACAATAATAATGCAAAAGATGAGAAGGATAACTGGAAATATATAACTATATTCTTTTAAAAATATTTTTTGTAGTTGTAGATGAACAGCATGCCTTTGTTTATTTTTGTATGCGATATGATGCTCAGGATCAAACCCAGTGCCTCACACATGCTAAGCAAGCACTCTGCCGCTGAGTCCCAGCCCCAGCCCTAATTATATTCTTATACCACATATGAAGCTGTATAATATTACTTGAAGGTAGACCAGATTATTTTAAATGTATTTGGATATACTAGGAAAGCTAGTAAAATAAAAAGTATAAGTCATAATTTATTAGATAAGATAAAATGGATTTAGAAAAATTATAAGTTCATACAAGATAAGACATAAAGAGAGGAAAAATTAAATGAAGAACAAATGGAACAAATAGCCAATACATAACAAGGCAGTAGATTTTAACCCAATGATATCACTAATCATGTGAAATGAGAATAGTCTAAGCACACTCGCTAAAAGACAGATTGTCAGATGGATAAAAAAAGCATTAGCCCTTTACGAATTGTCTACAAGATATTTTCTTTAAATATAAAAACAAGACTGGGGATATAGCTCAGTGAGCAAGTATTTGCCTAGCATGTGCCAGACCCTGGTCCCTGGGTTTGATTGATCCCCAGCACCAGAAGGAGGGGGGACAACCAAAAACAAAACAACAACGACAACAAAACAGGACCTGGGGTTGTGGCTCAGTGGTAGGGTGGTTGCCTCACATGTGTGAGGCACTGGGTTTGAACCTCAGCACCACATGAAAATAAATAAATAAAATAAAGGTGTGGTGTCCATCTAAACTATAAAATCAACACGCACAAATCTAAAGCATTTTTATTCATAAGTGATGAAACATCTGAAAGGGAAATGAGGAAAACAACTTTGTTCACAATAGCCTCGAAAAAAATAATATACTTGGGAATCAATCTAACCAAAGAGGTGAAAGATCTCTACAATGAAAACTACAGAACATTAAAGAAGAAATTGAAGAAGACCTTAGAAGATGGAAAAATCTCCCGTGTTCTTCGATAGGCAGAATTAATATTGTCAAAATGGCCATACTTCCAAAGGTGCTATACAGATTTAACACAATTTCAATTAAAATCCCAATGACATCTCTCATAGAAATAGAGAAAGCAATCATGAAATTCATCTGGAAGAACAAAAGACACAGAATAGCCAAAGCACAATACCAAACCTTACCTTCTACTATAGAGCAATAGTAGCAAAAACGGCATGGTATTGGCACCAAAATAGACAGGTAGGTCAATGATACAGGATAGAAGACACGGAGACGTACCCACATAAGTACAGTGACCTCATACTAGACAAAGGTGCCAAAAACTTACAATGGAGAGAAGATAGCTTCTTCGACAAATGGTGCTGGCAAAACTGGAAATCCATATGCAGTAAAATGAAATTAAACCCCTATCTCTCACCCTGTACAAAACTCAACTAAAAATATTAAAAACAAACAAAAACATAGGTAGGTCAAAAGTAATAAGATGAATCCTAGCAACTTGGGAGGCTCAGGCAAATTCAAGGCCAGCGTCAGCAACTTAAGGAGGACCTAAGCAACTTAGCAAGACCCTGTCTCAAAATTCAAAAAAATAAATAAATAAAAAGGGCAGATGTGGCTCAGTGATAAAGCACCTCTGAGTGCAATACCCAGAACCAAAATAAATAAATTAATAACAATACTAATAGGATGAAGAAAGACTTACCATGCAAGCAATAGACAAACAACAAACAAAACACAGTGTGCTAGCTATACCAATATCCAACTAGACTTTAGAATGAGGAGTATTATGAGGGATAAAGAAGGTCATTATATAATAGTAAAAAGACAAATTATCCAGTTATACCTGACAATCTTAAATGTGTATGCGTTGTAGAACAGAGCTTCAAAATGCATAATGCAAAAATTGATATATCTAAGAGGAAAAATAGACAAACCCACACTTAGAGTTTATGTCAATACTCCATCAGTAATTTATAGATCAAGTAGGAAGAAAACCATTATGGATGAGATCCCCAGAGCAATACCACCAGCTAAAATGAATTTAATTGACACACAGAACACTCTACCTAACACTAACAGAATACATATTCCTTGCAAATACATGAAATAATCCCCCAAGATAGATAGCATTCTAGATATCTAATGAATTTAAATAACTAGAAATCATACAAAGGATGTTTTCAGAGTTAAATTAGAAAGTAATTACAGAATGGTAGCTGGAAAATCTAAAGCATTTACAATTTAAACAGAATATTTAAAAATAGCCAATGGGTCACAAAGGAAGCCTCGAGAGAAACCAAGAAATATTTTTAACTGAGTGTTTTTGTGGAAAGCAGCTAAACAGTGCTTAAGGCAAAGTTATAGCATGAAATGGTTTATATAAGAAAATTTTTAAAAAAAGATCTCAATTGAGTAACCTAAGCTTCAACCTTGAAAAACTAGAGAAATAAGAGCAAATTAAGCCAAAACAACCAGAAGGAATGAAATAATAAAGAGCAGAAATCAATGAAACTGGAAACAAAAACAATACCAATAAATTGATGAATGCAAAGGCCAGTTCTGTGAACAGATCAATAAAACAAATAGGGAAGAAAAGTGATGACCTATGTGATTTTGGAAAAAGCATTTCTGTGGACACTGTAATGCTAAAGATTTAAAAAAAATATATAAAAATAAGGTACTGGAGTTGGCAGATATTTTTTTCTAAGTGGGATATAGATTCTGCAACTGCTCTATATATTAGTTTTGAAGAAATAAAAATACATTATCCATACATAATGATAACCAAGTTTCTTCCTGCCAGAGAAAGAAGTTATAATGTAAAGAAGGAATGCTGGAAGCCAACTTGCTGTACTAGATTGGAAAGGAAAGCATCAGTAGGAATTCATGGTTACTTGGAACATACATATACACAGATTAGCACACATGCATATATACATGTATTTTCTATCTCTGTCCACTTAGCTGGCCTAGAAACATGGTCTCCTAGTAGCAATGAGCACAGGCCCAGATCTTGATTTCTAACTACCAGTTTTCAATACAAAGAGACAAAATTCTTTGGAGAAGTGGTTGATTCTGGGGCTGAGTCAAGGAAAATATGAAAATCATGGAGCAAACTTTGGTGCTGTGTATGCCACCCACTTGTTGGTCACTTAGCTGTCTTGGTCATCAGATACTACCACAGTGCTCATATTTAGACAACCCTTGTATAGGAGCCTAATGCCATGTAATGATGCCTAAATCATTCACTTTACTTGAGCTCATCATATAGGCATTGTATTATCTCACATCATCCCAAGAAGAAGGGTGAGTAGGCACAACCATAGAAATGAAGTTGTCCCCCATTTGTGTACATGAATCAAAACACAGTCTGTAAAAATTCAAAAAGAAGGGTGAGTATAATACAAGCCTTTTTTAGAAAGACCACATTCACATAGCTTTTATTACAGTATATTGTTATAATTATTCTATTTTATTATTACTTTATATGAACCTCTTGCTATGCCTAATTTATAAATTAAACCTTATCATAGGCATGTATATATAGGAAAAACACACTATATATAAGGTTTGGTACTACCCATGGTTTCAAATATCCACTTGGGGTCTTGGAATGTTTTCCCTGCAGATAAGGGATGTTTTCATCATCTTTTTCACTGTTGTGACTAAATGATCCAACCAGAATAATTATAGAGGAGGAAAAGTTTATTTGAGGGCTCACAGTTTCAGAAGTCTTACTCTATAGAAAACCGGCTCCATTCCTCAGGGTTTGAGGTGAGGCTAAGCATCATGGTGGAAGAGTGGCAGAGGGAAACAACTCATATTGCTCTCAGGAAGCAGAGAGAGAGTCTCCACTCTCCAGATACAAAATATATACCCAAAGTCACACCCCAATTCCAGTCTCCTCCAATCACACCCTACCACTTCAGTTACCACTCAGTTAATCCCTATCAGGGGATTAAGTCACTGATTGGGTTAAGATTCTTACAATCAATCATTTCTCCTCTGAACCTTCTTGCATTGTCTCACGTGAACTTTTGGGGGACATCTTATATTCAAACCATAACAAGGGAGGACTCCTGTAGCTTTAAATTATATAATACAAAAATTGACAGGACATAAAAGAAATTGACATACATAGTGAAAGTTCTATAAAACACTTGTCTCAAATCAATAAAAGTAAGGATATAAAATTGGAATGCCTAAATGAACAAGCTTGATCTAATACATATAGTAATATAGCAGTATGTATTTGACTGAGATACATATTTTTTCAGACACATAAAAAATTCCCTCAAATCCGGAAGGGTCAGAATCAATAGCTGTAAAGTCTATATACCACGCAACTGTAAGGGTATTAGTCACATAAGATAAAAGTAGCAACCTTGGAGTTATGCAACATGGCATCTTTGCCCAAAATTGTTCACATAAGGACTTTAGGATGGTGCTGACATTCTTTAAAAAATGAGTCTTCTGATAGTCAAGAAGCTTGGAGCCTGGAGTCACTGCCTGGCCCCGCTGTGACTCAGAGCGTCCTGCCACCCACATCCAGATCTGACTCATCAGGATGAGTGTCCAGGCCCTAGCCAACTCTGCTCATGAAACAGAGCTTGCTAAACAAGGCCTAGGCCATCCCTGCTCTGGAAGACCTGTCCGGGTGCTCTTTCTACAGTTGTCCAAGGAGGCTTTTATGTGGGATCATGTGGAGATCCTGAAGAAGGTGGTGCTGGCCTACCCCTTCATCTGCCTCCCTCTGGAGTCCCTGATGAAGATACCAAATGTGAAAATCTTACAAACTATACTGGATGTGCTACTTACCCAGAAGGCTCGCCCCAGGCAATGGAAACTCCAAGTGCAGGATTTTGGAGATGTACATCAGAATTTCTGGATCATAGGATCCAGGGCCATAGCTGCCACGTGCTCACCCAGAGGCCATATGTCAGAAGCAAACAGTGAAACATGGCCCAAGGGTAGTAGCAAAGCGCCCTTGAGGATATTCATAGACCAAGTAAAGGAAATTGCCAGGCATGAATTATTTACCTCCCTCTCACTGTGGGCTGTGGAGAGAAAGGCCGTGCCCTGGGTGTGCTGGGAGAAGCTAAGGATCAATTCATGCTGTTTCTATAAAGTTCTGTGTGTTCTGCAGCTGGACTATGCCCAGGGACTAGAAATGGGTACTTCCTAGGGTCAGGATGAAAAGGAAAATTGTGTTTGTTGTTATTTGAGCAGGATGAGCAACCTTTACATATATCATTTCACCAAAATGAGTCCAGAATTCTTTCCTTCCTACTCACAAAATAGGTGATATTCCCACAAATAGAGCATTCACTTGAGAAAGCTGGACAACCTCTAGGGACTTTGTATACAAGATGTCTTCTTCCTTCATGGAGCTCTGCACAAAATACTCAGAAGTCAGAACCCCTTGAAGACTCTCTTGTTGAGTTCAAACCTGCTCAGGGAATCAGACATAAAGCATCTGTCCCACAGTCCAAGCACCAATCAGCTGAAGCACTTGGACTAAGGAAATTCTCAAAGGAGATGAGTCCTGAGCCCCTCTGAGTTCTGCTAGAGAAGGTGACAGACACCCTTGAGACCCTGGTCTTACAGAATTGTAGGACCACAGACTCCCAGCTGAATGCCATCTTGCCAGCCCTAGATCACTGAACCCAGCTCAGAACCTTCAGCATTTATGGGAACCACTTCTCCATGTTTGCCCTGAAGAACTTGCTGCTTCATACCGCTAGACTGATCCTGTTAAGACAAAGGCTATACCCTGCCCCTCGGGAGTGCTTGATGACATCTCCCAGGTTTTCGAGGGTGAAATCAACCCTGAGAATCTTGCCCAAGATCAGATGGAGTTGATGTGGTTTGTGAGGGACATAGGCATGACATCTATACCTACTACTGTGTTCTCCATGTAAGATATACAGATTCTATTGCCTGGAACCCAGTGGCAATAATGTGGTCAGGGGATCATTAATGTCCACATCACATTAGATGTTTCTCGAGTTGGGCTGGGGATGTGACTCAGTGGTAAAGTACTTGCCTGGCAAGCATGAGGACCTGAGTTTGAGTCCCAGAAACACACACACACACACACACACACACACACACACACACACACAGACTGCTTTTCTTATAAACTTCTGGGTGCATATGCAAGAATCTCAAGTTTGAGGGCAGTCTTGACAATTCAAAATAAAAAGGACTGGGAATGTAGCTTAGTGATTGAGTGCACCTGTTTCAATCCCCAGTACCATCAAAAAATAATTTGGAGTTGGCCTTCAGGTTGGGGAGGGTATAAGGGTTTCCATTTTGTCATCTTTTTCAACTGCATATATAATATGTACGTGCACATATAATATGTAATATGTATATTATGCAGTTTTTTGATTGTATTTATAGTCCATAATAAAAATATTTTGTAGTTAAAAAAAATGAGTATCCTATTTTCTATGCTCACTGACCACAGTACAATAAAATCAGAGAAATGACAAAAAGGTAGCTATAATTTAGACAAAGATTGGTAAAGTAAAAACACACGATAATTTTGATCAAGTAAAAAAAAGAAGGTACATGTAAAGACATTAAAAATACTGAAAGGGAAAATGATACATAAAGCTATAAAGTTTTGCACTAATAAATTTGAAAACTGGAATGAAAATACCTTCTTACATAAAGATATTTACAAATATTAAGTGAAGAAAGCATAGAAAACCAAAATAGACCATTATAGGTTGAACATTCCTAATACCCAAAACCAAAGTAGTTAAAAATCCTGAATGTTTTTAGCACACACCTGAACTCATATGATGATTGTAGTCAAATCACATTAATAATATTATTAATATATTATAATAATTCAGGCAAGGATATAAAGTACATAGGAAGCATGAATTTTGTGTTTGACTTGGGTTTCATCTCTAAAATATCTCATTACAAATGTGCAAAAATATTCCAAAATCTTAAAAAATCTGAAGTCTATGAGCCCAAGCATTTCATAAAAAATACTCAACCTGTAATCACATGAGAATTGTAAAGTTCTGGATAAATCCCCAAATGATTTTTACAATTAAGTCTTATAAAAACTTTGGGGACAGAAAATTGCCATCTCACATAATATATTCCAGAATATAGAAAGCATTGGAAAACCATTTCTTATAAAACACGTATTATTTCCATAAACATATAACACTCTGACCGAAAACGTGAGTTTATTCCCACACCAAGCAATTCTCCAACTCTCTGGACCCCTGCTGGGTGTCCCACAATTTAATCCAATTCTGACACTACCTGGAGTCAGCAGCAGATTCCACAAAGTAAGGGCTCAGTCCCACAAGACTGTCTTTGACTTTGGAAGCCAATTCCAAGACTGGATCTCCTATACTCTTGAACAACTGACTGTAAGTAAGGTTATTCTACAAACTTTTTGTCAGGTGTGATACTTTGCTTGAACTTGGGATAACACTTGACTTACATCCCGCAGTTTATTATCAAGAATACAACTGAGGAACAGCAGATAAGGAGGTGCCTAAGGAAAGGTAGGTGAGTTGTGAGAAGCTTCTGTGCCCTCCGCAGGTGCATTACAGTCCATGAGTCTGCCTGGATCTCATCAAATCTAGTTGTTCAGAAGTTTTTATAGAGAATAATCTCTGGTTTCCTCTCTACTGGCTTGCTGGAGGTTGGAGGGTAGGACTGAAAAGTTCCAACCCTCTTATCTCTTAGTCTTTCTGGGGTAGCCAGTCCCATCCTGAGGTCTTCTAGGGTCTCCACCCTAAGTCATTCATAGGCATAAATTTGGGTGTGATAAAAAATGGCACCTTATGAATAACAAAAGACTCCCCTGTTACTTAGGAAATCCCAAGGGTTTTAGGAGCCTTGTGTCAAGAATTGGGGACAAAAACCAAATATATTTTTTATTTGCCATACATTTATTTTGTGAGGTTGGGAAAATCTTTTCACAGAAATTAAATATACATAGTAAATATTTATGTGTCCCCACACCCCAGTTCATGTTAAACCTAACCTTCAAGCCAACGGTATTAAGAGGTGGGGCCTTTGGAAGGTGATTAGATAATGAGAGCAGAACCCTTACAAATGGTATTAATGTCCTGAGAAAAATACACTCCAGAAAACTATCAATTCCCTTCCACCACATAAGAACACAGTGAAAAGATGCCACCTGTGAACCAGATCTCCAGAAATGTGAGAAATAAATTTCTGTTATTTATAAATTACACAGCCTATGGTATTTTGTTGTACCAGCCTGAACAGGCTAATCCCACAGCAAAATAAATAAATAAACAAAAACACTAAGGTAGATGGCAACCTCACTTACATAGGTACAAAAATCCTAAATATTAATAGTAGCAAAATGGACCCAGCATAATTACAAATCACTAATGATAAGTAAACTATTTTTTCAGAGTAGAAACTTTTATTTCAATAGTCAAAAAAGTACAGTAAATTGAATCTATAATGATTAACATCAGGCATGCATCTCTACTTAATACTGCTAGTTTCTGACGGGTCTAAGTTATATAATTTTTTTAGGCACATCTTTGAATTTGTTTTTATCCTGGTATACAGTATAAGTTTACTTCTTCCTGTGGCTGCCTAGTAATGAGAATCATGTTTACCAGCCAGATTCCTGGATAATTCAAGGCCTCTAGATCCTTAGGTTGTCTGTTCTACCTTGAGATCATACTTTCACATGGCTATTTAAGTAAATCATAGCATAGGGAGGGACACAACCTAGAAAGCTGAAGTGTACTGTATGAACACTTCAAAGATTTTTTTTCCAGCACATGTAGTTAAATTCTGGATAAGGAGGCCCCCAGTTAAGTGCCAAATTACACTCTCCCACTGTTGTCTTTTCAGTCACAAAGATCTCCCTAGAAATGTGAAAGAAATTCACATAGAGATTTTACCTATGTAATCCCAACATCAAGTGATAGAAAGCAGTTCCACTCTCAAAATTATAGCAGTTAAGGGAAACTTGAGATAAAGCAGTCTTACATTCAATAATATGCATCTAATAGTTTTCTATCTGTCAATTATTTTTACAAGATTAACATTAAAAAACACAACCAAGTACACGTATGACCCCCAAACCCCACACAAAACAATTATTCTCAGACGACAAGATGTTCCATGAGTGACACAAGGTGAGGGAGCCAATTCCCCATAGTCAATTCTTCAACCATCCCATCAACAGCTCTTCCTTTCTTGAACTACCTTCCTTTTCCAAAAAGGTAATGCTGAGATCAGTCAGAAAAGCTTTCTGAGAAGACTGGCTTGGATTTCTGGGTCTGTTCCAGTCGATTCAAGATGAATTGGCTCGTATCAATGAAGCGTTCAACGCAGTTCACAAAACAGGCCTCAGATCGACTGTCCAACTTTGGCCCAGGCTTGTCCATGCATTTCTCCCAACAAAGTCCAGTCATCTGGTGCACCAGCTGCTGGAAGCGCTGCTTCTGAGTTTCCACCTCAATGAAATGCTGCAATTTTGGGTCCACTGTGTCTAAACTGGTCACTGAGAAAGAGGAGGAATCCATCCCAATGTGACCACACTTGTGACAGGAACTCCACAGCAACTCCAATGATAACTAAACTTTAAACACTGAATACAAAAATAATTGACATCAGAATAATATCTATTATTATTACCCATTAATGAGTAATATACTCATTAATAAATTATTATTACCCATTAATGAGTAATATACTCATTAATAAATTATTATTATTTTTCTTTTTGAGACCAAACCCATACTTGTCTTGAACTCCTGGCTTCAAGTGATAACGCTGCTATAATGCCCAGCTAAAAAGTTTTTTGTTTTTTGGTGCTGAGGATCAAACCCAGGTACTCATGTGTGCTAGGCAAGCACCCTACCAGTGAGCTATACTCCCAGACCCATGACTAAGTATTTTGAAAACAAGATAGGGTTAGATGAAACAGCTTGATATAAGAGAAAGTGACTTCAGTAAGATATTTCAGATGAACAGTCAGTTTCTGTGAAGATGATATCAGATGGGCTGGGGTTATGGCTCAGTGGTAGAGCACTTGCCTAGCATGTGTGAGACACTGGGTTCAATACTCAGCACCACATATAAATAAGCAAATAAAATAAAGGTCTATCAACAACTAATAAACATATGTTAAAAAAAGATTTTTTTTTAAAAGATGATATTGGAGGAGATAACTGGCCGTTGTCAAGTGAAAGAATGGGCTGTGTATAGTACAGCAGAAAGAATATTTCAACTAAAGGAAGCAGTTGTTAAGGCTCTTCAGAAGAAAGGCATTTGGCATGCTTAAGGAACCTCAGGAAATAAAGTGTGCTAGTGAGGTGTGACTGAGGCAAGAGCAGTAGCAGATGCAGTTAGTGCAATGGACAAACCTTATCATGTACAATCTTGCAAGCCATGTGAAGCATTTGCTTTATTTTTCCTAAGTGACATGGGAAGTCACTACAATACTGCTGTTTTGCATACCATTGGAGGGAAGACCAGCACCATGATATCTTAATCCATTTGTGTTGCTATGGCAAAATACAAGATTGGGAATTTGTAAAAAAAAAAATATTGCTCACAGTCTGGGAAGTCCACGAACAAGGCACTGGCAGTTCTGTGTCTGGTGAGGGCTGCTGTCTGCTTCCAAGATGTCCACAGGGGACAAATGCTGTGTCCTCACTTGGCACAATAGATAGAAGGGCACACAGGGAATGAAATAATTCTCTCAAGCCCTTTTATAAGGGTTCTAATCCCATCCACTATAACAGACCCCTCATGGTCTAATCACCTCCTAAAGGTCGTCTATTAATACTGTTGCACTGGAGTTTAAGTTTTAACACGAATTTTGGAAAGGACACAAACAATCAAAGCATAGGACAGATTTAGGCAAGAGATGGTGGTGTGAAGTGAAGGTAAGAGATGGACAGATTCAGGATTTATTTTAAGGTAAAGTCAAGAATAGACCTGGAGATGTGGCTCAGTGGTAGAGCTCTTGCCTAACATGTGGGAGGCCCTGGGTTTGATCCCCAGCACTGCAAAACAAACAAAAATAAATTGTTAATGGATTGGAAGTGAGGTGTGAGGAAAAAGAAAAATCAAGAATGATTCCCAGGTTTTTGTCCTGATCAACAGATCAACACTGGGGATGTAGAATCATTTGCTGGGATGGGGAAGACTGGGGAGTAAGAAGTTTCAGTGGAAAGGTTTATTTGAACTGCATTAAGTTTGTGATGCATACGAGGGGAGATGTCAGGTTAGCTACTGAATGTTTCTTCTTCATAGAGTTAATGAGCTGAATTTAAGACTATCTTAAGTTCCCTTCAAAAAGCCAAATACTAAAAAATCCAAAAAGGTACTGGTTGATTTAATAAATTAGAGGGTAGCCACATGAGGCCATTCCATTAATTTGTATCCAAGGCTTCATGTTTTGTTTTGAGACGGAGATCTTGCTATGTTGCCCAGGCCTTCCTCCCATTATTGGGCTTAAGGGATCCTCCTGCCTCAGCCACCTGAGTAGTTATGACCTGTAGGTGTTGCCACTGCAACTCGCTTAATATAATAACTTTAAACTGAAATAAAGTAGATTTTAATATTGTATGTATGGTTTGCCACCACTTTTAAAGAATAAAACATTATATACTTCATGGTAAGCTTAGAAGCAGATAGACTGGAATATGAACGGTGGCTACCTCAAATTTTGGCGTACAGTGTGGTCTTATTATTTTTAATTGTTATTGGTAATTTAAAATGTTCTCAATAATCATATATTACCTTTGTTTTTTAAAGAAGAAAAATCCACAAAGGTCTCTTTCAGCTGGGCAGTTTGCGGCTGGGTCACCTGTCAGGTGAGGGGCGTTCAGGTGTTCAGGCCAAGGATGCACCAGATGCAAAGGAAGAGAGGAAGAGTGGCGTGGGGGGCGAGGTGGGCGGTCCGAAGGGCAACGCCCCTGCGGGTCACGTGCTCGCCGGACGCCAATGGACGGCTCAGAGCCCACCTTGAGGACGGGGCGGGGCGCCGGGCTGGCGTCACCAGGACAACGGGCGTCGCCGGCGCCGTGTGACTCGGGGCTGTGGGCGCGCTCGCGGTCGTTCGGCCATGGTGAGTCTGGGTCCCGCGTGGGCCTGGCAGCCTCGCCCGTCCCCGCCCTGGCCCGGTCCTCGCCCCGCCGCCGGCTAGGCTCGGGCGGGCGGTGCCGGGGTTGCAAAGAGGCTGGGCCGCGGCCTGCGGGACTGCTGGGAAGGGCAGGGCAGGGCAGGGCTGGGCGGGCCTGGGGAGGGGGAAGCCTGGGGGTGCGGAGCGCCTGCCTGCGGGGGGCGACCGCGACGCTGCGTTCTCTGCCGTTGGGTGTCTGGGTGACATCCCGGACCCCCACCCAGTGGCCGGCCGGTGTGACGCTATTTGGCCCGAGCGAGCCCGGGAAGCCACACAGAGAGGGTGTGGTTTAAAAAAAAAAAAAGAGTATATGTGAATGTTATATGTATTCCTATTTACATTGCAAGCTACGTACTTCTCGTCTTTTTTTTATGCAATTATATAAACAGCACATAATATGTATTTCTTTCAAATTCATCGTTCTGAGAGATTTTCTAGCATGTAGAAATTCAAATTATAGTTTTGGAGAGACCCTTCTCTTTTTGTAAAAACCTTGAGCTGGAGGGTTTTTTGTTGTTGTTTTTTCCTGAGTGCAACATCCTCACTAAGGGATTTAATTAATCCATCATTAGCACATTGTAAACGTCTTAAGTCTTTACCTTTGCTCAATAAACTTGAGAGGTCGTGGGCATACCACCTGTCTCCATTAAGCTCTTTTTAAAACCTAAGCTTGGGGAATTGCCAGAGGTCGTGCCAGAGGTCTCCAAGTGGTGTAAAAGAAGAGAGGAACTAAACTCCCTACTTGGGTACATGCCCTTGATGTGGAATATTTAAGGGGATTAGTAATAGGAAAATGCTGAATTTTAAGAAAGAGTTTTTCTTTTACCCAGAGTGATTAGGTGGAGATTTGCTTATCTGCAAGGGGTTAGTGGAAGGGCCGATAAGCTGAGATGCAGGGTACTGCCCTAGCACGGTTGGCCTTCCCTAGCTGACCCTGTTTTTTCATAACTAAGCGGAGGGGTTTAGTGAAAGAAGGTGGATGGTCTGTACCTCTCTCACTGACTCCGGAGAAACAACTCCCAAGCGTGGCTGGCCTGTTGATAGCAGGAAAAAAAAAAAAAAAAAACTACCCACAAATAGCAGTAATGTCATCTTCATTTTTTGTTTCTTTTAATTAAAATTAATGGAGCTGGCAAGAGTTTTAGAAAGTGAATTTTACAGAAATCTATTCTAAATATTGTATCACTTTGCTTCTGTGTTATATGTGAGAAAATCTCATACAGTTATAAACAAGGAGAAAGGAAGAATATCCAGGAATTGAATTTTTCCAACTGTGAAGTCTTACATTTCTCCTGTTTCTATTTTCCTTTGCTTCTTCTAGCCCTTCCATTATGACCCACAGTCCACTTGACTCACTATTGTGAATTTTAGAGCTTTATGTATTCTAAGATAAAAACGTTCTACAGTATTTTTGTACTAGTGGTTGCTTTGCTGAACTTGGGAATGCTTTGCTTTTTTTATTTTTAAGCATGAAGAATTTAACTCATAGAAGGGATTACATTGATTGATAAAATGCATGGGCTTCAGCTGGTGGAAAGTGATTAGTGTTGGAAGGAGAGAGATGAACAGGATGCCTATGTGGTCCCTGAAACTGAGATTATATTTACTTCATGAAATGCTTGAATCTAAACCTACAATTTTAACAGTTGATATAAATGACTTTGCACATTAGTTTTGGAATTCTTATCAGTGAAAATTTCTCCATTTGTTTCTACTACCTCAATAATAATGACAATATTTGTGTATATGTGTGAGACATTTTTTAAGTGCCTTATGTGTCTCAAACTGTAGCAACCCTGTGAATAAGATGCCATTTCTCCACTTTAGAGATGAGGAAACTGAGACACAGAGGTAAAGTGACTTGCCAAGGTCACCCAGGTGATAATTGAGCCAGGTTTCAAGAGCAAGCAGTTTAGAATCTACTTATGTGGTCTTTGGATTATACTGTAATGTTCAATGCATCATAGGTTCTCTACTGTGCCATATATGTTTTAGAAGTTAGTTTTCTTAGGTGCAGTGGCACATACCTGTAACCCCAGTAGCTTGGGAGGCTGAGGCAGGAGGATTGCAAGTTCAAAGCCAGCCTCAGCAACTTAGCAAGATCCTTTCTTAAAATAAAAAACAAAAAGAACTGGCGATTGCTCAGTGGTTAATTGCTCCATGGCTTCGATCCTTGGTGCCAAGAAAAAGTTACTTTTCTTTACTATTTAGACTTTAAGGTTGAACAGTTATGAATGATTTGTATTTTGTTGTTTTTGGCATTGGGCTAGGCACTGTAGAATAGAAAAGGCATGCCTAACCTTTTTTATTCCTTGCTTAACAAAATTGAAGTGAAAAGGAATTAGTGAAGACAGGTGATTAGATCAGGGTTCATGCTCATGGCTGTAACAACATTGAGTTTCTCTTGTCAACTTCAGTTCATGTTCAGGAACTGGCATTTATTTTTGGTGAATTATAAAACATGAAACCTTTTAGATGTGGGGAATGAAAGAGTACTTTTTTTTTTTTTTTTTTCTAGGCTGGGAATTTAGTGGTAGAGACCCTGCCTAGCAGGCCCTGGGTCCAATCCCCATCATAGTGCCCAAAATAAATAAATAAATAATATTTTCTGAGATCTTTTTCCTAACAATTTTTAGATTTTAGTTTTATCTTCTATACAAACAGGAGTCAAGTAGTTGCTTATATTTTAATTCACTTGGAACAAAATATATATTGGAATATCTATTCCTTTTTACCATCAAGGTTTTGCTATTGTTTAATACTTTTTAAGGCAGGTCAATTTTGTTTTCGTTTTTGTTTTTTTTTTTTGAGTACCAGGGATTGAACTCAGAGAACTCGACCCCTGAGCCAGTCCCCAGCCCTATATTTCATATTTTCTTTTCAGAGACAGAGTCTCACTGAGTTGCTTAGCATCTTGCTTTGCCGAGGCTGGCTTTGAACTCACAATCCTCCTACCTTAGCCTCCAGAACCGCTGGGATTATAGGCAAGCACCACCACTGGCAGAGGCAGGTCTATTTTTAGGAATATATAACACTTTTTAATTTCCTCTACTTAGACTTTCTTCCTATTTTAGCATTTCCCTTTATTTGTAGTAAGGACTAGTCAGAGGTATTGAGGGAAAACTTCACAAAATATTTAATTATAGTTTTTCACAATAAAGTGGTATTTTTTTATGTGTGTGGTGTTGGGGATGCAACCCAGGACCCCATGCATGTGTGGTGGGCCTCAACAACTGAGCTATATCCCCAGGCCCTAAAGTAATTTTCTTAATTCAGGTTTACAAACAGTCTTTGTCTCTGCCATCACATGGTATAGTTAAAAGAATGTGTATGATGATATCCTATTAATAGATCATGAAAAGCCAGAGGTATCTATATATTCATTTTCTACTAGGTGGCTACGAGAGGTGGGGTGGAACAGGGAGGTCTAGGGAAGCAGAAGAGGGCAGTTGTTGGGAAAGATTTTGTGAACCCAGAATCAAGATTTGAACTCAAGTTTCCCAGTTTTCCCCTATAGTTATATTTCCATTGATTTTGTTTCCTCCTGCTATTTAGTTTTCTGTCCAACAACTATTTATTGTGTGCTGCTGTGTGTCAGTTACTGTTCAGGGTGAGGGGTATCCATCAGTAGATGAACAGAAGGCTCTGCTCTCATTGAGCTTACATTCTGGTTGCAGGAAGAAGATGATAAACAATTCGATAAGGTGGTGAAAGTGCTTTGGAGAAAAATAAAGCTGGGTAAGAGAGAAAAGGAGCTGCTTTTAATGTAGAGTGGAAAAGAGGCCTCTCTGATAAGGTGACACTCAGCACCTTGCCATGGGACTGCCTGGCTAAAGATCATGCCAGGAGAGGACACAAGTCAGATGTCCTGAGGCAAGAATGTGGCTTGCCCTTAAAGAAAAATCAGCTAAACTTATTGATTGCATGTGGGCTGGAATGACAGTTCAGAAGCCTGAGGAGCCTCGGCTACTGATCAAAGCTGCACTTACTTGCCAGCTCTTTCCCATGGGCCTTTAGTGAGCAAATGGGGGTAGGAGTTTGGAGACAGGGAGCAGAGAAAGAGCATAGAATTATCCTCCTGAGGTGGATGGTGTCTGCTGAACGATGAAGGCAGGACTGGAAAATTGTTAAAAATCCCTCTGAGGCACTGGAGGCCTTTACAAAGTATAAGACTGGGGCTGCCACAGGCTGCGGGTATAATAAAACTGAGAAAATTTCCTCTAGGCCGATCCACATTTTTTTTTTTTTCCTGTAGACAGGGCAGTAGCCTTTCAGAAGGCAGAATCAGGATAAGAGGGAGAGATCTCCCCAAGGCACAAAAAGCAGAGGGTGCTACTGGGGAGCAAAGACAACTCCTCAGTTGGTAGCAAGAATGTGGAGGTAGGAGAGGAAGATGGGAGAAGCGGGTATAGGTATCTCACAGTTCAGAAAGCTAGCAGTGACATGGTTAAGCTCAAAATCGAGATTTCAACATGCTCAGGATTTCATCTTCTCCTGAGGGCGATCCTGATTCTACCCTACAGTCATTTTAAGCTATTGGTGAATTGAATGTAACGTAGCAACAACTCTCAACCCAGTTCAACTATAGATTAGAGTGATCTGTCCTCTACCCTCATTCCCCTAGTAACCACTGTAGGTTGAAAAAGCAACTGCCCTTTACAGAGTTAAATTGAAGAAGGAGCTATTTTTTATGGAGGTAAATTACTGCTCTTTTACATACCATATCCAACATTAAATTATAAATTGAAACATGCAAAGAAAAACGTGACCCATCGTCAGGAAGGAAAAAAGACAAAAGAAACTCAGTGATGGCTCAGATGTTGAACAGCACAGATGAACAGTTAGAGATTTCCAGCAAAAGATGGAAACTGTATAATGAACCAAATTGAAAAACTAGAAATGAAAAAATAACAAATGAAGAACTATTTTGATGAACTTAATAACATATTGAACGCAGCAGAAGAAAGCATGAGAAACTTGTGAAAAGGTTGGTAGAGATCATCTATATCTAAGATCTGTGGGATAATATCAAATTGTCTAACATGTACATGCTTAGTTTCAGAAAGAGGAGGAAGACCAGGAACACAGGAAGTATTTTGTGAGGTCATTGCCAAGAAATGCTAACAATAAGGGAAGATATCCTGATTTATTTGAGAAGGTCATCAGGCCCCAAGCAGGATAAACACACACACACATACACAAAACACTTAGGTACAGTGTAGTCAAATTTCTTAAAAAGCAAATATTTTTATAAAACTTAAAAAAATTACATGAAGGAACAATAATTATTGATAATTGACATCTCATCAGAAGCAGTACCTGTCAGAGGATATATTAGCTCTTTATCATCATGATGAAATACCTGTGGCAACTAACTTAGAGTTTGTTTTCGTTCAGATTCTAGAGTTTCTAGTTCAAGATAGAGTGGCCTTGTGGCTTTGGGTCTCTGATAAGGATGGTACATCATGGTGGGAGCAGGTGTTAGAGCAAATGTCTCCCCTCATCAGCCAGGAAGTTAAAAAAAAAAAGAAAAAGAAAAAGATGATGATGAGCTGGAGTCCCATAATCCCATTTGAGGGCATACTCTAAGGATCTCCTAAGACTCCACCTCCCAATAACTCTACTCTGGGGATCAAGCCTTTAGCACATGGATCTTTGGGGAACATTGAACAGGCAAACTATAGCAGATGATGATGGGAGTACTTTTTTTAAAGTAAGCACTTTTAAAAAGCAAATTTAACCTGGAATTCTGTATTCAAAACAAATGAGAAGCAGGGTGTGGTGGCACATGCCTGTAATCCCAGCTACTTGGGAGGCTGAGACAGAAGGATCACAAGTTCGAGGCTACCCTGGGCAACTTAGAGCCTGTCTCAAAATAAGAAAAGGGCTGGAGATGTAGCTCAGTGGTAGGGCACTTACCTTGCATATGCATGGGCATGGGTTCCATCCCCACTACTGAAAAAAATTTTTTTTCTGGCAGACAAAATCAAAGACAATATATCTATACCAGACCTGTATCATAAATACTTAAAGAAATTGTGCTAAAGCAAAGTCATGATAAATGAAGCTCAGACCAGGAAGCTCAGACCTAAAGAAAGGAATGAACTGTAATCGGGAAGAGTGAATATGTGGATAGAAGGAATCTTTTAAAAAGTTCCTTTTCTGAATTCACATGTTCATAGATTGAGAGAATTAATAGTGTTAAAATTACCATACTACTTAAAGCAGTTGACAGATTCAGTACAATTCCCATCAAAATACCAGGGACATTCTTCATAGAACTATAAAGAAACCCTAAAATTTACATGGAAAGACCAGAGATTCTGAGTAGCAAAAGCAATACTAAGAAAAAAGAGCAATGTTGGAGGCATCCCAATACCTGATTTTAAAACATACTACAGAGCCATAGTGACAAAAACAGTATGGCCTTGTCATAAATACAAGCATGTTGACCAATGGAACAGAACAGAGTAGAGGACCCAGAAATAAATCATACATCTTCAGCCTGCTGCTTCTCAACAAAGGTGCCAAAAACATGTATTGGAAAAGAACAGCCTCTTCAACAAATGGTGCTGGGCAAACTGAATATTCACTTGTAGAAGACTGAAACTCCACCCCTTTCACCTTGTACAAAAATCAACTAAAAAGTGGATCAAAGACCTTAATGGATGGGACTGGGGTTGTGGCTCAGTGGTAGAGCACTTGCCTAGTACATGCAAGGCACTGGGTTCGATCCTCAGCACCACAAAAAAATTAATTAAGGTATGTGTACATCTACAGCTAAAAAAATAAATAAATAAATAAAAAGTAAAAGACCTTAGTGGAAGACCAGAAACTTGGGAACCACTAGAAGAAACATAGGGGAAACAGTTTAAGGTATTGTCACAGATGAAGAAACAACCTACAGAATGTGAGAAATCTTTGCTAGGTAGTCATCTGACAGAGGATTAATATCCAAAACATATAAAGAACTCAAAAAACCCAATGTAAAAAAAGGAATAATCCAATCCATGAATGGCCAGATGATCCGAATAGACACTTCTCAAAAGAAGCACCAATAAATATGTGAAAAAATGCTCAGTATCTTAAGCCATCATGGGAATGCAAATCAAAACTAGGTTGAGATTCTGTCTTACCTCAGTTAGAATGACCATTATTAAAAACTAAAATGAAAACAACCCCTTCCCCAAGTAACAAATGCTGGCAAGATTATGGAGAAAGAGGAACTCTTACACACTGTTTATGGGAATGTAAATTAGTATTACTACTATGGAAATCAATATGGAGGTTCCTTTAAAAATGTAAAAATAGAACCTACCTTATGATCCAGTTATACCAGTCCTGGGTATTTTTCTGAAGGAAATGAAGTTGGCATACAAAAGAAATACCTGCATAACCCTTGTTTATTGTGGCTTTATTCACAGTAACCAAAATATGGAATCAGCCCCAGTGCCCATCAACAGATAAAGGGCTAAAGAAAATATGGTATCCATGCACAATATAGTATTATTTAGTCACAAAGTATGAAACTCTCATTTTTAGGAAAATCAATAGAACTAGAAAACATCATGTTAAGCAAAATAAACTCAACACGGAAAGACATTGAATAATTTCTTTTGTGGAAACTAAACAAACAAACAAAATGGTCTGGGAGTATGACGCTGTGGTGGAACTCTATCTTGCTTGAGACCCTGAGTTTGATCCCCAGTGGTGCCAAAAAAACCCACCAAAACCTGAGACTGGAAGAGGGATTATTAGGGAAGTCAGGGAAGGAAAAGGGGGGAAGAAAGGGTAAGAAAAGAGAGAGTAGATATAAACAAAGCATAGTGTATTCATGTGTAGAAATGCCATAGTGAAACACATTAATGTATACAATTAATATGCTAATAATTATATCAATTTATGCTAATAATTGTATCAATTTATTTAAAAAGTACTTCATAATTTTAATTTTCCTAATATGTTAAGTATCTTTTTCTTATTTTTTTTTTTACAATTTGCTTTTTGAAAACATGCTTATATTGTGGAATTTTTTTTTAAAAAACTTACCTGCTTTTCAATTTGAAAATTTTTACACATACTTTGGAAAATTTGATATATTCCAGTGTTCTCAGTATTTTGTTTTCTACTATGTGTTCATAAAACTGTTTTTCTAAATAAATGAAGCTAATGTTAAAAAATTACCTTGTGTATTTGTCAAAATGTATAAAATATATTAAAACTATATAAAATATATTAAAATGTATTAACATTATGAACCGCTTAAAGCAGAAATAATAACAATATATTGTTGGGTAAATAGTATAAATGTGGCATATGACAATAAGTGTACAACAGATAGGAAGAAGTTAAATTTAGATTGTGATATGTTAAAGATGAATTCTATAATCAGTAGAGCAACTGTTAAACGCCCACACAAAGAAGTATAGCGATAAGCCCAGTAAAAGAAATAGAGTATATATTGCTTTACCCTGAAGAAGTAAGGAGAGGGGCTGGGGTTGTGGCTCAGTGGTAGAGCACTCGCCTAGCAGTGTGAGGCACTGGGTTCAATCTCCTCAGCGCCACATAAAAATAAATAAATAAAAATAAAGGTGTCCACCTACAACTAAAAAAAATTTTAAAAAAATAAGGAGGAGAGCTGGACTGAGGAACAAATAACAAATGGGCAAAATAGAAAATAAAAATGGTGGACTTAAAACTAATCATACCAATAGTTAAATTAAATGTAAATAAACCATACATTTCAAATAAAATCATTTGTCCAACTGTATAAAATAGGGCCCAACTTTGTGTTCTTGTTAAGAAAAACTGTATATGAAGGCATAGATCAAAAATAAAAAGAGTTGGAACTGGGGATATAATTCTGGTAGAATGCCTGTCTAGCATGTGTGAGGCCCTGGGTTCCATCCCCAGCTCTGCAATATAAAAATAAAAGCAGGGAAAATGTGTTATGCAAAAAGCATAAGAAAGCTGATATTGTTTTATTAGTCAAAATAGACTTTAAGACAAAGACCATTTCTAGAAAGAAAGGACAGTTTATAAAAAAGGGTCAATTGATTTAAATGTTACACATTTAAATATATACATATGTATTAACATTGTTAAATATATATGTACACCTTTTAACGAAGCTTTAAAATCCCTGAAACAAAAATTAAGAGACAGAACTACAATTGTGATTGGATATAGTAACAACTTTCTCACTATTTGAAATAACCTGTAGGCAAAAGAAAAAAAAAGTTATAAAAGATTTTTTTTTTGTGTGGTACTGGGGATTGAACCCAGGGCCTGTGTTTGCGAGGCAAGCACTCTACCAACTGAGCTATATCCCCAGCCCATAAAAGATTTGAATATCACTATCAACAAACTTTACCTAATAGGCTTGAATGAAATAATTCACTTAACTCATAACAGAATTTTAAAATAGCAAAATTGCAGAAATCAGTCTTTCCTTACCAGTCATCACTATAAATGCAAGCAAATTAAATTCACAAATTAAAAGGTAGGGACAGGCAGAATGGATAAAAACAAATTTCTCATATGATCCAATTATATGCAATCTATAAGAGATAGAGTGAAAGTAACCTAGAGTTAGTTACTGTACTAATATCAGATGAAATAAACTTTAAGATTGCTGAATGAGACAGGTGTCATTATATGTTGATAAAAGGCCAACTTCTCAAGGAACTATAACAATTATCAACATATGCACTGAAAGTAGAACCACAAATAATGTACAGCAAATGGCAGAACTGAAGGGAGAAGCAGTTCTATAGTAATAATTGGAGACTCCATAACCACCATCATAGCTACCTTTTGTTGGACACTTATATGTCATGTCTAGGTACCAGCCTTCTCACTCTCCAGATGGTCTGCATTCTTTTGAATACATAATCTTTGCTTTCCTAAAAAAAATCTCAGCTTGTGCCTAAATATCTGAAAAGTACTGACATTTTTTTCTGTCACTATGTCAAAGACCCCATCATCCTGAATTGAGGTCCCTCTCTTTGAGACCGTCACAGACTCTCCTTTGGTGACGGGAACACATATTCTACTTTATGGAATGAAGTATTGTCTGATTCTAAAATGGAAAAGCCAATTGAGATTTTTAAACTGGAAGATAAAAAGGAAAAAAATAAGACTAGGTACTTTGCATATGGGGTTTAATTAACAACTCTTTCAGCAGGTCCTTTCATGATCCCCATTGTAGAACAAGAAACTATGACATAAAAAATTTAAATGACATGCCTAATGTTACATACTTACATGGCAGTACTTAGATGATCAACTCTTTGGTTTCCTAATCACTTTTCACTGAGGAGGGGATTCCATTCTCTGACGTTCCTGATTCTTTGCCTTTACAAGAGCACCATGAGGAAAGCATTACTGCTTCAAAAGTAGAACATTCTAGTGTGAACTGTTTTCCCTACTACAAAATTTTCCCCCTATGTTCAGTTGAAATCTTATGACTTTGATTGGTCTTTGTAATAAGAGGAAATAAGTCCATCTTTCTGACAGCTCTTGCAATACATGAAGTTTGTCATGGTTGTCATTTGCTGCCAACACCAGTTGGAGATTTCAGAAGCATAACTCTTAGATAAGCATGGTGTGGTGACACATGCCTATTCTCCAGGTATGCAGGGTTAGGGTTAGCAGGAGAATTACCCATGAGTTAGAGACCTGCCTGGGCAATATAGCGAGAATGTCTGAACAAAAAACAAAACAAAACTGCAGAACAATAAGGAAATAGAAGACTTGAGCTATACTGTAAACCAACTAGATCTAACAAAGATATGTAATAAAACACTCCACCCCATCCCAACAGAATATACATTCTTCTCAAGTGTACATGGTACATTCATCAGATTAGACTTTACGTTAGGCCATAAGACAAGTCTTGGTAAATTTTGAAAGGTGGAAAATGTTGTCTCTCCACTGACCACGAAAGAATGAAACCAGGGAGTAAGAACAGAAGGAAAATTGAAAAACATCACGTATGTGGAAATTAAACAACACTCTGAAACAATCAATGGGTGAAAAAAAGAAAGAACATAGAAATACCTTGAAATGAAATAAAAAACAGCATACCCAAACTCATGGGATACTATGAAAGCAGTGCTCAGTGGGAAATTTATTCTTGTGAAAGCACGTTAAAAGAAAAGAAAGACATCAAATCAATCACTCTATACATCAAGGACCTAGAAAAAGATTAAATGAGATAATTTAGTTCATTTTATAAGTCTTACAAGAGCTTGCAATACAGGAGGCACTTATTAAATGCTAGTCTCTCACCACAGACTCCTCATTGACACTACTTTGAAAATAAATGGGGCCAGGGTTGTAGCTCAGTGGTAGAGTGCTTGCCTATCACATGTGAGGCACTGGGTTTGAGTCTCAGCACTGTATATAAATACATAAAATAAAGGTCCATTGACAAAAAAAAAATGTAGGGTACCATTTACAACACTTTCCATTTCTACAGTTTGGTGAAATGTGTATTTTTTCCATTTTTTAAAAGATGAGTCATATACCATACATTTTTACACACTTAAAATATAAAAATTAGTATATTTGACAAATTGCATGACTATCAAAACTGTCTAATTCAAGAACATTTTCACAACTCAAACCCATTCATTAGTAGTCTCTGCACAGTCTAGGCAATCACTGTTCTACTTTTTGCCTCCATGGATATACCTTTTCTGGACATTCAGTGTAAGTGGAATCATAAAGTTTGTCACCTTTTGTATATCTTCTTTTAGTAGCATACTGTCTACAAGAGTCATTCCTATTCTAACATCTATCAGTATTGCTGAATAGTATCCCATTGTGTGGTTATATCACATTTCACCAGCTGATGGACCCTTGAATTGTTTTTCTTTTTGGCTGTTATGAATGATGCTGTTCCACTCATACAAATTCATGTATTATTTGCATATAGAATAGCTTATAACTGGGTCTTACAGCAATTCAGCATTCAATCTCTTCTTTCTTCCTCCTCCTCCTCCTCCTCCTCCTATTCCTTCTCCTCTGCCACCACCACCACTACCACCACATAGGACCTCATACGTGCTAGGCAAGTGCTCTGCCACTGAATTACATTCACAATCCTTGACCTTTGCCGATCTCTCAGATTATTTTCCAAAGGGGCTACATCATTTTACATTCTCACCAGCAGTGTATAAGGGCTCCCATTTCTCCATATCTTGCCATTACCTAGTATCAGTTTATTTAATTTTAGCTATTCATGTGGATGTAAAATATCTTATTGTGGCTTTGACTTACACTTCCCTTATAATGAATGATATTGAATATCTTCTGTGTGTATTTTCATTTAGGTACCTTCTTTGCAGAATTGTTGATTCAGATTCTTTACTCATCTTTCAATTAGGTTGTCTTTTTATTGTTGAGGTATAGTTCTTTATTTTAGGTACAGGTACCTTGTCATACATGTGATTTGCAATTTTTTGTCCTATTTTGTGAACTTTCTTTTCACTTGAGCTCTTTTCACTTTCTTATTTATACCCTTTACATTTTGATGTCCAACAGTCTAGTTTTTCTTCCGATTATGTCCTTTGGATAACAGCTATGAAAGCATTGCATAATTCAGCAACTCCAAGATTTATGCTAGTGTTTTCTCCTAAGGATTAGAATTTTAGCCCTATTTATTAAGGCCTCTGATGCATATTGAGTTAATGTTTTTATATCGTTGAGGAAGGAGTCCAACTTTACTGTTTTGCATGTAGGTATCTAGTTGTCTTGGCACCATTTCTTGAAAAGACTCTTCTTTCCCCATTTAATTTCCCACAAATGTAGGAGTTTATTTTTAGACTCTTAATTCTATTCAGTTGATCTGTTAATCCTTATGCCAGTATTATAGTGTCTCAGTTGCTTGTTGTAGTTTGTAGTAAAAAGATAAAATTTTAAAAATTAAATTTTTGTTTGTTCTGTTTTGAGATGGCATCTTACTGTGTTTCCCAGGCTGATCTCAAATTCCTAGGCACAAGTGTTCCTGGTGCCTCAGCCTCTCAAATAGACACAACTATAGGCATGTGTCACCATACAGTGTGACTTTGTAGTAAAATTTGAAATCAGGAAGTTTGAATCCCCCAACTTTATTTTCTTTTTCAGGATCTATTTTTATCTATTTTGGTCTCTTGCATTTCCATGTGAACTTCAAGATCAAGTTGTCACTTTCTGTAAAAGAGGCAGTTAGGATTGATGGGGATTGCATACAGTCTATGGATTAGCTTGGGAAATGTTGTTAATATATAATACTACCAAATCTTCCAGTTCATAAATGGATATTTTTCAGTATATATCTTTAATTATTTTTATTTTTATATTTTATGGTTGTAGGTGGACACAATACCTTTATTTTATTTCTATGTGGTGCTGAGGATCGAACCCAGGTCCTCACACATGCTAGACAAGCACGCCACCACAGAGCCACAACTCCAGCCTCCTATGTCTTTAATTTTTCTGAACAATGTTTTTTCTAAGTTTTCAATATGGGAGACTTGTACTTTTGAATTTTTTCCTAAGTACTTTACTGATTTTGATGCTATTATAAATGGAATTGCCTTCTTAATTCACTTTTAGGTGGTTCATTTATAACATAAATTTGTATGTTGTATCCTGTCACATTGCTGAACTCCTTGATTAGTTATAATTGATTTTGTGGACTTTTAGAACTTTCTGTGTATAAGATCACGTCATCTGCAAATAGAGATTGTTTTGTCCTGCTTTCCAATCTGGATGCCTTTTTTTTCTTTTTATTGTCTAATTGCCTTGACTAGAACTTCTAGTCAATGTTATACACAAATATCTGAGTGTTGCCATTTTTGTGAAAGGATGACAGGATATAAAATATTTTCTGTCACTCAACATTAGGGTGTGCTGGTTTCATGAAATTAGTATCATCGTATTTGTAGGACAGTGATCAAGGCTGTTCTGATCCAGTATGAAAAACATGTAATTTTGTTGTTGTTTGAAGAAGAATTTTATAATTTCTTTTTTCTTTTAGGTTTTCTCAAACAGTGATGAAGGCCTTATTAACAAAAAGTTGCCCAAAGAACTTCTATTAAGGTAAGTGTAGATAAATTTTAGATAAAGAGTTCAGGTTGACTCAGTTATCAAGTTCCAAGACTATCTTCTTTCTCACTGAGTCCATAGCATAGAAAGACAGAATTAGCCTAACTGACTTTTTGTTTTTGTTTTATAGAATGCTGTTCAGCTTGTTGTTAAATTTTACTTGGTCTAATCCAGAATGTACTAAGTATGTACATAGCATTGGTCTGGATTCTTTTTGTAATGTGGTAAGTATTGTAATGATCTTCAGTAGGTGCCATTGTTTTGGTATGAGTAAATAATTGTAATTTAGTTAATGTGAGGAAAGATTAATGCTAAAATTATGAGTTCTGAATTCAGGGAGTTTTAGATGAGTGATAAATGGGTTTTTAAATAAGCACAGTTATGATATGTTCTTGCTGAATACTTCAAATGCTGTCGGTCCCAAATATTGCTATATTTTTTGTCAGTATACGAAATACATGCTAAGTGACACGAGTACTATAGAACAGGCTTTTGTCTTTCTTTCATTATTGAATATGCAGTAAATTTTATTTTGGTTGTCATTTTACCAAATAAAGCCATCAACCAGCATTTGTTGGGTATGGTAGTACATGCCTATAATTCCAGCTTCTCAGGAGGCTGAAGCAGGAGGATTGTAAGTTCAGGGAGACAGCCTCAGCAGCTTAGGGAGACCCTGCCTGAAAACACCGAATTAAAAGGTGCTGGGGATGTAGCTCAGTGGTAGAGCACTGCCTAGCATGTGCAAGCCCCTGGGTTCAATCCCCAGTACCAAAAAGTTAAAAAAATTGCTCACCCTGACGCACTGCAACTTTCTTTAGTATTTTGTTACACCAAAGAAATCCCATTTTAGTTTTGGATGCTGTTACATTTTAATTCTTTACAAATCGTTTATGTACATGATAATCTTTGAGTAACCTTTGCCAAACTGTCCTGTTGCTGATATTTCACAAAACAAACAAAAACTGGTTCTGTGATTAAATGAGTATGGGAAACTATGGGTTAACAAAACCAATTCCTTGAATACAGGACTTCTTAGAACCTTAATAGGCTAATGTGCGTGGGGATGTTCCAGGTTGGGTGGTTGTAGCATTTCAAACTTATTAACAATTGGACCCTCTTAATATTCCACAGAAAAAATTTTAGGAAATACTGACATACAGTAAGAGATGGACTAAATGATTCCACTTCCTGACTGTACTCAATCTTTATTAAACATTTTGGCAATGAGTGTGAATTTTCTTTAAATATTGGGAGTAATTCTTTGAGCTCTTCCAGAGTTCACCCAGAGTCACTGTAAATGCCAGATTACTCACCTTTACTGTCATCAGTATGCTAGATGTCTTACCTTGAGTCAGACACAGGGTGAGGATTTTGGCTTCTTTGTGGCAGTGATCATATTTTGGGGGCTTCAGAATATCTGCCATTAGTCATCAGTTGTTGTTTGGCACTATTGTTATGAGCTTGTTCTACTCAGTTAATAAGAAAATTAACTGACAAAGGATTGTATGAACATGATTGTATTGCATTCCAGTAAAACACATTTTGGATCAGAATATTCTTTGGCATTTTAGACCATTTTAAACTAAGAAAGTGGTGACAAAGAAGGAATGTATAGAAATGTATTTTTATCATACAAACCTGCAAGACCTTGATCATGCACAATAAACTGTTGGAATCAATGTGGCTAAGTTAGGGTGGGCAAATTGTCATTGTACAGTTGCAGGAGACACCGTCCACACAGACTGTAATATGGGTGGTGTCCCCTAGAGTCACGCAGTTTCCAGCCAAGTTGTGAACATTTTTCTAGTACAGGCATCGAGCTGCAAGTATGAATATTGCATTGTTACTTTGGGGAATCATAACCAGCCCAAGCAGTTAGAGTACTAGTAATTCAACACTAGGGTATGATTCAGCTCCACCCATCTCATGAGGGTGCTATTTGTGTCTCAAGTCTACTAACTTAGATCCTTTCCCTCCTGGTATAGTTAGATTTTAGTTTACTTAGCTGTGGAACATTTTCTGTCTGTTTATATCCCCCCCAAAATAAAATAAAAATAAATGAAATAAAAATAAGGAATTATATCACTTTCTGTGATGGCCTGATTTCTGAACTGTATTCTCAGGAATTTCAGTGGGGATAGATACTTGTGGGGTTTTTTTTTTTGTTTTGTTTTTGTTTTGTACTGAATATTGAACCCAGGGCCTTATGCATGCTGGTCACTTGCTCTACCAATGAGCTGTATCCCAAACCCCAAAATTTCAGTTATTTTAAAGGTCCATGATGGGCTCATCACTAGTAATAACTTTTGAATCATGTTACAAGGCTTATACATAGATCGATTTTTTTTCATAACATGTCTCTTCATAGGTTTACATTTCCATTCTGCTCTCACTTTGGAGCCTGTAAGGGCAATGTAAAATTTAAAGTACTACCATAACAAACCTTTCCTGACTTGGGAGTCTCAAAATTAACTCTAGCCAACCATATTTTTATTTTTAGAATGTTTTGCTGGCTTTTAAATCATTTCTGCCATTCAGTCACAGACTTTCAGTTCTCTTATTGTCCTTGCCTTGCTATCCTTTTTATGCAGAATTTGTAAGAACCAGGTTACCTAACTACCATCTTCTTCATAGGATAATTCTACAACAGCAGGTACATCAAAGTTCCCATCTAATGGTCCTTACGTCTTGATTATTTTCTGCACAGGTAAATGATGCCTTCCCTTTTATGGGCTTCCCTTTTACTTTATATTGTAGACTTGTATGACAGCAAAGACTAATATTCCTAATCTTGTTGAATCCCTTTTCACCTTCAGTCTCACCTCATGGATGGATGTGAGTTCTTTGAATTGTGATATTCTTGTTTGCTCCCAGCCCAGGTCATATTCTCTTCTGCTGTTTTTGGTTGCATTTGTTACCATCCTGTCAAGTTCTTGACTAGCTTTAATACTGATATCAAGAGAAGTCTCACCAGCTCCTTTGGAGCCATCAACAGGCATAACCTGGAATAATGTGCTTAATTTCATCTCTTTAATTTCACTTTGAATCCACTGAGAAAAATTAGTGTTTTCTCTTTATCTGATCATTTTATTGCTGATCTAAAGAATACTTAATTCACACATTTCTTCTATTACCCATTTTTTAGTTTGTTACTAAGTTTTTAAAAATTTTACTCTATCTAGCTTTCATTCATAAACTAAAAATCCTACAAGTTCTATTTTTCGCTATTACATAATCAACAAATAGGATGTAGTTTCTGCTCTCCCAGAGTAGTCAGTTATATAATGCTTAGAGTAGAACATTTAATTTGTTTTCTGTATCTATTGGTGGGTAGGATTGTCCTTACATATATTTGTTCACATTTTATTATCTATTATTTTTGGAGCTAGACTTTCTGGATTGAGATGTCAGCCTCTCTCATTCATTAGTATGTGATCTTAGTTAAGTTACTTAACCCTCTGCACATTAATTTCCCCATCTGTGAAATAGGAATAGTAATAGTTCTTACATGACAGGGTTATTGCCAGTTCTTAGCTTACCTGACACTAAATAAATGTTAGCACTTATTGTTATTATGTCAATTTTGGATGCCTGTATACTTAGTAAGTGCTATTTGGCAGTACCGTTATCTTTATTGCAAATAACTGATTAAACCAAGCTGTCCTAATATGGATATTAATATTTGCCTCTGCTAAAACTATCTCAATAAAGAAGCTGATTATTAAGTTGATGTAACCTAATACTTCATTTTATTAAACTGAATTAATTTTAATTTCAAGGGAAATTACTTACTACTATTTTATACTAGACTAACAACTACTAGAATTTAAACAGATTCGTGGTGGTAGTATGACAAATAATTCTTTTGTGTTATAAAAAGGCAGTCTGTTGAAATCATTCCCTTTTTGAAAAAGGATATTTTATGCAAGTTGAATATTGGCCTAAGTCTTGGATTATAAATTTTTAATATCAATTTGTTTGACCTTAAGTTTTAATTTGTTATGGTTACTTTCAGATGTTAATGCTGAAGTGAAAACATACATAAACTACCTCATAGGAGATAGCGAATGACTCCTATGGTAAATACTTCAAAACATTCTGAGAAGAAAAAACTCTTCCATCATAAAATATTAAACCACCATTATTTATGTAATTTTTTTTTTTTTTTTTTTTTTTTTTTTGTGATGCTGGGGATTGAATCCAGGGCCAAATGCTCTACCATTGAGCTACATCCTAGCCATCCTTTTTAAACTTACAGGGATATGTCACAGAATCAAATACTCACAGTGTTTTTTGACTTGATGAAGAAAGATTTGATTGCCCCGACTGAGGGAACTGAGTCTTGTAATTCTGGGTGATCAAGTATACAATTCTATTTAGTCAACAGTTTTAATAGTTGAGTTGGCTAGACTAAATTATAAAATTAGTAGTACATAAATTTTCAGATTTTTCTTTTCTAAAATTTATAAACCAATTCCATGAGTGAAAATAATTGCAGTTTTTTATTGAAATCATTAAGGTGCAGCCCTGTGCTCATGTGTAATTGTGGGATCCTGGCAAGCAGTGCAGTAAAGGGCTCCCTCTTGTTATGGGTGTCATTGAGTAGGTGTTCTTGCCTGCTGGTTGGTTTCAGCACTCCATGGACTTTTGCAAGGACTGGTGCCCCTGCCTCCTCCTGTCTGTGATGTCTACTGCCTTATATATATTCCAGGGCAGCCTAACAGGTAAGATGCTCTTTGGGGATATGCACTGCAGTTATGAGTTTAAACATCTATACTCCAATGAAGATTTTTCCTTTTTGTTAAAGAAGGGGTTTTTTGGTTTTGTTTTGTTTGGTCTTGTTTTTTTTTTTTTTTACCTTGCATGAGGCCACGTGGGACTGAATGAGCATGTGTGTTGAAATCAGATGCAGATGTTTATAGGCTTTTCATTTACCTCCATATACTATTATGTACAAATTATGGTTGGCACCAGAGTCCAAATCATGGCGGAAGCAAATTTCCTTTAGTCCATCTTGGGGTTATGCTGACAATGCCTTTGTTTTCTTTCTTTCTTTTTTTTTTTATTCTTTTGTTTTGTTTTTTTGTTTTTGTCTTCACTGAGATGGCATGAAACACCAATACAATTCCACAGTCAGAAAGGCTAGGAACTAAATATATTGTGTCCCCATGTTTTATCCTTGAAAAGTTATGTTAGAGACGTACTGATTTAAAAACTGTGAATTCATTAGCTACAACAGAAAGGCATGGCAAATTTGACTGTGAGTAGTAAAATATGGCAAAAATACGACGCCAAAGATAAGTTGAACAATGGTTGGTAGAATAATTAGGTATATGTTAAATGCAAGAACTACATTCTTCAATGTACAAAGAAAAAATCCCTAAAAATTACTGAGCATAAAGTGGATTAATTTTATTAGAAAAAGAGTTTTAAGAGGCTATGAACAAAGGAAGAAATACAAATGACCAATAATATATAAAAAGATGCTCATGCAGACCCCTATTTAAATACAAATCAAAGTAACAATGAACTATTACCTAGTGTATTGAGAAAACCCAAAAGTTTGATAATGTCAGGTTTTGGCAGGAGGTAAGAGATACTTTTGGTAGTGATCTAAACTGGTATAGCCATTCTATGGGGCCACTAGGGAAAATTTTTCAAAAGGCCAAATGTACATATTTACAAATTCCATTTCTAGAAATTTAGTAATATACTTTCTGAAAGCACACTGAGAAATATATCCAGGAAAGATTAATATATCTTTCTTTAAACTTTAGTTATATAGAATTAGATTAGTCGTATCTTGATCTCTTTAAATCCCATTCTTTCTTGGAGTTTATTCTGTTTTCTTGAGCTGCTTTCTTAAATTGGGCATTTCGCTCTTTTTTTTTTTTTTTTAACCCATGCATTGCCCTCCTTCATTTATTGCATAACACAATTATATGCAGGTATTGTCCCTGTCCCTTCCTTACCATCAAGGCAGTGTTATCAAGTAGTTTGTATGTTTGATTCTTTCTTGTAAAAATTTTATTTTCAATATATTTTGACTAATATATTTATTTTTGCTTGTTTATTAACTTTGTAAAAGATATGTATGGTATCTTCTGAGAAATGTTTTTCACTTAAAATTATTTTTCTTAAAGTGATCTGTTTAGCTGTTGCTCACTTTAATTGCTGTATAATCTGTTATGTGAATATTCCAGAATCTACTTATTGTTTTCCCTTTTAATGAGTACTTGGGGTTTTTCCAGTGTTTTGCTAGTAAGAGCAGTGTCGCTATAAACAATCTTGTCAATCAATGACTCCTGGTCTACAAGTACACAGTTTTTTCCTAGGAGTAGGTTGGTTATAGGTTATACAGATATTTAACTTTATAAAGTAGTGTTAAATTTTTCTCTGTACAAATATTTAACTTCTTATATAAAGTAATATTAATTTTTTCCCCAAAGTGGTCTTACCAGTTTACATTCACATAAACAATGGGAAGAGAATCAAGTTAGTGACATTCTTTCCAATGCTTGACTGTTGTCATATATCTAATTTGTGCCAAAAAAGCGATCATGTTTTTGTTTTAAATTTCCCAGAATTCCAGAAGTGTTAAACATCTGTTCTATATTTATTAGTCTTACATATTTCTTCTTAGGCAAAATGTGTGATTTCTGGTTTGTTTTTCTCCTATGGGGTTACCTGTTATTTATTTGTAGAAGTTCTTTATGTTCTCAATACAGTCTTTGTATTGATATTTTTTATTTTGTTTTTTTATTTCTTTGGTACCAGGAATTGAACTCAGGGGTGCTTAACCACTGAGGCACATCCCCAGCCCCTTTTTGTATTTTATTAAAGACAGTCTCACTGAGTTGCTTAGGGCCTCACTAAGTTGCTGAGGCTGGCTTTGACCTCTCGATCCTCCTGCCTCAGCCTTCCAAGCCAGTGGGATTACAGGTTTTAATACTTGTAATCATACCTGGCTCAATTTTTCCAGTTTGTAGTAACTATGGTATGGATTTTATATGTATAAGAATCCCATTTTTATCCTTCTGTTTATAAGGTCTATCAATTTTTCCAGATTTATTTATCAAATATTCCAACCCCTCCTAAAAAGATCTGCTACTTTACCTCTGTTATATATCTGTTATAGATCCGAATCTCTTTCTGGAGTCCATATTTTATTCCATTAGTTAATTTTCTGTGTGCCAATATATGTGGTAAGGCATGTGTATTTTTGAGTGATTATAATCTGTAAACTTATTTTCATACTGTTATATCATATTTGGAGTTAATGTAAACCTTATATAATTAGGTTGAGGAATATCCATTTATTTCCTGTTGTCTGGAAGTCTTGGTTAACTGTTCCTTGAAAGTCAGGTGGAATTGGAAAGTTGTGTGAGACTAGAATTTTCTTTGTGAGAGATTAACTCACAATAGAATTTTCAAGCTATTTCTTCTTGAGTCACTTTTCCTAGTTTTATTTTTCTAGGAATTTGTCCATTTTGTCTGAGTTTTAAAAATTTTAAGTTGATAGTTTTATTTTCTTCAGTATCTATTGTACTTATTTTCATTCATAATATCATTAATTTATGCTCAAGTACCCTCCTCCTTTCTTGACTGCTCCTTTGAAGTTTACCTATTTTTTGTCTTTCAAACAACCATCTTTTAGCTTTAGTCCTTTGGTGCGTGTGTGCTGGGGATTGAACCCAGGACCTTGTACATGGTAAATACATGATCTATCGTTGAACTTGGAATCCTCCTGTTTCAACCTCTCAAACCATTGGGATTATAGGCATGTACCACCGTGCTAGGCCTCTTTTCTATTTTTTGTTTGTATTTCACTCATATTTCTTTAAACCATATTCTTTCTTGGAGTTTATTCTGTTTTCTTTAGCTAGCTTCATAAGTTGGGCATTTAGCTAATTTTTTTAGCCTTCTTTAGTCGGTTAATTCAAAGCTTTACTTTTGCTGCATTCCACAAATTTTGAAATTCAATGTTTTTTCTTGTCATTCAGTTTTAAATACTTGTCAATTTCCATTATTGCTTCTTTGACACATATATTATTTTTTCTTTTATAGGGCTGGAGGTAGTGCACCTGACTAGCTTGCTTGAGGTCATGGGTTCAATCCCCAGCACTGTGACAAAAAAATCAAAACCCACATTTTTATTGTAAATTACAATATGTAATTAGAGAACTACACTAAACAGAGCATATAACACAGGTATTCTTGTCACCTAAGTCAGTGAATATTCACCTAAGTCAGTGAATAAAACTCCACCAGTCACCAGAGCAGCACCTTCATGCCACATGCAAGTCATACTTGCTTTTCTCCCCTTTAAAAGGAACCACTATCCTGACTTTTTTTTAGTTATAATTCTTTCATTTCTTTGTAGATTAATCACTCAAATCTATATCCTTAGACATTATAGTTTAGTCTAGCCCATTAAAAAAAAGTATAAATCTTTTAAGTCTCTTTTAATCTACAGCTCTCCTCTCTTTTTGGTCCTACGCATTTTATCTGTTGAAGAGCTTGTGTTGTTTGACCTGCAGAAGTTCCCGCCGTCTGGATGCTGATTGCATCCTCATGGTGCACTTTCAGCATGTTTCCTGTGTCACTTGTCTTTCTGGGAAACTGACAGCTGAATGCAGAGGCTTGCGAACAGATTCTTCCTCTTTGGTAGGCCTGTATTTGGTGATGTGTTCGTTTATCAGGAGTTTTAGAATGTCTGGTTCTCTTTCTTGTGCACGTGCTTTCTCTCACCAGTGTTTATTATATTTTGGTTTTCTGATAATGGACATCCTCACTGGGGTGAGGTGGAATTCAAATGTAGTTTTGTTTTGTTTTACTGTGTTGGCATTGAAGCCCAGGCTTCACATATACTAAGCGTACGTTCTACCACTGATCTACACATGCAGCCTGTTTCTCTTTCGAGATGCTAGAGTCTGTTGATGTTTATTGCCTAGATCATTAACTCATTGAGGCTGCAAATTGACAATATTCTACTTATTTTTTAATTAGTTGGAATACTTTTAAAGAGCCACTTCTTTTCATTTCTATTTGAGTACCCAGTGTTAATAGTTTTTAATCAGGCAGATAAAATGTGTGATTTTTTTCTTTACCAGTTTTGGAAATAATGAGGTATATAAAGGTATGAAGAGAAACAAGTAGTTGCATAGTTTCAAATAATCTTCTCACAAGATACATAATTATAAGGGGAGAAACAGTAAACTTCTAATGGGGCAGCCTGGCAAACACCATCTTAACCAAATGATGGAAATTAGTGTCACTAGTAAAAGGACAAATGGATACCATATGCCTCCTGATGTGATGTACCAAGGAGAGCCCAATATCATTTCTGAGGCATCTCTGACAAAAATTTATAACCTGATCATGAGGAAAACATCAGACATACAGGGACATTCTCCAAGTAACTGGCTACATGCTTAAAAAGTTTTGAAGTCATGAAATACAAAGGAAGTGTTCCAGATTAAAGAGGACTAAAAAGGAAACCCAAGCAAATGTAGTTTGATTTGGATTGGATCCTGGATCAGGATTGATTTCTTGGGTTATTGTTATTGTTTTACTTTTGCTTTAATGGTCAGATATTGAATAAGAACTTAAAACTTGTTAATATCCTGTTGTGATAATTGTACTGTATTTCCAAAAGAAAATGTCCTTGTTTTTAAAGATTATTTGAGTAGGGATAAATCAGCATCATTTCTGCAACTTTCAAACATTTCAGAGAAAAATTGTATGTATATCATAATTATATCAATGAAAGAAAGAAAACAAATGCTGTATACAATGGTAATATTTGGGAAATCTGGGAGGAGGGTATACTAGAAATCTTTGTCATATTTTTTAACAAATTTTCTTTAAGTTAGGTTATTTAAAAATAAAAATGAATTCATTTCTTATTTTCTAAAGGTGACCACTTAGATTTTTAAGAAATACTATTAGGAATTTATGGATTTAAACATATTTTTAATCCATTGCAGTTCCTACCTTTCTCGAGGTTCCTGTTATCCTATTTTTGACTCCTGGGTCCATTTACCTTACCCTAAGAGTTCTGGTAGTTTTCCTATTACCTAATACAGAGATAACAGACATCTCGTATCCCTGCCCCAGAGCAGGAAATAGCCGTTTCCTTAAGAAATATTCTTTTCTTTTTGTGGGAAAGAGTATTTCAGGACTAAGATTAAGTTGACAGAGATATTTGTAATTTGGGTTAGTCATTATCTCTAGGCATTTTTAGTATACTGAATTTATATCAGATAAGAAACTTTAAATTTCACACTGACATTACTGATTCAAATTTAAGACTATAGGTAGATTTAATAGCATGAATCTCATTTTGTATATGTATTTGTCTTGGTTCTTACACAAGAAATTATAGAATTAAAATATCCTATAATTAATTACTTGTGCTTTTTTTTCCACATTACACAACAGCCTCAATGTAACAACACTAATATGCCACCAATATGATTGCTAAAAACAATAAATTCTTTTGCATATGTTTTCCCTATTTTTCCAGTTCTCTTTTTCTAACATATGTTTTTTGATCTGGACATTTATTACTATAAAATTCCATTTTATAACTGCTTTTGCTGCATCTCATAAGTTTATGTGTCCATTTTCATTTTATGATTGAGACTGCTAATTGGAGTCTTTTGAGCTGCTTGCAACTGGATATTTTTTTTTTCAGATTTGTGAAGTTTTCTTAAAATAAGATTTCTTTTTTTCTGCTTTTGAGACTCCAGTAATTTATATTTTGCTTTTCTTGACACTAATTCTTGTGGCCTTTTTTTTTTTTTTAACTTTTTCATTTGTTTTTTCCTTTTTGTTCTGATATTTTTAAGGTTTAAGGTTTTTAAGGTTTATTTATTTTATTATACTCATTAGCATATCTAATTGTACAAAATTATGGGTTTGTTTGTGACCTTTTTCTATATGCATGTAACGTGCTTTGATTGTGTTCACACTCCCTATTACCCTCACTTACACCCCTGCCCTTCCCCTTCCTTACTTTCATGTTCTTTTTTTTTTTTCCTGGATTCTACATGAGATTAAAGAAATGCAATACTTGTCTTTCTGACTCTGGCTTATCTCACTCAGTATGATGATCTTCAGTTCTATCCACTTTTGTGCAAATAACATGATTTCATTCTTCTTTATAGCTGAACAATACTCTATCATGTATCTATGCCACATTTTCTTTATCCACTCATCAGCATCAGGCTGATTCTGTGACTAGTAATGCAGTAAACATGGGTATCCAGGTATCTCTCTTGTATGCTGACTTTGATTCCTTTGGCTATATCCCAGGAGTGGTATTGCTGGATCATATGGTAGTTCTATTTTTAGCTTTTTTGGGGAACTTTCATATCTATTTCCATAGTGGCTCTACTAACCTGCGTTTCCACCAGTAGCATTATAGTTATTATTAATTACTTATTCACTGCATACTCACCAGCATTTGTTATTTTTTGTTTTCCTGATGATAGCCATCCTGACTAGGGTGAGATGGAATCCAAATGGAGTTTTTGTTCATTTGTTTTTGTGGTGCTGGGGTTAGAATACAGGGCCTTGCACATACTTAGCAAGCATTCTACTACTGAAGTACATCCCAACCCTCTAAATGTAGTTTTAATTTGTATTTTCCTGGTGGCTAAAGATGTTGAGCGCTTATTTCATATAATTGTTTGTCATTTGTACTTCTTTTCAGAAGAGTCTGTTCGGCTCATATGCCCATTGATTGGATTACTTGTTCTTTTGGTGTAATTTTTTGTGTGTTCTTTATATATGTGGATATTAATCATCTGTCAGATGAATAGCTGGCAAAGATTTTTTCCCATTCTGTAGTTTGTCTCTCCATTCTGTTCATCGTTTCCTTTGCTGTGCAGAAACTTTTTAAGTTGATATTATCCCATTTGTCAGTTCTTACTGTTATTTCCCAAACCATTGGAGACCTATTCAGAAAAGTGCTACCTATACCAATATCTTTAAGTGTTTTCCTTAGTTGTTTCAAAGTTTCAAATCTTCCATTAAGGTCCTTGATCCATTTTGAGTTGATTTGTATACAGGATCAGAGATAAAGATCAAGTTTCATTCTTCTACATGCAAATATCTAGTTTTCCCAGTGCCATTTTTGAAGAGGTTGTCTTTTCTCCAAAATGTGTTATTGGCACCTTTATTGAGAATTATTTAGATGGCTATAAATGAAAGGGATTATTCCTGTGTTCTCTGTTCTATTCCATTGGTCCACACATCTATTTGTATGCCAATCCCAGGCAACTTTTGTTACAATGGCTTTGTAGTGTATTTTGAAATCAAGTGTTGTGATGCTTCCAGCCTTGTTCTTTATGATTATGAATGCTTTAGCTATTTAGAGTCTTTCGTACCTTCATATGAACTTCAGGAGTGTTTTTTCCTAGTTCTGTGAAGAATGTCATTGGTATTTTGATGAGGATAGAATTGAATTCATAAATCACTTTGGGTATTATGGCCATTTTAACAATATTAATTCTACTCCATGAACAAGGGGAAGTCTTTTCATCTTCCAGTATAGTTTCAGTTTCTTTCTTCAGTGTTTTATAATTTTGATCATAGAGATCTTTAATTTCCTTGGTTAGGTTTATTATTATTATTATTATTATTATTACTTTTAAGTCTATTGTAAATGGTATTGCTTCCCTAATTCACTGCTTGGTTAGTTTGTTTTTGGTGTGTAGAAAAGGTGCTTGTTTTTGTATGTTGATTTTGTATCTCACTATTTTGCTGAATTAGTTTATCTGTTCTAAGAGAATTTTGGTGGACTCTTTAGGGTTTTTCTGGCTATAGAACCATATCATCTGCAAGTAGGGATAATTTGTCTTCCTCCTTTAAAATTTTTTTTTTTCTCTTTCCTGATTGCTGTGGCTAAAATTTCAAGTACTATATAGAATAGGAATGGTGAGAGTAGACACCCTTATCTCATTCCTGATTTTAGAGGAAATGCTTTCAGTCTTTCCCCATTTGGGTTTATCACATATAACCTTTATTATGTTGAGGTCTGATCTTCATATAGCTAGTTTCTTTAGGGCTTTTATTTATGAAGGGATTTTGAGTTTTTCAAAGGCATTTTGTGCATCTATTGAAATGATTGTGTAATTTTTATCTTTGATTACTTACATGGTGAATTACATTTAGTGATTTTAATATATTAAACCATTCTGTATCCCTGGAATATAACTAACTCGATCATGGTGTATCTTTTTAATGTACTGTTAAATTCAATTTGCAAGTATTTTCTTGAGGATTTATGCATCTGTTCATCAAGGATGTTAATCTTTGGTTTTCTTGTTTTGTTGTGTTCTTATCAGGTTTTGGTAACAGGGTAATACTGGCTTTGTAGACTGAATTTGGAAGAATTTATTCCCTCTCTATTTTATGAAATAGTTTGAGGAGTATTGGTATTAGTTCTTTAAAACTGATAAAATTCAGTGAATCCATCTGGTCCTGGGTTTTTCTTTGTTGGAAGACTAACATTGCTTCAATCTCAATGCTTGTTATTGATATATTTTGGTTTATATTTTCTTGGTTTTATTTTGTCAGGTCATATGGTCTAGAAATGTGTTCATTTCTAGATTTTTAATTTATTGAAATAGAATTTTTCAGAATATTTAATGATCATCTGAATTTTGATTGTTGTAATAACCCCTTTTTTCTCTCCCACTTTGAGTCTTCTTTCTCTTTCTTTTGTTTAATTTGGCTAAAGATTTATCTATTTTGTTAAACTTTTCAAAGAGCCACTCTGTTTCATTGATCCTTTGGATTGTTCTTTTGGTCTTTATTTCATTTATTTCTGCTTCTGTCTTTACTATTTCTTTCCTTCTATAGATTTGGGGTTTGGTTTGTTCTTGTTTTTCTAAGGCCTGGACATATATCATTAGGTTATTTATTTGAGCTATAACCTGTTTTTTTGTTTGTTTGTTTGTTTTGTGTTGTAAAATAGAGGCACTTATAACTTCTCTCTTATAACTGCTTTTATTGTGTCCCACAGGTTCCGGCAGGTTATGCTGTCATTTTCATTTGACTCTAGGAATTTTTAAGTCCCCCTTCCACATCCCCTCAATTTCTTCAGTGACCTACTGCTTATTCCAAAGTCTACTACTATTCAGTCTCAAAGCATATGTGTGTTTTCTCTAATTTCTCTTGTATTGATTGATTTCTAATTTTGTTCTGTTACAGTTTGGTAAGATGGCAAAAACCATTTTTTTGTATTTGTTATGATTTGTTTTATGCCCTAAAATGTGATCTATTTTGTAAAAGTTCTGTGTGCTGATGAAAAGAATATATATTTTTGTTACTGTTGAATGGACTATTCTGTAGATTTTTATTGAGCCCATTTGATCTATAGTATAATAAATATGCTCTGGTGCTTGTTTGTTGTCTGGATGATCTATCTATGCATGAGAGTGGGGTATAGAAATCACCCACTATTATTTTATTGGGGTCCATCTCTCCCTTTATATCCAATAGTGTTTATTTTATGAAATTGGGTGTGTATATATTTACGATTGTTATATATATTTATTTTGCATTTTGTTATTCTTAGTTGTAGATGGATACAGTACCTTTATTTTTATTTATTATTTTTTATGTGGTGCTGAAGGTCGAACTCAGTGCCTCACACATGCAAGGCAAGCATTCTACTACCGAGCTGCAGCCCCAGACCTGTATATTGTTTTGATGGGTGTCTCCCTTTATCAATATATGGTGTGACCTTCTTTTTCTCTTCTGAATAATTTTGGCCTGAAGTCTATTTTATCAGATATGAGTATAGCTACTCCTGTTTGCGTTTGGATTCTATTTTACTGGAACATCATTTTCCTTTCTTTCATTTTCAGTCTGTGTACATCTTTGATGGTGAGGTGTGTTTTTTGGAGAAAACAAAGAGCTGGCTCTTGTTTTCTGATTGAATCAGCTAGTGCGTACCTCTTAATTGGAGAGTACAGACCATTTACATTCAGGGTTACTATTGAAAGGTATGTACTGGTTCCTGTCATTTTGTTGTTTTTTTTATTTGCTTGCTTTCTTTTTTTCATTCATTTTTTTTTTACTGATCTTTCTTCATTTCTTTCTCCCTTATTATTTTAGAGGTTTGGTGGTTTACTGAATTAATCATGTTAGATTCTTCCCTAATTCTCAGTTGCCTTACTCTTCTAGTAAGATTTTACCCCCCATGCCCTCATGATTGTGTCTCTGTTGCTTCCTCTGTGTGGGAGTTCCTTAAGTATCTTCTGTAATGCCAGTTTAGTGATTATGAATTCCTGTAGTTTATCTTGGAAGGGTTTTACTTCTATTTTGATTCTGAAGGATAACTTTTCTGGATATAGTAATGTAGGTTGGCAGCTTTTGTTTCTCAGGGCTTCAAATATATCATTTCTTCTGAGAAATCTGTTTTTATACTGTTTTTGCCTTTATATGTGACTTGAGTTTCTCTTTTGCAACTTTTAATGGTCTTTCTTCTGTACTTTTGACAATTATTATAGTTCGAATGTGGATGTCCCCCAAAAGCACCTGTGTTAATGCAGGAATGCTCAGAGGTAAAATGATGGGTTTGTGAAAGCTGTAATGTAATCAGTTCATCCTAGTTTGAATGAACTGACTGAGTGGAACTTGGCTGGAGGAGGTAGGTCACCCAGGATGTACGTTGGAAAGGTGTTTCTTCTCTGTAACACCTTTCGCATTCCCTGTCTCTGCTTTCTGGCTGCCATCAATGAAGCAACACTTTTCCACCATGCCCTTTTACATGTTGTGCTATTTCTCCTTGGGCCCAGAGCAATGAACTTGACTGTCTATGGACTGAGACCCCTGAAACCATGAGTCCTAAATAAACTTTAGCTCCTCCAAGTTGTTCTTGTTAAGTATTTTGGTCACAACAACACAAAGCTGACTAACACAGCAGTTTATCTATGATGTGGTGGTTATGAGAAGGTTCTTTTCTGGTCATGTCTGTTTGGAGTTCTAAATACTTCCTGTACCTGAATGGTCATATTTTCCCCAAGATTTGGTCTATTTTCTGTTGTTATTTACTTACTAGGTTTTCTGTGCCTTTAGCCTGTACCTTAGTCTAAACTGATTATTCATAGATTTGGTCCTTTAATCATGTCCCATAGATCTTGTGTGTTGTGTTTGTAATTTTATTTTTTTCTTCATTAATTTCTAAATTAATAATAATGCCTCTGCCTTGTCTTCAGGCTCTGATATTCTTTTTCCATTTGGTTTAGTCCCTGGGTGAGGCCTTAAACTATGTTTTTCATTTGTCTTGTTGAGCTTATCCAACATTCTATTTGGTTGTTTTCCAGGATCTTTATTTTTTTTTATTGAATTGTTCTTTCATATCTTGTGTTGTCTTCCTTAATTCATTCAGCTATTTATTTGTATCCTCTTTGAAGTCATTGGTAGTTTTAAAAAGTCAATCTTTTGAATTCTTTGGCATTTCCTCCACTTTAATATCTTTGGGTTCAGGTACTGAAGAGTTATGAACTTTGGAGGAGTTATGCTGCCTTGTTTTTTCATGTTTCTTGTGTTTCTTTGTTGTTTCTATATTTCTTTGTTGAGACTTGTGCATATAACCCTTTAATGTGAGGGTTTCTGGTGAGCAACATCATGTCCTGGTCATTTGGAAGGTGTGGTTCATTGAGTCATGGCACATCTCTCACCCCCATTTATTTTTATTTTTGTGATACTAGGGATTGTGCATGGTAGGTAGGCAAGTCCTGTACCACTTAGCCACATCCCTACCCCTTTGTAAAATTTTGATTTTGAGATAGGATATCCCTAAATTTTCTAGGTTGTCCTTGAAATTGCAGTCCTCCTGCCTTGTTCTCAGTAGCTAGGATTATAAGCTTGTACCATTATCACACCTACCTAAATTTTCCCTTTCTTGATGCATTTTCATCATATGTTATTAAAATATCACATTCATTGAGGTCATCATTCATCTCAACAGAAAAGTCTTTAAGAATTAGGAAACTAAAATAAAAAAAATAAACAAGAAAAAAGAAAAAAAGAAAAAAAAAAAAAAAGAATTAGGAAACTGACAACTCATAAAAATTGATATAAGTCTTCCAAAACTCTGAATTGTCATTTGGAAGTTTTAATTTTATTGCTGAAGTAGCTAAATCAGTGTTACCTCATAAGTAATATTCTATGACTGTTAGTATGAAATTTTGGGCTGATTTCTTTATATTGTATAGTTCTGATGGAGTTAGACTCTAGGGATAAATACTGGTGGTTCAATTTCAGCATTTTCTCATCTCATTTATTTGAGAAAATAAGCATATTTATCCCATAGATGAGTTCTTTGAAGATGCCCTATCACAATTCATGTTTCATTTCTTTTTGATAATAGCACTAAATCAAATTCCTGAAACCTCAAATTTAACATTTACTTAAAGACCACATCAATATCTTTGATATTTAGGTAAAATAATTGTTTTCTATTCATTTATGTACCTTGGTGTATAAGCACAGGCTTAGGTTCTTTTGAAAAATTTTATCTCCTATATCCACATGGCAAAGACTCTAGTCACTTTCATAGAAGAATAAGACTGTGGTTTCATCTTTGGAAATACTGCTCTAAGTAGGTCTTCTTTGAAGAGTCTAGGGCTTAGCATTTTTTTGTATCCTAGCTGATACAGGACATGGAAGAAATGTGTAAATACAAAAATACTGAAAGTTGTTTTATTCTGAGACTTTCTGCTACCTTTACCCCTCAATAATCCCAAGTAGAACAACTGATGTTCATGTAACAAAGGTCTGTACGCTTTTCTAAAGTCCTGTTAATGTTTTGCCTCTAGTTTGAGAGAAACTATATTGATATTTATGTTAATTCATTGCAAAAATATTGTTCTTAGTGTGCACCATCCTTTCAGTCTAACATTTACTAGTGATTATTTTGGGGAAAATGTTTCTTGAGTACAGTGTAGAAATTCCATAATCAGCACTTGATACTCAACACAATATTTTGAAGTAGGTTAAACAGTTATAATCATCTTCATTTTATAGATGAAAAAACCTGAGGCTTAAAGGTTGAATAGCTTAATCAGGATTCCACAGTTGGTAAGATTGTGAAATTTGGAATCTAAAGGGCATATGTGGGCTGAACTTGAACTAAGGTCCATTCAGATTTCATATTTCCCTCTATGTTTATTGCTCTTCAATCAGAAAAATTGTTTGCAGAATGTTATAGTTTCATAATCCACCAAAAAATCCCCTCAGAAATCCTCATATACTACCAATAAATTATACAGCATTTAATTTTTATTCTATTCAGCAAAATACAAACTTCCAGCTTCACAGAGTACTCTACACTACAAGTCCTGTCTAATAAAAAATGAGCTAGCTCAATATATCTTTGTTCTTTGTTGTAATAAAAGTGAACCATAGTTATTCTACCATGTAGACTGTTCTATATACCATACTATTCTTTGTCTTAAAAGGAAAAGAACCCCTGACATTTGGATCTTCTAACCTTGCAACTGAGCTAGCATGAAAACATAAGTACTAGTAATGACTACAATAAAGTAAAATGAGAAAATAAATATATAGTTCAAGAATTAAAATAATCTGGGGCTGAAGTTATAACTCAGCAGTAGTGCACTTGCCTAGCATGTGTGAGGCACTGGGTTCAATCCCCAGCACCACATAAAAATAGAAAAATAATGGTATTGTGTCAATCTACAACCACAACAACAACAAAAAAGAATTAAAATAATTTTAATGTACTCATACCTGAGTGCTTAGCAAACCATGTATCAGATTATCAGTAATGGCTAGTAATGGATTTAAATGCTGAAAAAAAGAGAGAGGAGATGAGGACTTAAATGTGTACAAGTGAAGGAACTGGATATTTAAATACTTAATGCAGTGACCCTGAGAAGATTCCTTCCATTATGGAAAGTGGAACTTAAAAAAAAATTAACAGAAAAACTGAAAACCTTGTTTCTGCTCAGGTCTCTGAAGGGAAGAGGAATACTTTGTCTTAAGAGATTTAGTTCTATATATGGGTGGTTCAGAAGGAGGATAGTTTGTCTTAAGAAATCTAATTCTATGTATGGGTGGTTCTGAAATTCTGAGCTTAGAAATTAATGTAAAACTGATGGTAAAATGATGAAACCTTTGGGAAAACTTGACAGAATCTAATGTGAAACAACTTTATAGGCATATGTCACAAAGCAAGATTCATAAACTTTTTTTCTTAGTAATTATGTGAAAACAAAGTCACGATAAATATTACAAGTTATTTAAGAAAGTGATCTACCATAAGGTAGAATAAATGAGTTAAGCAGCTATTAAACATAAATAAATATAGAATAAGTTTCAAGAAACCCAGGAAATGAGATTCTTTCTAAAGAAAAATTAGACAAAGAATATAGAATTTGGGGAGGATAATACTTGAACTAATAGTGGCTGAAATTTTTCAGAATGAATTGAAAATATGAAGCCTCAAATTGTGGAAGCACACCAATTAGTAAAAAGGACCAATAAAGATAAATTCATACATGGTTAACATTATAATGAAATGACAGAACTTCAAAGAGTAGGAAGCCTTAAATAAATTACAAGATGAGTTAAAGTTTCCTGAAAGCATCAACAACTGAACTGATGACAAATCTCTCATCAGCAATAATAGAAGCAAAGAGTGGAAAAATATTTTCCATGTTCCAATGGAGATGAAAACCTACAATTCTTTACTGAACCAAATTATGTAAATGAAGATATAAATTTTTTTAAAAAACAACTCTTTTCATAATGGTACAGCCACTGTGAAAGAAAATTGGCAGTTCCTCAAAAAGTTAAACATAGAAATGCCATATGACCTAGAAATTACACTCCTAGGTACACGGTTGTTCCCTTATATTCCAGGGTCCTCAGTTGATAACAGGAATGGGGTTACTGAACTCACCGAACCCTGTGTATGATGTGTTTCTTCCTATGCATATGTTTTAGTCAGCTTTTTTGCCACTGAACCTGATGAACAGTTTTAGAGGAAGAAAAGTGTATTTGGAGCTCTCATTCTTAGAGGTCTCAGTTCACAAATGGCCTGCTCCATTGTTCTGTGCCTGAGAAGAGCAGGACATGGTGGTAGAAGAGTGTGACAGAGGAAAGCAGCTTGGGACCTAATAATCAGGAAGCAGAGACTAAGCTCAGCTCACCAGGAACAAATTATATACCCCAAAGGCCCATCCCCTGCAGCCCACCACCTCCAGCCATACTAGCCTGCCTGCAGTCACCACCCAGTTAATGGATTCAAGTGTATTAATGCACTGATTAGGTTTCGGCTCATGATCCAATTGTTTCACCTCTAAACTTACTTGCATTGTTTCTCACATGAGCTTTTGGGGGGCATCTGATATCTAAACCATAAGAATATACATACCTGTGATAAAATTTAATTTGTAAATTAGGCACAGTAAGAGATTAACAGTTTAATAGCAAAATAGATAATTATAACATACAGTCATATATATTATGCAAATTTGATCTCTTTCAAGATATCTTTTTTACTGTGCTTATCCTTCTTGTGATTATTAAAGGAAGAACTTTATGGCTTCTTTTCAGCATATCCAAATTACCAGCATCCCTACTCTTGTGCATTGGTAGTGCTATTAAGTAAAATAGTGTTACTTGAATAGAGGCACTGTGATACTTCAGTCAGTCTGAGCACCGAGATTCGATAACCAAGACGCTGCCTAGATAACTAGGCAGGTAGCATGTATGATGTGTATATGTTGGATGACCCGTGTCCTAGGACAGGGTGAAGTGGAATGGCATGAGATTTCATCACACTGCTCAGAATGGCATACAATTTTAAACTTATAACTTGTTTATTTTTTGAACTTTCCATTTAATATTTTCAGACTACAGTTGACCACAGTTGAAACCACAGAGAGCAAAACCATGGATAAGTGGGGATTAATGCATACCCTAAATAAGGAAAAACTACAGCAAATACTTGTACACAAATATTCAGGGCAGCATTTTTCATAGTAGCCAAAATGTGAAACTCCAAATGTCTACCAACAGATGAATGTTAAACTGTGGTATATAGTATATAAAAAGAGATTATATTCAGCCATAAAAAGGAAAGGGGTACTGATACATACTATAATGTGGATTAATCTCAAAGAAATGAAGTTAAGAAATGAAGTCACAACCAAAAGATTCTATAATATGTGATTCCATTTATATGAAATATCCAGAATAGATAAATCCATGGAGCCAGGAAGTGTATTAGTGGTTGCCAGTGACTGAGAGGAGTGGGAAGCAGGGAGTGAACTGCCTAGTTGATGTGGTGTTTTTTTGTTTGTTTTTTTGTTTTGTTTTTGGAGTAACAAGAATGTTTTGAAACAAGGTAGAGGTGGTCTCACACAATGTTGTGGATGAGTCAGCTGAGTGTTGCTGAATTGTTAATGGTTAATTTTATGTCACATGAATTTCACCTCCACAACAATCTAGTGATAAAAATTTCTTCTATCCACAACAATCTAGTGGTAAAAATTTCTTCTAAGTGTTCACTTTTCTGAAGGAACTGCTAAAGATAAACTTTAATGACTTTGATCTCAGAAGAAATAAATAGAAAATAAGATATGGCAGTAAAAAATAGTTACCAATTGAGTAAATCTTAATGAGTATTGACTAAAATAAACTAATATGTGGAGGATTTGGTGAAAGTAAAAAATACAGTATCTTAAATTTTAAAATCATCAAATAAATTTTTTAGCAGATTGGTCATTATAAAGGAGGGAATCGGTGAACTTGAAGACAGATGAATAGAAATTGTCCAAATTGATACATGGGAAAAAAATAGGAAGTATTAAAATATCATTAGCAATTTGTGACATGATATTAAGAGCTCTAACATACCTGTAACTGTAGGTCCAAAGGAAGAGAAAAGAAATAATGGTGCATAAAAGTGTTGAAGAAATAATATCCCCAGATTTTTCAAATGTGATGACAAACAACCCATGGATTTAAGAAGCTCAGTGAATTCCAAGTGAGTAAATGCAATGAAAAACTTATCTAGGCACACAAATTCCTGAAGAAAAAAAAATCTTTAAAGACAACTGGAAAAAGCAGGCTTATATGTGTTGGGGAATAATAAGAAGAATGCTCATTGACTTACAAGAAATAGTTCAAAAGAAAAGGCAGTGGAACAATGTTTTTAAGGAGCTGAAAGAAATATTCCCAGTCTAAAATTATATATCCTATGAATTATCTTTTAAAAACAAAAGCCTTTTCAGGCAAACAAGAGCTGGTAAAATTCATTGCTAAAACCAGTTCTTTCTGTGAAGAGAAACAAAGCTCAAGTCTATAGAAGGGAATGAACACCATAAATGAAAGTGTATGAATAACTATAAAATACCTTTTACCTTTTAAAAAGTTCCTTAAATGGTAATTGAGCACTTAAAGCAAAAATTATTATAATGTTGAGTTTATAACATGCCAGGTAAAATATATGGCAATAGTATCACAAAGGATAAGAAAGGATTATTGTGTACTGTTGTGGTGGTGGAGGTGTAGTGCTAATTAAAGGAAGACTGCAATGGTGATATATACTATTGCACAGAGAAGCCATAAAATATATATAAATACTGTTCAAATTATTTGATTATTTCACAAGAGAGTTGAAAAGGGGAGCAAAAGAACAAAAAGCTGTTGGGCAAATGGAAAACATAGCAGTACACAGATTTTGAACCATATTCATGATTATATTAAGTGTAAATGAGGTTGAAGCTGCAGTTGTAAGACAAGTCTCAAACTGGAGTTTTAAAAATTATAGAGACATAGTTTGATGGAAAGCAAAAGATAGGGAAAAAATCAAGAAAGCTGTTATGGCTGTGTTAGCATTGACAAAGTAGATCAAAAAGCACGAAGTATACTAGACACAGGAACATTTCTCAACAATAAAAAGGGCCAATAAATTGGACAGCATAACCTTAAATTTAAAAAAAATCCATAATCATATATAGAGCTTTTAACACACCCCTCTCAGCAACTAGTGGAATAACCAGAGGAAAAAAATAACCCAGGCCCTCATGTTTGCTAGGCAGGGACTCTACCACCAAGCTACACCCCAGTCCAAGAATCCTGGCACTACAAAAGACTTTAAAATTACTTAATTATTTTGCAGATAATAAAACAGAGGTGTACGGAGAGATTCCATGGCTAAGTGGCAGAGCTGGGGTGACACTTCAGAACTCCAGCCGCACTCTTTGGCTTTCATTCCTGCTCCTTCTCCATTCTTTTTTCTTTTTAAATATTTTGTTTTAGTTGTCGGTGGACACAATACCTTTATTTTATTTATATGTGGTGCTGAGGATGAAACCCAGGGCCTTACTCGTGCTAGGCGAGTGCTCTACCACTGAGCCACAACCTGGGCCCCCCTTCTCCATTCTTGACAATGAATTACAATTCCCAGTGACTCTTTCAGATCAAGCCTCCTAAGGTTAAAGCACTGAACCAGGTGTTAATGATGCAGGTGTGACGCTTTAAAAAGCTGAGTGGATACAGGAGATTTAAACCACACAATTAACCATTTGAACATTTAGAGCACCATACCTAGTAACTTCAGGAGACACATTCCTTCCAGATGAACAGGGAACATTTATCAAAATAAATTATATTTTAGGCCATAAAGTAAATATTAACCCATTTTAAAAAACCGAAACACCTATAGTATATTCTCAGATCATAGTAAAACTAAATATCAGTAAGAAAAAGATAACAAGTCAGGCATGGTGGCACATACTTGTAATCCCAGCAACTTGGGAGGCTGAGGCAGAAGGAACTTGGGATATAACTCAATGGTAAAGCATCCCTGGGTTCAATCCCCAGTATCTCCCCCAAAAAAGAAAGATAACTAGAAATTAAGCTATACATTTTAAAATAATATATGGGTTACAGAAGACACAATGAAAATTAAAAAGTATTTAAAGCTTAATAATGAAAGTATGGCATAAAAAATTTGTGTGATGACTTTAGAGAAAAGTGCTTTAAATGAATACATTAGAAAGGGAGGAAAGTCAGTGGTCAAAATCATAGCAAAATAAAGTTGAAGAAAGTATAGCAAAGGAATTGAACAGATGATCTCAGGAAAATAGAGAAATCAACAAAAGAGTTCTTTAAAATGATATGAAATTCCAGTGTAGTTTTGATTTGTTTTTCCCTAATTGTTAATGATATTGAATTTTTTTTCATATATTTGATGGCCATTTTTATTTCTTTTGAGAAGTGTCTATTTTGTTCATTTACCCATTTATTTGGGGGTTTCTTTTTCTTTCTTTTTTTTTTTTTGATTTTTGAGTATATATTCTGGATATTAATCCTGTCAGATGAGTAACTAGCAAAAATTTTCTCCCCTTCTGTGGGTTCTCTCTTCATATTCCTACTTGTTTTCTTTTCTGTGCAGAAGCTTTTTAACCTGATGCTGTCCCATTTATTAATTTTTGGCATTTCTTCCTGAGCTTTAGGAAGTAGCTTTCTGACATGAGTAGCCCCTGTAACCTGCCTAGAATCTATGACCTGAATAACTTCTATTGACTGTACATAAGAAGGACTTAGATGTTACTCAGGTTATAGAGGCTAATCAGGCCATAAAGGCTACTTAGTTCATACTAACTAAACATGTCACAGAGATTATGCTGGTCACAGAGGTTACTCAATTCATAGATGATACTAAGGTAATGATGGCTATTCAGGCTACATGGGTCATAGTGACCTCTAAAGTCATTTACAGCAACTCAGGCCATAAATGCTAAACCAGTCATAAAGGATACTGAGGTCATAAGGCTACCCAGGTCTTTCAAGCTAGTCTGCTCATACAGGCTATTCAGGTTATAGAGGCTTTTGAAGGTCATAGAGGCTGCTCACGTTATATGAACTTAATATATCATAGAAGCTACTCAGGTCATAGAACCTATTCAGGCCAAAGATGCTACTAAGCAGGTCATAATGGCTACTAAAGTCATGTAGGCTACACAGGCCAACAGTGTAGAGTTCACAGAGGGTGAGCAGTTTCATAGAGAAAGGGTGGCCTTTCAGTAAAACATGCTGGGTCAACTGAGTAATCATAAAAATAAGAAAACAGAACCTTGGTACCTACCTCAGAATATATGCAAAGAGTAATTTGATATCGTTCATAGATTTAAATGTGAAAGGTAAAACAATAAATATTTTATAAGAAAATATAGAATAATAGAATATCTTCATAACCTTAAACAAATCTTTAACAAGACACTACCCTGTCTTCACAACTATTTTAAAAATTGAAATTTGGACTTTACTAAAATGAAGAAACTGTTCATCTAAAGACAAACTTGAGAGAGTGAAAGGGAAAACATGTTTAGAGACAATACCCTAATCCAACAAGATGTTCATATCCAAAACATATAAAGAAATACAAATCTGTAAGATGCCCCTCCCCGATTTTTAAAATGAACATTTCACAACAAAAGATTTTCAAATGGCTAAAAATCATATGAATAATGCTCAACATCATTGCTCATGTCAGGGGAATATATTTAATTAATAAGGTATGATTATACATTTACCAGAAAACTAATGTTAAAGACAACAGTACTGAGTGTTAGTAAAGGTGTGGAGCAACTGGAACTCTCATAAATTATTCATGACAGGATAAAGTGACACAACTAGTTTGGAAACTTTTTGGCAATAAGTACTAAAGGTAAACATACTCTAACCCATTAGCCAAGCAATTTCCTCCTAGATATATATCCAAGTGAAATAAAAATATATGTCTGTTGAAAGAAGTGCACAAGAATATTCATAGGTACAGAACACTAAAGAAAGAAATTAAAACCTTAGAAGATGGAAAGATCTCCCATGCTGTTGGATAGGCAGAATTAATATAGTCAAAATGGCCATACTACCAAAGGTGCTATACAGATTTAATGCAATTCCAACTAAAATCCCAGTGACGTTCCTCATAGAAACACAGAAGGCAATCATGAAATTCTTCTGGAAGAATAAGAGACTCAGAATAGCCAAAACAATCCTGAGCAGGAAAAGTGAAGGAGGAGGTATCACAATACCAGACCTTAAACTATACTACAGAGCAATAGTAACAAAAACAACCTGGTGTTGTCACCAAAATAGACAGGTAGACCAGTGGTACAGAATAGAGGACACAGAGACAAACCCACAGAAATAGTTATCTCATACTAGACAAAGATGCCAAAAACATACAATGAAGAAAAAATAACCTCTTCATTAAATGGTGCTGGGAATACTGGAAATCCATATGTGACAAAGTGAAATTAAACCCCTATCTCTCACCTTGCACAAAACTCAACTCAAAATGGATCAAGGACTTAGGAATTAGACCAGAGACCCTGCACCAAATAGATGCAAAGTAGGCTCGAATCTTCATCATGTTGGCTTAGGACCAGACTTTCTTAACAAGACTGTCAGAGTGCAAGAAGTGAAAGCAAGAATCAATAAATGGGATGGATTCAAACTAAAAAGCTTTTTCTCAGCAAAGGAAACAATAATGTGAAGAGAGAGCCTACAGAGTAGGAGAAAATCTTTTCCACATGCACTTCAGATAGAGCACTAAAACTTAAAAATCCTTACACCAAAAATACAAAGAACCCAATCAATAAATGGGTTAAGGAACTGGGCAGACACTTCACAGAAGAAGATATACAAGTGATCAACAAATATATGAAAAAGTGCTCAACATCTCTAGTAACTAGAGAAATGCAAATCAGAGCCATCCTAATATTTCATCCCCCCCCCCCCCATAGAACGGCTATTATCAAGAACACAAGCAATAATAGGTTTTGGCGTGGATGTGGGGAAAAGGCACACTCTTACATTGCTGGAGTTGCAAATTGGTGCAGCCACTCTTGGAAAGCAGTATGGAGATACCTCAGAAAACTTGGAATGGACCCACCGTTTGACCCAGTTGTCCCACCCCTTGGTTTATACCCAAAGGACTTAAAATCAGCATACTATAGTAACACAGCCACATCAATGTTTATAGCAGCTCAATTCACAATAGCTAGATTGTGGAACCAGCCTAGATGCCCTTCAATAGATGAGTGGATAAAGAAACTGTGGTGTTTATACACAATGGAATATTGTTCAGCCACAAGGAAGAATAAAATTGTGGCATTACAGGTAAATAGATGGAGTTGGAGAATATCATGCTAAGTGAAATAAGCCAATCCTAAAAAACCAAAGGCTGAATGTTTTCTTTGATAAGTGATGATGATACATAATGGGAGGGGAGGCAAAGAGGGTAAGAGAAGAATGGAGGAACTTCGGATCACGTAGAGGCAAATGGGGCAGGAGGGGGCAGGAGAAGGAAAGATAGTGGAATGAGACAGACATCATTACCCTGTGATCATATATATTACACGAATGGTATGAATCTACATTGTGTACAACCATAGAAATGAAATCTTATACCCCATTTGTATACAATGAATCAAAATGTTGGCTGTAAAATAAATTTTAAAAAATAATATTCATAGCAGTTTTATTCACAATAGCAAAATGACCTAAATGTTGTTTAACAACAAAATGGATATATTATTTTTATTAATAGAACACTACAGAGCAATAAGAAAGTATAAACTGCTATATCATGTGGCTGAATCTCACAATTTTAAATGAAAGAAGTAACACCAGGGCTGGGGATGTAGCTCAGTGGTAGATTGCTTGCCTAGTATGTATGAGGCCCTGGGTTCAATTCCTAGTACTGAAAAAAAAAAAAAAAAAGTAAAAGTAAAACCAAAGAACACATAGTGTTTGATTCCATTTATGTAAAATGCAACATCAGGTAAGTCTATGATAATAAAAGTTAACAAAGTGTTTGCCTTTGGGGATGTATTTTGTTTATTTCTGGGAGCATGTAAAGGGTCAAAAGGGAAACTTCTAAGGTTGAACATATTCTGTTTTCTTAAGTATTTGCGTGCATTTTTACACCTAGGATTTGTGCAGTTTAACAGATGTGTCTTATATATACCTCTATAAAAAAATAATGTAGATTCATACATATTTCAGATCTGAAAATACTTCACAATAATAACCAATTTGGTATCATTGTGCATTCTTAGCATCTAGATTATGGTTTTAAAATACTGTTTTCCACAGAAAGAAACCAGAGCTTCTTGAAGAGATGGCAGTTCTAGGACTGAGGCTTATGTATGAGATGGAAGAATATACAATAAGACAGCAAGTAAACTGAAAGTGTTGTCAGAAGTACTCAGGATTCAAATCAAAGAGATTCCCACTGGCCAAAATGGTCATCTCCATAAAGAATGAAATATTTAAATTGCCTTTTACTACCTGGGGGCACTTTGCCCCTGAGCTATGTCACAGGTACTCACTTTTTATTTTTGAGTCAGGGTCTTGCTGATTTGCCCAGGCTGAGAGATCCTCCTACTTCAGCCTTCTAAATTGCTGAGATTATAGTTGTATATTACTGCACCTAGTTGATAATGTTTCTCTTTATTGAGGTTCTCAGCTAATAAATACAAGAATGAATGGAATGTCCCTATTTTAATATCCTCAGTGAGTTAATATACCTAGGCTTTGAGCTTCAATACTTCTTATCATTAAAGGAAAAATAACCAAATATGTGCCTCCCGATGAAAAGCATGCCATTTATGAAGTCTTTTCAAACATATGTCAGATCTGAAACTGATCAATATTATACAATTACCAATTTATAGGAAATCCAAAGGCCAGAGGAATGTTATGCCACATCAACAAGGGTACAATCAGCAAAATCCAGACTCTGAGAAATACAAGGCCTAATGATCTTGTTTCTTCAACAAAAGCAACAAACAAGCAATTATAGCAAGGTTACAAGACCCAGTTATTATGCACAAATATATACTTTCCTATATGCCAATAGTAGATTACTAGAATCTGAAATTTAAGTCATTTATATGAGCATCAAAAAATGAAATACCTGAGTACAACTCAGCAAAATTTTATAAGATCTATGAGAAAAACTACAAAACTCTAATAAAAGAAATCAATGATATCAGTAAAATAAATTCAACCAATGAAACCAAACGGAGAGGCATTACATTTTCATGGATAGGAAGATTCAATATTGTTAAGATGTTAATTTTTTCAAGATGGTCTACAGATTTACCACAGTTCCAGTCAAAATGCTACCAAGTTATTTTGTGAATTGATTCCAAAGTTAATGTGGAAAACTGATTCCAAACTGATTCCAAAGTTAATGTGGAAAAGGAAAAGAACCAGAAAAGCCCTTGTGATACTGAAGGAAAGCAAAGTAAGAGGATTGGTGCTAATTGATTTTAAGATTGGGTAGACAAAAGGATCAGTGGTGCAGAATAGAGAGTAAGAAATGAGTCACAAATATATATTCAACTTTGACAAAGGAGCAAAATGATTTCAGTGGAGAAATGTTTTCAACAAATGATGTTAGAACAATTGGGCATCTATATGCAAAAAAAAACTCCATGCAGACAAACCTTGTAACTTCCATAAAGTCCAACTCAAAATGGTGTGGGTACCTAAAAGTAAAGCAAAACTTCTAGAAGAAAGCATAGGAAATAATTAATCTAAGTGACCTTGGATTTGACAGTTGGTTTTTAGCTACAACACCAAAAACACTGCTCATGAAAAAAAAATACAAGTTGGACTTTATTAACATTAAAAGCCTCTCTGAGGCTGTGAGTGACCAAATTGGAAGACTGAGGCAGGAGGATCACAAGTTGGAGGCTAGCCTCTGCAACTTAGTGCGACTCTGTCTTACAATTTAAAAAGATGAGAAGAAGGGCCTGGGATGTGGCTCAGTGGAAAGCATCTCTGGGTTCAATCCCTAGTACCTAAAAAACAAACAAACAAACAAAAAAACCCCCACCAAAACCTCTCATACAAAAATACTGTTAAGAGAATGAAAGGGCAAACCATAGACTGGAAGAAAATATTTACCAAACATATCCACTTAAAGGACTGGTGTCCAGCATATATAAAGAATTCTTAAGTAGTAAGAAAACAGTCCAATTTTTTAAATGGGCAAAACATCTAAATAGATATTTAACCAAAGAAGATATAAAGATGGTATAGAAGTATATGAAAAGATGTTTATTATCTTATGTCACTAGGGAATTGAAAATTGAAACGATGTGATACCAGTGTATACCTATTGGGAGAGCTAAATTTTAAAAATCAACATAAAATGGCAAGATGCAGAGGTACAGGAAGTGGTCAGTATTCAAATGGTACAGCTACTTTGAAGACAATTTGGCAGTTTTTTTTTTTTCAAAACTAAATGTAAACTTTACAATCTAACAGTCACACTCCTAGGTATTAATCCAGATAAATAGAAAACTTGGCACAAAAACTGTATAATCAGAAAAATTAGATTATACTCTATGTATTTGTGATCTATCAAAATGTATAAATGCATTCTATTGTCATGTACAACTAATTAGAACAAATAAAAAAAATTTTTTTGAACTTTACACAAGCAGCTGGGGTTGTGGCTCAGTAGTAGAGCACTTGCCTAGTACATGTGAAGCACTGGGTTTCATCCTCAGCACCACATAAAAATTAAAGGTATTGCATCCGTCTCCACTAAAAAAAATTATTAATAAAAACCCTTTACACACGTTTATGGCAGTGTTATTCATAATCACCCCAAACTGAAAGCATCCAAATTTCCAGCAATAGATGAAAGGATAATGGGCGTAACCATACAGTGAAATATTATTTGGTGATAAAAAAGCAATCTATTATGCCATGAAAAAACATGGAGGACCTTTAGTGCATATTACGCAGTTAAAAAAAAACCTGAATGGTACATGATTGTGGTACATGATTCTAATTATATCATGTTCTGGAAAAGATCAGTGGTTTCCAGGGGTGCATCAGGAAAAAGGGAGGATGAATAAATGAAGCCCAGACAATTTTTAGGACAGCAAACTATTATACGTTTTCTTGTAGTAGTAGATACAAGACATGATACTTTTAGTAAAACCCATATAACTAACCATATTCACCAAGAGTGAAGTTTCATATAAACTGTTGGACTTTAGTTAATAATAATGTATCAATATTGATCCATTAATTCTAACAAATGTACCACACAAATGCAATTGTGTGTTCAGGGGAAGGAGTGTATATGGTGACTATACTCTTATTTTTACTTTAAATAAACATTTAAAGGGAAAGTTGGTAAATATTAGTGACATGTTAAAATAATGCATGTGCAAAACAGATATTTTGTAAGATGTAACAAATTAATCAAAAAGGCAGGGAAAAGCTATAGTAAATTAGTGGTTCAAGAGTGACAGGTTTTCTCTGAGATGGAAATAAGATAAACATCTCTTTATTACCAGTTCTATTTATCATGGTATTAGAGAAGATCATAGCCACTGCAATAAAGCTTTAAAAAAAAAAAAAGAAATAGTATAATTATTAGAAAGGAAGAAAATTGTCTATTCACAGGTGAATTGGTTTTCTATGTAGAAAATTATTACAAAGAATAGATGAATTTAGAAACATCGCTGGATACAAGGTCAATATGTGAAAATTAACTATAGATACTAGCAACAATTAGAAAGTGACATTTAGAATATTCCATTTTAATATTAATGACAAAATAGAGGAAAAAAACAACAATGCGCAAAGTATCTACATGGAAAACTATAAATGTCACTGGGAGAAATTAAAGGACTTCTGAATAGTGAATTAGAAGATGTAATATTGTAAAAAAAAATCTCAGGGTTCCCAAAGTTTTCTATAGCTTCAGTGTAATACCAGTAAATGTTTCAGAAAGTTTTGTTGTAGAAGTTGATATGCTGACTGTAAAACTTCGGTGGAAATTCCAAGGATCAAGAACAACCAGGATAACCTTGGTGAATAACAGCAAAGTTGATGGATATTAATTTTTAAAAGTTACATTGAGTTATATTAATTAAAATAGGACCATACTAATGCAAAGATAGACTTGTGGAACAGATTATGAAGTCCATGGGTGCTACCTCAATGCTTAACTCATGATTGTATGGTTACTACATTTGAGTAGGAAGCAATTTCCAGGAAAAAGATGTTTTGGAGACACCAGAAGTGTTTCCTACTCCTCTCGCTGTTTCTATTACTAATATCCCTGGCTTTGTCATTCAGAGCATTAAATTGGTTCATCAAAACATGAGTCTTGGGGCTGGGGTTGTGGCTCAGTGGTTGAGCGCTTGCCTAGCATGTGTGAGGCACTGGGTTCAATTCTCAACACCACGTACAAATAAATGAATAAAATAAAGGTCCATCAACATCTAAAAGATATTTTTAAAAAAATGAGTTGAATTGGCTTAGTCTGCATTTTGGCAGTTTGAACTTTCATCATGCCTATTTGTACAAATTCAGTTACTTTCAGTTTAAAGGTGTATGCGTTGGGGAATAATATAAATACTTCAGGCAATGTACTTTTTCATTCAGTAACCATGAAACTGAGTAGTAAACATGAGATGAGAAATGTGAGTTTCTGTTCCACTTCTTCTCTCCTGTGTGTCTCCAGGCTCACTAAATGAAAACTATTTCATCAGGTCGTTGCAATTGAAGAATTAGCATCTAGTTCAATCCTGGGGGTAAAATAGCTATATAGGTTAAACTCTCTAAGGTCATGGATTTGGGCCCTCTAGCCAGACCCCTTGGGTTCAAATCCTAACTCCACCCTTAATATCTGTGCGGTTTGATCAGGTAACTTAACTTTGCTGTGCTCAGTGTCCTTATTTGTAAAATGAAGATTATAATAGTATACACCTTGTAGCATCATTGTGTCAAGTGATGCCTAAGATGAACCATGGCTCGCACATGATGCAAAAACAATTTTAACTATTACTACTATCAAGAGTCGGTAGAAATAAATAATTTTTTTTAAAAAAGTTGGTAGAGCATGTAGTTCTCCAGGTGGTACATGTTAAACTGATTTTCAAGGGAAACTTGGTTAACTCCTTTTCCACCTTCATCTTATTCTTTAGAATCCAGCCCTGGTGTGAAATGTGGTTTTACTGTACCTGACTAATTTCTCTGTCTGGTGGTTGACTTTTTAGGGAATTGACGGTTGTGGCTCCTTGCGGAATGGTCATATGGCATGGAGGATGGCTTTTGGGGGTAGGAGGGCTGTGGATTAGACAGGATATATTCCTGTAGAGTCAGTGTATGTTTATAGACACCCGATATACATTTAATATAAGTACTTAAGTGCACATATTTCAGTCACCAGCATTTTCTTCTGTACAAAAATCCACCTAGTCTTTCAAGGTTAATGCAGCCCTTTTTATGCCTGTCTCTTACTTTTTGCTAAAGCCTTTATTGTAGAATGACATCTGTGCAATCTCTAGTCCCACGTGCTGCCTGTGGGTGCATTTTGTAGCAAACAGTGCTCTGGCATTTTAGGGTTGTGCTATCCATTCCTGCCTCCATGGATTTTTAACTCATCACTGATTGTTCTTTTGAAAAATGTTTAGGAACCTTATAGGTGACCATTCGCCATCTCATCCCTTCCACACATACGGGCACAGACTCTTACTTACCTTTCACAACTACCAAAATTGAAGCATAGAATTGTCCACACGTTGTTTCCAGCTGGCACTCGATGGCACCTCAGTGCACACAATTTGCTCACTACTATCATCGGCAGCTCCTCTCTGCTGCCAGAATGTTGGGACCTCCCTGAGGCCCCTGCACACTGGCAGCTACTGCTTCCTCTAAGAGGCTTTACTGATGTAGGCCTGTTTTTTTGTTTGCTTCTCCTTACTCCTCCCCTCTCCCCCGCCCCATGGTTTCTTGACTTTTGCTGAGGAAGACTGAACTAATGAGCTCCATCTTTTTGCCAAGTGAACAAATACCTCAAATGGGTTTTACCGTTTAGCTTTTTTGGGCCATATTATTTGAGGCTTAAACATCTGAGTCTGTTCGGTGCACCTACCACCAAAAGAACAGTTTGTGCTGTGTGCTAGGGACCTTAGAATTAGCCACTTCCTGGGACATTAGAGAGCTGACCTTTGAATAGAACTAGTTAGGGTCTACTTTCTCATGTTTATTTCCTAGAACAAGAGAAACTAATCTTTAATTCTGTTTTAAGAGAATTTGTATAGTGTGTCTGAAGCAGCTTATGAGCATGTAATCATTTAATATTTCATAGTAGGGAATGTAAATTGTTGTGCACTTGTGTGTTGCAAACTGAGGAATCTTGGGCTGAGGTTGTAGCTCAGTGGTGGAGCACTTGACTCACACATGTGAGGCACTGGGTTCAATCCTCAGCACCACATAAAAATAAATAAAGGTATTGTGTTCATCTGCAACTACAAATTTTTTTTAGAAATTGGGGAATCTTGAAAAATATACATCTCCAGAAGGTGCTTTAAATTTTATCTTTCATGATATGATTATTCTAAAATGTTAATGCTGTCTCGTTTTGTGTTTTCCTCTTTTTTTCCAGAATATTTTCCTTCTTGGACATAGTAACTTTGTGCCGATGTGCACAGATTTCCAAGGTAGAGTGAATACTAGATTTTTTATCAATACATATCAATCAATACATATCAGTCTTCATTAGTCTAAGGATGAATTTTAGTTCAAATAAGCCATTAAATTAAAATTTTATCTCATTTAATAGAATACAGCATAATAGTTTCACATTTGTTTATTAACTTGATAAACATTGAGAATAAAAGTTTGGAAATAGAAAGGTTGCATCAAGACCTTCTTTAATTTGTTTCTCAATAAGTATCTCTCACCCTATCCCTCTTCTTTTACCGCCCACCTCCCAGGCTTGGAACATCTTAGCCCTGGACGGAAGCAACTGGCAAAGAATAGATCTTTTTAACTTTCAAACAGATGTAGAGGTAAGTTACTTAACTTTGTTTTAGAAGACTTTTTTAAAGATAAACTGTTTCCTCTTTTCTGTTTTTTTTTTTTTAATTTTGCAGTATTTAGGTGAGAGAAACAGAAAAACAAAACCTGGAAGATATTTGCATACATCACGACCAAAATTCCACTGTACTTTACTTTTGTTCTTTATTAGAAACAGATTGCTTTTCTCCCTTATTCATGTTTATACTCTGAGTGTTACCTCTGCTTTTTAAAGTATCACACCTACATCCTTAACACCTGGTTTAGTGCTTTGACCTTAGGAGGCTTGATCTGAAAGATTTACTGGGAATTGTAATTCAGCATCAAGAATGGAGAAGGGGCAGGAACAAAAGCCAAAGAGTGAGACTGAAGTTCTGAAGTGTCACCCCAGCTCTGCCACTTAGCCATGTAATCTCAGTGCTTCTGTTTTATTCTCTGCAAAATAAATAAATAATTTTAAAGCCTTTTGTTATGCCAGGATTCTTGAACTGGGGTGTGGCTCAGTGGTAGAGTATTTGCCTAGCAAATAGGAGATCCTAGATTAAGGCCCCTGCCCTGGCTGGGGAATGTGTGATTGTAGTATATATATGTATACATACACATATATAGTATATGTATATGTATGTAATACACACAAATATATAAATAAAATTTCAGGATTCTACATATTTATGTGGAAATCCAAAATTAACTCCTTTTAAGGTTGGTAAAGCAGACTACATGAGGAAAGTATTTTAAAGTGATTTTTAGTCAGGTGCTGTAATCCCAGTGGCTTGAGAGGCTGAGACAGGAGGATTATGAGTTCAAAGCTAGCCTCAACAATGGTGAGTTGCTAAGCAACTCAGTGAGACCCTGTCTCTAAATAAAATACAAAATAGGAGTGGGGATGTGGCTCAGTGGTAAAGTGCCCTTGAGTTCAATCCCCAGTACTAAAAAAAAAAAAAAAAAAAAAAAAAAAAAAAAAAAAGATTTTAATATAAAATACCAAATTTCAAACCAAATAGTAAGGGGGTGGATTAATAAAGAGCATTGCATAGAGTAATTGTCTAGAGTACTGGTCTAAGGGTTTTGGGATACTTAAGTTTTTATCTACCCAATGTTAGTAAAACCCTATTCATTTCCATTTTAGACAGTGGAATTGCATTGTAAATCACTTCACTTATGTTGAAGTTTCTCAAGAGTATTTTACCAAGGTGTGTGTTTTGCGCTTTAATGGGTAAGGAAATGATCATGTTTAACAATGAAGCAATTTCCTGCTAGTTACTTTACTTGATGGAAGAGCTAATGGCCAATTTTAGGCCCTTTACTCCTCCTTCACCCTCTCTCCCTCTCTCCCCCCCTCCCTCTCTCTCTCTCCTCCTCTTCCCCCTCCTCTTCCCTCCCCCTCCCTCCCAGAACTGGGGATTGAACCCAAGGGTGCTCTGTCACTGATCTGCATCCCATGTCGTTTTATTTTCAGACAGAGTCTCATTAAGTTTTTCATTCTGGCCTTGAATTTATGATTCCCCTGCCTCAGGCTCCTGAATCACTGGGATTACAGGCTTGTGCCACTGTGCCCAGCTCCTTTACTCCCTTCTCTGGGTTACTTGCTGCTTGAGAGTCTTTGGCCCCCATTCTAAACCAATGAAGCAATCACCTCAGCAAATAGGGCAGAGCACAGGATTTTCCACAGTTGGTTTTAGAACCTCATGGGTCCTCACATATTGTGGTGCTCTGACTTTGGAAAGGGCAGGAACCTCAGGGATTCATGTCCATCTAGAAGTTAAGTTTTAGTTACTGGTTTAGAATGTGGTCCTTAAATTAGGTGTTTATTAATGTTCTTTCCAGAGTTAGGTAGAAATTATCACAAGTGCCCCACCCACCCAAATTTGCCAGCATTTCATACCAGTGTAATTCCTCTTCAAACCAATAATCTCTATTCATTGTGTTTACTTAGTGATGTTGAAAAGAATGGTAAATTCTCAAAATGTCATTCTTGCCGGTCATAAGAGTCATTATTTTGAAAGAATTTGGCAAACTATTTTTCTGTAGTGCTTAGTATCTCTCCAGTTTTGATGATTTTTCCAAACTATACAACTTTTTGGAAAGTACACTAAGAACTTTTAAAATCAGTTATTATGAAATACAATTTCAATTAAACGTAACTACATTGATTGAAGAATTTTAGCTGACTGCTGATTTTCACCTAATACTACCTATACACATTGTAGAAATACTTAAGAGAATGTCCAGTAAACAGGAAGCTGGTTTATGGTTCACTCATTGTATAAACAATTACATTTGAAAATCTGAAATAGCTGGCACCAAGGTTTCAGTGTTGTTTCATATCATTTAGTTTCCCTTTTGGACTAGCAACTTAAATCCAGATTGAATTATGAACCAAGACTGATCTTCTCATAGTCTTTAAACATCTGTATACTCAGCCTAGGAAGCATTCTATGAATAAAGAGATGGTCTCAAAGACATGCCCTTATGGGTAAGTTTAGGGAAGAAAGAAGATGCCAAGGATCAGCATGAACTCATTAATAGTCCTTACCATGTGCCAGACACTGCTCTAAGCACTTTATATTTCCTACTACAGTTGTTCCTCTTTAAATACACCATATTGAAAAAACTGAGGCACAGAAAAGTAGAGTAACTTCCTAAGGTGACTTACCTATTAAGGAATATAGGCTTTGGCAAACAAAGACTGTGTCCTAAAAAGGACTACATGTAAGAATGGAAGATAAATCCATCCCAAAGAGATACATAAAACCCAACATAGGAATATAAGAAATATGAAAAAAAGAAGGTAACATGACACTTTCTAAAGATCATAATTCACCAGCAATGTCTTTGACTTCAAAGACATTGAAGTGGCTGAAATACCAGATGAAGAATTCAAAAGAATGATTGTAAAATTGATCAGTGAATTCTAAGAGAACACAGAAAAACAACTGAATAAATTAAAGAAGTCAGTACAGGGTATGAAATGAGAAATTAAATAAAGAGATAGAAATATTGAAAAAGAACTAAGCAGAAGTCTCAGAAATGAAAGACAAATCAAATAAAATGTTCAGTTCAAAGCCTCTGTAATAGTACACTGAGGTGAAGACCGAATCTCAGAGCTGGAATGAAGCAGCCAGCCTTGAACGTGCACACAGTATTAAAAAAAAGGAAAATGAGTAACCATGACTAGAATATAAAAGAACTCTAGGACAACATTAAGAAACCAAATTTTAAGAATCATTGGAATTGAAGAGAGTTGTAAGATGCAGGTTAATGGTATGGATAACTTCTTCAGGGAAATAATAACAGAAAAATGTCTAAACCTCGAGAATGAGATGGATAGCCAGATATAGGAGGTATTCAGAACTCCAAATAGTCAAAAAAGAACCTCATTATAACCCATTATAATTAAAATGCTTAACATACAGACTAAGGATAGAATTTTTAAACCCTCAAGAGAATTTCAGTTTGCATTTACAGGCAAGCCAGTCAAAATTACCTTTGATTTTCAACACGAACTCTAAAAATCAAGGTGGGCTTAGAATGATGTGTTCTAGGCCCTGAAAGAAAATAACTGTGAACCAAGATTGGTATATTCAGCAAAGCTATCCTTCAGAATCAAAGCCAAAATACAAACTTCCAAGATAAGCAGAAACTAAAATAATTCATGACTATTAAGCCAACTGTAGAAAAATATTTAAATACTACACACAGAAGAAATTTAAAAAAAACAAACCCCAGAGATCACAAATGAACAAAGCTCATGTGCAGAGTAGCTAAGCAAATGAGATATAAGACCAAATTAAATATTAGAAATAAATTAAAATGGCAAGGTGTGATAAACATCTCTCTATAACAACATTGAATGTAAATCATCTTAACTCTCCAAGTAAAAGACATAGCCTAGCAAAATGGATTAAAAAGTAAGACTTAACTATATGTTGTTTGCAGGAGACCTATCTTACAGGCAGAGACAGCCACAGGCTGAATGTGAATTGGTATACAATGCAAATGGAGCCTGAGAACAAGCAGGAGTAGCTACTCTCATATCCAACAAAGAAAACTTCAAGCCAGAATTAGTCAGAAGAGACAAAAGAAGGTCACTTAATAAAGGGGAAAAAATCCAACAAGAAGATGAAATAATAATAAATAGCTGGACACTATGGTGTATGACTGTAATCCCAGTGACTTGGGAGGCTGAGGCAAGAGGATAATGGGTTCAAAGCCAACCTCAGCAAAAGCAAGGTGCTAAGCAACTTAATGAGACCCTGTCTCTAAATAAAATTCAAAATAGGGCTGAGGATGTGGCTTAGTGGCCAAGTGCCCATGAGTTCAATCCCTGGTATCCCCCCAAGCAAAAAAAAATAATAAAAAATATTTATGCCCCAATCTTTGGTGTACCTAATTGCATAAAGCAGATGCTACTCAGGACTCACATAGACAGACTATGGTCCAGTGATACTGGGTGATTTCAACGCATCTCTCTCACCAATAGGTCATCTAGACATAAACTCAGTAAAGACTTTTCAAACCTAAAATATATTGTAAATCAAATGGAATTAACACACAGCTACAGAATATTTCATCCAACAGCTGAATTCACTTGCTTCTCAGGTGTTCATGGAATCTTTTTAAAAATAGACCATATTTTAAGCCATAATGTGCATGCCTATAATCCCAGCAGCTAGAGAAACTGAGGCAGGAGGACTGTGAATTCAAAAGCCAGCCCCAGCAAAAGCAAGGCGCTAAGCAACTCAGTGAGACCCTCTTTCTAAATAAAAATACAAAATAGGGCTGGGGATGTGGCTCAGGGGTTGAGTGCCCCTGAGTTCAATCCCCATTACCACTCCCCCCCAAAATTGACATAATTCCTATATCTTGTCTAATCATAAAGGAATAAAATTAGAAATCAGCACACGCGCGCGTGCGCACACACACACACACACACACACACACACACAGAAACTGTATAAATGCATGGAGATTGAAAAATATACTTTTGAATGATGAATGGGTTATAGAAATAGTCAGGAGAAAATTTTTTTAATTATTTAAAATCAAACAAGAATAGTGATACAACATACCGGAAACTCTGAGACACTATGAAGGCATTTCTAAGAGGAAAGTTTATAGCTATGAGTGCTTACATAAGAAAATCAGAAAGAACCCAAATAAACAACCTAATTATGCATCTAAGACCCTTGAAAAACAAGAACAAACCACTTCCAAAATCAGTAGAAGGAAATAATTAAGATCGGAGCTAAAATCATTGAAATAGAGAATGAAACAACAGTACAAGGAATAATAAAATGAAGAGTTGGTTCTTTGAAAAGATAAACAAGATTAATAAACCCTTAGCCAAATTAGCCAAAAGAAAGGAGAGAAAACCCAAATTAATAAAATTAGAGATGAAATGGAAAAATCACCACAGACATTGTAGAAATCCAGAGAATCACTGGGGACTATTTTGAAAACTTATACTAGAATAAATTGAAAAACCTAGAAGAAATGGATATAATTCTAGACACAAATGACCTGCCAAAATTAAGAGGACAAATAAAACCTAAACAGGCCAATAACTAGCAGTCAGATAGAAGCACTAATACAAAGTCTTCCAACAAAATGCCCAGAACCAGATGGGTTCTCAGCTGAACTCTACCATATGTTTAAAGAACAACTAATACCAATGTTTCTCAAATTATTCCATGAAATAGAAAGGCACTTCCAAGTTCATTCTATGAAGCCAGTATCACCCTCATACCGAACCAGATGACACACCAAAGAAAGAAAACTACAATGACTCTGATGAACTTAAATGCAAAAGTCCTTAATAAAATATTAGCAAATCATACTCAGAAACATTAAGATCATACATCATAGCCAAGTTGGTTTTATTCCAGGGTTCCAAGAATGATTTAACATATACAAATTGTAATTCACCACATAAATAGAATTAAGGACAAAAATCATATGGTCATCTCAATAGATGCAGATAAAGCCTTTGACAAAATTCAGCACCCATTTTGATAAAGACACTGAAGAAAGTAGGTATAGAAGGAACTTACCTTGATATCATAAAGGCTTACATGAGATAAACTCAAAACCAACATCATGGGAAAAACTAAAAGCATTTCCTTTAATATCTGGAACAAGACAAAGATATCCACTCTCACCCACTCTTATTCAATATAGTAGTAGAAATTCTAGCCAGAGCAATTAGGCAAAAGAAGGAGATAAAAGAGATTAAAAGTGGGAAAGGAAGAAGTCACTACAGATGATACGATCCTATACTTAGAAGATCCCAAAACTTCCATCAGGAGACTGCTAGTTAATAAACAAATTCAGCAAAGTAGGAGGTTACAAAATCAACATACAAAAATCAATAGCTTTCTTTTCTTTTTTTTTTTTATTGTAAACAAATGGGATACATGTTGTTTCTCTATTTGTACATGGAGTAAAGGCATACCATTTGTGTAATCATAAATTTACATAGGGTAATGTTGTTTGATTCATTCTGTTATTTTTTTGTAGAGTGCCTGACTCGCATGCTGGAGGCCCAGGTTCAAGTCCCAAGCACTGTGGGATTGTGGAAATAGCTTCCTTATATACCAATAATGAATCTGTTGAGAAAGGCAGGATGGAATAGGGATAGTGGAATGAATCTGACCAGCTTTCCTATGTACATATGTGAATATACCACAGTGAATCTCACTATCATGTACATCCACAAGACGCTAATTTTATAAAAGCTATAAGCAGCAGAAAGATCAGTAGAGGGGAGGGAATGGGATGAAGGAAGGGGACTGAATTAGAACAAATTATATTCCATGCTTTTATAATTATGTCAAAATGAATTGTAGGGCTGGGTTGTAGCTCAGTGGTAGACTGCTTGCCTAGTATGTGTGAGGCACTGGGTTCAATTCTCAGTACCACATATAAATAAATAAGGTCCACTGAAAACTAAAAAATATTTTAAAAATGAATCCTAATGTTATATGTAACTAAAAAGAACCAATTTAAAAAAGAAAAAAACAAAAACAGGAAAGCAATCCTACTTTTAGTAGCCTCAAAAAAAGTGAAGTACTTGGGAATAAATCTAACCAAGAAGGTGAAAGAGCTGTACAATGAAACTAGATAACACTGAAAAAAATAAATAAAGAAGACCTCAGAATACTTTGGATTAGACAGAGGGGCATGAAATGAGTGGGGGGGGGTATAGGGGTAGGAAGGGAAAGTAGAATGAATTGGACATTATTAGCCTACGTGCATATATGACTACATGACCTGTGTAACTCTACATCATGTACAGCAAGAAGAATGAGAAGTTAACCAGTTATGTATGGTGTGTCTGTCAAAATGCATTCTGTCATTTTGTATAACTGATTAGAACAAATTTTAAAAATTGAGAAAAAAAGACCTCAGAAGATGGAAAGACCTTCCATGTTTATGGATAGGTAGAATTAATAGAGTTTAAAAGTCCATATGGAAGAATAAATAAAAGACTGAGACTATACAAAACAATTCTAAGCCAAAAAAAACAATGGTAGAGGCATCACAATACCTGACTTCAAACTATACTACAGTGCTATAATAATAAAAACTGCATGGTACTGACATGAAAATAGACATATAAACCAAAGGAACAGAATAGAGGGCACAGAGACAGTCCCATACATCTAGTCATTTGATCCTAGACAAAATGTGCCAAAAACATACATTGTAGAAAAGACAAATCGTGCTGGGGAAACTGGCAATTTGTATGTAGAAGAATGAGAATAGATTTTTATCTCTTACCCTGCACAAAAGGCAACTCAAAATGGTTCATTTAATTCTTAAATTAGGCCAGAAACTGCAACTTTCAGAAGAAAATACAGGGTCAACACTCCAACATAAGGGTGTAAGCAATGACTTTCTCAGTAGAACTCCCCAGTAAAGTTCACAAAATAATGCCAAGAAGTATTCTGGACAACAAACGAAACAAGAATGTGAAGAGAACCTGCAGAAGGAGAGAAAATCGTTGCCAGCTACTCTTCTGACAGAGGATTAATGTTCAGAATATATAAAGAACTCAAAAAATCTCAACACCAAAAAATAACCCAATTAATAAATGAGCAAATGAATTAAATAGATGCTTCTCAAAAGAAGAAATACAGATGGCCACAAATATGAAAAAATCAACATTGTCAGCAATTAGGGAAATGCAAATTAAAACTAAACTGAGGTCTCATCTTGCTCCAGTTAGAATGGCATCCGTTAAGAATACAAACAATAACAGTGCTGGAGAGGCTTGGGAGAAGAGAAACGCTCTTACACTGTTGGTGGGATTGTAAAATAGTGCAACCACTATGGAAATCGAAATGGAGGTTCCTCAAAAAACGAGGCACCATGTGATCCAGCTATACCACTCCACATTATGTCATTTGCATGTCTTATATGTGGGAGCTAGAGAGGGAAAAGGAAAAGAAACGGGGGTGGTGACTCTCGGGAAAATCAAAGGGAGTCAGTAGAGTAGAGGAAAGACACCAGGTGGGGAGAGGAGAGGAGGGAACTATTTGCCAAATTACATTGTAGTATCGAGTACATGCACAAATTTGTAACAAATATCACCACTCTGTATAATTATAATGCATTAATAGAAAATATGGGCAGGAGGGAGAGTGTAGGTACCTTGAATGGTGGGGTTAGGAACCGTGTCACTCAAAAGACAGAGTAAAGCATCCAGGGGTCAAGTGTCACTCTTTCCTGAATAAGTATGGTTGCTCTGAGGTTAGGCATTTTCTGTGCTTTTAAATTTGGATATTTGTCATTGGTCATAGTTATTGAAGATTGTATATGGCCAAGAATGAGAATCAACTAGTGTGTTGATCTAGAAGTTGTAACTCTAAGGATCTTCTGAACCAGTTTTAGGCCTTATTTTTTTCTAAAGCCCTTCATTCTAAAATGAATGCTTACAACATACTGTCTTGTAGATAAGTCTTGTGGAATATTGTGTTTGGAAAGGATTTGTTCTTTTCTTCCCTTTGGTTGGAAATAGCAGAGCAGAACATTGTGTATGTAATTTTTTATTCTAGTACAAAAATTTTTGCTCCAAAGAAAAGAAGACTAGAAAGTTTATATAAATGTAACTTATATGCAATGGGAAAAATTATGTTGGGTGCTTCATTTATAGGCATTGATGAGTATTTTGCTGTTTATTAGGTACTTAAGTACTTAGATTTTCAAGTCATCATCTTTTTTTCCCTTGGGAAAAAGATTTTACAGTTATCTAGAATTTTGCTTCAAGATATAATTTACTTAAATGTCCTTCAACAAGGCAAAATTTGTGCTAACAGTACCAAAATTTGGATTTTCAATTCAGTTGAGATAGATGTCAGCCAGGTAACAATGTGCATAAGCTCCATTTTGATGATCCTGTAGTTTGCATCCTAATGAATTCAGTGCCAAGATTAGTGTCAGTGTTTTACAAAGTGAGCATACTGTTCGAAAAACAATAATGGCCTTTTTTAACATCTCCCTCTTTGCAGAGGTAGGGTTTGTAGATGGTATTTATAATTAATTACCTTTTCCCACTACTCATTCTGTGTTCCTTTTGCCTTCACATACACCTCAGTTCTTGAGGATTTCTGACCCAGCCCTTCATTCCTGAAGAGTCTTATCCAGTAATAGTCCTTCTTGGCCTGGATTATTTTAGTTTGCCATTGACTTGAATCACAAGACAGTGTAATTCCAAGGGATGCCCTAAGGGATCTCCTATGCATCACATCAGATATAGCCTGCCTTCCCTGTACTGTGCAACAGTATTCCATGAGGTTTATGTGTACATTAAATGAGCCATAATAAGTCCACTAGGAAGTGTGAAATTGTTGCTTGATGTTTGTAAGTGCTTCATCAGTGTTCATTTTCTTTTTGCCTCCTGTGATCTCTCTGCTAGTACTCAGCAGAAGTTCCTTTTTCAAAGCAAATGTATTTTAATAAGGAACTGCTGAGGAGAATGGGGAGCTTTAAAAATATTTTTTCATACTTTTAAAGTGGTAATTTTTGCTAAAGTAGGATTTCCTTTTTTAAGCAACTTTTAGATCTTCCTCAGTGGCAACATTCCCACAGCTGACCTCAGAGAACCTTATGATTGATGGAGTGGCATTGAGTGCTGGGTAGAGGAGGCCTAACCCCAGGGCTAGGACTTTGGAAAGGCAGCACACAGGCTCTTTTAAAGAATACTCTGAAATGTGTTTCAGTGCTTGCAAGGTCTTTTATGCACCAGGGATAGAACTGAATTGCTGGAGGAATGTTCCAAAATATTTTGTTATACTTGGAAAAATATATTGTTTTCAAATTTCTGGTTATTTTGTTATTAGATAAGCAGTATGAAAAAAAATGATACTTTTTCCCAATTCTCTCCATTCAAGGGTCGAGTGGTGGAAAATATCTCGAAGCGATGTGGTGGATTCCTGAGGAAGCTCAGCTTGCGAGGCTGCATTGGTGTTGGGGATTCCTCTTTGAAGTAAGTTAAATCCACAGTGACCCATTCTGTCATGGCAGCTTGTTAGCAAAAAAAAAAAAAAAAAAAAAAACTGGGGTTGTAGCTTAGTGGTAGAGCTCTTGCCTAGCGTGTGTGAGGCACTAGGTTCAATTCTCAGTACCACATATACATAAATTAAAAAAAGATCCATCAACAACTGAAAAAAAAAATACTAAAAATAAAATAAAATAAACCAAGCATATTATATACTTTTCTTCTAAGTTCTTTCTCTGGTAGTTTGTGTAGAGTAATGAGAGAACCATAACTCTGGAATAGCAGGTAAGCTCCACTATTGTTGAGAATGTGGCCTATGGGACAAAGTCACCTGATTGTCAGTTCTCTATTCTGCAAAGTGAGGCAGTTAGAGTCATGCACAGGAGTGCCACGGGCTTGCATGAAATAGCACGTGGAGTGCCTGGCATGTAGTAATGTCAAACTATTCATTCACCTCTCTCTTTTAAATTTATTTTTCTTAGTTGTAGATGGGCGCAATACCTTTGTTTTATTTATTTATTTTTTGTGGTGCTGAGGATCAAACCCAGTGCCTCACACGTGCTAGGCAAGTGCGCTTCCACTGAGCCACAACCCCAGCCCCATCATTCACCTCTCTTGTAGTCCCTTTTTCACTTTCTTATCTTCCTGGTTCCTTATAAAATTATACAAAATTGAGAAAATATTTTTTTCAAAAATTTGCTTAGCATCAACTAGTATTTTACTTACTTTTGATAGGATGTGATTATTACATTAATTTTATTATAGTTAGCAATATACCTGTCCAACTAAATGCGTGCGCGCGCGCACACACACACACACACACACACACACACACCTCTGCACTGGATAGCAATTATTTAATGTTACAAACCCCCACCCCCACCTTTTTTTTTTTTCTTTTGGTGGTACTGAGCACTGAATCCAGGGGCATTCCACCACTGAGCCATATCCATCCCAAGACTTTTTACTTTATTTTGAGACAGGGTTTCCTCATGCTTCTCCTGCCTTCACCTCCCAGGTTACTGGGATTACAGATGTGTCACAGCAGCTGGCAAAAAAACACTATTATGAATCTGTTCTGGGGCTGGGGTTGTGGCTCAGTGGTACAGCGCTTGCCTAGCATGCATGAGGCACTGGGTTCAATCCTCAGCACTACATAAAAATAAACAAATAAAATTAAGGTATTGTGTCCATCTACAACTAAAAAACCATATTAAAAAATATATTCTTTGAGGTTTTCTGAAGACAGACATGATCAGAACCTTTTTGTCTTTATACTTGTGGCCTCTAGTATTGCTTTTGTTTTCCCTCTTGTACTGGGGATTGAATCCAGGGATGCTTTACCACTGAGTTACATCCCTAGACCTTTTTATATTTTTATTTTGAGACAGGATCTTGCTAAGTTGCTAACGATCTCACTAACTTGCCCAAGCTGACCTCAAACTTGCTATCTTCCTGCCTCGGCCTCCCCAATTACTGGGATTACAGGCATGTGCCACCTCACCTGGCTCTGTTCAGATTTTCTGCTTCTTCATGATTCAGTCTTGGTAGGTTGTGTGTTTTTAAAAGTGCATTCATATCTTCGGGGTTACCCCAAATGCCAGCATATTTCACAGTGGTATTTTATTTCTCTGGCATCAGTTGTAATGTCCCTTCTTTCATTTCACTTATTTATTTTTCTTAGTTAATCTAGCTAGAATTTTGTCAATTTTGTTGATTTCTAAAAATCCAATTCTCATTTTTGATTTCTAAAAATCCAATTCTCATTTTCTCATTTTCTCTTCCCTATTTCACTTATCTTTGCTCTAATCTTTTATTTCCCCGCTTTGTGTTTAGCTTGTTCTTTTTCTAATTTCTTGAGGAATTGCAGTATTACATACAGTTCTTCTGTTTGAATCAGGTACCTTTTACTGTGCGTGAGTATTTAAGTCTCTAGTCTGGCATCCCTCCACCCTTATGGTGTAGCCCTTGTTGGTTCAAGTTACCCGGGTTGTCGTCTTGAATTTCCTGCGTTTTGGGTTTGTGGTGTTTGGGCGTGTTGTCTCCCTCGTGTCTCCCGTGGACAGGTGGAGCCAGTGCTCTGTAAGCTTAGAGCCAGAGGCTGGGCGGATTCAGGTTCAGCTCTGGGTGGGAAGACATCCTGGCCTTGGAGATGCCAGGACGGAGCTCTGGGCCTGGGTGTCATCAGCGTGATCGCTCCACTAGAAAGTTCTCATCTTCCATCAGATGCTGTTTCAGCAGTCATTGGTGGTGGTTGCCTACAGTCAAAATGTCACTAAGGATCACAAAATGGCAGCTTTTCAAGTCCATCATTTCTTCTCCATTGACTAACTCTGGTTCTTCTACCAGGAATTCTCCTGACCCGTTGATCCCTCTGCAAAGTATATAGAAAAAGCACGGTAGATTCTTTTCACTTAAGAGTTGTTAGAATTATGAGCTGATACTCCAGAAACCTTCCAGCATGACCAATAAACTTTTTTTGCGGTAGATGAGAATTTTATTATGAATATAGATATTTTTAGATAATGATTTTTTAATCAAAGTAATAGGTCTTTTCATGCTGAAAATATTCTAGCTTTTTAAAATTTGTTCTAATTAGTTATATATGACAGTAGAATGCATTTTGACACTTTATACATAAGTGGAGTATAACTTCTCATTCTGGTTTTGTGTGATGTAGAATCACACTGGTTGTGTAATCATATATGTAATAAGGTCTGATTCATTCTACTATCCTTCCAACCCCATACCCCCTCCCCTCTCTTCATTCCTCTGTGCCTAATCCAAAGTACCTCTATTTTTCTCTACCCCCACCCCCACCCAGCTTATTGTGAATTAGCATCCACATATCAGATAAAACATTCAGCCTTTGGTTTTTTGGGTTTAACTTATTTCACTTAGCATGATATTCTCTAGTCCCATCCATGTACCAGAAAATACCATGATTTCATTCTTCTTTAAGGCTGAGTAATATTCCATTGTGTATATTTACCACAGTTTCTTTATTCATTCTTCTATTGAAGGGCATCAAGGTTGGTTCCTTAGTTTGACTGTTGTGAATTGAGCTGCTTAAACATTGATGTGACTGTGTCACTGTAGTATGCTGGTTTTAAGTCCTTTGGGTACAAACCAAGGAGTGGGATAGCTGGATCAAATGGTGGTTCCATTCTAAGTTTTCTGAGGAATCTTCATACTGCTTTCTATAATGGTTACACCAAAATATCCCACCTTTAGCCAGTTGGAGTCCCTTCAAACTGACATCTGTTTTTTTGGATATTTTGAGGCACTAGGGATTGAACTCAGGGGGCACTCAAGCACTGAGCCACATCCCCAACCCTATTTTGTATTTTATTCACACACAGGGTTGCACTGAGTTGCTTAGCGCCTCGCTGTTGCTGAGACTAGCTTTGAACTCTCAATCCTCCTGCCTCAGCCTCCTGAGCCACTGGGATTACAGGTGTGCACCACTGTACTCAGCGGCATTTGTTATTTTGATGTGATCATGATTTTTTATGTAGTTTTGGACTTATTTTGTACATATTCTGATGGAGTTGTAGATTAACTTCATGAAGAAGTTGTCCTGTTCCTCATAGTGAGAAATACTTAGAGATCACAGTTTATGTGCTAGATTCTCACCTGAGTTAGAGCACTACTAGGTTAGATTGCTTAGATTAGCTTGCTCATGGCTAGTATCATTTCTGAGCTCTTGCACTGAGTATTGCTAGGAAAATAATATTGTTTAGAAAGGAGGGGGAAGCAAATGTGAAGTGCATACAAGTATTTCCAATTCAAATGACAAATTACACGTTTTTAAAATAGACTTTTTAATTTTTAGAACAGTTACAGTTTTTCAGCAAAACTGAGTGGAAATTTGTAGATATTTCCTATATACCCCCGATTATAGGATTTTTATGTAACGTTGATTTTTTTGTTAGTCTTTTACACTGAAAGTTTCCTGATAACCTAATGTAATATTACTTTTTTTTTTTTTCATACTAGGAATTGACCCAGGAGTTCTTTACCACTGACCCACATCCCTAGCCCATTTTATTTTTTGAGACAGTATCTCACTAAGTTGCTTAGTGCCTCACTAAGGTGCTAAGGCTGGCTCTGAACTTGTGATCCTCCTGCCTCAGCCTCCCCAGTCTCTGGGATTATAGGCATGTGATACTGTGCCTCTCTGAGCACTTTTTATGTTTACTGGTACTGGTGATTTATTTTCATTCTTTTTTTGGGTATTGGGGGTTGAACTCAGGGGCGCTCAACACATCCCAGCCCCTTTTGTATTTTATTTATAAACAGGTCTCACTGAGTTCCTTAGGTCTCACCTTTGCTGAGGCTAACTTTGAACTTGCAATCTTCTTGTCTCAGCCTCCTGAGCTGCTGGGATTACAGGCATGCAATACTGCACCTGGCTTATTTTCATTCTTTTGAGAAGTATCTGTTTAAGCTCATTTGCCCTTTTATTGATTGGGTTACTTATTCTTTTGGTGTTTTGTTTTTTGAGTTCTTTATGTATTCTGGATATTAACCCTCTATCAGATGAGTACTTGGCAAAGATTTTCCTCCCATTCTGTGGGTTGTCTCTTCACTGTTGATTGTTCTTTGTTGTGTAGAGACTTTAATTTTATATAATTAATAATTATCACTATTTCCTGAGCTATTAAGAGGCTTATTTGGGATATCCTTGCCTGCACCAATATCTTTTTTTTTTAATACTTTCGTTTTATTCATTTTATTTTATGTGGTGCTGAGGATTGAACCCAGGGCCTCCTGCATGCTAGGTGAGCACTCTACCACTGAACCGTAGCCCCAGCCCCTGTGCCAATATCTTGAAGTGTTTTCCCCTAGTAGCTGTAAAGTTTCAGGTCTTCAGTGAAGGGCTTTGATCTATTCTGAATTGAGTTTTGTACAGAATGAGAGGTAGGGATCTAGTTTCTTTCTTGTACGTGCAGGTACCCAGTTTTCCCAGCACCGTTTCTTGAAGAGGCTATCTTTTCTCCAATATGTTGTTTTCTCAACAACAAAGGTAGTTTGGACACCTTTGTTAAGAGTTAGGTGGATGAAGATACGTGTTTATTTCTGGGTTCTCTATTCTCTACCAAAATCATGCTATTTTCATTCACTGTGGTTCTGTAGTGGTTTTGAAATCAGGTATTGTGAGGCCTTTAGCATCACTTTGTTTGCTTGGGATTACTGTGTATTCTGGGTCTTTGTGCTTCCTTATGAATTTTAGTTCTGTAAAGAATGTCATTGGCATTTTGATAAGAATTGCATTGATTGCGTGGCTTGCTTTTGGTGGTGTGACTCCTTTATTAATTCCCAGTTGTGAGCATGTGAGTTCTTTTCATCTTCTAGTGTCTTCTTCAGTTTCTTTCTTTAGTGGTTCATAATTTTCATAATAGAGGTCTTTCACCTCCTTGGTGAGATTTATGCCTAGATTTTGTTTTGTTCTGTTTTGATGGGGTTTTTTGTTTGTTGTTTTTATTTAATTTTTTTTCAGGCTATTGTGAAAGCTGCCTTTCCGATTTCTTTCTCAGCAAGTTCATTATTGCTGTATTTTTCTGTTGATTTTGTATTCTGGTACTTTACTCAGTTTGCTTATCAGTTCTAAGTCATTTGGTGCAATACTTTTTTTTTTTAAATTAGAACTTTATAGTTATACATAGTGGTTGTGTTCACCTTGACAAATTCATACATGCATGGTTTTGGTGGAATCTTTAGGATCTTCTAAGTATAGAATAATCTCTAAACAGAGATCATTTGACTTACTCTTTTTCTATTTGGATTTCTTTGTCTTCCCTGATTGCTCTGACTGCAATTTTAAGTGCTATATTGAATAAGAATGATGAGTGTAGACACCTTTGTCTCTTCCCTAAATTTAGAAAAAATACTTTCAGTTTTCCCCGTTCAGTATGATGTTGGCTCTGAGTTTGTCATAAAAAGCTTTTATTATATTGAGGTGTGTTCCTTCTAGAGCTAGTTTCTTCAGGGTTTTCATCGAGGAGTGATGTTGAGTTTTATCAAAGACTTCTTCTACTTCTGTTGAGGTGATCATATGATTTTTATTCATGATTTCTCTTATGTGCTGTACTAGGCTTATTGACTTGTGTTTGTTGAACCGTCCTTTTATTCCTTGAATGAAAGTAACTTGAGGATGGAATATAATCTTTTAAATGTGTTGTTAAATTTGATTTGCAAGTATTTTATTGAGGATTTTTTACATGTTTTTTCATCAGGAATAATGGTTTGTGTGTGTGTGTGTGTGTGTGTGTACACTTACCAGTTTTTGATAGCATAATAATATTGGCATAGACTAAGTTTGAAAGAGTTCCTTCCCTCTGTTTTATGGAATGAGGAGTGTTGGTTTTAATTCTTCTTTAAAAATCTGATAAAATTCAGCAGTTAATCCATCTGGTCCTGGGCTTTTCTTTGTTGGGAGATGTTTTAGTACTGCTTCAGTCTCAATGCTTATTATAGATCTGTTTAGGGTTCTTCTACATTTTCCAGTTTATTGGCATTTAGTTTTTTTTTAATTCCCTTATTCCCTGATGATCCTCTTGTTTCAATGGTGTCTGTTGTAATATCTCCTTTTTCATCTTTAATTTTATTTGGGTCTTCTCTTTCTTTTGATTAGTTGGCTAAGGGTTTGTCAATTTTATTTATCTTTTTGAAGAACCAACTCTTTGTTGCATTGATTCTTTATACTTTACATTATTCTTTCGGTTTCTATTTTATTTATTTCTGCTCTAATCTTTATTTTTCCCCCTTCTACTGATTTTGGACTTGGTTTGTCCTTGTTTTTCTCTGGCCTTGAGATATATCGTTAGGTTATTTATCTGAGATCTCCCCTATATTTTTAATGTATACACATAGAGCCTACATTATTACTGTGTACTTCCTTCTTATAATTGCTTTCACTTTATTCCATTGATTCTACTATGTTGCACTTTAATTTGATTCTTGGAGTTTAATTCCCTGCTTTGATTTCTTCAATGACCCTCTGTTCTTTCAAAAATGTATTGTTCAGTCTCCATGTCTTTATAAATTGTTAAGTTTCTCTTACTTGATTTCTAGTTTTATTCATTATGATCCAATAAGATACAAGAAATTATTTTTTATGTATTATGGCTAGCTTTATGGTCTAAAATATGATGTTATATATAAAGTTCTGTGAACTGGTAATGTGTATTCTGCCACTGTTGGATGCAACATTGTATAAAATGTCTGTTAAATGCACTTGATCTATGGTGTAGCTGAACTCTGATGTTTCATTTTTTATTTTCTTTTGTCTAGATGATCTGTTGGTGAAAGAGAGGCACTAAAGTCACTGGTATTATTGTATTGGGGCCTGTTTTTCCTTTTATGTCCCATAGTGTTTGCTTTATAAAATTGGGTATCCCAAAATTCAGTACATATATATTTATAATCATTGTATCTTTGTTATCAATCAAATCTGGAATGTCCTCCCAAAGCTTATGTGTTAAAAGCATGGTTCCCAATGTGGTAAGGTTCAGAAATGGAGCTTTTAGGAAATGATTGGATTGTGTGGGCTATAATCTCATCAATGAAGTAATCCATTTGATGGAGTAATGATCTGAATAGACTAAAATAATGTAGGCAGGTGGGGTGTGGCTGGAGGAAGTAGGTCACTGATAGCATGACTTTGAGGACTATGTTAGTCCCTGAATCCTTCATGCCTCTGTTTCTGTTCTTCCCAGTTGCCACTAGCTGAGGCACTTTCCTCTGCCATGCCCTTCTCCCATAATGTTCTGCCTCATCTCAGACCCAGAGCAATAGAATGGGCTGACTGTGAACTGAAACCTCTGAAATCATGAACCCAAAATAAACTTTTCTTCATCCAAGTTGTTGTTCTCAGGTGTTTTGATCACAGTGATAAAAATCTAACTAATACAGCTTTCTTTTTTTTTTTTTTTTTTCGGTGCTGGGGATTGAACCCAGGGCTTTGTGCTTGCAAGGCAAGCACTCTACCGACTGAGCTATCTCCCCAGCCCCTAAAACAACTTCTTGATGGATTGTTCCTTTTATCAGTATTTGGTGATCTTTGTCTCTTAGGAACAAGTTTCTCTTGAAGTCTGTTTTGTTGGATATAACTACTCCTGCTTGCTTCCTGATTCCATTTCTTAGAATATCATTTCCCATCCTTTCACTTTCAGTCTGCATATATCTTTGCCAGCAAGGTAAGTTTCTTAGAGACTCAAATTGTTAGGATTTGTTTTCTAATCCATTCATCCAGTCTGCATCCTTTCATTGGAGAATTAAGACCATTTACCTTAAGGGTTATTTTAAAAAGGTGTGTACTAATTCCTGTCATTTCGTTGCTTTGAATGATCTGTGTTCATTTCTTTCTCCATTATTCATCTTAGAGGTATTATTTTACTAATTCTCATTTACTTGTTTTCTAGTAAGATTTATTCTTTTCTTTGATTTTTGTCTTACTCCCTCTTCTATGTGTAGGATTCTTTCAAGTATTTTCTGTAATGCTGGTTTAGTAGTCGTGAATTCCTTTAATTTATGCTTATTTTTTTAAGGTCTTTATTTCTTCTTTGATGTTGAAGGATAGCTTTCCTGGATATCATTATCAAGATTGGCTGGTTACCCCAACTCCCCCAGCGCTCAAATGCATCATTCCATGCCTTCCTGGTCTTAAGAGTTTCTGCTAAGAAATCTGTTGTCATTCTGATGAGTTTGCCCTTAGATGTGACTTACACTTCTTTCTTGAAGCTTTTAACATTCTTTCTTTGTTCTGTATTTTGGGCAGTTTATAATACGTTGTAGAGAGGTTCTTTTCTGGTTATGTCCATTTAGAGTTCTAAATGCCTCTGTACCCAAATTCTCATGTCTTTCCCAAGAAGGGGGGAAATTTCTGCTATTATTATTTTAAATGAGTTTTCTATACCCTTAGCCTATAACTGAAGTCCCTCATCTATTTCCATTATCATAAGTGTGGTCTTTTAATTTGACTTATTTAACTTTTCATTTTCAGTATTTCTGTTTGGTTTTTTTCCAGAACCTATATCTCTTTATTAAAGTTGTTCTTTCATATTCTATATTATTTTCATTATTTCATTCAACTATTTCTAATTGAATTCATTGATCATTTAAAAAATCAGTCTTTTGAATTCTTGTCTAGCATCTTTGGAATCAATTACTAGAGAGTAACTTTTGGTGAAGTCACGTAGCCTTTTTTTTTTTTTTTTTTTTTTTTTTCCCACATTTCTTGTGTTCTGTGTTGAGATTTACCACATATATAAAGATGGAAATCACTTTCATTTTCATGTGAAGGTCGTGTTAGGGAGCAATCTTCTCTGTACACTGTGCCCAAGGAAATTAGTTTGTTTTGTAGTGTGGTGTCATTCTGAAACAACATTGTAAATTTCCTGTCTTTTTTGGCTGTGTTTTGGCTTATATGCTCTATCAGAACCTAGGTAACCCACTCTCCCTGTACAGTTCCCAAGAATGGAAGTTCAGGCAGGTGTGCTGTAGACAGCAGAGTATATGGGTTCTACTCTTTGTGCCTAGTCATCCAGTCTTGTCAGCAGTCTGAAAAGGTCTGGGAGGGTATGGGAGCAGCCTATAGTGAGGTCACTCATGAGTGCGGTGTCCACAGCTGTTGTATTATTTCTCTCTGCTGTTGCTGTGGGAGCCAGACTGTGAGTGGGACTTCAGGCCTGCTCTAACTATGCCTGCTTGGGGCTTCATCATCAACTGAATGCTTAGCTCCCCCATCTTTAAGTCGAAGTATCTACCAAGGTTCTAGAGAGTTAAGGACATGTCTAGATTGAGTTGCAATTTCTCACAACTGTGTTGGGGATGCCTCTCAGCAGCCAAGCACCCACCCGACATCCTTAAGGTACTGGACTCAATTCCCAGTACTGCTCAGAAGAAAACAAACAGTAACAACCACAAAATAAAAACAAACCTGATGCGGAAGTGCAGTAATAAGCAAATAAAAACAACTGCAACAGGGAGATTCCATAGAGTCACAACTATCCACACTGAAGGTGTTGGGCAGCAGCAGGTCCCACATATATTCCATTTCCCCTAAGTCCAGTGTTCCAAAACCCCCATGCAGAGGTTCCAAAACCTCTGGCTGCTTTTCTCCCCGCCATTTCCCACAACTGACTTTCAGTTCTACATGGAAAGCAAATTTTTTTTCCTTGTGCATCATAGACCAGTTTCCCATTGTCACTGTCTGTGGGTCTCAGACCTTTCAGGCTCTTGACCATGTCATAGAAAAGAATTTAAGGATGTGTCAGGCTTGAGTAGCAGAGCAAGAAATTTATTATAATGGGGAAAGTACACACTCAAGACTGGAGGTGCTGGCAAGCTCAATTCAAAATGAGTGAATTGCCTCATTGTGGTCTGGAATTTCACATTTACAGAGAGATAGCAGGAGGTGGAGTTGACACAATTCCCCACCAGTTTTCCTTGCACTTGCACATTGCCCTTGCATGTTCTAACCTGCTGCTACTTTTTTAGAATGTTTTTATTAGTGCATTATAGTTATATATAACAGTGAGGTTCATTTTGACATATATGCGTGGAATGTAATTTGTTCCATTTCAGTCCCCAGTACTTCCTCTTTCCCACTCCTGCCCCCATCCTCTGTTCCCCTTCTTCTACTGATCTTCCTTCTATTTATTTTTCTTTTTAATTGGTGCTTTATAGATATACATAACAGTGATGTTCACTGTGGTATATTTGTGTATGTACGTAGCATAATTTGTCCAATTTTCATTCTGTAGTTCCTCCATTTCCCTTCTTCCTCTGTCCCCTTCCTCTACTCCACTGATCTGCCTTCTATTTTCATGAGATTGAACCCAGGGGCACTTAACCACTGAGCCACATCCCCAGCTCTTTTATTTTTTATTTTGAGACAGGATCTTGCTGAGTTGCTTAAGGCCTCACTAAACTGCAGAGACTGGTCTCCAATTTGTGCTCCTCCTGCCTCAACCTCCCGACTCTCTGGGATTACAGGCACATGCCTGGCTATCTCCTCTTTAAGGACTCCAATCTCACGATTATTAGGTTGCTTAAAACTGTCCTGCAGTTCATTTATACACTGTTCTTTTTCTTTCCTTCCTTTCTCTCCATATTTGATCTTGGGTAGTTTTTATTGTTATGTCAAGCTCACTAATCATTTCATCTGCATGTCCAGTCTGCTGTTAATCCCACAAATCAGCCATTTGTGGTTCTCATATCTATAAGTTTAATCTGGGTCTTTTTAAATATATCTTTCAAGTTTATGCATAACTTTTAACCTTTAGCTTCATAGAACTGAATTCTATGGAATATAGTTATTACAACTTTCAATGTCCTTGTCTGCTATTTCTGCTGTCAGTGGGGGTGAGTTTGGATATAATGAATTTTTTCTCTGTTATAGATATCTTTTCCTCCTTTAAAGCTTCACAATTTTTTGTTCAGTGCCAAACATTGCAAATTTTACTTTGTCCGGTGCAGGACATATTTGTACTCCTATTAGTACTCTTAAGTTTTTGTTCTGGGATGCAGTTGAGTTACTTAAGAATAGTTCTTTCTTGGTTTTATTCTTAACATTTGTTAGATTTGGAACTGAAAAGAAAGAAAATGATTTTTTTAGGTTGGACCAAAGCACTGTTTAGCCTAGGTCTAATATACTCCTGAAGCAAGGTCCTTCTCAGTACTCTTCCATTGCCCCATGGATCATGACTTTTTTACTGGGCTGATGGGAGTGAGCACTGTTCCTCACCGAGTGGGCTCTGGTGGCCGTTCGCTCTAATGCTGTTAGCTCATTCTTTCCCCAGCCTTTACTTTGCTCACAGGCATGCGCTGGCCTGTATTCTCTTGAATTATCAAGGAGCGCCCTCTGCAGATCCTGGAGATCTCCACTCCAGGACTCTTCTGTGATAACTCTAGTCACTGTGGTCTTCCTGAACTTTCAGCAGCTCTTGTCAGAGTCCATCCGTCTTCAATTTGGTTGCCCCTCCCTATACCTTGGCAGGTCAGAAAGAATAGATAAAGGTGATATCTGCTTTGAGGCCAAGTTTTAGAGGCATTTGTGTACTGCAGGGAAGAGTTGGTCCTGTGAAATATGTTAGAGATGTGTTTCAGAAGACACAGGGACCTGAGCCAGTCCTTCCTGAATGTGCTAAGAGGTTAACATGTTACCAGCCCACACATCATTGAGGAAGTTGCCCTTCATGACTCAAGTGTCCTCACCAATAAATGGGTAGCTTTTGGTACCAGTATCAACTACTGACACCTCTTCATGGCCATAAAGGATTTCTCCAGAAAGGCCCTAGCGTAACCAAATGACAGTATGACACAGTACAAGAAACATTTGTCCCGGTGTTTCAAATTGATTTTTTTTTTTTTTTTTTTTTTTTTTTTTGATAGAGGAGCAGGGAGCAGGCCTCCATTCTCGGATGACTCACTGAGGTTGAAGGACAGTTGGTGGATAGGAAATCAGTCTAGAGGTTTACTTCTCAAGGGGTCCCTAACAGCAGTGGCATCACTGGAAGCTTCTTGGAACTACAGAGCCACCCTGTACATCTACCTATCTGCACTGTGGTGAAAGACTTAGGTGTTTCATAAGCATGTTAATTAAAGTTTGAGAAGCACAGTTTTAAGCAAGTGGTTACATGTGCCCTCTAGTGGCTGCCCACAAACTTGCAGGAAGTTTTAAAACATTTTTTCATTTTAGGACCTTTGCACAGAACTGCCGAAACATTGAACATCTAAACCTCAATGGGTGCACAAAAATCACTGACAGGTAAGTAATGAGGATTAGTTTAGGGATAAAGTGGTTGTCAGGTGAATGAGGGGAGAGAAACATGGTTGAAAATATCTTTAGTGCATCTGCTCTTTTCCAGCACGTGTTATAGCCTTAGCAGATTCTGTTCCAAGCTGAAACATCTGGATCTGACCTCCTGTGTATCTATTACAAACAGCTCCTTAAAGGGTATCAGGTAAGGGATGGCATTGTGGCTCAGTGGTAGAGCACTTGCCTAGCACACATGAGGCACTGGGTTGGATCCCCAGCACCATATTTTAAAAACTAAATAAAATAAAGGTATTGTGATCATCTACAACTAAAAATATTTTTTTAAAAAAGAGCATCAGGTAAGAGCATCCATTGTTTGTGGTCAAGAGAATACCCAAAGCAGTGAACATTCTGGTGCATCTTCCTAATGAAGCCTTCCTAATGTCCCCCTAAAACAAGAAACAGATGGCTCAGACAGGTCCTGGGGGTTGTCTCACTCCCTGGATTGCTTGCGATGTAATAAATTCAAAGTTGGTAATAACTGTCTGCAGGAGTATACCGGGATGTTTTTGTTTCTTGTTCTCTCAGTGAGGGCTGCCGGAATCTGGAGTACCTGAACCTCTCTTGGTGTGATCAGATCACAAAGGATGGCATCGAGGCGCTGGTACGGGGCTGTCAAGGCCTAAAAGCCCTTCTCCTGAGGGGCTGCACACAGGTACCACCAGTTTGTGGAGCTAGTGTTCTGACACATCGTGGAACTTGCTGTTGCATTTTTCTCAGTGTCCCACTTGTTCTCTCACCTAGATTCTATCCCTCTTCTGTTTTCTGTGTCCACTTAGTTAGAAGACGAAGCTCTGAAGCACATTCAGAATTACTGCCATGAGCTCGTGAGCCTCAACTTGCAGTCCTGCTCAGTAAGTAGCGTGCCTTTCCTGAGCACTGTCCTGCTCCATTCTCTCCCTGAAAATCTGCTGTGGGCCTCACTGCACAGCATCCCATGCAGCTGAGATGACTGTAGAATAGCTGGCTTCTCATCCTGTGTCTTTGTAGGATCTGTCACTTTGCCGTGAGATAAAAGAATGAGGCATCACCCTCAATACAGAGCAACCAGCATCTCCCCTAAAAGTACTATAAATCAAGTCTTGATTAAAAAAAGGGTGGGGTATTGAGTAAGGTATCAGATATGCCATCAACTCATCAGGCATGGTGGTGCACACCTATAATCCCAGCAGCTTAGGAGGCTGAGGCAAAAGTATCGCAAGTTTGAGGCCAGCCTCATTTATTTATTGAAGCTCTAAGCAGTGAGACCCTGTCTCAGAAAGCGCTGGGGATGTGGTTCACTTCATCCCCAGTACAAAGAAAACAAAAAAGGAAAAGAAATACTGTGAACTAGTCACTAACTAGTTGTAGACCTGAATAGTTCATCTTAAGAACTCAGTGTCTGTTTTTTAACTCATAAATTGGGGATGATGGCACCTCTAATATTTCAGGAGATAAAATGAAATAGCAGATATGAAAATGCCTTGAAAAATATATGGCATGTGCAAGAGCGAGGTACCATTTCATCCTGAGCAGGGCATGGCCTATGCTAACCTGCTGGCCCTTCCTCATGGTCTCTGTAAAAGCTGGGAAGTACAGAGTATGCTGTCAGCAGCCTACACAGGTTCTCAGGGGCACGCAGATGCTGAGAGGTCTCTCTCTTGAAAGCCCTTGCATTTGGCCTTTAATGAATGAATCCTAAATCTTCAGAGTCCCTGATAGTGGGAGAGAAAGCAAACCATCTGCTGGACAAGTCTCGACTTTGTGGGCCTGGACTATGGAAAACCGGGATCTTGACCTGCATGTGGGACAGTACTGGCACGTGGCTCAAAATACAGTATAGGTGTGCATGTTTATTTCTACAAGAATTAGAGTATTTACGTTCTTATATGGAATCTTTAAGGCATTTTTCAATAACTTACTTAATTTTATTAGTCCTTAAAACATTTGCAGAAATATTGTTTGTATATATGTGACTTATATAGCAAATGTCTAAAGCATTAACATGTAGAAGTTCAACCAAATATAAATGGTACTTAGGCAAGTTTTATGTTTTATAATCAAGAATTTTTCCTAGGGAAAAAAGTTAACTCTATATCTGTTTTTTTTAAATATATTTTTTAGTTGTAGGTGGACATAATACCTTTATTTTATTTTTTTTAACATGGTGCTAAGGATCAAAACCAGGGCCTCATGCATGCTAGGCAAGCACACTACCACTGAGCCACAACCCCAGCCCCTATATCTGTTTTGGTGAATTTTTTTGTTTGTTTGTCTTTGTCTTTGTTTTTGGTGCTGGGGATCGAACCCAGGGGCCTTGTGCGCTCTAGGCAAGCACTCTACCAACTGAGCTACAACCCCAGCCCTGTTTTGATGAATCTTGGGAGTGGAAATAGAATTTAAAGTTTTTACTCTCCATTAGTAATGCTAGAATATTTTAAAGCTGTGCAGAGATAATACAAGTACACATCAGCCCTTATTTTAAGTTATTAGGAAGTGCCGGTAACTGGCAACCAGTAAGAGTAGATCCCATTTTCCTGTTGCTCCCATCTGAGTACTGATGTCCTCTGACTTCTGCCTGCGTTGCTTTCCCCCAAGCGCATCACGGATGAAGGCGTGGTGCAGATATGCAGGGGCTGCCACCGGCTGCAGGCCCTCTGCCTTTCGGGCTGCAGCAACCTCACGGACGCCTCTCTCACAGCCCTGGGTCTGAACTGCCCGAGACTGCAGTGAGTATGCCGCGTGCTGCTTTGCAGCTCAGAGATTGCTTGGGCCGACCAAGAGGAGGGGAGGGCTTGGCAGCAGGGGGAGTAGTACAGGGGGAGGCTGGAGTTGTATTTTTGCTGGGTGGATGGAAGTGAGACAGTGTGTAACTCAGTTCATTGAGGGGTACACCAGCAGAGTATGAAGTGTCTGCCACCAGCCAGTCTGCATTGTGTTTCTTGTTGGATTTATGCATTCCAGTCACCACTACCTATTCCCTCATCCTAGTGATCACTTGAAACGCCAGAGTGATCGGAGTGGGAGCCTTGGTCCAGATGTTCCCAGTGTCTCCTTTAAACCTGCTGCTAAGTAGACAGAGTGAGGGAAAAAGATCACACTTGCTTCTTATTTATCATTTTCCCCAGTAGGAAGAGAAGGGGGTTTTTTGTTTTATTTTGATATTGGGGATTGAACCCAAGGATGCTTCACCACTGAGCTGCATTCTCGATCCTTTTTATTTTTTGAGACAGTGTTTCACTAAGTTACTGAGGCTAGCCTCAAATTTGCAATCCTCCTGTCTTAACCTCCTGAGTTACTGGAATTACAGGTGTGCACACCATACCCAAATGTTTTAATAAATAATAGTTTATTTTCTGCTTCTCACAGCAACGTATTTTTACCAGCTGTGCATATGAAAACGAGGGCTAATTTTGCACTCATGTTACATTCCTGGCTCTGTGCCAGGTGTCTTTATGAGTGTTGTCTTATCTTCAACACATCTCCTCTGTGCTCACTTGTTTTGCAGAGGAGAAATAGATAAGGATAAAAGTCACATAATTTGTTCTGGGTACATGATGATTAAGAAGTAAAAATAGAATTTGGACTTAAGAGTTTGACTTTGGAACTAGCAGTCTTAACTCCTGTACAAGAGGCAGAAAAATTATTGTAACTTTTTCTATGCCAGTAAAAGTGATCTATTTCTCAAATCCATTACATATCTTTTAAGAATCATTTATTCAGGCTGGACATGGTGGCACACACCTCTAATCCCAGTGGCTCCTGGCTGAGGCAGGAGGATTGTGAGTTCAGAGCCAAACCTCAGCAACTTAGCAAGACCCTCCCTAAATAAAATATAAAAAGGGCTGGGGACATGGCTCAGTGGTTGAGTGCCCCTGGATTAAATCCCCAGTACCAAAAAAAAAAAATCATTTATTATGAATTTGTCTTTTTTTATTAAGAAAGACTCTAGATAATTTTGATGTTTCTGCTTAGTAGAGGGAATCTGGGTGATCAAAACTAGTCAGAGGGCTGGGGCTGTAGCTCAGTGGCAGAGCATGTACTTAAAATGCATTAGGCCCTTGGTCCAATCCCCAGCACAGAAAAAATAGAAGACCATAAATAACCCTGGTCAGAGAACAGGTTAAAATTATTGTTAACTTAGAATGTTACTCATGCATTTATTCCTATTAAGCATGAATAGTTGAGAGTTAAGTTCGTGTGTATGTGTGTGTGTAGTACTGGGCATTGAACCCAGGGGTTCTCTACCACTAAGCTGTATCCCCAGCCCTTTTTTTTTTTTTTTTTTTTTTTCTTTTCTTTTTTTTAAGATAGGATCTTGCTCCAGGCTGGCTGCAAACTTGTAATCCCTCTGCCTCAGCCTCCCAGGTCTCTGGGATGACAGGCATGTACCACTGTGTCCCTCAACAAACATCAATACATTTTTTATTACCTATAATGTTTTAAATTTCCTGTAACTTGGCATTTCAATAAATATATCTCTATATGATTTTATTACATAGAAGTTTATTTTAATTATATTTTTAAAGTCACTAAATTTTAGTCTGATATTTCAAAACCAACAAGGTGCTGTTGGGAAAGATTCTTGAATTTACTATGTGAGTTTGGGATGAGACTTTAGGGCTTTGCACAGGTCCTCCCCAACCCTCAAGCCCCTCATCTGTCCAGTTGGGACAGTGTTTATGTTTTACAACCTTTAAAGTGGTTGCCAGAGGCAAAGTGTTAAAGAGCAGAGCCACATCAAGATGTGCATTGTAGCATAATGTTTCTATTGTTAACCTGTTGATACTTTTTTCTCCCCTGCATGCCCCCTCCCCAGAATTTTGGAGGCTGCCCGATGCTCCCATTTGACTGATGCAGGCTTTACACTTTTAGCTCGGGTAAGGCATAGATTTTTAAAAGCAACTGTAATCACTGCCCTAATTCAAAGTGACTTGGGGTGGTTTTGGGGTGTACAGAAACTAGTTTCAGAAAAGACAAGCACAAAGTCAAATAAAACCTTTGGGGTAAGTTTTATATTTGTTTCAGTTAACTAGAAATCTAGGAAGATCCTGTAGAGAATTCTGGAAAGGGCCTAGGCTTCATTCTTACTTGGACAGGTGGGACTGGCTGCTCCAGAAGCTTCTTCACCTGCATGAGATGCTATTCCCACCCAGACCCCAGTTGGCCTCTCTGCAACTCCCCCTAACTGGACTAAGCTTGCTCCATTTTCTACATTGCCTGCAAACAGGGACACCAAGGTCACTATGGGGGCCTTTCTGGGCTTGCTGCCAGCGTCCTGTGTCCTTCAGGGGGTGCTGATATATTCTTCCTCCTACCTACCTCTCAGCCCTGCCCACCTTGCCAGTGTGGCTGAGCTCCCCATTCCCCGTCCTCCTAGAGCCTGGCTGATGGTTAAAGTTTACCTGCTAATGTCTGAACCACTGGGAGGGGTTCTTTCAGGTTGGGAGAAGAAAATGCAGCCAGAGCAGCCCTATTTCCATTTTCAAAGTGACTGTGACTCAAAGGGCACCAACTCAGAAATGCTGGTTCACTGGGTGGCTCTGGGAACAGGCCATACCCCTTAATGGAAGAGAACAAGAACCTTGGGTCGTACTCAAAGGGACAGGGCAAGCTGCAGGTGTTGTCTACACAGCAGGGCATGTCTTGTGTACTCTTTCAGAATTGTCACGACCTAGAGAAGATGGACCTGGAGGAATGCATCCTGGTGAGTGGACCCCTCACAGCCCTGAGGGCTGCTCCACAGTTCCTGCTAACAGCATCACACAGCTAGGGACACACTGTCTCTTGTCCCAGCCCTTCTTGCTCAGTGTAGGTGGTGGGGCTTGGGAACTCATTAGGGCCATGGCAGTGGGATATGTAAACTTTTGGCCATTTCCAGTTATCAGAATTATAGCGGAAAAATTCATGATGGCTTCATCTTTTGCCAGACATAAAAAAAAACAAGGTCTCCTTTTATTTTTCATAGAACTTGAGGGAGAAATAAGCTCGTATATCCAGTGATGGGTGACTCTAGAGAGAATACTAACAGTCCTTCTTGCCCATTCCCTCTTTGTTCTTGCCCCTGAGCCCCTTCTGGGGCGCCACAGGTAGACCAAACAGCAGTTGGGCATCTTCAGAAGTGGGCAGATTTGAGGTTGCTGGTAAAGAGAGGAGCTTCCAGCTGGAGTATTCCTGGATGAGTTTTTAATTCTCTTTTGCACCTTTTGATTTCCGTGTTCAGGAGAAGCCAGGATTAGGTATTAAGTTCTGGCGTAGAAGCCACACTGACACAGCGTGTTTCTCTCCAGATAACCGACAGCACACTCATCCAGCTCTCCATTCACTGTCCTAAGCTGCAAGCCCTGGTGAGTCTTTTGAGTTTCTGTGACATTATTCACCTCTTAGGAATGAAAGGACCCTCCCACCACAGCAGATGTCACTGTGGGTTCCCTTTCTGTAATGGTTCCAGCATCTTAGTCCCAAAGCCCTTCTAGCGGGGCTTCCTTGGGAAGCAGGGTATCTGGGTGTTACTGCTTTCACTGTAGGATGTGAACCCAGTGGGGATCCCTGCATGTCCTGGTCACTTCACTCAGGTTTGTGTTTACCTGGTCAGGCAGTCAAAGTTAGCATGATGAAATGTTATAGTCCTCAACAAGTTTAGGGTCATCCTTCTGTTGTATTTTATATCTGTTCATCTGTGGGGGAGAAGGAATGAGACTATTTTCTTGGATGTATATTTACGTCTTCTGAAAGATCCAAAATGAGTGCCTGGCACTGTCGGCCACGCGGACATCTCTCACATTCCACCTGTGTCCATCCGAGCCAGGAGCCTGGAGCAGGGGGCAGTCCCCATCCGCTGAGCAAGCCCGCGTGCGGGAGTCTGCTCTACCCACAGATGCCAGCCGTGTGATGCTGGCACCATACAGAGCCCCATTTTGTAAGTGAAGAAACTGGGGCTCAAAGTGCTGAAAGGACTTGCCCCAAAGTTACACAGCTGCTTAGAGTCCCCAGACCTCTTGGCCTTCCCTGGGTCTGGTCTTCCCAAGGCCTGCGGATGTGCACAACCAGTTTTTCTTAAGCCAGCTTTCCCTCTGTCATCTTTGAAAACTTGCTCTCTCCTCAGGGGCTAGAATTCTGTAACATCATTAAAGCTTGGCCTTAAATCACTCTCCCCACCACCTTTCCTTATTTCCACTTTCCCTCTGAACACTTTTCCCCTCAGACCTTTCTTTAAGTTTGGGGTTAGATCTCAGAGATGAGTCAAGAACCTCACTACACTTAGGTTCTCTGTGTCAATTGTTCCCTCTACATATTGCACATAATTTTATAGTTCTGATGATGTTTTTACCCTGACTGGTTCATAGCCTGTTTTATGATTGATAGAACCTGTAACTCAGATGTGCGTTCTCCTTGTATCCCCCCGACCCATTTGTTTCCTGAGATCGGTGACCTTTCAGCAATATGGGTGAATTTGTAGTCCGGTACTTTATTTCCTTCCTTAACCTCTAACTTCTCTGTTGCCATAACTTTTTTTTCTGTCCTGCCCCAGGAAGACACTTAGCCTGGGCCCCCCTGCATCAGTGTCCATGAGAATCTCCTTACAGCTCACAACTCGGTGGCTTACACTGAGCCCACAGAGACTTCCATTAGCCTCCAAACTCTTGACCTGCTTCCCAATTCTTCAGGGCCGCAGCGCCACCCGGTCAGGGAACATCTTCCAAATAGTTGGTATTTCCCCTGCAAGGGGGTTTCTGGTGACTGAAACCTTCTCTATCTTGTCCACTATTTTTATATAAGCTACTTCCAAAAACAGGACAAGAGTTTGCTGCGGGGAGGGAAGCAAAGCTATAAAATCAGAAGTCTAAGGTTGAAGCCCCAAATAAAAAATTTAAAAAATTTAAACATAATTATTAGCAGCAGAAAAGCAGGAAACTGTTGCAGTTGAGGTCTTAGCTTTGAGAGTTTAATAGCCAAGACAGATAAAGGAGAAATGTATTTGTTATTTATCCAATTCACTCTACAAACATTTCTTGAGGACCACCATGCCCAGCACTTCTCTAGTGGCTGGAGACCAAGAAGATAACTCATCAGGAGAGACCAGCTTTATCCTGAATCTGCAATTTCAGAGGATCCACATTTGAGGGATACTTGAGGAGCACTACCCACTTGGATAATGGACAGAATTAAGATCTCCTCTCAACCTGCAAGCAAAGCTGAGTGCAAATGAAAACACACATTTTGTGTGAAGTGTGCTTCTACTGCAGGGGTCCCACATGCACATGGGCAGCCAGCTCAGCCTGCCTTGGCATAGCGGCAGCATGTGGAGGATCAGCATGGCTTCTGTCAGGGCCTTTGGACTGAGTGCACCATGAAATAAGTCCTCTTCTCTGCAGGCCCCGTGTAGGGACAGGTGGTCCCACCGAGCAGCCCCACCTCCATTCAAAAGGAGACTCACGGTTCTAAGGGAGAGTGAGTCTGACCATGACAGATCCAGGCACAGGGTGCCAGAGGACCCACCGCAGGAGTTCCACCCTTGCCTCCAGAGATCAGTGGAGGCAGTACTATTGGGGGAAATGCCATTTTGAATTTTGAAATGTGTCTTTTATCTTTCACTGAAGATCTTCAAGCAGGAAGAAATGAGGAAAGTGACCACCAGTGTGAAGCCAGGTGACTACTTCAGCACAGTTCCCAACACTTGGGTTTCCCAGGTTCTCCTTTACGTGCAAGTGAGGCGCGTATACCACAGGCTTCCAGGAGTGACCCTGTGATCCTCATGAGAGGATGGGCCTGTGCTCACATCAAAACAAGATTCAGAAGGATATTCAAATCCTGTGTTTAACAGTACATGCATTTACAAACAAGGGAAGTCCCAGATTCAGAGGAATATGAGGGAAGGGTACTCTGAGGATTGGAAAGAGTCATGAATTTGTTCATAGGCAGTTAAGGACCTTCTTTGTTACTTATATTTTTAAGTTGTAGGATGTGTTATGTGGGGGTTCTATTGATTATGGAGGTACTGGTTTCCTTTTTAGTACCAGAGCTAATTAGGGGTTTTTTTAAAAAATCCTTTTATGATGCAACTCACTGGTCCTAGAAACTACTCAGGCAGAATTTTGGCAATCTGTTAAAGAAAAAGAAATACAGCCAAAAAAGGAAATGCAGTACTTTCTTCATTGTTGTGAGATTTTTATATTTCATCCTGATTTAACAAGACACTATGATATTATACAGAAAACAAGACCATCAGATGTCATGTCTGTTACTCCCCCTTTGGGATGACAAGCATATAGATTACCCACTGGTTACCTGCTGTCCGCCATGTGTGAGAATCTTGTTATCAAGCCACTGTTTACTGGTCTCGAGGAAAGGAAAGCAGTGTGAGACTTGGTAACATTTAGATGGATGTATTTCTCCAATTTAAAGTGGGATCATTTAACAACTTTGAAAAAAAAAAAAAAAAAAACATAAAATAGACTGTGTATTTTGTTTTGTTTTTGTGATACTGGGGATCAAACCCAGGGCCTTGTGCCACTAGGCAATCATCCTACCATTGGGCTACAGCCCCAGCCCTAGAAGGTATTGTTTCTGTCTCATACCCACTGTCTGGCCAGCATCTCCCACCTTTTCCCAGTCACCCCTTCTGTTACCCAACTGCAGCAATAATTTCACTTAAGTGGGACTCATCTTTTCATTGACACTCACCCATTTGATGTGCCTGCTCCCCCATTCAGCCTAAAAAATTCTGTGGTCAGTTATTTAATCTCTCTCTTAATCCTCAAGATTCACCTTCCTCTCTTAGCAAAGCTATCATTCTCTTTAAAATCACTCTCAGTTACTGAGCCAGTCCTTGAAGTGTCCTCGAATAGGGCTTGAAGGTGAATAGGGCTTGAAGGCATTTTACACAAAGGAACTAGTGTGTATTCTTTGTTGGATCAACAAGAGTCCTGGCTGGGCTTTAGAACGGAGGAGAGGAGACAGGCTGAACAAAGGCAGGGATCAGACCTGCTTCTCTGGATTGTATCCTTGGATCTTGGAATGACTGACTGATGGTTATCTGGAGGGCCATCATTCTGTGGTAGAACTGTGAAAGTGGCCCAGCCCATATTTTGCTCCCAGTTTGAAGCCTGTGGCTCATTCAGAACTTCTAAAAATCTCAGAATACTGAAATTCCCAAAGACCCAGTCCACTCCCAAAGCTCCACAGCAGTTACTCCCACACATTGTGGGGACCAATGAGTACCACCCCAGCTGCTGGGCCAAACCTCAGCTCCTGTACACAGGCACCTACCGTGGCTAAGACCTCTAGTTTATCCTCATTGATATGGATCCATGATCACTATGTCTTCCTGTTAACTTTTTGTCACTGTGAAATATTCCTGTCACTGTCTTGAAGTCTGCTTGATCTGATATTAATATATCAGCTTTTTTTGTGCTTCCCATTTGTATAGTATATTCTTTTCTTTCAGATTATCTATTTTACTATTTTAAGATAGCACATCATTGGGTCCTGCTTTTGTCTAGTCCAGTGATCTCTACCTTTTAATAGTTTGGTCATTTATGTGTAATATATTGATACAGTTGGATTTGTGTCCTTCATTTCACTGTTTGTTTTCTGTTTTCTTCTGTTCCAGTTTTCTTTCTGGATTAACTGAACATTTTTAAAAATTGTTTTATCCATTGACTTTTTAGCCATAGCTCTGTGTATTGATTTTGAGTGGTTGCAGTTTCATCATTAGATCTCAAAAGTTCTTTCTATAAATCAAAGACAGCTTTCCTAGTGGGAATTCAGGAACAACTGGGATTGTAATTCAGACTCGTGTCCCAGCACCAACACCTTGTACAAGGCCTGGTCAGGGGAAGCCACTTCAGATGTTCTTTTGGAACAAAGTGGATATAAACGAACCAACCCAAGTCTCAAGAGTCCAGCACAGTAACTGGTATGTGAGTGATGAAGGTCACCCCTACAGTTTTGGGGCTCAAGGCTCCAAAACTCGCAGTCCTTCTCAGGAAGATGCTGGCCATCAGCAGCCCCGCCATAGCTCCACTAGAAAAATCAGCTCCTGCAGAGGAGAGGGAAGGTAAGGGGTTCCTGCAGTCTGCATTAGCACACCCTAAGTTCCCTTTACTCAAAGTCTCAGGCGACCTTGTCAAGGCAGGCAGGCCTGCCACTTCCGTGCTAGACCACCACACTCACAGAGGCAAGGTGGAGGAAAGGACGCTTGTCAGAAGACGTCAGGGGATGACGGAGAGCCCTAGGAAAGGAGAATGTCTGGATTCCTTAGGCCTCAGCTTACTGTGGCTTTGCCAGGCAGTGGCTTGAATTTCTCTTTTACATTTCACCTCAACTCCTGCTGTCCCAGGTCTCCCTTAGGAAGCACCACCTGTGGTGGGGACATACCCACACACTTCTCATCCTAACGGGCCCTCAGCAGCCTAGTGGAAGTGGAAGGGGGTGTTAGAAAACAAGCTTGAGAACAGCATCATGCTTATTCTGCTGTAAATGAACCTCCTTCGCTTAAAAATGTTCCTGGTGATTTCTCCTGTTTTTCGAGATGGGGTCTCACAGTTTTACCCAGGCTGGTCTCTAACTCATGAGCTCAAGCGATTCTCCTGCCTCAGCCTCTCAAATGTACCACTGCGTCCAGCTCCCTGTGCTTCACCTACCACTGACTTATTTAATGCTTAAGCTCAGAGCCTCAGTTTCTTCAAATGTCATCAGCATAATCTGTGAAAAGAGCCTTAATTTGTTTCTTTGCTGGAAAAATTAATGCAAATTTTAGAGAATGAATGCAAGTTTTTAGTTCCTGGAAAATGAGTAGGTGGACTTTTCCTAATCCTGTTGCTGTATGGCTAATATCCTGAATGTTCTACATAAACAAACAAGAAGACTCTTAAAGATCAGAAGAAGGTGGCAAGACCAGCTAGGGACCTCAGCTGACGGCTGCTTTTCTAGGCAGGAGTATGGTGGCAAGTTCCCAGAGTTTTCCTTTTGCCATGTCTCGGGCTGGATGCTAGAGAAACTAACAATCCAGAAATGCCAAGAGATACAGAAAAGAAGGGGGAAAAAAAGGCCAAAGAAGAACCTGCTTTCTCAAAGGATCAAGGAAGACAGAACACTTTAAAACACTAACAATTCTAAGACACAGAAAAAACTAGCAGCATCCCCACCTCTGCCAGCGGAGGTCAAGTGGGGAAGCTCAGAATCTTTCATCTTTGCCCAGTGGCTGTGAGCTGCTTACTCCCCATCCGCGGTGTCAGTGGAGACCAGATGGGGAGCCTAGACTTTCAGACTCGCTTAGTGACAGAGCCACCTCTCTGTGAGAATTGTCTGGAGGCGAGTCCGACTCCCACCTCCACCCATCAATAACAAAGCCCCTTCCACTCAAGGCATCAGGAGAGGCTGGTTGGGGAACCTGGACTTCTGCCCTGCCTGACAGAAGGAGCACTGCCCCTTCAACCACTGGCACATGTAGTGTCCCAGTGGCTTCTTCAGGCAGATTGAGGGCTGGAAGTCCAGCTCAGTGGTAGACCACAGGTCTACCAGGCTCAGGCCTTATTCAGTCCCTGGCACTACATCACACAGTCTCATAATAATCAAGATACTGCACCCAACAGAAAACACTCATAATACCAATAATGAGAAAAATCTGAACTTTTATGAGAAAAGACAATAGGGACAAACACCAAGATGATGCAAATCTCAGAATTCTAAGACAAGAATTTTAAAACAGCCATCCTAAAAATGCTTTATCTAGCAAATGAACACATTTGAAAGAAATGCAAAATTAGTGTTGGCAAAGAAATAGAAAATATAAAAGAGCTCTCTCGGGTCCTCGCTTCCAAGATGATCAAAAAAAGAAGGAATAATGGTCGTGCCAAAAAGGGCCGCGGCCATGTGCAGTTCGTTGCACGAACTGTGCTAGGTGCGTGCCCAAGGACAAGGCCATTAAGAAGTTCGTCATTCGAAACATTGTAGAGGCTGCAGCCGTCAGGGACATTTCCGAAGCAAGTGTTTTCGACGCTTATGTACTTCCCAAGCTCTGTGTGAAGCTGCATTACTGTGTGAATTGTGCCATTCACAGCAAGGTGGTCAGGAATCGATCTTGTGAAGCCAGGAAGGACCGAACACCTCCCACCCCGTTTTAGACCTGCTGGTGCTGCCCCACGACCTCCACCAAAGCCTACGTAAGGAGCTGGGTCCTTAATGAATGAAGAAAAGCTATCTTCTGGAAAAAAATAAAATGGGAATTATAATTCAAAAAAAAAAAAAAAGAAAATGTAAAAGAGAAGTAGATGACTATTTTAAAACTGAAACGTAACAATCAAACTGAATGGATGGCCTTTAAGCAAAAGGAAAAGACGAAATAATCCACGAACTTGAAGATAAAACAATAGAAATTACTCAACCCGAGCAATAGAAAATAGACCAGAGAAAAGAACACATTGCCTCAGGGAATGATGGAGCTGTGCAACAGAGGTACAGCATTCATGTCACAGTTCCAGAAAGGGGGAGGGGAGAGACGGTGGAGCTGAAATCATGGCTGAAAATTGCCCAGCTTGGGCAAAAGACGCTTACCTGATTCAATAAGCTGACGCTTACCTGATTCAATAAGATTCAATAAGCTGGTCAAACACCAAGTGGGAAAAACCCAAAGAAAATCAAATTGAGTCATCACAATCAAACTTCAGAAAACTAAAAATAAGGAGAACCTTTTTTGGTGGTTTTGGGAATTGAACCCAGGGCCTTGTGCATACTGGACAAATGTTCTACCACCGAGCTGCACTCCCAACCCAAGGAAAATCCTGAAAGAGGGAGAAACACCGTATACAGAGAAGCGGCACAGCATTTTTATTTTTCAAGGGCTGAAAGAAAAGAATTCTCAACCCAAATCCTATATCCAGTGGAAATATCCTTCAGAAAAGGGGAAATCAAAATATCTCAGATGAAGGAAAACTAATTTGTTGCCAGATCTACCCTAATATAATGGCTAAAGGAAGCTCTTTAAAAAGAAAGGAAGGATGTGGAGGATTTGTAGCCTTCGTCCACTGTTGATGGGAATGTTGTCTGGAGCAGCCACTGTCAAAAACAGTATGGTGTGTCCTCAAAAGGGTCAAAAACAGAATTATATGATCCAGCAGTCCTACTTCTGGGTATATAAGCTGAAGATTTAAAAGTAGGACTTTTTTTTTTTTTTTAGTTGTAAATAAACACAATACCTTTATTTTATTTTTATGTGGTGCTGAGGATCAAACCCAGGGCCTCACGCATGCTACGCGAGCATGCTACTACTGAGCCACAACCTAGCTCTAAAAGCAGAATCTTGAAGAGAAATCTTACCCCATGTTCATAACAGCATTATTCCACAGTAGCCAAGAAGTGGAAGCAGCTCCAGGGTCCATCAATGGATAAACAAAAAGTGATATATACGTATATATGAAATATTTGGACTTAAGGAAATAAAATTCTGATACGTGCTTCAACATGCATGAAGGATGAGGCCATTACGCTAAGTGAAATAAGCCAGTCACAAAATAACAAGTATCTTTTTTCACGTATATGCTTCTACTTACATCTAGTCAAATTCATAGAAACAAAGTGAAATGGTGGTTGCCAGGAGCTTGGAGGGAGGAAATTGAAGATTTGTTTAATAGGTATAGAGTTTCCGTTTTGCAAGATGAAAAGGTTCTGAGATCCACTGCATAATCATTTGAATATACTTAACAAAACTGAACTGAATACTTGAAAATGCTAAAGATGATAACAGGAAGATTTCTGAACATTTGGAAACTAAACATAACATTTCTAAATAATCCCTAGGAAGAGAAATTTTTTAAAAATAAATTTAACTGAATGAACATGAAAATACAACACATTAAATTTTGTGATATACAGCTAAAGCTGTGCTAAGGGAAATTTATGGCACTAAATGCTTATATTGAAAAAAGAGGATATTCGGGCCTGGGGTTGTGACTCAGTGGTAGAGCGGTTGCCTCGTGTGTGAGGCACTGGGTTCGATTCTCAGCACCACATGTAAATAAATGAATAAAACAAAGGCCATCAACAACTAAAAAAAATTAAAGGGAATATTGGAACAAATTATATTCCTTGCTTATATAATTATATCAAATGTGAACTCCAATATTATATATAACTATAAAGAATAAAGGAAATAAATTAAAAATTGAATTAAAAAATAAGAAGTCTCAATAAGTGAAGATTTCACTCTCAAGAAAGAAAGAAACACCAAAACAGGAAGGATATAATAAAGATAACAGGATTCAGTGAACTTGAAAAAAGAGAAACACAAAACTCATTCTTCATTGGAAAGAAAAACAGCCTCTAGCAAGACTGACAGAGAAGACACGGTGGCTGACATCCAAATGGAATGTGGGGGCTGGGGATGTAGCTCAGTGGAAGAGCGCTTGCCTAGCATGCGTGAGGCACCGGGTTCGATCCGCAGCACCACATAAGAAAAAAGGTATTGTGTCCACCTACAATTAAAAACAGAACAACCACAACAAAAAAATGTATCGCCAGATATCCAAAGGAAATTAAGGGAATGTGGGCAAAGTAACCCATATCAGAGATGCTTGGGACCAGAAGTATTTTGGATTTCACATTTTTATTTCAAATCTTGGAATATCTGAACATATGTAAATAGGGAAGTATCCTGGGGATAGGGCTCAAATCTAAACAGAAAATTCATTTTGTTTAATATATATCCCTGTTAAAAGTTTTAAATGCACCTGCATTTTTTACTGTGACCTGTCTCACATGAGGTCAGATATGGAATTTTCCATTTATGGCCTCACGTTGATGCTCACAATGTTTCAGAATTTGGAACATTTCAGATTTCAGGTTAGGGATGCTCAATCTGTTCTATTATCAGCTGTATAAATTTGACAGTGTACGTGAAATGGACATTCACAATTCATTCAATGTAAAATAGATAATTTTAATAGCCCTGTAACTACTGAAGAAATCAAAATTTGATTTTAAAACACTCAAAAAGGAAGTGTTCAGCTCCAGATTGTTTCATTAGCATATTCTACCAAACATAAGGAATTAACACCAGTTCTATACACTCTCTTAGAAAAAAAAAAAAGGGAGAACATTTCACAACTCATTTTATAAGGTCCATCATACCTGATACCAAAACCACACACAGTACCAGAAACTTAAACTACAGTCGGGTATCCTTCATGAATATAGAAGCAAATGACCCTAACAAAATACTAGCAAACAGAACTCACAAAACATTAGCAAGTAGAACTCAATAGGTTAAAAATAATTATACATATGACCAGCAGAGTTTATTTCAGGGACACAAGTCTAGTTCAATATTTGAAAACAAATCCATATAATCCACCATGTTAACAAGCTAAAGAACAAAAATTGCATGCTCATATCAACTAATACAGAAAAACAATAAAAAATTCAAAAGAAAAAAATGTTTAAGTGCCAAAAATGTAAGAGGAAAATCCCACTCCCATTTTAAAACCCTCGTTATGATGTTCCTTCCACAGGGATAATCTGTGGTCAACTTCTGTGTTCTAGAAAAATTCTGTGCAATGTAGAGATTCTTTTACACACCCACACCACATCCACGGGAGCAGGAATGCCTGCAGAGGGCACATAAGGGCAGATTCACGTCCTGCTTTGCATCTTCTGTCCCTGCTGCCCTGAGCTACCTGACACAGGGACCTAGCATAGGCTGCTTACTTCCAGAGTAGAGCACTTCTGACTAGCCTGTGGGGAGATCACGCCTAGCAACAGTAAATTTTTTTTTAAGTCTTCCTTCCTTCAGTCTGACAGCTCCCATTAACAACAAAACAATCTAACCTCTCTGTCATTTGCCAAGGATGAGACAGTAATGGGCAGGGGTAAAATTTAAGACCATCCTGAGCTGGCTGTAATTGGCAAGTCTCAACTTCTTTGAGCTACAGCATCTTTATCTGTAAAATGGGAATAATACTCTGCACAGTTAGCCTGAGAAATAAATGAGATAATACACAGTGGTGACCCAAAAGTAAATGGTTTTGACTATTGGTTGCTTAAATTTTGTAAAATAAGCAGCATATTTGCTCTGTGAACAATGTTGGCAGCATATTTTCCTTTGGATTTAGGTCACGGCTTCTCTGATTGTTCTTAGACAAGTTTTTGAAATGTTTATGAATATTTGCATATGCCAGTACATGTTTTTTCAGTTACTGTAAGAGTGTCTCCATGGTCCCAGATGCTAATGTTAACATCTTGATTCCTCAACTTCTCTGTATTAAAGCAATGAAGAGGTTAGTATCCATACATTATCTCAGTTGTCTTCATTCTCCAAACTGTGAAAAAGTGTATATATACACATTTTTTCTAGTTGCATTTTTTTATAAGTAGTCAAAATCCTGTTTTTTGATTTACCTATTTTAAGCAGCCTCCTGAAAAACTAAAATGAAGTCTTCTGACTTTATCCATAAGTCAGTTCCAAAAACCAAAAACCAATGAAAGGGCCAGGCATGGTGGCACACTTCTGTAATCCCAGCAACTCAAGAGGCAGGAGGATTGCAAGTTCAAGACCAGCCTCAGCTACAGCAAGGTGCTAAGCAATTCAGTGAGACGACCCTGTCTCTAAATAAAATACAAAATAGGGCTGGGGATGTGGCTCAGTGGTTTAGAATCGTGTAGTGTGGTAAGATTCTTGAGAAAGGAAACATACCACGTGTTGTTAAGACAGACCACACACAGTAATCTTCCGTTGTCAAGGTCTGAGAGTCTCTCCTACTGTCCCTTCCCTTTAGGTTGGACTTGGCTGCCTCTTTCTTACATTCAGTGTCAATGTCTTGGTTCCCTTTCTGTTTTGCAGAACTTCCCTCCCTCCCACCACGACTCATCAGGTCCAAACCACCAGGCACTTCCTTACCCCCGAGAATGTAGTGGCCTCCCACTTGCTCTCCATTGTACACACCTTTCCACACAATATGGCAGAGGGGCTTATTTTTTTCAATTTTAACTTTTTACTGAATAAAACATTCAGAAAAGTACACTTATCATTGGTGTGTAGACTTAATATAATTCCATAAACTGGACACACCCAGATTAAGGATCAGCATTACCACAATCCAAGCCCCATTTTGCTCTCTTCCAGGTACTAATCTCTCCAGGATGATGACTTCCAACAGCATGTATTAGTTTTTCCTGTTTTTATATTTTATTAATGAAATTACACAGTAGTCATGTATACTCTTGTCTGGTTTCATCACTCAGTATTACATTTGTGAAACTCATTCATATTGTATCTAGTTTGTTTTGTACTAAGGATTGAATCCAGGGGTGCTTAACCACCGAGCCATATCCCCAGCCCTTTTTTTGAGACTTTTAAGAGGTTTAGGGCTTCACTGAGTTTGAGACTGGCTTTGAACTTGACTCTCCTGAGTCTTTCAAGTCCAGGTTAAAGGTGTGTGCCACCATGCCCTGCAATTGCATGTCACTGCACATCACTCATACTGCTTTCTGGAATGGGCTAGTGTGATTTACTTATCCTTTCTATTGTTGAATATTTGAATGGTTTCTGGTTTGGGGCTATTATAACCAGTATTTCTGTGTCTTTTGGTTAACATGCATTTCAGTCAAGAACATCCAAATTGCCCTTGCAGCTCCAGTTCTTCCACATCCTTACCAACATTTATTTTTTATCTTTTTCATTTTAGCCCTTCTAGTGGGTCTATAGTGGTAATTGCCATCTTTTTGAGCATTTCAGATATCAATTTGATGGTCTTTTAGATCAAAGCCCACTGTCATATGCTTTTAGCACTTATGCTTCAGTTTAGTAGTTCAAGTGTGGATTTCATTTCCCAACTGTCCCATCTGGACTTCACCATTGCATACACATAGCCTGGCAGAGTTGGAACTCATGTATGTGAAGAAACAAATGAACAATAGGAAACAATGCAGTATTTTTTTGCTTCTGAAGAATTTTTATGTTGGGGTGAATATTAAGTTTGATATGCATGGGGGAAAACTGTCAGGTTCCTGAAACACAGAAATGACAACTTTGGAGAATTGCAGAATTGATACTTTAAGCTATATAAATGAATCTGAGTAACTTCCTGCAACCTTTACCAATTACCCAAGAGGCTAGTAAAACCAGATCACACTGTTCAAGTTCTATTTGTTCCCAACCTTCGAAAATGCCTAGTACACATCTGAGTCATGGCTCTTTGCACAATTTTCTAAATGAACAAGAACATTAGAATCATTTATTCCACTGCCTCCACTCAAATGGAGAATTGGGCAATTAAACTGTTCTCAAGGAAGTAAACTTTGAAATTTTACCCTGAAAAAAAATTATTTCCATTTTCATACCATCAGAAAAGTGAGAACCACCACAAGAAACCTAGAACCAAGGACCCCAAGATTTCCTTTGACCCTGCCACTTGGAATGAGTTGAAATTTATTTCCCAAAGTTCTGGAAGCTGGTGGGGCTTTTTTAATGGTGAGGGCCTTTTTGCTGTGTCATCTCATGGCAGAGGACAAAGGTGGAGCAGGAGAGAATTTGCAGCCCTAAGTCCTTTCATACTCTTATCTACATCAGTTCACTCATACAGGTGGAGCCCTTATGGCCCAAACTGCTCTCCTGCCATTAGGCCCAACACTGTTTCATTGGGGATAAAGTTTCCAGCACATGCTTTTTAGGGGACACAATGAAGCTCAGTTATTCTGAGACATTTCATGAGCCAGTTTCCCTTTTTACTTAGGCCTTGAGACTTGGAGTAAGAGTCTTATGAACATATCTTTTCTTCCTGTTCCAGAGCCTTTCTCACTGTGAGCTCATCACAGACGATGGGATCCTGCACCTGAGCAACAGCACCTGTGGCCATGAGAGGTTGCGGGTACTAGAGTTGGACAACTGTCTTCTCATCACTGATGTGGCTCTGGAACATCTAGAGAACTGCCGTGGCCTGGAGCGCCTCGAACTGTACGACTGCCAGCAGGTCACCCGAGCAGGCATCAAGCGAATGCGGGTAGGTATGGGGCAGGGGAGTGGGTCACACCTGCCTTCATTTCTGAGCAACAGAATCAGACATCAAGAATCAATGTCCAGAGCTGGAGAGGTGGCTCAGTGGTAGAGCACTTACCTAGCACATAGAAGGCCCTGGGTTCCCAGCCCCATCATCCACAGGCACAACCATATCATGGTCTGTGACATAGAGCAATGAGGTGAATTTCAGCAATTAATAAACTGAACATCATTTAAAAAAAAAAAAACCAATATCCACTTTCTCCACTTTTTCCTAAGCCAACAGGTACACAGACTGATCTGGTTTACTCAGGTGTCAAATCATCTTAAACTGCTTTCAAAATCCCATTGCTTAGATCCAGGGTAGAGGTTTCATGTAGTATGATCAGTATCCTCATGAGGCCTCCATCAGCTAGGCATGGTGACATACCTGTAATCCTAGCAACTCAGGAAGCTGGGACAAGAGGATCCCAAGCTAGAGGACAGCCTGGGCAACTTCATGAGACCCTGTCTCAAAAAAGGACTGGGGATGTAGCTCAGTGGTAAAAGTACACCTGGGTTCAATCCCCAGTACCAAAAAAGGCTCTCCATCCAAGGAGAGCAACTTAGATCATTGTCAGTGAAGGGTAGGACATAGTCTTGACATCTTCATATAATTCATATATATCATTTTCTTGTTTGAAGTTTGCATTTTCACTGCAGAGCAGCCCTGTCCAGGGTCCTTTACTCAGTTTGCCTTTAAGGCTAGTTACAACTGAGCAGAAATAATCACTTAATGAGTGATCCATTTGTCTTTAAAAGGTGCTGGGGTCTTCTGGGGTCAGGGATAGGAGTGTAACACATGAGCTCTGGCTTAAAGCAGAAATTCTACTTGAACAGTTTCTGTGATATTACAGGAAAAGTAGTTATAATGCCCAAATACCAGGGTAAACACTACTCCACTTTTTCTACTTTCAGGCTCAGCTCCCCCATGTCAAAGTCCATGCCTACTTTGCTCCTGTCACCCCACCAACAGCAGTGGCAGGAAGTGGACAGCGACTGTGCAGGTGCTGTGTTATTCTCTGACAGCCAGCTGCCCATGCCAGAGGGGTGATGAGGTATCTCTTCTTGCAGAGAAGACCAGTCTGCATGATTACTCCGTCATCACTCAAATCTCTTGCTTCTCCACTGGGAAAGGCATTTACAGGTAAAAGCCTTCAGTATGGATTGGAGTAACTCTGGTGATAGCGTTTCACCTTTATTTTGCTGTGATGCAATCAAATCAAGACTTTGTGTCCATTAACATGTGGCAAGAGTGGTCTCAATGCAGCCAAGATCACACAAGAAACCTGGATCCCTTACGAGGTGGGTACCTTTCTCGGTACAAAAGCCCTACCCTTGGCTTTATCAGCATTCCTCAGACAGACCATCAGTGTTAGCACAAATTGAGCGGAAAAATATAACCTGTCAATTTTCTACCTGATCCTTAAGCCAGTTGCCTACTTTAATCCACAGTAATTGCATTTTGATTAGCTGGACTTTCCACTTTGAAGATGAAATAGCAATTTTATCAAAGTGACCATAATGCAAATTCACAATACCTAAATAGTTTTATATGTAGAAATTCATGTGGAAGGCATAATAGGTTTCCATGAGACACCAAAGAAATGAGGACTCTAAACTGGGTGAAGCCAGGTCTTCACCTTTGTCTGTCAGCCTGTCATATCCACCTCCAGGGACCAAAAACTAAACAAAAGCAACCCAGTTTGTTGCCTGATTGGAAATTAATTACAAGCTCTGGTATATGCTACAGCACATAATGCATTTTTGGTATAGGGAAAAAGCTAATTACTTCCACACTTCTCACCAACTATGGGGGATCCTAAAAAAAACAGATAAGGCTTAAGTTATTTTAGTATAATCAATTAAAAATAATGGATGCATGTAGAATGGATGTGACTTTTTTTTGTTTATTTTAAAATTTTAGAAATCAAGTTACATCAGAACTATTCAAAAATTTTACACACTTAAAACTTGGATCAGTAAAGTGTTGGCACCTCTTGGACTCATAGTATAAAAATGAACGAACCATTGCAATGCCCAATTCAGAGGGTTTTATTGCTATTTTATGGCAGATAAATCTGAGTAAAACTATTTTCCAAATTTGAACCTCCTTACTGTTAACTGAAATAAGACACGCTGTAGCTGATTCTTGCTCTGTACTGTCCACATCTGTGATCTTTATTGAAGATTAGGAACCCATCACCACCTTCACTGTGAACCTAAGTGTCAATGGCAGCTGACCCTTGCAACCACTTCCAAGAACTCATGTGAGGAAAAAAAAAGTTTTCTATGCTTTTATGGACAATTATAAAAGCAGTTTTAAGGGGACAAGTGCCTCAGCTGCATTCAAAGTGAGATGGCAGATGAATACTTACCCCCAAAAAGGGACTTCGCAAGACTGAATAAGCATTAAAGTACTGAGTATTTTATTGCTTTGATATACTCCAGTATTCCCTGGTTATATGAATGCCATAGCAATTATTTATATATACATTTGCACCACTGGTGGGGGTGGAGGGCATAACTGATGCAGGAAGCCATTAAAATGAACAAACAAGCATGAAACAGACTTGCTGAAATGATTAGTTTATAATTTTAGGGCTGGGACTGCTTACCTGGCCATGTGTGAGGCCCTGTCCTCAGCACTGAAGGAAAATTTTTTTAATGACCAGAGACTGCCATACATTATCTCTTGAGCTAGGATACAACCTCTCACTGCTGTTGTACTTGATGCTCAATGACCCATGACCTCATTTATACATAAAGGGGAACCTCATGTGAGAAAACCGGGTTTGCTTCCTCTGTAAAGAAAAGTTCCTAGAATAACCTGTCCTTAGTTTTGATGAAAAAACCTATAGGAGCCTAGACTCTTACAACATTTGTTCTGGGGTATGCGCAGGACAGTGACCCCACCTTTGATTCTATGACTCTACTGCTTGAGGTGAAACTAGCAAGAACTTGAGATTTTAAATGAGACACGTTTGCAAAACAATCGGAAAACATTTATTGTACTGAAATGTGTACATCCTACTATTAAAAAAACAAAGTAGCAAATTTGCTGGTGCCATAATTTATTTAACCTGTTTTACTGGGACAGACTAACGGTCAATGCCACTCAGTATAATTTCAAGTTTGATGAGCTTGTATTTTACCCCACTTCTAAAACCTGATGAATTTAAAATAGCACACAGCATTAAATTGACATTTATTGTTCCATAAATCATGAGACCCAAAGGAATGCTAAATAGACAAGCAAAACTCTAATAAAACAACTGAGAAACTTGCTTCTTTCAGAACCAAGTGACTGGTACAGGAAATGTGGTCACACAAAAGCAAAGGGAGAAGGACAGAAAGGAAAGCTCTCCTCCTACATGGCCTGTAGGAGTAACATATTTCCAAACCTAAGATGAAAATAATGAGACAGTGCTTCTTTGTAGCAAATAATTAACCCCTTTATGAATAAAACCAAAGGCCAAAGTTTTGACCTAGTGAAGTCATTTGTCTTCTGAGAGAGATTTCAAACTTACAATTAATCATTCCTATTTCCACCTGAACAAAGACGAGGATCAATCGGTACATTCAAGCCAAAAGAGCTTAGTAAACAGATGCTGTAATTGAAAGGTTTAAAAATTCAGTCTGCTACACCACGGGCCTCAAAAATGCTTGCTGATGAATTCTGGGAAGGCTCTGAGTAAAGAGAGAAGCAAAAGACGAAAACAGAGGATTCCCTTTGGGGGGCGGGGAGAGTATGCTAGCAAACTATGAAAGATGCACACTTTAAGAAAAAGTCACTGTGTGGTTATTAAAAAACCTCTCAATCACCAGAATGTTTATTCATGATTGTACATCTGAGAAGAGACAAAGGGATTTTTTTTTTTTGGTACATTTTAGTGTTAGATTTATGATATCTAGTGTTTCCATGAATGATTTCATCTTGTTCATAACAAAGACCCCTTAACACCAAGTCAGAAGCTACCAACAATAAAACTTTGTGCCCCCTACCTACATCAACTATTCCCAATGTCTGGGGTAGGCCTTTAAAAATGCTTAAGGACAGGAGGGCATGGGGTGGAGAAAGAAGGAAATGAGAAAGAAAACCAGGTTTAAAAGGCAAGGAAGCTTCAAAAAATGAAAACCAGAAACTAAAATGCTAAAATTGGAAGCAGAGGCAAAAAAAGTTTTTCAATAAATCTGTGACAAAGCAAAAACACAAGTCTTTGTACCTATTAGGATTTACACTGATCCTCTCAACAAGGTACTCCTGATGATGCAGTTTGCTTCACGCCCATCTTCCTGGCTTGGATCCTCTCCAGTCTGGCATGATCATTTCAGACCTAAACCCTTAGACATGATTTCTCACGAGGTGCCGAGCCTCTTACCTGACCACCACCACATCAGCTCAGTCCATCTCTCTGCTGATGGATTCCTTTCTGGCTCCACAATAGCACTGTCCCCCATCTCCTCCCCAGGTCAGCATAAGGTTCAGGCAATAAAAACCAAACTGGCACAGAAAGGTAAATGCCCATGGTTAAGTTTTACATTCATTTCCAAACCACATACAGTGTAAAAAGCCAGCAAAGGCTGCTTCTGGGAACTGAATCTACTGGCCTCTGCCAGAGCAGGTAGCCATGCCTGCCCCATGGCGTCCAGAGCGGGATGCACACTGTCCCGACGTGCTCGCTCTCACGAGGATGCTTGGCTATGGCAGTGACAGTGAGATTTGCCTCTCATACAGCTCATTAGAAAGGTCATCTGTGTTTTCAATATGAAACATTTCATATGGTAAAATCCAATCCCAAGACTTCTTGGATTCAGTCTTCACACACTTTTAGCGTGACTTTATTTGGTACTGGATATAGTTCAGTCTACATAAGACATCACTTCAAAATTATGTGGATACCATCATTATTTTCAGCTGCAGAAAAAGGATAAGAGTTATTTTTTTAACCCAGCTCAGAAATCAAGAACACTAAAATAAAAACTAAAACCTACAACCTCCATCTAACTCAGAGTTTACTTTCAGCTAATTCTAGAGAAAAACATTTATTTGCTCTAGCTTTCTTCCTTAGACCACATCTGTCCACGCTCCCCTCTTGGCCATTCTGCTTTCTAAACACTGGCCACTTCTCAGTGCACTGCTCTCATACTGCTTGCCAGTTCTGCGGGGCAATGTGGGACCTCTCTGGAAGCAACGCAGAGCCGGAGCTGGAAGGCGAAGGGGTGAAAACACTGCAAGGGCAAAGTCAACCCTACAGAAAATACGCAACCTGAGGCCACAAACATGCACACGCAGGCACATCTATCATTCCTAGAAATTTTTTGTAAGTCTTTGGAGGCAGATTTGAAACATTTATGATGAAAAATATTAAAGGAATTTTAGATATATGATTTTTTTCATGTGGACAAAGTCTGAAAAAAAAAAAAAAAAAAAAAAAGTAAGATTTTAAGGGAAATCCTGTTTGAAATGTCTACTGAATTCAAAACTACACGATTACAGTATGCGTTTCCTTCTTTTAGGCAATGAGTTTTGCAGACTAAAAATTGAGCAGAAAAGTACTAAGCTAAAGATGCATCTGAAAGTGAACAACAGGTGAACATGGTTACAACTCAGCCCTGCAGGTCACTGAATGTAGTTCAGTCCACATAAGACATCACTTCAAAAGTGCAGGTAACTTGATGGCATATGTGACATATCAGGCACAAAGTAAAATTATAATTTCAACACCGACTGGGGTCACTCCTTTCAAGAGTAACTATTAGGAAAGTGACACATTTTCTTCTTCTAGGGAAAGTTGTGCTAAGACTGGTTTGGTATCTTAACCCACTTGCCTTTTCAAACAGTCTATGAACATATGATCTCTTTTTAAATTCTTCTGCCTTTAAAAACTCTCTACCTAACCTTTGGGAGTTCACCTGAGCCCAGACTGGGTTGTCTTTCCACACTGTCTCCTCCAATGACCTTCAACTTTTAAGCTGAAGGTTTCTAAATTTATACCTTAAGCCCAGACCTCTGCATTGGGACTCAGAATGGCCCCGTACCTGCCTACTTGATGTACCCAAAATGGACCTCTTGATTGCTTTACCCTAAACTACCTTACCTCTTTAAGGTAACTCTCAATAAGAAACTGGCAATCACAACTACTACTCCCTCAAATGTGGAGCCCAGTCTATAAATCTGGAAGATACCATTACCTCTCACCTGGATGGCATCTCCTGCCTCCAGTTTTGTGGTTTCCTCATGCCTCCAGAGTTTTGAAAGTAGAAAAAATGAATCTAATCACATTACTACTTTGTTTAAACTTCAGACAGACTTTCCAGTACATTTCAACTAAGTTCCAAACTATCATCATCTCAGCTCTGAACGCCAGGCCCTACCTCCTGTCTTGACCCCACCTTATTCTGCTCACCCTCACACACTGCAGGCAGCTACACACAGCCCTCTTCCAGGCCTTCACAGTCATTTGTCCTGGGACACTATTCCTATGACTAGCACCTCATTCTTCAAGTCACCTCTTCAGAGAAGCCTTCCCTAACTGCTCCATATACCCCAACTCCAGAGTCTCCTTATCCATAAGCACACACTTTCCAATTCCTTCATGGCACTTAAAATGTTGGTAAGTTTGTGTATCTGTAGCCAATTCTGTTTTCCCCACTAGAGTGTTCAACACTCATGGAGCACTAAATTTCTGACACAGGGCTCAGGAAAATGTTAACTGAATGAACTTAAGTTTTTCCCAGTCATCTAGAAGGACTGACTCCTCTCCCTTATTTGCTAGTTAACTTCCATTATAGTCCTTAAAACAACTTTTTAAAGAATATTTTTTTAGTTGTCAGTGGACCTTTATTTTACTTATTTATACGTGGAGCTGAGAATTGAACCCAATGTGTCACACATGCAGGCAAGGGCTTTACCACTGAGCTACAACCCCAGCCCAGAATATAAAAATATTCTGTTGAGGCACTGGGGTTGTAGCTCAGTGGCAGAGCGCTTTCCTAGCACTGGGTTCGATCCTTAGCACCACGTAAAAATAAATAAAATAAGGGCATTCTGTCCATCTACAACTACCAAAAAAAAAAAAAAAAAATTCTGTCAATTCATTTCTCAAACTCTTAAAATTAGTAGAGACAGCATTTTCAAGAGTAAGCACACGTGTCAAGCCTGGAGCGGTGGCACATGCCTGTAATCGCAGCAGCTGGGGAGGCTGAGGCAGGAGGATGGAGAGTTCAAAACCAGCCTCAGCAAAAGTGAGGTGCCAAGCAATTCAGTGAGACCCTGTCTCTAAACAAAATACAAAATAGGGCTGGGGATATGGCTCAGCGGTCAAGTGCCTGAGTTCAATCCCTGTGCCCCCACCCCCGCAAAAAAATAAAGAGTAAGCACACAAAAGGGGAACTAATCAGGCACACAATGTTGTTCATGATTCTAGCAATAACACATACCACACATGCACAAAGTACCTTTTACTGTAGAGAATAAAAAACAACTCTCATCTTGAAAGTTCTGAACCATCTAGAAGAGTAAAGCAGATGTGTAAGTACAATTAAGATATAACTGTCCCTTTTTAACTGAGCAGAAATGATTTAAAATCATTTAAAGGAAAATAGTATCATCTCTACATTCTTCTTGCCCAAGTACAGAATTCAAATGACCAAAATACTTCCTGAAGTCAGTGTGAGGTAGTGAAAATGTGTGCCTGCTGCACTGGCAAGGCCTTATTCTGATTATCCCTGCCATCACTGTCCCTGAGGATCTGGTCAGTCACTCTGTGACCCATGGGGAACATTTCCTTCCAGTTCTGTTAATAATAACAGAAAGTACATATTATTGTTCTATGATTACTTGTTTCTGAACATGGAATGGGGGGTGATGTACTTCTAAACTTTCATGGCTTTTTTAAGGTGGCTATTATATAATGGCCAAAATGAGAAAATAACCAATGCCCACCTCATAAAAAGGGACATAGCCTGCTGCTAACCTTGAGTCCTGCAATGAGTATCTAAATTCAAAGGGTTGTGGGGAGGCTGAGCCAAGTTTCCATGACTTGTGTTCCTTACTATCACTAGGATGCCTGAAATCTTGGTTATAAATTTTTTGAAAATTTGATCCCTAACTCTTTGAAAATGATTTCCATGAGAATTTGGCAAGAGGTCACCACAGAATTTTTTTGTATAGTTTTTTTGTATAGTTTTTTTGTATAGTTTTTTTGTATAAAAGTAAATACCAGTATGAAAGGGAAAAATGGATGAGGACGATTGTCCAATTTACCTGATCACTAACAAGAATGTGGATGCCAGTGGGACCCTGTCTGTAAACCTGGTTAATTTGATGGAGAGGAATATTAAACACCAACGCAAGTTTTCGAGCAACTTCTGAGGCAACCATTTCTTCCAAGTAGATTGCATGGTAAACTGAAATTTAAAAAGGAAAAAAAAAAAAACAGCATTTTACCAATAATCTTTATGTTTCCTATTTGATCTATAGGAAGAATACAGCTTTCAAAATACCAAAAAAAGAAATAAAATTTACAATTTACAATGGGATTGAATTAACATTTCTTTTCCTCGTTGCTACTTTAAAATATTAAACTAACCATCAGAAATATAATACATTATATATGCTTGCATGTATAATTTAACTTAACGAAATGATTTGAGGTTTAAATTTTTATTTTTATTTTTCTGCAATAAAGTCTCGTATTCAAAAATTAAAAATGAACAGGGAAGCCGGACATGGTGGCTCACCCCTGAAAATTCAGTGGCTCTGGAGGCCGAGGCAAGAGGATCACAACTTCAAGGCCAGTCTCAGCAACTTAGTGAGATCCTGAGCAATTTAGTGAGACCCTGTCCCAAAATAAAAAATAAAAACAAGTTGGGGATGTGGCTTAGTGATTAGGCAACCCTGGGTTCAATCCCTGATACAAAAAACAAAGTGGGGGGTGCAGGGTGGGGAGATGGGCTGCAAATAGGCCCAGGGATCTTTCTAGGGTAATGGAACTTAAAATGGACTATGGCAACGGCTATAAACTATAAACTTCAAACTTACTGAAGTACCACTGAACTGCATATTATAATGGAAGAATTTTATGGTACACAAATCATACCTAAAGAAAGTTGTTTTAAAAATATATACATTTCTGGAAATATACAAAAAGAACCCTAACGGGTCACTGTTTTCCATCCAGTAATCCTGCTACTGGAAATTTATCCTAAGGAATGAAAGCTCCTGGTACTACCCCTCCAATATTCATACACACAAAAAATTAAAAATAATGTAGAAGATACCACATGAAAAGCTATGGAGAGACAACAAAAGCTGATTCTTCTTTATAGAACACCCTAGACAGGGTCCATCCAGTGTTCTGCATTCCTGGCACACGTAAGTCACCAGCAGACATCACCTGCAGAGTGTGCATGTGCAGTGTCTGACTCATGTGGCTCTTGCTTAATTACGGATTCAAGCCAGACATGGATCAAAAATAGCACTGCTGAGGACTCTGTTTCCCTAAACAGGGTGTGTTCCATGTTGTGTGTGGATTTATGAGTACAGAAACCTTTGTTAATTATATATTATGAAAAGTTTAAAACTTTGAAATAAAATCTATAGATGACCTGGAGCCAGGGTTACCAAACTACACCTTGTGAGGACCAAATCCTGTCCCTCCACTTATTTTTCTCCTAAATAAATTTTATTGGAACATGGCCATACCTATCATTAACATACTATCTATGGCTATTTTGCACTTCAGTGGCAGAGTTCAGTATGTAAAGAGTTGGAAATATTTACTTACCTAGCCTTTTGCAGAAAAAGTTTGCTGACTTTTGATTTAGGGGTAAAGTATGCAATATTTGTACACACCCTTCTACAAACACTCACATTTGAGGGTGTGCCCTCTAAAATATTACAATATTGTGGATATGTAAATGATGTATAAGACCTTGGAGATGCATGGAGTTCCTTAAAATTTTTCATCCTTTTAGATTAAGAACCTGTATCTTGAATCTTAAAATTCATGACTTTTGGAGTAAAAATAACACCAAATGGAAAACCCAGCAATTGTGACTGCTGCCCTTTTCTCAGTAAAATTGCAACCATAAAGTATTTATCAGGGCAAATAACTGCCTCTGAATTCTGTAACACATCTTTCTCTTTAAAGTTCTGAGCATGTTGCCTTCAAAACGTAAAAGGAGAGAAATAGTAGAAAGTATATGGTTTAAAATAAAAATGCTTGCTTATGTTAAGGCTATGTATTCAGAGGAGAGAAGAGACCAGCCTTTAATATTGGCTCTAATCCAGTGCTATACTGTATAATTAAGAAAACCCCTCAGGATGGGATGCCCTCCTAATGTACAGATGGAAAATGACACAGGACCTATCACATGACCTATATCATAGGACCCTACCTCATGAGCAGCTCACTATGCTGCCCCGTCAACATTAGGACTGATACAAAGATGCATCTTTGTGCACATTTTATTTTGAGTAGTCCTCTAACCCCTGGTTAGTCAGTAAAGTGGAGGGGGGTGGTGCTCCTCCTTCTTTTTTTTTTTTTTTTCAAACTACCAGTGTTACATTCATGTTTCAATAAATATGAGATTTAAGGGTGCAAAAAGTCAAAAAAATCTCAAGGCATTCAAGCTAGTCTTTTCCTTGTTAGATATTTCTGATATAAGGAGCCATATTGGCTGAAATAACTGAGAAAGACTGCTAGTATCCTCTTTTCCCAAGTTCATGGCCCTAGAGTGGCTGCCTACCACTACTGTCAAGATTCCTGCATGAGTAACTAGGCAGAAAGGAAGTGACCGGGTTGAGGATGCCCTCGATACCCACCGTAAGGCGTCCCACTGCCATTCTCGCCTCCACTGCCTGCAGTTTGCTGCTGTGCTTGCAGCGCGGCGCTACTCGGCTGCTCCTGGCAGACATAGATGGTTAAGCGAGGCCTAACCGACCTGCAATCAGAAGATGCCACAATAAGCTTAGGAGAGAAGCTGCCTGACCACACGTACACATGACAACTATAGGAATCTAAGTTCTATTTCCTTATGAAAATGTTACAATGTTATTTCATTATACAAAATAATTTACTAATAAAAATGTAAAAACCACACACCTCACACCAACTATCACAGGTGGTCTAATATGATGATCCAGACTCTAAACCATTGAGATGGTCTGTCAGATGCTGGTAAATTTAAGTTTCAAGATTAAGTAAGCAATTTAAAATCAGTGATTCAATTTTAATGGAATTTTCACACCCCAAGTCTAGAAATAACAATGATATTAAATGGATCTTAAAAGCCAGCATAGTTTACATTTCTATTATTTTAATTCACAATTAGAAGTTTACATATTTAATAACTGTTTAATAATAGTCATGACCTTGAAAACCGTAGATTCTGTATAGCTCACCTAAATTAGAAGTTTTGTTTTCTTGGCAACAAACCCAGTCGTCTTCAAGAAATCAGTACTGCCCATGTGCATTGCTACCAGTCTTACAGTCTACCTCTGCCCTCATCAGTGCCTGCATCATATCTGGGCCTGCCCTGAAGGTGTACACAAAACAGTCTTCTCGTGAGCATGATGCTGCCGATGCTCGACGGTGCACACAGGCACACGCCAACCTATCGTGGAAACACATTCTGCCCAAACCCCCCACGCGAAGAAAGGTACGTCCTTATTTCACGCAAAACAGTCCACAGTATTTTACCTTGACTTCAGTGAATTATAGAGCCGAATTCCATCGGCTGCACCACAAATTTGAACTAAATCTTCCTTTGTCAGTTTTAATAAGTCGGCACCTGGAGGACAACAATGAGACTCTTCTCAAATGAAAAAGAACATGCCACTGGCTGCTTCATAAGCATCTGTTTATATGGTTAAATATCCTTCTAAACAACACCAGGCATCCTGAACATACATACACATATGTGAATTGCACCAGACAGGCAGGCAGGCAGGCAGGCAGGCAGGCAGGCAGGCAGACAGAGACACACACACACACACTGTCCCTCAGAGCCAAAGACAACACTGGCTTTTCATCAACCTGTATTGTACCAAGGGCGAGTTCCGAAGCCCAGAAGCTGGTAAAACTACTCAGTGTGCAGATCCCATACAACTGACTGTCCCAATACCAAATCTCACTGCTTGCCTTACCTAGTGGATGTGCTGTGGCTCTACTTGATTCTGACCTCAGGAAAAGGCAGAAGGCTAAACCATGTGATCACTGCTCAATGAAGAGAGCTTAGAACTTCCAAGACAGAAACATGGATTGACCCGAGATCACCCAGACCAGTCAGTCTTTTATTTTACAAAAGAGAATATGGAAATCCAGAGTTTCAGAAACCTGTCCACTATCACACAATTAGCTAATAGTGGAATGCCAAAACCCAAGAAGTTCAGAGCAAGAGGCCTCATCACCTCACTGACCTTTTGTAGTGCTGATTCAACTGATGCACCAAAGGGGCACAATGGCTAGCTCCCTGTCCAGCCTCCAAAGGAAATCCATGGGTTAAGGAAAAGGCAGAGGCTAAACCATGTGATCACTACTCAATGAAGAGAGCTTAGAACTCCCCAGACAGAAACATGATTGACCTAATATAATAGGAATAACCAGAGGCCTCCCGTAGTTTCAACTATTGGAACTTTTTCTATGTGCTGTGCTTTTGCTTACCCTGCAAGAGTTCAAGATGATCACCTGCCCCACCAACCGTACAATTTCTAGTTTTTCACACATAAAAGGCTTTTACTTAATCATATAAAAATGTGGACCCCAGGGCTGGGGTTGTAGCTCAGTGGTGGAGTGCTTGCCTCAAATGTGTCAGCACTACATAAAAATAAATAAAGATACTGTGTTCATCTACAAATAAATTTTTTAAAAAAATGTGAATCCCAGTTAGCAAATGACTTCCATCTGGTACTCTGAAGAGACAAAAAGCTACATGGGGAATGACTATTCACTGCACAAACAATGAAATAAATAGCATAATAGAAAACCATGTTCTTTGTGAAATTAAGCTTTCCTTTGAAGATGTGTATGTGCATACATGTTCTGTCCTCTTAAAGGGACCAAGCTGAGTTTCAATGGCTCTATACTACCATAAGCTAAAGCAAAACTAAAGGTACCACTTTACTGTGATCCACCATTTCTCAGGATATGTTTGTCAGGACATGTTCGTAGAGATTCTGTGAGAGAAAGTTCCCAATGCCAAATGTATCTGAAAGATGCTGGCCCTGCCCCACCTGGGGTATCCACTACCATTTGCTACACTGACCTCCTTTCACACCACCTGGAGCAGCACTGCTTGATGCTGTCTAAAATCCCACCCAAGTATTTCCTTAGCTTACTATGCAAGAATAGAACTGATACTGCAGTATATAAGACCCATACTACTACTCTGCAATAAAAAGGGTCAAACTATAGATTCACACAACAACTTGGGTGGATCGTGAGATTATTAGGCTGAGTACTAAAAAAAAAAAAAAAACCTCGATAATCGAAAGATTTTTAAAAGAAAAAAAGACCAAAGAAGTCTAAACTCCTACGATTTCATTCACATAACTCTCCAAGTGAAAAAAATCAGAGACAGAAAAGAGTTTAGTGTGGGAAGGATAAAAAGGGGTAGCAGCAGGGAGATTATTGGTAATGGCCTAATTCTGTAGCTTAGCTGCAGTGGTGGTTATACAAATCTACATATGTGATAAAATAACTGAGCTATATATTATACCAATGTCAATTTCCTGGTTTTGTTATATGAAAAGCTGAATGAAGGTATACTAGACCAAGTCCATACTGTCTTTGCAACTTGGTATAAAGCAAAAACTATTTCAAAATAAAGGTAAAAAGAAAGGGTACTGTATAGACAATACACACACACAAATGACTACCATAAGTCTGGTGAAACTACAGATTTTTACTAATGGTAATTTCTTGGTTTTTATAGTATATGACAAGTATGCAAGGTATTACACTTTGGGAAAGTGGATGATGAATACATAAGACCTCATTGTATATTACCATTGCTTTTTGCAACTTTTTATGTATGTATGTGTATGTGTGTATATATGAACTTATTTCAAAATTCTTAAAAAATTCTTTAATAAAACCATAGAAACAAACAAGTAAACAAAACACTCTACCATGTACGTCTCACACACACAGAGACATACCTGAAAAATTAGAAAACAGTCTTGTATAGGAAGAGAATCTGTTTTTGAGCAGCCACTGCTGTGTTTCCTGGGTTGTAGCTGAAGGCTGAATTTGCTATTAACAGAGAAAATGAACACAAAGAAATGAAACCATTCAAACTCACCAAAAAAATAAATAAATAAGAATAACCACCAAGTCACTAGCATGTTATACAGTATTTAAACAAAGACCAAGTTCATACTTGGTCCAAGTTTCAGTTTAAAAAAAAACAAAAACAAAACAAACAAACAAACAAAAAAAACTAAGAACATGAACCTGACTACTTAGCAATATGCATAAGGACTAAAACCCTGTCAGAAACTTAAAAATGCAAGAACAAGAAAACATGCAACAGTTTTAGGAAAAAAATACTTACTTCACCAGATGCCTGTAAAACTCCATCTCCCTGATGATTTGGGGAAGAAGAATTGCTAAAGAGAAAAGAGAAGGAAGAAAAAGAATGGTTTCTATAGTTAAAAAAAAAAAAAAATACATCAAAGCCTAATAAATTAAGTAACTTTAAATAAGGCATCACTGTGAGAAAGATGTTAAGTCTACAAAAAGAGTGCAGACACAGCAGGGTGGGGGTGACCTTGATGAGATGAAGACACAGAAGACCCTGTCTTCACTCATGCCATTTTGCCCATCTGTTCCAGTGAGAAATTCAAGTTTTGTGAAAAAGGGCTCCCCCATGAATCCACAGGGATGCCAGGAAAATGAAAGATACTCACTGATTTTAGTTAGGGGGGGAAAAAAAAAAAAAGAAACCGTAAGATAAACAGCTACAAAACCAATCTACTTTAAGTAAACAATGAGCTACAAGAAAAAGTATAATGATCCTGAGCAAAAACATTAAATACTATCTCCCTTTAATTAATCCATGATACATATCCATGATTACAGAGAGTGAACAAGAAAAACAAACAGTAAACATCTTTCTGGCTCCTGTGCACGGGCAATGCTGGGAATGGGACCCAGGGCTTCACACATGCTAGGCAAGTGCTCTACCACTGAGCTACATACGCAGCCGGCACCAGGCCCCTTTCTTAGTGCCTGCTCCTCCGTTACTTAGGCTTGCTATATTGATTATTTACAACCTGTTCCACTCACTAGAACTTAAGCTCCTTCGAACTGAGATCTGTCTGGTCACTTATATATCACAGCACATAGAACAGTCCTGGAACACTGTTCCAGGAAACAGTGGGTTCTCAGGAAATATCCAGCCAACTAGTCAACTTGAATTCACAGCTCGTCTCTAAGGTCATAATAATTTCCTAAGATTATTAAGACTGGAATGCCCTAAAAAAATTAGTGGGTTCAACCCTCAGCACCACATTTTAAAAAAATAAAGGCACTGTGTCCATATACAACTAAAAACATTAAAAAAAAAAATTAGGGCTGGGGATATAGCCCAGATGGTAGCATGCTTGCTTTGCATGCACAAGGCCCTGGGTTCAATCCCCAGCACCACAAAAAAAAAAGGAGACCTCTTAACATGGTAACATGATGGCTCTCTAGTCCCTCTTCTAAATCTATGAGTATTCTACTTTTAGAGCACAACAACCTGCATGAAAACAAGCTGTATCACCAGTTCACACATTTCCAAAGGGGAAAAGTGTCATTTTGATTGTTTTCTTATCAGACCTGGTCAGTATGATCTGGTCTGATAAGAACCTTTCCCTTCTGGTTATAGCTTTCATAATTTTCTTCTAAGAAGTGTTCTTAAAGGGGGGGGGGGGGGGCACTTCTGATCAGAAGAAATAATCTGCATTAGTTCCCCCAGGAAAGTCATCAGGAATGGAAGGTCCCAGAGGGTACCACTGCATCTTCAGGATGCCTCAGACCCTGTCTTCCGTTCCCAACTATATAGCTCCTAAGAGACATTAGTCAAGGCCAGATAAGAAGCAGGGTGTGGGTGGTGCACACCTGTAATCCAAGCTACTGAGAGGCTGAGGCAGGAGGATCAAAAGTTCCAGATCAATAAAAAATGAAATTATGGCATCTGCAGGAAAATGTATAGAACTAGAGAAAATTATGTTAAGTGAAATAAGTCAAACTCAGATGATTAAGGGTCATATGTTTTCTCTCATATGGAACCTAGAGAGGAAAAAGGAAAACAGATGGGGACAAGATCTCCTAAAAATCAAAAAGAGATCAGTAGAGTTTTAAAGGATTAAGGGGTGGGAGGTGGTGGGGGTTGAGTGCTGGGGAGGGATATGGGCCAAATTATATTGTTACATTGTGTGCATATACAACTATGTAATAACAAATCCCATCAATATTTACAACTATAAGTAAATATGGGGGTCAGGGACAGTGGCGCACACCTATAATCCCAGCAGCTTGGGAGGCTGAGGCAGAATTGTGAATACAAAGCTGGCCTCAGCAACTTAGCAAGGCCCTAAACAACTTAGCAAGATTTCAAATTTTTTTAAAAAGGCTGGGGATGTGACTCAATGGCTAAGCACCCCTGGGTTCAATTCCTGGAACCAAAAAAAAAAAAAAAAAAGTGTGTGTGGAGTAGTGGGGGAGGAGCCCCAGGCCAGCCTGGATGACTATAAAATTTTTAAAAAGGGTGCAGCTCAGTAGCAGAGTACTTGCCCAGCATGTGCAAGTCCTTGGATTTAATCCCCAGTATTGCCAAAAAGGAAAAAACTTTAAAATCTATTATTCCCATTTCTGAAACCACAATAAGTCATTAGAAACTGAAAGCCCTGGCCAGGCACAGTGGCACACACCTGTAATCTCAGAGGCTTAGGAGGTTGAGGCAGGAGGACCAAGAGTACAAAGGCTTCAGCAATTAAACGAGGCCCTAAGCAATTCAGTGACACTCTCTAAATAAATGCAAAAAAAAAAAAAAAAAAAAAGGCTGGGGATGTGGCTCAGTTAAGTGCCCCTTGGTTCAATCCTTGGTACCAAAAAAGAAACTGAAAGTCCTTCTTTAAAGACTCAAAAAACAAAAACAGACTTTCTCTTGGGAGGGAAAATAGATCAGAAAACAAGCTATCTGATATGGCAAGCACTGAAGATGGGTGTTCTTTGTAATAAATGTAATCTTAACATATTCGAGTCAAAATTTCACCTTAACAACTCACCCTGACTCTGCCTGGGAACCTCAATAATACTGTTTTCAATCTCACAAAGACTGTTTTCTTGTCTTCATCTTGAAAATACCCCCTCTTCTACAATTACCATAGTTGTGCAAAGTGTGCAGTACAAGAGGCCACTGCAAAAGGCTGGCAGGTGAAGGAAAGAGAACTACTGTGCACGGCCATTACCCATTAAAGAGAGTACTTTAATGGAGAGGAAGGGACTTGCAGGATCATGAGGTGCAGGCACACAACTACAGAAACCAGGTACCTGTCTGGGACACTGCAAGTGCTCTGCTGGGAAGAGGTGAAAGTGGGCGCTGGTGAAGGGCTGTTATTCGCATAGGTTGTGGGGGTATCAGGCCACGGAGAACACTAAGGACAGAAACAGAAATAAATTAATGATATACCTTTTAAATATATAGAAGAAATACTTCTGTGATTTACTCTCTAGTCTAACCATATGCAAGATTCTAAAATGAAAGACACCTGACGCATATCAAGGACCCTCAAAGACACGTCAATTTTACCCTGTGTGGCAAAGAAAAATTTTACCTGCTATGTGTGACACTGATTAATCTTAGAGAAGACCTGAAGTGATGACAACAGCAAAAATTCATAAAAGCATTTAAAATATATACTTAGGTATGATTTGTTTCCAAGAGCTTTTTCTCTTCCCCAAAAGGCACTGATTTCAAGGTTTAAAAACAGCAGAAACGAAAAAGAATTCATAAGCAACATCTGACATCGCATGGTGACTTGAACAGTGGCTGTGTTCTACTAGGTCTCCTTCTGCCCTATTCCCCAAGGAGCAGCCTCACCGCTGCCCTTTGCTTCCTTGATATCACTCAAGATTAATAATTCCCAAATAAATTAGACAGGCCAAGTAAGGTCTATAAACTGAATGGCACTGCCTCTACCTATCTATTCAGCCGTCCATCCATCCATCCATCCATCCATATGTATTTATTTATATTTTCTGAAAGTGATAGAGTGTGGTTTTCCTCAACCACAGGTAAAATTCTGACCAGAGACAGAGCAAAGATACAAAAGCACACTATTAAATTAGGAAAGCTGAAAAAGCCAAAGTCAAAAGCACACTGAGCAGGCAGCCTCAAATAGAAGTCTCAGACCCAAAGGAAGGAAGGAATCCACATCACCCCATAGGTACTCTTTCTCTGTTGGGGATGTTTGTCAATTTCGTTTTAAGAGTCCCCTTTCACAATCACCCTTCTCCTATTTTACACAAGAAAGGCATCACATCCAACCACAGCCCTGGGGTTAAGACATCAAAGCCAAGCAAAGATTATTAGGTGATTTTCAATTTTTTTGTTTTCAAAAATTCAGGAGGATCTATTATCAGCTTGCATATACTAAAATGATCTAATCAAATGAAAAGGTATATTACTAGAATTTTTGCAGATGCGAGTGCCAACTCTTTAATTACACTGCTGAAAGAAAAATTTATCAAACAAAGTTTCTCCTATTTAAAAATCTAAAAGCTTTGTTCTATCCCATCTCATCATTCCAGCCTAACGTCAAAGGAAAGTTTAAAAATTAAATTTCCATTTATAAAAATTTATTGTGAAGAAATAATTAGGGTGATCATTAAAAGACCTTCAGGCTCAGAACATTAACCAAGAAGGAACAGGAGAAAAATTCTGCCCTTTTAGTTTAATCTAAAATTCTGGATTTAACTAAAGATCCTAAAACTTTATTTTTCAGTGGTATATGGAATATACGGGATGAACTTTTAAGAGTAAATGTAATAGTTTTATCTTAAATTTTAAAAATAGTCACCATGCCAAAAGATTGCTTCCTTCTGCAACAGTTCAAATTTATGATGGAAACTTTCAGATGATAAGTTGAAAATGTACAAGTAATATATCCTTTTTCAAAATTCTTCTGAATAACAGTGCCAAGATCACTAGTGTGAAGGAGAGGTAGAAAGCAAGGCTTGCCAATGGTACAGGGACTAAAAATCCATATCTGACATAAACCAAAAGCATGGATACACAAAAAAAGAGAAATTCCCTAACCTTTACAACTATGCAGTTATGTACCCCCTCAAAAAAAATTGCAATTATTACAACCAGACAGCTGTACTAAACCTTTGGCATGGCACACCAATTTCACTTTAAGTGACATTTTATACCACAGTGCTCACTTTTTAAAAACTAAAGCCTTTGTTTTACTTTCCATCTTACAAATTATCACCTCCTCATTTTATAAGATCCTATGAGCTCCTTATCATATCTAATCAGAATCAAAAATGTCAACACTCACTGTCACCTCCACTACCTGGAAGATTTTCCTGCTACACCATCCTCCTTGCCCAATACAAAACAACACAGCATAGGACACACATCTAAAAAATGAAAATTTTTTATTAAAAACACTGTCTCCCACATTTGCTTTAATGATTACTGCCAGCATTTTTTTTTTTTTTTTTTTTTTTTTTTTGGTAACTGGGGATTGAACCCAGGGCTTTGTGAATGCAAGGCAGATGCTTTGCCATTACATCCCAGCCCACTGCCAGCTTTTTGGGGAAATGAAGCCATCATAAGCTTCAAGTTAGTTTGACAAAGTAAGGTGAAGGTGCCAAATTTATTAACATTCCCTACACAAATCTTTCCACTTTTACACATTTAGAGTCTTTTAACAGTACAAGAGGAGTGTCGCTTTGTTTTGTTTTTGTGGTGATGGGACTCAAATCCAGGGCATCATATATGTTAGACAAGCTTTCAACCACTGAGCCAGGTTGCCAGTTCAATAATGTTGTTAAAATTAAGCAATGGTGTAGTGCCTATGTTCCTGAACACTGTAATGCATAAAGGCACTAGAGGTAAATGACTTATACAGTTCTAGTTTCAGTACCCTGTGAATAAGTATATCTCCCAAGTAGATTAAAGGATGATGGCCCACTTAAGGCTGTAAAAACTGGCAGGCCTGATGTGAGCCAATCAGAGATCACTAGACATGCTAAGAGTTTTGTTGTGCAGCATCTGGGTACCAACAGTAGTAACTATCCATTGTGGGACCATGTCATCAGCATCTTTTAGATTTTAACAATACATCTGGACATCCCCTTTTATGGAAAGCCAAATACAACTATATATAAGCAATACTGGCCTTCCTTTGTAGGCATTTGAAGAAGTGTATGAAAGAATTGCTGCAGACCTTTTTTGAGGGATTAATCAGTAACCTGCTTTTTAAAATAGGTTTCTAAGATGAGCTCAAACCACCTCTAGAAGCATCTTACCCAAACCAAATGCAGCCAGGGCAGCAAGCAACACACTAGGAAGATGTGAAATCCCAGGCCAATGAACTGCTGACGTTTTGCATACTTTAGACTTGAGTTAAGAATCATTAAAGATTTGCCAACAACTTTCTCATCTTCAGATTAGCTCAGGGCTGTAACAGATTTCTTTCATTTATGAATTACCATTTAAGTTAGCTAAATGGTTTATTACAGGAATGGGAAAGTGAGCTGATTACCAGGATTTCCCCAAAGAAATCTACTAAGAATATTTATGGGTCTTCATCTAGGGAATTAGAAGAGGATAAAAACATAAAACTGGAGAGGCAAGCATTTTTGGGAAAAGAATATTTACTGGTTCCAAAAATCTTTGATTTAAAGTTTAAAAGCCCAGTTAAAAAAGATGCAACATGTGCTCCCTGTGGCACTAGGATGTATACATTTTCAGTATGAGTGCATGAAGAAGCATTAAAACATTTTTACTCAGTGCTTTAACTGGAAACAAGGTTCCTGTTATGGTGCCTGTGACTTTCAAGATCTACAATTAATCACAAACGTATGTAGGAGAGTGAAAAATCCACTTTTGGCACCTTAATAGTGTGAACATGCAACAATGAATAGAGTAATATACGAGATACCAGGGTTTTTTTTTAATTCTTTAATCCTTGGTGGACTGTTAGATAAAGAGCTGTGTCATGAATAAAAGATCTGCTCTACTTAACCTGACAAAGCTGATACTCAACCAAAAGCCTCCTGATTGCATGTTGAGGAGACCCAGGTTTAAGTATAGTGAGGTGCAGCACTACTTTAACCTGAAGCATTAAGTCACAATGCAGGTGCCAAGAGGAATCACTAATGCAATTAAAGATGATTTTTTCTACCAGTGCTGCCAAATAGGCTTTTAAAAGCACAGACAGACACATATTCTTACACTGCATGCAGGGAAATGTGACATGGAGTATTGCACATGTTAATGTCAAGCTTGCTGCCATCATTTAAATATCCACAAAATTTTCTTACCAGGTCTACACAAGAGAAAGCAAAAATTTTTTAATTACACAAAAATGATAATTATTTTAAAAATAACTATTTAAAATAAAGTATTTTCAATTAATTTCAGTGCTCTTGAAGGAGGTGTGTGCGTGAAGGAGAAAGGGAGGGAGGGAAGGGGGAAGGAGACAAGGAGGGAACACAAATCTCTGGGTGTATTCTTTTTCCCTCCAAAACCACCCAATATGGTCAACAATGTTTTTGCTTTGTTTTAAAGTGTTAGATTTAGGAAATTTTCCTCAGAGAGGAACAAACAGAAAGCAGGAAGTCTAAACAAAAGCAAATTAAATCATGACATGGACATCAAAAACAATTTTGGCTTTACTTTTCAGTGGAAGTTGGTCCTATATCTAACACTGTACAAGGTTTCTTGCACAATGAAAAGAGAAGCAGAAGTCCCTTACACTGCCTCGCTTTGCCAGAGAATCACCGTAGTCTGCTGGCAAAGTCCGCTTGCTGGACTTTTTCTGCTCATGTTCAACTGCATCTTCAATTATAGGCTCAAGCCTCATCTGGACAAACACCAAAGATTGGGATCAATGTCTTTTCATTATACAAAGAAAGATCTAATACCCTGTTTCATGTCTCTGCAGTCCAATTAACAAATGTATGACTAACAGGATTCAAAGTTAAAGAAAATGCAAAACCCCAGCAGTGACAAAAATTGGACATTCTAGGCCCCAAATTTAATCTCTTGCCAACTTCAAGGTTTTTAAGGTCTGTTTTTGAGACCTGATTGGGATTTCAGCATCTTCATTCAAGATCCCACCCACAAAACTAATCTATAAAAATCCCCAAATTTAAATATTTCCCTACAAATTTCTCAAAGATCATCATGTTGTTCTACCACCCAATCTTTCCCAACCCCTTTGTTGTGAAACTCGTCTGAGAGATAGTGCTAATACGCAAACCTCTGCTTCTCTTCCAAAACCAAATGCCATATCACGTTACCTCTGTGAGGATTGTGGTATCATAGGATGGCTGATACTTTTCTTTTTCATGAGCTGTTCTCTTTTCCATCTTTTCTCGGTCAGTTTTTTGTTTTCTGTCCGCACCTTTAGGCTTAAAAACAAAACAGATTATTTAATTCATCGTGCTGGAAACAATTTTTAAAGCAAAATTGAATCCTAATTACTGACAGCCCGGTTTCTATCTCATACCTTAAAAACTTTAATTTGGCAACTAGCCGAGTGAAGATGATCTGTGTATTCTCCATTTTCATTCTGCTTAAAGGTGTCAACCTGGATCCTGAAAGGTACTCCCTTTTCACCACCATGTTTCCGTGGAGTAAATTCTGTGCTGATGCAGTGTACCTAAAAAACAATGCAAGATGAAGTGGCTTAAAGCACCTCCCATTGATCGCCTATTTTGTTCCCTATTAAGACGGCCTGCTCCCAGCACATATTCAAGAACCTTTAAAACTCCCACATATTAGCCAAATTCTCTCATGAATTTCCCTACTTTTAATACATCCAATGATTTCTTGTAGAAATCCAATAAGTACTTAAAAACTTGCTGAGAACAATATCTTCCCCCCATTATAGTCTCTCTCCTCTAATGCAGGACTTGTCCAACTGGGGGAATGCAGGCACAATGGCTGCCTGTACATGTCACCTACCTCCACCCTAGACAATATGTACTCTCAGACTCAGGGTCCAAAGCCCTGCTCAATCCACAGCAATCCTTATTTCATCATTTTGAGCAGTCAGATCTTTGTCCTCTACTGCCCTTACCCCTATTTTAGACAGCCAATCATCTTACTGTGGCTCCAAGACAGACACACCAATCTATGATACTTTGCCTGGGGAGGTTCCACAGTCCAGAAAGCCCACAGCTCTTCTTATATCCATCTAAATTCTCCAGGTTAACACTTCAAAATCTATTTTGGAGGCAATATTCACCTTCCACTCTTGCCTGAATGCTTAGGAAAGCAGCTTTAGAGTACCATACTATGGTCATTTTTGCTTGCTACGTGTACCATCTTCAAATTACTTGCAATGTGAAAACAGATTTCTGCAATATGATTTATGACTGCACAACCCAAGATTTTGTTGTTATCAACTACCCAAGGTGGTGTTATCATTCTCATTCACTACATAACTGGTATCAGTCATGCCCCAGTGACTATTAACAGATGAAGAATATTTGGTAGACCACCAAAAGGCAAAATACTAATGATTTTTTTTTTTTTTTTTTTGGGTACTGATTGAACCCAGGGGTAACTTTAGCACTGAGCCACATCCTCAGTCCTTTTTATTTTGACATAGGGCCTTACTAAGTTGCTAGGACCTTGCTAATTTGCTGAGGCTGGCCTTGAACTTGCAATTCTCCTGCCTCAGCCTCCCAACTCACTGAGGTTACAGGTATGGGCCCCTGCTCCCAGCAGCAAAATACTAAGGATTCTTTAAAGTTGATGTGATCCATAGCCTACTTAGACTGCTCAACAATTAAATGTTTTCTCTTTTCTATACAGAGATTTCCTACTCAGCTTAAATTTCACCACTTACAAATCTGAACATACTGAGTATTAGAATTACTGCTTTTAAATAAATATATAAAATGATATTATAATGTTACTTTTTAAAAATTCATCTCTTTAATATACACAGTTTTGATGGAGAACTACATCTAGAGTTTGTTTGAAAGTATACCAATAATAATTTTAAAAAAGAAAAAAACTACTAACTGGTGAAGCCAGGTGAAGGGTACATGGGAGAAATCATTATTGTGAAAGTTTGAAAATTTCAGTATTAAAATGTTTTACCAAGAATTTTAAAACTTTTTTCAATCATATATTTTTTAAATAGCAGTTTTTGTTCATTAAAAATGATGAAAATCTTTGTTGTGACTAATAATGGTAAAAATAGAATTTGAATAATCTTTACATTATCACAGAAAGTTCTATAATATGATTAATTTAGTATCTTAAAACAAAATTTAATTGTGTATGTTAAAAAAAAAAAAAAAAAATGCCAGGCACAGTGGTACACACCTATAATTCCAGGAACTTGGGAGTCGTCTGTCACAAGAGGATCACAAGTTCAAGACCAGTCTCAGCAACTTAGTGAGGCCCTAATCAACTTAGACCCTGTCCCAAAATAAAAAAAACAAAAACGGACTGGGGATGTGGCTCAGTGGTGGAGTGCCCCAGGTTCAACCTCCAGTACCAAAAGAAAAAAAGACACTACAAGACAGTTCACAAATAACATTTTTAAAAAATAATACCATGTATCAAGAATCCAATCTCACCATGACCTAAATGATTGGGCAGTATGCTTCTAATGTAAAAATCCATACCTGAATAAAAGCAGATGTGCGTTTTGCAGGGTCCCACAGAAATTCAACTGCGTTTAACTGACTTGGATTTGTCCTCGTGTCGATTATTCCCACAGACATTGGAATATCTATATTTATAAAAAAGAAGTTACATAAAAATACATCCATTTTAAATAATTTAAAAACTTACAACTTGAGCTGGGTGTGGTGGTGCACCTGTAGTCCTGGCTACTCCGGAGGCAGAAGGATCACTTAAGCCCAGGAGTTCAAGGCCAGCTTGGGCAACATAGTGAGACCTCGTCTCAAGAAACAAAAAACAAAAACTTACAACTTACTGTATTACTTTCTAAGAAAATAATTATATCCATGTTGAACTTTTTCCCTCAGTGTTCTGTGTGGTCAACCTTCTCTTTGATATCAAAATCCACCTAACAAGAATCATAGTTTGCCTACCATGATTTGTAATTCATTTTAAGAATATGATGGATGGGGCCGAATGAGAATTATATAGTTTCAAAATCAAAAATCCCTGGTCCAGTTCAGTACCAAAAAGTTACTTCACATTTTAAGTTTTTAAAACAATCTTCAAGGCCCAGGATCTACTAATACCAAAACTTTCTCTGCACAATTAATTACACATGGTGCCAACACATTAAAGGGTATAACTAAACACCTTCAACTACAAGGTCTTTTGACCACCACCTGTACCTAAATCGAGAAGTCTGTCTCCTGGGCGATTCCATTTCCAACCTTCAAGTTGCTGATGCTCTGTATATTGTAGCCGTCTGTCATGGAATACAACCCTTATGATGCTCTATGGAATAAGTGGGGAAAATGAGTACTTTTAAACCACTCCAGCTAAAATGCAAAGGCATTTTCGCTTCTTATGTAGTAACCTATAGTAAAAGAGCATATAAAATCAGATTCTGCTTAAACATTCCTTAAGTGAGCTTTTCTACTCTGGCATACTTTATATACATTTATTTGGTTCAAAGTAAGAAGCATAAATAAAAAGGAAACAGATGAAAATTTTATAAAATAACTTGATGTTACTATTCCAAATCAGTAGTATTAGTGATTTAAAATTAGCAAGCAAGAATTACGTTTCTTTGAAGAAAATGTCAGATGCATATAGTCATTATGAAGATGAAAAGATATTATAAACAGAGGTAAAAATACCAGACACAATGGTGAAAGTGTGTTAATTCAAAGTAATTGTTAATCACTGAATTTCTCTGAAAAGATAACTGGTAAAAATAAAAACAAAACTCTCCATTTCCCCCAGAAGAAACCCTAATTGCAAAATTCATTCTCAACTATTTAACCTGATATTGTCTAAGGTAAGCAAAGGGGGGAAATGCAAATTTTATCTGAACACTCAAATTCCTAGGAAAAGTTTTAATTCTATTCCACAAACTCTAGGCCAATCTTCTGCTCTTCACCTATAGATTTGGGATGCCAATGTTTCATTTCAGGAAAAGGATGACAAATGATCAAAATGCACTCAGGCAACAGATTTGAACTAATTAATGTTTCTGACACATTTATGAGTGACTTTTTGAGACTATAATACAATAAGAATTATATTTTCACAGACTTGGCTGATTTGAAAAGGAAATCATTTGTTGGCAATACATATAAATACTGCTTACTTTAGTATTCCTGCTTTCCCCACTCCTTAAATACTATCCAAAACATGGCTAATACACTGAAGGAAGCTAAAATTAATATATTGTTTCTATGAGATAGTTTTTTTAAAAGGCCAAATCAGTAGTTAGAAACAAGATGGGAGAAGTCTTCTGGCTCAGTTGCCACTCTGATCCACGCCCATCTTCAATGCCTGCACCCACATCAGTAGGGCCTGAGAGGGCAATCCCCAAGCATCCTCTTTACACCATCTCCTACCTGCAGCAAAGCTCTTACAGCAATGATGCACAGCTGGTGGTAGGCCCTGTGTTCTGAAACCAATGCCAGTGGTTCAAATTTGCTAGCTAGTTTCCCTCAGAAGAAAGCATAACACATAAAATGTCATGACTGATTCTACCAAGTTCAGTAATAACCAGACTAAATCCACAAATTAAGAGGAAAACAGTAGGCTTGGACTGAGGTTGTGGCTCAGTGGCAGAGCACTTGCCTAGTATATGCGAGGCACTGGGTTCGATTTTCAGCACCGCATACAAATAAATGAATAAAATAAAGGTCATTGCCAACCAAGAAAAAAAAAGATATTGGGCTTATGATATTTACTAAGCCCCATTCCAGAAAGTTACACTCAAATAGTACTATAAGGAAGATAAACAGGACCACTGTTAAGAAAAAGCAAGATGTAAGAGGAAACTCAAAGGAAAGTTGGAGTGAGTTAATTAAAAGGAAACTGACTATATCTACGGAACTAGCAATAAATGAAGGGGCCCTACTAATAAAAGAAGAATAAGCAGAGAAAGCACGTCACTGAACGTGTTCATCACATGATGAAGAAGCATCTTTAGCAACACATCATTTGATTCCAAGATATCCCCTAAATTTAAGTAGTTACAGTGAAAAGTCACAGAGTTAGCAAATAAAACTCTAGAAGGTGTTAGTGTATTTTAGGGATCCTCTAAGAATGTGAGTCCCAAGGAATGCATCCTATAATCCTTCATAATAGCAGAGAGTAGCTCTGAACCCCAGGCATGCTCTCAGAGTATAAGTGGATGTTTTCTGGCTCATCCAATTAAAAAAAAAAAAAAAAAAAAATCACACAGGTGGCTTATCAAATTGAAGATGAGCTGGAAGCAAAGGCTTTTAAATTAACCCCTTTCAATCAGTATTATGAAGTTAGTAAAACATTCACAGCATTTATAGCTGCCTAGTTTTTCTAAAGTGTTTATTATCTCACAATGAAGTGTCACTGTTGCCTTTCCCCTGCTTCTTTCTTCACCTGCATTAGTTTTGAGGATTAGTTGCTTCTTACATGTTTTAATTTGGAAGTAAATCCAAGAAAAATGAACAATTTAATTAACCCTGCCATTACAAGTTTATCTGACATGTATTTTAAACTAGCTTGCCAAAAACAACACTAAGTCTCACCTATCAGACTACTTATTTCTAAAACTTATTGTGCATTCAAAGAACTGTCCTAGAAAGCCAATTTGTCTTCACTGATAAAAGACAATGACAAACTGCGTGAGAATTGCCTTTCTTCAGTGCTTTGCTGAAAACAATTTGGGCATTTGGTCTGAATATCAAAGTTTGTTATATTTTCCTCAGAGCACCAAGTCACGAATGATGAACTGAGTTAAAATTTAAAAATAGAAAATTCCATAAATTTAATATGTGTATTGCACATACCCACAAAAAAAGACACAAAAAAACAAAGGGGGGGGGGATAGATGAAACAAGAACAGCAAATTGTTGATAAGTTAGAAGAACATATCATTAGAAGTCATGACAGATACAGACATATTTCTCACATACTACTTCATGAAAAACATGTAGATTCATTGTACCATTTTCTCTACTTCTGGGTATGTTCAAATTTTATCATAATAAGAGGATAAAAAAATTGTTCAAACATTTTTGGAACTAGTTTTAAACACAGGACCCATCAAATCTTATTCAATTTTATTGCAGATCTACAATTAAAACAATTTTTCAACCCTATTACATTGATACATTTATTTTTTTACAAACCAGCATGTTACAGTCATCGAATTTAACTTTCAGTGACAGAAATATATACCCACATTTCCCCTTTTAAAAAAAGGCGGGGGGGCGTGCTGGGGACATAGCTTAGTTGGTAGAGTGCTTGCCTTGCAAGCACAAGACCCTGGGTTCAATCCCCAGCACCAAAAAAAAAAAAAAAAGTGTCACTGAGGCTGGGGGCACGGTTCAGTGAAAGAGCACTTGCTAGGATGTTCAAGGTCCTGGGTTCAATCTCCAATACCACAGAAACAAACAAAAAAACTTTGGATGAAGGTAAACCAAGTAGGGTACAAATGGCAAACTGGCTCAAAAGTGACCTTGGAAGCAACAAGCCAATTAGGACCAGAAGATGCTTTTTCTAAGCCTCCTTGACAATGGGACCTGAAAGCTATTAGTTTGGTTCCTAGATCAAACTATGAATAGTTTGTCATTAGTCAGAGAAGAGCCAATTCAAGTAGCACCTGCTCTCATTATGAACAAAGCTGATGTTTGTTTGCCTCAGGTCAGAACACCAAGAGGAAGGGGAAAAACAGATAACCTGACTTATTCATGCTCAATGGGAATGATAACTGATTAGGCATAGAAAAGCTAGACCCAAGGTGCAGATAGAAACTGTGGGAATGGGCAAATAAGCTCCTCCTGTTCCAAGTATATCAGAAGCCCCAAGAGTCAGAGGGGAGATCTGGGAGCTAGCTCACTATGAGCTGACAAGACAATGCAGCAATCCCCTATATTTCCCTCATAAAGAAGAGAAAAATCAAAGCTTAGCCTTCTGATAGAATGAAACTTTCTGCCCCCAGGAGTAAAAGAAGTACTAAAATATCCCAAAGGCTCTCATCACAGGCCTGGAGGTGCTGGGCATCTGGTTTTCCCAGTTAGCACACCAAATTTAGACTGCATATCACCAAGCAGCCCAAGCATCCATTCCCTCCACAAGGCTGCCTTTCCCATGCTCACCCTCTAAAACGACAGATCCACAGAGGGGAGGGTCTTTCCAATGGAATGCCTCTCCATACTGAGGGCCCAGCAGCACCTAGGCCATGACATGCCATTCTGTGGGAAGATGGAAGGATCAGAACTCATACCTGCTGGGCTCTTGCTAACACTTGAAATTTTGCCTTACCCCAAATCATCTTCTTCCATAAGCCTTGCTCTCTAACACTGTGAAATTTATAACAAGCCTTGATGCATGACAGGTAGAGGCTGGAAGGACCCACTCTGCATACCATGGGAGAGGGCAGGGATGATTCTGAATGAATGTCCTAAAAGGTTGGCTAAACAATGGCTATACCACCTGTAGGGATGACTGATTCTTCATTCAGATACATCAATAGGGTAAACAGAGATTCTAATTTTTTTTTTTTAATAAAAATTTTTAAAGTAAGATAAAAGGATTTTTTAAAGTCTTATATTAACATTTACATTTACTTTTAAAGAGAAGTATACAGTTTTCTGTTGAAGTGTTGGGTTTTTTCCTCCTTAACTGCAACTAACTTTTCTACTGCTCCTTGGTTCTCAGTAACAGATGAATAACATTTTACAGATGAATAAGAAAAAACAGCTCAAAAACTTAAAAGTTTAATATAGTTATTAGTTTCTTGAAGTAAACTTTTTAAATTTTAAATAACTCTTACAGAAAAATGCCACTTTATTCAGTCACTGAAATATTTCAAAATACTGTCCTGGGTCAGGTGTAGCTCATAGCTCAGTGGTAAAGCAATTACCTTGTATGCTTGAGGCCCTGGGTTTGTTCCCCAGCATCATTTAAAAAAAAAAGAAAAGAAAAGAAAAAAAGGTTGTCTTACCTTTACCAATTTTCCACTGATCTCAGGCATATCTCCCATTTTCCGATTATCCAACATCCGAATTTCATAAGACTGACCTATTCAAATAAATTATGTATCAAAAACAATCCATGTAAATACAGAACATCACCTTCTTCAATATAACTGTCTAAAAGTATAAAACTACCCAATGTTATTTTGCTAATTTGTAGAGAAACAAATACAAATTCAGCATGAACGTTCTCTTGCCTAAAAATCACACTATCCTTTCCTTCTTACGTTATTACAAAAGACCGAAGAGTTTCTCTGTTGATTTACTTTAATCTGCTACTTCGTTACAATAAATTTTCTATAACAACTCTTGAGATATGATTTACATACCATAAAATTCATCCTTTTTTAATAATTCACTGTTTTTTGGCATATTCTGAGTTTTGCAACCATCACCACTAACAATTTTAGAATATTTTCATCACCCTAAAAAGAAATCTAAACCCATTAGCAGTTACTTCCTATACTCTCACCCCTCTCCCTGCACTCTTCCTTGTAATCACTAATCTACTTTTCTGTCTATAGATATCTGCCTACCCTGGACACTTCATTTATATAGTACCATAAAATATGTGGCTTTTTTGTGACTAGCTTCTTTTACTTAGCATAACTACATTCCTTTTTATTGCCAAATATTATTCTATTGCACAAATATACCAAATTTTGTTTATCCCTTCATTGCCTGATTGATATTTGGGTTGTTTTCATTTAAGGTTACAATGAGTGGTACTATGAACGTTAGTACACAGGGTTTGTTTTGTTTTGTTTTTTAATGGACTAAGGAAATTCTGCCCCCTTCCCACCTCTCGCCCCAGTGCAGGGGATCAAATCCAAGGTCTCAGACATGATTACCAAATGCTCTAAGAGTGAGCTACATCCCAGTCACCAAGGCCAATTTTTAATGCTGGAGTATTTTCCTGTGTCTAATGAAGCCAAGTCACATTTGTTCACTGGCTCAATTAGTGTCTATTAAAAACACACAAAAATTTTCAAACACCAAACTAGATAATTAAGAAAATAAACTGCAGCAAAAAATTAATAGTGTAGGGCTGGGTTGTAGCTTAGTTGTACAGTGCTTGCCTAGCAAATGTGAGGCACTGGGTTTGATTTTCAGCACCGCATATAAATAAGTAAATAAAGGTCCACCGACAACTAAAATACTAAAAAAATTAATTTAGTGTATTCCAAATACACAAAAATCATTTCCAGATTATTTGTTATTAAGCAATAAAAATAAAGAATGCTTCTAGCAACAGATAAAGATCAGATTTTTTAACTACCAATATCTTGTCCACATTCCCAGAAAAATATACAAAGATTCTAAATTATATGTCAAAATTCAACAAAGGTTTATCAAACAACAACTAAATCACTCCAAAGCTGAAGGAAAAAAAAAAAAAAAAACTACATGTAGTATATTTTTAAGAAATATTCCTTAAATTCATTCAGCAGATTGAATGATTAACACTAAAAACATGTTAACAGCAAGAGAAATTTCTAAAAGTTAAACTAAGATACATTAGAAAAAGAAAGTTGCAACACATGTAACAACAGATTCAAACTCAGAAGAAAAGAAATAATTTTTAAATAAAGAATATAAATTGGCAGTTTTTGAAAATACATTATGCATTTAAAATTACATTTGACCTCACAGGAAGTTAATAGAAGTTTATCAGATCAACCAAAACTGTTTAATCAAAAATCAAGTGCACAAGGTTGGAGGAGAAATAAAATCATATAATGTAGAGAATGTAAAATAATGAAGTCTGCACCTATCAACATGTCTTACCTGGTAAAGATAAACAAACAAACAAACAAAAAAAAAAAAAAAAAACCAAAAGGGGGGATATCTGCAACTCAGCACACAGAAAGGACTGCCCTCCCTAATACATAAAGAGCTCTCACAAAATTGCTAACAAATGCCCAATGTTCTCTGATTTAAAAAAAAAAAAAAAAAAAATGAAATGAACATGTGGGTTCACAGAAGAAAAAAACACCAAGTTAATCATATTAAAAGATGTTCAACCTCCATGAAAGAATGCAAATTAGAACTACATTGAAATTTAAAAAAAAAAAAAAAAGCTACACTGAAATCACTTTTCACCTATCCAAGGAACATTCATCCTCAGTTTAGGCTGGCAAGGATAAAAGGAGGTCACTCACATATATCAATAGTAGGCATAGGAGTGAGTGTAAGAGGCCACTCTCTGGAGACAGAGATACTCTGAAGGTAGAGCCTAAGGAGAGCTTTTGCTTTCTGCTGAATTAGACATACAGTGTTAAAATAAAAAAGAGAAGAGGATTACTCCAGATCTTTGGTCAAGGAACTGAAGAACAATTACCATTTCCTGACATGGTGAAGACAACGAGGAGCAAACTTGGCAAAATTAAGAGTTCAACTGAATATATGAAGTCTGAGATACCTACTGGACATCCAAGTTAATAAAAATGATTTACAAACCTGAAACTTTGAGGAAGAGATTGGAGTTAAGAGGGTACTTTTCAGCATACAGTTTTACATAAAGCTATTTAAAGACAGAATCACCCTAAGGAATATAGATAGGGCTAAACCACTTGCTGAGAATAACCCAAAGAAAACAGCCAGTGGGAGGTAGACCAACTACACAGTGTTTTGGAAGTTCTTTCATTTAGTTGCTAAGGAGGGAAAGAAAACTGTCTCACTGGGATTACTGTGTGATCATCAGAAACTTGAAATTCTCAGGATTGAGAAAAATCAAATAAAGGAAGAAACCCCAATGCTCTTATCTTCCTTTGTGTTTTTCTTCCTGATGAATCTAAGAAGAAACTTCATTACACAATACAAAGTTCAATCTACTTCCACAAACTGATCTCAAGACTTACTGCCCCTGTATTAAATCACTGTTTATTTTCATAAAATCAAATGAGGCTTTTTTTTTAAAAGAATCTGTAACACCTGTTATGCTTCAAATGGCAAATAGTTTCCTTCCCAGTGGAAACTACATATTCTTCAATGGTAATATCCACTGAATGAACGATCAGACTGTTTTTTGGTTTTTTTGTTTTTTTTTTTTAAGGTTTAATGTCTCCTTCCATTTGTCCCCTATTCATAATTCTTTTTTAATTACATGGCTTCCTGAAACATTAGCCATGGTTCTAACTGAAATATAAAGCTGCTCTACAATTAATGAAGCCTAACTATTTTTTTTTTTTGGGGGGGTGCTGAGGATCGAACCCAGGGCCTTGTGCTTACAAGGCAAGCACTCTACCAACTGAGCTATCTCCCCAGCCCCTGAAGCCTATTAACATAATCATAATATTTTATAAAACACTGGTTCTGTTTTTAGCTTTACCTTTAGAATTTATCTTTTATGTTTTAATATTTTGTTCCTCTTTGGGCTTAGAAACACAAAAGTACTGCCAGAGTTGAAAAACATAACTGTTTTGAGTTCATGTCCCCATCAACAGTTAATATACAGTTAAGTCTAGCTTCCTTACATGAACCCCAGAGCAACAACAAGCACAAGATGTAACAGCTCCCCCAGAGCTAAGTTTGAAACTTCTGAAGATCCGGACATAGAACTTTAATCAGGTAACAGTAACAGAAACTACTCAGAAGGAAACCTACTACAGAATAAAATTAAACTAATTAAAAATCTTATTTTTTTTCCCTAGAGCTTATAACATTTAACAGAAATTTTAAGCCAATAAAAATGTTATTTTCTAGGGTCTAAGATCTGTTTGCAAAGTAGCTAATATTGGTTAATTAACATTCCTAGCAGAGTATTCTCCAAGTAGAATTTGGCCTCCAAATGAACAGGCATTTGGGGAAAAACTAGGAGAAAGGTTCTTTTCACTCAAAGATTTAGGTGCTGATCCAGCAGCATTGATGAGCCAATCTGGAACTCAGCAAGGAGGTAAAATCAGAAGTCTCATTCACATCTTGAAGTGTGGGATATCAAAGATTCAGCTCCCAGATAAAACACAAGGGGCAATTTACTGTAGCCAGAAACTTCCTCAAAGGGAGAGCCAGATATTCAATGTTTTTACTCCACAAAGTCAGTGTCTTAAATCTTATTATGGATGGCTACTCCAACATAAACAAAGATGCACAGTTTTTAAACTCTGTACTTCTATGATTCAAAAACACCAAAAAAAAAAAAAAAAAAACAACACACTAAGACATCAATTATCAATCAAGCAAAAAAACTTGTTCCAATTTCTACTTAACAAAAATTACTACACAGAATTACTTCTTTAATTTTCTTCACACTGTTATGCAATGACAAATATTCTCATCAATAGCTGTCCAAGAAGCAGAAGGTGAGCGGTGTGCTTAAGGGCAGGCTACAAGCAGTGAGCAAGTCACAGTCAAAGAATAGTATTCAGCCCTCACTCAGGGCCAACTCTTCTATGAGGAAATCCATCTTAAAAGGTGATAGTTGAGCCAGGCATGATGATGCATGCCTGTGATCCCATGCCTGTAATCCCAGCAACTCAGAAGGCTGAGGCAGGAGGATCCCAAGTTCAAAGCCAACCTCAGCAACTTAGCAAAGCCTTAAGTAACTCAGTTAAGCACCCCTGGGTTCAATCCCCAGTACAAAAAACAAAAGTGATGGTGGAGGGGAAGCCCAACTATTTGCCTGAATATTCAAATAAAATAAAACCTTAGTGTGGCCCCAGAAATTATCCCCAGCAGTATCACCTGGAAATGCAGACTCCTGGGCTCTACACAAGACTTAATCAAAAACTCTGAAGCACAGCACTCATGCTTCGACAAGCCCTTCAGGTGAATCCAACGGGATGCTAAATTTGGAAAACCACTGCTGTGTAAAGCTATAAATATCCATCAGTCAATATTCTTTCCAACACAAAGCATTCAAGGGCCTTCCCCTGGAAACAATATTCTACTCAAAGCTCTAGATGGTATAGGGAAACATGCCTATAATCCCAGCGACTCAGAAGGCTGAGGCAAGTTCAAGGCCAGCCTGGGCAATTTGGTGAGATCCTATCTCAAAATAAAAAACAAAAGGGGAAGGGAAGTAATTCAGTGGTAGAGCGCCAATGGGTTCAATCCCCAATACTGCAACAAAGGGAATAAATTGGTTTTTGCTTTTAGCAGAACTGGGGATGGAGCTCAAGTGGGAAAGCACTTGCCTAGCATATGCAAGGCCCTCAGTTCCACCCCCAGCACAGCAAAAACAACAAAAAAACCCACAATCTATTCTTAGTGAAATGGTAAGAATCAGCTATCTTTTCTTGGTAAGTGAGTAAATACTATAAGATACATTATGACAAATGTTTGCCCCAAATGCCAAACCAAATAGGAAAATGGACTAAACTGAAATGTTGATTATACATTTGCATCATTTTGTACAGTGTTCATGATGTTGTAGGTTCTTAAATTTCAAAAGTTCTTTTTAGTTCAAACTGTCTCATTGTCTATATTAAAATAAAGGACTAAATCAATCTAAAAGTGTTTAAAGTAAATCGTGCTGATTCCTTTACCCTTACTCAAAATTCATTAAACATCCAATTGTTTGACTAAACTGTAAATCTTTCCAGAATCTGCAATAATTCTGGCTCCATTACCATAAATATGCTCCACAAAATACATTTATGTTCACAAATATTCATTACATATGTATGTGTAGAATAGTAACAGAAGGACTCAGGGTTCATTAGATGGCCATTTTAAGAACTAGTTTTGACAGGCCCTCATAACTTATTCTACTATTCCCCAAAGGAGAGAAATCAGGGGTATGTCCCTTTTTGGCTTTACAAATAAAAGTTACAATGGGTCAATGCATGTAGCTTAGTGGCAAAGCTCATGCCTAGAATGTCTGAGGCCCTGGGTTTTATCTCCAGCACAACAAAAAGATAAAATAAAATTTTAAAAAATTAAGTTACAGTAAATATCATTGTCCCAACATTGCTTCTTCTGATATTTTTATGTCTAAAACAGATTACCAAATAAATCCTTAAAGTTTTTCCAAATGTGAAAATTGAATTGCAAATAATTGACTCCCAAATACTAAATATTAAAAACAAATGAAAGCCCTGTACAGTGGCACATGCCTGTAATCCCAGCGGCTTGGGAGGCTGAGGCAGGAGGATAACGAGTTCAAAGCCAGCCTCAGTAATTTAGCAGACCCTAAGCAATTCAGAGAGACCCTGTCTCAAAGTAAAATACAAAAAAGGGCTGGGATGTGGCTCAGTGGTTAGGCACCTCTCTGTTCAATCCTCAGTCCCCTGCCTCCCAAAAAAAATTTTTGCCACAATACAGACAGAACTATCTGAAGATAAAGATTCCCACAGACTCAGATTCTAAACTTATGTAGCAAATAAAAAGTTAGAAATCAAATTATTATTCTACATTTCAGAATATTAATCACAAGTTTAGAATCTACCAATCTTTCCAAAGCTCAAGAAATTAAAGATTCTATTTAATGGCAGTACAACAATCAAAATAAGCAAAGAGATATAGAATTCCTATTTTGTTGAAAAAAATGTACAAGCATAAAAGGAAATATGCCAAAACAGTTCATGTTCAGCTTTTCTATAAAAATGAACTAATTGTGTAACAATATTCAAATTTTTAAAAAATAATTCTACATTCCTTTTTGTGGGGGGGAGATACCAGGGATTGAACTCAGGGGCACTCAACCACTAAGCCACATCCCCAGCCCTATTCTGTATTTCATTTAGAGACAGGATCTCACTGAGTTGCTTAGTGCCTCACTGTTGCTGAGGCTGGCTTTGAACAAGTGATTCTCCTGTTTCAGCCTCCCGAGCCATTGGGATTACAGGCGTGTACCACCACGCCCAGCATAATTCTACTTTCAGTATAGGTATCCAACAAATTAATCCTGGATAAGAAAGTATTTTTTTACAGTGTAAGTAACATTAGCCTGTGTCCAAACTGCAAGGAACACCTCCATAAAGGAGAAAAAAAAAAAAAAAAAACCCTTATACTTTCCAAAGATAAACTCTACATGAATACATAAAATTTTACATCATTTATTTAACTATAGACTCCATGGTATAGCTTAAGTCTATTTTTAGCACAAACCTGTGTCACATCCAAGACCCAGGTGGCTGGCTGGACTTCTGATTCATTCTCAGGTTCCATATTGAAACCACTGTCCCTAAAAATAACTGACATCCTTTCCTATTTGCTTCTCCTTTGGACAATTTTTGAAAATCCTGTGACAAATCTTACTCCACAGACCCTCTTTAACTCAAATAAGTTTTAACAAAGTATTAGTCTGTTGGCTTACAGTAAAATTCTATAGTTTTCTTTAACTAAAATTGTAAAATTTAAGAAAAAATTATTGCCAGTAATCTAGGCTACAATGCCAAAACATTTATTTTGGATTTTTGTAAATTCTTACATGTCAAAATATGGTATACCCATACCAACCTTGGTTCAAGTAAGTGAGTGTTTCATCATGCAGTTTTACTGCTGGTGATGTGGCAGCACACATCACATATTGAAAGGGTGGGTGTTTCGTTTCACCATCCAATGGAAGGCTGGGATCTTCCTGCTTGAAAATGGGCAATGCCAACACATCACTGAAAAGCAAAAAATCAAAACTGACCTTACTTTGGGTTTAGAATATTTAAAAGCATATAAACATTGAGGGATAGATTCTTTTAAAATTTGAAATCAGAAGTGATACACAGAATAAAATAACCATTAATGCTAATCTGGTCCACCAAAAAGACAGTATTAATAACCCTCCAGTAATGAGGAAGGCAAGATTAGGAGAATTTAAAAAGCAGTAGTTGGGGCAGGAGCATCTTATGGAGCTCAGTGGCATAATGCATACTTAGCTAGCATGCATAGATCCCTGGTTCCATGCTAATAAGACCAAAAAAAAAAAAAAAAAAGCTTTAAAATTATTTTTTAAATGGTAAACTTTACATTATTTCTATGGGGAGTGGGGGACACAGCTCCCTGTTTTGAAAGGCAGAAATATGACTGTTGCCAAAGGTAGGTCACAGTAGCACCACGGAATTATAAAGAAGCATTTGATTAAAATGGTGGTTTATAAAAGTTGCTTACTAGGCCTGGCTGATGCTCAGAATAAAGCTTCATGTCCTGTCCAACAAAACGGCTTCTTTTGGAAAGCAAACAGTAGCAGTAAAACAGCTACTATTTCTTCTCTCAGGAATAATTTTCAGAATTGACTAAGAAGGGAATTCAGGGATCTCCTGGGGCTCTATTAGTTCTGTTAACCTAATGGTTAAATACATATGCAAGTGTCTGCTTTGTTCTTGTGGTTGTTTTAACAGTTTTACTAAGATACATGCCATAAAAGGCAGATTTTTAAAGTATAATTCAATGTTTTTTACTGTACTCAAAGAGTTGTGTGACCATTATCAGTATCTAATTCCAGAACATGAAATCTAATATCCAACAGCAGTCCCTCACGGTCCCTATCCCCCTAAGCCAAACCCCTAACAACTAGATATACTTTTGTCTCTACTGATCTGCCTATTCTGGATGTTCAATGCAAATGGAATCATAATTATGTGGTCTTCTGCAATAGCCTTGTTTCACTCAGCATGTTTTCAAGGTCTATCTATGTAATAGCGTGCTTCCATACTTCACTCCTTTTTATGGGTTCATTTCATTGTACAGACATGCCATATTCTCTTACTTGTTCGTTGTGTATGAACATCTGGGTTGTTTCCATTTTCTAACTATTACAAATAATATCATAAACGTACTTCCAGGTTTTTGTGTAGACATGATTTCAATTCTCTTGGGAACATACCTATAAGAATTACTAACCAAATTATTTTCCAAAGCAGGTGTGCCATTTTATATTCCCACAAATAATGTACGGAGGGTGATTGCTTTTTAAGATAATTCCCTAAGGCACATTTATATGCTGCTAACTTTTCTAGGTTCATTCTTTAATAAAAAGTAAAATAATAAAATCAGTAACAACAAAATATCAAATGTATAAATATCATATCAACTCCAATAGCAGCAACTTGTCTGAATTGGTTCTTTTTCAACTCAGATACTTGGGTAGCTCATTTCAATTAAATTTAATTCAAAAACAAAATGTGGAAACAAATGAAATGGAAGAGAAACTCTGGGAGAGAACATTGTTACTTGCATTCCCCCACACTTTTGTTAAAGTTCTGCACAGATTTTTTTCAAAGACATGAACTTATCTACTAATTCACCTCCTCCTCTTTATTATACCCAGGAATCATCAAAACACTCCTAAGGACACAAGACCACACACTCAGCAATGATCCTTAACTCTCCCATGGCCCCTAACCCGCCCACAGAATTCTCCTCATTGCTATGACCTAAGAGTAAAAATTTTAGCTCACATAGCTTCCTGCTTTGGGGGCAGATATTTCAGAAATTTTCAGATTTCAAATAGTAATTTTTAAATCAGAGCAGCTCTCTTTATAAAAATCATAATAGCCAAAATGACTCCAGGGTAGATGAAAATGTACAGTATATTTTTAAGTCATACACATCCAAGTATTTTAAACCCTCTCGGTGAGAAAGAAAAAGAATGAGTATAACAGAATATTAATTAATTAATGAAAAATGACATGGACAATAATTTTAAGATTTCAATGCTAACTGCTAAGGTTGATGATCAAAATAAGAAGACTACATTAGGATGGCTATTTATAAATAAATTCACACAAGGGAAATGAAATTTCCTACACTTCAGACCCTAAAAGACAACCACATGTTTATTCACTTGGCTATAACCTTGAGCCACAGAGGAAATACCATGCTAAATGATGCTAAATGATAGGTTCTAAAGGATTCTTGAACAAACTTAACATATAAATATATAAAAGTCATTTGCTATTAAAATTCCAGCGGGCACAGTGGCACAGGCCTGGAAGCCCAGCAGCTTGGGAGGCTGAGGCAAGAGGATCACAGGTTCAAAGCCAGACTCAGCAACTTAGCAGGACCCTGTCTCAAAAAAAAATATTAAAAGGGCTGGGGAAGTGGTTCAGTGGTTAAGTGCCCCTGGTACCAAAGAAAAAAAATTCCACTTAATTATTTTATTTTATTTTGCTTAATTTAAAAAAATGTATTCCAATCAACCCACAACCAGTGATCCTTTTCAAACAGAAATCAGGTCATTTCATTCCTCTGTACCCTTCATCAGTTCACTTTCAACTAGGGCTCTTACAAAATCATACAAGGTCCAACCCAACTGCACGCTCCCATCCCCCAGCTCTACCCTATAGGCCTTTTTCAGGGTCTTTGCACTGACTTTCCTCTCCAACAGAATATCCAAAAGGCTCATTTCATTCAAGTGTCACTTTCTCAGTGAGACTGTATTACTGCACTTCTCCCACACTCTCAATTTCCCTTGACCTGCTCTTATTACTTTCCAACAATACAAATGATCTGCTAAAGTTTGTATCCCAGTAAGTACATAACTATCCCCCAAATTTGCTTCTTCACTAACTGACATCTAGCACAAAGGAGCTCAAATATTTACTAAATCAATGAAATGACTACAGCATTAAGGACCAATTCTTATTAAAATGGAAAACTAGGTCTCCAAACAATTTAAGATTTCATACTATACTGTCTCCAGACTATATAAAGATTTCATTATGTTGAGTCATATGAAAATCTTAATAGTCAAATGCTTTTTGTGATCCTATAAATGGAAAGACTTTTGAGTATTAAAGACCGATTCTTAAAATGAACTAATTAGGACTTTTTTTAATTGACACAAAAATTATACATTATGTGTATCATGTGTTTCAAATAAGTAGAACACTTCTGAATAAAAACTTATCAGGAAGCTACAACAGGCTTGAACCTAAAATACCGCAAGAATACATAAAGCCAAGCCAGGTGCAGTGGTGCACATCTGTAATCCCAGCAACTCAGCAGGCTGAGGCAGGAGGATCACAGTTCAAAGACAGTCTCAGCAATCTAGTGAGGCCCTAAGCAACTCAGCAAGACCCTGTCTGAAAATAAAAAACAAAAAGGGCTGGGATGTGGTTCAGTGGTTAAGTACCACTGGGTTCAATCTCCAGTATCCCCCACACCCCAAAATAAATAAATAAATATACAAACAATTCATTTTATAAGGTAAACTGAAAGATCTACATGATGGCAAATTTCAACCCAGGTTAGCTCCAAAAATGGGATGACACAGAGATTTGAAAATCACAAGCTTGATTACGTGGACATATGAACAACTATGATGACACCTCAAATTGGCAACATAAGCTGTCTTCAAGGGGGACAACTAATGCTGGGAGACAATAATGTGACAGGGAGACAACAATGTGACAGGGAGACTTCACAGCATATCCTTTCACAGCTTCTTTTTTGGTGGGGTGGTACTGAGAATTGAATCCAGGGTGCTTTACCACTAAGCTACACCCCCAATCCTTATTATTTTTGATTTTGAGACAGTCTTGCTAAAACTGCTGAGGGTCTCACTAAGTTGTTGAGGCTGGCCTTGAACTGGTGATCCTCCTGCCTCAGCCTCCCAAGTCACTAGCAGGCAGGTATGTGCCTGCACACCTGCCTCCTTTCACAGCTTTTCAATGTAATGATATGTATTACTTTTCAAAAACAGTTAAAATTTGAAAATTTTTAATAACAGGATAACTAAAACATTAGGAAGTTAAATGAGAATTCTAAAGAACCAAGATGTGAATAACAACATAGAAAAATGAATGAAATATTTAGTAATGGCAGGTGCTAAGTAATTTAGATCAACCTCTACCCCATTCCACCCCTGCTCAGAGCAAGAAAATAAAAAGCAAAGCTGCAATATCACACATAAATTCTGAAATGTACTAACAAGCACTGTGCTAACAAGACAGTTAGGAAATAGGATAATAGCCAAAAAAGTGTAATAACTCAGAGGAAGCCTGGGAACTCAAAACAGCTCTTCCCCAAAGATTCTTTCCCAACCTAAAGACAGAACCACAAAGCTGTGTTGTGGTTTTAGTGGCCTTATGAAAATAAGATATCCCCATACCCCCTGCACTAGGTGAGAAAGAGCTAGACTCCCAGGGTATGGATGAAAACAAAGCATGCAAACTTTAGCAAGGATTTCCAGCACAGGGTAGTCCAAGAAACCACTATATTTGTACAAAGGTGGTCCCAGATAGGACTCCAAGGGGTCTAACAAGCACATGAAAGCCTTGGGCATCAATTTATTCCAAGTAATTCTGCAACATCAATATCAAAATTAACCAGGCATAAAAGGACAAACAAGACTCTAGGAATAAGAACTAACAGCAAAAATAACAGATGGCATATACCCAGTTCCAGATTCTGTCTGCTGGTATTCAGCTCTTTTCTGCCACTGTTGCAGAAGATCTGAAAACCATATATAGGCTTCTTGCTAACTAGGGTCTTATCAGGTTGTTCCAAAGAGAAGTACTGTTGGTATATTAAAAGAGTAGGAAAGGAAAAGTCAGCTGCAAAGGCAGGCTCTGGCACACATTCTGGCGGCCAAAATTTCAGGGGAGTCAGTTACGCCTCCAGGAGCAACCAGGTAACATGTTCTTCCTCCCCCACCTTTCAGCACCTTTGCTATCAAAGAATTCACCAAAACTCTTTGATGGAAACATCTGAAGTGATTTCTTTTTTCCTAATTGAACACAGAATGATACAGACCAAAGACTTCAGATGCCAAAATTATCAGACTCAAGTTATATAACTGTTTACCCTGTTTGAAGAAATAAAAGTCAAGCCAAAAAGGTCTACGAGGAACAGGAAGCTAAAGGACCGCAAAACTGAAAAGGAACAAATAGAACTTCTACAACTGGAAAATAAAATTGCCAAAATTAAGAACTCAGATTTCTAACAGCTGCTCATGGACTAGATAAAGAAGTTATTCAGAAAATAGCACAAAAAAGAAATAATGGTAAATGTACACAAGAAGTTAAGATGGAAAAGTGAGGTTTTTACATTAAATTGACATACCAGTAGAGGAAAGAATGGAGCAGAGGCAATATTTAAAAAGAGATAAAACTAAAGAAGAAAAAAAGAAATCCTCATCTCAATAAAATAGCAAGTAAGGGAATCAGCTGAAAATGGGCACAAAGAGAGAGTCTGAAGAGTCCTCTAGGAGAAGATGGAAAAGAAAGAACAGAATGGTATGCTATAACTACTAAGCATAATGAAGAACATAACCATCAGTCAAGTTTAATTTCAATTAAGATAATCTCAATATTCCCATGTTCACTAAATTAATTACATGAACAGGCATCTACACACTGAAAAAAAGAATTAAAATCATCAAACCCAGACTGTATTCCAGGTAAGCTTTACAAAAGCTTGGATGCAGTTAAGTCCTATCACATGCAAAAAGAAAGAAAAAAAAAAAAAAAAAAGGAAAGGCTACTCAGGAGGCTAAGGTGAGAGGATCTCAAGTACCAGACCAATGTGGTCAACTTGGTAACTTAGCAAGACCCTGTCTTAAAGAAAAATTTTAAAAGACCTAAACCTGGGGACAGGGCACAGTGACACATACCTATAACCCCAGCTACTAAGGAGACTGAGGCAGGAGGATCACAAGAGGAACTTAGAGGCAAAATTTTTAAAAAATGATGTCGGCCAAATTATACTGCTACGCCAAATGCATGTATGAACGTGCAACAACAAATCCACCATATGTCCAACTGTAATACACCCATTTTAAAAAAAAATAGAAAAATAAATAAATAAAAAGGTATGGGGATGTAGCTCAGTGCTAAAGCATCCCTGGGGTCAATTCCCAATACCAAAAGAAAAAAAAGGCTGTGGGAGTTAGTGATTAGGGGTGAAACTAAGTGGTAGAGTGCTTGCTTACTATGTACGCGTCCTAGGATCAATGCAAGAGGAAAAAAAAATTTTTTTAAACACAAGGAGTATAAACCAGCAATGGTGGCGCATGCTTGTTATCCCGGAAATTCGGGAGGCTGAGGCATGAGGATCACAAGTTTTAGGCCAGCCTCAATAACTTATCGAGGCCTTAAGCAACTTAGTGACATCCTGTTTCAAAATAAAAATTTTAAAAGAGAGTTGAGGATGACCCTCAGTGGTAGAGCACACCTGAGTTCAATCCCCAGGACCAAAACAAAACAAGAAGTATAAGAAAACCATAACCAATCTTGACTAAGAATAGTGATAACCAATTTCTAAAATTTTGGAAGCATTCTCTATAAAATTTGTAAGACAACTAAGATTTAAGTTCTTAATGCCTCTAAATAAAACTGCATTGAAGACCCATACAGCTCACAAAGAATATGAAATTGAAGAATTACAGAGCAAGAAACAAATCTGTCCTTATTTAAACATACTAGTTACACAGAAAATCTCAGTCTTACAAATCATCAGAACTAAGTTCAGCAATATCCTTCAGGGAAAAAGAAGGTACAATAACAAAAAATTGCACTGCTGACTGATTTTGCTCCTATCCTAAAAAATTGTATCCTCCAAACACAAACTTTTCAGGTATTACGTGGTAATACCGCCTAAGAGTGCAATAGAAAAGACTGGAAGGCAAGCCCCAGTTCTGGAAGCTCAAATCCCAGCTGTCATTTGTTGAGCAACATTTTACAGGCTACTTAACTTCTCTGAGCTCTAATAATTAGGCTGCCTTGAGGAAAAACTCCCGTGCAAAGTTGTGATCCGTTAGCTGACCTAGCAGCTTTTTCATGGAACATCAATTTTATTTGAAAGAAAAACTATGATTATTCAAACCTGGGTTTCTGACAAAAATTTCCTTAAAATGAACAAAGTGAGCCTATTATTTCAAGGAAAACAAATTAATCATTGTTGCCAAATATATAATCTAAGCCTTCCACTATGTACTTTCTCCAGTGATCATATGAAAGAACACAATTTTTTGATAATGTACGATGAAAACTCAAAATTTGGAAGATCTGCATAACTCAGAATATTTTTTTCCAAATGATCAACACATGCATATTTCAAAATTATGCAGGGTAAAACACTCAAAATGGAAGACAGACCAAGCACCTATTGTAACAAAGTACAAGAAATACACTGATACAGTTTCAGATTCCACACTGCAGCTATTAAGAAACTACCACTTGTTCAGGACTGAGATAGCATCAAAGAAGAATATCCACGAATATCTGAAAGGGCTATGAATGTAAACTTCCTTTTTCCTATCACTCATCTAAGTAAGGTTGATTTTCTTCCTATTTGTCAACCAAAACAACATTCCATTCAAATGGGACTGAGACAAAGTAACCTGTAAACTTGACATGAACAATGATCCCACTCTACTCAAAACCATTGCTAAAGGACTAGGCTTAATGTTGCAGAGTACTTAGCATGAATGATGCCCATGTATCTTTCATCACACACACACACACACAAAATCACTGAAAATCATCGCTAAAGTCATAAAGATCTTTTAAGAGCTCAATGACAAGCATATTTTACCTCTGCTTAAAAAAATTGGGGGTGGGGGTGTTTCTGAGATTGTGGTTTAGTGGTAAAGCACTTACCTAGCACGTGTGAGTCACTAGGTTGAAGCCTCAGCACCACATAAAAATAAATGAATAAAATGAAGGTACTGGGTCTATCTACAACTAAAAATATTTAAACACACACACACACACATTTTTGTTCATTTCTGTAGTCCTGGGGATCTATGGGGTCAGAGGCATGCTAGGCAAATGCTCTACCACTAAGTTATACCTCCAATCCTGCATGTTTAAAAACAATAGTTTTGACCACTATGGAGTAAATGTCAAAATCATAAAAGAAAAAAAGTGGCTGGTGAAGTCACACATGCCTGGTAATCCAACAGCTCAGGAGGCTGAAGCAGTAAGATTGCAAGTTCATGGTTAGCCTCAGCAACTTAGTGAGGCCCTAAAGTAACTTAGTAAGACACTGTCTCAAAATTAAAAATAAAAAGGATTGGGGATGTGACTCAGTGGTTAAATACCTCTGGGTTCAATTCCCAATACCTACCCCCCACCCACCCCCCACACACATAAAAGAAAAAAAAAAAAAAAAAGAAACTATCAGGAGACAAAATCTAAATGCAATATGAAATCCTGGATTACACAATCAATTAGAAAAAAGAAAGGATAAATTTTGTACTCCAGATAACAGTACTGAAGCAAGACCAATTTCTAATTTTGAAAACTGTACACTGGTTATGTAAGTATAAGAAGCTAGGTGAAGGGTATATGTGTGAATATTCTATTTCTATACTTTGTAAAATTTTAAAAATAAGTATTTTTTTAACTTAAGAAGTTCAACTACCAATATATAAGTGAAAAAAAAAGTTTTATCATAATTTGTGTCAAGGCAACTTCACAATCTTCAAAATATCCAGTAAGTTAAAAATTCAAAAAGAAGACATTGCCAAAGTTTAATAGTTTCATATCCATTTACTACATCTGTCCCAAAGTAAGCAAAGTAAATATTACAGAGCTTCCTTTTAAGTTCAGTCACAGAATCTATAGCAAAAAAAAAAGAGCCAAAAAAAAAAAAAAAAAGATAAAGCATCAGCAGCAAGTTTATAGGTGTGTCCTGACAAAGTGACAAGTTCCACATGATGAAACATAAAATTTATGAGATCTTATCAATAAACTGCCAATTTTCAAGCAGACCAGGTGAAGGTCACAAACTGCACAGAATTGTGTTAAATTTAACACAATAAAGATCTGTGGACAAATAATAGAATGTATGTAATTTAGCCAAAACAGTTCTTAGTCTACATAAAAATAAATTCTCGACTATATTAAGATTTCAAGGGCTGGGGTTGTGGCTCAGTGGTAGATCACTTGTCTAGCACGTGTGAAGCACTGAGTTCGATCCTCAGCACTACATATAAATAAGAAAAATAAAGATCCATTGACAACTAAAAAAAAATTAAAAAAAAAAAACTTTCAAAACTCAGCAATCAAAGTACATTATTAGAATCTGTATTAAGAACAAGAGTTGGAGGAGGGCGGGCGCGCTAGTGCGCCAGCGGATGTGTTTGAATCTGGTCCGAGCACGGGGGAACAGCGGGTCTGGGACGAGGTGAGCACCGAGCGACTAGCCGGGTGGGTTCGCGGCCCAGCGCAGGGGCGGCGGGCAGGCGGCACCACGCGGGCGGAGCGGCCTCGGCTTGCTCTTGTGGGCCACGAGCGACACTCGGGGCGTGGGGTCTGACTGCCGCGGGCGAGTAGCCGGGGTGACCCTGACCGCACCGGAGCTGAAAGAAGCAGACCCGGCCCTGGACCCGGGGTGACCAGACAAGTCCCAGCCCACCACCAGGGCCGAGCCGGACGGACTCCAAGAAAAGAAAAAAAAAAAAAAAAAAAAAGAACAAGAGTTGGAGCCAGTATGGTGGCCCATGCCTATTATCATAGCAACCTGGGAGGCTGAGGCAGGAGGATTTCAAGTTCAAAGCCAGCCTCAGTAACTTAGTGAGATCCTGCCTCAAAATAAAAAAATTAAAAGGTCTGGTGATGTAGTTTAGTGGTTAAGTCCCCCTGGGTTCAATCCCCTGTACCAAAAAAAAGGGAGTTAGCATGCATGCCCAAAGGTCAAATCTACACTGACTGATTCTGTACACCTGTGAGCTAAGAATAATTTTTACATTTTAAGATTATTTTTAAAAAAAGGAAAAAATTAGCTGGGTGTGTGGTGGCACATTCCTGTAATCCCAGCAATTCAGGAGGCCGAGGCAAGAGGAGTCCAAGTTTAAGGCTGGCCTGGGCAACCTAGTATGATCCTGTCTCAAAAAGGCTGCTCAGTGATAGAGAGCTCCTGGGTCCAAGCCCCAACACCCCTTCCCCACCACACACACACACACACACACACACACACACACACACAAAATCCGGTTCAATATTGAACCTAAATATTGAAAACTAACATGCTATAGATTATAAACTTCACGTGAATAGTTAGATACAAAGAAAATTACCAGGTGGTCTAAAAGATCCTCTTGGAAAGTTGTTATGAATTTTGTTTTTTAAAGTCATTTGGTTATGTGCTTTATACTCCACAAAACACGAACGACCCAGACTTTAAGTTAAAATGGGTTTCTGCCTTCATCAGTGAGGTATCAGTCAGTCTTCATCTAAGATGGTAGTGCCACTGATTGGATGCTTAGACCAATCACTTAATCATCTATGAGCATTGTCAATGCATTTATTAAACTGATAAGGACAGTACACTTGATCACAGCCAAAAGGCCGAGAAGCGATCATTGTCCATGGACTGGTTTAGAAGGTTTCTCAGGTCTCTTTATCCATCTCTAGAATTTTGATACTGTAACCAGATTTTAAATAAGAGTTATAATCTACCTCATTTCAAACAGAAGTCACAGTAGCTCATATCTCACATAAAAGCGTGTTCGTAGAACGCATACAAAATGAGAACCAGATCCCTGCTACACACCCCAAATAGGGAAAGCAGCAAAGGTGATACCAGAAATTAGCCTTAATATACTGCCAATACCATGAGTCTACACTGTTCAACAGGAATACATATTCTGAAGTCATATCACTGGGAGAAACCATTTCTTACATTTTTCCCCAAAGAGGAGGAAACCTGAAGTTTTAAGAAATACCTCATTTTAACTCATCCAAAAAAGCAAAGACAGTAAGAATACTTCACTTTGAAAAATGGAAAGCTGCCTAAAGAGTAAATTTTTTAACAAGAAACTATTTTGCCAATAATTTCCTCATTTTTACTTCTTGAACTTGAGAGAACAAATGAAAGAGGAAAAAATGACATTTCCTTCCTATTTGGTACTAGAATAAGAAACCAAATGTTCAGGAAGAGAGAATGAGAATGTGGCTATAGGCTTTCCCAGAGCTGGGCTCCAGGACCAAGTTTAGAAAGCCAAAGTGTTATTAAAGAAAGCCTGCAGCACCCAAAGCTTTCCTTATCAAGTCAATTTTGGAATTTCCTTTTTGAGAATTTCAAGTAAAGGGGTTTGAATTGGTTTTTCCAGACCCAAATGATGTTTTAAAAAAAAAAAAAAAAAAAAGAACAAAATAAGTTCCTCAAAAATGGTGTTCACCTTCCAAAGTCACTTGAAATTTTGGATTAATGACAAAACCATAAACATTCAAGGGAAAAAGTTTTCCATCAAGAAGTTTCATAAATAACTACAAAGGTAGCAGGTATTATTTAAGAACAAGATCAAGTGCCTTCACTGAATATCAGCAAGATTTTACTTCCTTTGGGGGGGGGGGGGGGGTGAAACTATATAAACAAGTTAATTGCATTAAGTTGGCTAAATCACCAAAACAAAGTTGGCTCATCTAAGACCCTAGAAAAACACAGAAGCTCAAAATAACCTTCAGTAAGTCAACTTTTCAGCAGCAGACTTTCATCTTACTGTAAATGAGATGCAACTAAAAACAGAAACATACTGAACTTGTTTAATGTACCCTCTTTGCCTTGACTGCAAGTTCAGTTTCAGTTGAAGCCAAGCAGTAGTGTGGTACTCAAATACTTCCACTTGGGAAGCACTACTTCTAGTACTCCCCTTTGGGGTGACCCCATGACTTTCAGAAGCTCAATTTCCTCTCAACAACTGAAACAGCTCTAGAAAATAAGCCACCTAATCTAGAGCCCTCAAGTTACACAACTGCAAGGAGATGGGGTGCCAAGTTCAGGGGGAGGAGCAAAGACCAAATCAGGACCAGAAGGTGGTGGCCTCTCAGTTTAAGATGCTTTCCACCACTTGCTTCCACACACTCCAAAAAGTCTCCACCTTTTTCTGTGTTCTTTACAGATGAGAATTTGTCCTTAATATTTAAAAGGCAAATTACTTCAGGGATAAGCCCCCACAATTCTAGGACAGTTAACCCAGAAATCTTTCTTCCTCAGGATATTTATGCTCCCTGTTCACCTAAGCTACAGTGAGATGTATGAAAGCTGAATTGTAGAGCTATTGAAATACAAGAGATGTTTCTCTAACGAACAACTACACTTAATTCACATTAATGATAAGCTGCTAAAGCACTGAATTTTAGACTTTGAATTTTATGGTACATAAACTATTTCAATAAAGCCGCTAAAATAGAGAGCTTCCAAATTAATAAAATATGTATATCCCTCAGAACAAAGGGCAGAGACATATCTACTTCAATCTCTCAAAAGTAAACAAAATGAAAGGCTGCTGGTGCAGACAGCAGAGACAAAACAAACTATTGTTTGTGGTGCAATCACTGCACCTTTAAGCCTTCTTCAAGAGAAAACAGTTTGAGAAAGTAGTCCCCAAAATGGGACACCTCACTTTGAGACAAACACAACATAACGAAATCAGTGTGCTTTATCCCTTTGCTGTTACTCTTTCACTTATAATTTACTATTATTAATACCAAATTATTAAAACTGCAGCCAGGAAAGACTACAATGTAGGACAACAGAGTAGGAACTGATACAAAAACGTTGGAAAGTATTTTCCAACTGTGCTACCTTTACACAGTGTATTCCAGGTTCAAGGGACTTGTAAATCATTTGAAAAAGGCAAGGAAGCCCCTTCCCCCAGCAACCCAAACCATCTTAACAGTGGGGCGTGTTTTACAACAAAAATGAAGCCCTCTGGAGCGGTTCCCTGGCCAAAGCTTGCGGAGCTGCCCTCCCGCGCCTGCCAGGTAGAGAGGCCTGCGGGGCTCCAGGGCCCAGACAGCCACGCGGCAGGACCCCGACCCCGCGGGCAAGGAAACCCGGGCACCACTGGGCCCAGCCCCGCCTGACAGGGCCACAGGGTCGTGCAGACTTCCCCGCTAGGAAAGGGGCTTCCGCTCTCCCGCAACGCCCGGGTACCTCATGCTGTAGGCGCCGGCGCCCAGCTCCTGCCCGATGCCCGAGAGGCTGGCGTCGAAGTCGTGCACCAGCCCAGACTCGATCACCTCGTCCATCTTGAGTACCCAGGCCATCTTCCGGCCTCGCCGCCGCCCCGCGCAGCGCGGCCTCCGCGTCCGGGGCGAAGGGGCCCGAGCTCCGCGGGCGCGTCCTGGGGGAGGGCGCGGGTGAAGCCTCCGGCGGCGCGGCGAGTGGTCACCAGCGGCAGCCCGGGAGGCGGCCGAGACGAGAGCGGCCGAGGCCCAGCTGGCAGGGCACAGCGAGCCGGCGAGCAGTTGCAGCGGGAGCGACCGGGCCGCCGGCAGCGCCTCCCTCCCGCGGACACCGGCCCCGCGCCTCATGCCGCTGCCACCGCCGCCGCCGCCACCCGCCCCCTGCGCCGCTCGCGATGCAGCCGCCGCCGCCGCCCGCCCCGCCCCGGGGCCCCGGGTCGCATCCCCCCCGGACTGCGCGGGCGCGGGAGCGCAGCCCGCTCCGACGACCGCGCGGGGGCGAGCCCCAGGCACGCCCGTCACCCGCTCCCGGGCCTTGACCCCCGGCCCTTAGCCGGCCCGCCCGCCCAGGCTCTAGCGCCCCTTCGCCCCGGCCAACCCCGCCGACGCCGCTCCGCCGGCCCGGACGCTGGCTTCGGTAGGGATCCGGCTGGGGCTTGCTCGCCGCTTCCGCCTCCTCCGGCCCCGCCCTAACCCCGCCCCCGCATTCGCTCCCAGCCCAGGCCCGCCCCGCACGGCCACGCGCTTCGGGCCACTCCCCGCGCCTCGCGGCTGAGGAACGGCCTGGGCGGAGGAGCGGGACCCCGCCCACGCGGCTAGGTCGCAGTGACTACAGCCTCGACGCCTTCGGGTGCATCAGCCCAGGAAGAGGCGGTACCAAAAAAAAGGTTCCCGTTCCCGCCCCATCCAGAGACCGAGATGATTGATAGGCTAACTGGGCATTAACAAGCACGGGGACGACTGTCCCATAAGTCTTTGTGCCTGGCTGAACAACCAATCAAAATGTTCTTCCGCCTGGGCGGACTAGAGGGCTAAATTTGCTGCTAAATGAAGAGTTCATTGGACCGCACAGGAGGAAGCGTTTGGAGGCACTGCTTCCGGGGGTTCTTTGCTCCTCTGGAATATTTCCCGATAGTCTCTGCTTTTGCACTGTTTAGTGAGAGACAACAGCTCAACTCACATATAGGGAGTGAAAGACTCGGTGTGCAGAAAATCTTGATCCGCATTAGAGTGAGCTAAACAACCCTCCCGAGAAAGCACGGTGAAGTCTTCCCCAACAGCTGTATTGCCGCGAGCAGGATAGAAAGCCTGAGTTACACCAAGTTTTGGCCATAATAACCGTAGACATTCTGCTGACCCTGTAGAGCTCCGAACCATTAGGAAACGCCACTGTAATCGCTTCGCTCCTCGGATCTCCCTCTGTGCTCAACCTGGGCACTCGCCACCCGGGCTGAAGCACGGAAATTTCTTTCCCCAGAAGCGAAAGAGGGAAGAGGCAGAGGCTGATTTACAAAAACCGCGTACGGATAAGAGCTGCAGAATACCTACCCAAGAGCACAAGGCCTGGATCGCGCCTATTTTCTCCAAATAAGGCCCAGAGGCCAAGCATTAGCCCTCCGCCCCATTTTGCCAGTTTAAATGCAAAAACAGATTTAACCAAATTTCAGCCTAATAAAACTTGCTTTCAGCCAGAAGAAATCATGCTTGCAGATTGTTTCTTTTTACGAAACATTTTTGTAGTCATTCCATTTGCTACAATTTCTGCAGTAGATACAAGTTAATGTCTTAACACATGAGGAAACTCAGGTACAAACATGTGAAATGATCTGCCCAAAGTCTCACAGGCAGGACTTTGACTAATCCAGATTTCTGAATTCCAGGTCAAATCATAGATCATTATTTCAGAAACTCAGTTCACCTATTACAAATTTCCACAACCAATCGTGCAGTCAGTGGAAACTCTCCTGTGCTTTCTAATCAGGGTCTTGATTATGACTTCATTACGTGGACAAATTCAGTGATCTTGCCTCACTCCCATAAACTAGTCTATAGCAAGATTGGTCAGATCTATTATTAATTGTTGGAAAATATGGAAAAGTAGGATGGGGGAAAGGGTCATTCTCTGATTCTTGGGATGAATGTAATATTCATCCCAAATTGTCATCAAAGTTTAAAACCAGTGTGTGTACCCTAAAGAAGTACCCAAGCACACATTTAGAAGTAGGGCTTCAGAAATCTAAGAAAGTACCAATTGTACTCAAGAGGTTGGAAAAACAACACAGGCTGTTGATTCCATCTTCAGAGCTATGTCAGTGGCTGAGGAGAAAAAGTTGATATGAGAAGCTAATGGGAAACAAACTATAAAAGACCCCTGAAGTGATTGAAAGTGGTTGGATCTTGGACTGAGAATGTGGCTCAGTGGTTAAGTGCCCCTGAGTTCAATCCCAGTACCAAAAAAATCCCAGTGACTCCAGAGGCTGAGGCAGGAGGCTTGAAAGTTAAAGGGTAGCCTCAGCAATTTACTGAGGCCCTAAGCAACTTCTCAAGACCCTCTCAAAATAAAAAATAAAAAAGGATGGGGACTTAGCTCCGTGGTGGGGTGTGCCCCTGGGTTCAATGCCTGGTACCAAAAAATAAAGAAAAACAGCATTAACCAAGTATTGATAGCATAAGGATAGAGCTTGATCTTGCAAGAATGAAGAGGATATAACAGTATTTGTCAGTCCCATACTGTTTCACTTGCCCTTCTATACCCTGAGGAAGACAGTGTTTAAAAGAAAGGAAGGGAAAAGGCTGTGGAGATTCCTTAAGGGACCAGATAAACACTAACTGCCTGAGGGAGCAGCAAAGCTGAGGTCTTAACATTAATGCTTCTCTCCAGAAACACAGAGCTATCCAAGATACCCATAACTAAAAGAATATGCAGTGAGAAGTTGGACTTGGGTCTAGTAATGCATTCATAAGTTGATAAGAATTGGGTTATTTCCACTTTTTTTTTTAACAATTGGTTTTTTTTTTAATTTTTTTATATGTTGGCAGACCTTTATTTTATTCATTTATTTATATGTGGTGCTGAGAATCAAACCTAGTGCCTCACACATGCTAGGCAAGTGCTCTAACACTGAGCCACAGCCACAGCCCCTATTTCCACTTTTTGACAAATAAAAATTATGCTGCTATGGGCATGTATGTAGAAGGTTTTTGGAAACATATGTTTTCCATTCTGTTGCTTATACACCTAGGAGTGGAATTATTGGTTTATATGGAAACTCTATCATAAACTTTTTGAGAAACTTCCAGACTTTATCAGAGCTCAAGCCTGTATTGTTTGAACCCAGATAGTCTGAGTCTATAGCCATCCCAGTTTAAAAAAAAAAAAAAATCTGTGTGTGGTGGCACATGTCTATAATTCCAGCTACTCACTGAGGCCAGAGGATCACAAGTTTGAGGTCAGCCTGGGCAGTTTAGCGAGACCCTGTCTCAAAAAAGACTTGGGGGGCTGGGGAGATAGCTCAGTTGGTAGAGTGTTTGCCTAGCAAGCACAAGGCCCTGGGTTCGATCCCCAACACCACCAAAAAAAAAAAAAAGGACTCGGGATGTGGCTCAGTGGTAGAGTGCCCCTGTTTCAATCCCCAGTATTGGAGGAAAGGAGGAGAGGGGGAGAAAAGAAAAAAGGGATGAACCACCTAATTTTGGAGGTGGGTATCAAATGTTCAAGGTCAAGGACAGTAGTGCACACCTATAATCCCAGTGACTCCAGTAAGGTGAGGCAGGAGAATTGCAAGTTCAAAGTCAACCTCTGTAACTTAGACCCTGTCTCAAAATAAATAAAACAAAAAGGGTTGGGGATGTGGCTGTGGCTCAGTGGTTAAGCACCCCTGGGTTCAATCCCTGGTACCAAAAAAAAAAAAAAAAAAAAAAATTCAATTCAAGGAAAGACAGTCCCTGTAATATAAATGGTTGTAGAAAATTAAAAAGGAGAAGAAAATCTGTCCACTTCACTTTTTAAAAACATTTTTTGGGGGCTGGGGAGATAGTTCAGTCGGTAGAGTGCTTGCCTTGCACTCAAGGCCCTGGGTTCGATCCCCAGCACCCAAAAATATATATATATATTTTTTTAGTTATAAGTGGACACAAAACCTTTATTTTATTTTTCTTACTTTTATGTGGTGCTGAGGATCAAACCCAGTGCCTCACACGTGCTAGCCAAGTGTTTTACCACTGAGCTACAGCCCCAGTACTGTCCACTTTACTTTATGAGGCCAGAATAGCCCTGGTTTTAAAAAGATCAAATAAACACCACATTTACTAATACATATAGATGCAAGATATTTAATTATAACATAATTGCATGAAATTTTAATGAAAATTACAGAAGCTTTTAGAGGAACTTGACAATAAAATTCAACACATCCTTTAGTAGTGCACTAGGAGAGTTGAACCACTCTTTCCAAAGTCAACTACAAAAGTTAGACAAAATGCAGAAAGCAACTCCTTATTAACAAGAAAGACCTAATGAGATACTGAGGAATTACCAAGATGGAAAACAGGGGAAAATATAAGAGCACAAACAAGCGAACTTAAGCAACTTAGCAACTTCTATCCTGAAGGCATTTCCTTATCCAGAAGAGGCAGCTGAATAGGGATAGTAAGTGGGACAGGGGGTTAGAGAACTGGGACTATCTAAAGCAAAGAGATTGGAGACTCATCCTCCTCACCTAGTTTTGCCCTGAAGCTATGTGTCAAAGGTGGGAAAGAATTTTGCCCAGACATGGAGCTGGAGCTTTGGGTTTAGTAATAAATTCCAGACAAAGAAAAACCTTAAAGTAGCACCTCTCTCTGGGGAGGAAACCAGAAGATGCACTCTGAAAAGTGAGAGTACAGAACTGTCCAAGGGGTCGTCTTTGATGCAAACTTGTTAGTGGCTTCAGGATTCTGCAAATAAACAAAAATTGTTCTAGAAGAAGATAACAAAATCCTGATCCTCAAATTATCTCTGAGAATACATATTTTTTATACAATATACAGCCCAAAGTGAAAGATTATAAAGAAATAAACTAACCTATCAAGAACCAATAAAGAAGCCAGGCACGGTCGTGCACTCCTATAATCCCAGCAGTTTGGGAGGCTAAGGCAGGAGGATCACAATTCAAAGCCAGCATCAGCAACTTAGCAAGGCTCTAAGCAACTCAGCAAGACTCTGTCTCTAAATAAAATATAAAAAAGGGCTGGGGATGTGGCTCAGTGGTTGAGCACCCCTGGATTCAATCCCCAGTACTGAAAACAAACAAATAAAAAACTGAAAAAGAACCTCATACATCCATACTATGATATAATTATATTTAACATGTCCATGGAACTTAATTTTTTTGTCAGCATGGAACCGGGCTGTGATTTAAAAGTTTTTTTTCCCCCAATCCAAAATTGAAATATAATCCCCCATGCAACAGTATTAAGATCTGGTGGGGCCTTTAGGAACCCACAGCCTCACAAGTTAGGCAAGCACTCTACTTCTAAGTAAGATACCCTACCCCGCTCCTCTAGACCTCTTCAAATTTCTCATTCCATAACAGCATCGAGCACAAGTTAGGGTCCAGGATCTTGTGAGGTCCTAGAGCAGGGTAGACTCTTTAACTCCCTGAATGATTCCTCTTCATGTGAAGATCTGTAATTAAAAAGTAAAGAAACCAGCCTCAACCACCACCATATACATCATATGTAATGGGGGAAAGGCAGAGAAAACTGCCATTGACATTTCCTTTCAAAGAATGGTGTTAAACAAAACTCTAGAGACTGAGGCTCCTCCAAAATAAATCAATTGAGCTTTTAGATGCTAAACAGAAAAAGACTAGGGAATCGAACCCAGTGCCTCACACATGCTAGACAAGTACTTACCACTGAGCCACAACCCCAGCACAGCACTAGCTCTTTACTTGGGCTTGCAAGCATACAAATTTAACATCTCTGACTCCATTTTGCACCCATCTCCCTTGCTCTGAGACAGTCACTTTGGATTCTAGGAACAACAGGTCTGATGATAAACATCTTACAAGGAGCTGAAATTATCCTTCTCCACCCTGGGAAACCCCAACTTTCTTATTGCAGCTGATCCCCCACTCCTACCCTACACTGTCTGACCAATCCTGAGGTAATGAGCAAGCCACAGTTTGACTGCATTTGTCCTTGGACGAGTTCTTTTGTGGTGCTGGGGATCGAACCCAGGGCCTTGTGCTTGCAAGGCAAGCACTCTACCAACTGAACTATCTCCCCAGCCCTGTCCTTGGACAAATTCTATAGCTACCAGCAGCAAGGCAAGAAGGCAGTTGGAAATATGTCTACCAGACCCAAAAGCCAAGAGCATTTTTATAATGAAAATTTGGGAAAAGGAAAGCATAAATTTTTTACATTGCTCCATATTGGTTATAGATAAGAAGAGCATAAAAATGCAAAGACAAATTTGGGATAGGAGGACAGTCCCTAAGGAGAAGTACCTGCTGCTCCTGGATTGGTTGGAATTAATAATCCAGAAAGCTCATTCATAAAATAGATGATGGTGGTCAACTGCCTGGGGTTATAAGTCAAGATTTTAACATAAAATCAGGAATGTGGAACAGTCTTTTGTTGATTTGGCCCACAGCTGCTAAATAATTCACCTCTTCTACATCTCCTCCCCTCCATCTTCCACACCTTAAAATTAAATTTAGGGCATCTCAGAATTTTTCTTTTATCAGGAGGAAGATGGAAGGTGTATGGCAGTTCAAAGTTTATAGAAATTCTGAAATTCAGTTGGATAGTTGATAGTTCTTTGATTAGGATTCTCTTATTTCCCCTGGACTCTGGGGTCTACCCTCTGAGTTATTCTTCCAGTTCCATAAAAAGTAGCACAGATTTACAGGTAGTTTTCTCAGCTCTTTCCAGTCTGTAATTGCACACTGTCTGAAGTCCTTTTTTCATTTTGTCCTGTCTATCCCTTTGAGTCCAAGCTGTACTGTCTGTCCCTTTGAGTGCAAACTGATACAATTAGTTTTTCAACATTGTGGAGATGTTGTGAATTCACTGATAATTATTCCAATAGACAAAAGCTGCAACAACACACATATCCTTGAGATAAGACCTTTTCTAATTTGGGATCCATTAAGACAATGCTTTAAGATTTTTAGAAGGCTGCTGAGCACAGTGGTGCATACCTGTAATCCCAGCAGTATGGGAGGCTGAGGTAGTAGGATCCCAAGTTCAAAGTGAGCCTGAGCATCTTAAAATAATAAAATGAAAAGGGCTAGGGGATGTAGCTTAGTGACAAATATATGAGGCACATGCCTAAAATCTCTAGAAATTTTTGTTTGACAGAGTCTCTGAAGTACCACTTTCTGAGGTCTTAACAAACGATCTTATTGTCCCACCCTAGATTTGATCTTCTTTTCTGGGAGTCTTTTTTTTTTTTTTTTTTTTTTTTTTTTTTTGAGACAGGGACTCAGTATATTTTCCAGGTGGGTCCCAACCTCCATGGCTCAAGTGACCTCCTTGCCTCAGCTTCCCAAGCAACTTGGTCTACAGGCACGTTACGTCCTCACTTTTCTTTTTTTTTTTTTGTACTGAGGATGAAACTGAGGGGCACTTAACCACTGAGCCACATCCTCAGCCCAAGATCCAACCACTTTCAATCACTTCAGTGGTCTTTTAGCGTTTGTTTCCCATTAGCTTCTCATATCATTTTTTTTCCTCAGTCACTGAGATAGCTCTGAAGTTGGAATGAGTACAAAAGTGTTTTGTAAAAAGCCACATCCCCAGCCCTTTATAATTTCTTTCTTATTTTCAGGCAGAGTTGCTTAGCACCTTACTAAGTTGCTGAGGTTGGCTTTGAATTTGGGATCCTCCTGCCTCAGTCTCCTAAACTGGGATTACAGGCGTGCACCACCATGCCTGGCTAGAAGACATTTCTGAATCTGAAAATTTCTTGTCATCTGTTGAGGGAGTGAGAAATAGTTTATCAACAATTTATCAAAACCATCAATGGGCTGGGGCAGTGGCTCAGTGGTAGAGCACTTGCCTAGCATGTGTGAGGCACTGGGTTTGATCTTTAGCACCATATAAATAAAGATATTGTGTCCATCTACAACTAAAAAAATACATATTAAAAAAATCAAGAAGTTCTGGTTCCTTTATATTTCCTCTAAATATTCCTTGAAAACTGAAGTGTTACTTTTTTTTTTTTTTTTTTTTTTCCCTCATCTCATTCCTCTTCTTATCAGAGTTTAGGCCAGAGACTGACTCTGAGGTTCTCAACAAATCAGGTCTGGCCACTGTCTCCAAAATCCAAACAAAAAGTAATGGGGAAAAGCAGGAAAGGAACTTCAGTCAGTATAGTTACACCAGAAGACAAAGGGACCAGCATTTTCAGCCTTGTCTTCAGGGGTACTGACATGAGCTCTCAGATTATAGACCAGGAGGATGAAGCATGCAGTAAGGAGGTCTTGGTCAAACTGTGGCTTGCTCATTACCTCAGGATTGGTCAGACAGTGTGGGGTAGGAGTGGGGGATCAGCTGCAATAAGAAAGTTGGGGTTTCCCAGGGTGGAGAAGGATAATTTCAGCTCCTTGCAAGATGTTTCAGACCTGTTGTTCCTAGAATCCAAAGTGACTGTCTCAGAGCAAGGGAGATGGGTGCAAAATGGAGTCAGAGATGTTAAATTTTTGTTTGCAAGCCCAAGTAAAGAGCTAGTGCTGTGCTGGGGTTGTGGCTCAGTGGTAAGTACTTGTCTAGCATGTCTGAGGCACTAGGTTTGATTCCCTGCACCACATAAAAAAAAAAAAAAAAATCAATGCTTGTAGCAAAGTGACCTCTAAATTCTTGGTACACTCTCACACTGAATCACGGGAAGTAGGAAGAAGCCAGATGGTACACTGAAAATTCTTCTTAGCTAGATCATTGACTTCATTAGTTCAATTTCCTTTTTTTCCACATTATCCAAGGCAACTGTGCTGCCCAACTTGCTACATCTACATAGCAAGGATTACTGTACAGTAACATTTTCCTCATTTCCTTTAAATCCCAAACTAAGAACTCCCACAATCTCCCTTGGGATCCCATTAACGTTCTCCTCAAAGCTTTTTATGTCTTTAGGAACATTCTCTTTTAGGATCGTCCAGCTTCCACTGCCTATTCCCAAAGCCAGCACCATAGGCTTTATATTTCTCTTCTAGCAACATCTGGATTCCAGGTACCAAAATCTATTGCTGTGATTTACTGTCATTTATAATTATGTAATAAATCACTCAAAAGCTTAGCGGCTTAGAATGATAATAATGTTACTGTTACTGTTTGTGGTTGTAGGGATTGACTGCAATCTACTAAGTAAATCTCACTCAGCGTTCCTCATGCAATTAAAGTTGCATTATGGCTGGTGGCTGGGGTTACAGTCATCTCAAAGGCTTCTATACTCATGTGCCTGAAGGTGAATGTCAACCGTCAGCTGGGATTCAGCTAGGGTGTCAACTGGAACACTTCAATGTGGCCTGGAATTCCTGAAAGTGTGGCTACTGGATTCAATGAAAAAACATTTCCAGAGACAGGAAGTAGGAGTTGCTATTTTTTGTTTGTTTGTTTGCTTTTTGCATTGGGCCAGGTTGGGGGTGGGGAGGTGGTTGCTGGAAGGGCAAGGGTCAGGGGTGGTATTGGGAATTGAACCCAGGAATATTTTACTACTGAGCTACATCCACAACCTTTTTTAAAATTTTGAGACACGGTCTCTTTATGTTTTAGGCCTTGCTAAGGCTGGCCTTGAATTTGCAATCCTCCTGCCTCAGCCTCCTGAGTGCCTCAGATTATAAGTGTGCACACTGGTGAAGCTCCTGTTTTTCAAAGGTCTGTGCCTAGAAACTGTCAATCATTACTTTTTCCATATTACATTGTTCAAGTCGTGACCAACCATCTACAACAGAGGGAACATACAAATTCCATCTCCTCAAGGGAGAATTATCAAAGAATTTGGAGTCCTTTTTTTTTTTTTTTTTTTTTACTGGGGATCGAACTCAGGGCCTTGTGCTTGCGAGGCAAGCACTCTACCAGCTGAGCTATCTCCCCAGCTGGAGTCCATTTTTTAAAACTACAACACAGAAAGCTAAAAAAAAAAAAAGAACAAAACTAAACAACTTCTAAAGGAATAAACTGAGTCAGCGTGCATTTCAGTTCTTGCACAATGAGGATGGTAAAGTTTCACATTCAATTTTGGGAAGGATGCATGCAGTACTTTTTAGGATGACAACTTAAGGAAAAGAGGTACAATAAAAGGAGGAATAAAGAATAAGAAAAATGCCCAACTAATCTAAAGAATGGAGAGAAAAGAAAGAAAAATAATGCAATGGGGTTAGACAAATGTAAGTTACATAGGAATACAATATAGTTAAATGAAGTACATAATTATATTCACTTATAAAAATTCTAACAAATTCCTAGTTTCAGTCTATAGCATATCTCTGTTTAATTTCTGAGTATAGTGTGAAGTACAAGTTAAGGATAATCTTTCCCCTTGTGGATCTCCAGTTGCTCTAGCAAGAATTGTTTAAAAGATTTTTCTTTCCCCTACTGAATCACTTTCATCACTTGATGGAAAAATCACTTTGCCATATATGCTCGGGTTTATTTCTGGTCTCTTTATTGCATTCCCTTGGTCTTTATGTTTGTCCTCACACCTGTATCTCGGTTAATTGTTATACTTAAGTAAATCTTGAAATCAAACACTGGTCGTTCCCGATTTACTATGGTTCAACTTACAGTTTTTCAAGTTTAAAGTGGTGCAAAGGTGATATGCATTTAGTAGAAACTGTACTGAGGGTTTTGGATTTTAATCATTCCCCAGGTAGCAACATGCAATCAATATTCTCTCACAATGCTGGGCAGCAGTAGTGGGCCGCAGCTCCAAGTTGGCCATACGAGATACTCAACACTTTATTATCAAATCAACTTAGATGACGTGTTAGATGATTTTTCCCAGCTGTAGGCTAATGTAAATATTCTGAGCTAGGCTAAGCTATGATATTTGGTAAGTTAGGAGTATTAATTGCATTTTGACTTATGATACTTTCAATTTACATAGGCTTATCAGGATATAACCACATTGCTAGGTTGAGGAACATCTATATTGCAATTTTCCATAGTTATTTGGGTTCCCTTATACACATATAAATACTAGAATTAGCTCGTAATTTTTTTTTTTTTTTTTTTTTTCCATGCTGGGGATCGAACCCAGGACCTTGTGCTTGCAAGGCAAAGCACTCTACCGACTAAGCTATCTCCCCAGCCCAGCTTGTAAATTAGTATCAAAAATCTGCTGGAATTTTGACCAGGTCTGCATTGAATCTATAGGTAAGTTTGGGAGAGCTGGCACCTTTTTTTTTTTTTTTAATTTTCTCTAGTTGGCAGTGGACCTTTATTTTATTAATTTGTTTGTGGTGCTGAGAATCGAACCCAGTGCCTTGCACATGGTAGGCAAGCACCCTGCCACTGAGCCACAACCCCATGCCGAGAGCTGGCACTTTAATGAGTCCTCTAATCCATTAACATGGATTTAATCAGATTTGATCATTTATTTAAATCTTCTTTCTTTTCTCTCATCAATGGCAATTTTTCAGTATATAAATCTTGTGCATATTTTTGGTACACTCATTCTTAAGCATTTTATGAGAACGAGTGTACCATTCTTAAGCATGAATGTTTTATTCTTCCGTAAAGGTATTTGTCTTTCAATTTCCCATTCCTTTGTTGCTAATACATTGACATACAACTGATTTGTATCTCAGTTTCTCAAAGTCAGGAAACAGGGAGCAGCTTAGCTGGAGTGTTCTGGTTTAGGGTCTCTCATGAGGTTATAATCAAGGTGTCAGCTGGGGCTATAATCATCCAAAGGCTTGCCTGGAGCAGGAAGATACACTTCCAAGCTCACTTATGTGACTCTTGACCAGATGTCTCAGTATCTCAACATGTGGAACTGTAGGACTGCTTGAGCATCTCAAGCAGTTGCCATGTTTTAAGGACAAGCAAACCAAGAGAGGGAAAAGAAGTTGTAGTGCCTTTATGACCTGGTTTCCAAAGTCACACACCATCCTTTCCACTTCATTTCTGATTGATAGAAGCACGTCTCCTAGTCCAGCCTCCATTCAAGAAGAAGGGAGTTAGGCTCTGTTTTTTGAAGATAGGAGTGTCAAAGAACTTTTGGACATGGTGCTAACTAGCACAGTCACGTTCCTCAGGTCACTTAATAGTTTTTAAAGGCACCAAACAATACAATTATCCTCCAAAGAATTTAGAATATAAAAATGAGAAAGGAGAAGTTTAAAATGATTACTGTTTATATGTTCTTATACTTGGGAAGCAAGTCAAAAAGAATCAATCATGACAGGATTAAAAAGATAAAACACCTAGGAACTAACCTAGTGTGAAATATAAAGAGGTATACCGGGAAAAATTATAAATGTTCAAAACGAACACAAAAGTACACTGAATATTATAATGATAGTTCTCCACAGCTGACTAATGCATTTAATGTGATTCCAATGAAAATAGCAACAGAATTTTTTAAAATGTATTTTTTTAGTTGTCAGTGGATCTTTTGTTCAATTTTATTTATATGTGGTGCTTAATTCCGAACCCAGGGCCTCGCACATGCCAGGCAAGCACTCTACCACTGAACCAAAATTCCAGCCCCCAGAACTTTTAAAATTGGGTAAATTTATTTTAAGATTAATATTAAAAAGTGAATGAGCAAAAATAGTTAAAAATGAAAAATATATTACAATATTATAAAACAAATATTTAAAGAAGTCTGTATGGGTGAATGAATATATGAGCAAAGGAAGAGAAAGAAAAATTCTAGGAACAGATTGATATGCATATGGAAATTTATTATTCAATTGAAAGCTGCAATAGAGTTATACAATAAAACTGTATCTCAAAATCAGTGGAGTATTCAACTAATCGTTTGAATATCAACATTTAACCATTTGGAAACCTCATATCAAACTACAGTCCAGTGGTACAGTCAGCGTACCAGGGATTGAACCCAGGGGCACTTAACCACTGAGTCACATCCCCTGCCCTTTTTTATTTTTTATTTTGAGACAGCAGCTCACTAAATTACTCAGGGCCTAGTTGAGTTGCTGAGACTGGCTTTAAACTTGCAATCCTCTTGCCTCAACCTCCTGAGATGCTAGGATTACAGGCATGTGTCACCATGCCCAGCCCCCAAAATATTTAAAACAACAAAACAGAAAAAGCAAAATCAGAAAATGCTAGAAGAAAATATGGGAGAAAAATTTTAGAAATTCAGAAGGAAGAAGGCTTTTTAAAAATATGATGACAAATCTAGAAATTTTAAGGAAGCAATACATTTGACTACATAAAACTTTACATTTCTTCATAGCAAACATCAGAGTATTAGTCCTTTTTTACTAATATAGGTATGTAAGGCAGGCTCAGTTTATAAAGAAAAGAGGTTTACTTAGTTTAGTTTATAGTTATAGAGGTTCCAAGGGCAAGGTACCAGCATCAGTTCTTCTCTGGTCTGGACAGTGTGGTGGACAGCGCCACAGTAGATGGAGCATGTGGAAGAGGGAGAGATCACACAATCAAAATGGAAGCTAGAGAACGATTTAGGGGTCAGACTCGGACTTTTATAACAACATGCTGTCTCGAGAACTGACTCAGAGTCCCACAAGAACTACCTTATCCCCTTGCAAGAGCATACCCCTAATAACCGAATCTTGGGCTCTACCTTTTAAAAAAAAGTTCCACTACTTTGACACTGCCACCCTGAGGACCACGCTTCCAAAGCAGAAATGCTTCAGGGACAAACCACTTCAGACTACTTCAGGGCAAGATCAAGAGAACAGGGAAAATGAAATTCTTTACAATATAGTGGGCAAACACACATTTCATTTTCCCCAGTAAAGAGTTCCTATAAATAGATTAAACAAAATACAGTGAAAATAGCATTTGAACACTGCAACCCCGAAGAACATACAAGTAAAAGGCATCTTTTTTTTCTTTTTGTACCAGGGATTGAACCTAGGGGCACTTAACCACTGAGTCACATCCCCAGCTCCTTTTTGTGTTTTATTTTGAAACAGGGACTTGCTAAAGTTGCTGAGGCTGGCTTTGAAACTGAGATCCTCCTGCCTCAGCCTTCTGAGTCACTGGGATTACAGGCATGCAACACTGTGCCCGGCTTGAGGGCATCTTTTTAAAATACACCCACATCGAAATTTTCACTGGGAAGAGCAACTAAGATGAGGAGCTGACTCTGGCAGGATAGTCTGAAACTTCACCACTAAAAATTCATGTTGCCAGTAATGGTGAAGATTAGCTGCATTTGAAGAACAGTCTGTTCCTGCTGTTTGCAAAATTGTGAAAGAAACTGATACAGACTTCACACAAAGGCTGCTATAGCCATTTTCAAGATCCCATCACTACCATTTTGTCCCAATTATATTTGACCCTGAGAATCAGCGAAAGGAAAAACTGCTCTCTGTACAGAGCCTTTGTCCAGTTAGCATTTAGTTACAGGGAGTGAACCACAAGATATTGCTCATAAACAGGAAGAACTCTTCATAGAAAAAATTAATTTTGTGTGTGTTGGTACTGGGGATTGAACCACAGGGAAACTTTACCACTAAGCTACATTCTCAGCCCTTTTTAAAATTTTGAGACAAGGTTTTGCTATCTTGCTTAGGGCCTTGTTAAGTTGTTGAGGCCAGTGTCAATCTTGCCATCCTCCTGTCTCGGCCTCCTGAGTTGCTGGGATTACAGGTGTGCACCACTGTACCTGGATGAAACATCAGGTTTTCCAAAAATGTTTACATTTGACTTCTGGGATTAAAAAACACCACCTCCTTGGATTTCTGTGCAATTTTTTCCTTCAAGAGAAGTTAATGATAAATGGTATAGTTTTCAAATGCTGACAAGTAGTAAAGATGCCTTTGTTTTTTAAAATGATTAAAAAAATTTTTTTAAGTTGTAGATGGACACAATATTTTACTTATTTTCACATGATGCTGAGGATCGAACCCAGTGCCTCACACATGTGAGGCAAGCGGGCTACCACTGAGCTACAACCCCAGCCCCAACCTTTGTTTTCTTTCCAGACTATGGGTTTGTCCATTGTAGACTGGGTTACGTTTGTGGAGCACTCCTTTTTGGAACAGTACCCATTTCCTTGGTATCTACAATATCACCTTTCTTGTTGGTTCACATGTATGTAGCCAAAGGAGCAACTCCATATTTCCTTTAAGGCCTAAAATATAATAATCAGGTGCCTCTCCTCTTCTGTGTTCACCATTTGGCAAGTTACTGGAAGACTATGGGGGCAGATAAGAGACAGCAAAGATGCTTTCTATATTGTGCTTTGTTCAACAATTTAAAAACATCAATTCTTTCAGTTTCTGTTTGTTAAGAAACAAGTCCTTGGGATACCTAGTATACTTTTAGGACATGACAAGGTTGTTGAAAAGCCAGCACAAAATATCCAATGAGCCAGAGAGTCATTTAGCTTTTGCTGGGTAACCAATCACCTCAGAATTTAGTGACCTCCAAACCCCAACCATCTATTTCATTCATGGGTATATGAGTGAATGGTACTGGATCATATGGTCTCTGACTAGTTCAGGCTTATTCTCTTGACAGTTGCAGAGATTCATGAGAGAGGCAGGGTGTAAGTTCTCAGTGCAGAACTGAGAACACTATAGCTGCCGCTGAATTCTCTTGGTCAAAGAAAGTCGCAACACCAGTCCAGATCTAAGAGATGGAGAAATAGTCTTTACCTCTTGATGGAAGGAGATACCAAAGCACATTACAAATACCATGTGGATATAAATGCTGATCAGGAGCAAAGATGCTTTCTGCTGAGGGGTTTTGAAAGACTTAATCATGACAAAATAGACATTTTAAAGGGTTTTCTCTGCCAAGAGAAATGAGGCAGGGGTTGGGAAATTGTGGTCATTTTTATAAATGATATATCAAAATTGTATAGACAGGAAGGTTTTTGAACTGCTTCAAAATACAAACTTGTTCCTAGAGTCATTAACAAATTTTCTCATTCTGAGGTTGGTGGATAAAGAAATCATTGGGTGGGGTTAGCTAAAAATAACTTTGCCTTTAAAAAGAGAATATTGGGTTGGAGATGTAGCTCAGTGGTAGAGCTAAGAATAGGCAAGGATCTGAGTTTGATCCCAGGATCACAAACAAACATAAATAAATAATATGATAATGTTAAATTCCTAGTTCTCTTTGTAGATGGGGAGAATGCCCTGCAACTGGATTTTGAGAATTGGGACTGTGACAAAAAGAATAAGAATGTCAGGTAGATTGCATAACCACAAATAAGGGTCAGGTACATTGGATTTTTTTGTTTTTGTTTTATCGTTTTTGGTGTTTTTGAGACAAGTGTCTTGCTATATTGTCTAGGGAGGCCTTGAACTCATATTCCTCCTGCCTCAGCCTCTGGAGTAACTGGGATTACAGGCTGCACCACCATGCCTGTCTCAGGTGGTCATTTTTTTGTGTGTTCATGTGTGTGGTACTGGGGATTGAACCCAGGGGTCCTCTACAGCTGAGTTACATTCCCAGCCCTTTTTATGATTTGAGACAGGGTTTCTCTAAATTGTCAAGGCTGGCCTTGAATTCGAAATCCTCCTATCCAGACTCCTGAGACACTGGGATTAAAGCTATGTGCCACCACTCCATGCTGCTCTTTTAGACAGTAGTTAGACTGCGTAGGTAGATTACCTGGGTTCAGATTCCAGGTCCGTTAATTATTAGTGTGTGATCGAAGATCCTCTTTACTTCAATTTCTTCAACTATAAAAAGAGATAATAGCATATCTTCCTCATGATACTTACATGGAATAAGTTTAGAACTCTAGCCAGAAATCCTTATGTGTTTGCTATTAAATGATAACGTAGACTATGAAGAACATTTAGCCATTTAGCTATCTCATCAAAAAGGAGTTGTCTTGGGCTAGGGATGTAGCTCAGTAATAGGGTGCTTCTCTAGTAGCCATGAAGTCCTGGTTCAACCCCAAAAACCACACAAAAAAATAGATTGTATATATTTAAAATGTTTTGTCTTGAGATGTCTTCTTTGCTCCATATGTTTAGAAGTATTTTGTTTAATCTTCAAATATTTGGGTATTATCCAGTATTGATTTATTTTGGTCCAAGAATAAACTTTGTATGATTTTATTCTTTTTTTTTTTTTTGGATATTGGGCATTGAACTCAGGGGCACTCGACCACTGAGCCACATCCCCAGCCCTATTTTGTATTTTATTTAAAGACAGGGTCTCACTGAATTGCTTAGCACCTTACTTTTGCTGAGGCTGACTTTGAACTTGCCATCCTCGTGCCTCAGCTTCCCTAGCTGCTGGAATTACAGTTGTGCATCACTGCACCTGGCTTGTATGATTTTATTCTTTACATTTAAATCTGATTATAGGGTTGGGGATATAGCTCAGTTGGTAGAAGCATGCCTTGCATGTACAAGGTCCTGGGTTCAATCCCCAACAGCACAAAAACAAAACATAAATCTGATTACAGTTTTAACTTGCATTTGTAATTGACAGTTCCACTGAATAATTCATTCTCTTTACTACTCTGCTACTTTACCTCTGTTGGGGAGGTGAGGAAATTCATGAGCTAGATACCAAGTCCTTGATGCAACCGAAGACCAAGCATGACAACAAGAAGTAGAGGGTAATGAATCCATTTCCCGTGTGAACCTTAAAGGAGATAGGGTTTAGATTCTATGTGCCAGATATGATACAACTCCAAGAGAGATCAGTGGTGAAGTCAGAATCAGTGAGTCTGACATCAGGGACAAAGTGAACCAAGAGGAAGTGAGAGAGGAAGCAAAGATCGAAATGTCGCAATTCCTGTGGGTAGGGACTCTCAACACAGCCTCTTTTCTTTTCCTTTTTTAAATAATTTTTAGTTGTAGATGAACACAATATCTTTAGCTTATTTATTTATTTTTATGCGGTGCTGAGGATCAAACCCAGTGCCTCACACCTGCTAGGCCAACGCTCTACCACTGAGCCACAACCCCAGCCTCAACACAGCCTCTTTTCAAGAAGAGTTGCTTTTCTGTTCTGTCATCTATATAGATATTGCATGTATTATCTATCTCGATATATTTACATATTACCAATCATTCACAGTCATCAGGTGGTAAGCAGGGTTCTAATCACAAGTTGAGCTGATTTTATTTTTATTTTTCTGCCATATTGGGGATCAAACCCAGGGCCTCATCTACATAAGTCCTGTACCATGGAACTACATCCCCAGCCTCTGAACTCATTTTAATGACCGAATCTAAACAAAATAATTGTAACGATATTAACCATCTTAATAAAGTATACAGCTCATACTGTTGGGCAGCCATTATTACCATCCATCTCCAGAATGTTCTCTACCATCCCAAACAGGAACTCTCTTTCACCTTCTTCCCAGCCCTTGGACCCCCTGGTAACCACTGGTTTCTTTTCTCTCTCTGACTTTGGCTACTCTAGGTACCTCATACCAGTGTAATCAAACAGCACTCAAACGACTGTTGAAGGTTTAGTACTGACCGACCAACCCTGAGCACATTCTTCTGGGTCTCCCCTGGTCCCCTACATGGCTGACCTTGGGTAAACCTCACTATAAGAAAATTCTCTGGCCTCTGGGACTTGCACGTCAATTTTCTGAAATACAAACCACCATTTCTTTTCATGAGAGCAAAATTTAAGAGACTAAACTAGTATTAAAGTGAAACTTCAAAATAGAATAAGCTGTGGGAAGAAAATGAGTAGAGTTTGGGTTGAGTTGGGACTCAATGATGTGCTTTGAATGTTTGGCATGTAAGTTTATATGTGTTCAAAAATGAGAAAATTTATCCTAAAAATCATGTAGTGAGAAGTGAGCTCTGGATTGTCCACTCTATTCAATAGTAGTGTGATAATTGATTGACTGCTTTTAACCCAGGCTGTATTGCCACAGAGGATCGTCTATGGCAACTCCTCTGCTTTAGGGCAATCTGGCCATTACTGCCATTTGAGGCAGATGATTCTTTGTTGTGGGGAGCTGTCCTGTGTATTTTAGGAAATTTAGTGGCCTCTTTGGCCTGTACCCACTAGGATGCTAGTAGTACCCCACATTAAACCAAGAACATCTCCAGATATTGCCAAATGTCCTCCCGTGAGCAAAAATTGTCCCCAGTTGCTTTATGAGAAGAAAAAAAATCATGCTTCTTGCTTCACTGAAGTAATCTAACTCTGAATTGAAGTTTCCACTCTGACCTAAAAACTTTGGTAATAACAAATGTTTTAAATTTGGCTTTAAACAATGACTAGCAAAACTGATTTTCAAGCAGTCTTTACACACTTCTGATAAATGACTTTTTTTTTTTTGCAGTGCTGGGGAATGAACCCAGGGCCTTGTGCTTGTGAGGTAGGCACTCTACCAACAGAGCTATATCCCCAGCCCTGTTTTACTTTTTTAAGGAAAAAAATACTGCTCTGTGTCTGATATTAACATTGAATACAAGGATGACTGACAAGAAGCAGCATCCCTTGCACTCTCTTACCCTGAGTACCAGGCCACCCCTCCAGCACCATTCCCACTTCTGAAGACACGTGAATGCATTTCTCCCATCATCAGATTCACTACGTATTTACAGCACGCAGATTTTAGGGATGTCAGATGCAATAGTGGGTACTTAAATATTTAATAATTGAATAAAGGAAATCAGAACCAAGTTAATTGAGGCCAATATGTTAAAAAAATGTAGCCTAAAAGTACTTCACTTCTGAAGCTTTCTGACTATGTATGTGATTTTTTTGGGGGGTGGGGTTAGTACTTGGTATTGAACCCAGGGGAACTTTACCACTGAGCGACATTCCCAGCCCTTTTTCTTCCCTTTTTTTTTTTTTTGGGTGGGTGGCGGGGTACCAGGGATTGAATTCAGCGGCACTCGACCCAGACTGAGTCACCCCAACCCTATTTTGTATTTGTTTAGAGACGGGGTCTCACTGAGTTGCTTTGCGCCTTGCTTTTGCTGAGGCTGGTTTTAAATTTGATATTCTTCTCTCTGTCTCCTGAGCTGCTGGAATTACAGGCTTGCACCACTAAGGCCAGCCCCAGCCCTTTTTATCAGGCACTTGTGATCCTCCTGCCGCAAATCATTGAGATTACAGGTATATCAGGCCTCTGTGCCTGACAGTGTTCAGACCATGTAAAACTGCAGCGTTTTACACTTCATGGTATAAAACGTTGCATGGTGGTGCATGCCTGTAATTTCAGCAACTCTTGGGAGGCTAAGGCAGGAGGAGTACATGTTCAAGGCCAGCCTTAGCAACTAAGCAAGGCCCTAAGCAACTTAGTGAGACCCTGTTGCAAACTAAAAAGACAAAATTGGCTGGGAATATGGCTCAGTGGTAAAAGGACCTGAGTTCAATCCCTAGTATAAAAAAAAAAAAAAAAAAAAAAAAAAAAAAAAAAAAAAGCTGGGTTTGTGTGGCCTGTACTCCCAGTTAGCTACTTTGGAGGCTGAGGTGGGAGTCTCACTTGAGTCCACCAGTTAAAGACCAGTCTGGGCAACATAGTGAGACCCCATCTCTCTCTCTCTCTCACACACACACACATACCCACTCACTCCCCCTTCTCTCAAAAATAGCTGGGTATAGTGATATGGGCTTGTAAGCTCAGCTCAGCTGTTTAGGATGTTGAGGCAGGATTGCTTGAGCAATCCTGAGCAACTGGCAAGACCCTGTCTCAAAAAAAGAAAAATCCGCAACAAAAAAAGTTAATCTGGAGTCAGATGCACTACCATTGAGCCATGAAAGCCCTCGCTTTTGCTAAGGCTGGCTTTGAACTCTCAATCCTCCTGCCTCAGCCTCCCGAGCTGCTGGGATTACAGGCGTGCCACTGCGCCCAGCCCACATTGACTTTTTAAAAAGCTTTCCCAGTGATGAATTTTTGCAGGCATATTTTCTATATTTATTGCCTGATCTGTTAAATAGATCTAATGTCAGGTTAGGACATTGGTTGTAAATCAATGCGATCCCTGCTTTAAGCATCCATTTGTGGTTTGATTCCTTAAAAGTTCTAATAATTCTTAAAGCTCTTAAAAACATAATTACAGTAGGAACATTTTAATTACTAAGGTGGTATTTTCAGACAATTACAAGATTTCGAAAAAGAATGAAAAACTTTTCAGAGCAAAATCCAGTAGGATCTTAATAATACTGGGCACACAAACTTAAACTCACACTGATTTGAGTAGCCTGGTTGACATTTCTGTATGCCTTTACACCTTGTTGGGAAAGCACTATACACCCTACAGCATGTCTTATATTATCTTATAATATCTTTTACCACCCAGGCATATTTGACCTGTGCAAGGAATGAACAATGATTACAAAATTAATAACGGGGGGGGGGGCGTTTAAAAGTTTGCAATTCTGTTTACCAACAATAAAAATGCAGACTGAAGAAGTCTAAAAAAAAAGTTAATCTGTGTATACAAGAAAACATGGGTATAGTTTCTTTCAGTGGTTTGTATTTGAAGTTTAAACTGTTCAATTTGCTTTTTAAAACTGAGCACAGCACTTTGTCTCCCCCCAACTGGTCATCATTACAGATTGGTTTTTATTTTGAGATAGGGTCTTGCTAAGTCACTGAGGCTGACCTCGAATTTGCAATCACTCCAGCCTCCTGGGTTGCATGGGATTTCGGGCATGTGACACTGCAATATGGCTCAACTTACCTTATTACACTTATGAATGGTTCAAAGAGTTCCACTGACAAAGTTCTAATGCTTCTGGCTACTTTATACATCACTGCCTTGCTACTTGTTTCCTTGGCTCTCCCAACACTGTGCCCCTCAATGCCTTCATGCTAAGCACCACTTTTTCTAGGAAGTCTTCAATGATGACTTTATGGGTACCTTTTCTCCCACCCCATTACAATGCCCTTTGTTTTTCTATCATAGCATGGATCACGCTGTATTATTTTATATCCTTTATATTCACACCTTGAAGGTGTGAATGTTGCAGATGAATGCAGATAATTCGAAATACTGAAAAATATGATAGGTATAAAGTAAATAAATCTTGCTTTATTTTCCTGTTCTATTTTAGATTACTATTAAAAGAATATCTTAAAACCAGCAATTTAAACAACTAGTATCTTCAAACAATGGTTTTCTGTATTTAGCAATTTCATATTAAAAACTTCTAAAAAAATGCCTACTATGAAAGAATGGGAGATTTGCTGAAGACATAGCTATTTGCTATAAAAATATTCAGTGAATAGCAACCATCCAAGTTTGCTGAACACATATAATGAAAAACTTGGCTGCCATTAGAAAAACAAATGAGGATTGACATATTCAAAAGTATCGAACACACCCATAAAAGAAAAGCATTCAAAATGTTAGCCAATTCTATTACTCTCATGTTTCTGTTTAACAAAATTTGATGTTTCCTTATAGTGTTCAGTATTAAATCAAATTCATTATTCGCAAAATGGCAATAAAGATGATCAAGTGGTGATTTTAGAGGTAATTTTTTTCTTATGTTTTTCAAATATTCTACAATAAAGGAGATAACTTTTTTTCTCAGCTGTATTTTAGAACTTTTATATAGTTGTGAAACTGTATTTACTGTAATAAAATGATCTGAAATACAGAAAGGTAAAACAATGTAAGAAAAAAATGTTATTGGAATTATGTACTAATTTGCGTTTTTATTGACTGTTAATGTTACTCTAAACTAATAATTATAAGACATGGTTGATTTACAAGTAGAGTTGGACTGATAAGATTCTAGTGTTTTATTTATTATAAGACCTAACTTGATGGTGTAGTCATTTTGATGTAAAATATTTAAGAATAATAAACGAAGGGACACTGCAGATTAACTCCAAATTGAAACCTGTTTTAAACCATATTTACTTGAAATGTCAGTAGTCTATTACTACTGAGAAGAGTTCAAGGTTTAAAATTATACATACATATATATATAATATTATATATACATATATATATATATATTTTTTTTTTAAAGAGATCTCACTATATTGCCCAGGCTGTCCTCCAAATCTTGTGCTCAAGCAATCCTCCTGCCTCAGTTTCCCAAGCAGCTGGGATTATAGGCGCATACCACATGACAGCCTATAATAATTCTTTTAATTATTTCTCAGCAGTGCAGTAAATGAATGACATTGATAATTGGTTTGGAGGAGAAAGCAGGAGGAAAAAAATTTTAAACAGGTGCTTTTTATGACCATTCTTTAATAGCTGACATCTAAGCATGGTTCTGGAATGAACAATTAAAGGTATACTGCATGTAGTGATTTGAATAATCAATAACTTTCTCATAGTCTTATCAAATGAAATTATAGAATTTTATTCATTATTTATTTATTTAGCAGTGCTGGGGATCAGACCCAGGGCCTTGTGCATGCTAGGCAAGTGCTCTATCTCTGAGCCACATCCCCAGCCCTGAAATTATAGAATTTTCAAGTTTATATACATTTGCTTTCATTTAGACACATTAAAACATACTTTTCTGTTATGTAGTTCATTAATTTCTTCAGTGCCTGCTGTTAGATGCCAGGTACTTGACCTACTTTTTCAGTTAGTGTTATTATTTAGCTTAAGTCATTCTACTTAGTTGTCAACAGTTAGAGCAATATCTTAAAGCAGAGGTCAAAATTAAATCAATACTCTGATTCAAAATAATAATAAAATATATCAAAGGTCATGGTACATAAAACACTACTGAGAAGAGTTCAATGTTTAAAATGCCTTTTCTTCTTAAAGATAAGCCATAATATATATATACACATGTGTAAATAGCTATGTACATTGGATTGTGGTTCCTACTCCCGATCTTTTCTCCTCAGATGCACTTACAAAATTCTTGAGAATATCATTGATACAAGACCTTCTAAAGTCAGAAAAACCCCATAATCTTTGTGACTTATTACACAGTAAGACAGAAAAACAGCTGTTATACATTATTAACTTTTTCAAGTAATGTTATGTACAGTTTTATTGCCAGTATATGCACAACAGTAAGCATAGAACTATAAATACACAATGTAATTAACAGTAGAAAACAAAATTGTTACAGGTAAGGGGGAGAGGAGATAGAGAAATTATTCTGTTGCTGCTAAAACAGAAACAAAGAAAGGGAAAAGCCTATGACAAATCATCCATTCAGTACTCTTGTCTTAAATTCTTTACATATATTTCTACAGTTTTTTTCATTTAAACAAAGTACAGATAACTGTAACAACAGCAAATTGCTTCCCTAGTAGCCATTTGCCTTTCCAGTCAAATTCACTTGATGTTACGATTAAAAAAAAAAAAAAAAAAAAAAAAAAAAAAAGTCATTAGTATCCTGGTTCCATATGATCTAATTTGGCCTTTCACCCAAACTGGTAATCTTAGAAAGTTGGCTGCACATGAAAAGAATAGTAATAGCAAAAGGTGATTGAAATTTTTGTTATAAAGTAACAGATAATCACCCTTTAAATAGTTTTCCAAAAGACATTACAGGCAGCAGCTCAGTTAAAGATATTAGCCCTGAAGAGGTAGAGAATTTGCGCCCATTATACAAGATAGCCTTGGCACCATCTTCTCTCTCATCAGGATCATGTTTTCAAGTAAGATAATTGCACGGTCAAAGGAAACCAGGTTCCACCATTTAGGTGCTGATCGACTCACGTGTCTCAATAATCAGTCTGTTTATTAAATGAGAAACAGAATACAGTCAAAGACACACACGCACTTGATTTTTTTGTCTATTTCCATTATCAAGTTTATTCATAAGTGAATTTGATATTAATAAATACAAAAAAGCATCATTCACAACAAAGATAACCAAAAAACCCTGCAATGAAACCTTCTATTTTAATAAGTATCAAGAAAAAACCAGGCAGATGATTTGGTGGAGCTTTCTTAAAGGATCATAGAGGGATGTGGTTTTAAATAAAGATGGCAAGATCAATAACCAACAAACAATATCAGTTTTACAGAACTGGCTGATTCTGTAACATTTCTCTTTGAGGTCTTAGTTTTAAACTACAGATCACCCCAAAGAATTTGCAACTAATGACATGTATCACCACCACACCAACAGAGTCTGGCTGAAGTTCAAATTAGTCTTGCTTTGTTTCACATCATTTTCAATATTTCTAGCATAGGACATGATACAGAACAAAACTCAAAGAAGCAATAAAATATTATTCTGCAGTTGAATAAAGGCAAAAAAATGTTTTAGACTGTTGAACTTTTAAAGCTTTAAGCATTCCTGTTTAACCAGCATTTAAAAAAATTTATACAATCATAACACTGGCAAAGGTTAATGGGAAGACAAAGAAGTACAAACATGTGAAAAGATGAATTAGATTTAAAAATTACTTTGTATTGATCAATTGATGTTAATACTGTTTCTTCTTGAATTTGGAATAACTATCATAAAAGTTACATGCAGACTGAGGATAGCCCTCTGTTACAGAAAATATAAAACAAAACAAGACAAAAAACTAAACTGGGAAACAATGGTTATGTTTCATAAGATGTATTTGAGAATTTCCTTTCATTGATGAGGGTAGTCTGTCTGTCCTTTCTCAGAGATTCCTGGTGACTTTGATGAACTTTACTAACTTTGTCCAGAAACGTCAGTAGTGGGATCAGCTCCTCCAGAACCTGTTTGTGCACGTTTGATGTAAAGATTCAGTAGCTTCATCTGTGGATTCAAGTCATAGTATGTCATTTGAGCAAGTTGCTCTAAATTATGATAAGACATTCATTAAAATGATTATATACCTACATGTGAGCTTTGAAGGACAGATTTTAGGCTGGGGGTAATTATAATGCCCAAGCTAGTACTGATAAAAAGGTTGTAGTGGTACCACATAAAACATTAAACCTTGGGTTCAATCCCCAGCACCGCAAAAAAAGAAAAAGAAAAAAAAAAAATTAAACTTATAAGAAATCACCATTGAAACAAAAATGGCAAACAACTGGGCACTCCATGCTATTTCATTTGCTAACTGCTTTATATTATCTCTTTATTTTCACATTTTATAGATGAGGCAATCAATATACAGAATGGGTAAGTAACTGCCTAAGGTCTTAGGGGTGGGTAAGAAGTGGGTCAGGAGGGGCTGGGGATATAGCTCAGTTGGTAGAGTACTTGCCTCACAAGCACAAGGACCTGGGTTCAATTTCCCAGCACCCAGATAAACAAACAAAAACAAAACAAAAAAACTCAAAGAAGTGGGTCAGGACAGAAATCATGGCAAATTGGTCCAGGACCCAAGATCTCAGGCCACTATGCCACTGACATCCTAACAAAAATGTTTTGATGTTTCAATGTCATTTTGTAGTTTTTACCTATATGAGATCAGATTTATGTGAAATTTGTAATCAACACATATATAATTCTGTTACATGTTTTTCATATAATGTTATTTAAAACCTACCTACTTTCTTCATATGTAACGTTATTTCTGGCTGCTTAATATTATGATCAAGTACTAAATTTTAATTGTTTAAAGTCTGTGTGCATGTGTGTGTACATACTGGGGATTGAACTCCGGGGTGCTTTATAATTAATCTACATCCCCAGACCTTCATATTTTTTATTTTGAGACAGAGTTTCACTAAATTGCCAAGGGTGGCCTCAAACTTGTGATGCTCTTGCCTCAGCCTCCTGAGTAGGTGGGATTATAGGTGCCACTATGCCTAGCTCCTTTGTCTGTATTTTAATTCTGCCTTTTTGGTATTTAAAAAAAAAGTGACCATGGTAATGGCAATCATTATGATTGTGGGAAACCATAAATGAAGGTGAATGCCTCCTGTTAGCTGGTTCAGTTCTGTCTTTTTTTTTTTTTTTTTGGGTGCTGGGGATCGAACCCAGGGCCTTGTTCTTACCAGGCAAGCACTCTACTGACTGAGCTATCTCCCCAGCCCCTGTTAGCTGGTTCAGTAACCATAATTCAACTATTAATGCTGCCAGGTGCAGCAGCATAAGCCTGTAACACCAGTGACTCAGGAGATTAAGGCAGGAGGATCACAAGTTTGGGGACAGCTTTGGCAATTTAGTAAGACTTTGCCTTAAAAAGAAAAAAAGGTGAAGGCTGGAATGTGGGTTAGTGGTAGAGTGATCCATGGTTCAATCTCCAGTACTGCAAAAAACACAAAAACAAAAAATAAACATGATTTATTCTCAACCCCTAGAATATATTCCAAAGTTCTGGTGGTACCAATAAAAGGAGGAAAGCAAGTCTTATTTTTTTTTTTAAGTTTTAAGGACTAATCAGAAATTTTTATGATACCAAGTCAAAGTTGCACATTAATCTGGTTCATAAGAATAAAGAGAGATCGAATATTTGATTATTACAGTTCTTATGGGGAAATCAGAGAAACTTTCAAGTGTGCCACATTTTGGGAGATAAAGAGTAATTCATGAATATATAACCATGACAATTTATTTATTCTTAAATAGTCCTTGGAGAGAAAGACTTGAGTGAGGGAAAAGAAAAGGAGTTGGTTAGCAGTTATAAATAACCAGAACATGTGGGTTTTTTTCTCTCACAGTAATCTGTCGACAACCCTGCCAAACTGCTGACCTTACCTGAGTGACAGATATTAGGAGCAGAAACAGCTAAAAGGCAAATTAGAAGGACTATGGGCAAGGTGTACGCAAAGCCTGATTTATTAAAAGCTGAGCAACAAATTTCCCCTTTAACACACACAGAAATGAATTTTAAAGAATGCACCACCACTACCACTTTAAATCCACGCAGCACCACTTACTTTACTGCCAGTGAGCTGACTGAGATGTGGTTTCAGTTCATCACCGATTACCGCATGAACAGCTACAAGGCAGAAGACACAAGCTTTCCGAACACTGCTCTCCGAATTATCATAACCCTAGGGAGAGAGCCCATTGTTAGTACTCCTGAGGAATCTGAGAGAATACCTTTGCAACAGAAGATGCAACTCAAAAATGACATCCTAAGAATACAGAGGTGAGAAAACTGCTGACCTAAGTTAATTTTTCGACCTCTGCAGACAAAGATACAACCTTCTCTCCTACTTCACGGCACTCTGCTCTACTCCTAGCTCATTATCAGTTTTTTTTCCTGATAGGCTGCATTTCTCTGATTCTGAGGTTGCCCCTTTGCCTACCACCTGACAAAAAGTCTCCAGATGAGCCTTAAAGAACTTACCTTCAGGGCAGCCATGGCCCTTCACTATCTAATAAAACATAAAATTCATTGTTTTGGCAGTCAGGGTACTCCTATGATCCAAGGCTAAGAATGTTTTACATCTGTCCCATCCCTGCGATTAACTTTGCAAATAAATCCCATCTATGTAAACTAATTCCCCTATGCTTTTTAAAATTCGTTCTTTCTAGATATACGACAGTAGTGTGTTTTGACATATTACACATACATGGAGAACAACTTCCCATTCTTTTTAAAAAATTTTTGTTTTTTAGTTGTAGATGGACACAATACTTTTACTTACTTGTTTATTTTACGTAGTGCTGAAGATCAAACCCAGTGCCTCACACATGCTGGCAAGCACTCTACCACTGAGCTATAATTGCAGCCCCCACTTCCCATTCTTGTCGTTGAACATTTGTACATGATGTGGAGTTAGTCTTGTATTTATATATGAGAACAGGAAAGTTATATCAGATTCATTCTACAGTCTTTCCTATTCCCATTCCCCCTGACTTCCATTCATTCCTGTGTCTAATCCAATGAACTTCTATTCTTCCCTCCCTCACCCTTATTGTGTGTTAGCATATCAGAGAGAACATTTGGTCTTTGGTTTTCTGGGGATTGGCTCATTAGCATGACAGTCTCCAGTTCCATCCATTTATAAGCAAATGCCATAATTTCACTCTTCTTTATGGCTGAGTAATATTCTAGTGTATATATACCACATTTTCTTTATCCATCTGTCAAAGGGCACCTAGGTTGGTTCCACAGCTTAGCTATTGTGAATTGAACTGCTATAAACACTGATGTGGTTGCATCACTATAGTATGCTGATTTCAAGTTCTTGGGGTATATACTGAGGAGTGGGATAACTGGGTCAAATGGTGGTTCCATTCCAAGTTTTCTGAGGCATCTCCAACCTGTTTCTCACAGTGGTTACACCAGGCTGCAGTCCCACCAGCAGTGTATGAGTGAACCTTTTTCCTCACAACCTCGCCAACATGTACTGCTGCTTGTATTTTTCTTTTTCTTTTTTTTTTTTTTTGTGGTACTGGGGATCGAACTCAGGGCCTTGTGCTTGCAAGGCAAGCACTCTACCAACTGAGCTATATCCCCAGCCCTGCTGCTTGTATTTTTAATAATTGCCATTCTGACTAGAGTGAGATGAAATCTCAGTGTAGTTTTTAAAAAAATATATAATTTTTAGTTATAGGTGAACACAATACCCTTATTTTATTTCTACGTGGTACAGAGGATCAAACCCAGGGCCTCACAAATGCTACCACTCTACCACTGAGCCACAACCCAGCACTTCAGTGTAGTTTTAATTTGCATTTCTCTAACTGTTGGAGATGGTGAACATTTTTTCATGTATTTGTTGACCATTTGTATTTCTTCTTTTGTGAAGTGTCTGTTCAGTTCCTTTGCTCATTTATTGACTGGGTTATTAGTTTAGTTGGTGTTAAGTTTTTTGAGTGCTTTATATGTCCTGGAGATTAATGCTCTATCTGAGGTGCAAATATCTTCTCCTGTTCTGTAGGGTCTCTCTTCACGTTCTTGATTGTTTCCTTTGCTGTGAAGAAGTTTTTTAGTTTGAATCCATCCCATATATTGATCTATTTGAATTCTTGTACTTTAGGAGTCTTGTTGAGGAATTTGGTTCCTAAGCTGACATGGTGGAGAGTTGGGCATTTTCTTCTAGTAGGCACAGGGTCTCTGGTCTAACACCTAGACCCTTGATCCTTAAAAATATGGAATGCTTCCAGAATTTGCATGTCATTCTTACGCAGGGGCCATTCTCTGTATCGTTCCAATTTAGTATATGTGCTACACACATATACTAAAATAAGCACTCCACCATGCTTTTGATTACAATAGCCCATAGTAATCTTATTCATAAAGTATTTTTGAGCCAGGCGCAGTGGCGCACGTCTGTAATCCCATCAGCTAGGAAGGCTGAGGCAAGAGGATCGTGAGTTCAAAGCCAGCCTCAGCAATTTAGTGAGGCCTTAAGCAACTCAGTGAGACCCTGTCTGTAAATAAAAAAATAATAGAGCTGGGGATGTGGCTCAGTGGTTGAGTGTCCCTGAGTTCAATCCCTGGTGCCCACCCCACCAAAGAAAGTATTTTTCAACAATTATCTGAATGTATATGCACATTTTATATAGGGGAAAAACAATCTCTATTAAAACCCTGATATTTTATTATTCTAAAAGAACTAAACTTACATTAAAATGTCAATATCAATAGATATGCAGCTAAAAGAAACCCCTTTTTTTTGGTGGTGTTGGGGACTGAACCCAAGGTCTCAAGATGTGCTATCACCCACACCCCTAACTTAAGAAATATATTCTTCATAAGTCATGATATTAAACAGTGTTCATTTAATTTTCTCTCATCACTTTGCTATAATAAAATTAATTGTTCTACATAGTCTTAATAATGATATAAGGTATTCATTTTGTACATATCCTTATTTAACCATTCTATAGTTGTAAACTGTTGTAGTGCTGGGAATGAACCTAGGGCCTCATGCATGCTAGGCAAGTGCTCTACCACTGAGCTACACCTCCAGCCCTACTGTTGTTAACTTTAAGTTTTCTCCCTGACAACTTTTTTTTTTTGGTACCAGGGATTGAACTCAGGGGCACTTAACCACTGAGCCACATCCCCAGTCCTTTTTTTGTATTTTTTAAAATTTAGAGACAAGGTCTCACTGAGTTGCTTGGGGCCTCACTAAATTGCTGAGGCTTCCTTTGAACTCACAATCCTCCTGCCTCAGCCTCCTGAGTCACTGGGATTACAGGTATGTGCCGCTGTGCCTGGCCACAACCTCCCTCTTGATATTACAAATAGCAGCGCAAAGAATATTGCATTTGATGTTCCAATATTTAATTATTTGCTATATGCAAAAACAGGCCACATAAATAACGTTCAGTGTCTATGTCCTATGAGATAAAAAGTAACCCTCCCAGAAAAGTTATGGAATCACATGGCCAGGATGGAGTGGGATAGGAACGTGATAATCAGAAAATACTTTACAAAACTGGGCATGGTGGCATGTACCTATAATCCCAGAATCATTGGAGGCTGAGGCAGGAGGATTGGGAGTTCAAAGATAGTCTGAGCAATTTAGCAAGGTCCTGAGCAACTTTGTGGGACTCTGTCTCAAAATGAAAGATAAGAAGGGCTGGGGATGTGGCTCAGTTGTTAAGTACCCCTGGGTTCAATCCCTAGTACCAAAGAACCAAAAATGAACAAAGAAAATACTCTGCAGAGACAAGTTAAATGGAGACCTGAGGATAAGAATAAATTAAGACTAAGGAAGGTGAGAATGAGTGTCCCAGACAGAGAGGAACATTTGCAGTCACCTCAAGAGACAGTTCAGTGATTTGCTTTCTCTTTCTTTCTTTCTTTTTTTTTTAATATATATATTTTAATTGTCAATACGTCTTTATTTTTCATTTATTTATATGTGGTGCTGAATAGCGAACCCAGGGTCTTGCACATGCCAGGCAAGTGCTCTACCACTAAGCCACAACTCCAATCACAGTTCAGTGCTTCCTATGAATGAAAAAATCATTATAGGAGCTCATAAAGTAGGAGGGAAAGTAAACAGGAGCCAGCTGAGACAACTGCAGCAAGACATATGGGCATATCAGTACTCACTCTTCTTTATGGCTGGATAATATTACATTGTATGGGTACTGTTTTGCTTATTCATTTATCAGTTAATGATCATTTCCACCTTTTGGCTATTATGAATTGTGCAGTTCTAAATATCTATGATAGCTAAGTATTTGCTCTGACTTCTTTTGGGTATGCACGTATGAATGGAATTGCTGGATTAAATGATGATTTTACATTAATTTTAAAAATTTGCTTTATTTATTTATTTCTGTACTGGTGATTGAACCTAAGGCCTCATGCATAGTAAGCAAGCAAAGCACTCTACCTCTGAGTTACATCTCCAGCACTTCATTAACTTTTTAAGGAATGGTTAAACTGCTTTTCATAACAGCTGCACTACTTTTCATTTCTATCAGCAATGTATAAGGATTTCAACTTCTGTACATCCTCACTAACACTTGTTTATTTTGTGTGATAGTCATCCCAGTGTGTGTGATGTCATAGAACATTTTTGTTTTTGGTACTAGGGATTGAACCCAGGGGCACTTAACCACTGAGCCATATCCCCAGCCCTTTTTCTTATATTTTATTTTGAGATAAGATCTCATTAAGTTGCTTAGGGCTTTGCTAAACTGCTGAGGCTGGCTTTGAACTCATGATCCTCCCATCTCAGCCTCCTAAGCCACTGGGATTATAGGCATGTGCCACCAAGGTCGGTTTATTACGGTCGGTTTATTATGGCTTCAATGCACATTTCTGCAACAAGCATTTTTTGATATGCTTGTTGGTCATTTGTGTATCTTCTCTGATGAAATGTCTATTCAAGTCCTTTGTCCATTTAAAAACTGCTGTTTTGTTAAGTTAGAACAGTTCTTTATATTCTAGATAGCAGACTCTTATTAAGTCCATAATTTGCAAAAATCTTTTCTTCAACTCTACGGGTTGTCTTTCCACTTTATTCTATGATGATATTATTGCAATGCTGGGCATCACACTCAGGGCCCTGTGCATACAAGGCATCACTCTACCCCTGAGCTACATTCCCAGCCCTAAAGTTATTAATTTTAATGAAGTCCAATCAATCTACTCTTCATTAATGCTTTGGGTGTCAAATCTAAGAATCCACTGCCATACCTAAAGTAAGAAAGATTTAACCCTGTTTTTTCCTAAGAGTTTTATAGTTTTAGCTCTTACGTCACTGACTCACTTCAGTTATTTTTATACATGGTGTATAGTCACTGAGATCTCTATGTTATCTCAGCAATCAGTAACCTGACTGAGATTCCTTAAGTGCCTAGAGCCAAAAACCAAATATTCTCCCAGTCTTTGAGAATTGTCTCTGAGTTGCAGTACACAGTCAATGCAAATGACATGATTTTGTACTTCTTTATGACTCAATAATTCTCCATTGTGTATACATACCACATATTTTTTATTCATTCATCTGTTGCCAGATACCTAGCTGATTCCATAACTTGGTTATTGTGAATTATGCCACCATAAACACAGGCATGTTCCTATCTCTAAAGTATGCTGACTTTAACTCTTTTGGCTAAGTACTGAGGAGTGGTGTAGTTGGATCAATGGCAGTTCTATTTTCAGTGTTTCTTTTTTGGTACTGGGGATTTAACCCAGGGGCACTTTGCCAGCAACCTAAATCCCCAGCCCTTTTTATTACTTATTTTGAGACAGGGTCTCACTAAGTTGCTTAGGACCTCACTAAATTGCTGAGGCTGGCCTTGAACTTGCAATCCTCTTGCCTCAGTATCTCATGTTGCTGGAATTACAGGCATGTGCCATCATGCCTATTTTAGTTTTTTTGAGAAATCTCCATACTGATTTCCATAGTGGCTATACAAATTTATATTCCCATCAACAGTGTGTAAGGGCTCCTTTCTCCCTGCATCCTCACCAGCATTTATTATTTTTTGTATTCTTGATGAGAGTCATTCTGGGGTGAAATGTATTTCCTTCTTTTTTTTCTATTTTCACCCTTTAATCAAAACACAAAGCAACATTACAGTTTTAGGACATTAAATAAACAAATTAAGTGATAAAGTGTTAACAAAAAGCATGATCTGAATTCTGAGAGTTAATTGGTTTTCTAGTTCAGAGAGAAGGAGAGAAAACAGGAGCAAGATCTCCAAAGGGGAAGAGAATCATTTAACTCAGTGAGTCACCAAAGGTTTTTGGCTTCAACTCATTATGGGCAAGAAGGAATGCCAGTCCTGATGTTTATCAAAGCAAATCATAAACTCCAATTTTTTTCAAACTAATTACAGACAGGAGAGAAAGTAACTCCAAACTGACTGACTGACTGGTCTGGATGACTACTTAAGTATTCTACATTCATGAGTTAGTAAAAATCTTCAGAGTGACTGTTAGAGAAAGGGGCCTTTTCATGTTTATGTGTTCCCAGTTGTTCTAGTCTGTTAAGTGTTAGGCCAGACAAACTTGTGCCACCTCTCAAAGACCACGTGTGTACTTATACGACGCTCCTGTTGTGGTTCTGGCTGGTACTGTGTCAAGGTCATCTTCTGCACCTCACCATTTCTCAATAGTAACACTAACTGCACTACAAAGCATAGCCAGAGAACCTAGAGTATTAGCCTGAAGTGCACATTGCCCAGTTAGTCACCATACTCAAAATCTGTACATTTCTTGGTTTGGATCAGGTCATGTTCTGGGTTTTCTTCGATCCTACTTGAAGACCATTCACTATTCCAAATACAATTCATGTCAAGCAACACCCTTCAATGGTAAGGAAGGCTAGTTCAAATCTGTCCTGAGTCTTATTAGCTTTAGTTGGTAAAACTCTTCTATTTTCTGAACAAGATATCATGGATCCACACTTAAATGGAGACAGAGGGTTCATACCAGTTAGTGGGATGCCAGCAAATCTGCATACAAGTAAACTGCTCTAATGGCTCTGAAAATAAATGGTTAACTCCCCTATGGCTTTGTCACCACTTCCCCTGCTGCATTCCATGGTGTCACAGCAAACCGTCATGGTCTTCCTGCCGCCTCCTCAGGCCAGGGTCATGTGCTTGGCTGTTGCTCCACTGTACCTGTGGAGTAGTCTTACTTCCTTTGAGAAGTGTCTGTTCAGGTCATGTGTTCATTTACTGATTCGGTCGTTGTTTTCAGTGTTAAGATTTTGAGTTCTTCTGATTTAATATTAATCATTTGTCAGAACAATAGCTGGCAAAGAATTTCTCTCATTCTGTAGGCTGTCTAATCACTCTGATTATTGACTCCTTTGCTGTAGAGAAGCCTTTTGATGCCATTCCATTTGTTGATTCTGGCTATTATATCCTGAGTTACTGGAGGCCTATTCAGGAAGTTGCAGCCTGTGCCTGTCTTGAAGTTTCCCCTAAATCTTCTTGAAGGAGTGTCAAAGTTTTGGGTCTTACATTTAAGTCTTTGATCCATTTTGAGTTGATTTTTGTGCAGCACCACTTGTTAAAGAGGCAGTCTTTCTGTAATATATATTTTTGGCATCTTTGTCAAAAATTGGATGGCTACAGGGCAAGATGGTATATACCTATAATCCCAGCAACTTGAGAGGCTGAAGCAGGAGGATTGCAAGTTCAAGGCTAGCCTAAGCAACTTAGCAGGACTCTGTCACCAAAACAAAACAAAACAAACAAACAAAAATAAATAATTAAAAATGGGCAGGGAAATGTAGCTCAGTGTTAAAGCAATCAACACCAAGAAAAACGGGGCTCTTTTGTTGCTATGGCTCTCTTGCATATTTTGAAATTAGGTATTGGGATGTCTCCAGCATTTTTTTTTTCTTTTTTCTTGAAGTAGGGATTGAACCCAGGGGTCCTTTACCAGTGAGCTACACCCCTAGACTTTCTTATATTTTAAAGTTTGAGATAGGGTCTTACTACGTTGCTGAGACTGGCTTTGGACTTGTGATCCTGCCACAGCTTCCCAAGTCCTGGGACTACAGGTGTATGCCATCATTCCTGGCCTCCAGCAGTACGTTTTGCTCAGGACTATTTTGGCTATTTGGGGTCTTCATTGCTTCCATATGAATTTTAAGACTTTTTTTTTTCTCTAGTTCTGTGAAGAATGATATTGGTATTTAGGTGTGAATTTATTAAACCTATAGATTACTTTTGGTCACGTGGCCATTTTAATGACATTAAATCTGCTGATCCATGACATGGGAGGTGTTTTCATCTAGTGTTTCTTCAATTTCTCTCTTCACTGGTTTATAATTTTTGCTGCAAAGGTCTTTCATCTCCTTCGTTATCTCTTATCCCTAGGTATCTTATTTTTTTTTAAGGCTGTTGTGAATGGTCTTGCTTTTCTAATTATTTAATATTGAATTTGTTTCCTGCTACTTTGCTGGATTTATTAGTTCTAAGTCTTTTGGTAGAATATATATGACTCTATCTTCCAAGTATAGAGTCATATAATTTGTAAACAGGAATAATTTGATTTCTTCCTCACCTGTTATTTGTATTCCTTTTATTTCTTTTCTTGCCCAAATGTTCTGACTAAAATTTCAAGGTCTACATTGGATCTAAGTGGTGAGAGTAGAAACCCTTGTCTTACTCCTGATTACACAGGAAATGCTTTCAGTCTTTCCCTAATCAGTATGATGTTGGCTATGGGTTTGTCACATACAGCCTTATGTTGAAATGTCACTGAGTCACACTGCTGGATCTTTTTATTTTTTATTTTCCTATAGGGTATTGCTAGGTTGCTAAAGGCCTCAGTAAGTTGTTAAGGCTGGCTTTGAACTTGTGATCCTGCTGCCTCAGCCTCTAAAATTGGTGGGATTACAAGTGGGTGCTACCACACCTCATCTTATTCATGCTTTTTATTAGCTTTTATTGTTTCCTACATTTACCCCTTTGTTTTCTTAAATTCAGGTTTAGGTTTTCATTTGGTTTGTGTCTACATTTTTCTAGTGTACCTAGAAAAACAGGTATACTGGATACCCTACAGATCATTACTTCTTCCTCTTTTTTGAAAGGGAGGGATATATACTTGTAATCCCAGCAACTTTTTTTTTGCGGGGGCGGGGCATGACCTACAACCCTTTTGTCATTTACATGTAAATGAAATGGGATTTTGTATATTCTATATTTAAAGCGAAGTCTTCTATTTAAGGTTTGGAGTGGGGCTATAAAAGCTTTTTAAGCACTACTGCTATAGAACTGCCTCTTCCTATTTACTAAAGGTATTAAAAATACAGCCTTTCTGTGAAGCTGCATCTCCCACACTATTGCTATGATGCTCAGTTTGGTGAGTGTCATATATCAAGGAGATTTTTGTAGATGAGGAGCTCTTTCTGGAAGATAATTTCTTTCTTTTCATTTAAATTGAAATTCATTTGATTCTTGTTCTCTCCCTCTCCTGCATCTTTCTCTTCCACTCCCTTCTCTCTCCTCTCTTTCTCTTCCACTTTTTTTTTTTTCCTTGATGGTACTGGGAGATTGAACCCAGGACTCTTATCACTGAGCTACATTCCCAGTCCTTTTATTTTTACACAGGGTCTTGGTAAATTGCTTAGGCTTGCAATCTTCCTTCCTCAGCCTGTGAGTACCCGGGATTATAGGAGTGTGCTACCACACCCAGCTATTTTATTTTTTAATTTGTTCTAATTAGTTATACATGACGGTAGAATGCATTTTGACACATTGTACACAAATGGAGCACAACTTCTCATTCCTCTGGCTGTACATGGTGCAGTCACACTGGTAGTGCAGTCATACATGTATACAGGATAATAAAGTCCATTCCATTCCACTGTCCTTCAGATCCCCACACCCCCTCCCTTTTCCACCCCTCACTCCCTTCTGCCCCCCTCAAAATTCTTTCATTCTTTCTACCACTTCTCCTCTGCCCTTATGGTTCAGTATCGGGTTATCAGAGAAAACATTCAGTCTTTGTTTTTTTGGATTTAGCTTATTTTGCTTAGCATGATATTTTCCAGCTCCATTCATTTACCTACAAATGCCATGATTTCATTCTTCTTCTTGTTTTAGAGGTGGGTACCAGGGATTGAACTCAGGGGCACTCGACCACTGAGCCACATCCCCAGCCCTATTTTGTATTTTATTTAGAGACAGGGTCTCACCGAGTTGCTTAGTGCTTTGCTTTTGCTGAGGATGGCTCTGAATTTGAGATCCTCCTGCCTCAGCCTCTCTAACTGCTGGGATTACAGGTGTGCGCCACTGGGCCCAGGCAATTTCATTTTTCTTTGAGGCTGAGTAATATTCCATTGTATATATGTACCACATTTTCTTTATCTATGAATCTGCTGAAGGGCATCTAGGTTGGTTCCACAGTTTAGTTATTGTGAACTGAGCTGCTATAAACATTGATTGTGATTGTGATGTGATTGTTGTCACAGTATGCTGATTTTAAGTCCTTTGGGACAGCTGGGTCAAATGGTGGTTCCATTCCAAGTTTCCTGAGGAATTTTCACACCATGTTCCATTACAGTTGCATCAATTGGTATTCCCACCAGCAGTCCTTTTTTCCCCCACATCCTTGCCAACACTTACTATTGCTTGTATTCCTTTTTTTTTTTTTTTTTGGCAGGGTGCTGGGGATCAAACCCAGGGCCTTGTGCTTGCAAGGCAAGCACTCTACCAACTGTGCTATCTCCCCAGCCTGCTTGTATTCTTGATAATTGCCATTCTGACTGGAGTGAGATGAAATCTTAGTTTTGATTTACATTTCTCTAATTGCTAGAGATAATGAACATTTTTTCCTGTTTGTCGATCAATTGTGTTTCTTCTGTGAAGTGTCTATTCAGTTCCTTAGCCCATTTATTGATTGGGTTAATCGTTTTTTTGGTGTTTTCTGAGTTCTTTATATATCCTGGAGATTAGTGCTCTATCTAAGGTAAGTGTGGTAAATATCTTCTCCCAATCTGTAGGCCCTCTCTTCATGTTCTTGATTATTTTCTTTGCCGAGAAGAAGCTTTTTAGTTTGAATTAATCCCATTTATTGATTCTTGATCTGAATTCTTGCACTTTAGGAGTCCTGTTAAGGAAGTCAGGTCCTAAGTCAACATGATGAAGATTTGGACCTAGTTTTTCTTCTGTTAGGCACAGGGTCTCTGTTCCAGTGCCTATTTGATCCACTTTGAGTTGAGTTTTGGGCAGGGTGAAAGATAGATAGAGGTTTAATTTCATTTTGCTACATTTCCAGTTTTCCGAGCAACGTTTGTTGAAGAGGTTATCTTTCCTCCAACGTATGTTTCTGGCATCTTTGTCTAGTATGAGATAACCGTATTTATGTGGGTTTGTCTCTGTGTGTTCTATTCTGTACCATTGGTATACAAGTCTATTTTGGTACCAATACCATGCTGTTTTTGTTACTGTTGCTCTGTAGTATAGTTTAAGATCTGATATTATGATGCCTCCTGCTTTACTCTTCTTGCTAAGGACTGCTTTGGCTATTCTGGGTCTCATTTTTTCAAATGAATTTCATGATTGCCTTTTCTAGTTCTCTGAAGAATGTCATTGGGATTTTCATAGAAATTGCATTAAATCTGAATAACACTTTTGGTAGTATGGCCATTTTGACAATATTAATTCTGCCTATCCAAGATCATGGTAGATCTTTTCATCTTCTAAAGTCTTCTTCAATTTTCTTTCTTTAGTGTTCTGTAGTAGAGGTCTTTCACCTATTTTGTTAGACTGATTCCCGGGTTTTTTCTTTTTCTTTCTTTTTTTTTTTTTTGAGGTTACTGTGAATGGGGCAGTTCTCCTAATTTCACTTGCAGTGGATTCATCACTGATGGTACAGAAATGCATTTGATTTATGGGTACTGATTTTATATCCTGCTACTTTTCTGAATTCATTAAATAGTTCTAGATGTTTTCTGGTGGAATTTTTTGGATCCTCTACATATAGAATCATGTCATTGGCAAATAGTAATAGTTTGAGTTCTTCTTTTCCTATTCATATCCCTCTACTTTCTTTTGTCTAACTGCTCTAGCTAGAGTTTGAGGACTATGTTGAATAGAAGTGTTGAAAGAAGGCATCCCTGTCTTGTTCCAGTTTTTAGAGGGAATACTTTCAATTTTTTTTCCACTTAGAATGATGTTGGTCTTGGGCTTAGCATTAATAGCTTTTACAATGTTGAGGTATATTCCTACTATCCCTACTTTTTCTAGTGGTTTGAACATGAAGAGGTGCTGTATTTTGTCAAATACTTTTTCTGCATCTATTGAGATGATCATATCATTCTTGCCTTTTAGTCTATTGATAAGATGAATTACTTTTATTGATTTCCATATGTTGAATCAATCTTGCATCCCTGGGATGAACACCACTTGATTGTGGTGCGCTACCTTTTTAATATTTTTGTATGTGATTTGCCAGAATTTTATTGAGAATTTTTGCTTCTATGTTCATCAGGGATATTGCACACCCTGTTACTTTTGCAAAGTATTTCAAAGAGTCCTGAGGATTCAGACCACCCCAGCATAATCCTCCTTGCCTGTAGAATTCATGCTTCCACCACAACCTTTCCTCAGCATTCTGAGAATGGGGACCTCTATTGTAGGGACAAGAATTTATGTGATTCTCTGGCTCCAAGGTCGTAAAAGTTGACTTTTGGTTTTTCTTTATACTCTTCTAAACCATAGGATCCAGACAGTAACCTACTGGTGGTGGTGATCTGGCTCTCCCTGCTTGCTTGTATTTTGGGGTTCAGTGGGGTATCTTTCCCTAATTGTGTTGAAGATGTTTTCATGTTTTCTTATATACAATCCTAGGTGCTCAGTGAGATGATGTTTTTGGTCAAAAAATTTAGAGAGATTCAGAAACTGTATTGTTATTGTCTCTTGCCTTTCTTTGTTCTTACCCTAATACCTGTAAAGCCTAACTTCAATGGTTTACGGAAAAAAAAAAGTTGAAATTTAAATTAATTTGAGTTCTTGTACTTTTTCAGGAATGTTCCCAATAATCATGTACACTATAAGATTTTTGCACCAAGCAGATAAGAGGAAATAAGAAATTCACAATTACTTAAAGCCAGAAGCACACTTTGCTAGTATTTTCATATTCAAAGTTATTCATCCTGTAAAATTTATTTGGCATTCATAATATCTATGAAATATACATACTACATAAGCTCTGTGCTTAAGTACCAAAACATAAATAAAAAAGAAAGAGATTTGAATTTTATTTTAGGACCTCACAATTTAGTAAGTAATAAGTTAGGACAGGGCAACAAATACAGTATTATAGATGTACAAAGAAATGAATGATTAATTTTCTTTAGGACCGTTCTTTTCTTTTTGGTACTAGGGATTGAACCCAGGGGCACTTAGCCACTGAGCCACATCCCCAACCCTTTTTTATATTTTATTAGACAGTGTTTTGCCGAGTTGCTTAGGGCCTTGCTAAGTTGCCGAAGGTGGCTTTGAATTCTTGATTCTCCTGCTTCAGCCTTTTGAGTCACAGGGATTACAGGCGTGTGCCACTGCACCTGGTTTAGGATGGTTCTTAGTATACCCTATGTAATATTAGCCAGCAATTAAAATTACATTGTAGAACATTATTCATTGGGTGAAAAAACTTCACAATGTATAGCTAAGTTAAAGCACATTACAAAATATTATCCCACTTTTGCTTAAATGCTTATATGCATGGGGATGGGTACACAGACAAAAAGAGATTACATCTATGACTAAATTAGTACAACTACGCTGGAGAGAAATCAGGTAACATCTAGAAACTCTGCTTCTAGATATATACATGTAAGTATAAGAAGATATTATAAGGAAGTGCACTGCAATATTTACACTAATTAAAAAACAGTAAACAACCCAAATATTCATCAACAGATGGACAGATAAACAAATGTAGGGCTGGGGAGATAGCTCAGTCGGTAGAGTGCTTGCCTTGCAAGCACAAGGCCCTGGGTTCAATCCCCAGCATGGCAAAAAAAAAAAAAAAAAAAAAAGAAAACAAAAAACAAATGTAGTATGTACCTAAATGGTATATTATTCAGCCATAAAAAGAAAGGAAATTCTGATACATGTTATAACATGAATGAACTGAAAACATGTTAAATGAAACAAGCCAGACACAAAAGGAAAAAACATTTATGATTTCACATATAAAGAAATCTAGAATAGATAAATTTTTAGAGACAGAAAATAGAAGAGAGATTTCTGTGGGCTGAGAGGGAGGGAGGAATGGGATATTATTGCTTACTGGGTACAGTGTTTTGTTTTGGGATGATGGAGAAGTTCTGGATATGGACAGTATTGATGGTTACACAAACCTGAGAATGTATTTAATGCCATTAAATTATATACTTAAAAATGGCTGAGCAGTGAATTTCATGTTATGTATATGTTACCACAACGATACACCCACTTACACCCACACCCCTAGTTATGGAAATACTGTCCTGAACAATGTAGACAGCAGGAAGGCTGGGTCATGCCACTAGTGCTGCTTGGAAAGTACCTAAAATAGCTGAATTACAAATGTATCATAGCTTATTCTTTCAAGCTTTGTTGCTTACCTGTATTAAGCCTGGCATTATCTCTGGCAAAAGCAGATTAAGAGTTTCCTTGGATACTCTTTCTATCACTTTTGTTTGCATTTTGATTGCAGCCAGATTAATTGGGTAATCTGCAGTTTGGATGATAGGACAAAGTACTTTGATGCACTGCTCTGGACTAATGGAAGTAGCCAATACTGATGCAGCTTCCTCAGCAGATCTCACCACCTAAAACAAATAGGAAATTAAGCCAGGAAGTAATTTTTAAAATCTTATAATACGTACTAAAATTATAAACTTTAGGAATATTTACTATGACATGAAATTTGAGGTTCACTCTGAAAATACTAAGTGAGTAATACTAAGTTAGTAATACTAAGTGAAAAAAATAAGTGAGAATAAAGATAAACAAATTAGCAGATGGCAATAACTTTTGAAGCTAGATGACGAATGCATGGGGCTTTATTTCACCATTCTCCCTTCTTCTGTGTTCTTTTACTCTTGGTTAAAGCAGTGCTAATTAGTTATTTATTTTTTTTGAGAAAGAGTCTATGTTATATTGCCCAGGCTGGTCTGGTGATCCTCCCACCTCAGCCTTCTGAGCCGCTGGAACTACAGGTGTGTACCACCATGCCTGGTTAAAGTAGTTTTTAAACTATACTAGTTTTGCTAAGGTGTGGAGGTTCTATTTACCTAGACTGCAATGTGAATGATGTTCCCTCCAATAGCCACAGTGAGGTCCTACTTATTATTTGGTAACCTTAATTGTTGATTTCTTTTCACTGTTGAGTTCTAGAAGTACTTTATACATTACAACTTGTCCCTTATCAGATACATGGTCTGCAAAAAATTTCTCCCATTCTGTACACTGCCTTTTCATTTTCCTGACAGTGGGTTTCTTTGTTTTGGTACTGGGGATTGAACTACGCAGTGCTTAACCACTGAGCCACATTCCCAGACCTTTTTAATATTTTATTTAGAGACAGGGTCTTGCTGCGTTGCTAAGTGCCTAAGCTGCTGAGGCTGGTTTTGAACTCTCAGTCTTCCTGTCTCAGCCTCCCTAGCCGCTGGGATTACAGGCATGCACCACCACACCTGGCCTGATAAGTTTTTTGAAGCACTAAAAATTTAATTTTGATAAAATCCAATTGACCTGTTTTTTTCCATTAGTTTCTTCTGCTTTTGGCATTATATTTAGAAACTACTGCCTAATCCAATGTAACAAAAATTTAGACCTTCACTTTCTTCTGAGTGTTTTATAGTTTTAACTCTTGCATTTAGCTTTGATTCATTAGCCTTAAAAACGAAATCAAATAAAGTATTTTCTAGAGTAGTCCTATTTTAGGTGAAAAGGCCATAATATTACCATAATTCATGTAACAGAAAAGCATATATGCTTCCATCTTCCCCCAGTGCTGGGGACTGAACCTAGACAATTGCACATGCTGGGCAAACATTCAACCACTGACTTGTATCTCCAGTCTATATGCCTGTATCTTAATTATGTATTACTTTGAATATAGAAAGCAAATGATTAATAAGGATGCTTTTAATACAATGCTTAGATGGTTTATGCAATAAAATGAGAAAATAATAATTTGTCTGATAACTTCTTTTTATACATGCATATATTTTTCGTTACAGATGGACACAATACCTTTATTTATTTCTGAGGACTGAACCAAGTGCCTCACATATGCTAGTCAAGTTCTCTACCACTGAGCCACTATCCCAGCCCATAACTTACTTCTTTATGAGGATCTTTGTGTGCTTCCAATGTTTTCATGACAGTCAGTTCTGCATAGTTTTTAAATCTTGCTGGTTGATGCCTTAAGATTTCTCTTAAAACCTTTAATGCCAAAGCCCTGATTGTAGGCTATGAAGAAACATATAATGTTTTTAATATTTTATGTGATAATGACAGACAATTTTCAACCTTTATTTTTTGTACTGGGGATTGATCCCAGGGGCACTTTACCACTGAGCCACATCCCCAGCCGTTTTTAAATGTTTTATTTAGAGACAGGTTCTTACTAGGTTGCTAAGGGCCTCACTAATTGCTGAGGCTGTCCTTGAACTAGTGAGCCTCAGCCTCTTGAGTTGCTGGGATTATAGGCATGAGCCACTACAACTGGAAACACTTTCAATTTCTACAACTTTAGCACCTTAATTTTGGGGAAATGGAAACTGTAGACAACTCTATGAAGTATGTAAGGATTTTACATCATTTTAGAATCTATAATTGAAAATTCATATCACACTTTTTATATTTGTTAAAAAAAAGTCAAGAAACAACTACGATGTGACTATTAACAGGATATTTTAATTCTGAATGACTAATTCATATTTGCAAAATAAGAATTCATTCTGTAATCTTTCATTTTTATTGTTGTCACCTGCTCAAAACTGTTGAGCTCTGGTTTAGAATAAAAAGTAATTTATGTTGAAAGTTTTATACAGAGAATGGCAGCAGAATAGACTCATTTTCCCAATTTCTGAACATGGGTAGTACCTGATTAATAGACAATCTGAAAGAGACAGGAAGGACAGAGAGCAGGTTTATGTATTCTGCCGTTTACCTCTTTATCACCAAGGGTTTCAAGCAATAAAAGCAATATTGTTTTGAAGTGTTCATCCCAAACACTGAAAGATTCTTCCTGTGTTAGTTTCATGAGTTCATAGAGGGCAATTTTTCTTTCTTCTACACGTTCATTATGGTTGGACAGCTCCTTCAACAACTCGGCAACTAGGTCAGAATGGTCTAGGGAAAGATCTGTCAAAGGGACACAATATTAATTTTTTTTTTTAATAGATCGTTTTCACAAGTATGGGAATGACAATTTTATAACATGAAATCCAGACATGATCAAGGTTGGTTTGTAGAAAAGACATTAATTTTCTTTTCAAAATTTTCATTCCCCAAACACCAGTGTTATTTAAACACTTTTTATAATAAAAACACTCAATAGTGTAATGAACTCCCATATACCCATTACCCAGATTTAATAATTACAAGATTTTACTATTCTTATTTCTTTCTCCCCTCCTTTTTCCTGAAGTAAATCCAAACATGTCTCTTCCTCCTGATGTATTTCAGTATGCAAGTCTACACTGTCAGATCAAGAGGCTCTTTATGTCTCTATATTTCACTTTCAGTGATGCTAATAACCATCACTGGATTTAAGTGGTGACAACCTGATCCCATCATTTTAAAGTGCCCCCCCCATCAACATTAACCTTCTAATTAAATGGTTTTGCACACTGATTGTTGCTCAATCAATGACCAGATTGAGAGTTAAAAATGGTAATCATCTAATCACAATATTCCTTCCACGGACCAGAATTCCTCCATAGAGAGTAACTTCATTAACTAGAGCTATTTTGATTACACTGAAATACAGTTTGCTAGAAAAGATAGAATAAATGCTTAATATACTTATCTTTTAGTTTCAAAGTGAAGAGTTGAACCCAGTGATTACCTAGGAGTTTTGATTTGCTTTTGCTTAAGTATGAACTCATGGATTGTGAGTGTTAAAGGACACTTACTGCTTATTTTTCAAAGACAGTAATCAAAATAGTGCTTTGAAGCATTTTTTAGGAAAATCTGAAGGTTGCACTAGAACACTGCAAAGTACCAGAATTCCTCCTGAATTCTTTTGACAAACAAGACACTGGAGGACCCAGGCAGTGGCCTGAGCTTATGCCTCAGACTCACTTTTCTTTCCTAACTCCTCTGGAATAAATCCACCACAAAGCATGCTGCACACCATTATTACAATACTGCTGACTTAACAAGAACTACTGCACCAAGATAAACATATCCATAAATCCTATAAAAATCACCCTAGAAAGTCTATCAAACTCTCACAGGTGTCAGAGGATCGTCAATGCAATTCACAAGAGAATACTTTTCAAAGGAAGACTTTTCCATGAAAATAAGTTTATAATTGCTCTAAGCAGATCTTTAGAAATTACTAAACAGATGACTGAAAAGAAAATAATTTACACTAGAGAAACCAAGAAGTTATTTGTTATCAAACTGAACTATTTATATCACACAAATGTGATAACTTTAAGATACTAATTTTTGGGGCTGGGTTATATATCTCAGTGGTAGAGCGCTCACCTAGCACATGTAAGACACTGGGTTCGACCCTCAGAACCACATAAAAAATAAATAAATAAAATAAAGGTATAAAAAAAGATACTAAATTTTTCCTTTTCTGACACAGTAGGGCACTGGGGTCAAGGGCAAAGAACAAAGGTTTTGTGGTTCACCAAACCTCTGCCTCTTACCCTCTAGTATGGCTGGGACATGTACTTATTTATTGCTGAGGTTGATTTCATATTAGTAAAATGGGAAAATATCATCCACCTCTTGGGGTCATGATTAAAACTTAGGTCTGAACTACAGTAAACATAATTTTATTAATTTTACATGGGTCCTTCTGACAGATATTGGAACATCTAGAATTCTGGTAGTATTTTTGTGAATGAAATGAAAATATACAATAAATGAAGACATGAGCTCTATGAAGCTTGGAACAATTACTATCATGGTTTAACTGAGGGCTTATCCATCTTTAGAAGGTGTTTATGGAACTTAAAACGGTGGCTTATGTTTCAAAAGTTAGTCAAGCATTATACTGTAATAATGTTCTTGAGATAAAAAAGACTCTACCTAGTTAATGTTTCAGTTATATAGTTTCCAAAGAAGTTTTTCAACAAAAGGAAAACATGATCTTTAGAAACAGAGAAGAAAATTAGACAAATAAGGGGGCAGGTGATCTTACTGAGGTATCATAAATTTGGCTCTGTAATGTTTGTGATATAGTGTCTTGACAGGAGAAGTTGGTAAAAATATGATTCCTCAACTTCACTGGTGATCAAGGAAATACAAAGAAAAACAAATGAAGGTATCTTTTCATTCATCAGAGTTACAAATAACCAGGAATGGGGTCACAGATTTCTGAGTCGAGTAAGGAAGAAAAGAGGGAGAGTATGGGTTTTCAAAGCCCAAGTAGAAAAGCAGCTTGTGCACATGGAGTGGCAATTGGGTGTGAGCTGTTGGAGCCCAACTGTAATGACAATGGCATCCATGGCTTTGGGTGAGGGTAGAATGGCAGAGGCCAGTAGGATGAGGTGTTCATCTGTGCAAGTAAGGAGGTGGTAGTGGAGATGAAGACTGGGTACATACAGGAGGATTGACCAAACAAGTAAATATATTAAAGATAATGGAAGCTAGGTTTTTTCCTGTCAGAAAAAGGGGTTAGCAGTATGGAAAAGAAGGAAACTAGAATTAACACCATATGCTTACAATGGAATTGAAGCTACTGACATAAATACGGGGCTGTTAACAGATATTCAAAGAAACAGAGATGTTAAGTTAATGTAAGTATATATTCCCTAGGTAAGGTCACTGAGAGGTTTGGAGAAGAGTTATATCCCATTAGCAAAGAGTACAGCTAATATCCAGTAGACTTTAAACATTGTTTTTCATTAAAAGGAACAATGGATCTTCAGAGAAATGGTTGATTCCAGGATTGAGGCAATAACAATACAACATGTTATTAGCCAGAATGCAAGGATGGGGACATTGGACAAAGAACACCAAAAGCTAGTTTAAACGGGGTCTTGCTGCTCATATCAAGGGCAATTTGAACATCAAAAATAAATAACAATAGTTACAAATTAAAAGCTACTGAATACAATAGGAAACTATAAGTACATACAGTAATCAATATGTACACCAAAAATTCTTTTTTTCCCCCCCATGTGGTGCTGGAGATTGAATTAAGGACCTCATGTATGCCAGGCAAAAAATTCTTAAATAAATAAATTTTAATTTAATGAGGTACAGGGATATTTACACTGAGTATTTCCTGATAAAACACCTCCTTTTTTTTTTTTTTTTTTGAGAGGGGATCTTGTAATTAATTAATTAATTAATTAATTAATTAATTTTTTTGGTGGTGCTGGGGATTGAACCCAGGGCCTTGTGCTTGCAAGGAACCTCTTGATTAAAGGAGAAAAACTAACTTCACAGTAAAGAAGTCTGTTTAAACACCACTGTAATCAAGTGAACAAAGTTAATATCACCATTTATGAAACACTGAAATTATGTGTTATTTGGTAGGGTGTAATGAAAAGAATGTACAATTGCATCTATGATACTGATGCAAGAATGCATAACCCGATTCTAAATAAGAGAAAATAGGTGGGTGTGGTGGCACATGTCTATAAACCTACAGATCAAGAGGCTGAGGCAAGAAGATCACACATTCAAGGCCAATCTTAGCAATTTAGTAAGGCCCTATCTCAAAATAAAAATGGGGGATGTAGTTCAGTGGTCAAGCACCCCTGGGTTCAATCCCCTGTACTAAAAAAACAAAAAAAAACCCCAAAACTCAAAAACCAAAAAAACTACCACCACCAACAAGAAAACATTAGACATATTTAAGCTGAATGAAATGCTACAAAATAACTGGTTTCTGACCTTCAGATGTGCCTTGGTCATGAGAGCCAAGGAAAGATTGAACGCTGGAGAATAGAAACATGATGACTGAAAGCAATGTGTGATTCTGAACTGGATCCTTGAGCTGTAAGATACTATAGTGAGGGAATCTGGAAAGACGGTGGAACAGGAAGTACCTGCAATCTGTCTTTTCACTTAGTAAACAATTGCAATGGTACTGTATTTGATTTACCTATTTTGAAGGCTTTCGACTTCCATTAATGGTTTGGATGGTAAAGTGTGTTTAAGTTTGATTAATTCCAACTCTTCACACAGTAGCAACAACCCATCCTCCACTCCCAGTTCCCTAGCAAGCACTTGTGGAGCATTTTGTGAACAGATTGTAGAAGGAAGGGGTAGGCTGAAAGGATCTTGTCCTCCAAACAGTGATGCTCTGTGCTCTCATCACTGCTGTTAAAGATCACAGGGGTGAAGACAAAGAGGTGGACAGCCGCTACTGTTGCACGTCTTCCCATTATTGTAAGCCCCTCACCCATATGGCTGAAGTGACTTTCAGAGAACTTAGAGGACTGGCACTCTTTTCCATCTTCACTCATTTTCCTCTTTTTTCACTTTTTGGGAGTCAAATATTAAAGAAAAGGATAATGAAAGAAAACAACTGTACATAAAGAAAAAATTAAAAAGTGACCTAGTATGCTCACGGAAAGGCTTGGACTCAGAAAAGATCTTAAGTTTATACCTCAGGCTAATTCTTGACCTAGAGACAACATAAAATAATCAATAAAACAAAAACAAAAACATATTAATAAAAGCAACAAAGACAGCAAACCCTAGGTTAGGGAAGAACTTGATTTCTAGAGTTACCCATTAGATTCATATGAACAGTTTTTGACATTAGAAAATCATAAGACATATAAAGAAATAGGAAAGTAGAGCAAATATATGAAGCAAAAACTGATAGAATTAAAGGGAGAAAGAGTTCCATAATAATAAGCGGAACTCTCACTACTGGATTCTCATTCTCAATAATGGATAAGGAAACAGGATTTAAACAACACAATAAACCAACTAGATCTAACAGATAAATACATAACACTAACCAACAAGAGTATACATACTGATCTCAAGCACACACAAGGTATTTCCCAGGATAATCCATATGTTAACTATAAGTTAAGTCTCAACAGATTCTAAAAGGCAGATGACATCATAGAAAGTATCTTCTCTCACCACACCATAAAGTCAGAAATCAATGACAAAAGTAAAACTGGAAAATTCACAACTTTGTGGAATTTAAGAAATCACAAAGGAAACTCTAACCATACTTAGAGACAATTAAAAAACAAAAACACAAGGTACCAAAACTTATGGGAGACCATGAAAACAGTGCCAAGGTGGAAATATACACCTATAAATGCCTACATTAAAAAACAAGAGCTGGAGGCTAGGGTTGTAGTTCAATGGTAGAGAGCTTGCTTACCACGTGTGAAGCACTGGGTTTGATCCTTAGCACCACATAAAATGAACAAATAAAATAAAGATATTGTGTCCATTTACAAGAAAAAACAAGAAAAAATAAGAGCTAGGTTCAGTAGTGCATGCCTGTAATCCCAGAGACTTGGGAGGCTGTGCCAAGAGGATCACCAAATTTGAGGCCAGCCTGGGTAACTTAACAAGATTGTAAGCAACTTACTGAGAACTTGTCTCAAAATATAAAAGGATAGGGATGATATGGCTCAAAGGTAAATGCCTCTGCATTCAATGCCCGGTACCAAACCACACTAAACAAAACAATAAAGATCTCAAATTAAAAAACTAACTTTAAACTTAAAGAGCGAGGTAAAGAAGAACAAACTAAACCTAAAGTTAGTAGAATGAAATAATAAAGATTAGAGATAAACAAAATATAGAGTAGAAAAACAAAAGTCAATGAAATAAAAAAAACTGTTTCTTTGAAAAGATTAAAATTGGTAAGCCTTTCGCTTGATGGACTAAGATGAAAAGAGAAGTCTTTCAAATTTCTGAAATCAGATATGAAAGTGGAGATATTACTTATGATTCTATAGAAATAAAAACAATTTTAATAGAGCACTGTGCACAACTGTATGCCAACAAATTCAGTATCTGAGATGAAAAGGACAAATTCCTAGAAACATAGAACCCTCCAAGCTGAAATCACAAAGAAAGAGAAAATCTGAACAAACTTATTTAACTATAAAGACACTGAATCAACAATCAAAACTCTACTGACAAAATTAAGTCCTAGACCTAAGGGCTTCACTGGTGAAAATTCTACCAAACATTTAGTCACTACTAATCCTTTTCAAACTTTTTCAAAAAATTGAAGAAAAAGGAACATTTTCTAATTCATTCTATGAGAACAGTATCACCCTGACACTGAAGCCAAAGACACTCTTTAAGAAAAGGAATTTGCAGACCATTTAATATTCCTTATGAACATTCATAAAAAATCCTCAACAAAATAGTAGCTAACTGAATTAAGCAACGTATTAAAAGGATTATGGTCAAGTGGGATTTATTCTTGGAATATAAGAATGGTTTAACAGGGGTTGGGGTTGTGGTTAAGTTGTAAAGCACTTGCCTAGCATGTGTGAGGCACTGGGTTTGATCCTCAGCACTGCATATAAATAAAATAAAGGTATTTTGTCCATCTACAATTAAAAATATTTAAAAAAAAGAATGGTTTAACATACAAAAATCGATTAATGTACACACATTAATCAAAGGGAAAAACCCATATGATTTTGATTTCTGCAGAAAAAGTGTTTTATAAAATTCAACACCTCTTCCTGAGTCCTAGCACCAAGCTAGACTTAGAAAAAACTATGTTTGCTTATTTATTTTGCAGTGCTAAGGATTGAACCCAGGGTCAATCTAACTGTATGCTAAGCAGTCATACTACCACTGACCTTTATTCCAGTCTGGTCAAAGGATTTTTGGCAGTGATGCTAAGTAGATTCAATGAGGAAAGGACAGTCTTTGAAACAAATGATACTAGGAAAACTGGGTATCCACATGAAAAAGAATTAATTTTAACCTCACCTCACACCACAAATACAAAAATTGACTCAAAATGGATCAAAAACCTAAATCTAAGACCAAAAAGAATAACACTCTTAGAAGAAAAATGGCAAATGCTTCACAACATCAGATTTGGCAATGGTTTCATGGATATGACAGACAGACAAGCAAAGCATGGTGGTATATGCCTATAAGCCCAGGGACTTGGAGGCTGAAGTAGGAGGATTCCAAGTTTGAAGCCAGCCTCAGAATAAAAACTATAAAATACAGGGGATGCAGCTCAGTGGTAGAGTTCCCCTGGGTTCAATTCCCACTTAAAAAATTTTTTCTTAAAATAATTATTTTAAAATAAAAAAAAATACATACATTGTGCAGTTGATCCAAGAAATGTCAATGGGCCCAATTCAGTCTGCCACTTTGTGACCCATGTGCATCAAAAATTTTTAAATGATGTAAAGCTGCTGAAGCTAAGTCTGAATTCACCAGGCTGTTGCTACTACATAGTGTTCCACAGATACTTTCTTGATGATCCAATTTATTCACTACTGTTATACTGATGTCATGACTAAACCTCAGTAACACAGTCAAATATTTGTGACAATTAGATTAAAACACATCAAAATCCATGAATGTGGCAATTTTATACATCCATATACAATTTAGACTTAAAACGATTGCTCAACCTCATGTCCATTCATCAAAATTACAAAAATCAAAAATTTTTTTCTAATTTCTCAATCTACTTAATAATCAAAGAAACACATTAGGATGGCCTATTTCGTATCCAACACAATCATAAAAAATTAAAAACATTCAAACATTCTGTGTTGGTGAGGAAATCAACACTGTTTAAACTGGCCAAACTTTAAATTCACATATCCCTTAATTAAACAACTCCATGTTTATAAATCTCTTAGGTGTGAATTACTTGTATAATGATAATTAAAAAGTTTATGCAAAAATATATTCACTGACAGGAATACTATGGGAATAAGAAAAATGAACTACTTAAATGGAGACTCATGGAATAATGCTGAGTGGGAGATTATCAAGTTGAAGTCTACATACAGTTATATATTGCTGGAATCATTAAAAAATGAATTGATTATATAATTCAGGGAGAAAAAATATAATTCCTTATTATTAAGTTTCCTAGAGGTGAAAACGGAGACTTAAGAGGGTCGACCATCTTACCAGGTAATGCAGCTTAGCTAGCGTCAGAACTTAGACCTAAGGCCACTTCACCTTACTTCACTAGAATTGACAGTTTTTCCTATATTTGGTCCTTAAATGTTTCTTCTTAATAAAATTTTATTTACACTTAGAGGGTCATTATAAAGAATGAGTAGTTCCTCAAAAGGTTTTGTCAAAAGGTTTGTTTGTGGTATAAAAATTGATGACTGAATAAACTGTGAATAGAGATAAACTAAATTTATAAGCTACAATTAGTTTGAATTGTTTCTAGGAGGATATTATTATTATTATTGCTGTGCTGGGGATTGAACCCAGGGCCTTGTGCTTGCAAGGCAAGCACTCTACCAATTGAGCTTTATCCTCAGCCCTATTATGATTTTCTTGATGATGATAACCCTATTTCTCATTCTGGGGAAGAAAACTATCAAACTAGGAATGAGCTCCTAAAAGATGGGAGAAAACATTTTCATTCCAAAGATCCTTACATTTTAGGGAGTTACAATAAAAGATTTGGAGGGCTGAATCTTTTATTGTAACTCCCTCCAAAAACACAGTGTAGTAGCAGCATGACCCAGAACATACCATCAGGAAACTGGTCAGCGTCATCATCAAACATGGCTTCCTTGAGGGCAGACTTGTTGAAGGGACTGATGCTATCTGAATAGTTATAGGGATTATAGTCTCGAGAGCGTGGAGAGGAGTGAACAGGCATCGGGTGGAGCAACGAAGCTTTATTATCAAGAGTTGTTTGGCTTGAGTCAGTAGCATCACCTCCTGCTCTTGGGTCTGACATCCCAGGACCACCACACATCTATTGATAGGAAGGGGAAGGCACAGTAAATTGACTTATTTTAATATATCTCTGTAACGTTCTCAAAAGAGGTTTTCCTACTGTTTAAAAGGCTATTTAAGAAAGTAACAATAACCAACTGAAAAAAAATCAATGACAGTCAATATAATTTAAAAATATATTTGAAATGACAAAGCTTAAATAAAGATGTAAAGAAACCACAACTGTGAGGGCAAATAAGAAACTATGAAAGAATGCTGTCTCCAATGATTATTGCAGTTCCTTTGCCAATGGTTTGACCAAATAATACATACAGTGTCATTAGTAATACTTTCTCCACGCTAGCTAAAAATGTGAAAGGACTTCATCACTACACAGAATTAGCTGCCAGATGCTACTGTCAAGGTAGTAAATTTTACAATGAAAAGTATGTTAACAAAGCCTAAGAAAAACATACTTTAAAAAGGCCTGCTTTAAAAAACAATTTTTTAAAAGAAGGCTTAAAAATCCTACATAACTTTTGGAAGGATGCCAACAGAGTTGAGTGACATTATCGCACTTGCCAAAAATATCAAAAATAATAATGATGCAGATACTAGTATTAAAATCATTACTGCCGTAAGTATCACCATCATTAGTCTACATACAACATAGTCTACTGAGTGACTATGTGCAAGGCCTTTTTCTAGACATTTCACAAATATTCTTCACATATTTAGTGTGCCAGTCATTGTTCTTGACCCTGGGACTAGAGTAGTGAATCAAAGAGAGAATGATGTACATCCTCATGGAGTTTACATTCCAGTGGAGGGTCAGAAACAATTTTAAAAAACGTAATGAGTAAAGTATATGGTATGGTAAAAGGTGATTAGTGGTTGAAAAAAAAGAATAGGTAGTGCAGTATTAAAGGATCATGAGTGCTGAGGTGGGAGAACAGGGTTGCAGGGGTCCACTGAGAAGCCATGAGAGGGAAGACTGGAAGAATGTGAAGGAATTAGCCAGGGGGCTATCTGGAAGAGTATTTCAGGCAGAGGAAACAGTCAAGCAAGGACCCTAAGGCAGGAACATGCAGAGTAAGTTCAAGGAACAGCAAGGAGACCTGTGTAGCAGGCACTGAGTGAATAAGGAGAAAAGTAGTAGGAGATGAGACCACAGAGGTAGTAGCAAAAAGAGCTTATTAAATAAAGCCAAGGGTAGAATCAAAGAAGCCAATTATATGCCTATTTTAATAACCTAGGGGAGAGAACTGATGATGATGGCTTGAATCAGATAGGCAGTGTTCAGAAGTGGGTGTATTCTAAAGGTAGAGCCAACAAGTTTCCTGATAGACTGGGCATGGATGATGAGAAAAAGGGAAGATTCAAAGACAACTCTTTGTCTAAGGTTTTTGCTGAGCAACTAGTGCTGCCATCAACCAAGATAGGGCAAAGTAGTCTCGGGGATAAAACCAGGATTTGAAATGGGTAGTTGAAAGTATCAACATGGACCTCAGGAGAGAGATCTGGGCTGGAAAAAACCATATGATGTTTCATATTTGCAACAACTTTTCAGGTAGATAGCAATATTCCTAATGTACCCAGTGAAGACCCTGAGGCTTAGAAATAATCCTCTCACTATCTAATAACTACTGGGAACTGGGATTTGAATTCACTTTTATCACATCCACTCTCTGAATTTTCCACCTTATACCATGATGTCTGAAAAAACAAAATGAGCCTGAATGTCAAATAAACCATCACTCTTACTAACCTGTTGTTGCTACAATATGTAACTTTTAGGATAGGGAGCCTCAAATAGGAATGCTAAGTTGGCTTTTTGCAGCCAGTTTATTAGCCCTAATACAAGTTAGCTCTGCTACAGGCATAGGACAAAATCAATAGTGGGAAAGGAGTCAGGAAAGCAGAAGAGAGCCCTCTATAGAATTGTGCCAAAATACTACAATGTTCTGCAACTTTGCAAACACTGAGAAACAATGAATTCCATAAGAAATAGTGTGATGGCTCTTTTAAAAGAAAAGTTGAAGTCATCAGAGAAAAGTCGAAGAAGAAGCAAAGTGAAAAACAACTACCCTGCCAGACACAGTGGTGCACACCAGTAATCCCAGCACTCTACAGGCTGAGGCAGCAGGATGATGGAGTTCAAAGCCAGACTCAGCAACTTAGCAAGGCCCTAAGCAACTCAGTGAGACTCTGTCTCTAAATAAAATATAAAAAAGGGCTGGGGATGTGGCTCAGTGGTAAAGCACCCTGGTACCAATAAATACATAATAATTAAAAACATATAAATAAATAAATAACCAACTACCCTTTTATAATGGAACAGGCAATCAATTAAATAATAATATTCACCTATGTCAAGAAAGACAGGTTGTAAGTCATTATTAATTACTATAATTAACAGAAGAAAAAATCATTTTAAACTCCTTATTTTATCTTACAAGACTCATGTGCTATATGGTCCATGTTCTACTACTTCTTTTATTCATAATGCTCCAACTACACTGGCTTTCTTCAACGTCTTCAAGTTTGCTCCTGTCACTGCACATGCCAATTCTGTCATGGAATTCTCCTCTACATTTTGTGTGGCTTTATTTAAATTAAATGCAAACATAATCTCCTGAAAGATGCCTTTCTTGACTCACACTAAAACAGATTCATTTTCTTCCAAGGAACGTTCTAAATTAAGACTCCACAGTAATCAACTCTATGCCAACATCTAAAAGGGACTTGAGGGCTACACATGGTGGCACACACCAGTAATCCCAGATAAGGCAGGAGGCTCACAAGTTCAAAGTCAGCCTCAGCAACTTAGAGAGACCCTGTTCAAAATAAAAAAATTTTTAAAAAGGCTGGGGATGTGGTTCAGTGGTTAAATGCTCCTGGGTTTATTTTCTGATACCAACAAACAAATAAACAGATAAATAAATAAGTAATAAAAGGGACTTGGAGGCAGCCACTTTTCTTGTAACTCTGACACATAAAATAGTGCCTGACACAGTAGATACTCAGTAAATAATTGTAGAGAGACATATCCCTAGAAAACCATGTTTGAAATGTCAGAAAACATAGTAAAACAAACAAGCAAACAAAACCAAATCTTAATGGAAACTAAATAGTCTGCAAAATAAGAATATTCAAATACTCACTGAATCACCATCGTCCTTTTTAGAATCCCTTTTCAATGGCTCATTCATGTCTTCTTGACTACGGAAGCTGAAATTTTGGATTGCTTCAGTGACACCTCTAAGAGAGCTATAAATATCTTCAGAGTTCATATTTTCTGTGTCATAATCAAATGCACTATGAAAAAGATAACACTAATTTTTATTTCTCTATAGTTTTATAATTCAAACACATTTGAGGAGATTATGTAGGATATAGTCAGAATTAGAGAATGCATATCCCCAAAACATCATTAATAAAATGTGGCAGGTATAAATGGTAAAGTACATGTCCCATTGTTCCCCAGCAGGGACTGCTTACAATGACTCTGGATTGTACAGCTTTTAACAACTAATTTATCTTCAGAAATGTTCTGTTTAATATTGGCCAAATTTTGTTATATTGTATGCATGTTATGAATGTGAAAGAACAACAAAAAAATCCCATCACTATGTACAACTATAATGCACCAATAAAAAATGTGGAAAGAGAAAAATAAATGTTCTAATTAATCTGGGACAGTAAACTATGGATAGCCTGCACGCTAAGAATATTTTTTACATTTTAAACGGCTGAAAAAAAATCAAAAGAATATCTTGACACATTAAAAATATATAAAATTTAAATTTCAGTGTACATCAATGGGATTTTGTTGAAACACAGTCATGCTTATTTATTTAGGTATTGTCTATGATTGCTTTTGTACTATAAAAGAAGAGTTAAATCGTGGTCACCAAGATGACATGGCTTAAAAAGCCTAAAATATTTACCCCTTGCCCTGTATAAAAATTCTTCAAATTCTCACAATCAACTCAAAAGAATGGTACTATGCTTGAAAAGGAAATAAGTGTATTTATACAAGTATTTAAGAAGTTATAGAACTTCCCTTCCTCAGAGGTGCCAGGGATTCGAACCACTGACTCTGTGCTTGCGAGGCAAGTGCTCTACAATAGGAGCTATTGCTTCAGCTCCAAAGTTAGAGAACTTTAAATATGGAACATAAATGTTAATGAAATGAATTCTATAATCAAAACTCAAAATTCAATTGAGGCTTAAGTTTAGCTATAAATTGTCTCATATGCATGTATAATATGGAAGAAATAGGCTACACAATAAGTTTGCAATATATTTTTCATTCTTAGATGCTGATATTATACCTACAATTTTAATAAATAAGCTGATAAAGCAAGCTATGGTATATAGCTAACAAAATCAAGCTAATAACTGTAAACATGAACTACTATTCAAAATCTTTAAATTTTGTTTTTTAGTTTAGATGGACACAGTACATTTATTTTATTTATTTATTTTTATGTGGTGCTGAGGATGGAAACCAGGCTTCACACGTGACAGTCAAGCACTCTACTACTGGGCTATAACCCCAGCCCCTGCAAATTCTTTTTTTTTTAATATATTTTTTAATTTGTTCTAATTAGTTATACATGACTGTAGAATTCAATTTGACACATCATACATAAATGGAGTATAACTTCTCATTTATCTGGTTGTACATGATGTAGAGTTACACAGGTCATGTAATCATATATGCACATAGGGTAATAATGTCTGATTCATTCCACTATCATTCCTACCCCAGCAAATTCTTTAGCAAAAGGCCAAGAAAAGGGAAAAAATAATACTCTACTAATGAATCCATAATTTAATCTGACATACTGCCCCATGCTTGAACTGCAAAGTGTAGAAAAATTACACATCTTATTTTCTGTATTAAGGATTAATCTCTCAGTGACAGGTTTTTTCTCAGAACTATATATAATGTCATTATACATACTTTGTATATTTAACATTTCCCTATTTGTTCTTCTTTTTATGCTTTATCTACAAGTTTAATTTCCCTGCCTCCTACTTTTAGAGGTGATTGGTCAATACTGGATCTAAATATCCATCATTTTAATTGACCTCATCATTTATACTGAGTGGTAGGTTATAAACAAAGATACAATTTACAATTTGCTAGGTTTACATATATCTATGACAAATACAACTATGCAATTTAATAAAACAAAAACTCAGTAAAAAAATCAGTAGTTTTACTTTTTCCTTCAAAAATTTCTATATCCAATACATTATCTTTTATTTTTTATTTTTTTGGGGTACTAGAGAATTGAACCCAGAGGCACTTTACTACTGAGCCACAACCCCAGTCCTTTTTATTTTTATTTTGAGACAGAGTCTTGCTAAGTTGTTTAGAGCCTTGCTTAGATGCTGAGTCTGGCTTCAAACTTACGATCCTCCTGCCTCAGCCTCCCAAGGTGCTGGGATTATAGGCACTCACCACCATGCCTGGCAAAACATTATCTTTTAAAGGGTTAGCTTTTGCATAAACTTAAAAAAATATTTTTCTTTTTTTTGGCAGTACTGGAAATTGAACCTAGGGATGCTACCACTGAGCTACATTCCCAGCCCTTTATATTTTGGGATGGGTCTTGCTAAATTGCTGAGGCTGACCTTGACCTTGTGATCCTCCTGCCACAGCCTCCTGAGTAGCTGGGGTTACAGGTATGCACCATTGCACCTGGCTCTGTTTCTACTATTTTAAGACCTTTCAAATCAAGTGAAATTATATTAACACTTTACTAAGAGTGAAAATTAGCAAATATAAAACATGATGGAAAGTTATCCTTTTATTACCTTGGCGATAAAGTATTTTGTGATGTATTGGTAGGAGAAGTAAGAGGACTGGACCAGTTGGCTGGTGATCGTGGTGTTGGTCTTGTCAAAGGACTCCCCATGGAACTCTGATGGAGGGAGTCAAATAAATATTAACAAATAATAAGTAGGTTCAGGTAAAAGGCTCTTAAGAAAGTGATACAATTGTGAGATAGGACACATGAAATAGCCACAGTGATGGGTCAGTATTTTAAATATTCATGTATTTTTATCTGGTTTCTGGGGGAAAGTTTTTCTCCTCATTTAGAAATCTAAATCTTTAGTCTTTACATCTTTTCTCCTTACCTGCTTCCTTCTCTCAAATATTATCAATATTCTTTCTTTTAAGAATTCAACAGGTTCCTAAACTAAAATTTTAAATGGGCTTTCTATTTTGAGATAATTATCTACCTACAACAATTACTAAGGTTCAAATTTTATTCCTCTTAGTCTGCTATGCAAATGATTTTCACAAAGACACCAATGGAGTAAAACGTGGTCATTTTATTAATTTATGTCTTATGATATAATGAAGCAATCCTTTTAAAATAATAACCAATTCACAAAAAAATATTCTCAAACTATTTTTCAACCTTAGACTTTGCCTCAAGTCTGCCATTGAGTGCCTCTACATTTTCTATATCTGTTATCAAAGATCTCTCTAAAATGTTAGTCTAATTCTTCAGATTTAATATATGAAAATTACTTATATACATATATATATCTTTATTTCAATGTTTTATTTACTCACACCTTTTTTCCTCAAAACAAAATCCAAGCACATATGAACTGACAAGCCTATAATTATTATGCACTACCCTCTTCAACCTTATTTGTTAACTGTGGAATAAGTCATCCCTGCTAATACTGAAGTAAGGATTGGTTCATCGGAAGAGCATATTTAATTTCCAATGGTTTCCAAAGCTGGTGTCCTCATACACATTCTGCTCACAATTGGCTTTCCTTATTCATAACCTGGTCAACATTCACCAATGCCCTAATGTACACAAATTATAATGTAAACATAGCAAGCTTAGGGCCTCTGTTGTTGTTTCCAAGACAATATATAGTTTTGCTCAGGAAACGCTGGCAAATGCAGATGCAAAAATCATATATTAGGACCAAGTTTATTTCATGTAAAGGAAAACAATTACTGTTAAACCATCACATTATACAGTAGCCAAGAAAGTAAGCCAAGAAATACCTGGGTTCCATTGCCAGTGTTTCGAAGGTGATTATGAAGAAGTTTGGTAGCACCATCTTGAAAAGTTTTTGGTAAAGCTCCTAGTAACATTGTAAACTCTGGGGTATTGAGTTCAAATAAAGAAATCAGCACTGATTGTGCTGCCTTAAAAAAAAAAAAGGCACAGTAAAGTCAATGAATGAACTTTGGTCATGCAAAGATGAGTTTTCTTCTCTTATATTTCTTTTTTTTTTTCAGTGCTGGGGATTTGAATCCAGGGCCTTGTGCTTGCGAGGCAAGCACTCTACCAGCTGAGCTATATCCCCAGCCCTTCTCTTACATTTCTATTCAATAGCTGGAGGCTACACTATCCCAGGTTAAAGGAAAATGTTCTTATTTAATTTCAATTTTTTTTTTTGGAAGGACGGGTTGGCTAGAGCATTTGCCTAGCACATTCAAGATTCTGGGTTCCATCTCCAGCACTGAAAAACAAAAGCAAACAAACAACAACAAAAAACAAAACACCCCTACTGTTTTGGAAAGATAGAAACAATCTACTACTTAGCTACATTCACAGCTCCAGGAAGGGATAAGAAATATTTAACCTACCATTTATTTATTTATTTATATATTGTTGTATACAGATACACAATACCTTTATTTTATTTATTTATTTTTATGTGGTGGTGAGGATCAAAACCAGTGCCTCCTATGTGCTAGGCAAGCACTCTACCACTGAGTCACAATCCCAGCCCCTACCATTTATTTTTTGAAATTAAAAGAGGATACAAAAAGTTTAACAAGAACAGAGGCAAAAGATAACCAGACCCTTTCTTCCCAAGCCTGTAATGCCACCTACTTAAGAGGTTGAGGCAGAAGGATTGCAAATTCAAGCAATTTAGTGACGCTCTGTCTTAAAATAAAAAAGGGATGGGGATAGTATTCAGTGGAAAAACACCCTTGGGTTCAATTCCCATTACAAAGGAAGAAAAAAAAAGTTAACCAGATACTTTCTATCAATATATATTACTACTTCAGTTTTCCTAATAAATGATTATAAGGAATAACAATATTTCAAATCCTACTTTCTCAATATGTGAATCTTAAATAAATCAACAGTATCTAGACTCTCAAATAGCTAGTCTAACAAATTCTACAATATGAAGAAGTTAAGCTATGGCTAACGTTTTGTGGAAATGGGCCAAAAAAAAAAAAAAAAAAAAAAAAAAACTACTCAGATTTGTTAAGAAATCTTATATCTTTCTTCTCCTGAGGTATCAACCGAGTTATTAAAAGACAAATACTAAAATTCACATTATATAGAAACTTAATTGAAAGTTCTGGAACTGTTCTGACACAATTCTATAAAAAGTACCAAGTGTTTTCATATTTACAGCATCTGAATATACAACAATGGGGGAATGGTTAAATTATGTTATATTGAAACCATGAAATATTACACTATACAGCAGTGGAATATAATGTAGGCCTATTTATACAGAAACCCAGAGTGGTCTGTTATATGCTGATTAAGGAGAATACATAAAATAGTGATAACACAAGTTCATTTTATTAAAAACAACAAAGCATACATTATATGGGAATATGCTTCAATACATTAGTTAATTTTGTGTGAACAAATTGATTATTAAACATAATTTACTCCAGCTATAGTTTATTTTGGTTTAGAGATTAACCTTCATCTCTTCATCTCTTATGGACAACTAAACTGTTCCCAAATTATTTACTGATGAGTACATCCTTACTTCATGATTTTAGGTGATACTCTTACCATGGACCGATATCCTACATAAATCTTTATTTCTAGACCATTCTTTATGTTCCATTGATATTTGTTTCTATACTAACATCATAAGATTTTAATTGCTATAGCTTTAGTATATTTTGATCAAGTCCTTTATTTCTGTTACTTTAAAAATCTTCTCTCATGTTTTACCAGATAAATTTAAAATTAATTTTCAACTCTTTACCCAGATGTGTTGGCACACACTTGTAATCCTAGTGACACAAGAGGCTAAGGCAGGAGGATCACAAGTTTGAGGGCAGCTTCAGCAACTTAGCAAGACCTTGTCTCAAAAGAAAATGAAAAGGGCTAGCTCAGTGGCAAAGCACCCCTGGATTCAATCCCCAGTACCAAAAGAAAGAAAGAAAAAAAAAAAATTCAGGTTTTTAAATCAAAGCAATATGCACATATGAGTTTTTTTAAAACCCATATTATAGAGAAGGTTTTTTGTATTCCTTAACTCCTCTTTGCAATGCTTGTTTTTACTGTTGGGCATTCACAGGTTTATATACTAATTTCTTATTAGCTTGAGATATTTTCTAGTGATTTTCTATAATACATGAGAACTTATGTTCTAAGCCTACCCTTTTCACTCTTTTCCCATTTATTTAAAACACCAACAAGAACATTTTTGTCACATTGGCTAGTATTTAAAAACATGAATCGTATCACATAATTCTCTTAATTAAAAATGTGCTAATGGGGCTGGGGCTGTGGCTCAGTGGTAGAGTGCTTGCCTAGCATGTTTGAGGCACTGGGTTTGATCCTCAGCACCACATATACATAAATAAAATAAAAGTCCATCAACAACTAAAAAAAATATTTAAAAAATGTGCTAATGATTTCCTTTTCTTCTGTGTGAGTGGTGCTGGGATAGAACCCAGGGCCTCATGCATGTAGGCAACTACTCTACCACTGAGTCACGTCCCAAACCCCCAAAATGAGCCAATGGTTTCTATAAGTCATTTTCTCTTGGTGAAGTTGGCTGACTTCCCCAAAGAACCAGCTTTTGGTTTCATTGGTTTCCTCTAATATTTTCCTTTTCTCATTTTGATTAATTTCTTTTTTAATCTTTTATTGGTTTCAGATAACCTTTTTTCCAATGTCTCAAGGTAGTGTGTTAGGTTACTAATTTGAGATCTTTCTTTTTCAGTATAAACATGAATAGCTATAGTTTTCTCTAAGCACTGCTTTAGATGCTATCCCATTTTGTTAGGTCACGTTTTTATTTTTATTATCGCAATGCATTTTATAATTCTCTTTTAATTTCTTCTTTAACCAAGAAAACACTGCAAACAGTAGCCAGGAGGTGATTGCCAGGCTGTGAATAAAGTCTTGAATTGTCAGTGTCATTGAGAATGGAAAGGAAGAAATTAAAATTAAAAAGGCTAATTAAAAAAAAAAAAAAAGGTGTGTTGATTAGGGACCATTTGACTCTTTTAAAATACTCACATTCAAAATAAGCCAATCTCAAAAAACCAAAGGTCAAATATCCTCTCTGATATGCAGATGCTAACACAGAGTAAATGGAGGGATAGAAGTTCATTGGATTAGACAAAGGGGAATGAAGGGATGGGGGGAAGGGAATAAGAAAGACAGTGGAATGAATGAGACATAACTTTCCTGTGTTCATATATGAATATATGACCAATGTAATTCTACATCATGTACAACTACAAGAATGGACAGTTATGCTCCATGTATGTATAATATGTCAAAATATGTTCTACTGTCATTTAAATCTAAAAAAAAACCAAATAATAATAAAAAATAAAATATTCTTTCAGAAAAAAAAAAAAAAAAAAAAAAGAAAGGAGACAGCAGCAAACCACTTGGTGTAAGAGTATACCTGTATAGCCAAATGTAAATCTTTTCTATTGACTACCAATAACTGAGTTATTAAGTATTTTGAAGATTATGGGGAAGGATACAGGAAAGTATGTGGGAAAGACGTGAAAGTTAAGTCCTCACGAAGATAGATAAATGTGTCCACATTTATCAACAGATTAATAAATAATGCTTAAAATGGATAAACCAAGAAACGGCATCAGCTCTTGTTTGAAATACATAGGTAAATGCAAGGAGAACAATTTGGAATATTTTGAATGGTTGAGGTTGGGAGAATTGTAGCAAAGACAGTTATTTTTTATTCTAATTTAAATAATTATGCTCATATTAACTGGATAAAATTTAAGATAATTTAAAAGAAGATTTTTTTTTAACCTTTATTTTATTTCTATGTAGTGCTGAGGATTGAACCCAGTGCCTCACACATGCCAGGCAAGCGCTCCACCACTGAGCCACGACCCAACTCCCTAAAAGATGTTTAAGAATAGTCCTTCATAACTCATTGCTAATTGGGTAGAATTCTAAAATATTCTTCCTTCACTGGCAATCCAAAACTATTAACTTGCTTTTTCAGCTCATCTTTTTCTTGTTTGTGGTGGTAGGCATTGAACCCAGGGCCTACAACCCGAACCCTCCATTAGATCTTTTAAACCTTATGTGAAAACATACCTTCCGAACATCAGAACTTTTGGGTTCTGTAGTCCAAGTGATGACCCTAGACACTGCCAGGCGAGTTTCACTGGAATTTATAAAATCTCCTGGATCCATTTGTTTGGCCAGAGTTTCTATGTATTTAAGGATGGCAACCTTTACCTGCAGAGGTAAACAAAATAAGACAGGATGATAAGATGGTCATTGTGAGGCACTGGAATAAGCTTCAGAAATAATCACAAGACTATTTTTGACAAGAAGAAAACAAACAATAAAAGAGATAATACAACTACCTACCTACCTGAGGTACAAATGTATGATAAGGTGATATTTTTGTTTTCACACATATTAGAACTTTTAGGTCCCAGGTATATCATTCCCCAACTATGAAAACTGCTGCAAACTTTCTTGACAAGACAATAAACTTTGCATGGTATCTATCTTTGCAGTGTGCAGCTGACTCTTAGCTAGACTCACCGGGAGTCGTATCAACTCAGTCATTTCATTTTTGGTGAAATGAACCCAAGTATTTGAAAATGAGGTATGGTAAATTCAGTCTATCAAGGCTGCAATTACGGTGGGCAATATAGTTGTTACTGTTTGTTTTTTTTTGGGGGGGGTGTAAAATAGGATAAAACTCACAAAATGAGATCAGGTTCTTTTTTATAAGTCCACCAACTGTTTGAACTGCCTTCCAAATGAAAAGTCACAAAAATATTTTAAATAAGTATCACTGGAGAAAAGATACTTATTTGCAAAAAGAAGTTACCATATGTAGGTATAAAAAGTCTCATTCTTGATGTGTGGGTGCATGAAAGATAGATGTGTGGTGGGATGAAAACTTCAAAATCAGCAGAAAATACAGTTATTTCCAAAGTACATATTCTTCTTTCTAGATTCAGCCATTTTTATCCTTCTGATAAACCACTATTAAAGTATATTCCTTCTCTCACATATGCTGGGGTGATAAAAAGGTTGAGAATCACTGTATTTAAAGTCATGTATTGCAACATTCTAGAATTTCTAATGATGGTTTTCTCAGACTTTATCTGCATACTTTATTTTTTAAAAAACTTATTTGTTTTGTGTGTGTGGTCCTAGGTATGGAACCCAGGACCTTATGCATGTTAGGCAAGCGCTCTACCAGTGAGCTACACCCCCAGCCCAATTTACTCTTTTAACTGACAAATAACAATTGTATATATTTAGGGTATATAATAAGATATTTTGAAATATTTATACATTGTGGAATGGTTAAATTGAGCTAATTACATTTGCTTTACTTCACACTCATTTTTTGAGGGTAGAACCCTTAAAATCTCTCAATTACTTTGTACATAGTGAAATGATTACTACAGTCAAGGAATGAACAAATACCTCATCTTACAGGGTTACTCCTTTTGTGTACAGGTGTGAAGAATACCTAAAATCAATTCTTATAGCAAAATATCTCAGTAACTATAGTCCTCCTATTGTTCATTACATATCTAAACTTATTCATCCTACATTATGTGGAAGTTGATATTCTTTCACTTTTATCTTCCCATATCCCCTTACTCCATTAGTACTTGCCCACTGTGTACAATCTTATTTATCACCACGTTATACCTGTGATAACTTTAGAAATAGCATGTGATATAGTAGTGCATAATTCTTGAATTCAGCAGATGCTAAACACATATTAAGGGCTGATTTGCTAACTCAGAAAGAGGAAAAAGTTTAAATGCATGACTAAAACAACTTGAGCCAGGCACCAGTAATCCCGGCTGGTCAGGAGGCTCAGGCAGGAGGATTGCAAGTTTAAGGCCACCCCAGGTAATGCAGCGAGACACAGAGGTCTCTGAAACAAAAATAAGCTATGCCCACCTGTAATCCCAGTGACTTGGGAGGCTGAGGCAGGAGGATCACAAGTTCAAGGCCAGCCTCAGCAATTCAGCAAGACCCTGTCTCAAAATAAAAAATAAAAGAACTGGGGATGTAGCTTGGTGGTAAAATGCCCCTGGGTTCAATCCCCAGTACGAAAAAATAAAACAAATAAAAAATCCCAAACCCTACCAATCTGAAATACTGTCCAGATTAATGCAATCTATTTTGCTATGTTCTTTCTTTCTTCCCTTATGGATTTCAATGTCATTTTTTATCACTCAGGCCAAGTATCTCTTGGAAATCTCTCATGCCAAATTAATAGGTAGAAAAGAAAATATCGAAATAAAGTTCTGCCTCTTATACATTTTCCCTTTCCTACTTCTAGTAACAAAAAAAGGGGACTATCAAGTTACGTTCTTCTTTCATAAGGAATAAACATTGAGATTTATAATTTTATATAGGCTACAAAAATAAAAATAGCAAACGGGAATACATTAAACTAAAAAAAATTCTTTTACACAGCAAACAAACAACAGAACAAAGCAACAACCTACAGAATGAAAGAATATTTTTGTGAAGCCACACATTTGATAAAGAATGAACATCCAAATATATAAAGACCTCAACTTAAACAGACCCCTAAATAACCTGATTTAAATGGCCAAATAACCTGAATAGACATTTCTCAAAGGAAAACATACAAAAGGCCAATAGCAAAATGAAAAAATGCTCAACATTAAAAATCATCATGTAAATGCAAATTAGAACCATAATGAGAGATCACTTCACCAAATGGCTATTATACAAAAGATAAAAGGTTAAGTGTTGGTGAAGATGTAGAGGAAGGGGATCATCTGCACACCACTGATATGAATGTAAATTAGTACAGTCATTATGGAAAACAGTATGCTTCCGTGAAAAATTAAAATAGAATACCATGTGATCCAGTAGTTCTAATAGGGAGTAACTATCTAAAAGACAATGAAAATTAGTATGGTGAAGAGCTATCTGTACTCTCATGTATTATGGCAGCGTTACACATAATAGCCAAGATATAAATCAATTTAAGTGTCCATCAAAGGTTGAACAGATCTTTATCTGTTTTATGGTATATATACACAATGGAATACTATTCATACTTATGGAAGGAAACCCTGCCATTTTGTGACAATACAGGTGAACCTGGAGGACAATATATTATGTGAAATAGGCCACATAAAGAAAGACAACTATTACATGATCTCACTTATATGTGGAGCATGACAAAGTCAAACTCAGAAACAGAGAGCAAAGTGGTAGTTACCTGAGGCTGGGGAATTAGAGAAAGACTGGTTGAAGGACACAAAATTTCAGTTAGATAAAAAGAATAATTTCAAGAGACCTAAGTACATCACAGGGTCCTAAGTACAGGATCCTAAGTACAATCTCCAGTACCCACCCCCCGACCTGGTACTGGAGATTGAACCCAGTATTGCTCTACCACTGAGCTACATTCCCAGCCCTTTTTATTTTTTATTTTGAGACAAGGTCTCAAAAAATTGCCCAGGCTAGCCTCCAGCCTGCCTCAGGTTCCCAAGGAGCTGGGTGTGCACCACCTGCCTGGTTATCATATACATATTAAATATTTAAAACTGCTGAGATGGGATTCTAAGTTTTTACCACACACACACACACACACACACACACACACACACACACACACGGTATGTGAGGTAATACAAATGTTAAATAGTTGATTTAGTCATTTCACAATCTATTTATCTACCTACCTACCTACCTACACACATACCAAAACATGTTGTATACTCTAAATACATACAATTTTTACTTATTATTTTAAAAAATGAATTGTAACTTTTAATATAAGACGTGGTAATTTTGTAGCAGCAGGCCCACCTAAATTATGGTAGCACATAATAATTCTGGATTCTTGAAGCCATGTACCCTCTGTCAGTGTGAACAGTGGAAAGATGACTATGTTAAATAAATAAATTAACAATGTATTCTTTTAAAGTTACCAACACAAATAACTGCATATACTGCTGGGGATAGTAGCAGATATTGGTATTCCCAGCTACTCAGGACACCAAGGCAAGTTCAAGGTGAGTCCAGGAAATTTAGTGAGACTCTATATTAAAATAAAAAGGGCTGGGTGAGGTGGTGCATGCCTGTAATTCCAGTGACTCAGGAGGGTGAGGCAGGAGGATTGCAACTTGGAGGCCAGTCTGGGCAATGTCTCAATACCCTGTCTCAAAATAAAAAATAAAAAGGGCTGGGAATGTAGATGGGTGGTAGAGCATATGATTAGCATACACAAGATCCTAAGTTCAATTCCCAGTAGAGAAGGGGGAAAAAAAGCAAACATTTATTTGCACTCTGTGAGATTCAATTGGTGCAGTGTCTTGGCAATTTATAGAGTCATCCAAAGTCTTAAAAATGTTTTACAGAACAGGCATATTTAAGAATAGACAAAATAATACACATATAATAATTTGAATTGTATATTTAAGTAGGATATTTTATGAGGTTCTATACAGTCTATAATTTCAATTATGCAAATACATACTCTTTCAGAGAAGGAAAAACAACTCAGTTACTAAGTATGTGTGATTCTTCAATGTTTGTGAAAGCCAGAAACTTCAGCAAAAATTACATTTATGTAAAAACATTAGTGATTCAAATTAAAATTCCTGATTTTATATTGTTATTTCCCTCACTGCTTCCTTTTTGATGTCTGATTACATGATAATCCACGAGAGAGATCAAATTTTATATGAACACCTTTTTTTTAATCTGAAAGATCATTTCTCAATAAAGATTTTTTTCAAGGTCTTTTTGCTAGATCTAGAACAAGTTATTTGTGTTTTTCTATAGCCTGCTAAGATTTTTAAACTTAACCCTGTCATCCACGTGAAAGTTGTTTTTACTTTTGCATAAAAACATAACTTCTCCCTGCTATCCTAATATATCTACTTAACAAAGAGTGATTTCTTCATATGGCTTTGCTACTGAAACTATACTTATATTAAATGTATATTTATAAATAATTTAGGCTTTTAGAGAAATAGTCTGGGATTCCAGTCTCCACTTTCCGAAAGGAAAGTCAATTTTAATTGTCTGTTTCCCATTTCACTATTCCCTTTAATTGTCTTCTTCAGGTCTTCAGCGACTTTATTCTGTCCCTCAAGTTACCTCTTATCCTTATTTCTTACGCTGGTGATTTTCCTTTGCACTGGCCCATGAAACACCTCTATATACATTTCAACAGCACTTGGAAATCTACCACAGGTAGATATATTTTATAGGTTATCATGTATTGTAGAAAATGATGATATAATTATAAGTTTTATATTCCCAGGAACACTGAGCACGATGCCTTGGATATGAGTTCAAAAACATTTATCACTAATATCAAGAAATTATTCTTCTGCAGGTCACTTTTCAAAGTAAAAACAGATGAAACCCCTTTCACAAAGTAATTCTGAGAAAATAACATTATGTTGAATGTATGTCCACCCTGGTAAGAAACATAATTGTGATTCTGAGACACAACCACATTCAGAAACGTAGGGGAAAATCAATCCTGGGCAGTAATGCTTGTGGAAATGTACTTCGTGCAGAATAGAGCAGAAGATAAAAGACTTATGGAAGCACATATGCTTGTTATTTCCCTGACTTTAATCTCATTTGATAAAGCTCACTAAAAAAAACACCGTTAGCAATATATTCAGGGGGATCTTCTTTAATATTAAGTAATTTTTTCTTTTATATTAAATTTCATCATTTAAAATCACAAATTAGAATCCATCTAGTTTTCACAAAAATTAACTGGAAAATGTGTGCAAATAAAAACTGAGAAAATTAATCCTGATTATAAATTTTGTGCACATCAGAAATATCACATTGCAAAAATAGTTATTTCAGTTACGGGAAATAGTACTGATTTTGAGATTTACTTGTTTATTAAAATATGCACTTAGGCAAAACTGGTATTTTGTTCAAAATACCGATTAAAACTCCTAGGATTACAAATAAGAAAAAAAAGTATTGGGAAATCACAAACATAAAATTAGGTTAAGACTTTATAAAGCAAGTTTGCATTACCAGCTTAGGGTTAGATGGCCATACTTGTGATGCCTTCTAAATGTCTATCCCCACCAGTAAGCTTCTCCAAAGATAGTGAGACATTTGAATAACATTTGAAATCAAATATGTGCATGCGTAAAAGGCTTACAAAGGTTAGTACTGGAATATAGATGCATACAAACATTATCTGAAACACTGCAGAGAGAGTTAAGAAAAGAAATAATGCAGATTAAAACAAAACAAAAAAAACCTTGGAGCTCCAAAAAGAGTGAAGATGGTCCCGAAGTGCTGGCTTGACTGTCTGAAAGTTCATAAAAACAAAACCCACTGATTGAACTGCTTCTTATGTGACAGAAATACAAATATTAACTTAACTTTATTCATAAAATACTTCAATTCCTTACAATGTTTTCAAAAGACCTCAATTTTTTACCTTCAGGCTTGGTGTTTGAGTCTGATCAACTGTAAATCTCATTAAAATATTAAACTGAAGATCATTTGGAAAAGATTCTCTGAAATAAAAACAAAGCAAACAAAAAAAATTAAGTCAACAAGTATGCATTTAACAAATTTCATGCAAAAAACTGCTTAATGTCAAAACAATGTCATATGATGTACTATACATCTATGGTACAGTTTATAATAAGAGCATTCCCAGATTACAAACATTTGAATTTATAATCAGTATTGGATTAAGAAGCAACATTATAGTAAATATCTATCTTGTAAATAGTAAATAGTCTATTCTTGCCTCAATTACAGATTCAACAAGAAAAATGTTAGAAAGTTCAGTAGTTTCTGACATTTTCCTCCACACCCAAAATCTAAATTTCTGATTCATTTCACCTCAGAAAATGGACATTTTGAAATAAAGTCACTTCAACAATATACATAGGAAAGAACTGGTTGGAAATCTTCTAAGAGGAGATTGTGAATATTCAGATGCATACTATATTTTTTAACACTTAGGAAATGATTTTATATTTATATTAGATAAAATTAATCTTCAGCCCAACTTTGCAGATATATCTATAGTTGATCTTTAGTCAAAAGGCCATGCTGCAACTATAGGTATTTTATTTTGGGTGTGGGGGAGTACTAGAGACCGAACCCAGGGGTGCTTAACCACTGAGTCACATCTCTAGCCCTTTTTTACTTTTTATTTTGAGATAGGGTCTCGTTAAATTGTTTAGGTCCTTGCTTAGTTATGGAGGCTGGCCTCAAACTTGAGATCTTCCTGCCTCAGCCTCCTGAACCACTGGGATTATAGGCATGTGTCACTATCACTATGACCAGCTTTTTCTTTTTCTTTTTCTTTTTTTTTTTTTTTTTTGAGATGGAATCTCACTGTTGCCCAGGCTGGTTTTGAACTACTGGGTTCAAATGATCCTCCTGCCTCAGTCTTCCCAGTTGTTGGGACTATAGGTGCATGCACGATGCCTAGTTCTAGATTAGTACTGATTAAGATAAAATACAATCTTGAATTACTTGAGCCAATAAAATTTTTATAAAAGAAATAAAAGATTTGATCTAAGAAAGAATGTGGCAATAAATATGCCACGTGATTGGTCAAAATTAACAATTTTCAAAGGTGCTTCGGCAGAATAAATTATTTGAAAGAACTCAGAAATCTAAACTTTTAATATAGGGACTAAATATTACTTATAATTATTAGGTAAATTTGAAATACATGCAGAAAATATTACCTTGTAACATCTAGGGCTTTCTGAACTTTTGCCTGAACAGACCCAAGCAAATCAGCACCCATTTTTTTAAGTAGCTGTGTCAGCAGTACAAATAACCAGTCTTGAAGATCATCTTTGTGGACTTGTATGAAGTCTACTAGAGTCTCCAAAAACATGCTGAATACCTATAATTGATAAAGGGGAGAGGTGGGAAGAAAAAGGAGGAAATATTGACCTTTATGCTCAGTTCAGAACTGAAATAGAAGGGAATACAGGAATCAGAGGCACAGCGATTGGCAGCCAAGCGGAAAAACAATCTCTCTTGCTTTTCATTGGACTCTGTGATACAAGAGTACATTTGAACCGTTATCCAACTTCTGCAGAAGTTCAACAATTAGCTATTCCATGCAGCATCACTTGGTAAAGAAACTTTGGCCATAATGGCTGGCACACCTAATGTAATCAACAATGTCACAGCTTAAGCTGTTCAAACTGAAATCCATTATTTATAAAATGTAGGGAAAGGATCTATAGTCTCACTAACTCTCAGTTTTTTGTAAGAGTGGCATTGAATAAATTAGAGGACGACAATACTAATAGCTACCTTAAGGTATAAAATTTACCTAACATAATGGACTAATTAGAGAATTCTCAGATTTCTCAAAATGACACTTGTCACAAACTTTCTGGCATGAGATGTTATTATTAAAACTGCCCCAAAAGTAATTTTAATTGACCTGTGATAACTAAAACTGTACCTAAAGTCAAATAAATTCAAGATAAAAATCTACATCTAAATTTTAGTGGATTGTTAAAAGGTCCTAGATGGCTTGCCATTAGTCTTCATTTATACTGTGTGTGTGGGGGGGGGGGGGGGAGGCTTTATTATCAGTTCTAACATTTATCTACCAATTTAAACAATTTCTAAAGCTGAAAAAAATTTTAAGGTGAAGAGAAACAACTATCCAAGAGGGATGTATCTCATGGAGGTATTTATGAAAAGCAACCTAACTAAGGTTATATCTCTTTACAAGAAATTCAATATCATACTGAAAAATTTATTTTTAGATAAGAGGAAAACACTGTTAACACTCTCAGTCATGCTGACTTGAGACAGATTATATCAAAACAGATGATTAAAAATATGGTTTTTGAAATAATCTCAAAAGTAACTATGCTAATTTGAGAATTAAAGAGTTTGACTTTCAATGTATTTTTCATTTCTTGAATTTCCTTCATATAGTCATACATGAAGTCTTTTCCTCTTCTAGAAATGAAGGATTTCTCTATTAGAACTATAACTAAGCTTTAACATTTGAATCTTAGTTAAAAATAAACTTTATCTATTTGCTTAAGCAGCTCTACATTTTTAAAAGCACAAAGTATGACTATCAAATGAGAAGTACTCAGGAAATTTGTGAAGTGTTCGGTAGCTTGAAATCAGCTGCAAGTAGGAGTCATCTACACTTTAGACATTGGCAAAACCTTGATTTATATCAAGGTCTCTTCTCTCCCAAAGCTAGTTTACCAATAGGCAACATTTTTTAAACATTTTTGTTTTAGTTGTAGGTGGACACAATTCCTTTATTCTATTTTTATGTGGTGCTGAGGATTGAATCCAGGGCTTCACGCATGCTAGGTGAGTGTTCTACCACTGAGTCACAACCCCAGTCCCATAAATGCTTTTTATTCTTTGGATCACTTGCACTCTTGTTTAAACTCTTCCCTGTTTTCTTTAGGATTCCAACCTGAAATTTTCCCATATGGAAACCCATTTAGAAAATAACAAGATATAAAAATACCTAAGTCGACTCTCCCATTTTATGTACAAGGAATTAGAAAACTAGAAAATTAAGTGACTTACCCAGTTTCACTGCTAGTCAATGGCTGGGTCAAAACTTAGCTAGGTCGCTTGGTTTTTCAGTTGTGTTTTACCTACTCTATTATGAAACTTGAGCGGCTCTTCCCTCAATTTCATTTCCTCTAACCCTAATGTTCTGATAATTATTTCTCTAAGAAAGAGTCAAATTTGTAAGACTAACTTTTCAGTTCCATATTTTTGCTCTCTAAAGTGTGGTCTCCTCTACTATATTTACTCTTCCATTTTCTACCTAGATCCTTTACTGACAGATGCAGAAGACACCATCCCAGTAGCTTCTCTTTCAGCTTCCACCCTATTGCTCCCACTACTTATATTCTAATTATAGTATGCAAATAGCTTATTCTTAAGTTCAGTATGGCTGGCCATTCTGTAGCTTGACACTGCTTGCCTCTTATTATTTCCCTTCTTTCTTTCTTTCTTTTTCTTTTTGTAGGCACTGTCCGTTTGCATCCTAAATGTTTTCATTCTGATTCGTTTTTCATCCCAAGTATGACCTCCTTCATTAGGTCTCTGATTCTATGAGGCTCCAGAATCTCCAGAACTGCTCTCTCTTTTGGCCTCCCCCAAATCTGTTTATCATAGCACTATTGTAGGCACCAAGCATTTCTGATTTTATGTATGGATTACTACAGTAGTCTGACCTTAGTCTTTATACTTCCTATATACCAAGGGTTATCAGATCATTTCTGTAACAGGCCAGATGGTATATATTTGAGGCTTTACAAGTGTAAGGTCTTGTAACTACTCAACAATATTATAGCATAGCCATAATTGTGGTCCAGTAGAACTTTACTTACAAAAAAAGGCAGCAGGACAGGTTTGCCCAGTAGGTTGTGTTTCTCAACTCATGCTTCTTTCTTACCATCAGATTGTGATAGTTTGTGATAGAAACAAAATTTTTAAATGTCTCTCACTGCCTATAGGATAATGTCTCAAACCCTCATATAAAGTTCTAACTCTAAACTAGACTATCCAGTAACATAAGACTCTTTATTCCTCTACTTTCATTCACATCTCACAGGAGTCCAATTTTCTACTACTGCTCCTTGACCTCCTGCTCACTTAAAAGTATGTGATTCCTTACTCAAGCTCCAGTCAAGAAACTTCTTAGGCTACTTTAGATCCCATCGTGGGATTAGCTATTTACATTATCATCCCGTCTGGAACATACAGTGTTATAGAATAAAGACTATAGTTTTATACAATTTTGTATCATCAACTGGAACCAAGCCCAAAGTTACCTAGTAGATGAAAACTCAATAAGAAGTTTTTCAATGAAAGTAAGGATTTTCTCTTAAGTAAAATTTACCCCGTAATTGGTAGTAAACACTTTTTCCTCCTAGAATCAAGACTTTCCATTAATTCTAGTCAAGATTAACTTGGTTTTTCTTTCCTACAAACGTTTTGGCACTAACCGCTTTCTTCATTGGACTCAGGCTAGCCATTTCTGGAAGGCCCTTTCTTCTCATGCTGACATAGCCAAGGTTTAAGTTTCCATCAAGATCTTAACTGTCATTTCCTTCAAGAGGACTTCTCTGAGTGTCTGAAGTGGAATTTTTTTTTTTGGTTAGATATAATGTGAGTAGCTGAATAAAAATGTTGACATGGGCTGGGGTTGTGGCTCAGTGGTAGAGCACTTGCCTAGTATGAATGAGGCACTGGGTTCGATTCTCAGCACCACATAAATAGAGGCATTGTGTCCATCTACAACTAAAATAAAAATTAAAAAAAAAAGTTGACATGGTATTTAAAGCATTCTACATATAGAATTTTACCATTACCTTTCAAAAATATTTATATTCTATAATAGTACTTAATAAATGATCATGTATACACATACATATAGATGTATATCCATATGCCTAATATATTGGAAATTTTACACAAAATTTTTTATTCCATTGCCCTAACATAAAGAGTTCCTCTCAGGTATTGATATTCTCCCATTTCTTTACCTAGAAATAAAGGAGAATGCTGAAAATCAGTTCTCCAAAAACTGCTGTTTGTTTTTATGAAATGACATTAACAGAATATTAAGAAAGTACATATGGGAACTTAGGGCCTAATGTTTTTTAAAAATAATTGTGAAATTTGGAAATTATTTTTTAACCTTCAATGGAATCATTTTATAATCCTATGTATCTCACATCTGTAATTTACTGAGAAAGGATTAAATATCTCAGCTATTACAATTGAGGCAGCCTTTTCCTAAACTCACTTATATCTTAGGTGTGCCAGTCAAAAAAAGAACAGAAGAACATGATCAAATTAGATTAATTAGTAGATTAAAAAAGCACATCTCCAAACAGAATGACAGTTTGCATATAGCATTTCGTGGATTGCAAAGGGTCCAACACTGCATGAACTCTTTGGGAGAGAAAACAGAGAAAAAGGGTTAATTTCACAGTCATGCAGTAAAGTTAGGTTTCCAACAAATATTGAACCAACTTACTCTCTATTGAGAGTTCCAACACAGGGGACAGCATGCAAAAAGAAAAAAAGAAAAAAAAGAAAAACACACAAATTAGTCGCCATCAATGCAAAGTTCCTGTATGGAAGAAAAACACTTAGAAAATAAAAAGTGACAAATGTTTTTCAAAGTTTTATGATAAACTCAAAATAGGTTTGGAAAACAAGAATTAAATGAATAGCATGGGAGAAGAATATGATTTTCCTGTGTTTCTCTTTTACCTCTTTGCAAAGGAAATTTAAGAAATAGAAACAAAAGCTCTTCTTTTGTACATCCTTCTAATCTTGAGGTTCAACAACTGGGAAAGAACCCAAGAATCACAGAAACTCATTCCCATTTCTGAAAAGTGTCAACAGTCTAGAATTTTTTCTCTTTCTTTTCTTATATCCTTTCCCCCCAGAATAAGTACTCTCGTAAGTTAAGTAATTTCTGTAAGGATCTGCATCAATTACTACTGTCTGGAGGTAAAAAAGGGGAACTGTTCATACTATCAATTTTTTAATTCCTCAGGTAAGATGTGTGACGGTCTCCTGCTCCAAAGACTATGAGAGCAGCTGTAGCTGCCTAGAATATTTATCAGAAGACCAGATGTGACCTTCTACGTAAGGTACTCAACTATGCCCCAGTTTAGTAGTAACAGAGTAAATTTCCTAGCAAGCCAAGACTTGAGGCATGATTCAAGAGGCAGAATCACAAAGACCATAAAAATCTAATTCATATAATACACCTCAGTGATGAAGGTGGCTCTTTTTTTCTTTTGGGGTACCTGGGATTGGACTTAGAAGCACTTAACCACTGAGCCACATCCCCAGCCTTATTTTATATTTTTATTTAGAGACAGGATTTCACTGAGTTGCTTAGTGCCTCACTGATGCTGAGGCTGGTTTTGGATTCTTGATCTTCCTGCCTCAGCCTTCCAAACGGTAGGATTATGGGTGTGTGCCACCATACCCGGCCATGGTGGTTCTTTTCAAAAAGATCTACCTCAGTTAAATTCAAGAACCATATGGGGTAACTTTTAGCATCTGATAATGCTTATACTTACAGGGGAACAAAATGTGTCCAAACCAGTCAAAATAAAAATCTGCTCTGAATGTCTTAATTTTTAGAACTACTATGGTACTGGTATATTCTAATGTCTTTATATGTATTAACTCATTTAATCATCATCACAACCTTATGAGGCATATATTACTATAAATTCTGTTTTACAGATTAAGAAACCAAGGCACACACTGCTAATAAGTCCTGGAGACAGAATTTGAACTTACCAGAATTTGAACTTAGGTTATCTAGCTCTATATTCATACTTGTTATGTGTTGCACTGTCTCTCTTATAAAAATATCAAAAAGGTTTTAATTAATATATTTGCTACTTTGTGATCTGCTACTATCCTTACATATACCATTGGTTAGACAACTAATCTTCATATCTGCAGGTCCTCTGAATCCACAGGATCCACATCAGTGGATTCAACTAACTGTGAACTGAACATATTTGGTGAAAAAAACCTGTATCTGTACTGAAGGTGTACACATTTTTCCCTTGTCATTATTCCCTAAATAATAGAGTGTAACAACTATTTACACAGCATTTACATTGAATTCATTATTATAAGTAAGCTAGAGATAATCTAAAGTGTTTGGATGTATGTAGGTTATATGCAAATACTGTGCTGCTTTATATAAGAGACTTAAGCATTTACATATTTTCCAATCTACATAATGCCCTGGAACCAATTCCCTATAGATACTGGGGGACAAATATACATAAGGTAAAAAGTTCATTTATCGAATTACAGACATTAAAAAAATGTCAACTTGCAAATTGCATTTACTATTTGCATTAATCCTATTCCAGGAAATATCCTGCCTCTGTATTTAGAAACAATTCTTTTCCAGGTGTTCCTTTCTGGGATCTCAGTACTGTACACCTAATATTCTGGTTGGATATAGATCTTTGGTCTGAAAAACAATAAGGGAAATATTATGGTGGCTGGAGCAGGAGGTCCTAACTGAAAGGATAAGAAGTGCTACTCACAACTTTGTTCTTTAAGTGTCCTGTTGCTGTTAAGGAAAAAAAGGTGGTCTCAACCATGTTGGGCAAATGTGAGAACAACTTTCACTTATGGAGGAAGCCTGCAACTCTAGAACCTGCTAACAAAGAATGAAATACTGACTTAAGCCTTAAAGGACATGGGGAAATTCACCCAACCAATGCTCATGTATAAGGTATAACCCAAATACACATAAAGGGGCAAGGCTTTATAAAGTTTCTGCCTGTGAGCTTTTGTGATAGTTGAAGTTACAGAGAAGCAATTCCAATTCAGAGTGGTGATCTACCACAGGCTTGAAGAAGATGTGCTAAGCAGAGTCTTAAGGATGCTGGGTTGAGGAAGAAAAGGATATGTCTCCGATAGTGTATTTCAAGCAATAAGGAAAAGTACAAGGCACATTTGGGAAAATGAACACAGTTCAGGCTGGGTTGAGAGTGAAGAGGGAATATAAGCAAAAATGATAAGCTTTGTTTGGCCATTTCCTTAAGGATTTTAACATAGTAGAGAAGATAATGCTTTTTAGAAAGGTTACTAGGGCATGCCATGTGGAGGATAATTTAGGGATAGGAGTGAGGGAGGTGGTACAGATGGCAAAAGGTGTGTCCTGAATAGCAATGAGAATGGAGAGAGATTCAGAGATGAATCAAGAGGATCCAGTGATATTTCTAGAATAATGACAAATTCCTCACTTGAATAATGGTGGTATCACCTAATCAGATAAAGCAATGCAGGAGGAAGAGTAGTTTTGAGGCTGAAGATACAGTAGGTTCTCTGGGTCTGTGGATTCTGCATCTATGGATTCAATCAACAATGGATCAAAAATATTTGGAAAAAACTGCTTCTGTACTGAACGTGTACAGACATTTTTTTCCTTGTCATTCCCTAAACAATAAAGTATAACAATTATTTACCATATTGCATTGTAATCTGGGGATGATGTGAAGTATATGGGAGGATCATATAGGTTACATACAAACACTATTCCATTTTAAATCAATGACTTGAGCATATGTGGATTTTGGTATCCAAGGGGTTGGGGTGGGGTGTGGAGCTGGTCCTGGAACCAATACCACACAGAAACTAAGGGATGAATGAAACTAATAGGTTTGTGATTAAGTACAGGAGAAAAACATGGGCTGGAAATACATCACATATCTGGTAGCCACTATGAAAGCATGTAACAGAAGTCTCATATAAGGGAGAGAGCAAAATTCTACATAACACCAACATTAGGGGAAAAAAAAAGAGGAACATAGGTATTTGAAAAGAAGAGTAAAAAAAAAAAAAAAAAAAAAAATGGCATGAGGGAGACTGGATTAAGTGTAACAGAAAACATACTTTTCCTCCTACCCCATACCCTTTCTTCCTTTCCTCCCTTCTTTCCACAGAAAACATACCTTTCCTCTCCTATTCCATACCTTCTTCCTCCTTGTATGTGTGTGTGTGTGTGTGTGTGTGTGTGTGTGTTACAACGGATTGACCCCAGGGCCTTACCACTTAGCTACATCCCCAGCCCAACCCATTCCTTAAAATGATAGAAAACGTACAACTGGATAAAAAAATAAACTCATTATGAAATTGAAAAATAACAAAAAAGGAAGTCAGTCAGTAACTTGAAATTTGAGGAATTCAGGAAATGAAGCAGATGAAACCATAATAGCAAGTGACAAGAATCATTTATGGTAGTTAACAATGCAGTTTCAAGGTGAGACCTCCTTCCATCTCAAAAGGAGAAAAGGTATAAAGAAGGAGTTGGGGATTCCGTCTTTGGGTCCCCTTCTTCCACCCGGGAGAAGTCTGCTTTTACTTTTCTGTAATAAAGCTTATATTCTACTCTTAAAAAAAAAAAAAAAAAAAGGAGAAGGAGTTGATGTGCAATTAAGCTTGTTGGTTGGAGGCAGGAAATGGGAGCTTCTGCTAGATGACTATTCTTGGTAAGCTACTCTAGAGGCAGGATATATGCTGGGACATGAGATGGGTGGGAGGTAAAGAGGGTTAAGGTTTTTAGGAGACAAAGTATCTATCAGTTTCCATGGAGGATAGAAGAAAAATCTGAAAGGTGGAAAACTATCAGGATGCACTGAGCACTCAAACAACAATCACAGATCTGATGCGGTGATTGCAGGAATAGGTGGGGATGTGTGCTTTCACCTATCGGGCCAGTATTACCACTTCCCTTCAGTAGTCCTGCTCTTCAACCAGGGGCATGAGCTGCAAGAGTACAGGTTCCTACTTATCTTTTCTTGTTTTAGTGTCAATGACAATGAGCGGATCATAAAGAATAGGGACAGCGAATTATGAACTTCAAGCTAAGAATTGTAGGGTGTGCCAGGCTAGCTCAGGCGCAGGTAAGAGCCGACGGAGTCATAACGCAGACCCCAGGAGTTGGGTAAAAGCAGGCTTGTGTGGGTCAAATCCATCACTGATATTAACACCAGTCATCTCAAGGTGTCGAAATAACTGGTGACTTTAATTTTCTCCTCCTTGTCTTGGTGTATTTCCTAGATTTTCTATAGTCACTATGTATTAGTTATAAGAAAAAAAATTAATTTTTAGTAAACTTTACGTATATAGAAAGTTTTAATACCTTTTTCCCTGCTTGTGGTGCTGGGGATCACACCCAGGGCCTTGTGGATGCTAGGCAAGTGCTCTACCAGTGAGCTACATTCCCAACCCCATTTTAATACTTTAATAAAGATATAATTATACAGAACTATAAGTTGACTTTATAATTACTTTATTACTATTATTGTTCTCAGAATAGTGACACTTCCATACTTTGACATCTACACATACATTTTATATACACACACATAATAGCTAGCTTTGAGAACTTGAAAAAAATATACATAGAGATTGTAAGCTTTTGGTAAAAGTTATAAATGAGTGTATCACCCTTTCATAATTGCTTAATAAATCCTAACTATCCTCTTAAAAAAAAAAAAAAAAAAAGGCAGGCTTGTGGCGAGCAACCTGCAAACTTGTGTATTGCAGGAGAAACCATACATTTTATAGACTTTTAACCCAATCACAAGGTGCAACGGAGGATCAAACCACCAGGCCCCTATACAGGTTCCCTTGGCAACACTAGGTAAATTTGGGGACAGTTGTTTCCTTTCCTAAGTGACCAGAGTGGAATGCTCCTCTCTGTAGGTATTCTTGACGGGTGAATGTGTGAAGGTTTTCCTTACACACTTGAGACATTCACAGCTGCTAGCCAAGACTTAGGATTTCTCCCAACAAAGAATAATTTTTGTAATTTTAAATGGTTTAAAAAACAAGACTAGGGACACATGAAAATTATATGAACATTCAAGTTTCAATGTTCATAAATAGTTTTATGGCAACCCAGTTGTGCTCCTGTGTCTACACATTGTCTATTAGGAATGACATGCTAAAATGGCAGACTTAAATAGCTGTGGGACAGAGACCATAATGGCCTGAAAAGTCACAAATATTTATAGAAATTAACAAATGATCCCTGATAATGAACAACAATGCATTTGGAAAGAAAAGAAAGGTTTTCTGTTGCTATTGTTGTTGTTTTATTTTGTTTTTTAAGTTGTTGGATCCTGAAGATGGAATTGGTGGTACTTAATTGTCAGAGTCAATGATGGACAATCACCAAACAAAAACTAAACAAAACCAAAAATTTTTCTATTACATCTGTCTTCATTGAACTGACTAAAAAAATCTAAATACCAAACAAACATACAAATAAAACCAGATGGGCCAGTAAGAATTTTATATTATTATACAACCCTAAGAAGAAAAACCAAAAGTCACCTTTCTGATTCAGTTCTAAGGAGAAGTATATAGCTAGTTCTCCCTAGGGAGAACCAACAACTGTTAACGGAGGCCAACATCTGTGTTCTGTTCAGTTCCTTTACCAGTGTCAAACAGCATTCCTATTTGATCTTTTAAAAAATTTTTTTCTCTATTACTGCATAGACACTGGCATTCAACTAACTTGCATTATTACCATAAAAAAATGGTCAAAAATAAATAAATAAATAAATTCAGCCTTGGTCTTATACTTTCCAGTAACAACAAATTAAGTCACTTACTAAAGATAGTTACCTGAATTTTCAAAATTGAATACACAGTTAATTAAAATATTCCTTAAGGAAAAAGGCTCATCCAGATAATTATCTTCTCTTTTGGCTTATATTGCCAACTACAATGACTAAAAAGTTAATTTATTTAGAATTTATAGAAATTTTTAGATTAAAGCAAGACCTACTAACTATAATTAGTGGTGGTAATATCAATATAAAATGGTAGAATTATCCAGTTTGTTTGAAAATTACAAACTTTAAAACACTTTAGTAAACAAATTGCTTATTAAATGTATTTTCTTTCTTTTTTTTGGGGGGTGCTGGGGATCGAACCCAGGGCTTTGTGCTTACAAGGCAAGCACTCTACCGACTGAGCTATCTCCCCAGCCTCTTCATTTTTATTTAATGGGATCTTTTATCCTCAGATAAAATAAAAATACCCCTGACAAAGGAGAATCTTTTTAAAATACTATTTTAAAGTATAAGCAATTTACTTAAATAAGTATATACACAATTGGATTTAATCTTTAGTTAGATTTTAGTTCATGTATAAAGTGGGATTTTAATATCTTTAAGGAGTGACACAAATAATGAAAATATCAAAATAAAAACAAAATGAAATGATGTATATAAAAATGAAGTGAAGATAATTAGAAAAAAACAATAAAGTAGAAGTCATTACTATTTTTCTTATAATTTCCTTGGTACATCTGTCATTAAGGTTAGAAATACACCTGCAGACACTTGACATCCTAAAGGAAGATACTTATAAACATAAGTTTACCACAGTCAAACACATTTTCTAGAAATAGAATAAGTAAACACATTTTTATAATAGTATTATTCATCAAGATAAACCAAAATTTCATGGTACACATGCCAATTATGCTTAAGTACTTAAATACATTTAAATCAACATTAAAAAGTAAACAAAGTTCTGAAAATTATGATTTTTATTCAATGTATAAAATGTTTCACTTTTATATTACTATCAAACTAACTATAATCATATTTTATGCTTTTATATTATTTAATGGCAATTCTCTTATAAAACTGTTCTTTCAAGAAAAGAATGTTTAAATTATGGTTTTAATAATCATAGAAGAAAATCAAATGAACTATCAGAAACTTTCTTAAACTTACCCCAATCACATTCTTTACAAATACTGAAATATTCTTAGTAGTACAAAATATACTCACCCTGGCTAAATTATTATCTTACTCTCAGACAATCTCTTTGGAGAAGTGCAAACGGTTACCAAAGAGCAATTTTTAAATTATGTATGATATCAAACACTTAATTATGTTTAAAAAATCACTACCATTTTGGGGTAATGATAAAACAAAAATGGTTACAGTTTTCTACTATTTTACTTCTTTTGGGGGTATATATGAGTAAATAATCTTAAATATTAAAACATACCTTGCCATGAGGATCAGCAAACATTCTTGTAAAAATTTCACATAATCTTTTCAGTTCAACTCGACTGCAAAATTAATAAAATGGATAATGAATATCTCTTCATAAAATGAAATCATCTTAAAGTAACCTTCCATATAATTAAATTTCTTAAGAACAACAAAAAGGTTAAGGGAAATAGCTATCAAAAATTTGAAATTTGTGGGATTTACAAGTTGGGGCTAAATACAAAGTTATCAAATTTGGCATTTTGCTATAACCTACGCTAGTTTTAAGTTGGAAGTTATGAAAAGAAGTACAAATGTATTTCATATCATGACAGGGAAAATACATGTGATATTCCTAATAAATGATTTTAGTTACTTAAGGGCTAAAATCTTTCTAAACTCTGCTTACTTTCTCTCTTTTTTTAATAAAATTCTTTTGTTATTAAATATTTCTTAGTTGTAGATGGACACAATACCTTTATTTTATTTATTTATTTATTTTTATTTATTTATTTTTTTGCGGTGTTGGGGATCGAACCCAGGGCTTTGTGCTTGTAAGGCAAGCACTCTACCAACTAAGCTATTTCCCCAGCCCTATTTATTTATTTTTATGTGGTGCTGAGGATCGAACCTAGTGCCTCACATGTGCTAGGCAAGTGCTCTACCACTAAGCCACAACCCCAGTCCCCTCTGCTTACTCTTTTACTACTTAAAATGACAGTGAACCTAATATTAAACTAATCTCGATGGGTCTGAGAATAATATTATGATGATTTACTTCAGTGAGGCATGAGACTGGATATAGTTACATTTGGTAATACGTAAATATTTATTTAAAATCATACAGGTCTAATACTTCCTAAACTAAATACACGACAGATATATCAAACCCTGATTTCAAAGGCATCAAGTCAGAAAGTAGCCCTCTATATTCTTTTTTTTTTTTTAATTGTAAACAAATGGGATACATGTTGTTTCTCTGTACATGGCATAAAGGCATACCATTTGTGTAATCATAAATTTACATAGAGTAATGTTGTTTGATTCATTCTGTTATTTTTTCCCTTCCCCCACCCCTCCCACCCCTCTTTTCCTTCTATACAGTCCTTCCTTCCTCCATTCCTGCCCCCCCTCCCTAACCCTAACACTAACCCTTCTCTCCCCCCATTATGTGTCATTATCCACTTAGTAGCGATATCATTCGTCTTTTGGCTTTTTGAGATTGGCTTATCTCACTTAGCATGATATTCTCCAATTTCATCCATTTGCCTGCAAATGCCATAATTTTATCATTCTTTATGGCTGAGTAATATTCCATTGTATATATATATACCACAGTTTCTTTATCCATTCATCAATTGAAGGACATCTAGGTTGGTTCCACAATCTGGCTATTGTGAATTGAGCAGCTATGAACATTGATGTGGCTGTATCTCTGTAGTATGCTGATTTTAAGTCCTTTGGGTATAGGCCAACGAGTGGGATAGCTGGGTCAAATGGTGATTCCATTCCAAGTTTTCTAAGGAATCTCCACACTGCTTTCCAGAGTGGCTGCACTAATTTGCAGCCCCACCAGCAATGTATGAGTGTACCTTTTTCCCCACATCCTCGCCAACACCTGTTGTTGCTTGTATTCTTGATAATCGCCATTCTAATCGGGGTGAGATGGAATCTTAGGGTGGTTCTGATTTGCATTTCTCTTATTACTAGAGATGTTGAACATTTTTAGCCCTCTATATTCTACCATACTCAGAACCTATGATATTATCTGAAGACAGGTTTTGTTTTGTTTTGTTTTAAATACCAGGGATTGAACCCAGAGGCACTTAACCATGAGCCACATCTCCAGCCCTTTTTTATTTTTTATTTTGAGACACGGTCTTGCTAAGTTTCTTAGGGCTTCACTAAAGTTGCTGAGGCTGGCTTTGAACTTGCACCTGCCTGCCTCAGCTTCCTGAGCCACTGAGCTTAAGATAGGTTTTTAAAGGGGCCAACTGTGAAAGTTTAAAACATCACACGAACAAAGACAATGAAAGATATGGGGAGGGATGGGGGAGCAAGATAAATCCAGTGGGAAAGGAAAAGAACCCCAAATCCCAGAGTCAAAATAAACTTTTGTCCTTAGAGAAATTCACTCCAATTTTATTTTACATTCTATCTCATATTACACAAAGAATCATACTTCCATGAACACTAAGAATATATCTTCATTTTGGAATAAACACAAGTATTCTTTCCTTTCACTGAAAGTTTATTAGGAATAAATTTTGATATACCAGTAAACTTTACTATTATACACTAATAATTATATACTAACAAATAGTTTATTATTTTTTCATTCTTTTTCTTTTGGCAGTTTTGGGGATCAAACAAACCCAGGGTTTTACATAGATTAGACAAGTGCCCACAAATCTACACCCCCCAGGACTAATTTTTTAGTTTCCAACACCACTTTTATGCAACCTTTTTTTTTTTTTTTTTTTTTTTGGGTGCTGGGGATCGAACCCAGGGCCTATGTGCTTACAAGGCAAGCACTCTACTGACTGAGCTATCTCCCCAGCCCCTTATGCAACCTTTGAATACAGGATACCTCTTTCTACACTAGTATCTTTAAACTGTTGTTTAAAAAAAGTAAAGATAAAAAGTCTGAACCTGACACAATAATTATTTTAAGACAACTCATCTCACCTTAGTGTTCTCTGATTTTTTAATAAGTTCTGCAGTCCCAGAAGGCCTTCCTTCCTTTCTGACCAATTGGAACTAGCACATCTATTGAGGACTTCTGCCACATCTTCTGTCTGCCTCATATAAGTAGGAATACTACCATTTCGAGAACTGTAGGAGCGTTCTGAACAAGCACTAGAAGCATCACTGTTGGCATCATCATCTGAATGCATTCCATATGATTCATATCTTCTTCGAGCAGGTTTTTTCTGTTACATATAAAGAATCTCATTAGCAGTAATTAAAAACATATATTGGTATTTCATAATATTTACTGACCACAAAAGGATTGAGTTTGGTCTTAAAATCAGTGCAAAGCATGCTACTAAATATTGTAATAAACAAATGCCAATAATTAAGTTTTTGTTTAGGAAACATGTTTTATAAGTTAGCATAAAGTGAAATATTCTTTAACTATGGGAAGTGGTAGAAGCAGAATAAGACCATATGGAAGTTCAGATGTGTAAAGTGAGAATTGTTAAAAAAATTTGGGTTTTCCTCCCATATCCTTTTCATGGAAAACCACGAACTACTAAAATGAAATTAATAGAAACTATTCTAGAAATTCAAATTGGTAAGAAGAAAATATGATCTTTTTAGAGTAGGATACAATGGATCAGAAAATGTTTGATTTCCCCTATGCAAAATCCCATTTTTTCCTGTCTCTACACCTTCTCTTTGTTATTCTCCTTTTACTTCCACTACCACTTTCCTTGCCACATTTCCATCCCTTGTATCCAATCCTGATGTCTCCTAGAAAAGTAAAATACAGAAAAAAATATGATGAGAAACTGTTTTTGCTCACTATTATTTTTAGGAGGAAATATCCTTTAGGGCCCTCCACATATTTCTCAATGTATCCATACTATTTCAATAAATAAGAGAAATCATGTATGGAGTCTTTTGATTTCTTTACTTCTAAGGTTTATATTTTAATATATGTAACTGGCAATTATACCTTGCATATTAGAAATGACATCAGGAAGAATGAATAGCTCATTTGAAATTTCCTTGGAAGAATCAGAAACAAATCTATGCAATCTGATATTTGGACTTGGGCTGGTAAGTGGTGAAGATATTTCTATGAAATATTAAGTGCAATAATTTAAAATAGTTCCAAAGTAGCTATAAGTTCTCCACAGTCTAAAATCTATAAGAAATATAATTTAAGCTTAAATCAAATTAGCTTTAAAATGATATTTGACACTAACTGACCTCATATTAACCTAGAGATACCAACCTAATTTAGAAAAGGGCAATACTGTGATGTTTCCTATGTTGGGCTCCAGGATCAGTTTTATTATAGAAATCAGTATAAATGACCTCATCTCATTTGTATAAAGTAGGTGGGCTGAAAAAACTAGTAACCCCGCAAGACATTCTATTCAAGCAGTATCTCCTTCTTGATAATCACAGTCACAGAAAAACAGATGTATGCCTAAGGATTTCATTACTTCTACTTTAATTTGTTATAGATGACCATCATCTGTTAAATTGATGGAGCAAAGAAAAAAGTTACGGTATCATAAGATGTCAGAAAATAGCAATGTTTATACCTTAGTCCGTATGTCTCCTAAGAGCTGAGAGCAGTGGATTTTTAAAGAGAAAAATTGAAAATAATGAAGAACATTTTGCTAAATGGCACAGTGAAAAGGCATTAATAATGCCCATGATCAGAAACATTGTTTTTTATCATACAGACACAAAAGAACTGCTTACTAGCAGGCTATATCTTTAGTCTTGTCAACGTCCTTTAGTTCACAGAGAAAATCTAAGCTACAAAAATATTCCCATAGCCAGTTTTCCCAAAGAATCTCAAATATTCTTTCTATTTGCATTCGTTTGCCATTCCCAAACTTAACTGTATTTCTCTGATTTTTCCTGGGTCCAAATTACACTTAAAGTTGGAATTTTTTTTTTCTTAAAAACTGACAGTAGCAACTGGAGTGTCTGTGCACTATGTAAATAATGAAAATAGAATCACATTACTAGGATTCATATTTAGTCTTCATGGTTAAATATTCCCATAATTCAAGCCTATCATCTTAGTATTACAAGCAATAGTTCAAGAATAACCCAGTTGGTTCATAAAATTGATAAGCAGAATTTAACTAGTAAATCATCCAATTAAAAAATTAGAAAATATGATTTATGAAATAGAGATAAGGAATAAATAGTAAACTTAAAAAACACCCAACTGATTAAACATTCAACATAAAAAAATTTGATTTTCATCATAAAAAGATTTGATCAATATATCCCAGGCCCAAGAGAACAAAGCCCTTAGTTATATTAAATGTATTTATAAAAAATAATCAAATGACTGAGGTAAAGGGAAAATTCAGCACAGACTGTTAAAGTGATGCCCAATAAATTAAAGCTATTACTAATGAACATTTTAAAAAACTTGTATTTCAAATCTACTGCAAAAATTGTATTGTGTCAACACTTGTTAAGATGTGACCCACATTTTTAGGGGCCATATATATTTATATATTTGTTTATATATAAATTTTTGTTTACTTCAAAATAAAGGTGAGACCATTTGTAAATTCTGGGTAAAAAAATCTGCATAGTCCAGGTTTCAATCCCTAATACTCTCTCCCACCAAAAACTGAGTAAAAGCTTCACAGACAGGGTTAATACTATAATTTATATTTTGATAGAGGAAGTATCATACTGAATTGACTTGGGAAATTAGCAAAATTATCCACATCATTTCAAAAGAATCTTCTTTCATAATTTCTTTCTTTTTTTTTTTGGTGGTGCTGGGGATTGAACCCAGGGCCTTGTGCTTGTGAGGCAAGCACTCTACCAACTGAGCTATATCCCTAGCCCTCTTGCTCTCTTCTTTCATAATTTAAGTGAGAAAAACAGTAGTGATATACGTACAGTACTCTTCTGACAAAATACTAAGAATCTGTAGAATGTTTTCAAACCTGTTTCTTATATTAGGCACAAAGAACCAGGACCTTAATTTTGTTTTGAGACTGTACTTTCTCTCAGCTCAAAAAATAAAAAATCCAACTCCAAACTAAAACAACCCATATGCACTCAAGGTTAAGCCAGCCTTGAAGTTTCACGCTCTTAAGTACCCATACTTACATACTAATCTATCTGCCCTTACATTCAGTATACTGCAGTGCATAAAACACATTACTATATTAAAGACATCAAAATTTTGTTCCTGACACCCAATCAGTACTATTGGCCCTGGCTTAAAATTCTCAGTAATAATAAGGCTCAAGAATTAATTATACTGCTCTGCTTTTTACATTGTTCACATTTTATCTTCCTAGATTTAATCCAGAAGAATTTTTTCATCTCCTTTCCCACACAGGGGGACTAGCTCACTCAGACATTTGTTTCATAATGGCAACATTTATAATGACAAGGAAATGGAGCAGGGTACCAAGGCATCTGCTACTGCCTCCTCCACGTCAGAACCTGTGTTCAGGACTCTCATGGCACTGACAGAAGATGATAGTCGACTTGACTGGCTGATTCCATAACCTGGACCTAATTCACCAAAAGAAGGAAAACCATTTTGAGAAAGTCATAAATATAAAAGTATCAGGTTGGAAAACTTCAAGATCCCTGGGGGTGGGGTAGGGGCAAAAAAACCAATGGGGCAAAGCATTTTAAAAGCAATATTGTACTTTTGGGCACACTGAGTTTTTGGTCAAATGAAAGGGTAAAAACAAAATTATTAATAATGAGTGGAAAACAAATTTCAAGAACAGTAGTATTATTCTTTATGACAAGATTGAAGAAAGCACAGCTGGCAAACTAAGGGCTTGTATATCTATAGCCCTGTAATCAATTCATCCAGCTCTGTCAGTTCAGGCAAATCTCTCCATACAGGTGAACCACAAAGTAAACCAGAACAAAGGGAGATCAATGAAGCCACACCAGGATTTCACTAGGAAGAAAAGTTCCAATTATAATATATCCTTGAAGATAGGTTAATTTTATTCTACGATAACTAAGACAGATTATTCAATGTCTGTTAAGTGGCTACTATGTGCCCAACATTCTGAGAAAACAAACCACAGATGAATTCTCCCCCTCAACTGCTTTGAATACCATCATTTACAATTAAAACACTTCATCCACCATTTTGGTTTTTTTTTTTTTAAACATATATACAAAGATGGAGTACATAAGTGAGAACATAAAACAACTCTATATTTCAAAATGACATAACGGGTTATACAAAAGAAAAACATCCATCTGCCAATGAGGGAAATGCTCAGTAAGGTTAAAGGGGAAAAAGTTACTTGGGGGAAAAGAAAGAAAATACAAGTGATTTATTTTCCAACAAATAAAATTTAAATAAAAACAAATTTTAAAAAATGAATATTATTCAGTGAAAACTGTAAAGAACAAAACTGAAATGAATGCATAGATGATAGTGAAAAGGTACTCATCCTTCACCTGAGGCCCCATACACATCGGGGGCGTAGAGGGCACCAGTAGATCTGGAATGGTGTCTGGAGGCTGGAATAACAGGACCATACAAACCTCATCTATTACCACAGAAACAAGGAATAGTGGCAGCACTACTGTCAGGCAAGGAGAGTTAGTTAACACTGGTGTTACTCTTATAGTTAATGATCAGAATATCGCCAAATATGGCAATGGAACATTAACACTGAAAGATCATCCCTGACACACAAATACAGCTTACACCTAAGTGGACAGACATAGGCCTACAGGAGACAAAAGAAAAAAAAGCAGGTATTCAAATGGAGGGAAATGTCAAAAATACAAGCATGAAAACAAACAAACAAAACAACAACAACAACAACAAAAAAAAAACCAAACACTGTTGTTAAAAAAAAACCACTATGGTAACTAGTAATTAATAATAATTTTACTTTCTTTAATCTTGGCACTCAATGAAGCAGCTATTACTATTCAATTTGATAGGTCTAAATATTTGTTACCCTCCACAGACTCATATGTTTAAAGCCTAATCCCAAGGATTAGGTAGTGGGAAGGTCCTTTGGGAGGCAATAAGGTCAAGGCGAAAGCTTCGTGATTGGGATTAGTGTAGTTATAAAGGAAACTCCAGAGAGTCAGGTAGCTAGCTCCTTCTAACATGTGAGGACACAGCCACAATCATGTATCAACCAGGACACCAAATCAGATACCATATCTGCTAGTGCCTCTATCTTGGACTTCCTAGCCTCTTAAACGTGAGAAATAAATTTCTGTCATTTGTAAGTTCCCAATCTGTGGTATTTATTACAGTAGCCTGAATAGATTAAGACGGATGAGGAAATTAGAGCACAGAAAAATCTTAATTTATATGACCGACACGGGACTACTAGAAAGTGATAAACCTCAGTAATTGTACTCTTTTAAGGCCTCTGCTCTACAGGAGTATACATATTACCTTCACATTGTTAAAAAGATAATATACCTTATTTTTGTTACCATAAGCATTTTTATTAATGGCTCACAAAATATAAATTTTACATTCAGTAATTATGTAAATATCAAAGCACATTTGAATACCAAATGTATCAATAATCTAAACAAAAAACCCTAAAAATTTGTGACATGTCTCTCTATATCTTGTTCTAGAATCTGAATGTCAGATGTTGCATTTTAGATCTTAAAATCCTAATTTTCATAACACCATAAAATCAATTTTTCTGACATATAAAAATAAGTTGCCAGGGAAAATCTATTTTAATATATATTATTATATGATTTAATATTCAAATATGTTACTTGTATTTTAAAAGTCTTCCTCAGCTATATTAATTAGAGCAGTTAAAATACTTTACTAGATAAATCTTTGCTAAAGGACAACCTTAAGGAAAATAATCAAAAAACTTGAGACAAAGAAGGATTTAAACAGAGAGAATGCTGTTCAAAATAGTCAAGTCCTGAAAGGTGATGAGTAAGTATTATTAACAAACTATACTAGTACACAGTTTTAATTTTACCTAAGGGAAATACTTTTTCTATTTTCAATTTTTAAAAAAAGAAATAATTTTTAAAATGGTGAAAAGGGCTTGAGCAAATCTGAAAAAGCCTAGCGGATGAAAATCTTTTAAAACTGTAAGGACTCAGTAGCTACCTGTGGTTGGAGATAAAAAGTAAGAGGCACCAGGCATGTGTTTGTCATAAAGTAAGCCTTTTTTAAAATTTTAGTTCCAGAAATAAATGAAAACTGAAGGGCGTAAGTTTCAGAGAATTTCAATTTTGCTCAGCTCTGATTTCTTTCTAATGCTTCAGGACTCACCCTGTCCTTGTGATATAAGCAGATGCATAACATGCTACAGTATTCATGTGCTAAATACCAATATTCTAAGTCAAAGATGACAAAAAGATTCCACCAAGTAAGGATACATAGTAACAACTGGAATTTGCAAGCAAATGTAGCGGAAAATGGGAATGGTGAGGACAAAACTGAAATCTCTGAAAATGCCACTCTCCACTCCTGTGAAACACACTGGGCTAACAACCTTACACCTCTGCTATGCAAAATCCTATGTAAATAAAAGACTCATTAAAAAACCCACTCCAGCAAATTGATCAAGGGATTGAAAAAAGTATCAGTTTTTATAACACTACATGATTAAAAGGTTTAATCATCTTTACCTCAACAAGTTTTTTTTTTTTTTTTTTTTGGGGGGTGCTAGGGATCGAACCCAGGGCCTTGTGCTTACAAGGCAAGCACTCTACTGACTGAGCTTTCTCCCCAGCCCCTCAACAAGAAGTTTTACGAGGGCTGGTGTTGTGGCTCAGTGGTAGAGTGCTTGCCTAGGATGTGTGAGTCATTGAGTTCGATTTTCAGCACCGCATATAAATAAATAAATAAATAAATAAATAAATAAATAAATACATACATACATACATAAACAAAATGTCCATTGACAACTAAAATATATTAAAAAAGAAGTTTTATGAGAAAGCTACTTCCCTTAATAATAAAATTTAAACTGTCAAATAGAAACTTTGAAATGAATTTAGAAAATTAGTGAATTGGTAATATTTCTCTTTAAAACTGGCTTTTTGGGCTGGGATGTCGCTCAGTGGTACAGCCTTGCCTAGCACACGTGAGGCACTGGGTTTGATCCTCAGCACCAAAATAAATAAATAAAATAAAGATATTGCGTCCATCTGCAACTAAAAAAAATTTTTTTTTAAAAAACTGGCCCATTAACTGCTTACATTTTAAGTGATTAGTAGTTGATTATAAATCTCCTCTAATCTCTATACACAGGTTTAAAAAGGTACAGAAACATTTTAGTTTCTTTTTGATATGTTTTCTAGTAATTCTCTTTGTACTAGCAATATGTAAATGCAGGCGTGTGACATCCTTGCTGTTAAAGCCTGGTTGGGGGAGAAGCAGCAGCAGCAGAGATGGCAATAATGATGACCACATGACCATGGCAATTAAATGCTCACTGTGCCACGCCCGGTCCTGAGGGATTTTTGTTTTGTTTTGTTTTCATATATTTTCTCTTTCTGGAGGGTTGGGGACTGAACCCAGGACCTCACACATGCTCAGTAAGTGCTCTATCACTGAGCTACATCCCTAGCCTTCATGTATTTTCTCACTGATAGAGCTAAAGAATCCTAAGATGTATGTGTTACTAGTTTCCTTATCTTACAGATGAAGACACACAGGTATAGAATGATTACAGAACTGGACCATATGACCCTAAAGCATATGTTCTTAAACCATCACATGTGCACTACTTCTCTCGGCTTCTCAACATGACATGCTTATTTTATATGAATGTAGGATTTATTTCTTTATGAACATATCTATGAGGATACATATGTGTGTGTGTATGTGCATATTTTCCTGCAAGTGCATATACAGAAATTCTATAGACTTAAGTATTTTAGATGAACTAAAAACATCTCTGGCAAAATAGTAACCACTTGACCTTAGTGATGCAGACTTCTTTCTATCTTGGCACCTTCCTATAGGGGAAAGAGAAAGTGAGAAACTCTCTGGTACCTAATGCCAGAACATGAACAAAGGTTGAGAATTTCCTTATATATCCCTAGCTAATGGAGTTTCTCAGATCAGTGCAGGTCAGCTCAGGGGTATATTATAGCCAAATGGACCCACAGAATTAGGAATTAATCATTAGACATTCTATATTAACATGTCTATTTAAAGAAATAAAAATTCTAATAGACAACTGGTAGAGCTGTGTTATACTTAATCATTCCAAACTTCTAAAGAGCAGCTTTCTTAGTACTACAGTTTACTATATGTGTCAAGGAAAAAAAATGTGAAATGGTTATAGGAATGTCACATATAAACAAAGTACCAGTTAAAATGCTGAAGGACTGCCAGGTGCATAGTACATGTCTGTTACCCAGCCACTCAGGAGGCTGAGGCAGGAGGATCCCAAGTTGGAGGCTGTACTCAGCAACCTAGTGAGACCCTATCTTAAAAAAAAAAAAAAAAAAAAAAAAAAGTGTGTGTGTGTGTGTGTGTGTGCTAGGAATATAGCTCAGTGGTAAAGTGCCCCTGGGTTCAAGTCCAACTATGAGAAAAAAGGAAGACAACAACAACAATAACAAAACAAAACGAAACAAAAAAAGCTAAAGGATCATGAAGAAATTCTAAAGATTCTCAATGAAAAAATTATGCCTCTCAGGTTTTACTAAAAATACTAAAGAATTTTTAAAAATATTTAATACTTTAATAAATGAGGTAAGTATAGTATTATAATCAAGGTTATGATACCACCTCTATTCTTAGGAACAAAAAAGTTTTATACCAGTGACAGAACATGGGTTAATAAATAGGAAATGACTATTAAACTGTAAAATACTATAAAAATTTAGTCCCTCCTACTGATAATAAGTTGTTCGCATATTGTTTTATAGCATTCTTTCTACTAATCAATGTTAAATGATCTAAGTTGAAAAAAGTCAAGAAAAGGATAAAATGTATCAAACCAAACAGTTCACATTTCACTTGTGATTATTTAAATATCATCTTTAAATTCTGTAGGTTTATTTATTAAGAAAACTCTTAGAGGTTTAGAACTATGTTACTTAGTTAGTTGTTTATGAAAGCATTTTTGTTTATGCAATGACTGACCTCTTCATTTAAGTTAAGTCCATAAGGTCAAAGGTATTTCCCAAACATACCATTTCCTTTTGACTCGTTCCTCAAAATGACAGAAAAGAAGGGCAAAGACACAGTAGATTGAAAAACGCTAAACTTCAAGTATACTGAGGTCATCATATAGTGGTAACACAAAGAGAAGGCAATGTACCTCACATCTGCCTAAATGCTTACCGAGGGGCTGAAAAGAGCGAACAGGACTAGTGTCCCTACTACTCTCCCGACTAGCTTCCCGGCTGCATCCTTGACTCACACTTGGTCGAGGAATACGACTGCTTCGAGCTGGTAGAAAGAAAACAGGCATGGCAAGGGAGAAAACAGGAGACAGTTTAACATATTTTTAAATTTTGGTTTTATTTTTTTTTTGAAACTGATCGATAACTTTAAAGAAAATTTTTTTTGTAGTTATAGATGGACAACATGTCTTTATTTTGTTTATTTTTATGTGGTGCTGAGGATCAAACCCAGTGCCTCACACATGCGAGGCAAGTGCTTTGCCACTGTGCTACAGTCCTAGTCCCATAAGTTTTTTAAAGTTTTTAAGTTTTTTAAAGGTTAAAAAGATATTGCTCTTGATGAAACATTACTAGGAATACAGTTAAATTTCTTAGATTATACTCAGTCTGTAGGGGATTAGAAGGCTGCAAGTAAAAAAGGAGACTTACATATAACATACACAATAAGACAATTTTTCTCTTAACTATAGACTCCTATCACTTTTGGTACCTTAGGTCAAAACCCTATTTATTTATTTTTTTTAACATGCCAAATATTAAGCTAAAATACAATCCCCATTCTTTAGTTCTTGATGCAAACTAAAGAAAAAATACACCAATGCTTGCAATTCCCATGCCTTTTCTCATTCCTCCTAAACAAAAAAACACAAATAAAGAAATACACAAGTAACAGAAAATCTAGAAATGAGGCTGGGTGTGATGGCCTGTAAACCCAGCAATTCAGAAGGCTGAGGCAGGAGGATGGCAAATTCAAGGCCAGCCTCAGCTACTTAGTGAGACTCTCAGAAACTTATTTAGATCCTGTCTCAAAATAAAAAATAAAAATGAACTGGGAGAGCAGTTCAGTGGTAAAAGCTCCCTTGGAGTCAATCTCTAATAAAAAAAAAATCTAAGAGTGAGAACTGATTAAAAGTGAAGTAGAGAATTTAAAATAATATCTAGAAAACAAACAGAAGTGAATTAGCCTATGTGATAACTCCAGAGGCTATGGGCCAAATAACAAGCACATCATTAGTAAAAAGTGCTGTTAAAGACATTAATTCAAAATCTGTAGGCCTAAAAGAAATCTGTGACATCTACTGAATGAAGACATTCTCAAACAAGTAAGGCTTCAAAAACCTTAATTTCTACATACAATTTTTTTCTATTTTTTATTGGTGCATTATACTTGTATATAATGATGGGATTTGTTGTTACATATCTGTACATGCACATAATATAACAATACAGTCTTGCCAATAACACTCCTCAGCATATCCTCCTTCTTCCCTGCCTCCCACTCTTTTCTACATGTGATTTATTTATTTGAGAATGTGAATGAGGCTAAGCAAAAGAGTAAATTAAAGGGTGGGCGGTGGGGGAGAGGATCCAGGAAAGAGTGCATTCAATCCAGGAAAGAAGTAAATCAGACTCTCAAGATGATAGCTGATCAATAAAGCAGACTGCAACCAATCCACAGAATATTAAAAAGAATGTCCCCAGAAAATAAGAAACTCCATACAATAGCATTACTGAAAAGACAGCAATACCAAGGGATATGAGATAAGCACATTATTCTTTTATGAACTATTAAAAAAGAAATATAATTTAAAATTCTGGAAAAAGTTATACAGGAAAGTTGTTTTCCAAATAGAAAGAAAACCAAAATGTGGCATAATTTTAAGCAACTGACAGGACTATATATAAGAAAAGAGAATTCATTTCTGCATCACAGGAACATTCTTCAAGGGGTCTCTAACACTTAACATTCAGAGTTCATTCAGGAAGAAATGAGGCCATAGCACACTATGTGTCTTGGCAGCAAACAACTTTATTTCTCCCTAACATAGTAAATGTTCTTTACAGTTTTTCAATTTTTAAAGTCAATTTAGGGAGCAAGTGTGTAAGACTGACTTGTGAATGCAAAAGAGAATGTATATGTAAACTTTAATGATGGAAAAGCTGATAACTAAAAGAACAGAAGGTGAAGGGAAAGGTATGGGAGCTGAGATACTGGTTGAAGTTGATGAAACAAAAAACAGAAACAGCAGAATATTCTTTGAAGTTATAGAAGTAATTTAGGAAATACTTAAAAATGATGAACAAATGATTAAACAAAATTGGAGTAAGGAGGGGATTTCTGCTTTGGAAATGACAGACTAAGTACCAGGTATCCTAGGGACAAAGTCATTGACAGAGCAGAAAGGATAGAAGGGAGGGAGGGAAAATATATAAATGCAGAGATTCTGGGTCCACAAAGGCAATGTTAATCAATCAAGGCCTGGATCAATGAACCCTGAGGGCTGTACAATCTCCCAACACTTCAGCTAAAAGAGCCAAGCAATTCCTTTTTCCTTTCTGAGCTTGCCCCAATTATAATTCATCTAAAATTGGAAGTATCCTAATCAACAGATAGAGAAATTAAAAGCTTTAGAATTTAAATGAGGCTGACCTACAATACAGCTTATACACCTACATTACTTATGCACATATACACATATGACAAATATGTTAATCTATAATAATCTTTTGCTTTCAATTAGTAGCTATATTTTTCAAAGCTCCTATGAATTATATTATCAAAATTCAACTCAAGACTGGGGTCGTGGCTCAATAGTAAAGTGCTTGTCTATCACATGTGAGGCCCTGGGTTCGATCCTCAGCACCACATAAAAATAAATAAATAAAATAAAGGTATTGTCCCTCTACAATTAAAAAATATTTTAAAAAAAATTCAACTCATAACATATTACTTCAATTCTCCTTGAATTTTTAAGTTGTTTTCCTCTAACTTATAAGTGCCTAGTTATTTCCTAAAGTATTCAGTGCTACCAAAATATGAAATATGAAAGAAATACAAGATAAGTAGTTCTCACATATAGAGAATCTTACCTACTGAAAGCCTAGATGGACTAGCCTCTCTGCTACAGCCCTGGCTCCTTGGTATCTTGCTTCTTTTCTGTGTGGAGGCTGAATTGACCAGGACTCTTTGAACACCAGAGCTCACAGTAGAGAGGGCTGTTGTGGTCAAAACTCTTCCTGGAGACCCAGATCTGCTGCCAGCTAAACACCAAACACATACACAAATATTAAGATGTGAATACCAAGAGAACTTGCTGACAGGATAAAAATTCAAGAAACACATCTGAGAAAACTATTATAGTATGATAGGTTCTAAGTTCAAAGAAAATGGACTGAGGAAGATTTATACATAATTGTAACCTGGGAGAAAAAAGTATACCATATATAACTAGCACTGAACACTAAATCACCTAAAACACATTTTCAGTTTTGGGAAGTATATGATACTATATTTGATAATGATAATACTATTATAATTTTTTAGAACACAAAGAGTAAAAAAGATTTCCAAAACCATCATGTATCTGAAAATATATTTCATGTGGTTAATATGCTCTGTGAGAAAAAGTTATATATTTAAAAGGAAAAAAAACCCATTATTCCATTACTGCTATTATTTTTGTTAAGTATATAATGGTAATTTGCCTTATCTTAAAATAGTTTGCCTGAGATGCCTCTGAACAAGTACATAGCAATGTTATCTATTTTGATATTATGTATATATTTTTAAATTTTATAAAATTAAAAATTTAAATATTGACAAATTTGGGCCTAGTGAAAAAACAAAATTTGTTTTTGCCATTTGCTTTCAAATAGCAAAGGGCTCTTTGAGTGGCCATATTCTGGGATATACAAGTACTGGTGGTAGAATAGGACTATGGGACAAATATTAAAAAAAGGGATCAGGGAGATAGAGAGTGGGTACTAGACAAAAATTTTGTCACAGACTGGGCATGGGCATGTTAAGAAACATGGTTTTAAATTAGAAATGCATGGGTTAACTTTTATGGGAATGAGTTCCTTTGTCAATGAAAGCACTTTATGTTTACAATGAACAAGAAATGGGCTAGATAACTCCAAGATTAAATCTAATTCTAAATTCTAAAAATTAACATTATGGTGAAATTAAACTTGCACTTAAATAAATCTTGATGATGTGAACTTTTCCCTTTGCTGGGCACCATTTCTACCTAGTAGGAGAGTCATTACTCAAGCTGTACAATCTTACCCAAATATGCTTCATTTGCACAGAGCAGATTAAAGATTCAAATGCCAATGGGGACAAACAGAGAATGTCAAAAAGAGGAACACTGAATACAGGGTAGGGAGTGCTACGAGGACTGTGATCAAGAGGACAGTGTTTGTCCTTTCCTAAGGGAGAGGTGACTTTTTAGTTCTAGCCAGCTTTGTCTTGAGGTGATACTGACTAGGTCCTTCAATTTTTTAGAATTTCCTGATTTTGGTCATGTTGTACAGGTCAAACAATACACAAATGAAAGAGGCTTGATGTGGTCCATGAGCTGCTGATTTATGACCCTTGCTATTTCTTTTCTTGGCAAGGTCTTGCTGAATAAAATTTATACTCCTTAATTCTTCATCAGCAAAGTAAAACTTATCTTCTACTAGTGATTGAGATATTGTAAAATGAAGCTGCTTTTCCATGAATTTAATAATTTACTATTTGAGTAGAAGGAATTCTAAATATATCAGGGAAATTATCCAAGTCTACTTTAAAATGACCACTTATTTGAATGCTTCACGATGATTCAGGTGAAGAATCTTCAAATCCGGTTTCTTTCAGTTGTAACCTTAAGGATAGTTATAAGGCACCTGTTTTCTCCATGCAGTATCTAAACTAAACATACACACCAAAACATCCAAACACTCAACATGCCACAAACTCACAATGCAAGAGAGGCTAATGGAGTACTTTATGGGAAAACTCGCAATAGTATAAAAGGTATAAATAATGAACTGAGCACATACAATATGGTATTCTATTAAAACCAATATAAATTTGTGGAGGTAAAGGTGTTGGTAGGAGAAACTGGAGAATTTTTTGAAATCTGGGTCTATTCAGCAGATAGGAAACATGCAGTTTAGGAGCAGAGTAACTGCTCTTTCTATTCTAGATTATTGAATTTATTAAAGTTATGCAAACTCACTCTCTAATATTTAAATTCATTCATTCCATCTCCTAAGAAATGAAGCAGCACTGTTCAATCACTACCCTTTGTTTTCTACTACCACTCTGGTATCCACTAAGATTATGATAATTCCAGTGCCTATGACTCATTTGGAAGTGTTGATGTTTAGAAGAAAATACCAAGGCTCTTTCCCTAACAAAGAGCCACCAAGGTTAATTACTTCCTTTAGAAAACCACAGAGCTAAGGAAAAAGGGCATGATGTAACCAGGGAACAGCATGTTAAACAGAAAACACACTAATGGCAAAATTTGAAATTAAATACAGTTTTTTCTTGTGCTTCCTACAAGTTACCATTTTATACTTTTTATGGCATTTCAAAGGATCACTAAAGCTCCTTTTCTTCTGAATGTTTATATAGGGTCAACTTGGATAATTTTTAAAATGCAGGGTTTGGTAATATAATAAAGACAGGTCAAAGAAAAATCATGACTAGTAATTTTTACCCCAATATGAGTATAGAATGATGGTATATTAAATGTTAAGAATTTCTGCTGAATAGAACCCATTTTTGGTAATGAAAATAGGTGATCAAACAATAGATGCATACATAAAGTCTATAGATTCTTACCACCAATGGTATTAGCAGATTGTGATCCTGAACAAGTATAAAGGCAGAATTAGGGTAAGGGTTATAATAATCCATGAAGAGGGAAGAAGCAGTTTTTAAATGGATGGCGGATGAAAATAAGAAAGCTTTAGTCAGTTCTCAGGGAAAAAAAATTCCCTAAAGCAAAAACAAAAAACCAACCAACAAACAAAAAACACTTTAAAAACTCCCAAAGCACAGATGTCTTTAACAAAACCGTACATTTAGTAGTTTTATAGCGGATAAACAGAAATCAGACACTCATGTACAAAGCAGATGAAATGAAGCTGCAAAGATAAATGTAAATTCTTCAGCTCTTCTATTACTGGCAGTTCAAAATTTAATAATTAAATGTTTAAGTTTTTATTGTTTAAACATTTAATTTAAAACTAGATGTAAGGAATAACTACAACATTGTATAGCTGAAGAAAAATTAGATGAAAAAGCTACAAATTGCATCTTTATTAATATTCACAGAAAAAAAACAAGAGGTGAGAGGAGGGGAGACAGTTTCTGACAGGCTGTACAATCATCTGTACACAACCAGTCGCTACCAACTAAGAAAGAACACAATTCCTTCATAAATATAAATCTAGAAGTCTCTCCACTGGGTCTGCTTTCATTTACTTTGATTAGCCATCTGTAGACACCTGCTTTGATCCAAGAGATTTTTCTAAATGAGGACACAAAAACATGGAAGACCATGCAAACCCTAATGAATTACTTTACAACAAAGTAAAGATGAAGATCACAGTAATATTTCCATGTAGATATGTTGTAAAGAAACTTGCATACAAATTATGTATCTATACGAAAGACTTTGGAATGGAACATATAATCATTCAAATAAATAAGCAAGCAAACAAACAAAAACTCCCCAACATGATTTACAATCTAAGTGACTTCTTGATCTTAATATCCTGCTTGGGCTAGCTAATCACTGTGTTTTCACATTTCAGGAAAGGATGTGGAGTATTAAAGATTGGATTTCAAAGTAAAAAACAAATGCACAAAAATTATTCTATTCTCTCTTGAAGTGGTTTGAAGTTATAATGACCTAAAAAGCAGGTCCTTCAAGTAACATAAAAAGAAGAAAAACAAACAAAAACAACAACAAAAAAACCACATTGAAATCTTTTACTCTGAAGTCAGCCTTAGTAGTTTTAAAAGACAACTAATAAAGCTGGGTGAGGTGGCACACACCTGTAACCCCAGCAGCTTGGGAGGCTGAGGCAGGAGGATTATGTGTTCAAAGCCAGCCTCAACAATTTAGCAAGACCCTAAGCAACTGGGCAAGACCCTGTCTCTAAATAAAACATAAAAAAGGATTGGGGATGTGGCTCAGTGGTTGAGAGTACCTGGGTTCAATACCCAGTACCAAAAAAGATAACTAATATCTCACACGTTTTATCCTTAGATTCTGGACATGGACAGTCTCTGGTTTTTATTTTTCTTTATACATTAAACTTCTTATCTTTACCAATACTTATTTCATTTTCCTGAAGGCAATAAGAATAACAAAGTATAGAAATACACAATAGTGGTATAAAATTCAGTAGACATTTGATTAATAATAATGAGGAAAAATTTATATACACAGGGCTTACTCTGGGCCAGGCATTGTTTTAAGTGTATTAAATATACTACATCATTTTATCTTCATGGCAACCCTATGAAGAAGACACTACTAATCTCTTCATTTTACAAGTGAGTATATACAAATACGGTAAACTTTGACCCAGAAGAACCAACATTCGAACCTGGGCAGTATGGTTTCAAATTCATGATCTAAACAAGTACTTCTTAAACTCCACTATGACACAAATCACTTGGTGATCTTACTGAAAATCAGATTTGGTAATAATGTGATGTTACATAAAATTCTTCATTTCTAAGTAGCTCCCATGTGATGCTAATGCTGCTCTGGGCAGCATAAATGGAGGAGTGAGGCTCCAACTACTACTATGCTACACCACTAAAGACTAATGTACTCTAAATATCACTCCAAAAATACACAGAATCAGGGAAGAATATGACCCAATAGTAGAATATGATCTATTCTTGACTTAGTTGAGAAGAAAGTCCTTGTCTAGAGGACATCTATCCTTTTTTTTTTAATTTGTAAATAATCTTCAGTTTGAAAAACAACTGTACTGAGTATTTCTGCTTATGTTTAGAACTCCTGTTGAGTGCTCCCATTGTTATTCTGTCTGGATATTCTTACTCTGGAAAGAGGAGAATCTGTCAGGCACAGTTGGGTAATCACCGCCCTGTTCCCTCCGAGCCTTGGCCTTTCCCAACTCTAAGATCCAGGTATCAGGTTATAAAAACAAATAGGATATCCAAATACTAATAAATATCTAAATAACAATAGAAGACAGCTAAATCTCTTTCCAAAATAGCCAGGCATACAGAATAATCCTCATAATTAATTTCCTTAGAGTTTAATGCTAATGAAAATCTCTTGGCAAAGAAGAAATGGGAACAAATTACTTTGAATTAATAATGCCATAAATGTATGTGTTATTATTCTGGAACACATAAAAAGAGATCATTTATTGTACCTTGACCTTAAAAGAGTGCTTTCAGTAAATGTCTTTGCTAGGAATTCAGCTTTTGATGAAACAACAGAAACATAAATCTTTAATTTAACAAGAACACAACAGAATCAGTCATTTCAGTTTATTTATCCTCACTATAAATCAGTCTATACCTACCAAAACTGCTAACTGCACTCCCAACAAAAAAACAATATTATGGTAGATTTGGGGAGAGTAAGAAGATAACACTTATCTGCCTTTGAATGGCAATAGCCAGAAGCAACCAGATTTTTACTTTAATATATGGCAAGTATGTTTTCCACACTTGCAAGTTTCTGAGTAGAATGTAAAAACCTTAATGCTAAGAATTTGTGCTATTTAAGATACTTCCATGCAAACGTTTGTATAGCAGATGAAGTTTTTCTTTGTAAGTGGCAGATATCAATGATGCAGCCCTAATAACACAAAGACAAGACAACACCCACTCAAAATATTCCAAAACATGCACAACAACTGACCCAAAACATTGAAAAAAAATACCTTCATTTTTGTCAGGTGATGATGAACCTAAAGTACAGAACAAGAACTCAGTATGTGGCTTGTCTTTTTTGAAATCAGCTTTGTCTTTATCCACTGGTCAATCTCCTAATACAGTAATATACAAGCAACACACTTATCCTAACACTGGCAAATAGAGGAGGCCTGATAAACACTACTTACGCTGTGACTGAGACACCATTTTTGTTCGACTTCTTCCTCTAGAATCTGTCTTGGCATTTCCCATGCCAGCAAGTGGTGCTGAAAGCTTTGCCCTCACTCGGCCTGAGGAATAAAATATTTATATCATTAAAACATTTTTCTAAAAGAATACAGAAATAGTATAATGTTAAGGGGAAAAAAACCTCACTATTTTCAAGAATTATTAAATCCTATAATAATGTAACTATCACAGGTTATATTTCTCTTACATTTTTAAAAATTCATACTGGGTTTTTGTTTATTGTTGCTGTTTTGCTTTGCTTTCTTTTTTGAGATGGGGTCTTGCTAGGTAACCCAGGCTAGTTTTGAACTCCTGGATTCCAGTGATCTTCCTACCTCAGTCTCCTGGGTAGCTGGACTACAGGTGCATGCCTCATACACATCTTCATACTGTTTTTTATGTGTTGTACTCTATGTTAACTTTCCTTAGAAGTTAAGAACACAAACTAGAAAGCTTTCAAAAAGCTTTCATTCTTAAAAGTTGGATATTTTTAGTTTAATAGTTATAACTGAGATAATTACTATAGGCATGCCACTTGTTTCTTAATTGGTAGTTTTAATTCTAAAATTTCAGTTTCTAGGAAATTTAGATTATTCTCTAATTCACTCCATAGTTTAAAATATCAGGCTATCTTAGAAACAATAACCCTTTTGACTGAAAATGGACTTCTAAAGGAGTTTGCAGGAAGAGATATTATTGGAAAAATATTTAATCTTTTATGTATCAGGTTACAACACATGTATATGGATATGTTCAATGCTTTCTCTAACCAATTTCACTTAGAAAATGATTTGAGGAACTACATATCACATAAGGATTGGCACATTTTAAAATATATTTCTTTTCTCCCTCCCAGCTGCATTCTTTTCTCCTCTATCTTTGCCTTATCCCCCTCTACAAAATATCCTCACACTATTTCTCAGAGCTCTTGAACTGAAGGAAATACATTTATCCAAGTGCTGCCATCAGTAAAAACAAGGTGATGGTAAAATATATCACTAGCAAGTATTTTGATGTTCTCAAGTTATCACTGCAACCAATATCAAACATAATGAAAAAGAGGGCTCAGAATCCTTTTTAATTAAAAGGTAAAATCTGTAGGGAATACACAAGAATTTGGCTAGCCTGATATAGCTATATTAATTAGGAAGAAGCACACTAAAGAATAGGGATAACTTTTAAAAACTAAGAAATTAGCAAGAGAAAATAAGAGAATAAGAAAAGGGAATAAAACAGAGGCAAAATTGGTGGAGTCCTAGCATTCTAACAACTTCAAGAGCCCTAATAAGCTATGCTTCAGTCCTCAAAGGCTTTTACAGAGTCTATTTTGAGTAGGATATAATGTCCTTTTGACTAACAAGTAAAACTAAAAGATCCCACTTTTTTTTTTAAAGCAGTACCAGGGATTGAACCAGTGTGCTCTACCACTAAACTACATCCCCAACCCTTTTTTATTTTTTAATTGTGGTACTCTGTATAAATTAAAATAAAATATTATTTTTAAGGTGAACTGACTCAGTAAAATATATGCAATTTAATATCAAATTCAATTTGAATCACAGACCAAGTCCCCAGTTTCTGATTCAAAACAAGATAAATCTCAAAATGGACTAGATAAAAGCATTTAAAAGCATTTAAATGCCAATGACAAAGCAATGATGCATGCTTCCACAAAGTAGAAATAAACTAAAAAAACAAAATACAAAAGAAAAGCATTTTAATATCAATCCAGGAAAAAAAAATTATGTACTAACTCTATACTAGATATTATTAAACATGTTAAGCAATACGTTTTCCAGCAAGAAATGATCCAAGGTACAAAGCAAAACTGCAGGATGAAGAATTAAAAAAAAAAAAAAAAAAAAAAAATCCACACTAATAACCAACACAACCAAATGCAGAAGCTATTACAGCTGGTAAATTATAACGATTTGCAAATACATTAGCCTATAATTTTAGTTTTAATATTTAATCCCTAACAATGAAAATATTAATATAAAGGCATTTGTTACTAACAAAATGTATAGCTCTTACCATCTTCAGATGCTGTTCCTAAATAAGAGAAATAAAACAATATTTCAACAAATACTGTCAATGCGGCTACCTCACACCTCCCACCCAAGACTAAAAAAAAAAGGTGAAGACAAAAAAATAACTTAATCGAGTTCTGATAATTTAATCATTTTACCTCTGAATGTGTCTGCATTAGCATGAGCTTTGAAAAAGGTATTTGATGTAAAAAAAAAAAACAGTAATATACCATGTCAATACAATAACCCCAAAACTCACAGTACAATCTCAATAGAAAAAGAAAATGAATTTGACAATACTAGCATCCTTTCAGGATAAAAGAGTCACTTTGTGGTAACTGTATGCATGTGGGGCATGGTTAGAGGACATGGGTCACTGGGGCATGGCCTACTTGGATTGTTCTTCCCTGCAGATCCTTTTCCCCCTCTCTCTGCTTCCTGATACCACAATGATTTGGGCAACTTGCCTCCACTGGGCCCTTCCCCCATGATGCTAGAGTCATTGAGCTTACAGTATATGGACTGAGATCTCTGAAGTCGTGAGCTCCCAAATAAATTTTTTCTCCTCCAAGTTATTCTTGTGGTTACACAAATGCAAAAGATGAATAAAGCAATCATGTTAAATAATTTTTGGCTCCTAAACCAACTTGTGTTCCTTGGATGAATCCAAATTGATTATGAAGTATAAATATTTTCTCATATTGCTGTTTTCTTGTATTTTTGAACAAAGTTGCAACTGTATTTTTAAGATTAAAAAAAAAACTTAGTCTAATAGATTAAATTAACTTTGAAAAGATTCATTTTCAGGAAAATAAAATGAGATAACCATATTCACAACTCACAAAAAAAGGTTGAAATAGTCAAGTGAAAATTGCAAAATTCTACAGGGAACACTTCTTCTACATTTCATTTTTAAATTTTAAAATGTTTTTTTAAAAGAAATTAATGACTCAAGAAAAATGTAACTGTAACTATTCTTTGCAAATGAAGATCTTCATTGACTTCGGTTCCAGAGTAGTAATATTTTCTGTGCATTTTTGAAAGGTAGCCCAAAGAAGAACGTGAAATAGTCAAATCCATGACATAGGCTTCATTTGCTCATGTAAGACCAAACATTAGTGGGAGGAACTCATGATGTAACAGAGGTGACTTCTCAAATAGGCTGATATTTCTGACCCAAATAAGCTTGTATGTAGCGGGAATAACAGGTGTGTACCACTACACTCTGCCAAAACCAGGCTTTGCTTGGAAAGTGATATAAAAAAAAAAAAAAAAAAAAAGGTGCCTAAAGGTTCCAGGAATATTAATGTTAGAAAGGATAGCCATAAGTTTGATGTATACAAACCATCTCTTTTTTGGTGGTACTGGGGATTGAATCCCGGGGCACTCTACTTCTGAGCTACGCCCCCAGTTCTTTTAATTTTTTTAAATTAAAAAAAAAACAAAAAACAAAAAAAAAAAACATTTTATTTGTTCTAATTGGTTATACATTAGAGTCCTTTTTATTTTTTATTTTAAGATAAGGTCTTGCCAAGTTGCTGAGGCTGTCCTCAAGCTTGCAATCCTCCTGCCTCAGACTCCCAAGTTTCTGGGATTATAGGCATGCACCTCCACATCTAGCAGAAAACCTTTCTTGATGGCTGTTATTCCAGCCACATATACAAAAAAGGAGAGACTAATGTAATTAACACACATACTTAACTGAAATTCTCCATTTCATTAAAAAGGAAGATATACTACAGATCAATTTTTATAGTTTATGTGATAAATGCTCAAAAACATAAAAATGTCTCAAGTTTTCCTATATCTCAAGTAAAGTAACTCACAGATTGTATTATCTTATTATGAGTTATTTTAAAGAGCTCATACTTATAGATAACATGGGATCTGATAAAGTGAAGGTATAAATAATATACTATCCAGTATCAGATAAAAATAAACATAGGTTTGTTGCTGAATTCAGAAACTTCAGATAAACTTAATAATTTGGATACAGCAATCTAAAAAGCAAAGCTTAAAGTAATTTCAGTTTTGATTAAATCTTGGTTTAAATTCACTGTGAAAAAAGATAGCATCTGCAATTTGCATTTCGTTCTCGTAAATAATCATTTGAACCTATGAAATAAGTCATTTATCTCTCTCTACATCAAAGTTAGTAAACTAAAGTGCTGAATCAAATGAATTTTGAGATTCTTTTCCACCCTTATTTTGGTGGTGCTGGGGATTGAACCCAGAGCCTTGTGCATGATAGGCAAGCACTCTACCAACTGAGTTTTCATACTTCTTAACCCAATATTGTAGAGGAAGACAAGAACTTGAAAATATTTAGAGGCATATTTCTAAAAGTCTCTAAATGTTTAAAATAATGGATTTAAGTTACAACAAGTAGTAACCTACTATTTGAGCAGAACAGAAAATCTGAAAATGTTTATACCTAATCTAAAATTTGACCAAATAATTATGTACCCATTTTCACATTAAGATTCTTGGCAATTAAGTAGGATAGGTTCAGAAATTTAAGGAAGAATGAATAAGGATATAAGGTAGAACCCAAGAACCATAAATATGTGTAGCAGAATTATAAAAGCAAGTTCTTACCATCCATCTTGTCAGAAGTATCCTCTTTGATGAAAGAGCAAGCAAAGAACAGAGGAAAACTTAGTGTATTAGAAAAAAATAATTTAATGATCCCTAGAAAAGTTTTTAAAAAGATAGAACTCATTGTACAGGCATAATTTACCACCACAGTATAACCTCACCTCTGGCTAAACCTAAGAACTCACTTTCTCTATTTCACTACTTGATAGAGAAGACCACGCTGAATGTATTCATTCATGCATACTGGTACAAGTACTAAAGAGGTGGCCTTTGGTGCCTGTGCAGGCAGAGCCCATGTGGCAGGATTGTTGTTGTTCTTAGGAGGTTTTGCTTGTGAGGTTGGCTTCCGGTAACTTGGTTTTGAATACCCTTTGTGTTAATAAGGTAATTTTAAGTGAGGATGGGAGCACCAGACTCTGCTGTACCAGTTTGCTTAAACTGATTTTGCAAACAGTGTGATTTACAGTAAACACCTGCTTTCTTTTTGGGAGTTTGGAGTTGTGATGATTGTAGTTGACTGTGCAAGCAGAGTGCCTATGTGACTGTCCTCCACTCCCCATACCACCTTGGACTAAATCTTAAGCGAGTTTCCCAAGGCAAAAAAAAACTGCATGTTTCCATAGTCCCATTTTACCTGTGGGAGGGAGAACTTTTTTTTTTTTAAATATATATTTTTAGTTGTAAATAGACACAACACATTTATTTTATTTATTTATTTATTTTTATGTGGTGCTGAGGATTGAACCCAGTGCATCACATGTGCTAGGCAAATGCTCCACCACTGAGCTAGAGCCCCGGCCTCAAGGGAGAACTTTGAAAGTCTACAAATTTCTCTTGCCATTTCTGCTTGTATTCTTTTTCTCTAGTAAACATCAGTCATGAGTACAGCTGATTTCGACTCCTAGAGTCCTTCTAGCAAGTCCCCAAATGTGTGGGTAGTTTAGAGGTCCAAAAGGTACCACTCTCTTTGTGCCTCCTCAATGGATGTTCTAAACCTCAAGTCACCTCTTGGCACATGATCCTGACTATGAATACTCAGGACAAAAATCACAACCTTCCTGATCTCATTCTTCTTAACAACCACTCCCCATAAATACCACATCCAAATCTACCACATCTAAGGCTAACTCCCAAGCTAGGTTTCTCTATATTCCATTCCTCATGCCTTCCATGGGAATTTTGTCAAGAAGTATCTCCTCACATTCTTGCACTTCTTTGTTTCTCTACTGACTTACTACGTTAGTATATAAACATACTGAATTCCACCAGTCTTAAAAAACAGTAAGTCCCTTAACTTTACAGGTAATTCGTATAGTTCTCTTTCACTCCTTTCCTTGACCATCAAGTCAAAAGTAATTCATAGAGATTCTTCTTTTCAACTTCTTCCTCAACCAACTGAAATTTGTCTTCTCTCTATAATGACCTCATTGAAAATATCTATTTTCTTTTCTATATAAGCAATTACATTGACAATATTTGTAAATATGCATTCACAAATATTAAATTATAAATGCATATTTATAAATGTTAAATCAAGGTTTCCTGAACTTGAATTCCCCTATCTTATAGGACACCAAGTTTCCTCTTCAGAAAGTTAAATGATAAATTTCAAAACACTTGTAATCTCTGCCACCAAAGCATTCAGGACTGTAGGGAAAATGAAAACAAAAACAAACCAGTGGTAATGGCTTTGTGGAATATTTGGAGCTTAATACTGATCTCTCTTCTCCCCCAAATTCTATTACCATTATAACTAAGCTGTTTCCTAAGCACTTCCAGTTTGAGACTTCAAACTCAGGATGCGTAACATACAACAAACCTTTAGCTGCTCAGTCCTTAGCAACTGCCCAACAGACTGAGAGACTCAGCATAGAAGCATATACCTCTGGATCCCTGGTTCCTCACAGTGTGCCTATTGAAAATTCAGTGCTCAGAAAAGAATAAAATACTCTTTCTGAACCATACATGTTCAGTCATAAGTAAGGATCAAAGTTCAAGAAAACAGTCCACCTCTTGCAAGGGTATAAGAAGGTACATAACAGGCAGAGGGTGAGGTTGGGCTGAGGGAGAAAGGGCGAGAAGGAGAGAACAGGAACATCTTTTACTGAACCCCTGGAAAGAGCCATAGGCAGTTAACTGATTGTCTCTGAGTATGAAGCTGGGCTAGATGAAGAAAAGAGAAAAAGGTGTTACAATGAAATGTATGTTCAGTTTAAACCCTAAACAATCAAAAGGAATAAATTAAGTCAATCTTATGGTACTACTGTAGGTTTTCTTATGACAAATCATTGCAAAAAATTGGCTTTTGGTTTACATTAAAACATTTTAAATATAATATTTTTATTTGGTAGTAAAAATAACTATTCAATATAACATTAATTCTTAAAGTTTGAGATGAATAAGTTTTTATTTTTTCCTAGTTTTCTTTTTACTTAATTTTTTAAGATATAATCATACATACAAAAAATTCACCTTTCTATAGTATACAACTGAGTGTTTTAAATAAAGTCACAGGATTATACAACCTCACTACTAACTACAGAACATTTTTTACCACCTCAAAAAAAAAAAAAAAAAATTCCTGCACTCATTAGCTATCACTATTTCTTCCACTCTACTCCCTGGCAACAACTAATTTAGTTTGTGACTATGGGTTTACTACCTATTTTAGTCATTTCACATAGCTGGAATCATACAGCATACAGCTATCTATATCTAACTTCATAATGATTTCAAGGTTGATCCAACTTGTAACAGAATTTTTTATGTAACATGCTCCCTTGTGGCTGAATTCATTTCATTATATGGACATATCCCATTTAATTTATATATTCACCAGCTAATAGACATTTGGATTGTCCCATTTTTTTCCTTTTCTTTTTTTTTAACTTTAAAAAAAATTTGTTTTAGTTGCAGGTGGACACAATATCTTTATTTTATTTTTATGTGGTGTTGAGGATCAAACCCAGGGCCTCACGCATCATGTTAGGCGAGTGATCTACCACTGAGCCACAATCCCAGCCCCAGTTCTTGCTATTATAAATAATGTTGCTGTGAACATTCACATATGAGTTTTTGTGAGAATATATAATTTCATATCTCTTGTTTATATAGTTAGGAGTGGAACTGCTAGGTTACATGGCAATTCTATGCTTAACTTTTTGAGAAATTGCCAAATCATTTCCAGAGTACCTCTATCTTTTTATATTTGATCAGCAGTATATAAAGGTTCTCCACATCCTCACCTGCAATTACTGATTTTTTTTTTTTTTTTTCTTTTTCAAATTTCTTGGCAGTGCTGGGGATCAAACCCAAGGTCTAACACATGCCAGGCAAGCACTTTACCACTGAGTTACACGCCCAGCCAGTTTTGTCTGCATTTTTTATTTGTAGGCATTACAATGAACGTGAAGTGGTAATGCATTATGCTCTTGATTTGGACTTTCCTAATAATTAACGATATTGAGTATACTTTCATTCTTTATATCTTAACTGGAAAAAAGTCTCAACAAACCCTTGTTCATCTTTAAAAATGGAGGTGTCTTTTTTGTTACTGAGTTCTAATAGATCTTTATATATTTGGGACACAAGTCCCTATTTGGTTATATAAGTTGCAAATAATTTCTTATTCTATGTGATATTTTTTCATTTTCTTCATTGTGTCCTTTGAAGCAAAAAAGTTTTAATTTTAATGAAGTCTAATCTATCTTTTTTTTTTTTTGGTTGCTTATGTGCTTGCTATCAAGATCTGAGAAACCACTGCCTCATACAAGGTTACAAAGATTTATGCCCATGTTTCCTTCTGCTCTATTTTGAGTTTGTGAGACAAGAGTCCAAATTCTTTTGCATCCAGTTGTCCTAGTATCACTTGTTGAAAAGAGAATTCTTTCTGCATTGGGTGGTCTTTGCATCCCTTTTGAAAATCAATTGACCATAAACATTATGAGCTTATTTCTAGACTCTCAATTCTATTGCATTGGACTATAAGTATATCCTTACAGCAGTACCTCAAAGACTAAAGTATCTCCTCACATTCTTGCATTTCTTTCTTTCTCTACTGACTTACTACTTTAGTATATAAACATACTGAATTTTAAACTGGGAAGTGTAAATCCTCCAATTATGTTGTTCTTTTTTTCAGATTATTTCAGTCATTTTTCTGTTCCTTGCATATTTGTATGAATTTTTAGGATCCTCTTCCCAACTTGTATTAAAGGAAGATGGATAGGGATTGCATTGAATCTATACATCAATTTGACATCTTATTAATATTACCCTTTAAAATTTTGAGCCTAGAATCTCTTTTCATTTTTTTTTTTGGGGGGGTCTACTTTAATTTCTTTTAAAAGTACAATTTTTTTCTATACATTATCCCATAAATATTTTGTTATATGTATTCCTAAGAATTCTATTCTGTGTAATGCAATTATAAATATAATTGTTTTGGTAATTTAATTTTGGATTATTCAATTGCTTGAGAAATACAAAAGATCCTAAGAAGTCATGTAAAGGTATATGAGATTCATTATCAAATAAACCAAGCAAACTGCTTACCAGTATAAAATAAAAAATTTAACAAATTAAAAATCTTGGGGCTGGGGTGGTTGCTCAGTGGTAGAGTGTTTGCTTAGCACGTGTGAGGTACTGAGTTCAATCCTCAGCACTACACAAAAAATATAATAATCTTCTTATGTTCATCTACAACTAAAAATATTTTTAAATCTTCATATACTCATATGGAATTCTGCAACCTTGCTGAACCAGTTAATCAGCACTAATATTCTGTTTTTTAATGGATTCCTTAGGATTTTTTTTTTTTTTTTTTGTACTGGGGATTGAACTCAGGGGCACTTTACCACTGAGCCACATCCCCAGCCCTATTTTGTATTTTATTTAGAGCTAGAGTCTCACTGAATTGCTTAGTACCTCACCATTGCTGAGGCTGGCTTTGAACTCGAAATCCTCCTGTCTCAGCCTCCCAAGCTGCTGGGATTACAGGTGTGCGCCACTGTGCACAGCTACTTAGGATTTTTTAATATAGAAGATCATATTTTCTATAAATAGAGGTAATTTTACTTCTTCCTTTCCAATCTGTCCTATTTTTCCACCTTGCCTACCTGTCCTAGCTAAAACCTCCATGATAATGTTTAATCGAAAAGGTAAAAATGGCCATGCTTGCATTTTTATTGATAATAGGTAAAAGTATTTAGTGTTTCACACCAAGTAAGGATGTTAACTGTGGATATTCCAAAGATATTCTTCATCAGGAGAAAGTTCTCCTCTATTCCTAGTTTGTATTTTTTATCATAAAAGGACTTAAGATTTTGTCAAATGCTTTTTCTGCAGGTACTGAAGTGACCATGTGGTTTTTGGCCTTTATTAATATGTGCATTATGTTGATTAACTTCCACATATTGAAATGTCATTCTGGACAACATGTTTCTAAACAAAAATGTTTCCTGAAAATCAAAAGCACTAATCAACCCACCATTAACATCTTTATATGTATTATCTCTAGTCCTTTACATAAAGTAATGAATTTACCACACACTGAAAATCTGTATCATTCTATCTTACTGGAAAATATGCTTTTTTAATGTCTGCAGAATTTATATAAGTATATAAAATAACAATCATTAATTTGTTACATATAAAATCGACTCTAAAATATCTACTATAACGAATACTTTTCATTTCTTTTTTTAAAAATATTTTTGGTTGTAGATGGACATAATACATTTATTTAATTTATTTTAATTGGTGCTGAGGATCAAAGTCAGTGCCTCATGTGCTTGGCAAGCACTCTACCAATGAGCTACACCCACCCCACTTTTTATTTCCTGATATAATTATCTAAACTTTGGACTACTAGGTCAAAATTTCTGAGGATTTCAAAATGCTCCATGGGTATTATTAAAATTATCACTCAAAAAATAACTATAATTCACATCAATCTGAATTAATGACCTGCTTAGTAAGATCCTATTTATCACATTCTTATCAAATATGGGCACTAAGCTAAACATTTTTGTTATATTTATAATTCTTCTGATTTGCATTTGTTCCATTATAAGTCAGGTTCAACAACAGTGGTGTTCACTATTTTTTTTTAAATGAGTCTTTTTAAAAAATTTTGTTCATTTATTTATCTGCAGTGCTGAAAATCGAATCCAGTGCCTCACACGTGCTAGGCAAGTGCTCTAACACCAACTCACAACCTCAGCCCCACTAGCTATTTTAATACATATCTTTTCTTTTCTTTTGGTCCTAGGTGTGCTTTACCAATGAGCCACATCCCCTGCCCTTTTTATTTTCAGATAGAGTCTCACCAAATTATTGAAGGTCTTGCTAAATTTCTGAGGCTGGCCTCGAACTTGTGATCTTCCTGAGCCTCCTAAGCCACTGGAGTGACAGGCATGTGCCACTGCACCTGGCCATATTATTATCTTTCTTTCTTTTTTTTAAATTTATTTTTATTTTTATATTTAGTTGTTAGTGGACCTTTATTTTACTTATTTATATGTGGTGATAAGAATTGAACCCAGTGAGTCACACATGCTAGGCAAGTGCTCTACCATTGAGCCACAACCCTAGCCCCATATTATTTTCTTAATATACATATATAATCTTTCCTGTAAAAATAAGCTTATGTTTCTCAGAGACTTGAAATATTTCTTGCCATTTAAACTTTTTTATACTATCTGGCAAAAACTTTTCCCAGGTTTTCAACCACTTAATTTCAGATTTTCACATACATTTAACTCAAGAGATTTTGCTCTCATAGTTTTTTAGAAAGAAAAATGAAGTATGGAACAGATACACAACATGGATAGCCAACCTCGAAGTTTCAAAATGATGGGCATAAAAACAAAAACCAAACTCCAAATAGCTTTTCGAATATATACTTAAGCTTTGGTTAGATATATACGAGCTCTGAGTTCTCTCAGATTTCTAAAGGCTTTAAAATCTTGGTAAGGGACAAGAAGCAAGAGAAAGAAAAGAGATGCTGGTTACAAGGCTGATACCATCCCCAAACTTATTTTAGTAATCCATGGCTGAATGTGGCAGAACTGCAGACTTATAAGTTCTATTGACAATCATGGAGTTAAGAACTGTTTCTTTGATCAAGATGATAATGAGAAGAAGGTAAAAAAAAAAAAAGGTGAGGAGGAAGGTGAAGAGGGAAAAGAAGAAACCTCAGAACTGTCCCCAATGCAGAATCATATTAAAACATATGGTTTATCCTTAACATGCAAGAATAACATGGCAATGATTAAGACAGATCACTTTGTTTTCACTGAGACCAGAGGGAGAACACTGTACAATTTCCCATAATTAGTTGCCTTACCCAATGATGCATAGGAACCTGGATTCAAGGCACCTGCACCTAACCGCCCACTTCGCACAGATTGTCCAGCAGCATGATGTGCCTTGGCACCAGCAGCAGCATTCACATCAATGTCACTTCGAGAACGCTGCAGGCTTCCTGGAAGGGAACTGGCTTTGTTGTTGCCTGCGGATACTATGGAAGACACAACAAAAGTGACTAGTATTATTTAAATAACTGTAAATAACATAAAAATTATATAAACTTGAAATCATCATGAGCTAATAAACCACGATGATATAGTCAGCAAGGAAGCAGCAGCCAAATGAACAGTACCATATTAATATCAGAATGCCTCAGTTTCAATCCTGACACAACTAAGATTTCTTGGTCAATTTTTGATATTTCTCTGCCTTATTTTTTCTCCTATAAAATTGGTAAAATGACCAATTTTGACGTAAAATTCACAGAACTGTTAGGTAGATTAAAGAGATGTTTATGACTGATTTATGAAAAATGAAAGAGTATATAAGATAAATACATGGAAGTAATGTTATTTTTACTATCAGAAAAATGCAAAAAAACTGGTATAGAAATAGGGATATTCAGAAATTAATGGAGGTTCTGCCACTCTTGGGCAATGAGAGTTAAATTGTTAAATTTCTGAAATTTAGTTTTTTAGTTTAAAAAAAAAGAGGAGTTTGATAAGCCATGAATCATAATCCAGTAACAGGTTGTGAAATCAATTGAATGAGTCATGACTAACATTTGAAAGAAATGAAACAGAATAGAAAGCAGTGTATTACATGTAAGGGTAAGTACTGCTTCATGGAACTTCAGTTTATACTATATATGTATATATGCAATTTTATAGTATATATGTGTGGTGCTGCATTATGAAAATGATTTTTTTCATTGTGGGTTACATCAAAACAGTACAAAGGCTACTGCTTAGAGATAAAATAGGCTATGACTCTTATTTAAAAGGCAATTACCTCTTCCAGCCACACTTGATGGATTTGCTGTAGACCATTTAGAAGAAAAAGGGCGACTGCAAGGTAAAAAGAAATGCTTTAAGTACACAACTTAGTTTACCATTGCTCTGATGGCCACTAACGAGATACTAGTTTTCTGAAAAGATGGGAAACTTCTTCCCCACTCCCAAAAGAGGGTCTTGCTAAATTGCTAAGATTGGCCTCAAACTGTAATTCTTTTGTCTCAGCCTCCTGAGTCACTGGGATTACAGGTATGAAGAAAGTTAAGCTTCTTTTTAAAAATCACTCAAACATGTCATCAAATATTAATGGGATCTCAGTTAGCTGTGAATCAACAATAAAATAATTGGCTATGAGTAAAGGGTAAGCTCTAAAGAGAGATCAGGTTGCTTTTATTCACTCTGGTCTTTAGTGCACATCATGGTGCCCACCACAGAGGACTCAATATTAGCATTATCAAGCACTTAGATCCTGAGGTATTTTACTTAAAAGAGAAAGAGGCGGTGTTATTATTAACATATACCAGCATATCAAAGACTTTCACCTAAGTCTTAGCACTGTGGTCATCAACAATTCATGCATGGGCTGGGGATATAGTCAGTGGTAGAGTGCTTGCCTCACAAGCACAAAGCCCTGGGTTCAATCACGAGCACCACACATCAAAACCAAACCAAACCAAAACAAAACAAAACAAAAAACCCCAATTCATGCAGTTATAATGCAGCATGCAGTGTGGGGGTATCACCCCCCCACAATACTACTGAATGGTATTCTGTGGAATGAAAAACACAGGCTAAGAGGATATCACATATGATTAGAGAATGTTAACAAAATATCTCTAATCATCTCAAAGAACTTACCATCTTCCTTAATATTTTAAAAAACTAGTTTTAAAAACTAGACTTTAGTATTCACACAACCCTCCTTAAATGACTCTTTATGTGCCTTGGTGCCTCACCCTAATCCCTGCCCTGCTTCAGAGTTACCAAGGCAACTAGCAATGTGTATAGGGCATTGAGGACCCAAAGATAAACAAATTACCAAAAGGTAAACTGATATTCTGTGAGTTGCTCTTTCCTAAGGAAATATGCAAATAACTTGACACAGGACAAGGGGCCATGAAGATGACAGAGGATCACAGTAAGGAAGAGAAAAGGCTTAAACATTTTTAGCAATCTCAGAGGCCTAGAGAGACAGAAAATACAGTTATTATTGCCAAAGCAGCAAGAATTTGAAGTAGCCAACTGGGCGCAGTGGTGCACACCTGTAATCCCAGCAACTCAGCAGGCTGAGGCAGGAGGGTTCCAAATTTGAGGCCAGTCTCGGCAACTTAGTGAGGTCTTGTCTCAAAATAAAAAATAGGGCCAGGCATGGTGGCACATGCCAGTTATTCCAGCATCTCGGGAGGCTGAGGCAGGAGGATTGCCAAGCATGAAGCCAGCCTCAACAACTAAGCAAGGTCCTAAGCAACATAGTGAGACCCTGTCTCAAGATAAAGAATAAAAAGGGTTGGGGATATATGTAGCTCAGTGGTAAAGTACCCCTGGGTTCGATTCTCTAGTACCAATTTAAAAAAAAATACAATCTGAAGTAGCCAACATTACAATGAGAACAGTTACAGAGAAGAGAGCTATTAAATCATTTTGCCCCCTAAAGCATTTATGGAATTTTTAAGCTGTGCAAAAGATTATGAAGGAAAGCAGTAGAGTTTTTTATAAGTTGCACAGATTTGTATAAGAACTCAGAAGATAATTTCTCAATCTCTTACAATTACTCCACTATAATGTCTTAAAAATGGGCTATTTACTGTATGAATTATTTTTATAGTATCTAATCAGTGCTTCCCAGATTTTCACAGACCATGAACACGTAGAAACAAAATATGAATCATTACACTCTTTCTCCAAAGAGAAGAAGTTAAATCTAGCATATAATACAGCCCTTGAAACAATAGCATATTTGAGTTCTTCAAAAGTAGGTTTGAGGGCTAGGGAAGTAGCTGTGTTGGTAGAGTGCTTGCCTTGCAAGCACAAGGCCCTGGGTTCGATCCCCAGCACCACAAAAAAAAAAAAAAAAGGTAGGCTTGAGTTGCCATTTTTTTAAGATTTTAGGTGAAAGCAAGCAGAAAGTCAACCATTCAACTCAAAGAATGCTGGGGAGTTGGGGAGAACAATAGATCAGTAACTATCACTTGCATGATCTTACTTCAGACTTTCTTGTGAGCTAGATGAGGATCTGTCTGATTGTGGAAGAGATGCTACACTGCCAGAACTCTTCAAGTAAGTTTGAAGACTTTTCTGATAAGATGGCTCAAGGGAATTATATAAAGTTTCAGCTTCACCAGGAAAGTGGTTTCTGAGGCCCATATATGTCCTGTAAATAAAAGAAGAAGGGGAAAAAGGATAAAAGAAAGAAAAGTATATTCAGGAACAGTTTTACATGATTAGGCTCTAACAATAAAATGTGCACATTCAAGGATGAAGATGAACTTGGTTTTTTTTTTAAACACATTACCATGTGTCAAAGTGAATATATTCTAAATTGAACAAGTTCCAGAAGAAAGACTGCAAGATTTTGGCAAAACAGATTTCAGTTCAAAACCTGGCAATGTCACTTAAGGGTTAATGTGGACTTGGGTAAATTCCAAATATCCAGACTTTGGTTGGCTTACTGAGGTAATACCACCTTTGCTGGATTATTTTAAAGATTAGAAGGAAACATAGGCCAAGCAACTCACACAGTATTAGGTTCACAATATATACTCAATAAGTGATTTTTTTTATTCATAATAAAAGTGAATAGCTTATGATGGAATAAAAATACTGATCATTACACAAATGAAAAATTCAAACAGGATGTAAGATGTCTAGTACAGGTTTAATGAACAACCTCAATCTCAATTTTACTGAAGTGGTAGTGACCTAGAATACTTGGGACACCTCTGACATTTTCATTTTCTCAGTACAATTCCTTTTTAAAAAGATCAAAGTATGTTTAAAGTGTCACAAAATACACCATAGACTTACTTTCTTGCCTCCACTCTGGCCTCAGCATCAGCATCATGAATTCCTTTCTTTATAGTTTCAACCAAGACAGCTGCATGTCTATGAAATAAATACATTTTTAAATTCATGGAGTAAGCTGTCCATTTTACCATAAATGATACTTACTCATATATGTTACATATCCATCACAGAGGGGCAGAAGAGGTGAAAAGATTAATTAGTACACAATAATAAACCTAAGATTGCAAGATCTTCTAATAATCTCCCTACATTTCATTCACATATGGTTTCCTTCTGATAATTCAAACAATATAATCTGACAGCAATTATTTTTATAATGTGCAGATAATGTATAAATATATAATGCCTAAGTTTAAATTTTTTAAATGAATTTGAGGGGAAAAAACTTTGTGTGGCTCTTTGTTAACTCATCACTGTAGAAAATGATTTGCTAAGAGTATGATCAGTTTTGATCTGACCATATGAAATAATAGCTACCACAGAAGAACTAAAAAGAAAACTTGGAATTATTTCATGCCATCAATAACAAATTCAATTTATTAAAAACCAGATATGAAGAGATTTAAGGATTTCCGTGAAAACAGAAAATCAGCTATACACTCAATGTAAATGTAAACAATCACTGAAGTATCAAACTTGAGAATAAGAAATACAACTGCACAAATGGCCAGTGTCTGATGATCAAAATATGCTGTATGCATGTAAGAATATGCCACAACAGAACACCTTATTCTATATAATTAATATGCACTAATGAAAAAAATACCCAATGACCAACTAACTTCCCATATTTTCCTTTCCTTCACCTCAGAATTACATTAGATAATACACAGATATTACTTGACCAATGACACCAGGTACTGGTATCTTTTTTTAATGAAATTTTTTCCCTCTAAAAGGAAGCTCCTTCCTTTCCCCTATATTAAATTATTCGTTAGGTGATTGCAGCTCAGAAAAATCTATCTCACATGATTAAAAATATTTTTAAAATTTTGCCTAATTTAAGTCTCTTATATAATCCATTCTACTTAAGGGACCCTCACCCACTCCACAGAGAAAATCGTATTACCATAGCTGCAATGAGTAACAGCACAACACCATAGTTTTGAAGTAAAACCTGAACAAATAATCTTTAAGGAAAAATGAGAAATAATGGAAAACCAATACCAACAGGTTCTAAAGAACTGGTGACAACTGGGAGGAGAGAGGAAGGAGGGAGAGGCAAGCATACCTTTCCAATGAATGAGTCTGCCACTCTTGCAACAACAAATCTAAAAATTCAAATGAACGCCTGAAAAATGAAAAGTTAAATTTTAACTAAATGTTGTATTGAGAAACACATTAACACTTTCTTTTTTAATACTGTAAACTTTGCCCCCTGAATTGAAGCATGTTTTATATGTCTTAACTATGGAATATCTGATTTTAAGGATCCAACTATTTCTACAATAAATAGTTGAAAAGTACTTAGAATTCCCTAATACCTTAAAAAGGTTTGTTTAGTGTAAAATTTAATGGTTTTCATTTAAAAATATTTCTTACATATCTTATTATGCACTAGACATTGGAGATATATGCCACGATGACCAAGAAAGTCATGACAATCTAGATCTTTCATTTCTACATTATTTCCTTAAATATGGATGCACACCATTTTAAATCAACTTTGTTTTTTATCTAAGCTCTCCAATTTCCACCTTTAACTGCTTCAATCTTGGCTCTCCTGTTTGTTCGTTTTTTTAATACAGTACATTTTCTTGTCTGTTTATTTGACCAAGTACTTTCTGATGTTTTCAATTACATCTAGCAAGTTACACACCTGCAGAAACTATTAAAAAACAGAAGGTCTTAAGTATTTTCCCAGTACCTATAAAATACTAAAATACAATGACTTTGTGATTTTTGTCCAATATAAGAAAAACAACATCCTTAGGATATATATATTGATAATATATATATTTTTGGATATATCAGATATCTAATAAGGAAGTTTATAAATCTTTTAAGTTGTTAATGGATCTTATCTATCTATCTATCTATCTATCTATCTATCTATCTATCTATCTATCTATCTATCTATCTATCTATCTATCTATTGTGCTGAGTATCGAACCCAGAGCCTCACACGTCAGGCAAATGCTCTACCTCTGAGCCACGACTCTAGTCCAAAAATTTTTATATATATTTTTTATTTGTTCTAATTAGTTATACATGACAGTAGAATGCATTTTGACACATTATACATGAATGGAGTATAACTTCTCATTCCTTACACAGGTCATGTAATCATATATGCACACAGGGTATTAATGTCCGATTCATTCTACTATCATTTCCACTCCCGTGCTCCCTCCCCTCCCTTTACTCCCTTGACTAGTCCAAAATACCTCTCCTCCCACCCCATCTAAACATTCAGCCTTTGGTTCTTTAGGATTGGCTTATTTCACTTAGCATAATATTCACCAGTTCCATCCATTTACTGGCAAATGTCATAATTTCATTCTTTTTTTAAGGCTGAGTAATATTGCACTGTGTATATATACCACAGTTTCTTTATCCATTCATCTGTTGAAGGGAACCTAAGTTGGTTCCATAGTTTAGCTATTATGAATTGAGCTGCTATAAACATTGATATATCTGTGTCACTGTAGCAAGCTGATTTTAAGTTCTCTGGGTATACACCTACAAGTGGGATGATTGGGTCAAATGGTTCCATTCCCAGTTTTCTGAAGAATCTCCATACTGCTTTCTAAAGTGGTTGCACCAATTTGCAGCCCCACCAGCAATGTATGAGTGTAGCTTTTCCCCCACATCCTCGCCAACATTTATTATTACTTGTATTCTTGACGACTGTCTTGGCTTTTTTTGATGGCACTACTCTCATATCATTTTCCTTCCTTTATAACCACTTTTTCTGCACTTATCCTTAAAAGGGTACTCATCTGGTTGGTGCCAATCTTAGCCTATTTGTCTTTGATAGTCTTTTTACTTCATAACATCGTCCATATCCAGCTCTGTCAGATATAATTCCCACATCTATAACCAGATATAATTCTCATATCTTAGTCCTGTATCTCCAGCATTAGTTCTTTGCTTCAGTTATTAAGTCAAAGTTCTAATAAGCTTAGGGTCATCACATGGGCTCCGAGCGTCAACTCCAACACCACACACAAAAGAATAAACTAACTTAGACCTTCTCAAAGCTACTCTTTTAGGGGTTGGGGGTGTAGCTCAGTAGTAGAGTGCTTGACTAGCATATGCAAGGTCCTGGGTTCAATTCATAGTACCGCAAAAAAGGAAAAACAAAATCCACTCTTTTGTTCCATATCATACAGATTAGGAAATAAGAAACTGAACGGTTAAATTAACTTGCCCAAAGTGAAGGAGCTAGGACTTAAACTCTTGCATTCTGACTCTAGAGCTCAGTCTAAAGACCCCTTCTCTTTCATCCCTATTCATTTATCAAGTGTCATTTCCACACATGAAAGATATTTTGAATTCTATTAAACAAACTCTCTTTCAATCAATTATCAATATAGCTAAAGTTCACATCCTGCCTTTCTCTTACATGAATTATAACAACTCCTACTTAATTAACCCAAAGCTTCTCATTATTCCTTTTCAATCATTGTTTATGGCTGGAATAAAAACTAGGCTAGATGAAATTACTTACTCACCAAAAAACTACTGTTGTCAATCACTCCTACTACCTAATTAGCAATGTCAAAATTCCTCTTCATGACATATAAAGCCATCCACATTGTGACTTTACCTAGTCTCCACTCCACTCCCCAAATAGTCTCATTTACACTGAAACATCCTATTTATTATGGGATCTGGGTTCAATGCAGCATGTGGCAAAACTTTACATCTCTGCTTAGTGCACCCCTCACGTCCACTAGTTAATGGATCATTCTCCGTTTTCAATGCAATTCTGATACAATTCTTCATTCCCTCTTCTCTGTCACATTCCATTTCTCTATCATTCTCCTCCATATAAGACGGATTAGTAAATCTTTCCTGCAAAGGGCCAGACAGTAAATATTTTAGGCTTTAAGGACCACAGACAGTAAATATTTTAGGCTTTATGGACCATACACAGTCTTGGTCATATTCTTCTTCCCCGCTCCATACTCTTTTAAAAACTACCTTGTGGGCTGGGGATATAGCTCGGTTGGTAGAGTTGCTTGCCTCGCATGCACAAGGCCCTGGGTTCAATACCCTGCACCACAAAAACAAACAAACAAACAAAAAACTACCTTGTAAGATATTAAAAACAACAACAACATTTTGTTGTAGGTATTACTAAGACAGGTTATTAACAGACTGGACCCATGGACTGATTCCTGACATGAGAGGTAATTAAACAACTGTGGCCAAAACTCTGAGCCACTCAAAGGAAATAATGTCTTAATCAGCTTCTGTCTAACATTCAAAGTATTTAAATAAATATGCTTATCAAGTTTAAAAAAGGACAGAGTTCTTAATAAAATTTCTTAAGGATTAAATGCACAAATCTTTTTCCTGTCTTTATAACTGATGGTGATTTTAAAAACAATAGATATCATATAGAGAGAAAGAGAGGGACTAATGGCAGACATGGTTTGGCTATTTACTCTGTTCCAACCACTAGGTTAGGTTCTATTAATGTGTACCTCATTTAATCTTCACATTCTATGGAGTTCACATCAGTAACCCTACCAATACACATGACTCTGAGGTTTAGGGCAGTTAAATAATTGCCCAAGGTAGGACAGTCAATCAGTGATGCTTGCAGAATTCTAGTCTAGTCCTGATTCTAGACTCTGAAAATCAATGCAAGCAGCAGCCCAGAGAAATCAAAGCTTATGATAAAACTGAGAAATGTGAGTGGTTGTAATAAGCGCTTCATCTGTACTCCTTTACATGAGATATAAAAGGTTTTATTTTGGATTTTTTGGAAGGCAATTTTAGGAAATTAATGATAATCAACTTTTACACCATACCAAGAATTAAACATTATGCAATGTTAAAATTAAGACCAAAAAATATTTTTTTTCAAAACTTACCTTCTTACAGGAACTGATTTTGATGTGCAATTGCTTGTTATTAAAGGGATAAGTCTGGGTACATGAGTATGCTGAAAAAGATGTATTAGAAAAGGATGAAAAATACTGTGCACTGCACGTAGTTCTTTCTTCAAAGTAACTTACATTGTAAGACAAAGAACAAATTTTGAAATAAATAAAGCAAAGTTTTCCAAAGCAAAGTAAAAATAATAGTGACACAGTTTCAAAAGGACACTGTGAATGCCTTAAGATATAACAAAGACAAGTTAACTGTGTAACTGTGAAGAACTGTGAGGACCGTCTAGCTCATGGCAGAGGGAACACAAAGAACTGGGCTTGAACTGACCATACATCCTTTAAAGTACCAGGGTTACTGTTGGTAAAAAGTTACAATTACACATCATCGAAGCAGCTGGTTAGAGTAGATCTGTATTCCTAACTTTTGAAATGGTGATTTTAATAGAAGTTTCATTCTGGCTAACCCATGCCACTTTAGAATTCAAGTATAAGTTCAACAGACATAATCTTCTAACTTCTATTAGTAATTCTTATGCTCTTCTTTAGTGAAGCAAACACTATAAAATTCATAGTATAACATAAAATAGTATCACACATATATATGTATTTGATGCTGTAAATATCCTATTTTTCTTCTGAACTAATGAATGGGTCACCTAGGAAGCAAGCTCTGAGATAGAGCTTAGCATGCACAACATTTATTAAGAAGAGTCCTTGGTATCAATATGGGTGAAAGAGAGAAGGAAAGAGGGTACAAGAAAGTCAAACCTTTACATTTCCACATCATTCATTTAATGAATATGACTCATAATAGAAAGGCGCAAGGCAATGGAAAAGGTAGCTTTCTGAAAATGAAGCAATCCTTGAAGAGGTTGTCAGCTGGAGACTGTCTACCAATAGTGCTCCCAGCAGTGGAAAAACGAGACTTTCACTGATGGAAAATATGCATCTGATATGCCGTATCAGTGTCTGTAACAGCTAACTGAATCAAAAATAAAAGGAAAAAAAAGTTTTAGCCACTGGAGAAGGAAATACCTACGGGTGTAAAGTTGTACAAGATGGGATTAATGTCAGAGAATATGTCCAACTGTTATTCAACTGTTGACAATCATGAAAACACCTTGTGGACATGCTCCCTATAGCATCTGGCAGAGTCCATTCCCCGAACATTACGAGTGATAAAAGTCCATGGAGACCCTCCACACTCATCATACTACATGGGAGGTCTCTCCTACTACCAACCTCCTCTTCCTTTATAACCCCCCAAAATCCCGACTACTAGATTAAATACATCCACAACAGTGGCAAAGATGGTGAGAGACTAGCCTAAATATTGTTACACCATCTTTAGGGGAACTGTACAAAGGAAAATAAATAGTAACCTTCATAATACAGATGAAGTATTTGACCAAATACCAAGTCAGAATAATTTAGATTTGACTTTAATAATACAAGCTGACAGGTGGGAAAAAAAAGTCTCTAAAATTAAAAGAATTACAAAGCAAGAAGAATACTCTAATGAAGGAGTTCCCTGAGAAAAAAATGAAACACAGAAAACAGAAGATAACATTTTTAAAAAAAATCACTGATTTATATTTTTGTAAAGATGATAGAATATGAATTACATGAGACAATTTTATGTAAAACATGCAATTTGAAAGCAAAGTACAAAGCCTGATAATGGCAAAATGGGTACTGCCAAATAGAATTTAAATACTTTTTCCTAAGAACACTAATAGCTGTTAGACAAAGAGATAAAACTTATTCAAGAAATGATAAATGACATTGGGGATTTTAGAATCTGTATAATTAAAAGAAGGAAAAACCCTGGGAAAATAAGACAGAAAACCCAAGTAAAGAAATGACCCATGAAAATTAATATAAATTCAAGGAAAATTCATTTTAGTCAGAAATTCTTATCTACTATATAAGATCAGCACTACTGAAAGACAATCAGACCTACTACATAAAGGAAATAGTGCATAAGGCTTCCTAAATGCTGTTTTCCTATTGTTGTTTAGCTATAAAATAATCAAATAGCCAGGCACGGTGGCTCACGCTTGTAATCATAAGCACCCGGGAGGCTGAGGCGGGAGGACCACAAGTTAGACCTGTCTTTAAAAAAAAAAAAAAAAAAACTGGGGGCACGATGCAGTGGTTCATGCCTGTAATCCCAGTGGCTTGGGAGGCCAAGGCAGAAGCATCAAGAGCTCAAAGCCAGCCTCAGCAAAAGCAAGGTGCTGAGCAACTCGGTGAGACCTGTCTCTAAATAAAATACAAAATAGGGTTGGGGATGTGGCTCAGAGGTCAAGGTTCCCCGAGTACAATCCTCAGTACCCGCTGACTGCCCCCAAAAAAGGACTGGGGTATGTAGCTCAATAGTAGAGCACCCTGGGTTCAATCTCCATACTGCCAAAAAACAATAAGAATTAAATAACAGGGCTGGGGTTGTGGCTCAGTGATACAGCATTTGCCTAGCACATGTGAGGCACTGGGTTTGATCCTCAGCAATAAATAAAACAAATGTACTGTGTCCACCTACAACTAAATTTTTTTTAAAAGAATCAAATAATAGGGGTTGGGGATATAGCTCAGTCTGTAGAGTGCTTGCCACGCAAGCCCAAGGCCCTGGGTACAAATCCCCAGCCCTGCAAAAAAAAAAAAAAAAAAAAAAAAAAGAATCAAATAATACCTCACTTTTTAGAGACAACAATAAAGAAATTTAGAAAATAATTCAGAGTGATGCGAAACGTAAACCTAAAGTTCAACAGTCAAATTTTCAGTGCTGTATAAAGGGAAAATAATACAGTCATTTTAAAATATGCAGATATAACAATATATGTGAGAACTGACAAAACACTAAAGCCAAACAAGAATGATCCAGAAGCAATTAAAAATGAAAAGTAAGGGGCTGGGGCTATAGCTCAGTGGTAGATGGCTGAGCATGTGTGAGGCACTGGGCTCAATACTCAGCACCACATAAAAATAAATAAATAAATAAATAAAACAAAGATGTTGTGTCCATCTACAGCTAAAAAATTTTTTAAAAAAAGAAAGAAAAGTGAGTTTATCAATAAACACTGGCCAAGAACAGAAGCAATAAAAAAAAAAAACTACAGTTAATTTTCAATTGTTGAAAATGAAACTGTATTTGTTAACTGTAATTAACTGGTTAAGGGAGAAACTGACATAAATAAGAGAAAATGTACATATACATAGATATATATATAATTTTCATTTTCTGTTTGTGTGGCAAATATGTTTGTATTGGTACAGAATGTAAGTTTGGAAAAGTATACACATTAAATGGTTACAGTGTTTAGTTATACAACAGTAGAATTCAAGGGGAGAGATTTATTTATTTTATATACATAATTTTTTATTTGTATACACAATACCTTTATTTTATTTATTTACCTTTATGTAGTGCTGAGGATTGCAGCCAGTGACTCACACATGCTAGGCAAGTGCTCTACCACCAAGCTACAACCACAGCCCAGCTTTTATTTTTTTAACTCTGTTTTTTTTTTGGACATTCTCAAGATATGCTTGATGAAAAATAAGAAGAATTTGCTGCCTGTAACATTTGTGATTTTACACTCACATATACACATATATGTACAAGCATATGTGTATTATATTATATATTGAGGCATGTTTATGATCTTCTGTATTCCTTACATGCTTTCTAATGACTATAATGATAATATATTACTTGTACTACCAGAAATAATTCAGAAGTGATTTTCTACTTTTGGAGTAACAAACAAACAAAAAAACCCACTAATGACTTATTTAAGTATAGTGAACTGGGAGAAGGAGGGAGATGGAATTTACCCGAATGATGAATCTGATTGCTGCACATCCAGAAGTTGCCATGACTTTTGCACTATTGGGGACAAGGTTAAAAAGTGTAGGTACAATGGCTTCAGCCCCATGATCAAACTTGTTTCCCAAAACTGTTGAAAGATGGCTAAAAAAAAGACAAAAATTTATTTTAATAGTTTAATATTAAGGAAAGATAGGACCATAGATTTTAAATTCTTTTACTGAATTAACTTAGGAATTTTTATTTTAATTCTGTTCTTAGGGTGGAGCAGTACTGGTGATTGAACACACAGCATTGTGCATGCTAGGCAAGTGCTCTACCACTGAGCAACATCTCCAGTCCTATTTTAATTAGGCCTAATGGCAGAAAATAAAAGAAAGAGAAGCCCATCTCCTAGGTAGGATTTCTTTCTCCTTCTCAGAGAGTTACATCTTTTACACACAGAGACTGATATTCAGCTAGATTTGAGATTATATAGATTTCTATAGGTTATTTTCTCCAGCATTCTAATACACATAAATTTTGGCCACATTAGCATCCTGAAACTGTAACCTCAACTCAATGAAAGTTGTTAGGTTCCTCCTGCTTTCCCCATGGTTTAGAAAGTGCTTCTTGGTCTAAAATGCTCTCATCATACTGCTCAATCACTTTCAGGAATCCCAGACTTACTCTTTACCTTGTGTTATCTGATAACAGTTATTTTACAAATTTTGTTTTGAGTATATTTTCAAAGGTTATATCCTATGGATTCTTTTTTTCTATTTTGTTTTGCTAGAGATATTTGATCATTTTAGTACACTGGTCTACTGACTTGCATCTAGCACCTTGATCACCTGATGATTCCCTTGTGGTTTTCCACCTGGGTAATTATGTCATCTATTAATAATGGTAGTTTTATTTTCTTGTAATCATCATAATTTTATCTCTTTCCCACTTTCCAGCTGTGACTTAGAACATCTGACACAATCCTAATTAGAAATATTGATAACAAGCACCTTTGTGTTTCCTATATTCAGAGGAATACTCAAACAACACATACAACAAGGTGTCTAGATCTCAAGTAGTAATAAAGAAATTTATATGTTCTACCGTCCTTACTGTTTTGTGAAAGACCATAAAAACATAGATTTGGATAAGTTAATGATGCCTGTTACAATTACACGACGATTTGCTAAAATATCAGAAATAGAGTGCTTGATAAACAAATTACTAATGAGGAAAGTGAACATGGTCTGTTTCCAGACCCATAATTTTCTTCTTATACTAGTAGAGTTGATACAAAATCAACCAGTAGGCTTTAGACATATAAACATATTTAAAATTTTTAAAAAAAATTTTTTATTTGTTCTTTTTAGATATATATGACAGTAGAGTGTATTTTGACATATTATACAAACATGCAGTATAACTTATTCTAACTAGGATCCTATTTTTGTGATTGTAAATGATGTGCAGTTTCACTAGTGGTGATGTATTCACTCTATTAACAATATTTTAATATTGATATGAAAAGGTTTTTTAAGAATCATACAAATTGAATCCTAAGTATAATAAAGATAATTTCTGAACCATACATACTTTTTTGAGTTATCCTGTTACTGTTTTACTCAGTATTGAATCAGTAAGGCCTGAATTCATTCACTAAAAAATACTATCAGAAAAGGAATATACTTACGCTACAGTAATGCAAGCTTCTCGAACAACCTGGGATCTAAGATCCTTAGCTGATAGTTTAAGAGCGCCATCCAACAAGCGTAAATGCTGAAAAAAGCAATCATACTGTGCAGCTCCAGCAACAAGCAGTGATCGAATTTTCTTAAGCTAAAATAAAGAGAATTTTGTTATTGATATTAAAGGTGGCACTGCGAAAGAAAATAAAAAGGAATGTTACCTAAGTTACATTATTAAAACAATTGTTTAAAAAATAAGGCACATGTTTCATTATATTTATAACCATATTCACACTGTATTTTATATAAAATATAAAACTATATTTTAGAGGCATTAAATGCCCACCACTTCTTTCTGTGATGAGGGATGGAACCCAGGGCATTATGCATGCTCAGCAAGTACCTACCAATGACCTATAGTCCTTAAATGTCATTTTGTAAATAAGCATACAAACAGATAAAAAGCTTTCTGAAAAACAACATTATAGAATTAGTTATGTTTAATAGGTACACATAATGTGTAAGTAAAGAAGAAAACTTTTAAAGTTTTAAGGATGTGTTTCTTTTTAATTACAGTTAAAATTGAAATAATATTAATCATTTTAAAGTACATAATTCAGTTACATTAAGTACATTCACAATGTTGTATAATCATTACCACTCTTTACTAAGGAAGCCTACTTTTAAAAGGGTCAAGTTTGCAAACTCTTTTCATCTATAAGCAATGGTACAAAATCAAAATGACTAACCATCAGTCATTATCATGTCCACAAGTTAACATTATCAAGCTTTGTAAGCAAAAAGCAAATGGCTTTTTCTACTTACATTCCTTTACCTTTAAATATTAGTGTATGATTGTCATATGTTTTCTACATGAACACAGACATAAATAATAAACTTAATCAAGAGAAATAGACATGAATGTGCACCAATGCTCACATATTCAGAAGCTAAATTATGACTATTAGTATATATAATCTTAGTTAACTTAATCTTAAAATACACCTTTAAAATTAAATAAGATGGATTAAAGATGTAAATATAAAAACAGCTATGGTTATTTTTAAAAACTGAAAGAATAGTTACATAACTTTAGAGTATATAAGGAAGAAAAAGTTATTATAAACAGAATTTCCAAAAGTCATGTAAACAAGATTAACTAAAAAAAGGTTTTTTAAAAAATCATAACCTGTTAGGAAAAATTTACTTGTGACATGAAAGAATACATGACAAATAACAGTAAGAAAAAGGCAACCCAATATTACCTTGGGTAAATATATGAATATGTAACCTTCAACTTGTTGGCTTAGGATCAGACTTCCTTAACAGGACTCCCATAGCACAAGAAATAAAAGCAAGAGTCAACAACTGGGATAGATTCAAACTAAAAAGCTTCTCTCAGCAAAGGAAACTATCAGTAATGTGAAGAGAGAGCCTACAGAGTGGGAGAATATCTTTGCCACTCATACTTCAGATAGAGCGCTTGTTTCCAGAATCTATAAAGAACTCAAAAAACTCTACTTCAATAATACAAATAATCCAATCAACAAATGGGCTAAGAAAATGAACAGACACTTCACAGAAGAAGATGTACAAGCAATCAACAGATATATGAAAAAATGTTCAACATCTCTAGTAATAAGAGAAATGCAAATCAAAACTACCCTAAGATTTCATCTCACCCCAATTAGAATGGCGATTATCAAGAACACAAGCAACAACAGGTGTTGGAGAGGATGTGGGGAAAAAGGTACACTCATACATTGCTGGTGGGGTTGCAAATTAGTGCAGCCACTCTGGAAAGCAGTGTGGAGATTCCTCAGAAAGCTTGGAATGGAATCACCATTTGACCCAGCTATCCCACTCGTTGGCCTATACCCAAAGGACTTAAAATCAGCATACTACAGAGATACAGCCACATCAATGTTCATAGCTGCTCAATTGACTATAGCCAGATTGTGGAACCAACCTAGATGCCCTTCAGTTGATAAATGGATAAAGAAACTGTTGCATATATATACAATGGAATATTACTCTGCCATGAAGAATGATAAAATTATGGCATTTGCAGGCAAATGGATGAAATTGGAGAATATCATGCTAAGTGAGATAAGCCAATCTCAAAAAACTAAAGGACGAATGATCTCGCTGATAAGCGGATGAGGACACATAATGGGGGGTAGAAGGGGTTAGCGTTAGGGTTAGGGTTAGGGTTAGGTTTAGGGTTAGGGATAAGGAGGGTGGTAAGAATGGAGGAAGGAAGGACTGTATAGAGGGAAAAGAGGGGTGGGAGGGGTGGGGGAGAAGGGAAAAAAATAACAGAATGAATCAAACAACATTGCCCTATGTAAATTTATGATTACACAAATGGTATGCCTTGACTCCATGTACAAATAGAGAAACAACATGTATCCCATTTGTTTAAATAATAAAAAAAAAAGAAATGAACACTCATACAAAAGCAGTTACAAAGGTGAAGAAACGAGTTGCTAAAATTCCATCTTTTTCTGTAACCACTTAGATCTTTAAATTTTTTGAAATTTAAGACAGTGAAACAATGTAACATTTGAGGTATTGTATTTTTGTTAAATGTAAATTCAGTTAATTCATATTTTTACTGAATACTAATATCACTAAATGGAAAATTATTTTTTCATTTTTCTCACTTTAGAACTGTTTTCATTATTATTATAATATACCATGGGTCAGTATTAGTTTTTTATTAACTAAAAAATGAATTATAATAGATTAAATCTATTATTGATTTTCTTTTATGTATTATAATATATATTTACTTTTTACTGGTATATGTATATATCTATGTATACATACACACATTTTTTACAGAATTGTTACAAGGATTTTAATTTTAATTAGTTAGCTCATGTACATATTATATATAGAACATACATAGATAGATAATATATCATATATATATATGGAATACTTGTTACAACTTTTTTTTTTGAGCAGTTGTTTAATTACATGTGAAGCAGTTTCTAGATGATTGTTAAAATTATTTTGGGGAAAATAATAAAATGTTTTAAAGGTTGAGACCTAAAAAAATGATACTAGAATTAACAAAAATCAGAACAGAAGAGTAGGAAGAAATGTGTAAGGGATAATTATTTTCTCATAGCAGAGGCAAATGAAATTGCCTAAAATCAGGATATGAATGTAAAAGAAATGTAGTTATTCCAAAATCATAAAACTTGTTATGATGTCTTTCTTAATTGCCTTGAGGAACTTTTCTAGGAAATAAAATTTCTTGCCTTGAAGAAGTTATGTGAATTTTAACCATCTCTTCACTTTCTTTTTTTGTTTTTAATTCATTTTCATTGTAAACAAATGGGATACATCTTGTTTCTCTGTACATGAAGTAGAGGCATACCATTTGTGTAATCATACATTTACCTAGGGTAATAGATTTTGATTCAGACTGTTATTTTAAAAAATAAAAATTCCACTATCTGTGAAAAAAAAAAAAATATATGAATATGTGTTTGACCTTACTAGTGGTAGGCAAATCCAGTGACGAGACACATTATTTTCCCTTATCAGGGATGAAAATTTTAAAAACTTGAAAGCATTCAGTACCAGAAAGAAAACAAATGCTTTCAAAACATGCAAGTAAGATTATGAATGACTAACACTTTTGTTCAAAATATTTTGGGGGCTGGGGATATAGCTCAGTTGGTAGAGTGCTTGCCTTGCAAGCACAAGGCCCTGGGTTCAATCCCCAGCACCGCAAAAAAAAAAAATTTTTTTTGGCAGGGGCTAGGGGTTGTGGCTCAGGGGCACAGCCCTTGCTTAGCATGCATGAGGCACTGAGTTGGATCCTCAGCACCACATACAAAACTAAATTTAAAAAATAAAAGTCATTATAAAAAATATTTTGGCAGCACCTACTAAAATAAATTTATGTTTACTCTTTATCCAACAACCCATATTACTAATCTAATCTATAAAACACTACTATTACTATAGGGCTATTGAATGGGAAATGGTTAAATAAATTACGTGTACATATGTTAAACTAAGGAATACATATACATAATGATCTGTATTCAATAAATTGCTGAGCACTAATTACATGCCTGACCTCTGTACTAGGCATAATGAATGTGAATGATTTGTTCATGGAAGAAAAATAAGTTATTAAGTATTCTGTACAATCTCATTTCAAAAAGGGAAAGACTGGTTATTTTGTCATATATGTTGGAATACTATACAGAAAAGATTATATATATTTTTTAAAAAGTAATTAAAAGACCATCTATTATTTCCAAGTGGGTACTTACAAAGTAAAACAAAAAACCCTCAAGCACAAAGTTTGTTTTATGCTGATAATATTTAATCTTTCATGTTTCCCTTCAGATCACCTGTAAAAAAGATCTTTTTATATTTGACTTGGAATTGAAGAAAGAATATGAACCATATTTAACAAATTGGGAGTAACACTTTCTCTTAAACATTTAAGATATGCAGACATTCTAACAAAGAGATGAAAAACCATTTTCTGTTCATGAAAGTAGTGAACAGTAGTGTCATAAAAGTCATTTGTCAGAAAGCCCTCTCTAATTTAATTCATTGAAAAAACAGATTTTCATGATCTATTAGATTCAGAGTTCTAAGAATAGGAGTCTTCAAATGGAACAGCTTCTCTGGCTTATAGAGGACTCTAAGCTACTCAGTGTATGTAATTTGGTCATATAATTTTTTTTCTTTCTTTTTTTTTTTTTTTTGCGGTGCTGGGGATTGAACCCAGGGCTTTGTGCTTGCGAGACAAATACTCTACCAACTGAGCTATATCCCCAGCCCTGGTTATATAAATTTGACAAATTCCCAAAATTTAAAATAAAATATACAGTCCACTGTCAATACAAAAATTATTTAAAACTTTAGCATATAATTTCCTCAAGGAACTTAGGGTAAATATATTCTTAATTCAAGAATATTTAATCTTTTAAAAATATGCCTTACTTCAATACGATTTCCAGAAAGAAATGTTACATATTTCTGTATTTTATTAGTGAGTACCAGAGAGTATTACTACTGAATGTCCATGTTTTTTAAAAGAACACTGGAAAGGAAGAGGATAAGAAAAGAAAAAAGAAAAAACTTACTGCATTGGCACGTTGATCCCAGTCATGTTTGTCATCTGACAAAATTTCCCTGATTTTATTTAATGTTTCTTCAAGTTCTCGACTAGAATAGATCTTAAAAAAAAAAAAGATTCAAAATTTTAACAGTATTTCTTACCATGAACAATATCAAAATTGTGCGCTGATGTTTAAAATATTTTTTCATATAGTAAGGTTATATCCTTTTGTAGCATTATTTTTAAATGGAGAATACTTAGTAATAATAATAATAAATTAAGATGCTTTGTTTTTCTTCCTTGTTAACTCTTGCAATTTCTCACCTCATAAATAACTTCAAATACACTCTTAAAATGCTTTGTAAATTAAAAACAGGATGCAAATGTCTAAGAATTAATATGAATGCAAAACTGCATTCATATACTTATATAATATTGTCAAAAGACATGTTTTGAGTTAGCTGTTGTGACAGACTGACTAAGATAGCTACGTGCTTTGTTCCTCTGGAACCAAGTGACTACCAAATAGCTATATATTCATTATTCTCTCATTCATTTGACTAATATTCACACAACAGGGATAAATAAAGCCAGGCACTAGGGAGACTACGGTGGGTAAAAACAGGCATAAAATATTTCATGCCTTTGCCTTATGGGCCTTAAAATCTATAGTCAGAGAGATTAAAATATTAATCGAATGACATAAATATGAAATAACAAATAATAGGTACCACAAAACCACGTAAGTCTACATAGCCTTTTTCTGACCTAGTAAAGGAAAGTCAAGTTTGAGCTGAGAGTTAAGGATAAGCAAGACAGAGATTTGTTTTCCCTTAAGAGTGAATAGCACCTGCAAAGGTTCTTCAGCAGAAAGAAATAGAAATAAGACCACAATACAGGCATAAAGAATGGAAAGGGGACTGGCAGAAGAGTCAATGAGTCATTCCTAAGTAAAGAGTACACAGAATCCTTACACTAGTTGAGGTTCAGAGGTGGGCATGTGACTTAAATCTGTGTAATCAGAATGAATCCCACAAGTTTTACTGGATCAACTGGAAAAAAGGCAGAAAGTAGCAAGGATGTGAGGCTAGAACAGTTGTAGCCATGTTGCTGACCATGAGGGAAGGCAATGTAGAAGAATCAGAAATGAAAGATGGAGAGACAAGAAGTCTGGTAAATAATATGAGTCTCTTTACCAAACAGTTGTACATTTATATCTTTCGCTTTCAACAACTATTAAATTCCCTTTTAGAGACAGAGAAAGAAACACACAAAAGGTAGAAAAACATGAGATAAGATAAGATGGGGAACCAGACAACATTGTTAGACAAGCATTCCTGAAGTTGCTAGCTAGCTTTTTCCTGCCTCCCACATACCCTTCACGGTAGGCCTTCTGGTCTTTTCCAGAAAAAAAGAAAAAGGTTCCTTTGCCACTCCTAATCTTATTATAATGTACTGCTATACAATACAATGCAAAGCTCCTCTTCTCTCACCAAGGAAAATAAAGAGATAAAAAATTTACTTCAGGGGCTGGGGATATAGCTCAGTTGGTATAGTGCTCACCTCGCAAGCACAAGGCCCTGGGTTCGATCCCCAGTACCCCCCCCCAAAAAAAAAATTTTACTTCAGTAAGGGGGTACATAATTTTTTAAAAACATTCCTTCAGGGAATATAAAATCAAAAGAAGTTTGGAGACCTCTAAGTTAGGAATCTTGTAGTAGGTGATTCACACATTTCTAATTTTTCTAATTGATTAAGTATGGTTTTCATACAAAGAACACTGGAAGATTAAGTTTTGAGGGGAGATTATTATTCCAATTTCATACAAGTTAAGTTTCAGATGTCTCTGAGACACATGAAATGAGGTGTCAATCTCAATCATAGTGGATAAATGTTTTTGTTCCTCAAGCCATGCCTGGGTTGGAGACTAAAAACCTGAGTGTTATCTACATAAATGTGGGTGCCAAAGTCATGGGTTTTAATGAGGTGACTCAGCAAGAAATGGAAAGTGAGAAAAGAAGGCTCAAAAGTAACCCTTAATAAATTCCAATACTCAGTGGCCAAGTAGAGAAGCTGTTTATATAGGAAACAGATGAAGCAGACAAAGATGTAGGAGGGGAAAAATGGAAGAACACTGTACCACATCCACTACAATAAAACATGGCTGAATGCATCCACTGTTTTGTTAGATGCTATTAGAAGAAGAAGAAAAAAAGAAAAAAGAAAAGAAAAAGGGCACTAAATAAAATAATTTGATTTTGAAATAATTTTATTTTGGTGCTATGATAAATGATCTACTCCAGACTTGTTTCCATGGAGGAGAAAGATGGAAGAAAGCAAGATGAAGTGAATACAGATGAAATTAAAGAAAAAGCACATACAGATAACTCTTCTGAAAAGGCTGTGTGGACAAAAATAACAATATTTGGAAGATATAGAATCCAATATGATTTTTATTAATCTCTTGTGGCAGTGAGGTTCAAACCCAGGGCCTTGTACATTCTAGACAAGCACTCTACCACTAAGCTATACCCTGACCCAGATTTTTGTTCTCTTAATTTGTTTTTAAATTAAGAAACCCAGCCATGTTTAATAAACAGTGAGAAGGTTCGAGAAAAAGAAAGAGTGTGTGCTCAGTGATTGTGCAAATCTGTTAAGAAACATGGGAAATAACAGATTTTGGAACAAAACTAGAGGTACTGGCTGCCTTTGAAGAAGGATGAAGGGACTCGTCCTGGAGCAAAAGAACAGGAGTTCTGCTGTGGGGAAGGAAATAGGCAGAAATATGGTGTTCCTACTTGATGGTGACTAGTTAGTAAAGAGAGAAAGCCACAAACTGAAGAAAGAGCTGAAGAGTGCCATTGGTGGTTGAAAATAAAGAAACACTCCTAATAGCTGAGGAAAGCAGAGGAGTAATTTAATATAACCAGGAAGTCAGATTGTTATGGGCTCACTTTATGTGAATTCACTACAAATCATGAGCTTTAACACGTAGCTTTCTCTAGTAGCACTGTTTCTGGGCTGTGAGTATAGAAACAAATTTAAGTCAGGAATCATCCAGAGTTGTACTTTTATAAAACAGGTACTAAAAAAATCAGAGAAGCAAGGGATTTTAATGTTTTATGTGCAACTTTACTGCAAGAAATGCCAGTATCAAATCTTAGATGAGAAGGAAAGTAGAAGTGAGAGATGATTAATTGAGATGGTGTAGAAAAGACATGGACTGAATATACTCAATATCATGGAGAAGTAGTTGTCAAGAATACTTGGAAAAAGCATGGAGACTATGATCAATAGGGAAATGTTTTATTTAATGACTCTGGACACAAAGCAGTAACATTCAGGTGACATTAAAATCCAAATAATGCCTAAAAAGTGGATAACTAAGATGAAGGTATAGAGAAAGTCTAGAAATTGCTGGGTCATCCAAATGGAAATGAAGTCATGAAGAATGTGTAAAAGTTTAGTACGATAATAACAGCAATAGCTAATGTGCTTACCATAACTTTATCTAACATGCTTACCATACACTTTATCTACACTGTAATACTTAATCCTCTCAACAATAATAATTCCTAATTTAGGATGAGGAAACTGAAGTACAATGGATAAAGAAATCTATCCAAGGTTACATAGCTAGTATGGCAGAGCTGAGATTCAAATCTAGGAAACAGTGGGATGTTGTCCAAATTAATACATGGCAATAATAAGGAAGCTGGCCAGAGAACATGAACCTCAAATAAGTGGGTGTAGGGATAATGATCACCAAGAGACAATGATGAAATCAAGCGCAATTAACTTATTATCAATTATTAAGGACACATGAGTAAAGAGTAATAAAAAGCCTTTAAAGAGCTTTAAAAAAAGAAATCAAATTTTCATTAAAGTAAGAACATTGAGGGTAAAAGGACTGGGAGTTTCTGTTTATGAAACAGATATTCCAGAGGGCACAATGAAAGGTAAGGAACATTTGGGGATGGCAGAGCCTCAGTAGCCAGGATCCAAGGGGCAATTGTGAAATAGCTTTTTCTTCTCCATAAAGGAGGGTAGCTCCTGACTTTAGTGATACTATGATATTACCATTCTGACAAGAATACACTGAACAATAAAAAAATGTTCAGGTTCAACTAAATTTTACCAGTTTTTCCTATAACACTAATCTGTCCCTTACATGAAAATTATAAAATATAAACAGGGGTACTGTTTTCCTGTTCTCTAAAAATGGGGAAAAAAATCAATAAAAAGATAAAACACATTTAAATCACAGACATTTTTAATGCTTTCTTACAACTTCATAAGACCTTCAATAGCTTAAGGACAACTTTTTGTTCAGAAAGCTAAACAGAAAATAACATGCAGTGAAAGGCAGTTTGCAAACAAAGCAATGGGAAATATTTTTTTAAAAAAATTCAGTATCTATACCCATTATGCTAGAAAAAAATATTCTGAAATGACATCAAGTGTTGGCAAGGATATGAAGAAATGAGAATTATCACAACTTTCTCACAGGAGTTTTTGCAAAGAATTCTACAGCATAATATCTAGTAAAGTTGAAAGATTATAACCATGCAACTTCCCTCCTTGTGTTTACACCCTGAAGAAACTCCTACAATCAAGACCATAGTTACAAAAATCATCAATGAAGCAGGATATGTAATAGCAAAAAGTTAGAAACAATCTAAATATTCATCAACAGAGAGGATAAATGAATTGTGACATGTTCAGGAAAAAGAATATCGTCCATCAATTCAAATGAATGAACCAGAATCAGAAATTTTAAGTTGTGGAAAATGTATTTAAAATTCTGAATAAAAAGGCTATATACCAATGTATAATATAAGATTTATGTGTATACATAAAAAATAAATACATGGAAATAATACTCAATTATAATAAGTATGTCCACTTTGACTACTTTAATAACTTTGATGTGAATGTATTTCAAAGTTTTTAGTCAAAGTTTTTAGTCAAAGTTTAATCTCCAACATTTTCTGGACTCAAATTTTGTCAGCATTTTTAAAAAAATCACTAATTTTGTCAATATGAATATTTCTTTTTGAAGCATTTTCATTCTTATGTAGTCGTTTCTCAACTTTTTCTTTTCCTCTTTTTGGTTCCCTGAGTAACTTTGTTTTTGTTATTTTCATGCTGTTACAATAAAAGGGAATAATAAACACAATAAAACATTAATTCAAGAATGTGAATTTCTGGGGCTGGGGAGATAGCTCAGTTGGTAGAGTGCTTGCCTTGCAAGCACAAGGCCCTGGGTTCAATTCCCAGCACTGCAAAAAAAAAAAAAAAAAAAAAAGAATGTGAACTTCAAGTTGGACATGACAATGTAATGTGATGCAACAAATATAGATTCCATTTTATTTTAGCCTTACTGGAGGGGAGCACTAGACAATCTATACCAACAAACAATAGCTTTTTTTCTTTTAAATTTTTTTTTTTAGTTGTTGATAGACCTTTATTTTATTCATTTATTTATATGCGGTGCTGAGTCTCAAACCCAGTGCTTCATACATGCTAGGCGAGTACTCTGCCACTGAGCCACGACCCCAGCCACCAAACAGTAGCTTTGTACTAAGTCAAATATATAATTTATATAGTCATTTAAAGAAAAAATAATTTTTAAAAATGGACAGATTAAAAAAAAAGGGGGGGGACAAAACAAATGATGAACAGGCATACAGGCAATATTCATGGGGAGAGTCACTTCACAGTAGCTTTACCTGAATAGAGGGGACATCTGTAAAAGCTTTTATAAAATCATCTTCATCAACTGCTCCAGCACCTCCTTCTTTCGAAGCACCTGCTAATTAAAAGGAAATCAATTTCCTAAGGTTCATTTTAAAGTATTTTAGCACTATGGACTACATGGAAAATTTATGCCTTTGATATAAACAAAGGTATGATTTTGAGGGATATTCCACTTTATAAGAAATCATTAAGAAAAAAACTCTAACTTTCAGAAAATAAAAGTACATGAAATAGTTAATTAACTCTTTATAAGGAACTAGGCTAAATTGATTGGATAAAAATTCAAATTACTAAAGCACATCCCCCATTCAGTGCATTAGCAAGGATACAAATACAATAAAAGAATAAATACTTAAAAAATTGAAGAGCAACTTAAAATAATGCCATCAGTAAATGATGGCAAATCAGTGAGACACAGGATCTGGGTATGGTCTTGTGGTAAGAAAAGCATATATAGAAAAAATGAGGGTCCCAAAATTAAATTATACAAACAAACCTTCCTTTATTGTATATATTAAATACAAAAGGAAACAATAGGTATTACAGGTATTTAAGAGCCAGTAATTAAGCGATTATCTTTCCAAACTTATTCTTCTTTGACATGCTGGGCCTAGTATTCACCAAACCATTATTTTTCAGTTGATTCTAATAGTTTCCAGTTAAGCTCTGCCCAGAGACTGGAAAGTGAAGGTAGAAGGGATCAGCTCCCTCCTGAATGCTTCCTGTTCTTGTCAGTCAAACTGTAGTAACTCTGGAAGACCATTCATTCCAGAGCAGTGCCTAATCCATATGTGAAGTTTACCTAGCACTCACTGAATCAGCTCACTGCCGCCCACTCCTTAGACCTGTAAGTCCCAGATCTCCAGAGGGTCCCTCCTCTAAGTCCTTAAGTTTTTGTTTGTTTCTGAGATGGGTATCACCAAACTGGTCTTGAGCTCCTGGTCTTAAGTGATCCTGTGGCAAACACTTGAAGTCCCAAATGCTGAAGTATGGTGCAGGCCACCACACCGGGCTTTAAGACTCTAAGTTTTAATAATTCTAACCTCCTCATTTTGTTCCTCCAGTTCTGAGCATGGTATCTGCTCCATGTAATTGCTATCTTCATATTTTAGTGTTATTCTTTTCACATTTTTAAGTCATCAAAAGCCATTTAACAGTTCTTTATATAGGCTGAGTGTCCCTAAACTGAAATTCTGAAATGTGAAATGTTTCAAAATCTGAAACTTTTTACTAACATGATGCCACAAATGAAAATTCTACACCATGAAACTGTTTCATGAACAAAAACATTTAAAGTATCATATAAAATTACCTTCAGACTGTGAGTATAAGGTGTATATAAAACATAAATAAATTTTATGTGTTGACATATGTCCCATTCCCAATATCTTATTATATATACTCAAATATTCCAAAATCCACAAAATACAAAATATGAAAAACATTTCTGGTCCCAAACATTTGGATAAGAGATATTCGACCTATATTAAATATTCTGTAAAAATATTTGGTGTATTTTCTCCTTCCTAACAGAATCCTGATTAATGCTGGTGATATTGGTTTCTAACTCTATATCACTATTTCTTTCTTCTTGGTATGAATTCAGCACATGAAACAGACTCCATCTACATAAGAATACATCCAAAGGGATGAGTTACTTTAAAATCTCTCCAATTAAAAATTTTAAAACATTTCCTCAATTAAGTTTTATCAAAGTACTCCGGACTTCCAAAGGTAAGAAGTTCCTTGTGTTTAAAAAAAAAAAAAAAAAAAACTTTTGCAGACTTTTATGAGTTTTAACAGTGATAAGAGATAAAACAGAGAACAGTATAACAAAATTATAAAGTAACAAAACTACAACTTAAAATTAACAGTAATTAGATTAATAAAAAGGGAACTAATTCATGCTTGCTACAGAATAGTCCAATAATGAATTTAATATCTAAAAACTTATTTTCTAGATATTAAAAAGTTCAATGAAAACAAATGTGCTCTCAATTCCATCTCCATCATCAAATCAGCCTCTGCAACTAACTGGTTAACTAAAAATTTAAATCATATATTGTACATCTTAAAATAGACTATTTTTAATTTGCCAACTGAAAAAGCCCCAACGTAATAGATAGAAAAATCATTAGAAATTAAAGTTGAAATAAAGGTGGCTGGATATAAAATATATAAAAATCAATTTCGTCTCTAAGTACTGGCGACAAAAATTACAAACTTTAACTTGGAAAAATACTTAGTTCAATAGTAACTAATACTTTGAGGTATCTGAATAAACTAATCAAACAAAAACAAAAGTAAAAAATTGGGGGGGGGGCAGATAATATATTTTAGTAAAACATTTAGAACACTAAAGTGGAGGGCTATTCCATGTTCATGAACAGAAATAATCAGTATTATAAAGATGTCTAGTCTTTTCTAAGTAACACATGAATAATCATGCTAATAATCAGACTTTTGAAAGGGTTTCTTTTCTTGTGGAACTTGTCAAAATTAACTCTAAAATCATTTGCAAGAGCAATTGGCCAAGAATTGTTAAGACATTCCTGCAGAAAAAAACAGAGTACTTACTCTACCACATATAAAGACTTACAAAGCTAAAATAATTATATCTAGGTTTTAGTACAGGGATTGAACAGATAACCAAAAGAATAAGATGTAAAGTTCAAAAACAAAGCCACAAATAAATGATGCTTTAATAATAAGACAAATGTATTAACCCATTTTCTGTTATCATAACAAAACACCTGAGGTTTATTTAGCTCCCAGTTTCAGTGGCTGAAAGTCCAAACAGCATAATGCCAGCTCTGACAAAAGCCTCGTAACAAATGACATGGTGGTGATATATGTAAGAGGAAGAGATTACATGAATAGGCAGGAAGCCAAACAGAACCAGAGACCAGTCTCTCTTTTATAGCAATCCTCTCACGAAAACTAACCAAGGGATTCTTGAGAATTATGTACTCCCTTACAAAGGCAGCACCCCTAGTGACCTAAACTGCTCCCACTAGGCCCCACCTCTTAAAGGTTTCACATCACCTCTCAATGTTTCCACAGTGGAGAATAAGCTCTCAATACATGAACTGTTGGGGAACACACTCAAACCATATCAAAACATACCAACAAAGAAGGGATTCAGATCAATAGAGAAAACAGGACTTATTTAATAATAACATAACCAAATTCAACAAAATGCTGAGACAATGTATTATCCAATTTTTAAAAATGTTTTTATCGGGTATTAAAACATAGTAAACATTCTGATTCCCATGAAAATGTAGGCATCCAGATTCAAAGCATCTATTCACATGAATACACTAAAAACCCAGAGATCAAAGAAAAAAAGAACTAATGAAATAATCTTATAATATTTCAATCTTCAATTTACAAGTAAATGGGGAAAGTACAAACATCCAAGACCAGCAATGTCAACTACAGAGGCCTTACTGGGGAGAAGAAATCAGAAGAAGCTGCAGAGAAGAGGAGGATCCTAGTAGTTGCATAATAAACATCAACTTAAGGTTTTCCCGGGACCTGAGTTACGTGGCATACTCAGAAAAGGAAAAGTATCCATTTTTTTTTTTTTAACCTTGGTGGATAAAGGAAAGAAAGAAATAAAAGATAAGTGAGGTTCTAAAACAAGAGAACCCCAGAATCAGTACAAAGCCCCACGTATTTAATAAAGAAGCTGCATTTCTATATGCCAACAGAAGAGGGCATTCTTAAATTGAGAAACAACACAACTTTCTTTCTGGCCCCTATATCACCTGTTAACTTGTAGTTCAAGAAAATCCAACACATTATCAGACAAAGAATAAATAATCTGACATCTATAATAGACTATAATAAGAAGGAAACAAAATAAGAATGAACATCTTTTATGCTGATAAAAGTATCTACTTAAAACAAAAAATCCAACAACTAAGTAGAGGAGAAACACAATATTCCAACACAAATCAATATAACTAAATAGCAATTATACATATGAAAGAATAGATTAATTAGAATGTCAAAAATTCTGAATAGATATAGAAGATACCAAAAGACAACTGGCTAAAGTCTGGAAAGAAATGAATACTAAAGCACCAACTATGCAAGGAAGAGTTGATATAACCTGGTTTGAATAAGGGAAGTTTTAAAGATATTCTTAGGACATTTGGGGAAATTTAAATATATAAATGAGGTGCTGAAAGGGAGGTGAGCATATAGTTTAAGAATAAATTTACAGAAATTAAAAAGGACTGTCACAAAGAAATGAGACAAATCCAGAACATCAGACAATCTAAAAAGACAACTGACTTCAGATTCAAAATATTAGTGTCACAGAGACAAAATCTGGTTAGGGAGTATTTTATAAATACTATTACAGAATTTTCTCACATAAGATAAAAAATGAATATGTGTGAGTGTATATATATATATATATATATATATATATATAAAGAATTCAGATATGGGAAAACAGATTATAAATAGAGGTGATTAGTGTTAACTGTATATCAAGTTTGCTGTAGGCTCAAAATTCTTCACAATAAAAAATATGGGAAACCATTCACCATAAAGCTAGAGTAGATAAAATTACATCAGCAAAAGAAGAGAGAAACTCCAGACACGGACCAAGATACATAAGGTCATATTTCAGTTGAGTAAAGGATATTTTACTTAACTGCAGACTTAACTAGTCATGAATAAAGAAGAAATAAATGTAAACAGATACACTACCACTTTATATAAATTATGATGTACAAAACACGTTAAATGGGGGCTGGGATTGAAGTTCACTGCTAGAGTGCTTGCCTAGCACGTGTGAGTCACTGGGTTTGATCCTCAGCACCACATAAAAATAAATAAATAAATAAATAAAGGTATTTGTCTATCTACAACTAAATATATTTCGTTTTTTAAAAAAAAGTTAAATGTGAAATAATGTTTTAGAATAAACCACTTTTTGTATTCTTGGAACTGAACAGCAGTCCTCTTATTCAAGATAGTAAATTTGAAAGTCAAAAAGAAAAGGACAGATGTTTTACCTACCATGACAAAAAAAAAAATAGAATTTAACACAAAAAACATGATATACAGGAGAGACTGAGGAAATGCTTGCAACTTTAATAGAAAATAAAATGCCTAATATGGCAACTTGAATAACATTAAGAGGGACAGTTTATTAAGTCATGGTGCAACAATAATGTAGAATATAGTTGCTATGGTTTGAATGTGTTCCTCAAAAGTTCATGTGTTAGAAACATATTCCCAAATTCATGTTGATACCTCATTTGAGAGGTAATTATTTAGATGCATCATGAGGAAGGGACCCCTATTATAGTGGCTTTGTAAGAGAGAGATCTGGGCACTCTCATCATGGGAAGCCTAGGAAGGCCCTCATCAGATGTCACCACCCTGATGTTGGACTTCCCAGTCTCCAGAACTGTAAGAAATAACTCTCTATTCTGTATTTTATCCAGTCTCAGGTATTCTGTTACAGCAACAGAAAACAGACTAAGACAATTGGAGGCTCTTAGAAGTATGTAATAATTTTCCTTCTTGATGCTGATGGATGTTCTGGGATGGGGAAAAAAAACATGTTGCAAAATATTTACTAGAACATTTAATGGGAGGATTTGAGTACCTACATAAATTAACATGGAGTAATATAACACAGAAGCATACATATCAAACTTAACATTGTTTATCTCAGGTTGATGAGATTAGAGGCAAGCTATTACTAAAGATTCTTTTAAATGTATTGTTTGACTTAACAATGAGCATGGCTTTTATATTTAAAACAATCATTTGTCTTTCAATTATTTTCATTAGTAAAAAACATTGGATTTTAAAAAGACAAATGATAAGTTAATGGGAAAATTTTCTTAATTCACAATATGCCCATTATAAAAAAAAGTTTATCAATTATGTTAGAATGTATGTGATGGATATAATATAAGCATGGAATTGTAGTTATTATAAGCTTCTACTTGATACTTTATACTTGATCTCTGAATCAAGTAAGACTATAGCTTAATTTTTTTGATCCATGTAGTTTTTCTTTTTATTTGATCCAGAGTAAACTACACAGATCAAAAACATTAAGTTACAATATTAAAAATTGCATTATTACATTTAAATTATATTGTCAATTTTAAGGATCAAAAATTATACGGATCAAGTGTAAAGAAAAATTCCTCATGTGTGAGATCTTGATTAATTATTTGTCAAATCTTTTCTGAGGTAAAATTTGAATCAATCTGTGTTCCTATGGGGCTTTACAATTTTCTAACACCTAGATTTTAGTCAAAAAGTACAGAGCCAAAATGCTAACAATAGTGGAATAATGAGCAGGTACTGCAATTATAAGTTTAAAACCTTAAACTGAACATTCTATATGGCCTTCTAGGTGCACAACATAGAGACTTGTATACATTGAAATCTACAAATAGCTGTATAGAGGGACAATAACTTTCCTGTGAGAAGTTTGACTTTTCAATGTCAATTAAAATTGTTTATATTATTTCCTCTCTTATCAACATTCTGAATGCCTCAAAAAATAAACTTTGTACAAAAAAATGTCTGCCATTTTAGGTTTTGTAGAGGAGGTAAAATGAAAGCAGGGTCAAAAATAACTACAGCAAATGACCTACATTCTTATATGTAAGTAAGAAAGTAGGCAACTTACACTAATTTACCTGTTACTTACTCAAATAGAATTCATCTTAAAACCAAAGTTAAGACAGACTACATCAGAGTATTATATGATAGGTAGTCAAGATTGAGTATTCATAGTAATTTAAGACAGAATGGTGACCGGTCAAACTCTAAATCAACATGGGATAAAATAAAAAATATGTACTATATGCACTATTAACTAAGAAATGACTTATAGATGATCCAAAAGGAAGCCTTTGACAGTGGGCCAAACACTATGTTCTCATCTCATCCCCAGCATTGAAAGTTCTGAGGCTTACACTGTGGATTTAAGTCAGATCATCTTTAAGGATCCTTCAGGGCTAAAATCTGAGTTTAGGATCTTTTCCTGTCAGTAAGGAAGGAGGAAGAGGAATAAAAAACTAACACAATGTTATTTGATTTTTAAATAAGGCTCAAAACCAAAAAATAGTCTACTAGTCAAAAGAACTGGATTCCAGGATTCAACAAAAAGTTCTTCAGATTTATGAAGTATTATGATTCTTGTTATGTTTATCTGTTCAAAAGAAAAAACAGTGGCACATGCATACAATTCCAGCAGCTTGGGAGGCAAAGGCAGTGGAAGCAGGAGGATCATTCAAAGCTAGGCTTAGCAACTTAATGAGGCTCTATGCAAGTCAGCAAGACTCTGTCTCTAACTAAAATATAAAAAGGGCTGGGAATGTGGCTCAGTGGTTAAACACCCTGGGCTCACTCCCCAGTACCAGGAAACAAACAAACAAACAAACAAACAGAAAAAGAAAAAAAAAAAAACGTGTTGTTTGCATGATGGGAAAATAGTAATTTGTAGAAAACAGATATTTAAATATTCTTAATAAAATCTCAAGTGAGGCATAAATAAAGTAAATATAAAATATCCTAAGTGAGCCTTACTGAATTTGAAATGGGAGTAATTATAGGAACATTTCCAGGTAGTCTTTAACATTAGATGGAAATAATGGAGAGAAAGTAGTCTGCTCATATGAATGAATGAATGGGAGAGTAAGAAAACTTTGGGAACTGATAATTTGGTTAACTTTTCTTAAGGATTATGTATAAGCTGAAATGACAAATGACTGACCTCAAAATCTCATACTAAATATAAAAATGACACTCAAACTGTCATTTTTAAAAATTAAGTCAAAATAACTGATAGAGAAATAGGGATATAGTAACAGAAAAAAATAAGCTATCAGAAGATAATTTCAGCAAGAAAATACTAAAAAGTATTTCTACTTACAATGTAAAAATTATTGGTTTGCTTATTTCCAAGTATTCTATTTTGCTGGGAATCATACTAGCTAAACTTTAAAATGACCACACAGGGATTTTAATCATTTCTACAGATTATAATCTCAGAGGTACAAAAGTTGGAAGATTCCTATTTACCAGCAGAGCAAATATTGCAAAATGATTTTTGTGCTTTGCCCACTTATTAGATGGGTGACTTCCAGGAAGTTACTTAATTTCTCCAAATTTCAGTTTACTCATCAGGATAAACCCCTTAAATAAGAGAATGTATATAAGAAAACACTCAATTTTTTAAAATTGTTAACTACAACACTTAAAGAAATGTAAGTATTTATAATAATCAGGTACCTTAAGCCATTGTAATTCAAACCATTGAGCCAAAGAAAGGAAAATGTGTTCATCTAAATTCCTAGTAAGAAGGTACAAATTCTATTCAGGAAATGGACTATTAAAAAGAATTTATTTTATGCCATTTTAATGAGTAAAGCACACTGGTAACAGTTTTGATGTCCATATAATATGAGTTTTTAAAGCAATAATATATTGGTTTGGATGTAACCACAGCCTTTATTTCAATTCTCCTTGGCTTAAAGACCACAGAATTATAGTATGACTAGAGCAGGACAGCACACCAAGACCAAAGTACAAAGCAAACTGACACATATTACAGATTGTACACAGGTCTTACTAGCTTTAATTAATTAGGGTGGTTTGCTAAAAATAGCATATATCTCTTTTATTATGATATGTATATTATATTTAATTCTAAAACTTTAAAAGTAGGTTTAGCAGGATTCTAAAGAAGCTCCTTTTACTTTTATTTGGTAATTTCACCAAAGGAAATTTGTCAATCTCAGTAGGGCTGTAACCAGAAAACAGATCACTCATAAAGAGAGAAAAAGCAACCTTCAAGTATTTGAAAGCATTATGTTGACAAATAATTCCATCAATTCAAGGAGGCAGATTTTAATGCAACATTAAAAAAAGAAATTATCCAGCAATGAAATGGGTTTATAACCTTTCTGGAAAACACTTTGCCAAATTCTAAAAATCCTGCATCTTCTGATCATGAACTTTAGTAGAAACTTAATGACTGAGATGGTACATAAAAGAATAACAGCACAGTTTATAACAGCAGAAAAGACTGAAGACAACCTAGATGTAATGTAGCAATGAATAATTTTCTATTAATAATTTAAGAAAATGAGAAAATGCTCAGGGTAAAATATTAGGTAGGAAAAAGGTATTGAAAACTATATAATGAATAACACCAATTTTGTCCTCTCAAATTATTTATTTGTATATGTAAAAATAACTGGAAAAGCAACTATAAAGTACGTGGAAGAAAGTACAACAAATTTTCAGCTGATTATGTCTACATGTATTCATACAGCAGATGGTTGTGCTCTGAATTTTAATCTAGAACTTATCTATCATGATTTTTATGGAAAATCTATGATACCCAAGTTTCATTCTAATTTATAGATTCTGCAACTCTAAGAAAATGTCTTATGATTAATTTAAAAATCAATAAGTCTATGTCAATACCAGAAAATATAAAGTTAAAATTTCAAAGTTAAGACAGCCAAGAATGACATTAATTTCAGAAACAACATCAATATCCTCTGGCAAGTAGCTCTTTTCTTAGATAGAAAAATGGGCAGAGGACCTAAATGAGCTGTGGCACACAAATGAAACAAGAATGAATCTCCAGCTGCCAAAAAAGAGGAGGAGACAGCATAATAAGAAAAAGGAGAAAAGAACAAAAATTTTTCTTTTATTATTATCGAAAGGGCCATTGCCTAGACGGGTGATAAAATCTGAGTGATTAATGACTACAAATATGAAAACTAACATCTTTGTATCTGGTAGGACTACAGTTTATCGAGTGAAGGACATTCAGAAACATTATTAAAAATCTGATTATATTCATTTGATTAATATCAGAATTTAGTGACTTGTGTGGGAGGTAAACTACCATTTTAATATTCACCTAAGAAAAGACTTTAAGCCATGAAAAAACAAAGCTAATTATAAACCACTAGTCCAGATTCTCAAAAATGCTAAATATCACCATATATTTTATCTATTCATCTATTTTAAGTGAAATAAGACAGTTTCATAAAATTATATATCATAGGTAAAATTCTATAAATCAAAATTTTTAAAAAATTTCCTTGTAATGAATGAAGATAGTCATTTGTTACAAAAGGAAGAAACCACTGAATGTGATGTATTTTTTTTTTTTTTACTAGAGACAGGTAATAATGCATAATAGAAAATATCATGTAATGACATCATAAGTAACATTTGGATAAGAACAAAATTCTATAACTGCAAAACAAAATAATTAAAAATTTAAAGTGTGAGATATTTATTCTGAGAAATATTCTGAGAAACAGGGAAGACATTTTAATTTCACAGGTCATTTATTTACGTGTGTGTGTGTGTATACAGACACATACACATATATCATTCCATCTTTCTAGTTAGTTACATGACACATCAGGGAGTTAAAGAAAGTTAAAATGAAATACTATGATAGTTTCTTTATATTTAGATACCATATGACTTACAAAAAAATAATACTGGGTTGCACTGAAATATTAAAGAAGTATGACTCATATAAAACCTGATCAAAATATACAGTTTTTATTTTTTCTTTTCTTTTTAATTAAAGTACTATAAACAGAAAGAGAAAAACCAAAAATCCTCAAGGCCATGATTTTCTCACAAGTTATTGTAAATAAGAAAATACCTGATCTTCCAAGATATAACATTTATTTTTAAAATAATGGATTAATGTCCCTTTAGCATTAACTTTTTATCCTTATTCTTATAGATTCATTCCATAAGAATAATCCAACAGAAACTAACACCTGAAAGGTACCAGGCTTTCTAATTAGCATATGAAAAATACCATTTAAAATTGTAAAGAAAGGCAATAAGCTAAGAACAGTTCAAATATATTCAAAGAACACACTATGTGCTGTATAACTGTATAAAATCTGCTTTTTCCTATTTATTATTATCTAATCCAGAAACCATTTTTTGAAAAAATTTTACTTGACCACCACCCATTTCCTATTGTGACAAGTGATTCAGGAATCAGTATCTTCAACCATTTTTTAAACATTGGAGTATTTAAGATTTACTACCTAGACAAATGTGTAAATTCATTACATAATGCAGCATTTCATAGGTGTAACAGCTATAGTACAGTAAAATTAATTGCCAAATTCTAAAAAAACTCTCCTTTAAAACACACACACACACACACACACAACACACACACTGACCTTCCTAGAATCTTTCCTTCTAAAAACGGCAACTAGAAAATACATATCATCAAGGAGATACTAATCACATACGTTCTTATAGGAAATAACAATATACAATATTTTAACATTTCAAAAAGGTAGTACATTATGTGTGTTGCAATGGACTCTCCAGATCTGCAATAGTGCTGCAATCATGAATAAACATATTCCTCCGAAGTTCTAAGTATGTGTGCTCATATCAAGGGCAGGGAGCATGCACATCAGATTTGAAATGGATTTACATTACCTCCAACCTTAGGGCCACCTGCTGAACCAGGCTTCCTTGCACTGTTGACAGGATTTCCGGATGTTTTAGGTGCAGGAACCTTGAAGGCTGAAGCAGCTGATGATGGCCTATTTCCATCCACTGATTCCTCATCATCAAAGCTTTTATCTACACAAAGCATTAGAAAAATGTATTTAAAGGAAATTAAGCTTTGTTCCATTTTCCATAAGACTCAAAAATCAAATAATGTCATATATAAAATCATGACTTTGTTAAGATATATAATACAAAATAAAGGTCTTTTGAATAAGCATATATACTTTGGTTAACACTATATGAAATAACCCTCAGAAATTTAAAATCAAAATGCAGTATTATAATTTTTCCTACCTATATGTGTTAAGGCAAAAGACAAACATTATCTCTAAGAGCAGTAAGAAGCATTTTTCATTTTTTTGCTACTCATACAAGCATTTTCTGCCAGCTCCTCCCATAGTGCATCTTCCAGCACGCCCTGCCTTATTCCTTATACCCAGATTCTGCAACTTACAATCACAGATCCGCTTGCAAATCAGTCGCCTCATTCCTCTGAAAGCTCTTAATTTCCCTCACCCTAGGATGCTCCCAATAGTTCACATGGCCAAATACAGTAAATTCGATACTAATCAAGGATTCTATCAAAAATAGATAGAAACAACCACAGAACCACCACTGAGGTTTGTGCCGGCATTTTTCTTTCTCTTCCCTGCCCTAGGTGCTGTAACAGCCAATCAGCTACAAGGTGACATCATCTTATGGCAGCTACTGCTAGATGAAAGGTAAAAATTCTCCATGCATCTAAAAAAATTCTCTATGCACCTATAATCTTTATTCTACTCAAAATCTGAAAGGCAATTAATACTAACAGTTTGTGTGTCTTTGTTTTCTTTTACTTAATTAACATAGATTTACATAAATAAAAAATATGGTTTTCTGCAATATTCATTGTGCTGAGGTGCTTATGATTGCATCAGTAATATAACAGCTCATTACTGTACATAATTAACTCCATAATCTCACAATCTGCTGTTTATATAGGCCACAGAAACCAAACTGAACAATTTGTTCTCATAAATGATTCTCTAATATCCTACAAGGCTCCTTTGAGAATATGATGACCACACTAGCATCATCATCTCATATACAAATGAAACAGCCCAAGACCACCTCCTCCACCCAAATAAACAAACGACAACAACAAAAAAAATCACAAGATATATTCAGTTTTACTCTTCTGAGAAAATGGTTTTCTCTAGGACCCTGCACAAACCAATTATGACAAACAAGATGGGCGAGGCAGAAAAGCAGCTTCACCACAAGCTTCAGATCAATATGCCAGAATCTCCTTCCTTTCAAACCATTCTTTACCTGTAAAATATCCAACCACCTGGAATGAAATCATCCAGATGACGGGGTAATATCAGTACAACTATTAAACATATTTGAAAGAAAATACCTCAAAAAAGTTTTAAGTCTTATTTATTGGGGAAAAAACAAAAGGATCAAAGACACCCTAACAAAAAGCCATATTTCATATCAGTATTTTTCTTAAATAACACTATATATAGAAAAAAAGAGTAAATTTCTAGTTAAAAAATAATTATTTTAGTATAAAACAATTAGAGTCAGTTTAGATAAAGTAATGGGTTTAAAACCTGTGCTTTACATAGATTGCTCTGTTAAGAACATTAATAACAATTTCAAATAAACTTTTTTTTTGCCACCATTATGTAAAAAATGCAGCTCAGAAAGAGTTGACACAAAAATCTACAGAAAGTTAGGTACTGAAACACACAGTAGCCAGAAGTTCCCATGGAAACAGTGTTCTGTTCCTATACACACACAAGAACTGAAAAGAGTAAATGTCCCTACCATTAAAACAAATTAACATTCTCAAAATGACTGAGAAATTAATTTTTAACTTTTCAAACAAAATAGAGTCAAGTATACAGATCTGGAGTTTGCAGTTCGATGAATTTTCATAAAATGAACATGCTGATGTAACCATTGTCCAGAATAATATATTACCTACATCCTGAAAACACCTTAGAGACCCCTAAAAGTCATTATTTTGTAACAAAGCTAACTACTAGTTCTGAATTCTACATCCTAGTTGGTTTTGCTCATTTATGAACTTTGTATAAAAGGAACCACACAACTTGAACTCAGGTATCTAGTTTCTTTTCCTAAGAAATATGAAAATAATGATTGGAAGATTCATCTTCATTGCTTAGAGTTCTCAAGTGTATGAATGTACCACAATTTATTAGTATCTATTCTGCTGACAAGACATTCGGGTCGTTGCCAACTGGTAATTATTATAAAATGGTGCTCCTAAGAGATCAGCAAACAAAGTTAAAAGGTTCTAAGGATTCTGCATTATTGGGGAAGTATTAAACATAGTACAGGTTGAGTATCCCTAATCTAAAAACTGAAATTTGACATGCTCCAAAATTTAACACTTTTTCAAAGATGATATGATGCTCAAGCAGTTTTAGATTTTTAGAGCACTCTGAATTTTGGATTTGGGGATCACAGATGCTCAACTGATAAAGTTCAGAAAATATATATTTTTTTAAATTCACATCTGCAACACTTCTTGTCCCAAACATTTCAGATAAGGGATACTCAATATGTAATTGACTCTAGATTATAATATATCAAAGATGCTATATCATAATACCTGGCTAGGGCAGTGTTCCTCAAAATCTAGTCAGTAGTTGAGCATGACCAGTGGCTTGTTAGAAATGTAAATTATTGGGCCCCAACCCAATTCTGGAGATGCAACCCAGTAATTTGCCCATTAAGAAGCCCTCCTAAAGATTCTGGTGATCAAGTTTAAGAAAGACTCCACTAAAGCAGGGTTGATGAACTTTTTCCAAAAAGGATCAGAGAACAAAATATGCTAGGCTTTGCAACTAATACACATTATGTCTTTCTATGATACATAATATGTAAACAAATAACTGTGGCTGTGTTTCAATACAATTTTATGTACAAAAACAGGAGGACAGCTGGATGTGATCTGCAAGCAAGAATGTGCCAATTCTTGCTTTAGGATAATCAATAGAAGAAGGCTAAATATATACATAAATGAAAGAGAAGAAAAATAGAATATTAAAAATATCTGGTTTACTAAAAAGAAGTAGGAGACAACTAGACACAATTAAAAAATAAAATGGTAAGTATAAAACCATATATGCCAAAAGTTACCTTAAATGTATAGTAGAAGTAAAAAGGTCAAAATTGAATTTCTTAAAAATAGATGGCTTCATTGAAATACTTTTCATATACAGTTATATAAAGGTTAAAAGTAAAATGACAAAGACAGATCTTGTCAAACACCAACCAAAAAAGCTGGTTTCACACAAAGCAGGTTTTAAAAGCATTATAAGAGATACAAACATTTAGAATGGTTAAGGGGTCAATCTGACAGGAACAAGGAACCCTAAATATTTACGTAAACAATAACATAACTTCATATATGTTACATGGAAACTGAAGAACTCTTTAAAAGGAAAAACAAGGTCTGGAGACGTGACTCAGTGGCAAAGCATTTGCCTAGCATGCAAAAAGCCCTGGGTTTGATCCTCAGCACCACAATCAAACCAATCACTAAATAATCAATCAGTCAATGGAAAATCTACAAGCATGAAAATGTATTTTGCCCATTGCCACTAAGGTTAGAATTTTTTAAAACCATAAATCAATGGAATTCATGAAACTCATTCATCATCATAAGTCTTAAAATTAAAAAGTTTGTTTTACAATTTATGTAGGAGCTATAAATATTCTGGGTTTCAAACATTCTTTGGAACTATATAATAAAATAGCAGAATAAATCCTAATTATTTTCTTTGTAGCAGTTATTACTTCCCAATAAAATTATAAAGTCATAAAGCTGATTTCTTGAAGCTTCCTAAGGGCAGGAAGCTATTGTTCATGTAATAACCCCAGTACCTATAACAATTCATGGATAATTATCACAGTCAACTCTTCTTCCTGCTTCTCACCTTTGTCTCCAAGTATTTATTCCTGGCACAGCATTCTAAGGTGAACAAAATCACATCATATCATGTTCAAAATTCTCCTATGATTCCATAAAAAGGCCTACCAGGACTCTAAGTCTTAAGATATCACATAAGTCTCTCCAACGTCATCTCCTACAGCAATTGCTCCCTCCCTCTTTCTCTCCAATCCAACCCCACTAGTTTCTTTGCTGGCATCCATGTCAGGGCCTCTTGGCTTGTTCCTCCTGCCTAGAATGCTTTCTCCAAGTCCCCTGTTCCCCAGTCCATACTATTTCCTCACCATCTTCATGTCTTTATTCATCTGTCACCTTCCAACACTTTGATGATCTACCCCTATCTCCCTGCTTCATTTCATTTATCCAGCATTTACCATGTACATATTTCATTAATTTTGTTTGCCTTTTTTTTTTCCCCACTAAAATTCACCATCTATGAGGGTGGGATCATTTGTGTATTCTGCCTACTGCTATATATTCCCTATGTGGAATAGTGCCTGGAACAGCACCTCTCACTAAATAAGATACATAATTTTAAGAACCTTAAAAGCAACAATTGTTTGACAAGACAGTAAGAAATACAAGGATAAACCCAGTACATTAAAACTTCTATTTTGGGGGCTGGGTTGTGGCTCAGTGGTAGAGTACTCACCTAGCACGTGTGAGGCCCTGGGTTCGATCCTCAGCACCACATAAAAATGAAATAAAGGTATTGTGTCTACCTATAACCTATATATATATATAAACTACTATTTTGAAGGCTACGTGGGGAAAAGGGAACAGAAATCAAAACCCACATAAAATGCGAAGTCACCACATGACTATACCCTCAAGGTTAAATTGAAATACGTACGTAAGCTCTTACTTTCCATTGACTATTCTTTTCAAACTTTCTCAAAAGAGAGCAGAATGGAAATAAATCAAATGGAATGCTTCATTAAAATCAAATGCTTGGGCAATCCAGACACTCAAATTATGGAACTCTATGGGTTCAGACTGACAGTACTTCCAACAGACAAAACAAAAGCAAAATATCCACAGAAGAGGATTTCTGGCCTCAAATCATTACCACAATTTTCTATAGGAGACCAGGCACAATGACACAATGAACAAGAACATATAGAAAGAAACAGATATTAAAAATAGACCTACATAAAATCTTAAGGTTCTGTTATCAAGCACAGACTAACAAAATATCTATACTTGCTTACTGGGAAAATTTTAACAATTTGGAGGATCAGAAAATTATAAAAAGTGACAGATTTTTTTAAAAAAGAATCAAATAGAACTTCTAAAAATGAAAATACAGTAAATGAAATTTAAATTCTCTGGGAGGGCATAACAGAAGATTAGATATAGCTTAAGGAATCATTATTAGTAAATAGGATGATAAATCAGAAGACACCACCTAGGACCTATATAGTAGGTGGCTCCACTTTTTACTGAAGGATCTAAACAAAAAAAGCAAACTGTAAATTGACTATGTTGATGACTTGTGTTCTTATTTCAATGTTTTGAAAAGAGAATACTAGGGTTGAGTGCAAAAGCAGAACAAGATAAGCATATTAAAAGGCACTAGGAGTAGAAATTAATAAAGCGAATAGACTGGGGGGGAGCTATTTATATGATGGAGATGGAAAAGAAGAGATGGAGAATGGGAGAAATGCACAAAGACAAAGGAGGAACAGGAATAGGAGGAACAGATGATAGAAACAGAAAGAAGAGACAGAAATGAAGGAGGTGCAAAAAGAGGATGAGTACATGGAGGAAAAACGGAGAAGAAGAAGGGAAAGGGGAGGTTAAGGAAGAATAGGACAACTACTCTGGATCCTTGAGTATGGCTTCCCAAATTTTGGATTAATTCTTTGTAACCTAGTTAAAAGAAGCTCTTTATAAGTTTTTATTATGTTTAATTCCATTCATAGATTACATATACTTCTATTTTGCACTTTATTATTCAGATGAGAGAAAGGAACAAAGAATGGGGCATAAAATGGAGTATAGCAACGTTTTCCCCAAATATCTGAAGTAAATTATGACAAAATATTAATACCTATCAAATCTACATAATGGGTATACGGAAATCTGTTATTTTCTGTAATTCTTTGGTGTGTTTTAAAAATATTTTATAATGAAATAATTTTTAAAGTTTTTTCTTCTTTAAAGATTACAATAAACTCCTTGAAAGTATCACTGAGACAGAGAGGAGGAAAAGAGAGGGAAGCAGGAAGGATATTGAGCCAACAGGTAAGAAGAATTCATAGAAGAATGAAGTTTAATGGGTGCTAGGTCTGAAGAAGTAACCTGACACAGGATCTGTTGGGCCTTAAATGCATGCTGCCATGCAAAATAATAAAAACAAACTTCTCTGTTGTCAAAAATAATAATAATAAAGTACAGGACGTGGAAAAGGAGGAGGACATGCAAATGCAGAAAAAGAAAGGGAGAAAGAGATGGAAATAGAGGAGGAAACTGGAAGAAGAAAGCTAGAAGGGGAGGGACAGGAAAAAGAGGAGGAGGAGGAGAAAAAAGACAAAGGAAAAAAGATCAGGCTTTGCCTTCTGTCACCTTCAAATAACACTTGGAAACCATCCTCAGAAAGCACTGAGAAACTACAGGCCCACTGTTCCACATAGGCATGGCTAAAGTCAAAAAGTAATGAAAACCTAGTTTTTCTTTTGTCTTTTAAACTCAGTTGATAGCAAAATCTGAACTGACCTAACTCAGTTCATGGCAAAACAATGTGAACTGACATGGGGCTATTTTTTGTTTTTATTTATTCTACTCTGTGAATGTGCACACATTTAACTGCAAAAGTATTAACATAATTATAGGTTGCTATCCCAGGCTCAGCAGGAGTTGTTACATAATATATGGAATGTGATCATATTACTTTTCTAAAATCCGAAGTATTCTGAATTCTAAAACACAATTGGTCACCAAGGTTTCAGATAATGATGTGTGAATTCAGATTATTTTAATTAAGTTCTACTGCTTTTTTTCTTCTCTTTTTCTCACTGAAGAGATGTCATATAATCAAATGGCTTATTAAATTTTTCACTTCAGTTTTAGAGGTACACATACTAAAAAACCCTAAACTTCTGCTTTTAAGACTCATTCCATAGATGAAAAAATGTTCCCTCTTACAAGGCAAAAAAAAGAGCAAGTCAAAACTTCACGTCTCACAGAATTCATTTTGTATGAATTTTCTTCAGTGAAACAATTAGTTTAATAAGAACCACCTTCAATATTGTGGATTTTCAGTCACAAAATACACTCCATTTCATATTAACTAGTTTCTTATAGCAAAGTTCCTCTTTTCACTTGAAACTGTATCCTTCCGTATTCCTTAATCCTTAGTCCTATTGCTAAATGAGCAATAGAACTATGGATTTCTGAACTGTTTCACACTTTTTTAAAAAAATATTTTTTAGTTGTCAATGGATCTTTTATTTTATTTATTTATATGTGGTGCTAAGTATCAAACCCAGGGCCTCACATATGCCAGGCAAGTGCTCTACCACTGAACCACAACTCAGCTTTTGTTTAATATCCAGCAATGACCATGGTCATATCTAACAGCTAATTACTAACTGAGATTAGGAAACAATCGTCTCTAAAAAACTACTGTACCACTGATTCTCATATAACACAAATTTTAATTATTTACACTCCCTATCCCATGCTTTTACAAGAGGCAACTCCCACTGGCTTTCCTCTGACATCAAAGGCACCTTTAGCTCAGTCTCTTCTTTCAATTCTTCCTCTTTTACCCAACCTCTAGAAGTTGAACATCCTCCTCTCCAGACTACACCTTTTCTCAACAGCTTCTCATCCATTCTCCATGGTTTCAAATATCTCCTATAGGCTGCCAACTCCCAAGTGTTCATCTCTAGCCTAGACTGATCTCTGAATTCAAACCTATATGTTGAACTGCTTTTGATGATCTTGAAGGCATCTCTAGCTTGACATAGGTAACAACACCACCACCTCCAAAACTATTCTTCCCCTAAATCTTCCCCCATCCAATATGATAAATATCACCATCTATCTCAGCTGCTCAAGCTCACAGTGTAGGAATTACATCCTAAATTTTCTTCTGTCCTACACAGATAGTTTTATTTTACCAACAATTTTTAGGTAAAAACTCCAAGTTAAATCTTTAAAAATTTTTCTAGTTGTAGATGGACACAACATCTTTATTTACTTTCTATGTGGTGCTGAGGACTGAACCCAGTGCCTCACGCATGCTAGGCAAGTGCTCTGCCACTGAGCTACAATCCCAGCCCCCAAGTTATATCTTAAATGCACCTATTTTTCTTTACCTTTGCTGCAACTTAAGACCAGTAAGACCAGACCAGTACCATCTCTGCCTATATTACCACAACCTCTTAACTGGCTTCCTTGCTTCATTCTGAACCTTCTTCCCTCCCTTCCAAACCACAAAGTGGACAATGCAATCTTCTTTTTTTAAAAAAAAAAATGCAATGGATCAATGGTTGCTGAAATCATAAATGAAAGACCAATGGGGAGCTTTATAAAGGATGAATTAGGCTGATAACAACTAAATCCATTGTCCAAGATTAACATCACAAAGAAAGACAATTAGACAATGTATGCCTCTGAAAGAAATCCAAAATATCACACAAAATACCACCTATGAAGTATCTGTATCAACAAAACAAAACTTCAAATTGGGACCTGATTTGAGCAAACCATTAGAATTTCCAGGGGCTGGGGTTGTAGCTCAGTGGTAGCGCACTTGCCTAGCACATGCGAGGCACCGGGTTCTGTCCTCACTCAGCACCACATAAATGAAATAAAGGTACTGTGTCCATCTACAACTGAAAAAATAAAATGTTAAAAAAAGAATTTTCAATTTTCAGGAAATATGGAAGATATATAACATTTTTAAAAGGGTGAAAAGCAGCATGGTGATACAATCAATAAAATCTAGTGTATGAAAAAAACTCTACCTAACAGACATTATTCTCTTCAACAAATAAAATGGCAAAAGAAAAAAGAGAGACAAATGCTTTGGATGAATAGATCCCTAATAGATATATCAACCAACTACAATAGTGAACCCTGTTGGAGTCCCAATGCAAACAAATTATTAAAAGATATTCATGAAAGTGAAAATCTGAACACCAACTATTTGATACTAAGGGGTTTTTATAGATGTGATAAATATACCATGATTGTATTTTTAATAGACACTTTCATTTTATACACATAAACGAGTACACATGCACATATATACACATACACACCTCAATCCAGCAAGATGATGGGGCTGGGGTAAAGATGGAATAAGAAAACAGATGGTCCCTGTTCGCTGATGACATGATTATATATTTAGAGGAACCTGGAAATTCCACCAGAAAACTCTTAGAACTCATAAGTGAATTCAGTAAAGTAGCAGGTTACAAGATCAATGCCCATAAATCCAACGCATTTTTATACATAAGTGATGAATCTTCAGAAAGAGAAATTAGGAAAACTACCCCATTCACAATAGCCTCGAAAAAAATAAAATACTTGGGAATCAATCTCACAAAAGAGGTGAAAGACCTCTACAATGAGAACTATACAACACTAAAGAAAGAAATTAAAGAACACCTTAGAAGATGGAAAGATCTTCCATGTTCTTGGATAGGAAGAATTAATATTGTCAAAATGGCCATACTACCTAAAGTGCTATACAAATTCAATGCAATTCCAATTAAAATCCCAATGACGTACCTTACAGAAATAGAGCAAGCAATTATGAAATTCATCTGGAAGAATAAGAAACCCAGAATAGCTAAAGCAATCCTTAGCAGGAAGAGTGAAACAGGGGGTATTGCAATACCAGATCTTGAACTCCACTACAAAGCAATAGTAACAAAAACGGCATGGTATCGGTACCAAAATAGAAAGGTAGATCAATGGTACAGAATAGAGGACACGGACACAAACCCAAATAAATACAATTTTCTCATACTAGACAAAGGTGCCAAAAATATGCAATGGAGAAAAGATAGCCTCTTCAACAAATGGTGCTGGGAGAATTGGAAATCCATATGCAACAGAATGAAACTAAACCCATATCTCTCACCATGCACGAAACTAAACTCAAAATGGATTAAGGACCTTGGAATCAGACCAGAGACCCTGCAGATTATAGAAGAAAAAGTAGGTCCAAATCTTCACCTTGTTGGTCTAGGATCAGACTTCCTTAACAGGACTCCCGTAGCACAAGAAATATAAGCTAGAATCAACTACTGGGATAGATTCAAACTAAAAAGCTTTCTCTCAGCAAAGGAAACTATCAGCAATGCGAAGAAAGAGCCTACAGAGTGGGAGAATATCTTTGCCAATCATACTTCAGATAGAGCACTAATCTCCAGAATCTATAAAGAACTCAAAAAACTTTACTCCAAGAATTCAAATAATCCAGTCGACAAATGGGCTAAGGAAATGAATAGACACTTCACAGAAGAAGATCTACAAGCAATCAACAAACATATGGAAAAATGTTCAACATCTCTAGTAATAAGAGAAATGCAAATCAAAACCACCCTAAGATTCCATCTCACCCCAATTAGAATGGCGATTATCAAGAATACGAGCAACAACAGGTGTTGGCGAGGATGTGGGGAGAAAGGTACACTCATACATTGCTGGTGGGGCTGCAAATTAGTGCAGCCACTCTGGAAAGCAGTGTGGAGATTCCTTAGAAAACTTGGAACGGACCCTCCATTTGACCCAGCTATCCCACTCGTTGGCCTATACCCAAAGGACTTAAAATCAGCATACTACAGAGATACAGCCACATCAATGTTCATAGCTGCTCAATTCACAATAGCCAGACTGTGGAACCAACCTAGATGCCCTTCAATTGATGAGTGGATAAAGAAACTGTGGCATATATATATACAATGGAATATTACTCAGCCATAAAGAATGATAAAATTATGGCATTTGCAGGCAAATGGATGAAATTGGAGAATATCATGCTACGTGAGATAAGCCAATCTCAAAAAGCCAAAGGACGAATGATATCGCTAATAAGTGGAGGATGACACATAATGGGGGGGAAGGAAGGGTTAGTGTTAGGGTTAGAGTTAGGGTTAGGGAGGGGGGCAAGTATGGAGGAAGAAAGTACTGTATAGAGGGTAAAGAGGGGTGGGAGGGGTGGGGGGAAGGGAAAAAATAACAGAATGAATCAAACAACATTACTCTATGTAAATTTATGATTACACAAATAGTATGCCTTTACGCCATGTACAAACAGAGAAACAACATGTATCCCATTTGTTTACAATAAAAAAAAAATAAAAAAAAACAAAAAAAAAGAACACAGATGGATTAAGACTGGCTATGTAGTGATAATTTCTTCAAGTTGAATGACAAGTAGTAATAAACATTCACTACAATATTATCTGTTCCTGGGTATGTTTGAATTTTTTTTGCTTAAAAAAGTAATAATTTTCACCACTTTGCTCCCTGCTTTTTAAAACCATATAATGGAACCCCAATAAAATAACCACATCATAAGAGCTAAGAAAGTGAGGTGGGGCTGGATGTGGTGACACACCAGTAATCCTAGCAGCTCAGGAGGCTGAGACAGGAGGATCACGAGTTCAAAGCCAGCCTCAGCAACTTAAGTGATGCCCTATGCAACTCTTTCTCTAAATAAAGAAAGTGAAGTAGGGCAGAGATATGTGAAATCGGCACCTAAAAGAAGGCAATAAATTCTCAAAAGATGCAAACTTTTATAAAAATTAAAGGTCATTAAGAAATAACAGACTGGGATTGTGGCTCAGCAGCAGAGCACTTGCCTAGCATGTGTGAGGCACTGGGTTCAATTCTCAGCACTGCCTATAAATAAAATAATGGTCCATCAACAACTAAAAAAAGAAAGAAAAGAAAGAAATAATACATCAAAGCTGCAACTTATTTCTAAGAAGCTGCCTAAAACAGCAGGGAATTGATCTACCTTGCAGAATGACACAGAAGTGACAATTTTTAAGCCAGAAGTACAGAAATAAATACAAGGAGTAACTAAAAATCTATGAAAAGATTTCATCGTTAAGTTCTTCCCTATCTCCAACTCAGGGAGCTCAATATACAAGTGTGCACATACACACTTGCATAAACATGTTTGTGTGCACACACATACATATGCATGATTTTGTAAAAATGGAACCACCGGGGCTGGGGATATAGCACATACCTCAGTTGGTAGAGTGCCTGCCTCGCAAGCACAAGGTCCTGGGTTCAATTCCCAGCACCACCACCAAAAAAAAAAAAAAAAAAAAAAAAAAGGAACCACCAGAAATGGAAAGAGAAACTTCTGAGAACCATTTAAACTTCTGTTTGCCAAAGTTAAAAGTTAATGGATGGTTTGGATGACAAAGTAAAGAGTATCTCTCAGAATATGGATTCAAAGAGAAAGATGAAAAACTCAAGAGAGAAGACAAAGCATAAAAGGCACAGCGAATCAACCCAAGAAGTCCAATGTGTGACTAATACCTATTCTGTAAGAAGAGACTAAAGCTCATACAGGAAGAAAATGTATCAAAAAAAAAAAATAGGAGAAAATTTCCCAGAGCTAAAGAATATCACAAGCCATCAAAAGTAAGAATCAAGTGGCAAAAATTTAAAATGTATTAAATTTAAACTAAAATTTTCAGAATTATTAAAAATTGAAAATTCAAGTGCTTCAAAATAAGATAATAGTTAAATTTTAACATTCATACAAAGATGCTATTCTCAGCAATTGTTTACAAAAATAAAGTTGATTCCATACAAAGTTTAGGAGAGCCCAATAAATTTGATAAGGTCCCTTAAAATATCTAGGTAAATATAATTGATTAAAACTATATTTGAGGGGCTGGCGTATAGCTCAGTGGCAGAGCACTTGCCTAGCAGGTGTGGGGCACTGGGTTCAATCCTCAGCACCACATAAAAACAAACAAATGAAGGCATTCTGAAAATCTACAACTACAAAATTAAAAAACAAAATATTTGAAGCCAGGTGTATACCTGCAATCCTAGTGATTCAGGAGACTGAGACAGGAATATTGCAAATCTGAGACCAACCTCAGGAACGCAGCAAGGCCAGGTTTCAATATAAAAATAAAAAGGACTGGGAATGATGCTCAGTGGTGAAGAGCCTCTGGGTTCACTCCCCAGAACAAAACTACCACACACATAAATAAAAATCTTTATCTTTTTTAAAGAAGTGCTTTAAAAATTCAAAACCTTCAACAGTTCAAAGCAGTAAACAGACAATGACAATTTACACTATCATCTGGATTTAATAAAATTAAATAACAGCATGTCACGATAACCATTATATCAAACTGATTATCATGAGACTCATAGTAAGGTCTATTTAGAACCTTTACAAACTCTATTCACTTTGGCACCTAAACCTTCAACACAGTTATAATCTGATTATAATATCCCTTAAAATCATTAACTGAAACCAGGCACCATGGTGGTACGTGTTTGTAATCCCAGCTACTTGGGAGGTTGAGGCAGGGATTCAAGGCCAGCCTGGGTAATTTAGCAAGACCCTATCTCAAAACAAAAATAAAAAGGACTGAGAATATAGTTTAGTGGTACAGCGACCCTGGGTTCAATCCTGAGTGTGGTGAAAAGAAAGGAAGAAAGAAAATCAACTGTACCACACTACAAGTACAAAAAAAAAGAAAAAAAGATATAAATATTTCCTTGAAGATCCAAGTCCATTAGCAACATCAAATTTGAGATATGATGCTACTGGTGCCTAATATTTTGCACCCAATGGGTAAATAGGACTACCTCAAGAAAGTTATTATTTATTTAAAGGTACAGCATATGTGACTAGATGCCCCTAATACAGACCTAAACCATAGGATGATTGGTCAAGGCTTTCAATCTCTAAGACAAGGAGCTGCTATAGGGTAGCTTTATTTTAATCACTGGCTCTTTTCAATTTTTGTTATTTGCTATTTATTGCCTATACTGCTGCTACTGCCCAATCTTTTGCCCCTTGTAATTTACTTTTTTTTTCTTATAGACTCTTTTTACCCCTAACATTTGTACTTAAAAACAAAAACAAAAACAGGAACAACAACAACGAAAAAGTTTCAAGAAGGTTTGAGGACTAGGCATGTGTCTCACTGATTTTGTATGAGGCCCTGGTATTACCAAAAAAAAAAAAAAAAAAAAAAAAAAAAAAAAAGGTTTGGCCTTTTATGTCAGTAAGTCAAAAGATGTATTTTCCTGTAATTTAAATTACCTAATCCTAATGTATCACAAAGAATATACAAGACATGGAAGAAGAAAGATCTAATCAGCATTAATTTCTTTTTTAAAATTTTAGATGTAGATGGACACAATATCTTTATTTTTTTTAATGTAGTGCTGAGGATTGAATCCAGTGCCTCACACACACTAGAAAATCGTTCTACCATTGAGCCACAACCCCAGCCCCAGCATCAATTTCTTGCTAAATCAAGTTTTATGTCAGTTTGCAGCAGTCCCAGAAGCCAGGGGATCCCACAAAAGGTTGGCCTTGTTTTTTTGTTTTGCTTTTTGTTTTTGGGGTGCTGGGGACTGAACCCAGGGCCTTGTGCTTGCAAGGCAAGCACTCTACCTACTGAGCTATATCCCCAGCCCTAGAAAGCCATGTTTATTCCATCACTTGCATATATTTTTAAAGACTCATTTTAGGAATAATAGATTGTGTTGAAATGTTAAGTTTAGAAACAGTCTATTTGCAACAAAATCTTATTTCTTTCCAGTCATTCTGTAGCAACAACAAAAGGCCAAATTCCTCTCTCACGCTTTTGAGGCAGATTGCAGGGCTCAGCATCACATAATAATCCTACAGGTTTTTAACCCTATTTGCTTTGACTGCCCAGAGTTATACACAATCGAGTGACTATTTGGTTTTATACCCCTGAGTAAGAATGAAGACAACAAAACTAAAAAGCACCCCAAAGCCAACCAACAATTCTTCTAAGTTTTAGCAATCACAGTGCTTCATAAATCTGTTTACCAAAAAAGAAAACTGCTGAACAAATCTTTTACATAACCTTGGAGTTAAACTTACATGACATATTCCACAGATAATAGATCACCAACTATAATACATAAAGAGCAACTATAAATCACAAAAGAAGTCTAAGGGGTTGAGGTTGTGACTCAGGGGTAGAGCGCTTGCCTCGCATGTGTGAGGAACTGGGTTTGATTCTCAGCACAGCGTATAAATAAATGAATAAAACAAAGGTCCAACAACAACCAAAAAAAAAGCCTAAGAACCAAAAAATTAGCTAAGGATACCAAAAGGCAATCTACAGAAAAGAAATATATAATCAAATATATAAAGACAACCAACTTTATCAGAAAGCCAAGGTGATTTATAAAGGGTGAGATAGTCTGCACACATCAAATTGGCAAATTTTTAAAAGATTAATAATAAGAACTGCAAAAAATGTAGGATAATAGGCACTACTGGTGGAAATTTTGATAAAAAACTCTTGGAGCAAATGATTATAGTTAACACAAATTAAAATAAAAACTTTGATAAAGAAATGCCACTTTCAGGCTATTTTAAGAAATACATGTGTATGTATACAAACACATACAGTTTATGCAAAAAGTGTTTACCTCAAAATCATCTACAAGAATTATATATGGAAATAATCTGAACTTCCATAAAAGATTAACTGATTATGATACATTCTTATAATAGAATACTATACAACAGTTTAAACAAATGAGGCAGAGTAACACATGATGGCATTTAAAAAAAATCTCCATGGCATACTGAGTTGACATTGGAAATGATAAAAATATATTCAGAATATCATGTTATTTAAACACAGTCAAAACAAAACCACTTATTTTGATAATGTGTGAATTAAGGCACAATAAAAAAGTAATGAAAAAACTGGGAATGGTGGCATATGCTTGTAATCCCAGCATTCAGGAAGCTGAGGCAGGAGGATCATAAGCTTGAGGCCAGTCTCAGCATCTCAGGGCCCTAAGCAATTTAGGAACACCCTGTCTCAAAAAATAAAAAGGTCTGGGGATGTGACTCAGTGGTTAAACACCCCCTAGGTTCAATTCCCAGAACCAAAAATAAAACAAAACAAAACAACACACTCCACTGAAATAAAGATGCTCACCTCTGTTTATACCTAGGCTTGGGGCTTAGAGGTGTTTCTGAAGGGGTTTTTGTTTTATCATCATTATTTGAATGTTGAAAAGGAGACGATATTTCATACTGTCTGTAATTATAATTTAAAAATAAGAGGTCATAAAACTTAAGATTAATGTAATCTACTTGATATATATGCTCACATGATTCTGGTATGGTACATGTGCATTATATGTAAGAAAAACTAATATGCAGAGGAGTGTATATCGAACTTTTAAGAACTATAAATCCCATAGCCCGTTACTACAAATATGCATTTATTGTTTTGATTTTTAAATATTTATACAAATATATTATCTAACAAAAGTAATTATTTTAAAGAAGAAAATTAGTTGAAAGGTTACCCTCTAAGCTTGTGATTGTTACTTTGATTTAAAAAAAAAAATCAATACATTTCTAAATTGTCTGGATGTATTTATATATTATTTGAAAAAAGGAAAACTAAGTAAATCTACACAGCTAGCCAATGAACCTAAAGTGTTTAAGAGAATGATATCTGGATCCGGTCCAAATCAAATACAACATTTAGAGATGCCTGAAAATTAAGGTTGGTTGGTTTGTGTTTTTTAAAGGAAAGAAACTTGGCAATATCCTTAACTATATAAGAACTTAATTTTGCCTTAAAATTAAGTAGTAAAATTGCACTCTTATTTATTTCCATAAGGTCATATAAAAAGTTACATAAATTCTTGAAATAAATTCTTGGAATAAATAATAACAATGTGCAAAACCAAATTTTCTAAATTTCCATTTGAATGTATGTAATAGTTTAAATGACTGTCTACCAATACCATCATTTTGGTGAGTTTACATCCTATTGGGCATAGCTCCAAGGAGACAAACTCCTTAGATAAAAGAGGTCATTATATAGTCCGAAGAAGACTGAAATTGTTAAGAGTTAAAACATCCAAATACAAGCAAGTCTTCCTGAGGAGCCTAGTATAAAAAATGCAAAGCATTTTTTGAGAAACTTCATAGTCCCCTTTGTACACATCTCTCATACTGGTGTGATCACAAAATATACCTCTAAGCATCTTAACAAAAGGTTTAACACTGGGGAAAAAAAGATTCAAGGATTAAGTGTTATAAAGAACAATATCACATGCTCATTAGGGACTTTAGATTTGGTCTAGTTTGTTTTCTCTGTCTGGATCTGGGACATATCTTCAGCAAGCCTCAGTTTCCTAATCTGTGAAATGGAAATACCAAAATACTCTGTACACTTCACAGAGTGATCTATACCTGAGTTAAAATATTTTAAGTACATGAAAGTCTTTTGCAAACTATAAAGCACTGTAGAAATGTTTTTACAATTATCCTTACCAAAATAAAAATACTGAAAAAATCAATTTTAATTAAATTAAATCCTGTAGAGAATTCTTAAAAGGCTATTTTCTGGAGAACTGTTTACTAGATACACTGACAAATCACAAGCATATTAATTAAAATAGTGTCCATGGCAAGCCATTTTGCTTCTTTAAATATTTGATTAGCACAGAATTCTACTTGTATCAAATACAACAGGAAAGATGCCAAGCTAGCTAATCAAATCTTCCTGCCAAAATCTGTCATTCTTCCAAAGGCCATGTTCTCCCTTCAAAGCTTTTGCATACATTCCACGTTTCTTCCAATATTCCTTCGTATCTAACACCAAAGACTGAAGGCTTGCTTAGATTGCAAGGTAAATTTGTCACCTTCTGTTTGCAAGATCCCATACAGACACATCAAGTGAATAAAGATACCAAATGACAAGCATACACATGCATATATGTACACACAAGCGTACACACACATACGCAAACACATAAATGTCCTTCATTCTTTAGGGAGAAATACGTTTCTTAATAGCAAATGATCGTCACCTTAAAAGGAAGTGTATAACACAGCAAAAGAGGAAAAATAAATCTTACTCACCATCTCCCATAGCCATTCAGATGGTCCAGGGAGCTCTCCCAAACCAAGAGGTCAAACAGCACAGCAAATAAGTGTTGCTCAGTGCCTGCGCCACTGGGCTCGGCCTGCAGCCTGCATACACCCGGAGCACTGTGTGACCCAGGCCGCGCTGCAGCTCTGCACCGCAATAGCCAACAGCTGCTACTCCACTTCAAAATAAAAGTCTGGGGTCTTGCTGAAAACCCTCATTTATTTAGCAGAGCCTAGCAGGGCTTGATCAAGATTATTCTTTAACTGTACATATGGTATTAGATAGAGGTGGTGATGTTTCTCCTTGTATTGGCTGCCTGAAATTTAATCTAAGAAAAGCTCCGGGAGTCAATAAATGCCATCCCACTGGGGGACTTTTAATGCAATCATCAAAACACAAGGCATGTGTTCAGCAATCATTTTCTGCTTCCCTAAAGATACCCATGTAATCAGTAGCAATCACATGATCGGATTGATTAACTGATTTGCACCTTTTTAAGAAGGTTTTCATCCCTTTGTCATTACCTTTTAATATTTACAACAGAAGACTGCTAGAAGTACACAAACAGGAATAGCCCAGTTTCCATGATTAACTGCTTTCATTATGCAGGAAGCATTTCTGGCTGCCGTAAACAAATCACGTCAAAGGCAGCCCATCAAAGGCTGCTCTGTGTGGGGACAACAGGGCCACACGAAACAAAGCTTGCTTCTGGTGGAAACAGAACCTAGCCAGTGCGCAGCTGCAGGAGCGCAGAGCACCCTCTATCCAAGCTGCACAACCATCAGCATGTTATCAAGCTCTAAGGCAGTCCTGGGGTTCATGGTCCCAGACAGATATGTTTTTAAGTCAGCCTAAAAAAAGAACTGCTATGCTTTTCACTAAATGGTACATTATAAAAATAAACAAAAATAAACTGGAAGTTACCAAGTATCAAGGTAATTACAAAGCCTAAGGTCCATGCTTTATTTTATGGCTAGTCTCTAGCCATAGTTTCTAGCAACTATTTCAAACAGAGAAACTGGAAAATACTTAACCATGATTACATACCAAACTGTGTGAGGTCCTATACACACACTAAGCAAATCAGAATTATGTAGTATTTTTCACAGTGAAAAAAAGACTCACAGTCGGAGTCCCCAACACTGCTGATGATTACATCTTGGTTGGTATAGGATATTGTCTAGAAAGCTCTATGATGATACTAGACTCTGCCATAATCACAGAGAGCCTCCAAATTTCAGTTTTTTTCCTTCCTACTGGGGTAGTGTTGCCTCCTTTCAGTCACAATCTGATTAATTTCAGTTTCAGTTCCTTCTAATTCTGCACTTCGGGACTAACTTAACTTTTGTAATATGAGAAATAAAGTCATGCTTGAAAAATCCTCAAAACATTAAAAAAAACAAACCACATTTCTCACTATTTCTAAATTAAATGATAACACTCAAAGTTTTGATGATAAAATTTACTTAGTCTTCTTGAGTGTGCTGAACTAATGCTTTGGAAAATCAAGTCAAAGAATTCAATCAGAACTTAAAAGTACCGATATGGCAATTATGAAAAGAATTGGAGGTGAAAGTATGAGATGTAAAAGTTATGTATCAGGACATACATGAGGAAAGAGGAGGCTGAAGATGGAGAAAAAAGTAGAGACTAATTCCCTGAATAATAAATGTATATAAGTGTTAGGCATGTCATTCCCAATCACCATGTCCCTCTCTAGTCTAAAATCCTTTATGGGCATCCTACTTCTAGAAACCCATCAAAACTCCTATCACCACCTAACAAAGCTATTATGCTATGGTTCCTACTTACCTGTCCAACTACATCTCATACACAGTCTCCCCTCCAGTCCATCCTGGGCTTCAGGTATCCTGGCCTCTCTCTATTCTTCAAATTTACCAGTCCATTTCCATCTTTGAACTTTTATGGTCACTGTTTTCTCTGCCCAAAGTGTTTTTGTACCATTTATCCCAAGCCTGACTCATTCTAATTTATCAGGTCTCAATGCAAATGTCACCTCTGGGAGGCTTATGCCACAATCCTAACTAAAGTTTCTAACTAGAGTGATATACCAAATTATGATCTCAGTATCCTATTTTCTTCCTTAATGACTGTTTAGATAACTTTTAGCTATAATGGCTCTAAAAATTTACACTACCTTTAAAACAAATCCTATGGGTTTTTTAAAATCTGTATTTAGTAAAATGACTTTTCCAATCACAAATACTGTAAACCAATACAATATAAGATGTGAAATGTTTCATTATTATGTCTTCAGGCAAAGACATACAAAAAAATTTATTTACCATAAGTTTATGGTCACAGAACAGCATGTGAAAATTTTGAAATGTGTGCCATGTTTCTATGAACCCAAAATAATTTGCTTTGTATAAGTACACCAAGTGAGAGAGAGGGGCAGCATCTTCAATTGTTCTTCATTTTGTTGTGCACATGAACTATTGCCATAGGTTTTTCATGCTGAGCCTCTATTTTGCCCTAAAATGTTTTCCTATTCTATAATTTTATTTTACAGTGTTAGTTGAAGTTAGAAATAAAATTGTACCAACAAAGGACTGAAGTTTTGTAGGAAAAAATTGTGCAGAAATTTAAAAAGAAAACTGAATTAAACATCATTGCATTACTTTATGCACAAACTATTTGTCTTCCAATTGTCACAAAAATTTGTTTTCAGAGCACAACTGACATTTATCTACCTATGAAAATTACTCAAGTATCTTGGGTTAGAATGAAACACAACATAGTTTTTCTCATTAATATTAGTGACAATATTTTTTTTTCATTTAATGGTCTCCCACTTGGTAGCAAGAAATTTAGGAATAATTAAAATTTGTTCAATAAGGAATAGTTGTATTTCTTCTGCTACCCACTGTAACCACATTATATCTCTACTTATTTACTTATTTATGATTCTATCTCCCTCACTCACTAGAATACAGGATCCTTAAAGGCAGAAACTTTAATTATCTTCCTTAGTGTTATGACATGATCTAATAGACATTTTTAAAAGCTGACTCTGATTTCTAGGTAGCAAAGAAGATTCCAAGGGGCAAATATAGAACAGAAATCTACTGTAGTGGTCTAGGTAAAAGTTAAAGAAATCTTAGCTTAGGGTATTGGCAGTACAGATGGGAAAAAATGGAAAATTTTGAGATATGTTAGTATTTCACAGGCAGAAATGATTAGTTAGAATGAGAAATCAAGTCAGGTTTCCATTTTGAGCTATGGTAGTACCACTGACTGAAAAGGGCAAGACTGCTGCATAAGAAACATATTTAAGGTGGAAGAAATGAAATACGGTTCCACTTCTGGATATGTTAAGCCTGAAATGTCTATTAGACATCCAAATAGAAATTTCACTGAGGGCACAGGCTACCAAGACTGTGGCAAGAGGAATGAAGGAGAGATGAATGATGACTAGAACTATGTATCTGGGAGTCATCCACAAACAGTTATTTAAAGCATTTGGGCTAGATTTCATCTGAAAAGAAACAGAATAAAATCGGTGGTGGGGGGAGCAGGGGACAGGAGAAAGAGAAAAAATAAAAACAGGAGGAGGAAGATTGGGCCCTGGGATTTGACAACACAACATATGGGCTTCCTTCTGGTTTCTTCCTTTGTTAACTAATTTATTAAAGTATTTTTCAATAACAACACAATATCGTCAACCTTTGGTATTCTCAGATTGGTTTCAAGACCTCTCATGGATACTAAATTCCAAGGATGTTCAAATCCCTTATGTAAATGGGGCAATATTTGCATATAACCAACACATGCCCTCTAATATACTTTAAATCATCTGTAGATTACTCATGATAGCTACATAATGTAAAAGGAAGTTATACTGTATTGTTTAGGGAATAATGACAAGGAAAAAAAAGTCTGTACATGTTCAGTACAGAGGCAACCATCGCAAGGCAAATTACATTTTTTATCTGCAGCTGTTTACCTGAGGATACCAACTCCACAGATGTAGAAACAGCTGATACAGAAAGCCAAATGTATTCAAAAACATCTTAACTATATTTTTACCCCCAAAATGTTCATTATAGACTAATACTTTCACATACTTACATCAAATACAAGTATATTTAGATTATAATTCCCAGTACAATCTCTGATACTCCAAGAAAAATAAATGCCAGATACTAACCTCAAAACTCTATTTATGGAGAGATACACAAGACAAAAAGAAATGAATCAAGGGAAAAAAATGCTTCCATTCCAAAGATAACATAAATAACCTCCTTAAATATAAGAACGAGGAGTTGGGGAGATAGCTCAGTTGGTAAAGTGCCTGGGGTTTGATCCCCCGCACCGCCAAAAAAATAAATAAATAAATAAAATTTTAAAAAAATAAATATAAGAACGATAGTGCTTTCAAAATAAACCATATCCAAACAATGAGTCCTTTAATTTTATAATATGTATTATACATTTTGCCTTAAAATTGTAAATAGAGTTTGCAATACACAAAAGAGAATGTTATAAAAACCCACACATCTCAGTTCAAGGAATTTTAACAATTCTGACTCTTGCTGTTGTTTCTGGGTTTCTATAGACATGAACAGAGGTAACTGTTACAAAATTAGAAGGAATTTAAACACCTATTCAGAAGAGAAGTGAGAAATAGCTGGCAGTCAGGGTGAGAACTGGTAGCACTGAAGACAATTTATGCTTTGGAATCAGGTTTAAATTAAGGTAGACACAATATTTATAACACCAAATTCTCACTCCATTTGACTTTTTGCAACACAATGAAACTCAGTCTTGGTTTAAACTAGAGGGAAAAAAAAAACCCCTACATTATATTTTTAACTAGCTTTATTATTCCTTGACTATTACACATACACCAAATTTTTTCTCCAACATCACTTACATGACCAAGCTAACTATTCTAATATGAAGTTACTTTCCTAGGGGGTAAAAAAATCATCTATATATCTATGGAAATAATTCTTCACACGCCTCACTAATTAACACTTAATGACTGAAGTCTAGGTAAGTACTACCCAATAAAAACTAAACACAGTTTATCGACCTAACCACAAAAATCAAATAACAGACAACTGATTTGTGGATGTGGATGCTAACTCCAAATCTCCCAAAATTACAACTTTGTCTCATTTCACTTAAGAAGCCAAAGATTATTATTCTAGTGAACTTCTAAAGGATTCACCAGTACCATCACTGAGCGTCTGCACACAGGTTTGATGAAGCCCATCACTATTCAATTTCTAGTAAAAACAACTAAGTAAAACAATTACTCTGGGCATAAAAACATACTTCATTTATATAACATGAAGGACATGAGGGTTATCACACCTTCACCCCATACACAACACAAAGGCAAAAGAATGACATTATTGTACACTACAACCCTGTTGTGATTAGACGTGAGGTGTCCCCCAAAAGCTCACATGTGAGACAATGCAGGAAGGTTCAGAGGAGAAATGATTGGGTTGTAAGTCTTAAACCAACCAGTGAATTATTCCCTGATGGGATTAATTGAAGTGGTAGGGTGTGGCTGGAGGAGGTGGGAATTGGGGTGTGGCTACGGGGCATGTATTTTTGTATCTGGAGAGTAGAGTCTCTCTCTCTGCTTCCTGATGATGTAAGCTGCTTCCCTCTGCCATGCTCTTCCACCATGATGTTCTGCCTCACCTCCAGTCCCACGGAGCCAGTCTTCTATGGACTCAGACTTCTGAAACCTTGAATCCTCAAATAAACCTTTCCTCTTCCATAATTGTGTTGGTTACATGAATTTAGTCACAGCAGTGAAAACAATCTCATTATTAAAATCGCACTAACTCCAAAAACAGTCCAAGGGTAGGTAATATCAGCAAAATATAAATTTTTTTATTATTGTACCCAGTTAAGTTTTCAAGCTACAAAATCAACTCTTTTAATTACTCTTACCTTTGCAGACATTCAATATACCGCCCGAATTGTATACTTCATCAAATTTGGCAAATATCCTTTCTAATCTGAGAATAAAGAATAAATTGTTTTTACACAGATGAATAGAAACAATTTTCATCACCATCTCTCTCAGAAAAAAAAAAAAAAACACTTCTAGGGATTCAATTGGCTCTCTATACAACTCTCATTTATAAGTAATTCACTTACTGAAAGAAGACACAAAACCCAACCTCACTTCAATTAAGAGAAAAAAACAAATACAGGTAGGATTCTACATTCTTGCAGGTATATATGTAAAAAGACAACTTCCCACAAAGTAGTTTCAATGTTAAACTATTTCTCCAAAACCGGTAAAAATTTTCCAGTTCCAACCTTATAACACATCTACTTAGTCACCAAAACATTTTTTTAGAAATCATGCCAATGACACTTAAAGGCAAACATAAAAACAATAAAATTAAAACATTAGAACTAAAGTAATGCTGATGTGACTGATAGTCTGATGCTTTCCCAGTCAATGTATTTTCATACAAAACCAATTCCACTGGTACTACTAATTTTATATTCAGGATAATTACTCTTTCTATACTACTGCTATCACCCCTTTCAATCAAAAAGTTATTATTATTATAAAAGTAATACTTATTATAAAAGGAATTTAGGAACAATAAACAGAAAAAAATACAACACACATTCCCACCATCCAGAGAACTTAATTGTATTTCTGATGCTTTTATATTCATATATAAATTTTCTTCAGAGTGATCATGATGATAGTGATTTTATTTTATTTTTTTTTTTAGTTTTTTTCTTCAACTTTATAATGTATCATGCTATGGTTTATTATTGAATTCATGACATTGATTTGGGGAAGGGAGGAGAGCATTGTCGTTAAATGTCAAATATTTTTCTCTGGCTTACCATGATATTTCTGTCACAAGTTTACCTTGTAACCATTATGTAAGCCTTAGTCTACATTCTGTTATTTCTTATAAAATCACAGACAGAGGTATTTTTTGAAATTAACCTTTAGCTAATTTCAGTAAGAAATAACAAAAAAAATTTTTTTTTTAGTTGAAAATCCTCTAGGGATTCATTATAACAGACTTCTAAACCTTAACCTCACCTGCTATCCTCACTAATTAAACAAACCCAACTATTTACATATCTGAAAGCACTTCAGTGGAAAGACACAGGTCCCTTCATCCTACAGAGTAGTATCTTCCAGAAGATTGAACAGATACTAGGCAGGTTGCCCAGAGGTAAGACGTGGACATGAGACAGAAGAGAGCATTGTATATTGGAAGCTGGCAGCTCAGAATGAAATCCAGACAGGCCAGGAACAGAAAGGAGAGAATTTAGGAGAGCTGTTTAAGAAAAAAAGCAGAAGACATTAAGAAGAATGAGACTAGGTTGGGAATGTAATTCAGTGGTATAGTGCTTGCCTAGCCTATGTGAAGCCATGGACTCAAACTCCAGTACTCCAAAATAAATAAATAAATAAAGTATTCACTTTAATTGTTATTAATATATCCATAGAGTTGTGCAAGTATTCTCATAATCAGGTTTATAATATTTCGAACCTCCCAAAACAACCACACACCCATTACCATCACTCCCCACTGCCCCTCTTCTCTCCAGTCCTAAGCAACCACTGATCTACTTCCTGCTGCTGGAGACCATACTTAGCCAAAGAGTCACTGTAACTAACCATTTCATACAAACGAAATCATAAAATATGCACCCTTTTGTGACTGGTTTCTTTCATGGCTCATGCATGTTGTAGCCATCCCTATTAAGGATCAAGTAATATTCCATTGTATGAATATACTGTGTTTTATGTATCTGCTCATTAGGACATACAGATGAAAAGTATTTCTATTTTTCAGCCATTACGAATAATGTGTTAAGAACACCTATGTAAGGGTTTTTGTGAAGACACATTTTCATATCTCTTCAGTATGTGCCTAGGAGTAGAACTGCTGAATCACGTGCTAATTCTACATTTAACATTTGGAGGAATTACAAACTTTTCCAAAGTTGCTGCGCCATTTTATATTCCTGTGAATGTTTCAATTGTTCTACATCCTCATCAATATTTGTCTTTTTTATTTTAGCTGTCCTAGGGGAATGTGAAACAGTATCTCATTGCAGTTTGATCAGTATTCTCAGACAGCTAAAATTTTTTAAGTATTTTTTTATGTTCTTATGGCCATTTGAATATTCTTTTTGAAGAAACATCTATTTAAATCCTTTGTTCATTTTTAAAATTGGGTTTCTGTCCTTTTATTACTGAGTTGTGAGAGTCCCTTATATATTCAAGATGTGATTTGCAAATATTTCCCATTATATGGGTTTTCTTTTTCTTTCCTGATAGTGTCACCTGAAACCAGTTTTTTTTTAACTGTGATGAAATCGAATTTATTTAATTTTTTAAATTGCATATGCTTTTGGTGTCATATCTTTAAAACACTAGTATTTTTAAGAGTTTCATTATTGTAAGTCCTACTTTTAGTTCTATGCTCCTTTCTGAGTTAATTTTGGGATATGGTAGGAGAAAGAGATGTAATTTCATTCTTTTACATGTGGACATTCACATTTTAAAGCAACATTTGTTGAAATGACTAGTCTTTCCCCATTGAATGGTCTTGATATGTTTGATGAAACCAATGGACTGTAATTATGAGTTTATTTTGAACTCTCAGTTCAGTTTCATTGATGTATATCTAGTGTTATGCTACAAGCATACTATCAGAAATTATATTTTTAAAAATATATGACAAAGAAAAAGTAAGATTATTACCTTTAAACTATTTTGATTTAATGGCTTTATGAATTGTATTTCAGTTTTTTAACAAAGAAGAATGGCTTTGATATAAATATAAGGGTAAACAAATATAGAACTTTAACTTTAGAGGGCTGTATCCAACAGGAAATTCCGAAACCACAAAAGGAACAGTATTTGAGAGGCAAAAATATCTTGTTCTGAAAAACCAAAAATTGTAACCACTATGACAAAAGAATATATTGTTTCAAATGAATGTAACAGTACAAAGTTAACTCTTGAGACTATACACCGTGGAAAAAGTGAAATATCTGGTAAAACTGCGGGGGGGGGGGGAGGGCAAAATTAATCCATGCTTTACCCTGCAAAGTTAAAGAACTCTTTAATATGCATCCAGTATCTTGAGGATTCAAAGTACTACTTATAAAACAATAAGGGTTTATACCAAAAGAAAATACTTGATTCTTGAAAAAGCAAAGCTTCAATAAACACTTGAAATAGCAAAGCTTGTACACCCACAGAGTTGTTCCTGGGCTCAGTGGTAGAGTGCTTGCCTAGCATGTGTGAGGCACTAAGTTTGATTCTCAGCACCACGTAAAAATGAATAAATAAAGGTACAGTGTCCATTTACAACATTAAAAAAAAAAGAGAGAGAGAGTTGTTCCCATTCCCTATGCCTGCTAGCAAAGTATCACCCAGAAGAACAATATAAGCACAGCATAGAGGAAAGAACAATGACCTGGAAGTCAGGAAGCCTTCAACTTCTCACCAACTCCCTACCACAACTCTGGGCCTCAGAGTCTTCATCTGCCAAGTGACTAGCCATGTAGAGGAAGGAAAAATGACAAATAAGAATGCTACCTACATATGATAAACCCTAATGAGTTTTTTTCTTTACTCTAAGCACATATGTATGCATTCAGTTTAAAACAACAGAAGCACTGAAGAAAGAAGTTTTCAGCAAATGGTGTTCTATATGGGAGAAAAAGTATCTGAACTCCTGTTATACCACATACAAAAAATTGCAGTTGAATAAAACTTTAAGGTAATTACACAAAAGAATATCTTTGTGACCAAGAAGACATTCTCAAAGACAAAGATTTCTCAAACAGGGCAAAGAAATCTCCATTCATAAAGGAAATGACCAAGAACTACATTAAGAACTTAAACACATCAAAGCCAGTTGCGGTGGAGCCCCTGTAATCCCAGCAGCTCAGGAGGTTGAGGCAGGAGGATCATGAGTTCAAAGCCACCTCAGCAAAAGTGAGGCGCTAAGCAACTCAGACTCTGTCTCTAAATAAAATACAAAATAGGGCTGGGGATGCGGCTCAGTGGTTGAATGCCCCTGAGTTCAATTCCTTGTTATCCCCCCCCCCAAAAAAACTTACATACATCAAATGACATGAAGTAAAAAATTGTTGCAAAGTAGAAGATATTTGAAACACATATATAATGTGACTGAGGATACAAGTCAGCAATCTAGCAAGGCCCTAAGCAATCCAGCAAGACACTGTATCAAAAATAAAAAGGGCTAGAGATACAGCCCATTGGTAGAGCACCCTGCATTCAATTCTGGTACACATCCCTTTCCCCCCAAAAAGAAACCAGACACAAAGGATAAACACTGTATGATTCTATGTCTATAAAGTTCAAAAATATGAAAAAACTAATCTGTGGTGTTAGAAGTAAGCATTAGAGTTACTTTTGGGAAAGAGTAGTAGTAAAGATTAAAAGGGATATAGGGAGGTTTCTGAGATGAAATGTTTGACTTCTTCACTTATATGATGGATACGTGAGTGTATTCACTCTATTAAAATTTACAAATTCACATATTAATGATTCATGACTTTTCCCATGGACATCATACTATAATAAAATTTTAAATATTTTAATAAAAAGTAATTTCCATTTCCTAGTTCTAGTCTGATATGTAAGAAGCTTGGAAGTTGCTACTTTGCCCTAACAACAACTAGGAAGTTAAAATAACTAAAAAATCAATTTTTCTTAGATCTAACAATAAGAGAAACAGGGTCATTGGCATATATGGCTAGGAGTAGAATTGCTGGATTACATTATAATTCCATATTTAATATTTTAAGGACTTACAAACTATATTTCAAAGTTGGTACACCATTTCACATTCTCACAATGGTTTCAAATTGGAACAGGCAAAATCAAACAACCAGAATGATCCCGGCAGATATCCATCAGCAGAAACCTCTCCAGGAACCTATGTCAAGGCAGGAAAACCTGAACTGTAGTTGACAAACTGCTGAAAGCTCAAAGTGGATAAGTCTAGGCCTTAATAACTCCAGAGCATCCAACACTAGGGGAACACCCTCTCTAATCCCCTCCCTACATACATACTTACTTTGTTTACTTTCAGAAGCTCAACCTAGTTTTCAGCACAGGGAATGGGAAAGAAATCAGTTTTAAAGATGCAAGAGCATTCTGTTTTTCTTAAGGTCTGCCCTTAAGAGAAACTACATAAGCAGAGCCTAATCTTCTGGAGTTTTATCAGTCTAAATGACCTGGGGGGGAATGGAAATAGCCAATTCCAGCCACTACAGCTTTCCACAAGGAAGAAAGAAAATACCCAGCTCCAGACTCCTACGGTCTTCTACAAAGACAAGGCAAAGAGCTGGCTCCAGCCCACTCAACAGCCATCCTGTCTTACATGGGGGAGGGAGGAGGATAAGGCAAAATGAGAAACTGAGATTTCACAGATCAGAGTCACAAGCTCGTGAAATTACTGAGACCTACTCAAAAGGACTATGCCTTACCTCCCCTGCCCGCTATACTTTACCATCATATTGTTTTTAAAGACCTGTTTACGGCAGAACCTTTTATCTGGTAGTTATGTCTAGATTTTTTAAAAGGGGAGGGGGCATATAAAAAGGGGGAAAAATATTTTTGAAAAACCAGAACTATCAGAACCAGACTCAAATACAGAAGGTATATTGGAATTATCAAACCAGGAATTTTTTAAAACTATGATTAACAAGTTATGATCTCTAATAAAGCATGCAAAAAACAGATAAGTATGCAAAAAGATGGAAATTCTAAGAACAAAAAAAAAAAAAAAAACCAACAACAACAAAACAAAACACCCTTCTAGCGATAAATACAGTAACAGAAATAAAGAATGCCTTCAGATGGGCTTTTTCATAGACCAGACACTACAGAGGAAAGAATCTCTGGGCTTGAGGCTATCTCAATAAAATTCTCTAATACTGAGAAGCAAAAAAGAAAAGAGACTTAAAAAACACAGAATATTCAAGAAACTGCTGTTGGCAGCTACAAAATTAGTAATATACATGTAACGGCAATAGCAAAACAAGAAACAGAGAAAGGAACAGAAGAAATGTTATGAAACAATAATCACTGAGAATTTCCCCCAACTTTATGTCATTGCAATCCACAGAACCAAGGATGCTCAGAGAACACTGAGCACAATAAATGTCAAAGTCATTACACCTAAGCATGTTATATTCAGATTATAGAAAAATCAAAGATAAAGAGAAATACTCAAAGCAGCCAGAGGAAAAATATATTTTACCTATACAAGGTCAAAGATAAAAAGTACATCCAACTTCTCAGAAACTATTTAAGGCATAAAAAGAAAGAAAAAAAAAAGTGGAGTTTAAAAAAACTGATAGGACTGGCTGGGGTTGTGTGTCAGTGGTAGAGCACTTGCCTAGCATGTGTGAGGCACTGTGTTGGATTCTCAGCACCAAATATAAATAAATAAAAAATAAAGGTCCATCAACAACTAAAAAAAATGGAAAAAAAAAAAAAAACTGATAGGAAAAAACCCACAAATCCAGAATTCTGTACCTAATAAAACTGTCCTGCAAAAGCGAAAGGGAACTGAACATTTTCTCAAATAAAAATTGAGGGAATTTGTTGCCAGTAATCCTGCCTTGAAAGCAAATGATAAAAAGGAGTTCTTCAGAGAGAAGAAAAATGATATAGATCAGTACAAACAGAGAAACAACATGTATCCCATTTGTTTACAATAAAAAAAAGAAAAAAAAGAAAAAAATGATATAGATCAGAGACTCAGATCTACATAAAGAAATCACAGACATTAGAAGTGAAGGTTAAAAAAAAACTTAATTTTTCTTTTTGTTAATTTATCTAACAGATTTTTTTCCAAATAATAACAGCAACAATGAATTCAATTATATATTTCAATGATATATACTTGTATGTGTGGATGTGGATGTATGCAGGTATGTTTATGTATGTTCATGTGTAAGTGAAATGAATAAAAGCAATCAGAAATGTGAGAAGAAATTAGGATCACTTTACTAGAAGGTACTCACCCTCTCCATGAAGTAGTATAGTGTTATTTGAAAGTGAACTTGAATTAGTTATAAAAAAATGTATATTGCAAACTCTAAGAAACCACTAAAATGATGTTTAGTGCTAAGAGAGTAAATAAAATGGAATATATTAAAAACTCAACTTTATTGAAAGAAACTACAGAAGACAGAAAAATAGTGGAAGACAGAAAATTAAATCTAAAATAAGCAGAAGGAAATAACAAAAGTTAGAGCAGAAATCAATGAAATCAAAAACAAGAAACCAATCGAGAAAAATCAACAAAATCAAAAACTGTTTCTCTGAAAAGATCAATAACACTGATAAGCCTCTAGCAAGACAAACTCAGAAAAAAAGAAAACACGTACTACTGATAGAAAAAATGAAAGAGGAAGGACATCAATATATATTCCATGGACATTATAAAGATAATTTAAACGATTCTTTCAACAAATGAATTTGACAAAACCCAACATCCATTAATAATTTATTTTAAAACAGTGAAGTAGAAATAAAGGGGAACTTGCTCAAACTGATAAAAGAATACCTACCAAAAAATCTAAAGCTAACATAACACTATTGGTTAAAAAAAACAAAAACAAAAACTAGAAAATTTCTTAAGATTAGGACAAAGCAAGCAAGTTATCCCTGCCTTGTCCCTTCTTTGCAACATCATACTGGAAGACCTAGTCCTACTCACTACTGGAGTAAGCCAAGAAAAGGAAATAAAAGGTATACTTATTGAGAACCAAGAAATAAAACTGTCTTTGTCTTACCTATTCACCTAGTATTTACATTGTATTAGATGAAATACATAATCTAGAGATGATTTAAAATATGTGGCAGGATTTGTATAAATCATATACAAATACTGTGACGTTTTATATAAAGGACTTGAGCATCTGCAGATTTTAGTATCCAAGGGGGTTTCCTGAAATCAGTCCCCTGGAGATAGCCAAGGGCCGAAAATTCAAATTAACTAACAAAAAAATCTGGAATAACCAATTATGTGACAAGGTTGCAGGACACAAGGATAAAAGAGTCAAATAACTTCCTTTACAGCTGGCCCTTGGCTATCTCCAGGGGACTGATTTCAGGACACCCCCTTGGATATTAAAATCTGCAGATGCTCAAGTCCTTTATATAAAATGTCACAGTATTTGTATATGATTTATACAAATCCTGCCACATATTTTAAATCATCTCTAGATTATGTATTTCATCTAATACAATGTAAATACTAGGTGAACAGGTGTTATACTTTACTGTTCAGGGAATAATGATAACAGCCTGTATCTGTTCAGTAAAGATACAGTTTTTTTTTCCCAAAAATATTTTTGATAAATATTTCAATAAATATTTCAACCAACTATTTTTGGATTGAATATGTGGATGCAGAAACCAAGAACACAGAATGACACAAGTAGAATTTGAAAATTTAAAAAAAATACTATTTATATTAGAACTCCACAAAAATGAAATACTTAGGTATAAATCTAACAAAATATGTATATGAACTATATGAGAAGAGGTTGAAACCGGAGAAGGATGAAATACAGACATACTCCACATTTGTGGATAGGAAGACTCAATACTGTCAAGAAGTTAGTTCTTCCCAACTTGATCTATAAATTTTATGCAAGCTCAGTCAACATCCCAGAAAGTTATTTTGTGGATATAACAAACTGATTCTAAAGTTAAAATGAACAAGCAAAAGACCTAGAATAGCTAACATAATGTGGAAGGAAAGCAACAAAATTGGAAGATGTTTTAGTCAGCTTTTTCACTGTGACCAAAAGACCTGATAAGAACAATTTTAGAGGAGGAAAAGTTTATTTGGCACTCACCATTTCAGAGGTCTCAGTCCACAGATGGCTGACTCCATTGCTCTGGGCCCAAGATGAGGCAGAACATCAGGGCAGAAGGGTGTGGTGGAGGAAAGAAGCTCAGGACATGACAATCAAGAAGCAGTGAGAGAGACTCCTCTACTCACCAGGGACAAACTATATACCCCAAAGGCATGCTCCCCAATGACCAACCTCCTCCAGCCACATCCTACCTGCCACCACGTGGATGAATGAACTGATTAGATTAAGGCTCTCATAACCCAATTGTTTCACCTCTAAACTTTATTGCATTGTCTCGCACAGGAGCTCTTAGGGGACAGTTTATATCTGAACTATAACAGAAGACTTGCACTACCTAACCTTAAGACTTACTATAAAACTCATAGAATGTAGAAAAAAATCTAGTTGACCTTGGGTTTGGTGACGACCTTTTTTTTAATGACACCCATGACAGAAATAATTAACAGGCTGGACTTAAAACTAAAAACTTGCATTCTGCAAAGATGGTTGATAAGACAAGCACAGATTAGGACATTTATTTGCAAACAATATATCTGATGAAGACTGCTACCCAAAATGCACAAAGAATTCTTAAAACAGAAAATGAACAAAAATTTTTAAAGAGGCAAAAGATATGGATATCTCACCAAAAAAACACTGATAGCAATTAAGCATATGAAAAAATATTCAAAAACATAGGTCATCAGGAAAATTCAAATTGAAATGACTAGATACCATTAAGAACCTGTTAGAAAGGTCAAAACCTAAAAAAGTGACAATAACAAATGCTGGAAACGACAGAGCAACAAGAACCCTCATTCGCAGCTGGTAGGAATGCAAAATGAAACTGGTGTTTTGGAAGATAGTTTGCATTTTCTTATAATATTAAACGTACTCTTTCACAAAAAGACCATGATAATTATAGCCCTTGATATTTAAACAAAGGATATGAAAACTTAGCTCCATTTAAAAAAAAAACTGACAATATTTTTAGCACTTTTTATCATAACTGCCCAAACTCAGGAGCAACCAAGATGTCTCTCAGTAGGTAAGTAGATAAACTGGTACATCCAGAAAACAGACGAGTATTCAGAACTACAAAGAAATATGCTATGAAGCCATGAAAAGACATATGACCGAAGAAGCCAATCTTAGGGTTACATACTACATGATTCCAACTACTGATACTCTGCAGAAGTTAAAACTATGGAGATAGTAAAATGACCAGGGGATAGGGGGAAAGGAGGAATGAACTGGTGAAGCAAAGACTTTTTTAAGACAGTGAAATTATTCCATACATTAGTATAATAGTAGATAGATATCACTACACATCAATCTAAACTCATAAAATATACAGCATCAGGGGCTGGAGTCGTGGCTCAGTGGTAGAGCACTTGCCTAGCATGTGTGAGGCACTGGGCTTGATCATCAGTACCACATAAAAATAAATAAATAAATAAAGGTTAAAAAAAAGTACCTCACATAAAAATATATACATATATATATATACATATATATATATATATATATATCATCAAGGGTATTGCAAATTATGGTCTTTGGGAGATAATGATTTGTCAATGTAGGTCTGTCAATTACTGAATAATAAACATACAACCCTGGTGGAGTAAATTGAGAACAGGATGCTGTGTATATGTGGGAACAAGAATATATTTAGAAATCCTCTGTGCTTCCAATTTTTCTATGAACTTAAAATTGCCCTAAAAATAAAAGTTAGGAAAAATAGTAATTTCAATACAATTTTTAAATATGTAATATACACATATATATACACACATACATACATTCATACACAAATATATGTATGCTGCCAATATTTCTTACATCCACATAATGCTGCACAATTTACTCAAATGAAATTCCTGTTAGCTCTGAAAGTAAAAAGTGAATAGATGAACAAGTCAACAAAAAGCACATTTACTGGACAATTTTGTTATCAGAAATTAACTGGTACTGAGAAAACTCCAGATGGTTAAGAGAGACAACCAGATATGATAAAATTCATGATAGAACACACTACCACCTATGAAGTAGTCTTACTCTTCTCAACCTCCCCTCCCCAAAAAAGTCTGATGCAATCTCTAGATTCAACTATAAATTTACAGGATATGAAGAGAAAAGAATATGTTGAACCATACCACAGGAAAAGAATCACCAAAATCCAGAATATGGGACTTTTTGGGGGGTGCTACTAAGTATTGAATCCGAGGGCATCCTACCTCTGAGCTACATTCCCAACCCTTTCTTTAAAATTTTATTTTGAGACAGGGTCTCACTAAGTTGCTGCAGCTGGCCTCAAACTTGCAATCCTACCTCAAGCAACCAAGTCATGGGGTTTACAGACATGCATCACCATGCCTGGCATTGAACATGGGAAATTTTATAGATAAACTACTGGCTTATCCAACAAGTAAAATGTAAGAAATAAAGAAAGTTGAAAAAAAAAAAAGAAAGTTGAGGTACATAAAGATTTAAAAAGACTTACAAAATATATCAACTTATTGAAACATTGGACTTTACTTGGATACTGATTCAACCAAACTGCTAAAAATACATACATTACTCACACATAGGAAGCAACTGGAAAAGTAAGCTCTGACTAGATAATTGACACTACAGATTTGAAAACAAATAAGGTGTGATGGTGATATTACTGTTGTGAATAAATTTTTTTTTCTTTTAGAAATATTTAAACATAAAATGTTAAGACAATTTATATTTACTTCAAACAACTAAGACAATTTATATTTACTTCAGAACAAAGGTAAATAGGCCTGTGTATAACACACAAAACTGGCAATGGGTTGATAATTGTTAAAGTTGGGTAATGCATACACAAAGGTTCATTATGTTATTCTATTTTAGTATTTATTTTAAATATCAAATACCACAATACAAAGGGGAAAAATCATTGTAAAGAATCGCCTTGGAGAATAAATTTCATTATGAAAAGAAGAGAATTTGGTTGGAATATCTTCAATAAAATAAACTCTAATAAGTAATAAAGAAAAAGTTTCTCTTACAACAAATATCAAATAGGTCTCTAGTGATCTAATGCTTTACTACTCAGATATTCTTGATTTTCTTTTTATTTGACTAGGTTTTAAGAGCAGTGACTGATTCTTATACATCTTTGTTACCCAATAACTCATATTATACATTCAATAGTAGATACTACTTTACAAATATTTACTTAATCAATGGATTAATTTTTTAATAAATTCTTACACAAGAATCTTCCAAATAATGACTTTTACCACCTTCAAAGGACACCTAATGATGGTATTTAATTATATTCTAAATAATATATGAATATATAATAAAACTGACCAGAAATAAGAAAATTCCAAGAACTCTGTAAATAGTGCTACTTTATATATATATCCTTTCATATCTTTTGAATTTTAAAAATTTGAACCTTCTTAAAATCAACAAATAAAATAAAACTTTAAAAACTTGAAGCAATAAATAAATAAATTTAGCAAGACTTACCTAGCAGGGGGGATTCCTCTCTCATAAAGATCAATCCTCACTTTCTCTCCAACATGTTTGTAAATCTCCACTATAGCCAATATTGCAGCATCTCTCACCTGTTAAGGAATTCAGAATTTTTAAAGAAACTTATATATGACAAAATAAAATACTTCACCTCAAGGTAACATTACACTAGCAGACCAAATTGAAGCTCCAACTTGGTTTTAATGCCTCTAAACTCCTAGGGAAATTATAACATGTCATTAACAGAAAACCAAGAGGATTTGCCAAAAAACCTTTAAAGACAGCTCATTTAAAAATGTTTTTAAAGATTTTATAGAAATCTAAGAAACCTGTGAATAAACATTACCAATTAATTTTCAAAAATTTTATATGTAATAAATTATGTAAACAAATATCAATAACTAATATTAATTATTATTAATTTATTTTCCTGGAATAAAATTACCTTTCAAGAATGTGGCCTGAACTCAAATAGGTATTTTTACACCAAAAGTTCATAAAAGCCTTATTCTAATAGTTAAAACATAGAAACAACCCAAATATCCATCCACAAATGAATGCATAAACAAAATGTGGTATGCAAATGTGTATATATTAGAATATTATTAAGACTTAAATAGAAAGGAAATTCTTAAACATATTACAACATAGATGAACCCTGCAGACGTTATGCTAACTGAAATAAGTCAAAACAAAAGGACAGATATTGCATGATTTTACTTCCATAAGGTACCTAGAATAGTTAACTCCATACAAAAAATCAAAATGGTGGTTTGCCAGCAGCTGGAGAACACCAGGAAAAGAATGGAAAGCTGTCTAATGGGTACAAAATTTCAGTCTGGGAAGATGAAAATGTTCTGCAGATGGATGATGGTGATGGTTGCAAAACAATGTAAATGTATTTAATCACACTGAAATGTGAAACATACACTTGAAAATGGTTAGAATGGTAAATTTTATGTTGTACATATTTTACCACAATTAAAAGGAAAAAATAAAACAGAATTCAAAAGAGAATAAGTTTTTAAAAAACTCTAGTTCCCTCAGCTCACTTGTCAAAAAGCAACTGAAAGCTGGATGTGGTGGTACACATGTGTAGTCCCAGCTTCTTAGGAGACTGAGGAAAGAGAATCACTTGAGCCCAGGAGTATGAGACCAGCCTGGGCAACACAGTAAGACACTGTCTCAAAAAACAAAAAAAAACAAAAAAAACAAACAAAAAAACCACACACAGCAACTGAACAGAACATTCTACAAACCTGTTAAGGGGCAGCTGGGACCTGAAAGAAGGGAAAACCCTACTTAGGGTCATTCATATGCCCGAGCTGTGCCAAAAATATCACAGCTAAGGTTCAACTTCAACAGAAGAGATCTAGAACATACCCTTGTATTAAGCCTATAATAGAGACAGCTAAGAAAAACAAATAATGTACCACTAACACAAATTCTCCCTGTTAAATAAGGTTATAACTACTACAAAAAAAATGTTAGGTAAAAAAGTTTTTATATTCAGGAATAAAGAAAGCTGACAACCTGTCCTCACAATTAATATACGGGAGGACTAAAAGGAAACCCAGGATCTTTGTGACTCAAACTTAAAAACTATCATTAAATTTCATCTATCCTTCCTTAATACTAGCAAAACTACAGACAAACTTAAGCAACATATGTGAATATGTTTTTTTAAAACTAATTTGATATATTTAAAAAGAAGTCAGGTAAAAATCTTGATTTTATGGCCACCCCTCCACCCTCTTTCTTCTTTTTGTAAAATGGGATAAGAGCACAGAAAAGAAAGGGTAGCCAACAGTCAATACTTGAATGTAAATAAAATTTTACCTGAGTATTGGAATCACCAAATAGGATACACAAATGTGGTACCAACTTGCTGATGGCTAGTGGCTGAGCCCCAAAACTAAATATAATTTGAGAAAAAGAGAATTTGGTTTCAATAAAATAGTAAACAAAATATCTTTATGCCTTCTGCTCGTCTATATCAATATGACAATTATGGTAGAGAGGATGGGCACACTATTAAAACATGAAGAATATGAGACACAAGCAAAACATAATTCTAAACAATGTGAAATATGCAAACTTGAATAATCATGACAAACACTGAAAACTGTCCATGACCCAAAAAAGCAAAATGCTTAACAAATGGCACTTTTAAACCTAGCAACCTCTCCACTACTTAAGAATTCCAAGCATTTGCTTTTGAGTGATTTTTTTTTTTTTTTTTGCCTTGGGGTTTCAAATAAATACACAATTCAATGAAATAAGTATATTAAAACATCTTTATTTATGATTATTAATATTTTGATGAGTTTGTGGGTTGAAAGCAAATGATAGTAGCATCAAGAACCATAAAAATTGTAGAGACTAGATGCATTTACAAGCTCTAGATGGCAGAAACGACCACAGAGCAGTAAAAGAAAACAAATGAAAGAAACTTTTCAATGGAAAAAGTTGAAAACTACTACACGTTACCTATCATATTGCATAGAATCTGAAAAAAGTCTGTAAGACAAACAAAAGTCCCAGTTTAGACTAGAGTCACAACTCTGTAACATCTATGATGTCTATGCTGTCTAGTTACCTAGAAGAATCTTGTTCAATGTATGATTTTGGTAGCCACCCACAGTGCTCCAGGAAGCTTAGGGGCAACTGGCAAAAGTGGGATGGAGGGAAATGGCTGTAATATGTGAAATACCACTGAGTTAAAAACAAATTGGATCCAGAACAGAAACAGATCCTAAGTTATACACCTGTCAGTTCTATGACCATCTCTTTTGGGTGGCTCCTATAAACATATGAAGAAAAAGAGAGAAATACTTCTTATCACTAATTGATAATTTAAAAATTAACAACATGAATAACATACATAAAAAGATTAATAATAAAGCTATTAATTTTTGTGCTGGAAATTAATGAACAATTATTTATAATTTATTCCCATAACTTTCCCTAACCTTGTGAAATGGATTTTTGTTTTTGAGAAATGAAAAAGAGGTTGTTTTTAGTAATCATAAAACTTACATGTTCAAGGTTTCAATAAGACATAGACACACTCCTTCTCGAGATCGAAAATTCTTGTGCTTAAAACCAGAAGCCAACTGTTCCCAAACATACTATTTGAAAGAAGAGTAAACATGTAAAATGAAAAATTAAATTATCCATGATATAATATTTTAACACTTCCCAACCTTATTATCAGCTTTACTGTGTCACTGAATTTTTTCATCAGACTGTTTACTTCTCCACTACAGAGCAACCCTTATCCAAAATACTTGGGACCATAAGTGTCTCAAGTTTAGGAATTTTTCAGATCTTGGAATATTTGCATTTACATAAGATATCTTGGGGATGGGACCCAAATGTAAATCCAAAACTCCTTTATGTTTCACATACACTTTATACACAGAACCTGAAGATAATTTTATACAATATTTTTAGTGCACTGTTTTTGGAGTAGGACCTGTCACATAAGGTCAGGTGTGGAATTTTCCATTTGTGATGTCATGTCAATGCTCAAAAAGTTTTAGACTTTGGAGCATTTTGGATTTTGGATTTTTGGGTTAGGGATACTTAATCTTTACTTAGAATTTTTCTAAGCCAAATTTATACTGCAGCTGTTTCTACTCATTTTTAGTGTCTTAATCATATTTTTAGTTTTTATTTACATATAATTTTTAACTTTTTTCAATTATTATCAGAAAAAACAGGCTTAGTATCTAAAAACCTTAGCATTTCCAAATGACTTCTTGTATGCTTTAAAACATTCAATAACAATGCTACCATTTTAAGTCCCGTAAGCATTTAAGTAAGTCCAGTAAGCATTTAAGAGGTCCACATTGCCTAGCAACTACTACAGACTGTCACATGGAATATGCTTTTTCAAGATTTTATAATTAAGTCTTTTCTACTTTTAATCCTGGATCCACATACAAAAACATTTCAGGGCAAGTCATTTTATGGTTACCTAATTTGTGTAAGTTTAATTATGAAGAAAATATAAACATACAAATATTGAAAAGCATAATGAGAAATTCGGTTTGGCATAATGAGAAATTCAGCTTTATTTTTTCCAAACAAAGAGCCAAACATCCCAATTAATCTTTCTTCCACATTCAGAAACACTTTTACCATCTATCAAATTCACACACATACACACTTTTTTCCCAGATTCAATATTCTTTCTGGAGTCTGTATTCAGTTTTATTAATATATTTCTCTCTCAGGGCCAAATTTTCAAGAAGATAAATTTTTAAAAATCTAAAACAGGAGCCAGGTGCAGTGTCATGTATTTATAATCCCAGCAACTCAGGAAGCTAATGCAGGAGGATCCCAAGTTCAAAGCCAGCCAGGGCAACTTAGCTAGACCCTGTTTCCAAATAAAAGCAAAAGGTCTGGAGATGCAGGTCAATGGTAAAGTAACCCTTTGAATAACCTGACTCAGACAACACCATCTCTGGAATTCTACTCAATAAAATGTGATCTATTGCAGTGTCACCAATAGAAATATAATACATATGTGAACACAAGGATGTTCCTTATGGTATACTTTGTAATAACTGAAAGCCAACAACTTAAAATACAAATCAATAAATACAAAACAAAGAATATCCATCAAACTATAAAGTTTTAATTCTGAGGTTTAAAATACCTGAAACAGTAGTTTACTTTTAACAATCCAGAATTGGATTTTTTTAGTAAAAAATACATTATAAGTTGCATTTTAAGTATCACATATCACTGTACATATTATATATTCTGATTTGTTTTCTACTTGAGCTACTCTCTCCATCTCTGTAAGTTAATTTATTTTTACTCTCCTTTCAAAATACCTCCATGCCTTGGTTTAGATGTGGTTTGTCGCCTGAGGGTTCAAGTGTTAGAGGCTTGATCTTTTTTTTTTTTTTGTGTGTGTGGTACTGGGGATCGAACCCAGGGCCTTGTGCTTGCAAGGCAAGCACTCTACGGACTGAGCTATCTCCCCAGCCCAAGAGGCTTGATCTTTAGTGACAGTATTGAGATGGTGGGACTCTTAAGAGGTGGGGCCTAACAGGATATCAAAAAGACGGACCACTCTCCCTCATTCTTGGATTTGTCCCACCATGTGATGATGCAGCTAGGAATGCCTACACCAGAACCTGTGTTATGTTGTTTGCACTTTCAGTCTCCAAAACTATGAGCTAAATAAATATATTTTCTATTAGTATCCAGCTCCAGGTATTTTTTTATAGTAATGGAAAACAAATACATTACATAAGGTCAAATTATTTGTACTAAATTCATAAAGTGCAGGTTGCTATTATAGAATATATGGCTTTATATAATTAATAACCACTTATTAAAACAATTTCTTCCTGTCTCTGGAAGAATTAGAGAAGTAACATAATATTCAGTAGTTCTCAAAATTAGCTTTCTCACTAAACATTTTATAATTTGCAAACCAGGAAATCCTAAAGTATAACATAAACAGTTTCTGTCAAATAACTTACATCTATGAATTAGGCTTTTTTAAAAGCATAAAGAGTAGAAGAAAAGGAAAAATAAAAAAACAAAAATTAAATCTTGACATTGCACCTTAAATTTCAATTTCTTTACAGCATTAACATCAATTCACTGCCTAAAATTTCAGTTTTCATGCCTCCTGCAGCTTTACTAACTTGCTGTGATTACCACTGAGCTTTACAGATACTCTGTCATGAATCAGGAAATCAGAATTTTAAAATGTAGGCCTACCATGGGTGGTGCAACTTGATCCATTAATTTCAATATCAGAGCCTGAGCTTCATCTCGAACTTTGTCTTTGGCATCTCCCAATCTGTCTATTAAAGCTACAATAACTAAAGAGAGGGAAGGGAAGAAAAGAGTAAATATTTACAACTCATCTCCATCATAAACTTTATTTTACAAACCACAAATAGCAATTATTTCCACAAATAAAGAGTTGTGAAGTAAAGAAATTGTTTTAAGTTCTTTATTCATGAAAATCAAAAATTTCTGAAAGCAAGGTTAAACAGGGTATTACAATGGCATTCACTTTTGATGATGGTCAAACAACAAGCAAAACTAAATATAATTATATTTAGAGATACGTATAAATGGTTGTACTCTACAGACAGGCAAGGGAATGTTTCTTCCCAAAATCATGACGGGTGACCTCTGGAAGAGAGCGAGAAGGTATCATCAGGAAATGCAGAGAGGAAAAGTCTACAGTATTGGCAGAGTTTTAGCTTCTTAACTCAGAAATGGTTTTATAACTTTCCTTTAAATTGTACATGTTTGCTATGCAGTCTTCTCATGTATGACATATTCCACAAGTGACAGAAGCAAAAAGCCTAGGCCTATGGGGTTGAGGTTTTTCTCTACCAAACCCCAGACTTTGATACTATTCCTCTATTAGAAGCAGGAAAGGCAAGTTAATATCAATTCTGGAAGAGTTTTTAGGATCAAGAGTTTTGTAACTGTACATTGACGCATGTACCACAAAGAAGTTACATCCTAAATGGGAGGGCAGGGGACAAGAGAGGTAGAATTCAGAAGGAACAGGTTCTCACATCAGATTATTGAGCAAAAATCTCAGTCAAAATTAAGGTCTATATTTCCTTAAATTACCACTGCCATTTAGTGTCATTTTACTAGAAGTGCAACCCTGAACACATTTTTATCTATTTCCTCACAAAATGTGGGTAGCAATACTATCTCAGAGAGATTATTGAAAATTAAAAGATAAAATGAAAACAACTCAGAGAATGTACAGTACAGAGTACTATCTACAACATGTCACCTACTATCACTATTATCATTCTCCTTGTTCAAATACAGAGAACACTTTTGTTTCTCTTTTATCATTACATCTATATGTCCCTTCTTTCTCAAAGGTACTGTAGGCCCAAGCCTAGTTTAAATAAGGGAAGTAGGAAGAAATTAAGTGAAGAAGGAGTATTTCCTACCTTATTTATAGGCAGATGTAATTAAATGTGCATGTAATTTGATGCCAATATATTTGTCTACACTGCAAGAAGCAAAACTGATGTAACAGGGTTCAACGACACTTGAGGTAAAACAAGTTTCATTCTTTTTGGAAGGAAATGACTTGAGTAAAGTCCAACTATACCAAATGGGGTTTCATCCAAAAATCTTAAGCTTAATCAAGGAAATGACTGTGTAAGGAAATAAAAGTCCTCACCATAAAAACAATAAGCCTAATCACAAGGTCAGTGGGAACAATTTAAATCTAAATCTTTCTCATCCTACTTGGATGTACTATTAAAACTAATAATGTCTGTAAGATTGGCTTTTATGACACTATGGTTCTAATAGCTTCTGATGGCAGAAGACAATAATATCTAAATGTTAGATATTATATAATAATATCTCAGTTAATCTTTGCAACAATCCTAAGAAACGGAAAGCCCATTTCATAAAGAAGGCCCAGAGGGATTAAACAGCTTGTCCCAAGTCACATAAATGGCAAGTAGTGAAACCAGGATTCAGATGGTTTCACTAGACAATATGAGGTCCCACTCATAAAAACCAACCTCCATTAACTTGCTATTTGAAGTGTTTAAGTATATGTGCATTTTCATATGTTAACAAACATATAAGAGATATGGAAAAAATAAACTTTATTCCTGAGTTTAACTCAGGAATTTAACTCAGCATTTAACTCCAAAAAACCCCTTCAAATGTTGGCTCAAAAAGGGGTCATTTTTCAAAATTAGAAATAATGTGAGCTTAATCTTACATATATGTAAAGTTCACAGGCTTAGTACATGGTAAAAAGTAGGCATTAAAAAATGGTGGCAAATCAATAAATGGGCTAAGGAACTAAGCAGACACTTCACAGAATAAGATACACAATCGATTAACAAATGTATGAAAAAATGTTCAACATATCTAATAATTAGAGAAATGAAAATCAAAACCACCCTAAGATTCATCTCATTCCAATTAGAATGGCTATTATCAAGAATACAAGCAACAATAGCTGTTGTCGAGGATGTGGGGAAAAAGGCACACTCACATCACTGGTGGGATTGCAAATTGGTGCAGTCACTCTGGAAAGCAGTAGGGAGATTCCTTACAAAACTTGGGATGGAACTACCATTTGACCCAGCTACCCCACTTCTTGGCCTATACCCAAAGGGCTTAAAATCAGCATACTAAAGTGATGCAGCCACATCAATGTTCATAGCAGCTCAATTCACAATAGCTAGATTATGGAACCAACCTAGATGCCCTTCAACAGATGAATGGATAAAGAAATCATGGTATATATACATAATGGAATATTACTCAGCCATAAAGAAGAATAAAACTATGGCATCTGCAGGTAAATGGATGGAGTTGGAGAATATCATGCTAAGCAAGATAAGCCAATCCCCAAAACCAAAGGCCAAATGTTTTCTCTGATAAGTGTATACTGATACATAACAGAGGGAGGAGGGGAGTGGAAGAACTGTGGATTGTGCAGAAGGAAATGAGGGGAGGGGAGGGGGCAGAGGGTGGAAAAGATGGTGGAATGAGACTGGCACCATCACCCTATGTACATGCATGACTACATGAATGGCGTGACTCTACATCGTGTACAACCATAGAAACGAAAAGTTGTACCCCATTTGTGTACAATGAATCAAAATGCAGTCTGTAAAAATAAATTTAAAAAATAAAAAAAATAAGGTCCAGGGCTGGGGTTGTGGCTCAGTGATAGAACACTCACCTAGCATGTGTGAGGCACTGGGTTCAATTCTCAGCACCACATTAAATAAAGGTAAAGGTCCATTAACAACAACAAAAAATAAAAATTAAAAAAAAAATAAAGGTTCAATGACAACTAAAAAAATATTTTTAAAAAAATGGTGGCAAGTTAGGCTTACAAATATTTCTATTATACCAAATCAATCCTCAAGTAATAACAGGTTCAAGTTTCATTAAGAGCAATGAAAGTCCCTCAAAGTGAAAACAATATTGACTAACAGTAAATGGAGAGAAAAGGTAGATTAAAGGAAAAATCCATATCTTTTAAGTTCATGAATGGGCATGTGGCATCTAGTTGGGTAAACTCTCTCCCAAAAAAGCAACTACATGTGATTATTAAATAGTTAAGGGTATAAAAACACAGAGTTAAAAAAAATTGGGGATGAGATGAGGTCAATCTTAAAAGCTCCCAGATACTGAAATCTGAAGTACATTTCTAGAAGGGAAAGAAAAGAACCACAGAGAAGAAGAAAGAATTTCATAAAGAAGTAACAGCACAACAGAAGCATAAACAAGGTAAGCTACACCTAAAAAGAGCAAGAAAGTTTCTGCTAAGTTAAGGTGCAGAGAGAATGCTTCCTGAATATTATGAAGAAAACAATTACAGAGATGCAGAAAAGACATAGAAAGCAAGAGAAGTGGAACACCAAGGACAATATAACAAAAGTTCTGAAAGGAGGACAGTACTAAGAGTCAATAACTAGAACTCTAAACCCATTATTGCTCCTTCCTCAATATAAGCAGTCAGTGTATCTAACCCCACTGGCCTTCCTGGTTGTTGAAAAACAAGTAAGATACATAATACCCAGAATTACTCTCAAATCTAAAATGCTCTCCGTAACAATTAATAACAGGGAGCTGCTACAGGGCAGAGATTACACATACAAATGCCAATAGTCATGGAGACACAAGATATGCCAAAACTGAGCCAGTTTAAGTACAATATTCCATTCTTACTATACGAAAGCCAGCATTCTGTTATAAGAAGACAACATGACTTAAGAATTAGAAAGCTCATGACCCAGACAAAAAGTAATCTACCACACAGCTTACATGTCAGAATGGAAGAATGACACATTGGCCAGTTTCTCAAAGTCAGAAATATGAATTTTTATGTAAAACTTTCCAATTTTAAATGCTTATTCAAACATTTTAAGAAAATACAAAAGTAAAATATGTTTTTAAAGCATAGTTTTTACCATCTACTACACAGTTTTAAACAGAACATTGACAGAAAAAATCTTTTCAGAAGATAAGAATATAAAAGAGAGGCTGAAATAAAAATATGATTAAGAATGAATACTGGGGGGTGAGAAGGGTTAGTGTTAGGGTTAGGGTTAGGGAGGGGGGCAAGAATGGAGGAAGGACTGTATAGAGGGAAAAGAGGGGTGGAAGGGGTGGAGGGAAGGGAAAAAATAACAGAATGAATCAAACAACATTGCCCTATGTAAATTTATGATTACACAAATGGCATGCCTTTACTCCATGTACAAACAGAGAAACAACATGTATCCCATTTGTTTACAATAATAAAAAGAAAAAGGAAAAAAAAAAAAAAAAAGAGTGAATACTGGGCTGGGGATATAGCTCAGCTGGTAGCATGCTTGCCTTGCAAGCACAAGGCCCTGCGTTCAATCCCCAGCACTGCAAAAAAAAAAAAAAAAAAAAAGTGTGAATACTACAGAGAAACCCATTATATGCTTATGTTGAGAGAACAGGTAGGAAAAAGAAAAAAAAAAGAAAGAAAGAAATAAGACCTGAGACCTGACTGGATTTGGTGGCATACCAAACATAATAAAAAAGATGAACTAAGATATTTGAAAATAAGTGTGATGATACACTTACATATGAAGCATGAACTGAATCCACGAAAGAAATCACTAACATTCAAGTTATGAGGCTATGTAATTGGACCAAATTCACTCATATAGCATTCATTTTAAAAGGCACATTTTAGAAATGTGACTCAGGTGACTCAGGTTTAGAAAATAAGTTAGAGGAAACTTTGTAAGTAGAACTACAATACAAAGAAAAGGTTTGTACTATCAAATTATAGTACATAGCAAAATATAGCAAACACAAAGTAAGTGCCAAAGTACAGTCAGCAGCTCAGGACCAGTCTACGAACTTTAATAAAGAAATTGAGGGGCTGGGGTTGCAGCTCAGTGGTAGAGCGCTTGCCTAGCACCTGTAAGGCACCAGGTTCAATTCTCAACACCACATAAAAATAAATAAATAAAGATATTGTGTCCTTCTACAACTAAAAAATAAAAAAAAAAAATTTGAGAATGTTGGTGAGTGTGGTGGCACATGACTATAACCCCAGCAGCAAATCGGTGAGACCCTGTCTCTAAATAATAAAGACAAAATAGGGCTGGGGATGTGGCTCATTGGTCAAGTGTCCCTGAGTCCAATCCCCAGTACCGTCCCACCTCAAAAAAAAAAAGAAATCGAGAGTGTTTAGGAAATGTTTTTAAAGCTTTCTAACCCAACTGATTTTGTTTGCTGAATCTAATAAAACACTGAGTTCAGTTCAGGAATTCAGAATACAGTGGTACATGCCTATAATTCCAACTACTGAGAAGGCTAAAGCAGGAAGACTGCAAGTTTGAAAACAGCTTCAGCAACTTAACGAGACCCTGTCTCAAACTTAAAAAATAAAAAGGGCTGGGGATGTAGTTCAATGGTAGAAGGTCTCTAGATTCAATACCTAGTGCCACCAAAAAAAAAAAAAATCAGGGAGACCTAGGTTCAATCCCCAGCATCAAAACCAAACCAAAAAACAAAAGTAAGTCTATGAGGTACTGGGGAACAAAACTGGCCAAACTATATTGTTCTATTGTGTGCATGCACAAATATGTAATAATAAATTCCACTATTATGCATGATTATGTACCAATACAAAATGCGACTTTCATTTTTTTCATCTAATTTTGTTTTTTTTTTTTTTGGTGTGTTTGTGTGTGTGGTGCTGCAGATTGAGCCCAGGGACTTGTGCATGCAAGGCATGTACTCTACCAACTGAGCTATGTTCCCAGCCCTGTAATTTATTTTTGTTATATTCTATAAAATACTGATCCGAACAGTATTGGCAATGAAAAGAACTGATCATTCCCCATAGACTATAAGCTTTATTATAAACTTCAGTAAAAGATACAATAAAAAAATCTGAAAATATGACATAAAAAATCTATTAATAGTACTTAATTCTTTTGTTTCATTTTTTGTTTCTTAGGGTTATTTGCTTTTTCCTCAAAGGGGATATACTTATTTAAATAGGTCAAAATCTTAGGGTAAACTAAAATACTAAGTAGCAGTTCCCTGGGTTATGCAAAACCATGTTTTTTAATTTACAAAGAACTAATACTGTTCAAAAACTAGGAGAAAAAAAGTTACTATGTCAAACTCTACAAAGATTTTTAAATAAAGTTAACTTACCCATTGCTACATAGGATTTAAATCGTGTTGATAATCTGTCCACAAAGGCACTTAAAATTTCCAATCCCATTAATGATACCTACAGACAGAAAGTTTTAATAAATATAAATTATTGATGCACATCAGTGTATATTTTTTGACATACAGAAATCTTCATAGATTACCAAGTTTTTAAAAACTGAGACTGAGGTATTCAGAGGTAAAAAGCCATGAGGCTGAAGTACCCTATTCCCAAATGGTTCAATAATAATTTATTAATAATCAGGAAGATAGTAATAAAGCATTATTTGACCAAAAAAATGCTAAAAACTGGGAAATTAGGTGAAGGTTATAAGGAATTCAGAATATACTTACAACTTTAATTTTGAAATATTTCCTAAATGAAAGTTAAAAATTCAAAAGAGTATCTTTAATTACAAAGGAATTTCAGCCTCAGCCTAGAATGTAGAAACTGGAAGAACAACACACCCACTCCAACAACAAAAAGTCAAGTAATCCACAAAAACATAAGTGTTCTGCAGAATAACCAGCTAATCTTAGAAAAAAAAAAGACAACATGAGCACAAGCAGGTCACATGTCACAGAAGACAGAAGGAAAATAAAGCTGCAATAGGAGTAAGAAAAATCCAACCATATTTAACACATTGTTAATAAATGAGTGAGGCTAGAATGAAAATACAGAATCTCTGGTAGTTACACACACAAGAGAGTTTGTACCCACTTGGAGTATCTAGTTAGCACCCACTTGGAGGTTTTCTCCACAAACCTCCACACTCATAATTAAGACTGAGGGCTGGCGGGGAGACTGGAGAAAGTATTTCTTGGTGTACAGGTCTGGGGGAAGGGAGAAGCTGCATTTACAAGAAAGGGACTAATGCTGCCAATACCTTTGTCCTATAAGAAATAAAAGTTTAAAATACTGAGGAAAGGGTATCAAACATTGTTATCCCAAGGGCACACGTAAAACAAACTGTTCCCAGGCACCACACCATGGCGCATGCCTGTGTTCCCAAGCAACTCTGGAGGCCAGGCAAGAAAACTGCCACCACATCAGCAGTCTTGGCAACTAAGGCAAGACTGTCTCAAAAATGAAAAATAAAATTGAAAAGGGATGGAGATGTAGCTCAATGATAGAGCACCTCTGGGTTCAATCCTCAGCACCACCACTAACAACCAAACCTACTTCTGTTGAAGAAAGGAAAAATACAAAAAAGCCTTTCACCTCGGGTCTGTAAATTAGTACAACCCCTATGGAAATCAGTACTCAAGTTTCTCAAAAGACTAGGAATGGAATCACCGTGTGACCTCTGCTATACAACTCCTTGGTATTTTATCCTCAAGAATTAAAGTCAGCATACCACTGCCACACAAACATACCCAAACTATGGAACCAGCCTAGGTGTTCAGCAACTAATGAATAAAGAAAATGTGATATATATAAACAAAGGAGCTTTATTCAGCCATAAAGAAGAATGAAATTATGTCATTTGCAGAAAAAAAATGGATGGAACTTGAGACCACATGTTAATAAGCCAAATTCAAAAGGTCAAGGGTTGTATATTTTCTCTCATATGTAGAAGCTAGAGAGAGAAAAGAAAGGTGTGTGTGTGGGATCTCATGAAAATCAAAGGGAGATCAGTAGAAAAGAGGAAAGGGGTGGAGATGGGGCATCAGAGGGTTTGGCTTGGGATATATATTTGTATCTGGCAAGTGGAGATCTCTCTCTCTATCTCTCTCTCTCTCTCTCTCTCTCTCTCTCTCTCTCTCTCTGTCTGTGTGTGTGTGTGTGTGTGTGTGTGTGTGTGTGCGTGCTTCCTGATCACCATGTGGGCCACACACTCTTCTACCATGATGTTCTGCCTCACCTTGAGCCCCAAGGAATAGAGCCAGCCTCATATGGACTAAGACCTCTGAAACCATGAGCCCTCAAATAAACTTTTCCTCCTCTACAATTGTTCTGGTCAGGTCTTTTAGTTGCAGCAGCTAAAAAGTTAACTAAAACGCTAAGGAAAAGAATTATCTCGAGATCCAAGATGGCAGACTAGAGGGAGGCTGCATTCCTTGTCGCTCTGTAACTCTGGTTTCAAGCACAGGATATCTGTTTCTTGGTAAGGCAGTTTCTACTGCTTTATCCATCCGCTACTGTTTACCCCATTTGTCTGCTGTGATCACCTGCAGTCTGCCAGCATATCGACGCCTTTTTTGAGTGCAGATTGCTCACTGTCAGGAGCCTACCATCCTCCATTTGCCTGCCTCTCTCCTGTCCATTGCCTGCCTTACACCTATCCATCACCCAATGCATGAGGTTCACCTCCCCATCGTCCGACAACAGTCAGCAAACTGAATACTGACCGCCAGTGGAGCACCAGCTGCCTGCTGTTGCCTGGAAGTTCACTGTTACAGTACCTGCAGGTTTGATTACAGTGGCTGCCGCCATTTTGAGACAACAGCCAGGCCCCGTAGGACCCCTGGCCGGACTGACTGAGCCCCGTCTACAGGATCCCTCAGCCTGACCGATCACTCCCTATCTCCGGGGGCCCTCACATCAACTATCACTGACTGCTCCCTGCCACCAGAAAAGAGGAAAGGGACCAGGGGAAGGAGGAGGGAAGGAAAGGGGAAATAGTGGGGAATACTGACCAAATGATATTGTTATACTGTATACATTATGAATATGTAACAACAAATCCCACCATGATTTACAACTACAATGCACCAATAAAAAATATGGTGTAAAAAAGCCCTCCACCTCAGTGGGAGGACATAAAGAGTTCAAATAATAGAGGTTTCCAGGAGGGGAGGTACACAATCTTTGATAAAGCCTGACCCCGAGACTCAAGGACAAAGAGCTTCCTAAGGCTAAAGCTGGACCAGAAAAACAAGAGAATGACCACACTCTTCCCAACCAGGCTAGCAAGCACAAGAAAGCAGCAACCACAGGAGTCTACCACTAGGGAAAGAACTGGAACATGAGGGAAAAGCCCTCTATGAAAGAGGAAAATAAAGAAGGCTTAAGTGCAGAGTAGAGCAAAAACATTAAAGAAAACCCTGAATCAAATCAACCAAGTAACAGAGCAACCTGAAGTAAATATGAACTAAAGGTAAGTGTAGCAACCACAATATGCAAATCTAACTCAACTTGTGCCTAGACTGATTACATAGCTCCACACTATAAGCTTCACAAAAAAGCATGCCATTTCCAAGCATAAATACTATTTAACTTAGTCTTAAATTTCTTGAATACTATCTAGCTTTCAACTAAAAGTTAAGAGGCACACAAAAGAGCAAAGGGAGAAAATTTCAATGTCAATAGCACAAGGAACAGAAAACAATAAATTAATAATCCAAAGAATGGAACCATCAGGGTTTAAAAATAACAAGTGTGTTAAAAAGAGCAGACAACCAGCATGAATAAATGAGGAATTTTAGTACAAAGATAAAAATCTTGAGAGTCAAATGCAACTGATAAAAAAGCATAAAATGCATTTTTAAAGAGTGATAAAAGGGATTAAGAATTCTTTTGATGGCCCAGGTATAGTGTTGTACACTTGCAATCCCAGAGACTCTGGAGGCAGAGGCAGGAGGATTGCAAGTTCGAGACTAACCTCAGCAACTTAGTGAGGCCCACAATTTAGTGAGACCCTGCCTCAAAATAAAATAAAATATAAAGGGCTAGGGATATAGCTCAGTAGTAAAGCGTTTCTGGATTCAATCCTCAGTAACAAAAATAAGGAAGAGGAGGAGGAGATTCTTTTGATGTACTCATCAACATGTTTGTCGTAGGAAAAAAAAGAATGAGTGAACTTGAAAAGAAGTCAAAATTACCCAAATGAAAATATAAAATGGGAAGAAAGGGGGAGCAAGAACAGCAGAACAATATCAAATTGTCTAGCATATGTCAGAGGAATTCTAGAGGAAAAGAAAAAGACAAGACAAAAGTAGTTATTTGGAGAAAATGGCCAAGAATTTGGTAAAAATAATGAAAGGTATCAAACCCCATAAAAGTCTCAGAGAACCTCCAAAAGGAAAATTCCAAAAAAAAAAAAAAGGAACATGATATTCATACTGTTAAAACCAAAAGAAAGGAAAATCAAAGTCGATAAGAAAGAAAGTTTAAAAAAAAAAGTTGCAATCTTTCTGTCAACAGGTATGCGAATCAGGAATCAATGACATCTTCACAGTATTGGGGAAAGAATTCTATCAACTAATATTTCTATACCTAATGTAAAAAAATCTTTCAAAAAAAGGAGAAAGACATTTTCAAACAAAACACAGACTTCATTATGACAGATCTGTATTATAAGAAATGATAAGGACAAAAATCTTCAGACAAAAAAACACAATAGCAAACAAACGAAGATCTACACAAAGAAAAATGACTCAGTAAATAAGTGAAATTAAATATTATTTAATATGTACACATATACAAATATAAAATCTCTAAAAAAATTGACACTCTAAAGCAAATACTAGTACTAGAAAGTTTAGTAAAGTCAGGATAAAAAATTACTATAAAATTCAATTGTGGGCTGGGGTTGTGGCTTGGTGGTAGAGCACTTGCCTAGCACATGTGAGGCACTGGGTTTGATCCTCAGCACCACAAAAAATAAATAAATAAAGGTATTGTGCCCATCTACCACTAAAAATATTTTTTAAAAAAATCAAGTGTCGTTGGGTGCAATGGCACACAACTATAAATTCCAGCTATTCAGGATGCTAAGGCAGTAGGATCACGAGTTCAAGGCCAGGCTTGGTAATTTAGCAAAAGATCCTGTCTCAAAAAAAGGTCTGGGGATGCAGTTCAGTGGTACAATGCTTGCCTAGTTTGCATGAAGCCCTGGATTCAATCCATAGCAACACACACACACACACAAGCCAAGTTTCTTCATACCAGCACTCAACAAATGGGGCTTGAAATGTATCAAACTAATACCATTTACAAAATCAGAACCCACAAATACTTCAGACCTGTCCTTTTTTTTTTTTTTGGTACCAAGGATTGAACCCAAGGGCGCTTAACCACTGAGCCACATCCTCAGTCTTTTTTTATGTTTTATTAGAGACAGAGTCTCTCTAAGTTGCTTAGGACCTCACCAAAAGGCTGGTCTTGAACTTTCGGATCCTCCTGCCTCAGACTTCTGAGCAACTGGAATTACAGGCATATGCCACCATGCCTGGACCCTTAGAATATAAACATAAAAATGTCCAAAAGCTAAATGCTGAAATTACAAAATGCTAATGAAAGAGATATAGGTTGAATTAAATTAAATGGATAGATATACCAAGTTCATGGGCTGTAGGACTCATTATTAAGATTTCAAACTTCAGCTGGGTTCAGTGGCTCCCACCTGTAATCCTAGCAGCTTGGGAAGCAGAGGCAGGAAGGTTGGAATTGAAAGCGAACCTCAGCAACTTAGTGAAGCCCTAAGCAACTCAGCAAAACCCTGTCTTTAAATAAAATATTAAAAAGGGCTGGGGATGTGGTTCAATGATTTATCACTCCTGGGTTCAACCCCCCGTACCCCCCCACAAAAAAAATATTTTAAATTCCAAAAAAAAGAGACAAAACGTTCAGAAATTTAAAAAAAAAAAGATTTCAAACTCCATGAATTATTTTATAGAGTGAATACAATCCCAATCAAATTCCCAACAGAATTTGTTGCAGAAATTGACAAGCTGATCTTGGGGAAGGGGGAGATATAAATATATAAATTACACACATACATATACAAAAAAGGTTCATGGATTAGAATGCCCATACAAATACTGAATAAGAAAAACAAAGTCAAATTACCTGATTTTAAGACTCAATAAAGTTAGAGTAATAAAGACAGTGTGGTATTAATAGAAGGATAGACAGATTAATGTAACAGAAAAGTGAGTACAAAATAGAATCATGTAGTCAACTGATAACCAACAACCGTGCAATGGCAATTCCATGAAGAAAAATCTTTCAACAAATGATATTAAAGTCAGACAATCACATGCAAAAAACACTGAACCTCAACTTAATCATCACATCAGTTACAAAAAATGGATCAAGAAACATAAATGTAACATTTACAACTACTTTTCTTTGGAAATGAAATAAAATAAATGAACCTAAATATTATTCAGTTAGCAGTATAACCACACAAGACCATTTTAAGTGACTTTGAAATATAGTAATTTGACTTTATCTTTCCACTGAGATATGCACTATAAAAATAAAACTATGCAAAAAGAAAACTTAGTTATTTTTATAAATATTATTGGTGCTAATAAAAAGAGGTATACACAAAAGATAGGTAGAAGTTAAGTGAAAGTTGTAGTCCTGAATCTGAACTAGAAACAACAGTATCAACTCATGAAGTGTTTTCTTCCTTCCTTCCTCCTCTGTGTCCCTTTCTTCTTTCCTTCCTTTCCTTCTCGTAGTACTGGGGATTAAACCCAAGGATGCTCTATCACTGAACCTCAGATCTACACCCTTTTTTTCGTTTTTATTTTGAGACAGTGTCTTGCTAAATTGCTAAGACTGGCCTTGAACCTGCAATCCTCTTGTTTTAAGCTTCTCTAGTCACGGTGATTATAGGCATACACCACCACACCTGGCTTCATGATACAGTTTTCTTTAAAATAAAATCTACTCTGTCCACTAGGAAAAAATCTTAAAAACAATGACTAACCAAGTAACAATAAGTACCACTAGCACCACATCATAGTTTCCAGACAGTTTCCCACTAAAAGGAAACAGCTTCTGGAGAAGTGGTTAATTCTAGGGCTGGAGTAGGAAACATGACAACATCTTGTGATACTACAGAACGAAGATGCTATCAAAGAAAACTAAGGCCATGTCAAGGTAGGGCAGTTTGAATATCAAAAAGGAACAAATACATTGTTTTGAAATACATCAGATATGTTTAAATACAAGAGCTCATAATGATAGCAAAAACAAAAACAGGCTGGGGCTAGGGCTGCGGTTCAGCAGTGGAGTGCTTGCCTCACTGGCATGAGGCCCTGGGTTCAATCCTCAGCACCACATTAAAATAAATAAATAAGATAAAGGTACTGTATTCATCTACAACTAACTAACTAACTAAATAAATAAAAAGCAGTTCAAACAACATTGAAGGACAGTGGGGGAAAAAAATCACATTTTCACAATTAGTAAATAAAAGGAAAGAATCACATAAACAATTCTTCCATTCTACATAAACTATATCACTAGGTAACCAAACAGTTGTAAATGGGAAAAATTTGTCTTTATAAAAGAATTAAACATTAATGGTTGCTAACATCACAAAAAAGAGATTCAGACCTTATGTACTTCCTGATGGATAGAGAGCATTATCTATGAAATAGTGTTTTTATAATTTTTTAATTTTATTATCTTTTATTTGTTCTCATTAATTATACATGACTAGAATGAATTCTGACACATCATACATAAACGGAATATAACTTCTCCTTTTTCTGGTTGTATATGATACAGATTAACACTGAATGTGTAGTCATATATGCACATAGAGTCCTATGAAATAGTCTTAATTAAAAAAAAAAAAAAACTGACTGATTAAGCTTTAGATCCAACAAGTTACCAGTATATAGGAAATACAGGGGGGAAGAAAAGGTTAAACATCATTACAAGAATGAAATCAGCAAAATTCAGACTACTGGAAACTCCACCACAAATAAAATCCAAGAACTTTTAAAAACAGAGAGGACTGAAAGGAAAACAGATTGATAAGTACTTAATGGATATGTTAACTCTGGCAGCAGAATAGTGGTCTCCCAAAGATGTTCACATCCTAACCCCAGAATGGGTAAAGATGTTATCATACATTACAAAAGGAACTTTGCAGGGGGAATTAAAGGTCTTCAGAGGGGGAGACATTCACGTGGATAATCCTACGCCCAATGTAAGGTAAGAACACTTGAGATCTAATCTCTCTTAGCAAATTTCAAGTATACATTACTAACAATTTTCAACATGTTATATATTAAGTTTCCAGAACTAATTCATCTTATAACTGAAAGTGTATACCCTCTGAATAGCATTTCCCCTTTTCCCGTTCTATTTGTCTACCTCTTTTCCTTTAGATGCCACATACAAGTAGGATCATAGAGTATTTGTCTTTCCAAGTCTGGCTTATTTCACTTAGCATGATGTTCTTCAGGTTGATTCATTTGTTCCAAGTGATAGGATTTCCCTTTTTTTTTTTTTTTTAAAGCTGAATAATGTTTCATATGTATATCACATTTTCTTTATTCATCCGTTAATAAAAATAGGTTGTTTCCATACCTTGGCTATTGCAAATAATGCTTCTATGAACATGATAGTGCAAATATCTCTCTATGATTGTGATTTTACTTCTTTTAGCTATATACTAAGAGTGGGATTGCTGGATCATATGGTAGGTCTATTTTCTTTTTGTTTTGTTTTGTTTGTTTTTGGGGGTTTTGTCAATACTGCAGATTGAACCCAGAGCCTCAAGAATGCTAGACAAGCACTCTACCACAGAGCTATATCCCTAGTCCTTTTTTATTTTGAGACAGGGTCTTACTGAGTTATCCAGGCTGACCTCAAATTTGCAATCCTAAGACCTCAGTCTCTCAAAAGTTCCTCTTTGTCTACATCCTCACCATCACCACTTGTTATATTTTGACATCTTGGTAACAGACGCCCTAACAGGTATTAGGTAATATCCCATTGTGGCTCTGATTTGCATTTCCCTGACGATTACTGATGTTGAGTATTTTTTTTATATACCTGGTTGGCCAGTTATATGTCCACTTTTGAAAAATATCTATTCGGGTCTTTTGCCTATTTTTTAAGTGGGGTGATTTGTTGGTTTGGGGTTTATTTGTCTGCTTTTAAATTATATGGGCTCCTTTTACATTTGGGATATTAACTCCTTGACAAATAAAGGGTTTTTGCAAGTATTTTCTCCATTCAGCTGACTGCTTTTCATTTTATTGTTTCTTTTGCTGAGCAGAAACTTTTTAGTTTGATGTAGTCCCATTTGTTTATTTTTTCTTTTGTTGCCTGTGCATTTGGTGTCAAATCCAAAAAAATAAACACCAAGACCAATGCTAAAGAAATTTCCCGTTTTCTTCAAAGATTTTTCCTGTTACAAGTCTTACATTTAAGTCTTTAACCCATTTTTATTTATTTTTTGTGTATGGTATAAAATAAATGTTCAACTTCATTCTTTTGCATGTAGGTATCATGTTCCCAATATCATTAAATGAAAAGACTGTCTTTTCCTCAATGTGTATACTTTCTATCTTTGTCAAAAATCAGTTGACCATAAATGTCTGGGTTTATTTCAAGAGTCCTTATAAGAGGGAGTCCTTATAAGTACAAGTCTTTATAAGAAGGAAGTCAAGAATCCAAATCAGAGGAGATGTGATGATGTAAGCAGAGGTCAGAAAGAAAGTTTTCAAGATGCTGCACTGCTGGCTTTGATGACGGAAAAAGGTACCATGAGCCAAAGAATGCAAGTGGCCTCTAGAAAAGCTCAAAGAGTCTCTCTTAACGTCTCCCATAGTATCTCTAGAATACAATCCTATTGGTACCTTGAATTTATCCCAGTAAAATTCATTTCAAACTTCTGATCTCCAGAACTATAAAAGAATACTGGATATTGTCATAAGCAACTAAGTTTGTAGTAATTTGTTAAGACAACAGTAAGAAACTAATAAATTAACAAACACAACATGTGAATCTTATTTGGATCCTTATTTCTCAAAACTACTTTAAAACTTTGAAAATTTGAACTCTGGATATTTGGTATAAAGGAACTGTTTTAGTACTTGTGACAATGAGATTCAGGTTGTGATAATTTTTAAACAGAGCTTATCCTTGAGACAATGACTAGACTAACTACAAAGTCTTATGGATGGACAACATGACATCTATGATTTGTGACAAGGTGATGGAGTAGGGTTGGCTATGGGATGATGAGTAGTGTTATGGCTGAGTTTATTTTACTGTTCACCTTTATATGTGTTCAAAGTCCTCCATGATCATTTTGTTGTTTGTGTTTAATTATAGCAAGCATGATTCCTAATGGTGACATGTTAGAACATACCTTTGAAACCTGAAAACAGAAGAATGCCCACTTTCCTTTTTTCATCCCCATCTTATGGATCCTAGCCAATACACCAAAATCAAGCAAAACTATGAAATGAAAAGAAGCAAAGCTGTCATTATTCTTTGATATTATTATAGTAAGAGAAAAACCCACAAATTGCAGGAGGGGAAAAAAGCTTTTAAATATATAACAAGTAGGCTGGTCATAAAAATCAAAGTAAATCTAACAAAAAACTTGCATAAGACCTATTTGGAGAAAATAATTAAAACATTATTGAAAACCATTAAAGAATACCTAAAAAACTTTCATGGATAAAAAGAGGTAAGTATTATAAAGACATTGATTCTTCCAAAAGAGAATATTCAATATAAATGAAGTAAAAATCCCCCATGTTCTGGTGCCTACCTGATCCTGAAATTCACATGGGATAATAGATAAAGACCCACCCAGGTGTGGTGGCACAGGCCTGTAATCCCAGCAGCTCAGGAGCCTAGCAAGCTCAAAGCCAGACTCAACAACTTAGCAAGGCCCTAAGCAACTTAATGAGACCCTGTAATCAAAATAAAAAGGGCTGGGGATACGGCTCAGTGGTTATGCACCCTGGGTTTAATCCATAGTACCAATCAATCAATCAATATGCAGTAACAACCAATGCATTTCTAAAGAATATGGTAGGTGAGCCAGGAGCAGTGGTACACACCTGTAATTCTAGCATTCTAGCATGTTGAGAGGTTAGGCAAAAAGACTACAAATTTGTGGTTGTCTGGGCAACTTAGCATGATCCTGTCTCCAAAAAAAAAAAAAAGGGCTGGGATGTGGCACCTCTGGGTTCAATCTCTAGTACCAAACCAAAAAATAGAGTTACAGTTGGTGAATGTGATGTAGCAAATAACAAGATTTACATATGAAGCTACACATACCATTTCTGAACTTCCAAGTGGACATCTTTCAACTTGCCTGCATCTTGCCTAAAGGTATACTCAGTAGTAAAATACTAAAGTTCTCAAAAGAAAAGAAAACAAAGCAATACTCTAATTTGCTCCTCATCACTTCCTTAAAAATCCAAATGCCTCTGCTCATATCCCTTAAAATATAAAAGGTATAGCATCTCTCCCTAAAAGAAAGAATAACATACTTCCGAACAGTAGAAAAACTCTTAAAAAGTAGACAGGTATGGTGGCTCACATCTGTAATCCCAGAAATTCTGGGAAGCTGACTGAGGCAGGAGGCTCCCAAGTTCAAGGCTACCCTCAGTAATTTAGGAAGACCCTAAGCAACTTAATGAGACCCTGTCTCAAAATAAAAACTAGGACTGGGGATACAGCTCATAGGGTGGCAAACTGCCCCCCGACCCCCGTTCAACTTCTGCTACCAAAAAAAAAAAAAAAAGAAAATGCTAAAAAAGCAAATTTGGAACTAAGATCAAACAAATTTTAGGGTGTTTTTAAATCATAAAACCATAAAACTCAAATTTTAAAAATTTATTGAAATGTTATTAACCCTGAGAAGTCCCAGAACTCTAGAGTCATTCCTCCATTTTCTTTCTCTCAGACCCAATTTCTCTCCCTCTGCCCCTACCTTCTCACCTCTGCATCACAAGTAGTTGAACATATGTGAGCAATCAATAAACTCAAATGCAAGCTGTTGCCTTTGCTAGAGAGTTTCAAGTCAACAGAATGTAAAAAATTCCAAACAGTTTATACAACAAATGTTGTCATCAACAATACTATTAATTGCAAGGGATAGTAATAACTACACTCAATTTAAGAATCACAACTAAGGGGCTGGGGCTAGGGCTGTAGCTCAGTGGCAGAGTACTTGCCTGGCATGAGTGAGGCACTTGGTTCGATCCTCAGCACCACATAAAAATAAATAAAGATACTGTGTCCACCTATAGTCAAAAAATACTTGAAAAAATAAGATAGTGATGAATGCTAAATAGAATGAGGTAGACAGAACAAGGGAAATACAACCCAATATTTCCCTTCTAGACATATGCCCAAGAACAAGGGTTCTCAAGGACGGTGGAAATGGGGGACACAAATATTACTCTCTGGTGATGTGTAGCCTATATGTACATGGTTATACATGACAGCCCTGTTTACAGATAAAAACTCTATTTGAAATTCTGTGACCCTAAAATTTAATTTTGCCCCACCAAGCACCTTTTTTGGGGGGAGGAAGGCCATGATTTTAGTGTATAAATTTTCCAGGAATGCAACCAACGGTTAAATCAAGGGACAAATGTGCTTTCATTTACTAATGCAACAAATACTGAGAGACTGTCATGGGTGTAAATGCTGGAAGGTGAGTAGATAAAGTATGGTAGAATTAAAAAATTCTAACTCCCTCAATTTTCTCAGTGAAGTAAGGAAGGACTTAGCTGACAGCGATGGTGGAAGAAGAGATATTGGTGCTCTGAGTGGAGAGAAAAAGATGTTAAACAGCTGTGTAAGTGCAAAAATGAATGAACTAAAAAATATAGTATGATGCCAGGTAGTATTAAAGGCCAACTTGCAGTCTACAAATTTAAAATGAAGCCAGTTAAAAAAATTGTTTTCCTCCATCCATCTTCAGTTCCACTGGTGCAGGTATAAGGTAGGCAGAGCTGGGTTAGTTGATACTAAACTTTATTAAATAATAAATCAAGAATGAGAAGGAAGACAAAAATTAAGAATGAAATAAGGGTGTGGTTAATAACTGACCATGATATTTAGCTCAGTCAAGAGTGTAGGATAGCCGGGCGAAGTGGTGCACGCCTATAATCCCAGCGGCTCAGGAGGCTAGAGTAGGAGGATCATGAATTCAAAGCCGGCTCAGCAATGTTGAGGTGCTAATCAACTCAGTGAGACCCCGTCTCTAAATAAAATACAAAATAGGGCTGGGGATGTGGCTGAGTGGTTGTGTACTCCTGAGTTCAATCTCCAGTACCCCCAAAAAAAGAGGATAGCATAGGGGCTGGGGCTGTAGCTCAGTGGCAGAGCACCTGCCTAGCACATGTGAGGCACTGGGTTCAATTCTCAACACCACATAAAAATAAATAAATAAAATAAAGGTATTGTGTCCATCTACAACTAAAAACGAACTTTTTCAAAAAATAATATAGGGTAGTTAAAAGCTTCATGAAAAGGATGTCATGTGGGATGATCAAACTCTATAAGGTGGTATACAGAAGAAATTTAAATTACAGAGTATCACAGTCATCAACAATAACTTCACTTGGGAAGACTGAATCACCAGCAACTACACATCTGTAGTGGTCTGAATTGGTAGCAATAGCATTATAGCTATTACATGTACAGTTGCAGCCATGTGACTATCATGTCTTATTGATCAGTCTGGTTGGCACATTTACACATGGAAATACAGTCTGTCCTCCAAATCTATGGGTTGCACATACTCAGATTCAACCAATCTCAGGTAAAAAAAAAAATTTGAAAAATATATATTGTGGGTCTATACTGAACATCACACTTTTTTCCTTGTCATTATTCCCTAAATAATATAACAACTATTTACATGGCATTTACATAGTATTAACTAATCTAGAAATGATTTCAAGTATATAGAAGGATGTGTAGGTTATGTATAAATACTACACCATTTTATATAAGATATTTGAACACCTGTGGATTTTAGTATATAAGGGAGAGAGGGTTATGAAACCAATTCCCTGTTCAAACTAAGGGAAAACAATATATTTTATCTCATTATAAATTATGTGCAATTTTCCTTTATACTACAGTTAGGACACTATAGGGATTTTTCTTTAATTATGTGTATCGGTATTCTTACACATTTTATTTCAAGATTATAAAGGGGGCATTAAAGGAAGACACTGAATCTAACAGATTAGAGACTAGCCTAGAGCAATTCTCATGCATATGTACCAAGTAACAAGATAAAGACAATGTTAACAGTAAAAATATTAAAAACAACCTGGAAAGAACAGGCCCAGATCCAATACATTAGTTGACAGATACACATCACTTGGGGGTGGGGGGATACTAAAAATGGTAACCCAGTGTAATGGCACATGCCTATAATCCCAAAGACACAGGAGGCTAAGGCAGGGGAATCACAAGTTCAAGATGAGTCTGAGCAACTCAGCAAGATCCTGTCTCAATATAAAAAATAAAAAGGTCTGGAAATGTAGCTCAGCAGTACAGCAACCCTAGGTTTGATCACCAGTTTAAAAAAAAAAAAAAATATATATATATATATATTAGTGATAGTTTATAGGAAAGATAATTGAGATGAAGCTGATGTTGGGAAATACCATCCTCAGAAAGTCACAGAGGCTGTGATTTTGGGTTCCCAGAAGACATGAAATCCTAGCACATTACTTGGTCAGCACTACATAATTATAATATAAATACTACTATTTGTTTTCTTCATTTTTAGAGTAAATTTACTGCTACAGATGCAGACGGAATGTAAATGTTACTAATGCTCACAATGTACAAAAGTGAAAATAAAGCTGACAAATAAAACAAGTTTTAAAAAGGAGAGAAAAGGGGTATGGATATCCTAATCTCCTTAGGCTTAATCCTGCCTAAAATTCCCTATTCCCTTCACAATTTTTCTCCAAACCATTCATTACCATTTAGCATACTATAGATTTTATTTACTTATCCTGCTTATTCCCCAGTAGAATGTAAGTCCACAAAGACAAGGATGTCTCTTTTTCACTATTGTATCTGCAGTGCATAGAATGGTAAGTGCCTGCACGTGGTAGGTCATCAATAATTATCTACATGAATGAATCTTGCCTGTCTGGTTCACAGCTGGATCCTCAGCATCAAGAACAATACCCAGCATATAGATGGGATTCAAATGTATCAAAGCAACGACTGTTAAGACACAAATTCTAAAGTACCAAAACCAAAAAAAAAAATTACATTTTGTTCAGAACAATTTAACATTTAAGTACAATTCTATTTGTATGTTCCTTACAATACACTTTTAAAAAAAGACTTTAGTGTGGGCTGAGATTTAGTGAATGAGTATCTGGGACAGTGACAGAATATCTGCCTGGCATGTAAAAGGCTCTGGGTTCAAAACCCAGAAATGCCCATAATTAATTTTTAAAAAATTTGGTGTGTTTTATTATATCTTGAGGAAAAAAAAAAAAAAGATGCAATTTATTTTATAAAACCCAAATAGCAAACTAATTAGAAAACCCTCTCCCTAACAATGTCAGAAGTTTTTATATTAGAGAATTTAGTAGAAAGAAAAGAATCAATGATTCAGGAAGGAGAAAGAATTGATGGATCAACATCCTTAAGTAGATAAGAGAACATGGGATCTAAAACTCCTGAGGAGGGATTGGTTTAAGTGAGGAAGACAGGCAGTTCATCCATTATAACAGGAAAAAAGGTAGACTGTTGGGCAGAGCTACCAGGAAGTGTGGAACTAAGGTGGTGGGAGCCTATGGCAGATCTCTTCTGATTGCTGAAATTGTCTCAGTCTACAGTATCTGGTGAACAGCATGGAAAGGATGTACAGTAAAAACAGACGAAAACCTGAGGCAGACCCCTGAAGGGTTCTAACTCTTAAGGACCAGTTAAAAACAGCACCAAGCAGAAATAGAGCTCAAAGGCGTTAACAGAAAAACTAGGATAATGTGTTATCACAGAAGCCAGGGGTGTTTCAAGAGATGGACTGCTCAACCATCATTCACTGATGGTACATCTGAGGAGTAAAATGGCTCAGCGCCAATTAGCTACAGTCAATACAGAAGGTGGCACATCAATCACTTGAGAAGGTGAATGCACACTGCCAAAAAGCTATTTTTCTACAAGGGCCTGTGCTGCAACATAAAATCAACTATCTTGAGCATGCCTTTCTTACAGAGTAAATAAATCTAATAGTCCCAAATGGCAATGATACATTAGTAAACAGTAACTTTTCCCGAACTTTTTATGAATAGGAACAATAAAGATATAAAATGGAGCACAGAATTGGTGAATTTTCAGATAGCTTTTGCCATTAAATTTGCATCATAATTCTAGAGTTTGCCTTTCTTCTCTGTGTAGCTTTCAAAGTACAGCCTATTCGCTGAATATAAGGATATATTACTAAGAAAAATCACTTCATTCACAGGAGGTTCCCGCCAGCATTATAAAGCAACACTGCCACCAGAAGACGGGAAAGAAAAGTAACAGCTAACAACTACAGAACAGGCTAATTACAGAATATTTACCTGGCCTCTCTACGTGGCTACATTACTGTCTGCTACTACTACTGACTCTAAATAAACATTCATTCCTTCTTGTACCTCATCCTCCCCCTCGCCAAAGTCTAAATAAACCTGGTAGCACATGGTTTCAAACCCGAGTCCATCTTCAACTGCATTAAAACAAAATGAAGAGTCTTCAACTGCTTTCTGTCGTCAATAAGGAAAAGCAAATCATGTCATGGGATCCTCAGATTTTCATTAGATTTAACGGTAAACACAATCGGACACCTAGTTAAGCCCTTAAAATCATTTAGAGACGAAGTAAAAATTATGAAAGAATAAAGAACCGGGAGATTAAGTAGGATAAAAATCAGTAGGAGGGGATTAATTTGACATCTCTTTCCAGCTCAAAATAGTAATTTAATGTCCTAGGTCTTCGTAGTGTTTACACTGGTGTGAACAAATGTGAAAAAGTCTTGCATCCCTTGCATCTATGCTGTCACTGATTTTTTTTTTTTTTAAAGTAAGTGATAAACTTTGTGCCCCAGTGCCAAGTAACTCCGCAACGTGTCACGGAATAGCTGAATCTGTCATTGTTTAACAAGAGTGGAAAAACTTGGTCGTGGTGGAAAGGCAGTCCTCGGCTGGGCTCGCGTACGGAAAGGCGGGCGCGCCCCAGACCCCCGGGTTCCCCCTTCGCCGGTGCTTCTGCCGCGCCGGCGCTGCTCGGGAGCGCCCAGCCAGACGCGCACGTCCGGGATTAAAGGGCCGGCCCGGAGCGAGGGCGTGCCCTGCCGCGCCGCGCCGCCGCCACTTACCCGGTAGTTGCTCGAGCCCACCCAGCCGGTGAGCGCGTCCACGGTCTTGCCCAGGCGGCTCAGGTCGTCCCCCAGGTCCGGAATGGCGCCAGGGGCACCGAGGTAGAGTAGGAGCTCCTGGCCCACCTGCAGCCGGCTGCCCACGTCCTTCTGCAGCACCTGGGTGCTGAAGTACTCCATGCTGCGGGGCTCCATGGCTGCGGCCGCCGCCCGCCCGCCGGCCAGCCCTCCCGTGAGGGGCCAACTTTCGCCGAGCGCCGCCCAGCCGCCAGGGCGAGTCCCCGCGGGAGCCCGCGGGATGCGCTCGGCCCGCCCGAGGCGCGGCTCCCGGGGCGCGGGGATGGGCGGAAGCTGCGCCAAGCGTCCAGTGGACCCCAAACCAGTCAAACTCGGCGCCCCCCGAGCCCCAGCCCGCTCTAGAAGCCGCGGCCGCCGGCGACGTCAGCACGCGCGTGACGTCAGCGCGACGCCGGCGAGCGCCCGCCTGCCAGGGCTCGTGCTTCCCGGTGGAGGTGGCGGTGGTTGCGAGAACCGCTGAGGGCGGTGGTCCTGTCGCTTGGGGGTTTTGAGGGCCTGCTTGGGCGAACACTGCCAGCGGGTGCCAACAGTTTTCCGCCAGCGGATTTTGCAGCACCCTGTCTTCACTGTGTAATATTCGGACCAACACCAAGTTTTCTTCCACATAAACCAATACTGGTGCTTGGAATCTCCTTCCCCTTTTCCCGGACAATTTTCTTTCTTTCTTAAAAAAATTATTTTTTAAATTGGTGGGTTAGAGTTATATATGAAAGTGGAATTGTAATATATATGTTCATACATGCAGTTGCCATAGTTTGGTTCACTTCATTCTGTTTCTCTTTTCCATTCCTCCTCCCTCCCTCTCTTTATTCCCCTTCTTCTATTCCACACTCCACTGTTCTCCCTTTTGTTTGCATGAGAGCCCTCTGCCCCTTTTTAATCCTTATTCCTCTCCAGCTTCTGCATATAAGAAAACATTCAACCCTTGTCTTTCTGCGTCTGGCTTATTTCAATCAGCATAACATTCTCCTGACCATTTTTTTCTAAAACTGGAATACATTGTAATATTCTTTATTGAGAGCTAGCTATGGGATTAACAAACCTAACACTCTCTTCCCACAATGTCAGAATTAATTCGCAAGCTACACCACTTTAATTGGTTGCAATCTACTGAGTACTTGTGGGTGACTTGAAGTCAGAAGTCCAGCAATCAGAGTTGCTTTTTAGTTACTTTATTAAACATTATATTCAATGTAAATGTGTTAACCATTATAATCACCATAATACAATGTGTGTGTGTGTGTGTGTGTGTGTGTGTGTGTGTGTGTGTAAAGGGAAAAATACCCAGTGGACATGTTTTTAGAGGTATGTTTAGAAACCTATACAATGTGAAATATAATTTGACATTAAAAAAAAAACTAGAAAAGCATGAAAGCCAGTGGATTATTTGAAAAGAGCCTATTACTGCTTCTGGAATTATTTTACGTATGTCCCTAGTCACTAGTGATGTTGGATTTGTTCAGTTTTGATTGGAGTAATACTGTTCCACAATACTAATTTTTTTTTTTTTAAATTTTGGTACTGTTCGAATCCTGGGCCTCATGCTTAAAGTAAGCACTGCCACTGAGCTACATCCCCAGCCCCCACAACACTAATTCCAAAGTACATCTGAACAGTTTCTTGCTTAAACTCTGCTTGATCTTCACCAAAAGGAGCAACATCAACCATGCTGGTGCCCTTTTCTCCAATTCTTATTTTACCTTTTTTAATTCCTCTGTAACTTCAGACAGGAGTCCCGTCCTTTCATTTACTCCACTATTTCCCTGCTGGTGTCACTCACTCCCTTTCCTCACTCAGCTGAGCTTGTGCTGCAGGGTAGTGGTGTGGTGACCCAAGTGCTCAAGTTGGTTGTTCAAGTGCTTTACTCAGCTACCAGTCTTTTCCAGAGTCCTACTAATTTCATTATGGAGTTTGTCCAAAAATCCTTTGGTTTCCTTCAGCAGAGATTCGATTCCACTTTTGTGCTGGTGTATTTAGTCAAATGGATTCTCCAATCCATTTCAGAGGTTTCATTCCATGGCTGGCTGGCTTTGAGGCAGAAACTCCATGGTGGAAGGGCATGTCGGAAGAAAGCTGCTAACTTTGTGGCTACCAGGAAGGAGAGAGAGGACAAGCATGCAATCACAGGTTCTATTATGCCAATCTTAATTGCAAATATTTATAATGTCCAGTCACACTTCAGGGGGCTGAACAAAGTACAAAAGCAGAGAGCAGATACAAATGGAAGAGTCACTGAATGTAGTCAGATAAGACAAACTGCAGAAGAACTTGTTGAGGGTGCAAATTGTCAGAGCACACAGAGTCAGGTTGGCAGGCAATTTCAAAGTGGGTCATCAAGCAGGAAGATTGAGCTGAGGGAACTCCAGGAACAGAAGGTTGGAGGTTCATCATCTCCATCTCAGGATGCATTCATCAGATGTTCTGATGATGGATGGGTCAGTGTGTACAGCACCAGCCATGCTTGGGTTGTTCCTCTTTTTATGGTCAATAAATAAGTTGATGCATGATTTATTTCATTAAGTTCACAGGTGGTCTTTTTTTTTTTTTTTCTTTTTTTTTCTTTTTCTTTTTTGCAGTGCTGGGGATTGAACCCAGGGCCTTGTGCTTGCAAGGCAAGCACTCTACCAACTGAGCTATCTCCCCAGCCCCGTGGTCATTTTTTTTTAACACAATTTATCAGTTTGTGCCTTATGGCCGTGCTATGCAGATGGCAGTAGTTCACTTGTACAAACCAAGTATAGAGTCATTCTATCTTGGCACTTTTACTTAAAATGGAATAACTTTTGGCAAACCAATGTTTTACATGATGGAGTTACTGAGTTAGGCATAGCCAGAAAACCGCTGTTCTATACATCATCGAGAAATTCAGAGCCAAGCCTAACCTCTCCACATTCTTCCTCATCAAAACATCATGATTCCCAGCTTCCAGCCATCACCACACAGACCATGTAGTACTTTTTTTTCTTTAATCTGAGGTTTGAAGTGCATGCTCCATGAATTTTGGCAAATGCATTCACTCATGAAACCATCATCCAATGAAGGTATCACACATTTCTATCAGCCCAGAAGTTCCCAGACACTTTCCAGTCAGTAACCACCTCCACCCTAGGCAATTCTAATTTGATTTCTTTTTTTTTTTTTCTTTCTTTTTTTTTTTTTTTTTTTTTTTTGGTACTGGGGATTGAACTCAGGGCCTTGTGCTTATGAGGCAAGCACTCTACCAGCTGAGCTATCTCCCCAGCCCTCTAATTTGATTTCTAATAGGGTTTTCCGTGTTCCCAAACTTACAAAACTTCATACAATCTGTACTCCTTTTGAATCTGGCTTTTTTCTATTAGCAGTGTTTCAAGATTTCAAGATTTTCTCTGGGTGCTCTGGTGTCTTAGAAGTCCCTTCCATTTTATTGCCAAACAGTATTCCATTGTACTGATCTGTGGATCCATTCACCTAGTGATAGGCATTTGGGTTGTTTCCAATTTTTTAGACACATGAAAAAAGCTGCTATAATGGTTAGTGTCCAAGCTGTTGTGTGGACATGGTTTTCATTTCTCTTATGTAAATAGCAAGGACTGGAATTACTAGGTCTTATGAAAGATGTGTATGTAACTTTAGAAGAAATTGTCAAACTGTTTACTGAAGTGGCTGCACCATACTAAGTTCCTACTAGCTGTGCTCAAGAATTCCAATTGCTCCACAACTTTTACAATATTCAAAATGGTTAAGGTTATTCAGCATAGCCATTCTAGTGAGAGTAGAGTGCTCTATAATATATTATACATATACATGGTGTTTGTCTTTCTGCTAATTATTCCCAACAACAATTAAACAATTATTTATATAGTATCTGACTCCTCCGATACACAGAAAGCTCTGGGAACATTTGCATTTTCCTTAGGATGGTAATTGGCTTATAATGGGTGCTCAATTAACTTAAGTTGAATAAGTGAATGAATTCAATGAAAATGGACATTTGAAATATAATAACTGAATATTAATAATATGCTTTCCAAATACAAAGAAACCTGACCTTTCTGTGTTAGTTCTGAAGTTTTTTTCTATATTTGTTTTTTATCTTGTGTTGTAAATTTTTTCCATCTTTTACTGGTTTTAAGTCCCCTGAGACTGTGCATCAATCAAATAAACTATGTGCTATGGTTAATTTTATGTGTACACTCATCTGGACTAAGGGGCAACCAGCTAGCTGATAAAATAGTAGTTTTGGTTTCATCAGTGAGGATGTTTCTGGAAGAATTAGCATTTGATTAGTTGATCTGAGTAAAGCAGATGTTTTCCCCAATATGGGTGAATATTATCCAATCCATTGAGAATGTGAGCAGAACAAAATGGTGGAAGAAGGGTGAATTTGCTCTCTACTTGTGAGAAAGCCATCTTCTCCTACCCTTAGATGTAAGCAAAAATAACCAAAATGGTTTTAGCACCATAAGGGAAAGCACAGATAACCAGGACAGGAGCAAACTTCATGGATCAACAGTGCCTTTTATTCAGCAGTGTAGTCAGGCATTGGAGGGGTTCACTTTCTGGGTAGAAAATGGCCCCTGGTTACAGAAGGGGGTTCTGGGTTTTTACAGGTCACACTGAGACACCACTTAATCTCTTTAACAGAATGTATCAGTTTGGGCATTCAGGAAACAAGTTGTGAGAGTATGAAACTTGTTTTTACTGGTTGAGGATGGAGGGTCCAGCATTCAGTGCTTATTTCTTTCCCTCCAGGGTCTATTGTACTGTCACTGGGAAAGGATTTATTGGGGAAGGATCAATGTTTCGCCTTCTTCCCGGGGATCGTCATTTCTCATATCCTTCATTAGACATTGACCCTCCTGTTTCTCCAACTTTTAGACTCAGACCAAGATTTATATCATCAACTCCCTAATTCTCTGACTTTCAGACTAGGATTGAATTACACACCAGCTTTGTTGGTTCTTCAATTGCAGACAGTGGATAATGGGATTTTTTAGCCTCTATCTGTAGATAGTCTGTTGGTTTTGTTTCTTTGGAGAACCCTAACTACTACATGCTGATGACTATTCTTTGGGTATCTCTAAAGATTCTGTTCTTAAAGGGTTGCAAGACAATGTAAAAAGGGGATCCTGTGAATAAGAAATTTATACTTCAGATTATTGGATTGGCATGAGGACAGGGACCAAGCTTTCAGTAACAAACTGTCAACCTACATGGAACCTGAAAGCAGCCCCTTCTGCAGTTTTCTTGGACATGTTTGGCTCTCCAGACAAACCCATTTCCATGCTGAGGATACAAGGAGACTCGTGAGCTTGTTGAGAGCTGACTGCTGGAAAATTCGGAGAGGGGTGAGTTTGCCTTGGGTTGAAATGGAGAAGCTATTCCTGTGAGTAAAGGGAGGAACCGTGGAACTGTCCCAGTAGCTGTTGAAGCACCTTTTGCTTCAGGGAACTCCTGCCTTCTCTTCCTGAAAGGTATAGGTTGCTCCATTTTGGTTCACTTCAAGAAAAAGAAAACTGAATGCGGTAAAGTCACAATACCCTTGGTCATCTGCACGGTATCTGCACTGTGTATACCTTGTCTAGTCACCTGCCAACTGCCATCATGGACCTTGGATGGCTCTGATGCTGAATTCCCTTAAGTGTCCATGCCCCACTTGATAGAGAACAAGGACTTTGAGTCATTTCCCCCAACTTTGCCCTCTCTCAGCAGGAAGCAGCTTGGAGATGTCGTCACCCATTTTTCCATAGAAATGGAATTTAGAAATTGACAGTGAGGAAATATAGCAGTGGTCCATTTTATGCTTTGAAATATAACACTTGCTTCTCTGCCAGTGATTTATTTTATAAGGGGACATGTTCTTCCTCTTCTGATCTCCCTTCCCCTCCTTGTCCCTAACCTGGGACTGGGGGTGGTTGGCAACAGGATTACCTTTCTTCCCATCCTAAACGGAGGAAGCGTTATCTCTTGGGCACACACGAACAAAGTACTTCAGATTTGGGATGGCACCAAAAGAGCTAAGAAATTTTCTATCTCCTAAATCAACAAGTGAATTACAACTCCAGACAGAGAATATGTGAAATGAAGTCTGTGAATCGCCTCTTTAAAATCCCCTGTTCTGCTGGCTGGGTGTGGTACCCCACACCTGTGATCCCAGTGGTTCAGGAGGTTGAGGCAGGAGGATGGCCAATTCAAAGCCAGCCTCAGCAATTTAGTGAGGCCCTGTCTCAAAATAATAAATAAAAAGGGTTGGGGATGTACTTCTATGTTTGAGTGCCCCTGGGTTCAATCTCCATTACCAAAAATAAATAAATAGATAGATAGATAAATAAATAAATAAACCCATGTTCCCCGGGATAGGAAGAATCACAGTCCCTGGGACAGAAGTTCCTTGTGTTTCTCCTTTGGTAGCAAAACATTAAAATGTCTTTTTCCTTTTTCTAAAAAAAAAAAAAAAAAAAAAAAAAAAAAAAAAAAAAAGTGACTACTACTCTTCACCTTCAGTTGTCTTCATTCACCCTTTTGAATTCATGTAAACTTAGGATCATACTAGATGGTCTTTAAGTTATAAGACACCTAAATTGTCTTCAGGTTATAACTATAATTATGATTGCATTTGAGTAGCCCTGAAAGCAACTGAAAACTTCTTAAGTACAGGTTACTATTATTTATGTATCCTTTTTATTGTGGTTTGGATCTTAAATGGCCCCTAAAAGTTCATGTGTCGAAGACTTGGTCCCCAGCTGATGGTGCTATTGGGAGGTGATGGACACTTTAGGCTGTGGGGCCTCGTTGGAGGAAGTAGATAATTGGAGGTGAGCCATTGAAGGGTATATTAGGACCCCAGGCTCTTCCTCTCTCCCTCTTTGCTTCCTCGCCACCATAAGGCGACCAACTCTCCTCTGCCGCTTGCTTCTTCTGCCACTTTATGCCCAAAAGACACCTGGTGAAGTGACCATGAAACCTTTTAAACTATAAAATAAATCTTTTATAAAGTTGTTTACTTGATGTATTTTGTCACAGTGATAGAAAACTAATAAACTCTCTGTTTCATTAATGCATTAACAAATATCTTCAGAGTACCTGTAATGTGTTAGAGACACTGTCCCAAGTTCCACAGATACACAGACCATTTGTATTTGGCCTCTGCCCACAATAAGTTCACACAGACAAGAAAATCAACATTTCTGGTATGGTATGGTAGGATCAACAAAGAATTTTTGAAAAAAAAAAAAACTTCTTATCTAGACTCCACTAAGTATGGAGTAGGAGAGTTATAAATTACAGATGGATTCCTGGAGGTGGTTATATTTAAATTGAGTTTTAAGTATAATTAGGAATGAAGTCATTTAAGAAGTGTTATCCTGAGGATAGCATGTTTATCTACAAGATGTAGTCTTGAGTATTTGACTCAACATTTGTTATAGTCATATATCTAAAAAAATTTATGTCTTTTTCTATATCACTATTGTCTGTCATAGGTTTAATTAACATTGTTGGAGCAAAAGGTTCCCAACTTTTAAGTTACACAGACTTAGTGTCTCAGTCATATTTTCATAGCACTTCAGACCCAAAGAAATACCTAAGCAATACCACCTATTGAATTGAGAGATCTAATGAGTAAGCCAGGTGTGGTGGCACGTGCGGATAATCCCAGAGACATAGGAGGCTGAGACAGGAGGATCTCAAGTTCAAAGCCAGCCTCAGAAACTTAGTGAGGCCCTAAGAAACTTAGTGAGACTTTGTCTCCAAATAAAAAATTTAAAAAGGCTGGGGATGTTGCTCAGTGGTAAAGTGCTTTTGGATTCACTCCACAATATTAAAAAAAAAAAAAAATTAGTAAGAGTATGCGTGTCCTAACAACTTAATAGCCATATGAAAAAATTAATACTCATAAACAAAAAACAATTTTTATTTCAATTTAAATACTTAAATACTTACACTTAATCATGAATAGAATATCTGTGCTAGTTGGTCACTGCTCCATTCCTTGAACCTTGGAATAAGACTGATGCCATGATTTTCATACTGTTGTACACTGATTCTCTGGCTGTATTTTTGTTTTTATCATAGCAACCATAGAAGACACAGCCTTGCAAGGTTACAACCTTAATGGAAGAAACATACCACGATCGAACTGTGAACTTCTTGGAGTCACTTTATGTCTGACAAATGCTAAGTATCACCATTTCCCTTTAAAATTGAAAGTGTCCTGGTATGCTCTTGGTGAGTACTCTGAGTGCCCTGGTTCCTTTATGAAGTTATCAGAGAGACAGAACATAAAATACAAATAGTTCATTCAGGAGGAATGTGTGGACTTACTGAGAACTGGACTTCTAAAAGTCTTGGCTGTGTGTGTGGTCTTTTAATCCTCCAAACAATGCTATATGGAAAATATTATACCATCAACTTAGAAGCAAGAAAGCTGGGGCTCAGAAATTAGGTCCCTAGACACATTTATAATTCGGATTCATGATTTGAATCGAAGATGTTTGGCTTCTGTTATTTTCCAGATACAATTAAAGGAAAGAAAATTAGGTGGGAAAGTTTTGAATAAACTACCATAATAATAACACTACTTACATAATACATTGCTTTGTTTTGTTTTTTTGGTACCAGGATTTTGAACCAATAAGCCACACCCCCAGCCCTTTTTATTTATTTTTTATTTTCACATAGGGTCTCACTAAATTGCTTAGGACCTGCCTAAATTCCTGAGGCCAGCTTTGAACTTGTAATTCTTCTGCCTCAGCCTCCCGAGCCTCTAGGATTACAGGTGTGTGCCACCACACCCAACTACTTTGTGTTTCTTTGAATATTTATATTTCCACTTAGGACCTGCCATTCTCTGAATTGCTATTAAAAGAAAAGGGTAAGGAGATGAAGGAATTAGGTAGAAATTTTAGGAAAGAAAATGGTATAGGAAACATCTATATTCTTTCACGAATATTCACTAAAATGTATTTGGGAGCATGTGTGTATTTTTAACTGTCAACAAGACTAAAATAGATCATTTTAAATCTAGTGGACTGGATTCCTGACCTATTTATTTGTTCATTACTTGCATTAATAGTGGAAACTTTGAGTAGACTTTGTTCTGACACTGGAGTTTATCTTCTATTGAAAGATTAGGAAACAAATCTCCATGCTGCTAGTTTGAAACCATATTTCAACAAAGATTTACCAGGAAAGCCATTATGTTAGGTTCTGGGGTGAGGGTAAAAAGTGGGAGTGGTTTACCAAAAATAGATCATAATCTCTCCTGAAAAGTTAAGAGGGATGTACATAAAAGTTGATGGTAGCTATTCATAATAGTCCAACTGTAAACAAATACCTACCAAGTGGAAAATTAATAACTGTGTTGCAGGGTATGGTGGTGCATACCTGTAATCCCAGTGACTTCCTCAGCAATTTAGCTAGGACTTAAGCAACTCAGTGAGATCCTCTCTCTAAATAAAATATAACTAAAGCAGGGTAGGGATGTGGCTCAGTGGTTAAGTGCCCCTGGGTTCAATCCCCAGTACCAAAAATAAAATAAAGGAAAATCAATGTGTTAACTATATAATGGAATTCTACAAAGCAATAAAAGCCAACTTACTCAGTGAGGACAAATCACAAAAAACATAATACTGAGCACAAGAAGCCAGACACAAAAATTCATGAAGTTGTGCTAAAGATAAGTGCACAATGCATGTACTATATTTGAGTTATACCTACTAAAAAAGAAAACAAAGCCAGGTATGGTGGAGCATAGCTGTGATTCCCGCCATTTGGGAGGCTGAGGCAGGAGGATCTCAAGCTGGATGCCATCCTTGGCAATTTAGTGAGACCATGTCTCAAAATAAATAATAACAAGTGCTGGGGATGTATGTAGTTTGGTAGTAGAATACATCTGGATTCAATCTCCAATATCATAAAAACAAATAAATAAGTTAGGGAAAAATTAATAAAAATAAGGAAATAAAAAGGTTAAGAAAAGGGGATTTAAAGAGGGAAATATGATAAAGCAGTCATGATCTATTGCAGTGTCACCAATAGAAATATAATATATATGTGAACACATAAAAGATGTATTTTAATTTTTTCTTTTAGTTACATTTTAAAAGATAAAAAGAGGGCAAGAATGGAGGAAGGAAGGACTGTATAGAGGGAAAAGAGGGGTGGGAGGGGTGGGAGGGGTGGGAGGGATGGGGGAAGGGAAAAAAAAGATAAAGATAAAAAGAAATATGTGGGGCTGGGGGTGAAGCTCAGTGGTACAAGCATGTGCAAGAGACCCTGGGTTTAATCTCTACCATACCACACATAAAATGTTGAGGGGGGATTTGTAGTTGAAGTGGGGATTGAGTTGAGAATGCACTGGGGATCGTGGAGTTTCTGCAATATTTCCTGTTGGGAAGGCTTTTCCCAGCTCTGCACCACCCATTATTCTTCCAACTTCTCACCAACTTCTCACCATGTCCCAGGATGCAGTAGGACTTATTCATGTAACCCTACAATTGAGAAGTGCCTTTGGGCCTCCTACCATTTTTAAGAATTTGGGTTAAACTCCTATGAAGAATAATTCAAAAATGGAAGGAATTTAAATTCTAGGGAAGAAGAATTTTTTTATTATTTATTTATTTATTTTAATTAAAAATCATAAATTTACATAGGGCAATATTGTTTGATTCATTCTGTTATTTTTCCCTTCCCCCCACCCCTCCCACCCCTCTTTTCCCTCTATACAGTCCTTCCTTCCTCCATTCTTACCACCCTCCTTATCCCTAACCCTAAACCCAACCCTAACCCTAACACTAACCCCTCCTACCTCCACTTATATGTCCTCATCCGCTTATCAGCGAGATCATTCGTCCTTTAGTTTTTTGAGATTGGCTTATCTCACTTAGCATGATATTCTCCAATTTCATCCATTTGCCTGCAAATGCCATAATTTTATCATTCTTCATGGCAGAGTAATATTCCATTGTATATATATGCCACAGTTTCTTTATCCATTCATCAACTGAAGGGCATCTAGGTTGGTTCCACAATCTGGCTATAGTCAATTGAGCAGCTATGAACATTGATGTGGCTGTATCTCTGTAGTATGCTGATTTTAAGTCCTTTGGGTATAGGCCAAGGAGTGGGATAGCTGGGTCAAATGGTGGTTCCATTCCAAGCTTTCTGAGGAATCTCCACACTGCTTTCCAGAGTGGCTGCACTAATTTGCAACCCCACCAGCAATGTATGAGTGTACCTTTTTCCCCCACATCCTCGCCAACACCTATTGTTGCTTGTGTTCTTGATAATCGCCATTCTAATTGGGGTGAGATGGAATCTTAGTGTAGTTTTGATTTGCATTTCTCTTATTACTAGAGATGTTGAACATTTTTTCATATATCTGGTGATTGCTTGTACATCTTCTTCTGTGAAGTGCCTGTACATTTCCTTAGCCCATTTGTTGATTGGATTATTTGTATTCTTGGTGTAGAGTTTTTTGAGTTCTTTATAGATTCTGGAAATTAGCGCTCTATCTGAAGTATGAGTGGCAAAGATATTCTCCCACTCTGTAGGCTCTCTCTTCACATTACTGATAGTTTCCTTTGCTGAGAGAAAGCTTTTTAGTTTGAATCTATCCCAGTTGTTGATTCTTGCTTTTATTTCTTGTGCTATGGGAGTCCTGTTAAGGAAGTCTGATCCTAAGCCAACAAGTTGAAGGTTTGGACCTACTTTTTCTTCTATAAGATGCAGGGTCTTTGGTCTGATTCCGAGGTCCTTGATCCATTGTGATTTGAGTTTTGTGCAGGGTGAGAGATAGGGGTTTAATTTGGGGAGAAGAATTTAACACCAAAGTTCCAATTCCAAAAATGTAAATATTTCACAAGCTAAATGTGAATGATCCCAAGTGGGAAAGATTACTTTTATGTAGAAGATTCAAGAGAAGTTTTTTGATAGGGGAGCAAATGAGTGATAGCATGGGCATGATTTTAGCAGAGAAGGGTAGAGAAAGAATTTCAGGGATGAGAAGTAGTCTGGACACAGGGGCAGGAAATGCCAAACAGAGTTCAGCAATTGTGACCACGTTGATTCAGGTGGTTCCTGGAACCTATATAAGGGCGTTCTTATTGGAATTTTTAAGTGACATGCATGCAACATGGAAAATTATACGCCATCTTTTCAGAGAAGTCAAAGTCTTATTTTCCATAAAAACATGGAAAACAAAAATTTGATGTGCAATAAATGATAGGAAAATTTGGTGCTTTGATGTTGTCAGGGAATTCAGTGATGTTTTCCTGTCAAATGTGTCAAGGACATGTTAAATGATGGTAAAGACAGACCATAATGACATCACTGGGACTCATTATATTAATAGGAGGTTTCCTGTTAAATCTGAAGGCTGCACCCAGTCAGTCAGTATTTACATAAATAAATTTCCTACCTTATGAAAAGCCATTTAAAGTATTCTTATGACAAAAAAAATTATCTTTTCACTTCCATAAAATAAATTTTTATCCCAGTTACCCGGAGCCACATTCACAGCCCTTTATTTTTTATTTTGAAAGAGTGTCACTAAGTTGCTTAGGGCCTCACTAAATTACTGAGGCTGGCTTTGGACTTGTGATCCTCCTGCTTCAGCCTCCTGAGTCATTGGGATTACAGGTCATTGTGCCTGGCCTGTGACTGGATGTTTCGTTTTAAATGGCACTTTTCCATTTGATTTAGCAGAGTTTTCTGATAAGAAAAAAACAGTACTAAGAGGTTTATGCTGCAACTTCGCTTTCTGCCTGATTTTCTCTGTTAGTCATCTCTTGCTGAGTCATAGGTTGCCTCAGCATTAATGGTTAAAAAAACTATGCATTGATGATCTCACAGATTTTGGTGAGCTAGGAGAAGCTTACCTGAATGATTTGGCTCTAGTTCTTTCATGAGGTTACAATGAAGATATTAGCCAGGGATGCAGTAATCTGAAGACTAGACTGGAGTCAGAGGATCAGCTTTCAAGGTGGTTCATTCACTGGGCTGTTATCAGGGGGCCACAGTTCCTCACCTTATAGATCTCTCCTCAGGCTCTCATGATCGCCTTCATGACATGGAAGCTGATTTCCTCCAAAGCAAATAATTCAAGAAACACAAAGGAGAAAGTCACAATATCTTTTACCACTTAGTATCATAGTCAAACACCATTATTTCCACAGTAAGCCTATTATTTTCACAGAGCAACCCTATTCAGTATGAGAAAGAACTATATGGGACATGAAACTATACTGAGGCAAGGACGGGAACCTGTTTCAGTCAGTTTTGTTTTATTTTTTATTTATTTATTTATTTACTTATTTATTTATTTTTATTTATTTTGTTGTTGTCACTGTGACCAAAACATTTGACAAGAACAAATTAAAGGAGGAAAAGTTTATTTGGGGCTCATGGTTTCATAGGTTTCAGTTCAAAGAGAGGGACTCCATTGCTCTGGGCACATGATGGAGGAAGGGTCCAGCAGAAGAAAGCTGCTCAGCTCATGGTGGGGTTAGGAAGCAAAGAAAGAGAAGAGGGGAGGGAGAGCGAGAGGAAGGAAAGAGGAGAGAAGAAGAAAGAGAAGGGAGGGGAAGAGAAGGGAAGGAAGGGAAGGGGAGAAGAGACAGTTGGGGAAGGAGTCACGGGAAGATGCACCCTTTCAGGGAAGCCCCCATTGATCCACCTTCTCCAGTCACTCCCCCACTTGCCTACAGTTACCAACCAGTGAGTCCATTCAAACTAGGATGGATTGATGAGGTCACAGCTCTCCCAATCCAATCACTTTACCTCTGAACATTCCTGCATTAAAATAGGAGCTTTTGGAGGGACACCTCAAATCCAATTTATAATAGGACCATTTTTGGAGGCTGACTACCACATTTATTTATAAGACTTTTTATATTGAATTTTCAAATGGGAACATGAGGCAGTGGTTAAAAGGAACAAATTTTGATTGTAACTCTGTAACAGTGAAATTATAAGAAATTTAGAAAAACGTGAATATCTGAGATTATTGACAGTTTGAACTGCCCAGGACTTCCTACAATTATTTTGGCAGTGATATATTCCAATTACCATTATAGAGCTGAAGTTCATTCAAAATGCACAGAATATATTCATATGTCTTCTTATAATACAAATTTCTATTATTGTAGAGAGACATGTTTAAAATTTGGTATCTGCTTTTTTAAAAAAAGAAAATTGAGCTAAAATTACTTGAAACCATTATATTAGAAGGAACATTGAAGCTGGACATGGTGGCATGTGCCTGAAATCCCATCAATTCAGGAGGCTGATGCAAGAGGATCTCAAGACAAAGGCCAGCCTTGGCAACTTAACAAGACCCTCAGCAACATACAAAGACCCTGTCTCAAAATAAAAAATAAAAAGAACTGGGAATGTAGCTCAGTGGTAAAGTTTGCATGGGCTAAATTCCTAGTTAAAAAAACAATGCAATTAACACATTTGAGTTCGTGTGTGTGTGTGTGTGTGTGTGTATGTATGTGTTTTGATGATATATAACCCAGTTCTTTTTTTAAATATTTGGATAATGTCTGTTTCTTATTGATGAAGCAATTATTTATTATATTTATAATGGTGAAGTCGATAAAGGTGTGTATTGGTAAAACATTTTCAACCAGATAGTGAAGGATTTTAGCATTCAGCATTTTCTGGAAGCAAATGTACAGGAGCATATAGATATGAAATCAAATATATGACAGACTTCTAGCACTAATAACACCAAATCAAGTTTCTTACCTTGTTATGGTTTAGATGTGCACATCCCAAAAAAATTCATGCGTGGGACAATACAAGACGGTTTTGAGGAGAAATGATTGGGTTATGAAAGTCTTAGCCCAGTCAGTGAATTAATTCCCTGACAGGATTAACTTAAGTAGTAACTGAGGGCAGGTAGGGTGTGGTTGGAGGAGGGGGGTCACTGGGGACATGACTTTGGGGTATACATTTACATCTGGAGAATGGAGTCTCTCTCTCTCTCTCTCTCTCTCTCTCTCTGCTTTCTGATCATCATGTGAGCCACTTCCCTCTGCCATATTCTTCTACCATGATGTTCTGCTTCACCTCCAGCCCTGAGGAATGGAGCTGGCTGTCTATGGATTGAGACCTCAGAAACCGTGAGCCCCCAAATAAATTTTTCCTCCTCTACAATTGTTCTTGTTGGATTTTTTTAGTCACAGTAGCAAAAAAACTAAAACATATACCAAGAACACTTTATTGCAAATAATTTGTTCTTGTATTTTCTCAAAAGGATAACAAAGAAGTAATTGTTGCTTTAAGAAAATCAGTGGTTTGACAACACTGACAAGCAGTACAGAGATTCCTCAAAAAACTAGAAATGGAATCTCCATATGACCAGCTCTCACACTCCTTGGTATTTATCTAAAAGAAACAAAATCAGCATATAATAGTGATACAACCACATTAATGTTTAGAGTAGTGCAGTTCATAATACCCAAGATATGGAACCAATCCAGGTACCTGTCAACAGACGGATGGATAGAGAAGATGTAGTATATTACATAATCGAGTTATACTCAGCCTTAATGAAATGGTCCTAGAAATGGAGAGCAAAAGCCCTAATCATATGATCCCTGGAAATAGTCACAAATGAAACTAGGTGTAAACATGGATTTCCAACTTACTAATTTCTTTCTCTGTTTAAGCTGATATGAGTTTTTATTGCTTGCGATCATAAGAATCCTGACTTCCATAACCTATCAACATGAAGACACATTTATTAAAATTTTAACCAACAGTATCCTGATAATGTTGTACTGATCTCTGTCAGAATTCAGGGTATCTCTACTTAATAATTATCCCATGTAGACCCAAAGTAGTTAAAAAGTACACACTTAAGTGTCTGGATTATAGAAATACTGTGATACAAGCAGTAATCAGATCATGATTCTGTGTACAAAACAAAGTCTCAAAGTGGAAGTGGGGAGCCTGTTTGCTTTTGTGTGTCAAAATGTCCAGAATATAGGTGCCCAAATATTTGGTTAAACATTCTGGGTGTATCTGTTAGGATGTTTCTGGATGAGATTAACATTAGCATCAGTAGACTGATTATGGCATGTTGCCTTCCCCAGAGTGAACAGGCCTCATCCAATCCACTGAAGGCCTGAGTAGAACAAAAGGCTGAGCAAGACAGAGTTTGTTTTCTAAGTGAAGATCTTTGAGTTAGGGGATGGATCCTCTCCTGCATTCAGACTGAGACTGAATCACACCATTGGCTCTTCTGGTTCCCAGGCCTTTGTCCTGGGACTGGAACTAACACCAACTGAGGTTTCCAGGCCTTTCCAAAATTCATATGCCCTAACACTCTATGTGATGTTATAAGGATCTGAGACCTTTAGGAGGTTATTAGGTTTAGATGAAGTCCTGAGTATGAAGTCTTCCTGACAAGACTAATGCCCTGATAAAGGAAACTTTCTGTGAGCTCCTAAATTTAGTTGCTAGGATTAGAGGATGGAGAGGCTGGGATAAGAGAAAGTAATAAGTTAACAACTACCAGATGAAACCAACAAAAGTTTGTTCCACATTCCTGAAAGTAGGTTGAAACCTTAGCTCAAACTCCAACTGGGGGGCTAAGGCTGTAGCTCAGTGGTAGGACATTTGCCTTGTATGTGTGAGGCAGTGGGTTCAATCCCCAGCACCACATAGAAATAAATAAATAAAATAAAGACATACTGTCCTTCTACAACTACAAAACAAACAAACAAACAAAAACCCAAGTGGTAGACCACCAAGTGCTACTACATCCAGCTTATGCGTGCATTTTCCAGATTATTGACTCTAGAACCAGCAAGTACTTTTCCTTATGAACTGTCCTCCTGTCCCCAAAATGCTCTCACTTCATGTTATCCTGCCTCCCTTTGTCTATAATGTCAGTGCAATGTAAACAATTCATGCTCTCCTCCAATTTTGTTATAAAAATGCTCTAAGGTCCACTGGACAACTTTTTCAGTTGCTGACTAGCCCTGCTACAAGTATTTTCAGAACTTGTTCTAGGTCCTGTTCCTTTTCTAACATTTACAATGGCTCAATAAACACTTTTATTTCAGAAAGCCTTAAGTCTTACATGTCTTGGTTTAATAGCCCTTATAAAAAGAGACCAGAGAGTAGACTCCCACCCATCACTTCTTCATCCATCTCTTCACAGCAAGAGAGCTATCATCTATAGGAAGAGGACACTTACCATAACCTAACTTTACTGACAGTGTAACTTTAGACTTTCCAGTCTTTGTAACTTTGGGAAATAGATGTCTATTGTTTAAACCTATGGTATTTTTGTTACAGCAGCCCAAACTAAGAAAACTGACTTCCTTTTGACTTGTTCTATACTTTGCAACCAGTGATATTTCTCATTCAAGATCTAATATTCCAGGCTGGGGTTGTAGCTCAGTGGTAGAGCACTTGCCTAGCATGTGTGAGGCACTGGGTTCGATCCTCAGCATCACATAAAAATAAATATATACAAAAAGGGATATTGTGTCCTTCTACAACTAAAAAATTTTTTTAAAAGATATAATGTTACTCTTATTCTCAAAAGTCTTTAGTAACCTATTGCCAGAAGATGGATTATGAATCCCCTGGTCTCTAGTCTTCATACACCTTTCATCTCTAATCACAGAAAAGTAATTGATGTTTCTAAAAAGCCCCAAAGTCTCCTCACTTCCATAGAATACATACAGTAACTCCTCTGGTCTTAGGGATTGCTCTGCACCATTCTAAAAGTTTTCAGGTCTTGAACAGCCTTCTTTGCTGTGATACCAAAACCTTAAAATAAAAAAGAAAATTAGAGGCCAGGCATGGTGGCACAGGCCTTTAATCCCAATCCCATTGACTCAAGGAGACTGAGGCAGAAGGATCGCAAGTTTGAGACCAAAAAAAAAAGGAAGAAGTATAAACAAGATCAAGTTGCAGCCGTTTAGCAAGACCCTAAGCAGCTTAGTGAGATCTTGTCTTTAAATAAATAAATAATAAAAAGGGCTGGGGACGTGGCTCAGTGGTAAAGCATCTCTGGGTTCAATCCCTAGTACCAAAAACAAACAAACAAACAAACAAAAAAAAAAAAAGAAAGAAAGAAAGAAACAGAAAAGAAAATTTTGTATAACACTGAATAGAGAGGCCAGCCCAGGCGGTACACATCTGTAATCCTATTCCCAGGGACTCGAGAGGCTGAGGCTGAAGGATTGCAAGTTCAAGGCCAGTCTTAACAATTTAACGAGATCCTGTTTCAAAATAAAAAATAAAAAGGACTGGGAGTATAGCTCAGTGGTAAAGCACCCCTGGGTTCAATTCCCAGTATGAGAACAAATAAATAAATAAAATTTTAAAAATTTTAAAAGGAGAGAATGGAAGAAATTTAATGCATCGTGGAAAAGGAAATTTTAGCCAGCAATTTTACCAAGTTCATAGAGCAGCTTGGATTTTAGCCACGTGAGTAGGAGAACAGCTTCTCAGACAGCTATGACACAGAGAGGATTTAAACTCATTTTTTAGATGCTCTGTTTATTATTAAAGTTTTCAGAAAAGCCTCAGACATGGTCAGTAACTTGGCCTCTGCCACTGCAAGTTGCTCCTGGAAACAATCATGTACAGGCTGGACTAGGAATCTGAACTCTTGGGTTCTGGTTTTGTCTTCGTCTCTTCCTTGTTTTGTGTTTTTTCACAATTCAAGTATCTTCTCCCATATGGATTGTATGTTATTTTATAAAACATCTCAAAGGGATGAAGTGCTTTAGCTTCCCTAGTTATCAGATGGATCTAGATAAACGGGCTTGTGTGTTCCTATTCCACGCCGTGGGGGAAAGGAAACCCAGTACTCTGGCCAAGACTGCTGTGTATTCCCTGTGGAGTCATGGTCTCCTGGTCCTCTGGCTTAGGCTGAATTCTTGCTCTCCATTCAGCAATTTGATCTCTACTCTGTCTTCATTCCATTCCTTAGTTTTCATACCAAAACCAACTCCGATTTACTGGAAGTTTTGAGTAGGTGGTACAATGTATGTTTAGGGAGGTGGGGCCACATACGCATCTTAAAATCAAGCATCAGATTCTCTTGCTCTCAGCAGTCTTTTGGCTTCATTCCTTGTTTCTGTACTCACCCCTCACTCCTCCGTGTTTGCCCTCTTGGAATAGAAAAAAACAAACAGAAAAAAAAAAAAATTCTTTCCATTTCCTTGTGTGGAGCCATTTGACCTTCTCAAGCTCCTACTTCCCAAAGCAGCCTAAGCCTTCATCCAGGACTTTTATGGTTTCCTTTTTTAGATCCAAATATTCGGATTTTCTGGTATTTTGGTTTAAGATTTTTATTTTTATTTTTTGTTTTGTTTCGTATAAACCGATATACAAAGCAGTAGGATGTTAATTAGCCAACAGACCAAAAAAGAAAAAAAGAAAAAAAAAAAAAAGACTAAAATACAAGGGTCAACAGGATCACATTGGTCAGAATGAATCAAAGAAACCCTCAAAAACCATTATCAGGTGCAGTGCATACACTGGTACTCTGCTCACACACCCTGAAAATCTCCTGAGTCTACACCACCAACCTTCTTTAAAGGATTACCGGATTGCCCTGCAGCTATGTATAGAGCCATTTTCAGTTGGAAGGTTGGAGATGCTTGGGAGCTTACATTCCCCAAGGTGGCTGGTAGCCAGCCACTGACTTGTCAGGACATACAAAAAGTCCAGTTCCAGGGCTGGGGAGATAGCTCAGTTGGTAGAGTGCTTGCCTCATAAACACAAAGCCCTGGGTTCAATCCCCAACACCAAAAAAAAAAAAAAAAAAAAAAAAAAAGAAAGATTAGATGGACTCAGGGGTGTAACCTATACTCCAGAGTTCTCTTCAGACTCAGACCAACTCTAGAAATTTATCTAAATGTATATATACTTGTCTGTTTATCTCCCTTTCTCTATTCCATTTCCCCCATTCACTTTTACTAATCTGTCCTGGGAGCACTTAATAAATCTCTTCCACTTGAAACTTTGGCTCAGAGTCTGCTTCTGGAAAAACCCAATCTAAGGACGGTAGGCATTCCATTTTGTTGGAGGGACAACCTGGGAATTCATTTTTTGATGCACATACATTAAACAACACTTTCATGATGATATTGGGTCTATTAAAACACCTTTTAATTATGTATATGATACAGTCCATACCCTCACAAAAAGTACGAACTGCCTAGTGTGATAAGACATGGAAAGTCCTAGTACAATATGAGACCACATGTCACATATTCATGCAAAAATTATACTATCTTGTGAATACTTATGGAATCCCAAGGAGACAGAAAAGTCGTGCTCACAACTTCATGATCAGGAAGGTCTTGAAGTGGTTTTATATGCTGGGTGGTTAGAGGGCAAACAAGAAGTTGGAAGGGGAGAGGATATGAAATCAGGAAAATAAATTCGGGGACATTCAATATGATATTAGACATGGTAATTAAGACTTTTGTGCTGGCTTCCTTATCTATAAAATGGAAATGATGGTATCTATATTCTGGAAGTCTGGTAAGCATTAACCTATAAAAGTTTTTTTTTTCTTGTTCTGATTGTTTTCTTATATTGTTTGAATCATACCCAGGGTGTGGTGCATGCTAAATAAGCACTCTAACCCTGAACTATATACATCTCCATTCCTAAAAGACTGGCATGATGTAGCAAGCCTGGCACTTAAACAAGGCGTTGTTTTTTTTGTTTGTTTGTTTGTTTTAATACTCTTTTAGTTGTTGATGGACCTTTATTTATTTACATGTGGTACTGAGAATCGAACCCAGGACCTTACACATGCTAGGTAATTGCTCTACCACTAAGGGACAACCCCAGTCGCTTAATGTTTCAATTTTGTGTTAGTTTTTACAAAACGTAATCAAATTATGTATGCTGAATAATATTTTTATGGGAAAGGTCATTTTGAGTTTTGCTCACTCTCATGTAGCCTCTTATGACTCATGAGGCTAGAAAGTGGGAATCCCCTACAGAATAGAGGACATGGACACAAACCCAAATAAATACAATTTTCTCATACTAGACAAAGGTGCCAAAAATATGCAATGGAGAAAAGATAGCCTCTTCAACAAATGGTGCTGGGAAAACTGGAAAACCATATGCAACAGAATGAAATTAAACCCCTATCTCTCACCCTGCACAAAACTCAAATCACAATGGATCAAGGACCTCGGAATCAGACCAGAGACCCTGCATCTTATAGAAGAAAAAGTAGGTCCAAACCTTCAACTTGTTGGCTTAGGATCAGACTTCCTTAACAGGACTCCCATAGCACAAGAAATAAAAGCAAGAATCAACAACTGGGATAGATTCAAACTAAAAAGCTTTCTCTCAGCAAAGGAAACTATCAGTAATGTGAAGAGAGAGCCTACAGAGTGGGAGAATATCTTTGCCACTCATATTTCAGATAGAGCGCTAATTTCCAGAATCTATAAAGAACTCAAAAAACTCTACACCAAGAATACAAATAATCCAATCAACAAATGGGCTAAGGAAATGAACAGACACTTCACAGAAGAAGATGTACAAGCAATCAACAGATATATGAAAAAATGTTCAACATCTCTAGTAATAAGAGAAATGCAAATCAAAACTACACTAAGATTCCATCTCACCCCAATTAGAATGGCGATTATCAAGAACACAAGCAACAATAGGTGTTGGCGAGGATGTGAGGAAAAAGGTACACTCATACATTGCTGGTGGGGTTGCAAATTAGTGCAGCCACTCTGGAAAGCAGTGTGGAGATTCCTCAGAAAGCTTGGAATGGAACCACCATTTGACCCAGCTATCCCACTCGTTGGCCTATACCCAAAGGACTTAAAATCAGCATACTACAGAGATACAGCCACATCAATGTTCATAGCTGCTCAATTGACTATAGCCAGATTGTGGAACCAACCTAGATGCCCTTCAGTTGATGAATGGATAAAGAAACTGTGGCATATATATACAATGGAATATTACTCTGCCATGAAGAATGATAAAATTATGGCATTTGCAGGCAAATGGATGAAATTGGAGAATATCATGCTAAGTGAGATAAGCCAATCTCAAAAAACTAAAGGACGAATGATCTCGCTGATAAGCGGATGAGGACATATAATGGGGGGTAGGAGGGGTTAGCGTTAGGGTTAGGGTTAGGTTTAGGGTTAGGGATAAGGAGGGTGGTCAGAATGGAGGAAGGAAGGACTGTATAGAGGGAAAAGAGGGGTGGGAAGGGTGGTGGGAAAGGAAAAAAAATAACAGAATGAATCAAACAACATTGCCCTATGTAAATTTATGATTTTTAATAAAAAAAAATGGGAAGAAAAAGAAAAAATAAAATTAAAAATAAAAGTATGCAAAATGAAACTAAAATATACTAATAAAAATAAATAAATAAATAATATAGAATATATTATACTAGAGTAGATGTAGTTTATAATATTCAATGTACAATATATACAGAATATATTACATAGTAATATCGAATATATAGTAAACATTATATATTATAAATTTTTAATATGCATTTTATGTAATCTTATAGAATATCTAACTTTATAGAGTATATTACAGAAGATCTAAATGACATAATATGTTCTTTGAAATAGGAGTACAAAATTGTGGCAATAAATGAGTAAGCAAAATTTGTCAACACAATAAATGTATTATGAATGAAAACATATAGATGCTACAGTGATAAAGATTAAGAAGAGTGAAATAACACATCTGCTCTTCTTAGTTCTTGCTTTTCTCTATGGCATCCTGGCATTGTCACTTGGTCAAAATAACTCTTGATATATTCAGAAAATTAGTGATTAGCAGGTTACTCTGTATAACCCAGTCAGTGACCAGGTTGTATTCAACTGCCAGCCTCATTTAAAAGATGGAGATGGTTGGCAAGTCACCGGAGAAGTCCGCTTTATTACAAGATGAGGCTTACATATATACTCTTGGGGCTTCCGGGTTAAGGGAGAAAGTGGCGTGTGGGTTTCTGATTGGTCCGGCTTGCCGCCGGCGGGAAAATAGGTGGCGGGAAGCCGAGACTTATGGGAGGAAGAAGCCACTCAGGGGCCATCTTTGGTGTGGATCGGACTGCATATGGAACCTTACATCATTAAAAAAAGAAATTAAAAAAAAAAAAAAAAAAGAAAGTGGGAATCCCACTCAAAAGTCATGTTGGCTGCTAAAACATGGAAGATATCTTCACAGTGCCAATGAAGAAAACGACCTTGCCTTGTCCTAGAATAAAGTCCCATTAAAGGATTGATTTAACAGAGTTTTACTCCATATGAAACAGACAAGTAAATGATTTTTAGTATGTGAGAGTAAAATACTAGATGTCAGAGGTGCTGTTGAAAGTGTGGAAAATTCAGAATAGTAAATATCATTTAGAGCTGGGAACATAGCTCAGTGGTAGGGCACTTGCCTACCATGTGTGAGACCCTGGGTTTGAGCTCCAGCACTACAAATAAAGAAAAGAAAAAGAAAGGAAAGAAAAAAAAAGATAAGTTTGGTCTGAATTTCTGTTTGTTTGTGGATGTATGGTAGGGGCTGTTGAACCCAGGGATGCTATACCAGTAAGTGACATCTCCAGCCCTTTCTATTAAGTTGCCAAGGTTAGTCATGAACTTGTGATCTTCCTGCCTCAACCTCCTGAGGCACTGGGCTCAGTCCTTATTTTTAATTTTTTATTTTGAGATAAAATCAAGCTGTTAGATGTTGCCCAGGCTGACCTCAAACTTGTGATTCTTCTATCTCAACTCTTGAGTAGCTGGGATTATAGGTGTGTACTACCTTACCTTCCTACCCTGAATTTCTTTATGTTCAGGTATAATTTCTACATGCGTTTTATAGATATAGTCTACACTATGCACGATCTATTTATGTCTGTAATGTGTACAGAAGATCATTCATCATTAAGAAAGTCTTGAATTTGGAGGAGGGGAGAACAGGACGCTACAGCTGGAAGCTGGTGAGGCAAAGCGGCAGGTCTGGATCAAGAGTATGGTGAAGAAGCTGGACCTTGAGGAGATGATGCAGGAGGTGCGTGAGGTGGTGCTTGCCTCCCTGTGGAACTTTCTCATTTACGTGGTCCTGCTGCAAGTCACTCCGTTTACCTTAAAGAAATTGGACAGCATACAAAGATTGGGCATCAGGTGTACATGCATGATATGAAGAACCTTGTTACATTTTCTCCTCCTATCTGCAAACGAATGGACCCAGAATTGTATAAGAGACTCTTTGATTCAATGGACATAAAAATTCTACTTTTTGAAGAACAAGTTGGGCTATGATAACTGGCCTTCTTGGCTAAAATATACAACTATTTGAGAAATATGAAAAGATGTTTTATAGTCATAATTTGCCCTGTCCTTGTCATACTCAGCCTCCATTAATGATGGTATGATTGTAGATAATGTCAAACTCCATTTATTAATTATAAAGGGATTTTGTCTGAAATGGCACTGTCTTGTCAATCATTTCTGTTTACATTTTTACTTCTGTCCAGAGTGTATTTGGGGAGTCCCTTACAATGATGTCTTATGAAGTCAGCCCCCAACCACAATGACATTTTGTCACGGGGCCACTAGTGTACATTTTTAATAAACATAACAATTAAGAAAAAGAGAAAGCACTGAATTCTCAGGAATTGCTCTTCTCAATATGATTTTCTTGAAAGCTTATATACTTGATATTAAAAATTACATGCCGTGTGAAAACAAATGAGGATTATAAATATATCAATGAGGTGTGCCACTCAAGCAAGCCACTTGAAAACTGGCTTTATAAGTGACATACAGATATTATGTTCAGGCAATCCTTCATTAAGAGACTGATTCGAGAACCTGCTCCCTCAATAGGAAAGATGCTTCAGTGGGGAAACTCAGTCACATTTGTTGTCCTTCATTCCCACCCCCTTTTAAAAGGACTCCCCCCCCTTCAGCTTTTTTGAAGTATAACTAATAAAAAATTGTATATATTTACAGTATACAAGGCATTTATATATATACATAAATATATATATATATATATAGTGAAATGATTACCACAACAAACACCTTACATGGTTATTTGTGTGTGTGTGTGTGGTGAAAACATTTATGATCTACTTTCTTAGCAAATTTCAACTACATTATACGGTATTATTTTGCGTAGTCAGCATGCTGTGCAATTGGTCTCCAGAACTTACTCATCTTGCTTACTGAACCTTGGTACTTACTCATTGACCATCAGGGCCTAGGTGAGGAAGACAGGGAGATGCTGGTAAACAAAACAAAACAAAACAAAACAAAACAAAACAAAACAAAATCAATGCTTTATTTATCAGAAAAGTTTTAGGTTCACAGAAGAATTGAACAAAAACTAGAGAATTCCCAGATACCTACTATCCTACATATTCACAATCTCCCCACCTATCACCATCTCTCAGCAGAGATACAATCAATAAACCTACATTTATAAATCTTTATCACCCCAAACCATAGTTTATATTAGGGTTCACCCATAGTGTGGAACATTCTGTGGGCTTAACAAAAGTACGACACTTATCAACACTATAGTATCATATAGAATAGTTTCAGAGCCTTAAAAATCCTATGTGCTTCATCGTCCCTTCCTGCTAACCCCTGGACACTGCTGATTTTTGTTTGTTTGGTTGTTGTTGTTGTTTATTGGCTCTAAAGTTTTGCTTTTTCTAAAATGTCATATAGTAGGAGTCATGAATCTGTAGTAAACACTATGTTGGAGGTTCCTCTGTATCTATCATGTATGCATGATATTTCATTCTTTTTAGTGCTGTGTACTATTCCATTGTGTGGATATATCACAGTTTTCTCATCTATTCACCTAAAGAACACTTTGGTTGTTTTCAAGTTTTGGCAATTTTGAATAAAGCTGCTATAAATATGAGTGTGTAGGTTTTGTGTAGACTTAAGTTTTTGTCTCCTTTGGGTAAATACCAAGGACAATTACTGGACAGTTTTCTAAGAGTATGCTAAATTTTGCAAGAAACTGCCAGAATGTCTTCCAAAGAGGATGTCTTATTTTACAATGAATGAAAATATCTGTTGCTCCACATCTTTGTCAGCATGTGGCATTATCAGTGTTTCATGGTCTTTTTAATAAATATTAGACTCTCTGTTTTAATCTGCAGTTCCCTAATGACATAATGTGAAGCATCTTTTCAAATGTGTATTTGATGTCTGTGTTTGTCTTATTTGTTTACTTTTTCATTTACTCAGTAGTGCTGGGGATTAAACCCAGGGCCTCACTCATGCTAGGCAGGCGCTCTATACCACAGAACTACATTCCCAGCCCTGTTTGTCTTCTTTAATGAAGTGTCTATTTAGATCTTTTGTCCATTTTCCCCAGATTTATTGAGGTATAATGACAAAAAAAAAGTGTGTACTTAAGGTATATAGTGTAATTTTTTGACATACATACAAAATGAGAAATGACTACCATTATCAAGCTAATTAACTGTATTCTATCTCTTCACAGTTACGTTTTTATTTGGTGAGAACATTTAAAATCTACTTTCTTAGCAAACTTTAAGTGTAGTTATTTATGGTCTACTTTCTGTTTTATTTTCTCTTTGTTTTGTTGTTAAGATATTTTCTTAACAAATTTAATATTTACTTTCTCAGCAAACTCTAAGTATAGTCATTATTAACTATAGTCACCAAGCTGCATATTAGATCTCCAAAATTTATTCATTCTGTATAACTGAATCTTTGTATCCTCTGACCAACATTTTCCCACTGAAAAACAACATTCTATTCTTTTCTATGAGTGTTTTTAGATCTCACGTATAAATGAGGTCATGCAGTATTTGTCTTTCTATACTTGACTTATTTCACTTAGCATAATATCTTCCAAGTTTATCCATATTTTGCAAACAACAGAATTTCTTTTTTAAGACTGAATAATATTCCATGTTGTATATATATACATGATACATATTTACGTGTTACATTGTGATATATGTATACATTTTCTTTGTATAATCATCTATCCACAAGCTCTGAGGTTGATACTATATCTTTATTATAATGCTACAATGTGGGAATGAAGATTATTTTTTAGATACTGATTTTATTTCTTTTGAATATATACCCAGAAGTAGAATTGTTGGACCATATGTAATTCTATTTTCTGGGGAAACTCCATACTATTTTTCATAGTGGTTGTATTCATTTATATTCCCATCAGCATTGTATGAGAATTCTCTTTTCTGTGCATTTTTACCAACATTTAATTTTAATGTTTTGATGATAGCCATTCTAAGGTGTAAGGTCATATTTCCTCGTACTCCTGATTTGCATTTTTCTGAGGATGTTGAGCCATTTTTCAAATACTCGCTGGCTGCTTGTATGTCCTCTTTTGAGAAATGTCTATTCAGGTCCTTTACCCATTTTGAATTGGGTAATCTGTTTTCTTGCTATCCAAATACCTTAAGTCCCTGTTGTTCTTTTCCCATTGTCGAGTTTTAAGGGTTCTTTTTGAATAACTGTCCTTTGTCAGATGACTCTTTTCTTTTTTTTTTTTTTTTGGAGTGAGGGGATACTGGAGATTTAACCCAGGGTACTTTACTGCTGAGTCACTTCCCTATTCCTTTTTATTTTTTATTCCAAGGCAGTCCTCTAGGGCCTTGCCAAGTTGCCGATACTGGCCTTGAACTTGTCATCTTCCTTCTTCAGTCTCCTGAGCTGCTGGGATTATAGACGTGTGCCACTGCACTGACTGTCAGATGACTTTTTTTTTTTTTTTTTATTGTAAACAAATGGGATACATGTTGTTTCTCTGTTTGTACATGGCGTAAAGGCATACCATTTGTGTAATCATAAATTTACATAGAGCAATGTTGTTTGATTCATTCTGTTATTTTTTCCCTTCCCCCCCACCCCTCCCACCCCTCTTTACCCTCTATACAGTCCTTCCTTCCTCCAGTCTTGCTCCCCTCCCTAACCCTAACTCTAACCCTAACACTAACCCTTCCCTCCCCCCCATTACAGATGACTTTTTAAAAAAAATTTTTCCTTCAGTTGTAGATGGGCACACTATCTTTATTTTATTTGTTTTTTACCTGGTGCTTAGGATGGAACCCAGTGCCTCACACATGCTAGGCAAGCGCTCTACCTCTGAGCCACAACCCCAGCCCTATCAGATGACTTTTGCAAATATTTTCTCCCAGTCTTTTCACTCTCTTGAAAGTGTCTTTCATAGAGGTTTTAATAAAGTCCAGTTTATCAATTTTTCCTTTCATGGAACATTCCTTTGGTGTCATATCTAAAATATCATCATTATGCCCAAGGTCATTTGGATTCTCTCCTATGTTACCTTTTAAGAGTTTTATAGTTTTATGTTTTAGTTTTAGCAGTGTGGTCTCTTTTGAGTCATTTGTGTGTGTGTGTGTGTGTGTGTGTGTGTGATGGGTTAAAGTCTGTGTCTAGATTTTTTTTCTTTTTTGGTATGTGGCTATCCAGTTGTTCCAGCACCATTTGTTGAAAAGACTGTTATCTCCCTTGTAATGACCTTACTTCTTTAACAAAGACTAGTTGACTATATTTATGTGGCTCTATTTCTGGGATCTTTATTCAGTTCCATCAATCTATTTGTCTTTTCTTTTGCCAAGACTACACTGTCTTTGTTATTGTAGCTTTATAAAAATGTCTTTTTTTTTTCTTTTATTTATTTCTGCTAAAGAGTGAACCCAGCGTAAGTTAGATAAGTGCTCCATCTTGAGTTGCATCTAAGTTCCTTGTAGTAGGTCTTGAATTTGAGTAGAGTCAGTTTTCCAAATTTGTTCTTCTCTAATACTGTATTGGTTATTCACTATCATTTACCTTTCCAGATAAATTTTACAATTGGTTTGTTGAGTTCCACACAATAACATGCTAAGGTTTTGATTAAATTTGTTGACTCTGTAGGTCAGTTTGGGGAAAACTGACATCTTTACAATATTGAGTTTTCCTATTCATGAAAATGGACTGTCTCCATTTATTTCATTCTTCTTTGATTTTTAAATTAACAATTGCAGTTTTCCTGATATTGATTTTATTGCCACCCACCTTTTGTGGTGTTGAAAATCAAACTCAGAGCGTCATGCATGAAAGGCAAGTGTTCCAACCACTGAGCTACATCCCCAGCCTACTTCTCTTTTAATATTTATATTGACTGCGAATTGATTGTGTTTAATTTTTTTCCAATTATTATTTCATTACTTCTCTTACTCAACATGTAAATAAAACATAACCAAGGTATTGATCAATTTTGAAGTCAGGTGACAATTTATCTATAAATTTTGTGTTACTCTTTTTAAAAAAATTTTTAGTTGTCAATGGATCTTTTATTTAATTATATGTGTTGCTGAGTATCAACCCAGAGCCTCACACATGCCAGGCAAGCGCTCTACTACTGAGCCACAACTCCAGCCCCTGTGTTACTCTTGATAACACAAAATGTATGGTTCATCCCCAACAATGGCCATCATGAATTATTCCAGTATTGACACTTCACAATTATACATTTCTTTTGTGTAGCTAGCAAGTCAGGTGAAATAATTTTTTGGAGTCTTATGGTTAAGGTCAAGAAACATAAAAATATAAAGAATAGGACTATTTCAGATTAAAGAAGACTAAAGGAATATGATAATTAAATACAATCTGCATCCTGGACAGGATTCTGGACTGGGGGAAAAGCAATTATAAGCTTTAATATGGATAGTAGATTAAGTACTAGTGTTGTATCTATGTTAAATTTCCTGGTTTTGATAATTGCACTGTTCTTATATAAGAGGATGGATGTTCTTGTACTTAAGAAATATACGCTGACATATTTAGGGGCACAATGTTTTCAATTTGCTTTCAAATGATAGAAAAAAATACATACATATTGGGATATATATATTTTATTCCTGGTAAGCTGAGCTTAGTCCCTCTCTCTCTGCTTCTTGATTGTCATGTTCTGAGCTGCCTTCCTCACCCACAACTTTCCACCTTCATGTTCTGCGTTATCTTGGGCCCAAAGCAATGAAGTCAGCCATCTATGGACTGAGACCTCTGAAACCATGAGCCCCAAACAAACTTTTCTTCCTCTAAAAATTGTTCCTGTTGTGGGGTGTGGTAGTGCACACCTGTAATCCCAATGACTCAGGAGATCACGAGTTCAAAGCCAGTCTTGGCAAAAGCAAGGTGCTAAGCAATTCAGTGAGACCCTGTCTCTAAATAAAATATGAAACAGGGCTGGGGATGTGGCTCAGTGGTTGAGTGTCTCTGAGTTCAATCCCTGTACCCCCCCCAAATAAATAAATAAATAAAATTGTTCTTCTCAGGTCTTTTGGTTCTAGTGGTAAAAAAGTTGCTTAAAACACCATGTTTATGAATTCTTGAATATTTTGGTTACCAAACACACCTATTGTTTCTCCCACTGGCATAGCTATAAACTGGGAAAATGAACCAAGGAACTTTGGATCCATGTGAACTCAGTTGTCTTTCTCATCAGTGTTATGGTATGGAGAAATCAAGGAAAGAAGACAAGCAAAGTTTCCTCACAGCTTTTGGGCATTGACTTTGATACAAATTTGAGAATAGCTGACTGCTCTTTCTCCTTAACTTCCAGAGGAGCTAGGAGACTAAAGTGAAATGGGTCAAGTGGAAAAAAAAAAAAGTGCTACCATAAGGTAGGTTTTTAATAACAGAGCAAGAAATAATTGAGAAACATATACACTAAGAGCATATACACTAAGCATATACACTTTCCCTCATATACACTAAGAGCAAATTTCTACTGTACATATAATAGTTTTGTCCAACTGAAGAGCTTATATCTGTGAGAATGCAAACCTTAAGATAATTTGTTTTCTATGTCCAACAGTATCATCTGATAACTTAATCAGTAGTTATTCTATTAGCTTTTCAAACCTAATGTTGGTCATTAACTTTGTTGAGTATATTTCCAAGGTTTTTTAAAAGATATTTTTTGGTGCTGGGGATTTGGCTCAGTTGGTAGAGTGTTTGCCTTTGCCTTGTAAGCACAAAGCCCTGGGTTCAATCCCCAGTACAAAAAAAAAAAAAAAAAAGATATATTTTGGTTGTTGATGGACTTTTATTTTATATATTTATATGTGGTGCTGAGAATCGAACCCAGTGCCTCACACATGCCAGGAAAGTGCTCCACCACTGAACCACAACCCCAGTCTCTGTTTCCAAGGTTTTTGAATACTATAATTTACTCCTATTTTTGTTACCCAGCATGTAACTTTGAATGATGCATTTCTAGTTTTGGTCTCTTCTATTTATGACATGATCATTGGAAGTCATTATTTTTCACTAACTCTAGAAAAAACACAGTAGCTTTTTACCAGCAATGTCACTCTTCCTTTTTTGAAACCGGGCAACATTTTTGATGAATTCATACCAGTGATTAACAGTTTAAAAAGAAACTCTATACTGTGAATGAGGGATAGAAGGCCAACCTCCTGCCTATGTTCAGATAATATAGGCATTCTTTGTACTCATTTAAAAAAATCCACTTGTATACACATCTTCATTGTATTTTTGTTCTGAAAATCTGGGACAACTGATCCTTTTAAAAATCTACTTTAAGTCCCCTTAACACTCATAAAAGTTTTTTCATCTTCAGAAAGGGGTAGAGGAAGAGATTAAAATTAAAATTTGAGGACAGTTGCTAACTACTATACTCAAGAAAAGTCATATTAAGATCCCTGAAATTCAGCCTTAGAAAAATTAATTCCATTTTGTTCTAACAAATGAAATATTTAACATGATCATTACCTCAATAAAACTTTGTTTCGCCAATGCCTGTTGATAGAATTCAACAAATTTTTGTGGAATTGACAAATGAATAAATTAGTCTACTCATCAACAACAACGAAAAAAAAGAAAAATAAATAAATAAGAAAACTTCTGTTTCAAAAATTGAGCCAAAATAGGTTGCCTGGCAGTTCATCAAAAAGTTAAACATAGTTACTATGTGACTCAGCAATTCCAATTCTATATATCAACGCGAGAGAAATAAAAATAGGAAAAAAACCCCAAAAACTTATATGCAAATTTCATACACATGTTTTTCATAACAGTCAAAAATGAAAAACCAAATGTCCATCAACTAATGAGCATATGAATAAAATATGGTACATCCATACAATGGAGTATTATTCATGCATAGAAAGAAATGAAGTACTAATATACATGCTATCACATGAATAAATCATATACTAAGTGAAAGAATACATCACAAAATACCACATGGAATATGATTCCATTTACATGAAATATTTAGAATAGGAAAATCCACAGAACAAAAATCAGATTAGTGGTTTCTTAAGGGCTGGGAATTTCCTAGAAGGGAAATAGAAAAGGACTGCTAAAGGGTGCAGGATTTCTTTTGTAGATGATGAAAATGTTCTGATAGTGGTGACAGTTAATGTAGCTTTGTGAACATACTAAAAAGCACCAAATTATACACCTGAATGGATGACTTTCATGGTATAGAAATTATAGCTCAATAATGCTATAAAAATGTGCAAACTTGGGGCTGGGGTTGTGGCTCAGTGGTAGAGCAATCACTTAGCATGTGTGAGGTACTAGGTTCAATTTCAATTCTCAGCACCACATATAAATAAATGAATAAAACAATTGTCCACATGTATCCCATTTGTTTACAATAAAAAAAAGCATTGCTAGTAGATTAAAAAAAATAATTGTCCATCAACAACTAAAAAAAAAATTATATATATATATATACATATATTTTAAAATGTGCCAACTTTTTTTTAATATCATAACTAAAGAATAGAGAGGGACCTGCCCATGAAACAAAACTCAACTGGGTAACGGAGCTATTAAATAGAGTAATTGGATGTCATCCCTGACCATCTTTATTTCCCTAAATGAAGTAATATGAGGGGTAAAAGCAAACATCTCCTTTGAAATTAGTGTCTGAGAGGAAAATCTCCCCTTCCCTAAAATCATTTCCCCCCAAAGGGTAGAGGAACAAAGTTTGCTTGGCAGAGAGATGAGATTATTTATTTTTTGGTACTGGGGAATGAACCCAGGGGCACTTGACCAGTGAGCCACATCCCTAGCCCTTTTTTATATTTTATTTAGAGGCAGGACCTTGCTAAGTTGCTTTGTACTTCTCTAAATTGCTGAGGCTGGCTTTTTGTATTTTAATTTATTTTTATTGTAAACAAATGGGATACATGTTGTTTCTGTTTGTACATGGAGTAACAGCATACCATTTGCGTAATCATACATTTACATAGGGTAATGAAGTTTGATTCATTCTGTTATTTTTCCTTCCCCCCACCCACTCCCACCCTCCCAACCCTCTTTTCCCTCTATACAGTCCCTCCTTCCTCCATTCTTGCCCCCCTCCCACCCCCCATTAAGTGTCATCATCTGCTTATCAGTGAGATAATTTGCCTTTTGGATTTTTGAGATTGGCTTATCTCACGTAGCATGATATTCTCCAATTTCATCCATTTGCCTGCAAATGCCATAATTTTATTATTCTTTATAGCTGAGTAATATTCCATTGTGTGTGTGTGTGTGTGTGTGTGTGTATATATATATATATATATATATATATATATATATATACACATACCACAGTTTCTTTATCCATTCATCAATTGAAGGGCATCTAGGTTGGTTCCACAGTCTGGCTATTGTGAATTGAGCAGCTATGAACATTGATGTGGCTGTATCTCTGTAGTATGCTGATTTTAAGTCCGTTGGGTATAGGCCAAGGAGTGGGATAACTGGGTCAAATGGTGGGTCCATTCCAAGTTTTCTAAGAAATCTCCACACTGCTTTCCAGAGTGGCTGCACTAATTTGCAACCCCACCAGCAATGTATGAGTGTACCTTTTTCCCCACATCCTCTCCAACACCTATTGTTGCTTGTATTCTTGATAATCGCCATTCTAATTGGGGTGAGATGGAATCTTAGTGTAGTTTTGATTTGCATTTCTCTTATTACTAAAGATGGTGAACATTTTTTCATATGTTTGTTGATTGCTTGTAGATCTACTTCTGTGAAGTGTCTGTTCATATCCTTAGCCCATTTGTTGATTGGGTTATTTGTATTCTTGGTGTAGAGTTTTTTGAGTTTCTTTATATATTCTGGAAATTAGTGCTCTATCTGAAGTATGAGTGGCAAAGATGTTCTCCCACTCTGTAAGCTCTCTCTTCGCATTGCTGATAGTTTCCTTTGCTGAGAGAAAGCTTTTTAGTTTGAATCTATCCCAGTGGTTGATTCTAGCTTTTATTTCTTATGCTATGGGAGTCCTGTTAAGGAAGTCTGATCCTAAGCCAACAAGGTGAAGATTTGGACCTACTTTTTCTTCTATAAGATGCAGGATCTCTGGTCTGATTTCGAGGTCCTTGATCCATTGTGAGTTGATTTTTGTGCAGGGTGAGAGATAGGGGTTTAATTTCATTCTGTTGCATATGGTTTTCCAGTTTTCCCAGCACCATTTGTTGAAGAGGCTATCTTTTCTCCATTGCATATTTTTTGGCACCTTTGTCTAGTATGAGAAAATTGTATTTATTTGGGTTTGTGTCCGTGTCCTCTATTCTGTACCATTGATCTACCTGTCTATTTTGGTGCCAATACCATGCCGTTTTTGTTACTATTGCTTTGTAGTATAGTTGAAGTCATGGTATTGCGATACCCCCTGTTGTTGGGACTAATGACACGTTAACTAACTTAGGTTGACTCCTTATTCCCTGGTGAGTGAGCATGATCAAGGCCTCAAAGGCGGTTTCAAACATTAATGATGATAAATCGGACCACTGGCAGGGATTGGTTAACACAGTTCCGTGAACGTGATCAGCTCGTGCTTGCCATATAGTCCTATGGGACTCTCACCTGCGCGAACCCCCCCCCCCCCCTTGCTGACCTTTAAGCTGATTGGTTCCTGCCTAGCCCCCACCCTACATAAAAGCTGTGTGACTTCCTCAGTAAACGAGTTCCTGCTGTGACTGGTCTCCCAGCCTGGAGGGCTGGGTGCGGGTGGTCAGTCGGCTCTACCTATCCCAGTCTGACCTTATTGGGGACTGTCCCCTTCCCTTGTCGCTGGTCGAGAAGAGCAAGGGGGCTTAAGACCCCAACATCTGGCACCCAACTTCGGGCCCCTCAAGGCTGATCTGCAGCCAAAGCGAAGAGGCAGCTTCGAAACCGAAAATACCAGCAGATCGGGCCAAGCCAGTTCCAAGGTAAGGCATCCTTGAAAAGATGGGGCAAACACACACCACACAGGGTGACCCTGCACTCTCAGCTCTTAGACTCATGCTGAAGAGTAAGGGTCTTGAGTGGTCTGGTACACAGGCGGAAAAAGCCTGGGACACCTTTATTCGGGTGGCCCCTTGGCTTCCTGCCGCTAATCTTTTTGACTGGTCCACATGGGATCGTGTAGAACAACTTGTTAGGAAGAGGGAAATCAATTTAGGGGAGGGTCCCCATTGGGAGTCTACCCTACATTATCCGCCCCTAAGGCCTGCTTCTCTCCAGGACCTCCTAAAGGGGGCTCCAAGTTTCCCCCCAAAGAGCCACCACCTAAAGAACCGTCAGCTCCTCCCGTTGCATCTCCTTCCAGAAACTTGCCACATAGTAAACAACGTTGGGAGACCTTTTAATGAGGAGCCCAATCCATCTCCATCCGCTCCTCCTGAGGTTGAGGAACAACGAGGGCAGCCAGCCTCTACACATAGTGAGGGCCCACTTCTGCCCCAGGGAGGCTCATTGCTGCCATCTTGTCTGGATGGCAGAAAATCTTCCTGGTGGCCATTTTATGATACTGGGGGAGAATGCACTGACTCTACCCTCCCCCCTCCCTATATGGCCTTCTGGGTAAATGCTAACCCAGGGGGTAACCGGCCTGCTATATGGTACCCATGGGAGGCACAAGATTTAAAGGAACGAAAGAAAGCTGTTTCAGAGGATGGGCCCAATTCCCCTTGGGCTGAAACCATCCTTCAGGGCCTCGCCCACCAGCAGTGCACCACTCAGGATTGGAAGAACCTAACTAAAGCTGTCCTTTCTGGTCCTTTATATCTAAAGTGGTGTGCCTTTTTTAGTGAAGAATGTCATGCTCAGGCTGAACAGAACCAGGCCGCTAACCCTCCTGTGCCAGCTACTTATGGGATGCTCTCGGGTCCAGTGACCAATCCTCTACTAGCCTCTTACAGGCTGCCATCCCGGCCCCATATCAAGAACAAGTAAGAGCCCTAGGGTTAGCAGCATGGAAAAAGCTAGAGGAGGGCCTCTCAGAACCCCCCATCGTAGGGATTACCCAGAAGGCAACTGAGGACCTGGCAACCTTCATTGAAAGGGTAGAAAGAAGCCTTCAGAGAAAATTTCCTCCAGGGCCCCTAAGAGATCAATTTGTTAAAATGTTAGTTTGGGAAGGAATGACTACCGATCACAAATTGGCCTGTGCAGGGATGAAAGATCGCTGCGTGGGAAGGTGGATTGTGGCTACCAAAAATATTGGCACGCAAGTGCATCAGTCTCAATCCTTGGTCGCAGCCCTACAGGCCCAAACTGCCTCACTTGCTGAGGCTCTCACAGCAGCCTTGTCACCAGTCGCGGCTAAGGGCAAAGGAGTATGTTATGGCTGCAGGCAACCAGGCCACTTCAAGAGGGGTTGCCCCACTGGTCGGGTGTGTTCTGAAGCTCTACCTGGATGCTCTAGGGGTTCAGCTCAAAGGCCGGCCGGTTCAGCTCAAAGGCTGGCCACCCCCAAAACGCCTTGCCCAAGATTCAAGGGATTCCATTGGCAAAAGGATTGCAAATATAAATTCAACATTGAGGGGAAACTAATCAGGGGCACCCACCAGCCCCGTCACACAAAGGAGGTTTCTCCCCCAATAGTCCCCCTAAGGCACATTGGACTGTTCCCATTGTCCCTGGGGTCAGGCCCAAAATGGACATTTTTATAGCAGGAAAGAAATTCCGCTGTCTCATCGACAATGGAGCAGATAGGACTGTGTTAAGAAAGGAGGAAGTTCCACCTCAATGGAGGTTGATTCCTGGCCCCCGTTGCTTGGGGTAGGAGGTAATACTAAATCAGAAGAGACCAAATATTGGCTCATATGGCGGGATGTGGATGGTGCCCAGGGAGACGTGTGCTCCCCTCGTGGCCTCAGGTCTTACTGCAAATTTACTAGGACAGGATATCTTAGGGGACGCAGAGGTCTATATAACAACTGATCACAAGGCAGTGTATGATGACCTCCTTGAGCAAGAGGAAATATGAACAATAATTTAATCTGCCTGGCCCTTTTAGCAATTACAGAGGAGACCCTCTTTTTGAGGCATCTAGGCAGAAGGTCCCAGCTCCCCGGGTAAAGCCTCACCCCCAATCCTAAGGGCCATTGTTCCAGTAATGAGAGCCATCCAACGGCTCCCAGGTCCCCCAATATGGGTGGAACAGTGGCCATTACCCCAAAATAAGCTTCAACATTTAAGAAATATTGTACAAGAACAACTAACCTTAGGTCATATCAGACCATCTCTGAGCCCCTGGAATAGTCCAGTTTTTGTCATCCAAAAAACATCAGGAAAATGGAGGATGCTTCAGGATCTCAGGAAAATTAATAGTTGTATATGGTTCCAGTGGGAACCCCTTTAAGGGGTCTTCCCTGGATCCCCTCTATCCCAAGAGATCTCTTGCTTCTTGTTATTGATATCAAAGATGATTTCTTGTCAATACCACTCCACCCAGACGATTGTGCGAAGTTTGCTTTCTCAGTGCCCTCTACCAATTACGAAGGACCAGATGAACATTATGAATGGGTGGTTCTACCCGAAGGCATGGCAAATAGCCCTGCATTTTGTCAACATTTTGTTTCTGAGCTCCTCAACCCCTACGAAAAAGGCCACAAATTACTTTGTATATTTACATGGATGACACTATTATTGGAGCCACTAATGCCCTATAACTAAGCTCAGCATACAAAGAACCCCAAGGCCTTCTGGAGAGAGGAGGACTACATATATCTAATGATAAGGTCCAAACTGTCTCTTCCTTCAAGATACTGGGAACTGAGCTTAAATTGGATTCTGTTTGTCTCCTTAAACCTCAATTACTCCTCCAATTCTCCTATTCTTTGGTTGATTTACAAAAATTATTAGGGGAACGTAATTGATTGAGAACATGGCTTCCTACCTCTATGGAGGATATCCTCCCTCTCTTCGACCTGCTACGGGACAAAGATCCTACAAACATTATTACCCTAACTCAAGACCATCAACATATACTCCAAAAAATACAAGCAGCCCTTAACTCTACCCAGTTGGCTCGATACCCCCTTAGCCTCTGGATTCTCCCTGGTTCTCAGCTGTCCACCGCAGCCCTAACTCAGCGGGGAGAGCCCCTTCAATGGATACATGCAGTCATAGGGGCAGCTCCTAGGCCTCGACCAATTGGCTGACCTTATAATTAAAGGCAGGGATACTGCCCTTAGGCACTATGGAAAAGAGCCTAATGTTTTGACAGTGCCCTATCACCTGTCACCTGTCAGATTTTGAGTGGGTTCAAAGGAATAACAATAGAGTATCCTGTGCATTGGAGGGCTTCTTAGGGAAGATTGATTGCCATTATGGGCCAACCAAATGGGTGTCCTCATTTTCAAAACTGAAATGAGCACCCCCTATACTTTTTCCACTAAACCCCTCCCTAAAGCTGTAAATGTATTCACAGATGGAGGAAAAGAGGGATCTGCTGTTGTAATTTACCCCCCTCTCCCAGATTAGTGGAACAGGAAGTAATTACCCACTTTGAACCAGTTATTGGTTCAGCACAACTTAAGGAGTCATATGCAATTGCTATGGCCCTAACTCAAGTACAAGAACCCACGAATCTTTTCTCAGACAGCCTATATGTGATAAACCTGCTACCCACATTGGTCTCTTCATATATCAAGTTAGATAAAAATCCTATTACCCCCTTGATGATCCAGGTATGGTCCTTGTTAAAGGAGAGTGCTGAACCCATATTCTTACAGCATCTAAGAGGACATCAAAATCTGCCTGGCTCCCTTGCACAAGGCAATGCTGTGGCCGACCAGTTAGCCACATCAGGGACCTCAATAGCTACGGCCCAACCTCAACAGGACTTACAACTAGCCCAAGGCCTTCATGACCTGACCCATTTAAATTGGAGAGGGTTACATCATAAGTTTCCTTTGGTCCCCATAAAGGATTTTAAAAAGATTGTAAGAACCTGCAAATCTTGCCCACCTTTCTTACAGGTTCCACCTCTCCAACCCCCCGGGGTAAACCCCAGAGGTTTAAAACCTAACATTATCTGGCAAACTGATGTAACTCATTATGCACCATTTGGAAAATTAAAATATATATTCATGTCTATTGATACTTACTCCCATGCCTGCTGGGCCACTGCTCACTGGTGAAAAGGCCAAGCACGCTGAAAGCCATTTCTTACAATGTTTTGCCATTTTAGGCTTGCCTCAACAAATCAAAACGGATAGTGGACCCTGTTTTACAAGTAAATCATTACAAGAATTTTTCAACAATTGGCATATTAAACACACTACAGGAATCCCATATAATCCAAAAGGACAAGCCATAATTGAAAGACATAATAAAACTTTAAAAAAATCAGCCAATAAAACAAAAAGGGGAAAATAATCCCCATGATCAATTAAGAATAGCAATGCTTACATTAAATATTTTAAATTTCTCAAAAAATCAGCCTTTAACTGCCTTCCAATGACACTGGGCCAATCAGGTACCTTACCTGAAAGTTGAAGTTGAATGGAAAGATCCATTAAATGGATGCTGGCGTGGTCCTGATCCACTAATAAGTGCTGGCAGAAGTTTTGGATGTGTGTTCCCAATTGGAGAACCAAACCCTATCTGGGTGCCCGCCAGGAACCTCAAATACCATCAATCAGAACAATATAATTCACCCAAGAGCACACCCTCTTGAGGTATGTTTACGCAAGTATTCTAAAATCCCTCCTCCTTCTCCAACTTCAACTCAGCTGTTTCTGCTTCCATTCCCTGGCCCAGCCCACCTAGTCCTCCTGCCATGAGGTCCCACATACTCTGGTGTGGAGGGAGTAACCAGCCCAACCATCAGTGGCATATCCCAGTAAGGAGTATGATATAGTAGCCCCATTCCCCACAAGTAGTGGGAGATAATTGTTTCACAATTTTCTGAGTCCAAACCTGAATTGAACCAGGAAAAAGAGGTAAAAATGCCCTAGGCATCAAGTTTCTGCTGGAACATTTTAGCCCCTTTCAGATCCTGATCTCACTCAAGGTTTACATTGAAATGTAAATGGAGGAAGCCAGAAGACTCAGTAGGAGACCCATCTCAAACCCAAGGGGGGAAAAAAAAAGAGCAAAAAGAGTCTTACCTGAACTCCAGCAAAAGTAAATTTTATGGTGCTTTACTAAAGTAATTAATGGCCATATCATTTGTCCAGGATTCTTGTTTTTTTTTTTTTTTTTTGAATCCTACATTTTTTTTTTTTTTGAGCTCATGACTTTTTTGATCAGTTCTATTTTTTTATTCAACTAGTTTTTGAACATCTGTTACATTGCAATGGATTTGCCTGTAAAGTTGCAAGGCCTTTGATTTTGTGTTATTTGTATGTCGTGCTGTCTGATGTCATGTTTTGTCTGTATCAATACTGAGCACTCCGAAAATTAAAATTCAAAAATGGATCCAAATATTTTTAATTCACATGATTTAAAAAGGTTCAATTCAAATTGGGTAAACTAGTAAAAGTAAAATGTCTTTGAACATAACTCGCAAGTCTCTAGGTGGTCAAACTAATAAAATGTTGATGTTAATAAGATGTCTAACATCAATTTTTCTAGGATTTTCCTTCAACAAGGAAAAGATGGCAAATACTGTTCAGGACATTTGTCTAATATCTTGACTAAAAACAAGGTTACTAAGAGTTATGTCCTAACAGGTACAATTCTATATACAAAGAGTTCTAAATGTTTCAACTGTGTTTCAATTAGAGTACTATAAAAAACAAAATATATAATCTTATTAAAATGGAGTAATTTATATAAATTAAGAAATTTCTTAAGAGTTGTTTCAGAATGTGAACAAAAAGGTCAACACAGGAAAGAAAAAATAAAAGGTTCTAGATATGGAAATATATTTAGTGAAGAACAAAATGTTTCTGGGTAAGAAAGTGCTTATGTGATAAAATACATGAGGGTCTAAATAAGTGCTAAGAAAGTCTATAAAGGGCAAATTTCAACAAGTTTGCATGTAACTGAGTTGGTTGTGTATATGTGAGACAGTTAAAGCTATTTAAGGTTTTTCCTAAGGTGAAATACTAATGTTCTGATATAAGCCAAAGTTTAATGTATATGGTAAAATGACAAGGATTTTTTAGAAACACTAATTCACTCTTAATTTTGTGTCTATTAACTTTTATTCTTTAGAACAATTAATCTTAAAAATTGGGGTTTATACAATTATGGTTAAACAACCGTTAGAGTATTGTACTATGTTACAGAGTCTAAATTTTTCTTTAAAAACTAAATTTGTTAAGATAAAAGTGTCAAGGTAATTGTGAAATGGTCACTCTTTGTATATTAAATGTGTTCATATTTTCCAGGCATACAAGTTTTTAAAACAGGAAATTTATCAAGCTGCTATTCTACAAATTAAACTTGTCTGTAACGGTAAACCTATCATTTAATGTTCTATATAGGACCTGTCATCAATAGGGTATATGTAAACTTTGTTAAATGTATTTCTAAAAGTTATCGAGAGCCTGATTTGTTTAAAGGTTAAACATGAAAACATTTTGCCACTTTGCCACACAAAAGGAAAGTTAAAAGCTCTCTCAGCATTTCTTTAATTCATGTTTAGATATAATGTTAAATTGTGTTAACTAATGTTCATATAGACTCAGGAGTCAATACATGTAAACTTCTTAGAATGACATTTAAGAAAGAGTGTAATGCGCAGTAGCAAAAATGGGACAACAGTGATTGAAATTGGGGTCTCTGACCTCATGACTTTGGACAGTTGACTTCCTTGAGAGCTACACAGAGCTCCTAATGTTGCACTTTGCAGCTCTACCATCTTAGATCTACAGGCTCAACTTGATTCCTTGGCCCCTGTCGTCCTGCAACGGGGAAGGAAGGAGGGCTTTGCTTGTTCCTTGGTGAAGAGTGCTGTTTCTATGCCAACCACTCTGGCATTGTACAAGATAAAATAAAAAAAACCTACAAGAAGATCTGGAAAGTCATAGGAGCGAGCTCCACTCTAATTTCCTTTGGACTGGGTTATACGGTGGCTCCCCTACCTCCTCCCACTTATGGGACCGCTAATCACCATTATCCTTGTGTTCACCTTTGGGCCTTGCATAATCAATAAGTTTATCCACTTCCTGAAAAGCCAGGCTAAGTCTGTGCAGCTCATGGTGGTCCGACAGCATTATACCACCATTCACAATGATGATTGGGAGCCCTATAGGATCATGGATCACTCGTATCAAGACGCTGGGGTCTAAGTGCTTCTCCCTTAAGCCCTGCTCCTCCTGAGGGGCCCGCCTGAAGTGCTAAGGTGATAGTCAATGACGGGTAAGATCCTCAGAGAAAGACAATCTAAGATAGGCACACCTTTGAATAAGGCGGGCCCTCAAACTGCTACGGGTGACGTTCCATGACAGGCAAGATCCTCCCAGGGGCAACCTAAGACAGACAAACCCTTAATATAAAACAAAAAAGAGGGATATGTTGGGACTAATGACACGTTAACTAACAGGTTGACTCCTTACTCCCTGGTGAATGAGCATGATCAAGGCCTCAAAGGCGGTTTCAAACATTAATGATGATAAATCGGACCACTGGCAGGGATTGGTTAACACAGTTCTGCGAACGTGATCAGCTCGTGCTTGCCATATAGTCCTATGGGACTCTCGCCTGCGTGAACCCCCTGTGCCTTGCTGACCTTTAAGCTGATTGGTTCCTGCCTAGCCCCCACCCTACATAAAAGCTGTGTGACTTCCTCAATAAACGAGTTCCTGCTGTGACGGGTCTCCCTGACGCGTCTGATTGTCCTCCACCCAGAGGGCTGGGTGCGGGTGGTCAGTCGGCCCTACCTTTCCCGGTCTGGCCTTGTTGGGGAGTGTCCCCTTCCCTTGTCACTGGTCGAGAAGAGCAAGGGGGCTAAAGATCCTGACACCCTGTTTCATTCTTCCTGCTAAGGATTGCTTTAGCTATTCTGGGTTTCTTATTCTTCCAGATGAATTTCATGATTGCTTGGTCTATTTCTGTAAGGTAAATCATTGGGATTTTAATTGGAATTGCATTGAATCTGTATAGCACTTTTGGTAGTATGGCCATTTTGAAAATATTAATTCTGCCTATCCAAGAACATGGGAGATCTTTCCATCTTCTAAGGTCTTCCTCAATTTCTTTCTTCAATGTTTTGTAGTTTTCATTGTAGAGATCTTTTACCTCTTTGGTTAGACTGATGCCCAAGTATTTTTTTTTTTTTTGAGGCTATTGCAAATGGGGTTGTTTTCCTCATTTCCCTTTCAGCTGTTTCATGGCTTGCGTATAAAAATGCTTTAGATTTATGCGTGTTGATTTTATAGCTTGCTATTTTGCTGGATTCATTGATGAGGTCTAGAAGTTTTCTGGAGGAGGTTTTTGGATCCTCTAAATATAGAATCATGTCATCAGCAAATAGTGACAGCTTAAGTTCCTCTTTCCCTATTCGTATCCCTTTAATTTCGTTAGTCTACCTAATTGCTCTGGCTAGAGTTTCGAGGACAATGTTGAATAGAAGTAGTGAAAGAGGACATCCCTGTCTTGTTCCCGTTTTTAAAGGGAATGGTTTCAGTTTTTCCCCATTAAGAATGATGTTGGCCATGAGTTTAGCATAAATAGCCTTTACAATGTTCAGGTATGTTCCTACTATCCCTATTTTTTCTAGTGTTTTGAGCATGAAGGGGTGTTGTATTTTGTTGAACGCTTTTTCTGCGTCAATTGAAATAACCATATGATTCTTATCCTTAAGTCTATTGACATGATGGATTACGTTTTTTGATTTATGGATGTTAAACCATCCTTGCATTCCAGGGATTGAACCCCACTTGATCGTGGTGCAGGATTTTCTTCATATGTTTTTGGATACAGTTTGCCAATATTTTGTTAAGGATCTTTGCATCTATATTCATCAAGGATATTGGTCTAAAATTTTCTTTCCTTGATGTGTCTTTGCCTGGTTTGTGTATGAGGGTGATATTAGCTTCATAGAATGAGTTTGGTAAGGTACCCTCCTTTTCCATTTCCTGGAATACTTTGAGAAGTACTGGAATGAGTTTTTCTTTGAATGTCTTGTAGAACTCGGCTGAGAATCCATCTGGTCCTGGGCTTTTCTTGGATGGTAGATTTTTAATGGCTTCTTCTATTTCATTGCTTGATATTGATCTGTTTAAATTGTATATGTCCTCCTGGTTCAGTTTGGGAGGATCATATGTCTCTAGAAATTTGTCAATGTCTTCAGTAGTTTCTATTTTGTCGGAATACAGATTTTCAAAGTAGCTTCTCATTATGTTCTGTATCTCAGTGGTGTCTGTCATGATATTTCCTTTTTCATCATGAATTTTAGTAATTTGAGTCTTCTCTCTCCTTCTCTTTGTTTGTGTGGCTAAGGGTTGTCTATTTTGTTTACTTTCTCAAAGAACCAACTTTTTGTCAATTTTTTGAATTATTTATTTTGTTTTAATTTCATTGATTTCAGCTCTGATTTTAATTATTTCCTGTCTTCTACTTTTGCTGTTATTCTGTCCTTATTTTTCTAGGGCTTTGAGCTGTAATGTTAGGTCATTTAGTTGTTGACTTTTCGTTCTTTTCTGGAATGCCCTCCATGCAATGAATTTTCCTTTTAGTACTGCTTTCATAGTGTCCCAGAGATTTTGATATGTTGTATCATCATTCTCATTGACCTCTAAGAATATTTTATCTCCTCCCTGATGTTTTTTGTTATCCATGTTTCATGCAATAGCATATTATTTAGTCTCCAGGTGTTGGAGTAATTTCTGTTTTTTATTTTGTCATTGATTTCTATTCTCTGTCCACAAGGCAGTATCTCTATTTTTTTGCATTTCCTAAGGGCTGCTTTGTGGCATAACATATGGTCTATTTTTGAGAAGGTTCCATGTGCTGCTGAGAAGAAAGTGAATCTGCTTGTCAATGGATGGACTATTCTATGTATGTCTATTAAGTCTAGGTTATTGATTGTGTTGTTGAGTTCTATGGTTTCTTTGGCTGGTTTTTGTTTGGAACATCTATCTAGTGGTGACAGCAGTGCATTAAAGTCACCCAAATTGTTGTGTTGTGGTCTATGTGATTCCTGAAATTGAGAAGGCTTTGTTTGATGTACAGGGATGCACCATTGTTTGGGGCATAAATATTTACAATCGTTATGTCTTCCTGATTTATGGTTCTCTTAAGCAGTATGAAATGTCCTTCTTTATCCCTTCTGACTAACTTTGGCTTGAAGTCCACTTTATCTGATATAAGGATGGAAACCCCCGCTTTTTTACTGAGTCCATGTGCGTGGTAGGTTTTTTCCCATCCTTTTACCTTTAGTCTGTGGATGTCTTTTTCTATGAGATGAGTCTCTTGCAGGCAGCATATTGTTGTGTCTTTCTTTTTAATCCATTCTGCCAGTCTATGTCTTTTGATTGATGAGTTTAGGCCATTAATGTTCAGGGTTATTATTGAGATATATGATTTGTATTCCCAGTCATTTGGCTTATTTTTGGTTTTTAAGTTGGCTTGGTTTCTCCTTTGAGTGTTTTTTCTCTAAGGTAGTTCCTCCCTTTGCTGACCTCCATTGTTGTTTTTCATTTCCTCCTTGTGGAATATTTTCTTGAGAACATTCTGTAGCACAGGCTTTCTATTTGTAAATTTTTTAAACTTTTGTTTATCATGGAAGGATTTTATTTCATCTTCAAATCTGAAGGTTAATTTTGCTGGGTATAGGATTCTTGGTTGGTAACCATGTTCTTTCAGAGCTTGAAATATGTTGTTCCAGGCCCTTCTAGCTTTTTTTTTTTTTTTTTTTATTGTAAACAAATGGGATACATGTTGTTTCTCTGTTTGTACATGGCGTAAAGGCATACCATTTGTGTAATCATAAATTTACATAGAGTAATGTTGTTTGATTCATTCTGTTATTTTTTCCCTTCCCCCCACCCCTCCCACCCCTCTTTACCCTCTATACAGTCCTTCCTTCCTCCATACTTGCCCCCCTACCTAACCCTAACTCTAACCCTAACACTAACCCTTCCCTCCCCCCCATTATGTGTCATCCTCCACTTATTAGTGATATCATTCGTCCTTTGGCTTTTTGAGATTGGCTTATCTCACTTAGCATGATATTCTCCAATTTCATCCATTTGCCTGCAAATGCCATAATTTTATCATTCTTTATGGCTGAGTAATATTCCATTGTATATATATACCACAGTTTCTTTATCCACTCATCAATTGAAGGGCATCTAGGTTGGTTCCACAGTCTGGCTATTGTGAATTGAGCAGCTATGAACATTGATGTGGCTGTACCTCTGTAGTATGCTGATTTTAAGTCCTTTGGGTATAGGCCAAGGAGTGGGATAGCTGGGTCAAATGGAGGGTCCATTCCAAGTTTTCTAAGGAATCTCCACACTGCTTTCCAGAGTGGCTGCACTAATTTGCAGCCCCACCAGCAATGTATGAGTGTACCTTTCTCCCCACATCCTCGCCAACACCTGTTGTTGCTCGTATTCTTGATAATCGCCATTCTAATTGGGGTGAGATGGAATCTTAGGGTGGTTTTGATTTGCATTTCTCTTATTACTAGAGATGTTGAACATTTTTCCATATGTTTGTTGATTGCTTGTAGATCTTCTTCTGTGAAGTGTCTATTCATTTCCTTAGCCCATTTGTCGACTGGATTATTTGAATTCTTGGAGTAAAGTTTTTTGAGTTCTTTATAGATTCTGGAGATTAGTGCTCTATCTGAAGTATGATTGGCAAAGATATTCTCCCACTCTGTAGGCTCTTTCTTCGCATTGCTGATAGTTTCCTTTGCTGAGAGAAAGCTTTTTAGTTTGAATCTATCCCAGTTTTTGATTCTTGCTTTTATTTCTTGTGCTATGGGAGTCCTGTTAAGGAAGTCTGATCCTAGACCAACAAGGTGAAGATTTGGACCTACTTTTTCTTCTATAATCTGCAGGGTCTCTGGTCTGATTCCAAGGTCCTTAATCCATTTTGAGTTTAGTTTCGTGCATGGTGAGAGATATGGGTTCAGTTTCATTCTGTTGCATATGGATTTCCAATTCTCCCAGCACCATTTGTTGAAGAGGCTATCTTTTCTCCATTGCATATTTTTGGCACCTTTGTCTAGTATGAGAAAATTGTATTTATTTGGGTTTATGTCCGTGTCCTCTATTCTGTACCATTGATCTACCTTTCTATTTTGGCACCAATATCATGCCATTCTTGTTACTATTGCTTTGTAGTAGAGTTGAAGATCTGGTATTGCAATACCCCCTGTTTCACTCTTCCTGCTAAGGATTGCTTTAGCTATTCTGGGTTTCTTATTCTTCCAGATGAATTTCATAATTGCTTGCTCTATTTCTGTAAGGTACGTCATTGGGATTTTAATTGGAATTGCATTGAATTTGTATAGCACTTTAGGTAGTATGGCCATTTTGACAATATTAATTCTTCCTATCCAAGAACATGGAAGATCTTTCCATCTTCTAAGGTGTTCTTTAATTTCTTTCTTTAGTGTTGTATAGTTCTCATTGTAGAGGTCTTTCACCTCTTTTGTGAGATTGATTCCCAAGTATTTTATTTTTTTCGAGGCTATTGTGAATGGGGTAGTTTTCCTAATTTCTCTTTCTGAAGATTCATCACTTATATATAAAAATGCGTTGGATTTATGGGCATTGATCTTGTAACCTGCTACTTTACTGAATTCACTTATGAGTTCTAACAGTTTTCTGGTGGAATTTCCAGGTTCCTCTAAATATATAATCATGTCATCAGCGAACAGGGATAGTTTGAGTTCTTCTTTTCCAATTCGTATCCCTTTAATTTCTTTGGTTTGTCTAATTGCTCTGGCCAGAGTCTCAAGAACGATGTTGAATAGAAGTGGTGAAAGAGGGCATCCCTGCCTTGTTCCAGTTTTTAGGGGGAATGCTTTCAGTTTTTCACCATTTAGAATGATATTAGCCATGGGCTTAGCATAAATGGCCTTTACAATGCTAAGGAATGTTCCCACTATCCCTATTTTTTCTAGTGTTTTGAGCATGAAGGGGTGCTGTATTTTATCAAATGCTTTTTCTGCATCTATTGAAATAATCATGTGATTCTTGACTTTAAGTCTATTGATATGGTGAATTACGTTTATTGATTTCCTGATGTTGAACCAACCTTGCATCCCTGGGATGAAACCCACTTGATCATGGTGCACTATCTTTTTAATATGTTTTTGTATGCGATTTGCTAAAATTTTGTTGAGAATTTTTGCATCGATGTTCATTAAAGATATTGGTCTGAAATTTTCTTTCCTTGATGAGTCTCTGTCTCGTTTAGGTATCAGTGTGATATTGGCTTCATTGAATGAGTTTGGGAGGGTTCCCTCCTCTTCTATTTTATGGAATACTTTGAGAAGTATTGGAATGAGCTCTTCTTTAAAGGTTTTGTAGAACTCGGCTGAGAACCCATCTGGTCCTGGACTTTTCTTTGTTGGTAGGCTTTTGATGACTTCTTCTATTTCAGTACTTGAAATTGGTCTATTCAAATTGTTTATGTCCTCCTCGTTCAGTTTAGGCAATTCATATGTCTCTAGAAACCTGTTGATGTCTTTGAAATTTTCTATTTTGTTGGAGTATAGATTTTCAAAATAGCTTCTAATTATGTTTTGTATTTCAATCCTGTCTGTTGTGATATTTCCTTGTTCATTCCGAATTTTAGTGATTTGGGTTTTCTCTCGTCTTCTCTTTGTTATTGTGGCTAAAGGTTTATCAATTTTGTTTATTTTTTCGAAGAACCAACTATTTATTTTGTCAATTTTTTGTATTGTTTCTTTTGTTTCAATTTCATTGATTTCAGCTCTGAGTTTAACTATTTCCTGTCTTCTACTACTTTTGGTGCTGTTCTGTTCTTCTTTTTCTAGAGCTTTGAGCTGTAGTGTTAGGTCGTTTATTTGTTGAGTTTTACTTCTTTTATTAAATGCGCTCCATGAAATAAATTTCCCTCTAAGTACTGCTTTCATAGTGTCCCAGAGATTTTGATATGATGTTTCTTTGTTCTCATTTACCTCTAAGAATTTTTTAATTTCCTTCCTAATATCTTCTGTTATCCATTCATCATGTAATAGCATATTGTTTAATCTCCAGATGTTGGAATAGTTTCTGTGTTTTACTCTTTCATTTATTTCTAACTTCAATCCATTATGATCTGATAGAATACAAGGTAGTGTCTCTATCTTCTTGTATTTGCTAACATTAGCTTTGTGGCATAATATATGGTCTATTTTAGAGAAGGATCCATGTGCCGCTGAGAAGAAAGTGTATTCGCTCTTGGTTGGATGGTATACTCTATAAATGTCCGTTAAGTCTAAATTATTGATTGTGTTATTGAGATCTATGGTTTCTTTGTTCAATTTTTGTCTGGAAGATCTGTCCAGTGGTGACAGAGGCGTGTTAAAATCACCTAGTATTATTGTGTTATGGTCTATTTGGTTTCTGAAATTGAGAAGAATTTGTTTGACATACATGGATGAGCCACTGTTTGGGGCATAGATGTTTATGATTGTTATATCTTGCTGATTTATGCTTCCCTTAAGCAGTATGAAATGACCTTCTTTATCCCTTCTGACTAACTTTGGCTTGAAGTCCACATTATCGGAAATGAGGATGGATACTCCAGCTTTTTTGCTGAGTCCATGTGCATGCTATGTTTTTCCCCATCCTTTCACCTTTGGTCTATGGGTATCTTTTTCTATGAGGTGAGTCTCTTGCAGGCAACATATTGTTGGATCTTTCTTTTTAATCCAGTCTGCCAGTCTATGTCTTTTGATTGATGAATTCAGGCCATTAACATTCAGGGTTATTATAGAGAAATGATTTGGTTTCCCGGTCATTTGGTTCATTTTTAAAAATTTGTTTATTTATTTGTTTGACACAACTTGTTTCCTCCTTTATTTGACAATTCCTTTAGGATAATTCCTCCCTTTGCTGATTTGCTTCTTTATTTTTCATCTCTTCCTCATGGAATATTTTGCTGAGAATGTTCTGTAATGCTGGCTTTCTTTTTGTAAATTCTTTTAGCTTTTGTTTATCATGGAAGGATTTTATTTCATCGTCAAATTTGAAGGTAAGTTTTGCTGGGTATAAGATTCTTGGTTGGCATCCATTTTCTTTCAGGGCTTGAAAAATGTTGTTCCAGGTCCTTCTAGCTTTTAGGGTCTGGATTGAAAAATCTGCTGATATCCGTATTGGTTTCCCCCTTAATGTAATTTGGTTCTTTTCTCTCACAGCCTTTAAAATTCTGTCTTTATTTTGTATGTTAGGTATTTTCATTATAATGTGCCTTGGTGTGGGTCTGTTGTAATTTTGTATATTTGGAGTCCTATAAGCCTCTTGAACTTGATTTTCCATTTCATTCTTCAGATTTGGGAAATTTTCTGATATTATTTCATTGAATAAATTGTTCATTCCTTTGGCTTGTTTCTCTAGGCCTTCCTCAATCCCAATAATTCTTAAATTTGGCCTTTTCATGATATCCCATAGTTCTTGTAGATTCTGTTCATGATTTCTTACCATCTTCTCTGTTTGTTCAACTTTTTTTCAGGTTAAATATTTGTCTTCAATGTCTGAGGTTCTGTCTTCCAGGTGTTCTATCCTATTGGATATGCTTTCTATGGAGTTCTTAATTTGGTTTATTGTTTCCTTCATGTCAAGGATTTCTATTTGTTTTTTTTTCAATATCTCTAACTCTTTATTGAAATGATCTTTTGCTTCCTGTATTTGCTCTTTTAACTGTCGATTGGTGCAATCATTCAATGCTTGCATTTGCTCTTTCATCTCATCGTTTGCTTCTCTGATCATTTTAATTATGTACATTCTGAACTCCTTTTCTGTCATTTCTTCTGCCGTGCTGTCATTGGATTTTATTGATGTAACATCTAGATTTGTTTGCAGCATTTTCTTTCCTTGTTTTCTCATATTGTTCAGGTATCAGAGGACCACTGAGATATTGCAGATTTCCTCTATTGACTTACAATGTCCCTGAAGATTTCTATATATATCCCCCCTTAGCCTTCAGTAGGCTGAAGTCTTGGAGTAAGTTGATAATGTGGTGCTCCACAAGGAAGCTGCCTCTCTAGGAGTGGTGGCCTTCAGGTGGGGTATAATCCCTGCTAGTGGGCAGAGGTGCCTCCACTTGTTGACCAATGGTCATCCAAAGGGGAACTAGGCTGCGTGCTGAGGCAAGGCCTGTTTGGGCCTGAGTCTCTGGTTTTACTGTCCTTGTGGGGAAACCTCACCCAGCAGGGAAGACTCACCCGGTGGGGAGGTCTCGCTGGTCAGTTCCCTCCTAGAGGTTCCCCTCAATTTACAGCTACCGCCTGGGCTGGGCTGCCTTCCTCTGCAAAGTTCCCAGGGGCCCAGCCCTACCTCCTGGGCCTGGGAGCCTCACCCTTTGCAGATGAATCTCCTTAGGCTGCCCCTCCTCAGAGAATCTGCCCATAGGCCTGGAACCTTCGCTCCGCCCTAAGCCTGTCTCTGTGCGGCTCTACCACCCAGAAGCCTCCTAGATCCTGGGACCCTGCTCTGCACCTAATCGCCTGGCTATGCGGCCCCTCCTCTGAGCAGCCACCTGGGGCCCCGAACAATTGCTCTGAGTTCCAGAGACCCGCCACAGGCCTCTTCCTCCAGACAGCCGCCCAGTATTCCGGTGCGGTCACTAGGAGTCCAAGAAACTCACTGCGTGCCTCCTCCTCGCACCAACCACCCGTAGCCCTGGGCAATCAATCACTCCGAGTCGAAGTGACCCTCCCCGTTCCTCTTCCTTCTCCAGATAACCCCATGGGTGTTCAGGAGCGGTCGCTCTGAGTGGCTCTGAATCCATGTGACCCGCTGCACGGGTCCTCTGGGCAACCGCCCGGAGCTCTGGTGCGGCCACTCAAGACCAAGCGACCCACCACGCTTCTCCTCCAGGCAGCCCCCCTGTGTTCAGGAGCTGTCCCTTTAAGTCCAAACAACTCACCACTCGCCTTCTCCTCTGAGCAGCCGCCTGGAGCGCTAATGCAGTCACTGCGAGTCCACACGACCCGCCGCGCTCCTCCTCCTCCTCCTCCTACTCCTCCGGTCAGGCCCCGGCGTTCAGAAGTGGTCTGAGTCCAAACAGGTCGCCACGCAGCCCCTCCTCTGGCAACCGCCTGTAGCTCTGGTGTAGTCACCCCGAATCCAAGCGGCCGCGCTCCTCTTCCTCCTCCTCGTCCTCAGGGCAGGCCCCGGGGTTCAGAAGCAGTCGCCCTGAGTCCAAACAGCTCACCGCGGAGCTTCTCCTCTGGCAACCGCCTGTAGCGCTGGTGCAGTCACTCCAAATCCAAGCAGCCACGTTCCTCCTCCTCCTCCTCAGGGCAGGCCCTGGTGTTCTGAGTCCACACAGCTCTCCTCGCCTCTCCTCCCCTGGGCAGCCGCCGGAGCCCCAGTGGTTGCTCCGAGTCCCAGCGCTGTGCCGAGCGGCCTCCCTTACGGCGCTCCCAGTTGTCCGAGTTCACTGCTCCAGCCCCCTTCTAGCTTTTAGAGTCTGGGTTGAGAAGTTGGCTGCCATCTGTATTGATCTCCCCCTATATGTAATCTGATGCTTTTCTCTTGTGGCCTTCAAAATCCTATCTTTACTTTGAAGTTAGGCATTTTCATTATAATGTGCCTTGGTGTGGATCTGTTGTGATTCTGTGCATTTGGTGTTCTGTAAGCCTCTTGTATTTGATTTTCCATTTCATTCTTCAGGTTTGGGAAATTTTCTGATATTAATTCATTGAATAGGTTGTTCATGCCTTTGGTTTGTATCTCTGTGCCTTCATCAATCCCAATAATTCTTAAATTTGGTCTTTTCATGATGTCCCATAGTTCTTGGAGATTCTGTTCATGATTTCTTACCATCTTCTCTGTTTGGGCAACTTTATTTTCAAGATGAAATATTTTGTCTTCATTGTCTGAGGTTCTGTCTTCCAAGTGATCTAGTCTTTTGGTGATGATTTCCATTGAGTTTTTTTATTTGGTTTATTGTTTCCTTCATTTTAAGGATTTCCTTCTTTTTGTTTGTTTGTTTTTTGGGTTTTTTTTTTTTTTTTGAGAATCTCTATCTCTTTGTTGAAATGATCTTTTGCTTCCTGCAGTTGCTCTTTCAGCGTATTGGTATTATCATTCATTGCCTTCATTTGCTCTCTTATCTCATCCTTTGCTTCGTGAATCATCTTAATCATGTATAATCTGAAGTCCTTTTCTGGATTTCTTCTAACATACTGTCATTGGATTCTATTAATATAGAATCTAGATTTGTTTGGATCATTTTCTTCCCTTGTTTTTTCATGTTGTTCATGCATCTTCCCCTCTAGCATTGCAGATCTGGGGTATTGCAGATTTCCCCCTATAGGCTTATAGTGGCCCTATAGGTTTCCAAAACCCTTTCTTTAAGGGAAGATCAATATTAGCAGTGCCCAATTCAGACACTATGTAATCTTAGACCAAATAGCCCCTATGAGGACAATAACAAAATTGTCATAATAAACAGAATGAATTCAAATATTATCTTCAGTAAAACAAACGGATTTGCAATAAGGTCTGCAGTTTCAAATGGAGGACAAAGAGGATGCAGAGGGATGTAGAATGTGGCTGTTAATGAGATAAGAAAAGAATATACAGAAGTTCTAGATAATAGAAAGGGTGAGAGTGTAATCAAAAGAAATTGGATGTTAGCATTTAAAAAAGGGAGAAAGAGACTCTGAGTGAACAGGTAAACAAAAGGAAAAGAAAGCAAGAAAAATAAAGAAATAAAAACTTAAACTTTTTCAATAAGGAGAAAAAAGAAAATCTACAGTATAACAATCATATAGTGTGGCAAGCGAAACCTGGGGCCCAGGGTTACGCTACATGCATCTAAAGATGGCGACTGGCAGAGAACAAATGGCGTCCTGATTATGCTTGGAGAATGGCAGAATGCATTTACAATTGGCCGTATGATAATCAGTTCAGTTGCCTAGCACATGGACAGATATACTTTACATGCATGCTTGAGCGAGTGATCGCTTGACCTTTAACAGGATTGGATGGACATATCTGGTTACAATTGCTTATGCATGAGACTGCTTATATATTGAGGGTGTTATTTGAATAAAGGGGAAGCTGCTTCATGAACCTCTGAAGTGTACGTGTCTTTTGTCCTGCTGGTCGGGCCGTAAGCGTGAGAAGCGGTGCTGAGCTGCTTGGAGCAAGCCAGGCAAAGAAGCCACGGTTTTCCGTAAGGGGAGCCACCTGGAGCAGCCAGGCAAAGAAGCTGCGGTTTTCCGTAAGCGGAGCCGCTTGAAACAGCCCCGGCGGCAAGCAGCGGTTTTCAGTAATATAGTAATGAAACCTCCCAGAGTTCAGTAGCCTGATGCAGGAGAGGTATCTGACAATGAGCTTCAAGCCTCCAGCAGGCTTGTCAGGATGGGATTTGCCCCACCTCAAGATCGGAGCTAAGGCTTTCAGGATTATTGAAGATGGCCGCTCTGGCTTCCAAATGTGTTGGCAAATGGGGAGCTGCAGTCAGGGTGTGGCCATGGTCAGCAGGAGGTCCTGGATGTGGGATGCGGTTGGTCAGGCAGTGGTCCTGGAGGTCGGGTGTGTTTGGTGTGGTTGTGGGATCCTGGAGGCCAGTTGCAATCAGTCGGTCTGGGGTCCTGGTGATAGGGCGCAGTCAGTTGATCTGGGGATCCTGGCGGCAGGGAGCAGTCAGTGGATGTGAGGGCCCCAGAGGCAGGGAGTGATTGGTCAGGCTGAGGGATCCTGTAGACGGGGCTCAGTCAGTCCGGCCAGGGGTCCTACGGGGCCTGGCTGTTGGCTCAAAATGGCAGCAGTCACGTGTAATCAAACCTGCAGGTACTGTAACAGTGAACTTCCAGGCAACAGCAGGCAGCTGGTGCTCCACTGGTGGTCAGCGATCAGCTTGTTGACTGTTGTCAGACGATTGGGAGGCGAACCTTGTGCGTTGGGTGATAGATAGGTGTAAGGCAGGCGATGGACAGGGGAAAGGCAGGCAAATGGCAGATGATAGACACCTGATAGTGAGCAATCTGCACTCAAAGAAGGCGTCGATATGCTGGCAGACTGCAGGTGATCACAGCAGACAAATGGGGTAAACAGCAGGGTATCGATAAGCAGCAAAAACTGCCTCACCAAGAAACAGATATCCTGTGCTTGAAACCAGAGTTACAGAGCGACGAGGAACGCAGCCTCCCTGTAGTCCGCCATCTTGGCTCTCCTCCTGAGGCTGGCTTTGAACTTGAGATGCTTCTGTCTCAGCCTCCCAAGCCTCTCAGATTACAGGCATGTACCACTATGCCCAGCCCAGAGATGAGATTATTTAAGATACCATCAATACTACCAATGTGGCAGTATCTGAGTGCTGTTCATTACAGTTTTCCACAGAGCAGTAGTTCTCAACCTTAGCAGCACATTGGAATCACTAAGAGAGTTTTAACAATACCAACAGGTTACCACCTCCAAAGATTATAGTAAACTGGCCTGAGATGTGGACTAGGGAATGGAATTCTAGGAGATTCCCTAATGATTCTTATGTGCAAAGTTGTGTAGCAATGCCATGGAGAAAAAGGAGCAGCAGAACATCTGACTAGTACTGAAATATCTACTTAATGCCCATTTTAAAAACTTAAAATTAGGCCAGCTTAGACAAGTGATGTTGACAAATGTCTAAAATAGCTAAGGTAGTCTTAGAGGTAGTATTTAGGGTATATTTTCATTACTAATTTTAGGCTTATAAGGGCCATGTTGTTAAATTTAATATAAGTAAACAATCACATAGAAAAAATTAAAAAACAAATGGTGGGGTATAATCCCAGCATATAATCTCAGCTACTCAAGAGGCTGAGGATTACAAATTATAGGGCAGCCTGGGCAATTGAATGAGACCATGTCTCAAAAAAAAAAAAAAAAAAATATATATATATATAAATATATTTAAAAAAAAATATATATATATATAATTTTTGGGGGGGTTTGCATACTGGAGATTGAACCCTGAGGAGCTTTACCAGTAAGCTATCAACCAAGCCCTTTTTTATTTTATATTTTGATAAAGGGTCTTACTAAATTGTTGAGGGCCTTGCTTACTTGCTGAAACTAGTATCAAATTTGCATTCCTCCTGCCTCAGCCTGCTGAGTCACTGGGATTATAAGATTATACCACCATACTTGGCTTCCTGTCTCAAAATTAAAGATTAAATGGACTAGGGATATGGCTCAGAAGTAGATCACTTGCCTAGCAAGAATAAAGCTTGATGCCCAGTACCAAACACAAAAACCCAAGAAACAAAACAAAAGAAAATAAAACACTGTTAAGAGAATGAAAACCCAAATTTCAGGTTCAAATAAAATATTTGCAGAATTATAATAAAAGAATTAAATATCTAGAATTTGTTAAGAACAATGAAAATAAACAACAAAATTAAAATTTGGGCAAAAGCTGTGAACAAACAGTTCACCAAAGAAGATATATTAATGAAAAGATGCTCAACATCATTAGTCTTTAAGAAAATTAAAATCAAAATGAGTTACCACTACATACTGAACAAAATGGGTAAAACTGAAAAGATTGACTACGCTAACTATTGGCAACAAAGTAGAGGAACTGGGACTTTCCTGCACTGCTGGTGGGAATGTGAATAACAATATCCACTTCAGAAACTCAATCTAATTAACAATCAGAGATTTTTCCAAAGAATAAATATTTGGGAATGACAGGGCATTGCAATGGGAATACTCATGCCATTGTGAGTTATGGACATATTCAAGGAGGTTGAAGCAAAAAGTTTCCAAGGACAAAAAGGGAAAATTTTACATAAGTTACTTGGATACAGGGTTCATTGGTTTTGGAGACTCCCTCAGGGGTTTGGTGTCAGTTCATTGGTGGAAGTGCCATTACTGGGCAATTGTTCTGTTGAAAGCATCCTTTTTGAATTGTTGTAGTCTTTAAGAATGATAAAGATAAACTTTGTTAAATCTGTACATATGTGTGAGGCATGTAAAGCATGGGGTGCTTGTAGGATGAGAAGGAATTTCTTGTGGGTCTTTTTTTTTTGGGTGCTGGGGTTTGAACCCAGGGCCTTGTGGTTACAAGGCAAGCACTCTACTGACTGAGCTATCTTCCCAGCCCCTCTTATGGGTCTTTAGAATCTCCTTGGAAAAGTATTTATCTCAAACAGGCAGGCATTAGCCCTCACACTTCATTACGTCTCAGTTTGGATTTTGTCTGGGTCTGATAAGAATGATTTCATCTTGGTATCATCAACTTTCACCAAACCCAAGGCAATTTCTTCTAAGTTCAACACATATCTTCCATATGGGCCTGCCATGCCTGTCCATCAGGGGAGATGAAAGTATATATATACACAAAGACTTCTATAAAATGTGCACAGACACTATGTACTTGCCAAACTTGCAAATAACACAAATGTCCACCAACAAATAATGGAAATAAACAGAGTGTAGTAAATCCATACTATGAAATACTACTCCACAATGAAAAAGAATTGACTGTTGATATATTCTACCATGTGATAAATCAAAAAAATTATGCTGAATCAAAGAAGTGGGGCATAAAAGATTACAGACTTACGATTTAATTTTCACAAAATTCTAAGATATAAATTAGTATAGCAGAAAGGGGTCAGTGGTTATCTGGGAAAGAGCAGGAAAGAGATGGAAGGCAAGATTACAGAGGGGCACAAGACTTTTGTTATCCTCAAAAGATAGACCCCTCCAGGACTCGGGATATAGCTCAGTTGGTAGAGTGCTTTCCTCACAAGCAGAAGGCCCTGGGTTCAATCCCCAGCACTGCAAAAAAAAAAAAAAAAAAAAAAATAGACCCTCCTACAGATAGATGTGTAGACATGTGTTATGTATATACATACACACATGTACTTTCAAAATGATACATGTTCAAAGTTTATTGCATGTGAAGTGTACCACAATAAAGCTATTTAAAATTCATCTGTAATTATTCTGGTGAGGTTTCAGGGTGGAGAAGACAAATAAATGTGGATAATGTACCATAATTAACTGAAAATCCAACTATCTAACTTTTGAAAAAATTCTGTTCTTGCCAGGCATGGTGGTGCACACCAGCAACTCAGGAGTTTGAGATCAACCTGGGCAACTCAAAAAGACCCTGTCTCAAAGTAAAAAACTGAAAAAGGGCTGGGAATGTAACTCAGTGGTAGAATGACCATGAATCCAATCCCCAGTACCAATAATTACATAAATAAAATTTTTTCAAATTAAAAATCCTGTTCTCATTTCAAAAATCATTCTCAGCTGGATGTGGTGTCGCATGCCTGTAATCCCAGTGGTTTGGATCAGGCAAGAGGATCACAAGTTCAAAGCCAGCCTCAGCAACTTAGTGAGGCCCTCAGCAACTTAGCAAGACCGTGCCTCAAAACAAAATAAAAAAAGGGGTAGGGATGTGGCTCAGTGGTTAAGTGACCCTGGGCTCAATACCTGGTACAACAAAACAAAACAAAACAAAACATGGGATAATAAAAAACATTCCTCAAAAAAAAATTCTCCTTTTTTCTTTTGTTTATTCTCATTCACTTTATCACTCATTAATATCTTCATTCACTTATGCCCTGTCTTGTTCTCTAATCTAAGTTCTGGGTTGGGTACTAGGGATGGGTCCCTATGCAGTGAATTACAGAGGATGGTTGGAATGTTATTGCCTAAGGATTAATTCCTCAGTTGAATCAGGTAAAGATATGTCCCTGAAGCAAGAGAACAGATTAAGCAATGTTCCAGGTTCTTTTTGATAGAGTCATTACATAGTCACATTGGAACTGTTTAATCTTTAAAAATGAAGGAGGCAGGTAAATGAGATAGCGGGATTTGGCATTTGCAGGTTCATATATACTCCCACTTCTATCCCTTATCCAAATCACAGTTACACCTGAAATAGACCTTGATTCTACAGTCCCTGGGAGGGTGGAGTGAGCACGAAATGATATGCAGGTGTAAAGTGTGCCCAGGACATGTGAGGACAAGTCAGAGGCACACCTATACCATGATTGATGGATGTAAATTTGAATTCTTTTCCTTAGAACTCCTGTAATCATGCATCGCTTCTTTTAATGAAAGGAGTCTCTGGTCTTACCAGTTCTATTTTACTTAAACCCCGTTAGGCAGATAATGTTTTCAGTTTAAAATGTTTTTGTTTTCATAGTGAGTAGGAGAGTCCCAAAATGACCAGGAATTTTTCCAGAATATAGTTTAGAAATGGAAACTCCCAGATCTCAAAAATGCAAACCAATAGTCTTCAGGCTGGAGTAGCACCTTACAAATGAAGTAAAGCAATTTACTAAGTCGTCAAAAGAATCAGGAAGAAAAAAAATTGGGAAAGTGAGCCCCTTGAATGTAGCCACACAAATGGTCAGTAAGCACATGAAAAAATGTTCAGCACAATTACTCATTAGGAAAATGCAAATGCCAACCAAAAGATACTGCTTCACAGGTACTAGAATGGTTAAAATCAAAATGTCAGATAATAACAAGCTCTGAAAATAGGAACTAGTCACAAAAGACCACATATTGTATGATTCCATTTATATGAAATATCTAGAAGAGACATTTCTGTTTATAGAGACAGAAAGCTAATTATTATTTTTTATTTTTGGCACAAGGGATTGAACCCAGGGGTGCTTAATCACTGAGCAACATTCCCAGTCCCTTTCTTTAATCTTTGATTTTGAGACAGGGTCTCACTAAGTTGCTTAGGACCTTGCTAAATTGCTGAGGCTGGCCTCCAACTTTGAATCCTCCTGCCTTTGTCACTGAGATTATGGGTGTGCCACTGCCTGGCCAGAAAGCCGATTATTGATTGTTCAGAGCTGGGGAGAAGAAGAAGGATCGGAGAGTGATAGCTAAAAGGTATAGGGCTTTTTAGGGGGTAATGAAAATGCTCTAAAATTATTTGCAGTGATGTTTGCACATGTATAAGAAACTGTTGAATCCTAGACTTTAAGTGTGTGAATTATATAGTAAACTGTTATTTAAGATCACATATTGTATGATTGCATTTATATGAAATGTAACGATAGTTAAAATTCGTAGAGATAAACAGTAGATTAGTGTTTGACAGGGATAGAATAGCAGAAAAGGGAATTGGGAGTGACTGTTCGAAGGTATGGAGTTTCATTTGGAGGTGATTTAAACATTCTGGAATTAGAGAGTAATGATGATTGCCCAACATTGTGAATATACCAAACACCACTGTTGGTGCCCTTTACAAAAGTGAACTTAGTTATATGAATTTCATTTCAATAATAAATTGTAGCTTTCTTTGTTACAGATACTGAGGAAGATTAAAGACTGCATACACTTCTGTTTAAGGTGAGCTCATTAAGTAAGTGATCTATTCATTAAATTGGAATAGCATATCTCAAAAAGTCTAAGTAAAAGTTGTATAGTTTTTCTGGTTTTTCACTGCTCTCCCTTACAGTGACGATAATACATCATTGTACATTCTTTAAATGACCATGCTTATTTAAGGAGTAAAAAATTCAACCTTTATTCTAGAGATGTTTAATTAATGTAATTATGTCAAATCTGAGGCAGTTTTTAAAAGAATTTATGGGACATTACAGCAAGCTTTAAGGGCTATAATTTTCAGATTTAATTATCTGGTCTAAATACTGACTTTCTACATACACATATATTAAAAAATGGAAGACAAATTATGTTCATTTCTGGCTTTGGAGTCCTTCTCTTGGCCCACATAGTAACAAAATTCTTTTTATACTTAGGACAAAGATCAGTTTGGAGTGATTCAATGTTGAATTGGTACTCAGTTACAAGTATTATAGTTTTAGTAAAGCTAACATTATAGAGTGACACAGAGTGGCAGCATAATTCTAAATAATCAGATGGTATAAATTATTACTTTGTTGTTTTCCTTTAATAAAGCTTTTTTCTTTTTTTCCTCTGAGGATTGTGTCTATTTAAACCTGCCCTGCTGTTTGATGGACTGTTAAGGTTTTAGAAACATTTTGAAGTTCCTCCCTTCATAGGTAGGGAGCACTAGGAATTTCCTTAACATTTTGAGTAAGAAATGTACTTATTGAATTAAAACATGGTAATATTCAAATCCCAGCAATGTGGGAAGCTGAGGCATTAGGATCCTGAGTTTCAGGCCAGCCTCAGCAACTTAGCAAGGCCTGAAGCAACTTAGGGAGACCCTGTCTCAAAATAAAAAATAAAAAAAAAAAATAAATAAAAAATAAAAGTGGGCTGGGAATGTGACTCAGTGGTAAAGCACCTCTGGGTTCAATCTCTAGTACCAAAAATAAATGAATGAATAAATAAAAAAGTCCTAAGAATGTAATTGAATATGCTTGGTGTGATGGTGCATGCCTGTAATCACAGTGACTTGGGAGGGTTAGGAAGGAGGATGGCAAGTTCATTGCCAGCCTCAACAACTCAGAGAGGCCCTAAGCAACTTAGTGAGACCCTATCTGAAATTAAAAAATAAAAAGGGCTGGGCTGGGGCTCAGTGGTTAGGTGTACCTGAATAAAATCCCTGGTACAAAAAAAAAAAAAAAAATATATATATATATATATATATATACACACACATATATATATAATTGAATAAATATGCAAAGTTCTGTGTTCATGGTATCACTATTTTTGTATTAAAAACATTTGTATTTTTGTATTAAAAAACTATGCTTTAATCAGTCTACATTTTTTTTCTTTTTTTGGTACTGGGGATTGAATGCAGGGGCTCTTAATCATTGAGCCATCCCTTGAATTTTTTATTTTTTATTTTGAGACAGGGTCTTGTTAAGTTGCTTAGGACCTCACTAAGTTGCTGAGGTTGGCTTTGAACTTGCAATCCTCTCCTGCCTCAGACTCCCAAGCCTCTGGAATTACAGGCATGCACTACTGTACTTGGCCCTTTTTTATTTTTTATTTTGAGACAGGGTTTGCCAAAAGGCATTTAGTATGACATATTTATATAAGGATATACTCTGTGGCCATAGATTTATACTCATTATCATGGAAAGATGCCCAAAATGTATTGTTGGTGAAAAAAAGTAGGTTATCATATAGTATTTATAGACTAATCCCATTAAAATTACATATAAATTATACTTCTCTATATTCTTCTAAATATTTTTTCAACGAGCACAATGTACGTTACATTTATATTAAAAAAAAATCTTGAAGGAAAAGGTATCTTTGTCATGAGTGGTTACTTTCCTCTCTACAACTTCTTTAACTAAAGGACAGGATTCAAGTCCTGGAAGTCCTCAGCTTCTCTACTGCACTGCATTACAAGGAAGGCAACATAGGTATCTTTCCTCTACAGCAATTTCAGAGATCCCAGAGTCAGGACAAAGCTCACAACCAGAGAATAGCAATGATAGTCAGTTCTAGGGTATTTAGGCAGTTGCTTTATTCAGAGTTTTTAGGTAGATGGTTGCTTTGATGCTTCACAGTTAAATTTGTTTGACACCCTTCCTAGGATGCTAAGCACAGGTCATTCCATAGAACCCACTCCCTTAGCCTTGGAGGCTCCTCCCATCCCCGCCCCCCCCCCAGCCACATCACTTTCTACTAAGCCTGTCCATTCCATTCCTTAGCTCTAGGAGAATCCTACATAAGCTTCCTTCAAGGGGGTTTGTTTGTTTGTTTATTTATTTAGTGGTACTGGGGATTGAACCCAGGGCTTCGCACATGCTAGGCAAGTGTTCTACTACTGAACCACATTCCAAACCCTTTTAAAATTTTTAAAGTTTGAGACAGGGTCTTGCTAAGTAGCCCAGGCCAACCTCAAACTTGTGATCCTCCTGCCCTTACCTCTTGAGTAACTAGGATTCAGGCATGTACCACCACATCTGGATTAAAGGACCTTTTTTTTTTTTTTTTTTTGTACCAGGGATTGAACCCAGGGGTACTTAACCACTGAGTCACATCCCCAGCCCTTTTTAATTTTTTATTTTGAGACAGGGTCTCACTAAATTGCTTAGGGCCTCACTAAGCTGCTTAGGGTCTCATTAAATTGCTGAGGCTGGCTTTGAACTTGTGATCCTCTTGCCTCAGCCTCCTGAGTCACTGGGATTACAGGCATGCACCACTGTGCCCAGCTTCAAGGGGCTTTTAATAAGTTTTGGCCTCACTCTACTGGTGCAGGAGTAGGAACTTGCTGACATCAGTCTTTTTATCAACTTTCTTTCCATCACAAGTATCAGGTATACCAAAAGAATATATAAACATGCATGATTGCTTGGAAAAAGTTTCGCTTTACCAGGTTGCTCCAGGGCATTGCTATGATTTTGTTTTGTAAACTTAACGATGATATAAATAAAAGATAGAAGTGTAGAATATCCCAAAGTTTGACATAAGCTTCCCTCCCTTCTGGTAAAACAACACAAACAACAAAGCAAATAAAATAAAAAAACAAACGAAAAAGAGAAAAAAAAAGGGAAGGGAAAATAGGGAGCAGATCTGATTAAGAAATGCCACTATTTTTATACATATTGATAACTCCACATACTTTACTTTGAAAACTGTCTATGATATATACATGTAGTTAACAGTGCACAAGGACTTAAATGTGTATCTTACATATTCACTTGTACAACATGGTTGCATTGTGATATGTTGAATGTTTGCAAGGACTATTATAATCAAAGTTACATCCAAATCTATAAACAGACTGGTAACACTTCTATTTATTGAGAGAAAGAGTACATCCTACAGAGAGCACAAAGGCAGAGAGCAGTAATGGTCATAATTCTGTAACTGAGAGCAGCATTTATATAAGAGAAAAAACTTAGGGATTAGAAGAAATGAATAACATGGGAAATGTGTTTGTTTCAGTATAGACAAGCTTGTGCATATTTCATAAAGCTTATATAAAAAATGTACCATAGAGCTAAAAATTAATGCAATGGAGTCCTTGATTATAAAAATGAGGCAAATCTTTGTTTCTGTAATTATCTATCATAGGCAGTATCTCTCTGATGATCACCACACTCACTCTGGGGCAGTCTGAAATTGACAGTGTCTCTCCTTGGGTTCTTCCCAGGACTGCCTTCTTCTTGTGACCAACACTTTGCTTCTTTCTTGATGCTTCTGCTGAGTAACCTGAAAACCCTGGGAGGGTAGACAGTAAAGGCATCTTTTTTCACCTAGGGATTAAGTGCATTTTAAGCATGGTCAACTGCTAATGGAGGCAAATTTCCCTAGTGAGAGAAATCACAGGCATCAGAATAAAAATAAGATATTTTTATCTTATTTTATCTTTTTTATCTTATTTTTTATCTTATTTTTATCTCAATAAAAATGAGATATTTTGGTCAGGAATGCCTTTAGGTGTTTTCTGAATGGTGCCTTTGAGTCTTGCTCCTATGAGTCCTACTTCTTAGAGTCTGATCCTTTCCCTAGGCACTGCAAGGGAGCTAAATACAAGCCAGTTTACCCAGCCCTCTCACACTGGAAGATTCTGTTTAGAAATAATGTTGGTCTTTCTGTTGGGGGAAGGAGGAGAGAATGCTGATCTCAGGGGATTGTTCACTCTGTTCGTGGCAACAGCTCAGTGAACTACCATTCTTGGTAATAGAAATTTTAAGTCACTTGTTTTTTTGTTTCTGAACATCGGCTCCCTCACGCCCTCTTGTGGCTCATAGGCTATATGACATACAATATAGAGAAACTTCATCTGCATTTTTGCAGTTTTTACAAAGATTATTTGGGTACTGGTAGAAAGATGATTGTAGCTAAATTGATATTTATTTTTGTGGTACTGGGATTGAACCCAGGGTCACTCTACTACTGAGTTGCATCCCCAGCCCTTTTTATTATTTTATTTTGAGAGAGGGTCTCACTAAATTGCTCAGGCTGGCCTTGAAGTTTTGATCTTCCTACCTTGGTCTGCCAGATTGCTGGGATTACAGGCATGTACCATTGCACCCATCTGGATTGATAATTTTAAATCAAACATTGCAAAGATAAGTTAACTTATCTAATCAAGAATTATATGGGCTGGGGATATAGCTTAGTGGTAGAGTGCTTGTCCATCCTGCAAGAAGTCCTAGGTTTGATCCTCAGCACTGAAAAAGTAGTAACTAACTTTTATTCAGTGCTTATTGTTCCAGATACTCCTATGAACATTTTATATAAAGAATGATATAACTTTTTATTATTGAAAATTTCAAACTTAGGGGGGCAAGTATGGAGGAAGAAAGCACTGTATAGAGGGTAAAGAGGGGTGGGAGGGGTGGGGGGAAGGGGAAAAAAATAACAGAATGAATCAAACAACATTATTGTATGTGGATTTATGATTACACAAATGGTATGCCTTTGCACCATGTACAAACAGAGAGGCAACATGTATCCCATTTGTTTACAATAAAATAAAAAAAAAATAAAAAAAAAAGAAAATTTCAAACTTGGGAAATAAAGAACTAGAAGACCCCCTACATATGTATCACCTGCTCTCAACCATTATTAACATTTTAACATTTGCCATATTTGACTTATCTGTCACCATTCTTTCCTCCCCCTCCCACTTTTTTTTAAAGCAAATGTCAGATGTTCTATATTTCGCCTATCAATATCTTAAATATATTCTAAACTTTAAAAATGTATCAGCTCTTTTAATCCAGCTCTTTTAATGTATCAGCTCATTCCCCTTTATATATGTAAAAAATGAGGCAAATGATATCAAGTGACCTACAGGGCTCAGGATTCAAACCCTAGAGTTTGACTGCAGAGCTTGTGTGGTTAGCCAATATCCAAGACAGCCCCCAAGCCCGCCTCCTACTGTTCATGCCCTAGAGCAGTGTCCTCGGTACACAAAGCAAGGTTGGACTGTGAGATCAATAGCATATGGTAGAATTACTGGAATGTCTGGCTTCTTTTCTTTTGGGGTTCTTATTTCTTGCTACATTACAGGATCAGGGGTATGTAGTGAGCAAGTCAATGTACATAACTTCAAACTCAACAAAAATTTCCCTTATCACTTTCCTCATAGACACAAGATGGCTGTAGCAGTTCCAGATGTCAGACCCATACCCACAATGTTTACAGGTTGTCTTGTATTCCACTGTAGTATATATTAACTTAGTGCCTTCTATAATCCTTTTCAGTAGGTAAACCTGGATATACTAGCTTAATGTATTAGATTGAAAATGTAATACTCACTTCTCCCTGGCATTGAAACATAAAATGTGGGTCAGAATGATAGGATGATTCATAGTTTAACAAAGGGCAAGTTTCATCATTCAGGGACAGAGGATTCTAAATAAGTTGCCCAAAGAAATACATAATTAGTTTGTATTAGATTATCTTGTTGTCTTTAGTGAATGACCCTGAACTTAAGGGCTGTTTTATAATTACTGAAAATCTTTTTTAAAAATATTTTTTAGTTGTCGATGGACCTTTATTTTACTTATATGTGGTGCTGAGGATCAAACCCACGGCCTCACACATGCCAGACAAGTGCTCTACCACTGAGCCACAACCCCAGCCCCCAGTTACTGAACATCTTAAAGAGTCATATTTCCCTCACCACCTCCTCTAGTCAAGTTCTAACTACACTACTTGAGCAGGAAACTAGGCCTTCAATAAACACAAATCTGGGGTGAAAAAGCAGAAATAAAAGCCAAAAACCAGTCAAGGCCTTTTCTTTGAAGGAAAATATCAGCATGTATTTCAACTCAGCAAAGTGCATTCTTTGTAGCCTGAGAAGTTCCCCCTAAGGCTACCATGATACTGGAATAAAGGGTATCTTTGGTGATAATTTCAAAATACCATCACTGCATTTTCTTATTAATTTGGAAGAAGATAGGAAGAAAACAACTGACAATGTCTAGAATAAGAGTTGAAGAAGTGAGGAAGGTCTAGGGACCACACACTTGGTCAAACCAGTTTCATAATTCTATCTGGGACTGGATTGAAATATTTCACTTCAAAGTTCCTATAACTTGTTGAACCGCTTCTTCTCTGCCCTAACTCTGTGATGTCTCTGATTATAACCTTTGTTTGTTATTGCAACTTGGCTTGCAACAATTCTAATTTTGAAAGAATTCCATTGCAATAATTCTAATTATTCAATTCTTCAATGAACATGATGATGTACCTCCTTTAAACAACATAAATGATGGCTTAAATCCATTTCATGTTAAATATACTTTCCTGGTTTGCGTTATATTTTTGAGGTTTATGTTTTAACATAAGCAATAATGTTCTCCTAAAGAGATTTAAAAACTTTTGCCAGGTACAGTGGTGCATGCCTGTAATCCCAGTGACTCCAAAGGCTGAGGCAGGAGGATTGCAAGTTCAAAGCCAGCCTCAAAGAAATTTATTGAGTCCCTACGCAATTTGGTGAGACCCTGTCTCAAAAATAAAAAATACAAAGGGCTGGAGATGTGCTTTAGTGGCTAAATGCCCCTAGGTTCATCCCTGATATGAAAAAAAAAAAGATTTAGAAACTTAATAATTGTTTAAATTCTGGTTGACTGGTTATGGAGCATATATTGGCAGAACAAATTCAACAACTTGGGCAGTGTTTATTCATTCAAGAAATGTTTGTGTGTTGTTTGCTGCAGAGAATGTAACAAGTTAACAACTCTTTTCTCTCTTTTTTTGGTAGTGGGGATTGAATTTGGGCACTCAACCACTGAGCCACACCCCCAGTACTTTTTTGTATTTTATTTAGAGATAGGGTCTCACTGAGTTGTTTAGTGCCTCGCTAAGTTGGTGAGGCTGGCTTTGAACTTGTGATCCTCCTGCCTCAGCCTCCTAAGCCACTGGGATTATAGGTGTGCACCACTGCGTCCGGCATGACTCTCTTTAAGGGGTTTAGCAACTATTCTTTATTGCTACTGAAGTTGATAGATGCTGACTGACTCAACAGTCCATATATTCATATTTTATGAATATATGGATATAAATCATGTATCTGGTCTATAGCATAACAACAGTAATAGGTCTTTCCCATTGACATTCAAATGTTTTCATATGAAGCCATAAACAAAAGTTCACACTTACCAAGGCAAAAATCCTGTTTTCAAATTATTTTTATTAGTTGTTGATGAATCTTTATTTATTTATTTTGTATGTGGTGCTGAGAATTGAACCCACTGTCTTACACATGCTAGGCAAACATTCTACCACTGAGCCACAATCCCAGTCTCTCTCCTTTTTTCTTAATTGGTATGTTTAATAAAAATACAGACTAATTATCCTGTGATCAAATGTAATTGTGGTTGGGTGCTGACTTCATAAGATTTAATTGTAAGGGGCTCTTCACAAACACACTCTGGAAAGAAGTAAAAATGTAAACAGAAATGATGGCCATTTCAGACACAATACCCTTATAATAAATAAATGGAAGTTTGATGCTATTTACAATGATAGTAACATTCACAGAGGTCAAGTATCACAAGCATAAGGGCACACAATAATTATAAGATGCCCTTTCATCCTTTCCAAATAGTTGTATGTTTTAGCTATGAAGGTCAGTTACTATAGCTCAACTTGTTCTAAACAAGTTCAATCAAAGAGTCTTTTACACCATTCTGGACCCATTCATTTGCAGATAGGAGGAAAAACCCTAACTAGGTTCTTCATATTGGATATGTACACATGATATCCAATCTTCATATGCTATCCAATTTCTTTAAGATAAATGGAGTAACTTGCTGCAGGGACACATAGATGAGGAAGTTCCATAAGGAGGAGATAACATCCTTGCATATCTTCTGTTTCATCTCCTCTGGGTCCAGCTTTAGTGCAAAGCCCTCAACCTGGTACATTGCCACTCTGCCTTATCAGTTTCTAGCCCAGTGTTCTGCTCTCCTCTCCTCAGTCCAAAACCCTCTCTTGACATGGGAATACCATTCTCCTTCTTTAACCAGAGAGTTGCTATTCTAATCATCCTTACTTTTCGGGCTGACATAATCACTTGTACCCTGAATCAGACTTTCATTCCACTAAAATTGCTCTTGAAGGTTATCCTTGATGATACCAATTTAAAAAAAAATTGTAGTTGCAGATGAACAGCATGTCTTAATTTTATTTATTTATTTTTATGTGGTGCTAAGTATCAAACCAAGTGCCTCACACGTGCTAGGCAAGTGCTCTGCCACTGAGCTACAGCCCCAGTGCTAATGATATCAATTTTAATGATTGAATTTCATTCTCACTAACAGTATTTGATATGGTTGGTCATTCACTTCTTTTGGAAGTTTTGTCACCTCTTAGCTTCTAGGACATGATTCTCTTGTTTTCCACCTGTGATTCTGGCTGCTCCCTCTCCTATTCTCCTCTTCATTCACCTGACCCTGAAAGATTGGAGTCATCCTGGGCTCAGATATTAGTTCTTCTTTTCTCTGCCTACCTTGTAATCTCATCCAGCCCTATGACTTATATTTATTTTAAATTTAAATTTTATCAAAGTAATACATACACATTTTAAAAAAATCAGGTAGTACTGAAAGTTATAAAATACAGCATTTCCCTTCCTTATTCCTTTTTCACTCCTCTCTTGAAGCAACTTTGATTACTCTTAGCTGTCTTTTCTTGTACTTACATATGTAAATAATATGCATATATTACTTCTAGATATTGTCTATCAACTTCATATTATGGCAGATGAGAATTTCTCTCTTGCAATGCCAATTCCTTTCCTACTATCCTTGATCTTCTCAGTATGATTATATTACAATAGTTGTTCAAATCAATAGTTTATATTATTATATATAAAAATATAATTCCCAGAAGTGTTGTAATGTTTTATGATTACGTTTTCAACATATCTTCCAGTTTGCTATATGCTGGGAAACACATTCACTGATCCTAAATTTGATCTATAGTATTGTTGTCGAATTCTATCTGGTTTAAAATATGTTGTTTTTTTGGCTGGGGTTGTGGCTCAGTGGTAGAGTGCTTGCCGAGCACAAGTGAAGCACTGGGTTCGATCCTCAGCACCACATAAAAATAAATAAAATAAAGGCATTGTGTCCAAACACAACTCAAGTAAATATTTTAAAAAATGTTTTTGTGTGTGTGTATGGTACTGGGGATTGGACTTGGGTGCTCTACCACTGACTTACACCTTAATCCTTTTTATCTTGAGACAGAGTCATACTAAATTCCCTGGCTGACCTTGAACTTGTGATCCTTCTGCCCCAGTTTCCTGAGTCACTGAGATTACAGAAGTGTGCCACTGCAACCAGCAGCTATGACATTTTTTATAGTTTTCAGCAGTAAGTTTTTTGTCTCTTTTTAACATGGTAAATACAGTTGTTTAAATATTTGCTTTTGAAAATTCCAATCTCTGGGGCCTTCAGGACTGTGTATAATGTCAGTTATTTCTATTGGTTCTTGTTCATGTTATCTTGACATCTCATGTGACTAGCTACACTTGATTGTCAGACAATGTATTTTGAAAATTAGCTGTATAAATAAACTTTAGGATGTTATTATCTCCCTCCAGAGAAGAGTTGTATTTGCATCTGCCAGGCTCCTGGGATCACTAGCAATCTAGGATCATTTTAATTCAACTTCAGTGTTTGAGATTTTGGGCCCACCAAGTAAGTCTAAACCTGTGGCCATCTGTGTGAAGGCTGGTTTACTTTCAGTTCATTTTTACTTCAGGGTGCAGCCCTTTAAGATGCTAGGCTAAAGCAGAAGATGCTTTACCACCTTCACTAGGCTCTGAATTCCAACTTTTAGTCTTCCAGTTCTGGGAATATCTCAAAAGTTCAGCCTCTTTGCCACTCTTTCAGATTAGCAAATGACCAGGACAAAAGTGACCTGAATAATATGCTTTCTAGACTCATGTCCTCTCTTGCATTCTTGACTTATAATTTTTTAGTTTTATTTAATATTCTGTTTTTTTATGTTAAGGTACAAATGTTTTTTATTTTTTAAATTTTTAAATTTTATTTGTTCTAATTAGTTATACATAACAATGTATTTATGCATTTGATAGATCATACAGAGTATAATCTCTCATTTCTGATTATACATATTGCAGTATCACATTGGTCATGCGTCATACATTACATGAGGTAATAATGTCTATTTCACTCTACTATCTAATTTGTTTAATTTGTCTTTGGTGGTTGTTTTGGTCTGAATTATCCAGTTCCACTATTACCAGAAGCTCAAGTCCCAAGTAGCTGGATTGCAGGCCACAATACCCAGCATTTTCTTCTTCAAGTATTGATGGGAAGGCTAGAATCACTTTTATTATGATTCCTTGTACATGACACATAGATGCTGAAAATGAGGTTTGGGGACATTGAGTAAATAGCCCAGAATCATACAGCTAGTATAACTGCAGGTAGAATTCCAAGTTTGAATAAGAAAAGAAAAATAGGACTTGGGCTTGGGTCGTGGCTCAATGGTAAAGCATCCCTGGGTTAAATCCCCAGTACAAAAAAAAAAAAAAGCATGTGTGGTAAAATATCATTTTTCTATATCATAAACAAGGTAGAATTCAGTAAGGTAGAACTTCAAATTTTTATCAGCAGAGAAACTACCATTTACAAATGTCAGCAGCATCCCAGATCACTTTTATTCTGGAAGATACATTGAGGGATTTCTTTTAATTAGGAAAGGACAAATGGAAGGGAGTTGACAATGTAGCTCTTTTCATCAAGTCCTTTGTTACAAAGAATTTAAGAGTTTGAAGCTTGCTGAGAGAAAATGATTTTTTTTTCCCAAAGATGAAGGAGCCTTCTGGAAAGAAACTTACTGAGATCCAACTACTCCTTTAGGAAGGTCAATGTTCAGGGGGACTGAAATGGCCATGACTGGAGATGGCAGCAAAAAACACCAGGGCTTGTGGAGAAGAAATTCACCATGAAGGAGAGGAGAGCCTGGACTGCTTACCTGTGTCTAATATCATTGGCGGGAGGGACAGGTTTCTAGCTCAGCTCCTACCAAGTTTTTTTCAGTATCACAGGTGTGTCTTAGGAAGAAGAGACCTTTGTGTTACTAAACTTTAGAACCATAGATTTTACAGCACTAGAGTTTCAACAGCTCCATCTTGTTAAAGGTCTTCGCCCCAACAATCATCTTTTATTTAAAAAAAAAATTGGTTCCCTTTTGTCTATATCATGCATTCCTGCTTCTGGCTTGCATAGAAATGAAGATCTGGAGAGAGAGGGATGTTGTATTAGCACAAAGAAAATCTATTTGTAAACATGTTCTATCATTCCATAATGTCCCTTTTGATTTCTCCTTAAAACTATTTTCTGGTCATTCGCCTTTTCTTGGTGGAATTGTGTAGACCATCAGGTATGATGACACAGCTTCCTAAGACAAAGTGAGGATTTCTCACATGCTATTTTTATTAAAGAATAGAGAAAATCAATCTTGTGTATGGCTATGGGTCAACATCTTCAAAAGCATATTCTAAGGCAATGAAAAGTATTCATCATATACATCATTTAAAGTTTTTTAAATATTATAAATGCTACACATGCTTAAAAGACCCTGGCACATAGAACAGAAGGCAAAAATATAATTTTAATCCCCCTTAGTATCTTGGCATATCCCTCTGCCCTTTTTCTTTTTTCTGTTGTTAGTTTTTAACAGTTGCTGCCATACCCTCACCTTTTTTTATTTTTTATTTTTTGAAGGAAGATAATTTGTGTAAAGAGTGAGACTCATTTAATAGGTTGCATTTCTGAAATGCTCTAAAGGAGAGAAGAGGAGCCACATTTGTACACTTTGATCTGGTCCTGCTGGGTACTTAGGGGAAGATTCCTTTGATGGGGATGAGAGCGTCTCTCGCTGTGCAGACAACTTTCAGACCAGTTGTTAAATATGTATGTTTGGAGTTCAACATGTCTCCCAGAGTTGTGGACGGCAGCTTCTTTCATTGACTGGGGCTTCAATGGCTGCTAAAATCTGTGTGTCAGTAGCCAGTGATGGGAAGACGCTATTTGCTAAACCAGAACTGATTAAAATCTAAGAGTTGAGACCACTCCCAGTCAGCAAGAGCTTGCCAAGTGCACACAGTTCCTGCTTCTGGTGTCTACTCTGAAGAGCACAGAGTGGACGTCTGTCTGTCATTCCACTGGCAGTAGGATCTCTGCAGCTGCTAGGGAGCAAAGCGGGGAGCAACGAGTCAGTAGACAGGCAAGAGTGCTAACTGGAGAGGTCAGCGGTGAGTCCCTTTCAAAGGTCTTGATACAGTCAATATTCTGTGTTTCAATGGTGACACCTTTTGGGGAAGAGGTACAGAGACTGGGGTGTGTGTGGACTAGAGCAGCTTTCCATCTTTCTTGAAACCGGTTATAATTAAGTTGGGCATAGTGGTGCACACCTTAATCCCAGTGGTCAGTCTCAGCAACTTAGGGAGTCCCTGTCTCAAAAATAAAAAGGGCAAGCCAGGAGTGGTGGTGCACGACTGTAATCCCAGTAGCTTGGGAGACTGAGGCAGGAGAATCACAAGTTTGAGGCTAGCCTCAGCAGCTTAGTGAGGCTCTAAGAAACTTAGTAAGACCCTATCTTTTTTTTTTTTTTGTGGTGCTAGGGACTGAACCCAGGTCGGTGTGCTTGCAAGGCAAACACTCTAACAACTGAGCTACATCCCCAGCGCCCCTATTTTTTTAAATGTATTTTTTAGCTGTTGGTGGATCTTTTATTTATTTATATGTGGTGCTGAGAATTGAACCCAGTGCCTCACATGATAGGCAAGCGATCTACCACTGACCTATAACCCCAGCCCAGAATCGTGTCTTAAAAACAAAAAGGGCTGGGGATGTTGCTCAGTGGCAGTGTCCCTGGGTTTAACTCCCAGCAACATCCCCCTCCTCCCAAATTAACCAGTTAAAAGCAGTATTACAAGCACCCAGTTTCTTCCCACTGTCCTTTCTGAGTTCCGGTATGTCAGTTTCATCTTTAGGCTAATTCTCTGTCAATACTACAAGATGGCTGACCACAACTCCCAGTGTAGAGTGGACACGTGCACATTTTTTTTTTTTTTTTTTTTGATACATGTACTCTTCATGGCAGCAAGTCTAAAGTCTTTGAAAACCTCCCTTTATGCAATTCTCCATCTCATCAGATGGAGTCCTTACTTCCTTCAATATGGAATTCAGAAATTCCGTTTCTTAGACTCTATTGCAGCTCTGTGGATTCTAGTGACAGAAGATGCAAAAGCCATGCAGAAACCCTCCTAGCCAGGATGGAAGTACAATCTCCAGAAGCAGTAGTTGCGGAGGTTCAGATGGAAGCCCTCAGGGCCCAGCATCCTCAGGCAGTGTGGTGTTTATGCTCCATGGGGCAGCAGAGATGTTTTCTCTGAAGCAGTCTGTAATATGGTATATTCAGCTGTGTGGTTGTAAGGCTTGATTCTCTGAACTCCCTGATGGGCTTTACTAAAACCTTTTTCCTGCTTAAGACTATCCACAGTTCATTTCTATTGTGTACAAGAACCCTGACATACAGAGATGTTTCTTCATCCACAACTAGGGAAAGAGAGATGACTTTCAAAAATTCTCTCAAAACAGTAAAGAGGTGTCGTCTGATACCTCTGGCAAACCTCTTTTTATAGCTCAATAGTCAATATTGTGTCATTTTTTTTTTTTTAACTACTTGGACTTGAGGATGGGATTACACTAATGATCTAAGGTCGGAGCCACATCCTTCTATCTTCAGCCTTAAGACACAAAACAAAGAAAGTTGAGGATAACAAGGTGAAGATCAGGGAAGAGTGAATGGGTGAAGGTACATGGGAGGTAGGACTGTAACATCTACCATACACAGCAACTTACATTAAATCCCAAACTTGCTCCTCACTGGTGTGTTTCTCTAATCACAGAGCTGCTGGTCACAACTTGGAACCTCTGGACAGAGTTCCTAGGATGTAGCTTCTTCCCATAGGATCAGCAGAGGTATGAGTATGGGGTCATTCACATTCTTTGCTGTCTTAGTCTTTTACTTTAATGAGGATTGGCCAACAAAGAAAATTACAGAGACTTTACTTTAATGGAGAAGTTCTCAAGGTCAATCCTCATTGGTCTACCCCATTCCTAATTTCTCTCTCTCATTGTTAATTTCTCTCCCCTATTCTTAGGCAGTAATATCTCTGCAACAATGCTTGCTTCTTACTTCTCAAAGTAAGCCTTCATTCATTCTTTGGAACAATTTACTGTTTCCAAATGGATCAGACTGTAACCCCAGCAGTATATTTCTCAAAAAATGGAGACTGTTCTGAGCAGTATGCTTTTCAAGAGACTCTCATCCTTGGAATTGATATTTTAGGTCAGAGAAGTTTTGTTGTGGGGACATCCTGTGCATCTTAGGATGTTTAGTAGCATCTTTGGCCTCTACCTGCTAGTTGCATCCCCTCCTTGTTCAAGTAGTGACAACTAAAAATATCTCCAGATATTGCTAAATGTCCCCTGGAGTGCAAAATCACTTGTCTGAGAACCACTGGGCTACACTATTACAGTGGGGGAGGGTGTGCAGAAGAAAAGCAGTGGAATTCTTTCAAACTACAAATTAGGGTGGGAAACTCTGCAAGTGTCTTTTATTTTTAATTTTATTTATTTATTTATTTTTTGCAAGTGTCTTTTTAAGTTCACCTTTTTAGAGAAAGCCTTTTAAATTATCTTGTTTAAACCTGGTTCTTCTACGGGACGTCATATCCTAAATTCCAAGCTCCCCCAACCGCACCCCATTTTTATCTTCATGATTCTTTTTTACCTTACCCTCAGAGTCCTTACCTAGTCAGGACTGCAAAAAGGCAGAGAACTTATCTACCCAGATTCACTGTACACCCGGAATATGTACACAGCAGACCGTCAACAATAGCTGAATGAACTATCATTGGCCAAAATAACCCGGAGGCTGCAAGGTCTTGGGCAGGTAATTGACCTCGTAGCTGGAGGTCTAACAGGAGTACTTCACCGGGAAGCTGTTCCAGTGGAGCAGTAGTTATTCTTACGTGAAAGTGTCCAGTCCACCCCGGGGAAAAGAGAAAGGGGAGAATTCCACAAATCAAGAAAGCCAGGATCTCACCGCGCCGACGGGACCAGGTGAGCAACGCCGCTGCGACATCTTCACGTGACCGCGTGCGGCGCGCGCGCCCCTCCGAGTGCGCCTGCGCCGGAGCTCCCGGAAGTGGACAGAGCCGAAGCGCCGGCCGACCGAACGTCCGTCAGCCCGTCGGTCCGCTCGTCCGCCGCCCGGTGCCCGGCGCGCCTCGGCCCTCGTCACTGTCCCGCCGTCTTTTTGGCCCGAACGGCGGCCGGGGTGCTCATTATGGCGACGTTCATCTCGGTGCAGCTGAAAAAGACCTCGGAGGTGGACCTGGCCAAGCCGCTGGTGAAGTTCATCCAGCAGACATATCCGAGCGGCGGGGAGGAGCAGGCCCAGTACTGCCGCGCCGCGGAGGAGCTGAGCAAGCTGCGCCGAGCCGCCCTCGGCCGCCCGCTGGACAAGCACGAGGGCGCGCTGGAAACGCTCCTGAGGTGGGCGCGGGCGCGGGGGCGGGGGCGGTGGTAAGTCAGGTTTCGAGCCTAGCTGCCTCCCTTCCTTCCTCACTCTCCGAGTCGGTGGCCCAGGCCGAGCCGCCCCGCCCCGGCTTGGGCAGGAGCGTAGGTGTGGTCTGCATTCTTTCCTGGTGAGCAGCACCGGCCCGGCAGCCCAGCGGTAACCCTGTCCGCCCGCCCCAGCCCTTTGGTTGGCGGGGCTGGATACCTGGGAGGAACAATCTGCCACGTACTGATTTCTCTTGTTGCCTTAACTCAACTAGTTTTCACTTTTTTGAGGTCTCAGACTGAAGACTTCCTTCTTCCCCGGTGTTCTTGTCACTGTCTCATGACTTTTTGTTCACATTTAGGTTTCATAATAGTAGTTGCTTGAGGAAAGTGGAGGAATTGGGACACTTGGACCAAGTGTCTTTTTATTACTCATTACGTGGTTCCCTTGACATAGGTAATTTTAAATTCAAAATTATTAAACGACAGATAAATAATTCTAGAAGTTAGGAGCTACAGTTATTTGAAGTAAAACGAGTGACACAATGGAACATTCAAAGTACGTTTTAAAAATCTGTTTACAAACAGGTATGCACAGTAATGGAGTAAGTTTGTTATTTTAGCAAATGCATTTTGACCTCATTCCGTATTTAATGAGGGTTCTTTTTTTTTTTTTTGGCAGTTTACGTTAACTATGACAAAATTTTTGTGGCACTTTATGACCTCCTTTCGTCGGTGTAATATATTCTCATTTCATAGGAAAGTAGAGGTGTATTAGGGCGCAAGTAGTAGGATAGCAGAAATCAGTTTTAACCAGCCTAAGCTAAGAAAATACTCTGGTAATTGAAATATCTAAAGGTATTCATTACGTTTAGACATCACTGGAGATCATCTGTCTCCAGGATGCTGTCTTCTTAGGTGAGGTTTGTTCATGTCTTTATAGAGATGGCTACTCGCAGCTCTTAAGGTACTTGTAGTAATCCATAACACTCAGTAAACTTTATCCTTAGCTCTGTTGAAAGTCTTGGAGGTCTCTAATTTGTTTGGTGTGTACCCTTTTTGATGGTGGGAAATAGGCTAATTTAATGACTTTTGTTTGGGTCTCCCAGCTGGTTTAACCCCTTATGGATCAAAGCAAGAAGTTTGGACAGAGAAATGGTTGATTCCCTGAAGGAGAAATATATTGAATATATTGCTCAGATTATGACTACTTGCTGCCAAGACTGTTGAACTCAAAGGATCATTAGTCTGATACTTAGCATAAACACTTTTTTTTTTTTTTTTGGTACTGGAAATTGAACCCAGGGGTGCTTTACCATTCAGCCACATCTCCAGCCCTTTTTTTCATATTTTATTTTGAGATGGGGTCTTGTTAAGTTGCTTAGGGCCTCCCTAAGTTGGTGAGGATGGTCTGTAACTTGCCATCTTCCTACCTCATCCTTTCTGGTTGTTGGGATTACAGGTGTGCACAACTGCTTACAGCAATGTAAACAGTTTCTAAGTAACCTAGGGATACTTGGCCATTTTTTAGAATTAACCTATTTTAATAAATCTTCAAGGCTGTTTTTATGTAGAGATAAGTAGCATTCAGTGAGGATTTTCAATTAGTATTATTAATAAAGCATATTGTGGTATAATGAATCTATGATTAAAAATCTGGTTAGGTTTGGTTCCAGTAGTGAAAGAGCTTCAGGGGCATTTGGCACATGGTTTTAAGAATGATAAGGGAGGATATTGATAATGCTTCAGATAGGATACTGCTGGGAACTTTAAAAAAACATTTGTTCATTTTTATTTTTTTGGTACCAGGTATTGAATCCAGTGGCACTTAACCACTGAGCCATATCCCTAGCCCTTTTTATTTTTTTAAAATTTTATTTATTTATTTTTTAAAAATAATTCAGAGTGATTTATTTTTATTTTTTATTTTTAGTTGTGGATGAGCCTTTATTTATTTATATACAGTGCTGAGAATCGATCCCAGTGCCTCACACATGCTAGGCAAGTGCTCTACCACTGAGCCACATCCCCAGCCCCTTTTTATTTTTTGAGACAGGGTCTTGCTAAGTTGCCTAGGGCCTGCTGAGTTGCTGAGGCTGTCTTTGGACTTGCGATCCTCCTGCCTCAGTCTCCCAAACTGCTGGGATTACATGTACCACCTTGCCCAGTTCCTTTGTTTTTCAACCAGGCCTGTATGTAGGAACTGTTTTTAGGTGGTGGAGCTATTGCAGAGATAGTTTCCTTGAAACTGTTTCTTTAGTCAACCTTTGTATGATCCTCTCCTAGTGCAACTATTAGGTTATTATTATTTTTTTGCAGTTTTTTTTTTTTATGGGGTTAGTGTAAGCTAATAAACTTACTCAGGCTACTAAAGTTTTTAATGGAGGTGTGTACAAAAATTCCTTGGGTGTATACACTGTAAAATTAGAGGTAATTTTTAATCAAACAGTTGTGATATACTTATTCAAATCAAGCAGAATGTCTCATTTTATGATTTTTTTTAAACTGCTTTTTTTTTTTTTTTTAAACCTTTACTTGTTTATTTTTATGTGGTGCTGAAAATTGAACCCACTGCCTCACATGTGCTAGGCAAGCATTCTACCACTGAGTCACAACTCCAGCCCCTGATTATTTTTGATAATTGTGTAAATTGGACATTTATAGTTTTTAGCTTAATGAACTTTTAAACTAATGAACTTTGAAAAATAGGTTTGAAACTAATTGCTGAAGAGTAGAAGCTAGCTTAATAAGCCCTCGTACACAGTTCCATATGCAGCTCCAATGATATACTGGCTTGTAGATACTGGATTAAATGTTTTAAGATGAACATTTATGTGGGCAATATTAATGAGAATGATTACTTAAAAAATCACATGTGGTACTTCGTCCTTTATAAAATGATTTTTACTAGAAATTGGTTAGAAGAGTCTTGAAAATGTTGAACTTTATGATGATCACATGGGAACCCTGCTGTTTTTTGCTTTGCTTTTATTTTGGGAGCTCCACATATCCGCATTATGCCATTTCTTTTGTGGTGATCAGTTTCTTCAGAAAGAAAGCTTCCTGTTTCCTTACATGAAAAAATCTGTTGTCAGCTTTCTGAAATTTAATCATAGTGAATGGAGGTTGGGGATCTCCACTATTCGTTTTATTTGTGTTTAGAATGGCATCTGTATAAGATTTAGGTTCAACTTTATTTGGGGATCCCAAATTATCAGTGAGTTAAGTTTGTCTAAAAAGTTGGCAGGTAGGTAGTTGTGGTAGTTCAGGGGTGATAGTTCTGTGGAGTTCACTGGAATTCAGACTCCTTCCAGCTTTCTGCTCTGTTGAAACCTAGAGTATGGTTCTGATTCTCATGGTCCAAGATTACAAGCATATTCAAGTTCCAGACAGTAGGATGGAAGGAAGGAGAACCTGGAACCTGCCCCACAACATCCTACTCATATGTTGCTGTATTCACATCTCAGAAGATATGCTACAAAAATGAGTTTTTATTATGGGTAGCTTTATCATTAGCTAAAAGATCAGGCTTTGTTAGGAAGAAGGGAAGGATTGGTAATGGTGTAGACAGTTAGCACTCCAACCCCAGCCTCTTCATCCCTACAGTCCCCACTGTGTAATACTTGATTTTCCTAACATTTTTCTGAGTGGGAGCCTACCCTTAGAGTTGATGATCTGGTGGCCTGAAGGTTTCTTTCAAGCATTTTCAATCACATCTTTATCTTTTCAGCCTCAGATTGAACTCTTTATCTTTAGAGAGTTATCTCATGTTTCTTAATTCAGATCTTTTCTGTCTTCTCTGGTATGATTTGGCTTGCTGGTTCCCTTGCTTATGCAGTTAGATTTTATTTTAATTTTTTGCTTCTTTCATTCACTTTTCACCTTTCTGAACATTTTGTTGAAACCTCTTGTATGCTGCTGTGCTCTTTCCCATTCTCTTTTTCTTTGTCATTTACTTTATCTTTTGGTGCTGGAGATTGAACCTAGGGCCACACAGACTAAACAGTTCTTTTACATCTGATCTATACCTGAACCCTTTTAAATTTTTAAATTTTATTTTGTTGGTGAGGTTTCAGGAGGGAGCAAAGAAGGGTTTTTTTTTTTTTTTTTTTTTTTTTTAACGGATCTCTTTGTTTAATAGGAAGAGTTGGGTATCTGAATTTTAAGCTCTCTACAATGGTTGTATCAATTTATATTCCCAGTAGCTGATATATGGTTTTTATTCTTCCACATCCTTCCTGGTACTCACTGATGAAAAATTCAAATCATACTTTTTGCTAAACTGATGCTTGTGGGATGGTACCTTGTTTTAGTGTGCATTGCCCTTATTTTGCTGAGATTAAACATTTTATGTTTACTAGTCATTGTTTTTCAATGACTTTTGTCCATTTTCTATCAGGTTGTTTGCTTTTTTGTTAAACTGATTTGTAGGACTTACTTACATTTCCTGGATGTTTTTCTTTTTTCCAATATGTATGTTTTAAAATCTTCTATTTCTTTTTTTTAGTTCTCACATTTACTACTCAACTTTGTATTTTTGGTATCTTTTGTTATATAGAAGTCCTTGTAAAATATTTTGGTCTCTTTCTCATTATTTGTACTAACAGTTTCTTTTATTTCTGTTGTGCCTTCATGTGCGATTCATGTCCCCACCTTCACCAGTAGGTTTGGGATCATTTTTTTCTTTGTTAAAACCAAGCCTATATATATATATATATTTTTTTTTTTTTGCTTATGTATTTTCTTTTTCTGTCTTTTTGTATTGAATGTTTAGTTGTCCATTTTTTTGTTTTTCTAATACATTTTATTTATTTATTTATCGATGTCTGAGATTGAACCCATGGGCACTTAACCACTGAGCCACATCCCCATCCCTTTTTATTTAAGATGCTTAAAGCCAAGCTAAATTGCTGAGGCTAGTCTTGAACTTGAAATCCTCATGCGTCAGCCTCTGGGATTGTTGAGATTATAGGCATGCATCACCATGCCCTGCAATACATTTAATTTAATTTTTTTCCCCCAAGCATCTCAAAACGTTTTTTGATTTGCTAATATTTTTATTTACTTATTATTTAAAAATTTTTTTCATACATGTATATAGGGTAATAATGTCCATCACAATCTGGCATCCTTCCCATCCCCACCCTTCCCCTCACTCCTCTCTGTTCCAAAGTTCCTTCATTCTTTCCTACCCACTTCCCACTATTCCGCTTATCAGAGAAAACATTTGGCATTGGTTTTTTGGTATTGGCTTATTTCACTTGGCATGATCTTCTCCAGTTCCATCCATTTACCTGCAAATGCCATAATTTCATTCTTCTTTAAGGCTGAGTAATATTCCATTGTGTATGTGTATCACATTTTCTTTATTCATTCATCTGTTGAAAGGCATCTAGGTTGGTTTCACAGTTTAGCTTTTGTGAATTGAGCTGCTATAAACATTGATGTGGCTGTGTCACTGTAGTATGCTGATTTTAAGTCCTTTGGGTATAAACTGAGGAGTGGGATAGCTGGGTCAAATGGTGGTTTCATTTCAGATTTTCCAAGGAATTTCCATACTGCTTTCCAAAGTGGTTGTACCAGTCTACAGTTCCACCAAAAACTGCAATACATTTATTTTAGAACTCTGTTTTTTCTCAGTTTGTATTGGTTATATCCTACTGATTTTGATATATTGATATTTATTTTTAAATAGTTGATAATTTTTGTTTTCTTTAACAAAGATTTACTTATATGACTGTAAAATTTCTAATTCATCTCTCATCTTTTTTTCATTTGTAAAATGAAGTTAATAGAACCAGTTTTGTAATTTCTGAAATGATTTTCTAATATTTTATAGATCAGAAAATAAAATATCATTGTTTTATTTTCCTTCAAAACTCTTGCTCACATTCTGGTTCTTGGTTTGGGGTGAAGATATTGAGCTATCCTGTACTGATGACATTGAAATAATTTCTTTATGAAATCTTAATGGATAGTCCTATGCGAACCACATTGCAGGAGATAGTGTAGAGGATATAAAGATGTATTGTACTTCATCTCCCTATCTCAAGGAATATCTGTGATTGCTACACCTTAATTTGGTCCAGTAATTTTATTCTACATAGATGAATAAACATGAAAATTTAAAGAAAGTTTTAAGATTTAAAGTCTGATGGGTATGTTTGATGTTTTTCTGGAAGTTAGTAAATAAAGTAGCTTATCAGGACTATTTTATCATTCTGTATAACCTTAAAAAGAGTTGTCTTTTTTTAAAATTTTTTTTATTTTTTTAAGAGTCGTCTTTGATTTACACAAAAGGTTTAAACCCATGTAACTGACTTTATGGAGGAACTTGGCTAAGATCCTGACTCTCTGACGATTAGTTTACTACTCATACTCTGCTGCAGCAGTGCTTCATTAATGATTTTTCATATGGTAAATTGGGTGAAGAATGAAGTATGGAAATAAGGTTCTGGAAGGCTCTGTAAACTCTAGTTCATAACTCCAGCCCAGATTCTCTCTCTCTCTTATTTTTCCCTCTAGTTGCTGCTCAGAAGTACATAGCCCTAAATACAGATATGAGCTGTATTGAGTTATAGAAATTTGTATCACAGCATTACTTGGCCTAATGTGGATTGGTGGTTCTTGATCCTATACATTTCTCCTGAAACTTTTTTTTTTTTTTAAACTAGAACTTCTGATGGGAATTTTACCTCACATTTGTTACTTTTAAAGAAGTGTATTTCCTAGCTTTTCACCCCATGAGTTTAATAAAATTTTTTTTGTAGGTGCAGATGAACAGCATGCCTTTATTTTGTTTGTTTTTATGTCGTGCTGAGGATCAAACCCAGTGCCTCACATGTGGGAGGCAAGCACTGTGCTTCTGAGCTACAGCCCCGGCACCCCCATGAGGTTTTTGGGGGGTATGTGGGTGCGTGCGAGTGGTTCCATCGTTCCTGGGATTGAGCCCAAGGCTCTGGCCCGTGCTGAATGTGTGCTCTATCATTAAGCCCCACTCCAGCCCTCCCTATGAGATTTGTAAATTAAGCTGTTACGTATTTGCTTTGAAGTAACTGAGTTTTATAGAATAGTGGAGAGCATATAAAACTACTTTTACATAGTTATAAAATAATAATTTATAGCTGCACTTATCTCATGCATACTGTTTATCTGGGCACTATTTCAAGCATTTTGTATGTATTATTTCATTTGTTCCTCACACATAAGGGAGGTATTAATTATCCTTATCTTAGGAAGGCAGGTCGAATAACTTGCTCATGGTTGTACCTCTAAGAAATGGAATTCAAACTCAGGGTTATCAGACTTGAAGGCTGAGTTCTGCCCATAAAAGGTATGGTGCCCAGTGTGGCACCATACCTTTTGTTTAAGATTTTAAATTTAAATAAGTGATTAAAATTTAATTGTTTCTAAAATAAACTCTATAAAGATAAAATTCTTAGCATTATTTCCCGCAATGTACCATTATACATTTATATATATTTTACATATAAAATATATATATTTATAATATATAGTTTATATAGCATGTTTTTAATAGTTACGTATACTTTTTTTTTGGGTCAGCTCTCTGGCTTAGCATACTGGTTTTCCATCTTCTTGCCTAGGTCTACTTTGTAGAGTAACTGGCCTGGGAAAGCCCATTAAAATGACACAGAAAAGGGTGTGGTAGATTCTATTTCTATGGGTTCCCTTTCTAGGGAACTCTGATACCTGAGATCTAGGCTGAACCATGAGAGAGGTATTATATCAAAGGAGAAGCTTATTGTATTTGATTCTCTAGGAGCAGTGTTTTGCCTGTGATAATGGCAGATAGCAACCACTGCTTTTTTTTGTAAAGGCTTATTTGACGTCTTTTGTTTTGTTGGGGTTTGCTCCATACTGGCCAGACATTGTTGATTTCCAATGACTGTCCTCCCTTTCTGTTTCCTTCTACTATTTCTTTTACTTCTTCTTCTTTTCCTCTTTTTCTTTGCAGGGTAAGTAACTTTATTTCCTGCTATTTCCTTCCCTGCTTTCTTTATAGTAGTGATCAGCAAAATGAGGCCTGTCCAGCTGGGCAGCTTTTGTTGGGTACCACTGCAGTGGGCTAGCACTGTGAGCCTTGGAGACCTAGCTGGGGTGTTTCCTGGTGCTTCATTCTGTCCTTTGCTTCCAGTGCTTGCTTCTTTGGCCAGTGGCCACACTTGACTGCTACCAAGCATTGCTCCAGTGCCACCCACACATTGAATACTGTGTTTGGCAGTGGCTTGGCACTAAATAGTGGAATCTTAATCTGGGAATTGACAACTCAGAAAATTACCTTGCTCCAGCCAGTTGTGTCAGGTACCCAAGTTGAAATGTTTGTTTTTCCTAGAGCAGAGAAGAGTATGTTGAAATTTGGGTGCCATTGGAGCAGAGAATAAAATTGATAATGTTGGCCATTCCTTCCTTTCCTCCATGGCTCTTTTCCAATAGACTGGGACTTTTCCTTCAGTTAATGTCTCCAGCTGATGGCAGTTGAACAGCACTTAGCATCTGAGGTAGCCCGACATAGGTCAAAAAGGTACAGGGCAGACAGGAGTTTCTCTCTTATTGTATAACGTACTTATATACTATTTAAAATAAAAAAAAAAAATCGATCTTGCTTTTTCTCTGACAAAACCTAAAATATTCTTTTTCAGAACAAGTTTGCCAGTCCTCTGTAGCCGTGTTGGTCTCCTTGCTATTCCAGGCACATTTTTAGGCACTCTCTGGACTCAGTCCAATAGCACCTGCTGTTCCTTTTTTATGGGTTTGTACTCTGGTAGTTCTTGTTCATTCTCAAAACAGAGAATCTTAGGTTTATTTTTCAGGGACTTTGCATTTTGTTAATCCTTTTGCTTGGGACCAGCAATAAAACTGAGCCAACAGACCCAGCATCTGCTCTCATGGAATTTAGAATTCTTCAAGAGAAAAGATATAATCATAATCCCACATAAACATAATCTCACAAATAGTATAAACTGTGAGAAATTGTATGAAGGAAATGTTCAGGGGATTAAGAGTATAAGTGGAGGAGGAACTAATTTATTAATTTTTGGTTTTGTTTTTGTGGAACTGGAAATCGAACCCGGGACTTGCTTCTTGTTAGATAAGAACTGTACCACTGAGCCACATTCCCAGTCTGGGGAAACTAATTTTAAAAAGGGATTAGATTGACTGACTTTTATTACTTTTGCCACCACCATGTAGTTCACTGGTCTGTGTTAACATCGTCTCTTGACTGGATTGCTGCAGTAGATTTGTGTCCAACTTCTGTACTGCCCTTGTGTACCAGCATTCAGGGTTCTACGTAACAGCTATGGCGACTTTATGAAAATAAACTTGATCATGCTATTCTTTTGTTCAAACCCTCTAATGGTTCATCCTCTTCCTGCATATAGCAAAAGCTAAAAGTTTTACAGTTGTACATCCTTGAGTTCTACTACCATTTTCTTCCATGCTTACTCTATGACCCTCTTGACCTTCTTATCATGGTAGGTACATTCTCAGGCACACTCTTGTCCCAGGGTCTTGGTATTTGCTTTTCTTTAGACTTCTCTTATTTTCTTGACTCACTCCATCACTTTTCTTTAGGCCTTTATTCATTTTTACTTATTTTTTTAAAGCTATGTAGTCAAATGACCACTTTCTTAGTTTTCTCACCTTACCCCATATACTTTATACCTCTACTTTAGACAGTTTTTTTGTTGCTGAGAGTAAAAGACCTGAAAAGAAGAATTTCAGAGGAGGAAAAGTTTATTTGGGACTCATGGTTTCAGAGGTCTCAGTCCACAGTCGGCTGACTCTATTGCTCTGGGCCCTAGATGAGGGAGAACATCAGAGCAGATAGGTGTGGTGGAGGAAAACATTTCAAGACAGGACATGGCACCAGGAAGCAGCGATAGAGTTCTGCTCAGCAAGGACTAAATACTCTAAAGGCACTCCTCAGGGACTCACCCTGCCTATCTACAATTAACTACCTAGTTAATCCCCATCTGGGGATTAATGCATTAATTATTTAAAACTCATAACTCAGTCATTCACCTCTAAACTTTCTTGCATTTCTCATACACGCGCTTTTGAGGGATACCTAATATCTAAACCATAACACCCTCATACCTCTATATTTCATGTTTATATATTTAACATATTTATTTTGTCTTTCCCTTTAAAACTTTCACAGAGGCACAGATTTTTAAATGTTTATTGCTGAATTCCTATGTCCTAGAACTGTTACATACATAGAATGAATGCATAAAGTCTTCTTTTGAAGGCATGTTAATCTAGACCAAAAAATGTAGGAAACCGTGAGAGGGAAAGTTTTCAGGTACAAAGGAAAAATAGTGTGAAGGCCCTGAACCGGGAGAGCATATAATGTAGTCACTTGAATTTGTAGTGAATATCCTGAGATAAGGCATGATAAAGATAATGGGCAGATATTTCAAGACCTTGTCAAAAACTTTGAATGCATTTTAAGTATAAGGGGTTCCATTTAAAGGTTTCAGTATTTAGCACTTTGAAGTTTTATTTTCTAAGTACAAGGATACTATACTACATAACATAACTCTTAACAATTTCCAAAATCAGGAAATTGGCACTGGTTCAGTATTACCATTTAATTCACAAAATTCATTCACATTTTGCTTATTTTCCTAATAATGTTTTTTATAGGGATAGGATCTATTCTAGGGTGTTTAGTTTCCTTCAATCTGGAATAGTTCCTCAGTTGTCTTTCACAATCTTGATGTTTTTGAAGAGTATAGGCTAGTTGCTTTGTAGAATGTCCCTCAAAAGGGTATTGTATCATATTTCCCTATGATATGTGATGTTGATGTGTCCTCTTGATGATAATATTAGTTTTTTTATCACTTTGCTAGGATGTGTTTGCCAAGTTCTTACAGTTAATGACTGTATTGTACTAATTAATAAGTATTTGGTAGAGAGATACTTTGAGACTATATTTACCCTGTTTCTCATGAAACTTTCATTATTTTTTGTATCTATTGATGAGTCTTACAATAATCAGATATTGCTCTGAAAGGTGCCAACTGGTGATTTTTTTTCTAACTCCATCATTTTTTCTAGATTTATTAGTTGAAATTATACAGTAGGGTAGAACTCTATTCTCTATTCATCTATTTATTTACTTCAGAATAGTTTTCTTATTTTTTCAATGGATTATGATTTGTTACTGTTACTTATTTAAACTCTTCTAAGCTTGATTATTGGGAGCCCCTTAAAATTTTGTCTTTTGTTTTTTAAAATAAGTCCCCATTGTTTTGTGAGTAATTCATCATTTTCTAATTCATAGCAAGTTTAGTCTTGAGTCTTCAATTTTCTCAGTCTCTGCTCTGGAATCAGTCATTTCTCTAATGAGCAGTGGCTCCTTTTAACTTGGGACATTATTTATTTGGACACTAGATTATTGCTGTGTACATTTCCTAAATGTACATCTCAGTATGTACATTTAGGAAATAAATACATACATGTTTTATCTCTCAGTGATATTAAAACATAAGTTCACAGCTGGGCATGGTGGTGCATGCCTGCAGTCCTAGTGACTTAGGAGGCTGAGGCAGGAGGATTGCAAGTTGGAAGCCAGCCTCAGCTACTTAGCATGGACCTCAGCAACTTAGACTCTGTCTAAAAATAAAAAGGGCCAGGAACGTGGCTCAATAGTTAAGTGACCCTGGGTTAAATTCCTAGTACAAAAAAAAAAAAAAAAAAAAAGTTCTCTTTGATATCTCCAATTCAGTTCAAAACCACAGAATTTATTTTAGCCTTCTTTCTTCACACATTTATAAATTTTTGACAGGTCGAAACCTGGCTCCTCTTATCTTTAATGCATTTACTTAATTGCCCAGTTTTTTCTGTTTTTAATCTATCTCATGGCCATGTAATCTATCTCATGTAAACCAAAAGCTTTGTCTTAGACATGCTGCTTGCCTCTCCTACTTCCTTTCCTTCTGAAAATTTGCCCCCAGAAATAGCCATTGGAAAGACAGTCCCCATGAAGGCATGGGAAGATAGAAGAGAATCAAGGATGGAGGAAAGTTTAGAGGCCAGTTAGAAAGCTTGGTCTTAATTCTCTTTTTCTTCAGACTTGTTGGTTAAAAGCTCACTCTGTCAAGGATAGAGATTGCTTTATGTTTAATCATTATTTTGGTTGCTGTGTGAAGAATAGATTGGAAAAAATGAGAAAGGAGACAGGGAGATTGTCTAGGAAACTTCTGAATTAGTCTGCCTGGAAGAGATGAGCTGTGTGAGCTTTGATGAGCTGTGTGGTAGTGGTGGACATACCTAAAGAAATGGACATACCTAAAACATTTTGAAATTTGGTAAACCTATTTTTTTTTTTAAATTTTTTTTTATTGTAAACAAATGGGATACATGTTGTTTCTCTGTTTGTACATGGCGTAAAGGCATACCATTTGTGTAATCATAAATTTACATAGAGCAATGTTGTTTCATTCATTCTGGTAAACCTATTTTTAATCACTTTGGCAGAGATAGTAATTTGTCCACTGGTTATAAACATAAGTGTCTTAATAAAAAAGTATTTTAAGAAATACATAGTTTCTTGGGCAGATGTTAGTTTATTTCAAGCCAGTAGTAATTGATAAATATTGTCTTTTGATGTGTATTGGATTTAAAAAAAATTTTATTTTTAGTTTTATTTATTTATTTATTTTGGTACCAGGGATTGAACTCAGGGGCACTGAGCAACATCCCCAGTCCTGTTTTATATTTTATTTAGAGACAGGGTCTCACCGAGTTGCTTAGAGCCTCACTGTTGCTGAGGCTGGCTTTGAACTCTTGATCCTCCTGCCTCAGCCTCCTGAGCCACTGGGATTACAGGTGTGCCCCACTGTGCCCGGCTGGGTATCGGTTTTTTCCTCACGGTTTTTTCATTACGTATATTTTAGCTTCTGGCTTACACACTGAGAGGCTGTTCACTAGCCTTAAAATAGCTGATTGGTTTGAATTTGTAGGCTACTAAAGTCAGCATGAATCTTTTTTCTTTCTTTTCTTTCTTTTTTTTTTTTTTTTTTTTGGTGGTACTGGTTGTTGAACTCAGGGGTGTTTTACCACTGAGCTACATCCCCAGCCCTTTTTTAAATTTAGAAACAGGGTCTCACTAAGTTGCTGAGGCTAGCCTGGAGCTTGTGATCCTCCTGCCTCAGTCTCCCAAGTTGCTGGAATGACAGGTGTGCTCCAGCATAAGCATGAATAATTTTTGTATACTTTTAAATCACTTGTATTTATGTCTGTGTGTCATATTTAGTTCTGCTAATTATTAACTTTGCTCTGTTTTTTTTTTTAGGTATTATGATCAGATTTGTTCCATTGAACCCAAATTCCCATTTTCTGAAAATCAGGTAAGCCAGTAATTTTGTTTTAAAGTTGTTTGGTAATGGCAAATCACCCATTTCCTTCCACCCATGGTATCATTTTATTGAGATTAGTGATAAATTTTTACTATGTTTAGACTTTCATGATATGATTTTATGTAAACTATATAAGTATTTAGGTTTGTCTGATCTGAACGTATGTCCTTCTGAAGAGTCCTGGAATTCTATTCATGTAATTCCCCTGTCACTTCTGAGGCTTATGTAGAGCAGTGGAGTTCATTTTGTATCAGAAGATCTATTTATTGATCAATTAATATAATCTGCTATGTCCTTTCCCTTTTACAGAACTAAGAAGTAAGCTATATAATTCAGAAGGTATTACTCTTAGTGCTTTAAAAATTGTTGGTCCAAATTACAATTGGATATAAAAGTTGCAATGCTGTTATGATTGATATTACACTACAAGCATGTCAACTTTATTTTTTTTTAAAAGACTAGTTGTTGAAAATTGAAAATGTTGCTAATTTCTTATAGCTTTATTTATTTAAAGTTTTATTAAACTTTGTGGTACCTTTTTATTAAGCTTGTGGTTTTTTTTTTTTTTTTGGGTGATGTTGGGAATTGAACCCAGGTGTACATGCCTGGCAAGTGCTGTACCACTGAGCTACGTCCCCAGCCTCTCTGTGGTACTTCTAAGTTTTAAAACAGTGTAAGAAAAGTGCTTTAAATATTCTTGTATTTAAATTTTTACAGGTGAAATAATTATGTATTGAGATTTAGTTTTAAAATATTCTAGGAAGAAAAGTGTGTGTGCATGGGTGGTGGTGGTAGCAGGGTGAGTTAGGGAGAAAATAGACCAAGAAGAGCAAAAAGCTAAAGCTGCTGATGGGTACATGCAAGTTCATCATGTTATTTTTATTTTTGTGTATATTTGAAAGGTTTTCCTAATCCAGTTATGTTTTTTTTAATTGAGTTGTAATAAATAATTTAAATGCGGCTAAGTTCTTTTTAACCTTCATATGTAGTCGCTTACATATGAAGCAGACGTAGATGTAGTTTTTCATTAAGTAGAATTTTTATTTAGTTGTATTTTGCAGAGAAGTGAACAAATCATATGTATACCTTGAATTTCACAATGTGAGCGTGCTTGTGTAACAACCACTCAGATCAAAAAGTAAAATATTATATCATCCCATCCTCTCAGAGAAACCATTTTCCTACTTTTGTAATAGTTGTGTTTAATTTTATCTCCTGAGAAACCTGTAGTACTTTATTGCCTTTATCTTTGCTTGTTTGACAAGCATGTAGTGCTTGTTCTGTCATTGTGTGTTTATGAATATGAATAAGATAGTGTTTATGATTACTGACATAGAATGACCATTTTGAAATAGCCTAGTGTCAGTATTTTACTTTGAAAAAAAATTATTGTCCAGAGGGGGAAAAGAAGTTGGTTGGTTATAAGGAGATAATCTTTTAGACATGTTGAGCTTTTGTCCTTTTCTTCATTGTGGATTTTTCTTCAAAAGATACTGAAGAGTGGTGGCATACACCTCTAATCCCAGCAACTCAGGAGGCTGAGGCAGTAGGATTGCAAGTTCCAACCAACCTCAGCAACTTTAGCAAAGCCCTAAGCCACTTAGTAAGACCTTGTCTCAAAAAAATAAAAAGGACTGTGAATGTGGCTCCATGGTTAAGTGCCTCTGGGTTCAATATCTGGTACCAAAAAAAAAAAAAAAAAAAGAAAAAGAAAAAATAAAAGGTAATATTTATTGAAATTCATGATGGCAAAATAATTTTCTGTTTTCTCCCATTCTGTCCAGATCTGTTTAACGTTTACCTGGAAGGATGCTTTTGATAAAGGTTCACTTTTTGGAGGATCGGTAAAGTTGGGTATGTAGTTTTAATAGAAATGATAGAAAACTTGTCCTAAACACTTTGCATTATTTTAGGCTTTTAAAATTGTTCTCCTAATGACTCTTTGTTAAATGCTAAAGTTTTTTTACATTTAATTTTCTCTTTTATTGCAATTTTATAATATTTGTAGAGCCTTTGCCTTGCCAGGCACTGTCCTAGTTATGAAAATGAATAAGATAGTTGTATTCAATCTGATTGGAAGATAGTTGATCATTCTGTAATGTAGTATGTACTACCAGTATATAACGTGTGTTGCAAAGTGATGTTTTTGTCCTTGAAAGACTGTATGTGTGATAGTTGTTTGTAATACTCTTTAAAAATACTTAATACTTTTTTAAAGAGTATTACAAACAACCATAACAACATTATAACCAGAGGTCAGAAGGTGAAGGCTTTTTTTTTTTTTTTTTACTGTAATAATAATGTATTTATGTTTCAAAATTACTAAGAGTAAGTTTCAAATGTTCTCACTACAAAAATGCGACGTCTGTGAGGTCATGGATGTATCAGTCAGTTTGACGGGGCTACTTCACCTTGCAGGCAGGCACCATAGCACCACTGTGCACCCCATAAATAGGCACAATGCTAACTCGTCAACTGAAATAAAAAACATATGTAACAAGTAACCAATAACAATTCAGAAATTAGAAAAGAATATGGATGGGAAAGTAATTCCAACCTAGCCACTTTATACACAGTTTTGGTCTTTAAAATCCCTCCTTACACACAGTGCTTGACTTTGCTGAAGTCTGCTGACCGCTGGAGGAGTCCTAGGCAAGCAGAAGCACCTATTCAGTGCCATGTTTTGATTGGGTTGGTTTTTGCACAAGGTCATTTCAGAGGTGCGTATCTTCCTGTTTCAGATTTAGGTTCAGTGAACTGGCTCTGGCCGTGGCATGGGCTGGGCACCTGCCATCTCAGAGCGCCAGTGGGGTGGTCTCAAGATGGAGGGAAACTTGCCTTGGATAGTTGCTCCCTGGAGAAAAGCATGCCATTCTATCTGTGACAGTTTCCGGCCGCTGTCCACTGACTTCATTCTAAGCACAAGCTGTCTTCCAGGCATGAATACAGACTGTGTTGGTCCTGGCAAGTCTGATCAAGGGTTGGTTTTGGCTCTGCATCCCCCTGACTGCAGTGGCATGTGCTGCATGCTTCCTCACCTGCTCTAGATGGCGAACTGGCACTGCAAGGCTGCTGTGTTCCCAAAGGAGCAGCCAGTTTTGAACTTGCCTTGAGGCAGTGAGCACTCACACACAGAGTCCAGGGGTGACTTACCACTGAGTTACTCCCTCTTATTTTATTTTTTTGAGATAGGGTCTTGTTAAGTTGCAGAGCTGGCTTTGAACTTGGTAATCCTCCTACTTTATAGGAGGATCCAGTGTAGCTGAGATTAACAGGTGTGTGCCCCCTTGCCCAGCTGCTTTGTGTTTGTGTATGAGTTTTAGAGGTTTTAATTGCTTTTCCACTGCCACACATTCTGTGCTTTTATCATATTCCTCAAATTATCCAAAAGGTCCTAATTCTTTTTCCTATTTCTCTAGGGCTCCCTTTTTTTAAAAAAAAAAATTTATATATTTTTTGGTTGTTGATGGGCCTTTTTTTTTTAAACATTTGTTTAGTTGTCAGTGGACCTTATGTATATGTGGTGCCGAGAATTGAATCCAGTTCTTCACACATACTAAGCAAGTACTCTAACACTGAGCCACAACTCCAGCCTTGATGGACTTTTTTTTACTCATTTATTTATAAGTGGTGCTGATGATTGAACCCAGTGCTTCACACTGAACTCTAACCCCAGCTTCAGAGTTCCCTTTTCTTTCTTTCTTTCTTTTCCTTTTTTTTTTTTCGTTTTTGTTTTTTGGTACCAAGGATTGAACTCAGGGGTACTCAACCATTGAGCCACATCTCCAACCCTATTTTGCATCAGGGTCTTCCCTGAGTTGCTTAGAGCCTCGCCGTTGCTGAGTCTGACTTTGAACTCATTATCCTCATGCCTTGGCCTCCAGAGCCACTGGGATTATGGGTGTGTGCTGCCATACCCGGCTCAGGGTTCCCTTTTCTTAAGAGACTCTTTTCATGGCCTTTCTGTGTTTTGAATCTGGACAGTTGGTTCTCCAAAGCTGCAGCATAGTTGTCTTCCTGAACTATCACTACTCTCCTAGGTTAAAACCATTGTTTTCTGCATATTATGTCTTCCACTTTTGCTTGGATATATTCCTAAGTAACTTTCCAAGAAAAGGTCAACTTTCTGAATCTCTTCTTTTGGAAGATGTGTATATTCTATCATTACATGAATTTGGTTTGAAATTCTGGCACTTAGATGCTTAGGTAAAAACAGGTCATCCTTTATTTACTGTGTTTCACCTCATTCTTTACATCTGATTCATCAGCAAATGCTATCAGATTTTACTTTACATTCACTTCTTACCACTTCCATTGTTGCCATTCTGGCCTGAGCCACCTCTCAGCATTTCACTGCAGCAGTTATTCTCAGTGTGTTAAATTCCTGTGATCTGTTTTCCACATTGTGAACTGAGTGATTCTGTTAGAAACTGTCAACTTCCTACCTCACTCAGAAAAAAAACTTAAGGTTTTATATCATGAGTTTGCTCTTTTTTACCTCTTTTATGTCTTTGCTTATCATGTTGTTTCTTGTTCTCTCCACCCATACTGACCCCAATATATAGTAGTTAAATTAATTAGAGTTATATTTCTTTAGAACTTGATGGCATTGTTCCTTGCCTTTTGGCATCCAGAGTTGTTGATGAGAAGTTTTATAGGTGACATGTTTCTTTTCTTTTGGGAAGATTTTTACAATCTCCTTTTATCCTTTGTGTTTAGAAATCTCAAAATCTCGAAAGATAGATCCCATTTAAGTTTTGAGTGTGACACTTACTGTTGGTCCTTTTAGTTGAAATACAAATAACTCTCTTCAGCTCTGGGAAATTTTTTTATATTTCTTTAATCATTTTCCTTTTTATTCCCCCTCTCTTCTCTCTGGAATGCTTTATTAGTTTTATGTTGGTTGTTCTGAGTTATTCACTCATAATTCTTATATTCTAAATTTCTTTGATTTTCTGTTTTCTGGGGAACTCACTAGGTAATACTCTCTAATACTTTTACAAATGTTTAATCAAGTTTTTCATTTCTGGGCACATTTTATTAGTCACTAACTTTAAAAAGATCTTACTGGGTGTGGTGGTGCACATCTGTAATCCCAGCAGCTTGGGAGACTGAGGTGGGAAGATTGCAAGTTCAAAACCAGCCTTAGCAACTTAGTGAGGCCCTCCAGGCTGGGGATGTGGCTCAGTGGTTATGCACCCCTGGGTTCAATTCCAGGTTAACCCCCATCCCCAGTCCCCCCAAAATCTTGTTTTGTGGAAATTCTGTCTTTGGAACTCTTTAAGGATGTTAATTTCAGTCTTTGGAATATTACCTTCTATTACTAGAATTGCCTTTGTTTACTCTGGGCTCAGTTTTTCAGTTACCTTAATCATCTATTTCTCTGCAGTCTCTCATATTATTGTATTGTCATGTTCTACTAAATTTCATATACTTAAGACAGTAGGTTGGAGTAATTAGTATGTATGTCTGCTAAACTTTTCAGTGAGGAGTGTAGAATTGGTTTGGATGCAAGTTGAAAATTGGCCATTATTAAAAGAGTGGCTACCAAGATACTGTAACAAGAAGGGATTTATGATTACACTCTGTAGCATAAGTACACAACTGTACTGTTGTTTTGGTTCTTCTAGATGTTTTGTCCAGTGTTTTTTGTAAGGAGCCTGTTGATTATTTTGCCTGGCAGTCAATACTTGTCATATGATGCAAGACCTTGAATTATGCTGTTAATGAATTCTATAAGTCATAGAGAGCTATTGTAGATTCTTTTTTGTAAAAATTATTTTTGTGATAAAATACACATAATGTACCATCTAAACTACTTTAAAGTGTGTATTTAAGTGATATTAAGGATATTCACATTATTGTGTACCATCGCCACCTGCTTCTAGAACTTTTTCATCTTATAAACTGAAACTCTACGCATTAAATAATAACTTCCCATTCTTCCCAAACAGCTCCTGGCAATTACTGTTTTACTTTTCTGCTTTTGAATTTTACTACTCTAGGTACCTTATATAAGTAAAATCAAATGAAATTCATTATCCTAACCATTTATTAAGTGTACAGTTCAGTAGTGTTAGGTGTAGCTGCATTGTTGCGTAACAGATATTCAGAACCTTTTTATCTTGCAAATCTGAAATGGTGCAGACATTTAAACAGCAGCTCCCTATTTCTTCCCAGGTAACTATATCTACTTTCTGTTTCTGTGAATTGACTACTCTGAGAACCTCATGTAACTGGAGTCATACAATATTTGTCTTTTTGTGAGTGACTGATTTCACTTAGCATAATATCTTCCAGATTCATCTATTTTGTAGTATTCGATTTCTTATTTTAAATGTTGAATAATATTTAATTGCATATATATGCTGCATTTTGTTTGTCCATTCATCAGTCTATATACACTTGGGTTGCTTTTACCTTTTGGCTATGAACAAGGGTGTGCAAAATATCTGTTTGAGATTCTACTTTCAGTACTTTTGAGTATATACCTACAAATGGAATTTCTGGATCATATGGTAATTCTATTGAGATTTTTTTCTTTTTCTGGTATTGGGGATTGAACCCAGGGGCATTTTACCACTGAGCTACATCCTCAACCCTTTTTACTTTTCATTTTGAGACAGGGTTTTAAATTGCTGAGGTTGACTTCTATCTCATGATCCTCCTGCCTCAGATTCCTGAGTAGCTGGGGTTACTGGCATGCTTTACTGTGTCTGGCTTTAATTTTTTGAGGTACCACCATACTGTTTTCCATAGCAGCTGCAGCATTTTACATTCCCATCAGCAATCTATAAAGATTCCAGTTTCTGTACACTGAACACTTGTTATTTTCTGTTTTTTAAAAAAATAGTAGCTATGCTGATGGACAGGAGGTATTTAGGTTCTTGATCAGAGTTGCATTTCAGCCAAACGAATCTGCTGACCCTCTGAGAAATGTATTGGCATGAGGGAGTAAGGAATGGAAGGCCAGCTAAGAGGCACTTACATTGACTCAGGTTTGTAGTAATGAAGAACTGGTTTAAATGTGGTGGGAAGATAAAATTTTGAGAGAGGAAAGAAAAATAAAGAATTTGTTTGAATTTAAGAAATTAGGTGAGAAGTAACATTGAGAATGATTTTTACATTTTGAATGTATAATAAAAATGTGGAAGTAAAGAGAAGGAAAGAATAATTTATTGATCTTTTGAGTTTTTGATGATGGGAGTATTGTGGAAATAAATGCCTAGCAGGGCAGCTTGAAATAGGTTAGAAAACAGGTCTGTAATTTTTTTTGTGACAGCTGTTGGCATAGAGGTCATAGTATTTTGCTTTGAAATATTTATTTTCTTTAGAAAATAATAATATGATACATTTTTCTTAATTTTTTACAGCTCTTGCAAGCTTAGGATATGAAAAGAGCTGTGTGTTGTTCAATTGTGCAGCCTTAGCTAGCCAGATTGCAGCAGAACAGAACCTGGATAATGATGAAGGATTGAAAATCGCTGCTAAGCATTACCAGGTATGCAGAAAAGTAGTTACTACATAAAAGTTGCATTAAATTGAAAATAATTTACATTTGAATTTATAGATGTTTCTTTGTAAATACATGTTTTCTTGAAAAGTAATGTACTTTTTAAATGATTTGATTCTTATTACTGAAAATCTTAGTTTAACCATTATAGACCAGTTTTATTTTTCCTCACCATTGTATACCTAAGACCTAGCACAGTGCCTGGCACGTAATAGAGGCTCAGTAAATGTTGATTGAACAAAAGTGATTAAATGTGTGGGATGAAATCTCATACATTTGTGCTAAATCCCTTTTAAATAAGTGACTTCATTTAAAACTTCTGTACATTATTTTTATGTTTTCTTAGAGTGAAACACCTGCAATTTCACTGGTGTCACAAAAATTAACTTTTGGCAAGAAAATATAAGTTTAATTCTGAGACTTGTGGAGAGGTCATACTTAAATGTGGTCAGACATGTTTCTAAAATGGCTATATCTATATTTTAGGTAACAATCATTTACTAATATGGCATTTCATTTTGTGACAATTGTTTATTATTTTCTTGGTTTTCATTTTTTGTTTCCGTTAAAAGAACCATAAGTGATTAAGTGATATACATCGTCATGTTTTTATACTTTGTATTTATAACTTACAAAGTGTATTTATGTACTTTATTTGACTTTCAGATAAACCTGGTGATGCATGTCATGTAAAGTCATTCCCATTTTAGTAAAGATGAGACTAAGGATAGAAATATTAATAAAGTGGTCCATTTGAGCTTCAGGTGTTTTTATTACAAATTTCATAGAGTTGGAAATGATCCTTCCATTGTCTCCCCATGGAATTTGCTTCTCTCAGAGATGCTCGTAGTCTGATTTCTCCCATTGTTTAAGTTTAGGGGAGAGGCGAGGAATGCTAATCTGGGAATGTCAAAAAGAAAGTTTACTTTAAATAAACCACATGCACCAAATTGTGGCTTACTATACAGTTTTGGATAAGCATAGTTAGCAAACATAATGCACACACTTTTTTTAGGCCATAAATGGCAGAGATTTTAAAATATGAAAATGAAGTAATATTTAGTTTACTATTAACTAACCAAGTGAATTGGCATGTGAGATCTTGGAGGTCATTTTGAATTATTAGTGAATTATTATTGCACCCTGTGCACATGATGGAAAAAGAACTTAGCTTCTTGTCTAGGCCACTTGCTAGCCAGAAGCCATTATGTGCCATTATGTGTTCTTTCACCCTTATAGACCTCTGGTTTCTTAACTGTGTGCTTGAGAGAACTGATTCCTTGCTTTGGGAGTCTATAATTCTGTTCATTAAATAAGGCCAACTGATTAATCCTTGTAGCTATTCAATTTTTGTAATACTTTTTAATGTGATACTCATTTTAATACAGTTAACTTTGAGTTATCTTTGCGTAGCCTACATACCTAACCTACCTTTGATTTCTAGATTGACTGGCTCCTTTTTCTCACTATAATTTTTTTTTTTAAGCAAAGTTATTTTAGTATTAACCTCAACAAGATAGATTCAGTATAAAAATTTGAAAGGGGAACACCTCACTAGGGAGCTCTGAAAGCCAAACAAAAATGATTGACTTTGGATAGTAACGCTGTTCCTTATAGGACTAGACATATGTGGTGTTTCTGGAAAGATGAATTTGTTTGGGACCAAGAGAAGAGCATTTCAGTGCTGAGACATTTTAATAATGTTTTAGTCCCTCCTCCTTTTCTTAGGTAGTTTTAAAGAAGTATATCTAAAAGTAAGCTTAATCAGTTTTTGCCACTAATTTACTTTGTTTTTCCTTGGAATTTACTTTTAATTTTTGTTAAATTATTTGTTACTCTGTAGTTTTGGAAATACACCTATATTGTCTGTAGGTCAGAAGTTTTAGATCAGTCTTGCTCAGTATAGTAAATGTTTACTGAGTTAACATTTTGGAATATGTTTTGTGTTTAACAGTAGAAAATTACATTTTCTATGGGTTTTAAGGAAATTTATTCTCCTTCCCTATCTAGTTTGCTAGTGGTGCCTTTTTACATATTAAAGAGACGGTTTTATCTGCCTTAAATCGAGAGCCCACCGTGGACATATCTCCAGATACTGTTGGGACCCTCAGTCTTATTATGCTGGCACAAGCCCAAGAAGTTTTTTTTTTAAAAGCTACAAGAGGTAATTGCAAATTTTCCTTCATTTCGTTGCATGTGAAAAGAAGTGATAGGCTTTCAAATTAATAAGGTGATTAGAATATGTTTTGTATAGGCTTTCCTTTTTGAACTTGATGCATGGATTATTAAAATTTTCAGCTCTTCCTGTTTGGAACTTGTACTACAAGAGTGTAGGCTGTGTTCGAAGACTTACAAAATAGATAGTTAGCTATTATGTTAAAACACTGAATTCTGGAGTAATTCATATGTTGGTAATGTGTCATTCATTAGCAAATGTTTTTTCGGTACCTGTTGTGTGCCATGCATTGTCCTAATCTCTAGATTATTAGAAGAAAAATAAGACTTTTTGTAGGAATCTTACATTTTAGTGTGGGGGAGATGATAGAAATTAAGTAGCCAAGGTAATTTCAGAGATGCTTTATGTGAAGAAAATAAAAATGGATGATGTGATAGTGGCAGGTGGCCTGACTCTGGGATAGGGATGTAAGGCAAGTCATGCTAATTTTAAGTCCATTCATCAAGATCAAGAAGGGTATCTTTGAGGAGGTCCTGTTTAAACTGGACTTAGTAACAAGAAAGAGCCATTTAGGCGAAGTCCTTTGTGAATAAAGGAAAAAGAATAATTCTTGTAAGGCATATATATTTGGTATGAGAGATTGGGTTAAATATTTAAGTGCAGAGAAATCGAAAATGAGAGCAGTCATCATGTGGAAGAGAGATGAACTAGAATAATTTCCTTTTAAAATAATAGCTTATTTTGAGATAGAATTCATATATTCCAAAATTTACCCTTTTGATCTTTACAGTTAAGTGTTTTTTAGTATATTCATATATTATTGGAACTGTGACACTATTTTATTTTAATTGTTATCACCCCTGAAAAGAAACTCTGAACACTCCTTTTTTCCCCTCTTCTCCAGTTGCTGGCAATCATTAAACTGTTTTCAGTGTCTTTGGATTTCCCTATGGAATAATTAAGTTTTATGCAGAAGATTTAATTTCATCAATGAGGATTTTTTGGATATATGTATATATAAACTCGATACTGAGTTATCTATCAGATTCTCTCATTTATTGTAATTCTAACTGTCAGTTTAATATTTTATTCCAGATAAAATGAAAGATGCCATCATAGCTAAATTGGCTAATCAGGCTGCAGATTATTTTGGTGATGCTTTCAAACAGTGTCAGTACAAAGATACTCTCCCCAAGGTCAGTTACTGTTTTTATAAACACTTGGTTATTTTGCATGTGGAAATATTTTTGTGTATAAGAAGCAAGTTGAAAATTATGTATTATAAAGAAATGTGAAATTTTAATAGGAGCATTTGAAGACTGTATTTATAGAATTTTTTTTGAATTTAAGATGCATGAATAATTTTATACTTAGAGGATGCCTTTTTCTTTATTCTTTACTGAACTTGTTTTTCTAAGCTAAATCTCTGGAAAACTTTGGCCATCTATCTTCAGTGATTTTTATCAACTCAAAGCATTGTATCATTCTGAATCATTTGGTGATTTGGTGCTAGCATGAATATTTGAGCATGTTGATTATTCACATTTTTAATTATTGTCCTATTTTCTTAGAGATGAGTCTTAAAGCGCAAAAACAGACAAAAAAGGAAAAGAAAACATAGCAAATTCATCTGATACTTTGATTAGAATTAAGTTTTGCCAGCAGGTATAGAAAATTGGGCTGCTAATGGACAGCTAAGGAAAAGCAACCATCTTAAACCACATAACACAGGAAGTATTATGTTTTAATGTAAACTTTTCTGAAATGGCAATTGAAAAGACTGTTCAGAGATGATCATTTGTAAATGATAAAGCTGATAATTAGACTAATAGAGTGTTGGACTAGTTAAAAAAGAAAACGTAAAAATTGAATTATATGTTTCAACTACTTCAGAAATGTTCAAGGATTAGTTTCATCTCGTAGCAGATGATATTGTTACATGAATTTTTTGTATGGAGTTTATGAATTTTTAAGTCATATTCAGGCATCTTTGTAAATTATATTGTAGAGAGCTTCAGGGTAAGCTTAAAATTCACATAAGTATATCAACAGTACCCAGTAGTCAGAAAACAAATAATAAGAAATTAAGGTGAAGATTCCTGGGAATTTAAAATACACCAAGAGCTTAGTAGAAATTTGCCCAGGACTCTTATGTATTAGTAGCTATACTCTTAAAAAGAGAATTGGGATCTCCTCTCACCTTTTTTTCATCTGAAAGACCTCATGTTCAGCTGCACAGTGTACCGTTACATCCTGTTGGGCCATTAGTTCAGTCCTGTCACGGAAAGAAGAATGTCACCTACAAAGACTTGGAAACTACTTCTGCAGCATTCCTGGTATTCCTTGAAAATCTCCTGTTTAAGTACCAAGTTGTCCAGCCTTACCTTGAGTACTGACTGGCATGAATGCAGTTTGAGATTTAGATGTCTTTACTTTTTACTAATAAATAAAGCTCATAAGGTATTTTCACATTCTAGTTATAAAACTGGAATATCTGCAAGTAGTGATCCAGGAAGCTAGGAAATTATTCACTGGGAGACAGGAAAACATTCAAGGTAGTAATTCAGTTTTTGATTCTCTTATATTTTTGTCTAGACAGTGATTGTCTAGTATATTTCTTGGATTTTTTTTTATCTTGTGTACTTCCGAAAAGCAGTGAGGTTGCAAGTTAGGGTTTGGTGTTTTGGAAGAGCCTCTACCAATATTATGGCTTTTCTGGTTCATGTATATATATTTAGATTTTTAAAAATTAATTTTGACTGGAGTTATTTTAAAAAGTGGCAAAAATAACACTTTATCATCAGTCATTAACAGTGTATTTTTATGTTCGTGATGTGTTTTTGAGTATATGGTCTTGAAATGTTAGTGTTTATGTACTACTAAATCATTTTATATGTCTAAAATAATCTATTAAGAAGTCTTCAGCATATGAATTTAAGTGAGAACTTACTTTACTGTCTTTTGTCTTTTAAACATGATGAAACAGTCAGCTATAGAACAGTTTCATTAGTATATGTGAGTAATGGTGATTTAGTCAACCCCGAGGGCTGGGTAAGGGCTTATGAGAAAGCTTCTAAAGCCCTGTGCTTGGTATTCTTCTGTTACTATACATTCTACTTCTTTTTCTAATGCATGCTGTCCTTTCTTCTTTGTAAACAAAATGCTGACTTCATGGCTCAAAGAAAATTGTAAAAATCTAAATTGGCTTCAGTTAACGTTAAAAAAAAAAAAAAAAAAGAACCAACCTTAATTTTAATTGGAAGAAAAAATTGAATTTGTAGCCTTCAGTCCTTGAAAATTCATGTGGTCTTCTCTGTTTATACCTAATGACTAACCTATCTCTAAACCATTAATGGGGTGATTCTAATTTCTGTCTCCTTTTCCTTTTTCTTCCTGCATCCCATGTTGTCTGTGATGGTTTGTTTGGTTGGACTCTCCCCTGGTCAGTATTTTTATTTCCAGGAGGTGTTCCCTGTCTTGGCTGCAAAGCACTGTATCATGCAGGCCAACGCTGAGTACCACCAGTCTATCCTGGCTAAACAGCAGAAGAAATTTGGGGAAGAGATTGCACGGTTACAGGTGAGTTTCTTCTTGGTGATAGATATACTTGATTTTCCTTTTTTTCCCCCCTAGTGAGATCCCCAGGTTTACTTATAAAATTTTTCCTTTTTATTGCCTCTTATCAACAGAGATAGCGATTGTTTTTATCTTTAGGCTTTACGTACTGTATGTTTTTTGATGTAGTCAAAATGTTTTTTGCATGTCATATTTTACCTAAAAAATTCATACGAAGTTTGCATTCAGTTCTCTTAGTTACCCATATTTATTTTAGTGTAAAAATAGTCTAAATTGAATATAATGCTTCAGGAAGATGTGTAGTACCTAACTTGTGGCCTAGCCTTCGCCAAAATGGAGCATGTAATTCCACAGCTTGAGAAGAACTGTGGTTATGCACCCACATACAAATCTTGTAAACAGCAGAGTACCTTCTAGGCAATTGTATCCATAGTGTTGGTGTTGAGATTGCCAGAGACTTGCAGTGACATCTAGGACAACTTTGTAACAAGGGCAAGCGCTATATAAATTAATTGTTTATGTTTTGTGTATTTGTAAATGGAAAATAGAGGATTGTTAGGGAAATTTAATTATGGATTAGATATTAGAAGATGCTGTGGAATTGTTCTTTAGGAAGTTCAGATTAGTCTTTTAGAAGATGAACCCATACTGATAAAACCAGTGTAAGAATTTTTGATAGAACCAAGATTTTCAAATATGTCTGATTTGTTTAGGGATTCACTTTGATTGTAATAATAATTTTTTATGTAAAAATGCTTCTGAGTAAGGAATTTCTGTGGGAAGGATTTTCTTCCCCTAAGGCTAGCATATTTAAATTATTAGAAGTAAGTTTAATTTCTTTTTTTCTGGGAATTCTGGGATTATTAAATTTAAAGGATTTAGTTTCTACAAATCAGAGAAGAATGTGTTTTGAAATTGTAACCTAATTTTTAAATACTGTAAAAAGGAAAATTTCAAATTTATACAATGAGGTAAAATACATTTCTCAGGTGTAGACACAGAGTTTATAACTTAAGTTTTACAGTTTTCGTCATAGGTTAAATGTTAATACAATGTGAACAAGAGTTAACAGTTCCAGGAATAAAGGCAGTCCCTTATTCTAGTAGGCATGAAATATTTAAAAAAATCAATTCGAGCTCACAAATAGGGAAACAGAAAAAAGGTGAGCAACAAACCATATTCTCTGTATCTTCTTACTTTGTAGAGTACCACATGATCCTGACAGATCATTAGATGGTTACACCATTAAACCAAGTTTCTAGTCATTACTACTAACAAAACAGAAACAAAAACAAAGCCACAGTCAGGAAAATCAAAACAAAAATTAAAGTGGTAGTAAAGATAAAATTGCTGTTTGAAATTACTTCTGGAACCCAGAATGGTTGTACTTGGGTTTAATACAGCTCACAAATTGTATGTACCTCATGGACATTGCAGTTTATTTGGCATTATTTTTCGGTAGGTCCTCTTGCTTGGTAGATTTTTCAAACCGCAATGTACAACTTTTAAAAAGATATAAAAACATATATTCCTTGAGATTGATTACATGTCAGATTTATTTAACTCATTAATGAGGGATTCAGGAAGATGAGAAATTGATTTCATATAGACAATATTTTTTTATTAGTTAAAATAATAAATTATAGATATTAAGGAGATTGTCCTTATTGGGTGATCTATGCTGAGATATTTAGGGATGATGGGTCCTGACATCTGAACTTTAGTTTCAAATGACTGCAGAAAAAGAAAAAAGTTCGTGAATCTGCATCTACATATGGGAAGGTGAGGGATTAAGCAAATATGGCAAAATGGTAACAATATCTGAACCTAAAGGACATATCATTATTCATTATTCTGTTCATTCAATATTTTATGGACTTGACATTGTTCAAAATAAAAATTGGGAAAAATAGGTATATATAAAGGCTTCAACCCCTGCCCTCTTCCTTTGTCCTGTTCCCTTTTTTACCACTACCCCTTGGGTAATTTTCATTAGTTTCATATTTAATCTTTTCAGTATTTTTGTTTGAAGTAGAAGGAAAATACATAGACAAACATAATATATGTTCCTAGCTCTCTTTATTCTTAGCCAAGAGGTAACATATGCTACATATAGCATTGTCTATCTTGCTTTTCTTACATAACTATATATTCTGACAATCTCTCCATTTTAATGCAGCAATAGAAAGACAGCTCTCTTTTTCTTTAGAGCTGCATTATACTTCATTGTAGAAACCACAGTTTATTGCTGACTCCTAGAGCTGGACACTTGTGTGTTTCCAAGATTCACATGATAAACAGTACTGTAGTGAATAATCCTGTACACAAGGCTGGGGTTGTGGCTCAGTGGTAGAACATATGCCTAGAATGTGTGAGGCACTGGGTTTGATTCTCAGCACCACATAAAAAAATAAATAAAATATTTAAAAAATAACAATCCTGTATACAAGGTATTTTGTACTAAAGCAAGTGTCTTAGCTTGGGTTGCTGTACCAAAATGTCATGTATTAGGTGACATAAACAATAGAAATACATGTTTCAGTACTGGAGATGAAAATCCAAAGTCAGGTTACCAACATCGAGTTCTGTTGAGGTTCGCAGCCTGCCTTCTTGCTGTATTTTCACCCGATGAAGAAAGGGAACAAGATTTCTGACATCTCTTCTTATATGAATTAGTATTTCATGTGAAGGTCCCACTTTCATGACCTCATGTAGTTGTCGCTCAAAGGCCCTATTTACAAATAGTGTTACATTAGAGGTGGGGCCTTGAACATAGGAATTTTGGGTAACAGTTCAGTCTATAGCAGCAGGTATGTGTTAAATTCCGAGGAATGGGATTGTTGATATCAAAGTGCAAATACATCTGTAATATATCTGAAATATGTTGTATGTTAAATTCAAATCATTGATTCACTGGTGTTTATCCTGATGTATGATATATGAATCCTATCTTTCTCTTTTTATTAATGGCTACCTAGTCCTCAAATCATTTATTATAGTGACTTCCTTTACCTCATTGATGTGAGATTCTCACATTATCACATCTTAGATTTACCATATACATTTAGGTTTATTTCTGAACTTTTCATTGTTTCATTGATTCTACCATTTAAATTATTTATATTTAAAATCTTATTGTGTATTAGGTATTATCATTTTTCATTTTCTGAAATTTCCTGTTCTTGTTGCCTGAATTTTTTGGAATTATTTGTGCTTTTTTTAAAAAAAAAAAATTAAAAAAAAATATTTTTTAGTTGTAGATAAACACAATTCCTTTATTTTATTTATTCATTTTTATGTGGTGCTGACAATCGAACCCAGTGCCTCACACATGCTAGGCAAGTGTTCTACCACTGAGCCACAACCCAGCCCATTATTTGTGCTTTTTTATGTAAATTTATTTATTGTGGAAAATTTCAAACATAAAAGTATAAACCATCAAATATCCTTTACCTTGCTTCAATAACTGTCAGTGTTTGCTATTTTGTGTTTCATTTATTTCATCTCCCCACTCTTATCTTCTTCTTGGGATATTTTTAGCTATGTCACATAATATTACCTGTAAGTACTGTAGTATGTATCTGTAATAGATGAAGATCACAAAAATTGAAATCATAGTATGATGACATTATCTAGCAAAATTAAAGATGTCATGGAAGAAGAGGTGTTTCTGAAGTGGGGTCCATTGAGTTCTCTGAGAGAAGGGGGAATTTGACTCAGGACCATCAGGATTCTTGGCATACGTAGCAGAAAAGAATTTCAGAATGTGTCAGTCAGAGACATAGAGGTTTATTTAGGAAGCAAATACATATTCAAGGAAGAATGGAGGCAGTCTTAAGAGAGGAATATGCATTCAAGGGAGAATGTAGGCCATCTTGAGAGTAAGAGACATAGTTTGGGGGTTCCTGGCTCTTTTAAAGGAAACTTGATGAGGGTTAGATAGGTAGGTATGTAGGAATGGTATCAGTCCAGTGATCACAAGATGAACTGGTGGTCTGGTTACTTTATCCTTATGCTTATGTGGTCTTCATTATCTGATCAGTAGATGGAGGTGGAGAGTCCTTAAATTATAGGTTCCTGAAGGTAATCATCTCTCTTTGCTTAATTGATTTATTTGGAAATTAATTAACAGTGTGCAGGTAGAATTACAGATTTCCCATGAATTTTCGGAGTATCAGGCCTGCAAAGGAGTGACTTGCCTGGAACTTTTGAATTAAAATTTTATTTCCTTTTCTTTTCTTTATGTCTCCTTTTTACCTATTTTTATTCTGTTTTACCTCAATGTTAATATATTAATAATGTTCACAATTCAGTATTATTCTAACCTAGTTTAGTGTTCCTTGGATGTTTTTCTTAGGGGGGGTCTTGGTTTGTTCAAATCAAGATCCATACAGGGTTCTCAGGTTGCATTTGATTGCTGTGTTTCTTAGATCTAATTTGTAGTAGCTTTCTTCTCTCAACTGCATGTTGATTTTTTTTTTTTTTTAACTTGTTCTTGTTCTGCTCTTTTTTTTTTTTTGGACCAGCGATTGAACCTGGGGGCATTTACCATTGAGCCACATCCCCAGCCCTGTTTGTTTGTTCTGTTTGTTTATTTTTGATAATAGGGATTGAACCTAGGGGTACTTAACCACCAAGCCACATCCCCATCTCTCTTTTATATTTTATTTGGAGACAGGGTCTCACTGAGATGCTTAGGGCCTTGTTAGTTTGCTGAGGCTGACTTTAAATTCTGGATCCTCCTGCCTCAGCTACTGGAATAACAGGCTTGTGTCCCTGTGCTTAGCCTTGTGTGTTTATTGTGATTTCTGTAATGTCTGTTCTGCCTTTTGCTCCTTGTGTGAATGTTTTTAGTCTTTCTTTCTTAAAGAAATTTATATTTTTGTTCACTTCCTTTCCTGATTTCTGTCAGTTCCCATTTCACATTCTCTTACTATCACCCACTGTTGTCTGGGTCATCTGGTTCTGTGTTCATACTTTGTGTTCTTTTAGTAGTATGATTGCATCCTTAAGTACTTAAGTCTATTTTAATTTCTTAGCACTTGTGGCAATGTTTGGTGAATTTTCATTATGTGTTAGAAAATTATACTTTTCATGTTCATCCTTTTCTGTGTATGGTTTCTTTGTGTTGAGATAGGTGAGTTACCTTTGTGTGTGAAGTATACTGATTTTACAGGAGGTTCCTGGGTTGGGAATGGACCTGGGTATCTTCCAGGCATCATTGTGGAAGAACTCTCTGGAGCCCTGCTTCTCTGGTCCTAAAAACCTGGCCTGTTCTTGGAAAGATCCTATTATATACAGTGCTTCCTACTGCTTTTCAATTTGATGCATCTACTTTTAGAGTTTGTATTTTGTTGGCGTTTTCTCAGTCCCACTGCCTTTTCTTCTCCCTTCCCCCCTTTTAAGTCTTTCCTATTTTCTACTTTCTGTACAACCTGTTCTTTCAATGAATCTACCTCTGGCTCCTAGCAGCTCTCTTGGGTTGATGTTCCTCAGCATCCCATTTTTTCTGTGGCTTTCTGGTTGCTTTTTCATAAGCTGGCAGTTTTCTTCTTCTCAAAGTTTTCAGTTTTGATTAAAGTAATTTGTACTCAGAGTGGTCCCCTTAGCCCTCTCTTTCCCCCTGTGTATTCAGCATGCCTTAAGGTTCTAGTCCCAGTTTGTTATTTGAAGGGAAACATGCGACTAGTTTACAAACAAATTTGATTTGCAAATTTAAAAAGTGATTAAAATGTGTGCATTTTCCTGCATCTCAGTTTATACCGAAGATACAGATTTTATTTGGTTTTAATTTTTTCCTTACTGTTTCATATTGATCTTACGTATGTCCAAAATTTGTTACTGTATATTTTGTATTTTGTTGCTAGTGGCAGTGGATTTATTTCCTCTGCTCTCTCTTCAAATTGGTGATTGTTTATGTATATTAGTTATATTGATTTTGTATCTAAGCTAACTTTCTCATTATTTAGAGTAGTTCAGTTGATTTTTTTTTTATAAGTCACCTGTAACTAATACATAATTTTTCCTTTTCTAAATTTTGTACCTCTGATTACACTCTTTTGTTTTGACATGTCTGTGATTTTGATGATACTGGTAATCTTCATTTGCTCTAGGAATCTTATATTTTTCTGCTAAGCATAATACCAACTTTGGGGTTAAGATTTTAATCATGTTAAGGAACTATACATTTCTATTTTACTAGGATAAAAAAACAAGAATAAGCTAGTCATCTTTCTGTTCCTCAGCTTATAAACAGAAAGGGTTTACTTTGGTTTACAGTTTTGGAGGTTTTAGCACATGATTTGTGGGCCTGTTGGTTTTGGGTTTGTAATGAGGCAGCATATCATGGTTGGCAGCACATGGCGAAAACCTTTGACTGGGATGTGAGTAGAGGAAGAGGAAGGGGGTCTACATTTCATTGTTCCCTTCAAAGACATGCCTCCAATGACTGGAAGACCTCCCACTTTACTTCTTAAAGTTTCTACTACTGCCCAGAAGGATCATGGTCTGGGGATCAAGCCTTTAACACATGGGACTTTAGGGGACACTTACCAAATCATAGCAAATATTAAATATATGCAAACACTTTTTTCAACATCCTATGGAGATATTTGATTTTTAAATTTATTGTTTTGGAGAATGGCATACGTAGATTTGCTAATATGAAGTCCACTAGTCCATTTTTGTGTTCTTGTGATTTTGGCATTTGAGATTTTAGACTTGCTCTGTCTGTCTGATCATTTTGCATAGCTGTGTTTATGTGTTAAAGTATTATATATTCTTTGATTAGGAGCCCAAGGTACTCCATGTCTGGGAAATCAAACTCATTAATTGTGTTATTCAACTCTTGTATGATCTTAAAGATTTTTTTATTTACTTGATCCAGTTGTTGTGAGAGAGGGGTTTAGAATTTTACTTTGATATGGGTAGATCTAGCAATGTCTTGTTATAATTACTAATGTAGTGCCAGGTGCTGTGGTGCAGCCCTGTGATCTAAGCAACTTGGGAGACTGAGACAGGAGGATTGTAAGTTTGAGGCCAGCCTCAGCAGCTTAGCAGGAACCTCACAAACTTAGTGAGACCCTGTCTCAAAATAAAGAAACAAACAGCTAAATAAAAATTAGAAAGGGATGGTGATGTAGCTCAGTGGTAAACTTAAATCTCCTGGTACCAAGAAAAAAAAAAATTGCTTATGTAGTGAGAGGTACATGTAAAATTAAGAGGTTTTGCGTATTTCTGGTAAATTGGCCAATATTGCAGTGTGCTAAATTTATCTGTTTTTGACTTTCCTGTCTATTTTATCTGACATTGCTGTATTTTTGCCTCCTAAATAATGTAGTTTGAGCCTTAAATTTGTGTGAAACATTTATTCCCCTTAAAAAAAAAGTCCAAATCTTTTTAAAAAATTTTTTTCTTATTGATGTTGAAATGACATGCTACTTTTTTGACTTCCTGTGTTGCTGTTTAATTTTTTTCTGAATCCACCCTTTCACTCAGAGTTCCTTTCCTCATGTGAGGGTGTGAAGGAGGTAAATCTCAGACTTGTATAGTTTCAAGACTCATGTCTTAGATCTCTGTGAGGGCTATTAGTACAATTTACATGTTAATTCTTTTGGTTCATAGACACAGTTTTATAGCCAACCTTTCTCAATGTCAGTTACTCTTGATTGGCCTTTAGATTTCTTTTACCTTGGTAATTTACCCATGTGTGTAAAGGGATGTTTACTGTGTATTATTCTTCAGTTTTGGGGTATTTTGTGGTGGGAGAATTTCCAGGTTATTCTGTCACCCACAATGCTGGAAATGCAAAGTCCTCAAATTGAAATTTTTATTTTAAACTAATGCAAGGCATGATAATGATCAAATTGTTATATTGTGTGCATTTATGAATATGTAACAATGAATCCCACCATTAAGTGCAGTTAAAAGGAACCAGTGGAAAAAATTGAAAAAAAATAAACCAATGCTAGATATAGAAAATGTTCCTCTTTTTTTTGTTTTTTTGTTATTTTTCTTTTCAGCATGCAGCAGAATTGATTAAGACAGTGGCATCTCGCTATGATGAATATGTCAACGTAAAGGATTTTTCTGACAAAATTAGCCGTGCCCTTACTGCAGCAAAGAAGGATAATGACTTCATTTATCATGATCGTGTTCCAGACCTTAAAGATCTAGATCCTATTGGCAAAGCCACGCTTGTGAAATCTACCCCAGTCAATGTACCCATCAGCCAGAAGTTTACTGGTATGTTTGATACTCATGTGCACGTTAATCTTATACTCATCTTTTCTCCAGTTTAATGTTTAGCTAAAAATCATACAATTGCTGTAGTATTTTGATATAATTTGCATGCATATTGTTCAAAATGAATGTGAGAATAAAAATTGTTTTGTATCTCTAGTGATTTTTTTTTCCCTGGGCAGTGCTGGAGATTGAACCCAGGGGAGCTCTTCTACCACTGAGCTCTGTCCCCAGCCCTTTTCAGTTTTCATTTTGAGACAGGGTTTTGGTAAGTTGCTGAGGCTGGCCTCAAACTTGTGATCCTCCTGCTTCAGCCCCCCTGTTGCTGGAATTACAGGTGTGCTCTACTGTGCCTAACTTTTGTGGCATTTGGCATTTTTAAGATGGAAAATAAATGTTAAAGCATACATAAAATTTACAACAGGGTCAGAAAGCTTGAAACTGTGTTTAAATGATTAAGATTTTAAACAAGCACTTAAAAATTAAACAGATAAAATATATATATATATATTTATCCAGGGACTCACACATGCTAGGCAAATGCTCTACTACTGAAGTGCATCCCCAGCAAACATTTTATTTCTTAAAATGTAGACTCCCAGAGTCATATTTGTATTAGATAAATAAATGTTATAATATCCTTGTTTATCATAAGTATATGTAATGTGTACAGTATTTAATGAATCTAGTTGAGATCCCAGGGATAATATTCTAAGTTCCTGAGAAAGAGTTACTGTTTTAGCAAACATAGAGTATTTACAATATTTACCTTGTGCCATGGACTCCAGGAGTTTATAAATATGAGCTCATTTATTTCTCACAACAGTCCCATGAGACAGGTACTATTTAAATCTCTATTGTACCAATGATGATACTGATGCAGAGAGTGTTCATTTCCCCAAGGTCATATGTCTAGGAAGTCATGGAACTGGAAATTGAACCTGGCACTGTGGCTGGCTCAATTTAATCAATAAATGAGCAGTATTAACCAAAGATCTTTCATACTAATAACAAACGCATCTCAAAAGTTACAGGAAATAGAGTTCAAGAAGGAAAGCTTTCTGGGTTAGGGATGTAACTCAGTGATAAAGTGCTTACCTAGCATGTGTGAGGCCTGGAGTTTGATCTCTAGCAACATAAAAAAAAAGAGAGAAAGCTTTCATTATTGCCACTAATCTTGAATATAGTGATCTAAAAATTCTTGTCATTGTATTTCTAGTATTTATTTACTTATTTAACCACTGAGCTACATCTATGACCCATGTTTTAGTTTTGAACTTTAAATGTTTACATACTATGTGAATATTGGAAAGAAGTTATGAACAGTCACTTCTAAAGTTTGAATTTTTGTCTTAAAATTTTGTTGAAATATCCTTTTCTAATTTTAGATCTGTTTGAGAAGATGGTTCCTGTGTCAGTGCAGCAGTCTTTGGCTGCTTTTAATCAGAGGAAAGCTGATTTAGTTAACAGGTCAATTGCTCAAATGAGAGAAGCCACCACTTTGGCAAATGGGTAGGTAGAGCTTAACTTTTATAAATTAGCCTCTAAAGTTTTAAAGTTTTCTGTGGTATTTCTTTGAATAAATAGTTTATGAAGTTTTAGTTTTCTGAACTTGGAGCAAAATGTCAAGTATATGTGATTCAGCAGATATAGATAGTGTCACTCTCTTTCTTTCTCTCTCTCTCTCTCTCTCTCTTTCTCTCTCTCACAAAATCTATAACACTTCTTGGAGACATTGTTTTAAACCCTGGCATATAAATTAGAGTTAGAAGAAACTTAATTACAGAGACAAGGTGAGAACATTTGACTACTTGTTTGCATTTTAAGAAATATTTATTTGAGGGTAATGAGAAGTAGAAATGAACTCTGTGATATCTGGTACATTTAGTATTCCAAACCAGTTGTTGTTTCTGGTGGAATAAAGACTAAGAAATTAATTCATTAATTTAAAAAAAAATTAGGTATAACAACAAGAATATAATTCACCATGATTAAGTGGGTTTCATCCCAGGAATCATTTGACCATCCAACAGATGGATAAAAGACCTTTACTAAAATCCAGTACCTGTTTCTGTTAAAAACAGTGGAGAAGCTAGGGATGAAAGGAACTTACCTCAACATTATAAGCCTGTATAAAGCCAAACCCAAAGCCAACATCATTCTGAATGGATAAAAACTGAAAGCATTTCTCTAAAATCAGGAACAAAACAAAGATGTTCACTCTCACCACTTCTATTAAATATTGTTCTTGAAACACTAACCATAGCAGTCAGGCAAGAGAAGAAAATTAAAGGGATACCAAAAGAAAAAGCAGTCATCAAATTATCTCTATAAGTGGATGACATGATCCTATATCTAGAAGACCCAAAAAACTACTCCAGAGACTTCTAGAGTTGATCAGCAAATTCAGCAAATAGCAGGATACAAGATCAGCACTTATAAATCAGTAGCTTTCTTGTCCTCCAACAGTGATTTTGATGAGAAAGAAATCAGGAAAACCGTTTCATTCACAATATCCTAAAATAGAGAACAAAACAAAACAAAAAGAAAAAAAACAACAAAATACTTGGAAATTGATCTAACCAAGGAGGTTAAAGATCACTACAATGAAAATTATAGAACACTGAAGAAAGAAATTGAAGAGTTTAGAAGATGGAAAGACCTCCCATATTCTTTGATAGGCAGAATCAATATTGTCAAAATGGGTATACGACCAAAAGCAATGTACAGATTCACTGCAGTCCCCATCAGAGTACCAATGACATTCTTCATAGAATTAGAAAAAATGGTGTTTAAGTTCATTTGGAAGAATAAGAGACCCAGAATAGCCAAAGCAATATTGAGCAAGAAGAGCAATGCAGGAGGCATCACAATACCTGATCTTTAATTATGCTACAGAGCTATTGGCATCAAAATAGACACAAAGACCAGTGGAATAGAATAGAAGACTTGTGAACAAACTGATATACTTACAGCCATCTGATACTTGATAAAGGTGCCAAAAATATATGTTGGAGGAAAATGTCATTTTAGCAAATGATGCTGGGAAAACTGGATATCCATATTAGAAGAATGAAACTAGATCCTTATTTCTCACCCTGCACAAAAGTAAAATGGATCAAAGAGGGCTGGGGTGGTAGCTCAGTGGTAGAGCACTTGCCTAGCATGTGTGAGGCACTGGGTTTGATTCTCAGCATCATATATAAATAAATAAAGTTTCATCAACAACTTAAAAAAAAATGGTTAAAGACTTGGGAATTAGACCAGAATCCTAGCAACTGCTAGAAGAAAACATAGGGTCAATCTTTCATCATATTAGTGCTGGCACTGTTTTCCTTAACAAGACCGCTAAAATCTCAAGAAACAAAACCAAATATCAGTAAGTGGGATGCCATCACATTGAAAAGCTTTTGCACAGCAAAGGAAATAATTAAGATTGTGAAGAGAGAAACTACACAATGGGAGAAAATCTTTGCCAGCTGCTCATCTGACAGCAGATTAATAGCCAGAGTTTATAAAGAACTCAAAAAACTTAACACCAAGAAACCCAAGTAACCCAGTCAATAAATGGGCAAAAAACCAAAACTTCTCAAAAGAAGAAACATAAATAGTACAAATAAATGAAAAAATGTTAAACATCTGTAGCAACCAAGGAAATGGAGATCAAAATTACACTAAGATTTTGTTTCCTTACAATTAGAATGGCAGTCATCAAGAACACAAATAGTTACAAATGCTGACGAGGATGTGGGGATAAAGGTACTCTTGTATGTTGTTGATGGGACTGCAGATTAGTACAACCACTCTGGAAAGCAGCATCAAGTTACCTTAAAAAAACTAGGAATGGAGCCAACATATGACCCAGCCATCCCATTCCTTGGTGTATATCCAAAAGAACTAAGAGTAGCATACTGTAGTGATATAGCCACCTCAGTGAAAGCAGCACAATTCACAATAGCCAAATATGGAATCAGCTTAGTTGCCCATCAGTAGATGAATGGATACAGAAAATGTGGTATATATACACAATGGGGTTTTACTCAGCCATAAGAAAGAATGAAATTATGGCATTTGTTGGTAAATGGACGGAAATGGAGAACATCATTGCTAAGTGAAGTAAGCCGGTCTCAGAAAACCAAGGGTTGAATGTTTTCTCTCACATGTCTGTCTAGAGAAAAGTAGGGGAAAGGAGGATTGGGGGATCAGAGATCATAAAGATGGAAGATCAGTGGAGTAAAAGACAGAAAGAAAGAGGGTTGAGAAAGGAGAGGAAGTACAGAATGAATATTACAAAATCATGTTATGTGCACATGTAAATATACCGTGACATTTCACCTTTATACAAAAGTAGAAAGAACCAATCAAAAATAAATGAGTGAAAGAAAGATCAGTGTAGAGAAAGGATAATAGAGGGAAGAAGGAGGGGAAGGAAAAGGTGAGGAATGGGAACTGAAACAAAATTTCATGTGTATATGATTTTGTCAAAATGAACCCAGCTACTGTGTGTAATATAATGCTCTAATAAAAAGGTATAATTTGTACACAATAAAATACACCCATTTTAAGTGTGCAGTTAAGTTTTGGTGCCCATGTAACCACCACTGAGATTGAGACTGGGAATAGTTCTGTTACCCTAAAATTCTCTTATGCCTCTTCCCTTCAGTCCCTCTTCACCTTGTCACTACTAATGTGCTCCCTGTAACCATAGGTTTTAATCTTTATACAGTTTAATATGAAGGTAATTCATTATATCATGTACAGTATAGTACAGTTGTACAGTATGTAGTACTTTAAGTATGTACAGTATATTCTCTACTTCCTTCAGTTTGCTTCTGAGATTCATCTGTATTGTCATGTGTATCAATTTGATTTTTTTGGTCTGAGCAGTATTTTTTTACTTTTTCTTTTATTTATTAATTTTTTCATTAACTTTTGACAGTGATAAATTTTTAGAAAAAAATTTTTTTCATATATGTATATGGGTAATAATGTCTGTCACAATCTACTGTCCTTCCCATCCCCACCTGCCCCACCCTTCCCCTCCCCTCTGTACAGTCCAAAGTTCATTCATTCTTCCCTACCCATCCCCCCACTATGGATCACTATCCTCTTATCAGAGGAAACATTCAGCCTTTGGTTATTTGGTATTGGCCTATTTTGATATTCTCCAATTCCATCCATTTACCTGCAAATGCCATAATTTCATTCTTCTTTGAGGCTAAGTAATATTCCATTGTGTATATGTATCATATTTTCTTTATCCATTCATCTGTTGAAGGGTATCTAGGTTGGTTCTATAGTTTTGCTATTGTGAATTGAGCTGCTGTAAACATTGATGTGGCTGTGTCACTGTAGAATGCTGATTTTAAGTCCTTTGGGTATAAACTGAGGAGTGGGATAGCTGGGTCAAATGGTGGTTCCATTCCAAGTTTTCTAAGGAATTGCCATACTGCTTTCCAAAGTGGTTGCACCAATCTGCAGTCCCACTAACAATGTATGAGTGCACACTTTTCCCCACATCCTTGCCAGCACTTATTATTGCTTCGAGCAGTATTTTACAGTCATATAATAGTTTGTTAAGTTTGCCTGTTGATAAAACATTTCAGGTGCCACAAGTATTCATATACAAATCTGTGTGGACATGTTTTTGTTGTCTTTGGTAAATACTGAGTAGTAGACCCCCCGACCCCCCGCCCTTTCCAGTGCTGGGGAATGAACCCAGGGTCTTGCACATGGTAGGCAAGTGCTCTACCACTGACCTACATCCCGAGCCCTAGATGTGAAATTTGAGTTGTGTATTTTGAGTTTGTTTAACTTTATATGAAGTTGCCAGATTGTTTTCCAAAATGGGTCCTCCATTTTATATTCCACCTGCACTATGTGAGAAATACAGTTGCTCTGCATCCTCACCAACACTTTTACACTTTTTAATTTTAGCCATGTATATAGTGTATATGTGGCCATCTTTCATTGGAGTTCAATTTGCATTCTCTAATTACCAGTGATGTTGAGCAGCTTTTCATGTGTTCAGTAGCCATTTATATATCTTTTATGAAGTGTTGGTTGAAACATTAGGTTCCTTTGTATTTTCGTTTTGCTGGAGATAGAACCTAGGTCTTGTGCATCTAGGTTAAGTGCTCTTCTACTGAGCTTCACACCAGTCATTTGGCTCCTTTTTTTACTTACTTATTTTTATTAAAAAATTTTTTTAAAATTTGTTGATGGACCTTTATTTTCTTCCTTCCTTTCTCCCCTCCCCTTCCTTCCCCCCTCCCACCCCCTTCCCCTTTTTCTTTCTTTCACTGAGAATTGAACCCACCTCATGCATGCTAGGCAAGCACTCTACCACTGAGCCACAAACCCAACCCTGGCTCCTTTTTTAAATTGAGTTTTTTCCTCCTTAATTACCTTTAAAGAGTTCTTTATATATTTTGGAGACAAGTTCTTTGTTAGATATATATGATTGAGAATATATTCTCCTAGTTTGATTTATCATTTTGATGAATGCATGGAATTTTTCTTTATCTAGCACGAAGGCAATAGTAATTGCATATGATTAAGAGGCAGTTTGAGTTTGTACAGAACTTGTTTTTTGAGCAATTTATTGCATTACATCATGCTATTTGCTTTATTGTCTTCATGAATAGTAGACAGGGATAAGTTCCCTGTCCCTATCATGTAAATGAAGTAAGTGAAAAATTCTTATTGTACCACAACTGAGAACAGGTGAGTATTCTGAATATTCTGTAATTAATACTTAGTCTTCCTATTGTTCTATTGATATTTTGCCTAAATACTATGAAATTTTAGCTATTTCATGTATTATTTTTGATTTGTCACCGACAGTGTTACCATCAAAGGTATCATAAAAGATTGCTTTTTCAAGGAAAAAAATTCCTTTTTTGGGGGGCAGGGGTGGGTACCAGGGATTGAACCCAAGGGTGCTTAACTAAAAAGCCACCTCTCCTGCCCTTTTTAAAAACATTTTTATTTTGAGAAAGGGTCTTGCTTAGGGCCTTTGTAAGTTGCTGAGGCCAGTCTCAAACTTGGAATTCTTCTGCCTCAGCTTCCTTAGTTGCTGGAATTATATGCGTGTGCCACTGAAAAAGAATTTTTTACTTTTAATTATTTAGGCTAAAAGAAGTTAAGTTTGAGCTACAGGCCAAAAGATGTCTAGTGTATTTTAAATGCTGTCATAATTTTTCTTTTTGGCTTTTATTTATTTTTATTTATTTTTATTTTGTGGTGCTGGGAATTGAACCCACGGCCTTGTGCTTGCAAGGCAAGCACTTTACTGACTGAGCTATCTCACCAGCCCTCTTTTTGGCTTTTAATTGTGAACTGTGAACTTAAATAACTTGTAATGTTTCTGTCGTATCAATTATTGATTTTTCTGTTTTTTTCCCTTTATCTTTGCTTTATTTTTTTATTAGTGGGGGTTATCTTCATTTTTTAGAGGCTAACTCCATTCCATTGCTATTGATTTGGATATAGGCAATTAATATTTTAAAGATGGTTTAGCCTTAAACATGACAAAATATCTCATTTTTTTCAGCGTGTTAGCTTCCCTTAATCTTCCAGCAGCAATTGAAGATGTGTCTGGAGATACTGTACCTCAGTCGATATTGACTAAGTCCACATCGGTGATTGAACAGGGTGGTATCCAGACTGTTGATCAGTTGATTAAAGAACTACCTGAACTACTACAAAGAAATAGAGAAATTCTAGATGAGGTATGTTTTAAAAGATTTGCTTTTCAAATAAAAACTGTGATCTCTTGGTGTTCAGCAGGAATGAGGCCTGCAGGGTTTCACAGGGTTGTATTCATCATCTTTGCCCCAGAAATTGATGTAACCCCAGAGCTTGCTCTTCAGTTCAAGAGGAATCCTGGTTGAATGAGAATGAGTTCATTCTTGTCTTAAGTCAAATAAATGCATGTTAATAAAATTCATATGACTTCTATATAATGCTAGTATACTTTAAGAAATTACTGTCACACAAACTGAAGTCTTTGTAATTAATGATTTCATTTGTGCATAGGCTGATCGGGTTTCTTGATGAACATGGAGCAAAGGAAGTTAGGACATCACATCAAATATTTTATAAAGCTGCTACATTCATATACCAGTAGAGATGGCATTTTATTAATAGGAATAAAACACTTCGTAAAGTTCTTTTTTTTACTAAAGCTTACTGTCCACCAATGTAAATTTTTTTCTGGTGCCTTTGTCTTTTTCCCTAATTGCTAGATTTCTTTCTTTAGCTCTAGATACTTAGAAATTGGTTAGATGGACTCTGGTCAGTTTTGAAGTCACATAGTCTGTTTAGGTGACCTTTCTTATCAGTCCTTGAAGTTTTGATTTTTAAATTAACTTTCAGAGGATATTATATTTACATAATTTCCAAATACATTGGAAGAGAGGCAGAGCACTTAAATACTTATGATGACAATATGGATCTTGTGGGTGAGCTAGTTACGTAAAAGATAAAACAGTGAAATGCCTAGCCTTGGGGACACGTAGGATGTGGTTAATAAATTATAGCTGTTATTACTCTTATGTTACTATTATGATGATAGTATTGCAATTATAACTGTTGATAGTAGAGATGGTTGTTATTCATTTTTCAATGCAAATCATCTCTTGAAAAAGCTTAGGATGGAGACTTACTGCATTGATTCTGGAATGCTGCTATTTGTGAGGGATTCTACATTAATTATTAAGCTGTCACCAACCTTATCTATGTAGACAGAGTCAACAACCTGAAAAACTAACTAGAATGTTTACATAGTTTAGTGTTAAATCTTTGCTGTGTTGAGCTTGTTAGAAATGTAGAATCTCAGGCCTCTCTCCAGATTTACTGAATCACAGTCTGCATCTTGATCAGATTCCTAGTCATTTTCATGTCCATTAAAATTTGACACACTTTGCTCTTAAGGTCATAGAAGAATACTTTATAGTCCTTTAAATTCTGTTGATTTGTGGACTAAGCAAGCTGTCATCTTGTGTTGCAATTGAATGGACATTAGAAATAGCAGGTAGACATAGGGAGAAGGAAGTGGAGAGTTTTTTAGAAATCCCAGAAGTGATGGCATCAAGAAAAATTGTTTGTGTGGGGGCAGGCAAACCCTGGAAAATGCAGACCTGGTGAGTCAAATGGAGAACATTCTGGGAGCATTTAGTACTTATAATTTACACATAGTTCAGTGGTTAAAGTCTCAGAGTGTGGAATTATGTTTGGATTTGATTCTTACCTCAGAGCTGTGACTCTGGGCAAGGTGTTTAACATCTTCATGTCTCAGCTGACTCATCGAGAAAATAGTAATAATAGTGTTTAGCCTGCCGAGTTGTACATTGGGATAACACACGTCTGCTACTTAATATTTACATAAATATTAAATACTTCTGTATTTCCTTGATTTTAAGATGCCATTGATTGGAAGATGTGTTTGATTTCATAACAATTTTTTTTGATAAGGATATTGCCTAATGAAATATATATCAGTTGTGAGGAGCATCTCCTTAAAAAATATTGAAGTGAAAAAAGTTTATCTTGTACAGACATTGGTGTATATACATATGTTTGTTGTCTGTCTAAAAATGAAGTGCTTTTATTTATTTTGATGTTTCTAACAGCCTTATGATTTAAGGTTTGTATTTGTCATTTGTACTTAGAAATGTAAGCTATAGTAAGTTGTAAAGCTGGTATTTGATTTGAGTTGTTTTTCTTACTGGTAGCTTTTAGTCATTTTGTTTAATCTTAATTTTCAGAAATTTGAGGTGTTTACCAGTTTTTTCTTTTGTAAATAGTCTGTTTGGGACCTGTTGGGTCCTTTAAAGATTAGATTCTTGTCTGTGGGTTCTAGTTCTTTAGATTCCTTTTTCTCTATCCCCTCCACTATTTCCCTATGAGTTCCTGTTAGACTGATGGCTGTGCTTCTGTATCATTTCTTCAAATTCCTTATCATATCTTTTATTTTTTTCTGTTTGTGCTCTTTTTCTTCTTTCAGAGAGACTATCTCAGGTCATCTTTCTAGTTCATTAATCAACTTTTCAGCTGTTTTGATTCTTCAGCCATTGTCTGTGTGTGTGTGTGTGTGCGTATACATGTATTTAATTTCCTTGATCTTTTTATTTCCAAGATACCTAATTGGTTCTTTAAAAAACAACTCCTCTGTTTAATATCCATATTTGATTCTCTGTTTTATTTTTAGGTAAAATTCACATAACATAAAATTCACTATTAAAGTCTTTAAAGTATACAACTGTGTGACTTTTAGTACATTCACAATGTTCTGTGAACACTGACATTAATTCCAGAACATTTTCCTTCCTCCCAAAGAATTTGCAGTCACCTCTCTTTTTCCCTTTCTCTCTGCCCTTGAAAACCACACTAATTTGATTTCTGTCTCTTATGGATTTGCCTGTTTTGGACATTTCATATAAATGAAATCCTACAATATATGGCCTTTTGAGTTTGGCTCTTTTTTTCTTAGCATAATATTTTCAAGGTTCATCCATGTTATAGCATGTGTTAATACTTCATTTCTTTTTATGGCCATATAATATTCCATTGTGTGGATATACCATATATTGTTTGTCCATTCCTCAATTGATGAATGTTTAAGTTGTTGTCACTTTTTTTTGACTGTTTTGAATGATCCTGCTACATGTGTATAAATTTTTATTTGAGCACTTGTTTTCATTTCTCTTGGGTATGTACACCTGGGAGCAGAATTGCTGGGTCATATGGTAAGTCTCATTTTTTTAAGGAACTGCCAAACACTCTCCCAAATAGCTGTACCATTTTACATTTTTGCCAGCAGTGTGTAAAGGTTCCAGTTTGTCCACATCCTTACTAGTCACTATAATTTTCTTTAAAAAAAAATTTTTTTTTAGTTTTTGGTGAACCTTTATTTTATTCACTTATTTTTATGTGGTGCTGAGAATTGAACCCAGTGCCTCACACATGGTAGGCTAGCGCTCAATCACTGAGCCACAACCCCAGCCCAAGCCTGTATTACAGTTTTCTTAAGGAAAAAAATCATACCTTACATAATTGTGTGAAGTATCTCATTGTGGGTTCAATTTGTTCAATTTGCATTTTCCTAATGGCTAATGATATCGGTCTCCTTTTCCTGTGATTATTTGCCACTTGCGTATCTTTGGAAAAATATCTAATAACTTTTGACATTTTTCAGAAATTGGGTTGTCTTTTTGTTGAATTGCAAGAATTCTTTTACATATTTTTAAATGTACTGAAAGCCACTCAGTCATGTACTTTATAGACGTTAGTAGGAAATTCACATCTACGTGTTTGGATGGTAGGCCTTATCAGCTGTATGATTAACCAGGTACCTTCTTCTATTCTGTGGATTGTCTTTTCACTCTTTGGGTACTGTTCTTTGATGCAGAAAAGTTTTCAGTTTTGATGAAGTACAGTTTATCTAGTGTCCCTTTGTTCCTTTTGCTTTTGGTGCTATATTTAGGATTACATTGCCAAAAATTGAAGGTCATGAAGATTTACTCTTAATGTGTTCTTCTAAGAGTTTCATAGTTTTAGCTCTTCTGTTTAGGTGTTCGATCTGTTTTGAAATAAATCTTGAATTTGGTGTGAGGTAAATGTCCAACATCATATTTTGCATGTAGTTACTCTGTTCTAGCATTATTTGTTGACGACAATGGCCTAGGCATCTTTGTGAAAAATTGCTTGATATGTCTAAACGTATGCCATTACATTGTTTTATTATTGCAGTTTTGTAATATTTTTTGAAATGGAGGGGAGGAGTCTTTCTACAACTTTGCCCTTTTTAAAGATTGTTTTCTCTATATGGGGTTCTTTGCAATTCCAAATGAATTTTAGGATCAGCTTATTCATTTCTACCAAAAATAAAATTGGAAGTTTAATAAGGATTGCATTGTATCTTTTTAATTTAATTTAATTTTTTGGTACCAGAAATTGAACCCAGGGGTGCTTAACCTTTGAGCCACATAGTCAGCCCTTTTTATTTTTTTTCTTTTTCTTTTTTTTTTTTTGTGGTGCTGGGGATTGAACCCACGGTCTTATGCTTGTGAGGCAAGCACTCTACCAGCTGAGCTATCTCCCCAGCCCCCTTTTTATTTTTTGAGACAGGGTCTTACTAAGTTGCTAGGGCCTCGCTGAGATACTGAGATTGGCTTTGAGCTTGTCATCCTCCTGCTTCCACCTCCTGAGTTGCAGGGATTATAGGTGTGCACCACTGCACCTGGTTGCACTGATTCTGTAAATCAATTTGGAGAGCATTGCCAGTCTTAATATTAAATCTTGAAATCCATGAACATAGGATATTTTTCCGTTTTTAAAAATGCTGTTAACTTTTTCACCAGTGCTCTGTAGTTTTCAGTGTACAAGTCTTGCACCTCTTTGGCTAAATTTATTTCTAAATATTTTATTTTTTTTTTTGATACTGTTATTTTTAATTTCCATTTTTGACTGTTCATTGCTAGAAATACAACAAATTTTTGTTGTGGAATTTGTCTTTTAGTTCATTGAATTTATTGTCTCTATAAAAGTATTTTGTGGAATCTTTGGATGTTCTATGTGTAAGGTTAAGTGAAGTGCAACTAGAGAGAGTTTTATTTTTTTCTTACTAATTTGAATACCTTTTATTTTTCTTGCCTAGTTTTCCTGGCAAGTTACAAATATTGAGAATGGACATCCTGGTCTTATTCCTGATTTTATGGGGAGAGCTTCCAGCATTTGACTGTTCAGCACAGTCATGTATCACTTTATATCAGAATGTTCTGAGAAATACTTGTTAGGTGCAAACATCATAGCATTTACTTACACATAGCATTTTACTTACATTAAAATGGCTAGAACATCACTAGGTGAGATAATATTCTGGTACTGTCATTGTATATGTATTCTGTCCTTGACCAAACATGGGTATGTGGAGCATGACTGTGAGATGTTAGTTGTGGGTTTTTCATAGATGACCTTTATCAGGTTGAGAAAGTTCCTTTCTGCTCGTTTATCAAATGTTTTTATCATGAAAGAGTGTTGGATTTTGTCAAATACTTTTTTCTGCATCTCTTTTAAGATGATCATAAGGTTTTTGTCCTCGTTCTACTAATATGGTGTATTACATTAATTGATTTTCAGATGTGAACCATCTTGCATTCCTGGGATATCGTTCTTTTCATGGTATAAAATCTTTTTGATGTGCTGTTAGATTTGGTTTGATAGTATTTTGTTGAAGATTTTGCCCCTATGTTTATGAGGGATGTTGGTCTTTAGTTTTTTTGTAGTGTGTCTGGCTTTTAGCTTGTGTGTCCTTACACAGTTTGAGTATCCCTTTTCTGAATATGTTTTTGATTTTCGATTTTTCTTTTTTTGAATTTAGGAATATTTGCATATATATAATGAGATATTGTGGATATGGGACCAAAGTCTAAATGTGAAATTCGTTTGTTTTCTGTGTAACATATACACATCCTGAAGGCAATTCTAACACAATTTTTAGTGTGCCTGTGTTTTTATTTTGACCTGTTATGTGAAATCAGTTATGGAGTTTTCCATTTTTGGTGTTATGTTGGTGCTCAAAAGTGTTTGTATTTTGGAGCATTTCAGATTTTGGATTTTTGGATTAGGAATACTCAACCTATAGTTGTGTGTTTTGTAAATGGCACATAGCAGTATTATCTTTCTAATTTAGTTTGAAAATCTTTGTCTCTACCTGAAGGGTTAAGTCCATTTGTATTAACTTTATTTTCATATATTCAGAATCATGTTCTACCATAGTTTGTATTTTTATATTTGTCTCAATTAGAATTCTGTGGGTTTCTTTGCTCTAGCCTCTCTTCCCATTTTTTCTTGCTTTTATAGTTGTTCATTCCATTTTTTTTTAACATTGGCATTGAAGTTACATACTGTTACTTCTATTCTTTGAAATTTATTATACTGTGTCTGAGTTTCCTTTAAGTTGCTTGCAATTTCATTGGATGCACTGAATTTAAGGAATTATATCTTTTATCTATCCTGGAAAATGCTTAATTTTAGTTTTCACTTCTTTGACTATTGCTTTTTCCCTATTCTCATTATCTCTTTCTGGATCTCTTGATTATTTGTATGTTGAATCTTTTTACTGAATCTTTTTACTGAATTTTCCATGTCTCTCAACCTCTCATTTTGTGTACTGTGCTTCATTCATTCATAGTTCACAAATTGTTTTGGTCTTAGAATCTTCCAGTAAACGCATTCTCTTCAGTTATATCTCTGCAGCTTTTAGGTATCCATTAATGTCCTAATTTTGTTATGTTTTTCATCTCTAGAAATTCTATTTGGCTTTTTTTCAGTTCTTCTATTCGATTTCTTCTATATTATACCTTTATTTATTATTTCTTAAAATACATTAAATGTATTTTATGTTCTTTCATTTTATAATGCTAATCTCTCTAATCTTTGTGAGTTTGACTCTGTGATTTGACATTTTTAAAAAATAGTGACTTGATTTCCTCATGTTCAGTTTGTTTTTGTTCTTGTGTTTTAATTTTAAAAGCTTTTTATTTTGCAAAGTGTTAGACGTACAGAAAAGTTTACAGATTTAGTGCAGAGTTCCTATATTTTCTTCACCTAGCCCCCTGCCAAAGTTAAAATCTTATGTAGTCATGGTAAATTTGTTACAACTAAGAAATTAAACAGTGGCATAATATTTTTACTCAGATTTTACCAGTTATTCCATTGATGTTATTCTGTTCCATGATCCAGTACAAAATACTACATTACATTTAGTGTTGTATTATTTTTGTGAATTCACATATGCTGGAATTGGTGGAAATTCTTTAACACATTTAGTGTTGAATGATTTTTGTGTGTGAAACATTTGCTGAGAATTGATAGGTTTAAAGTGAATTCTTTTAGATAGGATTTGTGTTTGTTTTTGCTGTAGAAAAGCATGGTATACCTGATACCTCTTTAAACTTTTTTTTTTTTCCTTTCTGTGTCTAATCTTCTAACCAGGACTTCATCTTAAAACTGTGTCATACAGTGTGATTTCTAGTCCCATGTACAGGCTTTTTATTAAGAATCTCAGGTGATATCACTTTTCTATTTAGATCCAAAATCTGATCATGTAGGTTTCCTTCTGTTGGCTGTTTTGCTTTTTAAAATTATTTCCCTGAGTTACCTGTTTGTAAGTGTCCTGATTTGGTGGAGGGGGAGTCTCTCAGTTTTGTTGACTCTATTCTTGTCTCCTCCTTTTGTGTTCAGTGTATATTCTATGCCAGTGAAGAACTACAAATCTGGCAAAATGTGAGTGGTGGACCAGTTTTGACTTTTGGCCCATTTTTGTTTGGTTCAGTTTGATTTTTATTTGGAGGATGATTTTTGCTGTTTTTCAGAGAATTGTAAAAAAAGAATAAGTGACAGATTGTACGTGACCTGTGTAGCCTAAAATTTGCTCTCTGGTGTGTAACAGAAAAGTTTGTTGTTCTCTGCCCTAAGCTATCAGGGATTGTCAGATACCACTGGCTTCAGCATTTGTGTCCATTGATAGATCAGCACTTCCTTGGGTTTCTTTCCAGCTAAGCATTAAAAGAGCATTTTAAAATATGTTAAACACAGTGTTAGTCTCTTGTACTGGGATGGAATTCTTAAGTTTTTTATTTTCATATAGTTAATCAGTTTTCCCTTTCATTTTATTAATGGCTTCTGAGATTAAAAGGTTTTTGTTATGGCATCTGGTTCTTTATTTTAATTGTAAAACTTTCTTTGAAGTAGTCTTGTATTTCGATATAAATAATTTCTTATTTTTTCTTCATTTTTATTTTAATGAGAAAGAATGGCTAACAATCTTACATTTTTAATACTTTTTGTTAAATACATAACTTGGATTTCTGCAACAACAAAAAATAACTTATATTCTAAGTAGTAGTATAGGAGTGTTTCCATCTCACTAAACTCTTCATCTATATTGGGTGTGATAATTTTAAAATTGCTTTAAAATTTTTATGCTGAAAATAATATATCGATTTTTTTCCTCCTTTTTAAGTCATTAAGATTGTTGGATGAAGAAGAAGCAACTGATAATGATTTAAGAGCAAAATTCAAGGAACGCTGGCAAAGGACAGCATCCAATGACCTCTATAAGCCCTTAAGAGCAGGTAAAAATGTATATAAATGACCTTTACTCAAACTCTCAATTTGGATCTACTTTTTGCTAGTTAGACTCAGTTGTAAGCTCATTTTTTACTGAAACTTTGTACTATTGTGTAAACCCAGGTGTTTTTCCCTCAGTTTAGTATAAAGGTACAAAGTAACAAATGTAATTCATGCTCACTGTAAAAAAATTCAGATTCTTAAAAGAAGGTGTAAAGTGAAAATAAAACAATATACCTACCAAATTTCATTTCCTTTTCTAAGCTCTGTGTATTTTAAAAATCATATGAGTTCATATTACATGTATGATGATTTTTTTTTTTTTTTCTTGGTAGTGAATCTGGGTGCTGAAAAAATGAGTTCTAAGAGTTACTTTGAAGTCAAAAATTACAGTTTTTAAGACTTTATTATTCAGGTTTGTGCTTACTGAGTGGTGTCTTCATGGTGACTAGAGACCTGTTTTATTTCTGCAAAAAGGACGTATAATATTGAGATTTTTTCTAAAAATATGTTATTCTTTTTAAGTCAGGTTGATTCTTTGAGAGAAGAATACTAGTTAAATAAGTCGTACAAATTTTTGGAGTGATTTGTTTTTGTTGATTTCTGTCTATATTCTTGAATTGTATTTGGCACACACTGGCCATGAAATGTATTTTAAAATGTAGCTGTGCCCTTGATTTTATAAATGATTTTGTCATTTTTCCAAAAACAGAAATGCAAAGATTGACAGAAATTGAGTTATTGTTTAGTGATTTGGGATCATAAAGGAATATAAGTAAAGTTGAGAACCAGAACTGAAAGTACAACCAGCTCATAAATATTGTTGTTAGAATCATTGCTGTGCTCTGGAAACTTTTTCCCCCCCAGAGGGAACCAACTTCAGAACAGTTTTAGATAAAGCTGTGCAAGCAGATGGGCAAGTGAAAGAACGTTATCAGTCTCATCGTGACACCATTGCTCTTCTGTGTAAGCCGGAGCCTGAGCTGAATGCCGCCATCCCCTCTGCTAACCCAGCAAAGACTATGCAGGGCAGTGAGGTGAGAGGGTACATTTTGTTGTGGGTGGTCATATGCTTGTGTTCAGGCCATTATATACAATGAACTGACAACGTCTTATTGTCATATTATAAAAAATGCAGAAGTTTTCTGGGGGTATAGCTCAGTGGCAGAGCACTTGCTTAGTATACATAAGGTCCAGGGTTTGATTCCTAGCACCACCAAGGGGTGGGCGAAGGAGAGAGAGAGAGACAGAGACAGACAGACACACACATACACACACACAACACGGAGAAGTAAATTGGGGTTATATCCATATACACTATGATAGTTTTTTGTACTGATATTAATATCCTGCAATAATGTGCATTTATCAGATGCCTTTTATAATCTAGGTACTAAATTCTAGATACTACATATGGTCACAATATTTATTTCAGGTTTTATAAAAGGGAGAAACTTGGAAGTGCAGAAAGTTGCCTGAAGTAACCATAAAAAACTGGGTTTGACTAGATACTTTTCTGATCACCAGTTCTTTGTTTCTTACATGATTCTGTACTGTTTTATATCATATTCCACTGGGATTACCTGTGAAGGGAAAACTGACCAGGTATGCTTGTTAATAAATAGATAACATCATTATTGTATTTCTGATAGGAAGGAAAAATTTGATAGTAGAGCATCTGAGTTTGGGAGTCCTAAAAAGAGGAGAGAGTGCAGGTATAATTTAATGGCTGATCACTATGAGGTAGGGTAATGTAGTAGCATCAAATAGTCTCCAAAGTACATAGGAAAATGAATCAAAGGGCAAGAAATACCACTCAGAACTTCTCAAGAAAGATTTCCTGAGTAGTAGGTTTTAGAAATTATCAGATTGTTCTTTATATAGAATAATTTCATATATTCATTCAAACAAGACTTACTCTGTAAGGCACTATGATGGGTACTTTGAAAAATTAACAGATGAGTCATATGAAACCTTTATATGGTCCAATGTAGAAAATTGGTAAGGAATAGAAGTTTAAAAATACAACAGGATACATATAAAGATTACTACAAAGACGTCAATTTGGAACACTTCAGCAATTTGGAACACCTCTCTTGCAGGTTTCTTAGGAAGTTGGCATATTTTGGGAACTGTGTGAAGAGGCAGGAAAAGTGGACTTACATAGGATCTAGGAAGGACTGCATTATTATTATCTAGAGATACACTGGAAACCAGGCACAGGTGCTGGGTGGCTTTCCCAAGAGAAGAGAAAGCTACCTAATTCAAGGAACTTGAATCTAAGGGAGAAACCTGATGGACAGGGAATTAGGTGCTTGGATGACATGGGGGATAAAAGAGGAAATGATCAGAAAATTATTTGTGAAAAACAAAGAACCCAAAAAAAGAGACTGTGGACCCAGGGAACAGCAACAAATTCTGACACCTTTTCTGTTTTAGAAAAAATATTCCTTCCTTGTTCTTTTTGGTGTTTCATATATGACCCAGAATATATCTGGCTTTTGTCCTTTCGTAGAAAAGCAAAAATGATGAGTGCGCTGATTCGTTTATATATTATTATTCACTTATATAAAAATGGATGCTTTTGTTAGTCCTTAGTGGTATTTCACAAGGGAGAAAACTTTTATAATTAATAACTTCATATTGAAGTTATTTTATTTAAGCTTAATTTTCCTGAAGTGATACAGCATATATGTTTTATTAAGAAACCCAAGCTTTTTGATAAGGTTATTTTATTATCTTATTATTAAGTCTCTTTGGGCATCTAGTTTTAGATATTGAGATACTCTGAAAATAGTGCAGGTTGTTGGTAGTTTATATTTAAATGTTCTTATATTAAATACTTAGGACCACTGCTTGTGATTGTGTCTCTGATTCACTAAAGTCTGAAACCATCTACGTATGACCCTGGCCCTACTGTGGAGTTGAACCTGGCCAGAATAAAGGGCGTATCTTTTTTTTACCCTCTTTCATAAGGATATTTCCACTTACACTGGGTATTGCATCTGCCTGAGGGTAATGGAGGGATGCGTTTATAAAAAACCTTCACTTCATGAAAGGTATTGCATGAAGAGCTCTGTCCAAAGCTGTGTGCTCTCCCTGAGAGGATTTTTTCCTAAATCATAAAAAGGCATCTTGTAGTCTTGATTTTTCATATCAGAAAGTTTATAGACAAGTGTTGAGGTTGACTGCAATCCATTCATTTGGTTCACCACACATTTGTGGAAGGTCTGCTACTTGCCAGCAGCTATACTGAGCATGTGGTCTCTAATAAAGGGTGTCTTCACCTCTGTGTTAGCTTTACTGTAGGGTAACTGAATCAGGTTCCTGCTTTTCTATTGCTTGCAGAGATATTCTCATGTTTTCTTTTTCTGAAAATAAAATGATAGTGTCAAAAAGTAAAGTTGAAAATTTTATTGAGAGCATTTCTTATGTCTCTAATTGTATTTGGTACTGTTAAATGCTATAGAGAATTTTTTTTTTTTTTTTTTTTTTTGGTTCTGGGGATTGAACCCAGGGCCTTGTGCTTGCGAAGTAAGCACTCTACCAACTGAGCTATATCCCCAGCCCTATAGAGAGTTTTATGATGTAAAACCAGGGACAACAAACTATAGAGAGGACCAGATAAAGGAGGCCTCTTAGTTTTGTTTTTACATTTTTAAATGGTTGAAAAGGTTAAAAGAATCATATTTTCATGAAATGTGGGCACTATGTGAAATTCAAATTTCAGTGTTCATAAATAAATTTTTGTTGGAATGTAGCCAAGGTTCTTTCATTTGCATATCATCTATGGCTGTGTTCACAAGTACAAATGCAAGAATGGAATACATGCAACACTGAATTTAACCTACTAAACTAAAAACATTTTGTTTGGCCATTTACCGAAAAAGTTTTCCAGCCCCTGATTGGAAACAGAAGTATTGACACACTAGGCGGTCTTAGTCCTACTGTTCTGTTTGTCCTTATCTCTCTCCATTCTTTCTTCTGTTTTTTTTTTCTGTGTTTCAGACACAGTTGGTCCTTTTTTTCCCCTTTGTGTCATGTTTGTTCTTGCCTCAAGATGTTTTTATATTTACATTTTCTTGGGGTCAGGGAGGGCTTCCCTTTCTGTGGCTGTTTCCTCTTTTTCATTAGTCTCAGATGGCACATCTTCCCCATCTTTGTCACTCTCTACAGCATTACTCTGTTGTTGTGTGTTTGTTTTAAATCCTCCCCCTCCATTTGTTTACTATTTTGCTGTGCTGGGAATCAGACCAAGGCCGACCACTGAGCTACATCCCCAGCAGGACTGTTGGTAGCCTTTAGAACAATACTCAACACATAATCATTGAGAGAGTATTTCTTGATGAATGGTAACCACTGGCAGCCTAACTTAATATAAGTGATACATTTAATTGCAGTTAAAAGCTAATTGGAAGTTTTTATAAAACAGAAATATATACCACAGGTTTCTAATTATTTATGTACTTGGACTTGATAACATTTAAACTTGAAATTTGAGTTTCTAAAACAATTTAGGTGGTATTTTTCTTGTTATCATAGTCATTTATTTGTGAAAGTAGTTTCATTCATTTTCTACATCATTCACTCTTAAAATTAGGCTAGTGTCATGCAATTTAAAATATATTTAAACTAGTGTATATGATTATTAATAAAAAAATGAAAAAGAGGCTCTGTAATATAAGGGGTCTTTTACTATCTTTGTATGGCTGTCCAAAGGTTCATTTATAAATTAGTTGTTTAAAATAGCATTTCTTTCAGAGACTTCAAATCATGGCATATTGAAATAGTACAGAATTTATTTAATAATACTGGTCTGTTCCTCATTTTTTTGGTTAGAAAATGATGTACATACGTTGGGAGGTTAGCTTTTCTTTGTAACTAGAGCTGGTAGGAGAACTTGTGGTTCTTAAATTCTTAGAGTTCTCGTCCCTCATTTTTCTATTGTCCTGTGTATAATTAGTTTCTCACTGAAGAAGAAGTTGCAGCTCTCTGAACCATTTTATCTTCTCATTTATTGATTAAGTTAGATTAAATTAGATTAGCTAACTTTGGGGATGTTACCATAGTAACTTCAACTCATCCAACTCATCATTTGATGAGAGGATCTTTGTTTCCATACTCTGAGAGTATACCATCTGTTTAAAGACAATAGTGTTCCAATGTTCCAGACCCTTAGTTTTATTAGACTGTTAAACCTTCTGCATATTCTTTTTCTCCCCAACTTCATTTTTTAAAACTATTCTTTTAGTTGTAGATGGACACAATACCTTTATTTAATTAATTTATTTTTATGTGGTGCTGAGGATCAAACCTAGTATCTCATATGTGCTAGGCAAGCGCTCTACCACTGAGCTACAACCCCAGCACCTCAGCACTCCAGCTTCATTTTAATTGTCTAACTTTTTTTCTATATATATATTTTTAAATTAGACATTGCTTACAGAGAGAGAATAACGTTTTGCTGGGTGTGGTGATGCATGCCTGTAATCTCAGTGACTTGGTAGGTTGAGAGGCTGGAGGAGCACAAGTTTGCTGCCAGTCTTAACAACTTAGTGAGTCCCTGTCTCAAAATAAAATTTTTAAAAAAGGAATGGATATTTAAGTACCCCTGGATTCAGTCCCCAGTACCAAAACCAAAAAGTGAAACAAAACCAAACAACAATAACAAAAAAAAACCCAAAGAAACCCCCCCCAATTTTTTTTTTCTCTTCTCTCTCCCTCCCTCCCTATCTTCCTTTCTTCCTTCCTTCTTTTGACTTTTCCTTCCTTCTTTTTTAACATCCTTTATTTTTCTGTTAGGCACACAGCCTTCACTTAGGTCTTAAGTTAAAGTTACAGTTGACTTACTAGTTCATTATCAGTTTAAGGGAAAAGATAATACTGTCAATAGCATTTTTGTATCTTACTGCATCCTGCTCAATACAAAACATACCACTTAACTACAGAGATCGTTATAATTCAGTAAAATAAAGGATACTTTAATTCTTAATCTACTTCTCATTGTTCTTTTATCCCTATCTGAATGCTTGTATGCCTAAGCCCCTTTAGTCCATAATGTACCCAGCATATATAGAGTTAAATCATAAAACTGAACTAACAAATTAAAATTAGACTGGTATGGTTAAGCAGTTACCCTACGTTAGAAATTATGTTGAGCACTTTATATGCATTATCTTGGTCTTCACAGTGGTCCTGGAATAGGTACTGGGTACTAGGTATTATTCCCATTTTGTAAGTGAAGAAAGTGAGTGTTCTAGGAAGTAAGCTGTCCAGGGTTACACAGTAATAACTAAGTCCATTGTATCTACTAAGGGAGTATAGTCATAGTTGATATATTTTTTTGTATGTAATTACATTTCATTTTGATAGGTTCATTTATTTATTGTTTTGATTTAATTTTGTATTCTGAATGTGTAAAAATGTTTATGATTCTAAAGTGCAGAGGAATCTCATTCCCATTCATTACTTCTACTTCATTCTCATATTCTGTACACATTGTACACATATATATGTATATATGTATACATATACATATTATACATATTATGTATGTGTATATATTGTATATGTGTATATGTGTATAATATACATATTATATATGTGTATATATTTATATCCTAATTTCCCTTCTCTCTCACTCAAAATGAGTAATATATATATGAGCGCATATATATATACACACACACACATATATATATATATATACTTTTGCACCCCTCCTCTTCTCCCCTGGCCTCCTCTTCACTCCCCTCTCTTCTCTTAGGGTGCTGAGAATTGAACTTTTTTTTTCCTTTTCAATTAAAACTTTTAAAATTAAGATTAGATTAAGATTAGGAGACTTAGGAGATACGGGTGGTAAACAGAGGCCCAAAAGAAGTTCACCTATATTTAGAAGAAAGCTTAGACTTTTCCTCAGGTCTTAGTCCTTCACAAAGGAATATTACTCTGGATATTAGTGTCAAGGAGTTAATTAGGACTGTGAAAGGAAGAGGAGGACAGGAATTCTCAGAAACAGGCAGGAGATCCATTGGAGTTGGAACTGTTGCTGGTGATAAGGAAGGGCTGTGGAAATAGGGTTCATGGGCATCTTCCTTTGCCTTTTCCTTAATTTTCTTTCTATGAGCATTGGGATGAGCAAAGTAGAGGGCTTGGGATTGGTGCTTTCCCTTTTAAAGTGAGAGAAATGTGAGAAAAAGGGACAGCTTGAAGCAGCATTAGAACACGGTTAATACAAGGGAGTATGTGTGAATCATATGGATGTAAATCAGAAGTTGCCTGGACTGAATAGAAGAAGTAACACTTAATAATAAAAAGAGATATATGTAACCATCTTTCCCTCTTCTTTTCCCTGCATATAAAATAAACATATGGTATGCGGTCCCCTTGCTTGTGTGCTGTTTCCCAGGCTCAACCCCCTTTCTCCATCTAGCATGTTTTCTTCATGTCTCTGTTTCTGTCTTCATGTATATCTCTATATATATCTCTCTCTCTCAGTGTAGGCAAAATAGATTATCTTACTTAAGTCAGACCTTACCTTACCTCAGAGCCATTACAGGCAGGCAGTATAGAGTAGAGTGGTTAAGATAATTGGTTTTGCGGCTGGTATGTCATGCAGCAGTAATCCTAGCTACTTGGGAAGCTGAGGCAGAGGGAATGCAAGCTGGAGGCCAGCCTGGTAGTTTAGCAAGATCCTGTCAGAAAGGAAGGGGAAAAGAAGAAGGATGGGATGTAGCTCAGTGGTAGAGCATTTGCCTGGCGTGTGTGTGGCCCTGGATTTAATCTCCAATACTGGGGTTGTGAGGGGGGGGCATTGGTTTGGAGTTTAGGCATATTTAGGTCTCACATTTCACCTCTTTCTTTTACTTTCTTGGGAGAAGAGATGTCTCTGGAGAAGGATCCAAGGAGGTCCTGGGGGAGAGGGGGAACTTAACTCAGGATCAGCAGGGTTCTTGGTATATGTGACAGAAAAGAATTTCAGCTTGAATCAGACAGAGGCATAGACAGAGGTTTATTTAGGAAGGAAAATACACATTGAAGGGAGAATTGGGGCTAACTACAGAGTGAGAAGCCCTGACTTGGGCTAGGGGTCCAATATTTATAGAAGGGCTGTATCAGGAACTGGACTGGAGGTGGAGCCAGGGTGGAGCTATATAATTTCCTACCAGTTTTCCCTGTGCTTGTGTTTTCCTTAATTTTATAAGGGCATAGGCCAAGGGCGTGTTCCTCAAGATTTACAATTGTGCTTTCTGTATCTCAGTGGCTTGTGAGGATGTTTCCTTTAAGATTCAGTATCTTATCTCTTTATTCTAAATCCCTGTCTCATATCTATGTAACCATGTTACTTAATCTTTCTGAGACTCAATTTCTCCACTTTTGGAATAGAGATGATGAATATATACCCTTAGGATATTATAAGGAATGTGTTACATTGTTTTTGTGAAACATTTAATAGTTCCTGGCATGTAGTAAGTGTTGAGTGAATTGTAGCTATTGCTACTGTTGTTATCCCTGTTTTTGTAATCTGAGGCAACTAAAAGTATATAATGATTACATCTAAATAAACCTGATGCTTAATTTATACTTCACTCTCTGAGAAATCATCTCTCGCTGACCATGAATTAATAACCTTCGCTGACCATGAATTAATAACCTTTGTATATTGTTTTCTTCCTGACATTGCTGCCTTTTTTTTTTTTTTGGGCAATTACACGAAAATGTCTTTTTTTTTTTTTTTTTTTTTTTCTTGTTTAGGTTGTAAATGTCTTAAAATCCTTATTGACAAATCTTGATGAAGTAAAGAAGGAAAGAGAAAGTCTTGAGAATGACCTGAAGTCAGTAAATTTTGATATGACAAGCAAGTTTTTGACAGCTCTGGCTCAAGATGGTGTGATAAATGAAGAAGCTCTTTCTGTTACTGAACTGGATCGAATCTATGGAGGTCTTACAACTAAGGTTCAGGAATCTCTAAAGAAACAGGAGGGACTCCTAAAAAATATTCAGGTAAAATTTATATATTTAATAAGATACATGTTCAGAAAATTACAGACAGGATACACCTGCATGATACCCGTACCCATTTAGGAAAATGAAATTGGAGAACATAAATTTTAGAGTGGAACATGATACATCTATGTTTTGTAAAATTTAATGTGGCACATTGATTGTAAAAAAACTATGAAACAAAGCCATTCTTCTGTTGCTAAAATGGTACTTGCTACTTAGAAATGCCTTGATATTTCAGATAGTTTGCGTTTTTCCAAAAAATTAAAAAAAATTTTTTTAGTTGTTGATGAATCTTTATTAGTTATATGTGATGCTGAGAATTGAACCCAGTGCCTAACACATGGTAGGTGAGTGCTCTACCACTGAGCCACACCCCATCCCTTTCCAAATTTTTAAGATTTTTTTAAGCTTATGTGGGGGGGAAAAAAAATCAAAATTCATTGGAATTATTGATTCCTGAAATTGTATGGCTAATACATACAGACTTTTGTCAGGCATTGTAAATAATCCCAAACTAAATGTGTTTAGTTAGATGTTTGAAATTAGCCAGAATTTTTGTTTACAAATAAGTAGTTTGGACTATTTAATAAGATTTGAAAATTTGCTTTTAGGAGTTAATATGCAGCATTAAATGTTATTTTTTTTTCATTTTTGAATGTTTATATATACTATAAAGTATTCTCAAAAGTTAAAGTTCCATCTTCGTAATTATTTTGTGTTATGTATTAGTAGAAATCTGTGGTCTTTATTGGTTATGTTTTGACACCCATTGGATTTGTGATATTTTTTAATAAATCTAAGAAAAGATTTTTAAAGCCCTGTACTACCTCAAAAAGAAATAGTTAGGTATTTCTAGTAATTCTGCAAGCATATATTATCATGTATGCTTTTCATAGTTGAAAAAGGTATTTAAAAATGTAATGAGCTACCTTAATTTTATAAGCAATTGTAAATTAAATGTATCTTTCTTTTAATAAGGTCTCACACCAGGAATTTTCAAAAATGAAACAATCTAACAATGAAGCTAATTTAAGAGAAGAGGTTTTGAAGAATTTAGCTACTGCATATGACAACTTTGTTGAACTTGTGGCTAATTTGAAGGAAGGCACAAAGGTATGAAGTAATACAAAAGAAACAATAGCTAACAAGTATAGATATGAAAATATAGTTTAGAAAGTTAATTTGTATTTCTAGCTAGACCAGATTATTTCTTTGCCTTGAATTTGTTAGCTTTGATGACTTTTGCTTCTGTAAGGTTATTATTTAATAAAGGTGGCAGTATTTCATTGGAACTTGTAAAAATGAATTGTATATTTCAGCTGGCAGAAAAAGGGATATAATCATTCTAGGTAACAGAAGTTAGTGTACAGAGATGTCAAAATACCTTTTTAAGGGTTAGGATGTTGAGCATTTTGAGTGAATTGTGAGGAAAAAAGTAGCAAAGGCTCATCTATGGTGTGAAATGGGTACATGGCTTTTATGTTTTGTGTGGGTGATTTGGTGATGATAGATTTGTAACCTATTTACTTAAAAAAATACACATATATGAGCATCAGTGTGCTTACTGAAAAAAAAAATATATATATATATATTTATTTATTTATTTCATATAGGGGTACTTAACCAATGAGCCATATCCCCATGTTTTGTTTTGAGACAGGATCTTGCTAAGTCCTTAGGTCCTCATATGTTGCTGAGATTGGTCTCAAACTTGTAATCCTCCTGACTTAGCCTCCTGATTTGCTGGGATTACAGGCATGCCACTAGCTTTATATGCTACTAAATATATTTTAAGTATTTTCCTTACCTTGTATCTTAAAACATTTAGGAAAGTGCCTTTTTTTCAACCCCCAATAACTTAACTTTAGCTTTTCAGATACACAAGGTCCTTTGATACTCAACTTCATAAAGATCACTTAATAAAGTTACAGTAGGTATTATGTAAAATCCTCTGAAGAGAGGAAGAAAATATTGCATTGCCTTCCAGACAGGATAGTGAAATACCATCTTGGTTTGACTTAAATACTTTGTTCAAATAGATAAGCTGAGGGAATTCTCCAAAGAATCTTTGGAAATTCTTTGAAGATTGTCTGAAATGAAACATTTCTCTAGTGAATGTGTACATTTACTCCTCCCCCTTAAGTAGTTTTAGTATCATTATGTAGTAGTAGAATTTTCTCTAGAAATTGGGAACATGTTCATATTCATGAAACTTAACTTATTGCCACTTAATTTTTGATGACAGTGTTCTTTAAAAATGATTTTACTGTTTTTATTTTTTAGTGAATTTTAGGTCATATTTAAGATTAGGTCTTTGGGCTTAATAAGTGCTGTGAATGTCTTGTGTAGAGGATTCAGTTATTCACTTTTTAACTTTTGACAAGTTAGCTTTAGATGGTGTTACTCCCTAGTTTAAAAAAAATTGTTCTTATTACTCTTTGTTGTTTGCTTACAGTTTTACAATGAGCTGACAGAAATCCTGGTCAGGTTCCAGAACAAATGTAGTGACATAGTGTTTGCACGGAAGACAGAAAGAGATGAACTCTTAAAGTAAGTTTGTTTTTGTGTATCAAAGTGTATTTAAAAATTTTGTCTTAAAAATATGATAGAAACTTTTAGGGGGAACTTGGTAGTGTGAGGTAGCAATTTCCCTTATTTTCTCCTTAGTATTTTACAAGCTGGGCCAATGCATAGGACTTATTTTGTGCTGAGTGATCAAATAGAGTTTATCTAGCATTGATACAAAGAAATTATTTCTAAAGGTGAAAAAAAATGAACAAAATTGAACATAACTTAACATATATTGTCACAGAATGTATGAAAATTTTGACCAAACATTTCATCATGAATTAAAAACAACGATCCTGCAACATGATAAGCAAAGACAAGGTATAACACACTGGGGAAACAGTATTTGAAACTTATTCATAGTCAGTAAGCAAATTTGTCTTATTTATAAAGAACTCCATAATTAATGAGAGAAGGAAAAAAAACCAAAAAAACTACGAAAAGGATGTGACCCTTATATTTAAATATGTATTCAATATAAAATAAAAGTCAAAATTACTCTGGGGTAACATTTTTTTTCAGATTGACAAAAATCTGAGTTTGATAATGTGTTTTGTTGAAATAGATCTCATACATTGCTGTGAGAGTACATAATGGTGCAATCTTTGTATAGGGTAATTTAGTTGTAAAGGTCAGTATTACAGATTCAAGCATCCTTCTGGTTTTGAAAAACTATTCTGAGGCTATATGTACTAGAAATGACATATTTATAAGCTTACTTATTTCTGCATTGCTTATAGCAATAAAGGAATAGTTATAAATCAAGTGTGGAGGGCTGGTGAAATAAATAAAACTATTATCTCTACAGCAAAATACTATGCACATAATTTAAAAAAGGGAATATCTTCAATTTACTGATGTGGGAAGTTCTCAGATAAATAAGGTAAGAAAAAGGATAGGGTACAAAGTGTGCTTTTTGTGTGAAAAGAGAGAAAATAAAAATATTTTAATTGACCTTTTATGCATAAGGAAGCTTTGGATCTTCTTTGGAAGAAATAATATTTTTATTTTCAAATATCCCTCCCTCCCCCCATCCTCCTGAATATTGAACCCATAGGGTCATAGGGTATGTTTATGTTCAGCTTTGGGCATTGTTGTCAGTTTTCCAAAGTTTTTTTTCTAATTTATATTCCTATTAGCAATACATGAGTTCTGGTTCAGACAAGGAAAACTACTATTTAGTCTTCAAAGAAAAAATGAAAACAAAAACACCAATAACATACTACTTAAGGAAAGTAAATAGTTGCTTAGAAGATAAACATTTTTGCCATTAGCTATTCTGGTGGGTGCATTGAGTTAATATATAGTAGTTTTAATTTTTATTTCCCTGATGACTCATACATTCTTTTTGTATTTCTATTAGCTGAATACTTTGATTTTAATGTCTTTTCATTGAAATCTTTTATCAAAAATTTAATGAGTACTAAAAGAATGTTTTACTTTGAGCTAAACTTTGTTTACACTAAGGATTTAAATACTAATGTCAGTAAGGAATAGGAATTCTGGTAGCATTTTAGTTTTACTTTTCATTTTTGATCTGATGCTTTGATTTACATCATTAGTAAGTGGTTAGACTCATTTGTCATATGAATGTAGTGTTTACTACAGTCATCTCTGGTATTCATCAAAGGAAAAGAAAGGTCTTGTTTTAGAGCTTTATAATATACACATATTTCTTAGATACTTCAAAATCTGACCTTTCACAATTTTAATATTGATGAAAAAATTTATCTTCTAAGCAACTATTAACTTATGTCAAGTAGTTTATTTATTTATTTTTTTTTGAGGAATGTATATTAGTTTGTGTCCGGAGTGTCACATTCATCTTCCAAATGAGGCCCTCTTTGAGGGTGAGAGTATGGATGACAGATGTGAAGGGTGGCTGTTAATTGTTACATCAGGGCAGCAGGTATTGTTGCAGACATTTTGGGACATGTATTTGCTTGTTAATCAGTGCTGGAAGAGATTGATTGACACCATGTACTACTAGAGTACTTTTTACCTTAGGTATTGTTTTAATGAGTTTTGGGGGAAAATTTCAGGAGGAGATTTTGAAATTTTCTTCTAGTTCTTCTTTTTATTTTTGAGGGGGGTATGCTGGGGATTTAACCCAGGGGTCTTTTATCACTAAGCTACATCCCCCCACCCCTTTTCATTTTGAAACAGGGTCTTGATAAATTGCTTAGGGGCTGGGACTGGCCTCAGATTTTCAGTCTTCCTGCCTAAATCTCCTGGGTCTCTGGGATTACACGTTTGAGCCATTGCGCCTGGCTCTTACAGTATTTAAGTGGTCTTTTCAACAATTTATCTTTTGTGAGTTCACTTTAGTGACAGGTTATGAGTTATCTTTTAATATAAAAACATCCCAGTGTCACATTTCTTTGAATATCTTTAGAAATTGTTCATCTATAAATTTGCATAATTAGCTTTCACGCTGTTTGATTTTCTGTGAACACTGATACTATATACTGATTAAAATATTTATGAGGCAACTGAATGGTTGTGGTTTTTTGGTAACTTTTGGTTAGGTTATGGGAGGAGTTTTCATTTCCTGAATAACTTAAGAGAGAGTGGGCAGTCTTACAGGACTGCTTGCCTAGGTGAACACATTCCTTACTTGAGCTGTGACTGTGTGATCTCTGAAAAAGTTTACCTTCTTTCCTAGTCTTCAGAAATAGTATATGATTTAACTTCATTTTATTAAATAGTAGGAAGTAGAAAGATGATGTATTTTATAGTCAAGAATAGAAATGTCATATATTCTAAAATATCATCCCTGTTTAGGTATCATTTTCTGTTTCATATATGAAGAAAAGAAAAACAAGAAAATGACATGGTATTGTATTTGTGGGTTTTAAAATTTATTCTTTGTGTTAAATTCTAATACTCTTGTCTTTAATAAGGGACTTGCAACAAAGCATTGCCAGAGAACCTAGTGCTCCTTCAATTCCTACACCTGCATATCAGTCCTCTCCTGCAGGAGGACATGCACCAGCTCCTCCAACTCCAGCTCCAAGAACCATGCCGGTTAGTAAGCCAAATACATTTTTAAAATAGAAGTGTTACATTAGTGACAGCTTGTTTGCTCTAAATGATAAAACAGACTTTACATTGGAGGGATCCTAGTGGTCACTACCTGTGTCAGGTGACCAAACTTCTGATGTTTTGCAGTATGTAGAACATGGTATCACTTGGGAGTTCTTGCTAAAAAATGTGAAAGCAGAGTCCAATCAAACTAAATTTGTGTTGATAGTGAATCAGTGATTAAATAAGAAGCAAAATGTTTAGAAACAATTGGACAAATCTAGAACATGGAACCATTATATGATTCCACTAAGTTGGTCTTTTGTAAAATAGAAAAAAAGGGGAGGGTATATTCTAGATTAAGAGAATAGAAAGATTCATTATAATCAGATGCAGTACATGGACTTTGATATGATTTTGGTTCATAAAAACAGCTATAAGAGCTTTTCTGTGGTGAATAGTGACATCAGAATAATTATTACATGTTTTGGTCAGCTTTTCACTTGACTCCTGAGTGGATATTTTGTTGATATTGGGGAATAATTGTTAATATTTTTAGTGTGAAAATGCAATTGTGGGGGCTGGGGATATATAGCTCAGTTGGTAGAGTGCTTGCCTCGCATGCACAAGGCCCTGGGTTCAATCCCCAGCACCACACACACACAAAAAAAATGCAATTGTGATTATGTAGAATACTGTTATTAGGACTTGAGTGCTGAAGTTTGTAGGGCTGGTGTTAATTTACATTCAAATAGTTCTGCAAATATACAGGTAAATATTTGGATGTAGTTATAGATGAAGCAGATATGGTTAAGTGTTAGTAGTTACTGAATTACATTGGTAGATAATCTGATTGCTTTGTTATACTTTTTTTTTTTTAAGTTTTTAGTGTTTGAAATTTTTGTAAAAAGAGTTTGGGGGAGTGAAAGGAGTTTACAATAATAAACTATACCTGTACTGCTTTTTTCATACCTCAAATGTCTACCATTGTTGGAAATAGTAAATGATAAAATATTAATTATCAGAAAAAGAGCAGTGGCTGTGGAGTTTTTACAAATTGGACAGTTACTCTTCTACTATGATACATTTCTAGAGTCAATAAGCCAAGAGTGGGAGTTAGAAATATATTTGGTTGGATGCCAGAATTTCTCATTTTCCCTCATTTATTTTAATTAATAGCAGTTTGAGAAAAACTAGAAACATCTTGCAGTCAATGCTTATTTTTTCTTATAGCCTGCTAAGCCCCAGCCCCCAGCCCGGCCTCCACCCCCTGTGCTTCCAGCAAACCGAACTCCTTCTGCTACTGCTCCAGCTCCTGTGGGGACTGGGACTGCTGCACCAGCTCCATCACCAGCCCCTGGCTCAGCTCCCCTGACACAGGCCCAGGGACCACCCTACCCTACCTATCCTGGATATCCTGGGTAAGGCTACAGCATCATGTATCCCATTGAAGTGGCTAATGATGTTTCTACCTCTGGTTAACCTTTTAAAGACGTTGTTACCCCTTCCCTAAATGGAGGTGTCATGAAGGAATGAGCTACAATGGCAGCTTATCCAAAAATTAAATTAACATTTTAGACACTTATTTTTGTAGTTGAGTATGAGTCGTTTCCTAGGTTTTAAAAATTTATACTTTTATTTTTGCCTGTTACATTAAACAGATCTCTTCTGTATCAAATTCAGTATGTGTCCCTTGGCTGCCTTTATTTAGGTGATAAATGGGTGCCTTTTCTGAGTTCTGTGTAGCGAGACTGATGAGGCCTTCTTTATATCCCTTTGTTTTGAAATTTTGGCATTTAATAAACTATTAGGTAGAAATTTACCTAGTTATGAATGTGTTTACTTAAAGGTTAGCCTTCTTTGTGGCAGTTTCTTTTCTTTCTTTCCTTTTTTTTAATTTGGTGCGGGGAAGGTTGGGGATGGAACCCAGCATCTTGTACATGTCAGGTAAGCTCTTTACCACTGAGCTACACTGCTACTGTCTTGTGGTAATTTCTTCCTTTTTTTTTTTTTGAATTATTTTTTATTTATTAATTTATTTATTTTTATGTGGTGCTAAGGATTGAACCCAGTGCCTCACATGTGCTAGGCAAGCACTCTGCCATTGAGCTATAACCCCAGCTCCTTTGTGGTAATTTCTTAAAAATCCGACACTTGACTACCTTTTTAAAAATATGCTCTAAATTCTATTTAATAAGTATACTTTCTTCAGAATATTAGAACTTTATAAATGTATGTGCATTTATAGTGAATATTGATTCTTGTGGAACAGGAATGTATTTGTTTATATTTTCCTGGTACTGGGGACTGAACCCAGGACCTTGTGTGTTCTAGGCAAGTACTCTACCACTGAGCTACATCTCCAACCCCCAGAAATGTGTTTGAAGTATTAGTTTTGCCACTTCAAAATGAAGGGACTATTTTTATTCCTTTTATAATAGTTGAATATTTGATCTTATTTCCTTTAATAGTATTATTTTCTGGATAGTATTCAATATTTGATATTCTTTTAATTAATAGGATAAGAATTCTTTTTCTTTAACATGTACCTTAAAACAATTCCTTTTTATCCCTCTTGTTCTCTGATATACAGAAAAAGTAGAGAAAAATGGTTTTCTTTAAAAAAAAAAAAAAAAAAAAAGACTTTAGAATAATTATAGTATGTTTCATTTTCTAGTATTTTATTTACCAACACATTGTTTTTTGTTTCTTCCTTCATCAGGTATTGCCAAATGCCCATGCCCATGGGCTATAATCCTTATGCATATGGCCAGTATAATATGCCATATCCACCAGTGTATCACCAGAGCCCTGGACAGGCTCCATACCCAGGACCCCAGCAGCCTTCATACCCCTTCCCTCAGCCCCCACAGCAGTCTTACTATCCACAGCAGTAATGTCTGCTCAGAAGCTCAGCTGGTTCAGTTCAGAGGGAGAGAAATACCAACCCTGCAATAAGTATACTAAACTCTATGCTCCGGTTAATATAATGTACTTTACTGTACTGAATGCAGTGTATAATTTCTGTCTGTGGCTGAAAGCTAAAAGCTGTGCCCCAGTTCCACATTTGATTGCACACGTGAGATTTTGCTGCTATTGCAGTATAAATACTAGGTATAATAGGATTTGAAATAAATTACATTACAGTTCATAAAAGTTTGAAAATGAGAAATTAAACCTGCAAGTGAAACGTTTGAAACTAGTATACTTTCTACATAAGATGCGGTTGGGACATCAGATACTTATAAAGATGGTTTAAGTACGGATATTCAAGGAAATCTTTTTCTCTTTTGGTTTGTTGATTCAGTTTAATTTCCATTATGATATTTTACGTAATCAAGGCATTGTAAATCTTATAATTTAAAAATAAATTACTTAAGAACAGTTGTCATTGTTATGTTTTGTCATTGATTCTCATTATTGTCTAATTTCTTTCTGGTATTAGTCTCTCATTTTGTATGTTCACAAGTTAAAACAGATACTGTGTTTAAGTGCACAAGCAGTGCAGATTAATAGGTTAAGGACGCTTTATAGGAAGACTGAAAGAATACTATTATAATTTATCTTTCATATACTGATTAGTAAGTTACTTTTGACATTTATTTTAAGAAATCCTATAATGTGGAAGAAACACACAATTGTTACCAAAGATTCTTCAAATAAATATACAAGTATATATATATATTTAAAAATATATTTAATGTTTTATTGTTAGCATCTCCAAGAAATTAATGCAAATTCTGGTAATAATTCTTTTAGTTTTTTTCATAACCTGGTTAAAATAAATACATGTCATTGACAGTATTGTCAAATGTAATAGAATTGTTTGGAGACAATTTACTGTACCCTTCTATTCCTTTTTTCCACCTTAACTGTCTTAACCTAGTAATATTTAATGCACAGTATGTATAGATATATCTCAGCCCTTTCCCTTTATTTTTCTCCTGAAAGATTGGACCATTTTATAATATGGAGATCACGCAAAACAATTGTTGGGAACATGTGCCAGTTCTGAAATAGGCTGTGTATTTAGCATGAGCCTCTGCTGTTAGGATAGTAGTCACTGTATAAACCTCAGTAAAATAATGAAGATGCACCATGGAGAGAAAAAAGAAAGGTGTGAGTCGGGCAACATCGCAGAGGGGGCTGTTCTGAACACATTAGGTTATGAGAATGCTGATCTTTTCTTGCATTATTGTTTCATTTAAATGATACTGTCATTTAATCCACTGTTGTTTTCATTGACTATTTAGATTTATATTTTGAATGTTAGACTGAAGGTATGATTGTAAAAGGGATTAAATTGGTTTAAAAATATATGTATATTTTAAAGAATCTTACTTTGTTGTATGTAGAAAACACAAAGACATGTTAATTCAATATAAATAACCTTCAATTACATGGAATATTGATATTGGGTTAAAGTCTAATAGTTAAACATTGGCAAAAATAGTTTTTTACATATCATTAAGTTTTAATACTTTGGGTTTATCAAAGTGTGAGATGGGTTTGTCTGACTCCTCTGTAAATGGCATTTAAGTTCTACATTTTCACCACTTGAGGTATCTTGTACTAACATAAGACACCCAGTGAGAGTTAGTGATATTCCAATTTGCAAGTTTATAATTCTTATTAATGCAGAAACAAGGAAAAAACAAATTGGCCTGAATATTCTCTTGGGGAAAGAGGGCACTAAAGAAAAGGGTAAGTGCATCAGAGGGCCACAAGAAATTCAAGGCCACTTAGCCCATTCCATGTGCAAAGCTGGGCCTGCTCCCAGAGAGCCACAGAAAGATGTTGTAGAAACCTTAGAAAAGAAGCCTCCATGGCTCCTTGTGGCTGCTTCTCTCTGCTCCACTGTGTTAGCCTCTTTCATGTAGTGACCCAGACTCATTGTCAGTTCACTCATCCTCTAGGTTTTAAAATATATTTCTTTTTGTCACTCACGTTTAGGTACAGAAAACTGTCTTTGTAACCCTGAGTGCTGGGTTTGTATTCATAGGCCGATAATATTTGCATTGAGTTGATGTAAAAAAAAAAGCCTTCTCTTGTAAGTATTTTACATTCTAGCAAGCAGGAAGAAAGCCCTCACTCAGACTGGTTTTTGTATGAAACTTTTTAATCTGCTACCGAGCTTCCTGTGTTCTACAAAATATCCTAAAAAGCAATGGATAATGCTGTTTATTTACAGGTAGGAGGGCTCTACTCTGTGGCTCAGGTATGTTGTATAGTTTGACTTTTTTGTTAGATTCTTAAACTAAGGGACGATTCTCAGGCCATTTATGTTTGGCTTTGGGATTCTGTTTTAAAATGGATTATAGTATATTATGACAATGACGCTCTGCCTAGAGAAGCTAGTAGGGGTAAAACTGTCTAACTTCTATTTCCTGTTGTTGGTTGGAAACATGGCCTGACTTCTCAGTCTGGTGCAAAACATTGGTTTTAAGAGAGTTATTCCTATGCCCTTTGGTCTTTATTCTCAGTCAAGAAAAATATCATTTATCACCACAAAGCAGTCTTTGTAAGCTATCCCTGTACTGAACACTGCAAAGTAGTCTTTGTAAGCTATCCCTGTACTGATTCCCCATCTTCTTTGCAATTTATAATTGGCCCCACCCCTGACAAATCTAAGGAGTAACAGAAAAAAAGAACAGATTTCACAGAGCCTGGTGTCCCTAATGTTCTATCCCAGTCAGCAGCCTTTCTAGTCCTCAAAACACGTTTTCCATTAAAGCTTTATAGTTTGCAAAAGTGCTTTGTACACATTTTCTAATTTCATAAGCAGGATAAAATATAATTTGTTAAGTAGGCTTCAGTTTGCTATGAGATTTTTTTTTTTTTTTTTTTTTTTTTTTTTTTATGATTGGTATATCTTGCTACAACCCAGTGGCATCTCATTTTTTTAGACGTATGCAATTAGTTAATTCTCAGTATAGGAGAGGATACTAAGCAGGAAAAAAAATCCTGCTACAGTGTTACAATTGCTGGTTAAATATAGACTTTAGAACTAAATGGTTGATTATAAGATTTACATGGAAGAGCAAAGAAGGAAAATTATATTTTTCAAGAAAGAGAATATTCAGGCTTTATTTCTGGTATGAAGTTTATATTTTTAAAAAAATTCTATATTATCACACCAGAGATTTTAGATTCTTTTCTGGTTAAAAACATTGCTGGTAGTTGGTTTATATTTTTATTGTATTCATTTCTCTTAGGGGGAAAATTGTAAAGAAACAAAAAGGTTCCAGATGAATGTATCATAGAAATAAAAGTTGAAAGATTCTTACTTCCTTGGAGTATGAATTCTTATTTAAAGTGTTTATCCTTCAGCTTTATAGTTTCCATAGTTTCTTGGATAAATGGTGGGTTGGGAAATAAACACCCACTTTGACTAAATACTGGGGACTACAAAATGAAGACAGTGTGGTTTATTTATTTATTTTTTTTAAACAACTCTGAACTCTATAATTTAACTATCATCGGTGGGCCATGTTTTTCATTACTTAAAATTTACCCCAGTTCTTTCAGATATGTATTTAAGAACCATCTTTTAGGCCAATTTTTGGAAATGATCAGCAAAATTACCTTAACATTCAGTTGATCAGAGGAGGAGGAAAGTGGTGAAATGTACTCATTTTTAAAGACATTTTCTTCATTCTTATCCCATATTTTAAGGTCACATTTGAAATTATATTGCTGTGTAACTCAATATACACAATTTTTATCAGAAAATGTTGGTGTATGTTTTTAAAATTTGTTGAATAAGCTATTTCTAGGAATAAGTCAATAGTCTGATGTTCCTAGTATGTATATTCTAACATTACCATTGAGCATAGTTAAATCAGATTTTCTTTTCACTTTAGCATATGGTTTGGAAAATATAGAGTTCACACTGAGGGGCTTGGAAATTCAGATGAGTGAGGAGAAGGAATAGTGGGGATCCAAAGAGCCTTCCCTGGAACTTGGGTTCTGCTGTGCCCCCAACAGAAGTGTATAAGAAGACTGCATGCTGGGGCTGCTTTAGAATTTACCACTCTTTACTACTGCAGGGCATGATTGGTTTAGGAGCTACCTGTGAGCAGACCCAAATTTGTCTAGGGCCCCAGAGTGCTGCAGGCCACTGAGCTGCGGGACCACAGGCTACTGCCTTCCAGCGTCCTGGCTTACTGCCTGGTGTTGCCTTTGTAGGCAGTAATCCAGGGCAAATTCAAGTTGTCCACCTTTTCTGCTCCTTGGCATTCTTGCCTGCAAGGGATCCTGTTTCTGTCAGTTCTGTGGCACCTGATATCCTTCCTTCTCATGCTGTTATCTTTCTTTTTCTCCTTTTTCTTTTCTCCTACTTGGAAGGAAACTGATCATTTTGGTCTCAGCTGGATAATCTAAAACAATCTATCTTAAGGTCAGCTAATTAGCAACTTTAATTCTATTTGCTATCTTAATTTCCCTTTGCCATGTAACCATATTAACAAATAGTTTTCTTATTTTGCTCCTGGGTTGTGCCGAATATGATACATCCACTAGCTTTTCATCAACAGAAGTGTAGAGATTTACATTGCTGTGGTAACTCCCAGAAGGATACATAGGCCCAACTATCAGCTTCATTCTCTTTAATGAAATAGTATTTGCTTCCTAAAGGAAGGTTCCCTTTCTTCATATTTTATCTTCTCAAAGAAGGTCTTTTATCAGTTTCTTCACTATTGAAAATTTCAGAATAGAAATACAATGTAGAAGTAGGAGACTCTGCACAAGGCAGGCATTTTGTAGACTCGCTGTTGTGTAGGAGATGTCTTGCTAAATCTTTTTTCTCCCCATATAGGTAATGTACAGAAATTTAACCATTAAAATTGGGATTTTAATCTAGTAAAATTACCTGATGATATATGAAACTTTAAAAAATTAATAGACATTTTCTTAGAGCAATTTTGTTTATAGAAAATTGAGCAGAAAGCGCAGAATTCCCATATACCCCTGCCCCACCCCTTTATAGTTTCTCTTACTAACATATTGCATTAGTGTGTTTCATTGATACGATTAATAAATGAATGCACATTTTCATTAACTGGACTCCATAGTTCACATTAAGGCTCATTCTCTAAGTTGTACATTGTGTGGAGTTTTGCCAAACACATATTACAGTATCATGTAGAATAGTTTTATTGTTCTAAAAAACCCTGTGTTTACCTATTCATCCTCCCTCCTCAACTCTGTAGCCATTGATCTTTTTATTGTCTCTAGTTTTGAAATTTCCTCTATGCCTTTTCATGACTTGATAGCTCATTTCTTTTTTGGTGCTAGTATTCCATTTTATGGGTATATTGGGTATACCACAGTTTGATTATCCATTCATCTTGGTTGCTTCCAGTTTTTGACAATTGTTAATAAACAATCGAGCGAGTTTGGACATAAATTTTCAACTTCTTTAGGTGAAAACTGGAGCATGATTGCTGGATCAGATGATAAGAATGTATTTTGCTTTGTGAGAAACTGCCAGTTTCCAATGTGGTTGTACCATTTTGCATTCCTACCAGCAATTTATGAGAGCTCTTTATGTCTCTACATCCTATCAGCATTTGGTATTGTTTTGGATCTTAGTCATTTTAGTATGTGTGTAGCGGTATATCATTGTTTTAATTTTTAATTTCTTAATCATTTTAAGACATAGAACATCTTTTCATATGCTAATATACCATCCTTGGTGAGGTGTCCAGAACTTTTATCCATTTTTAGATTGGATTGTTTTCTTGTTTTATGGGTTCTTTACTAGGCATGGTTTGCAAATACATTTCTTTTCTGTGGATTTTATTTTCATTCTTTTAACAGTGTTTTTCACAGAGCAAAAGTTTATTTTAATGAAGTCAAACTCATCAATTTTTTTTTCTTTTATGGATCATGCTTTTTGTTGTTATATCCAAAAATTTATTGTCAAACCAAAGGTCACCTAGTTTTCTCCTGTCTTACCCTCTAGAAGTTTTATAGTTGTCTGTTTTACATTTAGGTCTGTCATCCTCTTCCTCATTAATGAAGGATAATTTCACCAAATGCAGAATTCTAGTGTGGTGGTTATTGTCTTTCAGCACCACTTTCTTCTTGCTTACATGGTTTGTGAAAAAAATTTCAATATATTTCTCATTCTTGTTCCTCTGTAGGGTGGGATTTTCTCTGACTTCTTTCAAAATAATTTTTTTTTAGTTTTTTTTTTTTTTTTTTTTTGCAGTTTGGATATAAATCTTTGAGACATAGATTTTTCTATATTTATTTTGATTTTTTTGAGACAGGGTCTTGCTATGTTGCCCAGGCAGGACGGGAACTCCTGGGCTTAAGTGATCCTCCTGCTTCATCCTCCCAAGTAGCTGGAACTATAGGTATGCCACCCTGTCTAGCTCTGAATTTCTTCTCTTTCCACATATTTTTGGGTGCATTATTGTCACACATAATGATGGCATTTGTTACATATTGATTCATGCACACAATATAACAATATATTTTGGTCAATATCACTTTCTCCCTCCCTCCCCACATCCCACCCCTGGTCCTTTTCCTCTACTCATCTCCCTTTGATTCTGTGTTTATTTTGATTAGTGTTCTCTGAGCTTCCTGAATCTCTATTTTATGTCTCCTGTTAATTTTTTTTTGATTTATTTTTTTAAAAATTTTTTTGTGGTGCTGGGGATTGAACTCATGGCCTTGGTGCTTGCAAGGCAAGCACTCTACCAAATGCATTATTATTTAAAATATTTCTTCTCCTTTCTCTTTACCTTCTGGTGTTCCATGTTTTACTTGTTAATGCTGTTGTTTCACAGTTCTTAGACAATTTGTTCCATTTTTTCATGGTTTTTTCCTCTTTGCATTTCAGTTTGGGAAGTTTCTATTGACTTCAAGTTCACTGAATTTTTTCTCATCCATATTTATTCTACTAGTGAGCCCATCAAAGTCATTCTTCATTTCTATAATAGGGTTTTTGATTTCTGGCTCTTTTTTTTTTTTTTTCCCCCCGATACTGGGAACTGAACCCAGGGCCTTGTGCTTGACAGGCAAGCACTCTATGAACTGAGCTATATCTCCAGTCCCTAGCATTTCCTTTTGATTATCTTTTTGGAATTTCAGTCTCTGCTTACAGTTAGTCATCCATTCTTACACGTTCACTTTTATAACTTTTTTAGAATATTTAAAACATTTTTTTAGATTTAATTTTTTTCTCTTACTCTTTAAAAAATTTTTTTTATTTTTACAGACTGCATTTTGGTTCATTGTACACAAATGGGGTACAACTTTTTATTTCTATGGTTGTACACAATGTAGACTCACACCATTCATGTAATCATACGTATACATAGGGTAATACTGTCTGTCTCAGTCTACTATCTTTCCGTCCCCCACCCCCTCCTGCCCCATTTTCCTCTACACCATCCAAAGTTCCTCTATTCTTCTCTTGTCCGCCCCCCACACCCCCCTTTATGTATCATCATCCACTTACCAGAGAAAACATTCGACCTTTGGTGTTATGGGCTTGGCTTATTTCACTTAGCATGACATTATCCAGCTTCATCCCCTTATCAGCAAATGCCATAATTTTATTCTTGGTGACTCTGAAAGAACATGGTTGTCAACTTAAAAAAACAAACAAACAAACAAAAAACCAACAAAACAAAACAAAACAAAACAAAAAAACCAGTTACAACCCCAGCCCATATTAATTACAGTTATTTGAAGTTCTGGGTTGAGTAGTTCTCCAATCTCTGTACGTGGGTTTGGTTCTGTTGCCTGCATTTGTCTCTTCTTCCCTTTTGGCATGCCTTGCCATTATTTTTTGTTGAAAGGCAGACATGATATAATGGGTAAAAGGAACTGAGATAAACAACTCTTCAGGATTATGCTTTTGTTTGTTCACCTGGCTAGGAACACAGCTATGTTTACTATTCAGTGTAGCTATGGGGTCTGACAGTTCACTGTAGTGTCTTAATTTCCTCTGGAAACTCCTTAAGCACCTTGCAGTTACTCCAGATGTAGTCCTTTATTATGCAGAACCCCTGTTGTGGTAGTGAGGTGTGGGGTTGGCAAAAGAGTTCTATAATCCTATGACAAGGTCTCAGTCTTTAAAGGAGCCCGTGGCCCTAGGCTGTGACCTTCAAAAGTGCTTCCTACTGTTAAGTCTTCCACTTAGGTGTGACAGTAAGGCTGGGAGGGCTGGAGTTGAATTTCCCTTTTCTGACACTTTAGGCTCTGGTAGTTTCCTCTGGGGGCAGACAACAGCAAGCTTAGGTGGTCACTTTTCACCTGCTGGAAGCTCAGGGAATTTTTCTGAAATCTTCATCAGAACTTGGTAGGCTGCTTGGAGGTAAGTCTCATGAAAGTGTGAGGGCCCCACTAAGATCCAGATGCTAGAGTTTTTTTAGTCCTCAAGGTGGTCCACAGTGAGCTTCTGGTTGTTCATCCATTACAGGCACCCACCTCCCCCCAAAAAAATCCTAGCTCCAGTGACTTTTGCTCCTAGTAATCAATAATTCAATATTTTCTTGTTACTTTAGTTTTGGGAATCTGTTAACCTGTGACCTCAGTTTTCTGGATAGATCTAAAAGAGTTGTGGATTTTCAATTTTTTTTTTTTAACTTTTTTCTAGTGAGAAGGGAGTGATGACATCTAAGCTTTTCATAGGTCAGAGAAGAACCTAGAAGTTCAGATAAACTTTTTGATACAAATACCCAAATTTTTAATTAAGCTTAGAGAATTTATTCCCTCTCTAATGTGCTCTTGATTCTGGAGTCTCTATTGTTATAGATAATAGGTCTCTCCATGCTTTCTATGTGGAGACATAGATTATCTGGTAGATAGTGTATAACAAACATTCAATAATGTTAGCTATTATTTTCACTTATTTTAATCTTTGATCTTTTTCCTGATTTTGAGGAATTTCTTGAAACAATCTTCTAATTCAGATTCATCTTCTTGCAGTGTTCAGTCTGCCACAGTCTCCACAGCATTTTTAAATGTGGCTATAATATTTTGTGATTTAAGGCAATCTTTACTGATCTCTCATTTACCCCTGTAGTCAGCTGCTGCTCTGTTTCGTTGATATCCTGGTAGCCACTGTGTTCATATGACTTGCTCAGCCTTGACTGTGCACTTCCTAATTGTCAGCAGTATGGTAAGTCTTCGAATAATAATTCATTTAGGTTTTACAAGAACTTACAAAATTGGTATTACTTGTATTTATACTTATTTTAAAGGGAAGAGTCAACTTTGTTGAGAGGTTGAGTTACTGGTTCAGGGTCACATGGCTTCCAAACAGTTGAGCTGGGGCACAGGTTTCCTGCATCCTGTTGCTTCTGATGTTCCTAGGTTAGTGGGGTTCAAGTCATGCCACCTGCTGCATTTGAGCCATCTCTGGAATGGCAGAGATGTTTATGTTGTGCAAATATGCACTCATGCTCTGCTGCTGCATTCATTCTGATGGATTAAGACCCTGCTTGAGAACTGGCAAGCAGAAGTTACAGTCTCTCAGAAGCTTCTGTTGGTTGTGGAATGAGATTGAGCTTGAATGAACAGTTGGAATGTTTTCACCCACTGGTTAGATGTGAGGGTCACCAGAACAGAGAGGAGGTGAATCACTTATTCAACAATGCTGAGGAGATTCACTTCTTTTCATTTCCATCAAAAAGTACAATATACCTGGAAGAGAGGTGCCTCAATTGTGGCATTGAAGAATATTGCTACAGAGGCCCTGGTCTGGTCATGCCACATAAGACTTAGGTAAATGGGTTGTCCCAATTGTTGGGAGGCGTTGCCTTGGACCATTTTCCATTGCTGTAACTGAATCGTGTAGACTGGGTATTTATAAGGAATAGAGGTTTAAGTACCTCATGTTTTCGGAGGCTCAGAAGTCCAAAGGACACGTGAGAACTTTCTCATTAGTTTGTAGCATGAGGGCATTAGATGGCAAGACAGAATAAGTGTGCTAGTGTGGATCTCTTCCTCTTCTAACACCACTAATGCCCTGATGGAGGCTCCACCCTCATGACTTAATCACATTTTAATTACGCCCCAAAGGTCCCACTTCCAAATATTAACATGCATTTGGGGATTATTTCCAACACATAAACTTTTGGGGGACACATTCAAGTCATAGCTATTTTAACATGGTGGAAATGAACATACAAGAAACTGTTTTGAGGGAAATGAAGCTCCCACTTGGTCCCTGAATAAGAGCATTTGAGTCTTGTTGTGGCCTGTTCCTAGGATGCAGCAGATTGGTGGATGAGAAACTGCAGAGCTCAGTGACATACTAAAAGTGAAGCCCAAGGGGTTTCAGGGCACACAGACTGAAGGAGTTGTCCTCAGCTGAGGCCAGCTTCTCAGAGTTCCAGGGCAGGCTTTCAGGGAACTGTAGTCACCGTGAGCACGCAGCCGGCTGCTACAAGATGTATTCACTCAGCCTGTGAGGAGACAGGTGCTCAGGGCTCTTATCAGGGTGTTCTGGACTTCCCAAGAAAGACTTGGGCTCCAACACGGGTGTGAACACACCAGAGTGGCGTGCCTCATGCCAAGGTCTGACATAGACTCTCATCCTTACACCTTCTCCTAACCTGTCGCTGTAAAGGGTACTAGAAACTGAGGGAATCAAAAGAAAAAGGTTGATTTTTTTGGGGGTGTTCGAGCCTAGGTCTTGCTACTCAGGCCAACAGCTGCAGGCATCTCAACACAAATGTCCTGAAGGATTCTCTCTAACTCCTGGGAGGTGGGTTGCGGAGCCTGGTTCAGTGAGGGGCCACCCTCAGCAGTCCTTGGTGGGGCGGCATACTTGGAGCGGCAGTGAGGTGAGCCAGGTGTACCCCTCCTCGAAGGGGGTGGTCCTGAGGAGGCCACTGTGAGCCTGTGGCAAAGACATGGGAGCACTTGGCTAAGTTTTCAGTCATAGCAGAATCTGCAGTTGGGGACAATGGCTGAGGAGGGTGGTGGTGGGGGGATCGCAGCCTTGCTTCCCAGCGTGGCCCCTTGGATGAGGAGCCCGAGTCCTCCCGCGCCTGCGTGCCTGGGGGGCGGGGGGGGGGGGGTGCGCGTGCGCGCGGGAAGCGGGAAGGGTGGTGGAGGCGCTGGTTGGGCAGTAGAGTGTTTCAGGTAAACACCGGGTACTGCAGAGATGAGAAAGGGATGCGGGTAAGAGACCTCAGTGGACCACAAAAAGCCCCGGAGTCTTCTAAGCAGGGCAGCGATGTGGTGGGGTGAGGCAGATTTTGCTCCCTATGGAGCGGAGACACGTTTGGATTTGAGGTGGAACTGTGTGGCATCTTAGAGGCCTGTGGACACTGGGCCAGGCCCTCCAGCCCAGGGTCCTGGGTTGTCATGCTGTGTGGGTCATTGTCCACGGCCCAGGGGCCCTTGGTGGCCTCCTCAGTCCGCTCACACGCTGCCTTTCACAGAGGTGCAGAGAGGACGGAGGTTTGCCCTGTGGATCGGCTTCTCCTTCAATGTCTTATCCTAAGTGCTGGGTGGCCGTGGGGTCTTCCGAGGTGGGGTCCTTCTGAAGCCAGAATTGGGAACAGGTAGTTAGTGTAGAAATAGGGGATCGGGTCAAATCGAGGAAATGGAGGCCATAAAATCATCTGCCTCTGGAAGTTGGAGACTGCCCCTGGAAGAATGGAATGTCAAGGATCTCCGGAGCCCATTGATTACCAAATTTACCTGCCTTCATCAAGAACTGCAAGCAAGGCGCTGCTAATTAATGCCCCCTGGGCCCTTGCCTGCCTGAATCACCTTGTCCCTCCCCCTGCCCGTGGCTTCTCACTTAATGCAAAACCAGGCCTAGTCACGTAGGCAGGAAGGAGAGATAAGGGGGGAGAGAACTGGAGAACAAAAGAGAATTTAACCTATAAAAGATGTAGGGTGCGCTCACTTCTTGGGACCTTAGAACATCAGCCATGGCCCCCTTCTTCCTGCCGGAGAAGTCTGTATTATTACGTTTAAATAAAACCTGCTTAACATGCTTGCCTTGGCGTGCGTCTCTAGTGTTCAGTCTTCAACATTAGAAGGAGCAGAACTCGGCATCGGTAAACGGCGGTATCACTTCGTTGTAGTAAAGGTAGTGGATTGACTGCTTAATTCACGTTCTCCAGTTCCCACGCACCTTGGAGAAAACAGTAGCACTTTCCCCCTTGAAATACCGAGAAGTTGCTAGCCTCCTTGCCTCCTGAGGAGACTGCCCAATGCACAGATTAAGCTAGATTAGAATAGAATGTCCCTTGGGCCCATGGACAGAATTCAGCAGGTCAGTGAAGATGAGCGCTTCCTTTCTAACTGAAACTTAGAATTTCCTTCAGTTATACTTGGCACTGCACTGACCTTTGTAGTATTACCAGAACCTATGACTTTATCACTTCTGGAATTCCCAGTTATTTGTATATCACATTACTGTTGCTGCTCATTTTTCAAAATGTCATTTCTGTTCCTCACTACATTGAATTTATGGTAATTAGACTTGCCTCTAGGTCTTGCTATTTGCTGTATTCAAAAAGCAAACACTGGGGCTGGGGCTGTAGCTCTGTTAGAACGCTTGCCCAGCATGTGCGAGGCACTGGGTTTGATCCTCAGCACCACACGAAAATAAATAAAATAAAAGTATCCCTTTTTTGTGTCCCTCTACAACTTAAAAAATTAAAAAATAAATAAAAAGGAAACACTGTGCTGGGGGTGTAGCTCTATTGTACAGCACTTGCCTAACATGTGCAATGCCCTTGCTTCCATCCCCAGCACTACTAAAACAACCCCCCAAAACAAACACCAAACAAAAGAAAACAAAAGCAAAAACAACAAAAATGAAAACCAAAAAACCCAACACACACACACACACACACACACACACACACACACAAAACACATTTGTATGGCCCTCCCTTAATAAATGGATACATAAAAGGAAATATAATTGGCATTATTTATAGTTCTATATGTTTTACCTTATGAATTTGGGAAAAGGTCCATATCTTTTTCTGATTATCAGTGTAGTTCTTTTTTTTAAGGAAAGGTACCAGGGATTGAACTCAGGGGCACTGGACCACTGAGCCACACCCCCAGCCCTGTTTTGTATTTTATTTACAGACAGAATCTCACTGAGTTGCTCAGCGCCTTGCTTTTGTTGAGGCTGGCCTTGAACTTGGATCCTCCTGCCTCAACATCCCGAGCCGCTGGGACTACAGGCATGCCCCACTAGCCTGGCTTCAATATGTTTCTTGACCCCCCCAAATTTATTAACTTCTGGACGTTGGAAAGCTTACTGTTAAGAACCGCAATTCCAATTCTAACCACAAGAGGGTAGTATTTCACAACTTTTGTTTTAAAAGGGCACAGCAGCATTTTTGTTATTCCCTCTTAGTTCTTTTAAAATTGGTTCAGGTTTTCTTTGCTGTTAGCAGTGTAATTGGGGCCAGTGATGAGGCTCTGTAACTGATACCCTTCCAAGAGCTTAAATATCCTTGTCTTGTGAATCCAAGGAGGCGTGATGTGAAAAAGTGAGTCTTAGGCACTAGAGGAGAACTCGAGGTCTAATGACCACAGTTTGTTTGCTGTTTTTCCCCACTTCTAGTCCAAAACCTTGTAGAGCAGAAAGGTTACCTGCTTTGTTATTCTGATAGGAATAGGTCCTCTGTCAAAGTAGAAACAGAGCTGAAGGTTTTTATGTGTTGTGTTTGTGTGTGTGTGTGTGAGGGACAGAGTGCAGAGAGTGGGTGAGGAAGGAGGGAATTCAGAACTTTTTAGGTGGAGAGAGGCTGTGATCATATATCAAAATTCTGAGGATCTAGCCAGGCCTTCCACTTGGTTACACAGCCATTGCCCCTAGGGCTGATTTTAATGGGAACAACTTTATGCGTTCCTTTGTCCTTTGGCCACATCAGCACTTAGGTCACTGTATATATTTCAGGGCACAAAATAGAGGTCTTAGAGTGTCTAATTGCAAAGGGCAGCAGCCACTTTTACAAGTCAGCATCATTTGTTTGGAGGAATAGCTCTGCATACCCTCACTTGCCCTGAAGTAGGTCAGGCTAGAGAAAACGCAGCACAATGTCTCTGGGGGCAGAGTCCCTATCACCAAATGCAGTTCTGTGTTCAAACTTACCAGTGACTCTAAAATTATCATTTGTTACACTGTCCATTTCTCTGAACTTTAAGGGTCTTTTTCTCCAGTTTTGATTATGAATGTTGTTGTTTCATTCATTCACTGGTTCACTCTTTCAACAACTTCCTATCAAAGCTGCCCTTTACAGGCTCCAGCCTGGATGCTGGGGCCTTAGGGGAGAAGCATTTGCAAAGACTGTGGATCTATACTTCCACTCAGGGTGCTGGGCACATGTTGGGTAAATGTGATTTCTCTGAGTAGGGTCTCTTCAGCTCTGCCTACCAGGCACATTGTTGATCTTCTCCGAATCTCTGTTCCCTCAGATGTGAAATGGGAATAATCTACCTCACAAGACTATTGTGAGTTAAGAAAACAGACAGTGTACATATTTAGCAGGGTGCCTCACTTTTCTTATGAGAAAGAGTTCGTCCCTGGAGCCTGTGGTGTGCATGGGCCAGGCAAATTTGTTAGCAGCCAAGAGCGTGAGCTGCTGTAGCATCGGCCTCACTGCAGGCCCTGGCACCCCAGTGAGCTGGTGATCTTAATACATGCTCTTTATTAAGGTGCCCAAGATTGATTTTGTGAGACATCAGTATGACAAATTGGTTAAGAGCATGGACTCTGGAGCTGGATGGCCTGGGCCAAGTCCCAGGGAGGACAGGTATTAACTGCAAGGTTTTAAGCAAGTTACTTAGATTCTCTGGGCTTTAATTTCCAACTTTTAAAATAAGGGCAATAATGTCGCTTTCTGCATCAAGTTATTAGGAGTCAGTGCATAAAAAAGCACTTATATCCCTGGCATATTGTGGTGACTCAAAATTATGAGCTGTTATTATGGCTATTATTGGCCTAGACAGCTTGTTAAGTGTTCTCTGATGGCACATTAGAGTCGTGTGACTCTACTGGGCAGTGTAGACCAGTGGTCTCACGTCCAGGGAGACCCCGTTTCCTCATGGGCTCAGGTGATGGTGAATGAGCAGTGGTGGGGTGGTGGAAGGGGTGGTGGTGGAGTGCTGGAGGGACTGTGGCCGAGAGGTGGTTGTGGGTTAGGGTGGGATGGTGGGGGGATGAAGGTGGAGTGACAGGCCAGTAGTGGGAGCGATACGTTGACGGCCGGTGGTGGGAGTGGAGTCGTTGTCGATGTGCTCTTAGGGTTGGTTCTGGTACTGTTGGGATGACGGGTGGTGGGCAGGGTCAGGACCTACGGTGGTTGTTGGTGATGGACTGTTGCAGGGTGGCGGTGGGCAGTTGCTGCCGGGGTCAAGGGCGTGATGTGGGGTAGGGGCGACTGTTGTTTGTGATGGAGTGACGGTCAGGTGAGGTCGGTGTGGTTGATGGGATGATAGTGGGTGTTGGTGGAGTGATAATGTGGGTGGTGCAGGTGGGGAGTGAGAATGGAGTGGCTGGTGGGGGGTGATGGAGCTGTGGGGCAAGGATGGGGTGTGGGCTCAGGCAGTGGTGGTGTACACCTGCTATTCCAGTGGCTCTGGAGGCTGAGGCAGGAGGATCACGAGTTCAAAGCCAGCCTCAGCAACGTAGTGAGGCCCTGAGTAACCTAGTAAGACCCTGTCTCAAAGTAAAAGAAATAAAAGATCTGGGACTCAGTGGTTAAGCACCCCTGGGTTCAATTCCCAGTACCAAAAAAATAAAAAAAAGCATTATAGTTATATATAATAGTTGGTTCATTTTGACAAATTCATACATGCATGGAATTTGATTTACTCCGTGTTAGTCCCTGGTGCTCCCTCCCTTCCCTTCTCCTCCTTTCTATTCTCTTTTCTCTACTCTACTGATCTTCCTGTTACTCGTTTATTTATTTACTTTTGATTGGTGCTTTATACCTATACATAGAGGTGGAATTTACTTGGTATATTTACGGAGGCACATAGAATGATTTTATTAAAGTCATTTCACTATTCTTCCTGTTTCCAGCCCCTCCTCCCTCCCTTTCTCTTTCTTCTACTCCAATGATCCTCCCAATATCTTTATGATACTGTATCCCCTTTCTCTGCCATCTTTCTCTTATTTTGTTCGAGCTTCCATATATGAGGGAAAATATTAGGCCCTTGATTTTCTGAGCCTGGTTTATTTTATTTAGCACAATGTTCTCCATTTCCATCCATTTACCAGCAAACGCCATAATCTCATTCTTTATGGCTGGGTAGAACTCCACTGTGTGTATGTACCACATTTCTTAATCCACTCATCTGGGCTGGTTCCATAATTTGGCTCTTGTGAATGGTTCTGCTGTAAACATTGAAGTGGCTGTATCACTATAGTGTGCTGATTTTAGTTCTTATGGTTAAATCCCCAAGAGTGGGAGAGCCGGGCCATTGGGGGTTCCATTCCTGCTTTTCTGAGGAAACTTGGAGGCCATCTTTGCTGTGACCACCATAGTAGAAAACTTCAGGCCTAGCTGTGTCCCTGTTTCTAGCTCTGCAGGACTCCAGCTCTTCTTCCAAATGGCCCCAGTGCTTCCTCAGCCAGGGTCAGTTCCAGGTTTGCTGGAATTCTAAGCAGCAAGAGTGTTTTCTGCTTGTGGTCTCCGGATTTGTTTCATTCATTTGTGGCTGGGCCCACACTTTATCTTATAGTTTCATCTCATGCCCTACCTTTTTCTCTGAGAAACCACAGAGACTTTTAAAGATATTTTACAAATATTTCTTATAGCATCCCTTTGAGGTTGGGGTCAGGTTAAAGAACCTTGCTTTCGGGGTGGCAAAACTGAGGCAATTCTCCAGATCCCGTGCTTCTTAAACCACCGAAAAGTGGCATCTGGTTTAAGACCCTTCCCGTGGCTGGCAGAATTAATTTTTGTTGGGGAGAAAGAGGACATTTTGTTACATTTTAACTTCCTCTCTACTGTGGAATGCAAGAAAGGCTGCCTCTTCTCTTCTTAGAGAGCCAGGTTGGCTCCCTATGCCTTCCTCCCTGTGCCTCTGTCTGTGCCCTTCTTTCCTCGCTGACAGGAACAGGAGCCAGAGGCAGGGCCAGTGCTGCAGAGTGCGGAGTGGAGTGTGAAGCTCTGGAGAGTGAGGGGTGTTCCTACTGCCCTCACCACACCTGGGAAGCATCTTGGAGAGGAGTGGGAAAAAACAAAAACAAAAACAAACCAAAAAATTCCTATTGTTTTTGACCACTCAAAAAGATATTTGCTTCACATTCGGTAAAGCTGAGAAAAACCACATTTTCCTTGGTGAAAGCAACTGCAGTTTCTTCTAGAACACCTTTGAAGAGCGGGCATTGCTGCCACGGTTCCTGTCCTAGACGGTGTTTTGTTGGCATGTGAGCCTGGACAAATGCAGCATGCCTTTGAGTCAACGTGTTTAAACTGAAAAATGCATAAAATGGTGCTCTTTAGGACATACTGATTTTCCAAAAGGCTGTTTCCTAAAAATGCTAATTGTGCATGTTAAACAGCAACCACAGGCTCCCAGCAGCCTCACCGTGTCCTATTTGTAGATGTTTTATGGAGGTGATTTAAACCTTAGGACTCTCCCTTTCTTCCCTCTGGTGAAGGAGCTTGGTGTTATCAGCTCATTAACTTGTGTTCCCATTATTTGCCTGTAGTTGCAGTCCTCTGCTTTCAATAAAGGGGCAGAGCACTGTCAGGGGATGTCCAAGTCACAGAGGTGGCCTCAGTGGTTGATCGATGGTAATGGCAACTTTGCAAATTTAAGAACAGCACATAAGGCAAAAATGAGAAGCCATATGAAGTGCTGATGGAGGGCAACTTTCTCATCTTCCCACCCCGTGGCTGGAAATAGGTCCACATGAGACATAGGCCCTGACGGAGGAAGAGTTATGAACCATTTGGTGCTTGGTATTGAGATTCTCAGAGGCCTGTCCATGCTGCTTTGTGGTAGAGAGCCTTGGAGTGTTTATTTAACAGAGACGTCTTGTGAACCTGCTCCATGCCAGTCCCTGGGCTGGATGCTGGAGTACCGTGATAAGAGGACATGGACTCTGTCATCAGGGAGTGAACCATTTTAGGGGAGAGGAGTGGAGAGATGTGTGTCCAAAGAAGCATAATAGAAGGGCTGGACGTGGTGGCTCACACCTGTAATCCCAGCAGCTTGGGAGACTGAGGCAGGAGGATCAAAAGTTCAAGGGCAGCCTCAGCAACTTGGTGAGGCCCTAAGCAACCAAGCGAGATTCTGTCTCAAAACTAAGAAGGGCTGGGGTCAGTGGTTAAGCACCTCTGGGTTTAATCCCTGGTACCAAAAAAATAAAAAAAAAGTGCAGGACAGAGTAGGAAGTGTTGCTGCAGAATATTGTTCCAAAAAGGATTTGAGGAAGTTGGACGTGTGCACAGGTACCGTAGAGATGTGTCAGAGGTCGATTGTGTTCTGCTGACTTGGAGGAGGAAGAGATTGTCAAGGACTATCCACCGGAGGCCACCAGGAATATACCTGTAGTAAGAACACCTTTGAAGAGCGGGCGTTGCTGCCGCGGTTCCTGTCCTAGACAATATTTTGTTGGCATGTGGTCCTGGTTCTGAACTTGCTGCACCAAAGATAATATACCCCTCCAAGAGCCATGGAGCATCTGGGCAAAAGGGAATTGGGAGGAACTTATCAGAATATTTGGGTACATGTCTGGTGGTTTGGTGGGGTACGGTGAAGTGGGGCTTTGTTCTGGATTGGTTCTTCAGAGAGTGGGGCAGTTTAGTAGGTGGGCATCTTAATGTAGTCCTTGTATTCAGTTGAACACTGTTGATCAAGGAGGTGGGAGGATGGAGCAGGGGAGAGATATCCCTGGGAAAGAGTCAGTGGTGACTCACGTGAGCCACGGACGGGGAGGTCTGGTGGTTCTTGTTGCATAGGTCTTTGTTTCCATCTCTGTTCGGGTGTGACCATGCAGTGTCCTTGTTTTTGACTTATGGGAGTTCTCAACTGACGTTGGGATTCTGTGAAATTGTTCCTGTCCAGGAGGGAAGCATCGCAGTCTGAAGCTGACCACCAACGGAAAGGTCTCAGGGTTGCTTTTCCCTCACCCTCTGAAAATGCTTGGTCTGGGTACTGAGGGAATGTGTAGGAATCTTCAAGATCAAGCAGGGAACATGTCTCAGGAAGAGGATATAGCCAGAATAGATCAAGGGAGGCATTGAGTGTCCCAGGAGGTTGTGGACACTGTGAGTGACTCTGGGTGTCAAGAGCAAGGGTGTGTGTGTGTGTGTGCAGCCAGGGTGTGCAAGGCTAAGGAACCCGGCAGGGTCAGATGGTGGAGGGCTTGTGAGTCTGGCTAAGGAGCTTTGGCTGAACTCCTCGGTCGTATTTATCCATGCTCATCTGAGCGTCAAATCAGAGCCACTGATCAACCAATATTTATTGAATTAAAATATTGGTTATTGAACTGGACCTGATTTTCTTTGTACATTCCTCCCTTTTCTGCTACATTATTCAAAGTCAAAAGTAAAAGCTACCTGAGGGAGTGGTATCCTTCTAGGAATTCAGATATCCTTCTTTTAATAGTAACTCTTGAAATACTGCAATCCTGGTTCTTACGGCACATTTGGCTTGTCTCCTTCCCTTTACAAAGGGGAACCTGAAGCACTAAGTACCTTCTTGAGGCTCCACAGTAGATTGTGAAAGAAGGAGCACTTGAACTCAGACCTCCTACTTGTCTCTGCTCTTTGTACTACAATGACCTCTGTACCCATCATTTAGATCTTTCCCAAATTAATTCTTCTATGACTGTGGTATGTCCTGAGTCTCCACGAGGAGTCTCCCTACAGAGACCCCCATACTCCAGAGCAAAATCCAGCTGCCAACAGTCATTGAGAATTCCATTCATTTCATGTTAAACTTTAAGGGGATATGACACTTTTCAAAGGCCCTGTCCTCCACTCTTCTCTCAGCTACTCCACGTGTTCTCTTGTGCGAATACACAAGCTGCTTCTCTAACCACAATCTGGGGTCGCGTTTTCTCTGGGCTTTCTTTCCTCTTTTCTAGTTCTTCATTAAATAGATGGACCTGGGACTCTCTGCCCATACCCTCCCTACCTGCTTCCTTGTCTCTCAGGACCCATCTTCCCCCTCTGTCAATCAGGATAGTGTCTGGTTTGAAGTTGCAGAAACCTCAGTATGGTGGCTAACACATGTAAGAGGTTTATGTCCCCAGAGAAGAAGTCCATAGGAAGGTGCTGCATGGCTGGTCCAGCAGCTGCTGGTTTTGTGGTGGCTAACCTTCTTATTCCCATAGTTGGTCATCAAGCTTTCCTTCTAGGCCAAAAGAAAGGGAATGGCCAAATGCAGTAGGCTTGTGTCTGCTGATTGGTCTGTTTCTATCAGAAAACCAAGTGCTTTCTTGGAAGCCTTACCTAGTGGATTTCCACCTAGTAGATTTCCACTTGTATTTCATTGACTGGAAATGAAATTGCTAGCTGCAAGGGAGCCTGGGGAGGTAAGTCGAACTTTTCATCTTGCAACCATGGGGGGAAAACAATCAGGGTCCTCTGACTAGAGAAGGGAAGAACAGATATTGGGTAGTTATCAGTGTTTGCCACGCTTGTCTGCTAGATTTTGCTTTGAAAAAATGTGGTGGCCAATATGGCAAAAAACAGTGCTCTTTTCTATGCTGGGGTGAAGGGAAAAAACCTGATTAAGCAAAAATTATTTGTAAGTGAATGAATATTAGCTTAAATGAGTAGGATCAATTCTAGAACACATTGATTTGTTTTCACTTTGCAACTTTTTAGCCTTTAAAAATAGAAATTTATATTGACACTTAGGACATATTGCCTATAGGAAATAGAACATGATTTTTTTTTTTTTGGTGTTAAGTTTTTAAAAAAATTTTAATTTTGTACAGATCGCATTTTGATTCACTGTACACAAATGGGGGTACATTATTTCTTTTCTATGCTTGTGCACAATGTAGATTCATACCATTCGTGTAATCATACATGTACATAGGGTGATGATGTCTGTCTCATTCCACCATTTTTCATACCCCCTCTTTCTCATTTCCCTCTACATAAAGTTCCTGCATTCTTCTCTCACCCCTCATCCCTCCACCCACTAGAACATGATTTTTGTAATGCCTTATACTTAAGATCAGGGCTTTACTCTGAGATAATCTCAATTCCAGGAAGAAAAATTTCTAAATGCATTCTACTTGGAAAGATTATAATTGTTTTTTCTCTTATTGTGTATTAAAATAAAATAAGTGCAAGAAAAAATTCCACCAAGCTTTTGGTATGATAATTTCACTTCTCATCTTTGTCAGTGTTCACATAGGCATTTCATTTTATCATGATAAGTGCATATCAATTGGCAGTGATCTATTCTTTTCCATTTAGCCTTATTTTGTAGGCATGATTCTATGGACTGACAGTTCATACAGTTATTTTTAGTAACTGTATGATATTTTGATATGCTATAATGGCTTAGCCATTTCCCTTTGATCAGGGGTGATTTCAAAAATATTTAATAAATGATATTTTATTGAAATTTATCAATCAAAACAGACTAGGCCACAGAAGCAGAGCATGTCCTGGAGACCCCTGCTGGACCTCACATTAACTCTCATGTTGAATTGTAGGGCAGATTATTAATGGTAAGGGTTTGGAGAGTGAGTATTTGCTGATAAGGAGGAAGTGTAACAAGGTAATAACAAGTTTTATCAATTAGTTTTTGCTGTGTAACTAACTGCTCTGAAATTTAGTGACTTAAAGCCAAAACAAAATAAAACCAACTCAATGTATTTAAGCAGTAATTCTGTGGGTTGGCAATTTGTGGTGGGGTCAGCTGGGTGATTCTTCTGGTTTTGTGTAATCTGGTGATGCCCAGTTAGGCAGTAAGCTTCTTGCAGGGTCAGCTGGGAGAGTGGGGGTGACTTGGTCATGTGTATTCCATCTCCAGAAGGCTATCTTGGACTTTTCACATGGTGGAATGTAGTTCCAAGAACACATGCAGGGATTCTTGAGATAAGGGCTTGAATTTGTCACAATGTCTCTCCTGCTACTCACTTTCTCTCTCCCCCGCCCCCTTGTGGAACTGAATTGCATCCAGGGATGTGTTCCCACTAAGCTACATCTGCAGCCCTTTTTATTTTGAGACAGGGTCTCTCTAAATTGCCCGGGCTGATCTCAAGCTTGAGATTCCCCCTTCTCAGTCTCCTGAGTAGCTGGGATTTCTGGTGTGTACCTCTCTGCCTGACTTCTTTTGCTACTCTTATGGGCAAAGAAAGTCTTAACATCAGATTTGAGGGTCAGAGTATAGACTCCACTTCTGGTTGGGAGGAGATGCAAAATCACATTGAAAAAGAAGTATGGATATAGGGAGGATAATAATTTGAGCTCCATTTTTAAAAAGAAATCTGCCAGGCTGTTGCATACCAGAATGACTGGCTGGATATCAGCTCTATTGCAAATTAAGCATTTATAACTTGTGTTTTTTTGAATATTGCATTTAGCACTGCTATGAATATCACATTCTTCTTTGGACTTTACCATTCTTGGAATTAGAAAAATACTAATGGGGTTTTTTTTCTTCAAGATGGCGGACTAGAGGGTGGCTGCATTTCATGTTGCTCCAGGACTCAGGATTCAAAAGAGGAGATATTGAGAGACTTGGGACCAACTCAAAGCAGCCGGGTGAGTCTCTCCCATTGGGGAGGTGTCCCGGATGGGGCGGTAGTCCCGGAACACAGGGAACTTTGTGAAGTAGAGCTGCCCAACAAGACACCCCTCCCCCCGCTGGAGCAGTGAACTCGGACAACTGGGAGCATCGTAGAGGAGGCCGCTCAGCACAGTGCTTGGACTCTGAGCAACCACTGGGGCTCCGGGCAGCTGCCCAGAGGAGGAGCTGCGAGGAGAGCTGTTTGGACTCAAAACAACCACTCCTGAACACCGGGGGGCCTGCCTGGAGGAGGAGGAGGAGCATGGTGGGTCGCTTGGTCTCGGAGTGACTGCACCAGAGCTACAGGCGGTTGCCAGAGGAAGAGCTGCGTGGAGAGCTGTTTGGACTCAAAGTGACTGCTCCTGAATGCCGGGGCCTGCCCTGAGGAGGAGGAGGAGGAGTGCGGGGGGTCACTTGGACTCGGAGTGACTGCACCAGAGCTCTGGGCGGCTGCTCAGAGGAGGAGGCGAGTGGTGAGTTGTTTGGACTCAGAGTGATCGCTCCTGAATACCCGGGGGGGCTGCCTGGAGGAGGAGGAGGAACAGGACGGGTCACTTGGACGCGGAGTGCTCAGGGCTACGGGCGGTTGGCGGGAGGAGGAGGCACGCAGTGAGTTGCTTGGACTCCTAGTGACCGCACCGGAACACCGGGCGGCTGTCCAGAGGAAGAGGCGTGCGGTGGGTCGCTGGGACTCGGAGCGATTGTACGGGGCTCCAGGTGGCTGCTCAGAGTAGGGGCCGCATAGCCAGGTGATTAGGTGCAGGGCAGGGTCCCAGGACCTAGGAGGCTTCTTGGTGGAAAAGCTGCACAGAGACATGCTTAGGGGTGCAGCGAAGGTTCCAGCCCTGCGGGCAGATTCTCTGAGGAGGGGCAGCCTAAGGAGACTCCTCTGCGAAGGGTGAGGCTCTCAGGCCCAGGAGGTAGGTCCCTGGGAATGTTGCAGAGGAAGGCAGCCCAGCCCAGGCAGTAGTTGTAGATTGAGGGGAACCTCTAGGAGGGGAACTGACCAGTGAGACCACCCCACTGGGTGAGTCTTCTCTGCCAGGTGAGGTTTCCCCACAAGGATGGTAAAACCAGAGACACAGGCCCAAACAGGCCTTGGCTCAGCCTGCAGCCTAGTTCCCCTTTGGATGACCATTGGTCAACAAGTGGAGGCACCTCTGTCCACTAGCAGGGAATATACCCCACCTGAAGGCCACCACCCCTAGAGAGGCAGCTTCCTTGTGGAGCACAGCACTATCAACTTCCTCTAAGACTTCAGCCTACTGAAGGCTAAGAGGGGGTATACTGGAAATCGTTAGGGACATTATAAGTCAACAGAGGAAATCTGCAATATCTCAGTGGTCCACTGATACCTGAACAATATGAGAAAACAAGGGAAGAAAATGCCCCAAACAAATCTAGATGTTACATCAACAAAACCCAATGACACCATGGCAGAAGAAATGACAGAAAGGGAGTTCAGAATGTATATAATTAAAATGATCAGGGAAGCAAACGAGGAGATGAAAGAGCAAATGCGGGCACTGAATGATGAGATGAAAGAGCAAATGCAGGCATTGAATGATTGCACCAATCGACAGTTAAAAGAGCAAATACAGGAAGCAAAAGATCATTTCAATAAAGAGTTAGAGATATTGAAAAAAAAACCAAACAGAAATCTTTGAAATGAAGGAAACAATAAACCAAATTAAGAACTCCATAGAAAGCATAGCCAATAGGGTAGAACACCTGGAAGACAGAACCTCAGACATTGAAGACAAAATATTTAACCTTGAAAACAAAGTTGAACAAACAGAGAAGATGGTAAGAAATCATGAACAGAATCTACAAGAACTATGGGATATCATGAAAAGGCCAAATTTAAGAATTATTGGGATTGAGGAAGGCTTAGAGAAACAAACCAAAGGAATGAACAATCTATTCAATGAAATAATATCAGAAAATTTTCCAAATCTGAAGAATGAAAAGGAAAATCAAGTTCAAGAGGTTTATAGGACTCCAAATATACAAAATTACAACAGACCCACACCAAGGCACATTATAATGAAAATACCTAACATACAAAATAAAGACAGAATTTTAAAAGCTGTGAGAGGAAAGAACCAAATTACATTCAGGGGGAAACCAATACAGATATCAGCAGATTTTTCAATTAAGACCCTAAAAGCTAGAAGGGCCTGGAACAACATTTTTCAAGCCCTGAAAGAAAATGGATGCCAACCAAGAATCTTATACCCAGCAAAACTTACCTTCAAATTTGAAGATGAAATAAAATCTTTGCATGACAAACAAAAGCTAAAAGAATTTACAAAAAGAAAGCCAGCATTACAGAACATTCTCAGCAAATTATTCCATGAGGAAGAGATGAAAAACAAAGAAGCAAATCAGCAAAGGGAGGAATTATCCTAAAGGAATTGTCAAATAAAGGAGGAACCAAGTCGTGTCAAATAAATAAATAAATAAATAAAATAAACTAATGAACCAAATGACTGGGAATACAAATCATATCTCAATAATAACCCTGAATGTTAATGGCCTGAATTCATCAATCAAAAGACATAGACTGGCAGATTGGATTAAAAAGAAAGATCCAACAATATGTTGCCTGCAAAAGACTCACCTCATAGAAAAAGATACCCATAGACTAAAGGTGAAAGGATGGGGAAAAACATACCATGCACATGGACTCAGCAAAAAAGCTGGAGTATCCATCCTCATTTCAGATAATGTGGACCTCAAGCCAAAGGTAGTCAGAAGGGATAAAGAAGGACATTTCATACTGCTTAAGGGAAGCATAAATCAGCAAGATATAACAATCATAAACATCTATGCCCCAAACAGCAGCTCATCCATGTATATCAAACAAATGCTTCTCAATTTCAGAAACCAAATAGACCATAACACAATAATACTAGGTGATTTTAACACGCCTCTGTCACCACTGGACAGATCTTCCAGACAAAAATTGAACAAAGAAACCATAGATCTCAATAACACAATCAATAATTTAGACTTAACAGACATTTATAGAGTATACCATCCAACCAAGAGTGAATACACTTTCTTCTCAGCAGCACATGGATCCTTCTCTAAAATAGACCATATATTATGCCACAAAGCTAATGTTAGCAAATACAAGAAGATAGAGACACTACCTTGTATTCTATCAGATCATAATGGATTGAAGTTAGAAATAAATGAAAGAGTAAAAAACAGAAACTACTCCAACACCTGGAGATTAAACAATATGCTACTATATGATGAATGGATAACAGAAGATATTAGGAAGGAAATTAAAAAAATTCTTAGAGGTAAATGAGAACAAAGAAACATCATATCAAAATCTCTGGGACACTATGAAAGCAGTATTTAGAGGAAAATTTATTTCACAGATCGCATTTAATAAAAGAAGTAAAACTCAACAAATAAACGACCTAAAACTACAACTCAAAGCTCTAGAAAAAGAAGAACAGACCAACACCAAAGTAGTAGAAGACAGGAAATAGTTAAACTCAGAGCTGAAATCAACGAAATTGAAACAAAAGAAACAATCCAAAAAATTGACAAAATAAATAGTTGGTTCTTCGAAAAAATAAACAAAATTGATAAACCTTTAGCCACACTAACAAAGAGAAGACGAGAGAAAACCCAAATCACTAAAAATCGGAATGAACAAGGAAATATCACAACAGACACGATTGAAATACAAAACATAATTAGAAGTTATTTTGAAAACCTATACTCCAACAAAATAGAAAATTTCGAAGACATCAACAGGTTTCTAGAGACATATGAATTGCCTAAACTGAACGAGAAGGACATAAACAATTTAAATAGACCAATTTCAAGTACTGAAATAGAAGAAGTCATCAAAAGCCTACCAACAAAGAAAAGTTCGGGACCAGATGGGTTCTCAGCCGAGTTCTACAAAACTCATTAAAGAAGAGCTCATTCCAATACTTCTCAAAGTATTCCATAAAATAGAAGAGGAGGGAACCCTCCCAAACTCATTCTATGAAGCCAATATCACCCTGATACCTAAACCAGACAGAGACACATTGAGGAAAGAAAATTTCAGACCAATATCTTTAATGAACATCGATGCAAAACTTCTCAACAAAATTTTAGCCAATCACATACAAAAACATATTAAAAAGATAGTGCACCATGATCAAGTGGGTTTCATCCCAGGGATGCAAGGTTGGTTCAACATCAGGAAATCAGTAAATGTAATTCACCATATCAATAGACTTAAAGTCAAGAATCACATGATTATTTCAATAGATGCAGAAAAAGCATTCGATAAAATACAGCATCCCTTCATGCTCAAAACACTAGAAAAAATAGGGATAGTGGGAACATTCCTTAACATTGTAAAGGCCATTTATGCTAAGCCCATGGCTAATATCATTCTAAATGGTGAAAAACTGAAAGCATTCCCCCTAAAAACTGGAACAAGGCAGGGATGCCCTCTTTCACCACTTCTATTCAATATTGTCCTTGAAACTCTAGCCAGAGCAATTAGACAGACCAAAGAAGTTAAAGGGATACGAATTGGAAAAGAGGAACTCAAACTATCCCTATTTGCTGATGATTATATACTTAGAGGAACCAGGAAATTCCACCAGAAAACTTTTAGAACTCATAAATGAATTCAGTAAAGTAGCGGGATATAAGATCAATGCACATAAATCTAATGCTTTTTTATACATAAGTGATGAATCTTTGGAAAGAATAATTAGGAAAACTACCCCATTCACAATAGCCTTGAAAAAAATAAAATACTTGGGAATCAATCTCACAAAAGAGGTGAAAGACCTCTACAATGAGAACTACAGAACACTAAAGAAAGAAATTAAAGAAAACCTTAGAAGATGGAAAGATCTCCCATGTTCTTGGATAGGAAGAATTAATATTGTCAAAATGGCCATACTACCAAAAGTGCTATACAGATTCAATGCAATTCCAATTAAAATCCCAATGATGAAATAGAGCAAGCAATTATGAAATTCATCTGGAAGAATAAGAAACCCAGAATAGCTAAAGCAATCCTTAGCAGGAAGAGTGAAGCAGGGGGTATCGCAATACCAGATCTTCAACTCTACTACAAAGCAATAGTAACAAAAATGGCATGGTATTGGTACCAAAATAGAAAGGTAGATCAATGGTACAGAATAGAGGACACGGACACAAACCCAAATAAATACAATTTTCTCATCCTAGACAAAGGGGCCAAAAATATGCAATGGAGAAAAGATAGCCTCTTCAACAAATGGTGCTGGGAGAATTGGAAATCCATATGCAACACAATGAAACTAAACCCATATCTCTCACCATGCATGAAACTAAACTCAAAATGGATTAAGGACCTCGGAATCAGACCAGAGACCCTGCAGATTATAGAAGAAAAAGTAGGTCCAGATCTTCACCATGTCGGCTTAGGACCAGACTTCCTCAACAGGACTCCCATAGCACAAGAAATAAAAGCAAGAATCAATAACTGGGATAGATTCAAACTAAAAAGCTTTCTCTCAGCAAAGGAAACTATCAGCAATGCGAAGAAAGAGCCTACAGAGTGGGAGAAAATCTTTGCCAATCATACTTCAGATAGAGCACTAATCTCCAGAATCTATAAAGAACTCAAAAAACTGTACACCAAGAATACAAATAATCCAATCGACAAATGGGCTAAGGAAATGAATAGACACTTCACAGAAGAAGATCTACAAGCAATCAACAAACATATGGAAAAATGTTCAACATCTCTAGTAATAAGAGAAATGCAAATCAAAACCACCCTAAGATTCCATCTCACCTCAATGAGAATGGCGATTATCAAGAATACAAGCAACAACAGGTGTTGGCGAGGGTGTGGGGAGAAAGGTACACTCATACATTGCTGGTGGGGCTGCAAATTAGTGCAGCCACTCTGGAAAGCAGTGTGGAGATTCCTTAGAAAACTTGGAATGGACCCGCCATTTGACCCAGCTATCCCACTCCTTGGCCTATACCCAAAGGACTTAAAATGAGCATACTACAGAGATACAGCCACATCAATGTTCATAGCTGCTCAATTCACAATATCCAGATTGTGGAACCAACCTAGATGTCCCTCAATTGATGAATGGATAAAGAAACTGTGGTGTATATATACAATGGAATATTATTCAGCCATAAAGAATGATAAAATTATGGCATTTGCAGGCAAATGGATAAAATTGGAGAATATCATGCTAAGTGAGATAAGCCAATCTCAAAAAACCAAAGGACAAATGATATCGCTAATAAGTGGATGATGACACATAATGGGGGGAGGGAGGGGTTAGTGTTAGGGTTAGGATTAGGTTTAGGGTTATGGTTAGGGAGGGGGGCAAGAATGGAGGAAGGAAGGACTGTATAGAGGGAATAGAGGGGTGGGAACTTTGGGGGGAAGGGAAAAAATAACAGAATGAATCAAACAACATTGCCCTATGTCAATTTATGATTACACAAATGGTATGCCTTTATGCCATGTACAAACAGAGAAACAACATGTATCCCATTTGTTTACAATAAAAAAAAAAAGAAAAATACTAATGGAGAAGGGTTGGAGTTCTTCATTTACTGAAGAATCATTTCATGCAACATCTCTCTGTTTTAAGTGGAGGGATAGCAGAAGCAGCAGGCACATTTGTTTGTACACTAGCAGGGAAGATAGACAACAGTGAATTGCATAATGTGGAGTGTGGTTCCTGCTTTGGTGGTATATGTGTGAATAGAGGTCTGGGAATATGTGCAAATGTGTAGTGTGTGTGTGTGTGTGTGTGTGTGTGTGTGTGTGTGTGTGCAGTGTAAGGTAAACTCCAAGGCTAATGGAAAGGTTTAGTTTTGAAAACTGAGTAATCCATGCAAAAATGTGGTGAAGAGTGAATTTCAGTAACCATAGGCATTTGATCCTGATAATTAGGATGATCTGGGGTCACAGCAAGACTGGGTGAAAATCAGGGCAGGATCTTCCGTCTGCCTGGGGCTTTTATCTTGGAGGCAATGGGGGGAGCATTGAGACACAGTTTGCTGTGCAGGTTCTCACGGTTGGACTGTAAAGAGGGGTACTGACCAGTATGGACTGTTTGTTCCTTGCAGTCAGGAGCAGGTTCTCGTCCTCGAACCAGAGGTGGGGGTTATTTATCTATTTATTTATTTTTCTGAACACACTCTGGTTCACTGATTTCACAGTAAACAAGAAGTAAACTTGGTTTTATCACCTATCTTCTACCAAATTAATTTTCAGGTAGACCAAAGATTTAAGTATTAAAAAGGAGTCATAAAGTAGTAGAGAATGAGAGAATTACTTTAATCTCAAATTGGTCAAGACTTTGTTTTGGAATTTTTTTTTTTTTAAATTTGTTCTAATTAGTTATACATGACAGTAGCATGCATTTTGACACATTGTACACAAATGGAGCGTAACTTCTCATTCCTCTGGCTGTACATGGTGCAGAGTCTCACCATGGGCAAGACATTTTTTTTCTTTTTGTTTCTTGAATTTTTTCTACTTTTTTATTGGTACACTACAGTTGTGCATAATGGTGAGATTCCTTGTTACATATTCATATGTGCACACAATGTAACAATATAATTTAATATTAATATATCATCATTCCCCAGTATTTCCTCTTTCTCTCTCCTCCTCCCTTCTCCTGGTCCCTTTCCTGTTCTGATATCCTTTTGATTTTCATAGGACAGCGTCCCACCTTTCTTTGCTTTTTTTCTCTCTAGCTTGTACATATGATAGAAAACATGTGAACCTTGATTTTCTGAGTTTGACTTATTTTTCTTAACATAATGCTCTCAAGTTATACCTATTTCCCTGTAAGTGATATAATTTCATTCATCTTTATGACTGAATAAACCTTCATTGTGTATACATACCACATTTTCTTTATCTGTTCATCCATCACCTAGGCTGGTTCCATAGTTTGACTATTGCGAATTGTGCTGCTGTAAGTATGGAGATGCATGTATCACTATCGTATGATGACTTTAAATCTTTAAGATAAATATTGAGGAGTGATATAGCTGGGTCATATGGTGGTTCCATGCCTGGTCTTTTAAGGAACCTCCATACTGATTTCTTCAGTGGTTGTACTAACATACAGTCCCACCAACAATGTAAAAGTGTTCCTTTTTCTCCACATTCTCTCCGTCAGTGATTGTCATTTTGACTGAAGTGAGGTGGAATCTCAGTGTAATTTAAAAAAAAAAATTTGTTTAGTTGTCAAGGATCTTTATTTTATTTTATTTTATTTTATTTTATTTTCTTTATTTATATGTGGTGCTGAGAATTGAATCCAGGGCCTCACACATGCCAGGCAAGCGCTCTACCACTGAGCCCCAGCCCCAGCCCCTCAGTGTAATTTTGATTTACATTTTCCTACTTGTGAATGATGTTGAACATTTTTTATATATTTATTGGTCATTTATATTTTTTCTTTGGAGAAGTGTCTGTTTAGTTCATTCACCCATTTATTAATTGGGTTACTTTTTTTTTTTTGGCAAGGGTGTTAAGTATTTTGAGTTCTTTATATATTCTGGATGTTACTCCTCTGTCAAAAGAGTAGCTGGCAAAGATTTTCTCTCATTCTGTAGGTTCTCTCCTCACATTCTTAATTGTTTCCTTTGCTGTGCAGAAGCTTTTTAATTTGATGTCATCCCATTTATTAGCTTTTGGGCAAGACTTTTGTAAGAATCATATAAACCCAGATGTCATAGTGAATGGGATTGGTGCGTTTGACTACATAAAACAAAACAAATTAAGAACACCTGTACTACAGAAACACCATATGTAAACTGAAAAACAAAAACAGAAGGTTCAATGAACTGTTGAAGAGAAAATGAATTTAGCTGTTATTAGATGAAAATATTCTATATTCCATTTCATGTATATTATTATTTTTAGGTCTAAAGAGTCTTTGCTGATTTTATGTCTGGATGACGTCTATTGGTGAGAGAGGTGTGTTGAGATCACCAAATATTGTATTGTGCTGGGGCCTGTGTCTGAGTCTTATGTTGAGTAGGATTTGTCTTATGTAAATAGGTGCACCAACTTTTGAGGTACAAATATTTACTATTGTCATATCTTCTTGTTGGATTGTTCTCTTTACCAGTATGAAGTGAGCTTTGTCTCTTCTGATTAATTTTTATAGAAGTCTGCTTTGTCGGGTGTGAGAGTAGTTATTCCTTCTTGCTTTCAGGCTCTGTTTGCATGGAATGTCGTCTTCATCCTTTCACCTTTCAGCTTGTGGCTGTCTTTCCTTGATTAGATGCCACTGGTGTGTAAGTTTCACAGGAAAGAAACAGGGACCAAATCTGATTTGTTCACCACTGTGGACCTACCACTTAGAGTACTTGGCATGTAGTGGATGCTCCGTACATTTTTAAACAATAAATTAAGGAATGATAAATTACTGTTTTGTGTAAGTTTTTAAAAAGAAAATAGAAAACATCTTTCTGCCCTTTCCTGCGTGGCCCATCCCTTGCTGCTCCATAGCAGTTTTGCCTGAGAGACAGTCAACAGGACAGGCCTACCTCCTGCGGTCTGTGTGGACATGAGGAACTTTGAATGAATGGTTGAGGAGAGCCCCGAGAGCATGGGCAGGCAGCATTGGCTAAAGTGCACAAAACTGTTGGTACTGCCAGGCTGTGAGGCTATTAGCATAAGGGACAGGGCTTGGAGAGGCTTGGCTGATTACCATGAGAGCAGGTGACAGCAAGGTGCACCCAGGTTCACACAGATCCCAGCTTGCTGAGTGTTATCTAACACAGCAGGCCCAGCATTCCCCTCTTCCTTTTGGAGCAGAGAGATGCCATTTAGCATTTTTTTGGATTCAGGCAGGAGCTGCAAGCTGGGATGAGAAATCTTTTCTTGCCAACTCATTAAGGATTGGTCTGAAGCCTTAGAAAACCTGCAAACACAGGCCACTTAGCTGAAAAGGCCTGAAGACATTTCCTCATCTTGATTCTTTGTGTCTTCCCTCTTGCTCTCTCTGGCTAGAGGTACAGGGGAGGCTGAAGGAAAGAGGGTAGGTGGGCTGGAGGGGAGAAGACAATGGCACAGGCGCTACCTCCTGAAGTCTCAGGGTCTCCTCCCTCTTTTCAGGGACTCACATGTCTGAGAAGCTGTGTACTCTGCAGCTGTAGCCCTGTTATGAATCAAGAATGTTCTTGGGCTGGGGAGGTAGCTCATTGGTAGAGTGCTTGCCTTGCAAGCACAAGGCCCTGGGTTCGATCCCCAGCATTGCAAAAAAAAAAAAAAAAGGATGTTCTCTTGCTGGGTTGGTTCAGCATTACATTTACTGATCTCTGCTGTGATTCAGGCCCTGTGCTGGGCTCTGGGAGCCCAGAGGTGTCCAGGACACTCATGGTGATGACTTGTCTTAAGTAATTACCTTCAATATGAAGAGACATGGGCAGTGATAGGAACATTAGAGGAGTATCCTTGATAGCAGGTGTACCTGGAAGAGGGTGGCTGGGCTGATATGGGTATTAGGGACACTTCTAGGGAAGAGGCTCTGGGTAGGCATCCCAATGTGAACAGATACTTGGCAGATGGACAAGGGCATCTCATACAGAAATGTCACAGGAGTGCCAGAGTGGCACACTTTGATAATTACCACACTGCTACACTACTTCAGGCTAAGATGTGTATGGTTCATTTACCATATGCCAGGGAATGTTCTGTTTCCTCTGCCTTGATTCTTTGAGTTCTCATAATGAGCGTAAGATATAAGAACCATTTAGCCCATTTTACAGTTCAGAAACTGGGGCACAGGAAAGTTTAGTGACTTATCCAAGATTCACCATGAATAAGTAGTTCAAAAAGAGTAGATCAGGTTTGTTCAATTTGAAACATTGAAACATTAGTAGTGCTAATGATAATATTAGCAAAACTCTAATAACAATAGTTAACACTTACTGTATATTTACTAAGTGCCAAGCAGTGTGCTAAACATTTTTTCAGTTTATTCTCACATTCAGTCTTTTATTTTATTTCTACTTCAAAAATGAGGAAACCAGAGAATAGCTAAGTAACTTGTTCAGGGAGATAAGGTCACATGTGCTAGGGCTACATCTTGCTACCAGGCTGCCTAAAGTTGGAACCCATTCTCATAACCATTATCCTTCCTTGGTGTATCAGCACGTAGAAGGGCAGAGTAAGGGAAGGTGAGTCTGGAGATGTAGGCAGATTGGTCCCAGATCCTGATGGGCCTTGTACGCCCCATGGAGGACCATGGGGTATCAAGACCAACCCACTCCTAAGTAAAAGAAATTCTCGGCTGGGGATATAGCTCTTTGGTAGAGTGCTTGCCTTGCAAGCACAAGGCCCTGGGTTCAATCCCCAGCACCACAAAAAAAAAAAAAAAAAAAAAAAGAAATTCTCTATCACACTGCCTATGGATGGCATCTAAACCCAGCCCTCCTGGGTACTGAACTGCCCCACTCTGCAGATTTGAACTTGCCAGCCTCTATAATTATGTGAAAAGTTCCTTGTAAGAAATCTCCACTAGGATTGGGGATATAACTCAGTTGGTAGAGTGTTTGCCTCACAAGCACAAAGGCCTGGGTTCAATCCACAGCACTGCCAAAAAAAAAAAAAAAAAAAAAAAAAAAGAAAGAAAGAAATCTTCACTGGTTCTATTTCTCTGGAGAACCTGGACTAATACAACTATTGTCCCATTAACTGGAGCAGAAACTGAGGAGTTATAATTGATATCCCCCTCTCCTCACTCCCAATATGAATGGCAGAGAGTGAGAAGATGCCTGTAGAGCAGGAGGTTGGTAACGTAGGCAGAACGAGATCATGCAAGACCTTCTCTACCTGGCTGAGGAGTTTGGCAGAGGGTTTTCACGAATGGCTTTGAACGTTGAGGTATTCAGAGGTTGTACCTGAGTCAGCAGTTGAATATGCAGTTTAGAGTGCAGGAGAGAGGTCTAAGTGAAGGTGCTTATGAGTTGGCAATAATAGAAGCCACAGTCATAATATAAGATCCCCCAAAGGTGGCTCTTAATTAATTAATTAATATTTTGTTGCCTTGACCTCCTTGGGCTGTCTAGGGATGCCAGTGTTATAAAATGCGTGGTATAAAATGCATAAGATATTAGTAGAAACTGATTTCATTGAAATCTAGTTATCATGGGCTGAGATTGTGGCTCAGTGGTAAAATGCTTGCCTTGCATGTGTGAGGCACTGAGTTTGATTCTCAGTACCACATATAAAGAAATGAATAAAATAAAGGTCCATAACCAACTAAAAAAAATCTCTTTATAGAAAAAGGAAATTTAGTTATCAAAATTAAAATTGATTTGTGATATAAAAGTATATATGCTTCTTTCTTTTTTCATTATCTAACAATACCCAGTGGTGGTTCTAATAATTACATCCAAAATGGGGTGAATGTTTATTTTGAGACCTCTGCTACTCTTGTGTGGGATGAAGATAACATGCTTTTTTGTTGGAACAAAGTCATAGTTCCTGCTGTTACCATGTACTTTTTTTTTGTCTGCATTCATAATTGAAATAATTGCTAAATTTCACTAAAGGGTGAATGAAAACACAGAGACAGGTTGTTTTTTACCCAAGTTCACTGAGGGCCCTCCCTCCAAGGGTCCTACCCCAGGGTAAGACCTCTGGTCTAGAGGGAGAGAAAGAGAGAATTTAGGATGCTAGACTGGAGTTTTGGAGCAAAGAGAGGAGAACAAGGTTGCAATGGGGCAGAAGAGAGGCCCAAGAAGTAGATTGAAAACAAGGAGAGTTTTGTCTGTAGAAGACTTGGGATGTGATCCAAGAAGAGGGTGGTCAGTAGTGTCAAATACTGAAAAGTTTTGTAACATGAAGACTGCTAAATGTCTGTTGGACTTAGTGACTTAAAGGCATGTAGTTGTCTTGCTTATGGATAAACTCCTGATGCATTTCATGGCACATGGTAGGCATTCAATATCTATTGAAGGAAGGAATGATGAGTTGCCCTTTTGCCTCATCAGATCCAGTGGAAGACGATTTGCCTGGTAGAAAGGGTGATGGAACCTTTCTCAAATTAGTTTTTTAGCTGAGGGTATGGAAGCTGTAAAGTCTCCAGAGTTTGGGAGGCTGTCCTAGGTGCGTCATGCCTTCAGGATGTAAATTAAAATGGCCCCTCCCCATCCAGGAGCATTGGGTTTGAAGTCCTGGGCTCCCTGCTCTGCCACTGGGGTTACTTAAAATCAGAACTGAATGTCTCCCAGGGGATGGTGAATCTCCCTGAGGGTCTTTATCTTTGCCTTCTCTGGCAGTGACCCTTAGTAGATGGACAAGGGATGGACCCATAATTTTGAGAAATACTCTGCTGTGTGCCAGGAGATCTATCACTTCCCCTCTGCCTTCCCTGAGTGATCTTGAGTCCTTTGTTCAATCTCCTCACTCTACCATATCCCCCTAGTGTGTGGGGTCACTTTTGTTGCTTATATCTTACTCATGCTCTGGTGCTGTGGGGTGAGAGAACTGACCCAGGTGAAGTATCTGTTATTATCAGGAAGGTTTCTCTATTGTAGGTTTAGAACTGTTTTAAACAGCAGGCTATCCCAGGATGATGGTTGGGATGATGGAAGTAAGAACTTGGTAATGAGGATAACAGAATTTGGGACTCAGTGAGGACTTAAAATGCATTCAGTTCACGAAGTTTCAATCTGTGCTTCAGGGACTCCTTGGGGTTCCATGGGAAGCCTTGGGGGATCCAAGCTGGGGAGAAGAGAGGACAACCCAGGTGGGGTTCAGGTCCCATAGGGCCCACTGGAGCATCTCCCTTATATATTGGAGCATTTCCTCTGCAATAATATTTGAAGAAATAATTCTGGTGCTTAAATTTTTGAAAATCACTCTCTTACTTTATACCAGCTTGGGCCCAAAGATGTAGAAATCTGTACTCAAGTTCAGACAGATGGAGCTGGAATTAGAACTTAGTTGAAGTATAAAGTCTTTTTTACAGTTTAATACTTATAATACATTTTTGTAGGTATATAAGATAACATGCATTTTCATGAATCATGGATAATTTTTTTTCCTAATTGCACGCACTGTAGTGAGTTTTGTTTGCTCCAAAAGGTTTCTGGGGAAGGATGCTTGGAATTCTTACACTTTGGAAACTCTATTTTTTTTTTTTTTTACTCTTTGGCCTAAGAACTGCGAAGTAAATTGAGCAGGCCTATCAAGATGTTGAGAATTTTTTACATACAGAGTATTGAACCCCAAAAGAAAATGGCCTAATGAGGTTAATAAAGGTCAGCATTCCTCGGGGAACTGGGAAATTAATCTGATGGTTAAAACCTCTGAGGGGTTAATGAAAATTGTAAAGCAACAGCTCTGCATATTGAAAAGTCTATAAATAGCTCAAAGTCCTGAACTGCCTTCCGAAGCTGTGATATCTTCCATATTAACTTAGGCAGCATTGTGCTAGGCTAGGATACAACTTGAATTCATTCCAGCTGCTTCCAGAAGACCCTTGAAATATTTTTCAACCATTATCAAAACAGTGAGGGACAGAGTGGCGGGGGGAGCAGGGAGGAATAGATGGAAGGTTTTATGGGCCAGGTTCCTTTTGAGTGAGTACTGAGGGGACTGTGTGTGTGTGTGTGGTGTGTATGTGGTGTGTGTGTGTGTGTGTGTGTGTGTGTGTGGTGTGTGTGTGTGTGGTGTGTGTGTGTGTGTGTGTGTGAGAGAGAGAGAGAGAGAGAGAGAGAAAGGAAATTTGTGTGTGGTATCTCAACTTAACTGAGCATGTAGGCCTCCTGAAGGTTAGAGGCCCCTCCCTTCCCCACTTTTTTTGGTAACAGGATTCTGGATAACAGGACATGATAGACTCACTTATGAAACTTTGAGATTGTTGACTTCAGCTCCTCATTTTTCACGGGCTCCTCTGAAGCCCAAAGAAGGAAGGAAGGACCAGCCTGAGGCCGTGTCCCTATGCCTCTGTGAGCCAATGACCTGGGCTCAGGGTTCCCTGATCTCCCTTACGGAGATAGCTGTCTTTCTTCTCTGCTTTTGAAGCTCCCTGTCCCACTTAATTATAGCTCATCTCACCAGGTATTTGTCTGTCTTTCCTGCTAACTTCTGACCTACATAGCAAGCACCAAACGAGTTGATTTTGGTGCCCAGTAACTAGCAGAGGGTCTTCTTTTTATACAGCAGGTGTTCAGATAATATTTGTCAGTGGATTGACTGACTGAATGAATGAGTTTTCTTGGAAAAAATTGTCCGAGAGTCAAATTTTCCTATAAGGAGAGTTAGGAAGTCATGAGAAAAAATTTTGATCAGAGGCCATGGACTGCCCCTCTTCTCCAGAATAACAAATAATAATGTCTTTCATTTCTGTACAATTTATTGCTACCAAAAATGTTCTTTTTTCCTTCTGTTCACATCTGAGAAGTACTGAGGAGGCGTTTGTTATCCCTACTTTGTGGATGAGGAACTGAGTCCCTGAGACACTCAACACGAGTTCAAGGTCACAGAGCTGCTAAGAGGTCAAGTCTTCTGTTCTCTAGTGCTCAGTCAGAGCCCTCTTCCTTACTCTGGAGGCAGGTGTCCTGTTGCACTGCTTTAGGAAAACCCTGCAGAACATTCCTGAGTGAGCGATATCAGGGCTAAGAATTTGGAGGCAGAAAATCAGAGTTAGCATCTATTTAGTGCTTTCCAGACCCCTCCCCATGTTTTCTCACAAATCATCTCATTGGTCCCTGTGACAGCCCTGTGATGCAGCTGTGATCATCATCATTCACTCTGCACAGGCCAGACAATGAGTGATATGTGTCTATCATTTAATTGATAAATGAAGGTGTCAAAGCTGGGCCCAGGTATTCAGTCACCAGAGCCCCAATTCCAATGATTGTCCCACCAGAGCATCAGCACTGAGAATGATAAGTCAGATCTGAAAGCAGAGAGGAAGACTCCATAATCTAAAGAAACTGGGTCCTGCATATAAGATGATGGGCATCCTAGGCCAAAAGCTGTGCCCAAGATGGGGCTCCTGGGGAGACGGATGAGCAGGTCAGAGGAGGCAAGAGGGAAGCTGAGAGAGGAAAAGTACTGCAGAAGATCAGGAAGCTGGGGGTGGGGGGAAGAGGGATAAGAAAGAAATCAGTGATTTATCAACAGGACATGGAAGGAAAAGAATGATGTAAGCCAAACAAATGTAGAGAAACAGAACATATAGCTCTCCCCGGGAAGTGCTTTTAAGCTGCAAAGTGTAAAGAGAAGCTATTTTTGTATTTGTGACATTTTAGGCTTTAGCTACTTGCAATTTAAAATGAAAAAAGAAAATCCCAAATCAACCTAACTTCTTCCTTACCAAGTTAAGGAAAATGACAGAGGAAGGGCGCAACACTCAGCTGCTAATTGCTATTCTTTGACAAGCCACCAAGAAGACTGTCCTCAGCTTTATTTAAAATAAGCACGTTCTCACCTCCTTGGTTTCTGTCACTGACATCACCGTAGAGGGCAGGGTGGTGAGGCGAGGGCAGGAAAACACACCAGAACCCAGAATCCCAGCAAGTCAACACAGATGAATAGCGTCACCAAGGAAAGGCCCCGAGACGGAAAGGGCAGCCCAGGACACCCCTGCAGAGAGCGGGACACCACCTGGCCAAGCTCCTGGCCTCTGAATCTCCTCTGTCCGGGGTCTTCCCCCCAGAGGGGCAGCAGGCAGGGCTCTGTGGGGCCTTCACCCTGCAGTCTGTCTCGTTTCTTTGTTTGAGGTTTTGATTGATTTCAGATTTAATTTTGTCTTCTGGGCTTTCCTGATACAGCTCCAAGCAGGAAACAATATTATTTTTATTTCCTTCTCAGTGAAAAGAGGGCAGGACCTTATAACAATTTCCCTGTGTGAGAAAGGATAAATTGAGATGTTTTCAGGGTAGGAAGAAATAAAAAAGATGGAAAATAACTGGAGGCTCCATAGGCCCGACGAGTGAATCCCAAACTTTTAAGTACCTGCCACAACCAAAGTCAACTCCTCCCCATGACCCAGCCAAGCATTTCAGCTGCATCATCACGGCCCCCACCCCATCCCCCATCTACCTTCAAGTGAAAAGATTCAAATCCAAACAAAACATAGTTCTCAGACAAATATAAGAAGAAAATGCATCAAAGATTTATTTAACTCATCAGGTAATGAGAGAGTCAGCAGGATGTTAAAGCTGTTCCCAAGAGGGTGTGGTGACCCCCAGGCCTAACTCTCCTGGCTCTTCCCGGCCTCCCAGTGTGGCTACTGTTTTGTCTTCTGCTGTCTTGACCCTCTAGACAGCTAGGGGGCAGTTGGATGAAGGTGGAATCTACAGCTTGCAGGATCATAACTTTTCTGCTTGTTGGGTTTTAGAGAAATATTCTCCTTTCCTCACAACAATATGTTGTCACATACAGGTTATGATAGACTCTTGCAAGGGGTGAATGAGGCTGCTCTCTTTGGATACCGAGTTGAACAGGATTGATTTTTAGATGGCAGCTCTTTCTCAGACAGGTTGAAATTGAAAACATCCAGGAGATAAGATTGTGGGGAGGAATTTGGAGCCCAGACCTCAGAGTCCCTTACAAAGACTTGAACTCCTCCTGTATCTGATGATCTCTTGATTCATTATAGCTCAGAGCCAGGCACACAGTAAGTGCTCAGGAAATATCTGCTGAATGAATCTCAAGAACATCCCTCAGGGCTGCAAGGACCCAAGAGGGGGTGGTAAGGAGGAGGACGGCTGTCATGTTCTGCTGAGTGATCTTCATTGCTGAGAGTGATTTCTTGCTCTTTCACCCCCATTTCATATTCTGATTCCTTTTTTGAAGAAGAAGATGAATCTGAGACTATTTCCTCTTTCCCCTTCATTTTCTCCCTCCTCTGTGAATGTGATGATATCATTGTTGTAATCCTGGTTGGCATTTGTCAGTGACTCACTGCTTTGCTATTTTGGTGGTTGTACATTTCAATAGATAATTGTCTCCCCCTCTCCCCTGAGCAGACACCTGCTCACATCTGTAGACTTCCAACACAACAAAACCTTGCCAAGCAATGACTGCTTGAGCTTGGTAGTGAGGGTGGGAGCTACTTAAGAGTGACAGATGGTAAGTGAAGCTGTGGGTAACAGTCAGGCATTAGACCTAAAAGTCACCCTGAGGCTTAGCGTTTCTTAGCTACAAGGACAAGAGGGAGGTCTCCTGGGAAACGAAGCAGCTCTTTGACACAAACCATGGCATTGGTGTTCCAAGTGGGTTGAAATTTGCAGATGTGTCATCAAGGCACTCTGGAGAGAGTGGGGGACTTTTGAGGGGTGAACCTCCAGAGCATGGTATTCTGGAGTCTAGTGAAGTCCTTGGTGATCAGAGGGGTTCCTTTTCTCTCTGGGAAATCCCTCCATTTCTTCCAAGAGAATGCATGCAGGTTTCTCCATGGCAGTATTCAAGTTGACTTGGAGAACTGAATCTCTGGCTCAAGTAGGCTTCCTCTCTGACCTGTCCTGTTTTTAGTGACCCTAAGTGCTGCCTTTGGCTCCCTTGGTAATAATCTTCCCTACAGTCCACATGGTAATAATGCTAAATGTACTTAGTCATGTCATTTCTTTTATGATGATTTAAAATTCTCACTGAACATGTCATAGACTGCACTATTGGGCTATTCTCCTTGTCTGTTTTGGCAGCTTGACTGATGCACGAGTCCTATCATATCTGTGAAAGCACCTCATGTACCTGTTAAGAGGCTTTTGACATTTTGTGAGAGTAGAGGACTCTACTGTGAGTAGAGAATCTCTAATTCTGTTATTCCAGGAGTTCAGCATCCTAGGTCATAAGGATTTTGTCTCAGCTCATAAAATTCTGATAGGTCATACTTTTGTTACTACTCAGCTTTTCCTGACATTTATGATTTATTTTCGGCATTTTGGAATAGGAACTGCACATTCTTCACAGCATCCTGCCCGAGGTTGATGTGATTTGAGGGTTTAGGCTTGATCTTGAACTTGGGTCACTCATACATTCATTCAATTCACACAAATTTATTAAGCATCTGCCAGGCACCGTTACAGGCACTTAGACTCAACAGTCCTTGACTTCAAGGAGCTTTTGTTCAACAAACAAGACAAATCTATAAGATAGATAGTAAGTGGGAGATGCTAAGGAGAAAAACTAAAGGAGAAAAGGTACAGGTAAAGTGTTGGTGGCTGCTCAGGGAAGGCCTCACCAAGAAGGAGACTTCTGGGTAAGGACTAAGAAAGTGAAGGAAGGAGCCTTACAGATTTCTGAGGGAAGGGCTTTTTTAAATTTAAATTTAAAATTTTTTAATTTTTTTTTTATTTTTACAGACTGCATTTTGATTCACTATACACAAATGGGGTACAAATTTTTGTTTCTATGGTTGTGCACAAGGGAAGGGCTTTTGGAGCAGAGAACTTAGCAAGCGCAGAGGTTCTGAGGCAAAGTCTGCTTGGCATGTTCTGTAATTCCTCCTCTGGCCCACCAGGTTCTGGATCCTCTGGTTTCTGGCCTCTATGACCTCCATACCAGCCACATTGACCTGCTCCTTGCAGGGAAGAGCATACCTCTGAGACTTTGTTTCCTTCCCTTCCCAGAACGGCCTCAAGGTAGAGAGGTGTCTCCTCTGACCTTCACTGTCAGGAGCCTGAGTTTTGTCTTCCCCTTCAGGTCTCAGGATAGGGCCACTGGGGAGGGACAAATGGCAGTGTCCTCCAGTGCAGGGTCTCCAGAAGGTTCTCAGTGGTGGTAAGGATGGGGGAAGATGTCTTAGAGTCAGCAGAAGTAGTTTAAACTGGGTGGAAATGCAGGGGAAGCTCTAGAGGGCTCAGAAGCTCCCAGGTAGGAGACTTCCTTATGACATCTCCAGGATGCAAGGTGACAGTGGCCTTCTCGGCCCTCACCTCCACCGCAAATTCTGACACCAGCTCTTTTAAACACTTCCCTTGGGGTTTTCATCTGAAACCCCCAAAGTCATTTTTTCCCAAGGCTTTTCTGGAGATTTGTTGTCAAATGTTCCCAGCCCTTCAAAGGTTTGCTGCCTTTTAAAATGTTTAAAAAATAAAATCATTTTTTGTCCCCTAGAATTGCCATTCAAATGTAGAAAAATAGAACAGAAAAGGCCTTGGGAAGTTAGAACAATTCAAATGTATTCACCTCTCGGTGCTTCTAAAGCTTTAGCTTATGGCTGCTTCTCCTAGCTGATTATGGCTTCAAATAACAAAGGGATTTAGCAGGCAGGAAACACTTTTTAGCTATCAGATTGAGGAAGTTAGAATTAGGAGTAAACTTTATTAAAAATGTTTATAATTTTCATTCCTTTATGTGGGAACTTTAGTACAGAATTAGACTGGGTAAAACTACCATCTTGGGTAAGTAAAATAACCCTACACTTCATACTCTCAGCTCTTTGGGGCCTCAGTTTGGGAACCCAGCATGGTTGTCTATCACCAACCTCTGTTCCAGATGACGCCCAAACCCGTGTTGCCACCTGAGGGCACAAAGCCCCCAGGGCCAGGACCAATGACCTACTGCTCCTGCCCAGGAGATGGGTGCAAGGAAGGTCTTGCAGAAATAAAATCCATTGCCACCAAGTAGAGGGATGGGGAGGGGTTGTGTGTATGGCCCAATGACAGCCCTGGACTGCGATGTCAGTTGTTATGTTCCCTAGGAGAGCAATTTACAGCAGACAAGCAGGTTTCAGAGGCTTCAGCAGAGATCAAAAGGCAGCAGCAGTTATTACCTTGTCTGCTCCTTTCATTCCTCCTTTCCACCTTCCAGCTTTTCTTAGCATAAAGGTCAGCTTTTGTGGCCTCAGGAAGCCCCTGTCTGTCCTACTATTCATCATCTCTCATAGAATAAAGTGACGGTAGAGGGGTACTTGGTGCTTGCCTATCAGTGAATAACAGCAGTGAGTCACTCAGTACTGATTACAGGGCTGATTGTTCTTAGTGGGTTATATATTGTCCCCATTTTATAGAGGAGAAAGCTGAGGATGAGAGAGCTTCAGTGTCTTTCCCAAGGTCACACTGTAAGTGGTATAGTCAGATTTTAAATTGCATTCACTTAACCAGTTCTGTTCTGCTTGCAGAGTGAGCTTGCCACACGCTTGAAGCAGGAGCAATCTGCCACAGAGTTGACTTATGAACTGTCCAGGGTCCCCTGTGCTGGTTAGAGACCAAGCTGAGGATCCTTCTGAGTACTTACTTGCTAATTAAAGCTTGGTGAGCCTCTGCTGCTCCCCTAGCTCTTTGCTTCTCAAGTGTGGCCTTGGAACCAGCAGTTTTGGTGCTACCTGGGAACATGTTAGAAATAAGACTCCAGCCCCTCCCACCCTAGACGGCCAGCTGCATTTTAACAAGACCCTCTTATGATCAGAATGTACAGAAAAGTATGAGGGACATTGCTTTAGAGAGGTTTTTCCTAGCAGAAAAGATTGAGAAAACTAGTTGAAAGGGGCTTCTTTCAGAATCTGGGATAGAAATACCAGCAAGAAGCTCCATGCTAGTATGTCCCTAGTATCGGAAACAGAAATTTTCCTGCAAGGGTGGACAAAGTCAAACCCACTCCCAGTTTTTATTTCCCAGGCAATGAATAAAAATAGCTCAAAGAAAGACTCTCCACAGCTCGCTGAGAGTTAGGCAGATTTGACAGTGTGCAAACGCTAGATGGCAATGGATGGACAGGCATCTGCAGAAAGTGTGTGAAACTCTGTCACTGTCAAGGGGCAAGACAAAATGATAAAGGCGTGGGGCGGGGGCGGCTGAGCACAGTTGGGCTGTGAAAGGAGATTGTTGAGATGATATTAAAGAAACTGAGACTTCACCAGCCAAGTCTGGGAAGGCTATTTTGTGGAATGAGAGATTTGGGCAGTTGTAATTGCTTCTTTTTTGCCTCTAGCTATGTTAAACACACACAGTCTCCCCACAGGGGAGGGATGTCAGCAGCTGGGAATGGTGAAGCTGCGGGGAATTAAGTGTGGATAAAAAGTTCCCAATCCACTTGGTTCTGCTCCCTGAGGTCAGGGGAGGCAGCGGCTGCCAGTTGCAGCACTGGTTAGTCAAAGCCGGCCTTTGGGAATGAGAGCAGCCCTTTCCCACCATGCACCGGGCTCCCTGGATGTGCCCAGACACTGCTCAGATGCTGGTTGGTAACACCCTCGTGCCTCTGAAAGACTTGGAGAAGTCTTAGATTATTATCCTCTTGTGTCCAGTCTAGGAAAAGAATATAGGGGATTATTTTGTTCCCAAAGATTCTCTCTTTTTCATCCTGGGACTATCTTATGGGGTGGAATGTTATAGCACCTATGTTGGAGAGGGTGGAGTATGTCTTTGGACTGGAGGAATTTGGCTTAAGGACATGCAAAGGAAGGTTTCATGAAATTCCCCAAATTGTGGGGTCACCTTATAAAACCTAACTTCTTTTGTTCTGTAGTGGTTGGTTCCAGCAGGACCCTCTCATTAAGCCAATGGAGATAAAAGTTGTAGAATTTTGGTGGAAATCCATTCAAGAAAGAGTATGGTTTCCTGACTATTAGAGGGTAGTGCTATCCAAAACAACTTGGGATCTTGACAGGTGGGAGAAGATATCTTATTCTTAGAGATTTCAGTGTTTAAGTTTAGCATCTGGACTTTTTCAAGCTGATGTCTGTCTTTAGCCAAAATTTAAGCTTGGCTGGACAGCTGACCCTGCAGAAGTGTATAAGCCTTTTGGTAATTAGGGTTGCAGAATTATAGAATGGATGTTAGAAAGCATCCTGCCCCTCTCTTGTTGGGAGCCCAGAGAGATCTGGTTGGTGTATTTCAGTAGACCTTAGGCAAATGTCCAGTCTGTGTCAGGCACTGTGTTGGGAACTGAGGCCATACTAAGGTATGAGGCACACTCTATCAGTATTTGGATTAGTGATCAGCTTATCTATGTAGTTTATGGGTCAGTGTATGGCCCGGGTCACTGGCAAGCCTGCTTGTAAGTGGCAAATGTGGATGTAGGATTTTAAGTCTCCTTCCCTCTTCCTTCCATTTCTCCCTCCCTCTCCTACTTCTCCTTTCCTTTCTTCCTGTTCCTCCTTCTTTTTTTGAATTCTGATGATATTTTGAGCCTCTAGGGGAACTTGCATTTACCAGGTAGAAATAAGTAAGCAGCAATATTAGGGATTCCAAGGTCATGTTTGATCACTTTTGTCCTTCCCCAAAGGCCTCCATACAAGATGTAGTGCTTTCAGATGTGAGAATGAAATTTTATTTATTTTTTTATTTATAAGAACTTGCCATGTATTCTGAGAGGGAAAAATAAACCCAGCTAGCTAACTCAAAGGTTAAATTTTTCTCTTTCTCTTTTTTTTTTTTTTGCCTAAGGAAATATACTTTCTGTGATATATAAGCTCAAAAATACCCTCAGGAGGACATTGTCCAAACTGAAACCCAACCACTATTTATGATAGGTTGCCCTAATTCTCCAGGTTCTCATATCTCCTTTCTCTGTTAAGGTATGTTACTTGAATGTGTTTTGTAGGTAGAAAGAAATGGCAAATTAAAAATAAAGATATTACCATCTTTACTGGAACATTGCTGAAAAATGTACATGCATATTACACAGAGATACACAATGACATGAACTCATGTAAATTGGTCCCCCGCCCTCCTCACTGGGGCCATATTTGGTAAAGGCTGGCATTCCAGGCCTTGATGTCTGTGCTGAGCAAAAAGAATTAGAGGCCTGAACATCAGGCACCTGAAGTTTGCATATAATAGAGCTTCCAGGCCTCTAAAAATCTTACATTTTATTCACAAACACAGGCATCTGCTACTAATTAAAGTATCAGGGTATAATTATACCCTTTCTTATTAGTAGATATGGAATCTGACAGTTGCTTAGATACAAAATAAGCAAGTGCAGATTGCGTTCTGCGCCCTTCACAGGCTGGGGAGACAGAACAACAGAATTTTCAAATGCTCTACGTAAATGAGTCTTGTTGCCCAGAAAATGTAAAGTTCTGAATTATTATTGGTAAATTTGCCTAGGAACAGATGTTAATCCCATCAGAACTCTGTGATTTGAGCTTCAATTATTTCCCTTGTTTTGTCCCCTTGCCCCTGCATTACACCCTAACCACAAAACAAAAAGCACCCATCTTTCCAACATACACACAGTGAAAGCCTGTAATTTTAACAGCATTGTAGGAGGGAGTAGATGAGACTTCCTCAGGAATTCTGGAGTCAGAAGACACCTGCCTGGAATGGCAGGGCCATGTCGTGGCTGGCTTGGCCTTTGGGCTCATCGGAGATCCACTTTGGGCTCAATGATATAGATTCTGCATCCTGGGGAGCCTCTGATCATTCTAAGATACTCTCTCCCCCATCTCATGTGTGTGTGTGTGTGTGTGTGTGTGTGTGTGTGTGTGTGTGTGTGTAAATTTTATTTTTCTCTGCAATGCCATGGATCAAACATAGGGCCTCATGCCTGCTAGGCAAACGCTCTACCACTGAGCCACATCTCTAGCCCATCAGATGTATCTTCACTTGATACAATCAGTGAAGTTCTCTGCTAATCCTGCAACTCTGGAAGTTCAAGGACCAGGTCTGTTTGGTGAGCTGGCATACCTCTAGAGTCTAGCAAGGTGTGGGGCCTGAAGAGGCTGCACAATAACTAATAAGTGAAAAAATGAACTCTGCTGATACCCTTACTTGAAAGTTATCCTGGGATAGGTAACTATTTCAACCTGAGTACTGGCCATTTATTCCTCAGAGTGTATGAATTGGTTAAATGAGGACTTGGCAAACGATAGCCCCAGAGCTAAGTTCTGCCTACTAACCTGCTTTTTTGTGGCATGTGAACTAAGAATGATTTTTAAATGGTTGGAAAAAAAGTCAAAAGAAGAGTGTTTCATGATACATGAAAAATATATGAAATTCAAATTTCTATGTCTATAAAGTTTTATTGAAACACAGCTACTCCAATTTGCATATCGTTTATCTGGGAGGAGTTGAGTTGTTGCAACAGAGACCACATTGTCTGAAGAACCTATAATACTTACCATCTGGCCCTTTCCTGAAAAAAATTTGCTGCCCTCTGGATTGATTGGCTCATTCCCCAGGGTTTGCTTTCCATCTTGGGGGAATGTGATGGAGGAGGGGGAGAGGGTGTAGGGGTGAGGCATGGGGCCATCTAGCCAGAAGAGAACAGCCAGCACTCTGGAAGAGCTCTCCAGCCCTCTTCAAACTGGTGCCGGCCCTGGACCTTCCAGAGTGGAAGTTTCCAGCTCCTCATTGTAATTCTGATGAATGCCCTCAAGAAATGCAGCAATAATCATTTCTCAGATTGCTGCACTGCTCTGATGCAAAGGACTGTGTCTTTCTTGGTTGTTGTAAATCCTTAGTCTAAAATGCGCTTGTTTTTGGTCAAAGACATAAAATTTTGTTTCTCAGGCAGTGTTTGGGTTGTAAATCTGTATGTGTGAGTGAGGGTGAGTTGAAGCTTGTCTTTGGAAAGCAAATGCCTTTAGTCTTCAGCCACTCAGTAGTCCCTGGGGCAGCTGCCCCACATGTCAGCTTCCCGGACTGTGTTGACCCCCACCACTTGTGTGCCACAAGCTTTCTGCTTTTCCAGGGTGGGGCCCTACCCTTCTAGTGAAGTGCTTTTGTGATTAAGCTGGCAAGGATGCAATCAGCCTAGTTAAAGCCTTGATAATCCACTTGATCCATCCCAGTTATCCACCCAAATCCCACGAGGCATCTCGGCGACCTGAGCCTCATTTCTTTGGGGTTTACAGGAGCACCTCCCTTAACAGTCAGCATCATATCACTCTCTTATTAGCCGTTTAAATTCTGAATTATTGTCTAATTTTCTCCAAACCCCCTACTTTATTTGGAAAGAGGTTACTTCTCTGTGGGCTGGTCTCAGCCTCTGGGTTCCTGGAGGCTTGCCTCATTTGTATGTGTAAAAAATGCCCAGGGTCTTTTGATGGTATATTTAAGGAACTGGGAATAGGTGTGCTTTCTGAGTGACAGTGATTAACATTGGCATTGTTTACCTTAAGTAGACCTGGGTTTTGAAAATCATAAGCAATAAGCAGATTTTCATGCCTTTTTCAAGGGTTGACTGGAAGGGCTTCTTGTGGGAGTGCTAGTCAGTGATCTGATCTGAAAGGGTTTATTTTTAAAGTAATATAGGAAATGGTTGGTGGAAAGAAATGTAAGTTTTAACTTTCTAAATAATGTCATTTGTTGCAGTGATAAGTGCTAGATACTTTAGGCAGTCTGTGTATATTCTCTCTAATCCTTACCTGAATCTTACAGGATAAATGTTGTTACGTCCATTTTGCAGAGGAGGAAACAGACCTAAATAGGATGAATCACAGACAGGAAATGGCTAGGACTCAACCTCACTGGGGGGTGTGACCTCAGAGTATTCAGGTATAACATCATATGAAGCTAGCCCTCTGGAATGATACTTCAGCCACTTCCTGCTTTAAGGACAGAATTTTAGAAAGAACCAAAATACAAAGAAGTTAATAAACTAGAAGTTTGCATGTGTAGACCCAGCCAACGTGTGGTTATCCATCTTAATGTAAAGGTGTCACTAGGTCCCACGGTTTCTTTTGCTAGAAGTTTACATCTTTTTTATTACTAGACATTACAAAGTAATTTAAAAAGAAGGTTTAGATTTAGTTGAAAGTATTTGTCTATTTATTGGATTAAAAGATTCAAAAGTGATAGGAAGACATGTAAAGAAAACAGAGCATCTCCCACCCCTGGGAAACTTCTCATCGGGCTCCTTATAGGACTGCATGGTAGATGGCAAAATGGTCATAGTTCCTTCTCTTCCTTGTATTCACACTTCTTTAAAGGCTCTGTAGCTTTGAGGCTTGGCCATCAAGTCTTCTTCCCTGTTTCTTGAATCTGGGCTGCTTCTGTGCCTGGCTGTGATCTGTGGAATGTGATGGCCTTCTGCCAGTTCCCAGCCCAGGTCTTGTGTGCTTCCTTTCTTTTCCTCCAAAATGTGCAGAGCTACCTTCCATGTAAGCAGGCCCCAACTTATCCTGCTGGAAGATGAGAGATCTCATAGAACAGACAAATCATCCCACCAAGTGCAAAGGCCAAGAGAACTGAGGATGTTTGATGTGTAGAAAGCGCAGTCAGGAGGTCAGGGTGAGTTGAGGAGAGAGTTGTAAGAAATGAGGTTGGAGAAGTGTCCAGGAACCTTGTAAGCTATGATGAGGATTTTTGGTTTTATTCAAGTGGATCATTGCAACAAATGAACAGATGTGCAAACTGACAGATAAATGTAGGCATGAATGATCAACCAGGGAACAGGAAAGTGTGCATAGCTACTAACAGGTGAAGAAAATAGTTGACCATAGCTTGGCATGGACAAGTTCTCTGGGATTTGAATCTCAAAGAGCAAATCCAATAGTGCTCTGTGACAGGCTCAGCTCACAATGAACAGAGTGGGAGAAGACGAAATGATAAAGCCCTGGGTTCCATGTAACCTGATTTCTGTTGCTTTCTTTCCAGATTTAGGATCCTCAGTGGACATTATATTAATTCTTTTATTGATTATTGACATCTAATACCCACATTGAGAGTTCAACACAGTGAAGTAGAGGTGATCAGCAAATCAATGTAAATAAATGAGAGGCCTTACACTATAGGGCCTCTAGGGCCTCTTGGGCTGGTGTGGAAGGAAACTCAAAGCAATAATGATCAGTTCTAGATTCAAGTCTCTGCTGACCCATTCAATTTGCATTTTTTTCCCTTTCCCCAATAAAGTGAGAGAGATTTCTGATGTCATTGAACTTCAAGAATATGAAGGTACCTGTAGTGTTAGAGAATGAATTAGTCAGCTTTTGCTGCATAACAAATGAACCTGAAACTTAGTGGCTCATGATACTGTGGGCCTTAGGGTAGTAGTTCTCCTTGGACTGTGATGACTTCAGTGATTTCAGCTGGACTTTTATATAATCTGAGGACAGTTAGCATATTGGCTTATGACTATTCTAGAATGGCCTCACTTACATGGGCTGGTGGTTGGCAGGCTGTAGCCTGGGGCACTTGAGTTCTCTTCCATGTGGAGCCTCATCTTCCAGGAGGAGAGCTTGTGCTTGTTCATGTGTTGACAGTGTTCATATGGTTCCTTCTCCTTTAAGCAGACCTCAATGTGAAACTGCGTTTCTATCCCCTGCTTATCTTATGCTTCTTGTTAATGTCTTGTTAATGTCTCATTGGCCAAAACAAGTGAGGAAATAGACTCCATCTCTGGGTAACAGAATTTGTGGATCACATAGCAAAGAACTTGCAACTTTTTTTTTCTTTTGTATAATCTGTCATACAGAATGAGGGAGTGTATTTTTTTTTTTTTTAACTCAAATACTCTCAAGAGACTAATTAAAAAAACTCAATTTCTTTCTGACAGGGTGCTTATGTTAATTCATATGGTTGACATAGACTTTATGATTTTCTGTGTGCAATGCATATAATTGAATTATAGGTAGAATTTTTTTTGAAATGATTTTTCTTAGAAATATGACATATGATGATCATCTCCAAGTTGCCAAATAATTTTCCTGCTCTTTTAACATTCTTAGCAGATTATTACTCACCTAAGGACAGGAATGCTATCATTTAGATTCATATTTATATGTCTCACACAGAGAATTCCTATGGTACAGGAGTGGGTCTCCTGCCTCCATGAGGTGAGGGTGTTGTTTAAAAGTAAGAAAGAACATCATGCCTATGGGGAGAGCTCCAAGCATTTTCCTCTAAGGAAACGTGCCTTCTAATTTCAGTCTGTTGTAAAGCAGATGCATGACCTTGGGAAAGTCATTTTTAACTTTTCTGGCTTTGAATTTCTTAATCTACCCAGTAGAATTTTTTTCCCCAGCACTCACATCTATGGTGGTTCCTCTGGGCTTCTTGGGAGAGGACCACTTCTGTCTGGGAGGGCCATTGCCTGTTCTAGGACCATCTAGGAATTGTTTTGTTCCATCTGGGATTCTGGATAATCTGATTACTAAAAAGAGATGGATGTGCCAGGGACTTCCTGGGCAAGAGGAGCCTCTACTTGGGATGGGGAGGGCTTGACTGGCTTCCTGGCCCCTTGAAGTCTAGTGTAGTGAAGTCTCTGGAGCAAACAGAAGGAGACTGGTCAGCTGGAGCTGAACCTTTCAGCTGCTCTCTCGCCCAGGGATGTTCTGTCCTTGGTGGGAAGGCACAGGCAGGAGCAAAGTCTATGGAGGAGACTGCAACCATCCACCAATGACCTCTCTATGGGTGTACCTCAAATTTGTTTTTTTATGCACTGGCGTATGAGCCACACAACAGCTCCTCATCTAGGTGATGGCTCTGATGGCCCCTGCTTCCATTTTGCCTGACCTGGGAAGCTTCTCACACATGCAGTTTCTCCCTAGTTTGACTTCAAGGACTTTTTTTTTTTTTTTTTTTTTTTTTTTTTTTTTTTTTTTGTGCTTATTGGTCTGTGACTACCTGGGAGATAGCTTATCTCACTCCTTGGATTTGGTATGAGGTTGTGGGCCGGTCCACACCTTCCTGTTCAGAGATCATGTAGGAAAAAACCAAAGTGGCACATATTGTAGGGCATGCTTCCTGGGCTTTCTGTTGTTACTGATGCTCAAGTGATGGTGTGTAAAAAATGAAGTGCCTGCAGGGTTCAGAGGGTTGCAGAGGTACTTTTCATGCTGTGAAGGTATGGTGGGATCTGGGGAGAAGTGGAGATGGCCTGTTCTAACTAAAGTCCTCTAAGTTAAATTTTGAAAAGTTCCATGAACAAAATTTACTTTTGGTTAGGTCGACTTCCTATTTGAGACCCGCAGGAGTTAGAATTTCTGAGTTTCACGTAGAGCCAACCTGCTGACCTTTTACCCCTGCAACCCCATGCCAAATTCTTAACTGATTTCCTCAACTCGCTTTATGTTCTCCTTGGGATCAAACTTTTGAATTTTGCTTCCTACCTTGAATGGTTCTCAGGGATATCCGTCCAGAAAACCCCCTCATGGATGCTGAGACTGACTGGCTCCACATTTGGGGTATGGATTGAGCCAGCTGCTGTGACACAGGAAGGATTTGCCACCCCATCCCCTGAAGGCATGGCATATCTATTTCCTGGGACACAGAGGTGCTTCCTTCCTTCCTTGGCCTCATTTGAACTTTCTCATGGATATCAATACAGTGAAGCAAATTAAAGTGGATGAGGGTGTTGACAGTAGAAATGGAGAGTTAGGATGGATTTGAGAGATATTTAGGAATTAAAATGGACTGCATTAGGGTGGGGGTGGTGGAGAGGGTAGTTGCATGATTGGTGCGCAAGTTTGTTTTGGGTAATAAGAGAGACGACGGTGCTGTTTTTTGAGTTTGGAACTACTGTAAAAGGAATAGATGGTTACTGAGACCTTGAAAGACTGTCCATAAATATTAACCATCCTGATGTATCGTTTCCTCAAGAATAATCACTGAGGTCTCCCTGAAATAGTCCTTGACAGGAGCATATAGAGACGGCTGGCAGCTCTAAATGTTCACAAACAGTAAATAATCTGCTGCCTGCAAAGGACCCCCCTGGAATGCCAAGGCTGGCTGCTTCCCCAGCCCTGGGCTGTTGAGCCCAAACCATTGAGACATCATTGACGGGAATAAATGAAGAACAAATTAATCTGCTTTGGAATGAATGATTGGATTCCACACAGACTTGATGGCTTGTGTTTCCTGCAAAGTCAATTTGCTTTTGATCTGAGAGTGCATTGCTTTACAGCACTACTCTTTTCTAATGGCATTATCTTTTCTAAGAGTAAAGTGAAATTCTTCAAGCTCCTCCAGGAGTAGGGTGATGGCAATGAATGTATACTGAGTCTGAATCTCAGAATCTGAATTCAGCTGGACCCTCACCAGCCTACCCAGGCAGCCAACAGTAGATAGAAATCCTGGTTGCAGATACCTGAGGGTAGCTAAGAGGGCATCTCTGCTCAGGCAGTTCTTGACAGAAAGCCTAGCCTCTTATGGTCATGGAGATACCTTGAACTGTACATTTCAGGGATGTCTGGTCTATGTGGAGAGAGACATTACTAATGCACAAAGAATAGATTTGCTGTGGGCCTGGCAGAGAAAGATATTGTTTTAGTCAGCTTTTTTTTTTTTTTTTTTTTTCTGCTGTGACCAAAAGACCTGACAAGAACAACATAGAAGAGGAAAAGTTTATTTTGAGACTCACAGTTTCAGAGATCTCAGTTCACAGATGGCGGACCCTGTTGGTTTGGACCCAAGGAAAAGCAGAACATTCTTGCAGAAAGGTATGAAGGAGGAAAGCAGTTTAAGACATGGAGAGGGAGTGGGGGGAGGGGGATGGAGGGAGAAAGAGAGGGAGGGAGTGAGGGAGGGAGAGAGAGGGTTCTTCTGGCAACAGACTAAAGAGAAACCTCAAAGGCATGCCCCCAGTGACCCATCTCCTCCAGCCACACCCTGTCTGCCTACAGTTAATAACCCATCTCCTCCAGACATACACTACCTGTCTACAGTTAATCCCTGTCAGGGGGTTAATGCACTTTTCAGGTCAATCATAACCCAATCATTTCACTTCTAAATTTTCTTGCATTGTCTCACACATGAGCTTTTGGAGCAGACCTAATATCTAAACAATAACAGACATGTATATATATATGTATATGTATTTGATATATATGTATGCATTCTCTCTCTCTCTATATATATATGTGGGGGGGGGGAGAGAGAGAGAGAGAGAGAGAGAGAGAGAGAGAGAGAGATATCCATATACACAATCCCCTTAACCCATATTAAGAAATTACTGGATTACTGGGCTGGGATTGCGGCTCAGTGGTAGAGCTCTTGCCTTGCATGTGTGAGGCACTGGGTTCGATTCTCAGCACCACATAAAAAAATAAATAAACAAATAAAATAAAGACATGCTGTCCATTTACAACCTCAAAAAAAATTACTAACAAGATATGAGATGTGTGTATTTTCTAGAGTCTTATCTTTTAAAGTAGCTTCAGTTGGGTTGTTTTAGAAAGAGTTTCAAAATGCACAATGTGATTTATACCCCTTTAAAGCAAAATGCTCTAAAGTCAGTTCAACCTTAAAATATTTTGTTTTTCATTATGGGAAATTCCAAGGATCTACAAAAGTGAGAGCATGAGATCATAAATGCCAGGCACTAACATCCAGGCTCAACCATTCATGGCCAACTTTGTTTCATCTATCGTCCCCACTTCCCTTCACTCCAGATTATTAAAATTCATAACACACTCATGCAGTACACTTTCCTCTTGGGCATAGTTGTCATATCTGCATCCTTGCCTTTGCCAGAACTTTCCTGGGCTCATATCCTAGAGAGGTGAGCTAGTCTAGAAAGGTGTGTCACCAAGATAGGTAAAATTCTGTGTTAGGTAAGAGCACAGAGAGTTTGAGAGAGACTTTCTTGTCTGCATTCTTATCTGGGCATATCTAGGGCATTCACAGGCTGTTTCTGGAGGACTACAGTTTAGGTCTTTTCATCTCTTGACTGTGGGGGTGTTTTATTGTATTGTGCTGTGGTAGTTGCTTTTCCTCCCTTTGAAAATGAAACTACTATTCATAGATGCAAATAAGTGAGAAAATAATTATTTTTGATAAAGTTTTGAGACATAAGTGAGGGATTCTGAGTATACTGAATATACCACTTGTCAGTACCGTCTCTGTGCCTTAGCTCAGGGGTACTCTTAGGGAATCGCACTCAGTTGTATACTAAATGCCTTCAGACTGTTATGTTTTCCTCCTATCCCTTCCTTTCTGTTTTCTGTCCTTTTAGGTTACTTGGTTCTTCACTGTCTCTGCTTTTTCTTTTTTTTGAGTACTGGGGATTGAACTCAGGGACACTCAACCACTGAGCCACATCCCTGGCCCTATTTTGTATTTTATTTAGAGACAGGGTTTCACTGAGTTGCCTAGTCCCTTGCTGTTGCTGAGGCTAGCTCTGAACTTACAATCCTCCTACCTCAGCCTCCTGAGCCACTGTCTCTGCATTTTGAAGTGTTTCTGCATTTATAATAGAGAGAGGAACTGTTAGTTGCTGGGTCAATCAGATAACCATGCCTGTTTTACTTATGAGTGTGTGTAAAATTGAGTCCCTAAGCTGCATTTTCCAGGCAAACAGATGAGAACTTCCTTGTGTTCCTAGTGACAGGCCCGGAGGTTGAAGGTGCAGACAGGGTATGTGCAGCTGGGGGTGCAAGAGAGTATCCAACAAGTGGAATCTTGGGGTCTTGCAAGCGGCTCCCCCTATCTTCCAGCAGCTTCCAGCACTCTTGGCTTGGGGTGTTACTCCTGGGAATGCACGGAGAGTGAGCATGTGGATCAAACATTGTGAGCATTTGGGGGGACATTTCAATCAACTAAATTTAAATTGAAGACTTACATTGTTGTTTTCATTTCCTCCTCGTGGAATATTTTGCTGAGAATGTTCTGTAGTGCAGGCTTTCTATTTGTAAATTCTTTTAACTTTTGTTTATCATGGGAGGATTTTTTTTGGTTGTCAAATCTGAAGGTAAGTTTTGCTAGGTATAAGATTCTTGGTTGGCATCCATGTTCTTTCAGAGCTCAAAATATGTTGTTCTAGGCCCTTCTAGCTTTTAGGGTCTGGGCTGAGAAATCTGTTGATATCCGTATTGGTTTTCCCCCCATATGTAATCTGATGCTTTTCTCTCACAGTCTTTAAAATTTTATCTTTATTTTGTATGTTGGGCATTTAAATAACCCAATTAATAAATGGGCTAAGGAACTGAGCAGACATTTCACAGAAGAAGATTTACAAGCAATCAAAAAATATATGAAAATATGTTCAACATCTCTAGTAATAAGAGAAATGCAAATCAAAACTACCCTAAGATTTCATCTCACCCTAATTAGAATGGCGATTATCAAGAATGCAAGCAACAATATGTGTTGTTGAGAATGTGGGGAAAAAGGTACACTCATACATTGCTGGTGGGGTTGCAAATTAGTGCAGCCACTCTGGAAACTAGTATGGAGATTCCTCAGAAAGCTTGGAATGGAACCACCATTTGACTCAGCTATCCCACTCCTTGGCCTATACCCAAAGGACTTAAAATCAGCATACTACAGTGATGCAACCATGTCAATGTTTATAGCAGCTCAATTCCCAATATCCAGATTGTGGAACCAACCTAGATGCCCTTCAATAGATGAATGGATAAAGAAACAGTGGTATATATATACAATGGAATATTATTCATCCATAAAGAAGAATAAAATTTTGGCATTTGCAGGTAAATGGATGGAACTGGAGAATATATGCTAAGTGAGATAAGCCAATCCTAAAAAACCAAAGATGGAATGATTTCACTGATAAGTGGATGCTGATACATAATGGGGTGGTGGTGGTGGTGGTGGTAAGGGAAGAATGGAGGAAGGATGGATTGTGTAGAGGGACATGAGGGGTGAGGAGGGGGAAGGGGGAAGGAAAGAAAATGGAATAAGACAAACATCATTACCCTATGTACATGTATGATTATAGAAATGATGTGAATCTACATTGTGTACAACCAGAGAAGTGAAAAGTTGTACCCCATTTGTGTACAATGAATTAAAAAAAATAGAAGAAACTAGGATGCAGAAGCTGTTTTATTTACCTACTCTTTCTCCTTTATTCCCTCTTAATCTCTGCCTTTAAGCATTTTCCCTTTTTATATTACCTGCCTTTCCAAAATGGTGGAAATAGTTCTTTCAGGATGAAAACCTGAAGGTGCAGTGTCAGTCCAAAACACAGGGTGCTCAAAAAGGGTTTCTTTGGGTGGGGGACAAAACCATACTTATTTTATTCAATTAGTTGCATTTCACCAAGGAAGGGGCGAGTTGAGGAGGAAGCTGGTAAAAGGTGGAGTCAGTATTAACACAGACACCTCAGGGAATGGCACATTTATGAAGTGCTTTTCAAGACTGGAGTGGGGATGGAGGTTGGCACCTGGTTTTGAGATGAGGAATGTGAGGTGGAGATGTAGGAGCATGGGCTGAGATTTTTGCCTTATCTTCCCTGCTGCCCCACTGCTTTTTACCATCACTACCCCGGCTTCTACTTCCCACATCAGACTCAGCTTCCTACCACGAGTGTGCCACATGCAGCTTTAGGCTCATACATTTGCAGATTCTACCACTGTGTCTTTTCAGGGTGGGAACAAGAGGTTTTATTTTTATTTTTATTTAGATAGGAGCCTTGTGCAGGAGAAAGGGTAGACTGCAGTATTTCTTGGCTCCTTCATCTCCATCTTGACTTAAAATAGTGTCAGTCTCACCAAAAGGTGATGACCGAGGGCCTGGAAACCACCAGGTGCCCTGACTACAGAGGCACCCACTTTCACAGGCCCCAGGGTATATGCTGGCGGAGGGTGGGCAGAGAATGCCCCTGGGAGCTGACCCCGGGTGTGAGCAGGCTTGTACTCTAGGCTCTCCCTAGCAAGGTGGGTCTTGGACTCTGAATGTCAGGCCAGGGCTGCCTCCAAGTGAGCATGTGGTACTCTCCCCACCCCCTGAGGAGAGTGAGGCCAAAACGGCACAAGGTAGGGTGGTCATAGAAGTTCCTCCCTTTCTGCTTTCTCCTTCCTGTGCTTTATTCTGTCACCTGGAGGAAAGTAGATATTGACAATGATGATTTAGGGAATATCATGGTCCATTCCAAGAGTGAGGTCCATTCCATCTTTTCTTCCGGAGATAACATTAGTGGTGGTGGTTCTGGGCTAAGAGCAGCCCTCCAAGTGCTGTTGAACTCCTCATTTGTCTTTGTGTCAATCTACAATGTGCTTTTGAGTATTTGTTATGTGCCAGGTGTGAATGCTCTGGACTATACATATATTGCCCATTTAATCCTTAAGACAAATTTATGATCAGCAGTTACAGATGGATAAACCGAGGCCTAGAACTCTGTGGTGTCCTATGTGTTACCCAGGTGGCCAACACCACAACAGATAAGCTTTCAGGTTCATGATCTGAATCAGCTCTCACTACTACCCCTTCTTTGAAGCCCAGGCTAGATCTCGGATGGGGTGGAAGCTGGGGTTAAAGCTGAAGGTCAAGACTGCCTGACACAGTTTTGGCCACTTGTCTTTCCCTCTTTCCTCTTGTCCTTGCTATGTGGGGATCAGTTCTCCTGTGGTCTCCCGAATCCTCAGTCCTTTCAAGAAGTGAGCAATTCCCCCGAAAGCCTTCTCTGACTAGACTGACAGGCCTCAAATTTCAGATTGGCCTCGTCCCTTTCTGTCACCAGCTTATCCAAGCCTAGTTGTGATGGCATTAGCCGCAAATTGTGGATAACATCCTCATGTCCCTATGAGAGTGTGACAAGTGAGAATGAGTCTTTTTTTTTTTTTTTTTTTTTTTTTTTTTAAGGAGACAAGTGTTGAAGCATGCTGTTCAGGTGTTCTGCAGCTGTGCACGTCAGGGGTTTGTGGAATGCCCAGAAAGGAGTGTGGACAGTCCTATAATGCTGGTAGCCACCCTCCTACGGACAGCTCCACGTGTGGTCAGGACAAACAGGATGTAGGGCTTCTCCAGATCCAAGGGGGGGGGATTTTTTTGGAAAATGGGTTTGTAGACTGGCGTGTGGGATGTACTTCTAGACCAGTGGGGCCTGCTAGAAGTAGGAGCTTTCTGTTCCTTGCGATGGGATGACGGTGGGGCTGGATGGTATGTGGGAGGGTGTGAGTGAACAAGTGCCTGTCAGAGAATGAGTGAATGCACGCACACACTTACCTTGTCTCAGAGGGGTTAGCAAAACGAGTCAGATTGACTGGTGCCTGTGAGGTGTGGACTCCCTGCTGTTTGAGGACTGTACTCTTGTTGATAGAAGTCTTATGAAAGACAGGTCTTAACTGACCAGGGTCAAGTTTTTGGAGACTGTATAATCCATTACATCTGGGTGCTCCGTGGGTTGAGAAGAACAACATCATTTTCATTTTTGAGAATGCAACCAATTTTTATCTTGAATATTACAGATTCACTACATAGAAGTACATAGTGGCAAATTGGGTTTTGTTTTCAATCTTAAAAAAAATCAATGTCCTGTATCACTTCTGCATTTTCCACATGTAACTGTAAATCTTTCCACATTTTCACACCTATAATCTTTGCTCCTGTGCCAATATTTGCATCATTTCCACTCCCAAATTTCAAGATAACCCCCTTCCAAGCAAAGCAATACTTCTCCTCTTTGTACCTTCCCTTTGGGTCTGAGGGCGCTTTCTTTCTCTCTGTAAAGAAATTGAGAGTGTATTTTATAGCCAAGAGATTTTTTTTTTGTTTGTTTGTTTGTCTCTCTGAGGAAAAGTTCTGCACATATACTGAATTAAAAGGTTAAAGACCAAAGTCTGGTACAGTGCAGAAACATGGATTTCCTGACATGGAAAAGTTTTCAGTCTAAAGAAAATATTCCCAGTAAAAGAGACCAAAGATTTAACTGCTTTTGCATTGGAAATAGATTATCAAAACTTAATTGCCTATAAAGGTTTTTTCCCTAGCCTACCATTTTCTTAGCTAATTTGGTATATTTCCTGCCCATTGTAGCCATTCAGCAAGGAAGAAAATCTTGATCTAAACAATTAGGCATTAGTAACAATTGTCAAGACCCTTAATCTGAGTTCATTTTTGTCTTAAATTCAGATTGTACAAGTTAGTGCTTTCCTTCATTACAGCTGATAAACATGGTTTCCTAGTAGATCAGTTAAATGATACACCACGATGGGCCTAACTTACAGTGTTATCACCTTGTGGATGCAGAACTTAAGTCTGTTCTCCACATACAGACTAATCCTAGTGGGTCATCTCCTGGCTGTGTGTGACTGGCAGCAGGTGAGGGTGGGAAAGCAATTTGACATTGTAGGTCACATTCTATAAGTCAGAGGCATGACGGGCACATCCATCCATCCATCCATCCATCCATCCATCCATCCATCCATCCATCCATCAGACATCTGAGGGCCCCATAATGAGCCATGAGTTTCCAGACTAGTGAAGAAACCTAGTCTGAACTGAAAGCTCATTTTGAACAGATTGCTGAAGGCTTGAGATGGCCTGGTGGGTTAGAGGGAAGGATAGAATTTAAGTGAAATGATGTCCTGACTAAAATTTAGAAACCCTTTATTGAGGTTTAACTTACATACAGTAAAATGAACAAATCTTAAATGTACATCTTGGTGACCTCTTATAAGTGTGTATATTCATATGACCACAAGGCACATCATGATATAGAAAATTTCCATCAGCTCAGAAAATACCCTTCCAGTCAGCCTGGCTCTGGCGATAACCACAGTTCTGACCTGTCAACCTGAGTTGGTTTTGCCTGATTGTGAGATTCAAATGCCATTGTACAATTTGTACTTTTTTGGGTCAGATTTTTGTTCAGCATCTTGTCTGTGAGAATCATCTATGTTGGCGTACGTGTCAGGGGCTTTTCCAGTTTCATCTGTTCTGTTTTATTGATGGACAGTATCCCATGGTACAGATATGCCACCATTGGTCGATTCCCTCCAAATGCTGGACATTTGGGTTGTTTCTAGTTTTTGGCTGTTTTGAATTAAAGTTGTGGTGAACATTTATGCACAGATCTTTTTGTGGATGTATACTCATTTTAAAGTGAATTAAACACGGGAAGATAGGGAGGGTCAACAGACTTTCAGTTACTCAATGTCATCAAAACTCTTTAGAATGAGGGTGGGGTGGGGGTGGGGTAGCCAAGGACGATCAGATTTCGAGACAGACTCAATGCATATGAGGTTCTGTGGAGAAGTCAATCAATCTTGGTGCTTTCAGCTTAGTCAGTCATAGGTTTTCTTACAGTAAGGGAGGCTTGTAATGGATGCCACTGTCACTTGGGAATAAAGCTAAGAAGTCTCATCTCCTGTGTTAGAGAGAGGACTTCAGCCTTCCCTGGTGTAGTAGGGGAACCCTGAATCTTCATATTGTTCCTCATTCCTGTGACCAAGCAGT